>NC_081299.1:107567500-109967500 GCF_030435805.1 Mustela lutreola | reverse complement strand
AACACATTCTGCTTTGGAAGTTACATCCATTCTCCTCTAGATGTCATTATTGATCTTCATGGATGAGTAAGTCTAGTTTATTTGGTGCCATTTCCAAAACCAAGGATAAACCTTAACTCTCAGTATGTAGGACATTGTAAAATTTTAAAGCTTACTTGAAGGCTTTGGAGTTTTAGGGTTTAGATTATACTCTAAAATGTACTTACTTTCTACACTATATGCTACAATTAAATAATAGTTCCAAAAATTAACCTTTGTGATAAGACAGTATTTTATAAAGAACTTTCTCATATAATTATTTCATTCAGCCCTTACAACAACCTCAAGAGGTAAAAATTGGCAATTTAATTATTTTCTGCCACCCTGGTGGTGGTGTTATTGTTTTTCTTTTGGCTAATAGTCACAGGCTTAGTTTTATAATTTAACTTTTTATTTTGAGGCAATTTGTAGATTCATATATAGTTGCAAGAAATAATACAGAGATCCCATTTATTCTTAAACCCATTTCCCCCACTGTAGCATCTCACATAACTATAGTACAATACCACATCCAGGATATTGACATTGATACAGTTAGGATACAAAACATTTCCATCTCCATAAAGATCTCTCACATTGCCCTTTTATACCAGATGCACTTCCCTCCCTCCCAACCTCATTATGAGCCCCTAGCAACCACTACTCTGTTCTCTATTTCTATAATTTTGTCATTTCAAGAATATTACATAAATGGAATTATATAGTATATAACCTGTTGGGATTGGCTTTTTTCACTTAGCATTCTTGAGTTTCATCGAGGTTGTGACATATATCAATAGTTCATTACTTTTTATAACAGAGCGGTATTCCGTGGTTATATGTGGTTATACCAAAATTTGTTTAGCTACCCATTGGAGGATATCTGAGTTGTTTTCAGGTTTGGTTACTACAGATAAAGCTTCTATAAACATTTGTGTATAGGTTTTTGTGTGAACATGAGTCTTCATTTCTTTGTAGTACATAATGTCCAGGAGAGCAAGAGAGCAGTTGCTGGGTCATATGGTAGTTCCGTGTTTTAAGAAGCTGCTAAATGTTTTCCAGAGTGACCATACCATTTTACTTTCCACTAGCAATGTACAGGTGATCCAGTTTCTTTGTATCCTTATGATCACTTGGTGTTGCACTTATTTTTTATTTTAGCCTTTCTATTAAGTGTGTAGTCATTACAGTATTTTTAGTTGGTCACAAGCTAGATACTTAGGAAAGTGTAGAAACTTCTACTTAGAGATGTGTGTGTATGTGTATGTACACACACATATGAATATATGAGAGATTCCCTGTACTGTCAAATTTAAGTAGACATACAATGGAATCACTTCTTGTACTGAGTCTCTCAGTTTAAAATTGAGTAGGTCATGAAATGAAAGTCTCCTTCTTTGAGGCAGCAGTTAAAATTAGTAACCAATAACATGATGTCTTTTCTTCTGGTTCTAAAGGTTGTTTGATTTGCACTGTGAATCTGTGAAGTAGAAGAAATAAAGTAGCACTAAAGCCTAGGAAAAACAGGCTCTTGGGACTTGGGTAAAGCAATCAATTTCACAATTTTATTTGATTAAAATAAACTAAATGAGTTTTTATGTAGTGATTACATTCATTACAAACTTTCAACACAATTTATATCAACACTGAATTGGCCTTCTCACCTAACTTTTTTATAATTTCATTTTTATATTTCTGTGTCTACTAAATATGTTGTTTAATCGGTTCCTCCCTTCCTTTATTTAAAAAACAAAAACAAAAACAAAAAACCTCTCTTATGGAAGTCTTCAAATATATACAAATGGTGTAATAAATCCCAGTGTACCCACCACCCAGTTTGAAAAGTTGCTTTGCCCATGGTCTGTCTTGTTATACTACTGCCTATTCCCCTACCAGTGTTATTTTGAAGGACATCTAAGGCATCATATGAGTTCATCCCTAAATATTTCAGTATGCATCTCTAAAAGATAAGGACTTATTTTACAAAATACCATTATTAATAAAAAATAAAATCCATTATTATACTTATCAAAATAATGAAAAATAATTCCTATTTTCAAATACTCAGTGTTCAAATTTCAGATTCTCTTACAGTTTTTTTTCCCACTGTTTTTGTATTCGAATTATGATCATAAGATCCACACATTGCTGTTAATTGATACGTTGTTTAAGTTTCTTTAATCGTCTATAGGTGTTTTCTCTCTCTCTTTCTCTCTCTCTCTCTCCAGTGCTACATTGTACTGTTATAGTATCTCACAGTCTGGGTTTTGCTAATTGCATCCTGATAGGGTACTTAAACGTATTCTTTGCATTTTAAAATATTCCTGGGTCACCTGGTTGGTGCAATTAGTTAAGCATTGACTCTTGGTTTCAGCTTAGGTCACAGTCTCAGGGTCATGGGACCAGGCCCCATATCGGGCTTTGTGCTCAGTGTGAAGTCTGCTTCAGATTCTCTATCCTTCTCCCTCTGTCCCTCCCACCTGTGCATCCTCCCTCTCTCCCTAAATAAATAAATCTTATAAATAAATACACAAATAAATAAATAAAATATTCCTCTGCACTTTAGTTCTGTAGATTGGTACTTGGATATAGAAGCTTAATTAGATTTAGATTTTAGTTCTTGGCAAGAATATTTCATAGTCAGTGCTGTGTGCTTTCACTGATTGTCTCTTATTGTGATATTAGTATCAGTTGATGCTCAATACCTAGGTCCATCCATTGATCCATTAGTGGTTGATAAAAATGAAGATGTTTTAATTCTGTCATGATCATTCCTTCTTTGTTTTTTAGCTGGAATATTTCCATAAGGAGAAATTTCTCCTCATCTACTATTTGGTTACCTGTGGTATAGTTTGTATTTAAAAGAATAAAAACTCACTTCTTTTCCCTTTATTTGCTATTTTCAGTAAAATTACTTGGTTTCCTGGCATCCTCCAATGCCTCCATGGTGGTCTTCTTTTGAAGTATTATGAATTTATGGATTTGAATATATTTGTGCTACTCATTTCAGTTCAAAGGTGTTCGACTGTGACATATACCACAATGTATACCAAACTTCACTTAATCATTAGGCTCTTTTATGTCTAATTGGAGCAAAAGTGATCTCCTTTGAGTCAGACATAACTCATATGTCTGCTTCAGATTTCAGTAATGTGATCAGCAAGAGTGATGTGAAGTCATTAGCTGAAGCTGATGAACAGGAAGTTGTGGCTGAGGTTCAGGTAAATGTATTGATCCTCTAACACATCTCTTATATTGGCCCTTTTTAAAGATTTGACTCTAACATAAGAAAGGTGCTGTCTCAAAAGAAGGGAGATTATTGATCAGACATTATAAATGTGCATTGCACCGAACTATACTCAGAAAGTTTGTAAGAGGTATCAAATTAAGGGGGAACAAAATTAAAGGAGTCAGTGGGAGTAAGGTGATTGGACTGGTACTGGATCCTACTGAATGGGTAGAGAGAGTTTCACAGGGTTGGAAACAGAGTCAGATATATTCTGTGCTAGCTTTTTTTTTTTCCCCCCATGCGAGTTTTTGAACCACATTATAAGAATGTTCATCTTCAGGGCTATGTCTGATTGGAAAAGAACAGGAAGTAAAGGATGTGAATGAGGTTTGTTAAAGTTCTGTTTGTGATTATCTTGCTCTGGGAAGTAAAAAGTAGACTTTTGTTGTTAGGTTAAAACTTGGTAACTCCTAAATATTCTGCATGCTATATAATATATCACATCAGAACATGTCATGTTACCTTTTACTTTAATGCTTTAATGTTCTTGAATACATTTATCACCTCATAAATGATAGAAGAATAGAATAGGACAGCAAATAAACAAGATTTGGATTTTCAAAAGGATGTACTAAGTCATAAATGAATAATAATAATAATAAAAGGAATGACCTATTTTAAAACATATTTTCCCTCATGTTAATACACTGTACAAAAAAAAGAATAGACTGAACAATGAAGTTCTTTTTCATCTATGTGTAACATTGTATATCCTATAGCAGTGTCTTATTTTTACTAATTGGTAAGTGTACACAGAGGTCTCCAGAAATGTAGTGTACACACTTCTACAACTTTTTTTTTAGAAGATTTATTATTATTATTATTGCTGCCCTTTTATAATTATTTTATTCCCCCACATTGACTATTACTAGACAGTTACTAATTGATCAGTTTTTTTTATCTCTTTTATACCTGCATTTCCTCAAATTTGATTATACGACATAGTATCATATCACATATGAAAATATTGCTGTATGATACAGTTGGAATATATGAAATAACTGACTAATCTTGGTGCTTTGTTTGCAGGAATTTTATGGTGATTATATTGCTGTGAATCCACATTTGTTTTCCCTCAATATCTTGGGTTGCTGCCAGGTATGGAAGAAAAGGATAAAAAAATAAGTTTATTTATCAGGTGGGAGTTAATTCAGCAAGTAATTGGACTTGTAAGAAAAAATTCAAATATTTTCTCTGAATATGCATTTTTAACAAAAAGGGTCGAAATTGGGATCCAGCCCAGCTATCCAGAACAACTCAAGGACTGACAGCTCTCCTTTTATCTCTGAAGAAATGTCCCATGATTCGTTACCAACTTTCATCAGAGGCAGCAAAGAGACTTGCAGAATGTGTTAAGGTATGGCTTTCCCTATCCCCAGTTCCAAAGCATCAAGACCATTCACTTCCTTATATTTCAGAAACTACAGCAATATTTTTTCTACAACCAAGGAGGTGATGTGTTAAGTTTACTGGCAAAGAGGTAGATCTTTGTAATAAAAAAAGCAACAGACTAGGGCTAAAATTTTTGGACTTAACTCAAGAAACATTTGCAAGCTAAATAAGCTAAATAGTTACTTTGATCCAGTTAAGCCATTTGTAAAGTAGAGTTTTAAATCCTAACCTCTTAAACAACATGATGCCAAACTTTTTTAAGCCTTTGAATCCTTTTTGGAAGGTGTAAAGAACTATTGTTAAATGTGTTTTTTATGTATTAATTTTCTGTCTATCAGTATGGAGTTTTCTCAAAAAGTTGAAAATAGAGCTACTCTATGATCCAGCAATTGCACTACTGGGTATTTACCCCAAAGGTACAAATGTAGTGATCTAAAGGGGCACATGCACCCCAATGTTTATAACAGCAATGCCCACAAAAGCCAAACTATGGAAAGAGCCCAGTTGCCCACAAACAGATGAATGGATAAAGAAGATGTGGTATATGTATATTATTTGTATATTTTTTATATATATATATATATATAAAATACATACAGGGGCGCCTAGGTGGCTCAGTGGGTTAAAGCCTCTGCCTTCGGCTTGGGTCATGACCCCAGGTTCTGGGATCGAGCCCCACATCAGGCTCTCTGCTCAGCGGGGAGCCTGCTTCCTTCCTTCCTCTCTGCCTGCCTCTCTGCCTATTTGTGATCTCTTGTCTGTCAAATAAATAAATAAAATCTTAAAAAAGAAAAAGATACATACATACACATAATGGAGTATTATGCAGCCATCAAAATGAAATCTTGCCATTTGCAATAACATGGATGGCACCAGAAGGTATTATGTTAAGTGAAATTAGAGAAAGACAGTTATCATATGATCTCACTGATATGTAGAATTTGAGAAATAAGGCAGAGGATCATAGGGGAAGAGTTAAAAATGAAACAAAATGAAACCAGAGAGGGAGGTAAACCATAAAAGACTCTTAATCTCAGGCACACTGAGGGTTGCTGGAGTGGAGGGGGGTGGGAGGGGGTGGCTGGGTGATGGACATTGGGGAGAGTATGTGCTATGATGAGTGTTGTGAATTGTGTAAGACTGATGAATCACAGACCTGTACCTCTGGGGCAAATAATACATTATATGTTAATTTTAAAAAAAGATTTCTGTTTATATTACCAACTAATTGGTTGACAAAACCGTCTTTCTCTCATCCACAGCAAGTGATAACTAAAGAATATGAACTGTTTGAATTCCGGCGGACAGAGGTTCCTCCATTGCTGCTTATTTTAGATCGTTGTGATGATGCCATCACCCCGTTGCTAAACCAGGTGCAGAACCCTTTATTAGCATAATAGAAGCATGATTTCAAGTGGTATTCATCAAAATGCAGATGTGGAAGTAAACAGAATGGTCCATGTACTTGCCTCTTTATTTTCAGTTTTGTGGGGTTTTTTTGCCTTGTGTTTCCTGGTCGTTTGGTATCCCTATTCTTCCAGCCACAGTCATCTTTGGTTCTTTCTTCTGCCTCATCTTTCCCGTCTCCTTCTGCCACCACCTTCACCCCAATCAAGACAACTTCTAGATTCTGTAGCTTCTCCTTTTACAGTGTTTATCTGTAGTTTTCCATTCTTACTGCCAGTACCTTTGTATAGACCCTAATCTCTTAAAAGAATACTGAAATAGTCATTTACCCATTCCTCACTTTTAATTTTTATTTTATTTTATTTTTAAAGTTTTGTTTGTTTGTTTGTTTGACAGAGCACAAGCAGGGGGAGCAGCAAGCAGAGGGAGAGGGAGAAGCAGGCTCCCCACCGAGCAAAAAGCCTGATGCAGGGTTTGATTCCAGTACCCTGGGATAATGACCCGAGCCGAAAGCAGACACTTAACCAACTGAGCCACCCAGGCACCCCTTATTTTATTTTTTTATACAAGATCAAATCTACACTTTTATTTATTGACTTTTCAATAAGTTTAAATCCTTGAGAGTATAGCATTGTATGGATTCTATGTCCAGTGGCCTTAGCATGAAGGTTGCTTAAGAATTTGACGTGAGTCATGCCACTGTTCCCATGATTATGAGTCACCTTCTCCATATTACTCTGGTTTTGCTCAGTTTGCCACCAGGAGTCACTGTGTTATTCTTTGCTTTGTACACATAAGCACATCTCTTGCCTAGATAGAACTTAGTTTCATCTTGAGCATGAACACCTTCAATTTTAAAAGTTGTATGCTCCCTGTGGTTCTGGAGATCCTGCTTATACCCAGCAAAAATGGCCTTATACCATAGCCGTCCAGGCATATTTATTATTTTAGGAGTCCTGTTCCCAGCAGACCTCTACAGGCTCCAAGATGGCTGAAACAGGCCTTGATTCCCCTCTTTTAATTTCTTTCTATTCTAATAGATTTCATAGACACAATGCTGTTAAATCATTTTTCCTAAAGAACAGTTCTGATCTTACTACTCCTGGCTTAAAAATCTTCATTGGTTCCCATTTGCCTACTAGCTTAAATACAGATTCCTGAACTTGGCATCCAGGAGCCTTTACAATATGAGCCCAGCCTTAACCTACAGCTCACTACTGTGCAGATATGTTGTGTGGTTTCTGGTCATCATTTTATTCATGTTGTGACTTATGCCTATTAGCTAGAATGTTTCAAATATCTTCTCTCCCTATCTTCACCTATCAGTATTCTTCTTTAAAACCACTCAAAACATCTCCTTAAAGCCTTTTATTCTTTTAGTCAGACATGTTCTTTTTCCATAAAATTACTGCAGAACTTTATCTTTCTTTTGTCCTTTGCTTTATTTACCATGTTGTACCTTTGGTTGTTTTCACACAGTCCTTCACAGCAGACTCTGTCTTACTGTGTTTGTTCTTCTGCAAGTATAAGAATAGTACTTCATACAAAGTAGAGGCTTTATTAATAGTGACTTTGAATTTGTAGGGAAAGACATAGTTAATATTTCAGTTTCTTCCCAGCTTATCTTCATTTTAATGCTAGGAGAACTCTGTAGCTGTGGAGTGCAGCTTCTCTATAATAGGACAGCCTTATAGTCCTAAAATACAAAGTAATAAATGTTCACTCAAGAAGTTTTGAAAATATAAAAAAGTGGAAAGTTAAACAAATGCCTATAAATCTATTTTCTAAAGAAAAACAACCATTTATTCAACCAATTTCACTGAAGACCTATTATGTGCCAGATATTGTGTTAAGTATTGGAGGTAATGGGGTACCTGGAGGCTCAGTCAATTCAATGATTCATGATCTCTGCTCAGATCTTGACCTCAGGGTCATGAGCTCAAGCCCTGTGCTGGGCTTCATGCTGGGTGTGCAGCCTACTTAAAAAAAAAAAAAAAAAAAAGTATTGGAGGTAAAAGATTAAAAGATGCAGTCTCTATTCTCAAAGAGCTCATGATGGGGAGAGAAGTAACTGATCATTTTAATAATAGAATAAGTACTAATGGTAGAAGCATGAACAGGATGCTGTGTGGAAGCATATTTTGTTATACATACATTTTGTGTGCTCCCACAAAATTGCTTTTTTCTGAAGATATTATTTACTATTTGAGAGAAAAAGAGAGAGTGCATGTGCACACGTGCACAGCAGGGAGATTGGTCAAGACAGAGAATCTCAAGCAGACACATCGCTGAGCACCAGGGCCCTACTCTGGGCTTGATCTCACAACCCATGAGATCATGAACTGAGCGAAAACCAAGAGTCAGACACTTAACTAATGAGCCACCCAGGCGCCCCTGAAACTTGCCTTTTAAAGGATTCATTTGGCAAGTATTTTAGGAAATGAAGCACCTTCTCTTATAAGCTTAAGTTCTTTCTTAATAAATCTAGTTTGCTTAAGATGAAGTAAAAGTATATAAATATTTCTAGCATTTAGATTCTAGATTTAGAAGCTAATTTGCTGGAGAATACTTAGTTTTGTATAATGGACCTATGACTAAAAAGAACCCATTCTCCATAAATGATGAGAAGGCAAAATTTGGGGTTTCCCCATTCCATTTTCACCAAATATGTTCACATTTTGTAAAAAGGAAACCAATCTTTCTTCACAATTCATATTAAGTAAAAATATGAAATAAAATGGATTCAGAGGCGAAGCTTCCGAATATGTGTGTTTTGATCAACTCACAAGGTTGGTTTCTGATAATATTAGTGTTCCCAGGATAAATATAGCACCACTCAGATCTGCAAGAACACACTTCTCATGCTGCAGAAAACCACAGAAGCGTACAGGAAATGGTACAGCTTGTAACTGCAGTACCAATATAGCCCTATCTGTGAAGCCAAAAATATACTCTTAATTCACAGGCAAAAACTGAAGCTAATGATAGATCTAATTTGTTTTCTTTCTATGGGGAATATTAATCTTGTTGCCCTTCTTCCGAAAGTGTAAAATCTACAAGTATTTTGACTTTTAGTTTAACTAAATTATGAGTCTTAATGCTTAGTAGAACACAAAATATTAATAAAAGTTGAACTAAATAAAGAAACTCTGTGTAAGGAAGACTAGTTGCTAAGAATGTTATCCATTTTTGTTTTCCTGAACATTTACTATTTGCATGTTTTGTCAGTTACCAATTTTTTTGTCATAATTCTTCATTTAGTGGACATATCAGGCCATGGTCCATGAACTACTGGGCATAAACAACAATCGGATTGATCTTTCCAGAGTGCCGGGGATCAGTAAAGACTTAAGAGAGGTGGTCCTATCTGCTGAAAACGATGAATTCTATGCTAACGTAGGTGGTTAAAAATTTTTTAAATTGTTTTTAGTTGTTTTTATGTAAGAAGGCCAGTATTGACTTGTTCGAATGAGAACAGATAAGGGATTTTATGTGGAAGGATGATAGGCGCATCCTGTAGATAAACTATCTCAAGAGAAGCCGGAAGACTTGGATTCCGACCCTTTAACAGTGTTTTTTTTCTTCATAGAAATCACATATTTAGCTTTGTTTTTTTAAAAATTAGAACCCAATTTATTTAATTCCTTCCCTTCTATAGCCCTTTGTGAGAATAGTAATGGTATTCATCACCAGTGTCCTGGCCAATATCCAGATTTGGTCATTATAATGGAATTTTCTTGCCCTTTGATTCTGCCTTCGGGATTCTTTTTCTCTTCTTCTTTTAAATGGCCTGAAAATCAGACTCATTGATAGAATTGTGTTTCCAACTTCTTTTTTCACAGAATATGTACCTGAACTTTGCTGAGATTGGTAGCAATATAAAGAATCTCATGGAAGACTTTCAGAAGAAGAAACCAAAAGAACAGCAAAAACTAGAATCAATAGCAGACATGAAGGTAAATTGAACATGTTCATGGATGACTAACATGCAAGACTTTGGAACTATTCATGTAAGCAACATTTCTGGAATATTCTCAGTCTGATTTCTGACTTGATTCATTTTGTTTGGTTTGAGACAATTTTCTATACTATTTCTCTTTAGGAAACAGTATAATGGAAACTTCATCACAAGCCATGTACTTCTTTCCATTCTTCATTAGCATTTGGACTACTTAAAGGGTCAGTCTACTGACATGTACCAGTTCTTCTCTCTTAAAGCAGAAACAAAATGCCATGGGATTGAAAGTCGTAGATGCCTTAGTCTCGGCAGAACAATTCCTGCTTATTTTTTCCCTTCATGTAAGTCTGTCCTCAGTCAAGAAATAACAGAACCCCCAATTGCTCTTTTTCCCATGGCAGGCCTTTGTTGAAAATTACCCACAGTTTAAGAAGATGTCTGGGACTGTGTCAAAGCATGTGACAGTGGTTGGAGAGCTGTCCCGGTTGGTCAGTGAGCGGAATCTGCTGGAGGTTTCAGAAGTTGAGCAAGAACTGGCCTGTCAAAATGACCATTCTAGTGCTCTCCAGGTATCTATTCAGTCCAATTTGATGAGCACCTACTATGTGTAAGGCACTGTGCCAGGCAGAGCAAGAGATACAAAGGCAAGTAATCCTTCTTCACCAACATGGAATTTATAATCTAACAAGGAGTTGAGCCAAGAACACAGATTAGTTTTATTTAAGATAGATACAGGAACCACAGGAGAAGAATAATGTGCAATAGCAAAGGTTTCAGGCGGTTAACTGGGTATTTAGGAGGGCATCCTAATCTATTAGGAAGAATACTAGACTAAAATCAGAAGATCTGGATTTTAGCCACTTGCCACCTTCTGGCTTTGTGACCTGGAGCTGTTGGCTTAATTTCTGAGCCAGTTTCTTCATCTGTAAAGTAGGTGTAATGATACTTATCTCACAGTGTTTTAAGGAGGATTTTAAAGATACAATATATGTTAAAATGCACTAAGTCTTTTATTATTGTGCACCTGCTCTTCATTCCATGAACATGTAAATGCCTGCTACATGTACATTGTGCTATAAGGATCCAGAAGTATGAAGAAGAAAAAGATACCATCCTTTTCCTCAAAGAGCTCACACTATATAGTAGGGAAGAAAGAAATTTAAACCAGGAATTACCATGCTGTAAGTGCTATGATACTAGAGGTATTTACAAAGGGATATGGAAATACAGAGGAAGGAAAACTGTTTCCCCTAAGGATGATGCTTCTTGAAGAAAATGACAGTAGATTTGGGTCTGGACAAATAAGGAGGAGGGTACCAAACAGAGTAAAAGTGCACCAGCCAGAGAGAAGAGGGGAAATTCTTGGCAGAGAGAATGCAAGCATGGATATGTGAGGGGAGAAAAGTAAGGGAACAGAGAACAGTGCAGTGTAGCTAGTGCAGGGTACAAGATGAGGAATGGTCTTAGATAAGCCAGAAAGATAGCCTGGGGCCTGATTATGGCCATTGAAAGGACTTTGGGCTTTAATCTTAAAATGTTGAGAGCTATCAGAGCATTTTAGAAGAAAAGGAACATAATCAGAACCTTGCCGCAAGAAATTTACAGCATTGTTGAAGGAAAAAAACAAACACGAGAAACATTTATGAGGTGTTTCAAGGTAATAGTTAATTAAGTCAAAATTGTGATGCTGACTATAATTAGATTTGAGGTTATCAGGGACAATTCCGTAGAGAGGTAATATATTAAGATGGACCATCAAGAATGAATAGAATCTGGGGGAGGATTTCATTCAGGGATAAGAGCAAAAGCAAAGAGGCTGAAGTATGCAGAAAATAATAAACTGTGACCTGTTGGAGAGTGGGTGTGGAAGAGAAATAGGAGATAAATTGAATCGGTAAACAGGAACCAGTTTATGAAGAGGCTTGTAAAAGGAATTTGCACTTGCTGAGATAAGCAGAGAGATCCATTGTAGGGCCATATGTAGAAAGTCGATATGATGAAAGCAGTATGTAAGGAAATTTAATAAGGATGCTTTGGAGGTGAAAAAACTGAAGTTAGGGTAGTAGACTCACAGTGATAGTACTAAAAATGTTCCATAAGGGCAAATCTGAGAGACAGTTCAAAGGGAGAAAACAATTTAGCAACAGATTGGATACAAGGGTAACTAGACAGAACAAATCTAATAATTCCAAGGTTCCTGAGAAATGACATTGTGGTATCACTCGCAATAAGTCACTTGGGAATGAGATTCCCTTGGGAGGTAGCCATTTCTAAAGCACTCACCGTTAAGACCATAAGAAGTGCATTTTCTTATTAATAGGACCCAGTATTCTACAACTTAGTCTTTTTCTTTCCCTCCTGCAATTCGATTTGACTTTATAAAATAAAACCAGCCTGATATAATGGAAACAACACAGGCTTTGGAGCCAAACTGTCCTGGCTTTTATCCTGTCTCTACATACCAAAGTTTTTGGGGAAAAAAAAAAAAAAAAAAATTTACTTATTTTGCCCAAGCCTCAAAGATAAAGATTTCAAACTAATAGACTCTTACCAGGATTCAGTGAGATCTGTAAAATGCTTCACATGCTGTAGGTGCTTGGTAAATGTTGATTCCCTTCCTCTAAGCATAATGCTTTAAATATATCATGTAGCTAAAATAAAGAAATCTACCCACCTGTGGTTGCTTTAGTTATAGTGAGGTCTTTACTGGGATTTAGAATTCGTTACTTTTTTATGTTTATTAAGATTTCCTCTGAAAACACCATCAGTTTGAAAATTTTAAAGATTCTACTTGCTTATCTTTATGAAAAGTACTTTTGTCAACACTTTGAATATTATCCCTGTGTTCTTAAATCCTTTCAAAGAACTTTTAGGCCGATTTTATTATTTTTTAAATTGTATTGAGTTCTAATTCTTAGATAGATGATATAAGTACTTGGTGAAAGAGTATGTAGTAAAAACTCAGTCTGTAAAAAAAAAAACAAAAAACCTCAGTCTGTTAGTGGTCTCACCTGCATCCTTACAGTTATTCTGTATATGCGCAAATCTGGGGGAGTGGATCTTCCTCTCTTTTAAATTCAAATAACAGCATACTTTACACATAGTTCTGTATTTTGCTTTTTCACTTAACCATGTATCTCAGAGACTGTTCCAGATCAGAACGCAAACATTCATTCTTTTTAATCACTAAAGTAGTATTCCTTTATAAAGATGGCAGTCTGTTTAACTTGACCAACTTACTTGAAACAGTACTTACTAATAACAGTTTGCAGTTTTGTGGGCCTCATAGAAGTATTCCTATGAAAACTTTTTTTTTATTTTTAAGATTTTATTTATTTATTTGACAGAGAGAGAGTTCACAAGTAGGCAGAGAGGCAGGTAGAGAGAGAGGGGAAGCAGGCTCCCTGCCAAGCAGAGAGCCTGATGTGGGGCTGAACCCCAGGATGCTGGGATCATGACCTGAGCCGAATGCAGAGGCTTTAACCCACTGAGCCACCCAGGTGCCCCCTATGAAAACTTATTTATTTTTTCCAAGAAAAAAAATTTTTTTTCTAATTTATTAAATAAAGCAAAATGTTGTCCTATAATTATATATAATATATATTATACATATTAAATATAATTACAATTAAATATAAATTTCCTTCTGTTTCATCATCTTTTATTTTTCCCTTTCAAACAATAGAACCAAACTTAACCACCTGCCAGTTTTAGTATCTTTATTTGTGTCTCTCTACCATACAAAAAGCAGTTAGACAAGGTTACTATAATTCCTTGCCTGGGTACTTGAACTCTAACTCATAAGAAATATGAATATTTCTTATTCACTTTAAAAGAAAAAAAATACTTTTAAAATATGAATTCCATTTGTAATCCACTTTATATTTTAAAAAGTTATCCTTTGAAGGTTTTCTTGCCCATGTTACTAGGGTTTTACAGTGAGCAGTTGATTTGGACTCCCCCACCATAAAGGATTTCTTTGGCAACATGACTTAAATAGTCTATAAAGGGAGCTTTTGTTTGATAATGAGTACATGCCAGGGTCCTGACCCTAGATGGGTTATAGCATTCCTTGGCTTGACCTTAGATGATAATACGTCATGAAGTAATGAATTGAGGTTTTTGAGGAGAGATGACGTTTGCTTTACTGAATAATAACTATATCATGATGAAGGGAAAAAATACACATATTGCTAAAAAGTAACTTATAAATTGCTGCCACTTCTAACCAGTTATCCTGCAGGGTAACTAAATTTTGATTTAGAACTTTCACTAACACCAAACTGCAACATTCTATCATTAAAACATATCTATAGCCTTGGAAAAGACTCATTTGATCAGTGAGGAAGATTTTTTTTTCATGCCCTGAAGAGATACATCTTAAGAAACTAAGCAGTTTTCCCCCATTGTGCGTCATATCATGGCTTTTCATTTAGAAGGAAGAACTATTTTTATATCCTTCTTTCCTGACCTTGGGTAAAAGACCTCAAATCATCTTATTAAAGATACATAGTAAAGACTCAATAAATACTTGTTAGAAAAATGAAGAGGAAGAGTTAATATTTGAAACAGTATAGAGCAGTGGCTAAGAGCTTGGGACTTTGATGGCTTGGGTTTGAAAATTTTATTAGTCTTTTTGTCTGTAAAATGGGGAAAAATTACAGTACTTAAAGATTTCTGTGAGGGTGCAGTGAGCTAGTATGTGTAAAGCACTTAATATGGCACCTGATTCTTACAACATTCAATAAGTAATAACTGTCACATTATCTGTATTATTATTTGATGATACATTCTGTTTTCTTTATGACATCCAGGACATTGTTTTCTAATCTGCGCATCACCTCAGATCTCTTTCTCCCTGATTTCAGAAGGGTTTTCTGCTTCTCATTAAAATCATGAGAGGGGCGCCTGGGTGGCTCATTGGGTTAAGCCTCTGCCTTCGGCTCACGTCATGATCTTGGGATCCTGGGATCGAGCCCCACATTGGGCTCTCTGCTCAGCAGCGAGCCTGCTTGCCCTCTCTGCCTGTCTCTCTGCTTGCTTGTGTTCTCTCTGTCAAATAAATAAATAAAATCTTAAAATAAATAAATAAATTTTAAAAAATAAAATCATGAGAAAATTATTTGGGACATATTGAGATGACAATTTTACTTTGACCAGTTAAGGATAAAAATGATCATTTTCTCTCTAAACTAACATTTTGCAGTGTTTCAGACAGTGTTGACCAGCAGAAGACCTACAATAAAGCTAAATTTTATGTTGACTAGTCATTAAGGAAAAGAATACTGACTCAGGTGTATTTACCAGGCAGTAGAATTGGGTCTTGCCTACTTTCTGTCATTTCTATCATTTTTCCTAGATAAGCTCTCCATTAACACTGTTCTCTCAAACTGTTAGACTCATTTTTTTATCATATCAGCATGTTAAAGGCTTCTGCCAGTTTTGTCTTGCTATTCTAATCTGCTGGCTTATAATGTTATTCATTGATGATTTTACTACATTTATGTGCTATTAGATAACAACAAGATAGAGTTCCTGTTCTGGAGGTCAAATTAAAACAAAAAATAATAAAGACTATTTTTTCTTGTGACTTCATCTGTAATTTATAAAAATTTGTTCTTGTGCTGCTTCATCATAGTTTTGGCAGAAGAAAACAGAAGAGTAGCCCAAAACAATGGAAAGATCTTTAAATAACAGAAAAGAATTGTTTTTTAATTGATATTTTTTGAGTGAGCATTAGCTCCTTTTTGAAACTTGACCTTCAGAGAATGAGTTCTTGCTTTTATTTTTCTCTTCATTGTTTAGGCATATATGAATGTTAGAACTCCGTGAATTCTGTGTTTGAATCCTATCTTCTTAAGAGGACAATAGTTTTCTTTCACTCTTTACTCGGCCACTGTATTGTGAAATGAACTTTTCTCTCTTGAAAGTTTCAAGGCTTATGGAAAATTTAATAAGAAAAGAGAAACCAATAGTTCATTATGTAATTCACTCATATTTCCAACATATAAATACCTGCTGTGTAATTAGAAGTCTCGGATTGTTTTCTCCTCTTGTCCGGTTAGTACCCTGGAATGTCAATATAACGTATGCCACTGGCAGTCAAGTTGATGAGTCAAGTAGCCATGAGTGAAATGTTTAAAATTAAGTCAGGGATCCAGTCAAACAAAAATGCCCTTCTTCAAGGACGTATATAACCGAACGAGAAGAAAGAACTTAGCTTGTACCTACATGTTTCCTTTCATGAGTAAATAGATAAACCTAGCTGGAACACTGACCTGAGTCATGGATTGGGTCCTATGGGATCAAAAGTAAGCAAAGTAATCTACTCAAAATAATCTTGGATCATACCCCGCAACGTCCTCTAGAAAGAGTGAAGAGTCAAGCCAGGGACTCTAAATACAAGCACCAGATCTCAAGGAAGACAAATGTATTCTTTACTGGGAAACACCAAGAGTCAAGATGCGAGTGAAAGTAGTTAGAAAGCGAACAAGAAGGGTGCAGGCTGATTGGGGCAGTCTTTGTCCCTATACCAGTTGTGTGGTTTCAGCAAATCTGAGAAACTGAGTAGATATAAGGTAAAAAGAGAGTGATCCCAAGGGCAGGAATTGAAACATTGTGCTATTTAAAAAGTGGCGAAAGAGATCCCAGTTTAAAGATGTTTAAAACTGGGTGCCTGTGGCTCAGTGGGTTAAGCCTCTGCCTTCAGTTCAGGTCATGATCTCAGGGTCCTGGGATCGAGTCCCGCATCAGGCTCTCTGCTCCTCAGGGAGCCTGCTTCCTCCTCTCTCTCTGCCTGCCGTTCTGCCTGCCACTCTGCCTGCTGTTCTGCCTACTTGTGATCTGTCAAATAAGTTAAAATCTGTTTAATTAAAAAAAAAAAAAAAGATGTTTTAAACTTAGGCTAAGTTTATTGAGAGACATAAGAAATAGGGTATTCTTACTTGATAATAATTTGTATTCTGAAATTTCTTCATATTATGATAGAAACACAAAGTGGCAAATTTGAGCAGATATTCTAAATAGTCTGTATTCTGTGATTGCTCTGGAAAGGGTACTGCAAAAGAAAAAAGAAGTAAGGAAATTCTTTTGACTGTAGGGTTTAAATCTAAAAAAGAGAAATGTCTTCCCTTTTGATTCCTTAAAGACAATGCTAGGGAAATAGTCACTCAGAAAAGCAACAATAGAAATCCTACCCAGAGACCTTCCTACTTGAGAGCCACCTGGGAGGTTCCCTCATGTCATCATAGTCCTCTTTAGTGTGAACAGAAGAGTTCTTAAACACTAGGCCTGGTTGTTGTGGAGTATTAAAAAGATCAGGTATGTGAAAGCTCATAAGTTGTAAAGTTCCATTTGGATGTATGTCCTCAGACTCTAGTGCCCTCCAAGGCTCTTGCCAGTCTTTCAACCCAACCCATTCCTTTCTCTGATTTCCATATTCCTGTTAAGAGCATCTCCTCTTTTAGTCTCCCAGACTAATTCTAACACTTAACTGATTCTTTAGGGTCTTTTGCAAATGTCACCTTCTTCATGAAGTCTTTCTTGGCTCCTTAGGAACCAGATGTACTTTTCTTCACTCTGTGTCCCCTTCCCCTCATTGTGCTGATTCTTTCTGTTTCTTGGGTTTTTTTCCCCCTGCATATATATATTTCTGTTAAAATACCACATATGTTTTCCTGTAAAACCTCCTCCCATTCTGTAAAATTATGTACTAAAAATAAACAAGTGTTATGGGAAAATAGGTTTATAAGCAGGTTACTTAAAATCTATGTAACTAGGGACGCCTGGGTGGCTCAGTTGGTTAAGCGGCTGCCTTCGGCTCAGGTCAAGATTCCAGCGTCCTGGGATCGAGTCCCACATCGGGCTCCTTGCTTGGCGGGGAGCCTGCTTCTCCCTCTGCCTCTGCCTGCCACTCTGTCTGCCTGTGTTTGCTCTCGCTTCTCTCTCTATGACAAATAAATAAATAAAATTTAAAAAAAAAAAATCTATGTAACTAAAAAAAATAAATCTATATAACTTTGTAATCAAAGCCCTAATAAAAGTAGTGACAATCCTAACAAAAATTTAGTGCAGTTAAATCTCCACAGGCATTGCACCTAGAAATATACTCTGTCCATCCTTTGTAGCCTTCCTTATTCCTGGGATTTACATTTTATTCTTCAAGATGTAAGGACAGAAAAACTTCTGCTTCTCATACAAACTAGTTTCACCAAAATTTAAAATACAGTATGGGAATATCAGTCAGTTTTTCACTGTCATTTTGTTGCTTTTTAACTCAGAGAAATACCTTTGCGTCCATTTTATTTGCACTTGCCCTTTCCCAAGATAGCTTAATACAGTGGAAAATACAACAGTACTTCAAGCTACAAAACCAGCTACTTCTTGCAGAAAACTCTTGTGTAGGATTTACGTCCTTTTTTCTTAACATAGAGTTAAAGCTTCCTCTTAAAGAGGAAGCAGAATAGCTTCCTAGTAGCAGAATAGGCTGTAATTGTTTCATTCATCTTGTTTCATACCTCCTTGTCTGTGAACTCACTAAGGACAGAAACTGTCTTAACACCTCTCTATCCCCTCCAGTGCCTGGCATAGTGCCTTATCCTTGGAAGGGAATAACAAAGTAGTTCTTGGCTTGAATTAATTTGTTCTGCTGCATAATAAACATAAATATTATACTATGGGGAAGTTCCTTAATGTGAGGATTGGCAAAACCTAAATGATTTTGTCTGGCTTCCTTTGCTGTCAATACCTGCCCTGTTAGGATCACAGGTGTTCAGTTTAGAGATTACATGCTACATACTCATATCTCTGAAGGCCATAAGGAGACATATTGTTACATCTGATGGTTCTTGGAGATTAAGCCCCATCAAAACTCTACCAACTTGTCTCCCATTTCATTGGTCAGTCACTAATGCTAAGCAGTAGTTTTGCAAGGCAGTGGGTCAGTTCTTTTATGTGCTTTGTTGATTGAAATGGTGGAAATGGTATATGTTCCTTGTTTCAGCAAGGAAGCTGCAGACTTTCCCACCTGAGACCATAGACTGTCTCATCAAAGGAAAGAAAGAAAGAACTATCCACAGTTAAGTTCATTTTTGTCCTAAAGCAATTGCAATGGGAATTTTTTTCCTTGTTTAATTCTTACCTTAGGCAAAGGCATTCAATTTTTTGTAGTTGAAACTAACGCTAAACCTATAACCTGTACATTGCCGTAGTAGTTATCTCAGTCATGAACTCCAGTGCATCACTGCCATTCAATAATTATTAGACCTAAGATCTTATACATCACTTAGGTGAAGGGGGATAAATATCAGCTCTTTCTTTTTTCAGAATGTAAAGAGGCTCCTGCAGAACCCCAAAGTGACAGAGTTTGATGCTGCCCGTCTGGTGATGCTTTATGCTCTACATTATGAGCGACACAGCAGCAATAGCCTACCAGGACTAATGATGGACCTCAGGAATAAAGGTGTTTCTGAGAAGTATCGAAAGGTAACCATTTCTATATTAATCCCTACCAAATAGCTAGCAACTTGAATATTATATTCTTAGCTCTGACAAATGAGAACTCATACTAGGTTTTTTTTTTTTTTAAGACTTTATCTATTTACTTGACAGAGATCACAAGTAGGCAGAGAGGCAGACAGAGAGAAAGGAAGGGAAGCAGGCTCCCTGATGACCCTGGGATCATGACCTGTGCCAAAGGCAGAGGCTTTAATGCACTGAGCGACCCAGGCGCCCCCCCATAATGCTTTTACTTCCAGAAATATATAACTTTGTCCTCTCATATCTTCATTTCCTTAATAAAGGCATTTTCTTATCAAGTGAGTTTCCTGATCCCCAAGCAGTAAGAGGTGATTTCCCTTTTTTTCCTAATAGCTTGTGTCTGCAGTAGTTGAATATGGTGGTAAACGGATCAGAGGAAGTGACCTCTTCAGCCCCAAAGATGCTGTGGCTATTACCAAGCAGTTCCTCAAAGGATTGAAGGTACGGCATGTTCTCTGTACTCCTAAATGTGAATCAGTGGAGGCCCCTGCATCTGAGGGTGAATAAATAAGATCTTCAGAGTAACTTCAGGATTGCTGCTGATTTAGTACTATGTCAGTTAAATGAAATTAAAGCAGACGTCCTCCCAAATGCTTTCTATATTGGAACAGTATCAGCATTGGACCAAACAGCTGAACAGGGAATAATAGAATATTTCCAGGAAATATCCCAGAGTAGAAAACAGTTCTGTTAGTTATAGCTGTTTTACTCCATTTGTTTATCATTTAAGATTTGTTTGGTAGTCGTCTTGGAAGGATATTAAAGATGAAGCAAACAACTGTAGATCTTTTAAAATTACTATTTTCTTAAAATGGCAAAAAAAAAAAATAGTTTTAATCTGCAAGCCTTTCCTTCATTTCCAGAAATGTTTCCATTTTCTTGAGTGTTTCCAGATTCCTTTTCTATGTGGTCTTTTCCTCCTACTTGCTCTACCTATCAGATAACATTTTCACAAAAGGGTAAGAATCACTGAAAAAATGATAAAGAATTTAAGCAATTCCGTTTTTGAGATTCTTTTATAATAGCTAGGCTTAAATTACAAAGTATTTTTATGAGATTAGAACATTTCTAATTGATGAAAAGAAAATTTTAAATTATTTAACCATAAAATTCCCATTTGAATCCATCCTGTGAAATCCCTATTGAGTGCCTGTCCTTCTCTCATGAGTATCACTAACTGTTATATTCCAAGTTTCCTGAAAATGATATAAGAATCATCTTCCCCTGTCTTAGGGAGTAGAAAATGTGTATACTCAACATCAGCCGTTCCTACATGAGACTCTGGACCATCTCATCAAAGGCAAGCTTAAGGAAAACGTGTACCCTTATCTAGGCCCCAGCACACTCAGAGACAGGTAAGATAACCAAGATATCAATAATGAAAGCCAGAAATACTAATAATATAGGAAATGTGGAGTATGGTAAGAAACAACTAAGATGTTGCTGCTCTACTCCTCCTTCCACTGTTGTTTCAGTTTTGAGAATCTTCTGGTTTTACGTGTGTCAGGGTTAGATATAAATTCACCTGCTAAGCCCGCAGGATTTTCTTTTGGAATAAAGAAACAGGTGTTTTGAAGTATCCCAAATACTTGTATTCTGTCCTTTGGTATCAGATGAGTTTATTTATGCCATTTAAGGTTGAGTTCCATGGCATTCAATATTTGGAGTTTCAAACATAACAGCCAAATATAGATCTGCTGCTTGGTTGCCTTCCAGAGCAGGTTGTTACTATTTTTGGTGAGGACTGGACTTTGCCAAATGTGGCCAGCATACAACTGAGACCTAATTAACAGAAGCCATTTGTTACACAGAATCAAAGGATGGCTTGCTTTGGGGGTATTAACTGAAGGAAGCAATTAATTGTCATTTTAATTCAGTGGTCTGCCAGGTTTTGTTTTGTTTTGTTTTGTTTTGTTTTAAAGATAGTATTTATTTATTTGACAGAGAGAGACACAGTGAGAGAGGGAACACAAGCAGGGGGAGTGGGAGAGGGAGAAGCAGGCTTCTCGCGAAGCAGGGATCCTGATGTGGGGCTCGGTCTCAGGACCCTGGGATCATAACCTGAGCTGAAGAGAGACACTTGAGCCACCCAGGCCCCCCTGTCTGTCAATTTTAATAAAAGAAAACTCCAGATCAACTTACTTAGACCAACCTGAAATTTTAAATATGCACAAAGTCTACTTTTTTTTTTCAAAGTCTACTTTGTTACAAATTATATTATGTATTTTTTTTTAAACTAGGACCACATATTACAAAAAGCCTAATATATGTAATAGAATCCTATTGGATAGATTGATGTGTGAATTATTACTATTGGTAGAATTCTTCTACTATTTCAGCTAATCATAACCTAAGAGTCTTGGAAGAATAGTGTTTTATATATATAATAAACTTCTGAAAGGAAAGGATGACTCTTTCATACGATAAAATTTTTTTTTTCCAATTTGTTCTTTTACAAAAAACAAAACAAATTTGGTAGCAGAACAGAAAAGAAAGATCTTTTAAAAAATCCAAGGTTGAGGGGCGCCTGGGTGGCTCAGTGGGTTAAAGCCTCTGCCTTCAGCTTAGGTCTTGATCCCAGGGTCCTGGGATCGAGCCCCACATCAGGCTCTCTGCTCAGCAGGGAGCCTGCTTCCTCCTCTCTCTCTGCCTGCTTGTGATCTCTGTCTGTCAAATAAATGAATAAAATCTTAAAAACATTTTTAAAAATCCAAGGTTGAGAGGCAGAATATCTGGAGTTAAATTCAGACAGTACATTCATTCAGATAAAATGTTTAAGGACCTTGATGTCAAGATTCAGAAATACCAGCTAAGTGAAAAGTACACAAACTATCCTAAAGCTATTTACTTATCATAGAGGCTTTTCAAAAAACAGTATCATTCTTTTAACTGACCTTCTAATTAATGTATGACAAAAGTAAAAATAGTACTTTTTTATGAATTTCATTTAGGAATTATCAAACAGGAAATTAGTTATGTATTGCTAAAGAGACACCATAGCCCACCAAAAAAGTATATTGTGTATGTTAGTTCATAACAGCAAACCTTTCTAATTTGGGTGATTCGTTTCCAAATAAAGCTCAAAATGATGCTTTTCCAACAAAATGCACATTTATCAGTTGTCAGCATCTGTTAGCATTTGTCACTATTACCTAAATAAAATATAGTTAATAATTTAATTGCTCCGTCCTTTTTTTTTTTTTTTCCTCCATCCTTTTATGTAACAAATATTTATTGAGTGTCTTCAGTATGTCAACAACTGTTGTAGATGCTGGGGAAATAGAACAGGAGAGACAGGTTACCTGCCCTTAAAGGGACTTACATGAAGGAGACAATAAACTAGTAAACAAACAAAGAATATAATTTGAATGAAATAAGTACTATTGAAGAAATAAGCTACAAAGTAACTTTATAGAGGTCAGGGGGCTGCTTTTAATGGAGAGAAGCTCTCTGAGGAAATGCTATTTAAGATGAGCTTTGAGGGGCGCCTGGGTGACTTAGTTATTGGGCATCTGCCTTTAGCTCAGATCATGATCCCAGGGAGGGTCCTGGAATTGAGGCCCCCATCAGGCTTCCTACTCAGCAGGAAGCCTGCTTCTCCCTCTCCCACTCCCCCTGCTTGTGTTCCCTCTCTCACTGTGTCTCTCTCTGTCAAATAATAAATAAGATCTTGGGGGGAAAAAAAAAAAGATGAGTTTTGAATTAAAAGACAGAGCCAATCACAGAACAATTAAGAGAAAAAGCATCCGAAGCAGAGGGAACATCTGAGCAAAGGCCTTGAAGATAGAACTTGGCAAGTTCATGGAATAGAAAGAAACCCAGTGTGGTTGGGGCATAGTGAGTAAGGAGGAAATAAGTTGAAAAAATAAGTAGGGGCTGGATTACATAGGGTCTTAAAAAGGGTTTTAAATTTTAAATGTCAGAGTAAACCACTGAAGAGCTTAGCATATAGGTGACATGAACTGAATTACTTATTAAAGATCACCTTCTAGAGAGAGTTGGGTTTTTTGGGGGGTTTTGGTTTTTGGTTTTTGGTTTTAGAATGGATTTTTTTTTAAAGATTTTATTTATTTATTTGACAGAGAAAGATCACAAGTAGGCAGAGAGAGAGAGAGAGGGAAGCAGGCTCCCCGCCGAGCGGAGAGCCCTATGTGGGACTCGATCCCAGGACCCTGAGATCACGACCTGAGCCAAAGGCAGCGGCCCAACCCACTGAGCCACCCAGGTGCCCCTAGAATGGATTTTTGAAGGCAAAAATAGAAGTAGGGAGACTACTTAGGAAGCAGTTGTAATAGTCCAGGTAAGGAATGAAAGAGGTTTGGATAAGGAGGCTAGGAGAGAAAGAATCAATAGACTTATTTAATAGAGTCATCTACTCCACTAAAGAAACTATATACTTTTACCCTCTTACCATAGAGTAAGAGAAAAGTCAAGAATAACTCTTAGATTTGGGAGGAGTAGGGCAGGAATCAAGTTGTTAAGTTGTAGATGTAGATATACAACTTGTAGGTAACAAGTAGAAATGTTAGATAATAAATTGGGAGTCAACAAGATTTTGGTGATATTTAAAGCTATGGGATATAAGATATATAAAATCACTGAGGGAGAGAGCATAGAAAGAGAAAAGAAAGCCCAGGACTGAGCATTGAGTGGAAGACATGGAGCCAGAAATGGAGACTGAGGAGGAGACAGAAAGGTAAACGGAAAACCAGGAGAGCATAGTGTCATAAAGACCAAGAAGCAAGTGGTAACCTGAGTCTGGTCTTCTGAGGTAAAGCTGCAAACAGTGAGGAATCCATCAGATATGGCAACATGAAGGTCTCTGGTGACCTATTCCCTAGTTTCCACGAGACTGGAAATAATTATAATACAGATTACAGTTACAGGATATAAGATAAAATAGAGATAACAGGGCCACCTGGGAGGCTCAGTGGGTTAAAGCCCCTGCTTTCGGCTCAGGTCATGATCCCAGGGTCCTGTGATCGAGCCCCACATCGGGCTCTCTGCTCAGTAGGGAGCCTGCTTCCTCCTCTCTCTGCCTGCCCCTCTTAAAAAAAAATAGAGATAACAAATGTAGGTAACACTTTTAAAGAATTTTGCATGAAGGTGTCAGAGAGATGGGTGGTAGCTAGGAGAGAGTGTGTGCTCAAGGGAAAGAGATTCTAGAGCATATCTGATGAGACTGTAATAAGAATTACCCTAAAGAAAGCAAAATTGAAAATGCAGAAGAGAAATAGGAACTGCACAAGTGAAGTCTGTAGGGGATCCAGAGCATAAGCAGAGGAGCCTTTGATAGAAACAGAAGTACTTTCTTCTTTTTAACAATTTTGATGGTGAGAATATGGGACCATCTAAGCTGATTGCTTCTATTTTCTCAGTAAAATACGCTGTCTACTTACCGGCAAGGTAGTGGGTAAAAAGAGAGGAAACATTGCGAAACTGTCATCTTGCAGACCAGGAATTCAATTTACTAAGGAAATGTAGTTAGGACTTCTAGCCAAATTGAGTGCCCATTTGAGTTTTATGGTCATAAATTTAAAATAGTGGGGTGCCTGGATGGCTTAGTCAGTTAAGTGAGAGACTGTTTATTTCAGCTCAAGGCATGATCTCAGGGTCTTGAGATCTAGTCCAAAGTGGGCTCCGCGCTTGGTACAGAGTCTGCTTGTCCCTCTCCCTCAGCCCCTCCCTCCCCAAATCAATAAAAAAGTAAACAAAAATCTTTAAAATAGAGCCCATGAACCTAGTTGTGTGGTTTTCTCCAGTAACTTTTGGCTATACTGGATTAAATGAGGATAAGGCTTGTAGCTAGGCTCAACCTGGATTTGGGGAATTGAAAACAGAAGGAGGGGAGGGTATTGGATGGTAGATAAAGTATTGTTGAGTGAATTAGTGGTCTTGATGAGGTCAAGGAATATTATAGTAGAAGTATTAGTTTAGGTGAATTAGAAGTTGAGGAGGTGGTTATTGAAGAAAGAGATCTTGAATTCAAGATGTCACAGTGCAAATGCTTATAGTAAAAGAGTTTATGTTATAATCACGGGTGTTGGTTATGTGGGATGGAAGAACAGATCATCTTGGGTGAGAAGACCAGGCTGTGAGATGAGTAATCCACATCAATGTGAAAGTCACTGAAAATTCTGAAAGGAACAGCAGTGACAAGGAGGACAGTAAACCAGAGCTAAAGTCTTCAGGGAATAAGAGAGTGACCAGGAAAGGAGGTCAGGAGAAAAGAGTGCAACTGCATCATGAGCTGCTAACATAACGGAGACATTGAAGAAGGCAGCAAAGTTGGTTGCGAAACAACAGGAGGGAACACAGAAGGTACCTGTGCCACCTTCTGGCCCTGCTTAACAGCAGGTAGACCGCAGAGGCCTGGAAGAGACCTACTGAACGATTCTGCTTCTATAAGTTTGCTGTTTAGATATATTGTGCAAGTACACAAAGACATATAAATAAGGATAGTTACCAAAACATTATTTGTAACAGTTAAAAAAAAAAAAAGCCCAAAACGAGCTAAATATCCATCAATAGAGGACTGGTAACTTAAATTATAGTACAGTGCTATGCATTCTTAAAAAATGCAGAACTCTTCATGGGGTGATCTAAAAACTTTCTAAGATACATTGGATAGAAAAGCAGAATGCTATAATATCCCTTCTGTGTAAAAAAAAAAAAAACCCAGTCTAAGCATAAAAGCTATTAAATACACATGTGTATATAAGCAAGTCTGCTCAACTGTACATATATACATTGTATGTTATATATATATATATATATATATATATATATATATATATATGCAAGCACACACATGTTCATGTATACTGTGAATATTTTGGAAAGAACAAAGA
The DNA here is from genome assembly GCF_030435805.1 of Mustela lutreola. Taxonomy (NCBI): domain Eukaryota; kingdom Metazoa; phylum Chordata; class Mammalia; order Carnivora; family Mustelidae; genus Mustela; species Mustela lutreola. The sequence continues at coordinate 109,941,048 of NC_081299.1, read as the reverse complement.
AGTGTTAATAGTGGCTACCTCTGGATATTAAGGCAGTCGTTAGTGGTATACATACCTATTTTGCCCATTAGATACTGATAATTATATTAAGTATCATAATCTTGAAGTAAGAACTAGGTTTTATAGTATTTGGGTTTTTCACAATATTTAACACAGGTGTTTGATAGGTGTCAAGTTTCTCATGTGGCATCTGTAACCATTGCTATGACAAGGTTTACAGTTGGAAAATTTAAACAAGAGAATAAATTTGGCTGATGTTACCAGAAAATTTGGATTTTTACAGTTTGCCAGTGATGCTCCATAGTATTTTGGCTCTACATCCCCTTGGCCTCACTCTCAGTTCTAGCCATTGTCTTGGATCATCACTTTGAGGATAGTCATTGATTTTAGTCATCTTTGTAATAAATTAAGTCTCATCACGATAGAATTCCTTGTTTATGTTGTTATGAGGAAGTATCAAAGGACATGTGGCAAGAATACAACTTTGAAAATAGGAACGCCTATAGAATTGTTTTAGCCCTTAGCTAGTAAATATGTGGTTAACCTGTTTGGCAGTATAACCATATGTACAAATTGAGTTTTGATCTTTATTCTGCAGATGGGACTCCCACCTATCCTATTTATTAGCAGGCTCATTTTTCTTTCTTACTCCAGAATTGTTCCTTGTCCGTCATAAAAACAAGCAACTCAAACATTTGGCGAGAAAACGGAAGCTCTCTGGTCAGGCATTCCACAGTCAATTCAAAAAGGAAGTACTTTTTTACATTTACACAAATGTAGTGGAATCTTGTTGCAGCAGTTCATTTTGTTTCTATAAAGACAACAGTCCTTTTCCATCAGCCTGTTCTCCTACAGTAAATGCTCATTAGATCTTTATTATCTCTAAGAACTCAAAAATTTTAATTTTAGCCATAAGTGTAATGGTCCACAAAGTAGATAAAATATTGCCTCTTAAAAGTGTAATATTTTCTACTTAGTTTATTCATTTATAGAAGTAATGATTTCCAAAACTTTTATATGTGAAAAAAAATTATTTAATAAAACAAGATATAAATTGGTTGAGTTCTCAAGGTGTCCTTGTATATCTATATGCAGCATGAATTGGCTGCTGTTTTCTATCTAATGTATGCTGCCTGTGTTAATTAATGCTTTCGGTTGCAATAATGAATTGCAGAGCACAGGAACATGTGTACAAAGAATTGAACTTGTGTATTCCACGTAGTTTCAGTCATTGTGTAAAAATGATTTGTGTATTTTGCCATTGGCCTCATCAGAACATCTACTTTTAAAATTCACCAGGGAAAGGAAAGAAAAGGAAAAACGTTAGGGTTGGTTGTCTTTGTTTTTTTTTTTAATTTCCCCATCAATGTTCCTCCTTAAGCGAGCTTGAATAAGTAGTAGGAGGTTAAGGAAAACATTTATTAATGTTTTCATGACCAAACGTGACACAGTCATCTTTGTTAGGTACACAATTAAGCCAAGCTGTAAGTCTATCCCAGTGTCTAAGTTTTGTCCTTACATTAATATAACCTACACCCACAGTTACCATCTGCAACATTTTTCTTCCCTCTCCAGTAATATGAAAACACTCTGGCACCCTGAATTATCAGACTAAAAGATAGAGTTCTCGCGGTCTTCCAGGAGCCTGCTTGAGTTTCTTCCTTCCCAGTGCTTGCCTTTCTTTTCCACAAGAGACAGACGTACTCTTCCAACAGACTGTGGGGAGAGGGCAGCTGTAGAGAAGGCCCATCTCTTTTCCAGGATGATCCTTGTTCGTGTGACTTCCCAAGTTCATTGACTTCCCAGATCAGGAGCCCAAAAATGTTATTGTCTGCTTCCTCTCATCCGTGCCTGCAAGGGAGAAACTTCCTTCCCTTCTTCTTAAATGAAATAATCTATGCAATTCATGAGTATGTACTCAAGGTAAACTGCATAATGAGTGTCAGCCTAGGGTTGCCCCTCAACATAAAGAGTATTGCATATGGAATCTCACAGTAAAAAAATACTCACTTTCTGAGAATAGAATTTCATTTCAGCTTTGAGGATTTTATTACTCCTGAATGCCACTGCCTTTTTTTTTTTCTGTCTCCACCTAGGCTGACACCCAGATAGTTACAACACAGACCAAACAATTGATAGAATGTCTTCGGTCTTTTTGGTAGCACATTCTTGCAACATTGGATTTTTTTCTCCATTCTCCACATCTTTAATGAATATTAAACCAATTATGTCTATATTTGAGATGTCAATATTTTCTCAGCTCATTGGTACCTCTAGAACCAATATAATGGGAAGAATTAAAAATTGACATTCTTTGAAATTTGGTGTTGAGAAGAAATTGTATCTATCCATGAGGGTAATACTATGATAAAGGTTGCAGAGACTCTTGTCAATATTTAAAATTATAGCCAAATGTGGCTTCGTTGATCCCCTTACAAAGTCTATCCCTGAAGAGTCTGACAAGAGCTGAATTTGGGTTTTAGCTGTTACTCCCTTTCCCCTTCCATAGAAAGATTAGTCAGAACTGAAAGAACACCATCAGTTGGAGAAAAAAAAGAGAACCTGTATTTTGCCTGAGCATTCAGTACCTGAGTAATTTAGAGTTCATCATACTCAGTGGAAAAATATTACTATCATAATCATGCAACATTTCCTAAGCAAATGACCTTTCTCAGCAAGAGAAAGCTGGCCAGTGACTGGAGGCAAGGACTTGAAGGAAAAAAAACCTTGATGGTGTAGAGTATATTTCAGTGATTCAGGTAATGCTTTCCTGTAAGCTACAAAGAGCCTCTCTCCCTGCAGCCTAAAGCACTAGATTACTATTGGATTAATAATTTAGCTTTAAGGTTGGTACCTACTTCTCTATGATACTAGAGGAAATCACACAATTACAGAATAGTGCCACTACAAATTCATTGTTTCTAAACTCACTTGGGCCTTCCCAGATACCAAACTTCTATGCATCCTTAATTCTTTCTCTTTGTCTCTTTCTCCACATCAGTTTTGAATGTTTGCCATTTTCTCCAAATCACCTAACCCACCCCAGCCCATAGCAGTGTTTCCTAGAGAAAAAAAATGAATCTGCCAGACATTAACTCCCTCAGTGTCTAGCCCCCATATTTATAAACTTACTTACATATATCTTCCTTTATGTTCTTCCTCCATTCTAAAGAAAATACATCCTTTTTTTCCTATTTAGACCTAATCATTCTGTCAGTGCTCTAGTTTTAGACTCCTACCATCTCTTCTGAAGCCTTCCTATATTGATTATTTGCTTGCTCCCTCTCTCTCCCTGCCTCCTATATTTTCAACTTCTCATCTAACTACTTTCCCACAGACTACAAGCGTACTTGGGTTTCTCTTACTGTTAAACAAACAGTAAGTATAAGACCCTTGAACCTGGATATTCCTCTAACCTTTCTCCTTTCTTTCATAGTCAGGCTTCCTGGACAAAGTCACTGTCTTCGTCAATCCACGCATCCTGGCTTCTTACTCCACTATAATACATCAAGACTTCTCTTAAAAATTCATATACAACAGCATGTGCAGTGTCTCTTTCAGTCCTCACCTTATTTATTACCCCAGCCTAAAGCACTAGATTACTATTGGATTAATAATTTAGCTTTAAGGTTGGTACCTACTTCTCTGTGATACTAGAGGAAATCACACAATTACAGAATAGTGCCACTACAAATTCATTGTTTCTAAACTCACTTGGGCCTTCCCAGATACCAAACACAGTTAACCATTCAGTTCTTCTTGAAAGTCACTTGTCCCTTGGCCTCTCCCTTCTGGTTCTCCTCCTATCTTTCTGACAATTTCCTTCTCAGTTACCTTTGCTGGCTCTTCATTGTGTTTGTCCTATAGCTGTTAAACACTCTCCAAAGCTCTGTCTTTTGATTCTCTTCTCACTGTACGTGATCTCCCTAGGTCAAACTCATCTATTTCCATGGCTTCAGCTGTCACCTATATTCAGGGAAATCATTGGGCCTCAATGTCCAGATACATGTTTAGTGGACATCTCTGCTGAGATGTTCCACAGTTATCTCCAACACATGTTTTTTCTTACTTTCAGGAAATCAATCTTGCTTTTTTTCCCTCCAAACCTTAACCACTACACCTAGCCACCAAAACCAGAAAACTTAAAGTTATCATAGACTGTTCCTTTATTCTCATCTTCCACATTTATTCACTGACCAAATATTGAAGAGTCCCCTGCCCCCCCCCCTTTTTTTGGTCTCCTATATCCAGTCCCTCCTCTCCACTCCTGGTATTTCTTTCTGGAAGTATTATAGTGGCCTTTTGTTCTCTAGCTTTTCCCACCTGTTTCCCCCAATTCATTTTCACACAGTTGCCAAAATTGTCCTTCAAAAAAGCAAATTTGAGGCAACCCTCTTGGATCCCCTTCCCTCTTCAGGAGCTTTGTACTGTCACTCACTAAACTTTGCTTTGTGGATCTCCAAAAAAAAAAAAAATTTGATCACAGTAACCTGTTAAAACCCTTCAGTGACTCCCCATGACATATAAGACTCAAGGCCTTCCACGGTCTGGCCACTGCTTATTTCTCCCTCTCTTTCTCTCACTATGTCTCTGATTTATCTGCTTCATTCCACAGGAGTTAAGAGACTTCAAAGTTTTTATCCTAAGCAACTGAAAAGATAGATTGGCCATCAACTAAAATGGGAAAAGCTATAGGTGAAACAAGCTTGGGGGAGATAAGGAATTTGAACATTTGAACTGAGAAATTTCTTAAACATCCAAGTAGAAATGTCTAGTAGGTAGATATTTAAGCCTGGCATTTAGGAGGCAGTGCTCTAGCCAAGAGAGACAGAGATAGAGATTTGGGTGTCACCAGCAGAGAAATGTATGTAAAACCATACAACTTGGGTGTGATCATCTAGGAATAATCAGTTAAGTTTAATAGAACTTTCTACAGTGATGGAAATGTGCTCTATCTGTGCTATATTATAAGGTAGTCATTAGCCACATGTGACTGTTGAGTACTTGAAATGTGGCTAGTTCTACTGAGGAACTGATTATTTTATTTTATTTTAATTAATTTAAATTTTAAATAGCCATATGTGGCTAATGGTAACTACATTGGGCAAAGTAGATCTAGAGAGTAAGTGTAGATGAAGAAGAAAGGAAGACCAGTGACTCCACCATTAAGATATCAGGGAGATAAGATGAAGCCATCAAGGGACACTGAAAAAGAGCAACTAATGAAGTGAGAAATCCAAGAATGTGACATCTTGGAAACCAAGTGAAGAAGGAATATTGAGGAAGAAAAAGTGATCAACTTAATCAGCTTAGAAGGACCAAAAGCCTTGATAATACATGGTGCTGAAAGGATGTGGAGAAACAGGCATTTTCCTGAGTTGCTGATGGAATGATAACTGTGGAGCAATTTGGTGATATCCACCAAAATTTAAAATGCATACTAGATCCAAGATAAGGGCAAGGAGCAGAACAATGCACATAAAATGCTTTTATCTGTGTGTGTGCGTGCACACTATATGTACATGTACATATGTGTGGTGTGTATATGTGTTTGTGAATATGTATTTATACATATATTTACTTACATATACACATATATAATATCTCTGAAAGGACACATAAGAGGCAAGTGGTAGTGTTTGCCTCTACATTGAAATTGAAGTGTAGGAGCACCATGGTGGGAGGGAAACTCACTTTTTTTTTATAGTATATACCCTTTTGTATTTTATATTATATGCAAACATTTATCTAGTCAAAAATAGTATATTTTAAAATAATTAGGGTGCCTGGGTGTTTTAGTCCGTTAAGCTTCCGCCTTTCAGCTCCAGACATGATCCTGGGGTCCTGGGATCAAACCCCACATCAGACTCCCTACTCAGTGGGGAGCCTGCTTCTCCCTCTGTCTCTTCCACTACCACTGCTTGTGTTCTCTCTCTCACTCACTCACTCTTAAATAAATAAAATATTTTTCAAAAAATAAAATAGTAAAAATGATTATAGAATATATAACAGTAGGTAATTCCTAAGCATTGTAGTACTAAATACATTGTTTCAAGTAAGTAGTCTTAAATGTTTGTTTTTTCTTAAAAAGTAAATTTGTGGGGTGCCTGGTGGCTTGGTCAGTTGGGCATCCAACTTTTGATTTCAGCTCAGGTCATGATCTCAGTGTTGTGGGATTGTGCTCAATGTTGGATGGAGCCTGCTTGGGATTCTCTCTCTCCCTTCCGCCCCCACTCCCCTGGCCCTGCTCATGCGCTCACACTCTCTCTCTTTTTCTCTCTCTCAAAAAAAAGTAAATTTAGTGTTTAAAGGCATGATTTTAAGTTCCAGGCATTTCACACAGAAATGTCATGGTTGATTCTCTACCTAATTACTTGCAAAATAACCACCTCTTCATCATTGGGAGACTTTTATTGGGTATCTCTAATTTCACATTTTTAATTTCGGCCATAATATCTGATTCTGTTTCTGTGAAGTGCCATAAGAATAAAATACTCTCAGTTAATCCCTTCACGGTGTTTTAAAAAGAGACAAACAGAAAGGAAATGTAGAGGGATTTTCCATGATTTATACATAAACCTGTACGATTAAAGAGGTTTCTGTTTAACTTTGTGCTATGACCTCCAAAATGAATGCTTCTACTTGTAGTTTTAAATAACGTCCGGTAAGTCATTTAACAAAATTACTGGCTTGCTAAGATTAAGTAATTTTATCTTCTTTTGATGGCATGAGAAAAGAAAAACAAGGCAAACTGCAACAGTTTTGAAATGATATGGTCTCCTTCTGGTTGATATCTACAGAAGGGCCAATAGGAGGCCCTTACTTTTGTTGTTATGAAGCTATTTTGATAAAGATTAGAACACAGTAAAACTACACAGTGCTACCCAAATGAAGCAAGTGGCTGAGCTGATGTATCAGTATGTCCAGTATCAAAACTCAAGAGTTTTTTGTTTGTTTGTTTCACAGGGTTGTTTTTGTTTGTTTGTTTTGGGGTTTGTTTTTTTTTTTTTTTTTTTTGGTTTATCGAAGGATTTGAGAACAAAGATTTTAAGAAGAGGTGAAGTCCCCAGAAGTGCTATTCAGTTATGTGTCCCATTCTCTTTTTACACTCAAAATACTAAACATTTCTAGTTTGCATCTTGTGGGAACATCCTAATATAGTGGTACTTTCCAAAATACTTTGAAGTCCTTGGACAGAGGCCATTGTGATGACACTGTACTAAGTATTTGACAGAGGCTTATATACGAAAGGAGCTGTGTAGTACAAGTACAATTTACTGCTATATTGATATCATAGCACAGTGAAGTACTCTGCAGCCTCTTGAATATAAAAGAATATTTCTACATTTGGTTCTAGCAAACACTATTGTGCTATTCTGAAATCCACAGCACAGAAATTATAAGACATCCGTTCATAAACAGAAAGCAAATCACTATTCAGCATTTCCTGCTCTGTTTCCTGCCAATTTCAGATCATTAAAACTTTTTTAAGCCTTTTATTCTATTCTGCTTTAATTCTGCTTCCTCCACCAAAAATGAAAGATTTAGAAATTAAAATTGTGCATATAATAGTAACACCAAATCTGCCTTTTTCCCCTCTTATCCTGTGATGTTAACTTTCTTTATTATTGCAGACCTCAGGATATCATTGTGTTTATAATTGGAGGAGCCACCTATGAAGAGGCTCTAACAGTTTATAACCTGAACCGTACCACTCCTGGAGTAAGGATTGTTCTGGGAGGAACCACAGTGCATAACACGAAAAGGTAAGGGAAAACATTCAGTCCTACAGCTCTGTTCCCTTTCCTAGAGAGTAAAGCTTAAATTTATAAAACTGAATAAATTGCTGGTAGACCAAAATGCATCAGTTCATAGTATAATAGAGATGAAAGATCTAACTCCATTAGCTTCATAAATCACCCAGTTAGGTCAAGGACCTAAAGAGTAAGGACCAGCCTGTACCATTAACAATTTATATTTCCTGTATTCAAAGGAGAAATCTTTTTTTTTTTTTTTTTAAGATTTTATTTATTTATTTAACAGACAGAGATCACAAGTAGGCAGAGAGGCAGGCAGAGAGAGAGAGGGGGCAAGCTGGCTCCCTGCCGAGCAGAGAGCCTGATGTGGGGATTGATGCGGGGCTTGATCCCAGGACCCTAGGATCATGACCTGAGCCGAAGGCAGAGGCTTAACCCACTGAGCCACCCAGGCACCCCTCAAAGGAGAAATCTTATAACCACGGACTGGCACTTTGAAAATACTGAAACATAATGGTATTGAATTCTGTGAGTGTTTTTCTTTTTGTTGGTTAATTACACTCACCCAATATTTAGTAAGAAGAATACAAAGATGAATAAGATAAAGATCCTCAAGGAAATCATTGTCTATTAGGAAAGATAGAACATAAAACATAACAAAATAAGTGTCTAGAGAGACAGACCAAAGAGCCATGCATTATCAGAATGACTAAGAAAAATTAGCAACTGTTTCATGGAGAAGGTAGTGCATAAACTGAACCTTGGGTAGAAAATGGACATAAGGAAGAGAAGATACTAGGCAGAGTTCACCACATGAACAAGTTACGGAAGCTGTAGGCAACAAGCATAGAAAAGGAACAGCAAATAGTCAACCAACTGGAATGTGCATAGTAAGTGAGAAGGTTGGCTGAATGCTGTAATTGTGAAAGGCCTTGAATTCCAGGCTGAGGAATTTTTACTTTCTTGTGTAGAAAATGAAGAATCATTGAAAGTTATTTAAGGAGTAAAATTACAAGTGGGTCACAGTATTTTAAGAAGATTAATTTGGAAATTAAGGGCAGGAAAGACAGGAGGAAGTGACTAGAGAAGCGTGGCATGACAGTTGAATTTAAATGATTAGAGACCTTGAGAGATCCATGCTGAGCCATGCACATACACATGGATATATTGGGAGTCATTAGAGGTTTTGTGTACTTTTTCCTTTTTGTGTTATTATTTGGCTTTTTAACATAACTGTTCCTCTTTATTATGGAAGTAATATACACTTATTCTGAAATTCTCTTAGTTCAGAAAATGTAAAGAGAAAGAAAACAGCTCCCATAATCTCTCTACTGTTACACTTTGATCTTTTCAGACCTTTTTTTTCTGAGCCTGTTTAAACATTTATGTGAGTGTATCAGCAGAAAAGGGATCTCTTCCATTCTGTTTTATGACCTGAATTTTGTAGTGTGTGATGTAAATACAAACATCTTCTGGTGTTAAATATATAATCATTCATTCATTAAACAAATTATTAATTGAAAAGTAAGACAACCTGAGTTTGAATCTTGACTTTCCCTCTTACTGTTTGTGAATTTAGGCAAATTACCTAAACTGTTCGTCAGTTTCCAAAGCTTACTCGTCATTTATGTGTTTCTTTTTTGAATTGCCAGTTCATATTCTTTGCCCATTTTGCAATTGGGGTATTCTTTTTTCCCCAGTAATTCTTATTAGTTATATTATATATATACATATGTGTGTGTGTGTGTGCATTACATGTAATTATATATAATATAATTTATTAATTATATAATTACACATATTGACCATTTGTTACATTATTTTACCTATCATTTTCCTTGTTTGATTTTTTTATATTATTCACAGTATTTTGTTTTATAAAAGTTTTATTTTATTATGTTTTATTTTTTACTTTATGTAGTCAGAACTACCAGTGATTTCTGCCTTTGGTTTCATACATAGTTCTTTCCCAGTGAAAATTATATAAACACTAACCTCTATTTTTTACATCATTTTTAGGACTTGCATTTAAAGTTATAGCTTTGTAATCTGTCAAAATTTTATTTTGTAATAAACTATGTAGTAGTTTCCTTTTTTAATTTATAGAAATATTACATATACTTACATACTTCATTACATACAGAGAAGCATACAAATGATAAGTAGACCACTCAATAAAATATGACAAAGTGAGTATAACTATGTAACCACCACCCAAACCAAGTAGTAGAATGTTACCTGCACTTCCAGAAGTCTCCCTTATGCCTCACGTCCCCTCCTTGTCACAACTCCCACAAAATGGTCCCTGTTATGATTTCTATCACCGTAGATTAGTTTTACTTGCCCTTAAAGAATGCTTGTTGGATGAATGAAGAAACAGAGTAAAAGTAATCTATTTTTGCCTTTCTCACAAAAAATACAAGGATCTTGGCAGGATCCTATGAAGGATCTCTAATCACCTTCCTCCCAACTGACAAGATTTCATTGTCCAGCATTTTGGTTCCATCTTGTTTTTATAATCCCCAAATTAATCATCATCATTATTTTCACCTGTTATTTGTCTAGATTTACCCATGTGTTTGCCCATTTCCCCTTCCCCCACTTTTTCACCCTGGTCCTTTCTAATCCAGTCTTCTCACTAAAAACATCCTTTAGTAGCTCTTTCAGCTCCTGGTCAACTTGATTTTTTTTCCCTAAAAATACCTTAGTGTTTTAAGTTTATAAATCCAGAGTGATAATTTAGTCTCAGCACTTAAAAGTTAGAAGACAATGGAATATTATTTTTAATTGTTGCTGTTAAGAAGTCTACTTTCAGGGGCGCCTGGGTGGCTCAGTCAGTTAAGCCTCTGCCTTTAGCTCGGTCATGATCTCAGGAGTCCTGGGATTGAGCCCCACATTGGTCTCCCTGCTCGGCAGGGATTCTGCTTCTCCCTCTGCTCTCTCTCTCTCTCTCTCTCACAAATAAAATCTTAAAAAAAAAAGTCTACTCTCAATAAAATTGTTTTTGCGTTATAGGAAATGTATTCTACTCGGATTCTCTTTAAGATTATCTTTTTGTCTTTGGTGTTCTTGTTCCAGTATTATGTACCTAAATGTGGATTTTTTTCTTATTTATGCTACTTGGTATGAAAATCCATGTTTACCATGATTACTGGAAATTTTCTAGTCATTATTTCTTTGAACATTGCTGCTTTTCTGTTTCCTCTGTTCTCTTTTGGAACTCCTGTGAGATATATGTTAGGCCTTCATCTATTCTTCATGTCTCTTAACCTCTCGTGTATACATCCATATCTTTTGTGCTGCCTTCTGTGTAATTTTTTAGATCAGTATTCCAGTTCAATAATTATGTCTTCATTTGGGTTTAATTTGTCCATTTGTGTTTTTTTTAACTTCAAAGATTATATTTCTATGCCTGTAAATTCGTTTTGCCTCTTTTTCAAGTTTGCCTGATGTTTTTGTTAATTTCTTCTTTCCTCATGTTTTCAAATCCTTCATTTTTCTTTAATCACATTAATTCTATAAACCCAAATACTTTCCAGTTCTTGAACAATTAAATAATCTTTTATGTAAAGGTAAGAAAGTGAGACAGCTTTGCAAAAGCTTTAGACTAGATTCTTCCAACTAGCCAGCTTTGGTATTTCTTTGTCTGACATAACAGTATGCTGAATTATGTTTGAGCCTTAGCAATAGAAGGCTTGATAAAATCTTGAACGGGATTGTTCACTGGCTCTATCCAATAAAACTTTCTTTTTTTTTAAGATTTTATTATTTATCTGACAGAGAGAGATCACAAGTAGGCAGAGAGAGAGAGAGAGAGGAGGAAGCAGGCTCCCTGCTGAGCAGAGGGACTCGATCCCAGGACCCTGAGATCATGACCTGAGCTGAAGGCAGCAGCTTAACCCACTGAGCCACCCAGGCGCCCTCCAATAAAACTTTTTAAGAAGGAGGGAGTTACTGTGGTAATTGCCAACCTGGAAAAAATTTAGTTAATGTTTGCAGTACATAAATGATCCAAAATCATGTGTTTACCATTTATATTTATAAAGATACAACCTATAGCTAACAGGTTAACAATGAAATTTATCACTATCAGTAAAAGAAAAAAATAGGGTCACTTGGATGACTCAGTGTGTTAAGCATTTGCCTTCGGCTCAGAACATGCTCTCAGGGTCCTGGGATAGAGCCCTGTGTCAGGCTCCTTGCTCACAGGGAGCCTGCTTCTCCTTCTCCCTGTGCTGCTCCCACTGCTTGCACTCTCTCGCTCTTTCTCTCTTAAAAATTAAAATTAAAAAAAATAATAATGGGATTTGTATTTTGGAGATCATTTATTGTAAAGGCTTAAGTAATCAAAAGCAACTTAGCTTCAGCTTTTAAGGGGAAGGCTCCATTTTCATGACGAATATCGTCTGTCTTGGGTATTACTAGCATATTGAGTAAGATCACAATTCTTAATATATTTAGAAATCTTGGACTCTTGGTAAGCGGAAAGGTTAGTATTTTTTTTAATCAGTTTTATAACTGGATATAATGGGGCTAGTGTGAGCTAACAAAGATCCTTGATTTGGGGAAGAAAAAGTTTAATAATTTGTTTCTGTGAATTGTTAGGGTTTCATTTTTGTGCAGGGGGCTCATTGTAATATTGTTATTAGATTATTGGGTTATTAGGTAATATTAGGTTATTTTTTAAGGAAAAGTCTACAAAGGAGTAAGTGACATACAGTATTGACGCCAAGAGCTCTACAGCACAGAAGTATTATTTTAAGAGACTGATGGTCTGGGGCGCCTGGGTGGCTCAGTGGGTTGGAGCCTTTGCCTTCGGCTCAGGTCATGATCCCAGGGTTCTGGGATCGAGCCCTGCTCTGCTCAGCAGGGAGCCTGCTTCATCCTCTCTCTCTGCCTGCTGCTCTGCCTACTTCTGATCTCTGTCTGTCAAGTAAATAAAATCTTTAAAAAAAAAAAAAAGGTTTAAAAAAGAGAGAGAGACTAGACTGGTGATCAGGAAACAGTATACTTTTAGATGTGAGTGATGAGTGTCCTCCTTGGGATCATGTTAAATGTGATATAGGCTGTCCCACAAGGGTATGGATTAGTGGGGATATTGGATTTCCCACTAAACGGGGTAAAAATCATGTCTTATAGCTGGGAATGTGATGTGCTGATATAGAAACTGTCCTTCTGGAGTGGGAAATGCCTGTTGCAGGATATTTCTGGGATACTTGATTTCCCTGATTTTTTCTTAAGTAAAAGTTGAGATCACTGCAGGTCTATTCTGCATATCTTGATTCTGCATATCAGATCCTAGCACCACCACTTACTAGTTTATGATTTGGAACAAGGTACTTAATGTAATGGCAGATAGGTCAAAATTGGTCTCTTGCATCCTAGAAACTTACATGTACCCTAACCTCTCATGTTGCAATTTAAGTAACCTTCATCCTATGATACCTTTTGTTTCTAAAATACCTCAAGATCGGTTGGCTTAATTGGTAAAGCATGCAATTCTTGATCTTGGGGTCATATATTTGAGCCCCTCATTAGACAAAGAGTTTATTTAAAAAAAATTTTTTTTACTAAATAAAATACATTAAGATTACTGTGTATTGAAACAAAATCTCAGTTGTAGACAAAAAATAAAGACCAGAAAGCAATTCTTTCTTCTCTCCCTTGTATATTTCCAGAAATTAATGTAATTTTTGGTGAGATAGGGGTCTTTATATAAGTCGGCTTCATCTTAAGCCATAAGGTATCTGAAGGTATCACTTCAGTTTCAAAAGAAGATATACATTAGTTGAATCTGAAATTCAACTTGCCATTGAAAGTTATTTGAATTCAAGCTGCTCTTTCCTAAGTACCTTCTTTTTTTTTAACTGAGGTATATTAGTTTCAGGTGTGCAGCATAATAATTTGATATTTATATATATTGCAAAATGATCCCCATACTAAGTCTGGTTAACATCCATCACCACATAGTTAAAAAAAATTATTTTCTTGGGACGCCTGGTGGCTCAGTTGGTTAAGCCGCTGCCTTTGGCTCAGGTCATGATCCCAGGATGCTGGGATTGAGTCCACATTGAGCTCCTTGTTTAGTGGGGAGCCTGCTTCTCTCTCTGCCTCTGCCTGCCACTCTGCCTGCTCGTGCTCGCTCTCGCTCTTTCACTCTCTCTTTCTCTCTGGCAAATAAATAAATAAATACAGTCTTTTTTTTAAAAAAGAATTTTGGTGAGCACCTGGGTGGCTTGGTGGGTTAAACCTCTGCCTTCAGCTCGGTCATGATCTCAGGGGTCCTGGGATTGAGCCCCACATGGGGCTCTCTGCTCAGCAGGGAGCCTGCTTCCTTCTTTCTCTCTGCCTGCCTCTCTGCCTACTTGTGATCTCTCTCTCTGTCAAATAAATAAATAAATATATATATATTTTTTTTTGCTTCTAGTGAGAACATTTAACGTTTACTCTCTTAGCAACTTTCGAATTATACAATGCAGTATTATTAACTATAGTTGCCAGGCTTGTCTCCATGACTTATTTTATAAGTGAAAGTTTGCACCTTTTGACTCCCTTCACCCATTTCACCCACCCCTTCATCAGCTGCCTCAGCTGCATCAATCTGTTCTCTGTATCTGTAAGTTTGGTTTTGTTTTATTTTGTTGTGCTGTGTTTGAAAGTCCACTTATAAGTTGGATCATACAATGTTTGTCTTTCTCTGTCTGATTTATTTCACTTAACATAATGCCCTCAAGGTCCATCTGTGTTTTTACAAATGGCAAGATTCCATCCTTTTTCATGACTGGATATTATTTCATTTCGTGTGTGTGTGTGTGTGTGTGTGTGTGTGTGTGTGTGTTTATCCACATTTTCTTTATCCATCCATCTGTTGATGGACCCTTAGGTTGTTTCCCTATCTTGGCTGTTGAAAATAATTCTTCAGGACACCTGGGTGGCTCAGTCAGTTAAACATCTGCCTTTGGGTCAGGTCATGATCCCAGGGTCCTGGGATGGAGCCCCACATCTGCTGCTCCCTCTGCCTGCTGCTCCCCCTACTTGTGCTCTCTCTGTCTCTCACTGACAAATAAATAAATAAAACCTAAAAAAAAAAAAAATTCTTCAATGAACATGGGAGTCCCTGTATCTTTTTGAACTAGTTTTTTGCTTTCTTTGGATAAATACCCAGAAGTCAAGTTGCTGGATCATATGGTAGTTCTATTTTGAATTTTTTTGAGGAGCCTCCATACTCTTTTTTATAGTGGCTATACCAATTTACCTTCCCTCAACAGTATACAAAATTCCCTTTTCTCCACATCCTTAACAACACTTATTTTTTGTCTTTTTGGTAATAGCCATTCTAATAGGTATGAGGTGATAGTTCATCCTGGTCTTGATTTGCATTTCCCTGATGACTACTGATGTTGAACATCTTTTCATCTACCTGTTGGCTTCCTGTATGTCTTCTTTAGAAACATGTCTATCCAAATCCTCTGCCCATTTTTTAATCAAATTGTTTGGGTTTGTTTTGTTTTGTTTTGTTTGTTTGTTTGTTTTTTGCTATTGAGTTGTGTGAGTTTTTTTTTTTTTTTTAAGATTTTATTTATTTATTTGTCAGAGAGAGAGCATAGGCAGACAGAGTACCAGGCAAAAGGAGAAGCAGGCACCCTGCCGAGCAAGGAGCCCGATATGGAACTCGATTCCAGGATGCTGGGATCATGACCTGAGCCGAAGGCAGCGGCTTAACCAACTGAGCCACCCAGGCGTCCCAAGTTGTATGAGTTCCTTAGGTATTTTGGATATTAACTCCTTATTGGGTACATAATTTGCAAGTATTTTCTCCCATTTAGTAGGTTTTTCATTTTGTTGATTATTTCCTTTGCTTTGCAGAAGCTTTTTTAGCTTGATGTAGTCCTACTTGTTTATTCTTGCTTTTGTTGCCTTTCCTTTTGGTATTAAATCCAAAAATGATCACTAAGACCAGTGTCAGGAAGCTTACTGCTTATGTTTTCTTCTAGGAGTTGTATGGCTTCCGATGTTACATTCAAGTCCTTAATCCATTTTGAGTTTATTTCTGTGTATAAGATAATGGTCTAGTTTTATCCTTTCACCTGTGGCTGTCCAGTTTTCTTAATACTGTTTACTGAAGAGACTGGCCTTTCCCATTGTATATTATTGCCTCCTTTGTCATAAATTAATTGGCCTTACATGCACGAGTTTATCTCCAGGATCTCTATTCTGTTCCACTGATCTGTCTTTGTGCTAATACTGTACTGTTTCAGTTACTATAGCTTTGTAATATAGTTTGAAATCAGGAAGCATGATGTCTCCTTTCTTTTCTTTCTTAAGGTTGCTTTGGTTATTAGGGTCTTTTGCAATTCCATTTACAAATTTTAGGATTGTTTGTTCTATTTCTATGAAAAAATCCATTGGAGGTTTTTTGGTTTGGGTTTTGGTTTTGTTTTTTTGAGAAAGAGCATGAGCATGACTGGGGGAAGGGGCAGAAGGAGAGGGAGAAGCAAGACTCCCTGCTGAGCAGGGACCCCCCCCCCCCCCCGCACACACACAATGCAGGGCTCAATCCCAGGACTCTGAGATCGTGACCTGAGCCAAAGACAGACGCTTAACCATTGAGCCGCACAGACATCCCGCCATTGGAGTTTTGATAGGGATTGCATTGAATCTATAGATTGCTTTGGGTAGTAGAGATATTTTAACAATACTAATTCTCCTAATCCATGAGCATGAAATATCTTTCCATCTATTTGTGTCTTCATTTTCTCTCATCCTTGTCTTACAGTTTTCAGTGTATAGGTCTTTTCACCTCCTTCATTAAATTGATTCCAAGGTATTTTATTCTTTTTGATGCAATGGTAACTGGGACTGTTTCTCAATTTCTCTCTCTGATAGTTCATTGTTGGTGTATAGATATGCAGTGGATATCTGTATATTGATTTTGTATCCTGCAGCTTTACTAAATTCTAATTTTTTTGGTGGAGACTTTATGGTTTTCTCTATATAATATCATGTCATCTGCAAATAGTTTTCCTTTTGACTTTCCTACTTGACTGCTTTTTCTTTTTTCTTGTGTAATTGTTCTGAATGGGACTTCCAATACTATGCTGAATAAAAGTGGTGGAAATGGACATACTTGTCTTGTTCCTGCGCTTAGAGGAAAAGCTTTTAGGGCTTTGAACACATGCAGCGGGTGCCTGCCCTAAGTGGGTCCATGCAGGTTTGCAGTGTGCACACCATGGTCTCCTGTCTCTGTGCTTGCCCTTCTTATGGAATTACCCACCCCCAGCTTCCTTCTTCATTTGTCTTGTTAGTCATACTGCCCCTCAATTGCAGGGGAAGGGGGAGGAATACATCAAATTTCAACTAGGAATAATATATATGACATGAGTTGTTCTGTAGCACAACAGATATTTTCACCAGTATCTATGAGGAACAGTCAGAAGTCATTTTGCCTGAGTTACAAGTTCTAGAATACATAAAGAAGAATATATTGAACACACAAGAACAGCATAAAGATAACAGTTCAGCAGATATTTACTGAGCATGGAATACCTCCATGAATAAAGCAAAGATCCTAACCCTCGTGAAGCTTACATTTTAATGCAGAGAGGACAAAAATAAACAATAAACTTAATAAGTAAACTTTATAGTAATTCAGAAGGTGATAAATACTGTGGAAGAAAATATCAGAGCAAGGTAGAGGGAAATTAGTATTGCATGAGGGCTGTGGGGATAAGTTACACTAGTCCATATGGTGTCAGGAAAGACCTCGTTAAGAGATTTGAGGAAAGACTTGAAGGAGGTGAGGAAGCAAACTGAACAGATGGAGGGAAGAACATCCCAGGCTCAGTAGAGCTATGTCCTAAGGCACAATCATGCAGTGTGTCTAAAGAGACTGGAGAGGCTAGGAAAAGGAGAGGGAAATGCAGTCAGAGAGGTATCTGGGGCCTCACAATAGAGGGCCCTGTCGACTGTTGCGAGGGCTGGGTTACACTATGAGTTAGAGAGCATTGGCGGGTGTGGGGTTTTTAAGTTTTATCAAAATGTAATTTCTGTTACATTATATACAATTCATCCCTTTAAAATGTACTAGTCATTGGTTTGGGTATGTTCACAGATGTGTGCAACCATTACCACGGTCCATTTTAGAATCTTTTCAACACCTCAGAAAGAATTTCCCTCATGCCAGCCCTAAGCAACCTCTAATCTTTCTGTTTCTATAGATTTCCCTGTTCTGAACTTTTCATTTAAGTGGAACCATATAATAACACAGTCTTTTGTGAGTGGTTTCTTTTACTTAGTATAATGTTCTCCAGGTTCATCCATGCTGTAACCTGTATACTTCATTCCTTTTTAATGCTGAATACATTTCATTGTATGCATTTATCGTATTTTGTTTATCCATTTGTCAGTGATGGACATTTGAGCTGTTTCCACCTCTTGGCTGTCATAATAATAGTACTATAAACATTTATGTATAAGTTTTTGTGTGTATTGTAGATTTTTTAGCAGAATCTTGAAATCTGACCTATTTTAATCAGGATCACACTGGCTATCAAACCTAATATGCTTAAGAGAAGTATTATTTCTCTTAAAGTTCAAAATAAACATGTGTTACTATAAAAATGAACATTCTAATTTGTATTTAAATGAACAGTACCAATTATTTATTCATCTACAATAGACTGGTCTGTTATTCTAGTTGTGTTTGTGATGCACATGATCCTACCTTGCAAATAAAAGAGCATCTCGGTTAGGGATTTGAGCTGGCTTGCCTTATCACTTCACAAGTCAATCAATATTAAAGAGTTCTAGTCCCTGCTGGCTGCAGTTGACACTTTAAGTTAGCTCTGTGATCTGAGAGGCCAAGAACCAGATCCATATGGATGGAATTGTTCTCCCAGAAGAAAATCCCTCTGTCTTCTCAGAATTCAGGATAGAAGTTGTGTGTGTGGGGGGGGGGGAGCTTGGTAAATGTATTAGCCAACAGTGCTGCCATTGCCTAAACCCTGCCTAAGCTTGGGTGAAGAGAGCACTTCAGTCTCCAGTGCTACCAGTTTAATTAAGAATTTTGACAGGGAGGAAGGTCACCTACTAGAAGGTGACCCTAGATTAACAATCCTCTTACTGCCAGATTCTCTTTGGAAACAGTAATAATAATTATACATAGTAGGTTCTCTGTAATACTCCTGGGTTCAGTTAAACTCTCTATATGCCTGCAGAATACTTAATGGTCCTATTTGTCAGTTATTTTTTTTTCCTTTTAATATTTTATTTACTTATTTGACACAGAGAGATCACAAGTAAGCAGAGAGGTAGGCAGAGAGAGAGGGGGGAAGCAGGCTCCCTGCTGAGCAGAGAGCCCGACGAGGGACTTGATCCCAGGACCCTGAGATCACGACCTGAGCGAAGGCAGAGGCTCAACCCACTGAGCCACCCAGGTGCCCCTCAGTTATTTTCTGAAAGCAAATACAGATGAAGGAAAATGAACTTTCTTCCCCTCCCACGTAATTCATTGTCATTATAATAAAAAATTTTAAATATTAAAGTAAGAATCTTTCAAAACAGTACAACTAAAGTTAGCCACTATCAATATTTTGGCATGTTCCTTCCTGTTTTTTCTTTACCTAAAGTTTTTTGAATTTTTTCTTCTGTGTTTGGTTTGGTTTGGTTTGGTTTTTATGTTTTTTTGCTGAGTGTGGAGCCCAGCACAGGGCTTAAACTCATGACCGTGAGATCAAGATCTGAACTGAGATCAAGAGTTGGACGCTTAATCAGCTGAGCCACCTAGGTGCTCCAAGTTCTGTTTGGTTTGTGACATAATTAGGATCATATTGCCTATATCATTTTCTCCTTGTTTTCTTACTTGTAATTATATTGAGAACACTTTATATTGTAATTATATTGAGAACACTTTTCAATGTTATTAAAAATTATTTAAAATAATCTTAATAGCTTATATAGCTATTTCACTTTTAAGAATGTATCTTTAGGGGCACCTGGGTGGCTCAGTTATTATGCATCTGCCTTCAGCTCAGGTCATGATCCCAGGGTCCTGGGTTCGAGCCCCGCATCGGGCTGCCCGCTTGGCGGGCGGCCTGCTTCTCCTTCTCCCATTCCCTCTTCTTGTGTTCCCTCTCTCACTGTGTTTCTCTCTTTCAAATAAATAAAATCTTTAAAAAAAAAAAAAAAAAAAAAGAATGTAGCTTTAGGGTCACCTAGGGGGGCTCAGTAGGTTAAGCATTCAACTCTTAATTTCAGCTCAGGTCACGATCTCAGGATCATGAGATTGAGCCCCAGATCGGGCTCCACTCTGGGCATGGACCCTGCTTTGGATTCTCTCTCTCTCTCTCCTGCCTCCCCCAACACTTGCTCACACTCTTGTGTGGGCTCTCTCTCTCTCTCTCTCTCAAAAAAAAAAAAAAAAGAAGAAGAAAAAAAATGTCTATAGCCATTATTGTTAGACATTTAGATTGTTTATAATTTTTGTTTGATCTAATGTTGACAAATATGTTGTATATTGATAAACCCTTGTCCCATCTCTGATTATTTCCATAAGACAAAAGTACAGTGAGGCCATCTCAAATATTACTACTAGAAGTATAAATTGGTATAACTTTTCTGGAAAGCAATTTGACTTTATATATTCAAAGATAAGGTTAACTGCAAGGCTCTTCTTGTTGAGGCAGTGCTAGTTTCCTGATTTTTTAGAATCTCCGGGTCAGGCGGTGGAAATGTTCTATATCTTGATTAAGGAAATGGTTACACAACTGTATAAATTTGTCAAAGTCATTAAACAATGCCCTAAAATTGGTAAATTTTATATCAACAAGAAATTAAAATTTTAAAAAACAAAGTACTGTAGTATCAAACTGACACTTTTTTCTTGATATAATCAGAAAGATTTTAAAAAAATTAAAAAGGAATAGTTTTCTTACTATGTAATTCAGTGTTTTTTAATGCCATTGCTCTAGAACTAATATCTAGAAGATATTAGCTAGTATTATGAGTCATGTACTTGGAGAAACACTGATCATAGCAATTCCTAAAAAGGCAGTCATGATGATACCAAGAACTAAAATTTATTTAGTACATACTATGTGCTAGACAATGTTATACCTGTGCTCTCCAATATGCTCTCCACAAGTCATGTGTAGCTGTTGAGCACCTGAAATGTGGCTAGTCTAATTTGAGGTGTGCTACAGGTATAAAATATATATCAAATTGCAAAGACTTAGTACCAAAAAAAGAAGTGTAAAATAGCTCATTAATAAATTTTAGAAGTTAATAATGTTTGGGATTTTTGGGTTAAGTCAAATATGCTATTAAAATTAATTTTACCTTTGTTTTTTACCTTTCTAATACAGTTAGAACATTTAGAATTACACAGAAGCTCACATTTGTAACTTGCTTTACATTTCTATTGGATTGTATTGCCTTACCCATTCAGTTTTGTTTCAGTCTCCTGATGACCTAACAAAGTAAAAATTTTTATTACTGTCACCAACTTCATTTTTCAGATGAGATTGAGGTTTTAAGGAAGTGAAAACCTTGTCCAAAGCCATGGAGCTAAATAAGTGACAAAGCTGAACTTGAACTGTTTGTTTCCAGGATAGGCACCTAAGCACTCAGTTGAAATTATATTTTAAGAAGATTTATCTAGCTATGATTATTTTAATCTCTTACTTATAAATGTCACTTATTAAGGTAGGCAAAGTTTGTTTTTACCAAATGGACAATATGTGAAGCTTTCTGCCTGCTAAGAAATACTGTAAACCAAAGGTGGGAAAATAGTAAAGTGAAGAATCATCTAGTGTTTTTTAAGATTTTTGTCATCCACATGTAATTAAGAATGAGATTTAAGACAGCCTTGCTCTTTGAATAAAAATGGTTAACTTGATGATTAACCAGCTACAGCTGTTAGTTCACCACTACCTAAGATGATGCCTGAGGGTTGGTAATAAGATACCCCTAACAGAGTAAGTCAGTAACAATATAGAGAGTACAGGGTTTTTTTGTAGAGAGTATAGTTTAGGGCTTAGAAAACAGCTGGCATTTTGAATTTCTGTAAATAAATTACAAGGTAGGAGGAAGCTGCTTCATATCATCAACAGGTACTTTATAGATTTCTACCTAAACAAGTAACACTAGAAACTTGGACCTTCTCCTGTAACCAGGAGTTGGTTCGATCTCTGAATTATTTACAGAAAAATTAGGATCCTGTAACAGAATTTGCATTTCAAAGGAAGAGGAATCCAGAGGACATTTCTTGTTCACTTACGGACATTTCAGGATCAGTTTTGAAACTGTTGGAATCCTCACTGTCTCTGTAGAGATGCTGGGGGAGGGGGGATACTTTCCTTCGGGGACTAGAGTGTTAGCCACCATTGCAAGAGTCATGATGGAGTGTATCACAGGTCACTGACAAGCATTTATTGAGTGCCAGTTATATGCAAAGTTTTGTGCAAGATGCTAGAAAGATGAAGGCATGTTCTATATTTCTAAGTATTTCAGTGTCTAATGGGAAAATAGATATATAAATGAATAACTCTAATAAGACACTTTTTTTTAAAAAAAGCTGGATTTGGGACACCTGGGTGGCTCAGTCATTAAGTGTCTGCCTTCAGCTCAGGTCACGATCCCAGGGTCCTGGGATCAAGCCCCCAAGTCAGTCTCTCTGCTCCTCGAAGAGCCTACTTCCTCTGCCTGTCACTCCCGTTGCTTGTGCTATCTCTCTCTCTCTCTCTATCTCTGTTGCTCTCTCTGTCTCTGTCAAATAAATAAAATCTTTAAAAAAAAAATGGATTTAACCCAAGAGTCAAATCTAGGCCTTTCTCAAATCCAGTTTATTTGTGCATAATTGTGTAAAATTAAAAATCACTTTTCATTGCAAAATCAATACATAATACTTGTAGGAAAAAAATTTTAATACAGCTGAGCAAAAAGCAGGTAATAGAGATATCCACACTGCCACCATCCCACCATGGGCAGTGTCAACATTTTGAAGTACATATATAGCCTTTGAAATCTTCTTTATCAATGTGTACACATATATTTTTAAAAGGGAATATGCTATACATATACTTTCAATAAAAATACTCAAATATATCATTTTTTATAGTGACTGCATAACATTCTGTTGTCAGATTGTGCCCCAGTTTATTCAACTAGTTCTGTTTTTTGTTCATTCAACACTTATTGAGCACCTACTATATTCCAGGAGCTATTGTAAAACTGGATTTACAGAGGTGAACAAAATTATTTAGTATTAATTGTTTATAATTTTTCATGCTTATAAATAATGCTGTAATAAGCATTATTTTATGTACATCCTTACATACCTGCCCAGTTGTTCACTTGGGATAGTAATAGTTGAATATATACTATATATGCCGGACACTCTGGTGACTTCATTACATATATTTTCTCTTTTAATCATGATCCAAGAATTAATATTGTGATTCTGTTTTTCAAATGAAGAAACCAGAACATGGAGAAATGAAGTAATTGATCTTAGGTCACACAGCAAGGAAGTGCAAAGCTGGAATTCAAGTTCAAGCTTGTGTGATCCTAGATTCGTGCACCGCTAGCAATGTTAAGATGAAATTACTGCCTCAGAGAGCATAAACATTTTTTTAAGTAGGCTTTTCACCCAACATGGAGCTTGAACTCACCACCCCAAGATCAAGAGTCGCAGAGCATAAACATTTTAAGATACTAAATTACTAATTTGCCAGCCAGAAAGGTTTTACCAGTTTGAACCTTTACTCCATACCCTTGCAACACTGAGGTCAGCTGCTCCTGATTCTTAAAAATTAAGTTAAACTTAAAAATCAACAATGTGGGGGTGCCTGGGTGGCTCAGTCCGTGAAGGGGCTGCCTTCTGCTCAGGTCATGATGCATGGGGCTCCCTGCTCAGCAGGGAGTCTGCTTCTCCCTCTCCCTCTGCCTCATGCTCGCTCTCTCTTTCTCTCAAATAAATACAGTCTTTTTAAAAAAATCATTAATGTGTATGGAGAAGGTTGGGTTAAAAAAAAAAAAAAGAAAAGGAAAGGAAAGAGTTTATTTCAACTCAAATACAGGGAAAGAAGAAAGAAGCAGATAAACAGCGTGAAGCTGAGAGACCAGTAAATGAGAAAGACACAGAGGCAAGAGAATCAGAGGTAGATACTGTCTGGTCACAGAGCACCCCTCATCCCCTTCCCACATCCCTCCATCTCACCCCTAGCCCCTTGCCATCTGGTACACCTTTCTCCTTTGCGTAAACTTGGTTGAACAGTTTGTCTCTTGTAGCCAGAATGTTGCATCTTAGGAAGATGTTCTTATCTCTTACAAGTTTATAGGATATGCCTTTTTGTGTAGTATGTAAGACCCAGTACATACTTGCTTATTTGTTTCGGGCTTTGTTGGGTGAAACAATAAAAAGTTGGAAATGGAAGGAAAGTTCAACATTGCTAACTCTATGGAGTGACACAGAAGTGAGTTGTTTTCTTCCTATATTATCTACATTTCTACGTTTTTTATAATAAAAAATACGAAATTGTTCAGCAGATTTTTTAAAGTCAACAATTCGATGTCATTGGGATTATTACGTACTAAAGTAGTTGGTTATCCTCGGCACAGCCCCAAGTTGTCATTCCCCCACCAAAGCCGTATTACCTTCTACAGCAGAAAGACACATCTGTCAGGATATCTGTTCTTTCACTGGGATTATTGTTAGAGTCTCTGGGCTGAATAGCACCTGTGATTTACAGATCACCTTTTGGTACCGTTTAGTCTTTCATTTATTTAATATCTTTTTTAAATTTAAATTTAATTAACATATATTATTAATTTCAGAGGTAGAGTTCAGTGATTCATCAGTTGCATGTAACACCCAGTGCTCATTATATCACGTGCCTCCTTCATGTCCATCACCCAGTTACCCCACCCACCGCCCCTCCAGCAATCCTGTGTGTTTCTTATGATTAAGAGTCTCATAGTTTCTCTTCCTCTCCTATTTCCTCTTGTTTTATTCTTTCCTTTCTTCCCCTATGATCCTCTGTCTTGTTTCTTAACTTCCATATATGAGTGAAATCATAGATAATTGCCTTTCTCTGACTGACTGAATTCACTTAGCATAATACCCTCTAGTTCCATCCACATTGTTGTAAATGGCAAGATTTCATTTTTGATGGCTGAGTGATATTCCATCATGCATCTATACTACATCTTCTTTATCCATTCATCTGTCAAAGGACAGCTGGGCTCTTTCTGTATTTTGGCTGTTGTGGACATTGCTGCTGTATTGGCAAAGAAGTCAAACTTTCACACTTGCCGATGACATGATACCCTTTGGTCTTGTTTTGTTTTGTTTTTTAAAGATTTCATTTACTTGTTTGACAGAGAGAGAAAGCATGCACAACTAGGGGCAGCAGCAGGCAGAGGGAGAGGGAGAAGCAGCTCCCCACTCAGAGAGGAGCCCCCCCAATGTGGGGCTCGATCCCAGGACCCTGGGACTATGACCTGAGCTGAAAGTAGGTGCTTAAGGACTGCGCCACCCAGGCATTGCCCAATTTGGTCTTTTATTTTTTTATTATTATTTTTTAAAGATTTTATTTATTTATTTGACAGACAGATATCACAAGTAGGCAGAGAAGCAGGCAGAGAGAGGAAGCAGGAAGGAAGCAGAGAGGAAGCAGGTTCCCTGCTGAGCAGAGAGCTCAGATGCGGGGCTCGATCCCAAGACCCTGGGATCATGACCTGAGCCAAAGGCAGAGGCTTTAACCCACTGAGCCACCCAGGCACCCCCACTTTGGTCTTTTAAAAGGCAGTATAGCATAGAAGTCAAGAGCATGAGTTCCAGTACCAGATTACCTTTTTTAAATCTCACTTTTGCCATGTGTCCACTTACACGATTTTACCCAAACTACTTCACCTTTTTCACGCCTCAGTTACTCACTTATAAAAGAGAGGTCATAATAGCTCTCTCATATCATTGTTGTGACAACTGTATAATAGAATATATAGAAAATGCTTGGAAGTGGGGCGCCTGGGTGGCTCAGTGGGTTAAAGCCTCTGCCTTCGGCTCAGGTCATGATCCCAGGATCCTGGGATCGAGCACCACATTGGGCTCTCTGCTCAAGAGGGAGCCTGCTTCCCCCCCTCTCTCTGCCTGCCTCTCTGCCTGCTTGTCATCTCTGTCAAATAAATAAATAAAATCTTTTTAAAAAGGAAATGCTTGGAAGAGAATCTGGCACAGGGTAAGCACTCTGTTACTGGTTGACGCTGCTACTGTTACAATTCTTCTATTTGGGGGACACAAAGCAAAAGGGACTTCAGATATGATTCATCATCACCCCCTCTGTCATGACCTTTATCTCCAAATCACTTGTTTTGAAAACCTTGACTTCAACATTATTCAAAGGCAGAATTACATTATTATCCCAAGTAGGAATATACTGGGGTGGTGATGACATTTACTAGGAAGGTAGCCCCATTGCCGGATGACCTTTGTGGTCGATGAGGACAAATATTTTTTAGTAGCTCAAGTTCCATTTGTGCTCACTTCCAGTGTTACCTTTGAGGCTGTCGGAGTCAGCACCTCTGTAATTCATAGGCGCGCAGAGTCTTTGGCAGCCATGCTTGCTACCAGTAGGTTCTATGGGGCTTCATTTCTTGTGTTTTTTTATGGTGGCCACCATTCTACTATCGCTGTGGTGGCTCTGATGGATTGATGTGGTCTTGAGTGTTCCACATGGTGGGAAAATACATCTCTCGCTCTTTTTGTTTTCAGATGATAACCCCCTTTCAAGACCTCTCTGTAAGTAATATTACAGGCAGTCCTGTCCTTGAGGAGTCCATCTTTTCCCTGTGGACTAAGAGGGTAATCCTTTCTCCTCACACAACACCCCAGTGAGTGATACACATACCAAGCCAGATACATCAGCAGAATCCCATTGGTTGCTTTTTTGTCCTATTTCTTCTCAGTGGAAGAATTCTTTTGTTTTGCGTTTTGTTGTGTTTTGTTTTTATAAGTCAGGTGTCCAGTACTAAGGTGGGAACTGGGAAGGAGTAGCTACACTGTTTAACAGGCAGTTAATATTGTTTGTAAGACAGTGTCATCGAATAAAGTAACCTCCATGGAATTGGTTATAATCAAGGAAATATTTTCTGTCTTAATTCAGGGTTTCCTAGGGTCTCTCCTAGAGAAACTGTTCAATATTTATTGGGTATTCATAGGTATTACCTTAAAAAAATGTTCTATAGCCAACTAAATTTAGAAAATACTGCATACTTTTCTTGGAAAGTCACAGTTCACATTAGTATGTTAAAGATTCTGAGACACTCCAGAGTAAAGAAACCCATTCAGCGTTTTTTTCCCTTTATTGTATTTTAATAATAGTTTTTTTATATTTATAAATAAATATATGTAACATACAAGTTAGAAAGCATAATAATATAATGAACACCCTGGAATCCTTCACCAAACCCAAGAACTAGGAAATTGCCAATAACATGGATCTGCTTGTATTCCTCTCCAATGATACCCCTTACCTCCCTACAGCAGGCAAGCACCATGCTACATTTTGTATTTAGTTCCCTTGCTTTGGTGGGAGATTTTTATCACTTATAGAAATAAGTGATAAAATTTTTTTCTATAGAAAAAATATAGAAATAAAATATTATTTCTATATGTTTCTAAACAATGCGTTATTTAGCTTTGCTTATTTTTGAACTTAAAAAAATGGTTTCATATTTCTTTTTACTCAACATTGCTTCTAAGATTCATCTGTATTGTACCATGTAACCTTTGTTCACTCATTTTTCAGTGCTCTGGAACATTTTACTGTGCAAACATACCACCATTTACTTCTCTGTTCACCTGTCCATCTACATTTGAGTTGTTGGCTTTTTGTTTAGTTTAGCCTTGTCTTATTTACTATTACTGTTTCTATCAAAGAGCAGCAAGAAGAAATGTGAGCCAAGGATATTGACAGATTAGGTATGATTATATTGTTTAGGAGCAAGAGGAGAATTATTTATTGAATAACTGCTTTATACAAGACATTATTCAAGTCAGGGTCTAAAATACAAAGAAAATAAGATGTCCTTATCTTTGATTGTGTGGTCCAGTGGAGGGCAATCAAAAATTTTTTATTTCTCAAATCAGGACATAATTAATCTCAAGGACACAAAAAGGCACAAAATAAACATGACGCATCTTTTGGAGAGTCCATTTTCTTATAATCTGGGGAGATGGTCAGAGGTAGAATTAAATAATTAAACTGATTAGTACCTTAAAATATGCTTACATCAAAATTTAAAAGGTCCTTTTATGAAAAATAACAAAATTTGAATGGAGTTTTAACAGAATACCAGACCTCAAAGAAAGGGTTAAGGTCATAAACCAATTTGGACTGAACCCCCCATTTTTTTTTTTTTAAGATTATTTATTTATTTATTTATTTATTTATTTGACAGACAGAGATCACAAGCAGGCAGAGAGAGAGAAGCAGGCTCCCCGCTGAGTGAAGAGCCCGATGCCGGGCTCGATCCCAGGACCCTGAGATCATGACCCGAGCTGATCATGACCCACTGAGCCACCCAGGCGCCCCTGGACTGTACCCTTGAGGCTAATAAATTCAGGGGCACCTGGCTGGCTCAGCTGGCAGAACATGTGGCTCTTGATCTCAGGATCATGAGTTCAAGCCTCACATTGGGCGTGGAGCCTAATTAAAAAATAATAGGGATGCCTGGGTGGCTCAGTTGGTTAAGCAGCTGCCTTCAGCTTGGGTCATGATCCCAGCGTCCTGGGATCGAGTCCCGCATCAGGCTCCTTGCTCAGCAGGGAGCCTGCTTCTTTCTCCCTCTGCCTCTGCCTGCCATTCTGTCTGCCTGTGCTCGCTCTCTTTCCCTCTGTCTGACAAATAAATAAAATCTTTAAAATAATAATAATAATAATAAATGCATTCTCTTCTGTTGTTAGGGGTTTTCAGGCACAAAAATTTGAGAAGTGCTACTGGGTATTTACCCCAAAGATAGAAATGCAGTGATCCGAAGGGGCACCTGCACCCCAGTGTTTATAGCAGCAATGTCCACAATAGCCAAACTATGAAAAGAGTCTAGATGTCCATCAACAGATGAATGGATAAAGAAGATGTGGTATTGGATGCCTGGGAGGCTCAGTGGGTTAAGCCTCTGCCTTCAACCCAGGTCATGATCTCAGGGTCTAGGGATCGAGCCCCACATCGGGCTCTCTGCTCAGCAGGAAGCCTGCTTCCCCCTCTCTCTCTGCGTGCTGCTCTGCCTACTTGTGATCTCTCTCCCTCTGTCAAATAAATTAATAAAATCTTTAAAAAAAAAAAAAGAAAAAAGAAGATGTGGTATACACACGGTGGAATATTGCTCAGCCATCAAAAAAAGGAAATCTTGCCATTTACAATGATGTGGTTAGAACTAGAGGGTGCTAAGGGTGCTTATGCTAAGGAAAGTAAGTCAGAGAAAGACAATTAAGATCTCACTCATATGTGGAATTTAAAAAACAAAGCAGATATCATAGGGGAAGAGAGGGAAGAATAAAGCAAGATGAAATCAGAGACAGACCATAAGAGACTCTCAACTCTAGGAAACCAACAGGGTTGCTGGAGGGGAGGGAGGATGGAGAGCTAGGGTAACTGGGTGGTAGGCATTAAGTAAGACACGTGATGTAATGAGCCCTGGGTGTTATATACAACTGATGAATCACTGACCTCTACCTCTGAAACTAATAATATATTATGTGTTAATTAATTGAATTTAAATAATTTTTTTTATTTTGAGAAGTGTTAATGCATGTAGCTTAAATAAAATATGTCCTAAATAAGATAATTCAGGCAAATTAATTAGGAGATACTTCACAGAGGAGACAGCATTTGAGCTGGAGCTTAAAGAATAAGTTGGATTTTCATAGAAAGAGAAGTCAGGGCTAAGGAACAGCAAAATTGAGGACAGGAACTTAAAAGATAATAATAATAAAGAGGAGCAGCACATTTGCAGAATAAGGAGGATTTCTTTGTGGGTAAATCATATATACAGTGAAGAGCTGTGTATAAGATTCCTGCTTTCAGACATCAGTGCTGAATGCCAATGGTTTTCCTTGCTCCTGATAAAATTGCTGTTGGATATTTAGGAAATATTTAGCATGACAGGTGACATTTAAGAAGAGGTCTTAACTTTTTTTAAAAAATAGGAACCTGGGGGTACCTGGGTGGCTCAGTCATTTAAGCATTTAGCTCAGGTCATGATCCTGAAGTCCCAGGATCATGTCCCGCCTCCGGCTCCCTGCTCAGTGAGAAGCCTGCTTCTCCCTCTCCCTCTGCTGCTCCCCCTGCTTGTGTTCTCTCATTCATGTGCTCTCTCTCTCAAATATATAAAATAAAATAAAATGGAAATATGAATCTGATTCAGGTGTTCACTCAGCAAACTCTAAATTTAGCTTCTATTTTTTATTACGGAATCACAGATCAGAAAGATATTACTCAAGATGTACATTAACTTGGGGCACCTGGGTGGCTCAGTGGATTAAAGCCTCTGCCTTCGGCTCGGGTCATGATCCCAGGGTCCTGGGATCGAGCCCCATATTGGGCTCTCTGATCACTGGGGAACCTGCTTCATTGTCTCTCTCTCTCTCTCTCTGCCTGCCTCTCCGCCTACTTGTGATCTCTCTCTCTGTCAAATAAATAAATAAAATCTTAAAAAAAAAAAAAAAAGTACATTAACTGGTAAGTGAAGACATTAGAAAAGAACTCCCCAGGCTCTCACTTCCACCACCCCCTCTGCCATCTGTCCCATCCACTGGGCCCAGTGTTCCTAGCCTAGCTCAGCCCCCCCACATAGGCACCAGGTCTCATCCCTCACCTACTCTAAGATAATCACTCTACACTGACTCCTCTTTCCTCAGTTTTTCCCACGCTAGTGGATCATTCATAGAAGCATAGAAACATACTGACTTCCCCCCACTCCCCGCCCCCGCCTCCGCCTTTAAAAACCCTCTACTAGCCTCCTTTCTCTTTCCAGGTTCTGTATCATTTCCGTGTTCTCTTTTGTAGCCAAAAGTCTTGAAGAACAGTTTCTAATCATTGTCTCTAATTCCTCTCCTTACATATTCTCTTGAATCCACATATTCTTTTAAGCCTCAATCTGCTCAGGCTCTCACCCCCATCACTCTCCAGAATATTCTTACTGTGGCCCCCAGGGACCTCCGCATGGCTAAACTGAGAGTCAACTTTTAGCTCCCATTTTACTTGACCTGTCAATAACATTTGATCAATCTCTTCCCTTGGAAACACCTTTATCTCTTAGTTTCCAGAAACAGTAGTCTCCTGGTCTTCCTGCCTCACTGGCTCTTCCTTCTCTGTCACTTTGGTTCATTTCGCCTATCTTTGGAATCCCTGGAACTCTGTCCTTAGACCACCTCTCTTCTCTATCTATACCCACTTCCTTGGCAATCTCTTCCAGGCTCATGGCTTTCAAATCTGTCCGCTACTGACTCCTA
Source organism: Mustela lutreola (assembly GCF_030435805.1). Taxonomy (NCBI): domain Eukaryota; kingdom Metazoa; phylum Chordata; class Mammalia; order Carnivora; family Mustelidae; genus Mustela; species Mustela lutreola. The sequence goes on along the minus strand of NC_081299.1, from coordinate 109,909,782 downwards.
AATTTATCTCTCTCATCCAGAGCTTTTCAGCCTCAGCACTGTTCGTGTTCGGGACCAGATATGTCTTTGTTGTAATGAACTGTGCTGTGCTTTGTGGGACGTTCAGCAACGTCCCTGGTGTCTAGGCAGTGGTGCCAGTGGCATTCCACCAGTTACAGCTACAGAAATATATCCAGGCCTTGCCAGATGTCCCCTGGGGATAAAATCACATCTCTCTCGCACCTCTCCCCATTAAGAACCACGGTTTCTAGTCTGAACTTCTCCCCCAAACTCCAGATTTGTATATTCAGCTGTCTACTTGACACTTCTGTTTGAATGTCTAATTATCCATATTTAACATGATCAAGACCAGGCTTCTGATACATCTTTCTAAATACGATCCTTCCTCAGACTTTGCATCTTAGTTCATTGCGTATCCATCCTTCTAGCTGCTTAGGCCAAAAACCTTGGTGTTTTCTTGACTCCCCTCTTTCTCTCACACCTACATCATGATTCATCAGAAAATCTTTAGATCCTTTCCTTCAAAATATGTCTAGAAGCTGAAACCCTCTCACCACTGCTGTCCTGGTCCAGGACACTACCATTTCCCACCTGGATTGTTACAACTGCCTCACCCTTGACTCTACAGTCTTATCTCTGCACCGAAGCCTCCAGGGGTTACCCGTCTTACTCAGAAGTAAAAATCAGAATCCTTACAGTAAGCTGCCAGGCCTCATGTGATCTCATCTTCATGCTCCCCCCGTCCCCCATCCCCTTCCTTAACATCCCGGTCTTATCTCTTACTACCCAATACCTTCACTCCAGCCACACTAGCCTCCTCTCTGTTCCCTGAACACACCAGGCCTCAGTCCCTTTGCACTTGACCTTCCCCCAGATAGCTTCCCTTGCCCCATTCAGGTCTTGGCTCAAATGTCAGTTTCTCAGTGAGGCCTTCCTTGACCCCAGGATTTAAAATCTCACACCACCAACACCACCTCCAACTCTCTTTCAACCAGCTGTATTTTTCTGCATAGCACTTTCTTCATCTCATGTGCTATAGAGAGGCAGTGCCACGTCATGCTTAGAAAAACAAACTCTGAAGCCAGATAACCTCGGTTTGTATCTTGACTCTGTCACTTCCAAGATACAAGACCTTGGCTTCTCTGAGCCTCACTTCCTTTATAAAGTGGGATAGTTTTTATCTCATGAGAACCTCACGTACAGTGATATGAGCTCACCATTATTATTGCTGGTGTGATATTATTGCATTTTACTTATTAATTTCATTTATCTTCTCCCTTCTTCCATTGGAATATAAATCCCGTGAGGGAAGAATTTTTTTTTTTTTTTTTATGCTTTGCTTATTGCTGTATTCACAGCTTCTAGAACAGGGCCTGATACATAGTAGGCAGTTAATAAATATGTGTTAATCAAATTGTTACCTCTGGAAAGAGCAATGGGGAGAAGAAAGATCCAGGAGACTTGAGCTTTATGTGTACTATTTAACACTTTTGCCAGAACAATGTATTCCTGTATTACTTGCATCCTCAAAAAGCTTGTAGGCTTATGTGAAAAAAAGACATGTAGACAAAGGAATTCCTAAAGGATTGCTAATATGAGAGTTGAGTTGTAACAGATGTACAGTTCAGATAAAGTACCAAGGGGTGGGGCCGCCTTCCCGGGGAGGGAATAGTATGTGCAAAAGCAAAGAGGTATGAGACACCAGTAGTAGCTCTGACGGCTGGAAGCAGTGGAAATTGAGAGGATTTGTCAGTGTTCTGGGCTATTAAAGGTTCCATTGTATCCTTCTCTCTCACCCACTCCTATCTTCCAGCATCTCCAGCTAAGTGTTTGGCTGTAATTAGAAAATTATTACTCCATTATGGCAAATATTTGGGGGTGTTTTTTTTTTCTCATGCTTTTCCAGAAGGTCTTTTTCTGGGTTCCTGCTTCCTATAAATTCCATTAATTTTGTTTCATTATACCACTTAACATTTGACTCTAGCTTCCTTTGGTGTCCTTGGTTTTTTATTATTAAGAAACTCACATATAGGGCGCCTGGGTGGCTCATTTGGGTAAGCGACTGCCTTCAGCTCAGGTCATGATCCTCGGGTCCTGGGATTGAGTCCTATATCGGGCTCCCTGCTCAGCAGGGAGTCTGTTTCTCCCTCTGACCCTCTCCCTTCTCATGCTCTCTCTCTCTCTCTCTCTCATTCACTCTCTCAAATAAATAAAATCTTAAAAAAAGAAAAAAGAAAAGAAACCCAGATATAACTTCTATCTGTGGAATATAGTGAAAAAAGAGGAAGATATAGATGATAGATCGATTGTCTTGTTATATAGCTTTGTTTAGGAGCACAGTTGTTCAACTCAATTACTTTAATAATTAAAATCTAAAGTCCTTTAAGTGTTAATCCCTAGTTCCTTACCGAAGACTGAAAAGTGAAAAACCTCTTTTTCCAATACATGATGCAAGAGTTTTTGAGATTGACTTTTTTTTTTTTTAAGATTTTTTTATATATTTGAGAGAGTGTATAGGGACATGGGTGCAAGTTGGGGGTCGGGGCTAGGGAAGGAGAGAGAGTCTCAAACAGACTACCCCACTGAGGGCAGGGCAGACCGAGATCAGTCTTGTGACCCATGAGAGCATGACCTGAGCCAAAATCATAAGTCAGTCGCTTCACCTACTGAGCCACCCAGACGCCCCTTAATGTTGACTTTTTAAAATCAGGGCTTTGGGGGCACCTGGGTGGCTCAGTTGGTGAAGTGACAGACTCTTGATTTTGGCTCTGGTCGTGATCTCAGGGTTGTGAGATCGAGTCCCACCTCAGGCTCCAGGGTGGGCACCTACTTAAGATTCTCTCCCCATCCTTCTGCTTCTCCCCACCTCTAAATAAATAAAATAAAATAAAATCAGGGCTTTTTTCTGCCCACCTTGCTTCTCTCCATAAAGTTGGAAACAATGACACCACAACCAAGACAAGCAGAAGCTTAACCCCCTCTGTTAGCGCCTGGTACCATCTTCGTTTATATGCTGTCTCACATTGAGTTGTGATTGTGCATCTATCTCAAAGAGTCCTTTAAAGGTAGGAATCAGGGAAGGGAGGGAAAACTGAGTGGGAAGAAATCAGAGAGGGAGACAAACTGTGAGAGACTCTAGACTCTGGGAAACAAACTGAGGGTTGTGGAAGGCAAGGAGGAAGGGGGGAATGGATAACTGAATAATGGGCGTGAAGGGGCATGCAATGTGATGAGCACTGGGTGTTACATGCAATTAATGAATCAGTGAGCACTGCATCAAAAACTAGTGATGTACTATATGTTGGCTAATTGAATTTAAATTAAATAAATAAATCTCAATGTGCCCCCCCAAAAAAAGCTAAAAAACAAAAATCATTCTTCTGTTGTTATGTTTTTAAACATAGTCTAAATTTGGGGTATAGATACCAATATGTTCCTCGCCCATAATTTTTAAAGCATTCTGCAGTGACTCATCAAAGTCCTCAAATAGATACTTTTTAAAAAGTCACAATGGCCCTCGGAAACAAAATTAGACTTGGCAAATATAAATAGTATTTTCTCTTTGCCGTCAAGAATGTGGGGTCTTGTTGATACACAGAGGAGGATCTTGAAGTATAATTTCAGTGAAGTTACTTCTTTTCTTTGCAATGGTTGCAGAGTCTGAAGTGAAGCAGAAATCACCTGGTAAATTCCCATAGGGCTTCCCAGCCCATTTGTTCCGTTCTTACTGTAAGTCACCAGTCAGAGACTTCTTGTGTTCTCTCTCAAGAAAGCAATGCTCCCTCATTCCCTGATACTTGTTTTCTGCCCTTGAAGTGTCTCCAGTCCAACTGGCCAAAAACCAGGCCACACAGAAGTACCTGGATTTCATTAGTGAAATAAATAAATTTCACTTCTACTCCTTTCCCTCTACTTTATCATCTTTTTTTTCTTTTGCAAAGGAGTTTGGAATTTAAGTCCTCCAAGTCCAGAATCTGCCAGATCTAAAAGTGGGAAACAATGGTAATGATTAGGTACCTACCTGGTCATCCCTCCAGCCCTCTGCTACAGACCTGTCTCCCCAGAGTGACACTTACTACACTGCCCCCAGACTCCAGTATCAAAGCGAAGGCTCTCTGGCCAACACGTAGCTATTTAAGATTTTATTTATTTATTTGAGAGAGAGAGAGAGAGAGTGTGAGTGAGCAGGAGGGAGAGAGAATCTGAAGCAGACTCCAAGCTGAGCACAGAGCCCAACTCGGCTCAGTCCCACGACCACGAGGTCACAACCTGAGCTGAAACCAAGAGTTGGATGCTTAATGGTAGCTATTTTAATGAGTTCATTTATTTAGGATGCCACTATTGGGGCCCTACTAGATATCAGCCTATGTGCTAAGCCCTGGAGATCCAAGCTGAAGCCCTAGACCCACCATAAGCAGCTCAAAGTCTAGTGCAGTAGACAGGAACAGGGAGAGGACCTGAGGAGCAAGAACACAGAGCTAAAATACCGGGACAACAAAGAGAGTTGCAGGGATGAGAAGGATCCGACCAGCCTGACGGAGTCTGGGAACTTTCAGTCCTCGCCTTAAAAGATAAAAAGGATTTCGTCAGACAGAAAAGGGCCATCTGTCGTTTCAGACACAGGACTTAAGAGCACAACATACAGCGGGGAAAGCTCAGGAGGTGTTTGGGGGAGAGCAAGTGGCTGGGCGCTGCTGGGTGGCCTGGTGGGAAGTGGAGCCAGACAAGCGAGCAGCAGTGTGCGTGGTACCCGGGGTACAGGTTCCAGAGCCTGAGCTTGAAGCCCAGCTGAGCCACTTCCTGGCTACATTGAGCTTGGCAAGTCCCTTCACCCCTATAGCTTGGTTCCATCATCTTTCAAATGAGGATAATAGCATCTTGTTCACACATACATATACACATACACATGTGGCTTAATACAGTTATCAGGAACAAAATAAATACAAGTCTTAGTTAATTATGAGGATACATTATGAAGGGCCTTGAATTTTAATCTGTACAGTATTCCGTAAGCAAAATTAAGGTTTTCAAGCTGACGAGGTGAAAGTACACAATAGGATACCATCTGTGTTTTAGAAAATCAACTCTGGTGCCACTTTGCAGAGTCCTCCAGCTGAGGAGGAGACTAGAGGCACAGTCCACGTTCTGAGGCCATTTTAAGAGTCAAACAAGAGGTGTTGATGTAACACAGTTCTCAGTTAATACGGCAACCTTGCCCTTAAAAATTCTGGGTCCTGGGTGCCTGGGGGGCTCAGTTGGTGAAGCATCTGACTTTTATTTTTTTCTTCAAGATTTTATTTATTTGACAGAGACAATGAAAGAGGGAATACAAGCAGGGGGAGTGGGAGAGGGAGAAGCAGGCTTCCCACGGAGCAGTGAGCCTGATGCGGGACTTGATCCCAAGACCCTGGGATCATGACCTGAGCCGAAAGCAGACGATTAACGACTGAGCCACCCAGGCGTCCAAAGCATCCGACTTTCGATTTCAGCTCAGGCCATGGTCTCAGGGTTGTGAGATTCAGCCCTGCATCAGGCTCTGTGTTTAGCGTGGAGTCTGCTTGAGATTTTTCCCCCTCCCTCTTCTTCCCTTCTATTCTTCTCCCCACTTGTGCTCTCTCTCTCTCTCTCTAAAATAGATAGATAGATGGATAGATTTAGATTTTTCAAAAATTGGGGTCCTAACTAGAAATTTCAAACTGGAAATCTCAGTCTTAACAGATCTTACAGGTTTAGTGCTAAAAAACAGGGAGAATCTTGGGGAAGAGCACTGAGGGGCATTCCTTCTAGTCCACAAGTTTGAGTGTTCAACTGATGCTTCTGCACGCACAGATCAGACCAGTACCTCTTGAATACTAATTGTGATATCCTTCATTCACCTCTATGTCATGCGCGAGATAATCTATTTTTGGAGATGCTTTTTTTCCTTCTCTGAGTAACCTCCAATCTTCTGCTCAGTTTCCTAGAGGAAGTTCTGGCTTCTGGACTGCACAGCCGAAGCAGGGAGAGCTCTCAAGTGACATCGAGGTCAGCAAGCAGAAGATAAGATGGTGACAGCGAGGTGAAGAGAATGGCGTGACTCCCCCCCTGGCGTCGCCGCAGGTTTTCCCCGCTGACCACAGGTGTTGAAGAAGAGCCTTGGGTTTTGTGCTTGTCGTTCTAACCCAACTCCAAGTAGTCTGCTAATTCGTGGACAGTTGACACAGACACCAAGACTCCCAGTGATGAGCTGAGAATAAGTCTGTGCCCCAGCCCACTTTTCTTGTGGTTTTCTTATCAGATAAACAAAGGTATTCCTTGTATTTGACAGTACAATCACTTCAGTTTCTGATGAATTTTGTTGGGATCTTACTTGAGAAATGGGTTATCAGAGCTCAGAGGGGTTTAAAAAATAATCATTTGATGTTCATGCTATGCATCCTGTCTTCTCTTGACCCCTTTTACTTTTCATTAACCACATTCCTACACACTTCATTTTTTTGAAAACTCATCATGTTTCTGTAAAGAACCATCCAAAAATTGTTCCTACATTGCAGTTTTCTGTGGCACTGAGAAACCATGTATGACTACAATAAAAATCCATTTTGTGGAAAGATACAAGTTTTTATTTCTTTGGGGTTAATATCTATTTATGGGAATTCATGAGATGAGGGATGCGTTGGCTTTACACCAGAGATAGAGAAGGCACTGCTTCCATCCAAAGGATATTTAAAGTATGTCAAAGCAAATGATAAATTCTGGTGTCAATTTCGATTCTCTTGAAAGCAGTGGTTGTGGGGATGTCACTAATGCCAGGAAGTTATGGCATCCTCAAATCATAGCAAAAACAGCATAGCACAATCCCTCACTGGTCTTCTGTAAGCCCTGTATATATTTTGTTACTTTCTTTTGATGTTGAACATAAAATATTCGGTAGCCACAGACAGCCTGAGTTCAAATCTGTCAAAGTTGTCAGGCTTTGAGAATGCTGTTTAGTCTCCCTGTGGCTCAGTGTCCTCATCTGTAAGATAAGGGTAATAGACCTGGAAGGGGCTGTCAGTTAAGCACCCGACTCTTGATTTCAGCACAGGTCATGATCTCAGGGTCTTGAAACTGAACCCCATGTTGGGCTCCGTGCTCACTGGGGAGTCTGTTTCTCTCTCTCCCTCTCCCTTTGCCTCTCCCTGCTTGTCCACTCTCTCTCTCTCTCAAAAAATCTTTTTAAAAAATGAGAGTAATAGGGGTGCCTGGGTGGCTAAGGGGGTTAAGGCCTCTGCCTTCAGCTTGGGTCATGGTCCCAGCGTCCTGGGATCAAGCCCTGCATCGGGCTCTCCCCTCAGCAGGGAGCCTGCTTCCTCCTTTCTCTCTGCCTGCCTCTCTGCCTGCTTGTGATCTCTGTCTGTCAAATAAATAAATAAATCTTTTTAAAAATGAGGGTAATAAAGTACCTTCCTCATAGGACTATAAGGATTAGATAATATATATAAAGCACTAAGAACATTGCAAACACTAATAATAGACAATAAGATTGATTCCTGTCTCCAGCCTGGGGCTACAAAATCAGTATACAGAAAGATCAGATTCCCGTCAACTCTCCCACTGCACTAATCAGCAGCTCAAGAAATAAGGGAAAAAATAAAGGCCTTTCTAGCCATCTCCCTTTTCCCCATTCCCTCTCCCTTTTCTCCATGGTTTAACTCACACTCATGTTAAGCCCTAAGACTTTGTCATATTATAGCTAAGAGCTAAGATCTAAATTCCTTTGCTTTTTTTTTTCCTTTGTGGGTCACTTTAGGTACCTTTAAAAAATTTTTTTCCCTTTTTTATATTAAAATGAAACTGCCTTCATTTGGGGTTATTATTTTAATTGCAGCATTTTATGAGTTACATAGTTTTTTCAAATAAACAGAAACTTCCTTCCAAGCAGGATTATGTGTGCCTCCCTTCCTCTTGGCAAGATAACTCTTTGGAATAAGAAGAACAAGAACAGACACTTCTCTGGGAGGACACCTGGGTGGCTCAGTTGGTTAGGTGGCTGCCTTGGGCTCAGGTCATGATCCCGGGGTCCTGGGATCGAGTCCCACATTAGGCTCCTTGCTCAGCAAGGAGCCTGCTCCTCCCTCTGCCTGCTCTGCCTGCTGCTCTCTCTGCTTATCCTCTCTCTCTGACAAATAAATAAAATCTTAAAAAAAAAAGAGAGAGAAAAAGAATGGACTTCTCGGGGTGCCTGGGTGGCTCAGTGGGTTAAAGCCTCTGTCTTCAGCGCAGGTCATGATCTTTAAAAAAAAAAAAAAAAAAAAAAAACAGACTTCTGGGGTGCCCGGGTCGCTCAGTCAGTTAAGCAACCAACTCTTTTTTTTTTTTTTAGATTTTATTTATTTATTTGACAGAGATCACAAGTAGGCAGAGAGGCAGGCAGAGAGAAAGGAGGAAGCAGGCTCCCTGCTGAGCAGAGAGCCCAATTCGGGGCTCGATCCCAGGACCCTGGGATCATGACCTGAGCAGAAGGGAGAGGCCTTAACCCACTGAGCCACCCAGGGGCCCCTAAGCAACCAACTCTTGATTTCAGCTCAGGTCATGATCTCAGGGTCAAGGCATCAAGCCCCGCCTTGTGCTCCCCAGGCGGGGAGTCTGCTTAAGGTTCTCTGCCTCTCAATCTGCCCCTGCCCCCACACACGCCCTCTCTCACTCACTCTCTCTAAAATAAATCTTAACCAAAAAAAAAAAGAAGAACAGAGAGTTTTCTTAAACCATTCCTCCTATTATTTGCCTGCTTCCATTGTGCCTACCCAACTAAGGATACCAAGAAGTGTAAAAAGTGAGCCTTACCCTCAGGATGTCTGATGCCAGAAGGTGGCATTTCTGGGACACATGGGTGACTCAGTCAGTTAAGCAGCTGCCTTTAGCTCAGGTCATGATCCCACGGTCCTGGGATCAAGCCCCACGTTGGGCCCCCTGCTTGGTGGAGAACCTGATTCTCCCTCTGCCTGCTGATCCCCTACTTGTGCTCTCTCTCTGTCAAATAAATAAATACCCCCCCTTTTTTTAAGTTGGCATTTCTTTATTAAGGATCAAAGACTTACATACATTTTTTAAAATATTTTATTTATTTATTTGACAGAGACACAGCAGGAGAGAGAGGACAAGCAGGGAGAGTGGGAGAGGGAGAAGCCCGCTTCCCGCTGAGCAGGGAGCCCAATACAGGACTTGAATCCAGGACCCTAGGATCATGACCTGAGCCAAAGGCAGACACCTAACGACTGAGCTACCTAGGCACCCCTTACATACATTTTTAAAATATTTTTTAAATATTCTTTTTAGAGACAACCTGGCATGCTCACATGTGAGTTGTGGGGGTTGGGGAGAGCATCCCAGGCAGACTCCATACCCAGTGCACAGAGCCCAACTCAGGGCACGATTCCTTGACCCTGAGATCATCACCTGAGCCACAGTCAAGAGTCCAGTGCTTAGCCAACTGAGTCACCCAGATGCCCCAAAGACTTCGTTTTCAAGATTTACAGAGCCGATTACATTACTAGTGGCGCTTTATTTTTACCCTTTAAAAATAGCATTTTCCTTGACGTCTCATGTGCTTCTAATGACTCTCTTCCGTAGATTGAAAGGCCCTCGTCAAATGTCCCATTTACTCTACAAAGCCAAGGCACTGTTTTTAGCTAACCCTTTGGACAGCAAGTTTTTGCCCAGTAAACTTGCAAGCAGCAACTCAACAGTCCTATCGCTGATAGCTCCTTTCTTCCTCCCTTACGGGGAGTGGCTTATAAAACAGTCAAGTGAAGAATAAAGTTGCTGGACTTGCGTCTTACCCACGATGATACCGTTAGGGAGGTCACCCCATCACGAATCCTCCTGGTATCTTCGCTCCACCAAAAGACAGAAATAGGCTTGAGTCGTCTTTGTGGCTTGTGTGTATCAGGGTATCCAGCTCACTGAGGAGACAGTGCTGTGACAATGTGTTAAAAAAAAAAAAAAAAAAAAAAAAAAAGCACCGGTAAATTCTCACTCTGAGATTTCTCACTTAAGAATTGATCCTTGGGGGCGCCTGGGTGGCTCAGTGGGTTAAGCCGCTGCCTTCGGCTCGGGTCATGATCTCAGGGTCCTGGGATGGAGTCCCGCATCGGGCTCTCTGCTCAGCGGGGAGCCTGCTTCCTTCTCTCTCTCTCTGCCTGCCTCTCAGTGTACTTGTAATTTCTCTCTGTCAAATAAATAAATAAAATCTTTAAAAAAAAAAAAAAAAAAAAAAGAATTGATCCTTGGAGGGGCGCCTGGGTGGCTCAGTGGGTTAAGCCGCTGCCTTCAGCTCAGGTCATGATCTCAGGGTCCTGGGATCGAGTCCCACATCAGGCTCTCTGCTCAGCGGGGAGCCTGCTTCCTCCTCTCTCTCTCTGCCTGCCTCTCTGCCTACTTGTGATCTCTCTCTGTCAAATAAATAAATAAAATCTTTAAAAAAAAAAAAAAAAAAAAAAGAATTGATCCTTGGAGGGGCGCCTGGGTGGCTCAGTGGGTTAAGCCGCTGCCTTCAGCTCAGGTCATGATCTCAGGGTCCTGGGATCGAGTCCCACATCAGGCTCTCTGCTCAGCGGGGAGCCTGCTTCCTCCTCTCTCTCTCTGCCTGCCTCTCTGCCTACTTGTGATCTCTCTCTGTCAAATAAATAAATAAAATCTTTAAAAAAAAAAAAAAAAAAAAAAAGAATTGATCCTTGGAAACAGCCCCAAGTCAAAGATCCCAATTCAGGTGCCACGAGGTTCACCTGATGAGAGAGAAGTCAGCTGAAGAACAGGCCTGGGATGAGTGTGGCCCAGGGAGAGGGTATGAGTAACAGGACCACGGGAGGCAAAGCGAAGGGAGGTAGGGGCAGGACAGTAAGAGGAGACAGAGAAGCAGTACAGGTTAGTGAGAGAAAAATCCAGAGATTTATGTAACATCATCAGGAGCAAATAGGCAGGAAAGGTTCTCCACCCCCATGCATCTGTTCTGATCTGAAAATTACTTGGGAGGGTTCTGATATTTTACCAGTCCCTCTGCCTAATGTTCCACAAAACTCTAGCACAAGGACCCCAGTACCTTGCATACAGCAGACACTCAAATATTCGTTGACTTTTCAAAGGAGGAGAAAGGAGGAAGATGGGGCAAATCATGAATCACTTGTCTCCCATAAGCCAGAATCTATTTAACTTATAAATCCAAACCGCTCTCATCCGCCTGGCCAGCAAGCCCTCAAAAGAGCATGCCTCCTCCTTTTTCCTCCCCAGTACACTGGGACATTTTGCTTCCTCATTTATGAAGATACCCTGGATTTTCTGATTCCCTTTAAAGCACTTTTTCAACAGGGAGCGAGAAACAGAGATGGTGAAAGGGGAGAGGAGTGTGTGTGTGTGTGTGTGTGTGTGTATACAAAGCCTAAACAGTGGACTGGAGTCAGAACACCTGGATTCTAATCCATTTAGCTAGTAACTTGCTGCATAAACTTGGGCAAGTGGATTGATCTGCCATGCCAATTCCTCATTTTCCAAGTGGGAATAATATTTATTCTGTATACCTCACAAGGTGGCACTAAAGATTTAAAGAAATGATATATAAGAGCATTTTGAAAGGCTAAATGTCTGTATCAGTCTAAAATAGAGGAATTAATTACTCTGGTAAATGAAAAGAGGTTAAGAGGAATATCATTGGGATTAGGAGGAAAGGGGGTGCCGGGAAAGAGAAAAGCCCCTCCTTCATTTGACAGATGCCAGAAAAAGGCAAGACCGCCCCATTCCTGAAACCACAAAATTGGTCAATATTTTCTTTTATCTTGAGACGCCTCCAGAAGAAAAAGTTCTTCATTTTCCCTGCTCTTGTGTGCCAGGGATTTGTATTCATTTTGTGGTTATTGCATGTCTACCATATGCCAGGCAATGTTTCTGTTAGCTTATTATCATTCAATAATTAGCCCTAGAGGGCAATACTTGCAGATTTTCATAGGACTTCCACAGGTCATCTCCTATATTCCACTAACTTTCCTTGTTGATAGAATTGGCAGTTCATCCCTCACCATTTAATATGTTGAGGAAGAGAGTCCTGATGAAATTCAGTGACTTGGGGTGCCTGGGTGGCTCAGTGGGTTAAATGCCCGACTCTGGGTTTCGGCTCGGGTCATGATCTCGGGGTGCATGATGGCGCCCCGCATGGGGCCCTGCGTTCAGTGTGTAGTCTGCTTGTCCCTCTCCTCTGCTCCTCTCTCTCTTTCTCAAATAAATAAAATTTAAAATTTAAATTAAAAAAAATATTCAGTGACTTGACCAAAGGCCACAAAGTAGTGAAGATGAAACTGGTACCCAAACCTGGGTTTCCTGACTCCCCACCTGCCCTTAAATATGTACTGGAAAAAAATGAAGCTAAGATGTTGGTCTGTCAGCTCCGAGGCAGATCTGGTGTAGGAGGCATCAGCAGAGGTCTCTCCAGTCAGGGCATCCTCTGGGCACAGAGCCCTTTCCTCCACTGGACTAGGATGGGGTGCTTCCAGGTGAGGGCAGCAGGAAGAGATAGCGAGGAAGTTTTAGCCTCACCTGGAGCTTATATTTAAAGCCACATGGTACTCTAGACAATGGCTTTGGAGACGGAGAAATGTACTCCCGCCAGTACTTACCGTGTGTGTCTGCGTATCCCTGGGCCATCCCGAGTCTCACTCTTCTCCATGTGCAATGGAGATCACACGTATGTCCACTTCGTACTTAGGAGGCTCAAAGAAGGCCTGAGGCTTTGCAAACTGGTAGCAATGTGGATTAATACGAACTCCACTCCCCCCGCGCGCCCCTACCCATCCATACCCCCCTCCTCGGGGCACAGAAAACTTTTCCCCAACACCTGACCTACCCAGGCCACTATCTCCACCACCCAGGGAGTGTGAATTCCAGATGCCAGTTCTCCCTCAGTCGAGCGCCCTCCCACCTCCCGCTCTTGTTTTTGTTTGGGAGGGAGACCTTCTCGATCTAGGTTCTCTCGGTTTTGCTAGATCTCTCTCCATTATCCGTTCCCGCCGCCTCCGCGGGCCGTCCGGGCAGGTCGGGCGGGTAGCTGTCTCGGGCTCCACCCCGGGCTCCGGCCGCAGGTGCGAGCGTGGGTCCCGCGCCCTTCCCACCCCCCATCCCCGCCCCGGGAGCCGCTCTCTTCGGCTGGGTTTAGGTCTGTCTTCTTCACCCTGGGCGAGTCAGAAACAAAGGAGGGGGGTGGGGGAGCGCACCATCTCCGGCTCCGCGATTCGCCCTTTATTCTGAACTCGCAACGTCAGCGGGCCCGCGGATGGAACCGCGGGGCGCGGGCCGGGGAGCTGGCGGCGGGGGCGCGCGGGGGCCCGGGCCGCGTGGGCGCCGGGATGGAGGGCGCCGAGGGGCGGGGAGCGGGCGTGCGTGTGTGCGAGTGCGAGGGAGGCCGGCCTTTAGTGTAACCGGAGCTACAAAGAAGGGGAGAGTCCGGGAGAGGGAGGGAGGAGCGGCGGCGGCGGCGGCGGCGGGGGGCAGCTCCGCCAGCCGGCCCCTTCCCCCGGCGCCCGCGCCCACCCGGAATGATGAAGAAGAACAATTCCGCCAAGAGGGTGAGTGCGCCCGCCGACCGCCGCTCCCAGGACCCCGGCCCCGCGGCTCCGGCGCCGCGCCGGGGGGCTTTTGTGTGCGGACTTGGGTCGGGGGCTTGGACTTGGCTCACTTTGCGCCCGCCCCCCGCACCCCCTTCCCTGGGCCCGGCCGCTGCCTGCGTACGCGCGGCTGCGGCCCCGAGACAATGAGAAATAAAATAAAATGCCGTTCTTCCCGGCGCCGCGGGGACCGAGGCTGCGGGAGGGGGCGGGGGACCTGGCGGCCAGCCGGAGGCCACCCTCCGCCCAGGCCGGGCCCCGGCGCCCCCTCCTCTCGCACTTGGAGTTGTTTATGTGGGGGAAGCGGGAGGGCGGCGGGGCGTGTTGGGGGGGAGGGAGAGTTGCCCAGAGTGAAAACCTTCCGAGAAGTGGGGAGCGAACGCGGGGCGCCCTGAGTCCAGCCTCAGGGGGCTTGGGGGGACGGTCACGGGAAAGCCGGGGACAGGGGAGCGAGGGGTGTCGTGAGGGCCAGAGTGAGACGGGGAGAAGGCGACAGCCACCTAACCGGAAGGTTCTGCTCTTGCCCTGGGCCAGGGGCTTCAGGATGGCAACCATCCGTCCGCACCGCCTGAGAAGGTCGGCTGGGTCCGGAAATTCTGCGGGAAAGGGATTTTCAGGGAGATCTGGAAAAACCGTTATGTGGTGCTGAAGGGGGACCAGCTGTACGTCTCTGACAAGGAGGTAGGTGCCCTTTGCCTCCTCTGTCCCCGTTTCCTCATATTCCCCCGTTTTGTCCCCCGACAGGGGACTCCCCTACCTCTGTCTCCTCCTTGCGTCGCCCCCTATTTTGTTCCAGAAACAAGTTCAGCAGTTCGGTTGGTCTCTACCCCTGACAGATCTGCATAAAAAGGTTACCCCTTCTCCAGAAGCCCTGAGTAAGAATTTGAAAGTTGAGCGTGCATCTTAACTTAATGATTTTGCTTTGCAAACACCTTTCGGACAAGGACGATAACCTCCCTCCCAAGGTGTCCCAAAAGTTCTAAGTGTCCCCTGCTGCCCCCTACTCTTTCCTAGCAGCTAGCTGAAGGTGGGATTTTTTTTTTTTTTTCCTTTGCCCTGTCTGCTGAAAAGGCATATGCAGGTCGCATCACAAGGGCAGCTGCCCCAGTCACAGAGAACACGTGCGCAATCCTGGGTCAGTCTCATATGACCTCAGGCAGAGTATCTGTGAGGGGTAGTTATTTCTGTTGAAGCCAACATTCCTAACCAGTGTGCTTCCCACTCCATTAAAAAAAAAAAAAAAAAGCATCAGGAAACTCATTCTCCATGCTCTTCCTAAGTTCCTCCCATTTGTATCAGAAAGCAGACAAATGGAGTCAGGAACCCCTGTCTGTCCCTGGGTAGTTAAAATGAAAACCATAGTCCACATTCAGAACCTGAGCCCAGATCACTGAATCCACACTCTTGTCCCTTTTATCTCTATTTCTTGAGATCAGTAACACCTGAGAAACTGACATTGCCCTCCAGGAGTTGGAAGTCATTCCCATCCCTACTTCTGAGACTGCCTGCATTAGACTAGGAGACTGTGCTGTGCTCCCCTGGTTGGGTGGCCCTTCCTCCCCCAATCCTGTGTCCCACCCAACCCACTCCACCCGGCCCTGGGCCTTACTGGGAAGTCCACCCTGATTTCTAACCTCTTCTGCTTTCTGCAGTAGACTATATTTAGGTAAATAAGTCCTTTTATGGTATTGAAACAGACACATGCGCACTCCTAGAGAAAAAGTATTCATCTGAACACAACGTGTACCTAGCCGAGTAGGGGAAAGCCGAGCTGTGCCCAGGCCCAAGCGATCCCTCTTCTGGGTGTTCCGACCTGACAGTTTAGGCTAGGCTGGGAACTTGCTGATGGAGGGCGGTGAGAGAAGGCTTTGATAGTAGGATTTCTTTTTAATGGCCACTTCCACCCCATCCCAAATCCTATAGAAGGTCTTTCCACAATTTGCTGGCTTTCCAGTTTAAAAAATAATAACGAGCAAGTGTCAACGCGTATCTCCTGTCTTCCCCGAACTTCATAATGGCAGGAAACTCTGGTGAGCAATCAGGGAGAACTTCCCACACGTCAAAGGGGAACCATGAGAACAGTGAAAGGGGAGAAGGAACAAGACCTCTTTTCTTGTTTGTGTTTGTCTGAAGAACAGAGTCTAGAAGCAAAAGAGCATGCTTGCTCCCTGTTTGTGGAGGAAGGAGTGCAGAGACGGGGGAAGGAGGGAATGACCTCAGCCTCCGAGGCTTGGTGTCCTGTGAGTCAGGAACATCTGATCCATCATGGGGCCCATTGCCCCCTGCCGAGGAAGAAGAAGAAGTGGGAACACACCTACCATTACTCCTCTTCTTGGGAGCCCATTTCCATACCACGGTGGGCCTGAACTTAGGGTGAAGCAGACAGAGGACTCTAGGCTCTATTCTGTCCACTTCCCACAAGCTCCAGAGCAGAATCTATTAAGATTCAAGATTTCTTTTTAAATGCGAAGTGTAATGATTGCAATTTAGGTGTTAACACAAGAATATTCCTAACTCTGTCCCCTCGAAATTTCAACAGTCTTATTTGTTACTTCTCATAAAGGCAGGGTCTCCCACTACCACCCCCATCAAAGAAATCCTTCTGTATGGTTGTTATAAATCACTTTCCTCAGTCAAAGGGCATCTTATGATCATGGGGTTGATGTTTAGGAACAGAAACTAGATCTTGGGGAGATCTCCTGCTAGAGGAAACTGGGTTCAGGGTATCTTTTTTGGCAAGGGAAAATCCCTTTCTGTGGGCCCAGGGGAAAGGAAGGGTTAACTTTGGAAGATCAGTAAATGAGACTTAGGGAGTTTGGTAGAGGAAAGGATAAGGGTCTCAGAGTTGTCCATCTTCGGTGGGAGCAGTAATCTCCTTGTCCTGCTGTTTGTCTTGTCCCTTCTCCTACTGCTGCCCTATCAGGGCCTAACTCTGTCACTGTCTCCTTCCTGGGGTTCCTCGTCAGCTGTGTCCAGGGCAGAATATTTCCCTTCCCTTCTCCCTTCCCTTCCTGTAAGGAAAACAAAACAAGTAACTCTGTCCCGTGGCTCCATACACACACCCAGCACTTTCCTCTCTAAGAGTTCCGGCTGCTGCTCTGAGGCATCATCCTCCCTCCCTGCCCCGCGTTTCTGGGAATTGTTCTCCGGCACCCCTTGTTGACATCTTCTCCACTGCCATCCACAATCCTCCTGGGCCTCTGGGTCATTTACCAGCCCAAAGCTGGGGAGCCCTGGAAAGGGGAAAGCCGTGGAGGAAGCTCGCCAGGCCGAGGTATAGCTGTCATTGACCCCAGAGAGGCTATAGGATGAGCCCTCCTCCTCTGTGTCAGCCCCCTGGCCCCAATGGCAAGTCCAAGTCCCAAGGACAGGCAGGGGCAAGACCAGAGACTGGCTGGGGAGTGGAAGAGAGAATCACTCCCCCCCCCTTCAAGGCTGCTGAGAACTAGGAGAGTAGATGAAATTCCTCTGCCTGCGCGCAGCTGGTGGGGGGCGGTAGGTCTCTTCCAGGAGAGGTATGAAACTGCTTTTATCTGTTTGTTTAGTCTTATTTTTTTTTTTAAGGATTTAGTTTATTTATTTGACAGAGATGGCAAGTAGGCAGAGAGGCAGGCAGAGAGAGAGGGGGGAGCAGGCTCCCTGCTGAGCAGAGAGCCCTATGCAGGCCTCGATCCCAGGACCTTAACCCAGTGAGCCACCCAGGCGCCCCAGTTTGCTTAGCGGGACAAGCACTGGTGCTTTTCATCTCTCATCCCAGGAAATCAAAAACAGCTCATTCCCAGGCTCAAAAGGCAGAGGGTGAAAGCACTTTCCAATCCCAGTCTGCTGGTCTGAGACGGTGACTAAGTCCCTCTCCTCTTGCAAGCCAGAATAGTCCATAAGCCACAGCTTCAGAGACACAGGACTTCGGGGAACACCTTAGCAGAGAGGAGAAACGACAGAGAGATTTCAGACAGACGTTGGCATTTGCTTTGTGGTTCTCCGCAGAGGCTGGTGGGGTCAGAGGATGTAGAGAGAAGTGTGGTCTCTGTTGAAGACATTGGGCGAGAGAGTAAAGGGCAAATGCTGGCTAAAGGTGGGAGGGGTGCCAGAGAGGCGCCATAAGCAGGGAGGGCTCCGTGTAGACATAGAGAACTTCCTGGCAGGAAGATGCTTAGGCTCTCAAACTGGAACCATGGAAAGAAGGAGCAGAATACAAGTCTGAAATTTCCTCCTCCGGGGACAACCTGAGTGCATCTTTGTCCAGAGAGAGGTGGATGACTTAAACGGCTCTTGATGCCTGCAAGTTTTCTCAGTAGCTCGGAGGGCAAACTGCAGGTGTATTTTTTGGCTTGTGTGAACAAATAACACAGGGGTCTGTTGTTTCTATGGCTCTGAAGCTTCTGAAATGAAGGAGGTTGATGACTCTTTAGAATAGTATGTATTTGAGGAAGGAGTCAGGTCAGGGAAGAAAACCTGGCTGACTTAGTCAGGGGAGTGTGCGCCTTATGATCTTGGGGTTCTGAGTTTGAGCCCCAGGTTGGGTATAGAGATTACTTTAAAAAATAATAAAATCTTAAAAAAAAAAAAAAAAAAGCGACAATGTAAACGTTTAATAAGATGGGGGAGACCAGATGTAGCCTTTGCCTCGAGACACCCCGTGATGCTGACCCTGCTTTTATCTTCTCCCTTGGAGCGATCAACAGCCATCCCGGTCTTGGTTTCTTCAGGATGGTAGGATTAACCTGTTAGCCTCTACGTAAGCCATGTCTTTTGAAGGACATAATGGGAGACAGAGTGAAGAGAGACATCCTGGGGCTCTGGAAACAGCTTAGCTGAAGAAAGTGGAGCTAAGGGGTTTGCATGGAAACCCACCTGAAGAGTCAGGGCTTGAGGGCTCCGCCAGGACCGTGACCACTGTTGGACCTGTGTGGGCCTTGGGTCAGACAGCTCTCCTACCCTGCCCCGCCCCCCCAATTAGGTTATCCTGCTTCCCAGGACTGGTCTAAATGAACAGTCCGAGGAAAGGCATGAGGTCGTTGTATCCTCAACACCTCCCCTCTGACTCTCCCCCAGGTAAAAGATGAGAAAAATATTCAAGAGGTGTTTGATCTGAGCGACTACGAGAAGTGTGAAGAGCTCCGGAAATCCAAGAGCAGGAGCAAGAAAAACCATAGCAAGTTTACTCTTGCCCACTCCAAACAGCCCGGCAATACGGTATGTCGCACCTGCCTCCTGGGCCCTGAGGGAACGCAGAACACCTCAGCCCTTCAGGTTCTCTCCTGCCACTCTCGGCTCAGAGGCCCTGGGATTGCCCTCCTGCCAGATTTTGTTACTTAACCCGAGAATATCATGGCCGTTTCACATTCTCCAGGCAAGCCAGCCTTTGAATTGTCCAACCAAAGAAATCATCTCTCTCTCTCTCTTTGTCTCTCTGTCTCTCTCTCACACACAACACGCACATGAACATCAGACATCCCTTGGAAGAAAATCAGTTTTCCCTGTACCCTGATAGATGAAGTTCTGAATTGACTTTCTCTGTCTGAGGGGACTCACGGAAGTTCCTGTAACTTTCTATTTACTCAAGCATTTAAAGATCTACTAAACTAAAGATCTGTCCTTTATTATTTATCAAACGTCTTATAATTATCTCTAATGACATGTTAATATCCATTATCCTTCCTAGCTCTTGGTCATTTCTAAAACCACCTCTAAGCTGTGGCTTATTTTAGGAATAGAGGCTGGTTTCCTTAGGTTAGGGATGACAACGGAAGCAGAATCTCTCTCCTAGGAACTGGGTCTATTTCCTGATTTCTTCACTGTCATAGTGAGGCACCAACCCTAAAACGCGGGCTGAACCAAGAATCTTCTCCTCACAGGCTCCCAACCTGATCTTCCTGGCCGTGAGTCCAGAAGAGAAAGAATCCTGGATCAGTGCCCTCAACTCAGCCATCACGCGAGCCAAGAACCGCATCTTGGATGAGGTCAGGGGGCCTCATCTGGAGGGGAGGAACACCAGGGCAGAGGCAATGACCGTGACTCACTTAAAGGGTCTGCTTTTGGGGTGGACCACTCTTAACTTGCTAGCCCCCAGGGCTAGACTTCTTTAGCTCCCTCTGCAAACCCCATTCTCCCACCTTCTGAGTCTCTCTGCCAACTCCTCTTGCCGTGCTTTTTGAGGCCAGGGGCCAGCCCTGGAGCCCCCACACATACAGTAGAGACCTTGCCCTTGGATTTTCTCAGAAGCAGTTAATGGGATGGGTTCACTTCCTGGTCCAGGCATGTTCAGGCCACAGGGGCTGCAGGGGTAGGACAGTCTCTGAAGAGCACCCATGACTCACAATGCATTTCCTCAGGTCACCGTTGAGGAGGACAGCTATCTCGCCCACCCCACTCGAGACAGGGCAAAAATCCAACACTCCCGCCGCCCCCCGACTCGGGGACACCTGATGGCCGTGGTACGTAAGACTGTAAGAAAATAAAAACTCGTTGAAGGGCCGACTCCGTGTCGGTCCGTCTCAGACAAGACTGTCCAGCCCACCGGAGGCATCCATGGTACCAAGGTCAAAGACCAGGGGAGTCCCTTCACCCCGTCCCCCTGCCTGATTCCTCCAAATCAAAAATACTTAGTTAGCATCTACTATGAGTTCTAAAGCCCTTGCCCTCAATAAACTGATCGTTCTTTGTGGAAAATGGGATCTACCTCAAGGAAAGTGAACACAGAAGAGGTGAACGCTGTACCATGGAGGAGAAGCTATGAGACCGTGGCAGCCTGCCTGACAGGGAGCGGCACTGGGTCATGTAGTCACCTCGAGGCTCACCGTGAATGCCTGGAACTTGCAGAGTGCTGCTTCCTGTCACTATCCTAGCTCTCAGTCTCTAGGGAGAGAGGCAGTCGGGGGTACTAGAAAGAACCAGGTGGGAACCTAGGTTTGTGATTTACTCTCTCTGTGTGACTCCCTGAAGCCACCAGTCTTCAGCAGGATAGGGGGGCAGTCACTGTGCCTACCCCGAGGGGCTGCTAGGAGGAATGAATGATTAAAACAACACATATATCAGTATACATGAGGTGCTGAATAATGCCTGCATTATTTTTTACTATAGTATTCTGGAACTAGAACAAGTTGGACTTGAAGGCAGGGGGTGCTGAGCTTTAAAGGGCAGAGGCGGTTCGAGGACACAGATGGAAAAGGACAGTGTATGTGTGCGGACCCTCCCTTGTGTGTCTAACCCAGTTTGATGTGTAGAGTCCGCAAGACAGAGGGGAAATGGTGCTCTCTGGGAAGTTTATAGTAAAACGAAGAATATGGGAAACGGGCAGAAGTTCCTGTAAATCACAGGAAAATGAGAAGTTCCGATCACTATCAAAGGAATAAGAAACAGTAAGAAAGTCCAAGGGCTCCATCAGGATGGGGTGCTTCTCATTTAGGGAAGGCACCTTGAGGAGGAAAAGGACCAGTTTGCCTCTGTCTTTCAGACAGTCCCTCCTGAACTGCCTCCTGATGGCTGTCCCCCCCCCCCCCCCCTTCATGCCTCCCTTCTCCCTCTCTCTCTAGGCTTCCACCTCTACCTCAGACGGGATGCTGACCTTGGACCTGATCCAGGAGGAAGACCCCTCCCCTGAGGAGCCAAACTCTTGTGCCGAGAGCTTCCGGGTGGACCTGGACAAGTCCGTGGCCCAGCTGGCAGGCGGCCGGCGGAGAGCAGACTCAGACCGTATCCAGCCTTCCTCGGACCGAGCCAGCGGCCTTCCCCGATCTTGGGAAAAGCCAGACAAAGGGGCCACATACACCCCACAGGCCCCAAAGAAGTTGACCACCACAGAGAAAGGCCGCTGTGCCTCCCTGGAGGAGATCCTGTCCCAGCGGGACCCTGCCCCAGCCCGCACTCTCCAGTTGCGGCCCGAAGACCCCCCATCTCTCCTTCCCCCACACCCGGGCCAGCTGTCCCGGATCCAGGACCTGGTAGCGAGGAAACTGGAGAAGACTCAGGAGCTGCTGGCAGAGGTTCAGGGACTGGGCGACGGGAAGCGAAAGGCCAAGGACCCCCCTCGGTCTCCGGATTCCGAGTCGGAGCAGCTGCTGCTGGAGACAGAGCGGCTGCTGGGAGAGGCATCGTCGAACTGGAGCCAGGCGAAGCGGGTGCTACAGGAAGTCAGGGAGCTGAGGGACCTGTACAGACAGATGGACCTGCAGACCCCCGACTCCCACCTCAGACCCGCCCCTCAGCACAGTCAGTACCGGAAGAGCCTGATGTGAAGGAAGGGGTCAGCGGCTGGGACTTGGGGGCGTGGGGTACACAGACTCTTATCTCCAAGTGTTGCAGGATAAAACTTTTTTATTTACCTCAGTCAAAAAAAGGGAAAAAAACACACAAAACTCGTTGCTCTTGCTGCTGCCCAACCTTCCCGCCACCCTCGTTTCCTTCCTTACCCACGGCTGTTTTCTCTGACACCTCAGTTGCCTCAGATTTGAGGAGGTGACCCCTGCATTAGTATTAAGAAGCTTTTACCTGGATGAAGAGGGAGGGGGTGGAATAAAGGCATAGTCTGGCCATTTACACACACCACCCCTCTGAGACACAGCAGGGAACGTTCTGCTGCTCCCAAGGACATGTATAAGCTGAGTTCGGCAGGGGAGGCTTTTTCTCTTGTGTCTCATTCCAGGTTGTCAATCCGAGGGTGAAATTTCAGCTCTCCAGCTCTAGCCCTGGGGATGTGGAAGCCATTGCCAACTGCACACACAGAAGTGACACCTGTCCCAGCCCCTGAGTAGGATTTGTGGGACCCCACCCCCCCACCAGACACACCAGCTTCTTGTTCATATCATCTGAGACCAAGCAGCTTGGATATCTTGTCTGCCTGGTGTCGTCATTTCCCAACACCAACTCAAAGATCCAGTGTTGGACAGTTGGAATGGTGTGGTCCTTCCATGAGGGGGTGCCCAGTGCAGGGGAACTAGGGGCAACTGACCCCACAGAAGAAGGACACTAAGAACGAAACTGATTTGCAATGCAAGCTGGGCAGGATTGAGGGGAAAACCAAACGTGTGCCCAGGTTCCTCTTTTGGCCAAGCTAGGGTTTCCTGTAGCCTCTCCCTCTCCTTCCTCAAACCTCTTTCCCAACACTCATCAGGCCCCGACTTCAGCAAAACAGCTCTGCACTCACGCCACCACCCTCCTGGCCAGGCTCCCTTGCATTCTTGTCAACACGAGAGCTCACACGCTCATTCTGTTTAGTTTGCTGCTTCCCTCTGCAGTTCCTTAGATCAGGTTAACAACAGTGACAGGGGCCAGAGAAGAGTTGTGAAGGCAAGAGCTGAGTGGGGTTTGACAAGAAGGGAACAGGCTCACGAATCAGCAAAAGGGGTTAGAAACCACTTGGAAGTGTACGCAGCCCTTGCTAGCCCCTGGCCCTCTCCCCTAGATCTTCTCTTGCCTCCAAGAGCCAGGACCTAGCTCTTCTCTTGTGGTAAGAGGGGACGTAGGGGACAACTTTGGGACAGACTGCCTGTTGGCACTGGCACTGAGACGGCCCTGATGTGACGTTCAGGAAGACACAGTAGGAGGGAGAAAAGGAAAATCCTCTGGGTGAAGTGCAGACCCTTCAATTCCCATTCTTCTGCTCTAATGTTGCTTCCACATCCCAAGTAAGCAAGATGAGAGAGGTCTCCCAAGTTCAACGGTCTCTATGGAAGAGAGATTCTTGCACCATGCAATCCTGAAGATTTTTCCCTAGATCTAGCTGTGGCTCTTTAAACAAATTTAGACATATTCCTCTTCCCCAATGAATATGTATCCAATTTGAGTGAAAGCCACCTAAATGTCATCCCCAGGGTCTCCTGAGGTTGCAGGAAGTCTGGGTCTGCAGATTTGCCATCCTCCAGACAGGCCTCTCTCTCCTAAAGTCACACGGTCAGGAGACCCACCCGTCGACAAATCATGAAAATCAAGGTTAAAATATTTCCTTGGAGAAGTCCCTATCTTTGTATACATTGTATTTTACCAGCACCCTCCCTCTTCTTTTTCTTCCTGGTTGCTCCCACATAATGAAAAAGACCAAAGTGAGAAGGACATGTGCAGCCCCATGAGTCAATTCCCTGTGGCTGCCAGAGGAGGTAGAGGACACAGGGAGGCGCTGGGAGGAGAATGACAGGTGAGGGGAGCAGAAAAGAAAGATCAGGCCTCCCAGAGACTAAGATCCAGGCACCAGAACCAAGTCACAGGGGACCAAAACGAGCCCAGCTTTGGAACCAAGCAGATTTGGGTTCAGAGTCTGGCTTTTTTTGCCATGAGGTCCCAGGCAAGGCACCAGCTGTCTGAGTGTCAGTTTTCTCATCTGCAAAATGGAGAGTTCTTGACCAGCAAGCAAAGAGGACATAGGAAAGTGCCGGCCATCTGGCCGGTAAGTAACCGCTAGCACTAAACACGGGCCACATGGGCCACATGCCCACCGGCCCCCGTGGTAGCTGTGCTCAGGGAAACGACGCGGTAGGCTGGGGACAGCAAGGACTAGGAGACCTAGGGCCTGGGGTTGATCACTGCCACTTTGTCCTAGTCTGGGAGCCAGCTGAGTCCACCCTCCAGGCAGCGGCCATGCCCCTTCTTCAAGGAGAGACAGGACCAGGCACAGTTCTAAGGTTGGAGATAGAGAGGGCGAGCCCCAACTCTCCTGTCTTCCAGAGCTGGGAGATGAGCACCAAGCCAGCCTTCCCATTGGGACCCTGAAGCTGGGCCGACGGGAGGACCAGGGAGGACAAGAGCACCGGGAGCCCAGCTTCCCCTCTCCCAGACCTCTCTCTCCGCATTCTATCAGCCCCATCCTTCACCTCCTATATTGCCTCCACTCCCTCCCAGTTGCAGGGTTCTGGAGTAAACGGGTAGATCGAGCAGGGTGCTGTGAGCCAACTTGCTCATCACACAGTTACGGGGAGACCTGCTTCGGGATGTGTAGTTTTCCCTCCTCCCCTGCCCTCTTCCATCAATTGTGCTATATTCTTTTCTTACACAAAGGAACTGGAAAAAGGAGAATCTTTTGGGAGGCTCTAGGATGGGGAGATGAGGAAATCCAGGACACAGAGTTGAAGCAGGGTAGGGAGTGGAGACAGGTGAAGAACTCAGTGCCATTTCCTAGTTCAGGGACCTTTTCCTCCACTTGGTCTGTTCTTCCGCACTCACTTGTGAAGTAGGGGTTTGGGGAACAGGATGATAATGTCTCAGGTGCTGACCTGAAGAACTGATGGGTTCCTGTGCATGCTGTCTCACAGAGCTGTAGGCTGTTTAGGGTGAGAAGAAAAGGCAAGAACCCCACAAGTTTCATGAACTCCTGCTCCCACCTTTGGAAAGCATGCGGTGCTGAGCCTGGAACGCTGACCCCTGCTCCCAGCCCTTCTGTCAACAGTATATTCTACCTTATTCTCCCCAAAACCAGTCCCCGCCGAATCTCTCCCTTTTCTACACCTCATAGGCATGCCGACCCAGCCCTATTCCACCTCCCTCGAAGCTCGGCTCCAGCCCCCTCCCCTTCTCACTCCCAGCCCCTGCCCGTTCGTTTCTCTTCCTCCTTTCTTCCAAGCACCCAATCTCCCAGCTACAGCAGCCAATCCCCAGCCTGCTCTGAAGCCACACCATATAAGGAGAGGTTGGAAAGAAACCCGGGTAAAGGCGGGAGCAAACACAACACACACACACACACACACACACACACACACACGCCAGCACACTCACGCACCCAAGAGTTTAAGCGCCTTTCTGCACGTGACCCTGTGTCTGCCTGTCTGTGGGTATGACACTCGTCTCACAGGTCCCTGTCCCTGGCTCACCCCACCCACAGAACCAGGAACCTGTTTGCTATTCCCCGTCTTTATTCACGCCCCCCTGAGACCATCACTCCAACCAGTTGCCTCTGACCTAGATTTTCTGCACTAATTACAAGCCTAACGAAATCTAACAAACACCCAACTTAGCACAGCTGAGACCCTTGAGGTCAATTAGTACAACCCAGCTCAGCTCAGGAAATGAGAGATAGAGCCAGTGCCTCACCCCAGCCCCAGCCCAACCCCGGCCTTGGAAGCAGGCTGGGCGAGAACGCAAAAATAAGCCGAACCAGTTTAAAAATAGGATCTTGGAGAGTTAACAAATGTGCGGAAAACTGCGTTAAGGTTGGAAAGAATACAGATTCCCAGTTCCTCCGAAGTCATCAGTAGGGTAGAGTCATCACTTTTTCTTTTTTTCTTTTTTTTTTTTTTAAGATTTTATTTATTTGACAGAGAGAGAGATCACAAGTAGCCAGAGAGTCAGGCAGAGAGAGAGGGGGAAGTAGGCTCCCTGCTGAGCAGAGAGCCCAATGCAGGGGATACGGGGCTCGATCCCAGGACCCTGAGGTCGTGACCTGAGCCCAAGGCAGCCGCTTAATCCACTGAGCCACACAGGTGCCCCCAGTTTTCTTTTTCTCAAGGACAATTTGGAGAAGAGTAACTCCTAGAAGAGAGGGTAGCACTGGAATCTGCACCCCCATCTCCAACTCTTAATCCCTCTTCCTCTTTGCTTCCCGCTTTGGACAAGTTGGAGTGGTCTCCCCTGTCTTTCCTGCTGGTTTGGAATAACTCTGAAACCACCTCCTTCTTTCAGAAATGCTAGATTCAGCCTCGCCCTTGCTTTTCCTTCTTCCAGATATTAAAACAATGAGAGCGAAGAGCCCTTTCTTCCAGAGACACACAGAAAAGTGTAACATAACGGTGAACAGGCTGGGTTAACGAGGTACTCCAATGACGCCCAATTACTGTCCCTGAGATGAAGGCTGAGAAGGAACAGTCAGTAGTGGTAGAATCAGGTGGCTTGTGCAGTCTTCCCACCTGGCAAGACTGAGAGACACAAGGGCAAGACGATAGAGCAGGGCAGTGTGGTCCTCCATTTGCTGGGTTCCTTTCTGAGGGTGGCAAACCAAGGCAATCGACCAGCTGTCCTAACGTCATCCCTAGCGCTGTGTGGTGGCTGTGTTGGGGTGGGAAAGGAAGGAGAAGGCGAGCGAAGTGCTCTTTGCCCAAGTGGGGAGAGGGACTTAGAGCCACCTACCTCGGGAACAGAAGGTTTCCCTTCCCCCAACCTTCCCCCAGCTCAGGCTGTGGTGGGCGGCACTCTACTCCCACCCTGTCCCAATCTACAGTCCAAATGGACATGGGGACATGGTGACCAAGAACCAGGTGGGCAGGACAATTCCTCATGTCTCTGTAGATGCCTCCCAAATTCACTTTCCAGACCCCACCCCGCCTCTGAGATCAAGGCACTTACAGCCACGTGCCCATCTGAGGTCTCTACTTCAGTGTCTAACAGACGGCTCTAACTTAAATAAATGTGGGAAATCCTTACGCAATGGTCCTTGCTGAATCACCCTCCTTCCGTGCTCTCTTGGAGTGTGAGTTTACTGTTCCTCTGCTGGAGAGGCATTGTTGTTTCTCCAACCACCATTTGAATCTGGGTTTGCCTTGTAACTTGCTTTGGCCAACAGAAGGTGCCATTGTGTAGGTCCCAGAGTTTGGACCCTAAAAGGCTTGCAGCCCCCTCACTGCATGGAAGAAGCCTGGGCTTCTTAAAATTCAGTTGCATATGTGGAGCTTGAGCGAGCATTCTTGAGGATGTGAGGCCACCTGGGGAAAGGGGCCCTGAAACCACATGGAATCATCCCAACCTCCAAGCCTCCACACACACACTGGTTAAATGTAGCACACCAAGCAAGACCCCAAGATCCACTGTCTCGTCAACCCATGGGATTGTGAGAAATGAAAAAATTGTTGTGTTGTGTTAAGCCACTAAGTTTGTCATTCAGCAGTAGATACTGAAACAGAAATTGGTACTCGGAAGTCGGATACTACCATAATTAAACATAACTAAAACACGTGGCATTAGCACTGGGCCCAGGGAGCAGACAGAGGCGAGCAGGGCAGGCAGCAAGAAGACTATTAGTCTTGATAGGCAGGGAGAAAATTGTTATTGGATGCTTAAAGGAAGGGTCATCCGTGCGAGATAGCAGTGGAATCATTTATGAAACTGTCACCTGTGGTACTTGGAAAATAGAAAATGAACCCAATAAACTTGTTGAAGGTGGCTAAGAGGGTTTCCAAGCAGAATGCTAACAATACCAGTATGTTTTTCTTCACTGTAAGTGATAAGGTATTGAAAGAGAAAGGAACTAAAAAAGGAATCAGTTTGCAAGCAAAAATGGAGGGAGAAATAATAAAGAGAACTGTTTCCAACCAGAAGAAACTGGAGAAACTGAAATCTCTGGGCACTGTTGACGAGAATGTAAAATCATGCAACCACTACGGAAAACAATACGGTAGTTCCTCCAAAAAATAAAAAGAGAATGACCACATGATCCAGCAACCCCACTCCTTGCATAGACCCAAAAGAATTGAAAGCAAGACCTTGAAGAGATCACCCATGTCTACAGCAGCATTGTTCACAATAGGCCAGAGATGGAAGTAACTGAAGTGTCCATCAAAGGATGAATGAATAAACCAAATGTGCTATATACATATAATGAAACAGTATTCAGCCTTTAAAAGGAAGGAAATCTGTCATATACTACAACATGAATGAACCTTGAGGATATTTTATTTTATTTTTTATTTTGTTTTTTTTTTTCTAAGTAGGCATCACACCTGGTGTGGAGCCCAACACAGGAAACTTGAAGACATTATGCTAAGTCAACCAAGCCAGACACAAAAAAACAAATACTATATGATTCCACTTATATGAGGTATCTAAAGTAGTCAGACTCACAGAAACAGAAAGTAGAATGGTGGTTCCTGATGAAGTCCCAGAACCTAAGTCAGGTTCGGTGGGGTGAAGGATCTCAGCAAGTTAACTATTTATCATTTTATGGCAGTCAGGGGTGCCTGAGGAATGCTACACATACGGAGGGGAGTGGATGAAGGGGGGGTGCAAGGCACCAGCTTTTGCTTTGTCCTCAGCCAGCCTCCTGCTCCCTCATCAGTTCCCAAGGACTGGGGGAAGAGGGAAATGGAGAGTTGTTGTTTAATGGGTACGAAGTTTCTGTATGGCAAGACGAGAAAGCTCCAGAGCTGGGCTGCACAACATTGTGGATATGCTTAATATTACTGAATTGCACATTTCAAAATGGATGAGATGAGGGGCACCTGGGTGGCACAGAGGGTTAGGCCTCTGCCTTCAGCTCAGGTCATGGTCTCAGGATCCTGGGATAGAGCCCCGCATCAGGCTCTCTGCTCTGCGGGGAGTCTGCTTCCCCCTCTCTCTCTGCCTGGCTCTCTGCCTACTTGTGATCTCTGTCAAATAAATAAATAAAATCTTTAAAAAAAAAAATATCATGATCCCCTGCCCAGTTCCTACACCTAAAATTGTTTGCAGACCTGAAATCTGTTGAATGAAAATGTGGATGAGTCCCTAGGAGGAAGGACCCTACGGCAAGTACATGTTGTAATAATTCCACCAGCCCTTCTCCCAAAGGGCCTTAACAGCCATTTACTCAGGCAACTGGAACTAGGGGAGGGGGAGTATCCAGCAGGACATAAAGTCTGAAATAAGCCTGATATTCAGAGACCTGAAATGTCACTGTGGACATGGACTACTTTGTGGACTGGACTGATGGGCTCCTGGGCCATCAAAATGGAGTCCTGGCTAGAGTCCATCCTAAGAAGCTCCACCGGTCCACGGCCCCACCTGGTGGTCGTGGCCCCATTCCTGAAGGTGTAACTGGAACTGATTTTGGCTATTCGGAAAGCCCCTACACTGGGTCTGTTGTCTTTGTGTGGTAAGAGCTATCACAGTGGGGAAGCTTCGGAAGTTGCGC
Organism: Mustela lutreola; assembly: GCF_030435805.1. Classification (NCBI taxonomy): domain Eukaryota; kingdom Metazoa; phylum Chordata; class Mammalia; order Carnivora; family Mustelidae; genus Mustela; species Mustela lutreola. The sequence goes on along the minus strand of NC_081299.1, from coordinate 109,880,370 downwards.
CTCTCTCCCCACTCTCACACCTCTAAGGCAAGATGGTAAATAAAAAACAATACCGCAGGACAAACTGGTGGATGCCAGAGAGGAGAAGAGTTGGAGGGAGGGCAAGAAGGGTGACGGGCAGGGGATGGTCTAGGCTTCCAATTACAGAATAAGTCATGGGGATGAAAGGGACAGCATAGAGAATACAGTCAGTGGTACTGTAATAGTGGTGGTGTATGGTGACAGACGGTAGCTACGCTTGTGGTGAGCATAGCAGACATCAAGAGTTGTGGAATCACAGTGTGGTATATTGAAACTCATGTAACATTGTGTCAACGCTACTTCAGTTTAAAATATGGGCGCCTGGGTGGCTCAGTTGGTTAGGCGGCTGCCTTTGGCTCAGGTCATAATCCTGGAGTCCTGGGATTGAGTCCCACTAGCTCCTAGCTCTGCAGGGAGTCTGCTTCTCCCTCTGACCCTCTCCCCTCTCATGCTTTCTCTCTCTCTCAAATAAATAAAATCTTTTTAAAATAAATAAATATGGGCTCCACCCTAGCTCCCAAAGGTGGCTCCAAGCAGCAGTCTGAGGAGAATCTGCTCCTCCAGGATTTTGGCTCTCAGCCAAGCCCTCCATGTTTTTCCTCAGGAAAGCCTTCATTGTGTCCACCATCCCCATCTAGTAGCACAGAAGAGGGAGGCTACTGTTTCCAGAGAACTGACTTGAAACATTCTGAAGCTTGTATCAGAAAGATGTCCCGAAAGGAAAAAGATGAAAGAATCTCGTGGAAGAATGAAGGTGCTGATTATGAAGCTACAACATTTTCCATCTTCTGTAACAACACCCTATTCCTACTCTTGGTCATCATTGCTTCCTTCTTTATATTGATGAACCTCAACCCCATGTGAACTCTGTTTTGTCCATAAGAGTTTCATCAGGCCTCATCACTCTCCTGTCTACTGGCTCCAAGTAGACCATGCCGGCTTTGCCCTGGGGCTTTGTGTCCACAGGTGGCGTGTGGCATACAGAAAAGTGGCGGGGCGGTCAGGGTGAGAGTTGCACAAATGTTTGTACATTTGAAAAAACCAACAAAATGTAATTCAATGTTTGTTTATTGATTCTTTTTGACAGACTGTTGAAATTAAAGGAATTGAAAGGGGAAAATAATTGGGATGCCTGGGTGGCTCAGTCAGTTAAGCTCCTGCCTTTGGCTCAGGTCATGATCTCAGGGTTGGGATCAAGCCCCATGTCAGGTTCCCTGCCCCACATGAAACCTGCTTCTCGATCTCCCTCTGCTGCTCCCCCTACTTGTGTTTTCTCTGTCTGACAAATCAATAAATAATCTATTTTTAAAAGGGGGAAAATTAATTTTAAAATATATATTATATATACATATTATATATATAAAATGGGAGATAAATAAATTTTATATATATATTACTTATATATAAGTATGGGAGATAAGTAAATTATATATAAGTAATATATATTATAATTATATATTATATATTATTAATGATTATTATATATTATTATATTATATATTATATAATCATGTGTTATTATTGATTATATATATATATATATATATATATATATATATATATATATAAAATTTACTTATCTCCCATTTTGGAGAGAAGACAGAAATCAGCGCCACCCTTAAGGATTGCAAGGGACAGCAGTCTCTATCATACCTGTTTAATTCGCCAGTCTGGTTCATGCAGAAAACAGATGCGTCCTGGAGAATGACCATGACTACAGCCAGCTCAGCTCAAGCCCTGATTGCAGCTGCCACACTGGACGTGGTCTCCTTGCTAAAGCAGACAAATACGGCTTCAGGTACATGACATGTGGCATGAATGTGACATATGCATTCTTCTGTAACCCAATCAGGAAAAGGACCAGAAACAGCATTCACAGGGACTGAACAACATTCATTTAGCTTTGTCCCCAGGATATACCAACTCTCCCAATCTATGTCATGGTATATTCAGAAAAGCTCTAGACCATGTGGACATCCCAGAGAATGCCACACTGATCCACCACATCAATGATATTGTGCTGATGGGAGAGCATGAGCAAGAGGGGGCTAGCCCCTGGAAGGCTTGGTAAGACACAGTCATGCAAGAGAATGCTGTATAAACTCTGTGAAGATTGTGGGGACCTCCCCTGGCAGTAGTTTGGGGGATCCAGGAGTCAGAGGTATGCTAGGACATCTCCTTAAAGAAAAGACAAATTGGGCTGCATATCACATCCACTAGGAAACAACACTTCGTGGACCTCTTTGTTCTGGAGACACTATGTCGCTACCTAGAAACACGGCTCTAGCCCCTATCCTGGGTGATATGCAAGGTGGGGGCTTTGAGTGGGGACTGAGACAGGGATACTGAGCCTGCCCAGCAAACGGGGGTGGAATGCTGCTAAACACATGGAGCAGGCATATGTGTGGAACTCCGGTTATCTCCGTGGGCACCTCTTGGCACTCTGTTGCCTAACTGTGTTAGGAATGGCAAGCGCAGCTCAGCCGGTGAAGGGTGAGGTCGTTGGGGGCTCAGACTGCCTGGAGAATAAGGCAAGCCATCAAGACCAGCAGAGATGAGAATGGAATTTGGAGTGGATAATGGAGCAGGGAGTTATCAGTCACAGCCCCAAGATCAGCTATGGCAATAGCCTGTGGTTAACCCACAGACCATCCTTTTCTAGGTCCCTTTAGGAGGAGAGCTCACTAGGACCCCAGAAAGGCCACCCCCACCCCCTGCACGTGTCCAGAGAACAGACCCACACGGTACAAGGGAAGGACTGTCATAGCCATGGGGAAGCCCTGCTTAGATCTGTCTTCAGGACAAGAGCACTCAGCTGTCAGCCTCTGGCTGGTAGAAAGTTCAGGATCTGTCTCAGTTTTCAAGCCAGGGCACACTCCTCCCAGGCAGCCCCCCACCAGTGACTAAGAGCAACGTGAGGGGTCACGAAGGCCCAGACATTTCTGCCCAGTGGGACCCCCTCTCACAAGACACCTTGGCCCTGGAGTTCCCCAATGGTTGCCCAAGATATTATCTGCATTTCAGACTGAGGCTCTCCCTGACCAATCCTGCTTCCTTTCCCCTTTTCTTTCCTAGACATACACCACCTCTGATACCTCTTACACTCCCCACTCCACAGCATCTACTTCCCAGAGGATGCAACCAACACACCTTCCTTCCTCTTGCCCTCCCCAGTGCCACTGGCTAATTCAACTGCAAGGTGTTTGGCTCTACCTTAAAAGCATATCTGGTATCTGACCATTTCTCTATCTGTCCTCTGCCAGGCCCTCACGTGAATAACAGCATGGCTTCTCTCTCTCTCTTTGCTTCAACTCTTCCCCACTCAGCATCTGGAATGTCTTCTTAAAGCAATTCATGTAATTTGCCTACTTAAAATCATCTAAGTTTCATATCACTCTTACAATAAAAATCCAAACTCCTTTTCCTGGAAAATAAAACCTTTTATTATCTGACCCATGCACATCTCCCACATTATGTTATCCCAATCCAGCCACACAGACCTACTTTCTATTCTTCAAACACACCAACCTCCTTCCCAACTCGGGCCCTTTGTCCTTGCTATTCCTCTGCCTAAAAAACCCTCTAGTTCTCTTCCTTAAAATCTTTATTCAAATGTCAGCTCTTCTGAGAGCTCTTTACTAGTCACTCTATCTCTTCCAATGGAAGCACTCTTTCCAGTGGAATCGCTCCCTGCCATTTCACTATTTGCTTCCTTCAGTTCCTTCCAACAATGACCACAGCCTAATCATTTGCCACTTTGGCCTTTTCATTCTCTCTCTCCTTGAGTAGAATATGGGCCCTACAGGGGCAGGACTCGTTCACTGTTATACCCCTAGCACTTTGCACACAATATAGAACACGAGAATTATTTGCAGAATCAATGATGAAATATAGTCTTACCCATCCCACCCATACCTCTGCTACATTGATCCTACCATTTACTTCCATTGTGGTAATATTGATATATCTTGATGGCCCCATCACAGTTTTTAAATAGCACATTCTTTTACACACAGTAAGAACTAGCCCTGTGTGGAAAATAGAACAGGGATGACCCCCAAATTAAGTAAAAAAAAAAAAAAAAAAAAAAAACCCTGAAGCTGACAGAAATAACCAAGCTAGAAAGCGCCAAAATCTAAATCTAAAATCAGGTTTTGGGAAATGCAATGATGTCTGACCCCAGTGACCGCAGGTAGACCAAAGTTCACAGGTTAAAGGCACAGTCCTCACAAGGTTGCCCTCACTTCAGTCACCAGTCACAAATTCAAGGGTCCCACTACCTCCTCAAAATAATTTTCTAGAACTACTCACAGAACCCAGGGAAGCACTGTACTTAACAAGTAAAGGGTTGTTTGCTTTTTTTTAAAAGATTTTATGTATTTATTTATTTGAGAGAGCATGAGTGGGAGGAAGGTCAGAGGGAGAAGGAGAAGCAGCAGCAGTGGAGCCCCACTGAGCGGGGAGCCCGATGAGGGGCTCGATCCCAGGACCCTGAGATCCTGACCTGAGCCAAAGTGAGACACTTATCAGACTGAGCCACCCAAGTGCCCCACAGTTAAAGTTATGTTATAACAAAAGGCTACAAATCAAAACCAGCCAACAGAAGAGACAAATGGGATGAAATCTGGGAGGGGCCCAAACACAAAGCTTCTGGTCATCTCCCATGGCATCCTCCTCCTGGCAACGATGTGTGACAACCCTTGAGTGTTGCCAACCAGGCACACTTCTCCACGTCTTTGGTATCCAGAGCTTTTACTGGGGCTTAATCACACACCACCCACACTGCTGACCCAGAGTCCTCAGCTCCTCTGGAGGTTGGAACAGATACAGCTTGTTCCAAAGCCGTCACAAATCACCCTGTCACACTGTCCAGTGGCCAACCCCACCCCCAGAGCAAAGACACCCTTATGAAGGAGGACTTTCTAGATGCCTAGCAATCCCCTCCCGGGAGCAGAGGGCAAAAGCCATAGTTCTGCTTTAATTCCTCCCTTTACTTTGGGTAAAGTTAATTCTTCACTAGTAGAGGGGTTCTGCTGTTTTTTGGTGTTTTTCTGTTTTGTTTTGTTTTGTTTTTAATTCCAAATCTAGAGCTCTGAAAACACTCTTCTGTCTAATCTTTGATCTCTGAGTCGTTGCCCCATCCCTCCTCTCTTAGAATCTGCTCCGGATCACATTTGCCCTGAAGAACTAAGAAGGATGAGCAGACCAACAACAAATTATGGCCCCAAGATAGCAAGAGGACTTCTGTAAGCAAAGTCTTCATTATCAAGCAAGAAATACGCTGTTTACGAAGGAAACTATTACAAATTCTTTTTCACATGATGTTGTGGTTTCCATTAGCAAGGAAAAGACCAAAACAATGCCGGGCAGTGACATCAAAGTAACAGAACCAATCCACTTGGCCTTGTCTGCTGGCCTGTAATCCCCTCCAGATCAATGCGCCAAGAAAATGCCAGTTCCGAGGATTTTCATTGATGGGGGGTATACATTACACATATGGGTATGTGTGTATGTGGCTTCTTTCTCCCGCTTTTTACAAAAGGCAATTGTGATTATTACCTTTTGAGTAAAAGTTGTCACCAAGCTGTCAATAAAAATAATTTGTTAAATCTTCAAATGGCAAAGTATGTTTTATCTTTGATTGTAACTGTTTATTCACTTTTCTTTCAACTAGATGCTGGCCAGCTTACAAAGGTACTCAATAAACATTTCGTAATGAATGTCTACACAGGGTTATCTAATTTGAATTTTAGAAAAAGATAGTTACAAATGCACAATAAAAGAACAAAAGCCGGGACGCCTGGGTGGCTCAGTTGGTTAAGCAGCTGCCTTCAGCTCAGGTCATGATCCCAGCGCCCTGGGATAGAGTCCCACATCAGGCTCCTTGCTCAGCAGGGAGCCTGCTTCTCCCTCTGCCTCTGCCTGCCATTCTGTCTGCCTGTGCTTGCTCTCTCCCCCTCTCTCTCTCTGATAAATAAATAAAATCTTTAAAAAAAAAAAAAAAAAAGAACAAAAGCCTAATAACAATAATGAAAGTATAAAAAAGGCATTGAAGTTGTTAACCAAAGAGCCAAGTTCCCCATTCTGGCTCTGCCCCTTACTGAGTATTTAACCTTGGGTGGGACTCAATTCCTAAATCTATTTCCTCATCTGCAAAATGGAATTTCTCCCATTTGCTCTGCTAACCTCAGAGGGTTAGCATAAGAATCAAATGAGCCAATGGATTATAACGTTTTTTGCAAACTGTAAAATATCTTGCCAATGGTATTTATTTTTTTCAATGAAAAGTTGTTTTAGGGGTTCCTGGGTGGCTCAGTCACTTAAGTATCTGCCTTCAGCTCAGGTCACAATCCCAGGGTCCTAGGATTAAGCCTTGCATCAGGCTCCTTATTCAGTTGGGAGCCTGCTTCTCACTTTCCTCCTGCCCCTTTCTGCTCATGCTTTCTCTCTGACAAATAAATAAAATCTTTAAAAAAAATGTTTTTGGGGCCCATGGGTGGCTCAGTGGGTTAAGGCCTCTGCCTTCAGCTCGGGTCATGATCCCAGGGTCCTGGGATCAAGCCCCGCATCAGGCTCTCTGCTCAGCAGGGAGCCTGCTTCCTCCTCTCTCTCTCTGCCTGCTTCTCTGCCTACTTGTGATCTCTGTCTGGCAAATAAATAAATAAAATCTTTAAAAAAAAAAATGTTTTTTAGGGGCGCCTGGGTGGCTCAGTCAGTTAAGCATCTGCCTCCACCTGGGGCCATGATCCCAGAGTCCGGGGATTGAGCCCTGCATCAGGCTCCCTGCTCAGCAGGAAGCCTGCTTCTCCCTCCCCCACTCTCCCTGCTTGTGTTCCCTCTCTCTCTGTGTCTCTCCCTGTCAAGTAAATAAATAAAATCTTTTTAAAAATAATAATGATAAAATAAAATAATGTTTTTAAAGTGACATGCAGCGATTCCTAGATGGCTTAGTCAGTTAAGCATCTGCCTTCGGCTCAGGTCTTGATCCCAAGGTCCTGGGATCAAGCCCTGCATCCAGCTCCCTGTTCAGCAGAGAGCCTGCTTCTCCCTCTCCCTCTGGCTGCTGCTCTGCCTGCTTGTGCTCTCTATCTCTGTCAAATAAATGAATAAAATCTTTTTAAGAAATAAAAAAAAGGGGGGCACCTGGATGGCTCAGTGGGTTAAAGCCTCTGCCTTCGGCTCAGGTCATGATCCCAGGGTCCTGGGATCGAGCCACGCATCAGGCTCTCTGCTCAGCGGGGAGCCTGCTTTCTCCTCTCTCTGCCTGCTTCTCTGACTACTTGCGATCTCTATCAAACAAATAAATAAAATCTTTAAAAAAATAAAAATTTTTAAAAAGTGACGTGCATTTCACTAGGATGCAAGTTATTATTGGGGAAAACAGACTCAAGAATTGCAAGTCGAGGCAGACTGAGAGCTGGGCAGTTCTCTCGCACCTCATCAATTCTGTAAGTAGTCTAGAGGAGACCTATTCCTGCTCTCTGCTATTTATTATTCCTGTGTATTCTCTGAGTCTCGGTTGCTTTATATCAATCTCTCTGAGCCTGTTACATCATCCACTACCTAGAAATAAAATAGGCCTTCTCACCCTGGATGGTTTGCTGGGAGGCTTATATGAGATCCCTGTTGCTAAGGTCTCTTTGCCAGCCACAGAGTGATATACAATTTGGTAGCATTTTCCTAAAGGTAATAGGTAAGAAATTTGGTAATATTTTCCTAAAGGTGATGAACTTTCAGGAATCGTTTAAATAAAGTGCACAGGCTGAGGGTATGAGAGGCTTACTCTGGCCACTGGCCAGCACAACCCAGGAAAAAACAGACTAGGCTTCACTGTCTTGGACTGGATCACACATTGCCTTATACAAATTCCATTCTGTGAAGCCCTTAGAAAAAGTAAAATAGGTCCTTTCACATCCACTGGCTTATTCAACCTTCCCAGTACTTGTGCCAACCAAGACTTTTATGCCCATTTTACTGAGAGGGGAACTGAGGCTGGAGATTTTTCCAGAATCATGCAACTGGTAAATGGGTACATCTAGGATGAACTCTTCCAACAGCAATGGGAGAAGACACAGGTGGTTAGATAAAAGACGTGGCCTCACACAGATGGTCCATTTCTCATTCTTCCCTGATATAACTTTCTATTCAAGCCATTAAACCTATCTTCTGTCTTTTTCAAATCCTTCATGTTTCTCACTCTGGCGAGGGTGCCCAGAGGAACAACTACGATAGCAAGCAGATTTAGATGCAATAGGGTGACAGCTTTGGAGGGGCAAGAAGACATTCCTACAGGAGGGGAAGGTGGTCAGTGTTCACACATCCTCCCCTGAAAAGAGCTCTAATTGCTGATGGAGTGGGTACTGTCTGTTAGAAATGCCCAGCTCTTCTGTCACATTTTGATTCTACACATGGCCCCAAAGGTCTGTAGAAACACCCACTGCACTCCCACCTCTGCCTTCGTAAATATGTCACCTTCAGGCTTAGACAAGTCAAGAACATTCCTCGGTCACAAAAATGCTAGGGTTCCCTGTTCACGTGTAAACCCCTTTTCACTACCTAGAATTCTTCCTTCATTAATTCAGGTGTCTGCTCTTATTTAAAATCTAATTCAAATACCAAAAATTGGAAACAGCTCTTAAGTCCATCAGTCTGGAGACCAATATAAATAATGATAATACATTAATTCAATGGACCATTAAGCAGTCATTAAAAACAATAAAGTAGATGTGTCAAAACTACCAGAATACAATGTTTCAGGGAACTAGTAAAGGGAAGAGCAGGGTGCACAGTATGTTCCCGTTTTTATAAAAAGAGGGATATTAAATATTTTAGTATTTATTTCAATACAAATAAATATTATTTTTTCAAAAATATTAAACACAACACATACCTCATTTTATTGTGCTTTGCCTTTTTTTTTTTTTAACAAATCGAAGGTTTGTGGCAGCCCCACATCGAGCAAGTCCATGAGCACCATTTTTCCAACACCACTTGCTCACTTCATGTCTCGATCACATTTTGGTAATCCTCACAATATTTCAAACTTTTTCATCATTATTATATTTGTCATGGTGATCTGTATCAGTGATTACAACTTGCTGAAAGCTCACATGATTGCATTTTTTAGCAATGAGGTTTTTGTTTTTTTTTTTTTTAAGATTTTATCCATTTACTTGACAGAGAGAGATCACAAGTAGGCAGAGAGGCAAGTAGAGAGAGAGGAGGAAGCAAGCTCCCTGCTGAGCAGAGAGCCCGATGTGGGACTCGATCCCAGGACCCCGAGATCATGACCGGAGCCGAAGGCAGCGGCTCAACCCACTGAGCCACCCAGGCGCCCAGCAATGAAGTATTTTTTAATTAAAGTATGTATAATTTTTGAGATACAATGTTATAACACATGTAAGAGACTAAAATATAGTGTAAACATGACTTTTAAAAGCAACGGGAAACCAAAAAATTCATTTGACTCACTTTACTGCAGTAATGTGGAACTGAAGCCACGATATCTTTGAGGTATGCCTGTGTTAAAGAAGGCAGTTAGGTTCTGACAGGATACCTGGAGATCAGCAATGAGGAAGTCATGAGCAGCTACCAGGAAGGTCAAAAGTGTGTCCCTACAGCACACCGCAAAAATCTGGATCAAACCAGACCAGCCAAGATGGCTAATGCCATCACAGGAAACCCCTGGCCAAATTAAGAAAAAATCCGGGGCGGGGGGGCCTGGGTAGCTCAGTGGGTTAAGCCTCTGCCTTTGGGTCAGGTCATGATCTCAGGGTCTTGGGATCGAGCCCCGCATGGTGCTGAGCCTGCTTCGCCCTCTCTCTATTCCTGCCACTCTGCCTACTTGTGATCGGTATCTCTCTCTCTCTCTGTCAAATAAATAAATAAAATCTTTAAAAAAAAGAAAGAAAGAGAGAAACTGGGAAGCCCTGCCTCCCATCCTAAGTAGTAAATATTCAACCCCCTAGGTAACTATTCTCAATAAAAGATAGAAACCCGTTAGGGCACACAGCTCTCTCTCCTGTGTTCGTAGCTCTCCTATCTCCAGAGTGTGCTTTTCTCGTTAACAAACTTTTCTGCTTGTGTTATTCATCCAGTTTTATGTGTTTATTTTTTAATTCATTCTCTGACAAGACCAAGAACCTTCGGCAACTCCTTTTGGTCTGGCTGGATCAAGGCTCCAGGGCCCAGGGTCTCCCTAGTTCGCCCAGCAACACCCATATAAATTTACACTGGCATAAATTTCTACAAGAGTACATAAGAACTATTAACACTGGGGGCACCTGGGTGGCTCAGTGGGTTAAGCCTCTGCCTTTGGCTCAAGTCATGATCTCAGGGACCTGGAATCAGCCAAGCATGGGGCTCTCTGGTCGGCAGAAAGCCTGCTTCCCCCTACTCTTTCTGCCTGACTCTCTGCCTACTTGTGCTCTCTCTTTGTCAAATAATTAAGTAAAATCTTTATTTTAAAAAAAAAAAGAACTATTAACACTGGTTGAGGAGACATATTTTCATTGTGTATCTTTGGTACTGTTCAACTTTACCACAGCATATATTTATCTCTCAGTTAAAAAACAACTTAGGGCGCCTGGGTGGCTCAGTGGGTTAAGCCACTGCCTTCGGCTCAGGTCATGATCTCAGGTCCTGGGATCGAGTCCCGCATCGGGCTCTCTGTTCAGCAGGGAGCCTGCTTCCCTCTCTCTCTCTCTGCCTGCCTCTCCGTCTACTTGTGATCTCTCTCTATCAAATAAATAAATAAAATCTTTAAAAAAAAAAAAAAAAAAAAAAAAAAAAAAAAAAAAACAACTTAAAGGGCGCCTGGGTGGCTCAGTGGGTTAAGCCGCTGCCTTTGGCTCGGGTCATGATCTCGGGGTCCTGGGATCGAGTCCTGCATCGGGCTCTCTGCTCAGCAGGGAGCCTGCTTCCTCCTCTCTCTCTGCCTGCCTCTCTGCCTACTTGTGATCTCTGTCTGTCAAATAAATAAATAAATCTTAAAAAAAAAAAAAAAACAACTTAAAAAAATAAACTCAACCTATTTTTCCCTGAAGAGCTTTTCTTGTCCATCCTCCTTCTTAAATGTCTCCTAAATCTCATTACCTCCCTCCCTCACCCTCCACTGTCCCAGACTAACTGTCCGGGATTGACTGGGCTTTGTTCCTGGAGACAAAAATCTAGAGGAGGTATATTTTTTCATAAATATATATAATTATTTTAAAAGAATAGCACTTTTAGAATAGCACTAAGTATCCAGGATGATTAGTTTAATTGAAAGGCAAATTTCCAGTCACACCCATTTGCAGGGCAATCTTGAATTACAGAGTTGTCTGAAAGTCAATTTGCTTGTTTTGATGTTTGCTTTGAGTACCAAACTGCTGCTCAGGGTTCTGTCCCATCACACACGCCACAGGCTAACTCCCCTCTCCTCCACTGCTGGGACAGTTTTGTAATTAGTCTCACTGATTCCATTGTTTCTCTTCCTCCCTTTCCATAAGCAATCCCCACACTACAATCTGAACCTGCTAAAATTTAAATGATACTAATATTCCCCATTGACCTTGAGGTGAAATCTACTTTCCTTTTTCTTTCTTTCTTTCTTTCCTTTTTTTTTTAAAAAAACATTTTTGTTTTATTTCTATTTGTTTTCTAAAATCTACTTTCTTGGGGGTGCCTGGCTCAGTCATTAAGCATCTGCCTCAGTCGTTAAGTGTTTGCCTTCAGCTCAGGTCAAGATCCCAGAGTCCTGGAATCAAGCCCCGTATCAGGCTCCTTGCTTCAGCGGGGAGCATGTTTCTCACTCTCTAACTCCCCCAGTGCTGTGTTCCCTCTCTCGCTGTCTCTCTTTGTCATAAATAAAATCTATAAATAAATAAATAAATAAATAAATGCGTAAAATCTACTTTCTTTACATGGCTTACAAGAACCTCTGGATCTGGATTATTCAGCCTCAGCCTCCTCCCCGCCCCCTCCCCACTAGAAGCCTCGGGGCCTGCCCCTCCCCCAAACTCCAGCTGAGCTGCAGAGGCAATGAACTTCTTGCTCCCTGAACAAGCAGAGTGCTCTCTCTGGCCCCCCCAACTCTTTGTATCAGCTTTTTGCTCTTTGAGGACCCTCCCCACCTGACCCACCAAACTTGACTGCAGAGCAGTGACCTGATGATTGCCTCCCACCTGTTGGAACAAGCATCCTTTCTATTAAAAGTGATAAATCTCCTCTAGTTCACGTGGCAGATAGTTCTGATTGTTACTTTTGCTTTCAGCAATCCTCTAAAAAGGGAAAGAAAACCTATATGGCATAGAGGGTGAGAAGAAATCAAATATTAAGGCCAAAAACTAACTCCTAGCAGCCAGGCAGAAGTTATCGGGTGGGGGTCAACTCAAGTTCTTTACATCCAGACTCCTACAAGGTCAAGATCTTTACAGATTTCTACAACAGACTCTCTCATAAACCCAAAGGTCTAGCAATCTAGGTTCATCGCAAAGGTGTGATTGCCTTTCCAAGCTTATTCAGAAATCTGTGAATCTCTTGGCTGGCACTTCCTCTCCCACCCTGACCTTGAAACCCAGCTCTGCTTTCATTTTGATCTTCACCAGGGGAATTTTGTGGGCGCCTGTGCACCAACAGAGAGTACTTTTAAAGGCTTCAGCCTTGGACTGAAGAATTTAAATTTCTTCATGTATGTCCCCCAACAACACAGAACAGAGACAAGATTTTTCTGGTTCTTTTGTCATGTCTGCACCATACCCCTTCCTTAAATCTGTCATATACACCCGGATAACTCCAGTTAGCAATGAATTCCCCCTATATTCGATGGTAACTGATTATTCAATTTTTCACTTAATTATATATTGTCTTGAATTGTTCTCTAACAACTACCAAAGCACTTTCAACAAAAGGTGAACAAAAAAATACCAAGCTGGGGGGTCAAAAGATTTAGCTTCCAGAAAGTCAAGAGTCTGCCACTAACTCTCTATGTAATTTTGAGCAAATCACCCTTCCCGTCCTCAGTGCTCCCTGCAGAATAAGGGTGGAGTACTGATCTCGAAGGATCCACCAGACTACGGGTCCATGACTCTGAGCTCCTCAAAGTTCAGGAGCACAGTCCACATCCTTTCTCAAGACACATAATGAGAGCTCTATTAAGACTTGAATGAAAGCCATTGATGAAGAGGTTGCCTGGCCCCAGCCCTTCTAGACCAAACCAACATGCAACAACAGATGACTCTGTCTTCCTTGAAGAGCTCTCTATGTTTACAAATGAGTCTACAACTTCACTGATACAAACCTAATAACTTTCAACATCTTGTTCCGCTGGAAAGTTATTTCTTACAATAAACTTACATCTCTCCATATCAACCTTCTGGAAACCTGGGAAACTATCAATAAATCTGAATGGCTTCAGATTCGCCTTCTGTCCTCTCACTCTTGAACTCCTTTTTGCCTGCAGCACTAGCTTGGAAAACAAACACTCATGCTAGACCACTGATTTGTCAGGGTCTCAGCCTTACTGCCCAGACCCCCACTGTCCTCATTAGGTAAGCCATATGATTATGTGAATCATTGACCAACACCCAAGGGGCAAAGATAAACAAAAACAAATACCTTTCCATGAATTTTACTTAGAAAACCAAGTACAATGGCAAAAACAAAAACAAAAAAGGAACACCCACACCCACAAAACAAAAAACAACAACAAAAAACAAACAATTTTTTAAGCCTTGTGGGATGTGGGGAGTATGGAAGTCTCAAGAGCTGGTTTCGGAAGGGCAGCGCATACCAGACAATGTGGTACAAGAGGCTCCCGGCTGTTGTGTCAATGAAGCCTTTCAGACCTTCCACACTACTTCACTTGTTCCCCTAAAGTAGCGCTTTCTGGAAGCTCAGCTCTCAGCTGGCGAGAACAGTGAACCTTGTGCCATTTGTCTATCAACTTCTTTAAAAAGAAAAACCTCCTGTACAGCTGTCTTGTTTTGCATTCTCTCTTCTGTACTTCAGTACACATAATGACAAACAGTGGGGGCAAGGGGTTCTTTTAAAACTGTGAAGAAAGAAGAAATAAAAAAGTACCCAGAAGTCTCTGTTTTCAGCTATTGGAGGAAAGTTTGCAACCCATAGAAACCAGCACTAATTTAAAAAAAAAAAAAAAGTCAGTCTTGAGCACTGGGAATAAACAATAAGGCACTCTTCAGGCTTTAGGATATTAAGAAAGAAAAAAAAAAAAATGGTGCACAGCCCATCCATCCTTTCCAAATCAAACAATACAGCTTTTCAAAATTTGAATGTAAAAATCATTTTGTATGTTAATTGCACCTCAGTGAATTAATTTTTTAAAAAATCTTCACATGCAACCAACGCTATTGGCACTACCATAGAAGAGGTATTGGTGCAGATAATCCAAAGTAAATATTCCCAAAGGCATTTTTTTTTCCAAAAGTATTTTTTTTCTACATTTTTTGTAGAGATTAATAGAGCCTACGGAGCCTAAAAGAACCGAAACTAAATGGTTTCTTCAAATAATATTTAAAAAAACAAGACCTCTAGGGGAACTTGGATGGTTCAGTTGATTAAGTGTCCGCCTTCAACTCAAGTAATGATCTCAGGGTGCTGACTTAGGGTTCGAGCCCTAAGTTAGGGTCCCTGCTCAGCAGGAGCCTGCTTCTCCCTCTCTTCCCCACTTCTGCTCTCTCTCACTATCTCGGTCACTATCTCTCTCAAATAAATAAAATCTTTAAAATTAAAAAAAAAAAAAAAAAAAAAACTCTAGGGGTGCCTGGGTGGCTCAGTGGGTTAAGCCGCTGCCTTCGGCTTGGGTCATGATCTCGGGGTGCTGGGATCAAGTCCCGCATGGGGCACTCTGCTCAGCAGGGAGCCTGCTTCCTCCTCTCTCTCTGCCTGCCTCTCTGCCTACTTGTGATCTCTCTCTGTCAAATAAATAAATAAAATCTTTAAAAAAAAAAAAAACTCTAATGTTGAAAATTGGTGTTTAAAGGAATATTGTTTTAAAGGAACTACCAATACGATTCACTTAAAAAACAATGTCTTAGGGGCACCTGGGTGGCTCAGTGCGTTAAGCCTCTGCCTTCGGCTCAGGTCATGATCTCAGGGTCCTGGAATCGAGCCCCGCATCGGGCTCTCTGTTCAGCGGGGAGCTTGCTTCCCCGTCTCTCTCTGCCTACTTCTCTGCCTACTTGTGATCTCTCTCTCTGACAAATAAATAAAATCTTAAAAAAAAAAAAAAGTCTTAATATAGCAAGAACTCAAATGAACTGATAAGAAAAACCTGAGAAAGTGGCAAAGTAAATTATAAAATAGAAAATAGCCAAAGTATGAGGAAATGTTCATACTGAATAATAGCAACCAAAGAATTGATGTTAAAATAAAATAACATTTTTTTCTTATCTCTCAATTTAGAAAAAAAAAAAAGAGACTACTTCGGAGCTATGACTGCCTTGAAATGGGTCCTTTCATCTATGATGAGGTACAAATGGGACAACCCTTCTAGTATGCAATTTGTTAAAATATATCAATATATCATGAACCTTAAAAGTGTCTATATTCTTCAGAATGGCAGTTCCGTTTGCAGGAATTGGACCTGAAGAAAATAATCTGGCTCTGGAGAATGGTATAGAGTTTCTAACTCAAAAAGTTAGAACTACCCTACCAACCAGCAACTGCACTACTAGGAATTTACCCAAAGGATACAAAAATATTGATTCAAAGGGGTACATACACCCCAGTATTTATAGCAGCACTAACAACAACAGCCAAATTATGGAAAGAGCCTAAATGTTCTTCAACTGATGAATGGATAAAGAAGATGTGGTATGAGGTGCCTGGGTGGCTCAGTCATTAAGATTCTACCTTCAGCTGAGGTCATGATCCCAGAGTCCTGGGATTGAACCCCACATTGGGCCCCCTGCTCAGCAGGAAGCCTATTTCTCCCTCCCCCACTCTCCCTGCCTGTGTTCCCTCTCTCACTGTGTCTCTGTCAAGTAAATAAATAAAATCTTTTAAAAAAAAAAGATGGTGTGGTATAGGGGCACCTGGGTGGCTCAGCTGGCTGAGCAGCAGAGTCCGGATTTCAGCTCAGGTCAGGACTGAGCCCCACCTCCAGCTCTGTACTCAGCATGGAGTCTGCTTACCCAGCTACCTCTGCTCTTCCTCTTCCATCCCCCCTACTCTCTCTTGAACTATCTCTAAAATCAATAAATAGTTGTGTGTTGTTTTTTTTTTAAATAAATAGTTATTTAAAAAAGAGATGTGGTGAGGCACCTGGATGGCTCAGTGGGTTCAGCCTCTGCCTTCGGCTCAGGTCATGGTCTCAGGGTCCTGGAATTGAGCCCTGCATCGGGCTCTCTGCTCAGCAGGGAGCCTGCTTCCTCCTCTCTCTCTGCCTGCCTCTCTGCCTACTTGTGATCTCTCTTTCTCTGTCAATTTAAAAAAAAAAAGAGTGAGAGAGAGATGGGGTATACACACATACACAATGGAGTATTACTCAACCATCAAAAGATTGAAATCTTGCCACTTGCAATAATGTGGATGGTAATTCTCACAATATTTCAAACTGTTTCATTATGATTATTTTTCTTAGGGTGATCTGTGATGTTACTATTGTCACTGTTTTAGGGTGTCACGAATCATGGCTATGAAATGGCAAACTTAATCATAAATGTTGTAGGTGTTCTGACTGCTCCACTGACTGGCCATTCCCCTGCCTCTCTCTCTCTCTTCTTGGACCTCTCCATTCCCTGAGACACAACAATATTAAAATTAGACCAATTAATAACCCTACAACAGCCCCTAAGTGTTTAAAGGAAAGGAGAGTCACATGTCTCTCAAATTTTTAATCAAAAGCTAGAAATCACTGAACTTAGTAAGGAAGTCATGTCAAAAGCCAAGATAAGCCAAAAGCGAAGTCTCTGGATTCAGTTAGCCAAGTTGCAAATGCAAAGGAAAAGTTCTTGAAGACAATTAAAAGTGCTACTCCCGCGAACACACAAATGATAAAAAGCAAAACCACCTATTTGCTGATATGGAGAAGTTGTAATGGTCTAGATAGATCAAACCAGCCACAATATTCCCTTAAACCAAAGCCTGATCCAGAGCAAAGGCCTAACTCTATCCATTCCTGTGAAGGCTGAGAGAGGTGAGGAAGCTGCAGAAGAAGGGTTTTAAGCTAGCTGAGGTTGGTTCCTGAGATTTGAAGAAAGAAGCCATCTCCGTAACATAAAAGTGTAAGACAAAGAGGCAGGGGCTGATGTCAAAACTGCAGAGTCACCCAAACAATCTAGCTAAGATGTTAATGAAAGTGGCTGCACTAGACAACAAGTTTTCAAAGTAGATGAAACAGCCTTGTGTTGGAAGACGTCATCTGGAGCTTTCATAACTAGAAAGCAGAAGCCAACGCATAGGTTCAGGGCCTCAAAGCTTTAAAGGACAGACTGACTCTTGTGTTAGAGGCTAATACAGCCGGTGAAGCCACTGCTGATTTACCATTCTGAAAATACAAGACCTTTAAGAATTACGCAAAATCTACTCTGCCTGTACTCTAGAAATGAAACAAGGCCCACCTCTGAGATCTATTTCTCAGAAAAAAGATTCCTTTCATAATATTACTACTCCTGGACAATGTTTCTGGTCACCCAAGAGCTCCGATGGGGAGATGTACAATGAGAATAATATTGTTTTCATGCCTGCTAACCCAGCATCCATCCTGTAGCTCATGGATCAAGGAGTCATTCCAACTTTCAAATCTTATTATTTAAGAAATGTATTTCATGGGGTGCTTGGATGGCTCAGTGGGTTAAACTTTGGCTCAGGTCATGATCTCAAGGTCCTGGACTTGAGCCTTGCATCAGGCTCTCTGCTCAGTGCAAAGCCTGCCCCCCCCCCCCCCCGCCTCTCTGCCTACTTGTGATCTCTCTCTGTCAAGATAAATAAATAGGGGGCGCCTGGGTGGCTCAGTGGGTTAAAGTCTCTGTCTTCAGCTCAGGGTCCTGGGATCTAGCATTGGGCTCCCTGCTCAGCAAGGAGCCTGCTTCCTCCTCTCTCTCTGCCTACCTGTGATCTCTGTCTAATAAAGAAATAAAATCTTTTTTAAAAATAGTAATAATAAAATAAATAAATAAATAAAATCTTTAGTTAAAAAAAAAAAGAAAGAAATGTTTTTCATAAGGCTATTTCTACCAAACAATTCCTCTGATGGAGCTGGGCAAAATAAATTGAAAACCATCTGGAAAAGATTCACCATTCTAGATGCCATAAGACTATTTGGGATTCCTGGGAAGAGGTCAAAATAATAACATTAACAAGAGTTTGGAAAAAGTTGATTCCAACCCTCATGGATGGCCTCGAGGGGTTCAAGAGTTCAGTGGAGGAAGTAACTGTAGGCTGGTGGAAACAGCAAGAGAAGGAGCATTAGAAGTGGGGCCTGAGATGTGACTGAATGGCTGCCATCTCACGATCTGCCTTGAAGGGACGAGAAGCTGCTTCTTTGGATGAGCAAACAAAGTGGTTTCTTGAGATGGAAACCTCTCCTAGTGAAGGTGCTGTGAAGACCGTTGAAAGGACAACAAAGGACTTGGAATCTTACATAAATGGAGTTAATAGAGCAGTAGCAGGATTTGAGAAGACTGACTCCAGTTTTGAAAGGAGTTCTGCTGTAGCTCAATGCTATCAGATGGAATCGCATGCTAGAGAAATCATTTGTGAAAGGAAAAGTCAAGCACTACAGCAAATTTCATTGTTGTCCTCTTTTCTTTTTTTTTAAGTAATTGCTACACCCAGTGTGGGCCTCAAACTTACAACCCCAAGATCGAGAGTTGCATGCTCTTCCAACTGAGCAAGCCAGAGGCATTCCTCTTGTCTTATTTTTTAAAATTGCCTCATCCCTCCCAACCTCCAGCAACCACCATCCTGATCAGTCAGCAGCCATCAGCACTGCAGCATGACCCTCCATCAGCAAAGAAGGTAATGACTTACTGAAAGCTCAGATGATTGTTAGCATTTTTGAGCAGTAAAATATTTTTAATTTAAGGCATATATTTTTTTAAGATTTTATTTATTTATTTATTTGAGAGAGAGTGCACAAGTGTGGAGGGGGTTGGGAAAGAGGGCATCTCAAACAGACTTCCTACTGAGCATAGAGCCCCAGCACGGGGCGTGATCCCACAACCGTGAGATCAAGACCCCAGCAGAAATCAAGAATTAGACGTTTAACTGACTGAGCCACCCAGGGGCCTCTCATGTTATATTTCTACTATAAAGCTTGACTTAAAAGGACTGGACTCTAAGACTTCAAAGATCCCAGGTTTAAACAATAAAATTTTTCCAAACTGTTTGATTTCAAATCTCTGCTCTGTCACTTTCTAGCTTTCTGACAATTATTTAAGCTCTCTGTGTTTGGTTTCTTCATTGGTAAAAATGGAGATGGTAATAATAATAATACCTGCCTCACAGAGTTCTTATATGGATTAAAAGAGTGTATACATGTAATGCACTGTGCTGAGCACTTACTCACCAGAGTTAACTAGGGTTAGCTATTTTCATTATCATTCACCATGCAGAGCAAAGTCACAACTGTGTCTTTACTGTGTAAAATACCTAGATGAAAAACAAAATACTGTATTTGGAATTAATGATGTATTATATGATGTATTATAAATATTAAATGATGTATTATAAATATCCAAGAAGTTCAATGAATTTCAAGCCTTCATCAAGATAGATTGTGACCTATACATTTATTCATTCAATGACCAAAGAGTCCTTGAACATCTACTACGTGCTAGGCATTTTTACAAGTAGAAACAGACAAAAATTACTGCCTTCATGGAGTTTACATTCTAGCAGAAGGCAATACAGCTAGCTCAGACCAATAAAGTCCATCTGAACTATTTATGTTTTCCTTTATATGACTTATTCTTGGATATTTAAGAGAGATCTGAAAAGTAAGTTCAGGGACACCTGGGTGGCTCAGTGGGTTAAAGCCTCTGCCTTGGCTCAGGCCATGATTCTAGGGTCCTGGGAGCCTGCTTCCCTCTCTCTCTCTGCCTGGCTCTCTGCCTACTTATGATCTCTATCAAATAAATAAATAAAATCTTTAAAAAAAAAAAAAAGTAAGTTCAAAAATTACATGAGCTCATTATTTTCCTCGTCTTTTCTCCATTCCTAGCACCTTCTCAAAACAACTATATATGAAAACGAACATAACATCATTATTTGTATTAGTAAATTTGAAAACACCTAAATATCAACAATAATAAAAATAATAAATAAATGTTGGTATTACTAGAGCTATTTGTATCAACATGGACATACTGTTGAAAGAAAAACACAAATTACAGAACACTTATATGCCATGCATATAGAGTTTTTAAATAAAAGTACAAAGAAACAAAGGAGAATGTTAAACATCAAACTCATTTCCCTGGGCCTAAGGGCAGGGCAAGAGGCAGGGAGAGAAGGATGCAAATGAATAAGACATGTCTATTCTTTATACCATGAATGTTTAACAATTTATAAAAATGGAGTTTGGGGCACCTGAGTGGCTCAGTGGGTTAAGCCTCGGCCTTCAGCTCAGGTCATGATCTCAGGGTCCTGGGATCGAGGCCCGCATCGGGCTCTCTGCTCAGCGGGGAGCCTGCTTCCCTTTTCTCTCTGCCTGTCTCTCTGCCTTCTTGTGGTTTCTCTTTCTGTGTCAAATAAATAAATAAAATCTTTAAAAAAAAAAAAAAAAGTGAGTTTAACATGAGTTTACCAAATGGTTTAAACTGTTTTTGGGGAAGAGGGTTCAATTTTTATTAAAAATCCCCAAAAACTCAGGTTTACGCCTGGATGTCTCATACTAAGAAGAAAAAATAATTATCTCATTTATTTGTTTTTTTTTTTAATTCAATTAGCCAACATATAGTATATCATTAGTTTCAGTTCAATAATTTCAATAATTCATCAGTTGTGTATGACACCCCAGTCTTCATCACATCACGGGCCCTCCTTAATGCCCATCACCCAGTTACCCCATCCCCCCATCCACCTCAATTGTTTCATTCTTAAAAACTGGACTGACTCTTAGGAAAAAACAGAAAGTGTTACTGCATTCTTGGATAGATAATTAATGTAAATAACTTCCAGCAACAAACAGGGTATTACTTATCTGTTTCATAGAATCACAGAGTTGAGTCAGACTTTGAGTTGTCTAATGGGTTCAATCACTTTGCCTTTCTAAGTTCCCCTGTTCTAGACACAACTTCAACAGCATTGCAGTAATCCTTATGCCCTAGGAATAGCGACTTGCCGTCACCTGCTTGAAGGGAGCACACAGAAGTGTAAGTGGCAATGACGTTAGTGTTTCAGTGTGTGAAAACCTAGTGTGAATTTTCCCTTCGCTGCAACAGTTCACAAGGTATTATTATAAAAAGAAGGAAAAAAAACCCTTCTTGCTCTGCTTCTACCGACTTCAGAAACAGTAATCGTTAAAACTGTCTTTTGATCTAAAGTCACTTAAATACTCCTTTAAGGATCTTTTACAGTCACTTTTCTTCACGTTACCTAAATCACAAGCTCTTTTTTTCCCTTAAAGACCCTCCCCCCAACACACCAAATTAACATCAGTGGCAACTGTTGGGCAGGTACTGCCCTCTAGTGCTTACACTTTTATAACAACATTTTAAAACACTGACATCAGTACCACAGAAAGTCCATCAAAAATTAAATAACATCCTAATAACCCAAGATTTTTCAACTTCACACTATTGATATTGGGGGCCAATCAGTCTTTGCCCTTGAACTTCTGGATGTTTAGCAGCGTCCCTGGCCTCTACCAGCTCAATGCCGCTGCATCTCCCCAACCCCAGCTGTGACAAAATGTCTCCAGACTTGGCCAAATGTCCCCAGGGAAGCAAAATCACCTCTGGTTGAAAAACTATTGTATCATGCTAAGGGTTGTCCAAAATGTTCACATTACTCCTGAAAATTATAAGCAGAAAAAGTTCTTCTGTAGACTAATTAAGTGAGATAAAGGAGAATTTCACTGGTGCGGTAAACAAAACAAAAACGGAGAATTAAGGTTTTCAGGTCTCCCGCTCCACTCCCCAAAGTCCTGGCTAGTGGGAATTTCTTCACACCTTTAACTTTGTATTCCAGTTTTGCTTCTCAGATCTTTTCACTTCCTTTCAAAGCGCTTAGAAAACAAAGCGTGCTCTTCTAGCTGAATATAGTGGAGGCCGGCAGAGAAAAGGAGGGGCTGAGATTGTGTGTCTGTACCGTTCTATCATAATATGAAACATAATAAACATAACACAAAAATTCTTACAAAAAATCAGAAGGAGGGCGCCTGGGTGGCTCAGTTGGTTGAGAGACTGCCTTCGGCTTAGGTCATGATCTCGGAGTCCTGGGATCGAGTCCCGCATCGGACTCCATGGGGATCCGTGGAGTCTGCTTCTCCCTCTCCCCTCTCTCTCTCTCACTCTCTCTCTCTCTCTCTCAGATAAATAAACAAAATCTTTAAATAAAAAAATTTAAATATCAAAAGGAATTTCAAACCTGGATTCCAGAAAGTTACATTAAGAGGGTTTATTCAGATCTGCTATGAATTATTATTCTTCATGTAAGCACATTATGCTTATAGATCCTGGTTCTGTGAATTTTAAAACCTACAAATGACTGAGGACTAGACTTTTTTTTTTTTTAGATTTATGTATTTAAGAGAGAGAGAGAGGACCTTTGAGAGCAGGGGGAGGTGGATAGGGAGAAGGAGACAAGAAGACTTCCCACTGAGCAGGGACTCCTACAGGTGTTGGGGTGGAGCTCTCCTGGGGGCTTGAGCCCAGGACTCTGAGATCATGACCTGAGTCTAAATCAAGAGTCTGATGCTCAACCAACTAAGCTACCCAGGCTTGGACTTGCACTGAATGTAACTTCCTCCCCTCATCAAATTTCTCACTGATTTAATTGGTTTTACTAAAGAAAAAAAAAAAAAAAACAATAAATAAGAATCTATAAGCAAGGGGCGCCTAGGTGGCTCAGTGGCGTAAAGCCTCTGTCTTTGGCTCAGGTCATGATTCCAGGGTGTGGGGATCAGGCTTTCTGCTCAGCAGGGAGCCTGCTTCCCTTTCTCTCTCTGCCTACTTGTGATCTGTCTATCAAATAAATAAATAAAATCTTTTAAAAAAAAAAAAGAATCCATAAGCAATTTTTATTATATGATTAAGAATATATCACTTTTTGGGGAGCCTGGGTGGCTCAGTGGGTTAAAGCCTCTGCCTTCAGCTCAGGTCATGATCCCAGGGTCCTGGGATCGAGCCCCGCATCGGGCTCTCTGCTCAGCAGGGAACCTGCTTCCCTTCCTCTCTCTGCCTGCCTTTCTGCCTACTTGTGATCTCTGTCTTTCAAATAAATAAATAAATTCTTTAAAAAAAAAAAAAAAGAATATATCACTTTTTATTAATGTATCCCAATCCACTATTTTATTTATTACTTAGTGAAATTGGAAATACTATAGCTCTACAATTGTCAAGCTCTTATTAGCAGAATCTTGAAATGGAAAATCTATTTTGCCTACACAGAGCAGTTTGTGATCATTCCCTAAACCTCCTGTGAGAAGCTTGGGCTTTCCTGACTCTGTATATATTGGTTTCATCCTATCCTCTCTAACTAAATTCTCTCTAAATTTTATTAGAATTCTGGTGGCACCTAGGTGGCTCAGTCAATAAGCATCTGCCCTTAGCTCAGGTCACAATCCCAAGATCCTGGGATGGAGCCCAGCTTCAGGCTTCAGGCTCCAGGCTCAGCGGGAAGCCTGCTTCTCCCTCTTCCACTCCCCCTGCTTATGTTCCCTCTCTCGATGCATCTCTTTCTGTCAAATAAATAAATAAAATCTTAAAAAAGAAAGAAAGGAAGGAAGGAAGGAAGGAAGGAAGAAAGAGAGAAAGAAGGTCTTCTAATCATGTAATAAAGCAAGGCACAAATAGGTTTTATTTATTTATTTTTATTTTTATTTTATTTATTTATTTGACAGAGATCACAAGTAGGCAGAGAGGCAAGCAGAAAGAAAGGGAGGGAAGCAGGCTCCCCACTCAGCAGAGAGCCCCATGCGGAGCTCTATCCCAGGACCCTGGGATCATGACCTGAGCCGAAGGCAGAGGCTTTAACCCACTGAGCCACCCAGGCACCCCCACAAATAGGTTTTAGTCTATAAAGGACAGTCAAATGGTTTAGAATATATATTTAAAATGATAACACAGAAAAGATACATGACTTGCACCAAAGGAAAACAAAAATCTAGAATGATATCACTCTGATCAGAGAGAGAGGAGATATATATGTCACCCAGTAATATTATTTGAGAGTTATTTTGCATAACTTTTTTCAGTCATATAAAAAGTCCAGGTTATTCTGTAATATGCAGATATTTCAAAGGATTCACAAGTTTTTTAAAAAGCAAATTATTGAAGAGGCACCTGGGTGGATCAATCAGTTAAGCAGTTAATTGGTTAAACGTCTGCCTTCAGCTCAGGTCATGATCCCTGGCTCCCCACTCAAGGTGGGCAGTGAGAGGAGAGTCTGATTATCTCTCTCCCTCTTCCTCCCCCCCCCCCACTTCATGCATGCTCTCTCTCAAATAAGTAAATAAAATCTTTCTTTTTTAAAGCATATAAGGGGTGCCTGGGTGGCTCAGTGGGTTAAAGCCTCTGGCTTCATTTCAGGTCATGATCTCAGGGTCCTGGGATCGAGTTCCGCATCGGGCTCTCTGCTTAGCAAGGAGCCTGCTTTTTTTTTTTTTTTTTTTTAAGATTTTATTTATTTATTTGAGAGAGAGAGAATACGAAAGGGGAGAGGGTCAGAGGGAGAAGCAGACTCCCCATGAAGGAGCCTGCTTTCCCCTTTCTCTCTGCCTGCCTCTCAGCCTACTTGTTATCTCTGTCTCAAATAAATAAGTCTTTAAAAAGCAAATTAAAAAATAAATAATAAAAATAAATTTTTAAAAAACCAAATTATTCTAGAAATTAGTTTATGTATTCATTGCTAATCTCACATCACTTTAAACTTCTTCATTAGGAAAATATTTCCTTAGGTTTTGATTTAAAGGAACTGTGGTCATCAGAAGCCCCCAAAAATCCATGTCCCAATCCCCAGAACCTATGAACATATTACCTTATATGGTTAGTGGGATTTTGCAGGTGTGATTATAAGAGTTTTGAGATGGAGAGATTCATCTAGATTATATGGCTGGGCCTAATGCCATCACAAGCGTCCTTAAAAATGAAAGAGGAAGACGGGAAAGTCAGAGGAGATATGATCACAGAAGCAGAATTCAGAGTGATACAGCAGCTGCCTGTGAAGATGGAGGGACCAGGAGCTTAGCAGTGAAGGCTGGAAAAGACAAGGAAGGGTTAGTCTCCACTAGAGCTTGCAGATAGCGGGAACTGGCCCACAATGTATTCTCAACTCATTTCACTGGTATTTTAATAGTGAAAGCAGCAGTCACTGGGAAGACTCCCTACACAAGCATCCATACACTATTCCTTCTCATGTAGAAGTATTATTTAGACACGCTTTAAGGAATTCTGGTTAAAATCTACTTCAAATAAACCACAATAATGGCATATACTCCCAAAAGAAAACAACTTTCCCTCCTTTGCCAACCCACTAACAGATCTGGAAAGTTACAATTCCAAACACAACATTCATTATTGCTTATGATTTTGTTCCTTGAAACTTTATGAAGAAAATTCTGTACACATCTTTTCCAAAGTACTTATGAGAAACAAGAATATTTAATCCAGATGTTGTTTCCTAAATTGGCCAAAATGTGTTCTTTCCTGATTCAAAATGTAAAAAATGAGTTTAGCTTAGCACTTGCCGTTTTTTAAGAAAGTAAGCTTCAGAAATTCTCTTGCTTCATCTCCTCTAGTCCTGTTCCAGTATCATCTGGCCTTTCAATTAGAACAGGAGTTCACTGCTTCTCAGTGTCCACAGAGTTAATTAATTCAATACAGAACATTCTATTTTTCAGCTGGCATAAATGTGGACATTAATGTATTCTTTGTACTAAGCAATGTAACCTGAATTGGCAATATAGTAATTTAGGGATTATTTTTTCTTCTTCCTTGAGATAGTAAAATGTCTCTAGATGACCTTGTGTTTTATGTCTAAACAGCAAGTACAATGTGAGTTTAAGGGGAAATACTTCAAGAAAACTAAACTCTAGACTTTTTTTTTTTTTAAGATTTTATTATTTGTCAGAGAGAGAAAGCAGCAGGCAGAGTGAGAAGCAGACTCTCTGCTGAGCAGGGAGCCTGATTCGG
Source organism: Mustela lutreola (assembly GCF_030435805.1). Classification (NCBI taxonomy): domain Eukaryota; kingdom Metazoa; phylum Chordata; class Mammalia; order Carnivora; family Mustelidae; genus Mustela; species Mustela lutreola. The sequence continues at coordinate 109,854,049 of NC_081299.1, read as the reverse complement.
GACTTCATCCCAGGATTCCGGGATCATGACCTGAGCCGAAAGGAGACGCTTAACCGACTGAGCCACCCAGGCATCCCAAACTCTAGCCATTTTTAACCTGTACTTGAAAATTTGCCCTTTTTACAGTTCTATAATGGACAACTAATAACTAAGGGGATTATAAAAAGCTAAACAAGTACTATAAACAAGGCATTGCTACAAAAGGTAGAAAAGGCAAATTCCTGCGCTCTAGGAGTTTTTCCCTTTCCTGGTGCTGTAACGGGAATTTAGTAAGAAAGAGATGTAACACTTTCACTTCTATTTGTTTTAACAAATTTTGTAACAAATTTTTATATCAGGTCTACATCTTCATAATATTAAATTTGATAATGATAGTAATCCATTAGAAAAGAAGAAAACACACTTACATCGGATTACTTTAAAATGTTAATACCTTGCTCGCTAATGTATCCCTAGAGTTTGGAGCACAGAAATCAAGAAATATGAATTGAACGAATAAATGTCTTGCTCTTTGTTTATTCTTTAGATCAACTGTAGAAAAAATTTTCAGTTGCTGCCCAAAAAATTCCATTGAGAATTTAAATGGAAGTTGTATTAATTTTTTAAGTTGATTTAAGATGGCCTGTAATATTTACAAAGTTTACACTTTCCATCCAAAACTTAGCATGCCTCGCCTTTTATTCAGTGGTGAAAAATCAAGGGTGTTTCTATTAAAGGGTGTTGCGAGTGTTTTATCTCTCTGGTAACAGTTTGAATAGTTTGCATTATATAGATCAAAAACACTCTGTATTAAGAGCCTAACTATAAATTGTATTTGTTGATAGGGTGAATGAAATCTTTTTTTGTTATATTTCCTACCTAATTCTTGCCAGAACAGTAGAGTGTTTTCCTGAACAACTTTATTAATTCAAATGCTTAGTTTAACATAAAAATTCTATCATCTACTTTCTGCACAACCCCCCAAATTTAAATCACTTGTTTACTATCTGAATGCATTAGTCAGAAATTTCAAATCAATTTTAAATTATAGTCCATGACAGACTAAATATACAAACGGACAATGGCCAGACCATATAGAACACAGAACCTTGACCCTTAAGCTACAGCCACCTATCCCGGAAACCAACCCCTTATCTACAATAAACAACACAGGAAGTCAGCCTGTTACAAGTCAGACTTACAGGAAGCCAGGCTGCTTTCCATAGTGACAATCCAAGAAGCTGAACAATAACTTCTGTAACAATCTGCCCAAAATGGCCATGACTTCATTAATAACTGACAGCTTCCCTCATTTTGGTCCAACTTCCAATGTGGGACCAACAACAGAAAGCAAAGTATGCACCCCTAACCAGCTGCATAGAATGTCCCATTTCTAGTTAGCCTGCCTCCAAGCTTCCCCAGGCCAACAGTTTCCAGTTGGGCAGGACATATGTGAAGCCTTCCCTTATCTCTACTATAGTTTTCTCAATTTTCTGCCTGCCTTTGAGTAACTGACAGAACTCTGGTGATGGTAGCTGACTCCTTTCATTTATTTACACAGGCAAGAGCCGGGCACCCCTAAATTTTGCTCCTCATTTTAATGGAAATATTAATTATTTTGCCATTAAAAATAGTATTGTTATTTTGATAAAGATGTTATCATGTTGAGTGGTCCTTCTATTTCATTTCTAAACAGTACTTAAAATAGGAGGTTCATTTTTATCAGATAACTTTTCAGCATCTTGTATTTTTCATACTCAAAGTTTTAAGATTAGATTTATTATTGAACCATCCTCAAATTTCTGAGATAAGCATTTCTCAGTTATTGAATTATTCTTTCAATATATTGTAGGTAAGACTCATTATTTATTTATTTATTTATTTGACAGAGAGAGATCACAAGTAGGAAGAGAGGCAGAGAGAGAGAGGAGGAAGCAGGCTCCCTGCTGAGCAGAGAGCCTGATGCGGGACTGGATCCCAGGACCCTGAGATCATGACCTGAACGGAAGGCAGCAGCTCAACCCACTGAGCCACCCAGGCGCCCAGTAAGACTCATTTTTAGTAGTCAGTGTTGATCTTACTAGTTTTTTTTTTTTCCAGTGATAATTTTATTTTCAGATTAGGAGGGCATCTTTTAGGTAACTAAAAAAGATAAACCATAACACTAGTAGCCACTTATAATTATAAAGGAATAATAAGCAAATACCTCATCTTCAAGGGTGTAACAAAAATCAAATGTATTCAAAAGTGAAATGAAAATAAACCTAATTGCAAATTTCTGCTTTAATCAAATAGAAAACCATTATTTTAAGCATTGCCTTTATTTGAAAATTCTCTACTGTTGAAACGACGTCTCAGAAACAGGAATACTACATACATATAATAATGCTTTCTTTTTAAAAAATAATGCTTTCTTTTAACACTATTCCTATATTAAACGATAGCAAGTTTTAGAGATTAGATTAATATATGTTTAAAATTTAACTTAATGATATGAATATCCTGATGTTAATGATACTCATATTTTCAAATAATTAGACATATGTAAAATATAACACACAAGAATATGCTTAAAAAGATATCACAAATCACTGACAAAGGGATAGATTATTCAATAACAAGTAGAGCTGGGATAACTAACAACTTGGGAGTGTGGAAAGACAACAAAGATTATCCGAAGAATTATCCAGAGGGCTCCCCCAAGCTACCTGCCTGACAATGAGCTAGCTGGCTGTTATCTTTAGGGCCTGATCTCACCTTCCCCCAAAGTAACCAAGTGCTGGGCAGCCAGCATTTCCAGCAGCTCTCTAAAGAACTGTCACTGAAGCTCCAGCTATCTGACACCCAGATTCAGCTCCACTCTCGAGGCCTCGCCCATGTTTGACGACAGTGCTCCTGGTACACTCAAGCCAGCCCACTACTCTCCTGGATGGCAAGCACATGGCCGCCCGCTCCTGCTGACTCTTCTATTTATGAATTCCTGCTTGAACCAAATCATGCTTGCTGGGGTATGCCTGAGCCCTCTTGCTTGAGGAAATAACGGGTTTAAACTCTGACCTCACATTATGCACAAAAACTAATTCTAGGCGGTCAATAAGTCAACAAAAATAAATCAAGACAATGAAAAGCTAGAATAAAATAGAATTCAAGGATCATCAAATCTCTGGAAGATGAGAAAAATTTCCAGACTTCGTAAGAATAAGATGAATCACAAATTTAAAACACTAATTGACTTACTAAATAAATACTTTGAACATTCATATAACCAAAATAAAAAGAGGAATAATAGAAGAAATATTTTTATCTAGTATGACAAAGAGTTAAAGTCCCTATTATGTATACACACTAATACAATTGATTTTTTTTAAATCAAACGGTAAAAGGCCACTGAAAAAGTTATAAACAATCAACAAAGGAACTTGCAACCGTAATCAAGAAATGCAAACGAAAGCAACAATGAGGGGAGGTTTTTACCTACTTCTCCTACCTTTCTGACAGCTCCTTCTTAGTCTCTTTTGCTCTTCATCTCCCCAACTTCAGTATGTTGAAGCTCTAGGAATTCCACACTTAGATTTCTCTTTTTCTATCTCTACCCATTCCCTAATGATCTCACCCAGTCTCATGGCTTTAAATAGCATCTACTTGTCAATGAGTCCCAAAATTTAGATCTCCAGCTCGGACTGGAATATTCAGCTGCCTACCTGCCATTTCCACATGGATTTTAAACAAGTCACTCAAACTTAATGAAAATGTGTCTCTGTCTGAACTACTGATACTACCTCTCACCCCCCAAGCCCGGTCTCCCGCAGCCTTCCCCTAATCAGGGAATAGCAATCCCATTCTTCCTGTTGCCCAGGCCAAGAATCTTGGTACCACCCGGACTCCACTTTTTCCCTCATCTGCCACACCTCATCAGTCAGCAATTCCTGTCAGCTCCACCTCCAGGACACACCCACAATTCAATTCACTTCTCCCATCACCACCAAGATCCAATCCACCAACATCGTTCACTTGGATTATTGCAATAGCCTCCTAACTTGTGTCCTGGCTTCTGTCCTGCCCCTCTTCCTTTGTTTTCAGGAGAACAGCCAGAGTGAACCTGTTAAAACCTAAGATAGATGTCATCATTTCTTTGCTCAGTTCTCCAATAGTTGTCCATTCCCAGTAAAAGTAAAATCCAGGGACACCCGGGTGGCTCAGTGGGTTAGGCAACTGCCTTCAGTTCAGGTCATGATCCCATGGTCCTGGAATCGAGTCCGGCATTGAGACTCCCTGATCAGCCAGGAGCCTGCATCTCCCTCTGCCTGCCATTCCCCCTGCTCATGCTCTCTCCCTGCCAAACGGATGCATAAGATCTTTTTAAAAAGAGTAAAATCCAAAGATTTTATAAGCCCTACAGAATCTGTCCCCTTTTTACCCTGCTCCACCCCTTATCTCCCAGACCTTATCTAATATTGCCATCCTTCTTGCTGACACTGCTCTAGCCACAAGGCCTTGTCATCTCCACCACACCAGCCATGCTCCCACTACATAACCTTTACACTTGCTATTCCTTATCTGGAATGGTCTTACCAAGGTATCAAATAGTTAGCTTTCTCACGTCCTTTGGGTATTAACTAAAAATTTTCCTTTACTTTTCCTCCTCCTTTTCTCTTCCTTTCCTAAAGAAATCAGTCCTACTGGGGCGCCTGGGTGGCTCAGTGGATTGGGCCTCTGCCTTCAGCTCGGGTCATGATATCAGGGTCCTGAGATCAAGCACAGCATAGGGCTCTCTGCTCAGCGGGGAGCCTGCTTCCCCCCTTCTCTATCTGCCTGCCTCTCTGCCTACTTGTGATCTTTATCAAATAAATAAATAAAATATTAAAAAAAAAAAAAAGAAATCAGTCCTACAGGATGGGGCAGAACCAGGTAGACCAGTGCACAGTGGTGTGTCAGAGCCAAGAAGGATAAGGAGGGCCCCTTGCAGAGGGGTGGCTTGGCATGCATGGGATGTCAGACCCCCAGGTGGGATGTGCTGAATGAGGTCAGAAAGGTACTGAGGCAGGGAAAGGTGTGACAGCAGAGGAAGAGACCAATAATACACAGTGGGTTTGATCAAATATGTAAAGAAATTAAGGATAAAGGGAGGTAATTTCTCACTGTCAGGTTACAGAGTATGAAGATGGAAAGGGGATAAAACTAGAATGAACCCTAAGGTGTTAGACTGAAATTGGAGTGAATGCATGATTTTCAATAGAGGTACAGAGACATAAATATAGATAATTATTGTGTGTGTATATTGTGTGTGTATATATCACATATATATGTAAATGTATATGTGCACATATATTCTCCATCCATTAAATGGGACTGGGAAGAGCAATTCCATTCAACCCCAATAGCGATGAGCACACCTAGCACCCAGAGTTGTGACTTCAAAATAGCACTCTCGGGCGCCTGGGTGGCTCAGTGGATTAAGCCGCTGCCTTCGGCTCAGGGTCCTGGGATGGAGCCCCGCATTGGGCTCTCTGCTCGGCGGGGAGCCTGCTTCCTCCTCTCTCTCTGCCTGCCTCTCTGCCTACTTGTGATCTCTCTCTGTCAAATAAATAAATAAAATCTTAAAAAAAAATTAAAAAAAAATAGCACTCTCATGGGCTCCTCAGAGAAATGGCCATTTCGAGGACTGGGCCAGGAAGGTACAAGATAAGCCTGGAACATATTGTTGTGCCAGAAAACAAGGAAGTGTTCAAATAATGATGGTGGCATGTCAAAAGGACACTGAAGCTAAGCCTGAGGGGGTTCCAATGGGAAAACCTAAGAACAGTTTAAACACTAAAATAATGACACTCACTCATGGACTAAAATAGGAAACTGAGCTCATACACATATAAACAAACAAACAGAAAGTCTGATGTGGAGTATATCCAGTTTCTCGCCATAAAACACTTAATTACAAAGAGAAGAAGAACTTTACAGTGGACAAGCTTTAAAGATACCTCCGAAATCAAGTGACCAAAGTAAACATTATCAGTAATGGAACAAAAAGAAAGTATGTGCCCCCGATAAGACACAATGAGAACACAGCATTGTTTCTGTCATACTGCCATCAAAAATGAGTAACGCTAAGTCTAATCACAAGGAAACACCAGACAAACCTAAATTAGGGGATATTCTACAAAATAAGTGGCCTGGAATTTTCAAAGGTTATCAAGGTCACAAGAGCTGAAGAAACACTGAGAAACTGCTTCAGCCTGAAAGATACTACAGAGACATGATAACTAAAAGCAACAACTTGATGCAGAACAGGATCCTTTTTCTATAAAGAGCATTACTGAGACAACTGGCAAAAATCTGACTGGGATATGAGGATAAGACAGTATTAACGTTTACATAAAATACATATATATATGATTTTATGTATACATATAGATGTATATATATGTGTGTATATATATACCACATCTTAGAAGAACAGGAATTTTTGTCTTTTATTCACTGCTGTGTCATGAGAGCTTAGGACATTGCCTGGAGCATAATAAGTACTCAATAAATGTGTAATGAATAAATAAATGTAAAAGCCTATTAAATAAGTAAATGTTTTAAGTCAGATAATAACCATTACGAAGGAAAAAAAATAACCATTATGAGGACAAGTGAAGTAAAACTGTTATTCTCATCATCAATGATAACTTGTTAAATATCCTTTGGGAAAACAATTTGGCAATTAAGAATCATAAAAACAGGGGTGCCTGGGTAGCTCAGTGGGTTAAGCCTCTGCCTTTGGCTCAGGTCATGATCTCAGGGTCCTGGGATCTAGCCCCGAATAGGGCTCTCTGCTCAGCAGGGAGCCTGCTTCCTCCTCTCTCTCTCTGCCTGCCTCTCTGCCTACTAGTGATCTCTGTCTGTCAAAAAAATAAAAAAAGTCTTAAAAAAAAAAAAACTGTTTGAATACAAAGTATGTTAATAGAAGAAAGCAGTTTACATAAAATCAGAAGAATTTGGCTTTATTAGTCTTGGACTCCTGAGGCAAGATATGCTAAATACAACAAATTCTAACACCATGAAAAGGTATACTTTAATGTGGATCAGGGTAGGATCATCACACCTGTCAGACCAACAAAATAGTTCTCAAGGCCATCCATCACATTCTGTTCTAATTCCATAATCTGATTATAACTTGGCCTCCCAGTTTTCTTTTCTTGGAGGAAAATATTCTAGACCTCTACCTAGCCAGAGGAGTACCTGAAATGCAGCTAATCCTAACTGAGATGTGCTTTAAGTGTAAGATCCACTCCAGATCTCAAAGACTTAGTATGGAAAAAAAGAATGTTAAAATATCTCAGTAAAAATTATGTATTGATTATATGTTAAAATTATAACATTTTGGATATATTGGGTTAAATACAATATATTATTAACATTAGTGTTACCTGTTTCTTTTTACTTTTTAAATATGGATACAGAAAATTTAAAATTACTTCTGTGGTTCACATTTGCAGATAGTATTATATTTTTATTGATGAGCACCAATCTGGAACTACAGTCAATATAAATGTACAATCTCCCTAAAAACTAAGAAATTGATACCAGGTTTAGACAGCAGTCTCTCTGAGCTCTCATGGGGGCATGAATTTATCCCTCATATCTGTACTGACAAAATCAGATCTTCAATGAAGTGAGTAAATCAAGGTTCTGGCACCCTCTGAGCTTCCTGGGCACAAGCTGTCCGCTCTGCTGTTTGTCTCTGCTTGCCATCATTTTTCTCTTGGGTCATAATCTTGAATTTAGACTGTATTCTTCAGGAGATAATGTTGTGTGTTCCCACCTTTGTTTTCCTAGCACTTCAGTGCCTTAAACAAAGGTATTAAAAGACTTTTTTTTAGGATTTTTTTTTTTTTTTTTTTTTGGTGGCTCAGTTGTTGAGCATCTGCCTTCAGCTCAGGTCATAACCCCAGAGTCCTGGGATCAAGCCTGCATTGGTCTCCCTGCTCAGCGGGAAGCTTGCTTCTCCCTCTCCTATTCCCGACCCCCCTCAACCCAGTTCCCTCTCTTGCTGTGTCTTCCTCTGTCAAATAATTAAAATCTTTAAAAAAAAAAAAAAAGAGGTTTTTTTAGGGGCTCCTGGCTGGCTCACTCGGTAGAGCACGCAACTCTTGATCTCAGCGTTGTGAGTTCAAGCCCCATGCTGGGTGTAGAGACTACTTAAAAATAGTCTTTTTTTTTTAGATTTTAGATTTTACTTACTTATTTGACACACAGAGAGAGCTAGTGAGAGAGCCCAAGCAGGGGGAGCAGTAGGCAGACAGGCAGAGGAAGAGGGAGAAGCAGGCTGAGCAAGGAGCCCCAGGATCCTGGGGTCAAGACTTGAGCCGAAGGCAGCCACTTAACTGACTGAGCCACAAACAGGTATGTTCCCATCTCTTGCTTTAACTGAAGAAGTTGGTCTTCATTTAATCCAGTTTTGTGAGCATTTTATAAAAGCCATTGAAAAAGCCTGAGAAAGTAGTGACATGAGATTGACTAGAATTAAACATTTACAGGGGCACCTGGCTGGCTCAGTAGGTAGAACATGTGACTCTTGATCTCAAGGTTGTGACTTCAAACCCCATCTTGGATATAGAGATTACTTAAAAATAATTTTTAAAAAATTAAAGGATGGGTCTATGTTTCTATAGAATTAACAACTATAAATTTTTTGTAAGATCTTACTTTTAAGTAATCTCTACACCCAACATGGGGCTCAAATTCACAACCCCAAGATCAAGAGTCACATGCTCTATGAACTGAGCCAGCCAGGTGCCCCAGTGTCCTTTGATATTTTATAAAAACTGTGTACACCCAAATATTATCTGAAATGTGACTTACTAATCCCAATAAAAGTATAATTTGATGAGTTTTTCTTCAATAGTTTGAGACGCTTCTAACAAACTCCAGTTTAGCTGCCCCTGCCCAAAGGAAGAAAAACTTGAGTCCTTAGCTGCTGCCCTTTGCAAACTTCCCCACTGGAAGGATTCTTTCCTTTCAGGAGAAAGAAAAAAACAAAACAAACAAATTCTCAACCTATGTTAAACCTCTTTATCATTTTACATGTGGCCTAAGTGTCATTTTCCAGTGCTTTGTCTATGAGTAGCTGGTAGCTCTAATACTTTCCAGAATTGATTTGCCCTTAGGTACCAACTTGACTGAACTCTTAAGACTAGGATCCAGCAATTTTGGCTTTAAATAGGGAAAATGAAAATAGGAAAACCATAAAGCAGCTGGCTAGCTCCTAGAAACAAGCAGTAAAGGTCACGGAACAAAGGTCACCCGAGTGCAAACTTAAGCATGCACAAAGAAACAGCAGCAAAGTGTCCTGAGCTCCTGCCTTTCCACCTTAGAAATCTTGAAAACGGGGGTGCCTGAGTGGCTCAGTGGGTTAATCCTCTGCCTTTGGCTCAGGTCATGACCCCAGGGTGCTGGGATCGAGCCCCGCATCGCATCGGGCTCTCTGCTCAGCAGGGAACCTGCTTCCCTTCCTCTCTTTCTGCCTGCCTACTTGTGATCTCTCTGTGTCAAATAAATAAATTATCTTAAAAAAAAAAAAAAAGGAAATCTTGAAAACGTACAGAACACACCAACGTTTATACTTGCTAACTTGGATGTGATGTTCATGAATGGGGGAGCCCAAGAATAATTCAAATTTCAGATTAAGGAAGAAATTAATTCAGATTAGGAAGAAATCAGAAACTCTGTAAATCCTCAAGCGAGGGATGGAAAACAAACAAAAAGAAAAATGGATGAAAAGGACGGTCCTAAGGAAGGACCCGGCCGGCGAGTTCCTGTCCGCGTTAGGGTAGCCGAGCGGACCCAAAAGAGGAAAGAAGCATAATAAGGACCACGGGCGCTTTTCCGACGGATGGTTGGCGCGCGAGCTGCCGGTAACTTCGCCACTCACTACCCCCGCGCCTGCGCAGCTCGCTGACTGGAAGTTGCGGGAGCGCGCCAGACCTCACTTATCTAGGGGGTGGGAGGGGCGGGAGGGGCGAGGTCACGTGACCGGGATTGCGGCGTTTCTGGCCCAATCCAGAGCATTTCGGAAAGCGCCCTTGCAGATCAATTCGGGTAGCCCCGGTTCGACCAGAAGCTTGACCTCTTTTTAATATCCTGGCTGTTCGAGTCTCTTCTTGGATCTAAGAATCTGGTTTTGTGCAACTTTCTGTCGTGCGTCTTGCAAGTCAAATTAGGGGTACAGTCTGGAGTGATGGGCGCTTTTTATTTCTTTTTCTCCATAATTAGAGAGTCAGCTCTTTAACTTCAAGGCCTTTTACCGTCTCCCCAAGAAGCTCAAATCCGATTCCTACTGCTGGAGACTCCAGCATCCCTGGAGGGCGTATTGTTGTAAAAATAATACTCTAAGAAAAGAAAAACTGGTTTATCTGTATCTCAAGGCTTGAGGATTGGGGAAATTAAAGTAAAAATTTTAAAAGGCAGGTGTTCCATAGGACTCCAATAGATAACTTACCTCAAAAACGCACCCCCAGGGCGCCTGGGTTGCTCAGTGGGTTGAAGCCTCTGCCTTAGACTCGGGTTGTGATGCCGGGGTCCTGGGATCCAGCCCCGCGTTTGACTCTCTGCTCACTTGGGAGCCTGCTTCCCTTGCTCTCTCTTTGCCTGCCTCTCTGCCTAATTGTGATTACTGTCTGTCAAATAAATAAATAAATGTTTTTTTAAAACGCACCTCCATAACCCCCCCCTTTTAAAAAAGATTTTATTTATTTATTTGACAGAGATCACAAGTAGGCAGAGAGGCAGGCAGAGAGAGAGGAGGAAGCAGGCTCCCTGCTGAGCAGAGAGCCCCCAGGACGCTGGGATCATGACCTGAGCGGAAAGCTTTAACCCACTGAGCCACCCAGGCGCCCCCCATAAGATCCCTTAATCTCAGTTTAAGCATTTAGGGATCTCTGAGTGGCTCAGACGGTTAAGTGTCGGCCTAGGGCTATGGTCATGATCTCACGGCTCTGGGACTGAGTCCCTAGTCAGGCTCCCTGCTCAGGGGAGAGCCTACCTGTCCCTCTGGTTCTCCCCCTACTTGTGAGCTTGCGCTTACTCTCTCTCTCTCTGTCTCTCTCTCTCGTTCTCTCTCAAAATTTTTTTTAAAAAGGATTGATATAAAAATCTCTCCGTCTTGTTTTCTTAGGCCTTCTATCAAGAATCTAAAGCAGCGATGCTGGGATAAGATTACCTGCACGATGTTGTTAGTAAGCCCCAGAGGAGTGTGAAAGGAAACAAGGCCTTAGAGAAACTCCATCTTAAGGCTAGAGCCCTTAAAGTGAAAAGGAAGTGGGGTAAAAGAAAAATGGTTTGAGGCTGAGTTCTAACGTTCTAATCCTTCACCTGCTGACTGCTACAGCTACAGCCCAGGAACCTTGGCAGTGGGGAATCAACAGTGCAAAAAGGAATCAACAGTGTAAAAGGATAAAATGTCAAATAATAAAAATAAAATAAATATAAAATAAAATGTCAAATAAAATGTCAAAACAATTAAAAAAAAAAAAAAAAGGATAGCACCCTCCACATTTCCTATTACAGAGAGCTTGGTAAAAATAAGCACCCCCTCGACCTGGAATCCTAGTCAGAAAATTTCACTCATTTCCTATAAATGCTAAATCCTTAACACAGCAGAAATGAATTCGTTCTTAACTCAGAATATTCTCGTAAATGGTATGGGGTGGGGCGAGTGCAGAACTAAAAATGCTGGACTTGCACTGACTTCTCTGCCAGACTTGCAGAGTGATTGTAATTGCTGCTTCCCTTGCAGATGCTAGTTTTCCCTGGTGCTGCTCTCATTGGTTCTTAAGTATAGTTGCTTCAACTGCAGTTCCTTCCAGTACACTTACAGGTTCTTCTATGAAGCCATCTTCCTCAGTCACAGCTGTCCATAGAAGTGATACTGAGCTCCCCTGAGCACACTGTGCTTCTTTGTGCTAGCTTCTCTGTACCAAGAGAAGACTGGGAGAAAATGCCTAGACACAGAGAAACTCAGTCACCTCAGGGAGCTAACTCTGGGGCTGTGGAATGAGTTTATCCAGTTGAAGTGGAAGCACAGATCATGGCTATCATCTTGCAAAATGACGCCATCTGAAAATTTAATAGGAGAATCACAGAAAATAGGGAAGTGTTGGATGTCAGTTACTTCTTAACAGCTGGAATGGGTTGTTTGTTGTTTTGGGTTTTTTTCTCGCCAGCATTGCGTGCCTATTGATGGCCTGTGTCAGGACTGACCAGTAATGTGGATGTGTCCATTTGTCAAATGATGGCCTTAAGCAAAAATTTGAGTTATTTGTAAATATTCATACATTTGAATAAGTCATAGTTGCTTCTGGGGCGCCTGGGTGGCTCAGTGGGTTGAAGCCTCTGCCTTCGGCTCAGGTCATGATCTCAGGGTCCTGGGATTGAGCCCTGCATCGGGCTCTCTGCTCAGTGGGGAGCCTGCTTCCCTTTCTCTCTCTGCCTGCCTCTCTGCCTACGTGTGATCTCTCTCCCTCTGTGAAATAAGTAAATAAAATCTCTTTTTTTTTTTTTAAAGATTTTATTTATTTATTTGACAGAGAGAAATCACAAGTAGATGGAGAGGCAGGCAGAGAGAGAGAGGGAAGCAGGCTCTCTGCTCAGCAGGGAGCCTGATGCGGGACTCGATCCCAGGACCCTGAGATCATGACCCGAGCCGAAGGCAGCGGCTTAACCCACTGAGCCACCCAGGCGCCCTAAAATCTCTTTTTTAAAAAGTCATAGTTGCTTCTGATTCTTAGAATTGCTCTTATGGGGTAACCCTGCTTCAGGCTTATCACCTGAAACAGTGACTAGATTTGTATGAAATAAAACTATTTTACCAGTATATATGCTATTTTTAAAGATGCTCCTGGAGATCAACCCATTTTATAACTTCCATTTTGTGGTATAACCTATTCTCATCCATCAACAGACTAACACAAGTCACTACCTCGGGCCAAGTCACCCAAGCCGGGTTTTCAAATCTTAGACTGATTAGTACATGAAAGAGGAATGCAGTAGTAGAATGCTATTATTAAGTAACAGCTGTAGAAGATCATTGCATCCAATACTAGGAACTGAGGGGAAATTTTCAGCAACTGAGAGAATGTCACATGTTCCAAAGCCTCTCTTTAAAATACAGAAGGAATAAACACTACTTAAGTGTTTTGAATCACAGTCTCACAGAATTGCTTCATTATCTACCACCTCCAAAAACATTTAGTGTAGTTCTATCATTTTCTTTAACCAAGGGGAAAAAGGCTTTAAATCTTTTAAGACGTAAAACACACGCACACAAAAATACTAATTTTAATAAACAATTTCTATAGTTGAGATATACTTCAATATTTTCCATATCTCAAGGAGCAGAGTTCTGTAATTAAAATACCTTTTCAATATTAAACCATAGGCAATCATGAAAACATTACTTAACATATTTGTGCCTTGACTTTGTAAGATACATTCCAGAGTTGTCTATAAATGAAACATGATGAAGATTTTTTTTAATTTGACAGAGAGCACACAAACAGGGGGAACAGCAGAGGGAGAGGGAGAAGCAGACTCCCCATTGAGCAGGGAGCCCAACAAGGGGCCCGATCCCAGAACCATAGGATCATGACCTGAGTCCAAGGCAGACACCTAGCCAACTGAGCCACCCAGGCGCCCCAACAAATGAAACATGTTAAAAATCAGTTTTCCCTTGAAAAACAAAAGACAGCAGAAAAAGTGTTGGTTCAGGTTTCAATCAAGGTGAACACGCAAGAATTGTTTGTATTATATTATCTAAGGATTCTGAAGAAAAAACTCTGCAATATAAATGACTTTAGATTCATTCGTTAAAACTATTGGTATATGGGGGAGCGGGGGGGCTTAGTCGTTAAGTGTCTGCCTTCGGTTCAGGTCATGATCCCGGGGTTCTGGGATCAACCCCCATGTTGGGCTTCCTGCTCAGCAGGGGCCATGCTTCTCCCTCTCCCCTTCCCCCTGCTGTGTTCTCTCAAATAAGTAAATAAAATCTTAAAAAAAAAAACAAAAAAACTGTTTGTGTACAGCAGATTTATAATCACCATAGTTAACTGTAGATAAGTTACTTCAACTATAGTAACAAAGTTACTACTTCACACTAAACTACAGAAAGTACTGGCTCATTTGCCACAAAGTGAATGGAACTAGAGGGTATTACACTAAGTAAAGTAAGTCAGAGAAAGAATTATCATATGACCTCACTCATATGTGGAATTTAAGACCCAAAACAAGAGGATCATAGGGGAACAGAGGAAAAAATAAGATGAAACCAGAGAGGGATTCAAACCATAAGAAACTCTTAAATCATAGGAAATAAACTGAGGGTTGCTGGAGGGGAGTCGGGGGGGTTGGGGTAACGGGGTGATGAACATTAAGGAGGGCATGTGATGAAATGAGCACTGGGTATTATATATGACTGATGAATCACCGACCTCTACTTCTGAAACTAGTAATACATTATATGTTAGTTCACTGAATTTAAATTTTTTAAAATTTAAAAGTACTGGCTCAGTTTGCAACTCTGAAAGGAAAATTAAGGGAATCCAGAACTTTTTCTGCTTCTTGGACAAAAAAAATAAAATAAAATAAGGCAGATGATGGGTTAAATTATTATAATACCTCTTGACATCCAAGTGTTTGAGAACTTCCAAGCTGTTTGTTTTTAAAAAGACTTTCAAAAAGCCCCCAGTGGTGGTGTTCAAAAAGTGAATGTCATACACTGAAACTAATAATTAACAACAAATCTTCCATTTATTTGAAGCAATTCAATTTCAAAACTTTAAGTTACAGCAGTCACAGAAAAAAATAAAACCAGGGAACGGTCAGAAACAATAAAAGAATAATCAGGAGTGCTGCATTTTTTTTAACACTGTCATGGCTTTATTCAAAACACAGTTGCACAAAAGTATTAACTTCAAAGTTTTTAAAGGAGAGTTTTGAGGAAATTTAACACACTATATACATACTGTCATACAAAGAGCATTAAAATAGGACCAAAAACTTCTACAAAATATAAAACCCACCCTTACTTATTTGCATGAAAATACCACCCACAAAGCTAAGTAAGTCTTAAAAAGTTATCTGGAGGCTCTAAATGCTGTTTTCAAACCAAAGAACTCTAATTTTGATTGCACAATAAGATGATTGGTAAGAAAGTCATTATATAGATTTCATTCTAAAAATAAGTATTTTATAGTCTGGCATATACAATGCAATGAGAATTCTTAGGGACTAAAACAGTGCTTTTTAAGTGTTAAAAAAGGAGTAAAATGTTATAGCCTTTTGGAGATACCAGTCCCCCCACTAAACTTATTCCATGAGTTTTATTTCAGTCACTTGTACAACTTTCTTAGTTTACCCACAAATAACTTTGTAATTTTTACTTTAAAACCCCAAGTCATATATCTGAAACTAAAAAAGAATCTCTTCACTCCGTAATTTAAATGTGTCCCAGTATAGAAGAATAACTTCAATTAATTTGCTGATACTAACTTTAAAAAACTCAGATATTCAAAACAGCGGAAAAAAATTAAGCCAAGATTTGAAAAGCAATTGCCTTGAACACGGAGCCTCTGCAACAAAAAGGGGAATGTACTTGTCTACTTATATTATCATATTTAGTAACTGTAAAAAGAAACACACCCAGCCTAAATAGTTTTCTACTTTTAGTGGGTTTCCACTTGAAAACAAATCTTAATTTTAGCATTTAGTTTCAAATATTTTTCCAACTGTCCAGTGTATTCCAATTAAAAGTTACATCTGGTAATACCTTAAAACTGTAGGAAGAATAATTAAAGGTTCTACTCCGAAAAATTAGAAATACTTTACAAGTGTAGTATCTAAACCATTTGGGAAGCTAACCTCCCCCCAAATTTGACCTGAATGTCTCACTAATTATCAACAGGCAATTGTTCTAACTTTTGTGGAACAGCAATGCTACTTATGAAAGCTTGCTCTGCTTTTCTTTCTTCGCCCTCTTAATACAGTCTGTACATCTTGTCAACCAAGAGAGTTACAATAACCAGAATCTGTTGCATAAAACTGTATTGATAATAGTATTCATAGCTCAGAAAATACTCAATTTCTTTCATTTAACTTGTTTAATGAGACCATCTGAAAAGGTTGCTGAGGTATAAAAGACTAAATAAAGGTCTTCCCGGAGAGCCATAAGTTCCCCAACTTGTTTTGGAGATAGAGGGAGGGGAGTGAAACAAGAAATGAAAGTGATCATAAAGGAATTGCTGGGAGGAAGAAAAAGAATGCACACTTAAAAACAAAACGAGGGGCGCCTGGGTGGCTCAGTGGGTTAAAGCCTCTGCCTTCAGCTCAGGTCATGATCCCAGGGTCCTGGGATTGAGCCCCACGTCGGGCTCTCTGCTCTGCAGGGAGCCTGCTTCCTCCTCTCTCTCTGCCTGCCTCTCTGCCTACTTGTGATTTCTCTCTCTCTGTCAAATAAATAAAATCTTTAAAAAAAAAAAACGAAATTAACAACCACTGGCATGTCGTGATTTTCAGTGAGAAAAACAAAGGGCTCACCTGCATGTCTCTGAACTTAGTACAAGCATTTTTCCTTCAAAAATAAAATCTTATTAGTCACCTGGCTTAAAAGGTTTCAGAAGCCTCCACAAAAGCCTTGAACTATATTGTTGAACAGAACCTTTGCTATTTTGCTCCTACTTTCTAGGTTACTCATGTGACCAAAAAAGCACCCAAATACCCATACCCAAAAAAAATAAAAACAAGTCATTGCCTTCAAACTAAAGATCTCTGGGCCACCTCTAAAAATATAACCAACTTATCAGCCAAGAGACTATTTTCATTTCATATTCTAGCTGGCTGTGATTTCAGTTAACTTATAAATAATTTTATAACCTTATGAATGAAATGCACCAAACTACGCCTGTGTAAAAGTGATCATGTTTTAATTATGGACTAAAAATAACTAATACAGTGAGCCTGAATGAGAAAAATGAAGATTCTAAATAAATTTCACAATGGGGACAATGAAAATTTTTTCTCTACATATGATATGATCATTAACAAACTAGTAAATCTTATTTGGAATGATAAGGCAAAAATAGTAAAACCACACTTTTCCTATAAAAAGTTACAGGTTATCTTCCGTAGGGATCGCTATGGTACATGAAGAAACAAAGAAGATGGGATCACTCTATTGCACACCCAGGAACAATAGGGAAACTGGTCTTAGAATGATCTAGTCATCTTCTTCATCTCCATCATCTTCAGCATCTCGTTTCCTTTTTTCCCCTCGAAGACCTTCTTCTTCTGAAAGAAGAATGAAAGAAAAATTTACGATGTATTTTTTACAAATGAATATTTGTCAAATTACAGTTGTGAATCTATCTTATTGAAAACTTAATGGCATAAAAAATCATACGTCAAGTTTCCTCTCTGAATTTCTTTCAATTTTGGTGTACTGAACAGACTTAGAGACTTAGAAATCCATAAATAATGATAGCTTGCTGTGCACCCTTGTGGCCAAATCATGAAGTACCAACCAAGAACTAGGGGTCAGTCATTAAGAGTCATTAGCAATGGGGTGCCTGGGTGGCTCAGTGGGTTAAGCCTCTTCCTTTGGCTCAGGTCATGATCCCAGAGTCCTGGGATCAAGCCCCGAATTGGGCTCTCTGCTCAGTGGGGAGCCTGCTTCCTCCTCTCTCTCTGCCTCTGTGCCTACTTGTGATCTTTGTCTGTCAAATAAATAAATAAAATCTTTAAAAAAAAAAAGTCATTAGTAAACTTTTAAATTTATTTTGAAAGGGCTAGGTAAAGAGTACTAGAGAGCAAATCTCAAAAGAACATTATCTGGGAGTTCAACTGCTCTTCTCTTAGGGACAAGGCTTCATTCATCCTCTTCAAAATGAAAGACCTTAGAAAATAATAAATTAAGCTCAAGGTTATCTCATCTCTTCATACCAGCTTTGAAAATAAATGTTATAGGCTGGGTGGGTTTTTTTTAAATGAAATTATTGAATGCCTTGAGAAAATTACTTTTTTTTTTTTTAAAGATTATTTACTTATTTGACAGAGAGAGAACACAAGTAGTCAGAGCAGCAGGCACAGACAGAGGGAGAAGCAGGATCCCCACTGAGCAGAGAGCCCCATGCTGGGCTCAATCTCAGGACCCTGGGATCATGACCTGAGCCAAAGGCAGACGCTTAACCAACTGAGGTACCCAGGTGCCCCAGAAAATTACTCTTTTAAAAAGGTTTTATGGGGCACAGTGACTTAGCCAGACATCTGCCTTCAGCTCAGGTCATGATCTCAGGATCCCGAGATAGAGCTCCACATGGGATCCACGCTAGGCCTGAAGCCTAAGATTCTCTCTCTTAGGGCACCTGAGTGGCTCAGTTGTTAAGTGTCTGTCTTCAGGTCATGATCCCAGGGTCCTGGAATCGAGCCCTGCATCAGGCTCACTGTTCGGCAGGAAGCTTGCTTCTCCCTCTTCCACTCCCCCTGCTTGTGTTCCCTCTTTTGCTGTCTCTCTCTCTCTCTCTCTGACAAATAAATAAATAAAATCTTAAAAAAAACAAAAAACAAAAATTCCCTCTCTCCCTCTCCTTATATAACCCCCACTACCACTTGCATGCTCTCTCCTTTCTCTTAAAAAAAAAAAAAGAAGAAGAAGAAGGTTTTACACCTGTCAAGGCACTCTATGTTACCAAAAGCAAATCAGGGGCCAGTAATAATTTGAATTATTATAAGCACATTCTTTAAAGCATGTGAATAATAGCTCTAACTTTAATGTCAGGATTCCTTTTATGGCAAATGCAACTTACCCTCTTCTTCTTCTTCTTCTTCTCCTTCTTCAACATAGTCATCATCATCTTCTTCATCCTTGAAAACCAAACATTCAGTTTGAGAATAAAAAGCCTTGACATACTTTTCACCATTTGGTAGTAATACATTCCAACAAAAGCAAAAAAACTATGGTTATTCTGTGAATGTTCTAACAACCTCTGCCTAACATATGTCTTTTTTAAGAACGCAACTAAATCTAGCTTATGAAAATAAGTTACATTTTAGACCAGCACTGTTTAAAAGAATTTTCTGGAACAATGGAAATGTTCTGCATCTGTGCTGTCCACACGTGGCCACTGAGCATTTAACATGTGATCAGCACAAGGGCGCCTGGCTGGCTGAGTCAGTAGAGCATGCAACTCTTGATCTCAAGGTTGTGAGTTCGAACTCCACGGTGAGTGGAAAGATTACTTAAAAATAAAAAATCTTTAAATAATTATAAAATAAAATAAGGGCGCCTGGGTGGCTCAGTGGGTTAAGCCTCTGCCTTCGGCTCAGGTCATGATCTCAGGGTCCTGGGATCGAGTCCCACATCGGGCTCTCTGCTCAGCAGGGAGCCTGCTTCCCTCTCTCTCTCTCTGCCTGCCTCTCTGTCTACCTGTGATTTCTCTCTGTCAAATAAAGAATAAATAAAATCTTTAAAATAAAATAAAATAAAATGTGACCAGTACAAATGAGGAACTCAATTTTTCATTTTATTATATTTTAACTTAAGTAACCGAAATGTGCCCAGTGGCTATTGTAATGGACAGAGTTAACATGACAATTTCAAAGAAAGGTTTCCTATTTTATAGAGTGAGACAGAAGTTACCTGAATCCTAGCCCCAACATAGTTACATGCATTGAATAAGTCACTTAATGTCCCTGGACCTCATTTTTCCAATCAATAAAAGAAAGTGTTCATCTAGAAAGATCTATAAGTTTCTCCTATACCTAAAAATCTACACTTCAAAATAGCAATGTCAATAAAACCACAAAACTTGATCTACAACTTTTACGAAAAGAGCTATTCTGGATAGCTAAGATGTAAACACAGCCTTGAAACATCATAACAGGTTTTTTTGTTGTTGTTTTTGGTTTTTTACTTTAACCAATTGGGATAGAAATCTCTAAAGTGCCCTTCTACCATTTTATGCTAAACCTAACAAACCTTTTTCTTAAATAATCAGTCATAATCATTTGATCATGAACATAACACTAATTATTATTTCCTGATTCCCTCAGGGCCTATCAAAATTATGTAGGATGGTTTTCTCCTTTTAAAAACGACCCTGAGGGTGCCTGGGGGACTCAGTTGGTTGGGCGACTGCCTTCAGCGTGGGTCATGATCCCGGACTCCCGGGATCAAGTCCCACAATGGGCTCCCAGCTTCATGGGGAGTCTGCTTCTCCCTCTGACCCTCCCCCCTCTCATGCTCTCTCTCTCATTCTCTCAAATAAATAAAATCTTTAAAAAATAAATATAATTTATTATATTTATTATTTATTTATTTTATATTTTAAAAAATAATAAATAAAAATGACCCTGGCCTCTACTTTAAATTGTATCTTTTCCTAGTTTTCATGCCTTCTTTTTTTCAATTTCACTACTTCAATTTTAATCTGCTATGAATTCAGAAAATAGACTGTCAAGCTTATTAGAGAATTGAATATAAGAGAAAATAGGTTTAGAATAACAGCTTGAACACTCACCTACATAGAAAGAAAATGTCTTTTGTTGCTATAGTTTGGCTAATCAGAGATCTTTTACACTTACCACCATGTTCTAAATAGTTGAGTTCTACCATATGTTTGAAAAAAAAATAGAACCAATCAAGAGTCTCCCCTCCAACCCCACAAAAGTTTAATGCTCCTTAAAAATACTTTTAAGTGGCAAATGTCAAGAACTCCTGGGTAGTTAGGGGAAAACTTGGACAACTCATCCTTTCATAGTATCCACAGCCCCATTTGTGTCTAGAAATACTAAACCGAACCTGATATCCCAGCATGTAGGTAGAATCCCCTGAGAAACCTGACTGTAGGAAACTTGTATCAGAAAACAATCTTATAGAACCAATTCAAACACTGAAAAGCAGTCTGTACCAGAACACTATCAAGATACAAAGAGGAGAAGGAATAAATGGGGTAGTCAGTAGCATAAAAAGGAATCACAATAAAAATCGGAGCCTATAGCTTTAAACTAAAGCAGAAAAGAAAGGAAGAGAGGGTAGAGGAGAGGGGACAGGGAAGGTGGAGGGAGGGGAAGGAAAAGGAAAGAAAGAAAAAAGAGAGAGAGAAAGAAAGATAAGGGACACATTTTAAACATCTCAAATCTGTGGAGAATGATAAATGAGGATGTTTAAGTATTGGTGATTTTTTTAAAAAACACCTGAGATACTAATCACATTGATACTTTGACAATTTAGAAAGCCCCAAGTCTCAAAATCTAATTGCTTCTCCGGATTTTGTTTTAAACAAAATATGCTCAGATTCCTTGAGTCATGCTTTTAAGCCTTTCTTAAAATGGGAAGTACAGCTGACATACAGTATTATGTGAGTTTCAGGGGCACAACACGGTGATTCCACAAGGCTGCACCTTAAGCTTTTGCTCACAAGGACAGCTATCATTTAAGCCTTCAGTGTTTAGTGTCATCTGTTAGATGATATCCCTCAATAAAAACAGCTTTCACCAGAAGCCTGTTCAATAGAAACTATGCTTTTCCCTAACTAATGGGAAAGAACTGTTTGCTCATTGTACTCTGTATAGTCCAGAGGGATTACAATTCCCAATTCTTCTAAAGTCCCCATCCCCATTTTTAAAGAAATATACTACACAAATATAAAGCCCTTCTTTATACATATTAATTTCTGACCTCTGAAGAGTAACTGAAATAAAAATGATACTCAAAGCAAAAACAGCTACTCAATTCCCATTTCCATCTCCTTTTACTTTCTTTTTAAATCTCAACAGTCTCGGAAGCTTGTACTGACTTTCATCTTCTAGAAAATGTTTAAAACGTAACTAATTAAAAATACTAAAAACACCGTTAATATTCAAACCATTCATCATGTTTGAAAGCTTCTGGTGTGTGCTAGCCAGGTACTATACTGACCTGACGTTGTGGTTATCATCTCAGAGATTTTTTTTTTTTTTAAAGATTTATTTATTTATTTATTTATTTAAGATTTTATTTATTTATTTGACAGAGAGAGATCACACATAGGCAGAGAGGCAGGTAGAGAGAGAAAGGAGGAAGCGGGCTCTCTGACGCGGGGCAGAGAGCCCGACGCGGGGCTCGATCCCAGGACCGTGGGATCACGACCTGAGCTGAAGGCAGAGGCTTTAACCCTCTGAACCACCCAGGCGCCCCAGATTTATTTATTTATTTATTTGACAGACAGAGATCACAAGTAGGCAGAGAGGCAGGCAGTGAGAGAGGTGGAGGCAAGCTCCCTGCCGAGCACACAGCCCGATGCGGGGCTCAATCCCAGGACCTGGAATCATGACCTGAGCCGAAGGCAGAAGCTTTAACCCACTGAGCCACCCAGGCGCCCCAAGAATCTTTTTTATTTTTAAGATTTTATTTATTCACTTTTGCAACAGAAAGAGAGAGGGAGAGGGAGAGGGAAAGCATGGGCAGGGGGAGGGACAGAGGGAGAAGCAGATTCCCCACTGAGCAGGGAGCCCCACTGGGGACTCAGTCTGGGAGGAAGCCCCACCTGGAACTCAATCCCGGGACCCTGGGATCATGACCTGAGCCAAAGGCAGATGCTTAACCAACTGAACCTCCCAGGGACCCTGACTATGTCACTTTTAGTTAATGTTCCCCAAAATTCAATGGAATGATCAACACAAACATTTGCAGTTGCTTGAAAGTCATTTTTAAACTACTTAATACTATACAGACTTAATGAAGAATTCCTGACAAAGACAAAAGCCAAATAACATGAGTCTATTATTTTATTAAATAACTTAAAACTTAGACACCTGGGTGGCTAAGTCAGTTAAGCATCTGCCTTTGGCTCAGGTCATGATCCCAGGGTTCTGGGATCAAGTCCTGCATCTAGCTCCTTGCTCAGCAAGGAGCCACTTCTCCCTCTGCCTGCCACTTCCCCTACTTGTGTTCTCTCTGTCTATCTAACAAATTAACTCTTTTATAAACAAGCAAATAAACAAACAAACAGGGGCAAAATATTCATGCTGTATGCTGATGTGTAAACTGAACAGGCTGATTTTCTCTAGGAATGCTTAAATGCTTATTGTACAGCTGCTGACTCACTAAGGCCCCAAACAAGTTTAAGTTCTATTTTTCCACATTAGTTTCATATTTAAAATGGTATCAGAAAAAAATTATCATTGATCAGCGATATTATCTATCTAACCAATGTAAAAGTCATTAGGAGAACAAATAAGAATACTAATAACTTCTAGTCTAAATAAGACATATTATTTTTGATAATAAAAAACTTGAATTATGAAATTATTCATAAACTCAGTAATTTAAAAACATTAGGAGGGAACAGTAATTCCCAGGAGCTAAAGATCATTTGTTCAAGACAACTGACACTTCCTGTGAGCTTACTATGTCCCTGTCAGTGTACGAGATGCTGATATACAAAGACAGATGACCGCCCCCTTAAAGAGCTCACCATATAGGAGAAAGTGGCCAAATCAACAAGGTTTTACAAAAGTGCCTACAGGCAACAGAAGACTAACTGAGATTCAAAGGTAACAGAGGAAGGAGAGATTATCTATAAAAAGTTACACAAAGCTTCTATAAAAAGTTACAGAAAGCTTCTGACAACTCCAGAACTAAGTTTTTAAAGAGCTCACAAAGCATGATCTAAGTTTTTAAAGAGCTCACAAAGCACGCACAAAGCGTACTCTCTCTCTCTCTCTCTCTAGTATATATGTAAGTAAAATGTTACTAATGTGTACATAAAATCAGTGCACTTTCCTGGCTTCAACTATACTTATGTTTACCTTAGTAAAAAAGAAAACAAAGTTGATCAGAAAGCATGGGTAGAAAGTCATTTCAGATAAGAGCAAACAATGTATCTACAGACAGAAAGGCAAGAAGCAGCCTAGTATGACAATTAAATTTGGTATTGAGGGAGAAGAGGCTGGAGAAGGAAGCAGGGGCCAGATAATGACGGGCCTTGTACACCTGGGTGGCAACAGGGAAACATTAAAGTGTTTCAACATTAAAGTGATACCATCACATCTGCATTCAGGCTAGGCAGGCACAAACCGAAACATGCAAGAGCCACTTAAGTGGTGACACTGTATTCAGACAGGCCATTTGGAAAGCTACTACAAAACTGTAAGCAAGAAATCATCAGGGCAAAGAAAGTTTTCCCAAGTGCCTACAATGTGCCAGTGACTAGACACTTGACCTATATTATCTTGTTAAATCCTTCAAAGAAGCCTAATAGGTTGATACAATCTTTGTTTTACAAAGAAGGAAGCTGAGGGTCCGAAACTTTTGTAAAATGTTTCCACCACACTTCGAATTCTGGGCAGAATGGATTTGAAAGATATCTGGGCAGTAAAATCAATATGCGTTTAGGATTATCTGGATACGGTCTAAGCTGGGGGACAGTGGGAAAAATGACAGGCAAGACAGATACACTCAGACCCACACGTTAGGAACAACCTTCAGACTTCTACACAACTCACTATTTATAGTACTTGGCCCTATGCCTAAATAATTAATTTTCAGCACACATAAAAAGTTCCTATTCACCTGGATTTCTTCTTTCATTAAGTATGAGAGGCCCACTTCCTCTTCTCCCTCTCCCAGCTCTGAGCCTGCTTCATCTTCATCCTCTTCCTCTTCCTCTGCCTCCGCCTCCTCCTCTTCTTCATATTCTTCAGGTGGACCAGCTTCATCTTCCTCTTCCTCTTCATCATCTTCATCTCCATCTTTAAAAATATTTTAAAAGATGAGCAAGTGGCTGAGCAAGTTTTCTTGCAAGTATGTTGATCCTATCCACCCTTGCCCCAGTCACTTCAAATTCTTAAGCCTACGAGTAGGTAGAAAGTATCTCAGGGTGATTTTCTTTTTTTAAGATTTCCCTTTTAAGGGGGTGGGTGGGTGGCTCAGTTGGTTAAGCGTCCGACTCTTGATTTCAACTCAGGTCATGATCTCAGGGTCATGAGTCAGGCTCCATACTCAGTGGGAAGTCTCCTTGACTCTTTCCCTCTGCGCCTCTCCCTGCTTAGGCGCACATGCGTGCTCGCTCTCTCTAAAATAAATAAATAAATCTCTAAAAAAAAAAAGATTTCCCTTTTACAACATCCATATTCACTATTTGAGAAATATGGTTTCTATTTTTTTTTTTTAAAGATTTTATTTATTTATTTGACACAGAGAGAATGAGGGCAAGCAGGGGGTAGGGACAGAGGAAGAGTGAGAAACAGACTCCCCACTAAGCAGGGAGCCCGAGGATGTGAGGCTTGATCCCAGAACACTGGGATCATGACCTGAGCCAAAAGCAAACACTTAACCAACTGAGCTACCCAAGCACCCCAAGAAATACGGTTCCTATTTTTTTTTTTTACTTTTTTTTTTTTTCTAAGATTTTATTTATTTGAGAGAGAATGCAAGCAAGCTAGAGCATGAGCCGGGGAAGGGAGAGGGAGAAACAGACTTCCCTGCTGAGCAGAAAGCCCAATGTGGGACTCAATTCCAGGACTTTGGGATCATGACCTGAGCCGAAGGCAGATGTTTAACCCACTGAGCCATCCAGATGCCCCAAAATATGGTTTCTAAATACTGAAATATTTCCAACATACAGATTTTCATTGAAACATTACATGCACTAAAGTTTGTTTTACCTTGTGGACACTTCAAAACCACCTTCTCTATCATTCTGTCATTTTCTATCAGATTTCTTTTTACAGTAAAAAAATTTTCAACCAAGAGAAACAGTGTCCCATTACTAACAAGAGCCATTCCATCATTTGATCTGTTAGTCACCCATTTATCCAATAATATATATTCACCATCTAATTCTAGAACATTTCCATCACCCCCCCACACCCTCCGCACTTCGAAAAAACCTATAGTCATTAACAGTCACTCCCCATTCTCCTCTCACCCAACCCTGGCAACCACTACTCTACTTTCTGTTTCTATGAATTTGCCTATTCTGGACATTTCAGACAAATGGAGTCACACAAAATGTGGCCTTTTGTGTCTGGCTTCTTTTACTACACAGAATGTTTTCAATGTTACAGCATGTATCAGTAGTTCATTCATTCTTATGACTAAATATTTCATTGTGTGGCTATATTGCATTGTTTATCCATTAATTGACAGACCATTTGGGTTGTTTCTATTTCTTGACTGTTACGGATAACACTACAAAAAAGAACGATTCCTTTTTTTAAAAAAAAGATACTATTTAACAAGTTCCCACTTTTACCAGGTAGTGGTTAAACAAGTTTATATGGAATAAAATTTCACAGAGCTTGACAGTATAATAATCATTTAATTCCCCAAAGGTATCAGAAACCTGAAAGAAGAAATACAGGATTAGGGCTGTGGGTTTTCTAATTTTTCTTGTCTTACTAACATCTTTTTTTTTTTAAACACCTAAATATCCAAGCCCAATCGAAATGGCATCGCTAGGCTGGAGCCTATATTTACAAGCAGCAAGAATGATTACCTTCATCCTCCTCTTCTGAGTCTGGAGCTTCATTATCCTCCTGATCAAATCCATCTAAGTAGGTGATTTGCTGCAGCAGCTCAAAAATACTTTCTCTGTAATCTTCCAGATTTGTGATCTCACAGTTAAACAAGTCGAGACTTTTCAAATTTTTAAGATTTTGCTGGAAAAGTAAAAGGTTAAAACTTAAACATTTCAAGATTTTAAATACTATGTTCTTTTTTTTTGATTCATGAACCAGACAATATATATTTGAAATCGAAAGAATGACTTGGGGGTTTTTCAAATTTTATGATGAAGAGTTTTGGTATCAATTATCTCTCATTTTTAAAAGATTTATTTATTTGAGAGACAGAGAGAGGGAGGGAGCAAGTGAGCACAAGGGGGGGAAGAGAAAAGGGAGAAGAAAAGGCAGGGAAGCAGGATCCCCATTGAGCAGGGTAGGGAGGGGGCTCAATCAGATCTGCGACCTTGGAATCACACCTTAGCTTGAAGGCAGAAGCTCAACCAGCTGAGCCACCCTCGCAGCCCACCCCAACCCCCAATAGCAATTCTCTTAATGAGGCCCTGTATGTAAACTCCATAAGAATAGGAACTTTGTTATTTCACCACTGAATCTCTGGCACCTGGCTTAATGCCTTACTATAGAAGCCCTTTAATATATTTTGTTGACCAAGTAGGTACATAAATAGGCAACAACAATAATGTATTTAGCTTAAATCCAGTCAAGCTCATTGTCAACAATATCAACCTTCACCCAAGCTTTTTTAAATTGGAGCAACAATTTTTGTGAGTTTCACTTCATCTCATACCAGGAAAGAAAGGAGCAAATAAAATAACTAAAAAAAAAAAAAAAAAAATCAAGAAGGAAGGAAAAAGAATAGAACTTAATACTAGGAAGTTTAAAACCAGATATTCAACTCCTTAAGTTAATGATAAATAAATTTCTCTTAGATTTAAAAATTTATGTTTCACTTTAAGAGAAAACAGTAAAACATATAGATACATATAGATAAAAACCTGTAAGAAATTCAGAAGTTTCAAAGAGTGAAATATAAATCAGCAAAAAAACACAAGCAAATCTCAGCAGATCAGCCAAAAAATACCAAGTTCAGAAACTTTCCACTCACCAAAGCTTCTACTGTACTGAGATCTTTGATTTTGTTTCCACTCAGATTGAGGTAGGTAAGATTAGGACATTTCTCTGCCAGGACTTCCAAACCTCCAGAAATTATATTGTCACTAAGTTCCAACTATATATTCAACAAGGAGGAAAAACAAACAATGATGAAGGCTTAGAGCAAATCAGATTTTTTTAAGGTTTTTTTTTTTTTAATTTTTTAAATAATCTTTACACCCCATGTGGGACTCAACCCACAATCCTGAGATCAAGAGTTGCACGTTCTGAGTCAGCCAGGTGCACCCAGATTTTTAAAATATACCAATTTAAAGAAGAAAAACAACTGTCATTCTCTCTAGCTTCAAGCGACTGTCACAACTTATTAATTTCCAAATTCCTACCCATAATCACCAAATACTGTATTAGAACTCCTATATAATAAGCTTCTAACACAAGTTTGGTTCCAGATGTGTTACAGATAGATTTTATGTTTCAGAGAAAAACACTTGGTAGATATTAAACCCAAATTGATATCATAAAGCAATTTCATTATTAAACTTATTTTTAAAAGCTGTATTAGAGCTGATTCTAAAAATCCTACATAACCCATTCTCTTATCTCTAGAAATTCAGAACCTTCTAATTAAAAAGCAGAATGGTTGTTTCATTTGGCCAAAACCTAGACATACTAGCCCTTGGCATCAAAACTATGATGATTTTACACTTAATACCAACTTACCTTTCGAAGTTTATTTAAGCTGGGCAACCGGGCCAGTGAACTTAGTTCCACATTAGCCATACTCAGAAACTCTAGTTTTTTAAAAGTATCATTCAGACCTTCAATTTCCCCATTGACACAAAGGCAATTATCAAGGACTAACTCTGTCACCTGTAAGACAGAAAATCAATGATTCTTTACTTTGAGTCTGTTTAGCAAAAGACCTAGGTCAAGACACACTGGAAATGTGAATATTAAAACCATGAATCCCCCTCATACAGATCCTTTTCATTCTCTCCTCCCCCATTAAAAATTTAAATGCAATCTAAAGTCATCATTATAAGTTAAACTTTTAAATTTAAACTTAGACCAAGTAGTTCAATGCCTGCTCAAATGCCTGGCGCATAAAAAAATAAAACTTTGGGGATGCCTGGGTGGCTCAGTTAAGCCACTGCCTTTGGCTCAGGCCATGATCCCGGCATCCTGGGATTGAGTCTCACATCGGGCTTCTTGCTCCACAGAAGCAAGTGACTCTGCCTGCCACTCTGCCTGCTTCTGTGTGCGCTCTCTCTCTCTCTCTGACAAATAAATAAATAAAATCTTTTTTTTAATAAATAAATAAAACTTTGAAAAAGGTCCCATGTGAAACTTGCTTCTGCCCCTGATAAGAAGGATTCTGAGGGCATATATTTACGTAGTGAGGGGACACCCAGACTACTGGGAAAGGATTCAAGTGAGCTGCCCTAAAACAGCAGGGAGAAGAAAGGAAACTATTTTGTTCATATTAAAACCCCCTTATCTTTAGTTGATAAATGCCACCGTAACTCAAAAATACCTTGTTACCTTTCATGAAGAAATGTTAGAAAGCTCATTTTGAGAAAGCTGGCTTTCGGTGGTTACTTGTTCTTAATGGCAGGGCCAAACAATGTCACCCAGAACAATACATCCTTGACAAGATGTTATTTCTCCGTAACACCCTGGTAGCATTTTTGTGGACTTCTCCCCATTGCGGGGTGGACGGGGTAGTTAGGCTGCATCCCCTTATCACATCAGAGTTGTAGAACAAAGCCTCCTGTTTTGTTAGACTCAATCTAAGGGGAAGACAGGAGATCCTGGATCTCCACTCCCAGTGCAAAAATATGTTTGAGGAATTCTGAGGGCTAAAAACTAAACAAGGAATGCCACCTTCTTTATTTGAATATGACTTTGACATAATTATTTTAGAGACCAGAGTAGACATATAATCTCTGTTTAGAAGTAAGGAAGCCAAGGGGCGCCTGGGTGGCTCAGTGGGTTAAAACCTCTGCCTTCAGCTCAGGTCATGATCTCAGGGTCCTGGAATAGAGCTGAGATGGAGCTCTGTATCAGGCTGTCTGCTCAGCAGGGAGCCTGCTCCCCCCCACCTCTGCCTGCCTCTCTGACTACTTGTGATCTCTCTCTGTCAAATAAATAAATAAAATCTTAAAAAAAAAAGAGAGAGAGAGAGAGAGAAGAAAGGAAGCCAAAGCCCAAAGGGTAAGAATGACTTGCTAGGGTCACACACTTAGTATGACAGAGCTGTGCTTCCACTCTAAATTTTCTGATTCCTAGTCCAGGTGAATGGAGGAGAGAGGGCCAGCAGATTTGGTGTCAGAAAACCAGTTCTTCCACTTGAGTAAAGAACTTCACTGCTCTGGGACTCCGTTTGCTAATTTGGATTCTAGAATACAATCCATCTTACAAGTCTGTCTGAAAGAGAAAGGTAAATAACAAACACAAAAAGTGTTTTGTAAACGATAAAGAGCTATACAAATATAAGAGATAGTTATTACACCCTAAGGGAGGAAGGAGAGGCTGCAAAAAGTCAACGTCTGGCACCCCCCAAAATTGTAGAGGAAATTCCTATGGGTAGGTAAACAAAAGAGGGTGGGGGAACAAATCTACTTTTCCAACCCAAGACATACAAAAAAGCATTCTAAATCTGTGCTCCTGAGAGGAAGTTTTTAAAGTTTGATTTTGTTTTCCTGCAGCCCCCGAAGAGTAGGCCCTGGAAAACTCCCAGCTCCCTCTAGATGATAGTACCGACTCTTTCCTTCTCCTTGCCTTTTGC
This sequence comes from Mustela lutreola, assembly GCF_030435805.1. Taxonomy (NCBI): domain Eukaryota; kingdom Metazoa; phylum Chordata; class Mammalia; order Carnivora; family Mustelidae; genus Mustela; species Mustela lutreola. The sequence continues at coordinate 109,823,637 of NC_081299.1, read as the reverse complement.
TAATTTCAGGGAAACCAGAGACTTAAAAAAGGAAAAGAAAAGAAAAGAAAAACGTATATAAAGACCTTAGGTTCCCACTCCGCGCACGTCGCCACAGCGCACCAAACAGACCTACTCATCTTCTGCCCTGGAGGGCACCGGCACCACCCTCACCCCTGTTGAAAACAACTACATCCCTAGAATCCACTTCTAGTGTTAATTTCAGAGGCCTCAATTAACAAGCCTCTTGACGCTCTCATCTGCGGTCTGAAGTGCCAGGTTCCTAGCTGGCCAGCTGCCGCGCTCTCGGGACTAGCCGCTCCGACCCACGGGAAACCCCACACCGGGCGGGGACTCCTCAAGAGAAAGAGGGGTCGCCTCCCCGCCGGCGTTCCCAGCGCCTCCGCCCCGGGCGGGGAGGACTGGGAAAAGCCGAGGAGGGTGACCTAGAAAAGGAGGCGGAAACGCCTCCCATCCGACCCCCGAAAAGTTGGCGGCGACCAGCTTCACGTGGCCCCTCCCAAACCCGTCTCTTTAACTAAGGGGACAGCAGCCAGAGAGCATCATTTCGTTTCGCCGAATCCATCTTTAAAGCACAAAACTACTACGACCCATTTGAGTTTTTTGAGACCTTCTCCAGGGATCAAATTCGGAGTTGCGGCCACTACGACAGGACACGCCGAATATCGTGACACCGCGGGGGGACGAAGAGGATTACGCCTCGCGTCCCCTCCTCACCTCCAGTCTCTGCGGCGACTCCCAAAACTTACTTGCGGCGGGGAACCGACCGCTGACCCAGATTTCGCCCCACAGCGGTCAGCGCACGCCGCTTCCCGGGGGGAGTGGGCGCCGCCAGCAGCAGGCGGTCCTCAGACCGCCGGGGACCCCATCCCGCGCCCGGCGCGACGTCAGACACCCGGGCCTCGAGGAGGGGGGCACCCCCCCCCCAAAAAAAAGAGAAAAAGAGTTGCAGCATTGCACAAAAGTTGGACTAACTTCTCAGGCGACGATGGCTGCGGCAGGGGCAAGTGGGACTGGGGGGTCGCGCCCACGCCGCCGGCCCCCGGGAGGAGGAGGGAACCAAGCGGCGGAGCGGACCCCAGCACCCCGCTATCCGTCCCCACCAGGCCTGGACTCCCGATTTGTAGAGAGTCTAAAGAGGCTAAGACCCCCAGGCACACACAAAAACGCCCCTAGAAACTTAAACCCTTCGCCATTTTAAGTAGAAGATTTTAATGATTTAACACTTAAAATTAAATATCCCCCAACCCTAACCCCAGGTGGGGAATAATTCATTACCCCTCCGCACACACATACCCGGACCCCCAGAAACCCGATCCTATGAATACAGGTCTGTGGGGAAGGGGAGGGGGCTGAGTCATCTCACCTCCTCCGGGGCTCTGTTCCTTAACTCCAGGTTAATCCTCTTCTTCATCTCCATGTCCTCCTCCTGCTCTTCTGCTACTACTCCCTTCCCTTACCTTTTCCTGCCTTTCGCACTACCCCAACCCTTAAATTTTAAAAGATCTGGAAATGAATGAAAAGAAAAGCAAATATAAACGCCCACCACCTCCAGATAGGTGTGGGGGAGAAAGAAGAGAATAGCAAATGGAGTCCAAGGAGTTGGGACTCTAACTCGGCTGCCCCCACCTCCTTGTCCACACACTCGCGCGCACTCACACGCACGCATACACACACAAGCACGCACACACACGCGCGCGCGCGCACCCCCCCACACACATGCGCACACACACACACACACACACACACACACACACCGCAGTTCCTTCCCCTTCAATGGCTGCTCTGAGACTGAGCCTCCATGACACGGCACCGCCAACCCCCTGGCCTACACTCCACCCACCTCCCGAATGTATTGGTTAATTCTTCAGCATCGCCCTGCTTCATTGGACTGCATAAGTGTCCATCAGTCGTCTGGGTGGACCTGAACCAGAAGCGCTGTATCTATTGGCTACAACCAAGCGCGCAGTTAACTCCGATAGGTTCGGGAGGGTGTTCGTCCTGGGGAAAGGATTTTGAATCCCAGTAGCCCCCCTTCTTTTCTTTGTGTGGTTGGCGCGCTTTCCCCGGGCGTACGGACGGTTTTGATACCTGCTGGATTTGTTTTTTTCGGTTTTGTTTTTAGTGTGAGATGGAGGAAGAAAGCAACCTTATTATGGGCCCAGGTTGCAGGACTGATCATTTTGCACACAAATACGCACTAGCTCTTGGCTGTTTTAAAGCCCCTTGCAGCCGAGGTGCACGTGAGCTTTCGTGGCACTGCCCGGCTGGGGATAGGCTTCTGGTGCAGAGCCAGACGCTGGATAAAGATAGTATTTTAACTTCCAACATGAAGGACTGAACGTTTTTGAAAACAGTTGGGTGAAGTATATAAGTTAGGCATCTTTAAAGAAAACTAGCCTGGAGGAATTGTTACTGAGGTAATTGTTGCTGTAATGAACACTAAGCAAGACCTTGGAGGAAAAACAGTGCTGGACTAGTTCGCATGGAAATGGTACTGCAATGCCGCTCCTTTCTCATTTCCCTTTGGTTGGTTTCCATGGATATCTCTAGGTTAAATGTGCTTTTATATTTTTTAAGTCTTTTTTATTTTTTCTTTAAGATTCTATTTATTTGACAGAGCGAGAGAGCACAAGCTGGGCGGACAGTGGGGAGATAGGAAGAAGCGTACTCCCCGCGGAGCAGGAGCGGGTTGTGGGGCTTGATGGGGGGTTCCATCCTAGGACCCTAGCATTACGACCCCAGCGGAAGGCAGACGCCCAACCATCTGAGCCACCTAGTCGCCCCTTAAATATGCTTTTAAAAGCCTATGAATGGGAGATATAAAAGAGCAGGATAAAAAATGACTTTTTTAAAATTTTGTTTTGAGAGTCTAACTTCTTAGTTCTTTTTTTTTTTTTTAATTTTTTTTTTTCAGCGTAACAGTATTCACTGTTTTTGCACCACACCCAGAGCTCCATGCAATCCGTGCCCTCTCCAATACCCACCACCTGGTTCCCCCAACTTCCCAACGCCCCCGCCCCTTCAAGACCCTCAGATTATTTTTCAGAGTCCATAGGCTCTCATGGTTCACCTCCCCTTCCAATTTCCCTCAACTCCCTTCTCTCCATCTCCCCTTGTCTGCCATGCTATTTGTTAATGCTCCACAAATATGCGAAACCATATGATAATTGACTCTCTCTGCTTGACTTATTTCACTCAGCATAATCTCTTAGTTCTTGCTTAAATTTGCTCTTTTCATTCCCTTAATCCATTTTCAAGATAAATGCCCAAAGAAATTCCAAATGATTTGGGGAGAAAGTGGGTGCGTTAGTCCAACCCCTCTCAGAGCAGGATGCTTGCTTGCAGTTTTCATTTGTATGGCGTTTTCATTTTCTCTGGTTAGAGACCGTAGCCTTTCAAAGAGACTCCTCACCACTTTGCCACCACCCCTCCTCCTCCCACACAGAGACACCCAACTCCTCAATTAGGCTTACATTTAAAATGTAGATATTTGGTAGTTAGCATGTTAAATACTTTAGGAAAACAAAATAGTGATTGTCTCTCCTGGATAAGTGTTTCCTTTAAATTCTTGAAAAGGAAATTTTGTGAAGATGAAAACAGGGAGAGGGAGAGCTTTTGGTATAAAATGACATCTTTACAGGGCAATTTGGTGTCAGTTAAGTTTATTTGTTTTCACACGGACTAAAGGAAGCCAGATAATAGGAAAACAAGGAAAAGGGATTGAGGAAGAGTTTTAAAAGGGAGAGGGGGGCAAAAGAGATAAAAAAAACAACCCTGAAAGTGTATTTTAGTACCAGCTTGAGAAGAAGTAGTGTGGTCTCATACCACTAGCCACTGGAACTCTGGAATGGAATCCCAAAGAGAGTTCTGAGTTAGGAGTCATAGACATATGAGTGATAGTTGGCCCTATGAGAAAAAAAAATAAGATGCCCATAGAGAATATATTTAGTAAGAAGGCTATCAGTTAAAGGGGAGCAAAACATGATTGAGGGGAAAGAGGAGAGAGGGATTGTCTACCAAAGTAATGGAAGAAACTGAGAAACAGGTAGAAAAGAATGAAGTGAATTTGGGGTTGGATGTGGGAGACTGTATGAAGCCAAAGAGTTTCAAGAAAGACATGATTATTGAGGTTAAATGGTAGGACTTTTATATCAGAATACATTAGACAGAATGGGAGAGTATGTTGGAAATAATGAATGTGAAGATAGGCCATGAATTCATCGCAAAGTACACTGTAGCAAGCATAGACAGGGGTCCACCAAAGTGAGCCTCCCCCCCCCATACCGATGGACCCCACCCTCATGTCATCTCTCAATGCCTCACCTCAATACCTTGTAACCCACCTCTTTCTAGTCTTTTTTTTTTTTTTTTTTTTTTTTAAGATTTTAGGGAGGGAGAGTATGAGAGGAGGTAGGGTAAGAGGGAGAAACAGACTCTCCGCGGAGCCAGGGAGCCAGATGTGGGCCTCCATGCGGGGCTCAATCCAGCGACTTCAGGATCATGACCTGGGCGGAAGGCAGATACTTAACCCACTGGGTCACCCAAGTGCCCCTCTTTCTAGTCTTAATCAAGAAGCCAGGATAAGGGGACCCTGAATGGGTTAGTCATTAAGCGGTTGCCTTCAGGTTGTGTCATGATCCCAGAGTCCTGGGATCGAGCCCCGCATCAGGCTCCCTTGCTGGGGGAGCGTGCTTCTCCCTCTCCCACTTCCCCTGCTTGTGCTTCCTCTCTCGATGTGTGTCTCTCTGTCAAATAAATAAATAAAATTTTTTTAAAAATCTACACCCAAAAAGACAGAGAGAGTGAGCAAAGAGAAGAAAGCTGATGAGAGAGTGCAAAAACATCTTTTTTAAAGATTTTATTTATTTATTTGAGAAAGAGAGCACAAGAGGGTGGGGAAGGAACAGAGGCAGAGGGTGAAGAAGCAGACTCCCTGCTGACCAGGGAGCCCAATTCGGGGGCTTGACCAGAAAACCCGGAGATCATGCCAGGAGCCGAAGGCAGATGCCTAGCAGACTGAGCAACCCAGGTGCCCCAAGCGCAACAAAATCTTAACATCTGGAAAGTGATGTACCATGTAGTTTAGAAAGGCTTGCTTACTCCTCAGGTCTTACTTCTTGTGAAAAGAGCTCAGGTAGTGTAACTGGTCTTTCTGACATTTTTTCACCCACCCTAAGTGGAATGTTCTGCCCTGCTCCATCCTCCTTGCTCTTGGGAGAGGGAGCCTGTTCCTCAGAACACAAAATTCTGCTTTGGTCCTCCACAGGGAACCCTGACTCTGTCCAGGCTGTCATTCTGGGCACAGTTAGCAGGCCCATTAACTCCCATACTAAAGTACACCTCCAATCTGGCCTCTAACAGTAATAAAGATGGTATGTTTACCTCCATATTTGCCTTATTGATTTATTTCTCGACTTGTTCAGGACCCCTGTATCAAAGAAGGAATGCCATTATTGGGATCCCCTTCAGAGATCCCGGTAGATTAGAAGTAATCAACTTAGAAAAGGAGAAAGTTGAAACCTAACAGCCTGCAGGAGATTGAGGTACAAACTAATTCACATTAGAGCTACACAAACATTTGGAATTTGGAAGCACTAAGAACCCTTGAAGATGAGGGTGAAGGGAGGACTAAAATAGATTTGGTTGAAGTTCACTTTTTTTTTTTTTAAGATTTTATTTATTTATCTCAGAGAGATATGGGGAGAGAGTGAGCACAGGCAGACAGAATGGCAGGCAGAGGCAGAGGCAGAGGAAGAAGCAGGCTCCCTGCTGAGCAAGGAGCCCGATGCGGGACTCGATCCCAGGACGCCGGGATCATGACCCGAGCCGAAGGCAGCTGCTTAACCAACTGAGCCACCCAGGCATCCCATCATTTTTTTTTTTTTTGAAGATTGTATTTATTTGTTTGACATAGAGAGACAGTGAGAGAAGGAACACAAGCACAGGAAAACTGGAGAGGGAGAAGCAGGCTCCCCGCTGAGCAGGGAGCCCAACTTGGGGCTCATTCCCAGGAGGATGGGATCATGACTGGAGCTGAAGGCAGATGCTTCATGACTGAGACACCCAGGGGCCCCTGAAGTTCATGTTAAAAGTAACTGAATTCCTTCCCAGCTCTGACCCACAGAGGTCAAAATAAGGTATTCTAAACTCAAAGACACCTGCCATAAGTTAAATGTAATGAAAATTGGGGTGCCTGGGTGGCTCAGTGGGTTAAGCCGCTGCCTTCGGCTCACGTCATGATCTCAGGGTCCTGGGATCAAGCCTCACATCGGGCTCTCTGCTCAGCAGGGAGCCTGCTTCCCCCTCTTTCTCTGCCTGCCTCTCTGCCTACTTATGATCTTTCTCTCTGTCAAACAAATAAATAAAATCTTTTTTTTTTAAATGTAATGAAAATTGGCAGGAAAAGCAAAAAAATCTATATTTCAAACAGTGAGAACTCACCACCACAAACCAACCTCTTTCTGTCCTCCATCCATCATACAATTGGGTGTACCTTCAGGTTAAAAGTTAAGCTTTCCTGTCTGGAGAAACTGATCAGCCTTACAGAAAAGTCCAGAAGTATTGACAAAACAGTAGGAAATAGCCAGATACCTGTCCCATCCCCTCACAGTACCGTCTACCAGTCAACAAACTTCCATGTATGGTAACACACACCCCTTAAGTGCCTCACTCTTAAATGTAAATGGATAGGTAAGGATCACCAAATATTTTAGAAAGGCTTTTCACAAAAATAAACAAACTGGAAAAAAAAAAAAAACTAGAGGAAAAAGAGAGAAGCAGAATACAATTTTTAAAAGAAAGCTTAAATTAGCATGATACAAGATAATGTATTTGTGAAAGTTTTAAAAAAATAGTGCTATAGAAAAAACATTCATGGGACACCAGGGTGGCTCAGTCAGTTAAGCATCTGCCTTCAGCTCAAGTCAACCTCTGTGAGTCCTGGGATTGATTCCCACATCAGGCTCCCAGCTCAGTGGTAGTCGGCTCCTCCCTCTCTCTCCCACTCCCTCTGCTCATTTCCTCCTCTCCCTAACTCATGCTCTCTTTCTCTGTCAAATCAATAAATAAAATATTTTTTTAAAAAGAACATATGTGGAATAAAGAGCTTATGAAAATTAAATAATGAATGCAGAAATTAATAATTTAATAGAGGTGACAAAGTTGAGCAAATCTCCCTGAAAGTAGAATAAGCAAAAACATGGAGGGGAGACTGGCTGGCTCAGTTGGTAGAGCATGCAACTCTTGATCTTGATCCTGATGAGTTCGAGCCCCACATTGGGTGCAAAGATTACTTAAATAAATAGATAAATAAGAAACAAAAAGATGGAAAATAGAAGAAAAAGTTGGGAATATTAGAGACCAGTCCAGAAGGTTCAACATACAATTAATAGGAGTTTCAGAAGAAGAGAATATATAAAACAAAATTATCAAAGAAAAATTAAGAAAACATGGCAGAGCCAAAGTGCAAAAACTTTTAGGCAAATAAGCTCACAAAACAATCTTCCAAGAAATAAAAAAGCCCTACACCATGATACATTTTCATGAAATTATAGAACATCCAGGGTAAAGGAAATATATTAAAAGCTTCCTGAAAGAAGTCAGTCTAACTTCAGAACTGAAGGATAGAGAGTTCCATGAGGAATATTCCTTTTAAAAAATGATATGACCAGTTACTTGATACACTTGAACATGAAAGAGTTACATTTTCAACAGTGAGTTTAGAGATGAGTAAGCAACTATTAAAGCAAAGAGAAGAAGGAAGGGCATTATCAATTCAAGGGAAATTAAAAGTTGTACAAGAAAATGCACTGCTGTGAGTAAATATTGATGATTTTCTAAATGCTGACTTAGCTAAAATTATGATTCAATATCTAATCACTAGGGAAATGCAAATCAAAACCACAATGAGATATCTCACACCTGTCAGAATGGCTAGAATCAAAAAGACAAGAAATAACAAGTGTTGGGAAGGATGTGGAGAAAAAGGAGTCCCCAAGAACTGTTGGTGGGAATGCAAATTGATGCAGCCACTGTAGAAAGAGTATGGAGGTCTTTCGAAAAATTAAAAATCGAATTACCGGGGCGCCTGGGTGGCTCAGTGGGTTAAGCCGCTGCCTTCGGCTCAGGTCATGATCTCAGGGTCCTGGGATCGAGTCCCGCATCGGGCTCTCTGCTCAGCAGGGAGCCTGCTTCCTTCTCTCTCTCTCTGCCTGCCTCTCAGTGTACTTGTAATTTCTCTCTGTCAAATAAATAAATAAAATCTTTAAAAAAAATAAAAATAAAAAATAAAAATCGAATTACCATATTATCCAGTGATTCCACTATTGGCTATCTACCCAATGAAAACAGAAACACTAATTCAAAAAGATATATGCATCCCTATGTTTGTTACAGCATTCTTTTTTTTTTTTTTTAAGATTTTATTTATTTATCAGAGAGAGAGAGGGAGAGAGAGCGAGCACAGGCAGACAGAATGGCAGGCAGAGGCAGAGGGAGAAGCAGGCTCCCTGCTGAGCAAGGAGCCCGATGTGGGACTCGATCCCAGGACGCTGGGATCATGACCTGAGCCGAAGGCAGCTGCTTAACCAACTGAGCCACCCAGGCGTCCCTTGTTGCAGCATTCTTTACATAGCCAAGATATGAAAGCAACCCAAGTGTCCATCCATGGATAAAGAAATTGTGGTGTATGCAGTATATAATGTAATGGAATAGTTTTTATCCATTAAAACAAAGAGAGAGAGATCTTGCCATATCAACTACATGGATGGACATGGAGGGTAGAATGCTAAATGAAATGTCAGACAGAAAAGGACAAATACTGTATGATTTCACTCATATGTAGAATTTAAGAAAGAAAACAAACGAGCAAACAAAGAAACCAAAAAAAAACAGACTTTTTTTTTGTTTGGTTCCCAAGTTTTATTCAAGAACTCATATAAAACATTCCAGATAGGGGTGCCTGGGTGGCTCAGTGGGTTAAAGCCTCTGACTTCGGCTCAGGTTGTGATCCCAGAGTCCTAGGATAAAGCCCTGCATCTGCTCAGCAGGAAGCGTGCTCCCCCTCCCCTCTGCCTGCCTCTCTGCCTACTTGTGATCTCTGTCTGTCAAATAAAATCTTTTTTAAAAAATATTCCAGGTAAATGAGTTTTAATCTCCATCTTCCTCCTCTTCCTCGCACTGATAAGTCTAGACATAACAATTCTTAACTGCTGTTAGCAACTAGATACAACCAATCACGTAGATTATTTTTCAAATATTTTTCAGGAAATATTTCAAAAGTCTGCTGGAAAAAGACACCTCAAAAGGTAAAATAATCTTGCTCTTGTTCTCTTCCATGGTTACAACCCCTCCCCCAAGATTCCCAGCTTTTCTATTCACTTTGAATCTCTCTTGAATAAACTGCTCAAAAGGGGCAGCATCCATGATTCCATCTTCTACAGGGTGAGTGCAGTCACAGGGTAAACTTCAGAACTTGCTTCTTTTCTTGCCCCCTTCCCCACAAGCTTTTCCAGGGGTCTCAGTGGTGTCAGTGGAGGCAGAAAGGGAAGTGGGCATACTACACAGAGGCAAAAAGCTCACCAAAAAAAAAAAAAGGGGATTTTAAAAAAATATATTTTATTTATTTATTTGAGAGAGAGAGAGAAAACAAGCAGGGGGAGAGGCAGGCAGAGGGAGAGGAATAAGCAGACTCCCTGTTGAACAGGAAGCCTGATGTGGGGCTCCATCCTAGGACCCTCGAATCAATACCTGAGCAGAAGGCAGATGCTTAACAACTGAGCCCCCCAGGTGCACAAAATCAGTTTTTTTTTTTTTAAAGATTTTATTTATTTATTTGACAGAGAGAGATCACAAGTAGGCAGAGAGGCAGACAGAGAGAGGAGGAAGCAGGCTCCCCACTGAGCAGAGAGCCCGATGCGGGACTCGATCCCAGGACCCTGAGATCATGACCTGAGCCGAAGGCAGCGGCTTAATCCACTGAGCCACCCAGGCGCCCCACAAAATCAGTTTTAAATACAGAGAACAACCTGATGGTTTCCAGGGGGGAGGTGGATGGAGGGATGGGTGAAATAGGTGAAAGGGATTAATAATACACTTACCTTGCTGAGCACCGAGCAATGTACAGAATTGTCAAATCATGGTATTGCACACCAGAAATTAGTGTAACATTGTTATGTTAATTATACTTCAATTAAAAATATAATAACTGTGAGCGCCTGGGTGGCTCAGTGGGTTAAGCCACTGCCTTCGGCTCAGGTCATGATCTCGGGGTCCTGGGATCGAGTCCCGCATCAGGTTCTTTGCTCAGCGGGGCGCCTGCTTCCCTCTCTCTCTCTGCCTGCCTCTCTGCCTATTTGTGATCTCTGCTTGTCAAATAAATAAATAAATAAATAAAATCTTTAAAAATATATATATAATAACTATATCAGGAGGATAGGGTAGAAATGTGTTGGGGAGTAACACATGATGAGGTAAATCCTGATCTTTTGTAGTTGGAAATTAAAAGATGATAATATCTGGGGCGCCTGGGTGGCTCAGTCGGTTAAGCTTGGACTCTTCATCTCAGTTCAGGTCTTGATTTCAGGGTTGTGAGTTCAGGTCCCACACTGGGCTCCACTCTGGTCATGGAGCCTCCTTAAGAAAAAAAAAAAAAAAAAATATATATATATATATATATATATATATATAGAGAGAGAGAGAGAGAGAGGCACCTGGGTGGCGTCCTGGGATCCAGCCCCACATCATGTTCTCCAGGGAGCCTGCTTCTCCCTCTCCCTCTGCCTGCAGCTCCCCCTGATTGTGCTTTCTCAATCTCTCAAATAAATAAATAAAAATATTTTTAAAATTAAAAATATTAAAAATGTCTTTTAAAAGATAATATCTAAAACTGAAAAATCAGGGCACCTGGGGGCTGGCTCAGTGAGTTAAGGCCTCCACCTTTGGCTCCGGTCGTGATCCCAGGGTCCTGGGATCAAGCCCCGCATGGGGCTCTCTGCTCAGCGGGGAGCCTGCTTCCCCCTCTGTCTCTCTGCCTGCCTGTCTGCCTACTTGTGATCTCTCTCTGTCAAATAAATAAATAAAATCTTTAAAAAAGAGAAAGGAACAGCAGCATAAACATGCTTTTGGAAAATTTGGAGTTCTAGGGGTACCTAGGTGGCTCAGCTCAGGTCATGATCCCAGGGTCCTAGAATCCAGCCCCACAGCAGGTTCCCTACTCAATTGGGAACCTGCTTCTCCCTCTCCTCCCCACTTATGCTATCTGTCTCTCTCTCAAAAAAATAAATAAATAAATAAAATAAAACAAAATTTAGAGTGCTAGACTGCAAGACACCATTAAAAAGTTGCAATTATTGAAGAAATACAAGTTGGATATGAGAATAGAGTATTATGATTTTTAGCAATCTATTTGGCTTTTTAAACTATGTACCTATACTGCTTTGATAAAATTAAAAGTTAAATATAAAAAATTAACATGAGGTAGCAATTCCTGGGTGGCTCAGTCGAGTAAGTGTCTGACTCTTGAATTCAGCTCCAGTCATGAGTTCACAGTTGTGAGATTGAGCCTGCGCTGGGCTCCAAGCTGGACATGGAGCCTGCTTAAGATTCTGTATTTGCCCCCCTCTCTCTGCCCCTCCCCACTCCTTCCCCATCTAAAAATAACAGCAACAACAACAACAATAATGTACGAGGTATCTAACAACTGACTTGTGGATCTTATACTAAGAAGAAAATAAATTGAGTGTTTTAGCTATCTTTAAGCCAACATTTGCTTTTCTTTTTCTGTAGTAAAAGATAAGAATATACATATATTTTGTTACAGAGGAGTTTACCATGCCAAAGCCAAACTCCCAGTTACAGGGTAGAGAGCTTATTCAATGCACAATGCCTGTTGACGGGATTTTGGTATTTTCTTCTGCCATGTGTTTGGATAAGTGTGTTCCTCTGTTTATTTCTCTTTTTTTCTTTTTTAAAGATTTTATTTATTTATTTGACAGACAGAGATCAAAAGTAGGCAGAGAGGCAGGCAGAGAGAGAGAGGAGGAAGCAGGCTCCCTGCTGAGCAGAAAACCCGATGCGGGGCTCGATCCCAGGACCTGAGATCATGACCTGAGCCAAAGGCAGAGGCTTTAACCCACTGAGCCACCTAGGCGCCCCCTCTGTTTATTTCTTACTACAGTCTGGATTTTTGCCAAGGCTGTGTTTGGGTTTCCATTTAACTTTAGTTCAATCATGTCAACAGCTTCCACAAAATACCAAAAACCAAGTCATAATAACCCAAGAGTTTAATGCAATCCTATGGAAATATATTGAAATTTGACAGAAGCTGAGTGAACTGGTGCAATGTGGTTCATTTAATTCAGGTTTTCTCCTGCTTGGTTATTTGAGCTGCTTTGACAAGCAGTATTTTGCATTAATATAAATTATTTTGGTGTTATTACTTCTTAGAATGTGGTGGGTTTACTTTCAATATATGTCTTTTATTTGTTGCTTTGTTTTTGTGCCTTTTTTTGTTGTTGTTTCTTCTTCATTGTTTCAATGTGTCTTCGAGCAGCTTGCTACACTCTCTAATGTAGACTTTACTCACCTTTAAACCAAAATTTCCTCCAATTGAGCATATCTCTCACTTTATGCTGAAAATCCATGAAAAGATGGGATTTGTTGTATAAAAATTTAACCATGGTACAAGTGAATCTTATTTCTGCAAAATAGCTAAAAGGTTATGAGGGAGAGAAAAATACTAAATTTTTGCCTAGCTATGGAACACCAATTGTAGGGTCCTTTCTCTATCTCTCCAGAGAAAGAAGGAAAGAGTGACAACTTATGTATATACCATTGGAGGAATATGACCTTTAAGGAGGGCAATATTACAATAAATATAGAAGAAGAAAAAACTCAAAAGGAGCACACCCCAAATTAAAAAGAAATACTGCAACAGACCTATTAGGATGGCTACTTTTTGTTGTTTTGTTTTATGTATATACACATGCATATACATATATAGATATATCACAGACAATGCCCAATACTGGAAAAACTGGAGCTCTCACACATTGCTGGTGGAAATGAAAAATAGTACAACCACAACGACAGACAGTTTGGCTGTTTCTTACAAAGTGAAACATATACTTACCATACAACCATACAGCACAGGGTGTTCACTCCCACTGTTACTCCCACCCAAGAACAACTAAAACAATAGGTTCATTCAAAAACTCATACCCCAGGGCACCTGGGTGGCTCAGTGGGTTAAAGCCTCTGCCTTCAGCTCAGGTCATGATCCCAGGGTCCTGGGATCGAGCCCCGCATCAGGCTGTCTGCTCAGCGGGGAACCTGCTTCTCCCTTTCTCTCTGCCTGCCTCTCTGTCTACTTGTGATCTCTGTCTGTCAAATAAATAAAAATAAAATCTTAAAAAAAAAAAAACTCATACCCCAATGTTTACAGTGGCTTGATTCTTGGTCGCTAAAAACTGGAAACAACCCACATGTTCTTCAACTGGTAAATGGATAAACAACTGTGGTACATCCATAGAGTAGAAAAATGCAGCAATAAAATGCAACAAATCTGATATGCAAGAACACAAATGAATGCTAAGTAAAGAAGGCAGACTCAAAACACTACATACTGTATAATTTAATATATAAGACATTCTGGGAAAGGCGAAATCATAGGGTCAGAAAACAGATCAGTAGTTACCAAAGGATGAGTGTGGGAAGAGAAGCTGACAGCAAATGCACAAGGGAATTACCGAGCAGCAGGCATGATGAACTGTTCTGTCTTGATTATGATGGTCGTTACAGGAATGTATGCATTTGTCACAACACATAGAACTGTACGCTAACAAGGATGAATTTTACTGCAGGTAAATAACACCTTCATAAACCTGACTTTTTAAAAAGGATTGGGGACACCTGGGTGAGCAGCTGGTTAAGCGCCCGACTTTTGGTTTCTGCTCAGGTCCTGTTCTCAGGGTCGAGAGATCGAGCCCTACATCAGGCTCCACTCTCAGCATGAAGTCTGCTTAAGACTCTCTCTTGCCACCCCTCTGCCCACCCCCACCATGCGCGCATTCTGTCTCTCAAATAAATAAATCTTTTTTATTAAGGGTTGAGTTTAGGGCGCCTGTGTGGTTCAGTGGGTTAAGCCGCTGCCTTCGGCTCAGGTCATGATCTCGGGGTCCTGGGATCGAGTCCCATACTGGGCTCTCTGCTCAGCAGGGAGCCTGCTTCTCTCTCTCTCTCTCTCTCTCTCTCTCTCTGCCAGCCTCTCTGTATACTTGTGATCTCTCTGTCAAATAAATAAATAAAATCTTAAAAAAAATAAAAAGGGTTGTGTTTGAACTTTTTCATAATAAAAAGTTAAAAGAAAAAGCATAGACTCTCTTGCAATTCTAGGAAACAATGGGACGATGTGTAAATATGTATAAACAAGAATATTCTCATTGAAGTATTATTATAGATACAAACTGGGAAAAAAAAAAAAAAAACAACTCTAAAAATCCCAGGGCAGAGGAGTGGTTATTTCTAACAATATTATGACGCTTAAATTGATGACAGAGAAGGGGAGAGTGGGCTGATAGTGAACTTCTTTGTCTCACTGTCTTCATTCTGAAGTATAAACATTTCCCTATCAGAAAATCCAAACATATCTGGTGCTTAGAGGAACTCCAGAAACACATGCGAGGTTACTATGTTCTGCTTAATTAGAATATTGATAAAATAAGATTAGTAGGGGAAAAGGGAAATGTAAATTATAATTAAAGAATTTTTTGAGGGGCGCCTGGGTGGCTCAGTGGGTTAAAGCCTCTACCTTCAGCTCAGGTCATGATCCTGGGATTCTGAGATCCAGCTCCGTATCAGGCAGAGAGAGAGAGGGAAGTAGGCTCTCTGCTCAGCAGGGCTGAGAGCCTACTTCCCTCTCTCTCTCTGCCTGCCTCTCTGCCTACTTGTGATCTCTGTCTTTCAAACAAATAAATAAAATCTTAAAAAAAAAGAAAGAAAGAATTTTTTGATACTGATAATACTCTGTAGTTCTAGTGAATATGAATATATACTGCATGTTATATACATTCAATAATTTAATATGTAGGTCTCATTTCTTTCGTAGCTAAAGAAAAGAGCAAGCCATCTGTTAAAGCAAAAGAAAGGGACACCTGGGTGGCTCAGTGGGTTAGGCCTCTGCCTTCCGTTTAGGTCATGATCTCAGGGTCCTGGGATCAAGCCCCGAATCGGGCTCTCTGCTCAGCAGGGAGCCTGCTTCCTTCCTCTCTCTGCCTGCCTCTCTGCCTACTATGGTCTCTCTCTCTGTCAAATAAATAAATAAAATCTTCCAAAAAAAAGTATAAGAAAGAGAAACAGGAAACATGTTTATGGACATTGAAGAATATTCACAAAATAATGTTAGAAAAAAAGGTTACAGACCAAATATGTGTATGGTATGGTTACATTTTTGTAAAAAGTACATTTATACACATAAATGTATGCATTTTTTTAAAAGATTTTATTTATTCATTTGAGAGAAAGAGCACACAGAAGCAGAGGAGAGAACTAGACGGAGAGAGAGAAGCACACTTCCTGCTGAGCAAGGAGCCCCATGCAGGACTTGTTCCCAGGACTCTGGGATCATGACCTGACCCCAAGGCAAACGCTTGACCTACTGAGCCATCCTGGTGCA
Source organism: Mustela lutreola (assembly GCF_030435805.1). Taxonomy (NCBI): domain Eukaryota; kingdom Metazoa; phylum Chordata; class Mammalia; order Carnivora; family Mustelidae; genus Mustela; species Mustela lutreola. The sequence continues at coordinate 109,807,964 of NC_081299.1, read as the reverse complement.
GCAAAATGTATGCATTTAGATGTAACTTCATAGAAAAATGATTATAGAGGCAAGATGGAAGAGGAGTAGCAGACTGAAATCCCAGAAGTTCAGCTAGATAGGTATCAAACCTTTCCAAACACCTATAAACTCAACAGGAGATAGAAGAGAAGGAGAGCAATAATTCTAGGAACAGAAAATCGACCACTTTCTGAAAAGGTAGGATGAGCAGAAAAGAGAATCCAAAGCATTGGGAGGATAGACCATGGCGGGAGGGACCATCTCCCAGCAAGCGGTGGAGCAGTGAAATACAAAATCAGAACTTTTGGAAGTCTGCTCCGCAGAAAGACACCACTCCAGAGGCTAAGCGGGGGTGGAGCCTTCGCAGGGATAGTATGGTCTCAGGTCCCATGGGGTCACAGAAAGATCAGGGGTGTATGAGTGTAGCAGAGCTGCCAGGTATCAGAATGGGGAAGCCAACTTACAGAGACAGAGCCAAGGAGTGAGCTCTCAGTTGGGGTTACTTTAAATCATGATCCAAGGCACAGTCGGACCACTACTCTTCGAGCAAGGACCCCCCCCCCCCAAGTGGCCAATCTAGGGAGACATACCTTCCTCCTCTGGGAGGAGCAGTGCGGCAGGAATCTGCTGGGTTTGGAGACTCCAAATGGGGCGATGCGCCACAGATAGAAATGCTTGGTTAGAGACCAGGTGAGGTCGGAGCACAGCCAGAGACCAGGGAGATGGGAGTGATTGTCTGCTTTTCTCTGAGGGTGAACTGAGGAGTGGGGTCCCAATTTCTCGGCTCCTCCAGGCAGGAGACTGGGAAGCTGCCATTTTCATTCCCATCCTCCAAAAATGTACAGAAAGTGCTCATGGAACCAAAGTTCCCGAAAGCAAACCTGAGATTACTTAGCTGGGCTCCTGGCAAGGGTGGTGCAGTTCCACCTTGGGCAAAGACACTTGAGAATCACTACAACAAGAGCCTCTCCTGCAGAAGATCAGCAAGAACATCTAGCCAAGACCAAGCTCACAGATCGAAAACATCGGAACTCCAGAGCTCCGGGAAAGCAACTCATAGACTTCACTGCTTTTCCCCCATGATCCTTTCATCTTGCAAAGTTAAATTTTTTTAGTTTTCTTTTTTCCTTTTTTTTTTAAATTAATTTATTTGTTTTAATTTATTTGACAGACAGAGATCACAAGTAGGCAGAAAGGCAGACAGAGAGAGAGGAGGAAGCAGGCTCCCCACCGAGCAGAAAGCCCGATGCAGGGCTCCATCCCAGGACCCTGGGATCATGACCTGAGCCAAAAGCAGAGGCTTTAATCCAGAGCCACCCAGGTGCCCCAGTTTTTGTTTTTGTTTTTTTTTTCTTAATCTATTTTTTAACTTTTCCTCTTTCCTCTTTTAATGTTTTTTTAACTAGTTTATCTTAATAATACCCTTCTTTAAAAAATATTTTTAGACTTTCATTATTAATAGTCATATTTTATCCCTTCATTGTATTTAATCTTATTTTTTGTATACATATGGGGTTTTTTTTTTCTAAAAAAATTTTGGGATATAATTTCTTCTAATAGATCAAAATATACCCTAATCTAGCACATGGCTTTGTTCTAGTCTCCAGCCTGAGCACATTCCCTCCCTTTTTTTTTTTTCAACTAACTTATCAATTCCTTTTTTAGAATTTTTCAAATTTTTCATCTTTACAGTCACGTTCCATCCCTTCATCGTGTTTACCCTTATTACTGTATACATATAAGTTCTTCATTCTTTAAAAAAAAAATTTTTTTTCATTCTTTAAAATTTGGGGAGGTAGTTTCTTCTAAGGTAAGGGAGGTAGTTTGGGAGGTAGTTTCTTCTACACCCAAAATCAAGTGGGTGGCTCTGTTCTATTCACCAGTCTAATATATATATATTTTTTTTTTCTTTGTTCCCCCTTTCTTCTCTCCCTGGTTTTGGATCTCCTTTGATTTGGTTAGCGCACATTTTTCTGGGGTCTTTGCCACCCTTTTAGTATTTCATTCCCTCGTTCATATATTCTTATCTGAATAAAATGACAAGGTGGAAAAACTCACCACCAAAAAAAGAACAAGAGGCCGTAATGATGGCTAGGGACCTAATCAATACAGACATTGGCAATATGTCAGAACTAGAGTTCAGAACAATGATTCTCAAGGTGCTAGCTGGGTTCGAAAAAGGCATGGAAGATGTTAGAGGAACACTTTCTGGAGAAATAAGAGAACTAAAATCTAACCAAGTAGAAATCAAAAAAGCTATTAATGAGGTGCAATAAAAAATGGAGGCTCGAGGCGCCTGGGTGGCTCAGTGCGTTAAGCCACTGCCTTCGGCTCAGGTCATGATCTCAGGGTTGTGGGATCGAGTCCCACATTGGGCTCTCTGCTCAGTGGGGAGCCTGCTTCCCTCTCTCTCTCTGCCTGCCTCTGTCTACTTGTGATCTCTCTCTGTCAAATAAATAAATAAAATCTTTAAAAAAAAAATGGAGGCTCTTGAGTGCCTGGGTGGCTGAGTGGGTTAAAGCCTCTGCCTTTGGCTCAGGTCATGATCTCAGGGTCCTGGGATCAAGCCCCGCATCAGGCTGTCTGTTCAGCGGGGAACCTGCTTCCTCCTCTCTCTCTACCTGCTTCTCTGCCTACTTGTGATCTTGGTCTGTCAAATAAATAAATAAAATCTTTTTTTAAAAAAATGGAGGCTCTTACTGCTAGGACAAATGAGGCAGAAGAGAGAATAAGTGATATAGAAGACCAAGTGATGGAGAATAAAGAAGCTGAGCAAAAGAGAGACAAACAACTACTGGACCCCGAGGGGAGAATTTGAGAGATAAGTGATACCATAAAGTGAAATATTAGAAAAATTGGGATTCCAGAAGAAGAGAAAAGAGAGGGGCAGAAGATATATAGGAGCGAATTATAGTAGAGAATTTCCCTAATATGGCAAAGGGAACAAGCATCAAAATCCAGGAGGCACAGAGAAACCCCTCAAAATCAATAAATATAGGTCCACACACAGCATCCAATAATAAAACTTACAAGTCTTAATGACAAAGAAAAAATCCTGAAAGCAGCTTGGGACAAGAAGTCTGTAACATACAATGGTCGAAATATTATTTTGGCAGCAGACTTATCCACAGAGACCTGGCAAGCCAGAAAGAACTGGCATGATATATTCAGAGCACTAAATGAGAAAAATATGCAGCCAAGAATAGTATAACCAGCTAGACTATCATTGAAAATAGAAGGAGAGATAAAAAGCTTCCAGGACAAACAAAAATTGAAAGAATCTGCAACCACAAATAAGCCCTACAGGAAATATTGAAAGGGGTCCTAAAAACAAAGAGAGAACCTAAAAGTAGTATATCAGAAAGGAATACAGGGACACCTGGGTGGCTCAGTTGGTTGGGCAGCTGCCTTCGGCTCAGGTCATGATCCCATCGTCCTGGGATCGAGTCCCACATCGGGCTCCTTGCTCCGCAGGGAGCCTGCTTCTCCCTCTGACTCTGCCTGCCAGTCTGTCTGCCTGTGCTCGCTCTCGCTCTCTCTCTCTCTGACAAATAAATAAATAAATAAAATCTTAAAAAAAAAAAAAGATTAGAAAGGAATACAGACACTATACAGTAACAGTCACCTTACAGGTAATAAATACAATGGCACTAAATTCATATCTTTCAATAATTACCCTGCATGTAAATGGGCTAAATGCCCCAATCAAAAGACACACGGTACCAGAATGGATAAAACCCAAAATTCATCAATATGCTGTCTGCAAGAAACTCACTTTAGACCCAAAGACACCTCCAGATTTAAAGTGAGGGGGTGGAAAAAAATTTACCATGCTAATGGACATCAAAAGAAAGCTGGGGTAGCAATCCTTACATCAGATAAATTAGATTTTTTTAAAGATTTTATTTATTTATTTGACAGACAGAGATCACAAGTAGGCAGAGAGGCAGGCAGAGAGAGAGAGGAGGAAGCAGGCTCCCCGCTGAGCAGAGAGCCTGATGCGGGGCTCAATCCCAGGACTCCGAGATCATGACCTGAGCCGAAGGCAGAGGCTTTAATCCACTGAGCTACCCAGGCGCCCCCAGATAAATTAGATTTTAAGCCAAAGACTATAATAAGAGATGAGGGTGGACACTATATCATACTTAAAAGAGTCTGTCCAACAAGAAGCTCTAACAATTCTAAATAACAATTTTAAATATCTATGCCCCTAACATGGGAGCAGCCAACTATATAAACCAATTAATAACAGGGAAATACAAAGCAAAACCACAATGAGATACCACCTCACACCAGTCAGAATGGCTAAAATTAACAAGTCAGGAAATGATAGATGTTGGTGAGGATGTGGAGGAAGAGGAACCCTCCTACTCTGTTGGTGGGAATACAAGCTGGTAAAACCACTCTGGAAAACAGCATGGAGGTTCCTCAAAAAGTTGAAAATGGAGCTTTCCTACAACCCAGGAATCACACTACTGGGTATTTACCCTAAAGATATAAATGTAGTGATCCAAAGGGACGTCTGCACCCAAATGTTTATAACAGCAGTGTCCACAATAGTGAAACTATAGAAAGAACCTAAATGTCCATCAACAGATAAATGGATAAAGAAGATGTGAGACGCGTGCGCGCGCGCGCGCGCGCGCACACACACACACACACACACACACACACACACACATAATGGAATACTATACAACCATCAAAAGAAATGAAATCTTGTCATTTGCAACAACATGGATGGAAATACAGGGTATTATGCTGAGTGAAATAAGTCAATCAGAGAAAAACAATTATCATATGATTTCCCTAGATATAAGGAATTTCAGAGGCAGAGTAGGGGGTTAGAAAAAATGAAACAAGATGGGATCTGGAGGGAAACAAACCATAAGAGACTCTTAATCTCACAAAACAAACTGAAGGTTGCTGGGGGCAGGGCGATATAGAGAGGGTGGCTAGGTTATGGACATTGGGGAGGGTATGTGCTATGGTGAGTGCTGTGAAGTGTGTAAGCCTGACAATTCACAGACCTGTATCCCTGGGGCTAATAATACATTATATGTTAATAAAAATAATTAATGAAAAAAGAAAATGATTATAAAATACATATTAACACGGTTATTTTTTTTTTCTGAAAGATTTTATTTATTTATTTGACAGAGACACAGCAAGAGAGGGAACAGTAGTAGTAGGGGGAGTGGAGGAGAGAGAAAGGCTTCCCACTGAGCAGGGAGTCCAGACAGGAAGCCCAACTCAGGGCTTGATCTCAGAGCTCTGGGATCATGACCTGAGCTGAAGGCATACTTTTAGTGACTGAACCATCCAGGTGCCCCCTACATGGTTATTTCTAATTGAAGTAATTTCTAGCTGAAGGAATAGGACAAAGTGATATTACTTTTTTTCCTACTTTCCCTAAATTCATCAGGTACTACTTGTATAATTAAAAAATAATAAAGAGGGGCGCTTGGGCGGCTTAGTGGGTTAGGGCCTCTGCCCTTGGCTCGGGTTGTAGTCCTGGGATCGAGCCCCTTGTCGGGCTCTCTGCTCAGCAGGGAGCCCGCTTTCCCCCTCTCTCTCTCTGTCAAGTAAATAAATAAAATCTTTTAAAAATAATAATAATAATAAAGAATTAATAATAATTAAAAAGGGGGCGCCTGGGTGGCTCAGTGGATTAAGGCCTCTGCCTTCAGCTCAGGTCATGATCCCAGGGTCCTGGGATCGAGCCCTGCATTGGGTTCTCTGCTCGGCAGGGAACCTGCTTCCTCCTCTCTCTCTCTGCCTGCCTCTCTGCCTACTTCTGATCTCTGTCTGTCAAATAAATAAATAAAATCTAAAATAATAATAATAATAATAATAAAATAAAATCTTTAAAAAATAAAAATTTTAGGGGCACCTGGGTGGCTCAGTGGTTAAAGCCTCTGCCTTCGGCTCAGTTCATGAACCCAGGGTCCTGGGATCGAGCCTCACATCGGGCTCTCTGCTCAGCGGGGAGCCTGCCTCCTCCTCTCTCTCTCTTTCTGCCTGCCTCTCTGCCTACTTATGGTCTGTCTGTCAAATAAAAAAATTAAAAAAAATTTTAAAAATAATAATAATAATTAAAAGGAAAAGTGACAAGCCATTGCTAAGATCCAATGTTTTCTACCATTCTAGAGCCAGCTCTTAGTAATTATTTCCTTTGTTTTTATTTGTTTATTTTTTTAAGTAGGCTGCATGCCCAGTGTGGAGTCCAAAGTGGGCTTGAGGGACACCCGAGTGGCTCAGATGTTTAAGAGTCTGCCTTCAGCTCAGGTCATGATCCCTGGGTCCTGGAATCAAACCCTATGTGGGGCTCCTTGCTTGAGGGGGAGTCTGCTTCTCCCTCTGCCTGTTTTTTCCCCTGCTTGTGCTCTCCTTCTCTCTCTCTCTCTCATAGAATCTAAACAAAAAAGAAAGAAGGAAGGAAGGGAGGGAGGGAGGGAGGGAGGAAGGGGAAGACGAAAAAGTGGTTCCTGGGTGGCTCAATTTGTTAAAGGTCTGCCTTTGGTTCAGGTCCTGATCCCAGGGTCCTGGGATTCATTCAGCCCCGCATCCTGGTCTTTGCTCAGCGGGGAGCCTGCTTCTCCCTCTCCCTCTGCCTGCCACTCCCCCACTTGTGCTCTCTCTCTTTCTCTCTCTGTCAAATAAATAAATAAAATCTTCTAAAAATTAAAAAAAAAAATGAAAATCCACAAAGTGAGGCTTGAACTCACGACCCCAAAATCAAGATCTGAGCTGAGATTTAGTCTGAGGCTTAACCAACTGAACCACCCAAGGGTCCCCCGTTTTTGTTTCTTTTTTAAGGAGGAAAAAGTCAATTTTTCCCAATGTGAATGGATTTATAACCACCCTGTGAAAGTACTACTTAATTAAAATATATGTAATACCCGAAATAATAAGTGCATTTGATAGTAGAACAGTAGAAAGAATATAGAATCTATGAGCTCATTAATAGCTGCATTCCACTTTTGGAGATGTTCCTTAAAAATTACTTGAAGTTGGGGCACCTGAGTGGCTCAGTGGGTTAAGCCTCTGCCTTCGGCTCAGGTCATGATCTCAGGGTCCTGGGATTGAGTCCCAAATAGGGCTCCCTGCTCAGCAGGGGGCCTGCTTCCCTTTCCCCTCTCTCTGCCTGCCTCTCTGCCTACTTTTGATCTCTGTCTGTCAAATAAATAAATAAAGTCGTTTTTTTTAAAAATTACTTGAAGGTTAAAAAAAAAAAAAAAAAAAGATTTGTTGGGTTTTGGACTTCCTTCTTCCAGCAATGCCTCCTCAGCTACTACAGGGAACTAACTGAGGCAGGAGCAACAGCCAGAACCAGAAATGTCCTCTATTAAAAAAAAAAAAAAAAAAAAAACCTCTATTTTCCTTAAAGGTTTTTGGTATTGTTCTTTAAAGCATTTTAACATGCTTTGAGTGAGGGGTCAGTCAGAACCTGATTCTTTGTCCCAGAAATATTTCTATATGACTTCAGCCAAGTCACTTAACCTTTTAAGACTCACGTCCTTTTATTTTTTTTAAGATGTTCTTTATTTATTTTGACAGAGACAGAGAGATCACAAGTAGGCAGAGAGGCAGGTGGTGGGGGTGGGGGGGCGGGGGAAGAGCAGGCTCCCCACTGAGCAGAAAGCCGGATGCGGGGCTCCATCTTAGGACCCTGAGATCATGACTTGAGCCAAAGGCAGTAGCTTAACCCACTGAGCCACCAAGGCGCCCCTAGACTCCTGTCCCTTTCAAAAATGTGTTACTTTTTGATGAAAGTTACAAGATTTCAAGGGCACCTGGGTGGTTCAGTGGGTTAAGCATCTGCTTTCAGCTCAGGTCATGATCTCAGGGTCCTGGGATGGAGCCCCGCATGGGGCTCCCTGCTCAGTGGGGAGTCTGCTTCTCCCTCTCTCTCTGCCTGCCTACTTGTGATCTCTCTCTCTCAAATAAATGAAATCCTGAAAAAAAAAATTACAAGATTTCAGGTCTGTCTTCTGTCTACAGTAGTCTCACATTGCATTTGTTGGGCAATGTGAACTGGAAAGCTGAGAAAATGATCCAGAATTTTGACCACCCCTCTCCCAAATAACTTTGACTTTAATTCTTTTTTTCTCTGACTTCAATTCTTGAAATTCTTGTGTTTGCTTAAGGGGCTTCAGTACTCAAGTGTTAGAAGACAAGCATGTGATAATAAATGTGATCATCTACCAAATTAGAATATCTCTGCGTCTACATTATTTCATGGCACAAAGTTACTTGCTCTTTTATGAAATTGGATTCCATCTAATTGTCTCCTCATTGGTTCCCTTTTCTCAATAATTAGTTACCAACTGTATTGCTTGAGTAAGTTCTTGTGTTGGTCATTCTCCTTTCTTTTTGCTTTTATTATTATTATTTTTTAATTTATTTGTTAGAGAGCATGAGGGGTAGGGAGAAGCAGGCTTGAGCAGGGAGCCCGATGCAGGGCTGGACCCCAGGACCCTGAGATCAGGACACAAGCTGAAGGCAGACCCTAGGTGACTGAGCCACCAGGCACCCCTCCTTTCTTTTTGATTAGCCTCCCTCCCACACTGAACTCTTATATACCCACCACACAAACTCAGAGGGCTTAGTGGGCTCCTGTAAGGTGTTTTAGACTATTTAGGACATTTATTGAGCTTAAATATCTTTTTTTTTTTTTTAGGATTTTACTTATTTATCTGACAGAGAGAGAGAAAGAGTACGCATAAGCATGGGGAGCAGGAGTCAGAGGCGCCCCTAAATATCCTTTTTATTTATTATTTTTTTAATATTTTATTTATTTATTTGACAGACAGATCACAATTAGGCAGAGAAGCAGGCAGAGAGAGAGGAGGAAGAAGGCTTCCGCTGAGCGGGGCCCAATGCAGGGTTCCATGCGGGGCTCCATTCGGGGCTCAATCCCAGGACCCCCGGGATCATGACCTGAGCCAAAGGCAGAGGCTTTAACCCACTGAGCCACCCAGGCGCCCCCTAAATATCTTTTTTAAAAGGACTTCTTAATAGGATGCCTGGCTGGATCATTTGAAAGAGCATGACCCTCTTGATCTCGGGGGTTGTAAGTTGGAAACCCACATGAGGTGTAGAGGTCATTTAAGTAAAAAAATTAATAATAAAATAAAAAGGACCTTTTAAGAAAGAACAAACCAAAAAGTTGGACACTTGATTCTCTGACCTGCTCACATTTCAACTGCTTTTGAAAGGACAGGAGATGGCGCCAGAAGGCAGTGGAACGCCTTTGTGTTTAGCCAAGTCGGGCTAAAAATTGTGCTGGAGAAGTAGGAATTAAAACAGAAGAGCCAGAGTTTGAGTAGCTACTGAGGTGAAGGGAGTGGGACGTGGGAAGGCATTTTGTTTTGTTTTAACGTATAAAGGTCCTCTTAACACATACTCCAAATTAGCTTGGTGCAACAGAAATATCATAGTGGAGCCAAAGATCAAAATAAGGACAAGTTCCCTGAGGTCAGTGCTTGTCTCCTTTCTCCCTCCCACCCAGAAACCTTTGTCCGCTTAGGAAAGGACTTTGTCCGCTTAGGAAGCACCAGGGCCTGGAAAGGCTGCTCACTTAGAAGTGGGAAACTGCTGGTTTGGGGTTGGACATTTTTGTGAAACAATGTTTATTCCTGTAAGCAAAAATCCCAAGTCCCACCAGCAGCAAAACACTTCCCTGAAACAATCACACACACACACACTTTAATTAAAATTTTAGAATTTAGGGGCACCTGGGTGGCTCAGTTGGTTGGGCCTCTGCCTTCTGCGCAGATCATGATCTCCCTCCTGGGATCCATCCCACATCAGGCTCTCTGCTCTTCCCGGGAGGCTGCTTCCCCCCGCCCCCACCACCTGCCTCTCTACCTACTTGTGATCTCTCTCTGTGTGTCAAAATAAATAAATAAACTCATTAATTAATTAATTCTTGGTTTTATTTATTTTTTTTAGATAAACCTTTTTTTTGTTTGTTTTTTTCAAATTTATTTGTCAGAGAGAGAGTGCGCAAGCACAGGCAGACAGAGAGGCAGGCAGAGTCAGAGGGAGAAGCAGTCTCCCTGCTGAGCAAGGAGTCCGACGTGGGACTCGATCCCAGGACGCTGGGATCATGATCTGAGCCGAAGGCAGCTGCTTAACCAACTGAGCCACCCAGGCGACCCCATTTTATTTTTTTTTTTCAAGATTTTATTTATTTATTTGACAGAGATCACAAGTAGGCAGAGAGGCAGGCAGAGAGGGGGGGGGGGGGGACAGGTCCCTTGCCAAGCAGAGAGCCCGATGGAGGGCTCGATTCCAGGACCCTGGGATCTTGACCTGAGCGGAAGGCAGAGGCTTTAACACACTGAGCCACCCAGGTGCCCCTAATTCTTGGTTTTTAAAAAATTCCTGAGACAACCAGGAGGTGGCGCCTACAGGTTTAGGGGAAGCTGAATTAGAATTTCAGCTTCTGGAAGGGAACTCTGACCTGGCTAGGTCATTCTGTCCAGGCCCACTCTTTACCCCCAGGAAATAAATGTCTCCACTTTTCTTCTTTTCTGTTTCTGTATTTCTCTCTATTAACTATCCTGATTCCCAAGATGTCTAGTTTACACTTTATGCCTTGTACTCTTCTTAGACGAGAGGGGTGGGGCTTTGGGGGAACCTCAAAATATAAACTGCACTTTGGAAGGGAAAAAATAATTCTGAGGGTGATGATGAGAAAACGAAGGAAACTATATCTGCCTAATAGTTTTGCATCGCAGATCAATGAGGGTGGGGGTGCCAGGAAGGCATGGTGGCTCCTGCCTGGGCAGGCACTGATGAGCCAGGCGCATGCATTATTCTGTTCATTTGGCTTTTCTCCTGCTCCCTTATTTAGCTTCTGCTCCCTTTGTTTTGGCTATTTCTTGCTCCTTGGCGGAGGGACCAGCGCAGAGGGAGCTCAAATGGGCACATCCTCAGGCGGGTGACTCTGGCGAAGGGCGCGGAGGAGAAAGAGGTCTCAGTGCCTGGCTGGAAATTATTTCACATTCTCTAATGGGGGATTTAGGATGTACATTCCGATCGGGATTTCCAGTCCCGTGGGGAAACAGGCACCAGCCCACATTCCTGAGACCCAGCAGCCGCCATGCTCTACACATCCAGCTCCCAGTGGTAGATTTCACTCAGTCCCACAGGTCGGGCCCCTTGGCTCTTTGTTGAGCGGGAGGGAAGACCCTGGGCCCCACTTCCAACTAGATCACATGGTCTCTCAGCTCCCTCCCCTCCCTTTCTCTAAAGTCCGCCTTTTTTTTTTTTTTTTTTTTTACGGTGGTAATGATTGTTTCAGAGGTCTCACCCATCTCTCCTCCTGCCCTGGTCTCCCTGCCAAGGGTCAGTGTCCTCTTCAATGACAAAAGCCGCCCTAGATCTGGGCTCCCTGGGGAGGGAGGTGGCTGGGTCTGGCAGTTGGAGCCGCTGTCTCTCCATGGTGCTGCTGCAGCCCCTCCCCCGCTGGGCACACAAATGGGCTTTATACAGCAAACAAAACCACCCCCCCAACCCAGGCCACACAGGCACGTGGACCCAGGCCTCACCGTGGGAAGGGGGTGGTGACAGGCGCATTAAGAGATCGCTCCAAACAAGTTCTCTTGCCTCACTTCTCTTCTTTATTTTCCACAAGCTGGGTTTTAGCCCTGGACTTCCTACCCTTCACCTGCACCCTGGGTCTCCAACTCCTATCTTGGAACTCTGGACTCTCCATTCCGAGGCAGATCCGCTTCTGCAGGGGACAGGGAGCAGGGCTTCCCGCCCTCTGCCCCAGGCCACCCAGAGGAGTTGCTCCTCCGAAAAGCCAGACAGACGGGAATGAGAGCACAGTGTCCCCCTCAGGGGCCTGGACTGGACCCCCAAGCCCTCCTTCCATGCCCCAGGCCTGCTCTAGGGGACACCCACCTGGCCAGTGCCCATGAGAAGAGCAGAGGAAGGAAGAGCTAAACCCCAGCTGCGCTCCTGAGCCAGGGCCAGGGCTCCCCGTGAACCGGCTGCACGCTCCAGCTCCGCATGCCTAATAGGCTATTTAAGGAGCTGTTCGCCAGCAACCCAGGCAGCACCCCACCACCACCACGTACACTCATCCAGAGCCACCTTAAAAGCGGGAGGCAATTGTGAAGTCACCGGCCAGCAAGTGGAGTGAAGACTGTAGAGGTAGATTAAATAAGAGAGAGAGGAAGCGAGACATTTGTCCCAGGGATCCCAAACCCTACGCTATCCTGAAAACCAAATCCCCTGGAAGCCCACAGAGACACAGAGACAGCTAGAGAAAAAGAGATAAATAAAATCAGCTCAGCTCCAAGAAACTCCTCTCTCACTCTTTCCCGCTCTGTCCCTCCCTCCCTCTCTGTCGTCCCCCCCCCCCACCCCCGTTTCTTGGCCAACCCTAGCCCTCTATTCCCCAAACTCCCAGTACCTGCTTCTTCCGGGGATACCATGTTGTTCTTCACTCTCCTGCTGGAGGTGATTTGGATCCTGGCTGCTGAAGGGGGTAGGTACATCTGGATATCTGTGTGTCTGACTGTGCTGATGTCCAAATGCTGCCAGGTTTACTTAATGGAGTGGGGGGGAGCGGAGAGGGGGCGGAAGAGGGAGAGATATAAAAGGAAGACTAGGAGCTTGAATAATAATGGACTCCGGGATGTGGGAGAAGAGAGAGGAGTGGGGAAAAGAGCACTTTCCTTCTTTCCCTTTTGCCTATCCAGCCTTGCTGTTTGTGGGGATGGGGGAGGGTTGGGGAGCTAGCTGGGGAACAGGATGTGGACACACACTGCAGGAATCTCCTTGCAAGCTACAGATTCTCTCCGCACTCTTTCCTGCACTGCCCTAGTCCCAGGCAACCCTCCTGGGCCTTCTTTATTTCTGATCTCCCTCAACTGAGGGAGCCAAGGAGGTAGGGCGTAAAAAAATAGAGAGGACTGATGGGGGTGGGGGGATACCCTTGCGCCTCCTAACTAACTTAGACCCTGATCCTCACTCATGAACCTCATGGCCAATGTCCATGCTTGATTCTATGGAGCCTTCCCAGTATCTCCCTGAAAGCAGTAGCAATAATAGCATTGTTGGGCCTTTACAGCCTACAAAGGATTTTCAGAAGCTCCCAGGAGATAAGGAGAACAGGCCTCAGGGCTCCCAAGAGAGTCCCCAGGACCCCTACCCCCTCATTTTTGTGTTACCTATGCCTAGCACAGTAGCGGTACACAGTAAGTGTGTAATTAAGATCCCTTGAAGGAGCAGGGTGAGGGCAAGGGCCTGGAGAGCAGAAGAGGACTGCAGGGAGGATGAAGGAGTGAGGGGCCGCCAAATGGAGAGTTGGAAAGTACATCTGAGGGAAAAGAAAAAACCAGGGAAAGAAGAGGAAGAGGTGAAGAACCAGCAGGTCGAGGATTTGGCGGGAGGGGAAAGGCAAGGCTGTGAGCCTGCCGCAGACTGAATGCGGAATTCAAGTTAACCGAGAGTCCCATGGAGCTGGTGAGGGAGAGGCTGCCTCCAGCCCTGCCCCTTGGGCTGCCTTTCAGAGTTGTCTGAACCAGGGGATGGGTGAGAAAAGAGCCCAAGGATGAGATCCAGGATGTCTCAGAAGTCTGAGGAATTTGAGGGAGTGAGAGAGATCGGAAGGAATTTAGGATGTTTTTCCCCCAGAGCTTGAATTTGAACTAGAATGGGAATAAAAGAGAGAAAACCTGGGGGAAAGCCTTCCTTTTCCCCGCTGAAGCCCTTTGGCCCTGGGTGAGAACTGGACCAGAAGCACCCCCTACCCCCACCTCAGGCTTTCGGCCTGAGATAGGACTGCACGGGAGCCTGGCATGTGACCCAGTTGGCAGCTCTCTGTTCCGCACACAATGCCTCACTTTCAGCCTGTGTCTGCCAGCCTGGCTGCCAGTGCCCACCCACGACCACCCTCAACGTGGCGTGGACCTGCCCCGACTCCCACCTTCCCTAGCCATCTGGGGATCTAGAGAGCCGAGGCTCCTGGTAATGGGCAAAGTTTCCTTTAGAGCTCCTGGGACACGAAGGACTTGAATGTTAATTCACAGCCAAGGGCCTCGCCTCAGGCCAGGACGGACGGGGTGCTTCAAACCCAATGAATAACGGCTCTTCTCCCCTGGGGAGCAGCATCCGTCCTCCGCCCCCCCACCCCAAGCCTCCTTCCCCGCACACAACCTTCCTCCCCTCCCACTCCCCAGTTCTAGTCTCTCTCTTCCAAATCCTCTGTCCACACCCTCACCTCACCCTAATCTTCTAAGTGTCGGACTGGCTTGGCTCTGGCGGGAGCTAAGGGAGGGCGGGGCAAGCTGTACTTTTGGATCGGGGTTAATTTTAGTCTCCGGGCTCTACCTATTCCTTTCTCCTCCCCCCTCTGCTCAGCAAGCTCCCTAGCCGCGGGGCTGGTGATTTTAAATAGGGCCCCCGACCTTTCCGGCGAGGTGTCCGGTTTCAGGGCTTCCTTCGAGAAGTGCTCTGGGAGGAGGGTGGGGAAAGAAGAGAGGGAGAAGAGAGGGAGGTGGGGCGGCGCAGTGTCCGCGGGAGGGAGAGGGCTGGCGGCCACCCTACTCTCTCTGCCTTGCAGGTCAACACTGGACATACGAGGGTGAGAGCAGAACCCAGGGCCTTCCGCTACCCCTTTCGCACTGGGAACTCTTCACCTGCCGGGAAGACTTCTTTCGAGTGGGTGGGGAGTTGCCTTTAGCTTCCGACCCCAGCTTCTCCCTCCCCCAGACCCCCAGGCCCTACCTTTTACATATATGACTCCTAGACCCGGTTCTGTCAAATCCCACACCTCCGGATTCAGCAGAAAGGCCAGTGATGTCCTCAGTCAGTGTGTGTGGGGATGAGGGAGCTGGAGTGGAGAGGAAACCAGGTAGGGAAAGGAACACTGATCTTAGCTGCCCATCCACCACTTCTTGGCGCCTTTTCTGACCTCAGAGATCCTACTTAATCTGGAATCGAGACAGAGCCTGAGGTCCATCCAGGAGGCTGGCAGGATAGTTGGTGACCCTGACAGAGGTGGACTCAATTCCTTTGAATTTCTGACTAATAAGCAAATTCCAGAGTCAATGCAAAGTCCTGTGTGAGAGCGAAAAGAAGGAACGGAATCCCCAGGCCACTTCCTGGGGGGACCCCAAGAATCATTCATCATTCTAGGATCATTTTATTTCCCTAGCTTTCCTGCTTTGGCTCTAGTCCCACCTTTCCAGGCATGCAGGTTTTCTATCCATCCCTTTTCCTTTCATTCAGCTTTCTTGTCCCCAAACTACAGGTAAGTAAAAGCCACTACTCTTATCTATCAGACAAGCGGGGGAATCATCACTGTCTCAGGGAAGGTGAAGGGTGCTGCTGCATCAAGTCCACCAGGGACCCCTTCCTCACATAGCCCTACACCTGGGGTCTTCACCAAAGGTTGGGGTGGGAGGGGGTTCCTGAAGGGTGGCTGGGGCTTGGAAGGCAGGACAAATGACCATGGTAATCTCCACCAGGCCCACATGGTCAAGACCACTGGCCAGCCTCTTACCCTGAATGTGGAAGCAATGCCCAATCCCCCATCAATATCCAGACAGACAGTGTGACTTTCGATCCTGAGTTACGTCCCCTGCAGCCCCATGGATATGACCAGCCTAGCACTGAGCCTTTGGACCTGCACAATAATGGCCACACAGGTAAAAAGCCCAGGCTCCACGGAGGGATAAACTCCAGTTCCAATCTTAGGAGTCAGGGAAAAGAAGCATTTGCCTAGCTTCTAAATTCTCAGAAGGCTTCATCTACAAATCTGGAGGTACGAAAGCCAAAGGTGGGGAGTGAATGTTTACAATCAGGGTGGATTTAGCATCATAACCTCAACTTGATCCTCACTGAGAAAGGGAAAGATATGCTAGGAAAGCGGTGGTAGGAAGGACTGGGTGCCACTGGGGAACGGAGGTAGAAAAGGCTGGCCCGAGTCTCCTAAGAAACAGTGGCATCAGAGGGGTATGAATGTCTCCACACTCCTCCCCCAACCCTAGCTTGCTCTCCTGTCATCACAGTGCAACTCTCTCTGCCCTCTACCATGTATCTGGAGGGACTTCCCCGAAAATATGTAGCTGCCCAGCTCCACCTGCACTGGGGCAAGACAGGATCACTGGGTGGATCAGAGCACCAGATCAACAGTGAAGCCACCGCTGCTGAGGTACCGGGGAGCAAAGCATGGACTGGGACATAGCGACGGGCATGGTTGGTGCCAGGGAAAGGAAGAATCTGGAAACTGGGGAAAGTCATACTTGGAGAATAAGGCCAACCTTCGTGGGACAGGTTTAGGGCACTCTGGAGGTGGTGGTGGTGGCTAGGGTCAAAGCATTTGGGAAGGGGTAATGGAGAAACATTAAATGACTTAATTCTCTCTCCCCTCCCTCAGCTCCACATTGTACATTATGATTCTGATTCCTATGACAGCTTGAGTGAGGCTGCTCCAAAGCCCCAGGGGCTGGCTGTCTTGGGCATCCTCATTGAGGTCAGTGGCCCCCCAGACCCTCCCAGGTTTCTCTCCAATCTCTCTACACCCTCCAGTCCTATTCTCCCCATGTCTATTGCTACTTTCCCTAGGCTAGTCAGCAACCCACTCTGTCAATTTATTCTATATGTGAACATCATACTTCAAACGGGGACTCATTCCAAACTCTCTCCCTTTCCAGGTGGGTGAGACCAAGAATCCAGTTTATGAACACATTCTGAGTCACTTGCATGAAATTAGGCATAAAGGTGAGCCTGTGAGATTGGACCTCAGGGGTACTTGCCCAAAAAGGCCTATGAGGTCTAGGATGACAATGAGTTAGGGGCCAGAGGTTTTGCTTCTGGGAGCTCTATCTAGGTAAGCTGGGGTACAGTGAGGGAAAGAGGAGTCCTAGTCTGTTCTCCTCTAGATCAGAAGACTTTGGTGCCTCCCTTCAACGTGGGAGAGTTGCTCCCCCCACGGCGGGACCAGTTCTTTCGCTACAACGGCTCACTCACCACACCCCCCTGCTATCAGAGTGTGCTGTGGACAGTCTTCAACCAAAGGGCTCAGATCTCGGTGGAACAGGTGAGTCGTGGAGAGGTGAGGCAGCAGGAACATAACCTCAGACCCTATCCTGCTCCACATAATAACAATTCTCCCCTCAACCCACCCTTCTACTCCTCAGCTGAAAGAGCTTCAGGAGACGTTGTTTTCCACGGAAGAGGAGCCCTCTAAGCTCCTGGTACAGAACTACCGAGCCCCCCAGCCTCTCAATCAGCGAACAGTCTCTGCGTCTTTCATCCAAGGTGACTGCACCGGGCTTGGAAAAGGAGATGGGAAATTGCGGGGCACAGCAACAGGAACTAGGGCCCCCTGGGAAGAAAAGAAAGGCTGGGAGGGAAAGGGGTTTCTAGGACTTGCTTGGACTAGGACTACCACCAGTCCCTTGAGTGCCAAGTGATGATCTCCCTCACCATGGAGGCATAGTGTGCTGCTCCCAGCTGGAATGGGGCACTCAAGTCCCACTGACCAGCGTCTTCTTCCCTTACAGTGCAATCCTCCTATACTACAGGTAAGACACCCTGAACCAAGTGGGGGCTGGGGGGGGGCACACCACAGTGAACAAGGCAAAGTCTCGGTATCTTTGTCACTCTTAGGATGACACCTTCCGTGTTTGTCTCTCTCAGGCGAAATGCTGAGTCTAGGAGTGGGAATCTTAGTTGGCTGTCTTTGCCTTCTACTGGCTGTTTATTTCATCGCTAGGAAGATCCGGTGAGGTCCTACTTTCCATTCCTTCAGTCCTTTCTTTTCTACTGAAAGCACTCTATTCTATCTGTAATCTGTTTCACCTAGGACACTAGTAATTTCCACGAACTATTCCCCCTTCCAGGAAGAAGAGGCTGGGAAATGGGAAAAGTGTGGTCTTCACCTCAGCACCAGCCACAGAGGCGTAGATCCCCTCTCCCGACCCCCAACCCCCGCCCCATTGCCAACATCATGGATGCCTTCCCCTTGTGCCAATCGGAGAGCTTCTAAAATGAGGTGCAGGGGCTGGTCAGAAAATACTCTAAGAGTAGTGGGCAGAGACACCTCCTTCCTCCAGACAGCCCCTACAGAGAGGCACAGACAGGCACTGGTTCATGGACTAAGCAGAGCCTTCGACCTCTCGAAGTGTACAGATCAGGACAACCCTATGTTGACAATGCAGATGGCAAATTGTGTTTAGCTGTGGAGGAAGTTGGGGATGTACCTCCCAAAGTCCTCCACCCCCTTACCTTTATGTCTTTTCCCCCAGATATAGGGCAGGACCTCCCCTTAGGAAAAAGAGCTGCTGCTGTTGGGGGTTTATTTTTCTTTTTTCTTTTTTTTTTTTTTTTTTGCTCAATATATCTGGAAATGAAAATTTCTAATCCCACCTCTGGTCTTCCTTTGGGGCTCTTGAGAGTGGAGGAGTTCCTTAATCCCTCAGGTGGCAGAGGTTGGCAAAGGACAGGGGAAAAGAAGCATAGGTAAATGACTCTTTTTACCCCAGTCCAGCAAGGGGAGATCTGCCTCTGGAAAATACTTAACCCAAAGTTCCTGACATGTGAGAGCGCCAGCCCAGATTTCTGTCCTCATACCAAAGCTATGCTGGAGGGAATCAGAGGTTGCCAGATAAGGCAGGAGGTTGGATAAGAGATGTGGGAGGGCAGAGGTTTCGATTAACATGTTATCCCCTCCCTTAAAAGCCAAGTTCCCCCACAATTATAAAGTCCTTTTTATTAGTCAAAATCACAATCACCTTGATTAAAAGGATGCAATATGCCATCCTCAGCAGAAAATGGTACAGTTTATAGAAAACCTCCCCACCCCCCTTCCCATCCCCCAATTAAAAACTAGAAAAAAATCTGCCCTCCTTCCCTGTGATGTCATGGTAGTCTGACTTCTCCAGTGGCATTGCAGCTCTGGAGTGGGCCAGCTCACCGCAGCACCCTCCACTTCACCTTGGGGAGGGGAGGGATGCTGGTGGTCAAGGAGGTTAAAACATTAGTTCCAGTAATACCAGTTTCCCCAAACATGCACTTCCTTCTTTTCCCCAAGGCCTGGGACAAAGAGGAAAGGTGGATAGATATAAGCCCCACCATGAGGAGCAATTTGGGGAGGAAAAATATAGTTCAAGGATGTTAGAAGAATTCCAACACACCTCTTCCCTCCCTCACTCAAAAAAGAAAAGAAGAAAGAAAGAAAGAAAAAGAAAAAGGCAGTTTGGGGTCTTTATCACACCAAAAATGGTTCCCCTCAGACCTGAGAAAAAGACCAAGACGCCCAGTCTGGGGAGGAGGTACTGGGAAACTGAGAGCTCGTCTACCCTTGAGCTTCCATTAATTTCATCTCCACAGCAACGGCTAAGCTAGGTCCCTTTTCTTGGCAACCTGCACTGTCCAGGACTGGAGATGGAGAAATACAGGGCGAGGAGATCAGGAGGGCACCCCAGGCCTAGGGGTCCCCCCCACGTTCCCTCAGTCCTCGGGTGGGATGCGCAGGGCAGAATACACCATCACCCGACTGTCTTCCTGCCGGCGGCCTGCAGAGGGGAAGGGGGGTGAGTCTTGCGCAGGGCGAGAGCAGAGCACTGACACATGGGGAGTCCTGGACAACGAGGGGGGTCCCCAAATGGTGGGGATAAGTACAGATTCAAACCCACCAGTCACTGACTGGCTGAACCCAGGCTGCTCCTGGTGAAGCCTAGAGACTAAAGGTGACAAGTGGACAAAGCAAAACCCTGAAGGTGGTGGGATGGACCGACGAGGAGACAGAATGGTGGGCAATGGACCCGGGCTAGGGCTGGGCTCAGTCATGGGCAGTGGGAAGGCAGGTGGGATCTGTCAGGCGATCAGTCCAGGTAGTCAGTCCTTACACGAGAGGCTGCGCTGGATACTTCGGAGAGAACCTCCAGCTGTGATGAAGGCCCAAAGCCCCATGGAAACAGTGACTGCATAGATGGGCAGCAGGCTAGCCTCATACCAGGGGTTCAGGAATGTCTAGGGATAGGGTAAGAGTAGAAAAGAAGTTAGTTTCTCCCTCTGCCTAATCCCCACATTCTCTTCATGCCTTTCACCTAAACCTCCCCCCACCCCAGTTGGCTCACTCAACCTTCCCCACCCCTACCCCTCCCCCATCCTTCCCTTCAGGGTACCAACATCTTATGGTTTAAGAGGACTTTTGATTTTTAGCTACCCCAGAGGTTTCTCACCCTCCTGCTCCTCTCAGCCATTTGTATTACAGTTGGACTAATCCATTCAAATTCCTCCCAGAGCATCCCCGGAGCAGGTTATACAACTGATGCTGAGGTGAGAGACTTCTAGACACTTACCTTTCTGCTGCGCCTCTCTAGGTACGTTTTAAAATGTTAAGAAGTGAGAATCTATCACCCCTCCACCCCACTCACCATTAAAGTTTTTTCTCTCTAACTCAGTCCGGTATCCCCAACTCACCAGTCCTGATGTCAGTAGGTGACTCCCAACCACCAGGCCCAAAGCCCAGTACCGTCTCCTCTCACAGGCATCAAAGAACACAACTCCCCAAAAGGTATGGAGCAGGATAATGGCTGCTGTCAGAAAGGCTGCAGGGAGGGAGATGGGGATGAGCTACATCCCTCATCTTCTCCCAGCCTCCTGAGATGTTGAGCCAAAGAGGTCTCCCAGTGAAGGCTAATAAACCAGATCAAGGCCAAGGATGGATAGGGCAGGAAGGCAAGCAGGAAAGCAGACCTTACCTGAAGTCAGGAAGTAATAGGGTGAGTCTCCATGGATGCCAACCACACCTGGCCCAAGTGCATCAGCCAAAATATTGATAACAGAGAAGACACCACTGATGATACCGAAGGAAAGACCAGAAACTGGGGGGAAGGAGGGTCTCATCAATGTTACAGATCTCTATAACCTGATTATCAGTGATCCCGCCCCATTCCCAGTGGCAATTCCCCCACACCTACTCTCCCCTCCAAACCACTTCTCCTTGGAAGTCAAGTATGAAGGAAAAGCAGCAGCCACTTAGAACACGTGGATGTTTTTTACTTCCCCGGGAGAGGGGGGGTGTCCAACTCCCTCCTCCAGTCCCTCTCCCTTGGCTCACCATAGGCCATCTGGCGGATGGAGATGGGTGATCTTCCGTCCTCACTCAGCGATGCTAACCCCTCATCTGCCTTCCTGGGATGGGGCAGGGTGGGGTGGGGTAGGGGAAATATGAGGGAGGGCAGGAATGCTCCTTTCCCTCTAACGTCCTCCCTTTAGTGCCTCCTCTTCCAAACCCACCACCCAGCATTTTACCCCACTTCTCATAGTGCAGTCCTCTGCCCTTCTCCCCTCGGAACCATCCCATCTTCTTACTTAAGCAGCTTGTAGTAGGCAAAGCGGAACACCTCCTGTAGAAGGACGGAGACCGCAGCACCAAAAATCAGGAGGCCATACTGGAGCCGGGCATCTGACCGGTCGGTCACATGGACCAAGATGAACCAGACCACAGAGGCCAAGAGCAAGGAGACCAGCCAGAAAAATGCCCTAAGGAAAGACAAGGGCAATCAGGTCAGGGTAGGAAGAGCCAGAGAAATCAAGGAGGTGGAACCAATCAAGGCTGCAGCATGGAAAGTGGAAGTTAGACTTCCGGATGGTCAGAGAGACTGGGAGGAGATAGGATCGGTGTCTCCACCAAGGTAGTCATGTAGGGATCTGGACGCAGGGGAAGGGATAGAAATCTGATTAATGAGTCTTCAGAGCGATGGAAGCCAGAATGTACACGCGCAGTAGCGAGAGGTATCCGTTCCTGGATCCTCCCGGAGGCCGCCGGAGGTCAGCACAACCCCCTCACGAGTCTTGGCCTTGGGCCTCCTCTGACGTCGTCGGGAGGAGTATAGGAGGAATCTGTGCAATCCCTGGAAGGCGGAAACCAACTGCGGGAAAGGGCAAATCATCTACACCCCTGACTCGACGCTTTCCAATCTTCACCTCCGACTTGACTCCCCCAACTCAGGCTCCCAAGCTTGCCCAGCCCCTTCCGGATCTCTCTCTCTCTCTCTCTCTGGCGCCCTCCCGCGTCTCGTCGACCCCCTACTCACCCCGCGACCAGGATGATGACGCGAAGAGGGTCCCCAGCCACAGTGATCAAGAAAAGCGCAAAGGCTGGGCCGAAAGCGACGAAAGTGCATCCGAAAAACACTGCGGCCCCCATGGCTGGGCAGCAGGGGGCGGAGTGGAAAGCCTGGCCGAGAGGGGTGGATGGGGGCAGGAAGCCAGCTGGGGAGTCCGCTTGGGGTGGCGACGCGACCCCGTGAGGGGCGCGGTGCAATGTCACCCCCGGACCCCGGGGAAGGGGAGGGGGGACACCGAAACCCCAGATATAGGTCCGCGCGACTTCCTCTACGGAAGCCGAAGAGGTAACAAACCCCTGCCGCAACCCCATGGCCACCTCCCATCCAATCCCCACCCACCGAAGGCCAATGGAGACTCGGCGGGGGCGGAGCTGCGGGAGCGGGGCAGTACTACCTGCTGGGAGTTGTAGTCCTTCTGCCCTACTGAGCCTTCGACCCGCGTTCTGGGAGTGGCTCGGCGGGTCAAAGAAGGGAGTGGGTTGGGACCGGCCTGGGTTCCTGGGTCCCGTTGGGCCTTGCCTGCGGCTTTCTTTCGTTATTTTGTAGAAGAGTGGTAGCAATTCTACGTCTTCATGAAGAGATGCAGGGGGGGCGGGGGCGGGGTGGGGGGCAGATCCTGTTGGAACCTAAAGGACAAATACAAAGAAGCACAGGATAGAGGGTGCAGGGAGATAGGGACGGGTATTGTTCTTACTTGAATGAGAGGAAATGGGCTAGAGCTACTGCCTAAGAGATGAAGGTTAGACTTAAAAGTAAGATTCTTTTAACAGGCTAGTATAGGAAACATGCAATTCAGTGGGTATATCGCTAATGAAGCCTTCATCTGTCATGACCAGTGAATCAGAAGAATAGGAGCCTGGGAAGCAATGTTAGGAAGGACGTTACCTGGCCTTTGGTGTTAAGATTCAAAGTTAAGACTGTTTGTAAAAAAGCAATTCAAGCTATGGGGTTGAAGGAAAATCACACACACACACACACACACACACACACACACACATACACATACACACACACCAGCCAAGTCATACAGTTCCTTTTAGGTCACACTTCCTCCATTTATTTTCTGAAAATGAACCTCAGTGGTATCTTTTCCTTAGGCTGGTGGAATGCACAGTGGCTGTGTGTATCACAGTGAGAGAAAATTAAAGTAGGAGAAGAGGGTATTGTGACCTCATTTGGATGGGGCTAGGGTCTGCCTTTAGGAAGGATATTTAGCTAAAAGAGTACCAGGACGGGAAAGTGAGGACATCTGGAAAATTGTTTTTGAGAGACTATCAAAGTATCAAAAAACCACAGAAACTGTTCAAAGGGAACCAGGCTTCCTTTCCTTCCTGGAAATGACTTATGACTTAATGCATATGGGTACATCCACATAAGCATTTTACATTTTTTTCCAGGAAATTCTTAAAAGGAGCTGAAGGAATAGGTTGTGTAGATTTACATGGAAAACACCATAATCAAGCAAATCCTCTCCCCAAAAGGCTCAGAGGATGGAAACATCCTGGCCAGTGCTCAAAACTCCAGTATGTCTTGCTTCTGAGCCTAACAGGCTGAGTCAGGGGAAGAGATAGGAGTGAGACAACTTTTCTTATCTCTCTTTAGAGCTATTACCACAGCACCTTCTGACGGAGGAGAGCAGGCACCTAAACCTGTCTTGTCCACAAGTGGTTCCACAGAGACCCTCATAGCACCTGGCTCTTAGTAGATGTTGAATAGAAACTTACCAACTTCCTCTTAAAAAACATAACGACGCTCATCCCCTTGCCAGTAGACCCTGCGTTGCCTATCGGACCAGGCCTAGCATATACGTTACTAAATGTTTCTTAGTTGAATGAAATGGAAAGGGGAAATACAAAAGCAGAGAAAACAGTGAGAGGACCCTCTATCCCTGTGGGCTGGAATAAGGGAGCATACCAAGTGACTGAAAGTGGGAGGACGAGGGCATCTATACGGGAAAAGAGGCTGTTTCCTCCCTTCTTCCATCCTATATCCAGGAAGCAGAGAAAGAAATGAAATGAGGTCAGTACTCACTAGAGAGGAAATAACTAGCTTTGGCTGAGAGATTTTTATCAGAAGTAATGTAGTAAGTGCTTTGAGTATCAGACAATGATGTTGATATTGCTCCTGTACTTCATAATGCAAGATAGGCAGAGGAGAGGGAATTTTTTTCAGTCCAGAAAAAATGCCCATCTCTTCCTCACAACATTTTGCCTGTGAAGAGAGACTGTGCATAAGCCTCAAGTCTGCTTGGTGATTGTAAGTCAGGGACACTGAGAAGGAGGGGGATCTTGTTGTGAGGACTGAGGAGGGAAGGAGAGGAGGGGAGACAGGAAGTTCCTAGGCCAGCTGAGGTTTTTTGTTTTGGTTTGGCTTTTTGCTTGTTTGTTAGCTTGTCTTGGTGGTGGTCACCTCGGGAGTCCTGAACGGATCTAATCTAGGGCTGGGGAATTCAGTGCACCCATTCACCTCAAAACCCACTTTGCCTCTCTTAATCTGGGCAGATCTGGCTGACCAGTCACAACTGAGGATCTAGTCCGTCAGCAAGTGGGTGGGGAATTCAACCCCCTGGGAGAAGAGTTGCTGCAGCGTTGGAGGAGGGCAGAAGGCGGGGTAAGTTTGGTGAGAAACTCTGTAATTTCCTTTTTTACTTTCACAACAATAGTGCAGAATCCAGAATGGATGTCCTCTTCGTAGCCATCCTTGCTGTGCAACTTATCCTAGGTAAGTTCACTTCTCTCCCTGAGCTCTTGGACTAGGTCTTCTATCATAAGTGGGGTGGAAGAAAAGAAAAATGAGGAGAGGGTGAGAGGCCCAATTTGATGGAGGGTGATAACACCCATCTGTGCCAGAGTCCAGTTGGGGGGGGGGGGGGGAGGGACCTGGAACATAGAGCCAGGAAAAGGGGAAGAAAGCAGAGTCCTGTCAAAGAAGAGACAAGCTTATGTGGATGGAGCCCCAGATACTTGAAGGTCCTGACAAGAGTGACCTTAGCTCTCCATCACCAGAGTTGAGTAAGATGGAAAGGGACTCCAGAGAGGGTGGAGGAGAGAGGTGGGCTCCTGGAAGATGGTGCAGTCTGAAACTGGTGAGAGAAGCCAGGGTATCTTCTTTCCCAGAGGGCTGGAGAAAAACCGTTATATTAGTAAGGAAACAGAAATGGGGGGGGGGCGGGTGGCCTTTAGGGTAGTGGAGAACTGGCTTCCCTCCGGGAGAGAGTCCCCAAAGTAGCTTGGCTCCTTCCCTCCTTTGTTTCCAGGCTGCCAGGTACTCTCATTGTTTCCTTTTCCTCCAGATTCCTGTGTCATTGCCTGGGGTTCAGGGAGAGCATTCAAGGAGCTTAGGGAAATGTGGAGGCCTGGAGTCCTTGATCTAATCATGCCAAAGCCACATATTTTTAGTCCTGGGAAGGAAGAAAAACTAATGCAGATGGGTCATTTAGTCCAGCTGACTCATTTAAAGAGAGCGGATGTTAAGTGGCTTCTTCAGAATCGTTCTGCTAGTTAGCGGTGAATCCTGAACTAAAACCCAAGTCCAAAAACCTAAGATTTGTGTTTGTGTTAATGTGTGAGACACACCAAGAAGAGAAGGAGGGCTCTCACAAATCCAATACGGTGTGTGGAATACTGGGGAGGCAATTTGGAGTTCTTCTTTCCTGGCACCTCTGCTTCCTACCTTTTTTAGCTTTAGCTCTCATTTTGGGTTTACAGAATGTGAAGGGATTTGTTTTCTCTCTAGGAGTTCCTAAGTTGAAAGGGCATGGAGTAACAGCCCTCATCATAGATATGGAGCCCCAAAGACTGAGAAGGGTTTAGAGGCAGTGAGATAGTAAAACCCTTGGAGGGGGGGGCAGAGAGAAAAGAAATTGATAGAGCTGAGGTCACCTTCTGGTATCCTTATCTTGCTAAGGAGTTCCAGATGCTGCCTGACTTCTGGTCCTTGTCCCCATAGGACAAGAATATGAGGATGAAGAAGGACTGGAAGAGGATGATTATTATCAGGTGGTCTATTATTACACAGTCACTCCCAATTATGGTGAGTATGTAGAAGGCTCTGAGCTATAGCAGGATGCACAGAGGTTTCGGGGAGATTTCGTTCTGAGACTTTGCCTTTCTCTTTGCAATGGGAACAACTAGATCAGAGAGAAATTAGGCTATGAGCAAAGTCCTTATCAAGCCTCATAATGTTATTTCTCAAGCTAGTGATTTTCAATTCTTTGGAAACCAGCTGAAACAATTTGAAGATTTTCAAATTTGTAAATTATTTTCAATACCAGTTTGAAAACATAAATGCAGATACATTCAAAAACATTCTTAACATTCAAGTTCATTAGAATTAGATTACACCAATAAATTTTGCAACTTGAGCAAGTTAAGGTATTCTGAGCAGTTTCTACCTCCTTCCATTTCTTGACCTACTGCTACCTTTTTCATTTGTCACTACTGATTTTTTTCTTCTCCCCAGATGACTTCAGTGCAAATTTCACTGTTGATTACTCCATGTTTGAATCTGAGGACAGACTGGTGAGCGACCTCTACATCTAAGATGGTCAGGATAGTTAACAGTTAAAAAAAGAACTGGGCAGTGTCGAAATATAAATGATTAGCAGGAATGCAAATGAGTTAGTGAAATGGAACTGGGAAAGAGGCCCAAAGCAGACATGTTAACCACAGTTGGGGAAGAGAATAAAACCAGAATTCAGTAGGTTTGTGAAGACATTGAGAGTGAGGGGCACGCCTTGACTCTGGGGAATTGGTGATGGGATAGGGTACATAATCTATGCAAACGTAAGGTAGGGAGGATCCCTGAGCTTAAGTTTTGGGGGGTGGGGGGTGCAGGAGAGAAGGAGTCTAAACAGAAAAACTCTGAGGATGTTGGATGGAAGCAATGATAACTCTGTGTTTCTTGATCCTACTGAGGGCAGAACAGGTTGGATAAGGAGGTAAGGGAAGCAGCAGAGACCACCATTAGCCATGAAACAGAAGGTGCACACACTCAGAAGCCGGAAACAGTGAAACCAATGACAAGGGAACCAGTAAGTGGGTTGGGGATGGCGGGGTGGGGCGGGGTGAGGGGGGCAGTGGTGGATCCCAGGGCTGGTGACAGAGAACAGAGGGAGGGCTGAAATAATAGGCTTCGGTGGAAGAAGGAACCAAATAACTAATATAGCAATGCAGGTGTCTAGCTCAGCTTGGCCATCACACCTCAATTCACACTTACAAAACATTTAGGACAAAATGAAGAGGTTCATATCCATGTTTAATTACATATATATCTGAGAGCATCTGACATAGGCAAGTGTTTTAGTCAGTGGAAGGACAGAAATCAGAATACACTGGCCTCAAAGACTCTTAGAAGGTGAGATATACTTTGAAGAATAGGTAAGCTTTTGAGTGGCAGTAAGTTATGAAAGTAGAAAAATAATTAGAAGGAAGAATGGCAGATGTAAGAGCTACATTGGTGAGGGGACAGAATATGGCATGTTTGGTGGATAGGTATGATTGAAGGAGAAGGTGTATGGGAAGGAACAGTGGGAAATTTTTTAAAAAATTAACCTTTACAAGTCTCCTAATACTTTCTTGGTAATTTCACATAGGGAAAGCAATAGGGCTGAATCACGAGAGAATTTGAAGTGTCAGTGGAGTGGAGAGAGATGCATGAGATTTACATCATTCTGGAAACAATCCATTAAAGACTTGGACTAGGGAAATAGCATTTTGAATGAAGAGGAGAAAAATAAATATTTTGAAGAAAATGCAATGAGCAATAAATGAGGAGAGAGTTGAAATAGCTTACAAGTTTCAAATATGGATGTCTGGGAAAATGGCTGACCAAAAGGGGAACTGTGAAAGGTTAGAATGGTTTAGGACTGAAGTTATAAATTAGGTATTTATATAAATTAGGTATTGGCCAAGCTGAATTTATGGTGACAACCCTATGAGGGTGTTCTAAAGGTAGCTGTCCTAAAGGTAGCTGACCTACATCAGAGCTACAGTTCTAAGGGGCAAAGTCAGAGTTACGAAAGTAGACAAGCTCAATAGAGCCAGTACACAGAAGACCAAAGGCCAATGACTATGCCTGTAGTTAGCAGGAGGAAGAGGAATCAACCAAGGAAATGGAGAAGAACTGATTGAAGGGGTAGGCAGAGAGCCAAGTCTGTATTATAGAATCTAGAGGATAAAGTTTAATATAATCAAGAAAAAGCAACGAAGAGGCCAAAGAAAAGGAGGTCATTGGTAGCTCTAAAGAAAGAAGTTTTAGAGTGGTTAAGCAAAAGTTAAGTTTTTGTGGAGTGAGAGAGGGAGTACCTTGTGAAGAAGGTAAAGAAGAATATAGACCAATTATTTGAGAAATCTGGTAGTGAAAAAAGAGAAGCAACAGCCAGAAAGGGCAAGAGGATCAAAGTGTAGCCTGAATATAGTTGAACACAGATGGAAGGAATCAGTAAGAATGGAAAGTTGGTGATTGATGACAAGGACGAGGAAATATTTTAAGGTATATAGTAGGCTCCATTTAGATTGTAAACTCTCTGAAGAAAGGAAGTCTTTTTTTTTTTTTTTAAGATTTTATTTATTTATTTGACAGACAGAGATCACAAGTAGGCAGAGAGGCAGGCAGAGAGAGAGGAGGAAGCAGGCTCCCTGCCGAGCAGAGAGCTGATGCGGGGCTTGATCCCAGAACCCTGGGATCATGACCTGAGCTGAAGGCAGAGGCTTTAACCCACTGAGCCACCCAGGTGCCCCAAGGAGCAAGGTCTTAATCACACTTAAATCCCCGCTGTAGCACCTGCGCAGTGACTAAGCATAGTGTCATGCACATAACAGATAAAAAAATACACATTGTTGAATGGAGCTGACCCTCCCTGGTATGCTCAGGAGGCTGAAAGGCACAGAGGAAAGGACTCCTCATAGTTAAGGGGAGGAGAGCTGGATCTTTCTCTAAGTTCAGAAGAAAGAAACACTGAGGTCGTATAAAGAGATGGCTATCCTTCCAGAGGGGGAGGAGGGATGATAGGAAGGATGACACTGGCCTACCGTGGGGGAATGTCTGTATTTTAGCAGAGTCCAGATCTGAACGATGCTGTATCCAGTCTGCAGAGTCCTGTTCCCCTCCTCCTGTCCTGGGCCCTCGTTCAGGGGGGGATGTATTTCATGTAGAAGGTGAGAGTGCAGCCACTGGCCTTGGGGGAGTCCATGAAGTAATTTTTTACAAATATCTCTGGCTAGTGTCTCCAGCCTGGTCAATCAATTCTCTGCTGCTTGAAGGTCAAGGGGTCCCCTTTAGACAAATCCTCTCTAATTTTAAAGAAGTTTAGGAGATGTTGAGGCAAAGACTTTTCAAATGAGAGTCATTACTTTTTTCTGAACTGGGAGAACTTCAGGACCTCCTACAGCAGAAGCAGGTGAAATAGAAGAAACCTCTCCAGATTTCCTTGAGGAATTAAAGCTTGTTCCAGCCAGGAGGTAGTTTAAGATATGGCAGAGGGCATAGTGGGAGGTGCCCTACAACCTGGCAGAGTCAAGAGGCAAAGTTCAGAGGCAGAAGGGGTGGTGGTTGGTTCCCTAAAAGTAGAGGAGAGATGGTGGAGGCAAGAAGGAGGGAAGAGAAGCCTGTGCTATAGGAAAGGGATTTAAAATTGGGATTCTAAATAACTATGGGTGAAGAGATTTACCAGAGGAAGGAATGAGGAGGGGAGGGGACATATCTTCCAGGAGATGAGGGAAATCTAGCCCAGAATATGAAATCTGGGGAGTTTTCATGGCGGGGGTGGGGGTGGGGGGGGCGAAGGGCTTCCTGAGCTTCCTGAGCCCCCTATTTTTCCCTTTTTCTTTGCTTTTTTAGGAGAAAGAAGGCTGCTACAACTCTTTTGATGGGGATTTGGGAAGAGGAAATTGGAAGATAAATAAATGAAATAACCTGGTTTCTGTCTACTCCTTCATAAGGGTCTGTTCTAATCTCACAATGCTAAAGAGAGCACCAGGATATGGGGATGGAAGGGTAGAATAGAAAGGGAGTTAGGTGGCAGTAGAATTAGAGGGAATAGTTAGGACTGTGAATAAACCTGAAATGTGAAGAATGGAGAAGAGCACCAACAGACAGTTAATTTCATCTAATTCTAATATTTTATTACACATGGTGTTGAGACAGTGTGTTTGGGAAGAGAGTTGAAGTTTTTGTAGAACACTTCTTTCTTTTTATAAAATAAGCACATTGTTAAACATATGTAAAATATTAAAAACTACTTAGAATAGATCTTAAAAATTCACACCCTCCTCCACTTACACCCCCAACCCCCAACAATGTGCCTTTTCCAGCGCTTAATTAGGGCAGGCAGGGACATACTTTAACTCTCTGTCCTCGAGACCCTAATCAGAACTGGTCTGCCCCCTTGCGGTCTCTTAGGTGCCACAACCTCAATCAACCCTCGGTCCCCGAGCCTCTCCTTCGCCGCGCTGTACTTTGAGTACTTGCAAGGGGCACTGAATAGTAAATTCCTGACTCTGTCATCTCCGGACTCGGCACCATCCCTCCTTCCAAGCCTTTCGAATCTTCCCCAGGGAACAAATAAAGGAAACGAAGGTGGACAAATGTCCACTAGGAAATCAGGGACCTACCCATACTTCGTTCCCTGCGCTAGAAGGCACAGAATTCAGGGCGCAGGGGCCGAGGGGCCCGGATAGAAAAGTCAGGAACAACCGAGTTCGGCTTTGACCTCTAGAGTCGTGGCTGGCTGGCATCTGAGCTGGTAACGTGCGTGGCGGGTTATGTAAGGAAAGGGCCAGAGGAGCCGCCCCAGTGGGAGTGCGCGAGAGGACGCGGTGTTCTCGGCAGCAGTCCACACCCTCCTCACCCAGCAGGGCAGGAGGCACCCAACTTGTAGGAGGAGGAGGCGGAGAGGATGAAGCAGAAACCCGAGAGTCACGAGGGCCGCGCGACCCAGAGGGGGAGAGGATACACAGTGGGATACATCCATCCTCTCACTACACGTTGCAGACTCCAGTCGCTGATGGCTTCCACGTGCTGCCCTCGTGAGATGAGGCGCTCAGAGGGGAGGGGAGCAGCCGGGGGGGGGGGCTGCTACCGAGGAGGAACCCCGAGTCTCATATCGCAACACGCGAGCCGCAGATCTCACAACCAGTCTGCATACTCCAACCGCACGTCTTCTGCCCACCATCATCCTATTTAACGCCACGGGCTCCGCCCTTTTCCACTCTTTTCCTGTCCTCCTCCTTTTCTCATCACCGGGTCCTGTTCTCAGGCCGCATGTAGGGGCGGGGCACGGAATTATTCCCTTTCAGCCAATCGTCATCTACCTGGATCTCTATTGGCCGAGCCCCTGTAGGCTGTAGCAAATTGAATGTGAACTTCGGTAACAAGAGTCACGTGCCACCGGCTAGACGGCCAATGAGGGTGCGAGGTCTGTGTACGCAGGGGTAAGGCACGTGCCCAGACGCACGTGTCGGGGAGGGGGAAGAGAAGGGGCGGGACCCGTGGGAGAGAGGCGGAGGTGGGCAGCAGAGACCCGCAGAGTTAGAGAAGGAGCAGGAGACAGCCTGGGCTGAGCGGACCGGCACGGGTGAGGAGGCTTGCA
The DNA here is from genome assembly GCF_030435805.1 of Mustela lutreola. NCBI lineage: Eukaryota > Metazoa > Chordata > Mammalia > Carnivora > Mustelidae > Mustela > Mustela lutreola. The sequence goes on along the minus strand of NC_081299.1, from coordinate 109,776,266 downwards.
GGATAAGGAAGCGAACCGCGCGAGAGGATCAGACCCGGAGGGAGTAGGTTTGGGGACCGAAAGCAGATCTTGGTATTGGGAAGGATAGCATCACGTGGCAGACGCGACTGTAGAGGGTCCCGGCTCAGAGATCCCGATCAGAAAGATTGGGAAGAGGCGGGAGGGTCCTGTGGGGGTGGTCCCTACGGGGTCACTCGTCCCTACAGCTGTGTGGGTTACTGGGGATTTAGGGTTCTCCAATAGCCTTCACTGCAGGGTCAGGCTGGGAACAGACCTGGTGAACAACTGTCAGGGGATAGTGTCAAGTCGGTTTTTACTCTGAACAGAGGGGAGGGAAGAACAGTCTGTATCATACTGAGAAACTGTTCTGCGGAGGCCAGAGGGTTAGTCCAGGTTCTTAACTGAAGGGGGGGGCGGGCAGGAGGAGGAGATGATTTTTTCTATTGTCTCTGAGACATGTAATGCTGGGGAGGAGAGAAGAGGTATTACCGTCCCACACAGTACACCCCAGTCTCCCAATCCATTTCCTAATTTCCAGGTTATGGTTACAAACTCCCTCGCTTTGCTCTTCAGTTGCAGGTTCCGATTTTTGGGTACTCCGGCAGTTGCTCTCCAGCCCCTGCTTCTGAACCTATGGATTCTCCAGCTAGCGTTTCCTCCTGTTCTTCCTACTCTCTCTCTTCCTCTTTTTCCACCTCCCCAGTGAACAGTGACTTTGGCCTCCTCTCCGATAGTGAGGGGGAGGACAAGGAGACCCATGACCCCATGTCCGACCCTGTCGGGCAAAGGGGAGGTTCTCGGCCCAGCCCTGGTCCTATCCGCTGCAAGCAACGGCCCAAGGTTTCCAGCAACCAACATACAGTATCTCACTTGGAACAACGGGGCTTGGCCTCTCCTTTGGCAGGATCTGGGGTCAAAAGATCAAGAGATGGTGAATTACAGCCCAACATAAACATCCAGGGTTGTACCACAGAAGGAGACCTGCTTTTTGCTCAGAAGGTAAGAGAAAGCAGGAGAAAGGAGACAATACTAGAATGACTTAGCATCCAGATTGTTAGTAAGGACCCTATGAAGATAATGTTGGTTCCCAGATTTGGAGGTGGGGAGGAATTCTCAGTCCTCTCACAGCCTTTGTCCTGTTTTCCTACAGTGTAAAGAGCTTCAAGGATTCATTCGCCCTCTCACAGACCTACTGAATGGGCTGAAGACAGGTCGATTTGAGAGAGGTAATTATCTGATTAGTTGCGATTCTGGGCTAGGTTCATCTCTTTCTCTTTCTCTCAATGTTTTAAATGTGTATTTCTCTTAAACCTTCATAGGATACATTATTACCTTTCTGCATCTGTGATTTAATTTCTTTAGGTGCATTTATTCTAACCCTGTTCTGTCCTTCCTTTCCCTGACGAAATTCTTGAATCTCAACCCCTGATGCCTTTCTCTCTCCCTGACCCCAGGATTGAGCAGTTTCCAGCAGAGTGTGGCAATGGATAGAATCCAGCGTATTGTAGGTGTTTTGCAGAAGCCACAGATGGGGTAAGTTTCCCTGGTTCTTTCCTCGGTACTTCGTAAAAAAGGAGATATCTATAATCCTGTCTTGTTGCTTTTTCACAGTTAATGGCTTTTTAAAGAAATGTCTTTTTCACAGGGAACGTTACCTAGGAACCTTGCTACAGGTAGAAGGGATGTTAAAGACTTGGTTTCCTCATATAGCTGCCCAAAAGTCATCATTGGGTAATAGCAGGCATCAGCTGACCAAGGTGAGAACTTGTAAAACTGAGGGGGGTTGGGGAAATAAGGAAACAAAGTGTACCTGCAGAAATGGGTTCCTTCTTCTGTTTTCTCTTGAGTCTTTTCCTCTTTTACAACAGGTTTCCTTTCAGGGGAGGGAATGCCTCACCTTCCAACACTGTCTTGATTCCTGTATGGTTTTTGTTCTGTTTTGTTCTGATCACTACAAAGAACTTCATGAAGTTTAACCCTATCCTTCATGTTGCAGCTTATCTTCTTTCTGCATAGATACAGAAGGCTTTTCACCTGGTCAAATGAGTGATGCAGGAAGAGTTCTTAGCTTTTCTCTATAAATCCTTTCTTCTCTGTTGCCCTAAAACTCTTTCCTTCTCCCTCTTTTTACTCCTACCCAAGTATCCTTGTACCAAATCCTCTGGAAGGGTGGGCTTCAAGGACTGGTCATTATAAGTATATCACTGGGAGGGGAGGAGGGCTGTCATGTGTGCATAGAAGGACCTGTGTGGAAGTGACCACACAGGTGACCACACAGGTGGTCAAATAATAGGATATTTGTGCCTTCAAATAATAGGCTATTTATTATCTCCGCGAATGACAGGGAATAACTCACTTAAAAATAAGCAAGGGATCCTGGGTAGCTCAGTCATTAAGCATCTGCCTTCGGCTCAGGCCATGGTCCCAGGGTCCTGGGATCGAGCCAGGAACCCCGAGCCCCACACTGGGCTCCTGCCTCAGCGAGGAGCCTGCTTCTCCCTCTCCCACTCCCCCAGCTTGTGTTCCCTCTCCCACTGTGTCTCTGTCAAATAAATAAAATCTTTTAAAAAAATAAGCAGGAGGATGTTGCCCGCATATTAACTTACATTTAAGAAACTCAACAAAGGGAAATTAAAATTTAAAATACAGAAATTGGGCGCCTGGGTGGCTCAGTGGGTTAAGCCGCTGCCTTCAGCTCAGGTCATGATCTCAGGGTCCTGGGATCGAGTCCCGCATCGGGCTCTCTGCTCAGCAGGGAGCCTGCTTCCTCCTCTCTCTGCCTGCCTCTCTGCCTACTTGTGATCTCTCTCTGTCAAATAAATAAATAAAATCTTTAAAAATAAATAAAATAAAATACAGAAATTGGTGAATGATGATTCCAACTAAAAATAGACTTTTAAGAAAGAAGCTCCAAAACGAATTATTTTAAAAACAATGAGAACCTATGGGACTGTTTGTTTTATTTTGCCTGTCTGAATGTCCAGTGCCTGATATAGTGTGTGGTACATAACAAGCCTTCAAGTATTGGTTCAGTAAATGAAAGTATAATTAGGTTATTAAAACTTTTAATCATTGCCTGGCAGAAAATGAGCTGTTGCATAAAACGAGGTATGTTTCCATTGCAAAGAGTCCCCAGGGAAAGAAAAGTTTTAAGCAACCAAGTGGAATTAATCTGAAAGCTCTCTCACATATTTTTTTTCTTCTTGTCTCCCCTTTCTAGCATTTTTCGAGCCACCACAGTTCCTCAGCTGCTTCCTCTCCTGCACCTCCCATGGAAAAGACGGACCATACACAGCTAGGACATCTACTGTTGAAACCAAAGCAGCCTTGGCATCTCACTGAATGGCCAACTATGCACCTGACTTGGATCCACACCACTCCAATTTGCAACCCCCCCCTCAGTTCCCCAGGTACCCTTTCCTTTAGCCATGGTCCTTTAGGCACTGGAGCCAGCATTGGTGTCATCCTTTTTGTCCAGCATGGAGTGCAGCCCTTCACCCACTCTGCCCCAGCCTCTCCAGTTCCACCCACTACAGCGTCTCCTGTCATCCCTGGTGATCCTAAGAAACTCTCTGGAGATGGACCTTATTGCCACCACTTGCCAGTAACTCTGCCACCAGACTGGGGCTGTACCCAATCTGGTCCTAGTCTACCCACCATGGTCAGAGAGATGACTGTGGGACAGCTAGAACAGTGGAGAAGCCATCCTCCAGTTGCTCCTGATGTCCATTCTCTCAACCCCTAATCCAGGACTTGAGACTGTGGTTTCCGATTTGTGTAAATATATGTCTCTGTCATCTATTTTTTTTTTTTTTACTTTTAATGTGTGCATTTGTGTTGAGAGAAGTCCTTTTTGATTAAAGAAATTTTATACCTAAACAGTTTGTTGATTGAAGGAAGTTGCAACTTTCTGCTCTAAGTACCAGTATCGATCCTCTGAGCTGCAGAGAAGAAAGGGGGTGGGAATGTTTGTGACGGTGAGCTCCAGCAATATATATTTTTTAAAGATTTTATTTATTTATTTGACAGAGAGAGAGATCTCAAGTAGGCAAAGAGGAAGGCATAGAGAGAGGAGGAAGCAGGCTCCCCACTGAGCAGAGAGCCCGATGTGGGGCTCAATCCAAGGACCCTGGGATCATGACCTGAACAGAAGGCAGAAGCTTAAGCCACTGAGCCACCCAAGCGCCCATATATATATATATTTTTTAGATTTTATTTATTTATTTATTTATTTATTTATTTTGAGAGAAAGAGAACATGAGAAGGGATAAGGTCAGAGGGAGAAGCAGACTCCCCTCCAAGCAGGGAGCCCGATGCGGTTCTTTATCCCAGGACTCCAGGATCATGACCTGAGCTGAAGGCAGTTGCTCAACCAACTGAGCCACCCAGGCACCTGAGCTCCAGCAAGTTAGAAGTCTGGATGGGATTATAAAAATTCTGTGGACAAAAATGATGACAAAAGTCCTCTCTGTGGAGAGCAAATGAGACTACAGCTGGTTTCCTAGGGACCACTCCTGGGATGGTTACAGGGTTTGGAATTGGACTTGTGTTTTCATTTAGTCTCAGAGACTAGTACCTTTCCCTTTTGTAGTCTTCCAGCTGGCCCAGACTAGCAGATTCTCCTCTGGGATAGCTCCCTGTTTTGATGAGAGCTGTTGATGCTTGTGGATAAATGCATATGTCATCTTCTGTGGGCAGAGGAGGGACACAAGAACCAGAACACCCTGGGGCGTCTGGGTGGCTCAGTGGGTTAAAGCCTCTGCCTTTGGCTCAGGTCATGATCCCAGGGTCCTGGGATTGAGCCCTACATCGGGCTCTCTGCTCAGTGGGGAGCCTGCGTTCCACTCTCTCTGTCTCTGCCTGCCTCTCTGCCTACTTGTGATCTCTGTCTGTCAAATAAATAAATAAAAATCTAAAAAAAAAAAGAACCAGAACACCCACTGTCATTGTCTGTTTCAAAGAGGAAGTGGTGCCCTAGAACTGTCCGAATGGGGAGTCTCCTCAGACACTGGGCCACATCTTTTTTCAAAAAGCTGCAGGAGGGGCACCAGCGTGGCTCAATCTGTCAAGCTTAAGCATCCGACTCTAGATTTTGGCTCCCGTCATGATCTCAGGGTTGTGAAATCAAACCCCATGCTGGGTATAGAGCCTACTTGAGAGTCTCTCTCTCCCTCTCCCTCTGCCCTTCCCCCACTAAAATATATAAATCAATCTTAAAAAAAAAAAAAAAAAAAAAAAAAAAGGTTGCAACTAAATGTATGCAAGAGTAAAGAAAGCTACCGAGCGTTATCAGGAGGCAAACATGACAGTCTGTTAATTTATCTATATCTACCTTTCTCTGTATATCACACTGACTCATTTGTCCCAGTTTCCACCAAAACCATGTCTTCTCCCATCCTAAGCCTTGGCAGTGTATCAGACTACTTGGTCATTTTAGTTATTGTTTATTGGCTACTTAGCATGTTTCTCACAGCTAGTTATACATCTTTCCCCTATTTCTCAAGTCCCTGTTCTCAGGGAACAATTGTCTTTGGTTTCAGAGAACATGACCTCCTTTCTATTTCATTTCATTTCATATTTCATTTCATTCATTTTATATGGAACATGAGCAGAGAGAGGGCCAGAGGGAGAGGGAGAAGCAGACTCCCTGCTAAGCAAGGAGCCGCATGCAGGGCTCAATCCCAGGACCGCTGAGATCATGACCTGAGCCAAAAGCAGATGCTTAACCAATTGAGCCCCCAGGCTTGCCGCATGACCTCCTTTCTAAGGCAAACCTTTCCATTTGTGCTCTGCATTACCTTTCTCCTCTGGAACTTTTGCTGTATCATTTATTCCCTCTTTATCTTGTAACTTCACATTGTTCTTGAATTATTTATTTTTTTCTCCTACATATAATATTTATTCCTCCCACAAGTGAGACCAGGTCTCCCCTTCTGGAAAACATCTCTTGAGTCTGATTGTCCTCCTTCTCCTCTTTTCCTCAAGGATCCAGGGATCCTTGGGATCCTAGGATCCAGCCCTGTGTTGGGTTCCCGGCTCAGCCAGGAATCTTCTGCTTCCTCTGCCCCTTCCTCATTCTCCACCCCGCCCCCCAACCTGGCTCATGTTTGCTCTCTCTCTTTCTCTCTCAAATGAGTAAATAAGGGGCGCCTGGGTGGCTCAGTGGGTTAAGCCGCTGCCTTCGGCTCAGGTCATGATCTCAGAGTCCTGGGATCGAGTCCCGCATCGGGCTCTCTGCTCAGCGGAGAGCCTGCTTCCCTCTCTCTCTCTGCCTGCCTCTCCATCTACTTGTGATTTCTCTCTGTCAAATAAATAAATAAAATCTTTAAAATTTAAAAAAAAATGAGTAAATAAAATCTTTTTTAAAAATTAAAAAAGAAAAGATTTTATCTATCAAAGAGAGCATGCACACACAAGCAGCAGGGAGGGGCAGAGGGAGAAGCAGACTCCATACGAGCAGGGAGCCCAATGCAGGGGCTTGAACCCAGGATCCTGAGATCATGACCCAAACCTAAAGGCAGACAGTTAAAGCACTGAGCCACTCAGGAGCCTCCAGGATCAGGTATTCTAATGTAGCTTCCACTAAATCAATAGTCCAAGCACAAAGTCTATTTGCTTCAAGCTCTCTGTAGCATTTGACATTCTTGATGCTACCTACTGAAACTCTCCTCCCTTGGATCCCATGACAGCACACTATCTTAATCCTCCTCTTACCTACCTGGCAGCAACTTCCCTATTCCTTAATGGCCCCACTTCTGCCTGCTCTAGAGAGTGGGTATTCCCTTAGGTTCAGTCCTTGATCCTCTACTCTTCTCTGACTATATTCTTTCACTTAAAGATTTCATCTCTCATGGTTTTATTGCCTCAACTTTGAAGACTTCTGAATCCCCATTTCTAGTCCCACTCTCTCCCCTGGAAGACATACTGAAAGTCTACATCTCTGCTGAACAATTCTATTTATATGTTATTGACACCTAAATACTGTTGAAAATTTCAGCATTTTAGAGCCAAGAGTTATCATTCACTCCCCTAATTTTTTATTTTTATTTTTTAAAGATTTTATTTATTTGACAGAGAGAGACATAGCGAGAGAAGGAACACAGCAGAGAGAGAGAAGAGGGAGAAGCAGCTCCCTGAGCAGGGAGTGCTCCCCACTGAGCAGGGAGCCCAATGTGGGGCTTGATCCCAGGACCCTGGGATCATGACCGGAGACAAAGGCAGATGCTGACACTTAACGACTGAGCCATCCAGGCACACCATCACCTCCCTAATTTTTTAGATGAGGAAATTTTGGTGGCTTGTGCAAGACAACACAACATGGGTATAGAACTCTGGGTTTCCAGTCTGGTGCTTTTTCCAGAAGTCACCGATCAAAATATTATCTTTCCTTTAAAGATGTCCTGTTCTTCCTTTTTATACGCTTTTTCTTCTGTTAACACTATCTATGCTACCATCGTTTTTTCTAGATAACAACTTCAAACTTCGTGCCATTCAGTCACCAAATCCTATATATATATTTTTTTTTCTTAAGATTTTATTTGTCAGAGGAGAGCATAAGCAGAGGGAGAAGCAGGCTTCCTGCTGAGCAAGGAATCTGATGCGGGGACTCAATCCCAGGACCCTGGCATCTGGACCGACCTGAAGGCAGAGGTTCAACCTACTGAGCCACCCAGGGGTCCCACCAAATCCTTTTTGTTCCGTATTTGGGATGTCTCTTTTTTTTTTTTTTTAAGAGTTTTTTTTTTTTTAGATTTTTATTTATTTATTGGACAGAGAGATCACAAGTAGGCAGAGAGGCAGGCAGAGTGAGAGGAGGAAGCAGGCTCCCCGCTGAGCAGAGAGCCCGATGTGGGGCTTGATCCCAGCACCCTGGGATCATGACCCAAGCCGAAGGCAAAGGCTTAACCCACTGAGCCACCCAGATGCCCCTGGAATGTCTCTTAAAATCCATTTCTTCCTACCCATTTCATTGCCACATCTTTGGCCTAAACTTTAATTATAACATTAGTCTTTCTTACTTTTAATCCCTTCTCACTGATACCAGAGTACTTTTCCTAGAACAGTGTTTTGCATGTCATTTCCTTTTTTTTTTTTTTTAAGATATAATTTATTTGACAGAGATCACAAGTAGGCAGAGAGGCAAGCAGAGAGAGAGAGAGGGAGGCAGTCTCCCCGTTGAGCAGAGAGCCCCATGCGGGGCTCGATCCCAGGACCCCAGGATCATGACCTGAGCCAAAGGCAGAGGCTTTAACCCACTGAGCCACCCAGGTGCCCCTTCCTTTTTCTTTTTTAAATAAAGATTTTTAAAAATTTATTTTTATTTATTTGACAGACAGAGATCACAAGTAGGCAGAGAGGCAGGCAGAGAGAGAGGAGGGGAAGCAGGCTCCCTGACAAGCAGAGAGCCCGATGCAGGGCTCTATCCCAGGACGCTGGGATCATGACCTGAGCTGAAGGCAGAGGCTTTAACTCACTGAGCCACCCAGGCGCCCCTTAAATAAAGATTTTATTTATTTATTTGACAGAGATCACAAATAGGCAAAGAGGCAGACAGAGAGAGGGGGAAGCAGTCTCCTTGCTGAGGGAGCCTGATGTGGGCCTCGATCCCAGGACCCTGAGATCATGACCCCAGCTGAAGGCAGAGGCTTAACCCACTGAGCCACCCAGGTGCCCCCGTATGTTATTTCCTATTCAAATTGTTCAACAGCTCCTCAGTGCTTTGAGAAGTTCAAAGCCTTTAGTCAAAGTCTTTGTTTCTCCTTCTGTTCCCCTACTTGATACCTCTGTTCACTTTATTCACCCTTGATGAACAGTTAAGACTTTTTAACTCTAAACCTTTGTTCATGCTCATCACCTTGCCCAGCCTTTCTTGCTTCTGTCAATTAAACCTTACCCCCTTTTAAGAGACTAACTCAAGTCCTTCTACCAATTACTTTCTCCACTAAACATGATATATAAGCTGTCTTTGGCCCTTTATTTCAACAAATGAGACCATGCACATAAAGTGCCCATACAGGTTTTGGAATATAACAGATTCTCAAAAACGTTACTTTCCCTCTTCTTTTATTTTATTTTATTTTTTTTAAGATTTTATTTATTTATTTGACAGAGAGAAATCACAAGTAGATGAAGAGGCAGGCAGAGAGAGAGAGAGGGAAGCAGGCTTCCTGCTGAGCAGAGAGCCCAATGCGGGACTCGATCCCAGGACCCTGGGATCACGACCTGAGCTGAAGGCAGCGGCTTAACCCACTGAGCCACCCAGGCGCCCCATCCCTCTTCTTTTATTTTAAAAAAATTATTTTATCTCATTTGATTCCCATGACAAATTTTTTTCCCATGACAAATGTTGTGTGATTAAAGGCAACTACCCAAATCTACCATTGTTGCCCAGACCAGTCATATCTAATATATGTAAACAAATGAGCACAACTGTGTTCTAAGAAGGTTTTATTTACAAAAACAGGAGTGAGGGGCACCTGGGTGACTCAGTCATTAAGCGTCTCAGGTCATGATTCCAGGGTCCTGGGATTGACCCTGCATTGGGCTCCCTGCTCCCCATGGGAAGCCAGCTTCTCCCTCTCACTCTCCCCCTGGTTGTGTTTCCTCTCTCGCTGTGTCTCTCTGTCAAATAAATTAATATATATTTTTAAAAATCTCTGCTTTAGGGGCACCCGCGTGGCTCAGTGGGTTAAAGCCTCTGCTTTCTTTCTTTCTTTTTTTTTTTTTAAAAGATTTTATTTTATTTTTTTGACAGACAGAGATCACAAGTAGGCAGAGAGGCAGGCAGAGAGAGGGGGGAAGCAGACTCCCTGCTGAGCAGAGAGCCCGATGCGGGGCCTGATCCCAGGACCCTGGGATCACGACCCGAGCAGAAGGCAGAGGCTTAACCCACTGAGCCACCCAGGTGCCCCAAAGCCTCTGCTTTCAGCTCAGGTCATGATCCCAGGGTCCTGGGATGGAGCCTGGTATCCAGCTCTCCGCTCAGCAGGGAGCCTGCATCCCCCTCTCTATCTGCTTGCCTCTCTGCCTACTTGTGATCTGTCAAATAAACGGATAAAATCTTAAAAAAAAAAAAAAGATTTTATTTATTTGTCAGAGAGAAAGAGAGAGCGCGATAGAGCAGGGAGGAGTGCAGAGGGAGAAGCAGGCTCCCCGCTGAGCAAGGTGCCCTGTGTGGGACACTTGAGCGCCTTTCTTTTTTTGTCTTTCTCTACTGTTTTCCAGTAGCCACTAGATCTGAATTTATGTGAATAACCACAGATGGATATGTTAAGTAACATATGAATAAAAGAAAAGCTGTTTCCACAGTGAAGAAATAAAGGAAATATTACTACTAGGTCTCACTGGGAGGCTAAATGGATAGTAGTCCTAAAAGTCTTCAACTCAGGCGCGTGGTTGGCTGAGTCCGTGGAGCAGCGGACTCGATCTCGGGGATGGGGGTTGGGGGGCTTGGAGGGGACTGGGGGGGAAGTGGGTGGGTTCAAGCCCCACCTTTGGTGTGGAGATTGCTTAAGAACAAAATCTTAATTTAAAAAAAGAAAGAAAGAAAAAAGAAAAGTCTTCGATTCTAAAACCTCAGGCGTTTCCTAATTCTTTGTTTAGTAATCTCACTTTATTTAGTGAAATGCCTGGGCAGATGATGTTTTGAGAAAGTCATGTTATGTTCATTCCGTCTCTTTTCCTTAGTTTTTAAGCAGATGAGGGGCGTGAAGCTGTTTTTTCCGGAGAGCAGATCTCAAAGAATCTGGTCCTTTGAGAAAACAGGAAGCATGTTCAGGAAGCTTTGCCTATTTCTCTCATTTTCCTTCCAGAAAAATAAGTGACTTAAATATCTATTACAGATTTGATAGGATTAGGGGTAGGGAATCGCGCTGACCTTCTGAGACCGAGAGATGAGAAAACGAGGAACCTGTTTTGGGCGAGTTTAAGGCAACGAATATCAAGTGTAGAGTCCGGGCTGGAGGTATTGGGGTGGAGGGCGTGGAGAAGCCATCAGCTGGAGCCAGGAAGAATGTTGCCATGGTTTCCAGGCAGTTTTTCTCCTTTCAGCCCGGATTTCTTCGCGTGGCGCAAGAGATTACGTATTTCCGCTTCCGGCCGCGAGCTACCTTTGCTGGGGCCGGTTCCTGAGGGCGTGGGGTGAGGATCTGAGCTTGCGGATGGGGAAAGCAAGCCGGGTGTAGCGGGAGGGGAAGCTTGCCTGAGAAAGATCTCGTACCAGTTCCCACCCCAAACCCTCCTGGGACGGTGAGCGGTAACTGGAGTGTACCCTGTGGCGCGTCCGGATCCTCCCGTGCCCGGCCACGTACATCTCCGTGATGACGCTCCGCTACCATCTCTTTTCTTCCCGATGCTAGGGTTGTATTGGCAAAGAGAGCTAGGCAGCCTTGATTATAATTAGCGTATCCTTTCTAGGACATGAAGACTTCCACGTGCCCCTGTGTCCCTTGTTCCCGGGGACGTTGCTTTTCCAGACCCTGAGTAAGCCACGCGGTAGAGTATGCATTCTGCTGTGTTTCTCTTTCTTACCTGGTCTCTATACTTTCCCTTTATTCATTATTCTTTAGGTGCTGCAGAGTGAAGATTTAAATTCCAAGGTCATGGCAAAACATCTGAAGTTCATTGCCAGGACTGTGATGGTACAGGAAGGGAACATGGAAGGTGCCTACAGGACCCTGAACAGGTAACCAGAATTGTGCCTAGAAAAGCTCTCCTGGAAAGTTCTTGGGTGGCTGTATTCTCCCTTCCCCCGTCATAGATCGTTCTCAAACCTCTGGCAACCCAGGTATTCACAGTCTTTTGAAACTTTTCAGCGCCTTAGTTTATTATCTTTAAAATGGACTTTTCCCCCAAACCTGATTGTATGAGGTTTGTTTATACAGAGCCTGAATTCTCTCCCCCAAGACCTAAAGAACCCAAAGGGAAAATCAAAGTGTAAAGTTGTGGGGAAGCAAGGATGTAGTATATGATAATAGAAGGTCGAGGGTGGGATTGGTGTAGAGCAAGGCTAATGGCAAGATTAATTCAGATTTGGGATCTTGGAGAAGCAAGCAAGAAATGGAAGAGTGTATCAAGTTTAGGGAAAGGTTACAGCATAAGCAAAATGTAAAGATGGAAATGAACTGGGACTAGAAGAGCTTTTTTTTGTTTTGTTTTTTATTTTTTAAAAGATTTTATTTATTTATTTGACAGACAGAGATCACAAGTAGGCTGAGAGGCAGGCAGAGAAAGAGAGGTGGAAGCAGGCTCCCCACTGAGCAGAGAGCCGGATGTGGGGCTCAATCCCAGGACTCTGGGATCATGACCGAAGGCAGAGGCTTTAACCCACCGAGCCACCCAGGCGCCCCTAGAAGAGCTGTTTTGAAAGGTTTTGAATGCTAGACTAAGAGATGTAGAAGGGCTATAATAAAGAGTACCTTACTGTTGTACATTCTCAGGCCAATAGTGCCTTAGTCTTCCCTTATCATTGATTGTAAGGATTTTGACTTTCTGGCTTGCTTCATCATTTTCTCTCCCTAGTGTGAAAGAAACAAATCCTTGTGGAATTAAATTGTCAAAGAATTGTATGAAAGAGATCTTAAGAGAATACATGAGCTGTCCTTCTGCCTTAAGGCCAGTAAGGTGATAGCTTTATTACACAAGTGGAAATATAGCACATGAAAATTATGCTTCTTGGATCACACAATTATTGAACAGTAGAGAGGAACATAAATCACACCTTTCTACTGCAGTGTTCTTTGCTTTATATCACTAAATTGCTTACTGGTTCCTCTGGAAATGTAGACACTTATGGCAGTCATTTTCCTGTTAAGAATCTGTATTTGACTGGGTTTATTAGTGGGATTCTTGGGGACGGAGAAGGTAAGTAAAATGAAACTAGTTCTTAGCAAAGAGTTTTAGGTGTGGAGGGTTGGATGGCAGAAGACTATAGTAAATGAGGGCAACTATGCTGTCAAGCTGTGTAATTGAGGAGCACTTGCAGGCTCAAGATGGATCGTGTGTCTTTTATTTATTTATTTATTTATTTTTAGTTAGTTGGTTAGTTATTTGAGATAGAGAGCGACAGAGCAGGAGTAGGAAAGCAGAGGGAGAGAGAGAAGCAGGCTTCCTGCTGTGCATGGAGCCCCATGCAGGGCTTGATTCCAGGACCCTGGGATCATGACCTGAGCTGAAGGCAGACAGTTAACTAACTGAGCCACCCAGGCACCCCAAGATTTGTGTGTCTTTTAAAAGGATCTGGTCGGGGCGCTTGGGTGGCTCAGTGGGCTGGGCCTCTGCCTTCGGCTTCGGTCATGATCCCAGGACCCTGGGATCAAGCCCCGCATCGGGCTCCCTGCCTGGTGGGGAGCCTGCCTCTCCCTCTCTCACTCCTGCTTCTCTGCCTGCTTCTGATCTCTCTCTCTGTTAAATTAAAAAAAAAAAAAAACTTTATTTAAAAAATATAAATAAATAAAAATAAAAGGATCTGGTTTTAGGTCAGCCCCATTACCTCATTCTATGTCTGTGTATACTAGTTATATCCTTGCATAGAAGCTGTTCCGTAAAGGTAATCAGTTAAGTACCGTGTGGTAAGATATCCTATGTCATTTTTTTTCTATCGCGGCTCATTCCCAACTCTTTTCCTATTTCAGACCTAGTGGCATGTCTGTGAGAGGCTCAAAATGTCTAATGACCTTTGTGTGCTCATATATTATAAGCACAAAATGAATGTCTTTATAGACTCAGTAGTGAATTAGCCATGCTGAATTTGGGAAAAGGAAGTCTTGCAGATTCCTCCACCCTTTTTCTGATCTTTCCCCAAAGTCTTTGTGTGATTTATTTTGGTGGATTTAGAGGGGACTGTTAGCCAGGGTGATTGAGATGTATGTATTATTGACTGATGTCAAAGGCCAGCTATTACTTGATGGTAAAACAAATTTCTAAAGGCTTAGCTTAGGCTCCCCTAAACTACCCTGTTCCTAAAGTGCAAATAACACAAAAGCAAAAATTTGATTTTTAAGAAATGAGCTACTTTGGCAAGGAATAAAGGAACAGTTTGTGGTGCAGAACTATTTATTGAACTCTTTCTTATATTTGTATCAAGAAAGTAGCTACAACTTTAATACTTTTGACTGTAGTCATGGCTTGAATATAAGAGCACAGATACTCCTGCATCCCCATATCTGAGTGGCTCAGTCAGTTGAATAACCGTCTCTTGATTTCAGCTCAGATCATGATCTTGGGGTCATGGGATTGAGCCCTAAGTTAGGCTCTACGCTCAAGGGGGAGACTGCTGGAGATTTTCTCTCTCCCTCTCCCCTACCCCTCTACCCCACCCCTTACTTGCGTGAACTCACTCTCTGTCTCTCAAATAAGTCTATTTTTTAAAGATTTTATTGATTTAGGGACGCCTGGGTGGCTCGGTTGGACGGCTGCCTTCGGCTCAGGTCATGATCCCAGAGTCCCGGGATCGAGTCCCGCATCAGGCTCCCAGCTCCATAGGGAGTCTGCTTCTCCCTCTGACCTTCTCCTCGCTCATGCTCTCTCTCACTGTCTCTCTCTCTCAAATAAATAAATAAAATCTTTAAAAAAAATTTATTGATTTATTTGATAGAGAAAGGGAGAGAGAGCACAAGCAGGCAGAGCAGCAGGCAGAGGGAGAGGGAGAAGCAGGCTCTCTGCTGTGTAGAGAGCCTGATATGGAGCTTGATCCCAGGACCCTGCAGATACCCAACTGAGCCACCCAGGTGCCCCTAAAATAAGTAAATCTAAAAAAAAAAAAAAAAAAAAAAAAAAAGCACAGACCCTGAGCAGATGGCCCAGTTCGGACAGATTTCAGCTCTGCCATTCATTAGCTGCATGATCTGTCATAAGCTACAATGTCTCTCTCTCTGCCTCAGTTTCTTCCTCTGTAAAGTAGAACTAATAATAGTACCTACCTCTTGGGGATGATGTGAGGATTAAATTAGTTAATATGATTAAATTGTTTAGAAGAGTGCTTGGCACATAGTAGGCATTGTGTGTTAGCTATTATCATAAGCTGGAACTCATCATAAGGAAGTTTTAACCCTTTTGGTTTTGCTTGTGGGTAATTTATTTATTTATTTTGAATGATAAAGAATTTACATTAGCTGTTATTTCCCTGTCTTCCTTGATCATTAGGTTATGCTCAAGGTGGCCTGGAGATGAAAAAGTGAAAAAATTAAGCTTTATTTTGTCAGGACAGTCCAGTTTGCTACTGATACTGGAATGACTTTTCTTATAGACTCTTTTTTTTTTTTTTTTTTTAAGATTTTACTTATTTATTTGGCAGGGGGAGAGGCAGAGGTAGAAAGAGAAGCAGGCTCCCCGCAAAGCAGGGGAAGACCAATACGGGATTCAATCCCAGGACTCTGGGATCATGACCTGAGCTGAAGGCAGTGGCTTAACCAACTGAGCCACCCAGGCATCCCCTTTTATAGGCTCTTATAGAGTGATACTTTCCAACAAAGGCTCTTCTATTTAGCCTATTGCTAATCTCATTTTGAAATAATAGCATTTATTCCCTCTGTATGGTCTGTTCTTTTTTTTTTTTTTTAAGATTTTATTTGACACAGAGAGAGAGAGGCACACAGGCAAGGGGAGAGGCAGGCAGAGGAGGAAGCAGACTCCCTGCTGAGCAGAGAGCTGATACAGGGCTCAATCCCAGGACCCTGGGATCATGACCTGAGCTGAAGGCAGATGCTTAACCCACTGAGCTACCCAGAAGCCCCTGCTGTGCTCTTTCATCTCCATTTCCAGTTAGAAAAGTTTAAAACCTGAAAAACAAAATATCTCTAATTTCCTGCCTTAAGGAATTCATCTTTCCATTGATGTGAGACCTGAATTAGGCCTTCTGTCTCCTGAGAGAAGACTTTTCCATTGTCTTTGTCTAAGATTGTTCTAATTAACTTAGAACCAAACCTCTATTTATCTGCATCTCCCAAAATCCAATTATATTTTTATTTTAATCAACATTAGTTTTTCTTTTGCTGTTTTTTTTTTTTTTTTTTTTTTTCATTTTATCTAAAAATCCTTCCTGATTCCAGATGCAAGTGGGTGGCAGGTGAGGGAAGAATAAATAAGTGGCAGAAGGTGAGGCATGTTTGGATTCTTTCTGCCATCTGGCCTGGCCTGGTACTATCTCACTTCTTGTTCTTAGGAATCTGTTTTCACATTCCTCTCTGTCTTTTTTTTTTCTCTTTCTCTTTTGTTCTTCTTTTTGTTAAACAGCAGCCCCATAATTCTTTCAATATTCTCTTTTTATAGATGAATGGCAGTTTATGCATAGTTCTTTCCTAGGTATACCTAATAATTTTAGTCAGAAACCATAGGAGATTGGTCATTGTGAAACCATGTGGTTTTCAACTCTGACTACCAGTTTAGAATTACTTGGGGAACCTTCCAAAAAAATTCTTGATCCCAGGGCCTAGCCTGAGACTAAGTCTGGGCAGTTGTGGCTGACCAGTATTTTTAAAATATACCATGAGGACGCCTGGGTGGCTTAGTTGGTTAAGCTTCTGCCTTCAGCTCCTGATCCCAGGTCTTGGGATTGAGTCCTGTGTCAGGCTCCTTGCTCAACAGGAAGCCTCCTTCTCCTCCCTCTGCCTGCTGCTCTTCCTGCTTGTGCTCTGTCTTTTTCTCTCTCTCTGACGAATAAAGTCTTGAAAAATTAAAAAAAAAAAAATGTCCCATCAGATTTTAATGTTGAGCCAAGATTGTAATGACTTTCTTAAAGGCAGAGACCTGTGCATTTTCATTTGTATATCCCTTGCATATGCCAAAGTGGCCCATAGAAAGCTCTCAATAAATGTCTATTTAATGAATGTAGATATTTCTTTATCTTTTTCAGTCTCTTACTTTAGTATTTGTCAAACCTTTTCACTGAAGTATCCTTAACAACAAAGGAGAGCAAAGGAACTATAGGGGTTTTGCTACTATAAGCAAACATGGAAGCTCTTTAATTAAAGTTTTAAGTGATTTTTTTTTTTTTAATTCATTGCCATTACATCTGTTCTAGGGCTAGCACCTCTGCCCCTATTCAAGTTAAAATTAGAGCTCTGGGCAAATGCATCAAATTTATCCAGAGACTTCTGTCTCTGGATTATACCCTTGGCACACTGTCAAGTATCCTAATTAAGAAATGTGGCATTGGGGCACGTGGGTGGCTCAGGTCATGATCCTGGAGTCCCGGGATGGAGTCCCACATTGGGCTTCCTGCTCGACTGGGAGCCTGTTTCTCCTTCTGACCCTTCCCCGCGCCCCCCCCCCCCCCCGCCATGCTCTCTCTCTCACACTCTCTCTCCCTCAAATAAATAAAATCTTTAAAAAAAAAAAAAAGAAAAGAAATATGGCATTACTGGGTGGCCTGGGTGGTTCGTACGGTTAAGTGGCAGACTCTTGATTTGGTTCAGGTTATGATCTTAGAGTCCTGGGATTGACCCCCACGTCACACTCCTTGCTCATTGGAGTCAGCTTGAGGATTCTCTCTCCCTCTCCCCCACCTCTACCTCTCCTGCCTGTCTCTCTCTCCCCCGTCTCTAAAATAAATATATAAATCTATACAGGAAAAAAAAAGTGGCTTTATTTTTCTTCATTTCAGGAATTAAAATACCAATTTAGAAATAGCTTTTGGGGAAAAACTATATATTACTTAAAAAGGAAAGAATTTGATCAGAAAGAAGAGGAATGGTTGGAAAGAAAAATATATGAAAAGATTCAAGTCCTAGAGACTCAGAGCCTGGGGTGTGATTAACTCTTTTCAGCTTTCTTACAAATTTAGAAAATTAATACTGTGTGGTTGGGATTATCTAGGAAAGCAGTGCAAGATGTGCATGTTGTTGGTGTGCTTGGTGGCTCAGTTGGTTAAGCATCTGCCTTCAGCTCAGGTCATGATCTCAGGTTCTTGGGATCAAGCCCCACATTGGGCTCCCTGCTTACCAGGGAGTATGCTTCTCCCTCTCCCTCTGCCCCTACCCTCAGCTTTTTTCTCTCTCTCTTTCCTCTCAAATAAATTAATAAAATCTTTGGGGCACCTGGATGGCTCAGTGGGTTAAAGCCTCTGCCTTCCATTCAGGTCATGATCCCAGGGTTCTGGGATCGAGCCCCAAATTGGGCTCTCTGCTTGGTGGGGAGCCTGCTTCCTCCTCTCTCTCTGCCTGCTTCTCTGCCTACTTGTGATCTCTGTCTCTCAAATAAATAAATAAAATCTTTATTAAAAATAAATAAATAAAATCTTTGAAAAAAGAATTAAAAAAAGAAAAAGAGCAGTGTATGTTGTTGGAAGGTGCCAGGTTGGAGCAGTGTTACAATAGTGATTTTTATAGTCTTTGGGGAGGATACTTATTTTCTCAATTTATGTTCCGTCTTTAAGGAAGCTACATTTCTCTTCCTTTTAACTTGGAGTATTATATGCTATAAATTGTATTTTTTAGTTTCAGGGGGAGAAAATGGACAAATATTTTGCTCTTAGAATAATTTTCTAGGCAAGGACTTTTAAGCTTGAAAATGTGAATCCAGCTAGTTCTGGAGTATCCCAGTCTTCCTGTCAGTCAAACACAGTATTTTCTGATGCACTTTTCTTATTTTTCTCTGCTTTTTTTTATATCCTCTTTGGCCACCTTTTCTGTATTACACTTCTTCTGTATTCTGTATTCTTTTTTTTTTTTTTTTTTAATTTTATTTATTTATTTGACAGACAGCGATCACAGGCAGAGAGGCAGGCAGAGAGAGAGAGAGAGGGAAGCAGGTTCCCTGCTGAGCAGAGAGCCCGATGCGGGGCTCGATCCCAGGACCCTGAGATCATGACCGGAGCCGAAGTCAGAGGCTTAAACCTCTGAGCCACCCAGGCGCCCCAATGTATTCTGTATTCTTTATTATATCCCAGGCTTCTTATCTCTCCCAGCTTTCTGAGGGTTGGTAGTTTAAAAAATTAGTTGAATGTCCTGTGGTTTTATTACAACAGTAGGTAGGAGAGCAAGTGAGAGAGAGGTCGTTAAAGCCTTGGCGTGTTTGGAGCACAAAGGCCGTCTTGAAAAGGAAACGGGCTATGTGTCTGTTCAATGAGACCAGCACAAAATGCTTGGCATATAACCAAGGGCCCTCGTTCCTGCCCCGGGATGAGGACGCGGAGAGCGGGGGCTGCTAGGAAGGCCTGTATGGTTGTCTAGCCCCCAAGCAAGGAAAGGCAAGCACCCTGGAAGTGTGCCTACTTGACCTCTTTTATTCCTGGTAGGCGAGCTTTGGGGCCCAGTGAGTCCTCATGCATACACGTTATCCTGAAGTAGGCTGGCTATGCTGACATGTGAGTTTGCCACTTCCAACCTCCCCCAGCCTGGGCAGCTTAGCTCCTTTTACATAATCTGATGAATTTAACTAAAATTGGCAGCCGATTTCTCCTTCAGTGTTAGGTTGCCAAGCACCCGAACTCCAGGCTGATCTGTTTAGCCTGTTGGTCTGCTAGTCCCTGAACTACCTTTGGAAGCAGAAGCATCATTACTTCATCAGGTCTGCAAAGCTCTTGCAATTTTTTTTTATTAGAAATGAGTTGAGGGGTGCCTGGGTGGCCCAGTGGGTTAAGACTCTGCCTTCGGCTCAGGTCATGATCCTGGGGTCCTGGGATCGAGCCCCATATCTGCCTCTCTGCTGAGCGGGGAGCCTGCTTCCCCCTCTCTCTCTGCCTGCCTCTCTGCCTACTTGTGATCTCTCTCTCTCTCTCTGTGTCAAATAAACAAATCTTTTTTAAAAAATGAGTTGAGTAGATGTCTCTACTGTAGGGACTCTGGAGCTTTTTTGGATAACTAAAAAGAGCTGGGTAAGTGTTCGCTAGAGTAGTTAGAGCCATCCAGGGAACACCATTTAGTTATCCCATCATTATATTGGGGACCATGATCTTTTCATTCTTTCCCTTCCTCCATTCTTAAATCCTTCTGTACTTTTTTCTTACCTTGCTTTTTTTTTTCTTTTTTTACCTGATCATACAAGCATTTACACAGGCATTTGCTAAGGTGATCAATTTTTTTTTTTTTTTTTTTTTTTTTTAAGATAGAGAGTGAGAGAGAACATGAGCAGGGGCGCAGACAGAGAGGGAGAAGCATGTTCCCCACTGAGTAAGGAATCTGATGCAGGACTTGACCCCGGGACCCTGGGATCATGACCTGAGCTAAAGGCAGAGGCTTAACCTCCTGAGCCACCCAGGCGTCCCACCTGGGAGTCTTTTAAAACATCTCCAGTGCATAATTCCGTGCTAGACCAATTAAATCAGAATCTTTGAGGAATAGGGCCCAGGAGTCAGTACTTTAAAAAAATTTTTTTTATTTGAGAGAGCAAGCTTATGTGCATGCACGTGAGCACATGCGTGTGTCTGTGCAAGTTATGGGAGAGGCAGAGGGGAAATAACCTCCTAGCTGACTCCCATTGAGTGTGGAGCCCCGCCGTAGGGCTTAATCCCAGGACCCCAAGATCATGACCCAAGCCGAAACCAAGAGTTGGCTGCTCAGCCAACTGAGCCATCCAGGTGCCCCAGGAATAAGTACTCTTTTAAAAACCTTTTAAGGGATAATTCCATTGTGCATTAGTGTTGAGGCTCACTGGCCAAGGTTAAGGGGGTCGGGTAGAACCTCCTTAAGAAGGTGTAGAAAGAAGGTTTTTAGTCAGAATCTGGAGGGATACCAACATTCAAGAGTAAATTAAGGACTAACGTTAGCAAAGGAGACCTTTATGGGCCAGGATATGGAGTCTTTTGGGCTTTGGTGCCTCACTTCTCTATTGTAAGATTCTAGTGTTGGGTCCACATGACTTCTGAGCATGACTGTGTTTCCAGTAGAACCTGAATTATCTGCTTCATCTGCTTCTCCTGCTTCTGGGAATTTCAGCAATTCCCTTGCCTCCTATTTTCCTACCACTAATACCTAAACAGACTGATTTATACAAATAAAATTTTCTAGTAGCCTATAGAGCATTCTTGATATTAAACAGCAAGAGCCTGGGAGAGGATCCCATAGGACAGTGGTTCCCATGTCTATTCACATTTGTAATTTACCTAAAGCTCACATCTTTTTTCAAGTTCATATTCATTCTGTAGTTGTTATCTTGGGCTTTATAGTATAACATAGCAGCAAGAAATAGGGCTTCCCACTGGGCAGAAGTAGCTGGTGGTTTCTCTTATTTTGATTTTCTTTTTCCTCTATCCCCCTTCTTCCACTTAACCTCCTTAACTCCAACTGTGTTTGTGACTTGCTTTTTACCTGTAATGAAAGAACAAGGTGAGCAGGAAAGGGGCCATGTAAACAATGCCAGAAATGGAGGGCGGCAGCAGCAGATGCCTCTAGATGAGAGGAAGCAACAAATTACAGAATGGAGCCAGAGGGATTGAGTAGTTTATAGAATAAGCTCCAGTGTCTTTGTGGAAGAACAAAGAGGTAAGTTTGAGTTAGATGTGTGTACCAACGACCCTGCAATTGCACTGCTGGGTATTTACCCAAAGAATAAAAAAAGACAGGTTCAGAGGGGTACATGCACCCCGATGTTTGTAGCAGCATTATCAACAATAGCCAAACTGTGGAAAGAGCCCAAATGTCCATAGACTGGTGAATGGACATAGAAGATGGGGGTGGGTGGGTGGGTGTGTGTGTATGTTACTGAGCCATCAAAAAGAGTGAAATCTTGCCATTTGCAGTGATGTGGATATAGCTAGAGTATATTATGCTAAGTGAGAGAAGTCAGTCAGAGAAAGACAAATACCATATGATTTCACTCATGTGGAATTTAAGAAACAAAACTGATGAACATTTGGGAAGGAAGAAGAGAGCAGGGGGGAAGCAAACCATAAGACACACTTAACGATAGAAAACAAACTGAGAATTGATAAAAGGAGGTGGGTAAGGAATGGGCTAAGTGAAGAGCAGTAGGTGTTATATGTAATGTAATAAATATGTAATCATTAAATTCTCCTCCTAAAACCAATATTATACTATATGTTAACTAATTAGAATTTCTTTTCTTTTTTTTTTTTAAGATTTTATTTATTTATTTGTCAGAGAGACAAAGCACGAGCAGGGAGAGTGGCAGGCAAAGGGAGAAGCAGGTTCCCTGCTGAGCAGGCAGCCTGATGTGGGATTCCATCCCAGGACCCTAGGATATGACCTGAGCCAAAGGCAGACACTTAACTGACTGAGCCACCCAGGCATCCCAACTAACTAGAATTTCAATAAAAATTTGAAAAGGAAAAAATATATGCAACAAGAGGAACTGCATTGTAACTGCATTGGGTGGGCAAGAAAAAAAAAACAGATTGAGCTCAATTTTATAGACCCTTAAAGATTAATAAAACATTTCTTCCTTCAGAGATTTTCAGTCTAATGAGGGAGACATTTGTATTAATAATTAATGGAATGGAGGAATGAAATAATTACTAGCTAGGTATACAATAATAGAAATGATTTTCTCTAAGACAAGAAGCCTTTTTGGAGAGGTGACATCTAGGTTTGGCATCAAAAAGAGGAGGAAAATTTTACTCAGAAGGTTGGCAACTGGACGTGGGGGTGGCATTCTAGTTTGAGGAAGCAGCATGAATAAAGACTTGGTACCAGAGTGTGTTCAGGGAGTAGTCAGCAGACTAGTGTGGTTGGAGCATGTGGTACATGGGGAAAATGGTGGGTGAGGCTGTTACTTAATACTCCACTCCCATTTGTATCATTGGTGTGAGAAGGCCTCTTCTCTCCTTGTGTTAATTAGTCCAGAAATATCTCAAGCCTACAGACTTCAGCTGTGTCCATTAAACTGTAGGGACGGGGCAGCATTTGCCACTAAGGCTGAAGCAGGAGTCACCCGCAGTGATTTGTTTTTCCTACTACAAATGAGTCACCCCATCTGAAGATTCTGAAATGATCCTTTGGTTGAAAATCACTGCCATAGAGAGCCACTGTTAAGGACTGTGTCACATTCTTCAGATGTGCTGTAGGAGAATAAAGGTTGAAAATATGACCCTGATTATAAACTCCCCAAGAGCAAGGATTGTGTCATTAATTGCTTTGGTATTTCGCACAAATTCCATTTGGGGCCTCGATAAGTAGGCAATTAATGCTGTATAACCATCATTTCACATCATAATTTTTATAGACGTCAGTTGTTTGATCAGTTGACTTCTGGCCATCTGTGAAACTGGAAAAGAATAATAATGAGCCCAGATTTCTAACTTCATCGCCTGCCTTTATACAGAATCCTCACCATGGATGGGCTCATTGAGGACATTAAGCGACGGCGGTACTACGAAAAGCCTTGTCGCCGACGACAGAGGGAAAGCTACGAAACCTGTCGGCGAATCTACAACATGGAAATGGCTCGCAAGATCAACTTCTTGATGCGGAAGAATCGGCCGGATCCATGGCAGGGCTGCTGAGGCCTGTGGATAGTAGGCCCAGTATGAAAATCCCTATCTAGGTGTCTCCTTTCTCCAATCCCATTTTCTCTTACCTTTCTTATAATAAATTAAATCCCGTATAAGCAAGAAGGCCTGCATATATAGAAGGAATCCCATAGTTAGCAATGGACACTGTTCTATTGTGTGAAAGAGAAACTAAGTCAAAAAATAGTCTAGGAGGGACGCCTGGGTGGCTCAGTTGGTTGGACGACTGCCTTCGGCTCAGGTCATGATCCCGGAGTCCTGGGATCGAGTCCCGCATTCGGGCTCCCAGCTCTGCGGGGAGTCTGCTTCTCTCTCTGACCTTCTCCTCGCTCATGTTCTCTCTCACTGTCTCTCTCTCAAATAAATAAAATCTTTAAAAAAAATAATAGTCTAGGAGTAGAATGGTGGTTGCCAAGGGCTGGTTGGGAGTAGAGAATGGGGAATTCGTGTTAAGTGGGTACAGAATTTCAGTTGGGGAAGCTGAAGAAGTTCTAGAGACAGATGGTGGTGATACTTGCACAATAATGTGAATGTACTTAATGCTACTGAACTGTACACTTAAATGGTGAAAATGGCAAATTTTATGTATATTTAGCTGTAATAAAATGCTTTAGTCTAGGAGAGGTAAGGAACTTTTCTAAAATGTAGTGGAATATATCTATCATTTCCTACTCAATTCTTACAAAACCCAAAGCAAGACATTATTGGAAAAGCATCTGTTACTCTTTCCTGAACTGTCCCCTCCTACCAGCTGTTAGACAAAAGGAGAGGAGGCATCTACATATTTGGAATAAATTTTGCTACTGAAACACCCACCGATGAGACTAGAGTGATGGAGTCCTTATGCAGAGGAATCCTTAAGACAAATCTGTTTTCTTTCTTTTTTTTTTTTTTTTTCCCCAAAGATTTTATTTATTTATTTTGACAGAGAGCCAGAGAGGGAACACAAGGTGGGGAGCGGGGGAGGGAGAAGCAGGCTTCCTGCTGAGCAGGGAGCCCACTGTGGGGCTTGATCCCAAGATGCTGGGATTGTCACCTGAGCCGAAGGCAGGCGCTTAACGACTGAGCCATCCAGGCACCCCATCCTTTAGTTTTCCTAAAGGAGTCTACTGAAGGCATAATGGAGAAGAAATAAAACAGTAGGTAGACGGTAGAAAAGAAGGAATGGGTGAGTGTTAAGGGATATAAGGGCACAGAGCCAGAAATATCTACAGCAGTGATTCTCAAAGTGTGGTCTTAAGATCAGCAGCATGAACATAACCCAGTTAATTGGTTGAAATGCAAATTCTGGGACCTACTTTAGACTTTCTGAATAGGAAATTGAGAGTTAGAGCCCAGTAATCTATCTTAACAAGCCCTGCAGGTGATTTTGATGCCCGCTAAAGTTTGAGACTCCCTGCCCCATCCTACTCAAAAGTAGTTTCCAGGCAGAGGTCCCCTCTATCACCCCTACTTCTGCTGAGCAGGCACTCTTGGGTATGTGAGCCTCTCTGCTTCCTTTCCTGCTGTTTCCTTTGGCCTTGCTCCCCTGACAGCCACACTGCTAGTATAAGGAAAGTTGGTGCCAGCCCCTGTGGAACACAGTGAGTAGGTGGAGCAACTAGCCCATCTCTCCTCTCCCAGGCTCCAGCCCTCAGTATGAAGAAGGAGGTAAAGGGCAGACTGCCAAGCACCAGGTCTCCAGATTACTAATGTTCAAACACTGTCCCCTTGTGGTATAGCTGCGTGAAATCTGATTTCTCTGGTCTTAATTTTAGTCTTTTCAATATCATTTCTCCTTTTCACAATTACCATACTTATTGACTAGGCAGGCCTGCATGAAGATATGCTGGAACCATGCTTCCTTGCCTTTCAGCACTTGATCATCTTCCCCTCATGAGTAAAGTTCATGGTGAATAAATCATATCTTAGGGCAGAGCAAAGAAGTAGCTTAGAGGTAGATCTGGTCCTTGCACTCCAGAAACTTAAACTGCTGTTAGAGAAATGCTGAATACAGACTGTGTTCAATTTTGTTACCTTTGTTACCAATGTCAAGTTAGACATTGATACTTCTGAATCCCTTTTCAGTTTCTGAATTTGGTCTTTAATGTATCACTTTTGAGTGATTTTGAGCCATGGCACTGGTTCACCTCCTGCCAGTTGCTGCTACTGAAGAATGAAGGCCTGGCCTTTGCCGAAATGGCAGGGTATGTTTGTGATAGAAGAGCTAAGGCCTCTTTTAAAAAAAAAAAAAAAAGGGAAGAAGAGGAGGAGCCGGCCTGTTACTTGGCAGTATTCCTCTGAGATTACATTTGCTCCTGGGCTCCCTCCAAAACATCAAGTGGTGGCTTAAGATCTGGAATTTCCTTCATCTCCAAAATGATCCCCTGCTTGTTGTAGTCATTTTCCTGACCATTGCTCACATACCCCAGCACAGTGAACAGTGATGGGTTTTAGCAGATAGCTAGTGGGGATGCCTCTTGGGTAAAGGGGTCCATTCACTGTCTGCCTGAAGTCTACGGAGTTTGTGTTGTCATGGCAAGGAAAAAGACCTTCCACTCTCTGCTCTGAGAAGCTAAAAGATATCTCATGGTCATCTAATGAATAGGAATTTCTGTATCCTTTTATCCCTGCCTTGGGTTCAAGAGAGAGGTGGTTTGGTGTTTGACCCAGTTGCAGTGTGATAGATGTGGTACCTCATATCCTGATCCCAGGCACCCATGACATTTCTTAGATGTCCACTGGATTTCCTCTGACAGGTCCATTTTAGTCATAATTTAAGGATCTTAATGTTTAGTGCTCTGGAAACAGGTACCCCTTTAAAACTGGGACTCTGTTGTGGAACTCTGACATTGTACTCTAAAGCTTCCAGAAGTGCACAAGTATGAAATGAGAATTTTCCCCTATGTTAACTGAAAACATTAAGGAGTAGTAAGTCACTGAATACTCACAAGGTAAAGTAATTATGGAGTGATATGTTAAATATAGGTGTTTGAAGGGAGAGGGAAATATTGGGACTTCTAGTGTGTGTCTGTTATCTTACATACGAAGTTATTTACTTAGATCTGGATTTAGTCATGCTTTTGGCAAATTATTTAATATAAAATCTAGTTTCCCCTGTAAAATGAAAATAATTATGTATAGGGGTTTGTGGTGAGGATTAAATGAGATCATGCATGTCAAATACTCAGCATGGTTTCTGGCACATAGAACTTAATAAATGTTAGCAATAATCCCTCAGTTGTGCCAGGCAGAAGCCTGATCATTGCGTCCTCCTCCACACTCAGCCATCACTAGCATCCATTTATTCCCCATCTCGAAGACTAAATGCCACAACCCGAGTCCCAGCTCTGTTCTGGATTACAATAGTCACTTAGCCATCTTGCGTCAGTGTTGCCTGGCCTTCAAGTCCCTCCACCCTTAGTTCAGTATGATTGTTCTAAAATGCAGTCTTGAGGGGCGCCTGGGTGGCTCAGTGGGTTAAAGCCTCTGACTTCGGCTCAGGTCATGATCTCAGGGTCCTGGGATCGAGCCCCACATTGGGCTCTCTGTTCGGTGGGGAGCCTGCTTCCTCCTCTCTCTCTGCCTGCCTCTCTGTCAAATAAATAAATAAAATCTTTTTTAAAAAATGCAATCTTGATTGTTTCACTTTCCTGCTTAAGGAGGTATTTGGTTCCCATTGTTTTCAAGATAAAATCCAAACTACTAGCATAGCATTTAAGGCCTTTCATGATTGAATCATGCTTTTCTGTCTAACCACTGTCCCTTCCAATGTAATTCTGGGACATGCTGTTTTCTCCGTCTGCCTGTTTACCAGCTCTTGGTTTGGATGTTCTCTGAGATGACTTCCCTGATCTCTATACCAACTTTTCTTCTATTCTCTCTTATCAGCTTAATTCTGTAATAGTAGTTTCTTTCTCTTTCTTTTTTTTAGATTTATTTATTTATTTGACACAGATAGCATACACACACAAGCAGGAGGAGCAGCAAACAGAGGGAGAGGGAGAAGCAGGCTCCCTGTGGAGCAAGGAGCCCAATGTGGGGCTCGATCCCAGGACCCCAGGATCATGACCTGAGCCAAAGGCAGATGCTTAACGACTGAGCCACTCCGGTGCCCCAATAGTAGTTTATTTCTGTAATTTGTTGTGATGTACGGCTTAGTTGCCTTTCTCCCTCCATTAGATTTTCTGTTACCTGGAGGTTCGATCTTTGTTGGTGGTCGTGGTTTGTTTTGAACCACTGTATTCCCAGTGCCTGATACAATGCCAGTCGTCTAAATGTTCAATAAATGGGGCACCTGGATGGCTCAGGCCGTTGAGCAGTTGAGCATCTAACTCTTGATTGCAGCTTAGGTCATGAACATCGGGTCTTGAGATCAAGCTCTGTGCTTGGTGGGGCGTCTTCTTGAAGTTCTCTCCCTCTGCCCCTCCCCCCCAAAGTAAAGAAATCTTTAAAAAAAATAAATGCTCAACAAATATTTTTTGGATTTTTTTTTTTTTTTAAGGATTTTATTTGTTTGACAGAGACACAGTGAGAGAGGGAACACAAGCAGGGGGAGTAGGAGAAGAAGCAGGCCTCCCAACCATCAGGGAGCCAGATGCGGAGCTTGATCCCAGGATCCCGGGATCATGATCTCAGGCAAAGGGAGACGCCCAATGACTGAGCCACCCAGGCACCCCTCTTTTGAGATTTTTTTAAAGGATTTTATTTATTTATTTGACAGATCACAAGTAGGCAGAGGGGTGGGGGGAAGCAGGCCCCCTGCCCAGCAGAGAGCCTGATGTGGCACTCGATCCCAGGACCCTGAAACCATGACCTGAGCTGAAGGCAGAGGCCTCAACTCACTGAGCCGCCCAGGGTCCGGAGAATTTTTTTTTCACGGTCATCTCCACACCCAGCGTGGGGTTTAAAATTTAAAACCCCTAGATCAAGAGTCAAATGCTCTACTGACTGACCAGCCAGGTACCCCTCAAAAAATATTTCTTGAACGAGCATACGACAGTAGCAATGATCAGTTGAGTTTTACTATGTGCTTGACACTGTACTAAATATTTCTTTATTGAAACAAAATATACATAACATGAAGTTTATAATTTAAACCATTTTTTTAAATTTATTTATTTGACAGACAGAGATCACAAGTAGGCAGAGAGGCAGGGGGAGAGAGAGGAGGAAGCAGGCTCCCTGCTGAGCAGAGAGCCAGGTGGCCGGGCTCAATCCTAGGACCCTCAGATCATGACCTGAGCCAAAGGCAGAGGCTTTAACCCACTGAGCCACCAAGGAGCCGCTAGACCATTTTTAAGTGTACAATTTAGTGGCATCAAGTACTTGCACAATGTTGTGTGACTATTACAACTATTTCCAAAACTTTTTCATCACTTGAGACAAATTCAGTCATCATTAAGCAATAATTACCCACCCCTCCTCTCCACAGCCCTTGGTAGCTTCTATTGTCTATTCTAGGTACCTCATATATGTGGAATCATATAATACTTATCATTTTGTGTTTGGTTTATTTCACTTAGCATATTTTCAAGGGTTATCCATGTTGTAGCATATATCAGAAGGCCATTCTTTTTAATGACTGAATAATCCATTGTACATATGTACCACACTTTGTTTATCCATTCATTTAAAAAAATTTTTTTTAAGATTTTATTTATTTATTTGAGAGAGAGCAAGAGAGAAAACGCATACATGAGCAGGCTGGGGGAGGAGAGGAGAGGGAAAGGGAGAAGCAATCTCCCTGCTGAACAGGGAGTTGGATCTTCAGACTCCAAAGGCAAATGTTTAACTGACTGAGCCACCCAGGTGCCCCATTTTATCTATTCATCTGTCAGTGGCACTTGGGTTGCTTCTACTTTTTAGTTATTTTGAGTAATGGGTGTGAATATGAGTGTTCAGATATCTCTTTGATACCCTGCTTTCAGTTCTTTTGGGTATTTACCCAGAAGGAAAATGCTAGATCCTATGGTAATTCTATTTTTAATTTTCTGAGAAACCACCATACTGTGTTCCATAACAGCTGCACCATTTTACATTCCCTCTACCAGTACACAGGATTCCAATCCCCCCCCCCCCAATTTCTTTATATCCTCACCAACACTTATTATTTTCTGGGGGGAGATGTTTTGGTTGTTTGTTTTTAGTAGGTTCCACACTCAGCGTTGAGCTCAACGTGGAGCTTGAACTTGTGACTCTGAGATCAAGAGTCTGATGCTTAACTGACTGAGCCACCCAGGCGCCCCTGTTTTTTTTTTTGTTTTTAAATTTAATAATAGTCATTCTAATGGGTACAAGGTGAAATCTCCTTGTACATTTTTGTTCCTTGTGGGTTTTGATTTGCTTTTTCTCTGATGACTAATGATGTTGAGCATCTTTTCATGTGTTTATTGGCCATTTGTGTATCTTTGCAGAAACGTGTATTCAAGTCCTTCACCCTTTTTGAATTGGGTTTTGGGCTTTTTTTTTTTTTTTAAGTTTTTGAGTTATAGGAGTTTTTTATATACTCTGGGATATTATTCACTTATCAGATATATGACTCACAAATATTTTCTCCTGTTCTGTGGATTGTCTTTTCACTCTCTTAATAGTGTCTTTTGATGCACAAAAGTTTTTAATCTTGATGAGTCCAATTTATCTATTTTTTGCTGTTGTTACATGTGTTTTTGGTACCATAGCAAAGAAATCACTGCCAAATTTGATGTCGTGAAGATTTTCCCATGTTCCCTTTCATCCACAAATTTTACAGTTTGTGTCCTTAAGTTTAGGTCTTTGATCCATTTTGTGTTAAATTTTGTATATGATGCGCAAAAGGGGTCCAGCTTTATTCTTTGCATGTGGATACCCATTTTTTTCTGCACCATTTGTTGAACAGACTGTCCTGTCCCTATTGAATAGTCTTGGCACCCTTGTGAAAATGTCAACTGGCCATATATGTGACATTTATTTCTGAGTTCTGTTTTGTTGGTCTGCATGGCTGTCCTTTATGCTGGTACCACACTAACTGTGTTTTATACATTGCATTTAATCCTCATAATAGTATTTTGAAATAGAGATTCTTTTTTTTTTTAAAGATTTTATTTATTTAACAGACAGAGATCACAGGTAGGCAGAGAGGCAGGCAGAGAGAGAGGAGGAAGCAGGCTCCCTGCGGAGCAGAGAGCCCGATGTGGGGCTCGATCCCAGGACCCTGGGATCACGACCCGAGCCGAAGGCAAAGGCTTTAACCCACTGAGCCACCCAGGCACCCCTGAAATAGACATTCTTACTCTTATTTTATAATTCAGTAAACAACCTCAGAAAACTTAATTACCTGAAGGAATATAGCTAGTAACTGGGAGACTAAGGATTTAAACCCATCCATTTTCCAAGCATTAGAAATAAAATCAGTTCATAGAAAAACATTTCCCTCTGGGGAATTGAGCCCAGACAGTTAAAGGCACTGAAACAGAATAAACTTAAAACTCTGCAGAGTTGGAATCATTAACCCATTTAGCAGACTTAGAGTGAATGTTCTGTGAGACATTGGTGTTAGGTGCTGTAGATACATACAATGGGTAAGCTGAGGCATGAATAACTTGAGCAACATGCTGGAGCTCCCTCAATTTGTTACTCAAAACCAAGCTTTATGGGCGTCTGGGTGGCTCAGTGGGTTAAACCCCTCTGCCTTTGGCTCAGATCATGATCCCTGAGTCCTGGGATCAAGCCCCACATCGGGCTCTCTGCTCTGCAGAGAGCCTGCTTCCTCCTCTCTGTCTCTCTGCCTGCCTCTCTGCCTACTTGTGATCTCTGTCTTTCAAATAAATAAATAAATCTTTAAAACAAACAAACAAACAAACAGACAACACCAAGCTTTATTCCATGATGTCATGGTGCAACATCAGGGAAGATTTTTTTGTACTTGTTTAATCAGGAAAGTATTTTTCGTACTTGTTTAAAACCAGCCTTTTTTTTTTTTTTTAAGATTTTTATTTATTTATTTCAGAGAGAGAGAGACACAGTGAGAGAGGGAATACAAACAGGGGGAATGGGAGAGAGAGAAGCAGGCTTCCCACCGAGCAGGGAGCCCGATGTGGGGCTCGATCCCAGGACTCTGGGATCATGACCTGAGCCAAAGGCAGACACTTAACGACGGGGCCACCCAGGTGCCCCTAAAACCAGCCTTTAGAAACACAAGTCTTATCTTCCCTGGGAAATTCTAATAACCTCCCTAGAGAATAGCTGCATATTGTGGTGAGCCTATCATCTAAGAAGACATCCTGGAATTTTAGTTTCTGCAGTTTGTAATTGGATATAGCAGAATAGTTTGTTTCCCATATATGAAACTGTACCATAATATTGGATGTATTTTTTCCAAACTTTACTTTGCCCATATACATGCTTTCCAGAAGCAGTGGTTTAAAGGGTCAGTAAGGTGTAGAGCCTCATTCTGAAGAAAGGAAAAAATACAGGCATACTGGTAGAATGAGAAAATCTGTTCTGTTAGGTCTTACTCATTTATCATTTGTTGAGCCTTTACTTTATTTGATACTCTCCTAGGTCCTGGAGATACAAAGACAATGTGACACAAAATGCCTTAAGGTATCTCCATTCCTTAGGTGAAAAAGTTTATAGCCAGTTCTAAGGCCTGCAGGATCCGCTGCTGAAAAAACTTCATTCTTTAGTTCAACAAATATGAATTTATTTAATTGTGCCAGGTGCTATTATAGGCATTTAGGATATTTCAGTGACAACGAGTCCTCTCTTTAAGGAGGTTACATTCTACCAGAGGGAGTCAAATGATAAGCAATAAAACGTAAACTAGTACTAGTATGGTAGGTGGTGATAAGTACCATGGAAAAAGAAAAAAAGAAACTTGGGACTCTAGACTGCCAGACAGGCTTTAGAATTGAATGGGGTGATCAAGGAAGGCTTTACGTAGGCCATATTTGAATAAAAATCTGAAGGGGATTGAGGGAACAAATCCTATATCTGGGTTAAGACCAATCCAGGCAGAAAGCATCAAGTCCCAAGGCCTTGACGTGAAATTATCCTTGGCATGTTCAAGAAACAAGGAATTGGGATTTTGGAGCTCAATGAGTGAGGGAAAGAGTGGTAGTAGATGAGGTCACATAGGTAATGGCGTGGGGCATTTTGTAGGGCATTTTACTCAGTGAAATGGAATGCCAAGGGATGGTTTTAAGCAGGGGGATAATAATGACCTTTCCGATGTGTTTACATGGTCACTATAATACTTGCCATTCTAGTACTAGATAATTTGCTTATTAGCTTATGTGATGAGACTAACGGAGAGTAGGGGGAAGCAAGAGAGAAAGCAGGAGGCTACTAAAAAAATCCCAGGCATAGAAATGAGAATAGTGAAGGTGGTGAGAAGCAAATGGGTTTGTATATATTTGAAAGTAGGGCCAATGGAACAGGAGTCCAAGAAGATTCTGAGATTATTGGCCTGAATAACTGTAAGAATAGGGTTGCCATTGACGGAGGATGAAGACTATGAGCTGTTCTTTTGTGGGGGTGGACGAGTGGGGGGAGGGTTGGAATCAGGAGCTTAGTTTCATCATGTGAATTTGAAATGTCTGTTACACATTTATGTAGGCAATTAACTATCATTGTATATAATGTAGCTTTATTGAACTCTATGGGAGGCACTGTTTTAAGTGCATTGCCCTCAGTCATTCTTGTAGTCCTAAGAGCAGCCCCATGAAGTGGATTTTTTTTACAGGTGAGGAAACAGGGCTTAAGTAACATGCCTAATATCACAGCTAAGGCGAGAGGCTACAATACAAATCTAGGCAGTCTGACTTTAAAGCCATGGTCTTAATCATTAAGAACTATGGATTCTCAGAGGATGCCTGGCACTGAGTAGTGGGCAGTCAACAAGTATTACGTCAGTGAATGAATAAAACAAAAGGCACAGGGGCTACTATCTTCAGAGTCCTTCTATGTTCGTCATTCTTCTTGGTGGTCTCTGGCACCACGCTCAAGTAAAGGAGAAAGATGAAAGGGGTAGCTAATGCTAGTGACAACGACTCTCAGATGGTTTCGTTTCTACCAGAAAGGCCCCGTTTAGCGCGAACGCAGAAGCTCCGCTTTTAGCGCATTTATTCACGACATGAGTACTGCAAGCAGCCCAGTTTCTGCTTCAGACAACATTAACTTCGCAGTACTCTAGTTACCAGATTTCGCTGGAGAAACTTAAAGAGGTAGGAACTTCCAAGTGCAATCTTTACAGCTCCAGCACGCATGCGCTCCGCCGAGGGGAAAGTGGTTACCACGGCTGCGCGAATCGGTGGCCCGGCCCTTCCCCGTCACATGTCGGGGGACCGCGGCGTGGCCGCGACTGTGGCGGTAGCGACGGCAGGCCGTAGGGCGGTCGGAGGGTTTCCGGTTCCGGTGTAACGTTCGGGCTCCGTCTCAGGGGCTGAAGTTTGTGAGGTGAGTAGTGGCCCCGGGCCCTGGGAGGGTATCCTCCGGTCTGAGCGGTGAGGGCCAGGGCTCAGCCCAAGGGGAGGACCGAGGCGGGAACGTTCAGTGGGAAGCAAGCCGAAAGAAGTACAAGGTTCTGAGGGAGAATGGGTTGGAGTGAGATTGTGGGGAGGAAAAGGGCGGGGGCGGGAAGGGGACGGAGTGGGGAGATTAGCTTTAGGATGAGTTTGGGGAGAACAAGGTGGAGTAGGGAGCTGGTCGGAGATAGGAAGAGGGCAAGCAGAAGAATAGGGGTTGCAGCGGGGGAAACTCAGCTTATAGCAAAGAAGAGCACGGAGTAAGGAAATTTCTTCAGAAGATTGGATTCTGCTACCTGCTCATTCAGAGATCCTCTGCCTTCCTCTTCTTCCACCCCCACCCCGCCCCGCCCCAGCCACTTACTGTTGAACATTGGATTAGTGACAAAGCTGGTTACTGTTTGAAACTTTTATTTTTGCCCACTGGCTGTTTCGTTTCCTAGAGGATTGGATCGAAGTTGAATGCATTTGTTAGCATGATACTTGGACACACATTTCATCTGATAGAGTGATACCTCATTTGTTGCTTTGGATTTTCACATTGCTTACACTTTCCAGCCCACGATTGAGTTCTTGTGGAATATAAGATCCATTAAAGCGAGGATTGTCTGTTATGTTCACTGTCCTGTGTATCCTCAGCACACAGTACACTACTTGAGACCTAGTAATTATGCAATAAGTATCTGTTGAATGAGTAAGGATGCTTTAGGTGTGGGGATGGGCCTCATTTTGTAAGATGAGTAAACTAAGCCACAGAGGAATTATTTGCTCCAAAGCTGGTAGAGTTCAGTGTTTCAAATGTTCAGGGTGAATTCTTTCTTCACTCTCTTTGGTGTCTGAGTATGCTTTTTTTGAGTAATGCACATTTAATATGTAGAGATTTATAGGCCCTACTGCTATCTCATGAGAGTTGAATAGAGCTGCCACAGAATTATTCATATAACATGTCCCCGAGTCATAAAATCTTTCACTCCTATTTTCATGACTTTAAACTGCTAGCTTCCTATGGTTATACCAAAATTAAATATGCTGTTTAGCAACAGGTCTTACAGAGGATAAACCTGCCAAGAATGTAAAAATTTATCAGACTATCTTTTAGGAGAAAAGATGTCTTAAAACATCTTGAAAGATTGACTCCCAGAGACTCTGATTTGTAGCACTGCTTGGAGGAAGTTTGCTTGGAAATTGAGGTCAGTGCTGTTTATTGACTTTAGGCGGCACTTACGGAGAAAATTAGAGAAATAAATTTCTCTGTGCTCATGAGCTTTGCTATTTAAATGGGAGAGCAGAATGTAAACATGAGTAATGTTGAAGAGTTACTAACTTGCATTAAGGTTTGTTGTAGAAGGTCCTTTGTGATAGTGTTTTCTCTGCTAAACTAAAAAGTAGAAATATAAAGATGAAAAGGGAGAGAGAGAAGGTACATCCAAAATGAGGGTATTCTTTTCTGAGCCAAAGGATTAATCTTACGAAGTCAACTGAAAGATCCTATAGAACATGAGAGAAAATCATCTGGGTACAGAATTTCCACAGGGATGAATATGACTATAGAGACATGTGACGACATTCTTAAGGATTAGGAGCTTTAATTAATTAGCTAATTAATTAATTTTAAAGTAGGCTCCACACTCAGTGTGGGGTTTGAATTCACAGCCCTGAGATTGAGAGTCACTTGCTCCATCAGCTGAGCTAGCCAGGCTCCCCAGGATTATGAGCCTTTTTTTTTTTTTTTTTTTTTTTTTTTTAATCATAGCTGGGGGAAGGCCTGTGGAAGAGGGAGAAAGAGAATCTCAAGCAGGCTCCACACCCAGCATGAACCCTGGCATGGAGCTCAGTCGCATAACCCCAAGATCGTGAATAGAGCCTAAATCAAGAGCTAGATGCTTGGCCAACTGAGCCACCCAGGCATCCTTGATTATGAACTTTAATGTACAATGACTGACCCGGATAAGTCCTCCTTGTTTTTTTTTTATTTATCCTTTAAAGGAAAGGAAACTTACAGGTCAAGGCTGGATTAAGGAATGCCTGCCTAGGAGAAATAGAAAAGCCGGTCTCTGGGTGTGCTTTTCAGTCTTGTTTTCAGGTTATATGTTTGCCACCAACCCTTGTTATGACAGGACCAAAACAGAAGCTAAAACTCTGACTAGATGACTAGATAGACTAGATTATTCCCAGGGTTTCCTTGTTTATTCCACAAATTTACTGATGCACTGATACTTAACTGAGTTAGGGTCACAAACAGAATGTGACTCTTTCTGCTTTGAAATATGGGTTTTGGGGGAAGTATTTGGCTTGAAATGAAGTACAGGCACTTGCCTGATTGAGAAGAGGGATGGAGATGTCATTCATGATATACTAAACATTGCCTGAAATGGTCTTTTCCTACCCCCTAACAGAGCTTTTTCCTGGTTTCTTTTTAGGTGCAGTACTGAATCCCATTTGAGCTACCCCCTTTTTCCTGAAGAATGGCACTGTCTAAGAGGGAGCTGGATGAGCTGAAACCATGGATAGAGAAGACAGTGAAGAGGGTGCTGGGCTTCTCAGAGCCCACAGTGGTCACAGCAGCACTGAACTGTGTGGGGAAGGGCATGGACAAGAAGAAGGCAGCTGGTATGTCCTTTCATGAATCTTTGGATTTAACATATAGTATGATCCCAAATGCTGCTTTGAATTTCCCCAAATTCTCTGTTGGGAGTATCTGAAAAAGATTAGGCCACATTTTATTTTCTCCTGCATTATAATGCAAATAGCCTAAGTGACTAATTTTGCATTTTTTCTGGCTTTTTATACTACTCCTTTAACCAGTATATTGAATTGATTAGGTTATATTTACTTAAGAAATATACTAAGGTATTCAAGGTAGGTATGTTCAGATTGAGATTGACATCTAAATACATCAAAGTCTCTGAAAAATAAAAACATGAAAAAAGTTGAGGATGGTAGAATTTGTTTATGGTAGTCTCCTATAGCTTGCTCTTTGGGAAGAGTTGGGATGATTATTCATCATAAACTTTTTTTTTTTTTTAGATTTTATTTATTTAAGAGAGAGCATGAGCAGGGGGGAGAGGGAGAGGAAAAAGCAGATTCCCCACTGAGCAGGGGGCCTCCTGACCTGGGACTCAATCCCAGGACCGTGGGATCATAACCTGAGCTGAAGACCGGTGCTTAACTGACTGAGCCATCCAGATGCCCTATTCATCATAAACTTCGATGCTCAACCTGAATAGTTTGCTCTGGCTGTGCTACTTCCTACTGTAAAAAAATTCTGACTGTACTTTTACCTCGAAAAGTAAAGTCATTCAATGTAAAAGGATTTATGGGAATCCTACAAAGAACTTAGGAAGACCTTTCCCTCCCTCCTGGCGATAAAATTTCAGTGTTGGTATCTGTTATATGCCTACTGTTGGATTAAGCACTCTTACTTTTTCAACCCTATCACCTCTTTTTTTCCTGTCAGACCATCTGAAACCTTTTCTTGATGATTCTACTCTCCGATTTGTGGACAAACTATTTGAGGCTGTGGAAGAAGGCCGAAGCTCTAGACATTCCAAGTCTAGCAGTGACAGGAGCAGAAAAAGAGAGCTGAAGGTAGGTTACAGTTAACTA
Organism: Mustela lutreola; assembly: GCF_030435805.1. Classification (NCBI taxonomy): domain Eukaryota; kingdom Metazoa; phylum Chordata; class Mammalia; order Carnivora; family Mustelidae; genus Mustela; species Mustela lutreola. Next base: position 109,738,775 of record NC_081299.1, on the reverse strand, counting down.
TCCGATGAGCTGGGGAGTGTTTTGAATGGTAACAAAGTTGCTGAGTTTACATGCCCCACACTTTGATATCCCCTATTAGAATACATAATATTCAAGAGAGGTACTTAGACATTAAAGGAGAGGTGTACTCATATTATCACCATTTTATGGTGATGAACTACCTGAGTTCATGGGTTGAAATACTCCAAAGAAACAATTGGTAGCTTTGTCCTTTTTCATGTACAGTTAGGAGGTTTTGGTTCTTATATTTCCTTAGGTCTCCTCCATCCTCCCCCTTGCTACTACCTATAAATTGATTGTCTAAGGTTTTATTCTTTGGATTACTTGGTAACTAATAGAGTGATTCAGAATATGACTCTGCTGCTATAGACCTCATTGTTGCACCTTTGAGAGTTTTCTCTGGAATGGACCTGTAGTTGGAATACCTAACAAAAACTATTATTTACTATATGTCTTGAGAGGCTACTGTTTGCTATATAGCATTTTTCTGGTCATCAGGCCCCATGAGTGGAGTGCTTAAAAGGACCATTATTACTGTTTTACCTCCTTCACTTTTTATTCAGTGACTGCTGATTCATCGTGCCATCTTTCAATATTAGTATCTTCAAGTGGCTGATTTCTCTCTTTTCTGTCTCTTCCATTAAGATACTCTTTTCTGTGAGTCCCATCAAACCTTCCAAAGTGCATTTGAAACCTTAGCTATCCTGTTGCTTTTCCTGAGGCACAAAGGCTGAATAAGCAATGTTGGCTCGGTCCCTGGCCAGGCTGTGGTACCAAGAGAAGTAGAGAATCGTGTGCCTTTTATGTTTAAGGCATTGTAAGGTGTTCAGAGGAATGAGAAATAGCCCTTGCTTTAAAGGAATTGGCAACTTGGGGGTGGGAGGGACGTAACAACAAAATACAGTCGCAAATTATAAAATCTAAGCGGTTTCCTATATATTTTAGAGTTGACTATAGAGTCAGACTGACGTTGAATTTGTTTGTTGAAGGGGAATGCTTGATCCACAGTATACACAGATCTGTGGAGCAAAGTTAGTGCTATAATAGGGCATGTGGCTGTGTAAGTTCTGAGGCATGCTGTGAGTGAAGTCACTACATTGGGTGGGATTAATGAAAACGGTTTCTTGAAGGAGATATCTAGATAGCCTTGGGATATGGGTCCCATTTTGGTCCATTCAGGTCCCCACCCCACACAATATATTATGGGAGAGTCCTTTTTCTTGAACTGTAGGAGTTCCAGGAAGCGCTCGCCCTTGGCCGAGGATATGTCCTTGCAAAACACGAGCCCTCCTAGTGAAGAGGGGATGTCACCCAAAGCCTACCACCGGTGTGTACATTTGCTTTTTCCCGTTGTCCCTTCCAGTTGGCCACTCTTGGTCCTGTTAAATTCACCTTGCAAATTAGTCAACATATTTGAGTTCCCATTGTTTGATGACAACAAGTGTTATTGGGGAATACTGAAGAAGAAAGAGAAAACCCCTGTCCTGGAAGAGCTTAGACTCTAGTTGGGAGAAAGTACTATCATTAAAAGACTTAACACTTGGCAAGGAGAATATCAGCAATGTAATTTTATGTAGCATGAGCCCAGGTCTTAAGTGCTAAGAGGATATGAAACAACAGTTTGATCAGAGTGGGATGAGTTTATGAGGAAAACTTCCTGGAGGAGGTGAGTTTCAGGCAGGATTTGGAATAGGGGTGTGGAAAAATTGAGGGAAATCATTACAAATGTAGGCAATAGCTTTTGTAAAGAGCTTGAGATGGGAACATTTGTAAGGACACGGAGATGAAATTTGCTTGGCTGGAGTAGGAGAATGATGAAGTTGGGTGAGATGGTCCATTTGGTGGAGGGACTAGAAGACTCTAGGAAAAGCCACAAAATGCTGATAGGGACTAGGTTGATTCTTCCCTTCTCCCATGGGCAGGGAGACAACTCTTCTTTCGTCTTGGGTTTCCTTAGGAAGTGTTTGGTGATGACTCTGAGATCTCCAAGGAATCATCAGGAGTAAAGAAGCGACGGATACCCCGTTTTGAGGAGGTAGAAGAAGAGCCTGAAGTGATCCCTGGACCTCCCTCAGAAAGTCCTGGTATGCTAACTAAGCTCCAGGTGAGTAATTAGGAACTGAAAGCAGTGATTTTATGAGTTGAAGAAGCAAGAGATGCATAGGTCCAGATTTGTTGTGACCTTAATTTGGATTAATGTTTAGCATCGGGGAAGACTATTGAAGTTGTATTTACTGAGCTCCTGTTATATGGCAAACAAGCTGTATTACATACATCATTTGCCTAGTTGTGTACCTTGTTGAGTCATTGAGAAAATTACTGAAATAATCAGAACTCAGCTTGATGGCAGAGGAGAATTTCCAAATATAATGCTGAGACAAGATGATATAATCCACTAAAAATAGTTTCAAGTTGACTTTGTCAGGGTGGTAGGGGCGGTTTGTGGGGTTTTTTTGTTTTTTCCTTTGATGTTATTTGTTTAAAGAGAGCGAGCTCACACAAGCAGGAGAGAAGGGCAGAGGGAGAGAATCCCAACCAGACTCTGTGCTGACCAGAGTCCAGCACAGGGCTCGGTCCAGGAGCCAAACCTAAGAGTCAGATGCTTGACCAACTGAGCCACCTAGGCACCCCGACTTTGGGTCGTTTTTTTTTTAGTAGGAATTATTTGGGGGCGCCTGGGTGGCTTAGTCAGTTAAGCGGATGCCTTTGGCTCAGGTCATCATCCTGGGGTCCTGGGACTGAGCTCCATGTCGGGCTCCGTGCTCAGCAGGGTATCTGCTTCTCCCTCCTCCCTCTTCTCTGATTTATTCTCTCTCTCTCTCTTTCTCATATAAATAAGTAAGTGAAGTCTTTAACCTTTATAAACAGTAAATATTTCTTGTGCCATTTAAAATTTCTTAGAAGGGAAATAGAATATATACATATATGTGTATAGATGAGTAGATTAATTTCTTTTCCTTTTTTTTTTTTTTTTAAAGATTTTATTTATTTATTTGACAGAGATATCACAAGTAGGCAGAGAGGCAGGCAGAGAGAGAGAGGAGGAAGCAGGCTTTCTGCCGAGCAGAGAGCCCGATGCGGGACTTGATCCCAGGACACCGGGATCATGACCTGAGCCGAAGGCAGAGGCCCCAACCCACTGAGCCACCCAGGCACTCCTCTTTTCCTTTTTTTTTTTTTAAGGTAGGGGGGTGCAGAGGGAGATGGGGAGAGAGAGAATCTTAAGCAGACTCCACTCCCAGGGTATAGCCTATCACAGGGTTTGATCTCATCACTCTGAGATCATGGCCTGAGCCGAAATCAAGAGTTGTACACTTAACCGATTGAGCCACCCAGGTGCCCTGGAAAGAAACGAATGTTGGTGCTTTATAGAGAATAGGGGGTGGAAGAAATAATATACCTTTTTGTACTTTTTTTGCATTTTGAACTATGTAAACATATTACCTACTCAAAAAAATGTTTAAAAAAAGTGAATTTTAAAGGGGCTCCTAGTGGGCTCAGTGAAAAGAGGACGCAGCTTGGGGTTGTGAGTTTGACCACCATGTTGGGTGTAGACATTACTTAAATAAATGAAACTTTAAAAAAAATAAAAATAAATTTCAAAAACCATGAAGCACCTTGGCAGCAAGGTCTCTTTTTTGGAAAATTCAGAAAGAGTTACTTAATTGTATTTTCAGAGCTTATCATTTTCATATTCTTTAGGACAAAAGGGTTTTACAGAGGCTAGGAAACAGGTCTTTGGTTTGTCATCTCCAGTTACCCAAAGCAGGTATTCATAAAAAGTATGATAATGTGGGGCACCTGGCTGGCTCATTCGGGAGATCATGAAACTGTTTTTCTCAGGGTCCTGAGTTTGAATCCCATGTTGGATGTAGAAATTCCAAAAAATAAATAAATATACTTAAAAAAAAAGTATGGTCATTTGTGCTGATTCTGTTAGGAGTTTTGTTTAAATGCTCATAATAGTCTCGTAACGTAGGTACTGTTTTTACCCTATTTAGACACTTGGCGTTTTAGAGATTAAATTCCATATCCAGGGTCACACAAGCATTAAGTGTCAGTTAAAATTCAGGCTTGGGTTTCTCTTAACCTGATGCTTTTTTTTTTTTTTTTTTTTTTTTTAAGATTTATTTATTTTGAGAGAGGTAGGGGAGAAGCAATGGGAGAGGGAGAGGGAAAATCTCAAGCAGATTCCCTGCTGAGCATGGAGGCTGTCGCAGGGCTCCATCCCACAGGGATTATGACCAGAGCCAAAAACATGAGTTGGACACTTAACCCAAGTAATCATCAAATTATGTTACTACCTAACATGCCAGTCCTTCAGTAGGATGATGGGTTGAAAAGTTTCAGTGCTCAGCTATATAGGCTTATCTTTACTAAAATTTCTAGCCAGTCGTATAGGCAGAATATGATGGGTTCATTCAAACATTTTAGTTCTCTATACCTAAAAGCCTTTTGTGTTTAGGAACCCATACAGGAGAAATAAAAAAGAGATTTTTAGGTGCCTGGGTGGTTCAGTTGGTTAAGCATCTGCCTTTGGTTCAGGTCATAATCCTGGGATCAAGTCCCAGGTCAGTAGAGAGCCTCCTTCTCCTTCTCCCTCTGCTGCCCACCCTGCTTGTGCTCTCTCATTCTCCCTCTGTCAAATGAATACATCTTTAAAAAAAAAAAAAAAGTTAACAGTTTTTTCCTTTTTTTCCCCCATCGAGAACAGATCAAACAGATGATGGAGGCAGCTACACGGCAAATCGAGGAGAGGAAAAAGCAGCTGAGCTTCATTAGCCCCCCTACTCCTCAGGTACTGTGAAAAGAAGACTCTTTAGCAAAGATTTCTTGCTGTCTACTCATTTGAGAGTCTGGAAGGTGACTGCATGTTCCACCCTACAATCTACCAGTCTGTGTGTGTGTCTTTTTGTGTAACCTGTCTGCCCAATTCTTCTGATTCTGACTTCTTTTTCTCTGTCTCACAGCCAAAGACTCCTTCTTCCTCCCAACCAGAGCGACTTCCAATTGGCAACACTATTCAGCCCTCCCAGGCTGCCACTTTCATGAATGATGCCATTGAGAAGGCAAGGAAAGCAGCTGAATTACAAGCCCGCATCCAAGCCCAGCTGGCACTGAAGCCAGGGCTCATTGGCAATGCCAACATGGTGGGCCTGGCCAATCTCCATGCCATGGGCATTGCTCCCCCGTGAGTATCTGTTTCATGGAACCTCTTGTTATTGCTGGAGAAGCAATAAATACATTTGAAAGTTAAAAACAACAACAACAAACAAAACCCCTGAAATGTTACCGATCCTCTTCTTCCAAGAAACCTACATCATTTCTTAGTTTTATATTTCTTACATATGTTTAATAAATACTAGATGAATTCTTTTAGCTTCCTTGTTGCAGAATTTATCTTCTTTTTACAATTGGTAGAACTGAGGGTAAGATTATTTATCTATTGTTGTAGCTAGGAATAGAACCAGGTCTCCTGGTTCCTAACTCAGCCAAATCCATTAAATCACAGTGAGTGATCCCAGATCTCAGTGTTCCCTACACTGGGTAAAGATAATAGCCTTTATTTCTATCACCTACAATTGGTTTGGCATATTATATCTGACTCAGAAATTTAGGAGTGAAATAGGTTTGCAAATTCTTATCAATGTAATGTATACATAAATTCATTTCATCTGATTGTCTCCTGTACTCAAATATTTAGTTTGATGTTTTCAATCAAGCTGTTACTATTCACTGATGGGCTTATATTCCCTAGAATTTTGTAACCTGTTCTCTCTGTTGGGTTTGATTTATTTTCTTTTGTTTTTATTTGCTTTATTTATTGTCCCATATGGCATTTATTTCTTGGTGGGCTGTTTCTCAGGAAGGTGGAGTTAAAAGATCAAACTAAACCTACACCACTGATTCTCGATGAGCAAGGCCGGACTGTGGATGCAACTGGCAAGGAGATCGAGCTGACGCACCGCATGCCTACTCTGAAGGCCAATATTCGTGCTGTGAAGAGGGAACAATTCAAACAACAGCTAAAAGAAAAGCCATCTGAAGACATGGAGTCTAATACCTTTTTTGACCCCCGAGTCTCAATTGCCCCTTCCCAGCGCCAGAGACGCACTTTTAAATTCCATGACAAGGGCAAATTTGAGAAGATTGCCCAGCGGTTACGGACAAAGGTACCTAATTAAGAATATAACCCAGAACTAGAAGTTAGGAAGGGGAAAAGGAAATTTAATACAGTCCCAAAATACTATCAACTCAGTTCTCTTAAGTTTTAGCAATTAGATACACAAGTAATAAAACAGTGACTTAATTTTTAAAATACTTCATTTATGCCTGGAATCCTTGATTTTTTTAGCTGATTTGTCTTCTTAATTACACTCTGCTTATGTGGAAATAAAACTGAGTTTGAAAATTCACATACAAACAGTGGAAGGAAACAATTCAGAATACTCTGAGTGACTGAGGAAAGCTAGCCTCGTGTTAACATTTACTGCAGATAAATTAACTCCACATGTGGAGAGTTGGATTGACTGTATCTTCAGTGAGTTTTGCTCTTGTTTTCATCCTATAAGAATGGTGTTTTCATGAAATTCCATTTCCGTGTATTTGCTATAGGCACACACTGTGGGGTGAAGCGGGTGGTGCTGAGAGTAGTTGTATGTAAATCAACTAAGGATAAAATAAAGTGGAAGTTTCTTCTAAGCTTTCAGAAATTATGAATTCTTTGCATTAGGCATAAAGAGTTCAACAAGAGAGTTAAAACAAGAGAGTTTAAAATATGGGGTTCTATCATATCCCTGTGTTCTATAACTCTAGTTTATCTTCAGGTCTTGTTTTATCTTGTCTTTAGGCTCAACTGGAGAAGCTGCAGGCAGAGATCTCACAGGCAGCTCGAAAAACCGGCATCCATACTTCAACTAGGCTGGCCCTCATTGCTCCCAAAAAAGAGCTAAAGGAAGGAGATATCCCTGAAATCGAGTGGTGGGACTCTTACATCATCCCCAATGGCTTTGACCTGTGAGTTTGTTAGATAATACCTTTTGATAAAGCTGGAGTTTTATTGGGAGAGGTGATATTCATGCATTAAGTAAAATTTTAAAATCCTGGGGAAATAGGTAACCATACACAGACTCATGTTTTTGTGAAGAATATATTGTATAGGTTTTTTTAAATTTGGGGTGTTAATATAGGAAGGAACAGGCACAAATAATCTAAAAGAAAAAGAATGTAAGTTTTACATTTGCTTTTGTTTTACGTAGTTATTTGTTTTCTTAATTACATTTTCTGCTACTTATAATAGGTTTTTATATTTCTTAAAGATCCAGTCCTGAAATAGTGGAAGGATTCTTAATTGATGGGGGAGAGAATGGTAAATAAAGCATTTAGGAAACATTTGTAGAACTTTAATTATATCTGCTCTGTAATTCTGATACATGGCTTTAGGAGACTGTGTCCAGGCTTTCCCCTTACCCTTTCTTTGTCAACCACTGTCCCAGGGAGTTACCATTATTAGTTGAAAGAATGTGACATCTATCAAGGATGTTAGTGTAGGAAAAAGGTTGAGAATGACTGGTGTGGAGAATATGTCCAACCTTAGTAGGAGCCAGTTTTCTCATCTTGAAAATTATATGTAATATAATTACATGTTATAGATAAGCACTAAAAAGTGCTAGAACATATAACAGAGAGTTCATTTTTCATTGTGTTTCTGAGACTCCCTCTCTCTTGGAATTGTCTCTACCCACATATCCTGTTTTCCTTTCTTCCTCCAATTTTAGTACAGAGGAAAATCCCAAGAGAGAAGATTATTTTGGAATCACAAATCTTGTTGAACACCCAGCCCAACTCAATCCTCCAGGTAATGTATAGCTTACTCAGTTAAGGCTCTAGAGAAGTATTATCCAATAGAACTTCATGTGATGGGCGCCTGGGTGGCTCAGTGGGTTAAGCCGCTGCCTTCGGCTCAGGTCATGATCTCAGGGTCCTGGGATCGAGTCCCGCATCGGGCTCTCTGCTCAGCAGGGAGTCTGCTTCCTCCTCTCTCTGTGCCTGCCTGCCTCTCTGCCTACTTGTGATCTCTCTCTGTCAAATAAATAAATAAAATATTAAAAAAAAAAAAAAAAAAAAAACTTCATGTGATAATGAATATATTCCCTACCCGTGCTGACTGTATAGTATCAGCTGTCCACTTGTTACTACTGAGCACTTGAAAATGGAGTTGCACTAATACAACTGAAAGACTAACTCTTAAATTATGTTCAATTTTAATTTCAATTTAAATAGTATATGTATAGGACGCCTGGGTGGCTCAGTTGGTTGGGCGGCTGCCTTCGGCTCTGGTCATGATCCTGGCGTCCTGGGATCGAGTCCCACATCGGGCTCCTTGCTCGGCAGGGAGCCTGCTTCTCCCTCTGCCTCTGCCTGCCATTCTGTCTGCCTGTGCTTGCTCTCTCCCCTTCTCTCTCTCTGATAAATAAATAAAATCTTAAAATAAATAAATAAATAAATAGTATATGTGTGGGGCGCCTCAACGACTCACATGGTTAACATCTGATTCTTGGTTTCAGGTAAGGTCATGATCTCAGGGTTGTGGGATCAAGCCCTAGCCCTGTGTCAGGCTCTGTGCTAGGTGTGGAGCCTGCTTAAGATTTTCTCTCTCTCCCTCTGCCACTCCCCCTTGTATGCATGCACGCACTCTCTCTCCATATATATATAAATAAGTAAATCTTTAAAAATATGTAGGTAGGCAGATAGTGTATGTGTGTGGCTATTAGCTACGGTATTGGACAGTGCAGCTCTAGAGCAGTGAGCCCTACTCCAGAGGTGGTTTCACTGATGCGTGTAACAAATTGGGTTTTAAAAAATCATTCTTGGAGCACCTGGGTGGCTCAGTTGTTAAGTGTCTGCCTTCGGCTAGTGCCCTGGGATTGAGCCCCACATTGGGCTCCCTTCTCAGCAAGCCTGCTTCTCCATCTCCCTCTGCCTGCTGTTCCCCCTTCTGTGCTCGCTCTCTGTTTTATTTCTAAATAAATATAATCTTCAAAAAAAATCATTCTTGGGATGCCTGAGTGGCTCAGTCGGTTTAGCATCTGACTCTTGATCTCAGTTCAGGTAAGATTGTGTGTTTAAGCCCTACGTTGAACTCCACGCTGGGTGTGAAGCCTACTTAAAATAAATAAATGAGGGCGCCTGAGTGGCTCAGTGGTTAAGCCGCTGCCTTCGGCTCAGGTCATGATCTCAGGGTCCTGGGATCGAGTCCCGCATCGGGCTCTCTGCTCAGCAGGGAGCCTGCTTCCTCCTCTCTCTCTCTGCCTGCCTCTATGCCTACTTGTGATTTCTCTCTGTCAAATAAATAAATAAAATCTTTATAAAAAAAAATAATAAATAAAATAAAATAAATAAATGAGAAGCATTCTTATCTTCGACTCCCAACTCCGTTCTTGTACACCATTACTGAATACCTGCCCTTCTTCAGTCTCCTTTGTCTTTACCCATTCTCTCTTTCATTTTTGTAGCAAAAGTCTGTTGCCTCACTCAAAAGAGAGATAAGTTTTAGTTGTGGCTCCTTTATTACCTAGCTGAATCCCTTGGGTAAATCACTTAGATTTACTTGGAATTTTCTCACATGTAGAGATAATATTAACTATTACATCTTCTTCAACAAGAGTTATGCAGATCATTAAAGATTTTTCTTATTTATTTTACAGAGAAAGAGATCACAAATAGGCAGAGCAGCAGGCAGAGGGAGAGGGGGAAGCAGGCTCCCTGCTGAGCAGAGAGCCCGATGCAGGGCTCGATCCCAGGACCCCAAGATCATGACCTGGGCAGGAAGCAGAGGCTTAACCCACTGAGCCACCCAGGCACCTCACAGATCATTAAAGATTTTAATACTTGCATCAGATTTGGGATGACTAAAGGACACAATACCTCAATTAGTAAATTGGAAAAATAGGTTGAGACCTTGAGGTAATACAACGTATGGAAATCACTGAATATTACTTAGTAAGAGTCTACTTAGATGTCATCAGTGTGGATCATTGGAAGACCATAGGGATTGTGTTTGTTTTAAAAAGTTAAGAGGTTGGGGCACCTGGGTGGTTCAGAGGGTTAAAGCCTCTGCCTTCCGCTCAGGTCATGATCCCAGGGTCTTGGGATCGAGCCCTGCATCAGGCTCCCAAGTCAGCAGGAAGCCTGCTTCTCCCTCTCCCATTCCCCATGCTTGTGTTTCCTCTCTTGCTGTGTCTCTATCAAATAAATAAATAAAATCTTTAAAAAAAAAAAGAAAGAAAGAAAAGAAAAAAACGAAATCAAGGGGAGCCCCACGTCAGGCTTCACACTCAGCAGGGAGTTTGCTTGAGATCTCTCCCTTTCCCTCTCCCCCTCCATCCCCTCACTTGCATGTGTGCACACACTCTCTATAAAATGAATAAATCAATCTTCAAAAAATAGTAAAAAGTTGAGGGTTTTCTGACCTGGCTGGCTCAGGTCAGAAGAGCATGTGACTCTTGCTTTCAGGTCCATGAGTTTGAGCCCCACTTTGGATATAGACATTGTTTAAATGAATAACCTTTAAAACTAATAATAAATAAAATTAAATAAAAATTTGAGCAAACCTGCTTTGGGAGTCTCAAGGATTTTCCCCAAACCCTGTAACTTCAAAAGTATAAATTTCATCATCGTGGCCCCACCTACCCCAAATCCTCAGACAAGGTAACTAGAGCAGCTCTCACTTTCTTTTCTATATCGGCCACTTTTCAGTTGATTAAAGCATTCAACTCCTTCAAGAAAAAACACGTTAGATCACTCTCATGAAAGATAAAAATGCTTTAAAAAAAAAAAAAAAAAAGTAACATACTAGGGGCACCTGGGTGGCTCAGTTCTTAAGCATCTGCCTTCAGCTCAGGTCATGGTCCCTGGATCCTGGGATCAAGCCCCACATTGGGCTGCCTGCTCAGCGGAAAGCCTGCTTCTCCCTCTGCTTGTATTACCTCTCTTGCTGTCTCTCTCTCTATCAAATAAATAAAATCTTTTAAAAAAAATGTAACATGCTACCATTATCACAACATAAAAATAGTAAGAATTAAATTTCTTTTAATGTGATCGATACTCACTTATATTCCTCTGATGGGTTTGTTGCTTTTATACTTTCATTTCTCTACCTGGCAGTTGATAATGACACACCTGTTACTCTGGGGGTATATCTTACTAAGAAGGAACAGAAGAAACTTCGAAGGCAAACAAGGAGGGAAGCACAGAAGGAACTACAAGAGAAAGTCAGGCTGGGCCTGATGCCTCCTCCAGAACCCAAAGGTATGTATCTTAGAGCCAGGGAAGAAAGGGTGGTGCGTTTGTTTATCTCTGTAATTCTATAAGAACTTTCTCACCTCTCTATATTTGGGTGCTTTCCATTTCTCAGACTCATTCATTGATTCTTTTCTTCCTTTCCTAAATTTTCTACAATTTTACTAAGACAGGTCAGCATATTCAGAGGTCATTTAAGGCTTATGAAAATATATAACACTGTGATCTTCCTGAAAGAATAATGGTCTTGAAATACGTGAAGATAGCAGCTGCAGAGTGTGCATAAATTTGTTTTGTACATAATTCTTAATATCTGACAAAGATACTGTTAAAAGAAACCTTCACTCCTGTACTTCCCATTACCACTCAGTAATCTTTTGAGTGAGCACTGTAGGATCTTTAATTAAATGCTGTGATCAGAGTGAAAAATACCAAAGAAATTAAGTTCCTTATCTTTCATAAATTTTCAAGCAGTTTAAGTAAATGTATACCAACTATTTAGATTGTGTGTCATTCCACAAATGCTGAATTAATTGGATGGGCTTTTCAAGGTAGGGATTTTGGGAGGAAATGAACTTTGAGCAGAGATTTCAAGTAGGTAAACAGTATGAATTGAGAAGAGGTGACAGGTTATCTCAGCTGGAGAATTAATTGTTTTATATCCTCTCTCCACGTGCAGTGAGAATTTCAAATTTGATGCGAGTATTAGGAACAGAAGCTGTTCAAGACCCCACGAAGGTAGAAGCCCATGTCAGAGCTCAGATGGCAAAAAGACAGAAGTAAGTGCCATGGGATTGGGTGGAAACCCAGGGCAAGTACCTTTCCCAGACTCTTCTGGGGGGATCCATATTTGGAGGGAGGGGAGAGTCCTCTGTTGCTCTCTCTTTCCCTCAGCTTTGCCTCTGATCTTCAATGCCTTTCTCACTTGTGGATGTCCTTCCTGTCACGACAGAGCGCATGAAGAGGCCAACGCTGCCCGAAAACTTACAGCAGAACAGAGAAAGGTCAAGAAAATTAAAAAGCTTAAAGAAGACATTTCACAGGGGGTACACATATCTGTATATAGGTAGGTGTCCAATCTGGGCCAGCCTTTGCCTTAGAAATACCAAAAACTTTCCAAGTGCTTGAAGCAGAATCTCTGTGGACAAAGCACACATCAGTCTCTGCTGTCTTCTATGACCCCAACGTGAATCCGGAGCTGGTGAATCTTTTATAATGAGGGAGGTTTAAGGACTTAATTGTTGATCTCTGAGGCTTTTCAATGAACCAGTACTAGTTCTGAAGAATGAATGAATGAATATACCTGTTGAAACAAACCTGTGAACTAAGGATCATCATCCTTTGTTGAAATATAAAATAACCTATTTCTCCAGGAAGCATTAAACCAGAAACTATATTCTTATCCTCACTTATTGCAGTAATCCTCTTATTTCCACTCCAAAGTATATTTTAAACATTGTAAATATTTTCTACCTTCCTGTTGATTTAATGTTTTCATTTTATTCTTTTATGTTGAGTGCTTGTGTATCTTCCATTTTTTAAAATGTGCTCCTTTTTAATAACTAGCTCTTTATTATGAAAGTACTTTATTAGAAAAGTAGTGAAAGCTTATTAAAATTTTTTTTGATCTAATACTATAGAAGGCCCTTACTGAAAAAATCCCCTTCCTACTCTCTGATCCCTTGACACCACCTACTGTAGGTAATTGCGACTAACGGTTTTTTGTGTAGCTTTCTAGAAATTTTCCATGCATAGCATTCTGACTACTTTACGTGATAAGTATCTAGGAGGCAGAGTTTGTTGATCTTTATTTATTTATTTATTTATTTATTTATATTTTATTTATTAATTTGACAGAGAGAGAGATCACAAGTAGGCAGAGAGGCAAGTGGGGCGGGGGGGGGGGCAGGCTCCCCGCCGAGCAGAGAGCCCGAGATCATGACCTGAGCCGAAGGCAGAGGCTTAACCCACTGAGCCACCCAGGCGCCCCTGCTGATCTTTATACTGTCAAGAACAGTTAGCTTACACATATTTTTGGATGATGGCAAATACCTCTCCTTTCTTAGAGAACATTTCAATTACTTGCTGTTTGTTGTAGGGTGTACAGTACTGGTCTTTAAAGCATAAGACAGTGGAATCACTTTGATACTCATTGATTCTAGCTTTTAAGCATTAGTGTATTTGCTTACTTCAAAGGGCTTTGTTTTTAGAGAGAAAACCATTTTGGATCCATCTGTTTATTTGCCATTCCATTCAGGCAGCAACTGATGCTAAAACAAAAGCTGTAACTAAACTTTCCCTTCTCCAGAGTTCGAAATTTGAGCAACCCAGCCAAGAAGTTCAAGATTGAGGCCAATGCTGGGCAGCTGTACCTGACAGGGGTGGTGGTACTGCACAAGGATGTCAACGTGGTAGTAGTGGAAGGGGGTGAGTCTGAAAAAACGAAGGGAGACCGTCCCCACGCAACCCTAGGCCTTGAAGTGATAAGAATGGTGGGAAGAAAAGAAAGAGTTTTAGAGCCATACCTGGCTGTAATATCCTGGGCCTCTGTTTCTGTGTTTATTGGAGTAGAAGGACCTAAGATATGGTTCCTGGGATTGCTTCAACTACCACATTAAGGTCTGCGTCACAAATGCGCTTAGAGGCTCTATGTCATCATCTTCCGCCTTTCTGGCAAAGTTCTCCTCCTCTGTTTCCAGGCCCCAAGGCCCAGAAGAAATTTAAGCGTCTCATGCTGCATCGGATAAAGTGGGATGAGCAGACGGCGAGCACAAAGGGAGATGGTGAATGGGGGTTCAAGGGGATTCAGCAGGGGTTGGGGGTGGCTCTCTGTCCCGTCAGCCATTCCTTCCTAGTGAAAATTGCTCACGCTAGATAATGTTTAGGAATTTTAGAAAGACCCATTTGGATTGTGAACATGATAGGCATTCATACAGTATTTATTATGTGGTGATGCTTGTGACTGTTAGTTATTCTTCTGCCTGACCTTTGTATGAGCTGCTTTCCCTGTCTGCCTGGTTAACTGGCTATGGGAGTGTATTGAGTTTGTGAAAATGTAGCAAGCTACGAATACTCTCTTTTTTAAAGATTTTATTTATTTGACAGAAACAGAACATAAGCAAGGGGAGTTGCAGCAGAGGGAGAGAAACCAGGCACCCCACTGAGCAGGGAGCCTGATGGGGGGCTTGATCTAAGGACACTGGGATCATGGCCCAGGCCAAAGGCAGACGCTTAACCAGCTGAACCACCCAGGCAGCCCAAGCTATGCACTTATATGTACATTGTCTTAAGTATTTTTTTTTTGTGGGGGGAGCTTTTTAAAGGGTTGAAGGCAGAATGTATATACACTTTTATTCTTTTGCCTGACTTTATATATGTATAAAATATAAAAATATAGATTACATGTATATTTTGAATATACATGTCATGAATCATCATGAATCATCAATATTCATTCAGTAGTCATGAATCATCAATATTCATTCTTCCCTTCTTTGGAAACCTGGGTTAGCATTTAACATGCACAGAGAGCCTTACTTTTCTTAATTTTACCTAACTTTGGACCTCTTAAATTTTTTGTTCTTAAAGTATTTTTGTGCCCTACTTAAAGTACACTTTTTTACTGCAGTTGACCTATGTTTTCTTTCGTTTTGCAAGGTTTCTAAGATATTTTAATTTAGTTTATCTGCCCTCCTCCACTAGATTAAAAACCCCTTGATAAGGTACTCTATCATGTTGGCATCTGAAGCCTGGCTCTCAAAGTGCTTAAGACAAGTTTTTAATTTTGTTTTGTTTTTTAAGATTTTATTTATTTATTTGACAAAAGCAGAGTACAAGCAGGAGAAGAGGCAGGGAGAGCTTCTCCAGCAGGCTCCTGAGCAGAGAGCCCAATGTGGGCCTTGATCCCAAGACCCTGCAATCATGACCTGAGCTGAGGGCAGACACTTAACTGACTGAGCCACCCAGGTGCCCCTTAAGACAAGATTTTATTGTTGGTTACTTGTCTTTTTAATTTTTCTCCTTATTCCCAGTACCTGGGCAGCTCTTGATATATAATAAGTGCTCAGTAGATGTTGAATTAATTAGTATCTCTGGCTCTTTGGAGCTTTCAGTCTAATTTGGGGGAAATAAAAATAACAGAAGAAATTTGACCCTGATACATGGCAAAGAGGGGGACAACATTTAAAAGAATTGGGGTAGACTTGAATACTCCTTGTTTAGAACCTAAATCTTGATCTCTAGTCTAAGTCTAGAGCAAGATTTAGCTATATTGTTTTTTCCAGATGATGAGGAATCTGATGAAGAAGCTGTGAAGAAAACCAACAAATGTGTACTAGTCTGGGAGGTAGGTGATCTTCTGTTACCCACTGAAGCAGAACTTTAACTAATTCCCGGTTGTTTATAGCATTCTAGAGGAGCAGTGGAATGATAAAACTAAGCGATGACTGATTCCTTAAGCAATTTAGGTTTCTTTTTGGAGACCAGTGGTAAATATTTGGCAGCAGATTCTTCCTGATTATATTTCAGTTAAATTGATGAGTATATAGTGTATTTCACCTGGGAGCGGGGGAAAGTATGGAAAATTGTGGCAAGAATATAAACGCTCGGCCAAGTTGTTTATTTCATAGTCCTGGATATGAGATGTGGAAAGGGGGAAATGGATTATGGGATTTTTTTTGGTCTGAATATAATGAAAGAAGTACTAGACTTAAGA
Organism: Mustela lutreola; assembly: GCF_030435805.1. Taxonomy (NCBI): domain Eukaryota; kingdom Metazoa; phylum Chordata; class Mammalia; order Carnivora; family Mustelidae; genus Mustela; species Mustela lutreola. The sequence continues at coordinate 109,722,760 of NC_081299.1, read as the reverse complement.
ATATCAAGTTGGGAGACTGGGCAGTACCACTCCCTAGCTGTTCAACTGGACAAAACACTTAACATCAATTACTGTTGGTTTGTCTACAAAATGTGGATATTATTTTCCCTTTCTAGTTGTCAAATTTTTTCTGAGCAGAATTAGATTACTATGAATAGTGCTCTGTAAAATGGAGCTTGTTTATGGTTATACAGTTCCCTCATTTCTGAAATCTTAGTGAACCAGTGTTCGTTATGAAGAATGAATTAATGAATATTATGCTTATTCAGGCCAAAATGTCAATTAAGGATTGTTCATTATTTGAGAAGCATAAAATACCATCCTGTTTTTTCAGGAAGCATTAAAATTTTCTTTCTTGAATAATTATATCCTTATCCTGATGTGTTGCAGTAATCCTTTTATTCCCATTCCAAAATACATTTTTTACATTGTAAGTATCTTCTACCTTTGTGTTGATGTAATGTTTTTATGTTATTATTTCATATTGAGTATATGTAGATCTTCCATTTTTTTAAAGTGCTCATGTTTAGTAGCTAGTTCTTTATTATAAAAGTATTATTTCAAAAGTGGTAAATGCTTATTAAAATAAATTCTAATAACACAGAAGAACATTTACTGAAATGGTCTCCTTCTAATCTCTTATTCTTTAAGACCACTCTTTATAGGCAGTTGTTATTGTTCTTCATATATCCTTTTGTCTTATCCCAGACTTGTCCAATTTATGCATACAAATTAGAATAATAACCACCTGCATATTTAATAAATGTATTTAATAATATATTAAATAAATATATTTAACAAATATATTTAATAATAAACCCCACCTGCATATTTAAGATCGTAACCCCTTCATCTCTTCCCGTTTCTCCTCCATTTATCTCTGAGAATCCACAGGAATTGTATCTCAGGTTCAGAAACAAGCCAGGTTCTACTCTAGCTTCTTCCTGGAATTTCATCCCTGAGAGTCTCTTGAGATAGCACTAAAGTGCATGCCAAAGTGACTGCCATTGCTGCTGGCGCCTTTGGCAAGGTTGTAGTTACACACCCAATTCTGTATGGTTTTCTGTTGTAGTTCTCCTTGGGTAGCCCCCACTCTGCTCCCATTCCCCTCTTCCCCTCACCCTCATATTGTTCTTGGTCTGTGGGCCCCAAAGCCTCCTGCTTGTATACAGGGTCCCACTGAGTCTTGGTAGAAGGAGTCCTTTCAGCCTTTGGTTCTCTCCTTTAAGGCCCAAATCTAGTTCTGGAGGCCTGGTGGGTTAGTGGTTCATCCCATCTCACCCTCCATAGTCCTTCCTGACTTGCTCTTTAACCCAGGTACCAGAGCACAGAATTCCTCACCCTTTGTTCATCAAAAAAAAAAAAAAAAAAAAGAACTGTAAAGCAACAACAAAAGCAACCCCTGAAGCCTTTTATGCCTATAAATTCATGAAGACTTACACAAATATCCAAGGGAGTGGAAGTTGGAATAGCTTTTACTGTAAAATCATGCTCACTAGGCACATTGCTACACAAATGTTACTAGGTTTTAAAGATTCACTTATTCAAGGTGCGACTCCTGGCTCAGTCGGTTGTTTCTGCCTTCAGCTCAGGTTATGATCTCATGGCCCTGGGATCAAGCCTTGCGTGGCGCTCCCTGCTTAGTAGAGAGTCTTGCTCCCTCTCTCCCTCTGCCCCTCCACGCTACTTGTATGCAAACAACAGCCCTGCTTTTCTCTCTCAAATAAATAAAATATTTAAAAGTAAATAAAGATTTATTTATTAGAGAGAGAACATGTGTGCATGTGCACATGGCGGGGTAGATAGAGAGGGAGAGAATCTCAAGCAGACTCGCTGCTGATTGCAGAGCCCGATGCAGGGCTTTATCTCACAATCCTGAGATCATGACCTAAGCTGAAATCAAGAGTCAGATACTTAACTGACGGAGCTACCCAGGCACCCCAAAAATGCTACTAGGTTTTAAAAAAGAGTATTATATCTGATTTAAATTAGAAATTGCTATGTTTTGGGGCACCTGGCCAATTCAGTTGGTGGGGCTTACAGCTCTTGATATGGGGGTTGTAGTTTGGAGCCCCACGCTGGATGTAAAAATTACTTTAAAAAATAAAATCTTTTTTAAAAATTACAGTGTTCTTAACTACAGATGTCTCTTTCCCAGGGTACAGCCAAAGACCGGAGCTTTGGAGAGATGAAGTTCAAACAGTGCCCTACAGAGAACATGGCTCGAGAGCACTTCAAAAAGCATGGGGCTGAACACTACTGGGACCTTGCACTGAGTGAATCTGTGTTGGAGTCCACCGACTGAAACTACTGCGAGCCCTTGCCTCTCCCCTCCCTGCCTTTGTCTCTTCAGTCCTCTTATTCCACGTCCCAACCCAGTCCTATTTGTGTGTGATCTCAGAACTGTGCCAAGCTGACATTGGGTCAAAGGGAAAACACGTTAGTCCCTTCCCCAGTCAGCCTGGTGCTGCCCTTTATTCCCCTTATGTGCATATGATTAAAGAGTTATTTTTAAAGTTGGTATGATATTTTTCACACATTTATAGGTATTGGAGTTTGGGTCTTCAGGTGATCTTTTCTCCCAACTTCTGCAATTGCTGTGGAAAAAGAAAATTTTGCCATTGTTATTTGTGTATATAGTGAATGGATGGATGGATGGCTGAATGGATGAATATGTATTTTTGATGTCTGATGGAAATTCCTCACCTCATCTTGGAGCAAGAATGATAAATACTGTTTTTCTCCAGCAGAGTAAATAAAGGAGGAGGTGTTCAGTGGGTAAAAGAGGGTGGAACAAATCTGTTAACCTTCAAGAGAGTCACAAGGCAGACTACCTCTGGTCTTGGCTATAGTCTTAACAGGAAGTCATTTCCTTTAACAGGTACATAGATGAGAGATATGTGTTGTGGGTGAAGTGGACACAGGAAGAGTCCAAGGAGGATGTTATGGGTCAGTTTGCAAAATGGAATAGGATTCAGGAATTTAGCCTATTTCCTCTCTTTACTAATTAAAAAAATAGAAAATCTTTTTCTAAAAGGCGTGTAGTTTGTTTTTTCTTTTCCAAAGAATCTGACTAGATGTGGTTCTTTTCAGAATGTACTGTTTGTGGTTTGATTTTAGGAGTATTTAGGTCAGCATCAGTATCCATTGAAGTCCAGAATTCTTACCATATATACACTTCCAATTCATGTTGCCTGTTGAGAACCTAATGGGTACGAACACAAGAGCCATTAGAGCTCCTGTAACTTGCTCTAGTTGGAGTTTACCAGGAAGTGGTGTTGAAAAATGGATACTTGATTAGAAGTTAAAACATTCCTTATTACAAAATTAACCCTTTATTAAAAGTTTTATGTGTTCAGGTCCTAGTTAGAGTTCTAATTCAAAACAGTATGAGAGAGCTTTAGGATAAAAAAGGTAGAAGGAGACAGGAACTGCTAAAAGCCTTAAGGAAAACCTAATATGATCTCTTTTAGAGATAAGTAAACTATAACCCAGACAGGTGAGGTTAACTAATTATTCCTGGAGCAGGATGAAATCTGAAAAGTTCACCAGGCCTCAGCAATGAACTGGGTTCTTGCTAATAATCAGCTCTGTATCTGTGAGATGGGAGCCAGAGAATTGAACTTGTTTTTTGATACTTCTTGATTTAAGCAAATCCAGGGGAAAAATTCATTGTCATAGAAATATAAGTGCTTTTGCTCTTATTAAAGGATTTATCACAATAATGTGTGTAAATAATTTATATACTACTTTAAAAATGTATTATTTACATGAGGCCTTAAAAGGAATATTTATGCTCATACACAATTTTTCATTGTAAAGTATAGTGAGACTTTTTTTTTAAGATCTTCTTTATTTATTTATTTGTTTGTTTGACAGAGAGAGAGAGGGGTCACAAGTAGGTGGAGAGGCAGGCAGAGAAGGGGGGAAGTAGGCTCCTTACTGAGGAGAGAGCCCAATGCAGGGCTCAATCCCAGGACCCTGGGATCATGATCTGAGCGGGAAGAGAGGCTTTAACCCACTGAGCCACTCAGGCATCCGAGTATAGTGAGACTTAACCATGCCTTGAGCAAGTCTTTTTTTTCTTTTTAAGATTTTATTTGACATCACAAGTAGGCAGAGAGGCAGGCAGAGACAGGGGAAGCAGGCTCCTTGCTGAGCAGAGAGCCCAATGCAGAGCTCTATCCCAGGACCCTGGGATCATGACCTGAGCGGCAGGCAGAGGCTTTAACTACCCCTGAGCCACCCATGTGCCCCTTTGAGCAAGTCTTTAATCTCCCTGTGCTTCACAGTGTTTTTGTTGTCTTTAAATTTTTTGACCCCATCCATACTGTATTGAGCATTGTGTTCTATAAGCATTGCCTCTTTTATCAGAATAAATTTAAGATAGAAGTAGATTTTAGAGATGAGGAATTTGAGGCTTAGAGTAAGTAATTTGCTCCAAGGTTCTGGCTAGTAAGTAACGGAGCTTAGTTTGAACCCAGGTTCAAACTCCAAACTCCTAGCCCCTACATACGCTGCTTCATTTGTGAAATAAGGGGGTAGGAACAGCTGTGTTCTTTCAAATGAATGTTATTCCCAGAGTAGTTCCTATTTAAAATGCATTGTGAACTTTAGCAATGCCTTTCATAATGTTTGAAATTATGTATATTATGTCAGATATGTTAATGTCCGTTGTTTGTTCTCCAGAGTTCTGGTAAGAATTTTAAAAGTCATTTGGAATTTATAATAGGGAATTAAGTGAAACATCAAGGTAGAAAATAGCTTTCTTGGTTTAAAAGTGAATATAAAATAACTGGACTATTTACTCCTCCCTGTATGTAGCTTACCTTGATGAATTTCCAGAATTATCTTTTTTTTTTTTTTTTTAAGATTTTATTTATTTGCCAGAGATAGAGTGCACACAAGCAGGCAGAGAGGCAGGCAGAGGCAGCGAGAGAAGCAGGCTCCCTGCCGAGCAAGGAGCCTGATTCGGGACTCGATCCCAGGACCCTGGGATCATGACCTGAGCCGAAGGCAGCGGCTTAACCAACTGAGCCACCCAGGCGTCCCTAATTTCCAGAATTATCTTGAAAATGTTAATATCCTAGGACTATAGGTACCAAATAATTATTTTTGAATAAGGCAATTCAGTAATAACTAACACGACCATTTTAAAGTTTTCTGGGTGCATGTCATTGTTATTGTTAGGGTGCAGTTTTGCATGTTATTCAATGCAATATTCCCTGGAGATAAGAAAATACAAATAATTTCACTCAGGGCAGAAAATGTTAGTGCACAAAAGAGGCAATTTAAGATAGCTCTTGAGGGACGCCTGGGTGGCTCAGTTGGTTAAGCAGCTGCCTTCGGCTCAGGTCATGATCCCAGCGTCCTGGAATCGAGTCCCATATCGGGCTCCTTGCTCCGCAGGGAGCCTGCTTCTCCGTCTGACTCTGCCTTCCACTCTGTCTGCCTGTGCTCGCTCTTGCTCGCTCTCTCTGACAAATAAATAAAATCTTTAAAAAAAAAAAAAAAAGATAGCTCTTGAAAGATGGGTAGAATTTTGATAATAGGATGTTTTAGGCAGAAAGAACAGAATTAATTGCAAATAGAAAATTACAAGATATATTTAAGGAAAAGAACAGTTTGGAGCCCAAGGAACCATGGAGGGGAGGCATTTGAGATTATACTGGAAAGTTAGATTGGAACCATTGTGGAGAGTCTTAAAAGCCGGGACTTTTACTTAACAAACAAAGAACACTCCTTAACAAGGAACACTTTTTTTTTTTTTTTTTTTTTTTTAAGATACTTATTTGAGAGAGCACTCACAAGTAGGGGAAGCAGGAGAGGCAGAGGGAGAATCAAGCTCCCCTTTGATCGTGACCTGAGCCAAACGGCAGCCACTTAACCACTGAGCTACCTAGGTGCCCCAAGGAACACTTTTTTTGTTTTGTTTTAAGGGGAGGGGAAAAGATGTTCATCCGATAATGGTATATAAGTTGAAGAGATAGACTGAGAAGCTAATTGTGATGCTCCTGTGCTGATATCATAGTTTATTGGAATGGTAATGATAACCATAAGTAGTAGAGGGCAAAGGGAATGGAAAGCAAATTCATACAAGAGTTGTGGGGTTTTTTTTAAAGATTTTATTTGTCAGACCAAGAGAGCACAAGAGGAGGAGCGGCAGGCAGAGGGAGAGGAAGAAGCAGACTCCCTGCTGACCCTGGGATCATGACCTGAGCCAAAGGCAGACGGTTAACTGACTGAGCCACCTAGGCGCCCCCATACAAGAGATTTCTAGGTATAGGTCTATAGGATTTGATAGCTAGATGGAAGAGGTGGAAACAAAAATAACTAGAATATCCCACTTGAATATGTCTGAATGCAGGTGATAAAATTTAATCTTTAAGAGAGGATAAGGAGAGGGGCGCCTGGGTGGCTCAGTGGGTTAAGCCGCTGCCTTCGGCTCAGGTCATGATCTCAGGGTCCTGGGATCGAGTCCCGCATCGGGCTCTCTGCTCAGCGGGGAGCCTGCTTCCTCCTCTCTCTCTCTGCCTGCCTCTCTGCCTACTTGTGATTTCTCTCTGTCAAATAAATAAATAAAATCTTTAAAAAAAAAAAAAAGAGAGGATAAGGAGATAACAAAAGGGCTAAAAATGGAACTGTGGCAAATAGGGTGTGAAAACTGGCAATGGGCAGAGAAAACCATTAATTTAGTACAGTCTGATTAGGGATTGTACATTTAACAGAAGCAAAAGGAAATAAGTTTTAAGAAAAGTTTAAGTGTAATAATAGCTGACATCATCATCAAACCTTTTCTGACTCAGGCACTATTCGAACCACACATTCATTAACTCATTTAATAATTGTAGCACCACGGAGATAAAGAAATTTACCTAAAATTGCTGCTGGTAAGTGGCATAGCCTGAATTTCAGCAGTCTGGTTCTAGAGGTCTTGTTCTTAGCCATTACACTCTCTAGCAGAAAAATGGGAGGTGAACCCTGCAATAGTACACGGGAATTGGCAGTTAGCAGATAATTAGTGCCTTTGAAGTGGGTGTTTCCTCAGGACCTACTACAGTGCCCACTTATTTCACTGAGAAAATGAGCAGCTGAAGAGAATTTCTGCACATTGTGACCAAGAAATCTATCAATATGGGGCGCCTGGGTGGTTCAGTGGGTTAAGCCACTGCCTTCGGCTCAGGTCATGATCCCAGGGTCCTGGGATCGAGTCCCGCATTGGGCTCTCTGCTCAGCAGGGAGCCTGCTTCCTCCTTTCTCTCTGCCTGCCTCTCTGCCTACTTGTGATCTGTCAAATAAATAAATAAATTCTTAAAAAAAAAAAAATCTCTCAATACCTGAATCTCTTACCTACATTATCTACTTTCCTATTAAAAAGCAAAACAAAACTGTGAACCTATCACTTGATTCTATCCTCTCCCATCTATTCAAGGAAATCAATCCAACCATTGTCCCATCTCTATTCTGTATCAATATTTAACCCCCAATTTTCATTTCCATCAGCTATAATTATTTCCCATCATAGAAAAAGGACTGATGCCTTGATTTCACATTTCCCTTGGGCTTCAATTCCATTTCTCTGCTGCCTTTCTTCCTTTTATTTCTTTTTCTTTTTTAAATTAGGCTCGGTACCCAATATGGAGTTTGATCTCATAACCCTGAGATCAAGAGTCACACATTCACCAACTGTGTGAGCCAGGCACCCCTCATTTTATTTCTTGAAAGAGTTGTCTATATATGATATCTCCACTTCCCCATTCTCTGTAGAACCCTCTCCAAGCACTTCACTTCCTAGAAACAGTCCTTGTCAAGACCATCGATGATCACCATGTTGCCAAATCCGTGTTTGTCTCAGTCCTCACCCAACCTACACAGCAACAACTGACATAATTTTTTTTAAGAATTTTATTTATTTGACAGACAGAGATCACAAACAGGCAGAGAGAGAGGAGGAAGCAGGCTTCCTGCTGAGCAGAGAGCCCGATGCGGGGCTCAATCCCAGGACCCTGGGATCATGACCTGAGCCGAAGGCAGCGGCTTTAACCCGCTGAGCCACCCAGGCGCCCCATGACATAATTTTTTTAAAGATTTTATTTATTTATTTGACAGAGAGAGAAAAGAACACAAGTAGGCAGAGAGGCAGGCAGAGGGAGAGGGGAAGCAGGCTCCCCATTGAGCAGGGAGCCCAATGCAGGACTCAATCCCAGGACCCTGGGATCGTGACCTGAGCCAAAGACAGTTGCTTAACCAACTGAGCCACCCAGGTGCCCCAACAGCTGACATAATTGATTGGTCATTCCTTCTTGACAAAATTTCATTACTTTTTTAAAAACATTGTATTTATTTGTCAGAGAAAGAAAGAACAAGAGAGCAAGCACACTCAGGGGAAGCGGCAGGTTGGGAGAAGCAGGCTCTCCCGCTGAACAAGGAACCCAATGAAGGACTCAAGGGATCACTATCTGAGCCAATGGCAGCCGCTTAACGGACTAAGCCAGGCAGGTGTCCCTTCATTACTTCTTTCAGAACATTATTCTCTAGGTTCTCCCTTCAGTGGTCATTCCTTTTTGATCTCCTATACAAGTTGTTCGTTATGTCTTAGTCCTTGGACCTCTTTTCTATCTACACCCACTCATTTCCTAGGGAACCTTAACCATTTCATGGCTTTATTATCAATAACTCTTTTTAAAAATACAATTCTTAAAGTTCTATGTATGGGGCTCAGGTCATGATTCCAGGGTCCTGGGATTGAGACCCGCATTGGGCTGCCTGCTCAGTGAGAAGTCTGTTTCTCCCTTTCCCACTCCCTCTGTTTGTATTCCCTCTCTCTTTCTCTGTCTCCCTCTCTGTGTCAAATAAATAAACAAAATTTTAAAAGAATAGTAAAGATTTATTTATTTTTTTAGTACTCTCTACACCCAACGTGGAGCTGGAACTCACAACTCTCAGATCTAGAGTTGCATGCTCTTCCAGCCAGTCAAGCTCCCCTAAATACTGATATTTTAAAAAATTCAACGTACAGACTTTAACAAAAGTAACAGAGAAGGTCAAACAAGCACTTATATTAAGAGAAAAACTGACTAGAAGGAATTTTATCTTATTATTTTATTTTTTAAAAGATTTTATTTATTTATTTGACAGAGATCACAAGTACGCAGAGAGGCAGGCAGGGGTGGGGGGGAAGCAGGTTCCCTGCCGAGCAGAGAGCCGAATGCCTGCTCGATCCCAGGACCCTGGGATCATTACCTCAGCCAAAGGCAGATGCTTAGCCCACTGAGCCACCCAGGTGCCCCTATTATTTTATTTTTTAATCAGCAAGAGAGTGAGTATACACAAGGAGAATGGTAAGCAGAGAAGCAGGCTCCCCGCTGAGCAAGGAGCCGGATATGGGACTCGATCCCAGAACCTTAGGAACATGACCTGAGCTGAAGGCAGCCACTTAAGCAGCTGAACTACCCAGGCATCCAGGAATTGTATCTTTTTTTTAAAATTATTTTAAAAAATTAACATATAATGTATTATTAGCCCCAGAGGTACAGGTCTGTGAATCGTCAGGCTTACACACTTCACAGCACTCACCATAGCACATACCCTCCCCAATGTCCATAACCCAGTCACCCTCTCCTTAGCCCCACCCCCCACAACCCTTAGTTTGTTTTGTGACATTAAGAGTCTCTTATGGTTTGTCTCCCTCCCGACAGGAATTGTATCTTAAACGCCTTATAGTAACCTACTTGATGCATTTAACTGAGCTCTGTTCCTGTGAAGAATATAGATAGCTCATGTACAGGTATGGAGGAATGATTTATACATTTTCACCTTTGCACAGGTATGGATGAACATTTGTACATTCACCTTATATACATATACATTAAATCTGAAAAATATTTAATTGATGATCACCAGATAAACTTCACTTTTGTTGATCTTTTGGAAGAGGTCATCTAAAGACAAGAATATGTGGTTCTGGCTCATGAATCATGTAATGAGCCCAGTCTGGACTGTATTAGACACCAAGTCTCCTCTACTCTTCTTCAGACATCAGATAGATTTTTGGTACTTGTTTGGAAAGTTCTCTGGGTAACATGCTAGGTCACCATTTATCATAAAAAGATACAATTCAGGAACAGCCAGATGAAGAGATACACAGGGCCACATATGGGGAAAGGCGCAGAGCTTCCATGCCCTCTCTGGGTGCCTCTTTCCAAATCTCCACAAGTTCACCAACCTGGAAGCTCCAATACTAACAATGCTTTTTTTTTTTTTTTTTTGAGATTTTATTTATTTGATAGAGACACAATGAGAGAGGGAACACAAGCAGGGGGAGTGGGAGAGGGAGAAGCAGGCTTCCCGCTGAGCAGGGAACCCGATGCAGGGCTCTATCCCAGGACCCCGGGATCATGACCTGAGCCGAATACAAACCCTTAATGACTAAGTGCCCCCCTTTTTAAGATTTATTTTTTATTTATTTGGGAAGAGAGAGTGAGAGCAAGTGGGGACGGCAAGGAAGAGGGAGAGAACCTCAGACTCCTCACAGACGGAACATGGAGCCCAGTGTGGGGCTTGATCCCAGGACCCCAAGATCATGACCTGAGCCAAAATCAAGAGTTGATGCTTAACTAACTGAGCCTCCCAGGCAACCCCCAACACTAACAATTCTTTTTTTTTTTTTTTTAAGATTTTATTTATTTGACAGAGATCACAAGTAGGCAGAGAGGCAGGCAGAGAGAGGAGGAAGCAGGCTCCCTGCTAAGCAGAGAGCCTGATGCGGGGTTCAATCCCAGGACCCTGGGATCATGACCTGAACCGAAGGCAGAGGCTTTAACCCACTGAGCCACCCAGATGCCCCACAACACTAACAATTCTTAAATTGATGTTTCCTACCTAGATCTTTCTTGTGAACTTCAGACTTTTATATCTATGCCATTTATAGATCTGATATCTCAAACGCAAGCTGTCCATAACTGAAATCCTGACTCCTATTCATTTCTCACCTGACTGCTCCTCCATCTTTCTTCCCTGGTCCATCTGAGAGAACGTTTATTTCCTGCATTTTCAACCAGGGCAGTGTCACCCCACGAAAGGGAAAAATTTGGCTCTTGCATGATGAAGAAGTCTTAGATATTATAGTGGTTTAGATATTATATATAGATATAATAGATATTATATATAGATTATATTTAGATATACATAGATATTATATATAGATACTACATATAGATACTACATATAGATACTACATATAGATATAGATATAGATATAGATATAGATATAGATACTATAGTGGTAACTCATTAAAACTCAAATATACCCAACATCTTTTCTTCAAAGATTTTGTTTACTCTAGAAAGAGAGAGAGAGAGAGAGAAAGAAACTGTGCACAGAGGGGAGGGGGAACAGAGGGAGAGAGAGAGGGACAAGCAGACTCTGCACTGAGTCTGGGGTCATGTTAGGGCTTGATCCCAGGAACCTGAGACCATGACCTGAGCTGAAGGCAAACACTTGACCAACTGAGACACCCGGGCACCCCTTACCCAACACAAACTTATTCCTTACTTAATTTCTCTATTTTTTTTTTGGATAGGACAAAAACAACAATAACATTGAGTTCATGGAAGAGATACAAAATTATGCAAGGTCAATGCTACAAAATTTTGAGGCTGTGACTGGAGAACCTTCCCTTAATTTTGAAGTTCTGAATACAAGGAAATGGCCTATACCCAATTTTTTTTGACTGTCATGTAGTGCCTTGTGAATATCATTTTTGATTCTGAGTGCTTTTGTGTATGACTTGGGCTTTGAGGAGCAAATAAAAATAGTTTGTATTTTTTATTTAACTTTACCTTTGTTATTCAGTTCATCATTAACTCTGTCAAATGCTGAGAAGGAAAAAATGTCAACAATATCTGAACAACTAGCTAGTAATTTTCTGTCAAATAAAAATTTAAAATTCATTAAAAATTTTGAAGAAACAATTTTTCAATTGTTTTGCTGGAAATATAAACAATTTTGAAGGATTTGTTTATTTTTTAAATATTTTATTTATTTATTAGAGAAAGAAAGAAAAAGCAAAGCAGGGGGGAGCAGCACGGAGAGGGGGAAGCAAGCTCCCCACTGAGCAAGGAGCCTGATGTGGGACTCCATCCCAGGACCCTAGGATCATGTCCTGAGTGGAAGGCAGGTGCCTAACCAACTGAGCCACCAAGGTATTCCTATTTTCATTTTTTAAAAAGATTTTATCCATTTATTCAACAGAGAGAGACAGTATAAGAAGGGGGAGCAGTAGGCAGAGGGAGAGGGAGAAGCAGGCTCCCCACTGAGCAAGGAGCCCAATGAGGGCTTATCCCAGGACCCCAGGAACATGACTTGAGTCAAATACAGATACCTAACCAACTAAGCCACCCAGCCACAATTTTGAATGATTTAAAAAAGTGATTACATTGCTATTATGTATTTGTGTAAACCACTAATTTGCATATGTAATGGCCATAAATTATAATTTATGTAAGTAAATAAATTATTACATTAAAGTTTACTCAGCAAATGCAGTTATAAAGATTTTAAATACTAATAGCTTAAAATTTTTTTTAAACATTTTTTAAAACTTTTTTTAAAAAAGATTATTTATTTATTTATTTGACAGAGAGAGATCACAAGTAGGCAGAGAGGCAGGCAGAGAGAGAGGGAAGCAGGCTCCCTGCTGAGCAGAAAGTTCAATGCAGACTCGATCCCAGGACCCTGAGATCATGACCTGAGCTGAAGGCAGTGGCTTAACCCACTGAGCCACCCAGGCACCCCAAAGATTTTATTTATTTATTTGACAGAGAGCACAAGCAGGGGGAGCAGTAGGTAGAGAGAGAGGGGAGAAGCAGCCTCCTTACTGAGCAAGGAGCCAGATATGGGACTTAAATCCAGGATCCTGGGATCATGACCTGAGTCAAAGGCAGACACTTAACCGACTGAGCCACCCAGGCACCCCCACTTTAAATTTTTTAATTTGGGGGCGCCTGGGTGGCTCAGTGGGTTAAGCTTCTGCCTTCAGCTCGGGTCATGGTCTCAGGGTCCTGGGATCGAGTCCCACATGGGGTTCTTTGCTCAGCGGAGAGCCTGCTTCCCCCTCTCTTTCTGCCTACTTGTGATTTCTCTCTCTCTGTGTCAAATAAAACACACACACACACACACACACACTTTTAAAATTTTTAATTTTTAATTTGTGGTATTAGTACTTAAAAAATCTATTTATTAATTTAAATAATCTCTACACCCAACATGGAATTCAAACCCATGACTCCAAGATGAAGAGTTGCATGCTCTCCTAACTGAGCCATACAGGTGCCCCAAAGATTTTAGTACTGCTTTACTCTGCATTGAATAAAGCATACTGCACATAAACAGATATATAGTTTATCTGTGGCATTAAAATTCAATGTGAACTGGGAGATTAGGAGAAAATATTTAAAAAGGATCTTCAGGGGCAACATTAAAAAAAAAAAAAAGGCAGAGAAATACTGGTCTAGCTGCTCAGGTCACAAACTGTGGTGTTGTACCTGACTCATTTGTTTTTCTCATACTCACCTTAACTCCATGAGCAGTTCTTTTGGCTCTATCTTCAAAATATATCCAGGATCATGGGACGCTTGGGTGGCTCAGTGGGTTAAGCGTCTGCCTTCGGCTTAGGTCATGATCTCAGAGTCCTGGGATTGACCCCTGAGCCCTGCAAGGGGCTCTCTGCTTAGCCGGGAACCCGCTTCCCCCTCTCTCTGGCTTCCTACTCGTGATCTATCTCTGTCAAATAAATAAATAAAATCTTTAAATATATCTATATCTGTATCCATATCTATATCTATATCTATGTATATCTATATCTATTTCTGTATCTATCTCCAGGATCTGACACCACTTATCTCTTTGCTATTACTCTTGTACAAGCCATGGTTTCCTTGTCTGGATTATTCCAATAGCCTCCTTGACTGGTGGCTCTTAAATCTGTTTTTAACATAGCAACCAATTAAAAAGTTACGTGGGTTGTAACTTCCCTACTTGTAACCTCTCTGCTTAAATGTCTCCCCATCTCAAAGTTAAAAGGCAGAATCCTGGGGTGCCTAGGTGGCTCAGTGGGTTAAACCCTCTACCTTTGGTTCAGGTCATGATCCCAGGGTCCTGGGATCGAGCCTGGCATGGGGCTCTCTGCTGAGTGGGGAGCCTGCTTCCCTTCCTTTCTCTCTGCCTGCCTACTTGTGATCTCTGTCAAATAAATAAATAAAATCTTTATTTAAAAAAAAAAAAAAAAGCCAGAATCCTTACAGTCGCCAGCAAGGTCTTCCAAGAACCCCCTCCCTCCACGTCAGACCTCATATTCTGCTCCTTGTACCCTCTCTTTCTCTTCTCCAGCCAAACCGGCCTCCTTTTTCTTGCTGGAATATGTCAAGACGTAGTTGCAGTCCTTTGCACTTGGCTGATCCAGCATGTTCTTCTCCCCCTTCCCAAGACCTGCTTGGTTACCTTACTCTCAGGGTTCAGCTAAGTGTCACTTCCTTCCAAAAGCCTTCCTGGATCAGCAATTGCCCTTCTCATACAGGATCTCATAAACAAAATACTCTCTCTTTCTTACATTGTTTCAGAGAAGTAGCTTCTTGGTTCCATACACTACTACTTCATAGAATTTATTACTCCCTGACACGTATTTGTTCATGATCTGCTACTAAGCTCCATAGGTAGAATATTTTTGTTTGTTTTGCTATTATACTTCCCAGTATCTAGAACTGTACTTAGCACAAAACGTTCACCAACTTTTTGTTGAATGAACGAACACTAGATAAGAGTTTGACAAAACAGGTTCCTCGCCTCAAGAAACTGAGTTCTTTGGGGAGACGTAAAAGACTTAAAATACAGTAACTCCATGTACTTAGTGGAACACAGGAGCCTCCAAATCTGCCCAGAGGATTTACATAAGAAGATACGGTGGGAAGGCTAATCTAGGTTGTGCTAATCAATACAATAGACGGCTAGGGCTCTTGTAAACAATAATGTATTACGTGGTTGCGAGGCTATTATAACCCGCAAAGGTGAGATCATCTCGCCTTCTATTTTCTCGTCTCGAAAATTTTACTAAGCAATTCTTCGTTTCACTTCATTTACTTCCTCTTCCTATAATCCAAATAGCCTACTGGCTATGAATTGCACCGTCCAACGGGAGTGTAAAATATTGTTTGATTTGGGAGTCTGCGTAGTGAATGGCTCGCCGGAGCTGACGCATGCGCATCTTTTGAGGCACTGCAAGATGGCTGCCAGCCACCTTGTCGCGCGTCGGAGCCCCGAGGAGTTAGCGGCGGCGGCGGCCGCAGCGGCAGCAGCTGCCACAGAATAACAGTGACCTCTGAGCGGTGGGAATTACCCGGTCTGCTGTAAGAGTTGACAATCCCAAGAGGGAAACCTCGCTTGGAAGTAAAGGGCGGGGCAGAGCGATGAAGCTCCACCCCCAACCTCTCCTTAATTTGACCAACTCCCTCACCCTTCCTCCTGGTTTTTCCTCCTAGCCCTCTACACGCGGGTCTGGTGCGCAAGCGCACAAATAATCGTAGCGCCTCCTTGGCCATTAGGGCTTGAGGGCTTCTGCGCGCGCTTCCCGTTCTGGTCCTTTGATTGGTCAGACTGCCCCGCCATCACGCCTCCCTCTGCTTTCTAGGTTGAGAAGGAAGCGGGGAGGCGGAGCGAAGCGGCGCGTGCGCGATACTGTTGCTGTTCCTTTGCTGCTATTGCGTTGCAAAAAAAATCCAGTCTAGGTAGCCTTGGGCCTTTTCTGTGCTAGAGGATCTAAAGGAGAAAGATTTCTGCAACTGAAGGGGCAGTCGGGTAGTATTAAATTTAAGATATTAACGCCCAGCTTTACAGGAGCGTGGTGATAGGAGTGGGGAATAGCCTTAGCTTTGAGAGCTGAAGAGTGTAAAACCATTAGTTTCGGGGCCAGGCGTTTGGAAAGGCTTTGCAGGATCCGTTTTCAGCGCAGTTCTTCCGTGATTATTGACTGGTTTAAACACAACCCCTTGAGCAATTCTGATAAACCTTCGATACCCGCAGCCCTTAGAGCCTGTAGGAGCCACCAGCGTGCCCAGCAGCTGGTCCTCCCGTCCTACCTCTAGAAGAGCCTAGCGCGTGCACCATCCCCACCCCCTGGCCTCCTTCCCCACCTACGGCTTTCACGCACTCGCAGTGATTGTTTTGCCCGCTCCCGCTCCCGCTCCCGCCGCCGCCGCCGCCGCCGCCGCGGCCGCCAGAGGAGCAGCAGCGCTTGTGCAAACCGGGAAGATGGCGGCCGGCGGCGGCGGAGGCAGCAGTAAGGCCTCCTCCTCGTCGGCCTCTTCGGCAGGGGCTCTGGAGTCCTCGTTGGATCGAAAATTCCAGTCGGTAACTAACACCATGGAATCTATTCAAGGCTTGTCGTCTTGGTGTATAGAGAACAAGAAACACCACACTACTATCGTCTACCATTGGATGAAGTGGCTCCGGAGATGTGAGTGTTGGGGGTGACTAGGGAAGGGAAGACTGGGGAAATGGAAGGAAATCCTTCCAGAAACGCCTGGGTTTTTTTCCCCACGGAGCCACTGCATTCGGTTGGCGTTGTTCACATTAATGCTTTGACGCGAGTGTTCCCAAACCCAGCCTCCATTCCTAGCCACAGTTGTCCTGAGCTGCCGGAGGCTCATCATTTCTTGGATTTTTTTATTAGCTAGTTACCCACTTGGGGTGTGTGTGTGACCTTGGGCTGTTGGGCCCAGATCATTAGAGATTTAGGTGTTATTTTAGAGCCTTGTAAGGTGCTGTTGTCTTTACTGAACCTTCGCGGAAATTATCGCGTCCGTTTATTTCTTACAGGCCTAGACGTGCTCATGATTTCTGGTTTTCGTGATGATAGACAAGCTATGGTTTAAGCAGTAGCAAAACCACTTCTTTGGTATATGTTGGACCACTATTTTACGCTGAACTATAATTCGTGATCTGTTATACGAAGGGCCTTGCTTGGGTGAATGTTACGAAGTAACGGGAGCTCCACGTAGAGCTGAAGCGACCACCTGGGAGGTTTCCCCGTACCTGTGTTTGCTGCAATAAAACACGGGCTTCTTGATACTGCCCGGAAATAACTGCAGTCAGTATCATCACTTAATACCTTAAAATGTAAAACATGTCTGGCTTCTTTTCAGTCACTTGAGATACCTTTTTTAAAGAATAAGTTTGGCTTCATAGGCAATCAAAACAGGAAATCGGGATAATATATGGTACTTTCTTTCCCAAGTAACTGCTTTTTTGTCTCCCTTGGGTATTTTTTTCCACTTTGCTTCTTTTCTACAGAAAAGAGGTATGTATATTAAACTGTCAGGAAGCATGGACTGTCTCCAAAACATTTCAAATCTTTTAGGAGCAAGTGTGGAGAATTCATTGTTGCTTCCTGCTGAGAAGAGGGTTAACCCTAAATCCATATATATTTATTTGACATTTTGGTCTTTTGTTGCTTCTTGTCTATGGCATGTCACCAGTGAGACCCATCATCCAGTTCCTCTTCTTACTCCACTTCTGCCATTGGCCCTATAGTGTTTTGGTTTGTGTTAACCTTTGGGGGAGTAGATGGATAAAGCTTACAAAATCATAGGCCCCAATCTTCAGACTATGTGTGTAAAGTTATTGTTGGTAGAGATGTGGCACTTGGAGTAATATATACTGAAAAGGTTGTAGAACCAAGACAGGATTACCAATATTTACCAATAGATTGGTGTTACTTTCTTCCGAAGAAGTAAAATTAGAACATACAATATAAACTATGATAACAGTTATCATTAAAAGACTCACATGTTTAAGGATCTGCTATGTGCCCAACCCTTTATTGCCACTTACGATATATCCATCTCATTATACTTTAAAATAACCCTAAGAAGTGGATTTTTTTTTACATATGGGGAAACTAAAGCCCAGAAGTGTTAAGTAAATTGCTTAAGATTACACAGAAAAAGTGTGGAGTTAGGATTTGATTCCACCATATCAGATGACAGTGACCACATTTAACTTTGTAGTAATGTTTTCAAGATTAAAAGAAAATTGTTCTTTAATGTACTTGGTACACTAGGTGTACCAATGATACACCGTGGTAGCAAATGCTCATCCAAGTCTGAAACATACTTTCTTTAATTGTCTTAAAACATTTTTACAAAATTATACAAGCATTTAACATTTCCTACCTTTGAGCTCTGGTGCTTTACTTGCATGGTTACATCATTTGCAAGACTAAGTTGGTCCCCATCCCTGCCTTGTGGGATTTCAAATGACAATTAGAATTTTTTTTCTAGTTAGCAATAATGAGATATACTGGAGCCAGAAGTTTTCTGCCTCTACTATTGTTGATATTTTGCCCGAGCTTATTTCCCCTGTTGATATCTTGAGTGAAAAAGTGATTGCTCTAGTAAAATACTTGATTTGAAGTGCATTATATGTAATTTATGTAGTTAAATGCTTTTGGCTTTCTAAAAACTTGATTCTTTTTTCCCTAGTGTAATGGAACTTTCTAAAAATGGTTCAGGGTTATTTGTAGTCATTTTGTGTTTACCTTTAATGAACATCATCTATTTAATCTATTTCAATGTAAATAAAATTTGAGAGAAATTTTCAGGAGAGTAATGAAGGGCACAGTGAAAATAGTTGATGCATTAGGCTTCATTTAGTTTCATATTTCTTTACAGTTGGGATTATTTTAGTTTGAGTTCGTTTCTAAGTCGGGTTTAGGCAAGTCTGCGAAATAGGTGTCTCTGGCATTCCCAGCCTTCGTGTCTGTTTTCCCGATGTTACTTTTGCTTCTCTTTTTTATTCTAGCATCCATTATTTAATAAGTTGTGTTTAGACCTCAGTGTGAATTTAAGTGTGTTAGCTCTTCCAAAGATATTTTCATATGACCCTTTATTCCATATGTTGTAATGAGAGGCTTTTGTTGATTTTAAAGGAAATAATTTGGAGAAAGCAAGTAGGCTTCTGGAAGATACACTCCATAGCTGGGTTCTAACTGATTTTATTTAGGCTTTTTAAAATTTGTCCTGAAGCATTTATTGCCATCATTTTTAAAACTGATCTTTCTATAGCATAAACAGATGTCATTACTGTGTTTCAGAATCCTCCACTGATGTCCCATTGCAACAGGTTAGAATCTAAATTTCTTTATTGTGGTCTATAAGTTCCTACACCATCTGCCTTGCCTACTACCTCTCAGGTTTCTTCCAGTTCCATTTCTGCATCATTTAGATTCAAGCTCGTGTATTACCTGTTCAGAAAGGCCCTCTCTTAATTGACCTTATTTCAGGTGGTCACTTTGATTGCCTTCTGTCACTTCACATTGTTTTCAGTATATGAAATTACCTTGCTTATTTGTTTACATGTTTATTGTTTGTCTTCTCCCACCAGATGATAGAGCTAGGTCTTCTTTGCTGCTGTATCCTCAAGCAACTAAAACAGTGTTTGGCACAAAGTGAGCTGTCAGTAAATATTTGCCGACATAATTTTGTGTATTAATCAAGAACTTGAATTGTTTTAATTTCTATTTATCAGAAAGATGCTTATAATTAGTGAAAGAAATGATTGCTATGGTTTTCAGCAGGTTCAAGATATGGCTCTTTTTGGACTTGATGTTCATATAACCAGATTTTCATTTCTTTACTTCATTTGTCCCTCCCATTTTTAATGTAAAATAGAAATCAATGTGGAAAAGTAGAAAAATGCAGACTTTAGAATTAGACATAGATTCAGACCTTAATTCCATCATTTAATACTTAGGTGACTCTACACTTATATTGCGAGCCCCAATTTCTGATCTGTAAGTAGAGGTAATAATTATCTCATAGAATTGCTGTCTAGGTTTGAAAAGATTATTTATTTTAGCATAGGTTCTAGCATATCCAGAATTTTCAAATTATTTATTATGATGACAGTGATGATGCAGATAAAGATTGTCTTTATCTTAAAATCCTGAGTATCCAGAATAATTACAGCAGAACTTTTTTGGGATATAGTGCTGGAAATTCCCAGTTGGAGCAGATGGATTGGACCAGACACTAATGAATTAACAAGTGCTCTGAAGAACTAGTAGGACAAAATGGAAATTACTGTGTTCATGATATTTCCATGTTGTCTTGTTTCTTTTTAAAAGTAATTTATTTATGTATCAGAGAGAGAGCAGTGCACAAGCAGGAGGAATGGCAGGCAGAGGGGGGAAGCAGGCTCCCTGCTGAGCAAGGAGCCCCATGTGGAACTGAAGCGTTTCACCCAAGCTGAAAGCAGACGCTTAACCCACTTAGCCACCCAGGCAACCCATGTTGTCTTGTTTCTAACCATTGAATGGGTTGGTCTGTTTTAGAAGGTGGTCTGAGAATTTAAGTGAGTTTTTTAAGAAAGGATATAGAAAAATAGAATCATTTGTAGAGCAGAAAATCTGTTAAGAAGTCCCTTCAGCTATTTTTGATACAAACTAAATATTTTACACCCACCCCAGACCTTGTACTGATTAACCCACTTCATTAGTTATCAACTTAATGGCCAGTCTTTTTTTCTTCTGCCTCCCCTTACTTTTTACCCCTTCCACCTCATTTGAAGGAACTCATAGTACAATGTTTTTTTTTTCTACAAGAGAAACTATTACATAAACATGGGCTAGCAAAAAAAAAAAAAAAATTCTCTTTTTACAGGATTAAATTGTTGGAGAGAATTTGCAAAGTGCAGTTACTGTTTTGATTTATGGCAGTGGTTTCTCAGTTTAGTACTCACAGATCCTTAGCTGGACTATGAAGATGGTGATAATTTTTTTTTTTTTTAAAGATTTTATTTATTTATTGGACAGAGAGAGATCACAAGTAGGCAGAGAGGCAGGCAGAGAGAGGAGGAAACAGGCTCCCTGCTGAGCAGAGAGCCCGATGCGGGACCCGATCCCAGGACCCTGAGATCATGACCTGAGCTGAAGGCAGAGGCTTAACCCACTGAGCCATCCAGGTGCCCCCAGTCCTCATAGATCTTTGAAGTGTAGGTATTGTTATGATCGCCATTTTATGGATGAGAAAACAGAGACACTAAAAGATTGAGTAACTTGCTGATGGTTACAGAGGTATTAAGTGGTAGAGCCAGGATTCAATCCAGACATTCTGGATTTAGGGTGAATACTCTTCACCACTACTATACTGCTTTTCTGATCCATAAAATACTCTCTTTCTGCCATGCAGAAAACCTTTCATTACTTGCTTATTTATCCAAGGTTAGGCTTTGTAGATTAACCAGAATGTTGAAATTTTAAATCTCTGTGGGTGTTTTTGTTTTTGCATTCTGTGGCAAAACTGATTATCTTGTGTGGATTTTGAGTTCTGATAGTATTTATGTTTTTGCTTGAAAATATGGTAACTATGAAAGCTGACTACTAGATAAAAATCTCTAAATATGGGGTTATTTGGATTAAATAATAAATTTTTTTTTTTAAAGATTTTATTTATTTATTTGTCAGAGCAGCAGAGAGCACAAGCAGGGTGAGCAGCAGGGAGAGGGAGAAGCAGACTCCTCACCAAGCAAGGAGCCTGATGTAGGGCTCAATCCCGGGAGCCTGGGATCATGACCTGAACCAAAGGCAGACACTTAAGGACTGAGCTACCCAGGCAGCTGCCTTTTTTTTTTTTCTTTTAAGATTTTATTTATTTATTTGACAGAGATTACAAGTAGGCAGAGAGGCAGGCAGAGAGAGAGGGAGAAGCAGGCTTGCTGCCAAGCAGGCAGCCCGATGTGGGGCTCAATCCCAGGACCCTGAGATCATGACCCGAGCTGAAGGCAGAGGCTCAACCCACTGAGTGACCCAGGTGCCCCTGCCTTTTTTTTTTAAGTAATTTCTGCCCAATGTGGGGTTGAACTCAACGACCCCAAGGTCAAGAGTTACTGAGGTGACTGACTGAGCTAGCTTGGTGCTCCATAAGAGTTTTCTTGACAAAAAGTTCGGGGCATAGTATTGGTCAGTGGGGAGTGGAGTCTGCTATTGTATATATATATATATATATATATATATATATTTTTTTAAAGATTTTATTTATTTATTTGTCATAGAGAGAGAAGCGAGAGCAATCACAGGCAGACAGAGTGGCAGGCAGAGGAAGAGGGAGAAGCGGGCTCCCCGCCAAGCAAGGAGCCCGATGTGGGACTCGATCCCAGGACGCTGGGATCATGACCTGAGCCGAAGGCAGCAGCTTAACCAACTGAGCCACCCAGGCGTCCCAGCTATTGTATATTTGATATTCCGCAAATCTGAGGGTCTGGGACCATTTCTGCAGCTTTGGCTTCTGAAATGTACTTTTTTTTGGCACAGATTTAAAAATTTTTGTTATTTTTTAAAATAATAGAGGTTGGAGTGCCTGAGTGGTTCAGTCAGTTAAGCATCTGCCTTAGGCTCAGGTCATGATCTGGGGGATCCTGGGGTTGAGCCCTGCATGGGACTCTCTGAGAAGCAGGGAGTCTGCTCCTCCTCCCTCTTCCTCAGCCTCTCCCTCTGCTCACATACATGCTCTCTCTCTCTTAATAAATAAATAAAATCTTTAAAAACAACAACAGAGGTCAACCACAGATGTAGATCTCCAGCAATAAAAGCAGTATCTCAAGTGCCAGATACTTAGCAATTTAGGTTTCCTACCTAATAATACCAATACCTACCTATTAAGTCACAGGTAATAGTTGTAAGTATCTGTGATGTGATCCAAAAGCCTAAAAACAAAAAGTAAACACAAAAGCCTAAAAACAGCTGGCATAGTTAACTGTTTATTCTCTTTGAAATCCATTCTTGGCAGCAAATATGTAGGCTAGACATGTAGAATATATAATATATAACAGTACTGCCATAGGCATAAAGCTTTATAATTACATATCACATGTATACAGACGAATAATACAGGTGAACTAGAGAACAGATTCTAACTTTGAGTAGGAAGATGCGTTTTGCTTATAAGTCCCTAGTTTACATTCGGTTCTTTAACAACTATTTGTTGAATACCTGTTGTACCAAGGCCTGGGGATATAGCACGTGAACCAAATGGAGAAAAATTTTGCCCTCTTGGAGCTTATACTCCAGTGAGGTGAGACAACAAGAAAATAAGTAAAATATTAAATATATGTGAAGGTAAAAGTATTAGAAGTGCTGTAGAGAAAGTAGGAAAGGGAAATACAGAGTGTTATAGGGGTTTGCAGTTTTTTTTTTTTTTTTTTTAAGATTTTATCCATCCACTTTGACAGAAAGAGAGAGAGAAAGAGAGTGCACAAGCAGGGGCAACATCAGGCAGAGGGAGAAGGAGGCTTTCCAAAGAACAAGGGAGCCCAGCGTAGGACTTGATCCTGGGACTTCCGGAACATGACCTGAGCCTCAGATGCCCAACTGACTGAGCCACCTAGGTACCCAGGGGTTTGCAGTTTTAAATTAGGTTGTAAGAGAAGGCCTCACTGGGAAGGTGACATTTGAGCAGGGAAATGAGGTATTGCAGTATAGATAAATGAGAGTGTGAGGAGAGAATGTTCCAACACAAAGAGAACAGAAAAATACAAAGGTCCTGAGGGTAGAATGTGCCTGGAAAGTTTAAGGAAGGGCAAGAAAGCTTTTGTGGCTGGAAAGGAATAGGTACAGTGAGGTTTGGCAGATGATCTCAGAGATTATGGTGGGTGATGGTGGGAGGAGAGGCATATCACAGTGTCTTATAGGTGTCAGAAGGACTTTTTTGGCTTTCAGTCTAAATTAGATGGGGAGCTATTTGAGCAGAGGAATGACATGAACTGACTTTTTTTCTTTCTTTCTTTCCTTTTTTTTTAAGTGAGCTCTAGGCCCAGTGTGGGACTTGAACTTGTGATGCTGAGATCAAGAGTCACGTGCTTGGCGGACTGAGCCAGGGAAGGCATCCCATGATTTATGTTTTTAAAAGGTCATTCTGCAGGGCACCTGGCTTAGTTGGTTAAGTGTCTGCCTTTGGCTTAGGTTGTGATTCCAGGGTCCTGGCATCTATGGCGGCATTGGGCTCTCTCCTCAGCAAGGAGTCTGCTTCTCCCTCTTAGTCTCCCTCTGTGCTATCTCTCTCTCAAATAAATAAAAAAACCTAAAAAAAAAAAAAAAAAAAAGGTCATTCTAGTTGCTGTAGAAACAGGGATACCAGTTAGGTGGCTGTTGTAGTAATCCTAGAGAAAGGTGCTGGTGGTTTGGACCAGGCTGTGGCCCATATGGAGGTGATAAATAATTTAATTCTGGATCTATTTTGAATGTAGGTCTAACTGGATTTCTAGATGGATTAAACATGGGCTAAGAGAGTAAAGTAATCCAGAATGACTCCAGTTTTTTGCTGGACTAGGAAGAGTTGATATTTATTAATATGGGGAAGGCAGTAAGTGGAGCAGATTTGGGGAGGAAGATCAGAATTTTAGTTTTAAATGTTAGGTTTGTGTTGTCCATATTTTAAAGTATCTTTATTGAGATATAATTCACAAATACAAGATTCATTCATTTAAACTGTAAAATCAGTTGTTTTAGTATGTTCACAGAATTGTCCAACAGTCACTATAGGGTGTCTGTTTAGTGTATAGATTATTTTTGGAGCCACAGAGATTGAGCTACATGGGAGTTAAGTATAACTAGATGGGGCACCTGGGTGGCTTAGTGGGTTAAGCCTCTGCCTTCAGCTCAGGTCACAATCTCAGGGTCCTGGGATCAAGCCCCGCATCTGGCTCTCTGCTCAGTGGGGAGCCTGCTTCCCCCTCTCTCTGCCTGCCTCTCTGCCTACTTGTGATCTCTCTCTGTGTGTCAACTAACTAAATAAAATCTTTAAAAAAAAAAAAAATCTTAAAAAAAAAAGTATAGATAGAGAAGGAAGCATGGGAAGAGTACTAAGTGTAGATAGAGAAGAGGTCCAGAGAGAAGGCTCTGGGGCAGTCAGTATTTCAGATACTTCTTTCTGCTTATTTGATCTAATATGTTCTTGGCTTAGGTTCTTTTTGAGGTTCAAGGTAAACTTTATCTCAGCTCCCCAAAGAAGTAATCTATTTTGAGCTCTTGTTTAGACTAAATGGCACTTCCGGATTAGTTAGGCGGTAACTGTATCTTAATTACCAATTATAAAATTATTGCATAATGATTCTCTCCCTCTCCTTTGGATGCTTAGGTCACTTTTTCTTTATTCCACTGCCCTAAATTCATAGAGATGTACATAATATTTTCCATGTTTCCTGACAGTGTTTTAAAACATGAACTACCTAATTATGACATATTTCATTACTAGATGGCATATACTAAATGAGCTTTTTCACTTGGATTGTGAGACTTTACAGTCAGTCATTATGTTCTTCATTTAGCTATGTTGTCTCTGAAATACAGAAGGGTGACACTATAAACATGGCCGTAGGTGGGTTTGAAGCATTATATATGACATAATTTTGTTATACATTCCATAGTAAGCTAAATGTTAAATTATGTAGCAAGTAAACATTCCTATAGCTAAAAGTGTGAAACAATATTGACAAACTTCGAATGGTTCTTTGGTATGGAAAGGAAAATTTCATTGGCAGTGAAAAAATACTAATTAAAATTTGCTCAGATAGGTCACAACAAAATTATAGTTTTGTCTGCATAGAAGGAGTGAGTGTATGTATGTGTATAATTTCTTTTTTCTTTTAAAGATTTTATTTATTTATTTAAAGATTTTATTTGTTTATTTGAGGGAGTGAGTAAGAGAGGGAGGGAGAAGGAGAAGCAGACTCCCAGCTCAGCAGGGAGCCTAATGCAGGGCTGGATCCCAGGACCCCGAGACCCTGGGATCATGACCTGAGCCGAAGGCAGCCGCTTAACCAACTGAGCTACGCATTTATTTAGCATTTATTTATTTAAGAGAGCAAGAGCGAGCCTACGCAAGCACACACAAGCTAGGGAGGAGCAGAGAATGACGGAGAGGGACAAGCAGACTCCCTGCTAAGCAGGGAGCTGGTGTGTGGACGTGTGGCTCCATCCCAGGACCTGATCATGACTTGAGCTGAAGTCAGACAGTTAACCAGCTGAGCTACCCAGATGCTCCTGTATGTGTATAATTTCTTAGGGGGTAGAGGCTTATTGATTTTATTTTTAGTGACTTGGCTTCCTGCTTTTCATAAACTAATAAATCATAGATGCATCCAAACTCCTTTTCTCCTAAGCTTTTGTCAAACAGTTATGATACTTGTTTAAAAATTTCAAATGTTGGCAAAGTAAGGATACAGAAGGTTTTTTAAGGTGTAGAAGGAGCTCAGAGACCCTAGTAAAATTACTCCAGAACTCAATAGTGTTATACAAACCAGCTAGACTGAGTTTCTCATCTGTTTGTCAAGGAAACAAAAAGTAGTTTGTGTTTTGTGGTGCTTTCAGATCCCACTGCCTCCACAGATTTTAATTATAGAACACTGGAGAAATGCACATCTTGTGGAAAAAGTAATAGAACAGAGTTACTCTTTTTGGAAAAAAGGCAACAATTCCATCTGTGCTTTGGAATATTGAAGTTTTTCTAAGAACAGTTAAAAAAAAAACCCAATTTTTATTCTTTTCTTAACAAACATTGAAATAGAGTCTCTTTGATGAAAGAAATGAAGTGTTCAGTATTCCGGGTTTATTTTGTTTGTGGCCTTTATCTTTGCCTCCTCTCTTCTCCTTCCACTTCACTTTCTAGTGGTTAGTTTCACTTACTTTCACTCTCTGGTTCTTTGGTAACCCACTAGCCGAGAGTGTGTGTTTCTTTATTACCCTTTAGTAAAAGTTGCACTGTTAGAAGGGAAAAGATCTTTTAATGTTAAGAATTGTAGCTTAAGGGGCGCCTGGGTGGCTCAGTGGGTTAAACCGCTGCCTTCGGCTCGTCCTGCGATCGAGCCCCGCATCAGGCTCTCTGCTCAGCTGCGAGCCTGCTTCCTCCTCTCTCTCTGCCTGCTTGTGATCTCTCTCTGTCGAATAAATAAATAAAATCTCTCAAAAAAAAAAAAAAAGATTAAAAAAAAATTGTAGCTTAACATTTTAAAAAATATTTACTTTTTTTTTTTTTAAGATTTTATTTATTCATTTGAAATATATATATGGGGGGGGAGACTGAACAGGGAGAGAGGCCACAAGAGAGGGAGAAGCAGGCTCCCCACCAAGCCAGGAGCCCGAGACCATGATCTGAGCTGAAGGCAGACGTTTAACCATCTGAGCCGCCCAGGCTCCCCTATTTATCTGTTTAAGTTTATGTATTTAAGTAATCTATACAACCAGCATGGAGCTCATACTTAGGACCCCAGGATCAAGAGCCACATGCTTCTCTGACTGAGCCAGCCAGCCACTCATGACCCTGAGATCATGACCACCATTTTTTATTTTAAAAAGACCAGAATGGATCCTATATTGTTTTCGGGTTCCCTTTACCATCAGGGTAATTTTAAAACTGTAGTAAATGGGTTATTTTAGGGGCACCTGGGTGGCTCATTGGGTTAAAGTCTTTGCCTTCAGCTCAGGTCATGATCCCAGGATCCTGGGATGGAGCCCCGTATCAGGCTTTTGGCTCCCTGCTCAGCAGGGAGCCTGCTTCACCCCCACCCCCACCCCTCTGCCTGCCACTCTGCCTACTTGTGATTTCTGTCTGTCAAATAAATGAATAAAATCTAAAAAGAAAAAAATGTCTTTTAAAAAACTGTGTTATTTTGCGTGCCTGGGTGGCTCAGTGGGTTAAGCCTCTGCCTTCGGCTCGGGTCGTGATCTCAGGGTCCTGGGATCAAGCCCCGCATTGGCCTGTTTGCTCAGCGGGAAGCCTGCTTCCCCTCCCCTGTCTATCTGCTTCTCTGCCTACTTGTGATCTCTCTCTCTTTGTCAAATAAATAAATCAAATCTTTTTTTAAAAATGTGTTATTTTAAAATGATGAATTCTGTGTCCAGGGGACAGTCACTATTACTCAAATTATTAAAATTTATAGTGTGTTCCTATGTCCAAAGTTAGAGAATTTAGAAAAAATTAGAAATACTGAGTACTTGCTCTGTGTAGAACTCTCGATTGGAATTATAAGGAATTTAACTCTTAGTAACTTAGAAATTGAACAAAAATAACTCATTCTGGGACGCCTGGGTGGCTCAGTTGGTTAAGCAGCTGCCTTTGGCTCGGGTCATGATCTCAGCGTCCTGGGATCGAATCCCACATCGGGCTCCTTGCTCAGCAGGGAGCCTGCTTCTCCCTCTGCCTCTGCCTGCCATTCTGTCTGCCTGTGCTTGCTCTCTCCCCCTCTCTCTCTCTGATAAATAAATAAAATCTTAAAAAATAACAACTCATTCTGGAAAGTAGTATGATAGTGTGAGGTTTTTATATGCTATAACAGTTGGACGATTTTTTATTTTTATTTTTTAAAGAATTTATTTATTTGACAGAGATCACAAGTAGGCAGAGAGGCAGGCAGAGAGAGAGAGAGGAGGAAGCAGGCTCCCTGCTGAGCAGAGAGCCCGATGTGGGGCTCAATCCCGGGACCCTGGGATCATGACCTGAGCCGAAGGCAGAGGCTTTAACCTACTGAGCCACCCAGGTGCCCTGAAAAAATTTTTTTTTTTTTTAAATTTGAGAGAGAGAGAGAGAGAGAGAGGACAAGCAGTGGGCAGCAGGAGTGGGAAAAGCAGGCTCTCCGCTGAGCAGGGAGCCCGATGCAGAGCTGGAGCACAGGACAGTGGGATCATGACCTGAGCTAAAGGCAGACATTTAACTGACTGAGCCACCCAGGCGCCCCATAAGCTGTAACAGTTTAGAAGAGGGTATCACTTTTTGGTTGGGGTGAAGGTATGGTGGATATATACGTATTACCTATAATCTTGATATCAACTCTGCAAAATAAGACTTATCTGCGCTTTAAAATTTTATAATCTGAGGGAAGTTGATTGATTATTTGAGGAAATTGTCAGAACATTTATTGCATAGGAAAAGGAAACCAGAGGTGCCTGTGTGGCTCCAGTCGGTTGAACGTCTGCCTCAAACTCCCAGGATTGAGCCTACATTGGGCTCCCTGCTCAGCAGGGAGTCTGCTTCTCCCTCTGCCCCTCACCAGACTTGTGTTCTCTCACTCACGCGCTCTCTCAAATAAAATCTTAAAAAAAAAAAAGGAGAGGAAACCATACCTGATTTCAGGGTAA
This sequence comes from Mustela lutreola, assembly GCF_030435805.1. Classification (NCBI taxonomy): domain Eukaryota; kingdom Metazoa; phylum Chordata; class Mammalia; order Carnivora; family Mustelidae; genus Mustela; species Mustela lutreola. The sequence continues at coordinate 109,693,583 of NC_081299.1, read as the reverse complement.
GGCTAATTTTGGTTTGTTTTATGTAGGCAGAAGTTGAGAGTGGGAGAGAAAAGAAATACAGTGGATTAAAGCCTGAGTTGCTCACAGATACTTCACTATTATTTAGCAGTGTTCTTTATTAAATTTCCAGTCATTAATATAGTTAACTTCACAAATGTCACTAATAGATTTAATGATAAATAGCCAACAAGGCACCTCGCTGTCTCAGTAGAGTGTGCGACTCTTGATCTCAGGGTTGTGGGTTGGAGTCCCATGTTGGATGTAGAGATTATTTAAAAATAAAATCTTTTTTTTTTTTTTTAAGATTTTATTTATTTATTTGACAGACAGAGATCACAGGTAGGCAGAATTGGGGGGGGGGCACGCTCCCTGCTGAGCAGAGAGCCTGATGCAGGGCTCAATCCCAGGACCCTGAGATCATGACCTGAGCTGAGGGCAGAGGCTTAATCCACTGAGCCACCCAGGCGCCCCTAAAAATTAAATCTTTAAAAAGAATAAATAGGGCACCTGGGTGGCTCAGCCCATTAGGCATCTGCCTTTGGCTCAGGTTGTGATCCCAGGATCCTGGGATCAAGCCCTGCGTTGGGCTCCCTGCTCAGGGAGTCTGCTTCTCCCTCTCCCTCTCTGCCACCCCTGCTCATGCTCTCTCTCTCTCAAATAAATATCTTTTTTTTTAAGATTTTATTTATTTGAGAGAGAACACAAGTAAATTTTATTTGAGAGAGGGGCAGAAGGAGAAGCAGCAGCAGCAGGAGCCCAGTGTGGGGCTGGATTCTAGGATCTTGGTATCATGACCTGAGCTGAAGGCAAAGGCCTAACCAACTAAGCCACCCAGGCGCCCCTAAATTTAAAAAAAAAAAAAATCTTAAATAAATAGTCAACGTATACCAGATTTTTATGTGATCTTATTTAATATAACAACTCATGAGGTAATTACTGTATATAATTTTTATTACTGAGTAAGTGTATTAGTAATGTAAATGTAAAATTAACTACACTGGTGACAGGCAAAATAATAAGACAAAGGATAGTAAGTGAAGTACTTGAAGTCTCAGTGAGGGAGAATTTATCGAAGGCATAGGGGTGGTAAACAGTAGAGCCAAGATTCAAATCTAAGTAGTATTTTTTTTTTAGGTATTTATTTATTTATTTGTATATGTATGTGTCAGAGTGAGAAAGAGAGAGAGGCAAGCAGAGGGAGATGCAGACTCCTTGCTGAGCAAGGGGCCTGATCTGGGACTTGATCCCCAGACCCCTGAGATCATGACCTGCGCTGAAGGCAGACACTTAACTGACTGAGCTACCCAGGCATCCCCCCCACTTTTATTTTTTTTAAGTAGTAGCTAGGGGAAGAGGGAGAGAATCTTAAGAAGGCTCCATATGCACCACAGAGCATAACACAGGGCTTGTTATCACAACCCTGAGATCATGACCTAAGTTGAAATTAAGGATCGAATGCTTAACTGACTGAGCCACACAGGCACCCCCAGATCTTTTTCTTTTTTTAAGATTTTTAAAATTGTTTTTGAGAGAGAGAAAATGGGACCAAGCCTGGGGTGGGGTGGAGGGAGGAGCAGAGGGAGAGGGAAACCTAAGCAGGTTCCTTGCTGAGTGCAGAGTCCGCCCTGGGGCTTAATCCCATGACTCTGGGATCACCATCTGAGCTGAAACCAAGGGCTGGACGTTTAACTGACTGTGCCACCCAGGCACTCCCAAATTCAAGCATTCTTGACTCCAGAATCTGTGCTCTACCATGGTGCTAGACTGCTTCCCACTTCTTCCTAAGTTTATTGGTATTTTAGTGTCCCATAGACACTATGTTATATATAGTATAATAGATTTCAAACAGCCTTGTGGTTTTTTCCCCCCAGCTTTATTGAGATATATTTGACATATAACATTGTATAAATTCAAGGTATATAATGTGATGATTGTTTTTTTAAGATTTTTATTTATTTATTTGACAGAGATCACAAGTAGGCAGAGAGGCAGGCAGAGAGAGAGGAGGAAGCAGGCTCCCTGCTGAGCAGAGAGCTGGATGTGGGGCTTAATCCCAGGACCCTGGGATCATGACCTGAGCCAAAGGCAGAGGGTTTAACCCACTGAGCCATCCAGGCACCCCTCATGTGATGGTTTGATACACATATATATTGTAAAATAATTACCACAATAAGGTTAGTTAACATGTGTATCACCTCACAATTACCTTTTTGTTGTTTTATTTTTTAAAGATTTTCTGTATTTATATTAGAGAGCATGCTCATGCACGCAGGCAAGTGTGGGGAGGAGCAGAGGGAAAGGGAGAGAATCTCCAGTAGACCGCACAGAGCCCAGTGCAGGGCTTGATCTGAGGATTCTGTGATCATAACCTGAGCCAAAACCAAAAGTCAGAACCCCAACTGAGTGAGCCACTCAGGTGCCCCATTGTTTTTGCTTTGAGAGAAAGAGAGTGCATGCGCATGCGCAAGAGGGGGTGTGCAAAGGGAGAGGGAAAGAATTTTACCCACTGTGGAGCCCGAGTCCGGCTTGAACTCAGTACCCTAAGATCAAGACCTGAGTTGAGATAAAGAATCAGTTGGTTGCTTAACCAGCTGAGCTGATCAGGTGCCTTACCTTTTTTGTTGTTGTGAAAATATTTAAGATTTACTGTCTTAGCATCTTTCAGGGTTGTTAGCTATAGTATAAGGCTGTACATGAGCTCCCCAGAATCTTATTCATCTTTTTTTTTAATTTTTAAAATTTTTATTATTTTTTAAAAGATTCTATTTATTTGACACAGAGAGAGAGAGAGATCACAAGTAGGTAGAGAGGCAGGCAGAGAGATGGGCGAAGCAGGCTCCCCGCTGAGCAGAGTCCAGTGCAGGGCTCCATCCCAGGACCCTGAGATTGTGACCTGAGCCTAAGGCAGAGGATTAACCTACTGAGCCACCCAGGCACCCCATCTTATTCATCTTTTTTTTTTTTTTTTTTTAAGATTTTATTTATTTACTTGTCAGAGAGAGAGAGAACGCACAGGCAGACAAGTGGCAGGCATAGGCAGAAGGAGAAGCAGCCTCCCTTCCAAGCAAGGAGCCCCGATGTGGGACTCATTGCTAGGACGCTGGGATCATGACCTGAGCTGAAGGCGGTCGCTTAACTGACTGAGCCACCCAGGCATCCCTTATTCATCTTTTAATTGGAAGTTTGTACACTTTGACCAACATCTCCGCATTTCTGCCACTCTCTAGCCCCTGGAAACCACTATTCTACTGTTTCTATGAGTTCATGTACCTGCGTATTTTTTTTCATGATTTCACACAACTGTGAAGTTGAAGGAACTCATTAATTCATATATAGAAATAAATTGAATATGATATGATATGAGATCCTAGTTGTTTTTTTTTATTAAACCAGACATTAGATTTTAAAAAATGTAAAACAATGCTACTTACCTTTACAAAGTAGCATTTAAAAAAAATATTTTTATTTGAGAGAGAGGGGCCCTCCAGAATGTGTGCATGCAAGTGAGTCGGGGAAGGGGCAGAGGGAGAAAATCTGCATGCTGACATGGCTTGACCTAATGGCCCATGAGATCATGACCTGAGCCGAAACCAAGAGTTAGAAGCTTAACTGAGCCACCTAGGCACCACAAAATATAGTTATTATTAGCAAAAATTGTATGTAACATTAAATATAATGATTTTATTGCTGCTTTTAGTGAATTAGTGGATTTTTAGATTGCTTAGTTTTAATTTCTAATATACAGTAAATAACTAGTTTTAACTCACATAAACAAAAGCAGTTTGGGGTTTTTAATAATTTTTTAGAGTTGTTTTTTTTTTTAAAGATTTTATTTATTTATTTGAGAGAGAGACAGGGAGAGAGAGCATGAGTGAGGAGAAGGGCAGAGAGAGAAGCAGACTCCCCGCGGAGCTGGGAGCCCGATGCGGGACTCGATCCCGGGACTCCGAGATCATGACCTAAGCCGAAGGCAGTTGTCCAACCAACTGAGCCACCCAGGCGTCCCGAGTTGTTTTTTTTTTTTAATTTTATTTATTTATTTGTCAGAGAGAGAGCAAGAGCGAGCACAGGCAGACAGAGTGGCAGGCAGAGTCAGAGGGAGAAGCAGGCTCCCTGCGGAGCAAGGAGCCCGATGTGGGACTCGATCCCAGGACGCTGGGATCATGACCTGAGCTGAAGACAGCTGCTTAACCAACTGAGCCACCCAGGCATCCCAATAATTTTTTAGAGTTTAAAGGGATCCTGAAACCAAAAGGTTTGAGAGCCACTGCTTTATAATACAGAGTGACCTTTATCAAGTTTCTGCAAGGTACATAGCCATTGTCTCTCCTCTGAATACTGCATATTGCTCATTGGCTTCCAGGCTTTATCAATCATTTAATTATTATCATTATTTTAACTTGTGAGATCATACATTTGCCAACTTTTTATTTTGCCAAAAATAAGGATTTATAAGTACACTACAATTTATATTATTACTATGATTTTATAAATTACCACTTTATATGAAAAATTTGCCTTGATGTTTTTGTCTTTCAGGTCTTAGCTCAAATGTCTTCTTAGAGGTTAACCCTTCACCGTAGCCAAGGTCCTACCCCCACAGCCCCCTCTCCATCATTCTCTTATTACACCACCTTTTAAATTTTGTTCATAGTTTTTCTCATTATTGTATAAGATACTGCTTACTGAGAGGCATGTGAGAGTGCTTGCATGCGTGGGGAGCGTGAGGGGCAGAGGGAGACAGAATCTTAAGCAGACTCTGTGCTGAGCGGGAGTCCCATGTGGAGGTTGATCTCAGGACGCTGAGATCACTATCCAAGTGAAAATAAGAGTTGGACACTTAACTGACTGCACTACTCAGGCACCCCTGTTGTCATTTTTAAATGCAGTTATGCTATGTTATACTTTTTATATCATGTTTCATGTAAGCTTGTCTACTTAAGCTTTAAGTTCTTCCCGTTAATCTTACATACTGTAGGTGAAATTTTAAGGTTAATAATCCAAACGAAAGAATGTAAATTTTTTCATCTTTTCTTATTAATACTACTGAGTGTCCAAAGAATACATAATTAAGAAACTGTGTACCTATTTTGATTATTTCAAGGAGCTGTTCATATAAGAACATCTTATAGTTAAGAAACTTTCATGTTTTGGGCGCCTGGGTGGCTCAGTGGGTTAAGCCGCTGCCTTCGGCTCAGGTCATGGTCTCGGGGTCCTGGGATCGAGTCCCGCATCGGGCTCCACAGGGAGCCTGCTTCCTCCTTTCTCTCTCTCTGCCTGCCTCTCTGCCTACTTCTGATCTCTCTCTGTCAAATAAATAAATAAAATCTTTAAAAAAAAAAAAAAAAGAAACTTTCATGTTTTTATAGCTGTTGTGCTAAAATGAAAGTGCATCTTTTTTTTTTTTTTAGATTTTTTATTTATTTATTTGACAGAAATCACAAGTAGATGGAGAGGCAGGCAGAGAGAGAGATAGGGAAGCAGGCTCCCTGCTGAGCAGAGAGCCCAATGCGGGACTCGATCCCAGGACCCTGAGATCATGACCCGAGCCGAAAGCAGCGGCTTAACCCACTGAGCCACCCAGGCGCCCCATGAAAGTGCATCTTAAGGAAGGGAATTTTTTTTTTTTTAAGATTTTATTTATTTAACAGAGAGCACAAGCAGGGGGAGGCAGAAGCAAGCTCCCACTGAATAGGGACCCTGATGCAGGGCGGATCCCAGGACCCTGGAATCATGACCTGAGCAGAGTTGACTGAGCCATGCAGATGCCCTCAAGGAAGGGATTTCAAAGGGACAGCAATATCTTTAGTGTTGGTAGATCTGGGGGGAAAAAAAAATAAATAACCTGTCGTGGGGCACATAACTCTAGCTCAGGATTGTGAGTTTGAGGCTCACACTGGGCATAGAGATTACGTAATAAATAACCTGTTGAGGGGTGCCTGGGTGGGTGGTTCAGTTCTTAGGCATCTGCCTTTGGCCCAGGTCATGATCCCAGGGTATTGGGGTTGAGCCCTGCATCGGGCTCCCTACTCTGCAGAGGCCTGCTTTCCCTCTTCCACTCCCCCTGCTTGTGTTCCTGCTTGCTCGCTCGCTCGCTCTCTGTCAGATAAATAAATAAATAAATAAATAAAATAAAATCGTAAAATTATCCTCTTGAAAACAAGGGATTTCTTTCTTTCTTTCTTTTCTTAGATTTTACTTCTTTATTTGACAGAGAGATCACAAGCAGGCAGAGCAGCAGGCCGGGTTGGGGGAAGCAGACTCCCTGCTGAGTAGAGAACCCAATGCTGGGCTTGATCCCAGGACCCTGAGATCATGACCTGAGCTAAAGGTAGAGGTTTAACCCACTGAGCCATCCAGATGCCCCCTATTTTTTTTTTTTTTTTAAGATTTTATTTACCTTAAAAAAAAAAAAAAAAGATTTTATGTATTTATTTGACAGAGAGACAGCAAGAGAGGGAACACAGGCAGGAGGAGTGGGAGATGGAGAAACAGGCTTCCCACTGAGCAGGGAGCCCAGTTTGGGGCTCAGTCCCAGGACCCTGGGATCTTGACCTGAGCCGAAGGCAACTGCTTAATGACTGAGCCATCCAGGTGCCTGAAAACAAGGGATGTCTGTAAATTGAAGTTGGAGTAATAAATATTATTACAAATATTAATCATATTTTTATTTAAATTTTTAAAATTTAAGTTCAAGATTTTTTAAAAAAGAAATTTCATATCAAGACAACATTTTGGAGGATCAGTTTCACTTCATTTTATATGACTTGTAAAATGCAATAATAGAAAAATGAAGTTTTTGGGGGCACCCGGGTGGCTCAATGGGTTAAAGCCTCTGCCTTCAGCTCAGGTCATGATCCCAGGGTTCTGGGATCAAGCCCCGCATCAGGCTCTTTGCTTAGCAGGGAGCCTGCTTCCCTTCCTCTCTCTGCCTGCATCTCTGCCTACTTGTGATCTCTGTCAAATAAATAAATAAATAATATTTTAAAAATATATTAAAAGAAAAATGAAGTTTTTCAAATCCATTTATAGGGCATCCTTCTACATATATATTGTAGTTAGTATCAGTTAAGAGTTCATTTCTGTCCTCTTAGGTTTTTCAGATTGCCATGTGTAGTACATATGTATAAACGGGCAGATGTGAAGAGAAAATAAAACATGGCAATGAGCAAAAATAACAGTATGGGAGTGCCTGGGTGGCTCAGTTGTTAAGTGTCTGCCTTCGGCTCAGGTCATGATCCCAGCGTCCTGGGATTGAGACCCCGCATCGGGCTCCCTGCTCAGTGGGAAGCCTACTTCTCCCGCTCCCCCAGCTCGTGTTCCCTCTCTCGCTGTGTCACTCTCTGTCAAACAAATAAATTTTAAAAATCTTTAAAAAATTAAAAATAACAGTATGAATCTGTACTTTGTACAAATATAGTATTTCCCCAAAAGTGATGTTTAAATGTCAGTTCATAGTTTAGAAACTACCAAGTTAAATTTACACCTTGTTTCATGCTGCTTTCCTTTAGTGTGGTTAATAAAGTACTTCATGAATTTCCAAGAGGCATGGGGAATAAGATATTCAGCATTTTTCAAACTTACTTGACCATGGAATCTCTTTTTTTTCTAACCATCTCATGTGAGTAGTGTGCCATGGAACACACTTTGGGAAACTTGTAAGAAGTTTTTCTAGGCAACCTCCAATTAAAGAACAGAGAGAACCCATTTATATTTGTGTATAGTAAGAAGGGCTTCGTGGAGGATACAGGTGTTCAAAAAAGATGTAAAGCAGGTGAAGGAAGGCACCCCAAATGTAAACGAAGGTGTGAAAGAATCAGAAGCTGGGAGTGAAAACAAGTTAGGATGGAAAAGACAAAGAAAAGGAATGAAAGGCCTAATTTTTACAACATAAAGGGTGAAAAGTAAGTTGGAAAAAAGTACAAATAGTTACAAAAGCTAAATTAGATAGTGATTATAACACTGGACCAAAATTATTTTTTGTAATACTGGTATTAGTATAATTCTGTGTTTTATTTTTTATTTATTTAATTTTTTAAAAGATTTTATTAATTCGTTTGACAGAGAGAGAGAACACAAGTAGGGGGAGGGACAGAGGGAGAAGCTCTCCCTGCTCAGCATGGAGCCTGACACAGGGTTCGATCCCAGGATCCCAGGATCGTGACCCAAGCCAAAGGCAGGTACCTCATGACTGAGCCACCCAGGCACCCCTAATAAAAGCTTTTATTAAAGCTTCTATTTATTTTTTAAAAAGATTTTCTTTACTTGAGAGACAGTGAGCAAGAGAGCATAAGTGGAATGAGAGGGAGAGGGAGATGCAGACTCCCAGCTGAGCAGGGAGCCCAACATGGGACTCAGTCCTGGGACTCCGGGATGATGTCCTGAGCTGAAGGCAGATGCCTAACTGACTGAGCCACCCAGGTGCCCCTATTAAAGCTTTTAGAATTCAGAAATTGAAATCAGATCAGTGAAGCGGGGAATTTAATATAGTTCATATTTTAAAAATTATCATTAAGACACAGTAAAAATATGAATTTATAAAGTATTAAATATAGTTAATCTTCTAAAGTAAATCATCAGCTGCTCCTGGCTTTGGTTTTTTCCTTTTCTTTGCTCTTTTCCTTTAACTATGGTCTTTTTGTCTGAGACACCTGTATAATTGCCATGTGTGATATATCTGGTTGGGTTGGACTTAAGTATCTTTTTTGCCAGATTTAACTGCCCTGACTAGTGCTTTGAAAACCTTCTGTCTCTGTTCAGTTCAAAATTGCTGAAGTTTTGATTTTTTTTTTTTTTTTTCTTTGCCAACCTGGGAAAGATTGCCTTAGTGGAGGTCTAACTCCTTTCTTTCCCCAAGGAGAGAGCCTTTGGGTTCTTACCCTCAGGTGCAGACTCACCCTGTAAGCAGGGGGTGATAATTGTGGAGGGGACTGAGGCAGGGGAGTTTCTTGAGCTGGGTAGTAAACAGGGTAAGGAGTTTGTGGTGAAAGTGAGAGGGATAGGGATGGGTGAGTAGTGAATTACTAAAGATAACCAAGAAAGACACATGGAGCTGCTTTTGTATAATGCCAACCAGAATGTTGTAGTTTGTCATTTAAAATAGCACAGTAAGCTATAATACCTGAAACTGATATTACAGTTATAAAAAATAAATAATGTATTTGGGAGAAATGGAAGGAGGCCATTATAATAATGCAACAAATGACCAAGAGTTGAATTAGTATCGTGGTAGTGGGGAAGGCAGAAAAGATCTAAGACATATCAGAATGTGGAATTTGATAGAACTGGATTACCAGTTGGATATTGGGGATAAGAGGAAAGCTTGGAAAACAGATTCTGTGGATTCTGTCCTGGGTGGCAGGGAATTTGGGAGGAAGAGAGACAATGAAAGCAGGCTTGAACATAGGGAGCTGAAGTGTCTGGAGAGCATCTGGGAAGAATTGTTTGGTAGACAATTAGCCATATAGATGGTATTTATCATCCTAATATTGGCTAATATTTACTGACAGTTATGGACTTGATGCTGTCCTAGGAATTTTACATGTATTATGTCATGTAATCTTGACAACAACCTTTGCATGAGTAGGTACTATTACTACCCCTTGTAATGGGGAAAGCAGTGTTTGGGGAGGGTCATGCAGTTGGAAATAGGGCTGGGTTTTGAAACTGGCTCTGACTCAGTAAAGATGTTCATAACCATTATATTGTATTTGGAAGGGAGCTTTGGACTAGAGCTGTAGACTTGAGAGTTGTACATATATTGGTAATGTTAATGGATGAACACTCTTAAACAGAGTTTGAGAAGAGAATAGGGCCAATGAAAGAACTTGGGAAACACCACTTTCAAAGGTTAGCAGAAGGTAAGATGTCTTAAATAGATGAGAAGATCAGAACAAAGTGATTTTTTAGAAACTAAGGAAAAGAAGTTTGCCAGAGGAATTTTGGTGGGGCATGGTTCTGAGAGGGAGCATGATTATATTTGGCAAAAGTGTAAATAGAAGGACTTCTGGTGATATGACATTAGACTTTTCAGGATCCTTTCACCAAAAAAAAAAAACAAAAAACCAAAACTGAATCCTACAGAAATGGCAACAAATACAGTTTTTTTGAAATAAACTGTTAACTTAATTTTATTTTTAAAAAAGGTTTTATTTATTTGAGAGAAAAGTAATTTCCCAGGATATAATGCTGAGAAAGAAGTTGATAAGAATGATAATGAATCTAACATATGTGTGATTGAAGTCCCAGAAGGATTAAATGGAGATTAGGTGATATTTGATGAAATAATGGCTTAGAAATCTGAGGAATTAGTGAAAGATTGTGAAAGATGGGAATGTACAGGAAGCAGAATGTATATGAAGGAGATTGAACAAAATGAAATCTATAACTGCACACTTTATGGTTAAACTGAAGAATACAGGGGCACCTGGTTGGCTCCGTGGCTTAATAAGCCTCAGCCTTCAGCTCAAGTCATGATCCCAGGGTCCTGGGATGGAGCTCCTAATCGGGCTGTCTGCTCAGTAGGAAGCCTGCTTCCTCCTCTCTCTGCCTGCCTCTCTGCCTACTTGTGATCTTTGTCAAATAAATAAATAAATCTTTAAAAAAACAAACAACAAACAACTGAAGAATACCAAAGACAAAGAGAAGCCCTTAAAAATAGCTAGAGAGAACAAATAAATAGCTTGTAAAGGAATGGCAATAAGATTGATAGCAACAGTGGAAGCCAGACATAAGAATAAAATGGAACAGTGGAAACAATAGTGGAAGAAGACATAAGAATAAAATTTTCAAAGGCAGGGAGAAAATAACTGTCAATCTTGAATTGTATACTTAGCAAAGCTATTTTCTTTTTAAGATTTTATTTATTTATTTGACAGAGATCACAAGTAGGCAGAGAGGCAGGCAGAAAGAGAGAGAGATGAGGAAGCAGGCTCCCTGCTGAGCAGAGAGCCCGATGTGGGACTCCATCCCAGGACCCTGAGATCATGACCTTAGCCAAAGACAGCGGCTTAACCCACTGAGCCACCCAGGTGCCCGCAAAGCTTTTTTTATTTTTAATTTTTAATTTTTTATAAACATATATTTTTATCCCCAGGGGTACAGGTCTGTGAATCGCCAGGTTTACACAGTTCACAGCACTCACCAAATCACATACCCTCCCCAATGTCCATAACACCAAAAGCTATTTTTTTTAAGAGCAAGGGTAAAATGATGATATTTTCAGAAAGACAAAAGTTGGAAACCAAAAATCTTCACTTTGGGACCTTCTAAAGGATATATACTTAAAGAAGAAGGAAAATAATCCCAGGAAGGTTTGAGAGAGAAAATGCAACTCTGAACAAATAAATTGGTAATCATGAGTGTAAATCTAAACGAACATTATCTGTATAAAATAATGTTTAGTATGGAGTTTTTTTTTTAAGAAAGTCAAAACTAAAATACTGGATAACATAGACCAAGCAGAAGTCGACTTGGGATAAAAGTATTCTCAGATCCTTGTATCTTTTAAGGGGTGTGTGTATGTGTGTGTGTGTGTATGGTAAAATACTGCAAGTAGTTACTAAATGACTAGAAATAGAATTAACTTCCAGCCACTAGAAGGGGGAAAAGAGAATCAAGAAATAAAAACTTGTCAAAGAGGCATGAAAGGAAAATAGTGAAGCATAACACACAGATAATAGGGCAAATAAAAATAAGTCCAAATACATCAGTCACAGTTAAGTGTATATATAATGATCCTAGACAGTGATAACCAGTTTGGAATTTTTTTTTTTTTTTTTAGCAACATTTAGAGCATAGCTAAAATGGAAAGGTTAAAGGTAGAAGGAAATTACTATCCTAAAGCAAACAATCAAAAACATTAAAAGCATCACTGTGGTAGCTGATTGAATAACGACAAATGAGATTTTAAGGTAAAAAAAAAAAATTTAGGGATAAACAGGGTCCCTAAAATGACAAAGTTCAATGTACCAGGAAGATACGTCAGTTCTGAATTTGGAAGTACCTAATAAAATAGCATCAGTATATAAAGCAATCTTTGGTATGCTAACAGAATTTATCAACTCCATTGTCCTGGCGGGAGAGTTAAAATGTAGCTCTTAATTATTGGTAGTTTTAAGGAGATATAAAATTTGTAAAAATAAAGAAAATTTATACTATAGCATATCTGATTTAATGAACTCACATAGAGAACCCTGTGCTCTAAAATTAGAAAATAAGGCATTTTTATAACAAACAGGTATGTTTATTTAAACAACTGATAATTAAAAGGTTGATTTAAGCCTCTGCAGTGGTGAATTCAACTTCAGCTCAATTCTGTTGGAAGTAATCTGATTCACCATCTCAGGACTTTGCACATCAATGAGTCACTTGGGATCCTCATCCAAAAGTGATCCCAAATCTTTTAAAATTGATTTTTATTTATTTATTTTAAGTAAGCTCTAGGGGCCATTGTGGAACTTAGGAAGGAACCCAGTATCAAACTCACCACATGTTCTACTAGCTGAGCCAGCCAGGGCCCTGATCCCAAGTTTTATATCTTTACCACAAGGAGTTTTTCTTGTAGTGATTCTCAGGGTCTTGGTAGGTATCTGAACTAGCCCTTTGACTTTGAGATTCTTTTCCTTTGTACCTCTGATCAAGCCAGCACATGCTTATTCCAAAGATTTTTATGTTGTGGCTGGTTAGAATAATTCAGATTTGGTGAATTGCCATCTCTGATTCCACAGGTGTCTTTCAGTATCTTTTTTTTTTTTTTTTTTTTAAAGATCTCTATTTGAGGGAGAGAGAGCACAAGCTGGAGCAGGGGTGGGGTAGAAGAAGTGGGACAAGCAGGTTCCCTGAACAGGGAGCCTAATTCGGGGGCTCGATCCCAGGATGCTGAGATCATGACCTGAGCTGAAGGCAGACGCTTAACTGACTGAGTCACCGAGGCCCCCCTCTTTCAGTATCTTTAAAGGCTAAGGCTGTAGTGTGGCTTCTTCAACAGCTTGTTCCTTGGGAGAATGAACAGCAAGAAGTCAGGAGCAGTAGCCAGTGACCTGAGCTCTGCTGCAGCTACCACTGTCTTCTGAAAACTCAAATATGGAATGTTTAAAACGATTGAGCCAGCCAGGTGCCCCCCACTTTTTTATTTTTAAGATTTTATTTATTTATTTGACAGAGATCACAAGTAGGCAGAGAGGCAGGCAGAGAGAGAGGAGGAAGCAGGCTCCCTGCTGAGCAGAGAGCCCGATGTGGGGCTCGATTCCAGGACCCTGGGATCATGACCTGAGCTGAAGGCAGAGGCTTTAAGCCACTGAGGCACCCAGGCACCCCTGCCCCCCACCTTTTTAAAACCAATTCTGATGTTTACTGCTGACCCCTAATGCAAGATTAGTATTTCAAATGCTCCGTATCACAGGTTCATGTTCTTTAATCATAGCACTATTAACTTAGAAGTTAACAAAAACAAAATGTTCCCTTTTGCTTGGAAATTAAAATACGCATTTCCAAATAACTCATGAATCAAAGAAGAAATCAGTGCAAATTTAAAAATATATAGCAATGAACAGCAATAAGGACACTACATGTCAAAACTGGTGTGACTTGGGGCACCTACGTGGTCTAGTGGTTAGGCATCTGACCCTTGATCTTGGCTTAGGTCTTGATCTCAGGGTCATGAGTTCAGGTCCTGCATCGGGCTTCACACTGGGCATGGACCCTACTTAAACAAACAAAAATTAGTGTGACTCACTTTATTAACTGCTTACTTTTATGTGTGCCATTTGATAATACATTAGATTTCTGACACCGTGGAGCCAACAGTTGGTGGGGAAATGGGTAGCCAACAAACATAATGAAAAAGTAAATTATCTAGTGTGATAGAAGATGATAAATTCATCTTGGAAAAAAGTAAAAATAGAGCAGAGGGCTTTGGAATTAATGGTGGAGATGGGGGAACAGGTTGTAGTTATTAAAGGAGACACTTAAGATAGGCTCCATTAAGAGTAAGAATTGTGGGGCAACTGGGTGGCTCAGTTGATTAAGCATATGCTTTTGGTTTGGGGCATGATCCCAGGGTCCTGGGATCAAGCCCCACATTGGGCTCCCTGCTCATCAGGGAGCCTGCTTCTCCCTCTCCCACTCCCCATGCTTATGTTCACTCTCTTGCTCTCTCTGTGTCAAATAAATAAATAAATTTTTTAAAGTGAGAATTGAGTAAAAACCTGAAAATATACTGAGTTAGCCCAGTGGTTATCTGGAGGAAGAGGAGTTTAGGTAGAGGGTACAGTTCAAATCAAGACCCTACTATATATCTGGTATGTTCAAGGAACAGTGTCTATCTAGAACACTAGGTGGAATGGAGTGAGGGGGAAGGTAAGTGAGGTCAGAGAGATAAGGGGATGGCAGATCATGGCATTCTTTGGCTTCTATTTGGAGTGAAAGGAGTAACCATTGGGGGATTTTGAGCAGAGAGTGACATTAACTGACTTAGGTTTTATTTTTTTTTTTTTATTTTTATTTTTTTCAAGATTTTATTTATTTATTTGACAGAGAGAAATCACAAGCAGATGGAGAGGCAGGCAGAGAAAGAGAGGGAAGCAGGCTCCCTGCCGAGCAGAGAGAGAGCCCGATATGGGACTCGATCCCAGGAGCCTGAGATCATGACCTGAGCCGAAGGCAGAGGCTTAACCCACTGAGCCACCCAGGCGCCCCTGACTTAGGTTTTAAAAGGATCCTTCAGGGGCACCTGGGTGTCTCAGTCAGTTAAGCATCCCACTCTTGATTTAATCTCAGGTCTTCACCTCAGGGTTGTGAGTTCAAGACCCCTGTTGGGCTCCATGCTGGGTATGGAGCCTGCTTAAAAAAAAAGTGGGGGGTGGCTGGGTGGCTCAGTCAGTTAAACGTGACTTCAGTTTGGGTCATGATTTCTGGGTCCTGGGATTGAGCTTCACATTATTAGACTCCCTGCTCCGCGGGGAGTCTGCTTTGTCTTTCCTCTCTATCACCCTCTGCTCCCTCCCCTTACCTTTGTCAAGATTCATCAAGGGGGAAAAAAAAGGAAGCACAAATAGACAATATTAGGAGTGGAAAAGGGGGCACGCTTACAGATAAAATAGAAATTTAAAAATTACATGAACTATTTTATGACAGTAAGCATGAAACCTCTGACGAAATGAACAGATTCCTTTTAAAAAAATTAATAGTGATTCAAGAAGAATTAAAAATTTTGAATAGTACTATGAGTACTAATCAGATTGCATCAGTAGTTTATAAAATCTTCCTATGAAGAAAATGTCAGGCTCATGGAAACAGAATCATGGGCCAAAAAAAGAGAAGTTGCTTAAAGATGAATGAGATGATACAAAAAAGATGTAGGAGCTGGCTTGAAGGGGATTTTACTGGCTAAGTGTAGGGCCAGTTTGGATATCAAAAAGAATACTCATGGTAGTGAATGCAGCAAAAAATCCCTTAGTGTATACTGCGTTCGTTTAAAGAAAAGAGAATAAGGAAGGGGCAAAAAAGGGAAATTCTTCACTATAGATGAATGTCAACTAGTAAGTTGCATGTTTCTTGTATGCTCAATATTAAGTGACTTGAATAATTCTCCTCCTTCTCTTCTTTCTCTTCCGGTTCCCTCCCTCCTCCTCCTCCTCTTCCAGTTCCCTCCCTCCTCCTTCCCCTTCTCCTCGTCCTCCTAATAAATAGTGAATGGAGGTGAGAAAGTAGAGAGATATCTGACCATTGTAGCAGACTCTTAGTTTCAAATACTTAACTGGGAAAGGAAGGTAAGAACTGAGAAGGTAGTTGCAATAGATTATGTACTTAAGGGAGGGTTCTTTTCTTTTTTCTTTTCTTTTTTTCTTTTTAAGATCTATTTATTTATTTATTTGACAGACAGAGATCACAAGTAGGCAGAGAGGCAGGCAGAGAGAGAGGTTGAGAAGCAGGCTCCCTGCTGAGCAGAGAGCCCCATGTGGGGCTCCATCCCAGGACCCCAAGATCACGACCCGAGCCAAAGGCAGAGGCTTTAACCCACTGAGCCACCCAGGTGCCCCAAGGGAGGGTTATTTTCAAATTAGAGTCACTTCAGTTTATTAGGGAATGATTAACTAGTCTATTTTTTAGCTATGTTTTTTGTTTTGTTTAACTTTTTTTTTTTTTTTTTTTAAAGTAAGCTCTGTGCCCAATGTGGGGCTTGAACTCACAACCCCAAGATCAGGAATTGCATGCTTTATGGACTGAGCCAGCCAGGTTCCCCACTACTTCGTTTTTTAAACTATTATAGAAGTATATGGTGAGGGGCTCCTGGGTGGGCTCAGCGAGTTAAGCCTCTGCCTTCCGCTCAGGTCATGTTCCCAGGGTACTGGGATTGAGCCCGGAATCAGGCTCTCTGCTCAACAGGGAGCCTGCTTCCCCCTCTCTCTCTGCCTACTTGTAATTCTCTCTGTCAAATAAATAAATTAATTAATAAATGAATGAATGAATGAAGTACATGGTGAATAAAACTGAAACAGTATGCAACAAAAGCTAGTTGTCCACCTTCTTCCTCTATGTGCCCCGTCCCAATTTCTTGTGTATTTCCTGTGTATGTTAACGTGGCTGTGCAACATTATCACCATCCATCTCCAGAACTTTTTTAATCTCCCCAGACTGAAACTATATACCCATTAAACAATAACTCCCCATTCCTCCCATCCCTTGGCCCCTGGCAACTGTCTGTCTGTGAATTTGACTGCTCTAGGTACTTTATATAAGTGAAATCATACAGTATTTGTTCTTTTTTTATTTACTTTGTTTAACATAAGGTCTCTTCAGGGTTTGTCTATATTATGGCATGTGCCAGAGTTTCCTTTTTAAGGCTGAATATGTGTGATGATACATATTTTATGATGTATATTTTAAGAACAAATTATATATATATATATACAAACACACACACACATTTATTTTTTTAAAGATTTTATTTGTCAGAGAGAGAAAGAGGTGTACACAAGCAGGGAGAGTGGTAGGCAGAGCAGGCAGAGGTGATGCAGGCTACCCCTCGAGCGAGGAGCCCAATGCGGAACTTGATCTCAGGACGTTGGGACCATGACCTGAGTTGAAGACAGATGCTTAAGTCATCCAGGTGTCCCAATGTATTTACTTTACACATATGTATCACATTTCATTTATCCAGTGTGCTCCTTGTTTTTCCTTAAAATTTTATTTATTTGAGAGAGAGCGAACAAGCATGAGTCGGAGGCAGAGGGAAAAGGAGAAGCAGACTCCCCATTAAGCAGGGAGCCCAATGTGGTGCTCAGTCCCTAGGACCCCGAGATCATGACCTGAGCCAAAGGCAGACACTTAACCAATTAAACCACCTAGGTCCCCCTACCAATGTGTTCTCAAAAGCAGACTAACGGTAGATATATGGAGATTTTAAAAAATTACTAACAAATGCAAGTTCAACTTTACATTAATAATTTTGAAAGCCAAGGGTATCCAGGTGGCTCAGTGGTTAAATGTCTTCCTTTGGCTTGGGTCATGATCTCAGGGTTTTGGGATTGAGTCCCGTGTCTGGCTTCCTGCTTAGTGGGGAGTCTGCTTCTCCCTCTCCTTCTGTCCCTCCCACTACTTGTGTACTCTCATGCTCTCTCTCTTGCTCTCAAAAATAAATAAATAAACAAAATCTTAAAAGGTAATAATTTTGAAAGCCTAGAGGAAATGGAAAAAGTGTCTGTGAACATACTAACCCTATTGGCTCAAGAAGTAGAAAACCTGAGGGGTGTCTGGGTGGCTCAGTGGGTTAAGCCTCTGCCTCTGGCTCAGGTCATGATCTCAGGGTCCTGGGATCGAGCCCCGCATCAGGCTCTTTTTTTTTTTTTAGAAGGAAAATCTTTTTTTTTTTTTTTTTTTTTTTTTTAAGATTTTATTTATTTGTCAGAGAGAGAGAGAGTGAGTACAGGCAGACAGAATGGCAGGCAGAGGCATAGGGAGAAGCAGGCTCCCTGCTGAGCAAGGAGCCCCATTGTGGGACTTGATCCCAGGATGCCAGGATTATGACCTGAGCTGGAGGCAGACCCTTAGGCAACTGAGCTACCCAGGTGTCCCAGGAGAGAGAATCTTAAGCAGGCTCCATGCACAGTGGAGAGCCTGACATAGGGCTTGATCTCACAACCCTGAGATCCTACCCTGAGCTGAACTCAAGGGTTGGATGCTTAACTGACTGAGCCACTTAGCCGCCCCTAAGGTCATTTTTTTTGATAAAGATTTTTTTTTTTATTTGAAAGAGAGAATCAGAGAGACACCATGAGATGGGGGAGGGCAGAGGGAGAAGCAGACTCCCCGCTGAGCAGAGAGCCCGGTGTGGGACTCGATCCCAGGACTCCAGGATCATGACCTGAGCCGAAGGCAGTCGCTTAACCAACTGAGCCATCCAGGCACACTTTTTAAAAAATGTTTAAGATTTTCATTGTTATTTATGTGAGAGAGAGAGAGCGCACAAGCAAAGGGAGCTGCAGAGGGAAAGGATATGGGGCTTAAATCCCTGGACCTTGAGATCATGACCTGAGCCAAAGGCAGGTGCCTAACCAACTGAACCACTCAAGCACTGCCCCTGCAGGTCATTTTAGATGGAAGGAATAATATGAACTTTTTATTTTTTATTTTATTTTTTTTTTTTAAGATTTTATTTATTTATTTGACAGAGAGAGATCACAAGCAGATGGAGAGGCAGGCAGAGAGAGAGAGAGAGAGGGAAGCAGGCTCCCTGCTGAGCAGAGAGCCCGATGCGGGACTCGATCCCAGGACCCTGAGATCATGACCTGAGCCGAAGGCAGCGGCTTAACCCACTGAGCCACCCAGGCGCCCCTAATATGAACTTTTTAAAAAAAAGTTTTATTTTTTTAGGGGTGCCAGGGGGATCAGTGGGTTAAGCCACTGCCTTCAGCTCAGGTCGTGATCCCAGGGTTCTGGGATCGAGTCCCGCATTGGGCTCCTCGCTCAGCGGGGAGCCTGCTTCACTCTGCCTCTCCCTGCCACTCTGCCTACTTGTGCACTCTCTCTGACAAATAAATAAATAAAATCTTCAAAAAAAAAAAAAAAGTTTTATTTATTTACTTTAAAGTAATCTACACCCAAAGTGGGGCTCAAACTGATGCTCTGGAGATCAAGAGTTGAATGCTCTTTGGACTGAGTCAACCAGACGCTGCAGAATGATTTATTTTTATATTTATTTAAGATTTTGTTTATTCATTTGACAGAGAGAGACAGTGAGAGAGGGAACACAAGAAGGGGGAGCAGGAGAGGGAGAAGTAGGTTTCCCACTGAGCAGGGAGCCTGATGCGGGCCTGGATCCCAGGACCCTGGGATCATGATCTGAGCCGAAGGCAGGAGCTTAACCGATTAAGCCACTCAGGTGCCCCTTCTTTTTTAATTTTTAATGTATTATTTTGGATAAGTAAATAAATACATCCCCAAATCAAATTCCAAAATGTATACAATAGAAAATTAATTCCTCTATGATAACTGCCCCTAGCTCTCTTGGTCTCTTGGTTTCTTTCTGCCAAAGAATTACTATTAACAGTTTGTTGTTACCTTCTCAAGAGGTATTCTTTATGAATATAAAATATATGCTTATTTGTATTTTTTTGTGTACCTATAGTTGCATACTACTCCATTGTGCTTTTCTCCTTGGAGGTTCTAAATGAACTATTGAATGTCCTTGTGTTTATTTTATTTTTTTAAAGATTTAATTTATTCATTTGACTCAGAGAGAGATCACAAGTAGGCAGAGAGAGAGAGGGAGAAGCAGGCTCCCCACTGAGTAGAGAGCCTGATGTGGGGCTCGATCCCAGGACCCTGAGATCATGACCTGAGCTGAAGGCAGAGGCTTAACCCACTGAGCCACCCAGGTACCCCAGAATGTCCTTGTGTTTAATAGTTACATGCTATTCAGTTGGATTTATCCAGTCTCCTGTTAATGGACTTTCAGGATATTTCCAGGCTTTTGTTGGTAATAGTGTTAGAGAGAGTATTTTTATACTAGTTATGTACGTGGGGGCAAGCACATCTGTGGCATGAATTCCCAGCAGTCTGGAGAATTCATTGAGAGGTGGTGAAACTAGAGGCAGGGATCAGTTATTAGGAAGTAGTAATGATGAAAAACTGAAGTAAGGCAGTGGCAAAAAGAGTGGGGGAGGGAAAGAATGAATTACAAATCATGCATTCCATCAACTTTAAGGTGCACATTGTTTCTTCACATTTTAACACATTTGAAATCTGTGTATTTTACAGTTGATGGTTTCATTCAGTTAATTGTTAGTACTTTGTAAGTTTCGTGCTGCTTTGGGTGTTTTTTTTTTTTTTTTTTTTAAGATTTTATTTATTTATTTGAGAGAGAGGGCACACAGGTAGGGGGAGCAGCAGAGGGAGAGGGGAAAAAGTAGGCTTACCATGGAGCAGAGAGCCTAATGTGGGCTTGATCCCAGGGCCCTGAGATCATGACCTGAGGCGAAGGCAGGTGCTTAACTGACTGAGTCCCCCCAGGTGCCCTAGTACTTTGTAAGTTTCTTCGTTTGTTTGTAAGGAAGTTTTTCTTGTGGGGGTGGGAGGATGCCCAGTGGCTCAGTCTTTAAGTGTCTGTGTTCAGCTGTGGTCATGATCCCAGGGCCCTGGGATCAAGCCCCGCATCAGGCTCCCCACTTGGCAGGGAGCCTGGTTCTCCCTCTCCTGCTCCCCTGCTTCTGTTCCCTCTCTCACTGTGTCTCTCTCTGTCAAATAAATAAATAAAATCTTAAAAAAAAAAATCTAACCCTTCTGGGATGCCTGGGTGGCTCAGTCATTGGGCGTCTGCCTTCAGGTTGGGTTGCAATTCCAGGGTCCTGGGATCCAGCCCCACATCAGGCTCCTTGCTTGGCAGGAGACCTGCTTCTCCCTCTCCCACTCCCCCCGCTTATGTTCCCTCTCTCTGTGTCTCTCTCTGTCAAATAAATAAATAAAATCTTTAAAAAAAATCATCTAACCCTTCTGGGGTGCCTGGGTGGCAGAGTTGGTTAAGTGTCTCAGCTCTGGATTTTGGCCTAGGTCATGATCTCAGGGTGGTGGTTTCAAGCCCCATGTTAGACTCTGTGCTCAACATGAAGTTTACTTGAGATTCTCTTTCCATCTCCCTTTGTCCCTCCGGCTCGTGATCTCTCTCATTCTCTCTCTCTCTCTCAAATAAATGTATCTTAAAAAACAAAAAACGAATCCTTTTGCCACCAGATTAGGAGGCTTATTTTGAATAATTTACTTATTACTTATTTTAAATCAGTGGCCCATCTTTTCCTTTTTTTTTTTTTTTTTTTTTTTTTTTTTAAAGATTTTATTTATTTATTTGACAGAGAGAAATCACAAGTAGGTAGAGAGGCAGGCAGAGAGAGAGAGGAGGAAGCAGGCTCCCTGCCGAGCAGAGAGCCCGATGCGGGACTCGATCCCAGGACCCTGAGATCATGACCCGAGCCGAAGGCAGCGGCTTAACCACTGAGCCACCCAGGCGCCCCCCATCTTTTCCTTTTTAAAAAGAGTTTATTGGGGCACCTGGGTGGCTCAGTGGGTTGAGGCCTCTGCCTTCGGCTCAGGTCATGATCTCAGGGTCCTGGGATCGAGCCCCACGTCGGGCTCTCTGCTCAGCGGGGAGCCTGCTTTCCTTCCTCTCTTTCTGCCTGCCTCTCTGCCTACTTGTGGTCTCTGTCTGTCAAATAAATAAGTAAATAAATAAAAATCTTAAAAAAAAAAAAAAAGAGTTTATTTATTTATTTATTTGAGAGACAAGAGTATGAGCAGGGAGAGGGGCAGAGGGAACGGGACAGAGGGAGGATTGGGATAAGCAGAGTCCCGTTTTCTGCAGGGAGCCAGACTGGATGGTGAGTTCATGACCTGAGCCAGTCAGATGCTTAACCAGCTGAGCCTCCAAGCACCCTGGCCCCTCTTTTCCTATTGTTAGTCTCTTTCCCCTTCTTTATGATGATTAAAAGAGTGTTGAGTTCTTAGTTTCTCGATTGTTGAGGAATTGCTGTCGTGAGAACACTGATTTTATATCTAAATGATCTTCTGCAACAACCCCTTAGAATACCTAAACCTAACTTAAATGAAGCCTGTCCTTTATAGTTACACATAAACCAGCTGACCTCTGGGATTATGAAACAAACCGAATAGAAGACTTCTCATTTTTCATTCCTTTTCTTCTTTTCCTTGTATTTTGTTCTCTAATTTATTCATTCAGAAGATAGTTACTCAAAGCTTACTGTGTGTTAGGCATGGTCCTAGATGCCGAGAATTCAACAGTAGGCAAAAATCTTTGCTTTCAGGAGGCTTATATTCTTGTCGGCGGGAGAGAGACAAAAAAATAATTAAATTTTATAGTATATTGGGAAATTATGTGCTAGGGGGGAAATAAAGGAGAGGTGATGTTTGATATTACAGTTTTCCTGTAATATCTGGGAAGTCCAGGAAGGCACTGGGAGAGTGACATTGGTCAAAGATTTAAAGGCAATGAGAGGGTAAACTGTGAGACTATATGGGAAAAGAATGTGCAAAGCAGAGGGAGTAGGCAGCTTAAAGGACAGGGGGAGGGTGGTGTGGTGTGTGTGACCCTGGGTATGCCAGGTGTGGTGTAGATCTTAACTTCATTTCAGTAATGTGGGTAGAATATCTGGAATGGAATGAATGGTGATTGGACAGAGAGGATCAGATGTGGGGCCAGATTGTTAAGAACTTTTAAGTGATTGTAAGGTACCCCTTGAAGGTAGTGCCTGTGTCCTCTTGACATCATGCTCTGAGCACTTTTTTACTTTCTAGTGCAGATTGTTCCAAGCTCTTGTACCTTCTTTCCTGGCCTGGAAGAAGCCCTGATTCTGCTTTGAAACCAAGATCTAGATATTAGATACTGGGATATTTTCAGTGGAGATTAGGAAATAGTTGTATTTACACATATACATATACACACACCTTCATTCCCCTTGTCTTTCTATATATATAACTATGAGGTTTACACCAAGACTTCCAATTATAGTCCCAACACAACAAGATTTATTCTAATCTTCTCCCTTTCTACATTTGAAATTTCCTGAGTCTGTATGTATTTTGAAAGTAGCATTAATGAGGTCTACATTGCGAATTTGGATGTGGAGTATGAAAGAGAAAGAGTAGTTAAGGATGACTCAAGAATTTTGGCTGAAAAAAGCCACCAGAATAAATGCCATTTACTGAGATGGAGAAGACTATAGGAGGAGACAGTTTGGAGGAACAGATCAGAAGGTCACGTGTTGAGTCTGAGCTATTAGACATGTAGGAGGAGGTGTTGGGGAAGTAGTTGGATATTTGAGTTTACAGTTCAAAGTTAGAGGTCCAGAATGAAATGCAGATTACTTGAAGAAAACTGGCTCAACTTTTGGGGCCTAAATGCTTATATTTCCTTACTGAGTATTGTTATGGAAGCAGCAAGTATGTTTTGTAGAAAATTAGAATACAAGCAAGCAAAAGGAAAATAGAGATCAATACTATTTAAAGTTAATTCTATATCCTTTCTGATCTCTTTAAAAGATTTTTTTTCCTAACATGAAATCACTCTGTAATTACTGTTTTTTTCAATTGATGGTTTTTATTTTCATTTTAGTAAATTTTCATTTTAAAAATTTTTTATTTATTTATTTGAGAGAGACAGAGATACCAAAAGAGAGCACAAGTGGGAAGGAAGAGGGAGAAACAGACTCCCCACTGAGCAGGGAGCCCAGTGCAGGATCGATCATAGGACCCTGGAATCGTGACCTGATCAGAATCAGGCGTGTAACCCACTGAGCCACCCAGGCACCCAGTAAATTTTCATTTTATTTAATCCCAGACCATATTCAGATTTCTTTCATTGATCCAGAAATGTCATATACAGGTGGTTAGTTCAAACCTGTGTGCAGTGTAGGGACACAGATAAATCACATCAGATTACTTTGTTCCTTGGGTCTCTTAATCTCTCTGTTACATTTTATGCCACTGGTTTGTTGATGAGACTGGGCCTGTTGACCTGCAGAATATCTCACCTTGTAGATTTGTCTGGTTGCAAATGTTATTAGCTCTTATTATTTCTACCAGTAAAATTATCTGCAGCTTTTTCTAAATCATCTTTTTATATAAAAACTTTTCATAGTTTTTTGTTAGGCACAGAATATAGGCTTAAGCTTTCTTAGCTCAATATTTAATAACCATCAGAATTTGTCATCTTTTCCTATTCTCCCACTGTTCTTCCAGCCAAACCTTTCTAGTCAGACACAAGTAGAAATAGGTAGTAATTAAGAATGTCATATCTTTGGGGGCACCTGGGTGGCTCAGTGGCTTGAGCCTCTGCCTTGGGCTCAGGTTATGATCTCAGGGTCCTGGGATTACGTCCCGCATGGGGTGGGGGTGTCTCTGCTCAGCAGGGAGCCTGCTTCCTTCTCTCTCTCTGCCTGCCTCTCTGCCTACTTGTGATCTCTCTCTGTGTCAAATAAATAAATAAAATCTTAAAAAAAAAAAAAAAAAAAGAATGTCAAACTTTTGAGCCAAACTATCTATACTTAAATTCTGGTTTCAGTACCTACTAGATGTGACAATTCACATCATTCCATCTCTCAAATGGAGATAACAGTATCAGCCTCATAGGGATGTTATAAGGATATCAGTTAATATTTGTATCCTCTTTAAAACAGTGTCTAGCACATAGAAAATGCTATAAGTATTATTAAATAAGTTTTAAAATCTAGCCTAAATTTTTCCCTTCTGCAAAACAAAAGACACTCATTGCACAATTCTTTTCAGCACCTTTACTCATGACTTGTTCTTGCTAGAGTGCTCTTCCCCTTTCTTCCTGCCTATACAAAACCTTAACTTCTTCATCAGACATTTAATTAATACTATTTGAGCACCTGCCAGTTACTCAATCATTGAGGTCATAGCATTAAACAAGACAGAATTCCAGCCTTTAGGGAACTTACACTCTAGTGGAAGGTGCAGACAAGTACACTACAGTGTGGTAAGCGTAGGACACACATATCTTCAGGATCTACTCAAGGCCTTGTCTTAAAGAGCCAGGGGAAGCTTTGTGGAAGATGTGATATGTAAGCTGAGAGTAGAAGGAAGAAAAAGAATTAGGCTGTTGAAATGGGTGTCAAGACAAGGGAAGGAGGTGGGGCTTGGCTTTGAGATAAAGTGTAGTTCACTAAATAGCGACTTTAAGGGAGAGTGGTTAAAGTTGAGGCTAAACAAGTAAGCAAGAACTAGGTTGCAGAGGGTTTGGAAAATCACGCAGGAGGGGTCTTCTCAAATCCCACTGCCTTTAGGCATTTTCAGACTCTCTCAGCCAATTTTTCTCATTTCTTCCTGACTTTCTGTAGTGATTTGACTATAGGATGTAGGGTTTACATTGGAAAGAAGTTGTGTTAAAATCATTGTGGGTGGTTGGTTTGGGTAAGAAGTAGTGATAAGGTGGGGGGCAAAATCTGACATGAGTTAAAGTAAGTATTTTGGACTTCTGTGGATGAGTAGAAAACACAAGGTATTCAGGATGGGATATCTTATAAAAAGGAAGATTCTGAGAGAGAAGGAGAGAGAATACACATGCAAGTTTTCTGGGAACTGTATTTCATTAAAAATAGAACTTTGAAAGGGAGGGGATGAGACTGAAAGAGAGAAGGTAAGATCCAGATCATAAATGGAGACCAGGGCGTTCAGGCATTTTCTAGTAAGCATTTGGAAATCATTGATGGATTTGATATGAGAAACAACTTGGATATTGTTTGCATAGTAGAAGTGAATTTAGCAATGTAGAAGTTAAATTTGAGGAGACTAAGTCTAGAGGTAAGATAACCAGTTAGGAGGGTACTGCAGTAGTAGGGGAGGACTATTCTTTTTTTTTTTTTTTTTTTTTTTAAGATTTTATTTATTTATTTGACAGACAGAGATCACAAGTAGGCAGAGAGGCAGGCAGTGAGAGAGGGAAGCAGGCTCCCTGCTGAGCAGAGAGCCCGACGAGGGACTCGATCCCAGGACCCTGAGATCATGACCTGAGCCAAAGGCAGCAGCCTAACCCACTGAGCCACCCAGGCGCCCAAGGACTATTCTTAATACTGAAAAATCAAGCCAAGGTGCCTCTGAGACTTGAACGTGGATGTGTGCATTGACTGATAAAGGGAAATCCAGGCTTGATATCTATAGATATGGGAGTCATTGATGCATAGGTGATGGGAATTAAGGCTGTGAAAGTAGATGGTCATACTGATAGCATTTCATTTTCTGTGTGCTAAGCACTATCCAGAATGCTTTATATATCTTGTTTCATTTAATACTTGTAACAACCCTGTGAGGTTGTCATTTTACAAAGAAAAAGGAAGTGTTCTATGGAAGAGTTAAGTAGTGTATAAAACCCCAAAGCTAATAAGGGACAAGAGTCAGGAATGGAACAAACTATCTAACTTAATACCTGAAATCTTAGAACATGATGCCTTGGGTGAATGGAGGGAGTGCTCAGGAGAGAACGCTGGGAACTTCAACATAGGACAGGTGGAGCTGCCTGTCTACGCATGGTCACCCATGTATGTATGGAGGAGGAATCAGAGAGGTAGGAAAACCAGGGAAGTGGTTATGACTGAAACCAAAGAGGAATTACCCTAACACATTATTCTGTGTACCAAAAGCCATAATGAAATAGCATTTTAAAAATTTTCATCAGGTTTAATAAGTTGGAATTTATTGGTAATTATTATTTGAGTGCAGTGGTGGCAACATAAATTAGATGACATAATTTATATAAAGCTCTTTAAATTGCATATTTTAAGTACAGAAAAACAAAAGCTCCTATAGGTATGGAATTAATGGGAGCTAAAGTGGAGACAATGAGAACTCTTTCAGATATTTTATTCTGAAAGATCTTGAATCAGGTAAGTTGATTTGGTTGGGTTTAAATATGGATTTTTTTTTGAGAGAGTATAATTTACATCTAATGATTTCTGATGATAATAAAGAACATGTGGAAGGACCGTAGCATTGTAATGTTGAGGGCCCAGCTGAAGACTAGATTTATGATTTCAGTCCTCCTGGTGGTATGATTTTTCTTCATCGAACCCAAGAGAAGAAATAAAAGTGCAGTAAAGGCATTCAGTTAGGTTGATCTAGATTTAGGATTTGTTGAATGCATATGATAGAAAATGAAGTTTTTTGTTTTGTTTTTGTTTTAAGATTTTATTTATTTATTTGACAGAGAGTTAGTGAGAGCAGGAACACCAGCAGGGGGAGTGGGAGAGGGAGTAGCAGGTTTCCTGCTAAACAGGGAGCCCATTACAGGGCTCTATCCCAAGCAGCTGAGCCACCCAGGCACCCCTAAAATGAAGATTTTAATGAGTGGTTTAGGGGCACCTGAGTGGCTCGTGGGTTAAGCGTCTGACTCTTGATATTGGCTCAGGTCACAATCTTGGGGTTGTGAGATAGAGACCTGAGTTGGGCTCTGTGTTGGGCAGATCCTGCATAGGATCCTCTGTGCCTCTGCTCGTGGGCATGCACACACATTCTTTCTCTCGCGCTCTCTCCCAAAAAAAAAAAAAAAAAGTTTAAATAATAGATCAAAGGCTGGAATTGATAGAGAAAAATTGAGTACTAAGAGTATAAAGTTAGGAAAAATGTAGAACTGAGATCTTGATAAAAGTGACAGATTTGGGGCGCCTGGGTGGCTCAGTGGGTTAAAGCCTCTGCCTTCGGCTCAGGTCATGATCCCAGGGTTCTGGGATCGAGCCCCGCATTGGTCTCTCTGCTTCTCAGGGAGCCTGCTTCCTCCTCTTTCTCTGCCTGCCTCTCTGTCTGCTTGTGATCTCTGTCTGTCGAATAAATAAAATCTTAAAAAAAAAAAAAAAAAAAAAAAAAAAATGTTAAAAAAAAAAAAAAAAAAAGTGACAGATTTAAGGGGAATAGTAGGCTGTGGTCAGAAAAGGGGATTTTAAAATGTGCAGGTAGTTCTTAAGAGGTCACAGAATTTAAGATCAGAATTTTAAGACTAGAAAATGTGATGGGTCATCCAAATGGACATTAAAATTGTCCAGGATATAATGCAACTTGGGGTGTTTTGTTTTTTTAATTACTTATTTATTTGACAGAGAGAGACAGCAAGAGAGGGAACATCCACCAGCAGAGAGAGTGGGAGAGGGAGAAGCAGGCCTCCTGCTGAGCAGGGAGGCCAATCTAGGGCTTGATCCTAGGACTCTAGGATCACGGCCTGAGCTGAAGGCAGATGCTTAACTACTGAGCCACCCAGGTGCCCCAAAACTTGGGATGGTTTTGCTTGAGTTCAGAAAGCAAATTGATTGGGCCTTGTCACGGGCCTTAGAAGAATTTGATGTGTGTGTGTGTGTGTGTGTGTGTGTGTGTGTGTGTGTGGTAAAATTACATGTTTCTTAGGACCTAGTTTTCAAAGTAGGAGCAAAGTGTTGCTTCCAGTTAGATGGCAATATTTAGGTGTACCTCAGTAGTATCAGGACTAGTCGATGAAAAGAATCTAGCTCTAATAATAATGCAGAGGAGGTTAAGCAGTTTGCCCAAGGTCACATTTTAACTGGTTTTAAAGCCCATGCTCTTTCCACTAACCTTGGTGTTTTTGCAACAAGTTGAGTTGTTTCAGCAGAGTTTATCTTTCCAAATGTTTGGGAGAACAGTTTTTATTTTAACTTCTCCAGAGTTAATGAGTTTTTTAGTGCCAAACATCTATAAAATGAAGTGGAAATCTACTCAGGGAGCACCTTGAACAGAATATTAACCTGAGACAATCAATGCTTTTAGACACTAGTTTCAATAAATTGATCCATTAGTTCACTTGTCTGTTTATTTGTTCTCCACCCACATAATAGTGGTTACACAGTTTGAGAACACTGTATTTGGAATAAGTTGAACAAAGTATAATTTGACTCATTTGGTTTTATTTGTTGTCTTTTTTTGTCTCTAGCTGCCTATCCCCACCGTTTAAATCTCTTTTACCTCGCCAATGATGTCATACAGAACTGCAAAAGGAAAAACGCAATCATTTTCCGTGAGTCATTTGCTGATGTCCTTCCTGAAGCAGCTGCTCTAGTGAAGTAAGTAAATTCTTACTGCTTTTGGGGATCCAAGCTTAGAACATTAAGAATTTTAGTTTTCCTTTTGACCTATCAGTAAGAATTGTTAATAGTTGAACATGCTTGAAGGTACACGGATATTTTGCCCAAATTGTTCATGTCACTTTCCCACTAAGACACACATTTTTCTTTTAAAACTTCTTTCTTCTCGCTCTCTTTTAAGATTTTATTTTTGGGGACGCCTGGGTGGCTCAGTTGGTTGGACAACTGCCTTCAGCTCAGGTCATGATCTCGGAGTCCCGGGATCGAGTCCCGCATCGGGCTCCCAGCTCCACGGGGAGTCTGCTTCTCTCTCTGCCCTTCTCCTCGCTCATGCTCTCTCTCCCTGTCTCTCTCTCAAATAAATAAATAAAATCTTAAAAGAAAAAAAAAAAGATTTTATTTTTGGGGGCGCCTGGGTGGCTCAATCGGTTGGCCGTCTGTCTTTAGCTCAGGTCACGATCCTAGAGTCCTGGAATTGAGCCCCACGTCAGGCCCCTTGCTCAGCTGATCAGCCGGGGACATCTCCCTCTTCTTCTGCCTCCTGTTCTCCCTGCTTGTGGGCTCACTCTCTCTCTGTCAAATAAATAATTTCTTTTTTAAAAAATTATTTATTTATTCTATTCTCTTTTTGAAAGCTTGTTTGCTATTTACTCTCTGCCTCTTCTCTCCTACCATATAGCTCCTGGTTGTACTCTTCAGTTGGTACTTCTTTCCAATAGCTCCTTCTTTTCCTTTTTTTTTTACACATTTCCTTTCTTCTTTCAGTGTTCTTGAAATCTTGACCCTTCTATGATATCTGTGTAATTAAAGAGAAATGGAAATTTTTGTTCTGAACTTCATATTGATTTATTCCATCCTTAATGAAATTGTAACCAGCATTTACCAAAGTGTTGGAAAACTTCGATGTTATTTTTACTCTTTATTAATAGTGTCTTCCTTGTGTTTCATCCATATTTTCAAGTTGTTTATTTGGTGCAAGAGACATACATACACAATTAGAGGATAAGTAAATATGTAGAACAATCAAAATTGCTGAGTATTTTCTCAAATAATATTGCACATTATCCATCCATTTGTTAGCTATTAACCCATTCAAAATTGAATGATCCTTTCCTTTCCTTAGAATTATTAACTTGAGGTGTTTATTTTGGTGCTAGGTGAATATACTAAAAGATTTATACACGTGTCAGAAGAACATAAAATTGGGGTGCCCAGCTGGCTCAATTGGTAGAGCATGGGACTCTTGATCTCAGGGCTGTGAGTTAAAGCCCTGTATTAGGTATAGAGATTACTTAAAAGTAAAATTTTTGAATAAAAAAGGGGGTGGGCGCTGGGGTGGCTCAGTTGTTAGGCATCTGCCTTCGGCTCGGTCATGATCCCAGGGTCCTGGGATTGAGCCCTGCTTCAGGCTCTCTGATCAACAGGAGGCCTACTTCTCCTCTTGCACTCCCCCTGCTTGTGTTCCCTCTCTTTTGCTGTGTGTCTCTCTGTCAGATAAATAAAATCTTTTTAAAAAGTACATAAAATAATAACAATAACACCTAACATTTATTGAACACTTGTAATTGACCAGATATGATACAGAGTGCTTTGTGTGCTTTAAGTTATTGAATCCTGAGGGCAACTACTTTGTTGCTACTTTGTCCCCATTTAAGGAGAAAGAAACTGGTTAGAGAGATTCAGTAGCTTGCCTAAGTTCTCACAGCTGGCAGGGTTGTGGGGAGGGCAGGGAGGGACCGAATTCCCACCCAAGCTTGTCTAGACCCCAAAGCACATGTTCTTTCCCACTTAACCACAGTCTGTGTTGTTTCTTTACATACATAAACCCAGTATAATTTAGAGTAAGAAAAGCAATATGCTGGATGGTCTCCATTTAGAGTTTCTGCTGTAAATATCACTATAGTCTTTTTATAACTTAACCTACTGTTTCCTAGACTTAGGTTTTATGACCTAGTTCATGGGTTAATATAGAGTTGTCAGCTTTTATTTTACTAGGCAAAGGTATTTTTTAAAACAACTTCTTTGAATTAATTTAACTAATTTCACAGAAAAAGGTGGAAGGACATAATCTCAGAATAAACTTAAGTCCTTTATTTATTTTTTGAGAGGGGGAGGGGCAGAGGGAGAAGGATAAGCAGAGACTCCTTGCCAAGTGTGAAGTCAGACACAGGGCTCCATCCCAGGATCCAGAGACCATGACCTGAGCTGAAGTCAGACACTTAAACCAACTGAGCCACCAGGTACCCCAGTTTAGTCTTTCAAATTAAAATTTCAAGTGCTGAAAATGTTCTTTTTTTTTTTTTTTAAAGATTTTATTTATTTTGGGGTGCTGGGTGGCTCAGTCATTTGCGTCTGCCTTCAGCTTGGGTCATGATCCCAGGGTCCTACGATCAAGCCCCACATGATCCTCCTTGTTCAGTGGGGAGCATGCTTCGCCCCTGCCTGCTACTGCCCCTGCTTGTGCACAATCTCTCTCTCTGTCAAACTAAATAAATCTTTAAAAAAACGATTTTATTTGTTTTGAGAGAGAGAGAGCACAAGCAGTGGAGAGGCAGAAGAAGGGGGACAAGGAACAAGCAGACTGCCTGCCTAGCAGGGAGCCCAGTTCAACTAAAGGATCAATCCCAGGACCCCAGGATCATGACCTGAGTTGAAGGCAGAAGCTCAGGAAACTGATGTGCTCCAGTTCTGAAAATGTTCTTAACTCAACGAGGGTATCTTCAGAAACCTGTAGTAAACATAGGACTTAACAGTACAACAATAAAAGCATTCCAAGATAAGGATGCCTTCTGACATCATTCATATTTGCCATTATGCTGGAGATCCCATTCATTTCTGAATAAGTAAAAAGAGTACATTTAGAAGAGATAGGATTGTTGTTACCTACATCAGGGATGGGCTACCTTTTTTTTTATAAAGGGCCAGATAACAAGTGTTTTAGGTTCTGTAGGCCCTAGAATCTCTGTTGTCACTACTCAATTCTGCTATTCTAGCATGAAAGCAGCTATAAAACAGCAGGTAAACAAATGGGTATGGCTGTGTTCCAGTAAAACTTTATTTACAAAAATAGGTAGCTGGCCTGAGGATCAGAGTTTGCTGACCCCCAGCTCACATAAAGTCAACTAATAAGAGATTTCATATAAAGTCAGATTCAAGTTCAAGTACTAGCTATAACCAATTTAAAAATGTAATTAGGAGAAAAGATTCCTTGTTCTTTTATTCTGCTCCCCAGAATAAAAGAGATCCCACTCGAGTAAATGTAGTAAGAAGTACATTAAGGTTTTTATAAAGAAAGCTTTTTTTAAAAAAAAATATTTTATTTATTTATTTGACAGAGAGAAATCACAAGTAGGCAGAGTGGCAGGCAGAGGCAGAGAGAGAAGCAGGCTCCCCTCTGAGCAGAGAGCCTGATGTGGGGCTTGATCCCAGGACCCTAGGATCATGACCTGAGCTGAAGGCAGGGACCCAACCCACTGAGCCACCCAGGCACCCCTAAAGAAAGCTTTTAGACTTCACTAAATAGTACTAAAGATCTGGATAAATGAAAAGAGATTATTATGTACCATTTTGAAGAGAAAGATTTTGGTATTGTTAAAAATATGATTTCCACGAGGTGCCTGGGTGGCTCAATGGGTTAAAGCCTCTGCCTTCGGCTCAGGTCATGATCTCAGGGTCCTGGGCTCGAGTCCTGCATCAGGCTCTTTGCTCAGCAGGGAGCCTGCTTCCTCCTCTCTCTCTCTGCCTGCCTCTCTGCCTGCCTCTCTGCCTACTTGTGATCTCTGTCTGTCAAATAAATAAATAAATAAAATCTAAAAAAGAAATATGATTCCCAATATGTAATCTATAAATTCATTGTAATCCCAGTTAAAATCTCAACAGGGTTTAATGTGGAAGGATAACATATGAAAGATAATTGTTTTAAAGAATAGTAAGGCTAGATTTCCTGTATCAGTTATTAATTAAAATCTGTTAACTAACACTCTCATAGAAGCAGAAGACTGTATCAGTGAACAATATATTCTTGGTTGTAAAGAAATTAATTACACAGTATATGATAAATGAGGGGATTGTAAAAGATGAGCTTTAATATTCCGTAACATCCCCATCCCAATCACTACTACCCTCTTTTAAATTTCTATTCATACATATACTTTAGATTCATTTCTACCCTTTTGTGAATTCTTACATCTTAATTTAAGGCTATTGTTTTAATCCCTTTATTCAGGAGTGGCAAATGACTAGAAATTCCAGGCCGGTCACATATAGTGAGGTATCTTGAATGTGGAGAAGAACCCATCTAATAGGAGCAGCAGTTACCTAGCCCTAGCCTTTGGCCATAAAGCAGCAGAAGTCCAGTGTTAACACATGCTGCCAGACCTTCTAAGGACTTTTCTTGCCTTTTTTTTTTTTTTTTTTTTTAAGATTTTCATCTGTTTATTTGAGAGAGAGAGCACAAGCAGGGGGAGGGCCTGAGGGAGACAGAGAAGCAGGCTCCCCACTAGCCGGGAGCCTGACTGAGGGCTGGATGCCAGGACCCTGAGATCATGAGCCCAAGATAGATGCTTAACTGACTGAGCCATCCAGGTGCCCCAGGAGTTTTTCACTTTTTAAGTTAGATCAAAATTGGATTTTTATATGAAGTCTCCCAATTTTTAAACGTGTGACACTAAATCACATTTTTTTAAAAAGTTACTGCTAGCCAAACAAAGCACATCTCTTGACTAAATTTTGAGCTGTAGGCAACCTGTTAGAAACTACTGCATTAGGGCATTCATTTTATTCCTTTAATCCTTTTAAGGAGTTACTTGGTTTCACCAAACTAAAAGTTGGTGTGGGTGGGCTGCTGCCATATGTTAAGAGAGATGACTAAAAAGGGAAACTGGTGCTTTCAGAGGGGTTAGGAAACTTTTTCTTTGCAAAAAATTATCTAATTATTATAGCTCCTTTTTATTTTTATTTTTGTTTTTTGGATATTTTATTTATTTATTTGTGAGAGAGAGCATGAGAGGGGAGAGGGTCAGAGGGAGAAGCAGACTCCCCATGGAGCTGGGAGTCCGATGTGGGACTCGATCCTGGTACTCCAGGATCTTTACCTGAGCTGAAGTCAGTCGCTCAACCAACTGAGCCACCCAGGTGCCCTACAGCTCCTTTTTAAATTAAATTTCAGTTTATTCTTCCTTCACTGGTTTGAAATTCTATAGAGTGAGAACTTGGAGATTTTGTTTTGGACATACTAGTCATTATTATAGTGAAAATTACACATGAGAGGGTGGGACATAAATGAAGGTAAAGTAAACCAACCTGATGGTGTTAGTTTTGCCATTTGTGTCCTAGGGATACTAGCTAAGGGACAAAAATGCCATTCATCTGGATGCATACATCATTGTGACAACAGAACAGTAGAAAACTCAATTTGAAGCACAGGGAAAGTATCTTCATGAATGTCAAAGTTGAGTTACCACTTGGAAGACTATGGTCTATTCTGCCACCAGCAGTGGTGTACACACACACACACACACACACACACACACATTATATATAGACTATAGAAAAACCCTGGGAAAAACTGAAGGTCTGCTTGTATTATGCCGGGATTGTTTGGAAGAAGGTTATATCTTTGATGTGGATGGAGCTTACCAAAGTCCTATTGCTATCCCAGACTTTCATAAAAGGCAGTCATTTTTGCTTTTTAAAATTTTCTTATTTAGGGACGCCTGGGTGGCTCAGTTGGTTAAGCGGCTGCCTTCGGCTCAGGTCATGATCCCAGTGTCCTGGGATCGAGTCCCACATCGGGCTCCTTGCTTGGCAGGGAGCCTGCTTCTCCTTCTCCCTCTGCCTCTGCCTGCCACTCTGTCTGCCTGTGCTTGCTCTCGCTTCTCTCTCTATGACAAATAAATAAATAAAATCTTAAAAAAAAAAAAAAAGACTTTAAAAAAAAATAAAAAAAAAATTTTCTTATTTAATTGAACTGAAAAGTGTATTTATACTAGTTGTTATCATTATAGCTTAATGTGTTCTTTTGGCTCTCAGGGTGTAGAGAAACTTGCATGTATGTCTGACCTTTGAAAGATGTCATGACAGATTTTGGGGAAACAATGAGCTTGGTACTCTAAAATAAACCCACCATAAGAAGGGCTTCTGATGACTTCATGGCTAGTTGTTGGTTATTGAAGAAAGTCTTGAAAGCACTTGGGAGTTTGAATTGGGGCACTTTTCTTTCTTTCTCTCTTTTTTAAGGTCTGTTCATTTTGAGAGAGAGAGAGAGAGAGCATGAACACACACAAGGCGGGGAAAAGGTAGAGGGAGAAAGAGAGAGAATCCCAAACACACTCCATGTTGAACTTGGAGCCTGACTCGGGGCTTAATCTCATGACCCTGAGTTCATGACCTGACACAAAGCCAAGAGTCTTGACGCTTAACTGACTGAGCCACCCAGGTGCCCCAGTTTTCTAACTAAACTGACAGCCACATTTCTTCTCTCTTTACATACATTCTCTTGGAGACTTACCTACTCATGGATTAAACTCTTACTCATATCCTAATAACTACTATAATTCTATCTAGATTTTTAGGGTTTTGTTTTGTTTTTAAAGATTTTATTTTTATTTTTTTAAAGATTTTATTTATTTATTTGACAGACAAAGATCACAAGTAGGCAGAGAGAGAGGGAGAAGCAGGCTCCCCGGTGAGCAGAGAGCCCGATGTGGGGCCCCATCCCAAGACCCTGAGATCATGACCTGAGCCAAAGGCAGAGGCTTAACCCATTGAGCCTCCAGGCGCCCCTAAAGATTTTATTTTTAAGTAATCTCTATACCCAGTGTGGGCTCGAACTTAGAACTCTGAGATCAGGAGTCACATGCTCTACCGACTGAGCCAGCCAATCACCCCCCTTCTTTTTTTTTTTTTTTTTTTTTTAACCATATCTTCAACTTTTTGTGAATTACTGCCTTATTATATGATACTCAGCTCAACATCTAAAACTGTAATCTACTTTATATGTGTATAAAGCCCTGCTCTCACAGTTTGTGTGATAATAGGTTGTAAATTGAAAATTTTTATACAACTGGTATTTTGAAACTCATTGTAACCAACTTATCAGGTAAGCAAATTGAATTTTATTATTTCTTTTTATAAAATGAGAAAACTGAAGGCCAGAGCCGTTAAGAATTGCCCAAAGTAAAATGTCAATTTAATAAAAGAGATGAGGGCGCCTGGGTGGTTCAGTGGGTTAAGCCGCTGCCTTCGGCTCGGGTCATGATCTCGCGTCCCGGGATCGAGTCCCGCATCGGGCTCTCTGCTTGGCAGGGAGCCTGCTTCCTCCTCGCTCTCTCTCTGCCTGCCTCTCTGCCTACTTGTGATCTCTCTCTGTCAAATATGTTTATCTTTTTTAAAAAAATAAATAAATAAAAGAGATGAGAATAGAACTGAGATTTTTCTGACTCTTAAGTCTCCTGTTATTTCCATTTTACAATACAGTTTGCCTAAACTTAACTTAGAGTTTTTCATCTTATAATGGCCCCTTAGTAATTTTAAATTCTTGTCTCATCTATTCTGAGTCACTTATTAGACTCTTTTGCTGTTTCTTCCTCCTTTTCTCTGTCTTTAAATTTCCCATTATCATCTCTATCTGATATGTTTATATTTTTATAATCGCCTTCTGAGTTCTTATTGTCTGATGTCAGCCTGAGGTGTTTTTTTGTTTTTTTTTTTTTAAATCTGTGTAAATCTGCCCATAATAGTACCTATTCCACAGGGTCTGGGAACTACTAAATGAGTAAATACTGTGATACGGGGTGAGAGCTTAGAATAGTGATGAACACCTAATAAATGTTAGCTGCTGCTGTGATGATGAGGTTGATAATGACAGTTACTCCTACAATTATATTAACAAATTAATGTCATAAAATCACTGCTCTGAAATATTTAAAATGTTTTAAAAAATATTTTTATATTACTATGTAAGTAAACAAATTCCTTTTCCATGTTTGTTGTTTTCTTTGACTCTCAAACCACAACTACATAATATAATTAGGGGCAAAGAGTGTTATCCTCATTTTACAGATAAGGATACTGATAATAAAGTAAATGATACAAAACTAAGATAGGAGATTGAACTTTTTAAAAACTGAGAAAGAATGAGATCATGACCCATCATTGGGTTTTTTTACTGTGAGGTCCCATTATCCAAGCTCCTTGGGAAGGCACTTAAAACCCTCTACAGTCAAAAAGTAAACAATTAGTTTAACAAGTGGTTAACAAGGATTTGAACCTTGGCAACTTGACTCCAAAACTTAGATTCCTAACTTGTAAGTTGCACTGCTTTTCAAGAAAGTAAAAATACTCCAGGAAGAAAAATTCACAAGCACTTGTATCAAGACACATTGTATGAGTGTTTGGCTGGAGCAATGGCTCATTACTGGAACATGGGAGAATTGTTGACAAGGATGGGAAGTTGACATCTGACTGTAGAGGGTTTTAAGTGCCTTCCCAAGGAGCTTGGATAATGGGACCTCACAGTAAAAAAACCCAATGATGGGTCATGATCTCATTCTTTCTCAGTTTTTAAAATTTAAAAAAATATATATAAGAACTGAAATGGCACAAATTAAAAATTGAGGACCCTGTAATCCTATAACCATTGACTAAATTCAGCCAGTCATCAGAAATCTTCCCATAAGAACAGCCCCATTTTGCAATGGGTTTGCCCCCATAATACAAGTGTCATGAAAACCACTGCTAAGACCATGCCAGAATGATAAAGGAAAAGATTTATATCAACATTGTTTTCACTAGAAAACAAGTCCACTGCTACTGGCTGTTTGATCACAAATGTGATGGTATCAAAAAATTTGAGAAGGTGGCTGCTGAGATGGGAATAGGTTCCTTCAAGTATGCTTGGGTCTTGGATAGACTGAAAGCTGCATGTGAGCATCGTATCACCATTGATACCTCTCTGTGGAAATTCAAGACCAGCAAGTATTATGTGACCCTCAGTATTGCCCCAGGACACAGACTTCATCAAAAACGTGATTATAGGCACATCTCAGCCTGACTGTGCTATCCTGATTATTACTACTGATATTTGGAGAATTTGAAGACTGCAACTCCAAGAATGGGCAGACTCCTGAGCATTCCCTTTTGGCTTACACACTGGGTATGAAACAATAAGATGGATTCTGTCAAGCCACACCACAGCCAGAAGAGATACAAGGAAACCGTTAGGGAAGTGAGGACCTACATTAAGAGAATTGGCTTCTACCCTGACACAGTTGCATTTGTATCAGTTTCTGGTTGGAATAGTGACAACATGCTGGACCCAAGTACCAATACACCTTGGTTTAAGGGATAGAAAGACACTCAGGAAGATGGCCATGCCAGTAGAACCATGCTGCTTGAAGCTGTGGATTGTCTTCTCTCAGCAACTTGTCCAGCTGTCCAGCTCTTGAATCTGCTGCTCTACGATTACTACAGAATTGGTGGTATTTATACTGTCCCAGTTGGCCAGTTAGATACTAGTATTCCCAAACCCCACATAGTGGTCACCTTTGCTCTGGTCATTGTTACAGCTGAAGTAAAGGCTTTTGAAGTGTACCATGAAGTTTTGAGTTAAGCTCTTCGTGGGAACAATATGGGCTTCAGTGTCAAAGATGTGCCTGTCAGAGATGTTTTCCATGGCTCAGGTGGTTATCCTGAACTGTCTGGGCCAAATCAGGCCTGGCTATTAATGCATCAGTGGTGGATTGTCACACAGCTCCCCCACCTGCTTGTAAGTTTGCTGAGCCGAAGGAGAAAATCGATCACCACCCTGGTAAGAAGCTGGAAGATGGCCCCAAATTCTTAAAATTATTCATACCATTTTTGGCAAGCCTAGTATGTTGAGCGCTTCTATGACCATCCTCCTCTGAATATTTTTGGTTGTTGTTTTGCTATTTGTGATATGAAATAGACCATTGCTGTGGATGTCACCAGAGCAGTGGCCAAGAAGGCTGTCAGAAGTGGCAAGATCACCAATCTGCTCTGTCTAGAAAGCTTGGGAGGCTAAATGAGTATTATCCCTAGTACCTGTCACCCTGTCCTTTTTTTTTTTTTTTTTTAAAGGTTTTATTTAGGAGCCCCTGGGTGTCCCAGTTGGTTAAGTGTCTGCCTTCAGCTCAGGTCATGATGGCAGGGTCCTGAGATCGAGCCCAGTGTTGGGCTCCCTGCTTATTGGGGAGCTTGCTTCTCTGTCTCCCTGCCTGTGCTCTCTCTCTCTGTCAAATAAATAAATAGAATCTTAAAAAAAAAAAAAAAAAAAAAAAAAAAGACTTTGTTTATTTGGGAAAGGGAAAAAGCACGAACAGGGGATAGGCAGAGGAAGAGAGAAGCAGACTTCCCTCCAAACAGGGAGCCTAATGCAGGAGTCCCATTCCAGGGCCCTGGGATCATGACCTGAGCACCCCAGCACCCCCTTGCTGCCCTACTCTTAATCAGTAGTAGGAGAACTGTCTCAAAACTGTTTGTCTCAGTTGGCCATTAAGTTTAATAATAAAAGTCTGAGGAGTGCCTGGGTGGCTTAGTCAGGTGTCTGCCTTCAGCTCAGGTTATGATCCTGCGGTCCTGGGATCGCATCCCACATCAGGCTTTCTGCTCGGTGGGGAGCTTGCTTTTCCCTCTCCCTCTGCCTTCCAGCACTCACTCTCTCTTTTTTCTTTTTTTTTTTTTAAGATTTTATTTATTTATGTGGCAGAGAGCGAGAGAGGGAACACGAGCAGGGTGGGTGGGAGAGGAAGTAAGCTTCCCACCAAGCAGGGAGCCTGATACAGGACTTGATCCCAGGATCCTGGGATCATGACCTGAGCCGAAGGCAGATGCTTAATGGCTGAGCCAGCCACCCAGGCACTCCCTCTCTATTTCTGTCAAATAAATGGATAAAATCTTTAAAAAAAATTTTTTTTTAAAGATTTTATTTATTTGACAGAGAGAGATCACAAGTAGGCAGAGGTGGCAGGGAAGCAGGCTTCCTGCTTAGCAGAGAGCCCGATGCAGGGTTCAATCCAGGACCCTGAGATCATGACCTGAGCTGAAGGCAGAGGATTAACCCACTGAGTCACCCAAGCGCCCCTAAAAAAAATTTTTTTAAATAAAAGACTGGTTAATGCCTTTAAAAAATAGTCTATTAAACTATAACTTTATATGATAATAAAAGCTAAAGGACAGGACAAAAGAAAAAAGGACCAGTTAATGATAACAGTGCATCATAAAAGCTTCAGAATGAAAGGAGAATATTTTATAGACCATTTGTTTCATGTGTGGCAGTTTTAAGTCCCTAGTTTTCAA
This sequence comes from Mustela lutreola, assembly GCF_030435805.1. Classification (NCBI taxonomy): domain Eukaryota; kingdom Metazoa; phylum Chordata; class Mammalia; order Carnivora; family Mustelidae; genus Mustela; species Mustela lutreola. Next base: position 109,653,159 of record NC_081299.1, on the reverse strand, counting down.
AATCAGTATTTTTTAGTGGAAGCAATCTGACCAAAAAACCTGTCACAGAATTTTGTGACCCATTAAAACAAAGTTTAATGGGGGGGGTGGAAATCCTGGATCTAGGTGCTTTACCAGCAAGTCCACCAAATATTGAAGGAGGAAATATTATTCCAATCTTACACTTGTTCAGAAAAGAAAAAGAATGCTCCCCAGCTTATAAATGAGACTAGCATAACCTTGACACCAAAGTTTAACTACGAAATATGAGGAAAGAAAATTACAAACTGATCTTATTCCTGAGGAACCTGAGCTAGTGGAACATAAAAAGAGCATAGTACATCGTAGTGGGGTTTATCCCAGGAATGGAAGCATGGTTTAATGGGGAGAATAAATTCATCTAATACACTGTGCTTAAAAATAAAATGAGAAAAATTATATGATGATCTTAAAAGGTGCAGAAGAAGTAAGTAAAAAATCCATTCATTATAAACCAAACCAGGAATAGAAAGGAGTCTCCAGTCTAGTAACCTATATCTTCCAAAAATAAAAGCCTATAGCAAACATACTATGTATGAGAAACAAAACACAGGTAATGCCCAATATCAACATTTCTGTTCAACTTCATCCTGGAGTTCCTAGCCAGAACATTAAGGCAGAAAGAAGAGAGGGAAAGAACAAAGTGTATAAATGAAAGGATTGGGAAAAGAAAAAAACAAAATTGTCATTAAGTACAGATGATATGATTAGCAGGCTTATTGGACCCAAATCAATAATAATAAAATTAATTATTTTAGCTGTATACCAGAAACAAAGTTAGAAAATTAAAATTTAAAAAGTTAACTCTTGGGGCGCCTGGGTGGCTCAGTGGGTTAAGCCGCTGCCTTCAGCTCAGGTCATGATCCCAGAGTTCTGGGATCGAGTCCCACATTGGGCTCTCTGCTCAGCAGGGAGCCTGCTTCCTCCTCTCTCTCTCTCTGCCTGCCTCTCTGCCTACATGTAATCTCTCTCTGTCAAATAAATAAATAAAATCTTTAAAAAAAAAAAAAAAAAGTTAACTCTTTATACTAGGGAGGTGTTGGGGAAAAGAGATATAGTTGATTCTTATTATTCATAGTAATTATGTTCCATGAGGTTGCCATGAACAATGAATTAGTGAATACTGAATCATTGCTCCTGGGGCAAATACAGAGTTAGGTTCCTGCAAGCACCCTGGTCACAATATTTTTATCAACTGATCAGTACATAACTTATTTAATGTAGGTTTCTGTATACAGATAACTTATTTAATATATATTTATTAATATATTTTTGATTGATTAACATTGAATTCATGGCTAACAGCACTACAGTGCTTGAACAGAGTTTATATAATACATGTGTTTTCTATGTAAGGCACATTACAGCCTTCTTGTGCTTAGGAAGTCTAGACAGAAGAACTTCAGCACTATGCTTGGAGGCCATTTTAAACACCAAAATCCTCACTCAAGCACAATGATGCAAAGAAATATGACACTAAATAGACGATAAAGAGGATACTTGGTTCTAGTATGATAGCTGAAACAAGAGGCAGAACATCTGAGAATATGCCAGTAACCAACCTAAAGTTTTTGCCATTCTGTATGTGTTTTAAGAATGACTGAAATAGCAAAGCTTGCTAAATAAATTTTAGCAAGTAGGTGAATTGACAAATAGGGAATCCAGGATTGAGATTAATGAGGATCAACTGTGTGTAGAAAAAAATCTTTAACAAAAGTTGTGTAAGATGTCTATGGAGAAAATTATAAAACATAATTGAAAAACACTGTAGTAAGATCTAAATATTTGTGGATAGGGAAGACTTGGTATTTAACAATGTTAATTCTTCCCAAATTGATTTATAAATCTAGTGCAGTCTTTATTTTATTTTTTTCCTTATTTTACTTTTTAAGTTATGTCTACACCCAGGATCGTTCTCAGACTCAACAACCCTGAGATCAGGAGTCACATGCTCCACCGACTGAGCCAGCAGGTAATCCAGCGCAGTCTTAAGATCTCAGTAAATATGCCCTCCCCCTTTTTACAGATTGCTCTGAATTTTATGTGGAAGTGCAGGGAGTTCTCCTTCCCCTCCCCAGAAAGAGAAAGCCAGAAGTTGTTGAAAAATAACAAGGTGGAAGAATGGCTCTACCAGATTTCAAACTTTATAAAGCTGTAATAAATAAAGCAGTCTGATATTAGCCTGAGATAGCCAGAGAAAATGGTAGAACATTATACAAAGTGTAGATGCAGACCAATGTATGTGTATACTAGATTTGTGTATGAAACTATATATGGGTAGTGGAAAAGGAACTAACTATTGCTCCAGCAATTGGCTATTTATATATATTTATATAAAATTAGATTTCATATATATCTATATATTTAAAATTAGATTTCATTCATACCATACGTAAAAATTAGTTGCACATTAAGGACTTAAATACAAAAGAACTAGGTGGTTCAGTCATTTAAACATCTGACTCTTGTTCTTGGCTCACTTCCTGTTTTCAAGGTTGTGAGTTCAAGCCCTGTGTTGGGCTCCATGCTGGGCATGGAGCGTACTTTAAAAAAAAAAAAAAAGAACGAACTTAAAGGAAAAAAAAGAACTATAAATCTTTTTGAAGGAGAGTATCTCATAACCTTACCTCCAAAGATTGATAAATTCTCCTATTTTTTTTTTTAAAGATTTTATTTATTCATTTGAGAGAGAGAGAAACAGCACAAACAGGAGAGGCAGAGGCAGAGAAACAAGGAGACTCCCTGATGAGCTGGGAACCTGATGTGAGGCTGGAACCCAGGACCCTAGGACCATGACCTGAGCTAAAGGTAGACACTCAACCACTGAGCCACCCAGGTGCCCCTAAATTCGACTACTTTAAAACAAAGATCTTCTGTGGCACCTGGGTGGCTCAGTAGCATAAGCCTCTACCTTCGGCTCAGGTCATGATCTCGGAGTTCTGGGATTGAGCCAGGACTTTAACTAAATAAATAAATAAAATCTTTAAAAAAAAAAAAAAAAGACCTTCTGTTTATTGAAAGACATCATAAAGAATGAAAAGAAAAACCACAGAGTGGGAGAAAATATCTGCTGTGCAGTCAACAAAGAGTTCATATCCAGAATATACAAAGAATAACAAAATAATAAAAAGACAAAAAAAATTAGAAGGTTTTACCTGACACTCACCATCTTTGAAATTAAAACAGAAATTGTTTAAGTATTGATCACCTTTAAAGTTTTATTATTTATTTATTTATTTATTTATTTATTCATTTATTTATTTGATAAACAGAGGTCACAAGTAGGCAGAGAGGCAGGCAGAGAGAGGGGGAGGAAGCTTCCTGCCGAGCAGAGAGCCTGATACGGGGCTTGGTCCCAGGACCCTGGGATCATGACCTAAGCCAAAGGCAAAGGCTTTAACCCACTGAACCACCCAGATGCCCCTATTAATCACCTTTAAAGCAATCAACAAATAATTGGAGCAGCTGGGTGGCTCATTTGGTTAAGCGTTTGACTCTTGATTTTAGCTTAGATCATGATCTTAGGGTTGTGAGATTGTGCCCCAGTTGGGCTCTGTGGTTGGCGCGCAGCCTGCTTAAGATTCTCTCTCTCCCTCTCCCTCTTCACTTCCTCCAACCCTCAAATAAATAAATAAATAAATAAAAACTTTTAAAGACTTAAATGAGGAGTGCCTTGGTGGCACACTTAGTTAAGTGTCAGACTGTTGGTTTTAGCCCAGGTGGTGATCTCACAGTCATGGGACTGAGCCCTGCATGGGCTCCACACATAGCATGGAGTCTGCTTGAGATTCTTTCTCTCCCTCTGCCCCTCCCACTTGTATTCTGTCTCTCTCCCTCAAATAAATAAATCTTTAAAAAAATTTTAATGAGAAGAGCTCATTAAGAGCTGGTATTTTGCATTTTTTTCATATCTCTTTAATATCTTGTAGTAACGGTGTACAGTTAAATTCTCTTGTCTGCTTCTGCATTCAGTATGGTGTGATACCACATCATATGGTCTTCAGACTGCTGACATATGTATATCCTTAATCCTTACATACAGTGTAAGCCAAGTTCCAGTCAAGTGGGGGAAACCACACACCAGTAATTTAAATAAGGAAAATTTAATGTAGAGAATTGTTAAGTAGGTAAAATGTAGCTAACTACTGCTAGAAGAAATAAGAGAACTCTAAGGTGTAATGGGATAGTGTGTGCTGAAAGCAGCTACTACCTCTGGCCCTGATGGAAGGGTGAAGAGCGAGCCCTTCCCTCCTCCCACCTGAGGAAAGAGTGAATTGCTGCAAGAATGTGCTACCTGGGGACACCTGAGTGGCTCAGTGGGTTAAACCCTCTGCCTTCAGCTCAGGTCATGATCTCAGGGTCCTGGGATCGAGTCCCGCATTGGGCTCTCTGCTCAGCGGGGAGCCTGCTTCCTCCTCTCTCTCTGCCTGCCTCTCTGCCTACCTGTGATCTCTGTCTGTCAAATAAATAAATAAAATCTTTAAAAAAAAAAAAAAAAAGAATGTGCCCCCTGCCCCTGTAGTGGCAGAGACTGGCTGCAGAGCACTTGTCACTGTCTGCAAGAGCAGCAACACGCCGCTGTGCTCAGACCCTGCCAGGAAGGCCATGTGCCGATCTATTTGAGAACAGAACACTGAAAGAATCCCACCAATTCTCCCAGCCTGTCAGCGTGGCTCTAGGGGCCTCTGTTGGCAGATAGCTAACACTGAGACAAAGGGAAATAGAGCTTGCAGTCTGGCTCTTGCACCAACCACAAAGAAGTATGGGTTTAGAGCTGAGAGGCACTAAATTAATAACTAGCATGTATATTCACCTGATAGGGCAGACATTTTAAAGTCCACCAATACCAACATGTGTACAACTATAGCACAGTGGAAGCTCTCGTATACTGCTGGCTTAAGGGTTTATTGGTATAAAATAACCTCCTTTTGAAAAGTTTGTTATGTACCCACTATGACCTTTGGGTTTCACCCAGAGGCTTTTACTCCTGAGAAACTGCAAAATAAGTGGCAGAGAATTTTTGTAGTAACGTTGTTCTTGGTAATAAAAATTTGCAAACAATCCAGATGGTCTTCTGCAGGAAAATGAATGTGGTGTGGTATATTGGGATAACTAGATAGCAAAGAATATTAATGAATTTCAGTTACATACAACAACAGAGCAATATCTCACAAAATATTGGGGTGCCTTGGTGGCTTAGTTAGTTAAGTGTCTGCCTTCAGCTCAGGTCATGATCCCAGAGTCCTGGGATCTAGTCCATATTGGGCTCCCCGCTCAGTGGGGAGGCTGCTTCTCCCTCTGCCTGCTGCTCCCCCTGCTTGTGCTCTCTCTCTGACCAAGAGAGATTTTAAATAAAATAAAATCTTTAAATAAAAATCTTTTTAAAAAGGGGGGGGGGCACCTGGGTGGCTCAGTGGATTAAGCCACGCTGCCTTCGGCTCAGGTCATGATCTCAGGGTCCTGGGATTGAGTCCTGCATTGGGCTCTCTGCTCAGCAGGGAGCCTGCTTCCCTCTCTCTCTCTCTGCCTGCCTCTCTGTCTACTGTGATCTCTCTCTGTCAAATAAATAAATAAAATCTTTAAAAAAAAAAATCTTAAAAAAAAAAAGATAAATTGCAGAATTGAGTAAATAGAAGAAATTGGTTCCTTTTGGAAATTGAATTGCCAGCCTGTAAGTACAAATTGTATAATAAACCATAGAGTGATATAGTATGCCCACTTAGGGAATAATTTCTGTAAGATTTTGCTTTTACTCTGTCCCTTTTTTGAGATTCAGTATCAAGAAATTTTCCCTTCCTGGCTTCTTTGTTTCAGTCCGAATTAAGGAATTTTAACTCTTTGCTACCATTATACCTTGTCTCTTCTTCCATCCTGGTAACTAACACTCCACATTGTAATTGATACAGGTCCTGCTTATCACCAGTTTCTACTCCCCTGACTTTAAGCCTCTGCTCAAAGCATAATGCCAGGCACTTCTTAGGTGATTGGTAAATGCCTGTACAATGGATGACTGATGACTGGATGGGAGGGAGATACTATGGAGTGCTGCAAAGCAGCATGTCTTTAAGTACAGGTCCTGGGTATTCTTTTTTTTTTTTTTTTTAAAGATTTTATTTATTTATTTGACAGAGAGAAATCACAAGTAGATGGAGAGGCAGGCAGAGAGAGAGAGAGGGAAGCAGGCTCTCCGCTGAGCAGAGAGCCTGATGCGGGACTCGATCCCAGGACTCTGAGATCATGACCTGAGCCGAAGGCAGAGGCTTAACCCACTGAGCCACCCAGGCGCCCCAGGTCCTGGGTATTCTTAGGTGGGTCCATGGATGTAGTTTAAATTATCTTAGTTTAAGAGAAATAAAATTTAAAATTTTATTTTATAATAATTTGGAAGTAATTGAATTATTTAGTGTAATATTTAATATTATCTGTATTATTATCTTATATTAACAGTTTTGCAACTGATTTTCAGTGGCTGTGTTAATGTGTTTGTGATTGCATTTTTTCCCCTTTGTTTCTTGGGGGTTTTGTTGTGATTGCATTTTGGCATGAGATGATACTATTTTATGAGAAGCTAATGAGAACAGATTAAAGATAGCTTTGATATATACATAATTGTTTGTATCAAGTGACTGTGGAAAGTATTTACGATAATTTCAATGGAGAAAAATGGTGAAATAATTGAACAGTAAGGTGAAATGATTGAATTATGGGGTTGATAAATTAAAAACAATGTATATATACATTATCATGCTCATCTTATAATTTGTTTCAACAAAATATCATTTTTCCCTTTAATGTCAGTATGAATGGTATTTGCCTTAATTTGTAAATTCTAATTTGTAGTTGTTGAAGAACTATAGAATGTAATCAGTAGGATCATATAAGGATAAAAAGATATATGGAGACTTTGCAATCATCTTCATTGGAAATCCAAGAGAATTCACAGACTTAAGAGGATTTAGCAGGGTTACTGGGTACAGATCAACATCTAGGAATCAATAGCATTTCAATACATCAGAAATAACCAGTCAAAAAGTATAATAGAGGGGCACCACAGTGGGTTAAACCTCTGCCTTTGGCTCAGTTCATGATCTCAGGGTCCTGGGATGGAGTCCCACATCGGCCTCTCTGCTCAGCAGGGAGCCTGCTTCCCCCACCTCTCTCTGCTTGCCTCTCTGCCTTCTTGTGATCTCTCTCTCTGTCAAATAAATATCTTTTTTTTAAAAAGTATATTAGAAGAACAGGTATTATTAACAGTAACAACAAAAGCTATGTGAAGTATCTAGAATAAAAGCATATTAAGACCTTTCTGGAGAAGATTACAAACTATTAGAAAAAAATGATAATCAGCATGTAAATACAGTACACTTTAATAAAAATCCCAATAGGACATTTTAAGAAACTTTTTTTTTTTTTAAGATTTTATTTATTTGTCAGAGAGAGAGAGGGAGAGAGAGCGAGCACAGGCAGACAGAACGGCAGGCAGAGGCAGAGGGAGAAGCAGGCTCCCCTCCAAGCAAGGAGTTGGATGTGTGGGACTCGATCCCAGGATGCTGGGATCATGACCTAAGCCGAAGGCAGCTGCTTAACCAACTGAGCCACCCAGGCGTCCCTTTAAAAAACTTTTTATACTGATTCTAAAATTCACATAGGGGGTCCCTGGATGGCTCAGTTGGTTAAGGGTCTGTCTTCAGCTCAGGTCTTAATCCCAGTGTCCTAGGATTGAGCCCCACGTCTGGCTCTCTGCTCAGCCAGGAGTCTGCTTCTCCTTCTCCTTCTGCTCTTTCCCTTGCTTGTTCTCATTCTCTCTCTCTCAAATAAATAAAATTCATATAGAAGAGTCTGTGTCTAGAAGTAGCCAAGACTGTTGATAAACAGCAAGTCAAATAATAAACCTTGATACTTTAATTATAACTATAAAAGAATGTGAAAGCAGTATAAGGACAGATTTGAGGAAAAGAGAAAACCCAGAAAGGGACCCATATATATGAGACCTTTGTAAATGATAGAAGTTGCATTACAAATCATTGGAGGAAAGATAAACTCTTCAGTAAGTGAGTCTGGGACATATGCTTTCCATCCAGAAAAAATGCACCTGCTAAATGTTTTTCTATACATATCCACAGGTGTATTCCAAATGAATTACGTTAGTGTATAAAACAAAACTTTTTTTTTTAAAGATTTTATTTATTTATTTGAGCGAGAGACAGTGAGAGAGAGCATGAGAGGGGAGAAGGTCAGAGGGAGAAGCAGACTCCCCATGGAGCTGGGAGCTGCATGTGGAACTTGATACTGGGATTCCAGGATCATAACCTGAGCCGAAGGCAGTTGCTTAACCAGCTGAGCCACCTAGGCACCCTAAAACAAAACTTCCAAAATGTTAGAACCAAATATTTTTATGACTGTAAGGATTAAAAGCTCTTTTAGAGGGCACCTGCGTGGCTCAGCTGGTTGAGCATCTGACTCTTGATTTCAGCTCAAGTCATGATCTCACAGTTGTGAGATCGAGCCCCAAGTCAGGCTCCATGATCAGTGTGGAGCCAGCTTAAGATTCTCTCTCTCGGGGCGCCTGGGTGGCTCAGTGGGTTAAGCCACTGCCTTCGGCTCAGGTCATGATCTCAGGGTCCTGGGATCGAGTCCCGCATCGGGCTCTCTGCTCAGCGGGGAGCCTGCTTCCCTCTCTCTCTCTCTCTCTCTCTCTGCCTGCCTCTCCATCTACTTGTGATTTCTCTGTGTCAAATAAATAAATAAAATCTTTAATAAATAAATAAATAAATAAAAATTTAAAAAAAAAAAAAAGATTCTCTCTCTCCCTCCCTGTCTTCCCCTTCCTGCCCTCCCTCTCTTAAAAAAAAAGGTCATGGGGCAGGGAGCTCCAGCAGAGAAACAAAGAAAGTACCTTAGAATTTAATGACATCAAAATTAGATTTGCGCATTGTAGAAGACACCTTAAAATTAAAGACAAGTAACACACCAGGGAAGATATTTGTTATAGGCAAGTAAAAAAGAAAAGTTGTATAAATGGGGATCATTTAGGAGACACAGAATAGGAAGTTTTTGGAGATAAAATCTATCCAATTTGAGCTCCAAGGTTTTTAAAGCGTTGACTATTTCCTTAAGTTGACCTGTTATTTAGTCTTCCATTCAGTTAGCAAATACTTACTAAGAACCTATAAGACATAGCACACGACATCCCAGGAATAAGATCTCTCTTTTTTTTAACATTTTATTTATTTATTTGACAGAGAGAGGTCACAGGTAGGCAGAGAAGCAGGCAGAGAGGGGGGAAGCAGGCTCCCCGTTGAGCAGAGAGCCCGAGGTGGGGCTGGATCCCAGGACCCTGAGATCATGACCTGAGCCAAAGGCAGAGGCTCAACCACTGAGCAACCCAAGCGCCCCAGAAATAAGATCTTGATAAAGAAAACATATTCCCCTGAGTGAGGCACAAGAGTATGCTGTTTAGCTCTGTTTGTTTTAACTGTGATACATGGGCACGACCTCCTTTACTCTTCATCAGCTTTATGCTTTGAAATAATTGTTAATACCCTGCTATTTTAAATGTAGGAGTAGGGGATGCTAGAGAAGGAAACATTTGTTGAATATCTTAGCACTTCTTACAAGGTCAACCAATTGTTTGTTACATATAAGTCAACAACAAAGTTTATAATTAATTTTTTATGTTATATGTGGCAGAATTATACATTCTGTAGAATTGATATTGTGATCAGTAATGGCTAAAATTGAGACCTAGAATAACAAGGTAAGTAAAACTGCTATTCTGGATTTTATTTTAATTTTATTTTCAGAAAATACCTAATATGAGAGATGGTTGAATTGTATCAAACCAAACAGAAAGTTCTGTTTTTGTATAAATAAGAAACAAATCTGTTAAGAATTTTAGAGCTAACAAAATTATGTAATGAAATCATTTTTACAAATGAAGCAATCAAGCTGCTTCCTCGTTAGTATAGTGGTGAGTATCCCCGCCTGTCAAATGAAGCAATCTAGGGGAACTTGGCTGGCTCAGTTGGTAGAGCTTATGACTCTTGATCTTGGGTTAGAGTTTGAGCCCCATCATGGGTATGGAGATTACTTAAGAAATAAAATCCTAAAAAAAAAACCAGCAACACAAAAACAAATGAAGAAACCTGGCCCCCAAAAGACTCTTACTGAAACAGAACTAAAACCTATAGGTTTCTTTCTCCATCTAGAGCTACTTTTACTATATTATGCCCTAGTCTTAATTATATGTTCTCTTAGCAGTTGTTTTTCCAGCACATTTTACTTGAGGACTCACAGCAAATAATTTAGTTTGACAATAACAAAATCCAGTTGTCATTTATTCAGTTACTATTTAGTGAGCACCTTGTAGGTACCAAAGAAACAATAGTAAATAAGTTATCTCTGCTGTGAAGAAGCTCTACAGTCTAGTTGGAAAGAAAGACCATCACAGATATTTTGATTTGACTTCTGGCCAGATGGCGGATGATCAATTCCAAAGGGTTGGGGTTTTTTGTTGTTGTTGTTTGTTTGTTTTAAGATTTGTATTTATTTGAGAAAGAACATGAGAGCGTGTGAGCTGGTGGAGGGGGTGCAGTTAGGGCAGAGGGAGAGAGAGAAGCAGACTCCACTCTCAGCAGGGAGCCTGATGCTCGATCCCAGGACCCTGGGGTCATGACCTGAACCAGGTCAGATGCTTAACCCTAGCCACCCAGATGCCCCCAAAAGGTCATTTTTAAATAAAACGGTTATATTCTTGACCAAATAAAAACTGCACCAGCAACAATGGACATATTAGAAATTCAGAGCTGACATTAACCAGTATGCCTATGTCAGTAGTACCATGTGGTCTGGCAGTTAGACTGGGACTCTGGAAAAAAGGGGTGGTTTTGAGTCATAAGCACCCCCTGGCTTCTGATACAAATTTTCTCTCCAAGAGTACATTTCCTATCTAGACCACCAGGAATCCCATAGATTAAATAAATATGTGTTTACAATCCAAAAATCACCAGACATTTTGGAAGACAAACCACCATGAAGGAGGATCAGCAGATTTAGATCCCCTCCCCACAGTGAGCTTCAGATATTAGAATTATCAGGCAGAATATATAAAATAACTATACAAAAAACGTTAAAGATGAATGAAATGAAATGAACTATGAATAAGGTACTTGGACAGATTTTAAAAAGAGCCAACAGGAATTGTAGAAAGAAAAAAGAGTAAGCTAGAAATTACTTGTGAAGAAATTAGAATGCAGCAATTAGAAGGAGGTGGGGAAAAAAAGATCAGAATGAGAGACCTAATTAACATCAAATTAGCTTCCAGGAGGAGAGAACATTTGAGTTCTTCTGAGGAGGTAATAGCTGAGAGCTCTCTGAAAGATGAAAAACATGAATCTGCAGCTACCACAACCACAACATATACTAAGCAGGATAATTAAAAAGAAAATCACACCTAGTCATTGTAATAAAATTATCAAACCAAACCAGAAAATAGCAAGTGTTGGGATGGGGGGAACTTCTGTTTCTGGTAAGAATGTAAAATGGTACAACAGCTATGGAAAAAAAATTGATAGTTCCTCAAAAACTTAGAATTTCTGTATGATTTAGCAGTTCTGCTTCTAAGTATATACTCCCCGGAAATGAAAGCAGGGACTCAAAGAAGTATTTGTACACCAGTGTTCAAAACAGCATTATTCACAATAGCCAAAAGGTAGAAGCAAACTAAGTATCAATTTTCAAAGGACTGGATATGCAAAGTGTATATACAAAGTATATACATAAAATGGAATATTATTTAACCTTAAAAAGAATTCTGGCTTATGCTATACAACACAGATAAACTTTGAACACATTATGCTAAGTGAAATAAGCTAGTCACAAAAGGGCAAGTGTCTTGATTCCACTTAGACAAATGACAATAATTTACAGACAGAAAGTACAGTGGTGGTTGTAGGGGGAAAGGGAAGATGATGTTTAATGGCTATAGAGTTTGAGTTTTGCAAGGTTAAGAGAGTTGTGGAGATTGATTGTACAACAGTGTGAATGTGTATATCCATAGAGATAGAAAGTAGATGAAAGTCAGGAACTGGGGGAGGCAGTAGTGGTGAGTTAATTATTTAATGGGTAAGAGTTTCTGTTTAGGACAATGACAAATTTTGGAAATTGTTGGTGGTGGTTGTACAACATTGTGAATATAATTAATGCCACTGAGTTGAGCATTTAAAAAATGGTTAAAATGGGGATGCCTGGGTGGCTCAGTTGGTTAAGCAGCTGCCTTCTGCTCAGGTCATGATCCCAGCATCCTGGGATTGAGTTCCACATCGGGCTCCTTGCTCGGCAGGGAGCCTGCTTCTCTCTCTGATTCTGCCTGCCACTCTGTCTGCCTGTGCTCGCTCTCACTCGCTCTCTCTCTCTCACAAATAAATAAAAAATCTTAAAATAAAAAATAAAAAATGGTTAAAATGGCAAGTTTTATTTTACTACAGTAAAAAATAAACAAAGAGCAGTGCCAAAGAGAGAAGACAGAAAGATCCCATACATAAGACTACAATTAGATTGACAACATACTTCTCAGTTACAACTATGGAAGCCAGATGGCAGTTTTGAGTGGTATGTAGGAGCATTTATAGAAGTAGCTGTTAATACAGATTTGCATACAAAGCAAAACTACTTTGCAGAACCATTCAAGGAGCACTTGAGTGGCTCATTTAGTTAAGTGTCTGCCCCTGGTTCCCAGGGTCCCAGGATTGAGCCCTGCGTTGGGCTCCTGGCTCAGTGGGGAGTCTGCTTCTCCCACTCCCTCTCTGTGTGTGTGCTCACTCTCTCTCTCCCTCTCTCTCTCACACACACACAAATAAATAAATCTTAAAGAAAAAAAAAAAAAAGAGGGACATCTGGGTGTCTCAGTCAGTTACACATCTTCCTTCCGCTCAGGTCATGATCCCTCAGGGTCATGAGTCTGCATGCTCACTCTCTCTTACTCTCTTTCTCAAATAAATAAATCTTAAAAAAGGAAAAAAAAATCTGTTTAGATTAGAGGTTGATTTTACATTCTATACCCAGTAGATTTCTCTTTAAAGATTTTATTTATTTATTTGACAGAGACACTGTGAGAGGGGAACACAAGTAGGGGAAATGAGAAAGGGAGAAGCAGGCTTTTCGCCTGGCAGGGAGCCTATTGCAAGGCTCCATGACCTGAGCCTGACCCAAAGGCAGACACTTAACAACCAGGTGCCCCATCCAGTAGATTTTAAATGAATTATGCAACCAAATTTTTAAAATTTTAATCATTAAAAGATAAAAGAAAATGTTATAATTTTTTAAGCCTCTGGTAGCCTTCCTATACTTAAAAAGTGGCTGTAGAGAGCAATTTGCTTTTAATAAGGCTACATTTTAAAGTTACATGTTTTAAAATGTAACTTAAAAATGCAAGTGCAAAGTGGGGAAAGATTTATAATGTTGGTGAAATAATATTTAACATATAGAGCTTACATACATATAATTATTTAGTCCATAGATAAACACTAAAATGCTAGTGAGTAGATAGGCACAGCTGACAAGAGAAAGTACTGCCTTATTCCATTTATCAGGCTTAATGCTGTTAAAGATGGGCTGATAGCCAGAGATTGTGTATATGCTGATGGGATGCAGTATGAAGTATATAGTATCGTTTATTCAATATTTGTTCCCCAAAATTTGAACATGTATATAATCCAACTAATTTTTATCTAGAGGAAATTCAGGCTTTAGTGGAGCAAATAAGTAAAGCTGGAGAATGTGGCATGTTCTGCTCGGCAGACAACCAAATTACTGAGGACTATTTAATATAATTGCTCTAGATTAAAAGAGATTTTAAGAGACATAACCAAATGCAGTGTGTTGACCTTCCTTGGATCCCAGTTTAAACAAATCAACTATAATTGATATTTTTGAAACATTTTAAGGAAATTTTAATGTGTTAAATATACTTCAATTAAAAATAATAATAAAGTGTGTCAACTGTACTTCAATTTAGAAAAATTAAAATCCCAGGATCGAGCCCTGGGTCATGCTCCCTGCTCAGCCTGGAGTCTGCTTCTCCTTCTCCCTCTGTCCCTCCCCTCAGCTCATACTCTGTCTTGAGTGCACTCTCTGTCTCTCCCAATTGAGTAAAATCTTTAAAAAAAAAAAAAAAAAAGATTTCATTTTATTTAACTTCCTTTACCTTATGAGATGTCAGCTGTATCAATGAACACACTGACTAACCCTCATAACTTCATATACATCAGAAAGCTCAGTATGCTGTCATAGCCTCATATATGTCATTGATAAAAAGTATTGAATAGGGGCGCTTGGGTGGCTGAGTGGGTAAAATCTCTGCCTTCGGCTCAGGTCATGATCCCAAGGTCCTGGGATCGAGCCCTGCATCGGGCTCTCTGCTCAGCAGGGAGCCTACTTCTCCCTCTCTCTCTGCCTGCCTGCCTCTCTGCCTACTTGTGATCTCTGTCTGTCAAATAAGTAAATAAAATATTTTTAAAAATAATAAAGTCTTTTTTTAAAAAGTATTGAATAAGAATGTTTAAGATTTTTAGAGATTTTATTTACATTATTTGAGAGAGAGCACTTTTGCACACATGTGTGCACAAGCTGGGGAGGGGCAGAGGAAGAGCATCTCAAGCAGACGCCATGCTAATCCCAACACAGGGCTCCATCTCACAATCCTGAGATCATGACCTAAGCTGAAACCAAGAGTTGGATGCTTAACTGACTGAGTCACCCAGGTACCTCAGAATATTTAAGATTTTAATGTGTTAACTATACTTCAGTTAAAATAATAGTAAAGTGTTTCAAATGCATTTCAATTTTTTTAAATTTAAAGAATTTTAAAGAGGTGTCTGGGTGGCTTAGTCGGTAAAGTGTCTACCTTCAGCTTAGGTCATGATCCTTTAGTCTTGGGATTGAGCCACACATTGGGCTCCTTGCTCGGTAGGGAGCCAGCTTCTCCCTCTCCTGCTGCTTCCCTGCTTGTGCTTCCTCTTGCTCTCCTGATTTTCTGTCAAATAAATAAGTAAAATCTTAAAAAAAATTTTTTTAAGTAGCATTTAAGGTTTCAGTCATATTAAAAGAAAAAAAATTTTAGTCCTATTAGACACTGTAGAAAAAAATGTCTTGAACATCAGAAGACATTTGGAAAATAATTTTTTTTACTTTATTTTCAGATTTCTAGTTTGAGATATAAATTAACATTTTTATATGTCTGTGTCACTTTTTCTTTGTCTTCAGGGATCCATCTGTCTCTAAGTCTATAGAACGAATCTTCAAAATCTGGGAAGATAGAAATGTATACCCAGAAGAAATGATTATGGCATTGAGAGAAGCTTTGAGTAAGTGTGTTTTTTCTCCTAAAAGAAAAAACTGAGTCCTTGAGTCTTTAAAATTAGAGATATTTTATAGATCTGGTCCTCTTGCTTAATAATGAAAAATAAAGTCCTGAATTGAGTCCTATTTATTTAAAATTAAATACTTTTAAAAGTCTGGGTTAAAAATCTGAATTTTAAGGTTGTAAAAATCGAATTAAAATTTAAATAGAATTGGTTTGGAGAGGGTTGGATTTTTTCATATTGACTAGAGAAAGTCAAGCATATTAAGTGATAATGGCTATCTGATTATTTTCCTGCCTTTGGTTTTTTTTGTTTTTTTTTTTTTTTGTATGTTTAATAATTAACTGCCCTATCCTCTTACAGTTGGATAATTTTTTAATGGGGTTTCAGTTTCTACTAAATTATTTGATATTAAGCATATGTTGGGATTCTTTAGTCTTTATTTTGATTTAGATTTGCAGTTAGTTGTGTACCTGTTTTTTAAAAGTTATTTATTTCTTATGTATTAGATGCATGCAGTTGAGTCATTAAATGAAAGTTGGTGATGATATCTGATACCATGACCATTATTTGACTAGAAATTTGCTTTAAAAACAGCATCTTCTAAGAAGCCGTTAAATTCTTCATTTGAATGTGTTAACTGGTATTTTTAAGCTTCTTTCCTTGTTCTTAAAATCGATAATTTTATTGATTATCGAAATCATGTTTATTTGACAGCTTCTTAGATCTGGTGGGTGTTTTTATTTTTTTATAAAAATGAAAGAGAAAGAGAGAAAGAAACAACACACAGTCTCGGATTGCCTTTTTTCAATGCTACAACTTTGACACTGAAGTGGACAGACAGAACAGCTTCCCATAATGCCAGATTGCAAAAACTGAAATGTTTTCCAGGTACCACTTTCAAAACTCAGAAGCAGCTGAAAGAAAATCTGAACAAACAACCGAATAAGCAGTGGAAGAAATCACAAAGTAAGGAACAAAATCTCAACTAATATAAAATTACCTCCTGTTTTTGGAGCAGAAGAAAATGTAGACCATTTGACATCGTACCTGGCATAAACCATGGGGAAGCCTGTGTTTTCCAGGCCTGGGAGTCACCCAGTGACTTAAACTAAACAAGCCATCCTGGAGTTACTTCTTTAAAAAAACAAAAACAAAACCAAACAAAAAAACCCTACTTTTAAACAAAGGAAATGCAGAAAAAGGGTTTAAATGAGTGAAGATTCAAGAGTAGTTGGGGGAGTGAAAGAAGAAAAAAAAAATGCTTGATAAGTGCCCAGGCTAACTCTTAGGTTGAAAGATATAAGAAATCAGAGGCAGCTGACATTAAACAACAGAGCTGAAGAGGAGACTAGGCATTAAGAAGCATTTCTTTGGGAGCCATGAAATACTTCGATTTGGGGATGCACTCTGCCAGATTAGACATGGGCCTCAAATCCTGGCCAGAAGCTCATTCTCTTAACAGGAGCTCCTTTTATGTTTATCATGTTTACCCAGCATGAGATCAAGGGAGTGGTATACTGCATGTGATAGGCTGCTATGGGCCAAACTCAGGAATGTTGAGAAAGACTTGAAGGTGTGGAGGGAACAAGGTAGAAGACAGTAAGAATTGGGAGGTAAAACAAGATACTTGGGATGGTTTTACTCCAGCAAGCCTGTGATATCCATCATGATTAAGGGAGTCCTCTGACATCCTTTTGGTCATAAGTTGCTTGCGTAGGAACAGCAAGAGTCATCATTTCAGCCAAAGTTGAACCACAGTGGTAATGTACTTAGAACTTTTCCTCCCTCTTTTTGCTGTGAATTGAGTCAGCAGAAAAAGAAATCCAGAGCTAAATCATAGGAATAGAGTTGATGTTTATCAGTAATTTTCTTCAGCCAGTGCTCAGGATTAATTGGATGTCCTACTTCTGAACACTCTTAAGTTGAGGTATTGAGATCCTCTTAAACTCAAACAAAAAAGGTACTCCATGTATCTCAGTATCTCTAAATCAGTAATTCTAGGACTTTATGACTTAAAGGGTCTGTTGGAGGTAAGTAGGTTAGACCTATCTAAATAGTATATTTTTATATTGGCCACACTTGGGAGTGTTTAAATTTCATATTCCAGGAATATTTGTTCTAAGAATTATATTATTCTTTGAATGTGCATATTTGACATATGTTCAAAGTGTAAACCCTTAACTATAATGCTGAAAAATTGCCTGAATGTTAATTGACTTTTTGTGTCTCTATTCTTAATGACCTTTTGTTTAATTCAACAGCATCCACGAATCCAAAAGCTGCTCTCAAGTCTAAGATAGTTGCAGAATTTCGAGTAAGTTCTAGATAGAATAAGTTTAATATGGGCGCCTGGGTGGCTCAGTGGGTTAAGCCGCTGCCTTCGGCTCAGGTCATGATCTCAGGGTCCTGGGATCGAGTCCCGCATCGGGCTCTCTGCTCAGCAGGGAGCCTGCTTCCTTCTCTCTCTCTCTGCCTGCCTCTCAGTGTACTTGTAATTTCTCTCTGTCAAATAAATAAATAAAATCTTTAAAAAAAAAAAAAAAAAAAAAAAAAAAAAAAAAGAATAAGTTTAATATGCCAAAGCTTTATTCACCCCTTTTGCTACAGTTCTCCGTATATAGTCCAGTAAGATTTATTTTTATTATTTTTTATTTTAAGATTTTATTTATTTTTATTTATATATATATATATATATATATATATATATATATATATTCAGTTGTATATAAATTATATTTTGAACAAATTTAAACGGTTCTAAAAGAATCCAGGTTGGGATCAGATTACTTGGAGTTTTATATGTTCCCCTAATGGGAGAATTAACCTTCTTCCAGAATATCTATTACCAGCCAAGTTCCGTATTGAAACCTACCCCCCAACAAGGGGTTCATTCTACTGTGAAGCTCTACTAAATTAGAATTTGCTTACTGTTAACGTAATAAGATTATATTCATCTAATTAAAATTTAAAGAATAAGTGGACCTTTGTCTTAGTATTAACCTATATGTTTAATTAGCTTTGACTAAGTAAGGAAAGGACATTTTAAAGTATGTAACTAAAAGTACAGTTTTGGCATAAAAATGGATAGTTATATCCCCAATTATAAAGAATTGCAAAGGGTTTCTTTCTTATTAGTGTTATTAGATTTTAGACATGTTTTATGTTAATGGGGGAAGGGAGAGTAAGTGAATGATTTCATAAATAAAATGTGACTCTGGTCTATGTTCAGTCTCAGGCCCTCATTGAAGAGCTGTTGCTGTACAAGCGCTCAGAAGATCAGATAGAATTGAAGGAAAAACAGCTGTCAACCATGAGGGTGGATGTGTGCAGCACAGAAACTCTGAAATGTTTAAAAGGTAATACTTCTTTTTAAATAGAGTAACTCAAATTTTCTTCCCAGGTCCGTCATTTTTAAGTCATCAGACTGGCTTCATGAAGAGAACCTTAGGTTTTATTTATATTTATTTATTTTTAAATATTTTATTTATGTATTTGACAGAGAGAGAGTGAGAGACAGCAAGAGACGGAATACAAAAAAAAAAAAAGAGAGAGAGACGGAATACAAACAGGGGCATTGGGAGAGGGAGAAGCAGGCTTCCCACCAAGCAGGGACACTGACATGGGGCCTGATCTCAAGACCCTGGGATCACGACCTGAGCCGAAGGCAGACACTTAATGACTGAACCACCCAGGCACCCCATGAAATTTATATGCATGAAATCACCACTTGGAAGACCAGAAGTGCCACAACTGCTTTCTAAAACCTAAGGTTCTCTGGGGCGCTTTTGGCTCAGGTCATGATCCCAGGGTGCTGGGATCAAGCCCCACATGGGGCTCCCCGCTTGGTGGGAAGCCTGCTTCTCCCTCTCCCATTCCGCCTGCTTGTGTTCCCTCTCTCGCTGTGTCTGTCTGTCTCTCTGTCAAGTAAATAAATAAAATCTTAGGAAAAAAGTTTCGTAAGTAAATTCTTGTCTTTCACATTGCATATCTTAAACTTACACAGTGTTATATGTTGATTGTATCTCAATGAAGGAGGGAAAAAAAATTAAAAATCTAAAATGTAATTAAAACAAATTCTGTCCTTTTCCTCATTTCTAGTGCTTTCTTGATATATTGGGATATATATAGACAATGTATTTCACATGTGTGATAATGTGGTTTAGGTATGTTCTTTAATAAGGTCACTGTAATGCCCCATAAAATCTAGTTAGTTGCTCTCTTTTCCTTAGATTATAAATTAAAAATAATAATTATGTTAATAAATTGTTAGAATGTAAATCTCATGAAGGTAGAAATTATCCTTATTTGTTTATTGTTGTATCCTAGCACCTAGAGCAATGCCTGCTACATAATAGGCATTTGATAAATATTTTTGAAATCATGAATAAATGGCAATCAGCTATTCATTTGGGCACCTGCTTTGTTCTTGCACTGTACTTTAAATTTAACCATTGTTACCTAATTTAATCCTCACAACAACCCAGCTTATTAAAAATCTGCATTTTGGGGCGTCTGTGTGGCTCAGTGGGTTAAAGCCTCTGCCTTCAGCTCGGGTCATGATCTCAGGGTCCTGGAATCAAACCCTGCATCGGGCTCTCTGCTCAGCAGAGAGCCTGCTTTCCCCTCTCTCTCTGCTTGCCTCTCTGCCTACTTGTGATCTCTGTCTGTCAAATAAATAAATAGAATCTTTAAAAAAAAATAAAAATAAAAAAAATAAAAACCTGCATTTTGTACATGAGAAATTGAGACTTCATAAGGAGATGAGTAGCTTACCAAGCAAGTTACACAGCTGATAAAAATTTTAGCAAAGCCAAAATTTGTACCCATATCTGAAGCTGTATTCCAGTAGTCACTGGGAAAGATGTATACTTAGAAGAGTAAGTAACAGGATGCCTGGGTGGCTCAGTTGGCTGGACGACTGCCTTCGGCTCAGGTCATGATCCCAGAGTCCCGGGATCGAGTCCCGCATCAGGCTCCCAGCTCCACGGGCAGTCTACTTCTCCCTCTGACCTTCTCCTCACTCATGCTCTCTCTCACTGTCTCTCTCTCAAGTAAATAAATAAAATATTAAAAAAAAAAAAAAAAAAAGAGTAAGTAACAGTTTGTAACATCACAGATGCTGAAGAAAACAATTCATGGTTTGTACTCTTATCAGGGATCTTCTTCAGATAAGAAAGAAGAATTTTTCATATGATACATACAGAGGTCAATGTACTTTTCTGAACCTCCATTTTCTCACATTCTGTAGTGAATCTAAGTGAACAAAATTGAGCCTCATCATGTTACTTCTAATTAGCAGCTCAGCATCCAGTTTGTGAAGAGAAGCAATCAACAGAGTTTCTTTTAGTTGAACTTTCTTTTGTTTACTTTAATTATAGGTGTCCTCATGATACACTCTTGACTACATTCTAGTACATTCACATGAATCTGTTTTGTGGATTTTGTGACTTGGGAGACTCTCCTTTAAGGTGATACTGAGACTAAGGCAGCAAGAACAGTTTCACAGATTATGTAAAAGGGGTTTTCCTCAAAAGATTTGAATTTTTTATATTTTCTGTTTTATCCTAAATTGAGTACTTCTGTTATTTTAGATAAGACAGGTGGAAAGAAGTTCTCCAAAGAATTTGAAGAGGCAAGTTCCAAACTGGAGGAATTTGTGAATGGATTAGATAAGCAGGTGAAAAATGGGCCCTCACTAACAGAAGCACTGGAAAATGCTGGAATTTTCTATGAAGCACAGTACAAAGAAGTGAAAGTGGTGGCCAATGTAAGTAATAATTAAAGCTGTCTTATATTGATTGCTTACTGTAAATCAGTGATTGTTTATATGAGTTCTCTAACTCTATGAGGGTAAACATTATTATCTCCAGTGCATGGATGAAGAAATTAGTTTTGAAGAAGGTCAGTAGCCTTGTATAAGTTAATAGAGGCAGCAAGTGGAGGAGTCTAAATTAAGACCTGGCTTTTTTTGACACTAAAGCTCACAGATAACCCTGACCATTAAGCTTCACTAAAGCTTTATGTCTTAGCATTTCAAAGGGCATGTGCCTAGTTACTGTTACAGGATTTAAAAATTGGGCAGAAGTATACATACTTTATTATTTTACCAGAAAACTAGATGGAAACATTCTGTTATGAAAATTCTATTCCTAGTGGCCTCTGAAAGAAACTGCCTGTGTTATACTGAAGTTTTTATATTTTTATTTATTTGTTTATTTTTATAGAGGAGAAACTGGGTCGGGGGGCAGGGGAAGAAAAAGAGAGAGAGAGAGAGAATCTTAAGCAGGACACTTATGTGACTGAGCTGCCCAGGTGCCTTGAAATTTTTTTTTTTAATAGCTTTAATCTCTGTGTATAGTCATAAAAGTAGATGACAGTAGATTCTACCAGTCCCACTTCCTAGACGCAATCCCTTTTAACTCATTCTTTTTTTTTTTTTTTTGGCTTTTGCCTTCCATGTTTTCTGAATAATATGCTTATATTGTTCCTTCTTTTTTTTTTTTTTTTAAGATTTTACTTATTTATTTGACAGACAGAGATCACAAGTAGGCAGAGGGAGAGGAAGGGAAGCAGGCTCCCTGCTGAGCAGAGAGCCCAATGCAGGGCTTGATCCCAGGACCCTGAGATCATGACCTGAGCCGAAGACAGCAGCTTAACCCACCGAGCCACCCAGGCGCCCATATTGTTCCTTCTTGATTTATCCTATTTTAAAAATATCTACTAACTTCTTGGTATGACATATGAGGATTTAACTTACACTCCACTCCCTTTCTCCTTCTTCCAAAGCATTATTTAACTGTTTTAAATCTGTTGATCATCTTCATACATGGTAGTACTGTATTCAATATTTTTTGACCACTAACTCTAGACTCTTCACTATGTAGAATGAGGTTATTAATATCCCTCTCCTTTCCCATTAGTTCTCATTTATCCCTTCAGTTTCCCATCTTCAGTAAACTGTACTTTCACTTTGTCAAGGTGGAGAATATTTATATTCTACTCTGTAATCAATTAAATGTTACTTCCTTGCTCTAAAAGTTGAAAGTTAATAAACAAAGATTATAGTAAAGCTCTGTAAACATTGTTCACCATGTGATCCTAGTAGGTATGGTAATATTAGAGACTTTTTGTTTTTTTCCTAAAATTTTTTTGGATTGTTTGCTTTCTCATAGCCTTTTTTTTTTTTTTTTTTTTTTTTTTTTTTTACTTTGTAAATTCTCTATCATGTCGAATATCTGAAATCACATTTTCCCCAGAAACCTCCCTAGCTGAACTTTCAATCTCCTGCTCCAGTTTGAAATGTCTGGATCTCATTCTAGGACTACCTTTTACTGGTACTCTGAATTGAGCACTCTGTTTTACAGATTTCTTTATCTTCTTTTTTTGGTTTTCTCTCATGTTTTGGTGGAATATATCCTTGGTTAATTTCCAAAAATAGGGGGCTTATGAGAGGTGAATTTTCTGAGTCCTTAGATCTCAAAATATCTTTATACTGTTTTCACATTTACTTTCATAGTTTGTCTTGTTGAAAATCATTTTCCCTTACAGCTTAAAAGGCAATAATACTTCTTGTCTTTAGTGTTTTTGAGATGAAGTCTTTGCAAGATCATTTGTAGGAACTTTTTTTTTTTCTGCCTGGGAGCCTTTATAGACTTCATCCATAATGTCCTGTAATTTTTACAATGATGTATCAACAGATGAGGTTTTATTTTTCATTCCTTATGGGTTACTTGGAGGGCTCTTTCAGTCTAAAGATTGGTGTTCTTCAGTTGTGGAATAATTTCTTTCTCTCGTATTTTCTCCTATTTTCTCAATCTTGATCTTTTTGTTCTGCTTTCTGAAAGATCTTGAGTTTTTTTTCCTCTCTAGTTTTCTTGGTCTTTCTCTTATGAAAAGGCTTTCATCAAAAATCAGTTGGTATCTCTGTCCATTCATATTTAGGAATGAGGTATGAAAAAATTGAGACATTCCTGGTACGTAGATAGGGATTATTTACTCTCGGGTTTGGTAAAGTCTATGTAGGTGAGGAACTGGCTGTTCAGGGCAGGAGGAGTGCTAAGTGTTAGAAGGCTGGAGTCTTTTCCAAAATATTTTAACTTTTTAGAGAAGTCATATTTTTTTGCCCAAGGAATAGTACCTTAGCTACCAAGTATGGAGATTGCAAGGCAGGTGGTGTTGAGTGTTTGCTAGTCACACTTTTAATTAATTATATTGATTTTAAACCCTCTACTCACTCTTCTACCCTTCTGTAGTCATCATGCCCTAGATTAAAACTGCTCAGGGATTCTGCAAGTCAGATCAGCGATCAACTCCTTTCCAAGATACTTCTCCCCTTCTGCATAGCCCTAACCTCATTTTTTTCCCCACTGCCTTATCCCTTTTTTTTTTTTTTTTAAAGATTTTATTTATTTATTTGACAGAGAGAGAGATCACAAGTAGGCAGAGAGGCAGGCAGAGAGAGAGAGGAGGAAGCAGGCTCCCTGCTGAGCAGAGAGCCCAATGCGGGACTCGATCCCAGGACCCTGAGATCATAACCTGAGCGGAAGGCAGCGGCTTAACCCACTGAGCCACTCAGGGGCCCTGCCTTATCCCTTCTTTAGTACTCTTTTATTCTTTTTTTGTCTTCTAAATTTTGTAGAAATGTTTTTTCCAGGTATACTTCTGGTTAATTGTTTATACCTTTGTTTGTTTGTTGTTGTTGTTAATTATTCACTTTATAGGAGTCCCTGGAGGGAGAGACAGTGAATAGGAGTGGTCGGCTCACCATTTTGACCCAAAGGACCATTTAATAATTTTTTTATACTGACCTGTGATCTTATGTAAGAAATCATTTAGTCTACTTTAGAGGATCTTCAACAAATGGCTGGGAGAGGTTTATTCAGCAAGCATTTGTTGAGTACACATAATTGAAGTTCCATATGACGCGTGCTATAATAGAGGATGCTATGTGAATGGATTGAATAGGTGCTTTAGTTAATTTTGGAGTGGGGATGGAAGAGAAAAATCTCTCAAAGGACCTAAACTCTGAAATTGCAGTAATTAGCTAAATGAAAAGCCCATATTCTCTGAAAAGCATAGTTGAAAGCATGCAAACATGAGTATGGCAAAATTGGTGGACCTGAAAATAATTTCTCATTGCTGGGCATGTATGTGGAAGGTGGTAAATAGAACTGGAGTGTTACTTAGGAACAAGGAGCTGGAAGGTGTGTGTTCGCTAGAATTGGTCTTGGAATTTTACCCTGAAAGCAGTGGGAAGCAGTTGTAGGATTTTAATTTTGCTAATGATATGATCAGGTTTGCATTTTAGAATCAGGGGAACAGGATGGAGAATGGGTGGGTGGCTTAGTCAGCTAAGGGTCCGCTTTCAGCCAGGTATGATCCCAGGGTCCTAGGATTAAGTCCTGTATCAGGCTTCCTGCTCATTGGGGAGCCTGGTTCTCCCTCTCCCTCTGCCTGGGACTCTCTCCTCCTGCTTGTGTGCTCACTCGCTCTCTGTCTCTCTGTGTCAAATAACTAAATAAAATCTTAAAAATTTTTTTTTCTTTTATTACCTAAAAAGTGTCAATCTGTCTGGCTTCCCTTATAATGAGAAGTTAACTGTGCCTAGATGTATTCTTTGTAGTTACCCTGCTTGGGGGTTCACTGAGCATTTTGGATCTATGGTCTGGTATCTTTAATTAATTTTGGGAAATATTTACCATTATCTTTTAAAATATTTCTTCTCTTCCTCTCTCTCTTCTCCTTTGAGGATTTTAGTTACATATCCCATGTGGTCTTAGATTTCTGCTGTTTTATTCATTCTTTTTTCCCTTTGGACTAATTTTTGGCTAATTTATACTTACTAATCTTCAAGTTCAAATAATTCTTTCTTCTGCTGAGCTGGTGTGCTTGTAGTTACACAGCAATGTGTCTAATCTTCTTCATATCTGGTTTGGGGTTTGTAGAACTTTTTGAATCAATGATGTATTAGTTTACTGGGGCTGCTATAACAAAGTTTCTCAGACTGGGTGGTTTAAACATTAATTTGTTGTCTCCCTCATAATTCTAGAAGTCAGAAGTCTGAGATCAAATTGATAGCATGGTTGACTTTTTTAAAGATTTTATTTATTTGAGAGAGAGAGAGAGGACATGCATGAGTTGGGGGAGGGGCAGAGGGAGAGAGACAAGCAGATTTCCTGCTGAGCTAGGAGCTCAATGTGGGGCTCAGTCCCAGGACCTCAAGACTATGACTGAGCTGAAGTCAGATAACTAACTGACTGAGCCTCCCAGGCATCCCTGCATGCTTTATTCTTTCTGAGGGTTGTGAGGGAAGGTTCTGTTTCTTGCTTCATAGTTTGACTTGTGGTGGCCATTTTCAATATCTCCACATTGTCTTTTCTCTGTGTGTGTCTGTGTCCAGATTTCCCCTTTCTCTAAGGATACCAGTCATTTTGGCCCTAATGACCTCATTTTAACTTGATTACCTCTGTAAAACCTTGTCACATTCTGAGGTATATAGGGTTAGGACTTGGACCTATGACTCTGCAGGGTCACACCCATAACAAATTGCTTGATGTTTTTCACAAATTTTGGAAATTTTTCAACTGTTACCTGTTTGGGTTTTATTTCTTTTCCATTCTCTCTCCTCTCCTGGAACTCTATAAAATCTATCAGATCTCATCACTAAGTTCCTTTTTATGTTCCTTTTTGTATTTTCCATCCTTTTTCTCTCAGTGCTTCCTTCTAGATATTTTCTATTAACCATTCTTCTAATTCATTAATTCTCTCTTCTGCTGAACCTTATCTGTTGTTAAACCCACCAATTTAATTTGCTTATTTTTCAGTTCTAGAATCACTATTTGATTTTTTTTCCCCCTCCCTTCCCCTGATTTCTTTTTACAAAGAATTTGATTTTCTGGTAAAAAAGTCTGTTGATCTTTTTTCTTCATCTTTTCCTGTCTTTCAGCTTTTCATTCTTTTTAAAATTTTGACACAATCTTAAACACCCTAAGTACATTATGAAGACATTTTTTTTCCTGAATCATTTGAAAATAAATTGGTGATGTCCTATCACCCCCAAATATTTTCATATGTGTTTTTCTGCCAGACTATTATATTCTCCTTCACAACCATAAAGTATAGCCATTTAATAAAAAAATAATTCATACATTTATGTACTATTATTATATATAATACTTAAACCCTATTCCGATTGACCAGTTTCTATAGCAGAAGATTCTGTCTGGAATAACAGGTTTCATTTATTGCATTTCTCTTGATTTTCCTTGGATCTAAAACAATTCCTCAGTCTTTTCCTTGATTTTCATGTTTTAAATATGTTTAAAGATTATAAGTCAAAATATTTTGTTCAGTGTCCCCCAGTTTGGATTTATGTGATGATTTTTGTGATCAGATTTAGGTTATGTGTCTTTAGTAAGGTTATCACAGAATTGATTGTATTCTTCTCTTTCCATTTTTTCATTTATCACACAAGTTTGATGTCTTCCACTACCTGTTCTGTTCCTTTTGATATCTTATAGATGTAGTATCTTCCAGCCTTGTCCATTGAAAAGTTTTCACTTGGTAATTACTATGGATTGAATTGTGTATCCCAAAAAGATGTTGGAGTCCTAGTTCCTGGTACACATGAATGTGGCCTTACTTGGAAATAGGGTCTTTGCAGAT
Source organism: Mustela lutreola (assembly GCF_030435805.1). Lineage (NCBI taxonomy): Eukaryota > Metazoa > Chordata > Mammalia > Carnivora > Mustelidae > Mustela > Mustela lutreola. The sequence goes on along the minus strand of NC_081299.1, from coordinate 109,626,115 downwards.
GTAATCAGATTAAGCTGAGGTCATTAGGGTGAGTCTTATACAATATAACTTATGTCATTATAAGAAGAGGGAAATTTGGATACAGACAGACACAGGGAGAACATCATGTGACAACCAAAACAGATATTTTATTGATATGGCTACAAGCCAAGGAACACAAAGGGTTGATGGCTACCACCAAAGTGAGGAAAAGGCAAAGAAGGATAGCCCTGCTGACACCTTGATTTTAGACTTCTAGCCACCACAATTAGGAGATAATACATTTCTGTTGTTTTAAGCCTCCCAAGTTGTGGTACTTTATTACCACAACCCTAAGAAGGTAATAGAGTAATTAGTAAGTGTTTTGCGGGGAGGTTTTTTGAAACATTGTGAATAACTTATTTATCATAAAACTTTCAATTTATTCATTTATTTAAATAAGTATGGACCCATAGAGTCTTTTTATTCTATGGGGTTTTTTTATGTTTTTTTTTTTTTTTTTTTTAAAGATTCTATTTATTTATCAGAGAGAGAGGGGGGGAGAGAGCAAGCACAGGCAGACAGAATGGCAAGCAGAGGCAGAGGGAGAAGCAGGCTCCCCGCTGAGCAAGGAGCCTGATGTGGGACTCGATCCCAGGGCGCTGGGATCATGACCTGAGCTGAAAGCAGCTGCTCAACCAACTGAGCCACCCAGGCGTCCCTTTATTCTATGTTTTAATTAATTACTACCAGTAATTATTGTGATGCTCAAATTGTCCCAGATTTGGCAAGTGGGATTTCTTTTAGGCTGCTTTCTGTGTTCTTTTACAAATCCCTATGCTTTTTGGAGCATTTTGTTACTTCTGGAATAAGGTGTTCCATCACATCTTGCACTGTTCTGCCTGGCCCTTGAGTCAGTCATTTCTCCAAGTAGCTTGAGTTCCTTTTAGTGAAAAATCATTTAGAAACCATCCGAATGGGACACTTGGGTGGCTAAGTCAATTAAATGTCTGCCTTCGGCTCAGGTCATGATCTCAGGGTCCTGGGATAAAGCCCCACACCAGGCTCCCTGCTCAGTGGGAAGCCCTGCTTCTCCTTCTGCCTCTTCCCCATTTGTGCTCTCTCTTGCTGTCTCTCTCTCTCTATCAAAGAAATAAAGTTTTAAAAAGAAAAAAAAGAAACCATCTGAGTATTAGGTATACTCATTGATGTCGGGATATCACAGCTGCTAAACCATATCAGTGTACAGAGCTAGGAAATAGATGTATGTTTACATACTTATCCGGTCTGTACACACACATACATCTATATTAATTTCTTTTTTTTTTTAAGATTTTATTTATTTGTTTTATTTATTTATTTATCATGACCTGAGTCGAAGGCAGAGGCTTAACCCATTGAACCCCTCAAGCGCCCCATATTAATTTCTTTATCTGTCTGTATGTTCTCTCCAATCCTAATCCAACACCACAGTATTCATTCTAGTTTTCTCCGTTTTCCTGTTTGTAATTGCTTTTTTTTACAGTGCAAAACCTTGTCCCCCTTATTTTCAATGCAGTCACTTACTTGATCAGTCCCTGTGTGGAGGGGAACCTGGGTGGATCAGTCGGTTAAGCATCTGCCTTCCGCTCAGGTCATGATCTCAGGGTTCTGGGATCAAGCCCTGCATTGGGCTCCCTCCTCAGTAGGGAGTGTGCTTCTCCCTCTCCCTCCATCTCTCCCCTCTGCTCATGCTCCCATACTCTCTCTCTCTCTCTCTCAAATAAATAAATTAAATATTAAAAAAAAAAAAAAAAAGATCCTCTGTGTAGGCAGATAACCATCACATCCATCCTTCCTTACCCACCTCTGGGCTTTCTCGTATCTCACTTCAGCATCCCATGCAGTGCCTTCCTCATATTTTCCTCAACCCATTTTGGCTCTGTCATCTTACTCTAGGCTACCGAGTCTTTATTTTTAGCTTCATCTAATGGATATTATACCAAAGTGTTTGTGAAGGGATTTTTCTCTATTTTCTTGAACATGTGAAACATAACTGTTTGGGTTTTGTCAGATAATTCCAATACTGGCTTCACTTGTTATAAGTCTGTTTCTAACAAATTTTTTTTTTAAGATTCTATTTATTTATTTGACAGAGAGAGAGATCACAAGTAGGCAGAGAGGCAGGCAAAGAGAGAGAGGGGAAGCAGGCTCCCCACTGAGCAGAGAGCCCGATGCGGAGCTCGATCTCAGGACCCTGAGATCATGACCTGAGCTGAAAACAGAGGCTTAACCCATTGAGCCACCCAGGTGCCCCTATAAGTCTGTTTCTAATGTCTTTTTTCTTTTAGGTCAGTTGGTCCTATTTCTTGGCATGCTGGCTAATTTTTGTACTGTCAACATTGTGTATGAAAGTGTTTATAGAGTCTCTGGATGATTTCTCTTCTTACAGACAGAATAAACCCTTTTCCTTGCTAGGGTTTGCAGATATTTTGAGAGCTGATAAATATGTTAATCAGAGGTTAAACTGAACTGACTTGGGCTGAATTGCTGTTTGGGCATGACTCTGTCTCTCTCTGGTTCTTCCCAGCTTCCAGGGCATAGAGCTTTCCCCCTGAGAGGCTGGAGTGATCACTAGGGCCCTCTTCCCCCTGAATGATTTGAAGTCTAATCCTTGTCTCCTTAACACCTAAGCCTGTGTTAAACTACTCTTTTCAGAAGCTTCCTGCTTGGCTTCTTAATTCCCTCTTCTTCAAAATTCAGGAAATATCTTGAAGAGCTAAAATAACATGTGGTTGAGCCTATTTCACCAGAATCTTGGCCTTTCGAATCTCTAATTCAGAATGTCTAATCCAACAAGACTGTTAAAAAGCTGTGCTTTTTGTGTAGTAGTGGCCCTCTGCCTTGTCCTTTTACCTGAATTATCAAATTCTTACTTGGCTCTCCCAAGTCAGCAGAATCCTGAGAAAAAAGGCAACTGCAGAATGTCAGCTTAGCTTTCTTTCCTTATGGTTTCCCCCTGGTGTAGGACTTGCCTCTTAAGTTTCGGTTGCCTCAGCACTCCTACCACACTGAAACGTGTGCATGAGTGCGTGTGTGTTCAAGTATGTATGTGTATATATCTGGGTTTCCTAGTTGTTCTTGGTGGGAGCATTGTTCTACTGCAAGCTACTCAGGTATATCCAGAAGGAAAAGCTCAACTCTAGTATATTCTTTTCTGTCCCATTCCTTTTTTAAAGTGTTTCTTGTTTGACCACCCAAACACCCAAAATGATTTAGCAATCTAATGATCCAAGACTCTTAACCAAAAGAAAAAAAACATACCGTTTTAAGGCATGAACATTAAGATCAGATCAATAGGATTTAAGCTGAGTGATGAAGGCTAGCATCAGCAATGGCATGTCATATTGATTATGTGTACCCTTGATGTGACATGATGATAATAGTGCTTTACATCCATGGTCTTCCTCCCAAACACCTTTAACCCCAGTCTGATCATGAGAAAAACATCAGGCAAATCTCAGATTTGAGGGACAGTCTATAAAATACCTGACTGGTACCATCAAAGTCATGAAAAACAAGGAAAATCTAACCACCTCACAAATAAAGAGGGGCCTAAGAAGACATGACTGTTAAATGTACTGTGGTTGGGGTGCTTGGGTGGCTCAGTGTGTTAAAGCCTCTGCCTTTGGCTTGGGTAATGACCCCGGGGTCCTGGGATCGAGCCCCACATCAGGCTCTCTGCTCAGCAGGGAGCCTGCTTCCCTTCCTCTCTCTCTCTGCCTGCCTCTCTGCCTACTTGTGATCTCTGCCTATCAAATAGATAAATAAAATCTTTTTTTAAATAAATAAATAAATAAATGTACTGTGGTTTTTCCCACATGGGATCCTGGAATAAAAAAAGGACATTAGATAAAAACTGAAGAAGTCTGCCTTAAGTATGTGGACTTCGGTTAATAATAATTATCAAAATTTGCCATTAATTGTGACAAATGTATCATACTAATGTTTGATGTTAATAAAAGGGATAATTGGGAACTCTGTATAATCTTCACAGTAATTTTTTATACCTAAAACTGTTCTAAAATCAAGTTTATTTCTTAAAGAAATCCATACTATTTGACTTCATATGCTAAACTTTATTTATGGATTTCGTTTTTGTCTGTCTTCTTAGTCATTGTCATATCTCCAGTACCTAGAAGATTGACCAGCACATTTAAGCCCTCAGTAAATATTGGGTCAGTTAGATTGGTAGAAGAGAGCAAAAGAGGATTAAGTACAGATAACTTAGGCAACTGCATGGATGGTAATATTCATTTAGGGAGTATAAAAAGCAGAGATTGGAAACTGTTCCAGGCTTGATGGGTGATTTTTTTATTGTTGTTGTTTTGTACCAGGGATGTATTTAATAATAATGAGGGAATCTTGTCAAAGTCAAAATGGTAACATCTTGTTCCTTTTCTCAGAGGAATAACTCTTCTTTTCCTCTTTTAGGCATATAAAACCTTCGCTAATCGAGTGAACAATTTAAAGAAAAAGCTGGATCAATTGAAGTCAACCCTTCCTGATCCTGAAGAATCACCAGTCCCTTCCCCAAGCATGGATGCTCCTTCTCCAACTGGTTCTGAGTCTCCTTTTCAGGGAATGGGAGGTGAGGAATCCCAATCACCAGCCATGGAGAGTGAGAAATCTGCCACACCTGAGCCTGTGACAGATAATCGTGATGTAGAAGACATGGAACTCTCAGATGTGGAAGATGATGGGTCAAAAATCATTGGTATGTCTTTATGGGGTTAATAGGCAACTTATTCCTTACCTATTTTGCTTTCCCACCAATGAATCTATCACAGGCTGGTATTAAAAGATAGCTTAATCCTTATAAGATTAGAACAGCAATGTATTATTATCCTGGTTCAGGATTTGGTAAGCCATATGGGCTAAGAATCATCCCTTAAGATTTGGTCCATTCAGCGAGGTAGCCACTAGCTACATGTGACTATTGAGCATTTGAAATGCGGCTTTTCCAACTTGAGAAGTGCTCTACTTAAAAAATACACAATGGATTCTAGAAACTTAATACCCACAAAACATAAAAATATCTCAGTTATTTTTGTATTTATAACATATTGAAATAAAAATATTTGGGAAATAGTGAGATAAAATACATAATTTTATCCGTTTCTACTTTTTTGAATGTGGCCACTAGAAAATTTAAATTTATGCATGTGGCTTAAGTTGCATTTCTGTTGAACAGTGCTGTTCTAGAGGGAGGGGCACTTACACTGGAGTACCTTACATCTGTCACTCTTGACTTTCAAGATTCCAAAGCCACACTTTGTTAACTATGCTTTCAAAATTAACTTGGCAGCCCCTGGCTGGCTCAGTGGGTAGAACACGTGGCTCTTGATCTCAGAGTCGGGAGTTTGTGTCCCACATTGGGTGTAGAAATTACATACATATATAAATACATACATACACATGTACATACACAAATACACAAATTTAACCTGGATCAATGCATTGTTTCTGTGACACCCCCGGCTTTTAGAATTATTCTTCTTAGGCAGTTGGCCTTCTGTTGAATTTAATGCATTCTTCATACATATATGAAGTATATAGTACATAGCCTTTAAAATATTAGAAGGAATATATTGTAAAGCCCATTTATTGCAGTTTCATGTTAGTGTCTACAGTTGTATCCACCAGTTAGGCCAATTTTAGGAAGTCAAAGAAAAAATACAGGAAAGTATGTACAAAGTTTCTATGTCTTAGAAAGCTTTCAGGTTAATGGAAAGGAAAAGACAGGGATAATTCATAACTATAAATATCATGACTGAAAGAACATAAATATGTACCAAATAATGAAATTATCCCAGAAATGTACAAATTTAATACACAAATACTAAAAAAAATACAAAGAAATCTTTGAAAAGACAAAAAATGAATTTGGGAAATTTATTTTAAGCAGGCATTGAAGGTCAGAAGGAACATAAAGAGTACGACTTGCTTAAAAATCATAAAGTGAATGATTTTCCTCTAAAGCTTAGTGCTTTATACCCCCAGATCAGGAACTATTAGGACATGTTTCATACCGGAAGCAGAGTGTGGAAAGCAGTAATGCAGTATCACCTCTTTTCTTTAAACAGTAGAGGACAGGAAGGAAAAGCCTGTGGAGAAGTCAACTGTATCTACTTCTATGTCCACAAAGCCAACAGAAAGTACCTCAAAGGCCTCTTCCTGTACCCCAGTGCCTGTTACCATAACAGCAACCCCACCTCTTCCAAAGCCTGTGAATACTTCTCTTCTGTCCCCTTCTCCAACATTGGCTTTGCCAAACCTGGCTAATGTGGATCTGGCAAAGATCAGTTCTATCCTTAGCAGCCTAACATCAGTCATGAAGAATACTGGTAAGTAAGCCCTATAAGAGAATAAAAAGCTTATTTTCGTCTTTCTAATTGAGCCATCAGTCTGGTTTTTTGTTTTTTGTTTTTTTTTCTTAAATTAAAAGTAATTTTTTCCTTAAGATTTTATTTATTCATTTGACAGAGAGAGAGAGAGAGCACAAGCAGGGGCAGCAGCAGGCAGAGGGAGCAGCAGGCAGAGGAAGAGGGAGAAGCATGTTCCCCACTGAGGAGGGAGCCCGATTCGGGGCTCGATCCCAGAACCCTGGTATCACGACCTGAGCGAAAGGCAGACACTTAATGACTGAGCCACCCAAGTGCCCCTAAAAGTAAATCTTTTAAATCAAAAAAACAAAAACAACAACAACAACAAAAAAAACAGTACATGGTCATTATAGAAAAATTAGAAAATAAGAGAATAAAATAAGTATCTCCAGTCCTGCCACCCCAAAGGACACCACTTGTGTCTAACCTTAATATGTGTGTATTTGTGTGTTTGAGAGAATGTTTTGGTAGATTAAATATTTATAATAATTTTTCTTTCAGTAATTGAAGGATATTTATACTTTGCTATATGTATAAAGGATTGATTTATCTAAGCCTTTATTGCTAGGCATCTGGTATATTTCCAGTTTTTCACTATTATAAAGAACAATGAACAACTTTGATGCTAAACTGGATGCACAGCCCTTCCAAAATGATTGAGTATATAGGGCTTTTTTTTTTCTCTTCATGGAAATTTAATGAAAATATACAAAAGTAGAGCATCTGCATGTATTCACCACTCATCCTCAACAGTAGAAACACATGGCCAGTCTTGTTTCTGCTGTGTCTTACCCAATCTTGATTGTTTTGAAGAAAATCCCAATTATTTAATTTCTTTATAAAAACTTAAATATATTTTTCTAAAAGATAAAACCAGGGGCACCTGGGTGGCTCAGTGGGTTAAGCCGCTGCCTTCGGCTTGGGTCATGATCTCAGGGTCCTGGGATCGAGTCCCGCATCGGGCTCTCTGCTCAGTGGGGAGCCTGCTTCCCTCTCTCTCTCTCTGCCTGCCTCTCCGTCTACTTGTAATTTCTGTCAAATAAATAAATAAAATCTTTAAAAAAAAAAAAAAGATAAAACCAAATAAAATAAATATGTAGGTTTTTAGTCTTTTCATGTTAAAACTAAAATGATTACCAAAATGTACTACTTGATGTACCAAGCACATGAAAGTTCCCATTGTTCCTCAACCTGTACAACACTATTTTGTCTTATTTTAATACATTGTCAAATTCAGCCTTAAAAAGTCATTTTTAGGCCCTTTTTTAAGGGTCACCTGAGACGGTCAGTTGTTAAGCACCTGCCTTTGGTTCAGGTCATGATTCCAGGATCCTGGGATTGAGCCCCACATTGGGCTCCTTGCTCCGCAGGAAGTCTCCTTCTCCCTCTCCCATTCGCCTTGCTTGTCAGTAGAGCATGCATCTCTCTTTCTCTTTTTTTAATGTGTAATCTCTATACCCAGTGTGGGGCTCAAACCCACAACCCTGAGATCAAGAGTTATATGCTCCACAGACCCAGCCAGCCAGGTGTCCCAAACATGCAGCTCTTTTTTTTTTTTTTTAAAGACTTTCATTTATTTATTTGTCAGAGAAAGAGAGCACAAACAGCTGGAGGGGCCTGCAGAGGGAGAAGCACGCTCCCTTATGGGCAAGGAGGTGGGACTCAATCCCAGCACCCTGGAATCTTGACCTGAGCTGAAGGCAGATGCTTAACTGACTGAGCCACCCAGTCGTCCCATCATGCAACTCTTGATCTCACGGTTGTGAGTTCAAGCCCCATATTGGGTGTAGAGATTACTTGAAAAAAACAAACAAAAAGGCACCTGGTTGACTCAGTTGAGCATCTGACTCTTGATTTGGATCAGGTCAGGATCTCCGGGTTGTAAGATAGGGCCCCATGTTGGGCTCCCTGCTGGGTGTGAAGCCTGTTTAAGATTCTCTGCACCTCTCTCTGCCTCTCTTGCCCCCAACTCTCTCCCCACCCCCCCAAAAAAGTTACTTGTTTTAGTTTACATCTCTTTAATTAAGATATGGTTAAAACCTTTTCATTTCTTTTTTTTTTTTTTTTTTTTTTAAAGATTTTATTTATTTATTTGACAGAGAGAGATCACAAGTAGGCAGAGAGGCAGGCAGAGAGAGAGAGGAGGAAGCAGGCTCCCTGCCGAGCAGAGAGCCTGACACGGGACTCGATCCCAGGACCCTGAGATCATGACCTGAGCCGAAGGCAGCAGTTTAACCCACTGAGCCACCCAGGTGCCCAAAACCTTTTCATTTCTTTATCATTTAGTTTTCCTTGTGAAATAGCTGTTCATATTTTTGGTCATTCAAAGATTATTTTCTTTTTATATACTTTTTTCTTATACATTAAAAACTAACCCGGTGTTTTAAAATATAAAGATGTAGGGGCTCCTGGCTGTCTCAGTCCCTGGAGGGTGCAGCTCTTGATTTTGTGGTCATGAGTTCAAGCCCCATGTTGAGTGTGGAGCCTATTTAAAAATATGTATATATTTAAAGATGTAAGGGAAGTTGCTTATATAATCTCCTTTTAAAAACAATGTATTAATCACATAGAGTTATGCAGTGGCCGGGTTACACAGTTGTAGTGGCTCTGATCATAATCAGCCATTAATACTTACTTAGCACCTACAGGACTCTGAGGTATAGGTTCCACTTGGCAGGGAAAAACAAGAAAGAGGTTCCCAAAAATCTCTTTCTACTGCTTTTAAAACTGACAAATACATATGAAAAAAACTTAATACTTATTTACTTTAGGGGTGTTCCAAGTCAACAGGAGCAGATTTTAATCTAATTTTCAGTTTTTCCTTTGTACAAGCCATGATATATCCTATTTGTGGATCTGTCACAGAAGCATTCCTGATTGAGTGGGAAAGATCATGAATTTAATGATTATTTTGAATTGCATTTTCTTGAGTTATACTTTCTGCCACCAGGGGTCAGTCCTGCATCAAGACCTTCTCCAGGAACTCCTACAAGTCCCAGCAACCTCGGCAGTGGCCTGAAAACACCTGCACCTGCCCCAACAACATCTCACAATCCTCTGGCAAATATCCTCTCAAAGGTGGAGATCACCCCAGAGAGCATTCTGTCTGCTCTTTCCAAAACCCAGACACAGTCAGCCCCAGCACTGCAAGGTAAACCAACATATGCCAGAGGGACTTGAATTGTGAGTGTTTGCCTCTGGCCTGATCTTGGATTCCATTTCTGAAGAATTCAAAGCCATGGAATGTATAGAACAGTTATTTAGTATCTTCTTTATATGTATCATCTATAAGCTGCCATTCATAGAGTGAGGTGATGTGATCTGCTTAAGGTCGCACATTTATCTGTTCAGTGATGAACTGAAACTAAAAGCCAGTTGTTTTTTTTTAACTGGAGTCCTGTGTTCTTCCATCTACACCATGACCCCCCCAACCCTCAGGGCCTGCATTCCAGCTTTTATAGTATATATTGAGGTTTACATTTTTAGTGTTAACCGAAGCTAAAGATAGTGAGAAAGGTCAATCTACTGTCGAAAATCTTACAAGACGGGGCACCTGGGGAGTGCAGTCTGTTAAGTGTCTGACTCTTGGTTTTGGCTCAGGTTGTGATCCTGGGGCTGTGAGATCAAGCCCTGAATCAAACTCTGCAGTTAATGCAGTGTCTATTTAAGACACTCTCTGCCTTCTCCTTATCTCCTTCTCTCTTTCTTTCTCAAATAAATAAATCCTTAAAAAAAAAATCTGAGGGCACCTGGGTGGCTTAGTCAGTTAAGTGTCTGCCTTCAGCTCAGGGCATGATCCCAGGGTTCTGGGATGGAGCCCCGCATCAGGCTCTCTGCTCAGCAGGGAGTCTGTTGCTCCCTTTCCCTCTGCTTCCGCCTTCCACTCCCCCTGCTCATGCACGCTCTGTCTCCATCTCTCTCTCTCTCTCTCAAAAATATTAAATAAAATCTTTTAAAAAAATCTTATGAGTTTTTGTTTTTATGTCCTAATGTATTAGAGAGGACTCTATATATACGTATAGCACATCTTTTTTGGGTTTGCCTACCTATAATCTCTACCTTATTTGAACCTCTCTGTTCGGCTCTGCTAGTTACCTATTCTGTGTCTAAAACTGTCTGCTTCTAACATTTTTTCATAAAGCTCACCTGTTCTCTCTTCTCAGACCCTCCATATACCAGCACAATCTTTATTTGGCACCTAAGTATAATTATGCAATGAATTACAAATACTAGAGCAGTATCTTCAATACAGCAATTTAACTGCGGTTCTCACCCAGCAGCCTCCAGGGGACATTTGCCAATGTCTGAGCACGTTTTTGTTTGTCAGAACTGGGGTGGGGGTGGGAGTGTCACTGCATCTAGTGGGCAGAGGCCAGAGATGCTGTTACACATCCTGCAATGCAGACCACAGCCCCCATGACAGAGACTAATCAGCCCTAAATGCTGGTAGTGCTAAGGTTGAGAAACCCTGCTTTATATGAATAGAGACCAGAACAGATTTCTATTAATTTTATTTCCTAAACTTTTCTGTAAGTGGATCAGCCAAGGACTAGATTATAGTGAACTTTGCCTTTCAATAAGATATAGTAGATTTTTGTTACACAGACTTAAATGCTATTAAATAGTAACCTACAGGGCACCTGGGTGGCTCAGTTGGTTAAGCGACTGCCTTCAGCTCAGGTCATGATCCCAGGGTCCCGGGATCGAGTCCCGAATCGGGCTCCCTGCTCCATGGGGGGTCTGCTCCCTCTGACCTTCCCCCCCCCTTTCATGCTTTCTCTCACTGACTCTCAAATAAATAAAATCTTAAAAAAAAAAAAAAAGTAACCCACAGTTAACATATATTGGCACCAGCAATAAAGGATTAATGATCTACTACAGCATATCTAATAGTAAGGATTTTAGAGATAATTAGTTTGAGGGATCAGCATGGTTATGCTTTCTACCTTCTAGGCCCTCTTCTGTCACCATCCTGCAGTTCTAGTAAAAATGTTGAATCACTTGTTTTTATTAGCCTCTTATATAGATGGGTATAATAATAATTACAGCTTTTTCTTTCAGTTGATTATTGTACCATGTCTTGTAGACTTTCTTATCAGGCAAAATTTGAGCAGAGCTAAGTGTGCTCTGACAGAATGCTTTTCTGGAGAACCCAGAAAGAAAACAACCTTTGTGGAGTAGTTCATCACCTTTCATTTCCTTTGGAGAGTAGAATTCTTGATTTTTAAAAGACTATAAAAGGATTGTCTTATTAGAGTCTCTGATTGTGTCACCACAACTATTATTGACAAGTTTTCAACACAAAAGAACAACTTCAGTGGGCAGAAGGGCCATAGAGGATAGCCTGTTAAGATTGAAGAAAAGTAATATTTAGCGGCTTAGTAGTAGGAGACCATCTCACCAGTTACCAGAAATCTGAGTAGTGTCATTTCATCCCACAGTATCTAAAAGATATGCTGAAATATCTTTTAAAATGCATATGATGTCATATATCACATTCTAGTGCTTGAGGATTTTTGTATGTATGAACAGTGGCTACTAAGAGTTAAATCAGACTGTTAGTGGGGTAAGTTAAAGAGCCAGAGAACTTTTTGGAAATGAAACATGGAACTTATTTTTCAGGAGGATAATTGAAATAAACGATATGTATTATTCAGATGTTAGTGAATATTGGATAACAAAAATCATGCACTTTACTATATAGAAACTGTTGGCAGTTAAAAATGTTCCAAGGATGGGGGGTGTCTGGATGGTGTAGTCTGTTAAGCATCCTCCTCTTTGTATCTGCAAGGTTGGTGGTCTCAAGGTCATGATCTCAGGATTGTGAGATCAAGCCCCACGCCAGCCTCCACGCTCAGTGCACAGCCTGCTTAAGTTTCTGTCTCCCTCTCCCTGACTTACTCTCTAAAATAAATAAATCAATCTTTTTAAAAAAATGTTCTAAGGATGGAGTGATCTCAGAATTCTTCAGAGTTTAAGTCTCTTAGTAAATACTGGATTAAAATTGAAATTTTGAAGAAACATTTAATTAAAGTATCCTCTGAAATACTGTTTTCTTTCACCCTATCATGAAAGAACAGTTTTCGTGTGTGACTAAAAGCTATAAACTTGGGTGAAGTATGCACAAAAAGTTTTCGTTTATAACTACAAATTGGGTAAATTCTCCAAAATATCATCGAACTTATAGGACTCTATTTATCTCTTTGTCAAGTATTTTTCTAAAAAAATTTCTACAGGAGAGGTTTGCTTTGGTGGACTTCAGCCTTTGCCCCAAAGAATTCTTTCTCAGAGCTTCTGAGATTTTGTCTGTCAGTGAGTAGGTTTGAATCTCATCAATGTCAGCCTGGGTCTATGAGTAATTCTTGAATTTTCCAAGCTATAAGGTGGTCCAGCTTTGTAATTCTTTGTGGTATGTGTATGTGTGTTTGTATGTTTACTACTGCTACATTTTACAACCAAAAATGATATCTAAAAGCATTGTTTCCCCAAAGTCTAGCAAGAGATGCTTGGAAAAAAGTGACCCTATTGAAATAAATTTGAACAATGTGCATATACTGTCTCTCTCTTGAGAATAACACCGTATATTAACTTATTAGAAACAGTTGTGGAGGCTAGAAAGGAAGAGTTGGACAGAAAGTCTGTTTGCATTTAGAGAAATAGTACCACAAATCCAATGTTAAGAAATACTGGCTTAAAGTGTTATTTTAAGGATAATTTTGCCTCCTTTTTTCTCCTGCTTTGTCTTGTTTAAACTGTGAATGATTCTGACACCAAAATCTCCCCTTTCCTGTTGCCTTTTATTGTGCTATGTTGGACTTGTTTGATAACTGCAGTAGAAACATTTCAGTAATTTGCTTTCTTTATATTGAGAACTAGGTCCAATATTTTCTATGACATTTAGCCATTGCTTGTTTGGTCTGGATTCTCTTTGGCCTCATATTATAATGTCTATCTTGTTCCCACTGGAATGAATGAGAATATCCGATTAGCGACATTGTTTTTATTGTAAGGTAGGCAGTCGTTCTTTTTAATTCCTCTAATCTCTGTTTCTACAGGCCTGTCATCTTTACTTCAGAGTGTTACTGGGAACCCAGTCCCAGCCAGTGAAGCCGCATCCCAGAGCACTTCAGCTTCCCCTGCCAACACCACAGTCTCTAGCATAAAAGGAAGAAATCTGCCCTCCAATACCCAATCCTTTATTCCCAAAAGCTTCAGCTATTCTCCTAATTCATCAACTTCTGAAGTCTCTTCAACATCAGCCAGCAAGGCCTCAATTGGGCAAAGCCCAGGGCTCCCAAGCACTACTTTTAAGCTACCATCCAACTCTATTGGGTTTACAGGAACCCACACTACTAACCCCGCCGCCCCACCTACTGAAGTTGCCATGTGCCAATCTTCAGAGATCCCCAAGCCAAAGCTGGAGTCCGAGTCCACCTCTCCAAGCCTGGAAATGAAGATCCACAACTTCTTAAAAGGTAATCCTGGTTTCAGTGGCTTAAACTTAAACATCCCAATCTTGAGCAGCTTGGGGTCCAGTGCCCCAGCAGAAAGCCACCCCTCAGACTTCCAGCGTGGCCCTACTAGCACGTCAATCGACAACATTGACGGAACCCCTGTGCGGGATGAAAGGAGTGGGACGCCCACCCAGGATGAGATGATGGACAAGCCCACATCCAGCAGTGTAGACACTATGTCCCTGCTTTCTAAGATCATTAGCCCTGGTTCCTCAACACCCAGCAGTACAAGATCACCACCCCCTGGGAGAGAGGAAAGCTACCCCCGGGAACTCTCCAATTCTGTACCTACATATCGACCTTTTGGCCTGGGCAGTGAATCACCCTATAAGCAACCTTCTGATGGAATGGAGAGACCATCTTCCCTGATGGACTCTTCACAGGAAAAGTTCTATCCAGATACTTCTTTCCAGGAAGATGAGGATTACCGAGATTTTGAGTACTCAGGGCCTCCACCCTCTGCCATGATGAACCTAGAGAAGAAGCCAGCCAAGTCTATCCTGAAGTCAAGCAAGCTTTCTGATACCACCGAATACCAGCCAATCCTCTCCAATTATAGCCACAGGGCCCAAGAATTTGGGGTAAAGTCTGCCTTCCCTCCATCTGTAAGGGCCCTCCTGGACTCTAGTGAGAATTGTGACCGTCTCTCCTCTTCCCCTGGGCTATTTGGTGCCTTCAGCATAAGAGGGAGTGAACCAGGGTCTGACCGGTCACCATCACCGAGTAAGAATGATTCATTTTTCACCCCTGACTCCAACCACAATAGCTTGTCTCAGTCTACAACCACTGGGCATCTTGGTTTGCCACAGAAGCAGTACCCAGACCCCCCTCACCCAGTCCCACATCGTTCCCTTTTCTCTCCGCAGAATACCCTTGCCGCTCCCACGGGCCACCCACCCACACCAGGCGTGGAGAAAGTTCTGGCCCCCACCATTTCCACCACGTCGACGATTGAGTTTAAGAATATGCTTAAAAACGCCTCCCGAAAACCCTCAGACGATAAGCATTTTGGCCAGGCACCCAACAAGGGTACTTCAAGTGATGGTGTTGTCGGTCTCTCAAACCTCGCCCAGCCCAGCTTGACAGCCACTGAGCAGCAGCAACAAGAAGAGCACTACCGCATAGAAACCCGAGTCTCCTCCTCCTGCTTAGACTTGCCCGATAGCACCGAAGAGAAGGGGGCCCCTATAGAAACCTTGGGTTATCATAATGCATCCAATAGGAGGATGTCAGGGGAGCCAATACAGACCGTAGAGTCCGTCCGAGTTCCTGGGAAGGGAAATAGAGGACATGGGCGTGAGGCTTCAAGGGTGGGTTGGTTTGATCTGAGCACCTCAGGCAGCTCCTTTGACAATGGCCCCTCAAGTGCCTCTGAGTTGGCATCCCTTGGGGGCGGGGGCAGCGGAGGCCTCACTGGCTTTAAAGCGGCACCATACAAGGAACGGGCACCCCAATTTCAGGAAAGTGTCGGCAGCTTCCGTTCCAACAGTTTCAACTCAACATTTGAGCATCATCTCCCCCCGTCCCCCTTGGAACATGGGGCACCCTTCCAGAGAGAGCCAGTGGGGCCGTCATCTGCCCCACCTGCCCCTCCTAAGGATCATGGTGGTATCTTCTCTCGAGATGCATCCACTCATCTACCCTCTGTGGATCTTTCGAACCCCTTCACAAAGGAGGCGGCCCTGGCCCACGCCGCCCCACCCCCTCCTCCTGGAGAGCACAGTGGAGTTCCTTTCCCCACCCCACCCCCTCCTCCACCCCCTGGGGAGCATAGCAGCAGTGGTGGGAGTGGTGTTCCCTTTTCCACTCCACCTCCTCCTCCACCCCCTGTTGACCACTCTGGGGTTGTACCCTTCCCAGCCCCACCACTGGCAGAGCACGGAGTGGCAGGAGCTGTGGCAGTATTTCCTAAGGACCATAGTTCCCTCCTTCAAGGGACCCTGGCTGAGCATTTTGGGGTGCTCCCAGGACCCAGGGACCATGGGGGCCCCACCCAACGGGACCTCAACGGCCCTGGCCTTAGCCGTGTACGAGAGAGCCTCAGCCTACCCTCCCATTCTCTGGAGCACCTGGGCCCAGCCCATGGAGGAGGAGGTGGGGGAGGCAGCAACAGCAGCAGTGGCCCCCACTTGGGTCCCTCACACAGAGACGCCATCAACCGGAGTGGTATGATTTTGCGGAATCCCCGGCCAGACTTTCGGCCTAGGGAACCTTTTCTCAGCAGAGACCCGTTCCACAGTCTAAAGAGACCCAGGCCGCCTTTTGCTAGGGGCCCTCCGTTCTTTGCACCAAAACGCCCATTCTTCCCTCCCAGGTACTGATGGAAACCAAGGGAAAAAGCATTTTGAACAGTCTAGAGAGCATTGGAAGTAGGAGTTCGGTTTATTGTTCTTTTTATGTTTTCCTTCCTTTGATTTAAATTTTTTTAATGACAAAGGGCCTCCCTTCCAAATTTAAAAGTCATACATGCTTACATGTCACTATTCCATCCAGTCCTCCTTCCCACTGCACTTAACTGACTTTCCCCAAGCTACTTGTATTTTTAAGGGGGCAGGGGGTGGGAGGGAGAGGAGGGAGCAAAGAAACACAACCAAAGCCACTTCACTTGGCTGGGGGTTTGAAGGGTGGGAAGGAAAAAACAGATCTTATTTTACCCCATTTATTGAAGAGTATTATTACATTTGAAATAAAACTTCCATCAGTACAGAGAATAACATGTGCAATGTTGGGATGTTATTTTGGGTTTGGCTTATCACATAGTCAATAGAAGGATTCCTATCCCCTCTCTCTCCCATTAACTAACTACTGGGACCAGCGTGGCTCCCTTTCCTGAATGCTCTGTGCACTGCTGACGAGCCCAAAAGATGTTGCGAGCGAAGATAGGTGGGAGACCACGGACCCGTCAAGTTGGTTTTGTTTTTAAAGACATACTGAAGTTGGGTTCTTTACCTTTCTCCTAAAATCTTAATTAAAGAAAATCAGCCTCTTCTAAAGGACTATCCGTCATTAACTTGGAGGAGATACAGATCTCATTCTACCCTAGTAAAAATTATTCCTCTTTATCCTTGGAATGAAAGGGTACTGGATATAATCTCCAGGTTAAAATAAGGTGTAACTCCACTAAAGAGAGAAAGGAACCACCAGTAGTTCAATGTGACCTGCACATCCCTCCTCATAAACAAGAATGGGAGACTTTTTGAGGTAGTTTGATACGTCTTGCACCAACTCTTGCTTCCTGCTTTTCTTTCTTGATTGACTTTTTCTCCCTCAGTTTTCACTTCTGCTTTGGCCGGAAAGAAAGTCATTATTACAGGTGACAATTGATAAAAAGATGCAATTAAAATATTATCCCTCAATTTTTTTTAATGTAAAAGGTAGATGTTTTTACCATGGCACCTCCCTAACGTAAGTGATATTTGTTGGTGGTTTTTAACAAAGGTTAACTACTGAGGAAAGGGAACTATTGGGCTGTATCCTTCTTTCCTCCTTGCCCTACAACTTGTATTTATGTCTGTTCTTGGTATTTCGGAGGGGGTTCAGTCGTATCTTTCAGTGCTTTACACCTCTTTAGGTGTGTCTTAGTGACAAGTGGGTATCACTATACATATCTTTTCAGAGAACAAGGGGGAGCTGAGAAATCCAAATTGACCCCATTCTACAGCTAGCAGCCTGTCACATTTCAAGGCTCAAGCCTTATCCTCACCTTCCACTCCCAATAGGAAATAATGTTTCTGCCCTTAGTCATTTTACACGAGAAGGGTGTGCTTTCCTTCTCCCCAAACTGAAAGGCTTCTCTGTAGTTCTACAACTAGTACTGGGAAAAAAGACAATCAGTATGCTTTGAGTGTTTATAACTTTATATTTAGGAACACTGAAAAGCAAAGATTGCTTTACTATTATTTTGTGTTCTTTAGTGTCTTGCCCCAAGGTATACACACTGGTGATCTCCAGCTGGATAAGTAAAACAGTATGTGGTGGGGTTTTGATTTTGTTCTGTTTTGTTTTTAAAAGGAATCCTAGCAAGTTTCATACTTTTTTTTCAAGTGAGCATAGAACTAACTAGCAAGTACGGGGATTGTTTTGGATTCCTCTACTGAAATATTAAAGATGGGGGAGAGTGGACAACCTAGTGACAGAAGATAATCCTTTGTGTCAGAATAAACTTGCTTTTCAGGTAAAGAGCAGCTTAAACCAGTTGTGCGTCATAGTTGGGGAGGTTGTGTGTAATTTATTCCACATTATTTATTTGGGCTTGCCATGTGTTCTGTGGTTAGGAGGCTGCAAGTCCTTCATCTTCCTGATGCGTTTCTGATCTTAAGTCAACTCTTCTATCTTTGACCCTCTCGAGCCTCTCTACCCTGAAGCTCTCCTCACAAAAATGCATGATACCATGATCTTGTGTGTGGGATGGGGTATATAGTGTAGCAAAGCAAAGAAACAATATAGTTACCTTGAGTTCTGAGACATTTGTTTAGGGAAAAGAGTGATCAAGAGTAAAGTTGGGGGAGGGAGAGTTCTAATTGATTCAAAACTGAAACTTTTTTTTCAGAAATTAAGTGGGATTTTTTCACTCTAGAATAAAAGTATGTGAATTCTTTCTGCTGCTCTTGTTTAAGCTGAAAGTAGTGTTTACTTGAAAAGGCTCTCTGACCATTTGATTTTATCAGAAAATGGGGGGATGTCAGGAAAGTGGCTTCCTGAATGTTGGGGCAGGGTAATTGTCCTCAAAAGCATGATGACTAACACATGAAAGGAAGACCTTATTGTACAGTTTAAAAGATGGACTTTTAAGGGTTGGGTTTGTTTGTTTGTTTGTTTGTTTTTGTTGTTTTTGCAGGGTGTTTTGCTTTTTAAGCTACAAAATCCTCATTGAGTTTGTTTCAGGATGGAACTGAGGATTTGTATGACTGTCAGCTGTTAAGGGAGTCTGTCTACAGCAGTAAATGAAGATGACAATGTATATATGTGATATAATGAAACAAAAAAGACAATTCTGGTATTCATAACATGAAACAAAGGGGTTTTATCCTTTCTGTGTCTGTGATTTATAACTCCGTGCCCATGCTCTGACTTTTGTATTTCAACCTGAGTTTAAAAATACAATAAACAAAAATTTTTTTAAAGAAAGCATAATATAGTGTGTCTTGGCAAGGACATGGTTTATAAGAAACAATGTGCAAAGTTGTTACTAAGGTCCTTGGTGCTCACTGTAAAATCACAGACAGAGAATGGGGGGCGGGGGTCATGAATACACTGGTACCACTTAAAACTCAGTATCAGAAATCAAGTCCTTAAATATTGTATAAGAGTTTACTCTTCAGTCAGCTTAGATGTGAGTCTTCTCCCTGCTCCCTCCTGCCCTCCCAAAAGATGAGCATAAATACAATTTGGTTTGATGCCAGGGTAGGTAAAATGATCAGAGAGTAGGACTTTTATCCTTTACAATCCCAGGAATACGATATTTGTTATCTCTATGGTACAGCTAACCTATCTAGATAATGTGAATATGCTAAACTTTCTAATTGCAGAATATTCACTATCAATCCTGAAGTTACCAGTTCATGCAGAATTAAGCTTCAGCTGTTAATTATTTTGAAGCCGCTGTAAATTACTGCTTTTTCCCCTTTTTTCCTCCCCCACCCCTTTTTTTGAATGGGCGGGGGTGCCTGCTAAGATTAAAATTAGATATGTTGGATGATAATCTCAACGTGTTCAGTGTGGAAAACAAGTACATGCTTTAGAGGCAATAACAATGAAATCCTTTTGAAATGTGTATTAATATCATTTAATAAAATAACTAGTTCTGAAGGTTTGACATTTTTCTTTGAGATTTGGGGCTTTGACCAAGGGCTCCTGACTCTGTGGTGAGCGCAACTAAGAGGGAACTTCTCCAGGAGCTGAAACTGCTGCATTGTGGAGCAGGCCTATGGTTGGAAAATCTAAATTTTCTCCAGCAAAGACCCTTCTATGTGACTGTCCAGGGCTGAAGGTGAAACCAACGACAGGATCAGAAAGGAAGCTTGGATATATCTCTGAAGATCGCATTGTATTGGCTTTTGGTCTAAGTGCAAGGGGGATCGAGGGGACCGTGTGTGCACCTGCACATTTCTGAGCCACACAGACACCACAGACCACCTGTCATGTCCCTTTCTTGTGACCACTTACACTTGCCTCTCTTCCAACCATTCCTTTTTTTTTTTTTTAATCTTTGTCCCCGATAGTATGTTTTTGTTTTTCCAGTTTAATAAAATATGGTTTCCTTTGTTGTGTGGTTGACTTTCCCCCTATCACCCTGATCTTATGCAGGTGTCCCATTTGAGTAGAGCATTCAGTGTCCCTGAAAGCAGTATGAGCCTCAGATCTCCATGGCCTTGTGGGTTTTCTGTTTGATCCTTTGTGTAATTCAGTTTTGAAAAGGGTTGATGGGTGGGATGAAGTCAAGATGTTTGAGGAGTGGCTGGTAATGAAGTGGGATATATTGTATGAATAATTATTTGTCTTGTGTCTTCAAAATGTGCAATTTTAAGTGAAGAATGCATTTTTAAAGCAAGCATAGAGAGGCACCTGGGTGACTCTGTCGGTTAAGTGTCCAACTCTTGATTTTGGCTCAGGTCATCATCTCAGGGTTGTGAGATTGAACCCCACATTGGGGTCCACACTGGGTGTGGCACCTGCCTAAGATTCTTTGCCCCTCTACCAGAAAAGATTTAAAGCAAGCATCCAGTTGGCAGGGGCGATGGTGGCAGGGTTCCTTCTAGTCAATTCTTTGCCTACATCTACCCTTATTGCTGCATGTTGGCAATCAATCTATCCTACATAAGCCACACTTAACCCGCCTCTCTTGCCCCATCCCTTTTTCATATCCCAGTGAAGCTTAGTAAGTGGAATGTTAGCTTTAAGGGATAAAGAGAGTCACTGCATCCAGACCCCGCTTGGGTCACTAGCAGGGTAGAAGGCTGCAAATAGCAGCCTTCATTACATGAAGTTACATGCGTGTGTCACCAGACACTTCAGAAATAGCAGCCTACGAACACACCCAGTATGTAGGGTGTACGATTGTACTGGCTGGTTCTGGAATCTGGTTCACCTTTTTCCTGGTCCCCTCTTGGAACTTTGACTTGCCCAACTGATTTCTGTCTCCATCTCCAAGGAAGCAACAGCTTTTAGACTTCGACATTGGTGTTTCTGGGCATGTTGAAAATGCAAAGCTTCATTCCCTGGAATTGTTTTTATTTAAGCCAATCTTGTATAAGAGGGATGAGTTACCCCCTCATGTATGTAGACAGTAACACAAACACCATCCAAATGGGTTTTGGGGTTTTGGGGCGTTTCTCATACTTGTTTATGAGTAACTGTATAGACAAGTCCAGTCAGCTGCTATTCACAATTGCTGAGTAATAACTCACTGAAGCTGCATAGACAAAGCTACAAGAGATTCACCCGCAAATGAGATAGCAGCTCTTAAGTAAACATCCTGTTCTCCCTTCCCCCTTGTAAGGAGAAGCATACATGCTTTAAAGGAAAGGAGCAAGTGCAATGTAAAACTAATGAATTGCTTCTAACTCTAGGCAGGGAAAAAAACATTCTATGCTTAGTTATAAGTTGTGGGGCATAGGGTATAAGAAGGCTGATACCAATTTTAGGAATTGCTACTGCAGTTACCTTATGGCACTATCATTGTGTTGTTGCTTTCTCTCCCTTTGTTCGCACTGTAGCAAGAGTCAAAAGTTGAAAATGCAGATTTGGGTGGAGGGGTAGTGATCAGCGCCAACAGAGGCAACAGATACGGGCTGCAGGTTTTTGATTGGAAAGGGTGCTGGCTAAACCAGTCTGCCCTGGGTCTGTTGGGTTCATAGCAAGTTAGATGTTCCAGCAACTTTACTTCCTTCCTCATCCCCGTTCTGTCCCCTTCATTTTTGCGAATTACTCAGATTTTTTGCTGCTTAATTTCTGGGAAAGGAGAGCTAAAAGAACTTGAAACTTTGTGTGTCTTCCTTGCCATGTTTCAGTTGGAATGGGTAGAAATAAAGGAGACACGCAGCATCCAATTCCTTGTTTCGTTGTCCCCTAGCTAGGAATCCTTTACACTGAGGTGAAACATCACTTAAGATCCTGTATCTTCTAGATAGCCAATCATTGCCAAGGGCAGTAAAGCTTAGCAAAGGATTAATCCGAAATATCTATTATTTGGTAGTGGGCCTTAGTTGTGCACTGCCTTCTAGAGATGTATTTCACAGTACTTTATTTCACAGTACTTTTCTCTTGCTTTTGTTTTTTACTTCAACATCAACCTAAGGTGACAGACACATCCTGTCTTTGGCCTCACCTAACAAATGGGGGTCATTTAAGTGGGGTGGGGGGAGGATGGAGATGGCTGTCTTTGTTTCTCTTCTACAGACTCAAGAGTTGTCTTGGAGAAGGGAAGTCATAGTAGAGATTCTAGGTAAGCTTAAGGCACTGTTTTCAAAACAGTTCAACTCATCCCCATCCCCTGGTAGGAAGTCCCCCCCCCCTTTTTTAAATCAGCAAATGTGGCTAGACTTAAAGATTTTCTTGGTATCTTAAAGCAAAGTTAAAAGCTTGGCCCCATCCTACATCTTCATCATTAAAGTATTGCGGGGGATTTGGTTTTATTTTTAAATCTAACCTCCCAAACCCACTGCACTTTTAGCTACTTGGCTAGTTCTCTGGGCTTCAAAATCATTTGGTAACCATGACATAAACCTTTCTTTATATATTTTACCCTCTTAAATTTCTCTTTTTTACCTCTAGCATCTTTACTACTTTGGTGTCAAGAAATTTTGTGAAGAGCTGAGATAGAATTTGAGGTGTATGTTGATCCTGATGACAAGTGGAAATGCACTTTACCATCAATGGAGAGCATTCTTACATGTAGTTTAGGAATATAAAAATAATACCTGTTCATCCAAAGCTTTAGCTACCTTGTGATGTTTATTCTTTTTTTTTTTTTTAAAGGAGTTTATTTCTTTATTTGACAGAGATCACACGTAGGTAAAGAGGCAGGGGGGAGAGAGAGGGGGAGGAAGGAGGCTCCCCGCTGAGCAGAGAGCCTGATGCAGGGCTCAATCCCAGGACCCCAGGACCACGACTGGAGCTGAAGACAGAGGCTTCCCCTGAGCCACCCAAGCACCGTATTCTTTTTTTTTTTTTTTTAAGATTTGATTTATTTGACAGACAGTGATCACAGGTAGGCAGAGAGGCAGGCAGATAAGGAAGGGAATCAGGCTCCCTGCTAAGCAGAGAGCCCTACGTGAGGCTTGATCCCAGGACCCTGGCTGGGATCATGACCTGAACTGAAGGCAGAGGCTTTAACCCACTGAGCCACCCAGGTGCCCCTATGATGTTTATTCTAAAAGTAGAATAAAGCTGAGGACTTCCCAAAATGTGACCAATGGTCTAGGCTATGCTTAACTGAGGATTGCCTTTTCTCTGAACTTCTCTGAAATCTGCTGGCATGATTTCCTAAACACTATTTTTCTTTAACTTTGGTTAGAGAAAATCTGGTAATACACTTCTTTCCTTGGCCTTTATTGGACCCCTCTTTTCACGCTATATTAAAGGCCTCTTTGGCCCTACAAGTGATGTACTGGGCAGAGAAAAAGGGAGATTTGCTACCAAGCCTGATGCATTAGGACTATTCTGGTTGCTGGAAGGCAGCATGGCATGGCATAACACAGGCTTTGGATTCAGATGGGCTAGGGCTTGACTTCTCTGAGGATTGTCTTCCATGTTTTAAATGGAGCATAAAAATAGCTATTACCTGTCAAGATTGTTCTTGGAATTAAATAGGATAGTGAAGGCATAGCACTTGGCACATAGTAGGTGTTTGGCAATATTCTGGATGGAAGGTAAGAGCAGTTTTAGGGATAAATGTTTCCCAGACAAATGGGTTAAAATTCCCTGAAGCTGAGATAAGGCAGTTACAAATCAGAAATTGTAAAAGAATCACTGATAAATGAATTGGCCCTGGCTGGCTTGCTATTCCTTGCTGGCTGCCTGGCTTGTTTCCTACAAGAAGAATGCAGTAACTCCTGACATTCCTTCCTTCCTCCACTGCAACACAAGTTACACAGGTGATGATGAAGTTGTTGATTGATGGGCATCCCATGAGCCCTCAGTTCAGTGCATTGCACACAGTAAGTCAGTACATGTTTGAAGGATGAGAGCAGGAAGCTGCCATAACAGTGTAGCCTGTTTATTCTACCATCCCTCTAGTATTCCAAAGGAGGACGAGGTGGAATGATTAAAGAATGTATGTGTCAATAAATGTATCCATTGGAGTTTGAAGTCAATACAGTGATTGATACATTCTTAATGCAATGATTATTGAGAACCTATCATTTTGTCACCTGCAATATAATATTCCCATCCCTTTTAGGGCAAAGCCATGGGAAAAGTTCTGCCTGTTGTCCCACTTTCTGAATGTCATTTTTAAATCCTGTCTACCTTTTTCCAACCCTCCAGACCGCCCCTCCCACACACAAGTGATTTTCCTCTTCCACAGTTTTGTCTATATCTTTTTGTCTTTCAGGATGTCAGGAGATGGAACCAAGATGCCAAGTGGTGCCTGTGACTCAAGTCAACTACCGTCTACCCCAGAAAGTACTTCTGACCTCTGGAAGCCTAGATTAAACAGCTTTCTCTGACAGCTCTTTCTCCAAAATCCTTGATTCCACTACCATTGGAAACTTGAGAACCATCTCCAACCATCCCCACCCCCAGGTGAGGGGACAAAGGAGAGTTATTGAGAACCTTACAGCTGCCCCCAAGTCCATTTCACCTCATACTTGACTACAAATGTGATCGTGTTTCAATTTTTACTGTGCAAAATAAATCAGGTATACCTGGTCCTCTGTCCAAGGTCTTGTGTAGGAAGCAGCTAAGATTCTAGAGTCAGGCACCTCTTTCTGAAGTGATGCGTAGGTGTATTTGAGGTAAACTCTATTGAAAGCATAATGTGATAGGAGAGTGTAAGACACGGTTTCAAAAGCAAGCATCAGCACTTACTGTTTGACCTTAAGTCACTTAACTTCTCTGACCTTAAATTCTTCCACGTGTAAGATTAAGAGATCTCTAAGGTCCCTCATATGCACTATGACTATGAGGTGATTTAGTTTAAGTGCCCTCTGCAGATTCGTTGCTCCAGCCCCAACGCTATTAAATTCATTTATTCTAACAGCTTGTCGCTATTGTAGCCATTACCGTGTACCATGCACGATTTACATGAACTTAACTTCAACAGTTGGAAGTGTTACTAGTATTATTCCCATTTTATAGCTGAGGAAATTGATGCTTAGAAGAAATTAAATAATCTACCTAAAATTACACAGTGAATGGGAGATAGATCCAGGATTGATACTGTCTGGTTCCAAAGACTGCCCTATCTGTGTTCTTACCTGCCAGTAAAGACTACGTAAAAGAAAACCTGTAGTTCAAAGGAAATGACTAGCTAGTCTTTCCCATCTGTTTTTCTCCCACTCTCATTTCTCAGGAGTTTTCCTGCCGCAGTTCTCAAAGCTGCAGGATAGGTAACTGCTACTTTGGGCTAAAACTTCAGGTTTCGGCATTGCTGGTGTGTGTAACAGTTTAGGTCTTCCGCTCGCCCGGAACCACCCACACAGCTGTTTGTGCTGTGTGGGGCAGACCTCTTCGGAGATCCTGGAGGTGGTCCCAGACTAGAGTGGCAGCTATATGAACCAATAGGCCATGG
Organism: Mustela lutreola; assembly: GCF_030435805.1. Lineage (NCBI taxonomy): Eukaryota > Metazoa > Chordata > Mammalia > Carnivora > Mustelidae > Mustela > Mustela lutreola. Next base: position 109,600,487 of record NC_081299.1, on the reverse strand, counting down.
GTATTGTCGGGCCGGAAGCCAATGAGGAGGAATCCGGTGACGGAGAAACGACTGCAATTTGTTTAAGCATGTAGGCACGGGTCTGAAGGAACATGGGGTTTTATCAGAGGTGGCGGCGGCTCCGGCTCCCAGGCTTGCAAACTTGCGTGCTGCACACGGTGCGTGAGGTACCTAAAAGTTATGAACCGCGTCGCACCCAGCCCTGCTGTGGGTGTAGACTCTAAACCCAGCCTGACATCCCTTACCCCTGCCTTGAGTCGCTGGACCCGGCTACCCTAAGCTCTTAGTTGCAGCCATTTCTCCTAGGGTCGACAGACTGGCGAGCATAGGACTCCCACCCCTGTATGTCGTAGTCCTCTTACAGACTAGGGATTAGGAACCAAGATCACTTCAATATTCTCATCTCCCAGCAGCCCCAGTCCCAGAAAGGAATGATGGGACCCATGTTACCTCCTAACCTCTTTCCTTCCAGGCAGCTGTGCCGACCCCTCCACACTGGTTGACAGAGCGGCTTGGCCTTTTTGAGGAGCTATGGACTGCTCAGGTAAAGAGGTTAGCAAGCATGGCACAGAAGGAGCAGCGGACTATTAAGATATCACTCCCTGGAGGCCAAAAAGTGGATGCTGTGGCATGGAACACAACGCCTTACCAACTAGCCCAGCAGATCAGGTACCAGGCTCATTTTATACCTGCCAGGGTTATCCTTCTTCCTCTGTACTTCGAAGGACTTGAGCAGGAAATGAAAATTCTGCTTGCTTCTATTCCGTCCCTATCAAGATTGCCTTTTCCTGAGGATTCCTTTTTATTTGCATTAGTTTCATAGTGTCTACCCTTCGTTTATTATCCATCGTTTATTGCTCTGGTGACACCTTTCCCCATTTTCATGTTTGGAGTTGTTGAGAGATAAGTCCCTCTCTTCCCCTGTGGATTGTAACCATGTCTTTTTCTTCATCATCACCTCTCCTCTGGCCAAGTTCAACACTGGCAGATACTGCAGTGGCTGCTCAAGTGAATGGAGAACTTTATGATCTGGAGCGGCCCTTGGAGACAGATTCTGATCTCAGGTTTCTAACATTCAGTTCTGCAGAGGGCAAGGCAGTAAGTCTCTTCCTTTTTGGGAACACCATGGCAATTCAGCTAAGGGATATACATATATGTAGAGAGAGAGCTCTAGCTATCTATATATATCTTTATATACTTTTTTCCTTAATTTAAAATTTTTGTTTATTTGAGGGACAGAATGAATGAAAGATAGAGAAGGAGCAAGGGGAGGGACAGAGGGAGAAGCAGACTCCCTGCTGAGCTCCCAGAGAGCTAGACGTGGGGCTCGATCCCAGGGCCCCAGGATCATGACCTGAGCTGAAGGTCAACCAACTGAGGCACCCAGGCACCACTCTATGTGTGTGTGTATTTTTTTTTTTTAAGATTTATTTATTTTAGAGAGGGGGAAGGGGGGGTGGGGAGAGATGGGAAAAGAGAGAGAAACCCAGCAGTCTCCGTTCAGAGCACAGAACCCAACACAGGGCTCCATCTCAGGACCCTGAGATTACAACCTGCACCAAGAATCAGATGCTTAACCAACTGTAACACCCAGGTGTCCCTAAACTAAGGGATATTTAAGTGGGCATATTTCTAGTATTTTGCCTCGGTTTCTCCATTTGCAGCTGGGACAGAGACATAACACACTCTGCTTGTCTTAACTGGACCTGGCTAAGCCAGAAACTTAGGAAACCAAGTCTTTTAAGTAGACATCATTTGTACTAGTAAAAAGGAGAGATCATAAGCTGAAAATAGAAAGGTAATTTGCCAGTTTAGTCCTTGCAACTCTACAGACATACGTTACAAGTTATCTGTAGCATGTATTTTTTAATTCTTTTTTTTGAAGATGATTTATTTATTTACTTATTTGAGAGAGAGAGAGAGATTGAGAGAGAGCATGAGCAGGGGAGAGAGGGAGAAGCATGTTCCCCACCAAGCCAGGAACCGGAGCTGGGGCTCAGTCCCAAGACCCCGGGATTATGACCTGAGCTGAAAGCAGATGCTTAACTGGCTAAGCCACCCAGGTGCCCCTACATTTTTTAATTCTAACTTGACTTGCACAACTGAGCACACAACTGGCCTCCTTCCCACTTTGTCGTCTTCATGTCAGCTTAGGTAAAATAGAGCTCATCTGTTAGGATCCAGAAAAATGGAATTTTGTCACCTATGTATAAAAGGTGATCAAATCCTGGAGGAGGGGTTGCATCACATTAGATTTCTGGAATGGTAAAAAAATAGAACTAAAAGACCAAACAGAGCCCTTAGGAACTACCATCTTAATCTGAAGCCCTAAAAGAGGATGTTGTAAGAGCAACAAAAGAAGCCTGGGCTCCTGCTTCTATGCTCTAGGACTGGGAAGCACTGAGGAGTGGGGCAGGGGGCTACTGTCATCCGTGCATTGCTTATACTAGCCTTTTGTTTTCTATTCAGTTTTTTTTTTTTCTTTTACTATTTAGTGTTCACCTCCAAGGTCAGGTTCCCCATTTTGTGGTAGTTTTTTCTGGAAGAGCCTTACTGGTTTCACACCAGCTTCTCTGAGGAGAGGATCAGAGAGTGAGGGGTTAAAGGAGATGATTATGAACTCCTTTCTTGTGAACCCAGGTGTTCTGGCACTCCAGCACCCATGTCCTGGGGGCAGCAGCTGAACAACTCCTTGGTGCTGTCCTCTGCCGAGGTCCAAGTACAGAATATGGCTTCTACCATGATTTCTTCCTGGGAAAGGAGCGGTAAGTAGTGCAAAGAAAGAGAACGATTCTGGGGTGCTTTCTTTTTTAGATATTTTACCGTATTTTATTTCATTTTTTGACTTTTTGGAGTGTAATTGACAAAGTAATGTATTTTTTTTTTAAGATTTTTAAATTTATTTGACAGACAGATCACAAGTAGTCAGAGAGGCAGGAAGAGAGAGAGAGAGAGGAGGAAGCAGGTTCCCTGCCAAGCAGAGATCCTGACATGGGGCTCAGTCCCAGGACCCTGGGATCATGACCTGAGCCGAAGGCAGAGGCTTTAACCCACTGAGCTACCCAGGCGCCCCCAAAGTAACGTATTTAAAGTGTATAGTGCTTGCTTCGGCAGCAAACACACTAAATTGTACAGTGTAAGAGGTACTGGCTGGCTCAGTCAGAAGAGTATGCTACTCTTCATCTCAGGGTTGTGAGTTCAAGCCCCATGTTGGGTGTAGAAATGACATAATAAATAAACTTTTAAAACTAAAAAAGTGTACAGCCTGGTAATTTGATGTTTATATACACTGTGAAAGGATTCCCACAATTGAATTCATTAACATATTCGTTACCTCAGTTCCTCACTTTGTGTGTGTGTGTGTGTGTGTGTGTGTGTATGAATGCTTAAGATTTGCTCTTACAAATTTCAATATATATACAATGTGGAATTATCAACTATATTCACCATGGTATACGTTAGCTCCTCAAATGTAATTCATTTTATAACTGAGTGTGTACCCTTTCACTGGGGTGGTTTCTGTCCCGTTTCTGGGGTATCAAGCATGTTCAATTTGGAGGAGAAAGTTTGGGGAGGAGCCTCTCCAGGCCTCAACTGTGACATTGGTGATATTGGTGCCATTTTCTCCACTAGTCTGTGCGTTTCCTTTTCTGTCTAATTCTGCTTGAAACTTCTCTAGTCTTTAGGAATTAACTTTTACTTCTTCCTTCATTACTGTTGCTCTAATTTTGTCCATCCATGTTGCCTACATCCAGCTTTTAATTTCATACATAGAGCTTTTCCTCCTGCAGGAAAATTTATACCTGTCTGCCTTTGCCAATAATTCTAGATTCTCTAGAGAGCAGGATTTCACCCCCTAGCCAACAGTTCTGGCACCCAGGTGATGCTTCTCAGCAGATGCAAGCCACCCAATTCTCATCTTTCCAGGACAGTCCGGGGCTCAGAGCTGCCTGCTTTGGAGCGGATTTGCCAGGAACTCACAGCTGCCGCTCAACCTTTCCGGAGGCTAGAGGTGTCTCAGGATCAGCTTCGCCAGCTGTTCAAGGTGGGGTGGAGGTGCACACATTTAGGAGAAAGACCCAGAAACATGAGGGAAAGAGTAGCTCTCTTCCAGGACATCTATGTAGGAATAAAGACTTACCCTCATTCTCCTTCCAGGATAACCCCTTTAAGCTTCGCCTGATTGAGGAGAAAGTGACAGGTCCAATGGCAACAGTATACGGGTGAGAGTTGTCAAAATGAGCGGAAAGGGAGAGGTGGGATGCATCAAAGAAGGCCAGAATTGGGATGAGGGAAAGAAGGTAGAAGGTAATCTGTTGCTCTAGAAAAGGAATAGGAACAGGAAATAATTTTATCTCCCATTGCTCCTGCTCTTCGTAGTACAGTTCTTCACTTTTTTTATTTGTCTGCTGAAGTCCATGAGAGGGAAAACACTAGAAGCTCAAGAATTTGGAAACTACTAATTGGCCTTTTCTTTCTCCCAGGTGTGGCATGCTGGTTGATCTTTGCCGGGGCCCCCACCTTCGGCATACTGGACAGATTGGAGGACTGAAGCTGCTAACGGTCAGTTTTGAGGGCAAGGTTAGGCTGAGATCCCTGTGTTCACTGGGATGAGCAGGGGAATGGGAAGATGATCTCTCCCAGCCCCTTCTCTCCTCTAATAGCTGAGCGGAGAATCCAGAAGGAGAAAGATTTTTAGTTCCTACAAATCCCTTACCTTTTGCAAACATCCTTCCCGGGTCCCAAAGCCAATTCACATTCTGTAGTTGGACTTCAGTGGTAGGGAGATGGAGAGGGAGTGTGTGAACAGGTTGGACAGAGTCACATGAGGAAGGCTTCTGTGGAGAGAGGGTGTATAGAACATCATATGAAGGGTACAGGTAGAATACTATCAGTGAAAGCCATGCCTTTTATGACAATACTGTCCCTGGGCCAGGTGCTTTATTTATTAGTTGGAATCAGGAGCAGGAAGCAAGGGGAGAGGCAGGTATATAGAGCCAAAAGCGCTGGACTGAAAACCTAGCCATTTGTGCTCAGTCCTAGCTCTGCCACCAATGAAGTATGTGGCCTTGGGTAACTCTCCTTACCTGTCTTCCCCACCTATGAAATAAGATTGTTGTAAATTTATATCCTGTCAGTAAATCCACATCACAGAGACAAAGTCAGCTAACATGGGAGAAAGTATTTGAGGAAAAGCTAAAAGTGCTTATAAAACATAGGCTATTTCTTGTTAAATGGCTCAAGAAAAGAGCAAGCAGAGGCATTTGAATTTCATGTGGCCAGGAGTAGAACATAGTGTGGGAGGCTGATAAGTGGATGGATAGACTGACATCTGACCAGAGCTTAAGGTTACTCTGGTGAGCAGTTACTGGGAGAGGAGGGGGTGGTCCTAAGTACAGTGGTGCCTGTGGGAGAATGGGAAGAAAAAGAAGTGGCAGGTTAAAGTTAGGCCTGAGCAGGACACAAGTAGGGATTTGGAGTCTGAGTGTCTCTGAGGCTATAAACATGACAGGAGGTCTGGGAGGATAGTGGTATGCTGGTGGGGGCGCGGGGAACAATGAGCACTAAGAAGGGACACTTGCGGTGCTTAAGCTCAGTATCAGATAAGCATCATCCAAGGAGAGCTTAGGTATCTACAGTCAACCCATCTTCTCTCTGACTCCCTTGTCCTCCCATAGAACTCCTCATCCCTGTGGAGGTCTTCAGGTGCCCCAGAGACACTGCAGCGGGTGTCAGGGATCTCCTTCCCCACAGCAAAGGAGCTGAGGGCCTGGGAAGAATGGAAGGAAGAAGCAGAGTTACGGGACCACCGGCGCATTGGGAAGGTACAGAAATTGGGAGGAGAGGAGTGGGTGTGAAGGAACCTGATGGTGAAGTTGGGAGCAGATTACAAATCCAAGAGATTGAGCAGCTCCCTCGTCCCCACTTTGTCCCATGAGTGACACTGCCATTCCTGCACAGGCACAGGAGCTCTTCTTCTTCCATGAACTGAGTCCTGGGAGCTGCTTCTTCCTGCCTCGAGGGACAAGGGTGTATAACGCACTGGTGGCTTTTATCAAGGTATGGGGGACCCAAATTGAGAGGAAGGAAGACCAGGGAGGAAATCAAGGCCCAGAAGATGCCAAGTGTTAAAAGAGGAGGATTAAACGTAAACATTGTAAAGTGCTGGTGTCCTTTAACAAGGTCCTAGGGTGGGAGTGTGGAGAGAGAACATGGTACTTAACAGATTGTGGCTGAGAGCAGCATGGCTTGAGATCTCAGGAGACTCACATACCTGCCAGCCATCCACCTCTCCCCCAGTCACTCTGACCTTCCACATCTATACTCTTCTCTCCAGGCCGAATATATCCGCCGTGGCTTCTCAGAAGTGAAAACTCCCATGCTGTTTTCTACGAAACTCTGGGAGCTTTCAGGACACTGGGAACATTACCAGGAAGACATGTTTGCCCTGCAGCCCCAAGGCTCTGACAGGCTTGCAAGCTCCCTGAGTGACCACTCTGCTAGCCGTCCCACAGACACACTTGCCCTCAAGCCCATGAACTGCCCTGCACACTGGTGAGTGAGGAGCCAGGAGGCCTGGGTCCTCCCAGGACTGGGGGTGGCAGCCAGGTTGCCCAATATGAAGTAACAGAAAGCGCCTTTTGCAGAGCACTGGGACACCTGATTTGAGTCTTGAATCTACCCTCCGGCTAAGGGAGGTGAATTTGGGGAAACCATACCTCTCTAAGCCTTAGTCTCCTTGTGTAACATCAAGGGTTTGGGTTGCTGTCCAGAGTTCCTCTTTCGCCTCAGTCCCTGTCACAGAGTAGGGGTGTAGTAAATGAGTCCACTGCTGCTATTCCTAAAGAATGTACTTTCAGGGGGCGCCTGGGTGGCTCAGTGGTTGGGCCGCTGCCTTCGGCTCAGGTCATGATCTCAGGGTCCTGGGATGGGGTCCCGCATCGGGCTCTCTGCTCAGCAGGGAGCCTGCTTCCTCCTCTCTCTCTCTCTGCCTGCCTCTCTGCCTACTTGTGATTTCTCTCTGTCAAATAAATAAATAAAATCTTTAAAAAAAAAAAAAAAAAAAAAAAAAAAAAAAAAAAAAAGAATGTACTTTCAGCCATGCAGGGCTCAAATTGTGCTGAGTGGGATGAACAGGGCTCAGCAGGAGGGCATACTAAGGCTGGAGAGGGTGCTAGCTGATGGCACAGAGAAAATAAGCATATTGGGTAGAGGAGCAGTCTGCAGGTTTTCCCTATGGCCCTGACCCTTCCACACCCCATCCTCAGCCTGATGTTCGCTCATCGGCCCAGATCCTGGCGAGAGCTGCCTCTGCGACTGGCCGACTTCGGGGCCCTCCACCGGGCCGAGGCCTCCGGCAGTCTAGGGGGACTGACCCGGCTGCGGTGCTTCCAGCAGGACGATGCTCACATCTTCTGTGCACCAGATCAGGTGGCCCTTGCCTAACTCGCCCGAGCATTTCCGAACCACTTTCCACTCTCCACATGAACTGCCAACACTCCCGACTGCCAGTCTCTCTCTTCATATGCTACAACTCAGTTACATGATACCCCTAACTGTCCTACGTGTTTGCCTTGTGTTTCCCCCCAAACTCCCATCACTCCAGAGCTCTAGGTAGCATATAGCTCACCCACTCAATTTTCTGCCCCCAGCTTGAAGCAGAGATCCGAGGCTGTCTTGATTTCCTCCGTTCTGTCTATGCTGTCCTTGGCTTCTCTTTCCGCCTGGCACTATCCACCCGGCCGTCTGGCTTCCTGGGAGAGCCTTGCCTTTGGGACCAGGCTGAGCAGGTATGTAGGTGAAGAGGCAGATAAACCACTCTCTGGTGGGGGAGGGGAGATGGGAATCAGGGTCCTCCTTAGAGGCATATGCTAAGTGGGTCATTTGTTGGGGACTGGAGAGATCCTTTGCTCGTAAAGTATAAGATGACACAGTCCTCTCTTGTCTCATTCCCTCATAAAGGTCCTTCAGAGGGCCTTGGAAGAATTTGGAGAACCCTGGGACCTCAACCCTGGAGATGGGGCATTCTATGGGCCTAAGGTAGGTTGGGGACCCTGCTAAGAGTTTTATTCATTCATTTATTATTTTGCTTTATTAGGTATTTAATAGACAGGAATATTTTTAAACTTGTGTAGGATGTAAAGAAGAGCAGTACGTCTCCTGCCCCCATGAAGCTTGTGGTCTTGTGAAAGGGATGGGAGGTAAATAGGCATTTGGGGGCCTCTGAATCTGCCCTGTGTAGGTACCAAGGGAGCAGGTCACTCAGGAAGGTCAGGAAAGGTCTCTGCAGGATTCTCTTTCTAACCTGAAAGTTCACTGTTCGCCAAGTACAGAGGAATTCTAGGTGAGAACAGTGCAGGCAGAGGCTGAGGTCAGGGTTCAAACTTGAAGACCAAGTTGGAAGAAGTAGAAGTTAGGGGGAAAAAAGGACCGGAAAGTGTCTGCTGGATTTGGTGAAAAGGTTGTTAGATATTGAAGGACCAGGGTGCCTGTGTGGCTAAGTCGATTAAGAGTCTGCCCCAGCTCAGGTCATGATCTCAGAGTCCTGGGATTGAGCCCCACTTCGGGCTCCCTGCCAAGCAGGGAGCCTGCTTCTCCCTCTCCCTTTGCACATCACCCTGCTTGTGCTCTCTTACTCTCTCTGTCAAATAAATAAAATCTTTAAAAAAGAAAAAAGATATTGAAGGATCATTTTTGGTAAAGTGGAGGCTGGAGTTGGAGTCTGAGCTGAATGAATGAACATAACTCTTTTGAGAATTTTGGCTCTTAAAAAAGTAAAGGAGAGGGCACGTCGGTGGCTTAATTGGTTGAGCGACTGCCTTCAGCTCAGGTCATGATCCCGGGGTCCTGGGATCAAGTCCTGCATTGGGCTCCCAGCTCCGTGGGGAGTCTGCTTCTCCCTCTGACCTACTCCCTTCTCATGCTCTCTCTCACTCTCTTTCTCTCAAATGGATAAATAAAACCTATTAAAAAAAAAAAAAAGTGAAGGAGAGTAGCCAAAGGGGCATGGGTAATCAAAAGAGATTTTGGTGATAAAGGGAGAAATTTGAGAATGTTTAAATGCTCTGATGAAGGAGAGCCTGTTAGGGTCAGGGAGAAATTGAAGTTGTAGAAGGGTTTCAGTAGAGGGAATTTCTTAGGGAGGTTTGAGGGGGTAGGATTGAGAGACCACCTTTGGCATCATATTGGAGGCAGGAAGAGAAGTTGGGGGCACATGCAAGGAAGTCTGTAGATGTGGTGACAGGAAGTTGAGACATCTTTCCATCTCATGTTATCATTATCTGATTTCCCCGTGAGATGGGAGACAGGATCATTTGCTGAGATGGGAGTTGGGCAGAGGAGAGTTTCCAGTGAGGCAGTGAAGATAGGAAGAGGAGAAAGAGAATCCTTGGGAATAGGACACAAAACTGACTAGGGCAGCAAAGGACTGCTGACAGTAGCAAGGCCCCAGTTAAAGTTCAAACAGGGACTAGCATGGTGGCATCAGTTCCCATTTATGCATGGGGTAATGCATGCTAGGTGTGGTATGGGGCATGCGAGGCAGCTCGGGGGGTTTCTGTTGTAGGGCCAAGATGGTGGGAGGCCAGAGTGCCACCAGGCTGGGGTTTGCCTTGGGCATGGGACAGGAGAACAGTGGTAGAAGGGAACCAGGAAGAGTGATCCCAGCTGCATGGGGAAAGAAGGAAAGGTGGCTAGGGAATGGGTTGTGAATGGGAAGGAACCTAGGAACTTACAAGCAATTCGTAGGAATAATTGTCGGAGCCAGAAGACCAAGGACGGTCATCAGAGGAGCGGGGTGTGTGATGTGGTGGTCTGGAGGCGCACAGTTCGGGGCAGTGGCAAGATGAAGGCTGTATCTGTGCATGAGTGCTCATAAAGATCTTGAAGATGATGAAGTCAGGGAATTCAGAGCCCAGGGTGTGGGTGGGTCATTTGTGTCAATGTTGATGTCCCTTAAAGTCATACCTTTACTGAGTAGAAGGAACCACTGCTGGAGTGCCTAGTGAGTGAAGTAGAGTGTGTTATAGCAATGACACATCTCAAAACAGCCTGCCATGTGGGTCGGTAGAAGGTAGGGGGCACATTCAGTAGAAGCTCCTGCTTCTGGTTGCCCTTACATCCTCCCATCTGTCTCCTCCAGATTGATGTGCGCCTCCACGATGCCCTGGGTCGGCCCCATCAGTGCGGGACAATCCAGCTTGACTTCCAGCTGCCCCTGAGATTTGACCTCCAGTACAAGGGGTACAGAGCCTCGCCTGGTCCCCTTTTCCCTTGGCTACCAGCAGAATAGGTGGAGAGCAACTTCCCCTTCTGTCTTTGTCCCTAAAAATGAAACCCGAATCCTCTACACCTTTGCTGGAGCTAAATATTTCTTGGAAACTGGATGGTGCTCTTGGGTGCACATCTTATTGACTCTTCCTCTGTTCCATCTATCCTCCTCTTTCCCTCCAAGGCAGGCGGGAGTCCTGGAGCGTCCAGTCCTCATTCACCGAGCAGTGCTAGGTTCTGTGGAAAGGATATTGGGAGTGCTGGCGGAAAGCTGTGGAGGAAAATGGTGAGAACTCTGGCCCCTGATTTCTGTTCTGGTCCTCAGAGCAGATGGTGCATGCTCCAGGTCCTGGTCTCCTCAGATCGCCTCTTCTGTTTTCCTCTCAGATCAACTCTCCGCAGCCACAGTTGCAGTCAGAGCCAGAGTAAATAGTTTGCCTTCCTCTCCTCTCTCCACCAGGCCATTGTGGCTGTCCCCATTCCAGGTGCTGGTCATCCCTGTGGGAACCGAGCAAGAGGAATATGCCAGGGAGGTGAGGAGAAGCTGGGCAGGGTGCACAGGGGCTGAAGCAGGACTACCTGGAGTCCAGAGCTGATCAGTGGGTAGGAAGGTGTCACATAGTAGAGTGGAAGGGAAATAGTATTTGGAGCCACTGGACTGGGCTCAAATGGCTGCCTGCCTTTATGCTGGAACCACATCTGAGAAATGAGACTTAATTCCTTGCCTCTGGGGATGCCTGGAAATTTAACAAATTAACAAATGTTAAACGCTGACAGTAGAGCACTTGGCACAAAAGGGACCTGGAGAAGTGTTGGTTTCATATTTCCTTTCTAGAGAGAAGTAAAGATGTGGATAGTACCAAAGTCAAGTAGCTAGTTGGGTAGTGCTGTGGCTAGAGCAGGCAGAGTTGGGGAATTGGTGGTAGGCTTGGCTCCAGTGGGAAGGAGACAGAAACTACGGGGGAGATGGGGACCGGCCTCAGTGCAAAGATGAACAAAGAGGGGTTGTCCGCAAGAATCAGAGACCCTTGAGGCAGGGGATGGAGGAACAGATCTGGGGCATGGGGAAGATTGGTATCAGACTAGCTTCTCAGCCTTCAGTCCCTGGCATCAAACCTCTGTCCCTCTGCCCCAGGTACAGCAGAGGCTGCAGGCTGCAGGTCTGGTCTGTGACCTGGATGCTGACTCAGGACTGACCCTCAGCCGGAGAGTCCGCCGGGCTCAGCTTGCCCACTACAATTTTCAGTTCGGTGAGTGACCAGCAGCACAGACCCTCAGAGCCCTGCACTCTCTGCCAGCCTCCCATGCTATTCTTTCCTTTTAAATTTGCTTATTTGCTTATTTGGGTTACTTAGGGTTCATTCATTACCTGAGCTGGATTCAGGATACCTGAGCCATTTGGGCCCTGGGTTCCTTTTACCCCCTGACAATCAGTTCTCACCCTCAGAATAATTTCCTTTTTCTTCTTTTAAAAAATATTTTATTTATTTATTTGACAGCGAGATAGAGAGCACAAGTGGGCAGAGCAGCAGGCAGAAGGAGAGGAGAAACAGGCTCTCCACTGAGCAGGGACCCTGCCTCAGGGCTCGATCCCAGGACCCTGGAATCTGACCTGAGCTGAAGGCAGACCAACACCTAGTACAATATAATATTCTCAACAGAACAAAAAAAGTACAAAATCATAGACACTTGAGAAAACATTTGGTGAGATTTAGATTATTACAATGTATGGTGGAAAGTGAGTACCTTCAAGACTAGGTCTGGTTTTGTGTGTAGCCAGCCAGTGTTTGAATTTTACCCGATGGGCCCATATTTTCAGACATCTCCACTAAAGTTCCCCTTGAGACTGAGTGGGACAGTTTGAACCACATTGGCTCTGGGGATGTTGCCCAAGGCTCACTGTATTTTGATGCAAATACACTATTTCTTTTTGGACTCAATTTTATCCTTATAATTTTTGTATGTTTTACCATTTATTTCTAATTATATGCATAGTAACTCTAACATTAATTTCTTTATTTTTTTAATTAAATTTATTTATTTTCAGCATAACAGTATTCATTATTTTTTCACCACACCCAGTGCTCCATGCAGTCCGTGCCCTCCATAATACCCACCACCTGGTACCCCAACCTCCCACCCAATTTCTTTATTTTTTAAATTAAATGAAAAAATTTTTAATTGACATATATTTGACACAATATTATATTAATAGTTGACACAATGTTACATTAATTTCAGGTGTACAGCATAGTGATTGGACACTTCTGTATATTACTCAGTGCTTATCACAATAAATGTAGCTACCATTTGTCACCATACAATGTTACTACAATAATGACATAGTGATAATGACATATGGGGCACCTGGCTGGCTCATTTAGTAGAACATGTGACTCTTGATCTCAGGGTTGTGAGCTCAAGCCCCAAGTTGGGTATAAAGCTTACTTTAAAAAAAAAAAATGTGAAATCATATGGTTTTTGTCTTTCTCTGACTAACTTCACTTAGCATAGTATCCTTTGGGTCCATCTATTTTGTCACACAATCTCACCCCTCCTTTTTTTTTTTTTTTTTGGCTGAGTAATATTCTGTTGTGTGTATATGTATTTGTGTTTACCCCCCCCACATCTTTATCCATGTATCTGTTAATGGACACTTTTGTTGCTTCCATATATTGGCTATTGCTAATAATGCTACAGTAAACGTAGGGGTACATACATTTTTTTGAATTAGTGTTTTCTTTTAGCCAGGAGTTGGGGAGGTGGTAAATACCATGCAGTACCAATACTAGATATCTTATGGTATTTCTTTTTCTATTTTTATTTATTTATTTATTTTAAAGATTTTATTTATTTGACAGAGAGATCGATCACAAATAGGCAGAGAGGCAGGCAGAGAGAGAGAGAAGAAAGCAGGCTCCCTGTTGACCAGAGAGCCCAATGTGGGACTGGATCCCAGGATCCCGAGATCATGACCCGAGCCAAAGGCAGAGGCCCAACCCACTGAGCCACACAGGTACCCGGTATTTCTTTTTTTTTTTTTTTAATTTTTTGAGGAACCTCCATCCTGTTTTCTACAGTGGCTGCACCAGCTTGCATTCCCACCAACAGTGAACAAAAGTCCCTTTTCCTCCCCGCCCCTGCCAAAACTTGTTATTTCTTGTCTCCTTGATACTAGCCATTCTGACTGGTATGAGATGATATCTCATTGTGGTTTTGTTTTGCATTTCCCTGATGATTAGTGTTGTTAAGCATCTTTTTATGTGCCTGGTGGCCATCTCTATGTCATCTTTGGGAAAATGTCTATTTAGGCCTTTTACCTAGTTTCAAGTATGACCGTTTGGTGGTTTTTTGGTGTTTTGTTTTTTTTTTTTAAGATTTTATTTATTTGACAGACAGAGATCACACGTAGGAAGAGAAGCACACGGAGAGAGAGAGGAGGAAGCAGACTCCCCAGTGAGCGGAAAGCTCGATGCGGGGCTCGATCCCAGGACCCCGAGATCATGACCTGAGCCGAAGGCAGAGGCTTAACCCACTGAGCCACCCAGGCGCCCCAGTTTTTTGGTTTTTTGTTTTGTTTTGTTTTTTGGTGTTGAATTGTATGAGTTCTTTATATGTTCTGTATATTAACCCCTTACCAGATATAGTGTTTGTGAATATCTTCTTCCATTCAGTAGGATGCCTTTCCAGTGTATTGACAGTTCCTTTGCTGTGCAAGAGCTTTTTAGTTTGATGTGGTCCCAGTAATTTATTTTTGCTTTTGTTTCCCCTACCTGGGAAGACATCCAGAATAACATTGCTAAAGCCAATGTCCAAGATATTATCACCTATGTTTTCTTCTAGGAATTTTATGGTTTCAGGAAAACGGTTTTCTTCTGACCCTCCTCCAAGCTGTTGGTGTCTGTTAGGTTAATTAACCAAAGGAGCATTAGAGAGAAAGGGACAGGAAGGACTAATAAGGTGTTAATTAGTTAGCTTTGTTTATTCTAGACCCAGATGGAGTCAGCCCTAAGGGATGATGATAAAGAACTTAAGGAGAAGAGTCAGGCCACCTTGTTCCTTCTTTCATTTCTCCACTCGGAGCTCTGTCTTGAAGACAAGGAGCAGAAACTCCTCTTATCAGATCACTCAGCTTTCTTGGCTTTTTGTTTGTTTGTTTGTTTTTGGTTTTTTTAGATTTTATTTATTTATTTGAAGGACAGTGATCACAAGTAGGCAGAAAGGCAGGCAGAGAGAGAGGAAGGGAAGCAGGTTCCCTGCTGAGCAGACAGCCCTATGCGGGGCTTGATCCCAGAACCCTGGGATCATGACCTGAGCCGAAGGCAGAGGCTTTAACCCACTGAGCCACCCAGGCACCCCTCAGCTTTCTTGTTTTATACACCTACTCGCCCAGTGGCACTTAGAGCAAGTTGCCCCATGACCCCCTGGGCTTGCCTGTGAGTCTTGCCTGTCACCCTTCCCTCTCTTTAATGTGGGGGGGCATACACACACAGTTTCTCTCTGGGTCTGCTGCTTGCTCTGTTTGTCTCTCTCTGGCTGACCCTACTATCTCCGACCCCTAGGCTCCTGACTGGAAGTGATAAGGCATGGAGGGCATGTCTGGAACATTTCCTTATCTCGTCAGGATGATCAGGGGAACTGGAGAGCAAGAGACAGCTAAATATACCCTTTTCCTGAACTATATCTGGGCTGTGCTCTCACCCTTTTTAAAGATTGGGGTCTCTTGAATTTTTGCCTATCCCATGTGGGTAAGTGTGCCCTGACAGTCGCAAACCTCCTCTCTTCCTGCAGTGGTTGGCCAGAAAGAGCAGAGTGAGAGAGCAGTGAACATTCGGACTCGAGATAACCGCCGACTCGGGGAGTGGGACTTGACTGAGGCTGTGCAGCGGCTGCTGGAGCTCCAGAACACCAGGGTCGCAGATGCTGAGGCAGTGTTCTGAGCTTTTGTGTACAGATATGGCAGGAGCTGCCGGCTTCCCTTCACGTGGGGAGACCTTGACCTAACTGCCAGAGTCTGGAGGCCCCCAGACCGATCAGAATTCATGTGGAGGCACAAGTTTGCTCTCCTGGAAAGATATTTGATCTGGGGGAAGCTCAGCTGTTTGGATGTGAGGAGCAAGAAAGTATAAAGAATAAACTTGAAGCTCTTGGGTATGTGTCTTCATCTTCATCTCTAACTCCTGAGAGGGGAATAAAAGGGAATTGGATTCTGTCTCCGTCTCATTTGTCCCAGGGCACTGGGGAAACAGAAAGGGGGCAGCCCTGGCCTCTCACTGGTAGGGGAGCTCCTGGGGTAGCTGTCCTGTCCCCCACCCTGGACTCTTTAGTTCTCTATTTCCCCAACCCCAATTCAGCAGGCTGTACTGCTCCATAGTAGGCAGCATGAAGACAGGGAACCGAGGCATGAAATAATCTCTCTCTTTTTTTTAAGATTCTGTTTATTTATTTGAGAGAGAGAGAGAGCACAAGCAGACAGGAAGGTCAGAGGGAGAAGCAGGCTCCCCACTGAGCAAGGAGCCCAACGTGGGGCTCTATCCCAGGACCCAGGAGATGGTGACCTGAGCCAAAGGCAGGTGCTTAACAGACTGAGCCACCCAGGTGCCCCAGGTCTCAACATCTCTTACTCCATGAATCTCAGAATCCATTTCTCTGGGAATCATAAGAACGCTTTCCTCTTCTCAGCCTTGTTCTCCTCAGTCCTCTTAGGAGACCTCAGGGTGAATTTGGGAGGAGTGGCCACCAGAGGAGGAGCAGCTGGGACTGAGTCATGGCAGGAAATAGGAGGGAGGGAGTTCTCCCCAGATAGCCATATAAAAGGAGAAGGAACCAGCCCCAAGGTTCACAACAGCCATAGCAACTGGAGAAGCAGGCTCCCAGTAGCCCAGCCCTTCAAACCCAGATCTACCTAGGACAACCCACCTGCTTGGGTGCCAGCAACAAGTCTTTGCCCCAGGATGGGGACCATGTCCAGAGCAGCCTTGGTCTTGGCCTGTCTGGCTGTTACTTCTGTAGCCTCTGAGGGAGGTGAGTTGGGGTTGGAGCCAGTGCTTGGGAAGAGGCCCTGACCAGTGGGGGCCTGGGGCCGGGGGCCAGCCATCCTCTATATGGCTCATCGCCAGTAGGGTGATTGCATACTTGGCCTTGCATTTCTCAGCAGATCTAAGGCGGGGCTGGGCACTGGAGCTTTTAAACTGGGAGGGGGAGCAGGTGCACAGGAGAGGGGTTCCTAGAGATTGCTGCCAGGAGACAGGAAATTGGGAGTCAAATGGACAACTCTTCAGAGGATGGGTGGATTCCCAGAATGAGGGGTTCCTGCCTCAAGAAAATATATATATGGGGCGTATCAAGCAGGGGAGAGAGAAAGAATGGGGCCTCCAGGCTGATCAAAACTGAATTGCTGGGCGCCTGGGTGGCTCAGTGGGTTAAGCTGCTGCCTTCGCTCGGGTCATGATCTCAGGGTCCTGGGATCGAGTCCCGCATCAGGTTCTCTGCTCAGCAGGGAGCCTGCTTCCCTCTCTCTCTCTCTGCCTGACAAATAAATAAAATCTTTGGAAAAAATAAACAGCTGAATTGCTGACCCAGAGAGCCTTGACCAACTCCTTTCCTGGTTAGGAGGAGTTGAGAGGGTGTCCATCCACAGGGGACCAGGCCCAGTAACTCTATCTAGCACACACACATCTGCTGGATGCTGGACAAAACGCTACCAAGGGAAACAACTATTGAGATCTGGTCTCCCTAAGGCCTGTGTCATTGTCCTGCCTAGGTGCTCGTCTTCTGTGATTGCAGATCAGCTCCAGGCTAAAACTTTCCCTGTGGCTGTGGGGCGATTTGCCTCAGGAATCCTAAATCATCCCAGTCTCTGGGTCCTAATCTGAGACCTAAGCTGAGGAGGATCTGGGACCAGCTAAAGGGGTGGCACTTAAAGTTAGAGGTGGCCTTTTCAGA
The DNA here is from genome assembly GCF_030435805.1 of Mustela lutreola. Taxonomy (NCBI): domain Eukaryota; kingdom Metazoa; phylum Chordata; class Mammalia; order Carnivora; family Mustelidae; genus Mustela; species Mustela lutreola. Next base: position 109,583,273 of record NC_081299.1, on the reverse strand, counting down.
AGGCCCGCAGATATTTAAACGGCCTAGAGTTAGTGAGCATTTGAAGCCCCAACCAGTTCAAAGTCCAGACTTGCTCCTCTGGAAAACTAGAGAGGCATCCTGGCTGAGAGACTGAAAGGAAGAGCCCAGAAGCCCTGAGGGAGAGACACTGACAGGAGAGTAAGGCCTCCACCATCTCACTCCCCCCCTGCTCCCAGTCCTATCCGTCACATTCCCGTCAGGCCTGGACTCAAGACCCAAGGCTTTGAGCCTGGTGGAGGTGAGGCTGACAGAATAGCATGGCTTTCTCAGAACCCAACTGGCATACTTAGGTGGGTTTGGACCGGGGGGTGGGTATTCATTAGGGAACGGGACAAGAGCAATACAGAGGGGCATCTGGCATCTTGCTCATCTTGCCTATACCCTTTACATCTACTGCCCCCACATCCTATGCTTGGGAACAAGAATGGGCTCCTCAAGCCACCTCTGACTCACCTTTCATCTGCCAGGCTCCGAGTCTCCAGGGCAGAGGGAGCTAGGCCCAGAGACCCTCACCTACCACATTCAAGAAGGTAAGAGTTTGGGGGAGCAGCAAGAGATGGGGGGCTAGGAGAAACTGTCAGCTCTGACCATCTCCCCTCTTAACCTCTAGTTGGCTATGCAGCACCCCCCTCCCCACCCCGGACCCGAGCCCTCCCCATGGACCATCCTGACACCCATCAGCGTGGCTCTGACTTTGAGGGACAGGGTGAAGGTAAGTCCACCATGCACCCTTCTGTTGCCCCTCCAGGTTTCTAGTCTGGCTTTACTTCCATTCCTCACATGGGGGTGGAGTGGGAAGGCCCTGGCCATTTCTTGCCCTGGCTGGGAGCACGGGTGGTCTGCTCACATACCCCTCTCCCTTCTGTAGTGCAGCCCCCTCGCTCTCTGGAAGCCATCCCTATCCAAGAGGAGGAGTTGCCTCCTCCCCAACTCCCTGTGGAAAACAAAGGTGAGCGCTTGCCCTTTCCTCACCACCAGCCCACTACAATCTTGCTGACGTCAGTCTGATCTTTTCTTCTTTGTGACCTCACTCCTGTCTTGTAGTGGACCCCCATTTCCCTCAGGAAGCCATCCCTCTCCAAGAAGAGCTCCCCCCTCCCCAGGACCCTGTTGAACAGAAGGAAAGTAAGTGACTCCCTCTCCTCATCACCCTCCTGCCTGATGAGCGTGGGCTTTGGGGCTCTGCTACTCGCTAGCTGTGTAACTTCGGGTGAGTTGTCCCTCTAAGCCTTAGTTTCCTCATCTATAAAAATGGGGAAATAAGACCTGTTTTATAAAGTTATGAGATTAAATGGCATAAAAGTAGCATTTATTTTCACTTGCTTCTGTACTGACTTCCTCTTTATGAGTGTCATTTGGCCAGGTCCCCCTTTTCTAGCCCATCCCATGGCTTCTGCTTACACATCTCCTTCTATCCCAGTAGAACCATCTTTCCTACATCAGGAGGAAATGACCTTCCCATCTAAGCAGAGAGAGGGTGAGTGACAGCTCTGGTCTGTCCATTCCTCTGCTTTCGTGCTCAGGACCCTGGGGAGGGAGGTAGGGAGCCTGAGCCATGGGAAGCAGCACAGGGAACAGGCCTGGTTTGTGGGGCTATAAAGGGGAATCCTTTCATGCCCCGGTTCTCTTTCCTTTCCATCAGTCATTCTGAAGGCAAAAGCCACAAGTTCATTTCTATCCCCTATCCTCCCAATCTTTTCTCCTTAACCCCAAGTTCTTTCAGTCCTCTCAGCTCAGCCAGACTTTCTGTATCCTACTCATTCCCCTTTACACTCTGTTCTCCATTCTAGAAAAGCCAGCTCCTTTCATGGATCGTAGCTCCCCCGAGCCTGAGTCTTGGAATCCAGCCCTGCACTGCCAGCAGGGCCGATCCCGAGGGGGCTGGGGCCACCGGCTGGATGGCTTCCCCCCTGGGCGGCCTTCTCCAGACAATTTGGACCAGATCTGCCTTCCTAATCGTCAGCATGTGGTGTATGGCCCTTGGAACCTGCCACAGTCTGGCTTCTCCCACCTTACTCGCCAGGGTGAGACCCTCAATTTGCTGGAGACTGGATATTCCCGCTGCTGCCGCTGTCACAGCCACACAAACCGCTTGGACTGTGCAAAACTCGTGGTAAGTGTTGGGCTCTTGATGCCAGGGGTGTCCTATAACCTCCAGACAGTATGTGTATGTTTGAAGGACTTCTAGGCCTGGGAATGTAGGAAACTCAGGAACTTTTTCTTGGCCCTACCTTGTGCCTCCGCAGTGTGCTGGGAGGGCAGAAGACAGCCTCTGCTTCTTTCTTATATACCTGCCCAGGGTCCTTTTCTGGAGCCTGGGAGGAAGACAGGAATGTGGACAATGGGCTGCTGGGCTGATCCATCCCTCTTGCTCTAGTGGGAGGACGCAATGACCCGATTCTGTGAGGCCGAGTTCTCGGTCAAGACCCGACCCCACTGGTGCTGCAAACAGCAGGGGGAGGCTCGATTCTCCTGCTTCCAGGAGGAAGCTCCCCGGCCACACTACCAGCTCCGGGCCTGCCCCAGCCACCAGCCTGGTATCTCCTCGGGCCCCGAGCTGCCTTTCCCCCCCGGGGTACCCACACTGGACAATGTCAAGAACATCTGCCACCTAAGACGCTTCCGTTCTGTGCCACGCAACCTCCCAGCTACTGACCCCATCCAAAGACAGCTGCAGGCATTGACCCGGCTAGAGGGGGAGTTCCAGCGCTGTTGCCGGCAGGGGAACAACCACACCTGTACATGGAAGGCCGTAAGTGGGCGTCCCGGTCCCAAGAACCTGTCTGCCCGCCTGCCCATCTCCGACCTCTGGTCCTGCTGATCCGTTCATCCATGCACCTCCCCAGTGTGAGCACGTCTACCCGTTCATCTGCTTGCAAGTGTCCATCCATCCATTGTTTTCGTCATTTGCGTCTGTTCACCTTGAGCCTTCATCCTGCACTTCTGGCCTGGTCTACCCATGATCCCACACATGCGCCCATGTGCCATCCATCCTTGCAGCTTTGGCCTTATCTGACCTCTTCGTCTACTCCAGCCTATGTCCTGTGGCCAGCTCCAAGCCTTCCACCTTCCCAGCATCATACATCCACACTTGTCAGTCCTTGTCCTCTGGTTCCTTACCCTTCCCTTTTGGCACCTGTGGCCGGTCCCTCATCTCATAGCATAGGGCAGTAAGGGAAGCAGAGGGTCAGAAGAGAAGGGGCCAACTGTCCAGGCTTCTGACTTCCCTCTCTCTGGCCCACAGTGGGAGGATGCCCTTGATGGATATTGTGATCAGGAACAGTCTGTCAAGACCCACCACCACTCGTGTTGCCACTACCCTCCTAGCCCTGTCCGTGATGAGTGCTTTGCCCGTCGGGCTCCCTACCCCAACTATGACCGGGACATCTTGACTCTAGACCTCAGCCGAGTTACCCCTAACCTCATGGGCCATCTCTGTGGAAATGGAAGAGTTCTCAGCAAGCAGTGAGTCTTGCCAAGTTCTTCCTCAACTCCCTTCCCTTCCCCAAAACCTCCCTCCTGGGGTACCCTGTGGGGCACTATTGATAAGAACAAAACCATGGTCTCCGAGCACCATTTTGAAGCCTAGGGATGCCTAAAGACCCTGATCCTCTCCCCTTTCCCACCAACATAGTAAACAAATTCCTGGGCTGATCCGGAACATGACTGCCCACTGCTGTAACCTGCCGTTTCCAGAGCAGGCCTGCTGTGCTGAGGAGGAGGTAAGTGGGGTAGCAGGAGGTCATAGTCTCCCAAGAAAGGCAGGGAGGAGGGGAGAGAGGGCTAGAACTGCTGGCTATCTCTTCTCTTTAGTACCTCAGACCTGCCCACAGAAATAAAGAGGATGATCTTTTTTCTTGATTCCCAAAGTCTTCATTCCTGACCTAATCTGCTCCCCACTTCTGAGTTCTTATTATGTCTTTTCTGGGCCTCAGGCTTCAGGCATTTCCATATGGGCACATGTCTGTTACAAAAAATCTAACTGTGGAAGCCAGGGTTGAACTTTCTCTGGGCCCCAGGAGGGGACCTAGGGAGACAGCAGTAGAAACTGAGGGAAGGGGAAATTTGAACAATCAAGTATTGATGCTTGACCTTAAACACTCCTCTCCCCATCATCTCTGCTTTACTTTTCTCCTTCAGAAGTTGGCCTTCATTGAGGATCTGTGTGGTCCCCGACATAATTTCTGGCGAGACTCTGCCCTCTGCTGTAACCTGAATCCTGGAGATGAACAGACCAACTGCTTCAACACTTACTATCTGAGGAATGTGGCTCTAGTGGCTGGAGACAGTGGGGATGACAAGGGCCAGGGCAAGCAGGGCCAAGTCGGGGAAGAAGTATCAGCCCCACCCCAGAGCCCAAGGAAGAGTGAGTCACCCCAGAGCCTTGGATGATCAGATTGGGGGAACCCCACCCTCCTTGAGCACTCATTACAGTAAACACCTCTTGGATTTGGCATCCTCATTGTCTTTAGCATCTCACATACAAACACACCCTCCTAAGCCTGCTTGGATTTTCTTCAGGGACTGGCCTCTGAGGCCCACTGCCCTGCCCCTTCTGACTGAGCAGAACTATTCCACAGGCTATGATGGTACCATAACTAAATGTCTTAATTTCATTATTTGTCATCTTGAAGTTATTCATATATTTGAAAAGTAGTATCACCTTGTTAGCGAGCTATCATTTAAAGGCAAAAAATTATATATATATATAATATATATGTATATTATATATATATAGTTTCATGTCTTTGGTGAGCCCCCAAAATACCACAGCCCAGCCTAATATCTTAATTTTAATTTAGTTTAATTTTACTTTTTTGGGGGGAGGGGTGGGAGAGAAAGGATCTTAAGCAGGCTCTGCTCTGAGGACAGAGCCTGATGTGGGGCTGTTAGCTCAAAACCCTAAGATTATGACCTTAGCTGAAAAAAAGAGTCCCACACTTAACTGAGCCACCCAGGCACTCCCTACCCTGACATTTTAAAATTTTCACTTTTGATCCTTGGAGTCCACACCTTGATTCATCACTATCCATTTACTGAACACTTACAGTGTGCTATATGCTAGACCAGGGGATACACATCCAGAAAGCATGCACCCCTTCTGTCAAGCTGCTCATATCCCAGGAACATAGCAGGTGTGATAAGTGGTGTTGCATTGCATGGGGCTGCCAGATTGCCAGTATTCTCCGGGTACCAGAAAAGGCGGTCGGAAATGGGAGTAGGATTGAGGGCAATATGAGTACAATGGGAAAGTCTCTGTGGGGTTGAGATAAGAGGTCCTCCAGGAGAAACAGAAGGCGCAACGGGTAGGTAGAACCCAGGCAGGATGGTTCTGGCAGAGAAACACAAAGGCTGAGAGGGGCCTAAGGCTGTGGTGGTCTCCTTCGGAGATGTAGATAGAATGGTAAGCAGGAGGTCCCTACGAACGCCTCATCCGCAAGGGCTTAATAAAGTGGATTCTGGTGCCTCTGCCCACGAAGACACTGGCAGCCTCAAGCAGAGGTGGTGTTCAGATTTGCGTTTTCCAACCTGCCTGTCTGTAGACAGACAAGCAGGAACCTGGAAGTCCAGTTTGGAGAGTATCGCGCCCATGCCTGAGGGGAGGGGGTTGGACCACAGGGTGCCAAGACGCTTCAGCCCTTAGAGGCTGCCCAAGAAACCGGAGCCGAAAGAATAGAAATGAAGACTCGTGAGGACAAGTCCTCTGTGATTCTGTCGCCAGGACAAGTCTCCAAAAAGGGGGACTCCCTGGCCCCAGCTACGGCGGAGGAGGATGAGGCACGGACTGCCGTCCTGACCCATCTAGAAACAAGCTGAAATCCGGCAGCTCCCAAAAGACACCTGGTACTTCCCTCTCCCAGGTCTATTATTTACTTATGCATCCTCCGCGGGATGGCTGTTTCTAACCACGCTGCGTCTTAGCCGCTCCTTTGACTGTCTATCAGCACCGGGTTCAAAAAGCGCAGGAGAGCCCCGTGGGTGCCGCCCCTGTGCCGGCCACTGCGGCCTCTCGCTGAGGGTCACATGCTTGGAGAACATTATTGCGCCTGCGCGGGCGTCGGGCGGCGGTCTCGCGATCCTCCCGCGCCGCTGAGACCCGGGGACGAGGCAGGGAGAGGCCATGCCCACTCTTCGCCTCACCGCTCTCCTGTTCCTGCCACGGAGCCCGGGGCTGGACTTGAGAAGGCGGAGCCGTGACTCAAGGAAGGGCGGGCGGATACGCTGCAGGGACATCCCTACAGGGCTCTGTCCCTTCAGGAGCTTCCCGGAGATGCTTTACGGCTGCATTTGCAACGCGCAGCGCCTCCAAGTGCTGGTGGGGCAGTCAGAAAGGTAGGACCGCCCTCCCAGCCGCTAGAAGATTAAGGTCTGTGGAGTGGACCAGGAAGGGCCCGGGACAGCGATAGTGAGCCGCGATAATGAAAGCCGCTCAGGTGCTAAATACGTGGTAAGCATCGTGAGGTGACAGTTAAAAGAAGTCATTCTCTCTAGGAATCAGGGTAGTTGGCCGTGTATTGAAGAGTGCTGTTACGTACCAGAAATAGAGTGTTGGGCGCCTGGGTGGCTCAGTGGGTTAAGCCGCTGCCTTCGGCTCAGGTCATGATCTCAGGGTCCTGGGATCGAGTCCCACATCGGGCTCTCTGCTCGGCGGGGAGCCTGTTTCCTCCTCCTCTCTCTCTCTGCCTGCCTTTCTACCTACTTGTGATTTCTCTCTGTCAAATAAATAAATAAAATCTTTTAAAAAAAAAAAAAAGAAATAGAGTGTTAACACTTACGGCAGTTAGTTGTACAGATAAAAATATTAAGATATAATTTATTAAGCTCGGGCGCAGGGGATAAAGGAGCCAGAGCCCCCTAAGTACTTGGAGGGACCCGGGAAGCTTGAGTAGGATTTTGCAAGAAAGAAAAGGGAGAGTGTACAAAATACTAGATATATGCATAGCTCCCCTAAAATAAACAGTGTTTTGTGTTAGGCAGAGTATTCTTAGGTAATGAGTCTAAGTATTCTGGCCATAAAGATGACTAAAGCACCGACCCCAAAGATTTTTATATCTGTGGAGACTTGTATGTCTAATGATAGATATATTCTTGGGATTCTGTGGGAGCCACCTAGCCTAGCTTTCAGGGAAGTCTTTGTGGAGGAGGCAGTAAGTTTGAAAAAGTCTGGTTGGTATATTTGAAGTGCTAATAAGTAGTAAAAATGGTGTGGGTGGGTAACTAGGCGTGAGGTGGTAAATTTAGGCTTAGTAATGCTTTCTGGCAGATCTTGAAGGACTATGGAAGTCGCGCAACCTGGGTATAAGCACCTGTAAAAGATTGTTAATGAAATTAATGATGTATTATAAGTCGGCTAATCGAATTTAAATTTGAAAAAAAGATTGTAAATGAAAAGTGATTTGACAGACTTTTAAATTTTATTTTAAATAGGCTCCACACCCAGCTTAGAGCCCAGTGCGAGGGTTGAACTCACAACTCTGAGATCAAGATTTGAGCTGAGATGGAGAGTTGGCTGGTTAATTAAATGAGCCACGCAGGTGCCCCAGTGAACAGACTTTAAAAATAAAAAGTAAATTAGTTGGATAGACAGGTAGACATGACTAGATACGCCAGAGAAGGAATAGAGATGGGGACCAGTTCAGAGGTTGAAATTGTAGTTCTTCGATAGCAATAAAATTTTGAGATCCAGAACTTTAATGGTACAGGGAATGAAGACAGAGAGGATATCTTTTTTTTTTTTTTTTTAAGATTTTATTTATTTACTTGAGAGAGAGACAGTGAGAGAGAGCATGAACGAGGAGAAGGTCAGAGAGAGAAGCAGACTCCCCATGGAGCTGGGAGTCCGATGCGGGACTCGATCCCGGGACTCCAGGATCATGACCTGAGCCGAAGGCAGTCGTCCAACCAACTGAGCCACCCAGGTGTCCCCAGAGAGGATATCTAAAAGATAATGAGGAAAAAAAGATATTTAAGAGGGGCACCAAGGTAGCTCAGTTGGTTAAGTGACTGCCTTTGGCTTAGGTTATGATCCCAGAGTCCTGGGATGGAATCCCGCATCCAGCTTCTTGCTCAGCAGGGAGCTTGCTTCTCCCTTTCCTTCTGCCTGCTACTCCACCTGCTTGTTCTCTCTCTCTCTCTTTCTCTCTGTCAAATAAATAAATAAAATCTTAAAAAAGAAAAACAAAGATATTTAAGAGATGGGACTGACAGACCCTGCTTGATGCCGGAGATATCTTAAAATGACTCCCACACTTGAGGATTGGGTACCTGTAAGTTAGAATGTACAGAAGGAGGAACAGGTTTTATAGGATGATAACGAGTTCAGTTTTGGAGTCTAAAGTAATCAGTGTCTTAGTGAAAACACCTTCAGGGGGCTCCTGGGTGGCCCAGTGAGTTGAGCCTCTGCCTTCAGCTCAGGTCCTGGGATCAAGCCCTGCATTGGGCTCTCTGCTCAGCAGAGACTGACTTCTCCCCCACCCCCTGCCTGCCTCTCTGCCTGCTTGTGATCTCTGTCTGTCAAATAAAAAAATAAAATCTTAAAAAAAATTTTTCTTAAGCACCTTCAGAAGGAAGATGTTAAAACCACATTCTACGGGTGCCTGGGAGGTTCAGTCGGTTAAGCGTCTGCCTTCAGTTCAGGTCATGGTATCAGGGTCCTAGGATCAAGCCTCATATTGGGCTCTCTGCTCAGCAGAGAGAGCCTGCTTCTCCCTTTGCCCCTCCCCCTGCTGGTGCTTTCTCCCTCTCTGTCAAATAAATAAATAAAATCTTAAAAACAAAACAAAACACATTCTAGGGGTACCTAGGTGGTTCAGGCAGTTGGGCATCTGACTGACTCGGGCCATGATTTTAGGTCCTGGGATCAAGCCCCAGTGTTAGGCCTCCTGCTCAGCCGGGAGTTGGCTTGTCCCTCTGCCCTCTGTCCCTCTCCCCTTCTCCCCGACTTGAGCTTGCTCTCTCTCTCTCAAATAAATAAACAAATAAAATCTTAAAAAAAAAAAAAAAAAAAAAAGAACCACATTCTAGGGGCACCTGGCTGGCTCAGTTGGAAGAGCATGTGACTCTTGATCTCAGGGTTGTGAGTTCAAGCCCTACGATAGGTGTAGAGATTATTTAAAAATAAACTTTTTTTTTAAAGCCCAATTCTAGGTAATTGAGTATGAATGGGACGTGAAGAAGAGGAGGCCGCATGTGCAGCCTGCTCTTTAAATGTACTTCTGTCCTGTAGACCACTAGCTTACTAGATATGACACTTGGAAATATCTTAGGTACAACAGATTTCAGCTTCGAACTCCTCTGGGTATGTGGGAAGATTTGAGAAAGAAGATAGAACAGTAAGTGAGTTGTAGAACCTAGGCAGTAGGTATATGCATATTCACTATACAATCTGACAACTTCTCTGCATTTTTGAAATTTTTCATAAAATATTGAAAAAAAATAAGTGATCATCTCTACCCTCCAGCTGTTCCTGTTCCAGTGGGCCCCAGTTATTTAGGCAAGAGATGTGGGAATATCATTCTTCAGTTTCCTCCTTCCTTCTATTCCAGTCAGTCACCAAATCTCCTAAATACCTCTTAAATCCATCAACAGTGGAGTTGTCCCTTACACCAAGGTTAGGTTCTGAAGACAGTACTTAAGGCAGAAGTTACATAGTCAACATAACCTTTGAAAATCCATTAAACCACTCAGAAAATACAGTGGCCGTAGTCTTGTGTTCATAACTCTGTACCCAAAATGTATATACAAGTTTATATGGTAGGGTACAGTATGTCATAGGATATACAATATACCATTAAGATAAATTTTTTTAAGATTTTGTTTATTTATTTGACAGAGATCACAAGTAGGCAGAGAGGCAGGCAGAGAGAGAGGGTGAAACAGGCTCCCTGCCTAGCAGAGAGCCTGATGCGGGGCTCGATCCCAGGACCTTGGGATCATGACCTGAGCTGAAGGCAGAGGCTTTAACCCACTGAGCCACCCAGGTGCCCCGATATTTTTAACTTCATAAAAAAAATGGGGAGATAGTGCTACATATAGTTGAACAAAGTTGCGAAATGAACACAAGGCCCAAGGACATTGTATTCCTCACCTCTCCAGTGTCTTCACCCTCGTCCAAGCTTCCACCAACTGTCATGATTATTTTTTCTTAAAGATTTTATTTATTTATTGGACAGAGAGAGATCACAAGTAGGCAGAGAGGCAGGCAGAGGGGGAAGCAGGGCCCTACTGAGCAGAGAGCCCTGATGTGGGGCTCAATCTCAGGACCCTGAGATCATGACCTGAGCCAAAGGCAGAGGCTTAACCCACTAAGCCACCCAGTTGCCCCAACCCTCACAATTATTGAAGTGGCTTCCTAAATGGTCTCCTGGTGCTGTCCAGTCCATTCTCCACAGTCCAGGCAGAATGACCTGCTAACTGGTGTGATCAGGTTGCTTCACTGCTTTAAAATATCTCTGTGATAGGGCTTCTGAGTGGCTTAAGTCGGTTAAGTGTTCACTCTCAGTATCAGCTCAGGTCCTGATCTCAGAGTCCTGGGATCAAGATCTGCATAGGGCTACACACTGGGCATGGAGCCTGCTTCAGATTCTCTTCCTCTCCCTCTACCCCTTCCCCGTTTCTCTCATTCTCTAAATACATATATATATACCTTAGTGATATCCCACTGTTCCCTTACAACAGTGTCTGACACACCACCATTTGGCTGCCCAACCTTCCACCATCTGGCCTCTGCAGTCCTTAGACTTAATCACATATACTTCTTCCCTCTTATTCTGAAGGCCTCTTCAGAACTCGGCTGCTTACCTTTCAGTTCCTCAGACTCTCCATGTTCTTTTGTACTTGGGGGGCTTTGACATGCTGTCTTCTGAATGGAGCTCTGTTCCCCTCTCTGTAAAATGGGTAAGCTCTGTACCTCTGTGGCAAGACATCTCTTGCCTACTAAACAAGCCATCGTCCAATCCCCTAATACCTTGTTCTTGTTGAATTTTTAATTAAAAAAAAAAAAAGCCTTGTGTAAAATAACACATTTAAAAATTGTACTGAAAATAAATGTGTAGTTCAGTGGGTGATTATAAAGTGAAACTCCTTGCAACAACCACCTAGGTTAAGCACATGGACACTGCCAGCATCCAAAAGCCCTCCAGAATGCTGTTTTCTGTTCAAGCTCCTCACCCCTGTAAAGGAACAACTCTCCTGTCATCATATTTATTGTAATCATTTACTTGCTTTCTCCTTCCTTCCTTCCGTCCTAAGATTTTATTTATCTATCTGACACAGAGAGAGAGAGAGATCAATCACAAGTAGGCAGAGAGTCAGGCAGAGAGAGAGGGGGAAGCAGGCTCCCTGCTGAGCAGAGAGCCCGATGTGGGGCTCAATTCCAGGACTCTGAGATCGAGACCTGAGCCAAAGGCAGAGACTTAACCCACCGAGCCACCCAGGCACCCCTTGCTTTTTCTTTATATTTTTGCCACCTAAATATGAATCCTAAAAACAGTCATTTAGGGTTTTTTGGTCGTTGGTTGGGTTTTTTTTTTTTTTTTTTTTTTTTAAGATTTTATTTATTTATTTCACAGAGAGAGAGTACAGGCAGGGGGAGTGGCAGGCAGAGGGAGAGGGAGAAGCAGACTCTCCACTGAGCTGGGAGCACTACACAGGGCTCGATCCCAGGATGAGCTGAAGGCAGACTCTTAACAGACTGAGCCACCCAGGCACCATTTTGGGTTTTTTTGGTTTGGGTTTTTTTTGTTTTTTTTTTGTTTTTTTAAGATTTTATTTATTTATTTGACAGACAGAGATCACAAGTAGGCAGAGAGGCAGGCAGAGAGAGAGGAGGAAGCAGGCTCCCTGCGAGAAGAGAGCCTGATGTGGGGCTCGATTCCAGGACCCTGGGATCATGACCTGAGCCGAAGGCAGAGGCTTTAACCCACTGAGCCACCCAGGCGCCCCATGGGTTTTTTTTTAACAAACATTTGGCATTTTGTTTTTTTTGTTTTTTTTTTTTTTATTTAAAAAAATTTTTTTTTTAGATTTTATTTATTTATTTGACAGAGAGAAATCACAAGTAGTCGGAGAGGCAGGCAGAGAGAGAGACTCGATCCCAGGACCCTGAGATCATGACCTGGGCAGAAAGCAGTGGCTTAACCCACTGAGCCACCCAGGCGCCCCAACATTTGGCATTTTGAAAAAATTATTTTTTAATAGAGTTGACACACACTGTTGCATAGTTTCAGGTGTATGGCACGGTGATTTGACAAGTTCATACCTTGTGCTGTGCTCACCACAGACGTAGCAATCATTTAGTTTAGTTTTTTTTTTTTTTTTTTAAGCTTTATTGGCCACCTCCTCCCTGCCCTTAGTAACTTCTCATCCTCTTTCTGTCTCTATGACTTTACTTATTTTAGTAACCTCATGCAAGTACTTCAATAATGGAATTATTTCTGGGGTGCCTGGTGACTTAGTGGGTTAAGCCTCTGCCTTTGGTTCAGGTTATGATCTCAGGGTCCTGGGATCGAGTCCTGCATCGGGCTCTCTGCTCAGTGGGGAGCCTGCTTCCCTCTCTCTCTCTGCCTGCCTCTCTGCCTACTTGTGATCTCTCTCTGTGTCAAATAAATAAATAAAATCTTAAAAAAAAAATGGAAGTACTTCTGTGTCTTGCTTATTTCTTTTAACATAATGTTTTCAAGGTTCATCCATGTTATAGCATGTAGCAGAGCTTCATTTCTTTTTATGGCTGAATAATATTCTGTTGTATGGATATGCCACATTTTCTTTATCCATTCATCTGTTGATAGATATTTGGAATGTTTCCACCTTTTTGTTATTAGGAAGAATGCACACTTAAGACCCTCTTCCTGCCACTCTGCCTACCTGTGCTCTCTCTCTGTCAAATAAATAAAATCTTAAAAGAAAAAAAAAAAATACCTGGGTTGCTCAGTGGGTTAAGCCTCTGCCTTCTGCTCAGGTCATGATCTCAGGGTCCTGGGAACAAGCCCCATGTTGGGCTCTCTGCTTAGCAGGGAGCCTGCTTCCCCCTCTCTTCTCTGCCTGGCTCTCTGCCTGCTTGTGCATCTCTCTTTGTCAATTAAAAAAAAAAAAAAAAACTTAAAAAAGAATGGAATTAGATCATATTTTTTGTATGTCTGGCTTTTTAAGCATGCATTCACATTTTTCCATATACCATAGTTCATTAATTTTCATAGAATTCCTTTTAGAAATATACCATAATTATCTGTATTACTGTTGATGGATATTTGGCTTGTTTACAATTTTAGACTATTTCAAATATGCTAAAATTTTTAAAAATGTGTGCATTTCTCTTGGGTGTACAGGGGAGCTAGGAGTTGGATGACTGAGTCAGTCTCCTCAGCCTAACTAGATAATGCCAAAGTGGTTGTACTAATTTTTATTCCTATCCGCAGGGTTTGAGAATTCCTTTTACACATTCTTACCAACTCTTAAGGTTGTGTGTTTAGCTATTCTGGTAAGTTTGTTTGTATTTGGTTTAATTTGCATTTCCATATCTATAAATGAGGTTAAACACTTTTTATGTGTTGATTGGCCATTTGGATATCCTCTGTGAGATGTCTTCTCAAGTCTCTTGCATATTTTTTTCTGTTTGACTTTTCCATATATGTTTGTAGTTCTTCCAGATACAAACTCTTTGACAGGTAATATATTGGAAATATTTTGCTTCTTCACTCTCTTAACAGTGTCTTTGGTGATGAAATGTTTTTAAATTGAAATGTAATTGTCATTATGTTTAGTGCTTTTTCCATTTTTTCTTTCTTGTTTTAAGTAGGCTCCGGGGCACCTGGGTGGCTCAGTCCTTAAGTAGGCTCTATGCCCAGCGTGGAGCCCAATTCAGGACTTGAACTCACCACTTTTAGATCAAAATCCGCTCTGAGATCAAGGGTCTGAGCTGAGATCAAGGGTCGGATGCTTAACTGACTGAGCCACCCCAGGTTTTCCCACAGTCTATAGCTTTTCTTTTTTTTAAGTCTTTTTTTTATTTAGGGCTGCCTGGGTGGCTCAGTGGGTTGAGCATCTACCTTCCTCTCAGGTCATGATCCCAGGGTCCTAGGATCAAGCCCCACATCCGGCTCTGTCCTCAGCGGAGAGCCTGGTTCTCCCTCTCCCTTTGCTGCTCCCCCTGCTTATGCTCACAGTCTCTCTCTCTCTAATAAATAAACAAAATCTTAAAAAAAAAAAAAAAAAAAAAACTTCATTTGAGAGAGAGAGCATAAGCAGGGGAAGGGGCAGAGGGAGAGGGAGAAGCAGACTTCCCACTGAGTGCAGAGTCCCATTCAGGACTCAACATCAGACACTTAACCAACTGAGCCACCCAGGCCCTCCCAGTCTGTAGCTTTATAACAAATTTTGGTATCTATAAGGCAGTCCTCCCCCATAGTTCTTTTTCAAGAGTGTCTTGGGAAAAAAAAAAAAAAAAGAGTGTCTTGGCTCTTGTCTAATGATCAGTATCAAACGTTAAGAATAGTCTGTACAGAGTATTTTATGTAAGTATGAAAAACAGAAAGCCCACATTGTTGTAATCTTTCTCTGAATGGTTATTTCGTGTCTTTCCAGTTTAGTAGATGGCCGTGCTGTCCAATAAAGTAGCCACCAGTCACTGTGAGTATTGAGTACTTGAGATGTGGCTGGTTTCAACTGCCGTAGTCCTCTAAGTGTAAGGAACACCAGATTGCAAGGACTCTGCATGAAAAAAAAGAACGCAATGTATCTCAGATATCTTGTTAATAATTTTTGCATTGATTACATGTTGAAATGATATTTGGGATATATTATGTTAAATGAAGTAGATTATTGAAATTATTCTCATCTGTCCCATTTGATTTTTTTTTTTTTAATTCCAGGATAGTTAACTTAAGTGTTAAATTAGTTTCAGGTGTACAATATAGTGATTCAACAATTCTCGATATGACTCCGTGCTCATCATGATAAGTATACTATTTTATCCATTCCCACGCACGTCCCCTTTGGTAACCATCAGTTTATCCTCCATAGTTAGCAGTTGGTTTTTTGGGGGATGCCTGGGTGGCTTAGTCAGTTAGGTGTCTGGCTCTTGATTTGGGCTCAGGTCATGATCTCAGAGTTATGAGATGAGCCCTTTGTCGGGCTCTGTGCTGAGTGTGGAGCCTGCTTAAGATACTCTCTCTCCTTCTGCACCCCTCCCATAATAAAAAAATTTAAAGAAACAGTATAGTTTTCGTTTATCTTTTTTTTCTTTGATCATTTGTTTTGTTTCCTAAATTCCACATGAATGAAATTGTGTGGTATTTGTCTGATTCTGATTTATTTCACTTAGCTTTATACTCTGTAGACCCATCCATGTTGTTGCATATGGCAAGATTTCATTCTTTTTTTATGGCTGAGTAATACTCCCGGGTGTGTGTGTGTGTGTGTGTGTGTGCGTGCCTTGCATATACATCTACATTCATTCATCTATTTTTTATAGAATGTTCTTTTTTTTAAGATTTTGTTTATTAGAGAGAGAGAGAGTGCCTGCAAGCACAAGCAGAGGGAGAGGCAGAGGGAGAGAGAAAAGGAGAAGCAGGCTTCCCACTGAGCAGGGAGCCTGATGGAGGGCTTGATCCCAGGACTCTGGGATCATGACCTGAGCTGAAGGCAGACGCTTAACTGACTGAGCCATCCAGGCAGCCCTCATTCCATCTATTGATGGACATTTGGGCTACTTCCATAATTTGGTTATTATAAATAATGCTGAGTAAATATAGGAGTGCATATATCTTTTTGAATTAGTGTTTTTGTTCTTTGGGTTTGACTTTTTAAATATTTTTCTATTTTTAAAAATTTAAATTCAGTTAATTAACATATAATGTGTTATTGGCTTCAGAGGTAGAGTTCAGTGATTCATCAATCTTATATAACACTCAGTGCTAATTATATCATGTGCTCTCCTTAATGTCTATCACCCAGTTACTCCATCCCTCAGCCCCCCTCCTCTCCAACAACCCTCAGTTTGTTTCCTATGATTAGGAGTCTCTTATGGCTTCACTCCTTCTCTGATTTTGTCTTGTTTTATTTTTCCTTCCCTTCTCCTATGATCTCCTTTTGTTTCTTGAATTCCACATATGAATGAGATCATATAATTGTATTTCTTTGGTTGACTTATTTTGCTTGGCGTAATTACCCTCTAGTTCCATCCATGTCATTGCAAAAATATGAATGTTTTTGATGGCTTGATAGTATTCCATGTTTGGCTTTTTTTTTTTTTTTTTAAAGATTTTATTTATTTATTTCTTAGAGAGAGAGCGCAAGCACATGAGGACAGAGTGGCAGGAAGAGACAGAGAGAGAAGCAGGCTCCCTGCTGAGCAAAGAGCCCAATGCGGGACTCGATCCCAGGATACTGGGATCATGACCTGAGCTGAAGGCAGCCATTTAACCAATTGAGCCACCTAGGCGTCCCAATGTTTGACTTTTTTTTTAAGATTCTATTTATCTGACAGAGAGAGAGAGAGAGAGATCACAAGTAGGCAGAGAGGGAGGGGGAAGCAGGCACCAAGCTGAGCAGAGAGCCCAATGTGGGGCTCTATCCCAGGACCCTGAGGTCATGACCTGAGCCAAGGGCAGAGGCCTAACCCACTGAGTCATCCAGGCACCCCCCCCCCATGTTTGACTTTTTAAAATATGACTACTAAAGTATTTGGAATTATAAATGTGACTTGTATTTGTGACTCACATTGTACTATATTTGTACTGGAGAGTGTGGTAAGCTGATGGATGGCCCCCAAAGATGTCCAGGTCCTAATTTCTGGAATCTGTGAGTGTTACCTTTACATGGCAAAAGGGACTTTGCAGAATGCGATTAAAATTATGGACTTTTAGGGGCGCCTGGGTGGCTCAGTGGGTTAAACTGCTGCCTTTGGCTCGGGTCATAATCTCGGGGTCCTGGGATCGAGTCCCTCATTGGGCTCTCTGCTCAGTGGGGAGCTTGCTTCCCTCTCTCTCTCTCTCTGCCTGCCTCTCTGTCTACTTGTGATCTCTGTCTGTCAAATAAACAAATAAAATCTTTGAAAAAAAAAAAAGTATGGACTTTTAGATGGGGAGATTATTTTGGATTATCTGAATAGTCCCTGAATGTAAATCACAAAGGTCCTCATAAGAAGGAGACAGGATGGGGCGTCTGGGTGGCTCAGTTAAGCATCTACCTTCAGCTCAGGTCATAATATCAGTGTCCTGGGATCCAGCACTAGCAGGGAGTCTGCTTTTTCCTCTCGCTCTGCCCGCTGCTCCCCCTTCTTGTGCTCCCTCACTTTCAATCAAATAAATAAATAAAATCTTTTAAAACATTAAAAAAAAAAAATGAGGCAGGGTGAGATATGGCATCAAAAGGGGAAAAGGCATTTGACTATCGAAGCTGAGTTTGGAGTGATGTGAACAGCAACCAAAAACTGAAAGAAACAAGCAAAAGATTCTTCCCTAGAGCCTCCAGAAGGAACCAGTCCTGCTGTTTGCCCCTAGAATTTGTCTCTTTTTTAAATTTTTTTTAAAGATTTTATTTATTTATTTGACAGACAGAGATCACAAGTAGGCAGAGAGGCAGGCAGAGAGAGAGAGAGAGAGGGAAGCAGGCTTCCTGCGGAGCAGGGAGCCCGATGTGGGGCTCAATTCCAGGACCCTGAGATCATGACCCGAGCCGAAGGCAGCAGCCCAAACCACTGAGCCACCCAGGCGCCCCTAGAATTTGTCTCTTAAACACAACTACACTCTGGTCTTGGGTCTCCTTCGCAGAATGATTTGCTATCCTTCACATCTTTGACAGTGGTAGTTTAGTTTCTCCTAATACCTTTGGTAAGGGGCGCCTGGGTGGCTCAGTGGGTTGGGCTGCTGCCTTCGGCTCAGGTCATGATCTCAGAGTCCTGGGATCGAGTCCCGCATCGGGCTCTCTGCTCAGCGGAGAGCCTGCTTCCCTCTCTCTCTCTCTGCCTGCCTCTCCGTCTACTTGTGATTTCTCTCTGTTGAATAAATAAATAAAATCTTAAAAAAAAATAAATAATAATAGTAATAATACCTTTGGTAAGGTGCTGTGAAAGCCTGGAAATTTTTATTGAGTAGATGGTGTGTATAATATTAAATTTAAATAAAAATTTAGAGGGGTACCTGGGTGACACAGTTGGTTAAGGGTCAGACTCTTGGTTTTAGCTCAAGTTGTGATCTCTGGGTTATAAGATAAAGACCCACACTCCACATAAAGACCCAGACACCACACTCAGTGTGTAGTCTGCTTACGACTCTCTCCCTCTTCCCTTACCCCTCCCCACTGTGCTGTCCCTCTAAAATAAGTTTAATTTTTTTTTTTTTTTTATCAGAGAGAGAGAGAGAGCAAGCACAGGCAGACAGAATGGCAGGCTAGAGGCAGAGAGAGAAGCAGGCTCCCTGCGGAGCAAGGAGCCCGATGTGGGACTCGATCCCAGGACGCTGGGATCATGACCTGAGCCGAAGGCAGCTGCTTAACCAACTGAGCCACCCAGGCGTCCCAGTTTAAAATTAAAAAAAAAAAATTTAGACTAAGGGGCACCTGGGTGGCTTAGTTGGTTGGGCATCTGCCTTCGGCTCAGGTCATGGTCCCAGGGTCCTGGGATTGAGCCCCGCATCGGGCTCCCTGCTCAGTGGAGAGCCTGGTTCTCCTTCTCCCTCTGCTACTCCCCCTACTTGTGCTCGCTCTCTCTCACACTCTCTTTGTCTGTCTTTGTTAAATAAATAAAATTAAAAAAAAATTTAGACTAATGCTGTCTGTATTCATTTGTTATAGGTGCTGTAACAAATTCCTGTAAATTCAGTGGCTAAAGGGGCACCTGGGTGGCTCAGTCAGTTAAGTATCCAGCTCTTTTTTTTTTTTTTTTTAAAGATTTTATTTATTTATTTGACAGGCAGAGATCACAAGTAGGCAGAGAGGCAGGCAAAGAGAGGGGAGGAAGCAGGTTCCCCGCTGAGCAGAGAGCCCGATGTGGGGCTTGATCCCAGGACTCTGAGATCATGACCTGGGCCGAAGGCAGAGGATTTAACCACTGAGCCACCCAATGTGTTATTTGTTTCAGGGATACAGGTATGTGATTCATCAGTCTTACATGATTCACAGTGCTCACCACAACACATACCCTCCCCAGTGTCTATCACCCAGCCACCCCATTCCTTCCAACCTCCTCCACTCCAGCAAACCTCAGTTTGTTTCCTGAGATCGAGTCTCTTATGGTTTGTCTCTATCTCTGGTCTCGTCTTGTTTCATTTTCCCCTCCCTTCCCTTTTGTCTTGTTTCTCAAATTTCTCATATCATGGAGATCATATGATAATTGTCTTTCTCCAATTGACTTATTTCGCTCAGCATAATAGCCTCTAGTTCCATCCATGTCATTGCAAATGGCAAGATTTCACTTTTTGATGGCTGCATAATATTCCAGTTTGTGTGTGTGTGTGTGTGTGTGTGTGTGTGTGTGTGTTACATCTTCTTTATCCATTCATCTGTTATGGACATCTAGGCTCTTTCCATAGTTTGGCTATTATGGACATTGCTGCTATAAACATTGGGGTGCACATGCCCCTTCAGATCACTACATTTGTATCTTTAGAGTAAATACCCAGGAGTTATACATCCACCTCTTGATTCTGGCTCAGGTCATGATCTCAGGGTCATGATTTCAAGTCCCACATTGCTCTGCATGCTGCGCTGCACTGCTTAAGATTCTCTCTTTGGGGGCACATGGGTGGCTCAGTTGTTAAGCAACTGCCTTCGGCTCAGCTCATGATCCCAGGGTCCTGGGATCAAGCCCTGCATCAGGCTCCCTGCTCTGCAGGAAGCCCTCTTCTCCTCCCATTCCCCCTGCTTGTGTTCCTGCTCTTGCTAGGTCTCTCTCTGTCAAATAAATAAGATCTTTTTTTTTTTTTAAGATTTTATTTATTTACTTGAGAGAGAGAGAGTGAGACAAAGAGAGCATGAGAGGGGAGATAGTCAGAGGGAGAAGCAGACTTCCTGCCAAGCATGGAGCCTGATGCGGGACTCTATCCCAGGACTCTAGGATCATGACCTGAGCTGAAGGCAGTTGCTTAACCAGCTGAGCCACCCAGGCACCCAATAAATAAAATGTTTAAAGAAAAAAAATGGAGCGCCTTGGTGGCTCAGTGAGTTAAAGCCTCTGCCTTCAGCTCAGGTCATGATCCCAGGGTTCTGGGATTGAGCCCCACATCGGGCTCTCTGCTCAATAGGGAGCCTGCTTCCTCCTCTCTCTCTCTCTGCCTGCCTCTCTGCCTACTTGTGATCTCTGTCTGTCAAATAAATAAATAAAAATATTTTTTAAAAAATAAAGGATTCTCAGGGCACCTAGGTGGCTCAGTGGATTAAGCCTCTGCCTTCGGCTCAGGTCATGATCTCAAGGTCCTGGGATGGAGCCCCACATCAGGCTCTCTGCTCAGCAGGGAGCCTGCTCCCCCCACCCCCCGCCTGCCTCTCTGCCTACTTGTGATCTCTATAAAATAAATAAATAAAATCTTAAAAAAAAAATTCTCTCTACCTCAGCCCCTATGCTACTCTTTCTCTTTCTCCCCCCCCCAAAAAAAGTGACAATTCTGATGAAAAATAACATGGGTGTATATCCAGAAGAGAATATCAGATCTCTCACACCTCAGTAATAAAACAAACAATCCAATTAGAAAATGGGCAAAAATTTGAATGGACATTTCACCTAAAAGGTATAAAAATTGCTGATAAGCATATGATGACATGCTCAGTATCATTAATGATAGAGACATGGAAATCCAAACTATGTGCAAACCTTGTCACACCCACCAAAATGACTATAATCTAAAAAATCAGACAATAGCAAATGTTGGCAAGGTATGAGGAAATGGGAAGCCTCAAACATTGCTGGCAGGAACAAAAAATGATAGTCACTTTGGAAAACTGACAGCTTCTCAAAAGGCTAAACATATTTACCATATGACCCAGAAATTCTACTCTTTGGTATCTACCCAAGAGAAATGAAAACATATCCACATAAGGCCTTGCACATAACTGTTCTTTTGGGGGTAAGATTTTATTTCTTTATTTGAGAGAGAGTGCACAAGCAGGGTTTGCGGCGGCAAAGGGAGTGAGAAAGGCAGGCTCCTCACTGAGCAGGGATCCTGATGTGGGGCTCGATCCCAGGACCCTGGGATCATGACCTGAGCTGAAAACAGACACTTAAACCGACAGCCTTGCTTGTGCTGTCTCTCTCTTTCTCTCTGTCAAATACATAAGTAAAATCTTAAAAAAAAAAAAAAAAAATCTGAAGACTTACCCTTTATTGTCTTTTTTACATAGCTTCCATTTTTTACAGAGAAATCTTGCCCATCCCCTGAGGATCTTTATCTCCCCCTTAGTGGAACGTGCTGTCAGTGGAATTGGCTTGTGACGAGCAAGGTGAAAGCTGTTACTTTGGCACCCTGAGGTTGGCTATGAGAGGGAAAGATGTGGAGTCTTTGGGATTTTCAGCACACATAGTCATTCTCTGTAAATATCAATATTTTTACGCCTTCATTCTAATCCTTTTGCCCCTGCATTTTCTTTTTTTTAACGTAGGCTCCATGCCCAATATGGGGCTTAAACTCATGACCCTGAGATCAAAAGTTGCATGCAGTACTGACTGAGCCAACCAGTACCCCAATCATTTTGCCTTTTACTTCTTTTTCTTTCCTTTCTTTCTTTTTTTTTCTTTTTCTTTTTTACTACTCTGAATAGACCTCTAAGTAATGTTGATGGGAAGTGGAGATAGAGGGCATCCTGATCTTATGTGGTAGCCAGCCTTCCAGATGGCCCTCAATGTCAATACCTTCTACTGGTCTTCACACCCTCATGTAGTCCCCCCTCATATTGTTTGTGTGACCAATTGAGCGTGGTAAAAGTATGTCACTTGTGAGACTAGGACATAAAAGACATGGGGACATTTGCCTCTCTCTCATGGAAACTAGTTCTAGGGGAAGCTACTTCCCATCTTGTGAGAAGAGGTCTATGGTGAGAAACTGAGGACTCCAGCCAACAAGTAAAGAACTGTGGCCTCCTGCTAACAGTCATGTGAGTGGCCTCAAAGGGGTCCTCTGACCCCGGTCAAGTCTTCAAATGGCTATAGCCCCAGCTCACTTCTTGACTGCAACTTATGAGAGACCCTGAGCCAGAGCCACTCAGTTAAGTCACTTCCAAATTCCTAAAGCACAGAATCCATGAGATAATATATACATTTGTTGTTTTAGTCCACGAAGTGTTGAGGTAACTTGCTATACCATAATAAATCACTGACCTCAAAGGAAAAGCTTTCAACATTTCACCATTAACATGATGTTTGCTACTGGTGCTTTGTAGTATCCTTTGTCCTATTAAGAAAGTCCCCTTTTGGTGGCGCCTGGGTGGCTCAGTGGGTTAAGCCGCTGCCTTCGGCTCAGGTCATGATCTCAGAGTCCTGGGATCGAGCCCCCGCATGGGGCTCTCTGCTCAGCAGGGAGCCTGCTTCCTCCTCTCTCTCTGCCTGCCTCTCTGCCTGCTTGTGATCTCTCTCTGTCAAATAAATAAATAAAATCTTTAAAAAAAGAAAAAAAAAAAGAAAGTCCCCTTTCAGTCCTAGTTCACTAAGAGTTGAGTTTTGTTTTGTTTATTTTTTTAAAGTAATCTGTACCCCAACATAGGGCTTGAACTCGCGACCCTGAGATAAAGAGTCACATGCTTTAACAACTGAGACAGCCAGGCACCCTCGCTAAGAGTTTTGTATCATTAATATATGTCAATTTTTTTTTATTAAATATTTTTCCTGCAGCTATGGAGATGACCTGTGATTTTTCTTGTTTGGTTTGTTAACGTGGTGAATTCATTCATTGATATTTTTAAAATTAAACTTAGCTTACATTACTAAAATTGTAATAAACATGATGTGGCATTCTTTTTTTTTTTTTTTAAGATTTATTTATTTATTTGACAGAAATCACAAGGAGGCAGAGAGGTAGGCAGAGAGAGAGGAGGAAGCAGGCTCTCCACTGAGCAGAGAGCCCAATATGGGGCTCGATCCCAGGACCCTGGGATCATGACCTGAGCTGAAGGCAGAGGCCTTAACCCACTGAGCCACTCAGTGCCCCTGTGGCATTTTTTTTTACATATTGCTGAATTCAGCTTCCTAATATTTCCTTGAGAATTTTTGTGTCATTTTTCATGAATGAGATTTATCTGTAATTTTTCTTCTTCCATAGCATATCAGGTTTTGGTATCAAGATTACATATTTTGGGGCACCTGGGTGGCTCAGTCAATTAAGCATCTGCCTTCAGCTAGGGTCATTATCGTGGAGTCCTGGGATTGAGCCCTGCATTGGGCTCCCTGTTCAGCGGGGAGTCGGCTTCTCCCTCTGATCCTCCCCTCTCTCATGCCCTCTCTCTCTCAAATAGATAAAGAAAATCTTTTTAAAAAGTACATATTTGGGGCACGTGGGTGGCTCAGTGGGTTAAAGCCTCTGCCTTTGGCTCAGGTCATGATCCCAGGGTCTGAGAATCAATCCCCGCATCGGGTGCTCTGCTCAGCAGGGAGCCTGCTTCCCTTCCTCTCTCTGCCTGCCTCTCTGTCTACTTGTGATCTCTGTCAAATAAATAAATAAAATCTTTTTAAAAATAAATAAATAAATAAATAAATAGAAGTACATATTTTATGTTTATGGTTTATATGAGGTGGTTGGTCAGATGCAGCCACAGAGAAGACAGAAGAGAGCGGGAGGAGCCCCCCAGAATGCACAGGTCCTAGAGACAGGAGACACAAATCCACCTTTTGCTAGTTAAAAAAAAAATTGGGGGATGCGTGGGTGGCTTAGTAGTTGAGTGTCTGCCTTTGGCTCCGGTCATGATCCCAGGGTCCTGGGATGGAGCCCCACATTGGGCTCCCTGCCCAGCAGGGAGCCTGCTTCTTCCTCACCCACTCCCCCTGCTTGTGTTCCCTCTCTCACTGTATCTCTCTCTGACAAATATGTAATTAAAATCTTAAAAGAAAAAAATAAATTTTACAGGGCCACATTGGAAAGACACCAGGGTGGTCAGGAGGCAGAAAACAGTGGGATGTGGGAATATTTAGGCCTTTACAGGGGTTTCTGGGGAAAAGTCAGGGAAGGGTGTAGGACTGGCTAGTTGAGTAATTTTGGCCAGCTTTGGGCTCCAGGGTTGGTCCCTAGTTGCCTGGCACCTGGCCCTGGGATGATTAAGGCAGAGGAGTATTGCCTCCTGGGTTGCAGGGGCCGGACAGAGAAGAGACGGCCCTGGATGATGCTCCCAGCTGGGCCCTTTGCCATCTCTTAAGAATTGTCTCTCCCAAGCCGGGAAAGGGTTTTTCTAGGACGTCAAAACATAGTAAGATATAGAAAGTTTTAGGTTATTTACACTGATGTGTTATCTAGTTGTATCTATGGGACAAGGTGAGCTTAGAGTTCTCCTAAGTCCTCCATCTTCTCTTTCTTTGAAAACTTTAAAAACACATGTATTTTTATTTTTTTTAAAGATTTTATTTATTTGACAGACAGAGATCACAAGTAAGTAGAGAGGCAGGCAGAGAGAGATTGGTGGAAGCAGGCTCCCTGCAGAGCACAGAGCCCGATGTGGGGCTTGATCCCAGGACCCTGGGATCACGACCTGAGTGGAAGGCAGAGGCTTTAACCCACTGAGCCACCCAGGCGCCCCAATACATCTATTTTTAAAATGTGTGTGTGTGTGTGTGTGTGTGTGTGTGTGTGTGTGAGAGACATTGTACTAGGCTCAAAATTAATTACTTCTTTTCTCTGAAAGAGTTTGTACAATATTGACTTATATCTTCCATAAATATTTGATAGAAGTTGCTGATGAAGCATGTGGGCCTGGAACATGTTTGTAGGGAAATATTTTTCCATCTTTCTTTATTTAAGATTTACTTATTTATTATTTTGAGAGAGAGTTAGCAAGAGAAGAAAGCATGAATGGGGGGGGAAGCAGAGGAAGAAGGAGACTCCCCACTGCGCAGGAAGCCTGATAGGGAACTCCATCCCAGGACCCCAGAGTCAAGACCTGAGCCGAAGGCAGATACTTAACCAAAATTTTTAAACTAGGGTTTCAGCTCTTTTGAGTTATTGGTCTATTCAGAATTCCTGTTTCTTCTTGGGTATTTTATAAACTCTCTTTTTCCCCTTGGGAATTTGTCCATTCCATAAAAATTTTCCAATGCTTTAGCTTAAAGTTCATAATATTCTCTTGGTTTCTGCAGGGACTATAGTAATGCCTTGTTTCTCATTCCTGACAGGGTTCATTCCAGCCTTCTGTCTGTCTCTCTCTCTCTCTTCTATTTCATTTCACCAAAGGTTTATCAGTTTTATTAGTCTTCTCAAAGTACCATCTTGTTTTATTTTTATTCTATTGTGTGTATGTATGCTTTCAATTATTTTTGTTATTTCCCCATTTCTACAAGTTTAATTTGCTGTTCTTTTCTACTTTTTGATGCATATTTAGTTCATTAGTTTTTATATTTTCTTCTTTTCTGATTTAACTATATAAGGCTATAAATTTCCATCAAGAGAATAGCTTGTATCCCACAACTTTTGATATGTAATGTTTTTAAATTATTTATTTCAGACTTTGTAATTTTATTATAATTTCTTCTTTAATTCATGAATTATTTAAATTTTTTTTGATTTATGAATTATTTAGAAATATATTGTTTTATTGCCAAATAATTTTCTGGGGTTTTCTAGCTGTCCTTTTGTTTTATATTTCTAGCATAATTGTGTTGTGGCTAAATAGTGCTAAGTGATTTTAATTCTTTAGACTTGTTGAAACTAGCTTTATGGCTTAGTATATGGTCGATTATCATAAATAATAAACTCTACCCTCAACATGGGGCTCGAACTTATGACCCTGAGATCAAGGGTTGCATGCCCTACTGACTGAGCCATCCAGGTGCCCTTTCTTTTCACTTTTTTGATGGTATCCTTTGAAGCACAAAAGCTTCAAATTTTCATACAGTCTAATCAATCTATTTGTACTTTTTTTTTAAAGATTTTATTTATTTATTTGACAGAGATCACAAGTAGGCTATTTATTTGACAGAGATCACAAGTAGGCAGAGAGGCAGGCAGATAAAGGGGGAGGAAACAGGCTCCCCGTTGAGCAGAGAGCCTGATGTAGAGCTTGATCCCAGGACCCTGAGATCATGACCTGAGCTGAAGGCAGAGGCTTTAACCCACTGAGCCACCCAGGCGCCCCTCTAATTTTACTTTTCTTTCTTTTTTAAAAGATTTTATTTATTTATTAAAGATTTTATTTTTGTTTTTTTATTAAAAATAAATTTTATTTTATTTATTTGTTTATTTATTTATTTATTAAAGGCACCACCCCCCCTCTATTTTTACTTTAATTGTTTATGCTTTTGATGTCCTATCTAGAAAACCATTGCTTGGGGCGCCTGGGTGGCTCAGTGGGTTAAAGCCTCTGCCTTCTGCTCCAGTCGTGATTCCAGGGTCCTGGGATCAAGCCCCGAATCGGGTTCTCTGCTTGGTGGGCAGCCTGCCTCCCCCTCTCTGTGCCTGCCTCTCTGACTACTTGTGATTTCTGTCTGTCAAATAAATAAATAAAATCTTTTAAAAAAAAGTTTAGAAAACCATTGCCTAACCTGAGGTCACAAAGGTTTACTTCTGTGTTTGTTTTCATCTAAGATTTTTATATTTTTAGCTATTACACTTAGATCTTTGTTCCATTTTGAGTTAATATTTGTATATTACATGAGGCGGGGGTCCACTTTTATTTATTTGTAAATGGATATACAGTTGTCCCAGAACTGATTGCTGTAAAAACTGTTTTTTCCCTATTGAATTTTTGACACTGGTATTGAAAATCAATTGGCCATTAAATGTAAGGATTTTTTCCTGGGCTCTGAATTCTGTTCTACTGACCTGTGTGTCTACCCTTATGCCAACACCACACTGGCTTGATTACTGTAGCTCCATAGTAAGTTCTGAAATAGGGAAGTGTGGGTCCTCTAAATCTTGTGGCTTTTAAAGGTGATTTGTCTGTTTTATTCTGACTGCTTTTACTATTTTCTCCTTCTCTTCGGTTTTCTGCAATTTCACTAATGTATAAGGCAGTGAGTTTCTTTTTTATTTTTCCTGCTTAGGAGTCGTTAGATTCTTAAATGTACGATTTTTTTTTTTTAAAGATTTTATTTATTTATTTGACAGAGAGAGATCACAAGTAGGCAGAGAGGCAGGCAGAGAGAGAGAGAGGAGGAAGCAGGCTCCCTGCTGAGCAGAGAGCCCAATGTGGGACTCGATCCCAGGACCCTGAGATCATGACCCGAGCCGAAGGCAGCGGCTCAACCCACTGAGCCACCCAGGCGCCCCTTAAATGTACAATTTAATGTGTTTCTTCAATTCTGGAAATTTTTGGCCCATTTTTTTCCTTCAAATATTGCCTATGTCCATTCCTTTCCTTTCGGATGCTTCTTAGAACTTTTCATTATGACATCCACGTTTCTTACCCACTCCTCTCCATTTTCTTTCTTTTTACTCCATTATGCATCATTCTGGGTATTTTCTTCTAACCTATATATTCCAGTTCATTAATTTTCCTTTCTGCTATCTCTAACCTGCTGGTAAAACTCTCAGTTCTTAATTTGGGGTACTGGGTTTTAAGTTCCAGAATTTACATTTTTTTCCTGTTTAATATTTACAATATCATTTTTTTTTTTAAAGATTCCGTTTATCCACTTGACAGACAGAGGTCACAAGCAGGCAGAGAGGCAGGCAGAGAGAGAGGGAAGAAGCAGGCTCCCTGCTGAGCAGACAGCCCAATGCGGGGTTTGATCCCAGGATCCCGGGACCATGACCTGAGCCGAAGACAGAGGCCTAACCCACTGAGCCACCCAGATGCCCCTACAATATCATTTTTAAAAATTTCTATTTCCCAACCAAATTTTCCATCCTTGGCTTTTATTCCTTGCACATAATAAGCATAATAGTTTTGTAATCTATGCTAGTCATCTCAGTATCTGGAGACCCTGTGAGTCTATTTCTATTACCTACTGTACCTACTGTTCTTTTTTTTTTTTTTTAAGATTTTATTTATTTATTCAACAGAGAGAGATCACAAGTAGGCAGAGAGGAAGGCAGAGAGAGAGGAGGAAGCAGGCTCCCCACTGAGCAGAGAGCCCGATGCGGGACTCAATCCCAGGACCCTGAGATCATGACCTGAGCCGAAGGCAGCGGCTTAACCCACTGAGCCACCCAGGCGCCCCTGTACCTACTGTTCTTACTTGTGCTGAAATCCTTGGGTTATCTTTGTGTACTAGACATTGTTTTAGAAAATTATTTATAGAAACACCCTGACGTTCAAGATAATATTGTCTTCCTCTAAATAGAACTTATTCTTTTGCCCTCTCCTGAGGGCACTAGCAGTTGGAACCACCTGACTTTGAAATTTCCACCCTAGCCTCTGGAGGAGGCTTCACTTCTCCGCTTTCCCATCCTCTCTAGTATCTCAGCATCTCAATTCAGCAATTCCTCAGATCTTGTTACTTCTCTCATTAAGATGACTTTTTAAAATTTATTTTTATTGGCATTCAGACATATTTATTATTTACATAATAGCTAGGTGTCCGAATCCAGAATTGGTAGACCCTTTGATTTGAGGGATCCAACAGGCAGGAATAGCTTCAGGAAGGGTGGGGTCCTCACTGTGCTATGGGATCAATCCTGATTGGTCTGAGTCAGTCAGGGAAACCCCTTCTCTCTGTGCCTGAGGTGGGCCTATGACCCATTTTTGGGAGAAAATAACACAAGAGGAAAACTCCTGGGAATTTGTGGATGAATTTTTGTGCCCATTTGAAAGAGAGCTGCATGGGAACCAGAGCCCTTTCTCCTCTTTTTGGGCTTTGAGATGATGTTATGTAAGGAAGTTACACTTGAATCTATGGCAACCCTCTTATGGCTGAAAGGAAAAACAAGAAGGGATATCCACTCATGGCCCTTGATATTGTTGAGCCAACTAAAAGCCCTGAAACTCTGCTTCCAGGCTTCTTAAGGAAATAGTAAACATCTTTATGGTTTCACTGTTGGTAGGATTTTCTGTTGTGTGCAACCCAAAGCATTCCAAACTGACTTGTCATCCTTTGGGACTCAGCTTGAAATGCCACTTCCTCAGGGAGGCCTTCCTGAAACCTCCACATCAACACATTTGACAGTCTCTCTGCTTTCCTTTTAGTGTCCCTCATCATATTTGTAATTATATGTAGAATGTTCTCTCTGGGCTGTAAACTGCATGGGAAGAGAGACCATGGTAGGGGCCTAGAGCCCAGCCCAGTGCCAGGCATGTTAGCCTCTAAATCAATAATTATCCAAATAAACAAACAAAATAAAGGGTCAAGAGGCCAAGTAGAGGGAGGAACTGGATAAAAGTCCTGGCGGATGTGAATTAAAATTTGTGCATTTGTGCTTCTAACACATGAAAACTCTTAAAGATCAAAGAGTCATTATAGACGGGTTGGAGTGGCCATTGTGAGCATGGGTGTGAGTGTTTATCTGGTACAAATAAGAGCTGCCAAGCTGTGTTAAAGACCCAGCTGGGATTAGACCCCATAAATGTGCATTGGCATAAATCGGCAGAATTAAGAGATTTTCTCCAGCAGTGTCCAGCTGGCTAGATGTGTGAGACATGTTGGGTAATTAAGTTTATCCAAAGATGGGGACTCTCAGGACAGGCTGTTTTCTTTCTTTTTTTAATTTTAAATTTTTTTTAAGATTTTATGTATTAGTATGACAGAGAGAGCGTGTGTGCACAAGTAGGGAGAGGGTGGAGGAGCAGAGGGGGAGGAAGAAGCAGATTGCCCACCAAGCAGAGAGCCTGACCTGGGGCTCAATCCCAGGACTCCAGGATCACGACCTGAGCTGAAGGCAGATGCTTAACGGACTGAACCACCCAGGTGCCCTGAACAGGCTGTTTTCTAGTGAAGTAAATAAAAGTAGCTGTAGAATTTCATTTCCATTTTCTCAATAAAGTAAATCTCTTAGAATTCAAAGTCTTTTTGACTTTTTGTTGACCTTTTTTGTTCCAAACTGCAGAATACCCCCTGGCTGGAGCATTCACCCCCAGAGTCTTCCCCCATCACCCACTTGCCATGGAAAGATTTGAGGGGGTATCCGAATTTCCTAAGGGGTGTTGGTGTGTGTGCACATGCATGTTTTTCTGGGGAGAGTGTCCAGAAAGGCGAGAAGCACTGACTTTGGGTTAAATCCTAGCCGTGGAGCACTGTGGGGGTCAGGGCTTGATGGCGGAGTCATGGTCCTGCTTGTTGACAGGAGGTGGTAGCACGGTGGTAGATGTGCAGACCCCAGGGATGGAGGCATAGGCCGTGCCACATAGCTCCTCAGTTTTCTCCTCCATAAAATGGAAATGATAATCACATTCCTTACCTCAGAGGCTGATATACTAACATTAAATGAGTTAATACTTGCAAATGTTAGGATGCTTCCTCACACTTAGTGAGGTCCGATTTTTATTATAGCTAATTGTGAGTGATGCATTGGAATGCACGTCGTGGACAAAGACCTTGAATCAGAAAGCAGCATTTGAGGGTGCCTGGGTGGCTTAGATGGTAAAGCGTCTGCCTTCAGCTCAGGTCATGATCCCGGGGACCTGGGATGAAGCCCCATGTTGGGGTCCCTGCTCATTGAGGAGCCTGCTTCTCCCTCTGCCTCTTTTTCTGTCTCTGAATAAATACATAAAATCTTAAAAAAAAAAAAAAAAAAAAAAAGGAAGCAGCATTTGAAGGCGCATGATTGTTGCTGATCTTGTGCAAAGCACACATCTAAGCATTCTCTCCCCTCTGGCACTTAGGGCAAGTTCCTTAACTGGCCTGTCTGTGCCTCAGGGATCTCACCTGCAGTATGTAGATGATAATAGTAACTACCTCACCGGACTGTGAAAGGGGTTCTTGGCAGGCTCAGAGCAGCGGCTTCAACTCAGTAAATGGTAGTATTTTTTTTTTTTTTTAATTTTTTAACCAGGCTCTAACGTGGAGCTTGAATTCACAACCCTGAGATTAAGGGTCATATGCTCTATGACTGAGCCAGCCAGGAACCCTTCTGCTGGTATTACAATTATTGCTGCCTAGGTACATTCAGTCTCCTTGTTTTGAGAGAGGCCCTTTCCAGGCGATACCCACCGCCTTCCCTCACGCCGAAACTTCACAACTCACACAGCACCTTCACGCATATGCCATGTCTGCCTCCCAGCGGCAGAGAGAAAGTGACTACCCTAGGCCCCTCCATCTGCCCCTGCCTCATCGTATTCCCTTCCAAGAGTCTCCCCCACCCCGTCTCTCCCCAGTTCCCATCTATAGCAATCCCACTCCTGAAGCACCACACTGACCACAAAGCCTTCCCAACTGAGAATCCCCCTGCAGAACAAATCCCATGAGAGATGTCTGGCCAGTCCTGCTCAGCCTGCACCTCTCACCGAGATTCCTCCCACAGCCAAGGCCTTTGCCAGAAAGCTGCTGAATGAAGGAAATCAGAATGGTGATGATTCTCCCACCCCAAGATGTTCCCATCTTGAAGGGAGGGAAAGAGGAGACAACGAGAGACTGATCTGCACCGTGGACTAAGAGACTGAACACACAGGCAGTGGCCAGAGCAGATGGAAAAACAGAATTCCAACCCATGACCTGCAGAAACCTGCCCAGCAAACCAACTCCTCATCAACAAGAAAACACCCAGGCTATCCATAGGTCACATCTGTAAGAAGACTATCTCTAGTTACAATTCAGAAAGCGAAACGTGAACTTTCTGTAACAATTGGCTCAAAATGGCCAGAACGGTCAACTTCCCCAAGTTTTGTTCACATTACAACTTAGAGCCAAACAATGTGGAAGACGGTAAATGGCCAAATACGCACCCCCAACCAGTCACACAGGATGCCTGGCTTCTAGGTACCTGCCTTTACAGCTTACCCAGGCAGACAGCCTGCAGAGGAGGCACATCGGAATCCTTCCCTTTTTCCTGCTATAAATAAAGCTTTCCCACCCCTCTGCCTGACCTTCAGTCTCTTTGAGAACAAGTGACCATGGCTGACTGACTCCCTTGATGTAACAAGCTCTGAATAAATAGGCTTTGCTCTTATCTGGTTGGTGTTCGTCTATTTCCCCAAGACCCAGGAATGGCAGCTCAGGGAGCAAGCCTCGGACCATCCTCCGTCAGTACCCTTGGTCCGCCCGGGGTGGAGCTCAAGCCCTCAGACAGCGGAGCTGCTGGCTGGTCCACTGGAAACGCTGATCAGACCTTTGGACTCCACTGAGCCAGAGCTGGAGAAGCCAAATTGACTCAGATTAAATCTTCCAGGCATAAAATCACAAAAGAGTTTTTGTTAGATGCTGATTGGGAAGGAGGGGCCCCAGAAGTCTGGGAAAAGGGTAGGACATCTGGGAATAGAGAAATGAGGGAGAGGCCGGAATTTTGCCTAGAACAGGAGCCAGAGATTGCCTGGGGCTGCTTTGGTGGGATGGAGAAGGGAGTCCGGATCCTTTTTTTGGGGGTGGGGGGTGGGGGGTGGGGGGAGTCCAGATTCTTATCTAACCACCACTGAGATCCTTTATTCAGTCCACAGACATTTACTGAGTGCCTAGGTTGTGCCAGGCCCCATTCTGCAGTGCTGGAGATGGGAGTTCACATCCTAGTAGGGGAAGACAGCAAATGGCTAAAGAAGTAAAATAACTTCAGAGTGGTAAGTGCCCTGAGGACCGTGGATGGGATGGTACTGTGGAAGGGACACGCCATGAGAAGGGGTGGCTGGGGAGGGCCTCCTGGAGCCACAACCTAGGGGCTGACCCAGAGGGAACCAGGGGAGGGGTTCTGCCATCAGGGGAAACAGTTTTCCAGGCAGAGGGAGCTGCTGAAGCAAAGACCCTGATGGGAGACCTGGCTCTGACAAGTTCAATAAGGAACAGAAGGAAGGTCGCTGTGGCCAGAGCTGCGTGGGCAGAAGGTGAGAATGGTGGGATGAGACCAGGAGGGACGTTCAGGGACAGCAGGAGTCAAGGGCCTTCCAAGCCATTCTAAGAGTTGAGATTTTATTTTGGTCTCAATATAATAGGAAGTTACGGAAGGAAGGCACAAAATGGCTGTTTTGCTAAAGCTCTTTTGTCAAGGCCTTCAAAGCTCGCCTCCGATGAAATCTTGCGAAGATCTAGGTAGGTGAGGGATGTGTGAATGTGGGCAGACAGTGTTAAGGAGAAAAAATAGGGGTCAGACCCAGTTGCTGCAAGTCACAGCCAGAACCCCTTGCTGAGCAGGACAAAAGTGGTCATAGAGTAAACCCCTGAAATTATACACTAATTCTGTGTGTGTGCATGCCTTATTTTAGGGAGTAACCCAGAGTTTTCCAGACTCAGAAGAGTCTGCCACCAAAAAAGGCCAGAAAAGGAGAATATTGACCTGTATGCCTGATACACACGTGCTGCCTCAGTAAGGACCTGTGCACGATGCCCTGCAGAGGAGAGTGGGGGGCAGGGCAGGATGGGAAACTTCACTGAGTACCATGTGCTTTACCTATTTTTAAAAGTCCACTTCAGTGTAAAGGACTGAAGCTGGAGAGGAATGGATGGGTGGGGAAGAAGGTGCCAAAGCCTTGGTGTGGCCTGGGAGGGGCAGAGACACATACAGGCTGATCCTAACTTGACTCTCCCACCCCCAGCCTGTGCACACATGCCTCACGCCTAGAGCAGTCTCACCCTGAGTCCTCAGAGGGCTCGGCTGCCCAGTGAGCACCACCTGCACTGTTCTGGGAGAGTGACAGAAACAGCTCTCCCAAAGATGCCCTTTGGTCAGGTCACTGAAGCCACTGTCCTCTGTCCATGCCCCAGGCTCCTCAGAATCCCACACCTTCAAAGAGAGAATCCTGGACCCCCTGAGCACCCCACTGAGTCCCCCAGGAGCTCTTGGCTCAGATCCAAGCACACTTCAACTCCCAACGGCTTGGTTGGTCATTTTGCTTTGAATAGAAGTTCCCCGGTTCTGCCTGGGTTTGTGCCCGGCCCTAGCCTGGCGAATGGAAGCTGAGATGGGGCTGTTTTTCTCGAATTCTCTCCAACATCTCGGCTTGGATATGCTTTGCCTGCCCACAAATAGGTCTGGCCGGGCCTTCAGGACCCAGCTGTTCTCAGCCATCAGCCAGGGGTAGGAACCAGCCACCCTCGGGTATTCTGATCCCTGGTAATCTGGGGCCACAAGTCAGGGAGTGGAGTCAGCCGCTGATGAAAGGTCCCTGGCAGGATGCAGAGCAGGCTAGGGCCTCCTGGCTCACACTTGAGGAGGGTACGAGGGTGGCTATGTGCAGGTCAGTTAAACCCCAGAGCTCCTGTCCTGCTGCGGAACAGTTGAGATCTTTCCACACCCTCCTGAGGCCTCTGGACCACATGGGAACCGGCACAGCCACTTCCACTCACAAAGCCAAACAGAATGTTCCTGCCCCTTCTTCTAACTCCAGAATAAGTACATAATAACATCAACCAGTATTTTGTGGGGAGTCACTGTGGCAGGGCCCGATTCAGTGAAGACTCCATGTGTCTCACCTCCCTAAAAGTCCCGCAGAACCTTTAGGTGGTGGCACAAGGAGGTCCCCTTGGCCCGTAGCCAACCAGGGAGCTGCAGTGCGAACCCAGGCAGCCTGGGCACACCATGCCGGCAGCTGGTCGCAAATGAAAACAAAGTGATCTGCAGAGGAACCCTACAACCTCGCACCAAATCGTATCCAGTCCTCAGCCTGGTAGCCAGAGAACAAAAGCACGGGTCCTTGACGGTTCCACACACTGAGCTCAGAGTGTGCAGTGTGGGGCGCCTACCAGCTCTGAAATAAGGGGACAGCCTGTACTTCTCCAGCCTTCCAGGCTCCCAAATCTGCTCATCACTTTGGATGACGGTGTCCATCAGTCCGTCCTGCAGGGGTGCTAGGAGCTGGAAATCCTGGCTGACCCTCCAAACCTCTTCCCTACCCTGGGCACAGGGCAGGTGTGTGGGAGGTGCCTGGCTGGGAGGCGGGAGACTGGAGGGAGGCCTGGCTGCCTGGCTTAGTGCTTGGGGTCTCCTGCTTCATTTCTCTCATCTGATACATGGACTATCTACCAACGCATCCTCACTTTATGAGGTTTGGGTGATGAATCTGAAAACTCTGTGGAGACTGTGAGGCCCAGGGCGAGTTCACGAATTTAGGGGTGTGGTGTGTCTCTTAGCCTCTCTCTGCTTGCGTTTCGCAGCCTCTGAGGCGGGACAGGATGCAGGGAGAGGACAGAGGCCGAACTGGGCATCACCAACACTCCATCCCCTGCCTCTGGCCAGTGGCCTCCAGTGGAAGGGACCCTTCCCGCAGGTGGAAGAAAGCAAGACCAATCAGGTGTGAGAGCCTTCCAGTGGCCAGATTGAGGCGCAGATACCGAGGAGGGCTGAGGAGGAGCTCAGATATGTTTTTCTCCTGACACCTGCCCTGGAGCTCAGTCCTCAAGGCTTCAAAGGAAGAGTCTCAGGGCCCAGATAAGGCAACTCAGTCGTCAAACACAGTCATCGCTTGGGCACTAGGTACCCGAGAGAGGAGAAAAGCAAGCTGCAAACTGCTCAAGGCAGAAGGCCTGCTGCCCATGTTAGGACCACAGGGGCGTGGAGCCTGCTGGCCATGGGCACAGGGAGCAGGCCCAGGGAGGCCAGAGTGGGAAGGCCTTGGAGCCTGGCTGAAGTCCGCACTGACCAGGTGGCCGCTGAGCAGAGACCAGGAAGGGCAGTGGTCACCTGAGAGCCCTGGAAATCCCCTGGGACAATGGCACCTCCGACTCTAGGTGCACCCATGCATCTGTGTGTGGGGGAACCCTGAGGCTGCGGGAGCTGAGTTGCCTCCCGCCCGTAGCAAGCCTCCACCCTCCTGGCTCTGCCTTTCTGTCCTCAACATGTTCAGCCTCCCCTCTTGTTCTGCGACACCTGCTGGCCCCATGCACCCTCTTCTCCCCCCAGAGTGCTTTCGCCACTCTCGGAGCTTGCTTACGGCACAGGGCAAAACTTCCTTTTTTGGCGTGTGTCCCCAGTTCTTTTGGACTAATGTCTCTGTGGCCATTTCGAAGACTTTTGCTAAGGTTTCCCCTCTGCATACGCCACACACAAGAGGTGACTGAGAGCCGGCCCTGCAGGTGAAACCCAGAAGTCTAAAGCAAAGCTCCGGCCCTGAGCAATGGAGAAGCCAGTTACTGACGCAGTGCGCTTGCAGTCCGCGGAGAGCCGCAGGGACTAGCAGAGCTGGGTGCAGCTGGAGGGAGAGAAGACCAGCAGGGCTCCCTGAGAGAGGTGCCAGTGGAGCTGACCTTAAAGAAGGTCGGGTGTGAGGAAGGGGAAGGCGAGAAGGCATTCTGTGGAGGCTGTGATCACAGTGTCAGGCTTCTGCATCGATCATCCATGTAGGAGGCCAGGGGAACTTCATTAGGTGATGGCCATGGAAAGAACGAGAACACATAACTATGTGAAGGCCAGAAAGTCAGTCTCTGGGCTCAGAGCCCTGGATTTCATATCTGTGAAATGACCTGAGGTCTAACTCTGGCTTTGCCAGGAACTGCCACAAGTGCTTCGCCTGTAAAATGAAGGACTGGGCAAAATGTCTCTAACGGTCCACACTATTCTAGAGCAAGGAGAGAAAGGACTCAGGTGACTCTAGGCTTCCGAAGAACAGTCCCAACAACAGGAGGTGAGAAATCAGGAGAGGAATCAGGTTTGGGGAGAAGACTTGAGTTTTAAGTAAACAGGCTGGACCCCACCCTGACCCTGCCTTCCACTAGGCTGACTGGGTCTGTCCCACTGCGTCCCCTCCTCTGGGAGCGTGACCCCGCTGGCAGGAAGGTCAGAGCAAGGAAGAGGAACTGGCCTTTGCTCTCTGAGACTTGTCAGCTTCTCCCTCGGTGAATAAACACCTCTGTTGTCACCCACACGGTCTTTCTGGAAGAGGAGCTGATGCTGCAGAGTGCTTGAAGGCTGGGGTGGAATCCCCTAAAGGGACAGTTGAGTTTCCATCATCCCAGGGTAAGGGAAGCTTGAGCAATAAATTGTTGGGAAGTAAATTGAAATGTGGTTCCTTCATGCCCGGGTTCCTGCACCTACGTGAGTACCTGGTTCACAGGCAAACCTCCGGTGAGTGGTTCAGATGGGGGCATCATGCTTAGGCATGAACACAACCCCTTGGGAATAGGATTCCCCAGGCTGGGGACCTCGGGCACCGAGGTGAGAGGCTCCCTGGCTGGGAGACAGCTGCCGCGGCCAGGGGTTGGGGCCAGGACAGGGATGGATGGAGATGGTCCTGGGAGACAAGGGGTTGGCTCAGAGAGACTGAGTGGGGGTTTGGGGATGGGGTGGATGTTCCAAGCGTAGAGGGGAGGGAGGGCAGAGGGCACTCCAGGCAGGGAAGGAGACACATAGGCCCTGGCTGAGGGGCTCTGCCTGTTTGGCGGGGTGTGAAGCTGGAGAGGCAGGCTGCGGTCACAGGGCAAAGCTCTGAATGCCAAGCTCAGAGCCAGACTAGATCCTGAAGCTGCCAAGAGCAGGGAAGGCTGTGAGCAGAGAGGGGAAACCATCTCCAGCACTAGGCACAGACGTGGCCCTTATTTGTCCACGCAGGGCACTTGAAGTCCCCAAATGAGCCGTGGCCTGTGGTCAGAGGGCAAGCCCACACTACCTCCTGCCTCGACTCGCCTTGCCTTCACGTCATGCCCAGACACTTATATTTCTGACTTCAAGGCCTTGGTATGTATGAAATTCTTGCCCCTCCTTTGGCAGCCCTGCCCGCCTCTCTGGCCACAGTTTTGAGTTTGTACCCTTATTCTTACCCTTTTATGTCTGCCTTTCTTGGGCCTTCAGCACAATCTGTCAAGATTAATTTGACACCAAACTGGCTTTCTCTAGAAAGAGGAAAGGCAGGGAAACTTCTAGGCACGAGAGCAAAATTCATGTCATATGGGAAGAATTACTGTGACCCCTTCCTTAAGGCAGTTAGAGTCTTCTGTGTCCCGTGACAACCCATTGGAGAAAGAAGCCATTTCTTGAGGCACAGGTAAGTAGGAATATGGATTCTGGCCCATGGAATCTGGTGCTCCCCTGGCCCTTCCCTGTTTTGTTCTGTAACTGCAAATGAGACACCTTCTTCAAGCCACGAATAGGACCCTCATCACTTCCAGAACCTGCTTTCTCTGTTTACCTCTGCTCTGCTTGGAAAATTCTTAATTTACATCTGGAATTAGGTATGGGGTAGGACATTGGGTCCAGTTATCACATGGACCTTTATTCTCTTGTAGGAGCCTCTCGGGGCTGGGAAGATAGGTTTCTGTCACCTTCCTTACTGGGGACAAAATGCACTATTTCCTGCTTTTAATTCACATCTGTAGTTGATCTTGGAATTGGTCACAGTACTTTGTGTGGCCAGGACACTAAGTGCACTTCCAGACTCAAGGACGAAACAATAGGTTGCTCTGTTTTCTCAGAACGCTTGGAGTCCTGAAGCCTGGTCCCCACCACCACTAGGCAGTGCCTGCCCTTCTTTCTGTAGCCCAGCCCTTCTGCCCAGAGCATCTCTGCCCTGGGTTCAGCGGAGCCCTTGTTCACTCAGGACAGAGCATCTCAAGCTCTGGTCCAGGAGCCCCAAGGCAGCAAGGAGCCTGCCAAGTGGGGAAGACATCACAGAGCTCTGCAGCCAGAGATCTTAGTAAGGAAGACAACTTCTGCCCAGACAGCAACATCACTTTTTTCCCCAGTCCCTGGCACAGAGGCTGCCCCCACCCCCCGCCCTCCCGCCATCTCAACCTGCTAAGAGAACACACGAATATGTCACTTTATCTCTGGCAAGTCCTTGCTGAGTCATGCTGGTCAGAGAACTCGGGGCCTCTAGACAGAACAGCTTGTAAGTCTTCACACAGGGCAGAGTCTTGATCTGTATGGCAC
The DNA here is from genome assembly GCF_030435805.1 of Mustela lutreola. Lineage (NCBI taxonomy): Eukaryota > Metazoa > Chordata > Mammalia > Carnivora > Mustelidae > Mustela > Mustela lutreola. The sequence goes on along the minus strand of NC_081299.1, from coordinate 109,544,256 downwards.
GTCAGCTGGAAAACAATTTGAACAGCATCGTCAGCCATAACACTGACCACCTTTTGTACAGGACTCTGAGCTCACATACACATGCTATCATCTTTATTTTGGTTTTTACAATAACCTACGAAGTAGAGAAGCTGGGCACTGTTGTTAGTCCATTTTTAGAGATGACAAAGCTGAAGCTGAGCATGCCTGAGGCCACACAGGTCCCCAAATAGCAAAAAAAGGAACTGGAGTCTGGATTGGTGCCGGTTCTCCAGCACTTCGTCTCTTCAGGACCAGGTGCCGAGTATCACCAGCTCGCAGTGGCAGCAACAGCTCGGACCACCGTGGGCTCCCCAGGGCCTGGTAGCTGCAAGGGCATGTGGATACTTTTGAATGTTCTCTAAGATCCTAATGACAAGGCTGATTGGGAGCTTGCATCAGAGGGACAGGTGCTGGCCAGTCCTTCCCATCCCCGGAGACAGGTACCATTTTATTAAACCTGTTAAATTGGTTGTGTGGAGACTATCACAGAGGATATGGCCTGAGAAATCTTCCAACTTAGCAGACAATGAATATCCACAAACATCTCAGAGGACTGGTCCAGAAGCCCTAGCTTTATGGCCATGTCTCAAACACATATGGAAGAAGATATGTATATGAGCCCAAACCACTTAACACATTTGTCAAAGTACCGACAATATTATAAACCTAATGGCTGCCAAGTTCTGTCCAATCAATTCACTCAATTCCACTGACATTTGCTGAGTGTGTCCGGTCTGTAGAATGCCGAAGAACAGACAGACACGTGCTCAGGGAGGTACTGAGGAAAAGTCTGTCACCGAGGACCAGGGACCTACCTGAGGGGCACTATTAGATTGAAATATGGAACTCAAATTGAGAAGAATTCTAACTTTGGGAGTTTCAGACCACATTTAATGTCTCCAGAGCAGTGACTAGGAAACCAGAGCGTCCCACTGTGTCTTGGTCCTTGGTCCTTGTTTGCTGTTAGCAAACAGGTCACATTCTGTTTCTGTGTCATTTTATGACCCTAGAGCCCCTGGAGCCATGCTAGGACAAGACAGCTATCAGAGCTAGAATGTGGCCAGAGCTAAGACGGTGCTCCCTATTTCTCATTCATGGGCTCATCCCGTAAGCTTTTATTAAATGCTGCTATGTGCAGAGTGAGGTGCCCAGTGGTCCCACCCACCGGGTTCCTCGCAGGGAAAAGGTCACAATCGGCTGTTTTAATAACCTGTGGGAAGTGAGCTGAATGGGCCAAGGCAAAGCCTAATGGTCAGAAGAATGGCCTCAGTGAAAGAAAACAGCATGAACCAATGTGACAGGATACTGGGAATCAACAGCTGGAGACCAGCCTGGTGTGTAGCGATTGGGAAAAGAGCGGCTCTTCTGGAACAAAGGAGTTGAGCAAACCATGATTCCGAGAGGCAGAAAAGCCAACACCAGGCTTTCTGAAAATGGTTACTGTGACCACAAGCCAAAAGACAGATGATTTCATACGGGTTCCTGGGCCCCACCTGTGCACAGCAACATTATCTGGAATAAGGACAATGTCTCACAGGAAACAGTTAAAATTTTTACTTACTTCAAAACACAACTCCCTTAATCTACTACTAGAAAAAAAAAAAATGATTAAGCCAACTCAGCTAAATTTCTCAAAAATCTGTACATACATACATACATATATAGAAAATAGCTTCGACCTGTGAGATTTGGGGCAGACTACTGCATTTCTCTTGGTGGTGTTCTTTGCAGATCTGTTAAGATGAGCACCGTGCACAGAGTAAGTGCTGTACACATACATGTTAGCTCTATTATCATTAAACTGCTGTGTTACATTCAAAGTCAGACGGATACTCAGCCTGTCCCCCTCTTTTTCTTTTATCTGGCCTATCTCTACAGATGCTTTTGGGTGAACATCTAATTCTCACACAATCTTTGAAAAACACTTCTTTTTATCCCCAAGGCAATGTCCACAGATTTAATCTGGTACTTCACAAGTTGCTGAGCCATAGAAAATTCTTTCCTTTGTACGATATTTTCAGACCACCGAGTCACAGGAGGTGACAGCTGTAGTAAATCTTGTGGGCTCTTCAGTCCACAGCCACTTCTTAATGGAAAGGACTATTTCTGACCTTCAGTTCATGGCAGTTGCAAATGTCAAAGGCAGATCTTTTCCCTCCTCTCCCAGGCTCCCTCCTGTTCGGCAGTTTGCCTCCTCTTAGATAAATGAATGCTGATGGGATGTCATTCCCCGGACACTGAAAGATCCCTGACCTAAAATATCTTCCTCTGGCCCTGTGGGCTGGGTGTTTCGTCACCTGTGTTGTGCTCTAAGGCCTGAGCAAAGGGGGGCTTCCCCTCCAAACCCAGGACTATAAATACGTCTCTGGGTTAGGACTGTATCATCAACAATCCCTAGATAAACTAGCCCTCCTAGGAGGGCAGCATTAACCCATTATCTCCCCAAGCTCTTTAGGAACACATGACCATTGCTAAAGCTTTTTTTTTTTTTTTTCAATATTTTATTTATTTTATTTGACAGAGAGAGAGATCACAAGTAGGCAGAGAGGCAGGCAGAGACAGAGGGGGAAGCTGGCTCCCTGCTGAGCAGAGGGCCCGATGCGGGGCTTGATCCCAGGACACTGAGATCATGACCTGAGCGGAAGGCAGCGGCTTTAATCCACTGAGCCACCCAGGCGCCCCTGCTAAAGATGTTTTAAGGAGAGGCACAAATTCGAGGCTTGTAGACAAATCTGATCAATAGTCATGTTTTGTGGAGTGTACTTACTGTCCTAAGAAATTTTTTTAGTGACTTTTTGATATTTTCAAACCAGGGTATAACTTCTCCTGAAAAAAAAAAACAAAAACAAAATACAGAAGCTCTCGCAACATGGTCTTGAATCCCCAGAAAATCACAGCAGTCTCTGGTGTCCCCACTCGGCTTACCTACCTGCCCACAGGCCTCTGAGCTGCAGTGAAAAGTTGGGAGAGAGGGCCTGGGCACCTGGGACTCATTTGTTCTGTAACATTCCAATTCAAATATTTATTTTAACCCTACAAATACGGGGGGGGGGGGGAGCACAAAGTATGGAAAAATAGAGATGATACAAAGCAGCCTAAATAGTCCTTGTCTGGAAAGAATGTAAGGATTTATTGAGAAAACAAAATATGCATGCTGGGTTTCAAATAAGGAAACAATTCTTACATTTTAAAAGCACATTGTATTTTCCCTTTCCTCATCTTTTCCAGATAACATTTATTTTGGTTGAGTTCAAGTGTTTAGTTCCCCATGGCTAGCTGTCTCCAACTAGACCCAGCTCCTTGAGGCCATATGCTGTCTTCTGTGTCCTCAGCACTAAGTGCAAAAAGGTGCTTTAGAATCCTTAGGTGTGGGCGCCTGGGACCCTATGATTTTGTGGGATGTAAGAGGTTGTTTCTGGAACTTCTATTTTTATGTTTTTCTTCTTTTTTTTTTTAAGATTTTATTTATTTATTTATTTGACAGACAGAGATCACAAGTAGGCAGAGAGGTGGGCAGAGAGAGACAGAGAGAGAAGGAAGCAGGCCCCCTGCTGAGCAGAGAGCCCAATGAGGGGCTCCATCCCAGGACCCTGGGATCATGACCTGAGCTGAAGGCAGAGGCTTTAACCCACTGAGCCACCTGGGCAGCACCCTCCCTCTTTTTTTTTTTAAGATTTTTTTTTTTTTTTTGACAGAGAGAGATAGCAAGAGAGGGAACACAAGCAGGAGGAGTGGGAGAGGGAGAAGCAGGCTTCCCACCAAGCAGGGAGCCGGATGTGGGGCTGGATCTGAAGACCGCCCCCTCCATCACGACCTGAGTGGGAGGCAGATGCTTAAGGACTGAGCCATCCAGGCGCCCCCATGTTTTTGTTTTTCAAGAGAAGCTATGAAATATCTGGTTTTAAAATATTGAAAAGTCAATGTAAAAAACAAAGTTTGATAATACTGAGCACCTGGGTGGTGCAGTCCACTAAGCTTTAGTGTCTTGGTTTTTGCTCAGATCAGGATCTCAAGGTCCTGATATCCAACCCAGAGTCCTGGTTCTGCATTCAGCACAGACTGCTTGAGTATTTTTCTCCCTTTCCCACTGGCCCTCCCACTAGTGCTGTCTGTCCGCCTGTCTCTCTCTCTCTCTCTCTGAAATAAATGAATAAATCTAAAAGAAAGAGAAGAAAATACTGAGTAGACCCAACAATGCACGACTGTGGTTCACAAGTAGATGGCAATTAAAAATTTTAAATAGTAGTGACCATTTCTTCTCTATGCCAGCCATTTTGTATAAATTATTGTTTTATTAACAAAACTAATAACATAACAAAGCTCCTGAGTGAAAATTCAAACAGTATATAGGCGTATGGACTAAAAAGCAAAAGTCTATTTTTTCCTCCGCAGGTGTTGCCACCCATTCCGGGTTTGGGGTGCATTCCTCCAGCTACGGATGGACAGACATATCTGCAATCTTGTCATAGTTTTCAGATTAGTCCCATTTTACAGATATGAGGAAACTGCAGCACAGAAAGGTGGGAGTCTTCCTCTAAGATCACGGAGCTGCTCCTGGAGGGAGCCAAGATTCAAATCCAGATCCTATGACTCACAGGTCAGCGCATTCTTTCTGCTACGCCCCATGTGTAAAATTTTGTGGATAAAGAAACCGAGGCTCATGGAGGTCTCCGAGCTGTGTCACACCACACAGCTCGCAGCCCAGTCCCGGAGAGGCAGGGGTAACCGGGCTCTCAGAAAGGCGAGCGCGGGGACACCCGCTGGCCCGGGGTCCCATGGCTCATCCCGCTGCAGCGCGCAGCTCCTCTCTGCGCGGGGCTCGCCCACGCCGCTCGGCGCCCATTGCGCAGCCCGCTCCGACCCCGCTCGGGAAGCCAGGGTCTTGGGAGTCCAGAGCCCCGGCCGGGTGCAGCGTACGAGCCCAGCTACGGCTGCCTCCGCAGGGGGTAGGGACCGCCGCGGCTTCGCCCGAGCCATGGTCCGGAGCCCGGCACGCGGAGGTGGTCGAGGCCAGCAGCCCTGGGGTGGGTGGCCCAGACGAGCAGCGGGTGTGGGGCCGCCGGGGGGCGCGGGCTGGGCGCGTGGCGGGCGGGGCGCCGGCGGGCGGGGGCGGGGGCGGGCGCGGGGGCGGGCGCGGGGGCGGAGCCGCGGCCAGAGGCAGCAGTGTCCCGAGCCCGGCTCAGGGGCCGGAGTGGCCGCCACGGAGCCAGGCTACCTCCAGGCAGCGCCCGGGCACAGAAGGGTTAACGGGCCACCGGGGCCCGCGCAGAGCAGGTACAGACCCCGTCGGGACCCCCGGTCCTGGCCGCCCTCTCTCCCGGGTCCCGTTAGAGTCCCCGCCGCGCGCGCCCGCGCAGCCCCAGCTCCCCGCGTCCCGCGGTCGTGCCCCAGCCGCGACCCCGGCCCCAGCTCTGTAGCCTCGGAAGATCTTCTAGTTCCTGGGGTCGAATTCCTGGGGAGGGGGTTTCGGATCCTGTGGAACTCTGGCCCCATCACCCCGGCGGAGAATCCGCCAAAATTCCTACTAAGTCACGGAGTAAAGTTGGAAAACATACCCAGGACCTCCCCGCACTCGCCGGCGCCTCCTTCGAGGATGTGTGCCCCTGTCACCGCCCGTAAATCCAGGAGCTGGGGTCAGGGACGCTGGGAGGGTTGCGCAGGGGTGCCCTTGATCTGGCAAAGCCTGATGACTGGAAAGGAAGGACACCTGTTTGGATCGTCCTCCAAAACCCATGAATGGAGGGCACAGTGAGGACCAAGGAGTTCTGACCCAGGGCAGGGACTCTCCAGCCAGCCCTGAAACACGCTGCCCTACCCTCTCCCTTGCAGCAGCAGCCCATTTTCCAGAAGTGGGTCCCTCTGGGGTTGAAGGGGTTAGCCCTGCCCAGGTCTGTCCTTGATCCTCACTGGCTGGTGTGGAGGTGTGGCCAGGAGGGGCCCAGGTTTGTCCAGACCAGGGTCCGGCCTGCCACGGGGATGACCACTTTTGACCTCTCCTTTCCTCACCATGGGCAGTGAGACACACCAGATGAGGAACATGAAAAGGGGTGAGGAGCACAAATGTGTGTCTGTTTCTGCAGTGGAGGGGGTGTGGGTCCCCTGCCCAGCTGTGCAGGGGGTGGGGTAGGACTTTTCCAGACAGGGAGCCAGGCCTGGCCAGGGCTCCAGGAGTTCACGTCACCCCCACCCCCCACCCCTCACTTCTCCAGGGAACTGCCAAAGCCAAACCCAACTCAGGACAGGATTATGTGTACTGGGTAGACCCATAGAGAGAGAGACAGCAAGATGGGAGGGCCGGTGCTGAGAGGGTCAGAGAGAAGCAGAGCCTGAGAGGGAGTGGAGAGGGTACCCAGCAGTACAGAAGGGGCAGACAGTGACCATCAGCCCCATCTCTCCTCTTTGACCTCAAGCAACAGGGCCAGGGAGAGAGCTGAAGGATTGGGTGGACCGTTGGCCCTTCTCTGGAACCCCTACGCCCCCATCGGGGTGGAGTTGCTGACCTCAGTGGCTAGCCCAGCCAGGGGAAGGAGCAGCCATCAGCAACTCCTTCCTAGCCCCAAACAGCTGAGGTGACCCTGGGAATTCAGGCTCGGCCTTTGCAACCCCCCCCCCAAACTTCCAGGTCTTGGGGTCTCAGGGAGGGGAGTGGGACTGAGAGTGTTGCTACCCCCAAGTACATTCCTGCCCTTCCCTCTGTCATTTTCCTGCCCCTAAGCTGGCCCACCTCGGCATTAGCTCCTTGGATTCCTCTCCCGGGTGCCTTTCAGATCCAACAGAAACATTTTTTTTTTTCCTGGAAAGCAGAACTAAGAGCGGGTTGAGGAGTGGGGGTGGGAAGGGCTCCTACTGAGCAGCAAGGGGCTGGAAAGGACTGGGGAAGCGGTGGCTTTGAGACCAGGCTAGGGTTCCAAGCTCCACTTCCCTGATGATGAAAGCTAGACTTCAGGATGGACTTCCTGGCTCCTCGGGATGATAGGACTATGACTGGGGAGCAAGGGCTGCATCTCTCCTTCCCAGGTTTCCCCAGCCCATCATCACCTGGCCTGAAATGAGCCCTCACTGAACCAGTGCTGAGGGATGCTGGTCCCTAGAGGGAGGTTAAATGAAATGGGAAAATCTCCTGGTTCTCTAAGAGATTAAAGCATCAGCCCATTTAGTTTATCTCTTGGCTACAAAGTGAGGCCAGCAGAGATGTGCCAGGGAGTTCCAGAAGGAGCCTAGTTAAAATAAAACGGAAGAAGAGGCTGGGAGGCAAGTAAGAACAGGAAACCTCAAGGGACTTCGTCTTAGCTCCTTAGAGTAGGTATCTGCTGTCCTCACCCATGCCTTCCTTAACTGTCCAGGACCTTCCAGAGGGCAGGAGGCAAACGAAGTAAAAAATAATCTTAAGGGAGACACGTGTGCATGTATGGCCTGAGCTGGCCGGTAAACAGTCACTAGTCCAGAGGAGGGAGGAGGGAGGAGGGAGGAGCTGAGAAGTCCCTGCAGGCTGAGGGGAGGGGACTGTGCCACAGTTGGGAGGTTGAGGTCAGACCCCTCACCCTCTAGCGGACAGGAAAGGGCAGCATTACTTCCCGCTGTTACCCTTAGGGTTATAAAGGGGTGGGCCAGTCTTCCTCCACCCCTCCATCCTCACTGGGAGATGTCCTTCTGAGGAGCCATCCCTGCCAACCCCTGGCTTTCTGGAGCCTGGAGAGGTAACCACCAGGCTTCTGTCCCTACAGAGCGCGCCCACTCCAACCCAGATGCCTGAGTAGTGTGTTTACTTCCGGTCCCCTCTCCCAGGCCCGGGGCATCGAGGGAGGAGCGATGGAGAAGTGGGCGGGCAGGTAAGTATGGGGCTGCGGGCAGAGGGGCGGCTCTGTCTCTGCAAGTGAGGGAAGGCCATTACTGGGCTGGGCGGGGGCAAGTAATAAGAAGCATCTGCTTTCTGAGAAGCTGGTATTAGGATGTGGGGAGCCTGCTGAGGGGGAGGGGGCGTCCTAACACCATCTCTGGCTGGTTTGCAGGCCTCAGTTGTGTCTGATGCTGCTTCTGTCCTTCCCTGAGCTCGGCCTGGATCAGGAGGTGCGCCAGGGACCAGAGGTTGTGATACTGTCATTCTCCCTAGCACCCACCCCACTTCTTCAGGCCGGGCCTCCCGTTTTCTGAAGCTTCTGATAAAACATGGCGCCTTTCACATTTGCCTTCTCTTCCCACTCCCCCACCAACTCCTTGCCAAACAATATCAAGTCTCACCTCTGCTATTGACTCTGACCTTGGACCAGTAACAACTGCCCCCACCCTCGGGTCCCGGACTAGATACCCTTGTACAGTTCCCTCGAAAATCCTTCTAATTTTGTCTGACTTTTTTGTCCACATAGGTGTTGTCTGGACACTCTCTTCAGACACTCCCCGAGGAGGGCCAGGGTCCTGAGGGTGTCTGGGGTCCTTGGGAGCAGTGGGCCTCTTGCTCCCAGCCCTGTGGAGTTGGGGTGCAGCGCAGGAGCCGGACATGTCAGCTCCCTACAGCTCAACTCCACCAGGACCTGCCCTTCCCACCCCGGCCCCCAAGACATCCAGAAGCCCTGCTCCCCCGGGGTCAGAGCCCCAGACCTCAGACTTCCCGAGGAACCCTCCCCCTGTACAGGCCACAGCCTCGGGGAAGAGGTGGCCCACGTCGAGGTCCTACTTCCCAACTAGGGAGAGCAGAAATCCGGGAGATTCCAGGAGCTCGGAGGTGAGGGGTGGGGCTTCGAGGGGGAGGGCGGAGCCTGTCGTGTGGGGTAGGGCTTCAAGGGAGGGCGGGGCCTTGCTTGAGGGGCGGGGCTTAGCAAATGAAGGAAAGGGAGCAAAGGATGCAGGGCTTAGGGAGGCTTATCTTGGGTGCTAGAAGTAGGCTGGAGAGGCTGGGCAGGAGTTGGCCAGAGCTCTGACCCCATGTCTGCTACACATTCTTAGGTCCCGGGTTCGAGACCCCATCAAGCCAGGAATGTTTGGTTACGGGAGAGTGCCCTTTGCTTTGCCACTGCATCGTAACCGCAGGCACCCCCAGAGACTGCCCAGAGCTGAGACCTCCCAGACCTCAGATCTTCCATCCCTGACTCCAAGAACAGAACCATTCTCCACAAACCACACAGCTCAAACTCAGCTCGCTCCTACAGAACTTTCTGCCCGGCCCCCACACCCCCCAGCAGAACCTCCAAGCCCTGAAACTACTCAGACAGAAGTGCCCTCTAGAACGAGGCCTTTCCCCACGCAGCCCCACCCCAGAGCCCAGGCCTCTGGCACAGAGCCTGCCTCGTCCATCCCCTACCCAGGAGAAAGTAACTCCTTCCATGTGTCCCCTCAGCCAAGAATGCCAGATTCTCAGGGTTCGGCCAGTTTCCAGGTGGCTGAGAGATACCCTAATCTTTTCCTTTCTGTCCCTCGGGGCAGAGGCCACCAGAGCCAGGAGCACTGGAAACCTGGGGGGAATCTCCATGGGTCCCTCATGGAGCCTGCCCCCCACTATCCAGATGGCTGGCTGCCTCTGCTGAATGATGGCCCCCACTCCAGTTCGCTCTGGAGCCTCTTTGCTCCCAATAGCCCTGTGCCAAGGTGTTCTGGGGAGAGTGAGCAGCTGAGAGCCTGCAGCCAAGCGGTGAGTTCTTCCTTGGACCATCCCCTCTCCAGACTTGCACTTCTGCTTTCCTTGGCCCTAAGTCTGGGTCCTTAGCTTGTCAGATCTGGACCTGAGGGTGAAGGGCCTTGGCATCTGACCTCCTCAGGGTAGGGGCATTGGAGCTCTTCCACGGACCTGACCTCCCCCCCAACCCCAAATCCAGCCCTGACCCATACCCCCATTTTCCTCCCCAGCTTTGACTCCTCTGTATCTCCCCACCTCAGCCCTGCCCCCCTGAGCAGCCAGACCCCCGGGCCCAGCAGTGTGCCGCCTTTGACTCCCAGGAGTTCATGGGCCAGCTCTACCAGTGGGAGCCCTTTACCGAAGGTGAGGTTTCCGGCCCCCCTCCACCCCCCACCCCGGGAAGATGAGCTGGTTTCAGACTGGGGGATGATGGGGAGAGAGAGACACCAGCCCCTCTATTTCTCTTCTGTAGGCCCTTGCATTTCTCCTCTGTAATATTTTCTTTCTTATTTCTCAGGGTTGGGGTGAAGAGACAGCACAGGCTGGGAAAGGGGAGTGGGTTTCCGACAGGGCCCAGCTGTCAGATGGTGAGGGATAACCCCGCAGAGGGATCAGGCTGGGAGAGGGAGTATACAGAAGTGCCCTACGGCTGCCTTCCTCCAGGAAGAAGTCCATCCCAGGAGGTGGACCTGACAGGAGGAGGGCATGGCCAGAGAGATCCTGTCCGGTGATGACATCAGAGTGGGGGTGTACCGTGGGCCCTCGCTAATACTAGACCACTTGTTCCCAAGTTACTGTCCACTTAATTTTCGGCCTGTGTCAACCCAACGCCAAGAAACCCCTTCATGAGCTCATGTAATCATAGGTTTCAGGTATCTGTTCTCTCTCACAGCTCACAACCCCTTTGCTGATCTCAGTGACCTCAACTGACCTGACTCAGTTTTTGTATGACCCTCAAAGCAACCTTTCAGAATACAGATTTTTTTTTTCCCTCCATCCATGGCGACGTAGGCGAGCTCAGGATGTCCTATAGCCAAAATGGGACCTTTGCCAGCCCCCCAGCCGGGACCCCAGCTAACCACTCTCCCACCCTGCTTCTTAGTTCAGGGCTCCCAACGCTGTGAACTGAACTGCCGTCCCCGTGGCTTCCGTTTCTATGTCCGTCACACGGAAAAGGTCCAGGATGGGACCCTGTGTCAGCCTGGAGCGCTAGATATCTGCGTGGCTGGACGCTGTCTGGTGAGAGAGGATGGAGTGTGTGTGTGTGTGTATGCACACATGCGTGCACACACGTGGGCATGCGCACAGTCTCCTCAGTCATCATCACAGAAACAAAACCCCAAGCTGACATTGCAAAAAGGAAAGTTCTCACCTACCCAGCTGGAGGTGAGAGCAGAGCCGGAAGTGAATTGCAGGAAGGAACCCCTCAGGCGCGTGCACGCTTCCCTGAGGCTGGCTGGGGGTGATGGGCTGGCACAGGAACACCTTCTCCCTCACAGTGTAAAGATCGAGATGCAGGGTGAGCTGGAGGGTCCCGAGAGGACCAGGCAGGGTGTGGCGGGGTCTGGCTTCAGGTAGCCCCTGCCTCACTCTCCCCCAGAGCCCCGGCTGTGATGGGATCCTCGGCTCTGGCAGGCGTCCAGATGGCTGTGGGGTCTGTGGAGGGGATGATTCCACCTGCCACCTCGTCTCAGGGAACCTCACAGACCGGGGGGGCCCTCTGGGCTATCAGAAGATCCTGTCAATTCCTGCCGGAGCCACGCAGCTCCAGATTGCCCAGCTCCGGCCCAGCTCCAACTATCTTGGTGAGCTCTCCAGATTCTCCGAGTCTTGGGTCCTGTTCCACTCCTGGTCTCTTGGTTCAGCCCTCCACAACCCCACTGAGCACAGGAAATGGACCAAGCAGAGAGAAGTCAGGGGCTCCTTCCCTTGCGGAGGTGGGAGGAAGCCGAGAGAATGCGGGGTATCGGGCTCTCTGTGGCTAAGTGGGGTGTAGGTGGAGGACATTATGACTGACCCTGTGCCCTGACCTCCAATCTTCAGCCCTTCGAGGCCCTGGGGGCCAGTCCATCATCAATGGAAATTGGGCCGTGGATCCCCCTGGGTCCTACACGGCCAGTGGAACTGTCTTCCTGTACAACCGGCCTTCCCGAGAGGAGGGCAAGGGGGAGAGTCTGTCAGCCAAAGGCCCCACGACCCAGCCTGTGGATGTCTATGTGAGCTTGGGACCTGGAAAAGCTGGACTGCTGGAGAGGGGGGCCTTTCCCTCTGGGGGCAAAACTGTGGGGCACAAGATGGCGGAGAAGGCTAGCAGTATGCCCCCCAGCCTCCTCCCCCAGACAATTCATTATCTTCTCTCTCCCCAGGTGATCTTTCAGGAGGAGAACCCAGGCATTTTTTATCAGTATATTATCTCTTCAGTTCTTCCAGACCTTGGGAGCACCACCCCAGAGCCCCACTTCCCCCAACTCCAGCCAGGTGAGACTCTGCTCCCCAGACCTAGGAGGTGGGGAGGGGCTGCCAGGGGAGCTTCAAGGCCGTGGGGGGTATTTGATTTGCCTACGCAACTGTCCCTGCACAGAGATTTTGAGGGTGGAGCCCCCACCCGCTTCGATGCCCCGCCCTGCTCGGACCCCAGGCACCCTCCAGCGTCAGGTGCGGATCCCCCAGATGCATGCTCCACCCCATCCCAGGACACCCCTGGGGTCTCCAGCTGGATACTGGAAGCAAGTGGGACACTCGGAGTGTTCAGCATCCTGTGGAAAAGGTGAGACTTCATGTACCAGCCTGTATTCTTGGCACCCTTAGCTCACATCCCCGACTTGGCACTCCTGATCCCACACCCTGGACTATGGTCCATGCCTTGACTCTGTAACAAGTCAGATCCCAGCATCTGGGACCCCACCGAGCTCTGAGCCATCCTGCCTCCTGCGGCTTCCCTCTCATCCCCTTCAGGTGTTTGGCGCCCCATCTTCCTCTGCATTTCTCGTGAGTCAGGGGAGGAGCTGGATGAACAGAGCTGTGCCATGGGCGCCAGGCCCCCAGCCCCCCTGGAGCCCTGCCATGGTCCTCCATGTCCCCCATAGTGAGTATGGCCCACAGGGAGGGCTAGGGTCTTAGGAGCACGAGAGCTGTCCCAGGCAGACACGTCCACACTGCCATAGGATCTCACCATGGGCTCTGCACCCAGCTCATGGGATCAGTGACAGTATTTGATTAGAAAGGCTTATATTCCTGGGATGCCTGGGTGGCTCACTCGTCTGACTGCCTGCCTTCTGCTCAGAGCATGATCTCAGGGTCCTGGGATGGAGCCGCGCATCTGACTCCCTGCTCAGCGGGGAACCTGCTTCTCTCTCTGCCTCTGCCTGCCCCTTCCCCTCCTTATGTGCACACACTCTTTTTCTCTCAAATAAATAAATAAAATCTTTAAAAAAAGAGAGAGAAAGGCTTACATTCCCTAGACAGGAAGAAAACCCTGGCAGCCTGAGCCCCACAAGGGACCTCAGACTCAAAGTGATGAAGACCCCCTCCCCTCTGTGGGCCCCCCCAGCCCAAGTCTGTCGCCCCTTCCCCACTACTCATCGCTGTTTCCCTGCTCCGTGTCTCTGCCTCTTTCACGTCTGCTGTGCATGCGCAGCTGGGAGGCGGGCGAGTGGACGTCCTGCAGCAGCTCTTGTGGCTCGGGCACCCAGCACCGCCAGCTGCGCTGCCGCCAGGAGTTTGGGGGCGGCGGCTCCTCGGTGCCTCCCGAGCGCTGTGGACACCTCCCTCGGCCCAATGCCACCCAGCCCTGTCAGCTGCGCCTCTGTGGCCACTGGGAGGTTCGCTCCCCCTGGAGCCAGGTGAGTGGGACCTGGCAGGGAGGCTGCTAGGTGAGGAAGGAGCCTAGGTGAACGGGCACCGGTGGGTAGGCACAGTGGTCTCTCCAGTCCTTTTTAATTAGCAGAGACTTTTTTTTTAACTAACGAGACCTCTTGAGAAGCCCCTATCTATAAATCCAAATAAGACCCTGGACAGGGTTTGGGGGCCCAGAGCCCATAAAGCCATGGAACCGCTCAGTCAGGGGTCAGAGGCAGGTCCTGGTTCAGAGGCCGTGGAGCTGGGAGCCCAGGGAGGGGGGGTTGCCGGGGGGCGTCGGGGGGGGGGTGTGTGGGGAAGTCTGGGAATCTTTCAGAGGCTCTCCTACCCTCAGTGCTCAGTGCGGTGCGGGCGGGGCCAGAGGAGCCGGCAGGTTCGCTGTGTGGGGAGCAACGGTGATGAAGTGAACGAGAGGGAGTGTGCGTCGGGCCCCCCGCGGCCCCCCAGCAGAGAGGCCTGTGACATGGGGCCCTGTACCACAGCCTGGTTCCACAGCGACTGGAACTCCAAGGTGGGCCCTGCACCCCTCGTCCCAGTCGTGCGTCCCTGGTGCCCCTAACCTAAGATCTTTCCAACACGTTTCCGTATGCATATACTCAGCAAGCCCTATTGTGGGCTAGATGCCACTCATACTGGGAACTGCGATATAAGTGAGGAAGAACTTGCATTAGGGTCCTCAGCCCCCAGGACAGGTTCCGCTTAGCTGGCTGGTAGTCGGGGCCCTCCCTAACTCTGGGGATCCAGGATGCATCACCCTCAGCCCCTCCTCCTTCCCCCCAAATCCATCACCTTCTCAACAGTGCTCAGCGGAGTGTGGGACAGGAATCCAGCGACGGTCTGTGGTCTGCCTTGGGAGTGGGGAGTCCCGTGGGGCAGGCCAGGAGGAAGCAGGAGCTGGGAGCACTGAGCAGAGCTGTGCACCGGGAAGCCGTCCCCCGGACATGCGTGCCTGCAGCTTGGGACCCTGTGAGATGACGTGGTGCTGGTATACGGGGCCCTGGGCCGAGGTGAGTGAAAAGCCTGGGACAGGGCTGTCCATCAGTGGGAGTCCCTGTGGGCTGGCAGGAGTCACCCCCGTTCTCCCTTCCTCTTGCACACCCTCCCATTCCTTTGCATCAGTGCTCCTCAGAATGTGGCTCTGGCACACAGCGTAGAGACATCATCTGTGTATCCAAACTGGGTATGGAGTTCAACGTGACTTCTCCCAGCAACTGCTCCCACCTGCCTAGGCCCCCTGCCCTGCAGCCCTGTCAGGGGCAGGACTGCTCCGACCGATGGTTTTCTACGCCCTGGAGTCCGGTGAGTGCCTGGCCCCCTTGTCCTACTAAGCGCGGACTTCAGGGAAGGGGAGGCTCCTCTCATGGCATCCCCACTGTGTCCTAGGACGAGGCCAGCTGCAGTCGGTTTATCATTGTCCCATTTCCATGTAGACATGGAGGACAGGTGGGCCCCGTCCATGTGGGATTTCATAATGTTCAGGAGAGGCCCCACATGCACACACTACTTTGAGAGAAGGAGGTGGCCTGGGGGTCAGGAGGAACCTGGGTCATAACAAAGGTCTGATTTGATAGCGGGGTGTCCGCAGTGCTCTCGCTCCTGCCAGGGGGGTATTCAGACGAGGGAGGTCCAGTGTCTGACCGCCAACCAGACCCTCAGCGTCCGATGCCCTCCTCACCTGCGGCCCTCCAGGAAACGACCCTGTAACAGCCAGCCCTGCAGCCAGCGCCCCGGTAAAGAGCCCTTCCCCCACCAACCCCCCAAACAGTGGAGTTAACTGAAGTATGGGAGGGATGAGAGAGGACCAGTGGGAGTGGGCACTGCATCTCCAGAGGGAAGGGTCTGGGTGACGTGCCCACTGGCCTCCTCTTGTCCCCAGATGATCAATGCAAGGACAGCTCTCCACATTGCCCCCTGGTGGTACAGGCCCGTCTCTGCGTCTATCCCTACTACACAGCCACCTGTTGCCGCTCTTGTGCCCATGTCCTGGAGCGTTCTCCCCCAGAGCCTGCCTGAAATGGGTACAGGAGACCCTCTCCTCATGGTTTCCTCATGCCACCATCAGTCACCCACCCATCAGCCCACTCTGTACTCTCTGGCTCTCCGGCCTGCCCTAGTCTCATCAGGGGTGTCCCCTAGGATGGTTGAAGGTGGCAAAGATGACTGTCAAGATATGTGGCTCTGTGTGTGTGTGTGTGTGTGTGTGTGGTGTGATGGTCCGTGTGCACACGTGCACCACATGGGTATTGGGGGCCTGCATGGATGGATGTGCTCATACACATACTATTTTTCAAAAAAAGAAGTGAAACAGACTGAAGAGGAGTGGAGAGTGGACGATGCCTGTTTCCCTGAGACTTTTCCAGGCTGAGAGGAAAGCAAGTTTGCAGCTCCTTAGTAATCCAAACTGCATAGCACCTGGTCTCCCCATCAACCTGACTTTGTGCCCTAAACTTCAGTTCTCATGTTCAGGCCTCACCTCTTCTAAAGCACCATTTACCATCTGATCCCTCCTCCCACACTTAGTCTCTCCATCCCTACCTCTCAGAATCAGCTAGGGATGGGCGTCAGCCACTGCCAGTCCTGCCTTACCCCAGGAAGAGAGACTATCTCCCCGGAGCAGGGACCAGCTGGGCAGAGGATGGAAAAAAGAAAAAAATAGAACAAGACACCCTAGCCCCTGCTTCCACTCCCCACCTCCGAAAATGGCTCCCCCCCCCCCAGAACTAATTTATTTTTTATTAAAGATGATTATGACAAATGAGAAACAGGCTCTTTATTGTCCTGATGGGAACCCATTCACCTGGGCCCTAAACAAGCAGTGTGAGGTCAGAATGAGCGGTGGCAAGGGGGAATAGTACCTATAGCCCAGGCAGAGAGAGTTTGGGCCCAGATAGGATGTTAAGTGAGCCTCAATCCCGGGAGGGGATCCTGGCCAACCATAGGCCCTGCAGGTTGGCCATCGACCACTAGAGGTCACCACTTCTCCCACTTTAGGTATGGAGTTGGGAGTTTGGTTCCAGCGCTGAGGAAAAACTGCATGGCCTGTGGTGGGTTTCTCCAGACTGAGTCTTTCTGTAAAGTCTCTTCGAATCCAGTAGCCCTGCTTTCTGTCTGGGGCTGAGCTGAATAGCAGTTGGCTTTGCAGGGGTCTTTTCTCCTGTTCTCTTTTCTTTGGCCCTCCCTGCCTGCTTCACCCATCTTTTCTGCCCTCATTTCCCATTTCCGCATTAAGCTCTCGGTTTCTTGCTTTTGCTAGGGTGGGGGAAGGGAAGTGACTTCTGCCCCTCCCTGCTTCCCTCTGCGGACAGGACTGGAGGAGGAGGAGCCTGGCCTGGCCCGGCTCTAGGGGACTTAGGGCGGGTCGAGGGTGGAGCCAAGGCAGTACTGGATGTCCTGCCAGAGACATTCTTCAGAGATGTATCATGCTAGTCTCCCTTCCTGCGGTCTTGTCATCGCCCAAGGTAAATAGCTTGCTAAAGGTGGTATGAGAGCGGGCAGCTTATTCCACAGTACGGACCTCTGCAATTCTGAGGTCTGAGTTCCAGATCTCTGCTTCTGGAAGCCAGATTTCCTGGGAGTCCCTGTGTCTAGGAGAGGAAGGGGGGCAGTGCAACAGAACCAGATTCATCCCCATTGGAAGCATCCCTCCCCCAGCTCTGCATCTCTACAAGTCTGACCAAGTAAGGCCATTAATAAAGGCCGGTGGAAACAGTTGAGCTCAGTGATGACCGTTTCCTTGAACACACTAAGACCCTGTGAAGGATACCAGAGTTGCCCAAGGATAGAAGATTTCTACTCTAGCAGCAGACTGGGGTCATGCTGTTGCCTGGGGACTTTTCCTGGGTTGGAAGTGGCTGAGAAGGAAGACTTTGGGCAACATCTTGGAAGAAAAATGGGTGAGGAAGGAGGCCAAGGGAGTGGAGGGAGAGGAAAATGAAACTGACTCACCCTGGGGGAAGGAGTGAGGAAAAGGGCAAGTGCAGTCTCGGTGTCTCTGTTCTGCCTTAAGAGGAGCTATTAGACATATTCTTCTGTCTCTGGGTGAACCTGTAAGGGGATCAGAGATGTGGGGGATCAGGGAGGGAAGTGGGCTCTGCCCCAGCCCAGTGGATACAGAGGGCAGAAGGCGGAGTCCCAAGACCGAGGGCGGGGGTGTTAGTGACTAGCTGGGGCCCTCCCAGCGATTCCTGGAAGCTGCAGCCTGGGTGGTGGCCCCAGCTCAGCTGACTTCTCCGAAGTTCCCCTCCCTCTTAGGGCCTCTTAGGGCTGTTGCTGGGCAGGTTTGGAGTTTGGCCCGAGTCTGAGAACCAATCACAGGTGGGGATCGCAGCCGCAGCCCCTCTTAGGGCACCCCCAGCTTCAGCACCTCCCTGCTCTTTGTGGCTGCCCCTGAGCTCCCTGACAGCCACCAGCCTCTGACTTCTCAGAATATGGGTTTTCGTTTGGGGGGTTGCCCCCTCCCCTTTCACTTTAAAGCTAGGATTCAGTGCAGCCCCTAAGGGTTCTTTCCTCTGGTCATGAAGTCAGTATGGGGTCAGTGTGGAAGCTTTCAGGAAGGGGACTTTGACCCGGAGCAACCCCTTTTCTTAGTCCCTTCTAGGGGAGTAGTGTGGCCAGACACCTCTCCTTTGACCTCTGAAACCCTCTAGAGGGACTTGGGAGAGAGGAAGCTGTGAGCCAAGGCCAGAGAGATGTGGTAGAGTGGCCCCGAGGTCTGGCATACTGGGGGGAATTTAGGGAAGGACGCAGAGGAAGTGGACCTCTGAGAATTGAGGTGGGGGTGGGGAGGTTATAGGAATAATCTTGGTAAGTACAAGAGAGATCAAGCGTGCAGAAACTGGCCAGCGTCATTTCTGAGTGCTTGCTGGGGGAAGGGGATTGTGGTTCTGTATCTGTACTTGGGGGTGAACTTGTGAGGTCTCAGTTCAGCTGGGTCAGAATTCCTCTCCTCTCGCCCCTCCCAGCTTCCCCAGGGTAACTACCCATTCGATAAGCAGCAGCCTTCAGACTAAATTTATCTCCTAGACTTCCCCACCCGCCTGGGCCTCCCTGCAAGCAGGTGCTCACAGCTGGGTCTGTGGAGACCAGCACTCTTCACTGAACCAGCTTCAACCTTCCTGCTAACTAGGGGTGCGACAGAGCGCAGGGCCCACAGGCTGCCCCAAGCGTGAGTGGCCAGCCTTGAGGCTCCCTCTGTCAGGAGCCCTAGAGAGCAGAAATATGGAGGGTCTAGACAGGGGGACAGAGAGGGAGGGATAAGAGTGAGAACAACGTGCAAGAAGCTCCCCTCCAGATTCTCTCTGACCAGATCCTCTTTCATTTCTCACTCTCCCCTTCTGCCTGGTTTTACAGATAGAGACTTCATTTTATTTTTACTTATTTTTTTTTAAAGATTTTATTTATTTATTTGACAGACAGTGATCACAAACAGGCAGAGAGGCAGGCAGAGAGAAGAGGAAGCAGGCTCCCCGCTGAGCAGAGAGCCCGATGTGGGGCTCCATCCCAGGACCCTGGCATCATGACCTGAGCCGAAGGCAGAGGCTTTTAACCCACTGAGCCACCCAAGCGCTCTATCTTTACTTATTTTTTAGACACTTCACTTTAACTTAACGTGCTCCCGCACTAGAGTGAACTGAGTCAGGGAGCCGCCCCCTCTCCTTGAAACACGGAGAATCAGCCTAGACTGGAGATTGTAGTTTGGGTGTATGTGGTAGGGGTTCCCAGGTTCCCACGCTCTCCTACCAACACCCCTCAAATCCACCACCTCTGGAGCTGGGAGGCAACTGGGTGGGCGAGTTAGAGAAGAGGGGGCTTATTTGTCACAGGCAGGTGATGAAGAGGTGTTAGCTTTAAAGGGTGGGGGCAGGGGAGGGGCTTCTTCCACAGGAAGTGGAAAGCCTCAGGAAAGTACCTAAGTCGGAGTCTATCGAGAGCAATAAACAGTTTGGGTTAACCTCAAACTAGACAGCACAAGTTCTGAATCTGACTTTGGGCCCTTGACCCGGGAGACTGGGGAAAATCTAGAGGGTGTTCTGGGGCTGAGGTCTGAAGGTAAAGAGAATTTGAGGGATGAATGGATAACACTAGTCCAGAACAAGGTGCGCATGAGGCATGGCAGTCAGATCCCAGTGAAGCAAGCAGGCCTCAGGGGACGGGGAGGTGTAGTAAGAAGCTGACAAACCAGGGGATTTTCTCAGGCAGCACCAGAGAACTGTTGGAGTGGCCTGGGGAAGAACCTCAGTAGTTAGAGGCGGGATGGGTGCAATTTAGGAAGATCCCTGCCTGGGGTTAGATGTGCAATGCTGTACTCTTCTGTGCCTTGCCTGAATCTCTTTGAGACACAGCTTCACAGGGGCACCTGGCTGGCTCAGTCAGTGTATGTTTGGGGTTGTGGGTTTGAGCCCCACACCGGGCGTACAGCTTACTTTAAAGAGAAAAAAAAAAAAAAAAAAAAAAAAAGACAGAACGCTATAGAACTTTGAGGAGGAAACGAAAACCAGGAAAGATGGTAGGATTATTCCTAAAATGGAGCAGACTGTGTCCCTGGGATCTGTGGGCTAAAAGGTATGGTGCCGAACGCCCTGCCACTGACCAGAGGGACAGAACTGATCTGCTCTTGGAACCAGAGTACCCCTCCTTTTTTTCATCTCTCCCTCCCCACCCTGCTACTGACTCCTGGTTGACCTGCGTCTTTCATCACATAATGTGACTCCTTTTTGGCTCTGGTAGGGGAGTGAGCAAACTTTTTCTCTGAAGGACCACAGAATAGGCCATAGTATCTCTCTGTTGTGACCAGTTGACTCTGCTCTTGTAGCACAAAAGCAGTCAGAGACAACCTGTAAACAAATAGGCCATGGCTGTGTTCAGATCAAATTTATGACACTGAAATTTTAATTTCATGTCATGTTAACATGTCACAAAGTGTTTTCCCAACCACTGAAACATACAAAAATCACACTTAGCTTGCTGGCCACATAGACACTAGGGCAGAGTTGGCAGGCGGGTAGTTTACAGACCCCTGGGACTTTTTCCATCTGGCTGAACTTCTGCTCCACCTGGCCATGGAGAATCCTGTTTGTGTCACCTCTGGCCTTCACAATATAGCTGTAGAACCCTTTCAAGGTCCTGTCTAATGATGGCTGCTTCCTAGTGGCTTCTTCAGTGACTTGGAAATGGCCGATAGAATAAACCCTTAAGGGACATTTCCTAAAATTCCCTATGTTTTGGATAAGTGCTTTAGGGTAAAGCAATTGTATATATTCTCTTTAAATCATCACAATAATAAAATAGGGAGGACAGTTAAATCCAGTTTATAGGGGAGAAAACAAATGCCTGAGACCTAAGGTAGTCTTTTCAGTCTTCAAATTCTACCTAATTCCTTTGTTCTATTACTCAATTTCACTCCCATAAGGTACCCTTTATCAAAATATTCAGTAATTTGGTCTGCAGTGATCCAGAACTTGGATGGCTGTAAGTGTTTTTGTTGTTTTCAAATGCCTTTCATGACTTGCCAGCATTTCAGGAAAATCCTATCTAAATTTTCTTTTTCAACCCAAAGTTTCAGGGAATTAAAAATACTTTCAAATGTATTCAGCATTTTAGCCCCAAGGAAATAATTACATATACATGGTCTTTGTTTAAGGTACGCTGTCATGAAACCTACACTTGGTTATTACTAGAGTCACAGCTTTTTCCCTTAGACAAACTTTATCGCTCCAAGTTCTGTCCTTAAAAGGAATGCAGCTGCATTTCTTTTTAAAATAACCTATGTCTGGGGTGCCTGGCTGGCTCAGTCAGTAGAGCCTGTGACTCCTGATCTTGGGGTTTTACGTTTGAGCCCTACATTGGGTACAGGGATTACTTAAAAATAAAATCCTTAATAAAATAAAATAACCTATATCTGGGATTGCTTACCAAATTCTTATTCTGTATTTGGAGTTTTTCTTTGATTCAGTAGCACTGATACATCCTACATGGCTCATCATGGGGAAGGAAGATACAGAGACCTTTTCTGTTTCACACTTGACCCCAACTACCAAACTCTATAAAGACGGGGAAGGGGTCAGGGAAGCCAGGGCAAGAAACCTTTCTCCCCATTATAACCAAGCTCCTCCAGAGCTGTTCGTTAAAGCTGAAAATAAGCCACCTCATTTCAAAACACACACACACACACACACACACACACACACACACACACACAAAACATTTCATTTCGACACGAAAGTTATTTCCCTCTTTCTGTTTCTCTGCTTTGCCTGATGAGGGATTTCTGAGAAATGACATGTCACCTCCCACAACCTCAGTCTGCAGTTTTGTTTTTCGAAATGAAGAGAGAGAGGGTTAGAAGAAAGGCGTATTCTGCCATAAGCATACAGTATTAATTCAAAACTTGACCACAAGAGAGAATTGCCCTTCCCAATACCCTTCAGCCTGGGTGGGCCCACCTTGCCTTAGATCTGGGCTTTCAGGGGCTAAGGAAATAAACAAGCTATCTTCTCAGGAAATGTCAATAACAAAGCAGTGAAACCTAACAGCTGCTCCTACCGCACCCCAGCTGTCCTCCCCACGGTTCCCACCAAGGGCAGGAGAGGGGTAGGAATTGCTCCAGGCAAACTCAGAAGTGGAGGTGGGAGCTGAGGATGGGGATGCATAGAGATTCAGGAGTAAAATGCACACGAAGCTAAGGTTCCCAGATAAAACCCCTACCTCCTCATGAACTCTGAACACCACTGTCAGATCAGCCAAGTAGGGGAGACTGAACTGGGTAGCAAAATTTTTGAAACCAGCTCCTCTTACTAGCAAAGAAACTAACTTTTTTTTTTTTTTTTAAAGCAGCTCCATCGCTTTGGAACTGCATAGTTTCTTTCTTTCTTTTTTTTTTTTTTTAAACATTTTTTATTTATTTATTTGACAGAGAGAAATCACAAGTAGATGGAGAGGCAGGCAGAGAGAGAGGGAAGCAGGCTCTCTGCTGAGCAGAGAGCCCGATGCGGGACTCGATCCCAGGACTCTGAGATCATGACCTGAGCCGAAGGCAGCGGCTCAACCCACTGAGCCACCCAGGCGCCCAGCTTTTTTTTTTTTTTTAAAGGGGCACAGAACTGAGGTGTTTCGTAATCAAAGTGGAAAAGTCATCAAATCCAGGATGAAACACAACAGTTAAATATTCTTTTCCTTGTCTGCTTCCTTGCCCGGCTTTCCCAGCACACCTTGTCCCAGGCTAACTTGAATAAACACACACATGTGACCACAGGAGGGCGGGAAGAAAACCAAGTGGGGGTGGCGAAATTCTGAATGGAATGCAGTCCCAGCTAGTTAGGGGGCCCTGGCTGAGACCTCTGGCACTGGCAGTGGATTTATACAGACAGAGAAGCCAAAACAATGAGCTCATGGGCAAGAATGCAGCCTGTGGGGAAGTCTGGGCAGTCAGAGCAAACTGGTTTTTTAACTAGGATGGGAATAGCTGTAATCGAGTCTCCCACGGGAATAGGATTAGAGAGCGTGGAGCCACCATTCAGTATCTTGGGGTCCAGTTTAATAACTTTTGAGGGCTGTCCTTTATTCTCAAAGTCTTCTGCAGAGAGCACAGCACTCTTGGGTCTGTATTCAAGTTGGTTGCTTTCCCTGGTGAGTGAACTACCTACTCTAGATGAGGCTCTTAAGACAACCTTACTCAAAGCAACTGGATCTAAAGCAGGTTTGCCAAAGCCAGCCCTTCAGCCAAGATCCAGCGATAGCTGTGAGCCCAGAGACTCTGTACTCAGGGCTGCCACTTGAACATGACAGAGGAAACAATCAATGGCGTCTGTCTTTTTTACTTCCCAAATAAGCACAACCCACCCAGCTGTGTCATTTAGACCCAAGTCAGACTTCCAAGACCAAAGACACATTTTTTTTCCTCCACCAGTGTTTTTCACTACTTTTATATTAGACCCCAAAAGGAAGAAATTGAACAAATACTACATTCAGTGGCTATGTATGGTAAAGGGGAAGGAAGGCAGGGAGGGAAGAAATGAGAAGAAAAAAAATTATCTGCATCTCCCCACCCTCCCCCTTCGCTCCTGGAGGTTCTTTCCTAACACCATACTTTTGTGCATTTTGTTCCCTTTTCATTAAGGTTCAACCTAAATTTTTTTTCTTAAGATTTATTTATTTTAGAGACAGAGAAAGGAAGCATATGGGGGAGGAGCAGAAGGAAGGGGAGAAATAACTCAAGCCAATTCTGTGCTGAGCAGAGCCCAGTGTGGGCCCTAAAAATGTTTTTTTGAGGCCTTGACCATATCTGCTTCCAGAAGTGATCACCCTTTGTCCCACTCCTTATCTTAGAATATCTTTATCATGGCACTTTATGCAATGTATTCTATTTTTGTCCATGGTTGTCACTCCTACAAGACTGGAAGCCTTGACATCTTTTTTTTTAAAGATTTTATTTATTTATTTGACAGAGAGATATCACAAGTAGGCAGAGGGAGGCGCAGAGAGAGGAGGAAGCAGGCTCCCTGCCCAGCAGAGAGCCTGTTGCGGGCCTCATTCTGAAGACCCTGGGATCATGACCTGAGCCCAAGGCAGAGGCTTAACTCACTGAGCCACCCAGGTACCCCTAAGCTTTGACCCTTGCCACAAATAGCTTTCTCATTCTATGGTTTTGTAATACAATCAACTCTTCAGGCACGTATCTCGAGAACAAGAACCTTCTCTTACATAATCAATCACACTATAATTAAAACACACTCAATTTAACACTGATACAGTACTGTTTAACATATTGTCCATATTAAAATTTCCTCAACTGTACACATGTCCCTTATAGTTTTCATCTAGGATCCAATCAAAGATCGTTCTATCATTAGCTGTCATGTTTCTTTCCACTGTTCCCTATTGTTTTTTTAAAGTAGTCCCATGCCCAATGTGGGGCTTTAACTCACAACCCTGAGATTAAGAATTGCATGCTCCACTGATGAGCCAGCCAAGCACCCCAGTTCTCTACTTCTCTTTCTTGAGGAAGAATTAGTCCCTTTAAAATTTCAGTGTCCAACTGTGCTTGGTAAACAGCAAGCAGTCCACTACCATGTAATGAATAAATGAAGAGACTCCAACGAACATCTGGCTACCTAGAGCTCATTAAATGTCCCAGCTCATTGCAGAGTTGCAACATTCTTAAACTACAGTAATCCTTGAACAGGAAATGAGAGCAGGCAAAGTGAGTAATGCAGAAATACACCATGAAAATGGAAACTTGGAAGGTAAAATCTGGAGTAGTATCCGTGGTCCTAACAGGTTTCCCACCAGTCAGGAACAATTATTCTATGCAGGTAAAGAAAGGAACTGCAAAGGGAAACCAAGTATAGTGTGGGAACAAAAGCCTGCCACATGTATTCTTTTTTTTTTTTTTTACCTCCCAAGAATCATGAGTAAGGAACACTGAATTCTCAGGGCAATTGGCTGACTCAGTTGGTAAAGCAGGTGACTCTTTATCTTGGGGTTTAAGATTTGAGCCTCATATGGAGTACTGAGCTTACTTAAAATATTTTAAAAACAATGTATTTAAGTAATCTCTACACCCAACATAGGGTTCAAACTCATGACCTGGAGATCAAGAATCACACACTCCGGGGCACCTGGGTGGCTCAGTGGGTTAAAGCCTCTGCTTCTGGCTTGGGTCATGATCCCAGAGTCCTGGGATCGAGCTCCACATCGGGTTCTCTGCTCAGCAGGGAGCCTGCTTCCTCCTCCTCCTCTCTCTCTCTCTGCCTACTTGTGATGATCTGACAAATAAATTTAAAAAATCTTAAAAAAAAAAAAAAGAATCACACACTCCTCTGACTGAACCAGTCAGGTACCTTACTTTTTTTTCGTTAAACTAGGCTCCATGCTCAGCCTGGGACCTGAACCCACAACCCTGAGATCGAGTTGCATGCTCTATCAACTGAACCAGGTAGGTGCCCCAAAAATTTCAAAGTCTAAAAAAAACCAAAACAAAAATAACCCCCCAAACCTCCACTGAATCCTCAGATGCCTGTTCCATCTGCATTCCCAACCCCCATCTTCCCACATGCTACACATAACTAAGATAACTCTGAAACTACAAAGTTGGTCCAGTTAAATTTTCAAAATCTTGAAAATGAGAAGCCTTTGAACAGTGTGGGAGGATTCAAGAAGACAAGTTCTGTCATTGAACAAGTGGGGCCAGAAAGAACTAGGGATAAATTAAGACAGCAGATCATTCTGAACTCCAGGAATTAACAGCCCATGCTCTGAGCATCTGGCTGGAGCCATGCAACACACCAGTTGTGCAAGTTATTTCCCTTTAATTTTTGTAAAATATACCAGCTGTCACAACTGCTTTAACATTTTCTGAAAGGAAACAGTATGAAGCAAGAGCTCTAAAGTCACAAAACAGGAACTGAAAGACAAAGTCTGGTTGTGTCAAACGAAGGAAGTGTTGATTACTTTGACTCCCTCAGTGACTCATGTTACCTAGTTACCATTTGAGCCAATGTTCAACTACAGAACTGGCTTCACAGCACAACCTACCAATGGAGCGACTGCACCGCACAGAACTCAACAAGGGCCCAGATTTACACCCTTGGGTCCAATGTTACCCTCCCTCCAACCCTCTGCTTAGGAGTGCACTAGTGTGTAACAGCTCTGTAATGATAAAAAGTTGCCATCTCCTAGTAGTGAGGCTCCAGAAAAAGAGGGGCTTCCAAGCAGAAATGAACTTCTAAATGCACAAAAGCACAGAATCCTGTTTGTACTATTAGTACAAACTAATGGTGCTCAGGGCTTGAAACCAATATGCAAACTTCACATCTGCACATTTCCATGGTGATTCAGCTCCATTTCATGGTAGCTGAAAATAAAAAAGACAGGATAGGGTTTCTGAAATTAATGTACTTATTCTCACCTTTGTTTTGGGGAGACGAAGAGGGAAAAGTACCAAGAACCTTATCAAAACCCTTAACTGTGGGTACTAATTCTTCTAGCTCCTTCATCTAAGAAGGTGGAGATGGGGAACAGAGGAACCACAGTAATGAATCAGCTCATGGTGACTAAAAAACCAGGACAGGGATTTTGACTGTTAAAATGTATGAATTACAGCAGTTAATACATTTCAAAACCCAGTACCTCTAATTTGAATGAAGGAAGGGGTTATTTGGAAGGGAAGCATCCTTTGCTCTAAAGCAAATCAGCTTTATGAGGCTTTTGCTTGTTAATTCACCTGTTATTTATTTACTCAGCCAGACTTCCTTAAAAGGCTTGTCTAAGTGGGGGAAGGAAGACAGTCATGGATTAGAAAACACCCGTACCACACCTTGCATTTGAATAAAAGATTTATTATTTTCTTCTCAGGAAAAACAGGAAGTTAGGGAAACACACTACATTTTACAGCCCACATTAATTTGTAGTTGGTCCTAACCCTTCCTGGCACAGCTGTCAACAGCATTAGCTGTTTTAACCAGAACCAAGGTGTTCACCCCCAACAGAGTGTACATGGGTACTAGAGGATTGCATGTTTTTCCCTGAGAGAAGCATAAGACAAGTTGCTGAGAGCCAGCTTTCCAAGCAGCCCCTCCCTCTCCATTCTGGAGGATTTGCTTGAACTATGCAGCTCGTCAGCACTTAGAACACGTGCCTCCTCCTCTCCCTAGAAAACTACCCACCCTTCCCTAAAGCACTTGGGCTCCCTAAGCCCTGAGAGCCCAACCCAAAGTTTCAACTAACATCCTCCTCTACATTTCAGCAGTTAACACCTAGTAAATAGGGAGGTGGGTTCCCTAAACTCCTCCAATTTACATCTATGTGCTTATTTCCACAACTGCATATGGGGAGACAGGCCTTTTAGTCACCTTCACCAGATTTTAAGATTAATTAGAAACTACATAAAGTGCTTTTAGGTCCTTAGAGATAAACCTGACATAAATAAATGGTTCATGATCAAGAATGATAAATACATAGGTAAAAATAGCTCTAGCTAGATGACCTTATGGCTCGATGATGGGCAGGCAGGGCAATCCTTCCCTATTACATTCTTAGTCATTTTATTCATACCTATTTTCATCTGGAGTCCATAGACTAAAGGTCATGTTCTATGGATGAAGCTTTCAAATGACCCTAGGTCTACTATAGAAGCTTTCTTCAGTTTACCAGTAGCTTTTATGTAACTCTTTGAGGTTTAACAGAGCCCGTCTCTATGATTTTAAATGAGCATTTTTGAACGCAAAGGAACCTACAGAAAGTCACATAATTTGCTGTCCCTTCCTTTGAAAATTCCTAAAGGGACTTTTAAAACTCCCCCCTCCCCGCCCCAGACAGGACGAAGCAACTGAAAAGGTACCAATCCAAGGAAAAGGGACTCCTCCTACCACGTGACTGTTATGGTCATGGCACCCACTGTACCACCACATCCCAAGAATAAAATTCATTAAGGATGAAGGTCTCTGGTCTCCTGGGGTGGGGGTTTAGGGGCTTACGTAGGGTTCATAGTGCCAAAAATTAAAAGGGCTAGTAAGAGTTCAGGGATGGCAGGGTAAGGGTATTAAGAACTGAAATAACTATCTATAGAGGGAGAATTAAGCAGCAAAGACAGAAAATAAAAGTCAGGTTCAATAACATGTCAAGTCTGAAATCCAAAGAGATGCCAATACAAAAATCTGAAACAAAGTTTGGGAATCATTAATAGAAATGAAACATAAGTATTTGTTTTATTCATATACTAGGCTTAGACCTGTGTTTAAACAAGCAAGCCTAATAATAGCACCATGGTTAGAGTGTAAGCCTGCTTTTCCAAGTCATCATTTTACAATTTATTAAGCAAACAAGGGATCAAATATCTCTCATCCACTGATGTGATCTTTTTATATACATACTGTTAGTAAGTCCCACTTGGAACAGCTGAAAATCTTTTAGCAAAAGTTTTGAAGATGAGCTCATAAACTCAATTTAAATTTCACCAGTTAAATTAGGTCAAATATAAGGAACTCAAGTGAGTAGCTACTCACCAACCAGAGCCCATTATTTTGTAAGTTATCAGCCCACATGTGCCCCTGCCCCAAACTTAAACTCCACTTTGACTCAATTATTGAAAACCCGCATGTAAGGAGGTGAAAAGGAAGAATTTCCACTCCTCAATTTCTCAATCCCAAGTTTAAAAAACAAAAACAAAAACTGAGGAATACTTACCAACCAGATAGCAAAATTAAAGTCTGCATAGTTATGAATCAGTATTGTTCCATTATAACCAAGTTGTGTACAACTGCACCAATTGGTTCTGTATACAATCTAGAACTGACCAGGACAAAATTTAGAATAGTAAAGCTGTAAGAAATAGATTCCTAACTACAGAAGTTGTAAATTTTCAAACAGGTATGAAAAAACTAATGTATTTCGAGACTCTTCATCCCTTTACATTTCAAAGAAATAGACTTTCTGTAAAAATATATACAATTTTTACAGACAATACATTTACAAGTTGTTTTTGCCTTAAAAATTGAGGATATTCTCATATTTGCAACTCTGATTATTGAGCCTTAAGTCAAGTATTCTTGGCCATTACTAGGCTAATAAACTAAACCACTCAACCAAGCCAAAGTAGAACAGGTATAAAAGTCCTGAACACTTGGGACTTTCCATTCAATAAGTATACCTGGGAAGGCTAATTGCAGAGAAAAAGCTTCCCTTCACACACTGTTGTACAGTACTGAGGCTTCTAGTCATAGTTCTATTACCTGTAGCTTAAATCCATTTTATACAGATCAATGCCATTGTTAGTGCTTCTCTTTTAACACTTTAAGAAGTTAATGAATTCAGTGGACATATTTATTGGACTCTATGACTAGCCTGGCTACTGGCCACTCTCCTGTTCTAGACAAGGAAATTAAGTCTCTTCAACCCTACCATCTTCACTAAATCTAAAAGTTCTCCTCCATGGCCTCCCAAAGTTTGCCTGTTGCTGAAACTGAACTTTGCTTCTTTTAGACAGTGACTCTTCAAGGGGGACTACTTTTCCCATGTATTTATTCCCGTTAGCCATAATCCTCTTGCCACTTGCTGTTCTACGTTGCTGGAGAACTCTCGGAGGTTACAGCCTGGACAGCTCTAAGTCCAACTTCATAAATACATTTGATTTCACAGCAGTCACACATGGTTTTGTTGCCTGGGGTTGGTTAAAAGTCAGTTATTGCACTTAAAAGGCTATCTTATTAGATATGCCAAACCAGCTCCTACTCCAGCAACACCTGCAAAAGCCAGCAGCACATTTCTGATGCCACCTTCTAGGTCCTCTACATGGAAGAACTCCACAAACCCATCCTAGAAAACAAAAAAGAAAAGCACATTTTCAAGTATGGGTTTCCGTTGGCTTAAAAACACTATTCATAAAGAAAAGAATTTAAAAAATCTAAAGTTCTGCCCCCCTCAAAACATAATGAACCAATTATTTACCCAGCCTACAAAAGACACATTCATTTTGGGGGGGGGGGGTTGCAGCGCAGCTCTCAGAAATTTAGTTTACTATTATCCTCAAGTGACTAGTTTTTTTCACAATTTGAATCCACTGAAAAGTATCCAGTCAAATTACAATACCAAAAGCAAAAGACTCAACACCCAGTAAAATAGCCTACAGAAAACCGGATTTTTAAAAAAAATTTTTTTAAAAAAGATTTTATTTATTTATTTGACAGAAATCACAAGTAGGCAGAGGCAGGCAGAGAGAGAGGAGGAAGCAGGCTCCCTGCTGAGCAGAGAGCCCGACGAGGGTCTCGATCCCAGGACCCTGAGATCATGACCGAGAGGAAGGCAGCGGCTCAACCCACCGAGCCACCCAGGCGCCCCAGAAAACCGGATTTTTTTTTTTTTAAAGATTTTATTTATTTATCAGAGAGAGAGGGCGAGAGAGCAAGCACAGGCAGACAGAAAGGCAGGCAGAGGCAGGGGGAGAAGCAGGCTCCCTGCGGAGCAAGGAGCCTGATGTGGGACTCGATCCCAGGACGCTGGGATCATGACCTGAGCCAAAGGCAGCTGCTTAACTAACTGAGCCACCCAGGCGTCCCCAGAAAACCGGATTTTTGATGAAACAATTCAAGTCGGTCATACACACTATCTCTGTGAACTCACTACTTAAATCAAGGTTAGGCAAACAGAGATCCTAAGTTAGGAGGCTGAAACCTGAGTTGTGCATCCTAAAAAGCTTTAGAGAGCCCCAGACTTTCTCTATAAAATCCTTCAT
This sequence comes from Mustela lutreola, assembly GCF_030435805.1. Taxonomy (NCBI): domain Eukaryota; kingdom Metazoa; phylum Chordata; class Mammalia; order Carnivora; family Mustelidae; genus Mustela; species Mustela lutreola. The sequence goes on along the minus strand of NC_081299.1, from coordinate 109,513,546 downwards.
TCCATTTCCACTCCAAAACCCCTCTTCAACCTTAAAACAAACTTACCCAGCCTCTTTGTTTGACTAGCCAGTCTCGTTTTGTCCTTACGAGAACATCTGTGATGCTTTCTGCTAATGGTTCGATGCAGCTTTCTTGGTTTATACTCTTCAAGTGTTTGGCCACAAAGGCACCAAAAGAAATAAGAGTCACAATCCTGCCCCAGTTTGTTACTCCGTCACTGAAAACATGCACCATCACTCGAGACAAAGATTTGACATCGTCTTCGTTTTTGATGTCCAGTTTCCGAAGCATGCCTGAGAGGAAGAAAAGCATGCAGGTTCTCACGGCCTCCTTTGTCTAAACCAGGGCATGATTTGTCCGCCCACCCACGGCGGGGGAAATCGCTATTTGGGGTCTATAGAACTCAGTCCGACCCCAGTTGAAAACTGACATCCCACCCTTTCCGGGCTTTGAACAGAGCTGCCATTTCCAAAAGAATTAAGATGGGCGGATACAATGACTCACGGCCAGAAAATTCTGGGTTCAGAAATAGATTACGAGTCATTTCAACACAGACTTGTTTTCGGTTTCCACCCACCTTTGGTGGGTGAGTCCAGGGACAGGTGAAAAAAGGCAATGCAGCCTCGGCGACTAACCCCCTTACCTTGGAAGGCCGTCTCGTGGTTGCGCTGTACCCCGTCCCCGACCCGTCGGAGGGTCTCTAACGCCTTCCGGCTGGCAGCCCCAGGCCCGCCCAGTGGTTTCGCGTCCTTGGCGCCCGTTGCCTGCTCCCGCAGGTACCGAGAAATAATCTCCAGGGACTGCCGGTACAACTCGTCTTCCTCCTCCTCTGCTGGGGGTGGCGTCGAGGGCAGTGAGCCGTCCGTGCAGGGGCCACTGCTGGCCTCCCCCACCAACTCCAGCAAAGGCAGGACAGCAGGCCTCTTCCCCAAAGGTTCCGGCTCGTACCCATCCAGCTCCTCTTCGGGCGACATGATGGCGTCGGCAGCTGGGCCTTCCATCTCTTCAGGCGGCGACGCGCGGCGGGTAGGCTCGAAGAACAGCAGCCTCGGGGGGGTCGCGGTGACGTTGGGGCCCTCGGCGCCAATGGGCGAGGGCCGCGCGACCCTCCGGGCGTCCGGCGCGAGAGTGGCCGGGGTACTCGCGCCGGCGCTTCCGCCAATCACCGCACCGGCTTCCCCTCCCCCTACCTCCCGCCGGGCCGTGGCCTCCTTCCCCGAAGCCAAAAGCCGCCCTCCCGAAGAGGAGGCGCCCCCGGTGCCGGCCCCCAGCCCGGCCCCCCCACAGTAGAGGTTGAGTCCGATTACTGCGTTTCTTTTGAGGCCAAACATCTCAAGCTGCCGACGCCGACGCCGCCTCCCAGGTGAGAAAAATGGGGGATGAGCCTAACTCCTCGGTGGAAGGAAGCGGAAGTAGGACTGTGAGAGGAGCTTCTGTGTCTTAGTTTTAGGGCCAGTCCTATGGTGGCGTCAGCAAGTTAAAAAAAAAAAAAAAGTGTAGTCCCATAAATGGGGAAAGGGGCGGCAGCTTCCGGAGGTTGCGCACGGCACCTCACCGGCCGGTAGAGGTAGGGGCGGGGCTTAAGGGCTGGGCGGGGTCTTCCGGCGCCCGAGCGGAGCGCGGCGGGTTACGTAAGGGCGGCGCGGATGCGTTGGCTCTTGGGTTCCAGTTTTTCGCAGGTGCGGGTGTGGGCCTGCTAATGGTTTCCTCGCTTTACTTCCCAAACACCTGGTTTCGAGCCCCCGCTGTTGCTCTGCCGCAGAGGCTTTTTTTTTTTTTTTTTTCGGTACTAAAGTCTTAACCCATTGAATCACTCGGAGATTGAGGAGAGGGGATGGGACAGTTCTGGCACGGCTGGGGAGCAACAGTCTAGCTATACGGGTCCTTAGGGGCACTGTTGGGGACCTGAAGTTATTTTGCACAACCTTTGCTCTCAGTGCAACATTGTTTGGAGATGGGGACGCTCCAAGAACTGCCCTATGGGTCATTTATATGTAAGTTGACTAAATGAAATTGTTCTGCCCCTGGTACGTTTTATTCCTGCCTCCCTACTTGTTTCCTCTCATCCCCCATCTATGCTCCACGGTCTGTAGTTATTTATGTGTAAGCCTTACTCTGTTGGCACCTATTCCGAGACTCCGGACACCTTTTATTTTTTTACTGAGTATGAGGCACTTTTGATTCTAGGGGTAGAAACCTCTTGAGGATAGGGATCCTGCTTGTGTGCCATATGTGTGAGTTGACATTAAAGGAAGCAACCCCCTTTTTTGTTAAAAACGTCTGTAGAAATAATAATAATACCTAAAATTCAAGAGCCAGGTGATTGAGGCACATAAGCTGGAAAGGTGAGCAAGGTTCCTGTTCCCCAAAATATCACAGTTTAATAAGGAGATAGGGAACCCATATCCCATAATTATGTATTTGGGCAAGAACTAGAACCATGGGGATTTATAATATGTGGCAGAGAGGATGGAGAGAAATATCCCGTGGTTATAATGAATAAGAAATGGTTTCTCCAAACTGGTGCAGCCACTGTGGAGAACAGTATGAAGGTTCATCAAAAAACTAAAAATAGAACTACGCTGTGATCCAGCAATTGCACTATTAGGCATTTACCCAAAGGGTATAAAAATACAGATTCAGAGGGGTGTATGCACCCTGATGTTTATAGCAGCATTATCAACAACAGCCAAACTATGGAAAGAGCCCAAATGTCCATCAACTGATGAATGGATAAAAATGTGGTAGACACACACACACACACACACACACTGGAATATTACTCAGCCATCAAAAAATGAAACCTTGCCATTTGCAACAATGTGGATGGAGCTAGAGTGTATTATGCTAAGTTGAAGTAAGTCAATCAGAGAAAGACAAATACCATAGGATTTTTTTTTTAAAGATTTTATCTATTTATTTGACAGAGAAAGATCACAAGTAGGTAGAGAGGCAGGCAGAGAGAGAGAGGAGGAGGAAACAGGCTCCCTGCCGAGCAGAGAGCCCTATGCAGGACTCGATCCCAGGACCTTGAGATCATGACCTGAGCCGAAGGCAGCGGCTTAACCCACTGAGCCACCCAGGCACCCAATACCATAGGATTTTACTTACATGTGGAATTTAAGGAACAAAACAGATGGAAGTATAGGAAGGGGGGAAAAGGGGACAGGGAAACAAACCATAAGAGACTTAATGACAGAGAACAAACTGAGGGTTGATGGAGGGAGGTAGGTGCGTGATGGGCATTACAGAGGGCACTTGTGACGAGCACTGGGTGTTGTGTGTAAGTGATGAATCACTGAATTCTGAAACCAATATTGGACTGTATGGTAACTAAAATTTAAATAAAAATTTAAAAAGAATCATTTCTCTAGTTTAAGAAACTTTTTAAAAAAGATTTTATTTACTTATTTGACAGACAAGTAGGCAGAGAGGCAGGCAGAGACAGAAAGAGGAGGAAGCAGGCTCCCCACCCAGCAGAGAGCCAGATGCAGGGCTCGATCCCAGGACCCTGGGATCATGACCTGAGCCGAAGGCAGAGGCTTTAACCCACTGAGCCACCCAGGCGCCCCTAGTTTACTAAAGTTTTAATCTTGCACAGTACTAACCATGTGAGATGAAATATATGCTCTCTAGGAGGCATCAACAATTTATTTTTGGAGTTGAGAGGTTGGAAAATCACTTTGGGCTAGGAGAGCCAGATGACCTTATGGAAGATAGCTTTTTTTAGTGGGCTTTCTAGAATGCAATTTTATCGAATAGACAAGGGGAGAGAGATTGAGGAAACAGCAAGTGCAAATGCTTTATCTTTCTAAAGGCTGAAAAAGGAAGTGCATTGCTGGTTTCATTTTAAGTTTACAGCCAGAAATCTCAAGTGCTCAGCATTCCTGTTGCATTTCTTCAGTTCACTCCCTTATGGTCCAAGATGACTGTGGCACACCTTCTCTTCTGTCCCCAAACCTCCAATGTTCCTTCCTGCCCTCCTCATTCTCAGCTGTTTAACTTACTTCACTGAGAAAATGGAAGCAAACAAAAGAGAAAAACTTCATTTCTCACCACCAAATCTACTAATTTATTCCTGCCACCATTCTTCCTGGTTTTTTTTTTTTTTTTTTTTTTTTTGTAAAATAAACGAACCCTTCCTGCCCAGCCTCTTCACTTGTGCATTGGATCCCACTTCTTTGTCTCAAGTACTTGCAGTTTTCCCTTTATGATTTGTTTTGTTTTGTTTTAAAGATTTTATTTTTAGAGAGAAAGAGTATGCATATTTGTGAGCGGGGCAGAGGAGGAGGGGGAGGGAGAGAGAATCTGAAGCAGAGTCCACGCTGAGCTGGAGCTCACCATCTTGAGATCATGACCTAGCCAAAACCAAGAGCCAGATGCCTGATGGACTGAGCCACCCAGGCGCCCCTATCCATTTACATTCTTGTGTCAGTTTCTCTCTGTTGAATCATTGCTTTCAACATACAAACCTGATGTCCTCTCTCACATCCTCAAAAAGCCTTTCCTAGAACCCAGATTCTTTGATTCTCTCCTTTATGCCAGTCATCTTCAACCTCCTTACCAGCTTTGTCTCTTGAACCCACCCCATTCAAGCCAACATTGTCACCATTCCAATGAAACCATTTTTGTCCTGTCATCAGTGACTTCCACACTGGCAAATTCCAGGGGTCAATTTGTAGTTCTCATTTTACCTGATCTTTCATGGTATTTGATGTGGTCGATCACTCCTTTTTTTTTTTTTTTAATGATCCCTCCCTTCTTGAAACACTTTCTTTTCTTTTCTTTCTTTCTTTTTTTTTTTTTTAAAGATTTTATTTATTTATTTGACAGAGAAAGATCACGAATAGGCAGAGAGAGGGGAGGAAGCAGGCTCCCTGCTGAGCAGAAAGCCTGACGCAGGGCTCGATCCCAGGACCCTGAGATCATGACCTGAGCCGAAGGCAGAGGCTTTAACCCCTGAGCCACCCAGGCGCCCCTTGAAACACTTTCTTTATGTGGTTTTAGGGCACCTCACTGCACTGGTTTTCCTTTTCCCACCCTGGCTACTCTTCAGTTTTATTTGTCTCTTCCACTGGCTGTCCATTTAATGGGGACATTTACTGTGTTTCCCTCTGTAACCCTAGCTATGCCTAGACACTCTGTTGTTGAGTGGATGAATCTGAATGTTTACTAATACAGGCTATGTAAAGGCTAGAAAAGTAGGATGGATGATAACCACTGAGGACTTTGAGAGTCAAAGAGCTTTGAACTTTTTCAGGCAGTTGGGATCCACGGAGCACTAGAGTACTGTGATGTATGCTGTAATTTAGATTCAGTATTCTAATTGTGGGTTTTAGAATGGGTTGAGGGAAAAAGGATTGGAAGCAAATAAATTAGGAGGTACTACAATGTGATAGGCAAGAATTAGAGGTGAACTGTGCTTAGGTGATGGCAGCGGAAATGAAAAGGATGACATGGAGAGACTGTGGAGGCAGAGTCTATAGTGGTTGATATCTAAGAGGATGACAGAACAGTGTTGACATTATCATAATGTAGGCATCCATATTACATAAGATTAACAGGTAGACCCCCTTCCAGACTCCTGTGGACTGCGTTAGAGAACCACTAATCTCACCAGCCTGTATGGCTTAGAAGCAAGGAGTCAGCCTATCTCCAGGATATCTGGAAGGTCCTGTCCTCAGGGAATTTGAGTTCGATTAGGACTTCTGATCCCTAGTATTGTTCAGAGTCGGAGTAACCTCCGGATTTGTATACACACCTATCAAGAATGGTTCTTGTTCTTAGGTTAACTATTTTGGCCACAGTCCTGACCCTCAGTAGAAAAGCATTGTTGACATCCTGACTGTGCCAATCTTTCTGTAAGTATGTATTAAATCCTTTGAGACTTCCCCAAACTGTGAGCACATTTCCTCTTCAAAATGTGCCTTTGTTTCAGAGAATCCATTTACATCATTTCTTTTAAAATAGAAAAAAAAAAAAAAGTAGGTCCCAGTTTAGGAACTATGATGTATTCTTTCTTTGTTGTTTGTTTGTTTGAGAGAGTGCAGGTTGGGGGTAGGGAGCAGAGGGAGAGAGAATCTTAATAAATAAAATCTTTAAAAAAATGGGGTGCCTGGGTGGCTCAGTTGAGTTTGGACTCTCCATTTCAGTTCTGTCATGATCTCACGGTTCTGGGGTGGAGCCCCACATTGGGCTCCATGCTCAGCACGGAGTCTACTTAGGATGCTCTTTCCTCTCCCTCTGTCCCTCCCCTCCCCCAGCTCTCTAAATAAGAAAAAATCTTTAAGGCTTTACTTATATGAGAGGGGGCGGGGCAGTGGGAGAGAGAGGCATCTCCAGCTGACTCCCTGCCGAGTGCAGAGCTTGACTCCACAACCCTGAGATCCTGACGGAACTGGAATCAAGAGTCCCACGCTCAGCTGACTGAGCCACCCAGGTGCCTCAGAACTAAGATGTATTCTAATAGCATTGTTTTCCATCTTTGGGGCCTGAAATTGGGTATACTTAATATTTCCTGTTGCCTTTCCTCTTCTGTAATGAAAAAACTCTTGCTCTTTATTTATATTTTATTTTTTAAAAAGATTTTATTAATTTATTTGACACAGAGAGAGAGATAAAAGAGAGAACTCAAGCAGGGGAAGAGGGAGAAGTAGGCTTCCCGCTGATCAGGGAGCCCGTGGGATCATGACCCAAGCTGAAGGCAGACGCTTAACCAACTGAGCTTCCCAGGCTCCCCCCTTTTTTTAGCCCTATTTATAACTTGAATTTGGGGAGGATCTCAACTCTGCTGATAGAAATTTCCAGAATTACTGGAGCACCTGTTCTCTTCCACTAAGGTGAAGCTGATCTTTTGCCTTTAAGCTCTAAGGCCTCTTTATGCCATACTATTTCTTTTTTAACACATTTCACATTTTTATTTACCTCAATAATAAAGAAATTAACAGGGGGCGCCTGGGTGGCTCAGTGGGTTAAAGCCTCTGCCTTCCGCTCAGGTCATGATCCCAGGGTCCTGGGATCGAGCTCCGCATCGGGCTCTCTGCTCCGTGGAGAGCCTGCTTCCTCCTCTCTCTCTGCCTGCCTCTCTGCCTACCTGTGATCTCTGTCTGTCAAATAAATAAAATTAAAAAAAAATAAAGAAATTAACACAATGGCAAAACTGATTCCATGAAGATACGAAAGTTGAGATTTGTATTAGGGAACTGTTGAAGAAGGATGCTAAATTAGATACAAAAGCAGTTAATTCCTATAAGGCAATAAACTAACTTTTGGGGTTATCTTTTTTTTTTTTTTTAAGATTTATTTATTTATTTTTGGAGAGAGAGAGCACAAGTGGGAGGGGCAGAGGGAAAAAGAAAGAAAATCTCAAGCAGACAGCGAGGTGAGCATAAAGCCCGCTGCAGGGCTCAATCCTAGGACCCTGAGATCATGACCTGAGCTGAAACTGAGTCAGGCCCTCAACCAGCTGTGCCACCCAGGTGCCCCTGGGGTTATCTTCTTTAGTTGATGAGAAAAACATCACTGCATATTACCCTCTAACTTTTGAAGGTTATAAAACTTTTGGGTGCTAATCAAACAAAATTATATTCCCCAAGATAAGTTGGTGACCCTCAGGCAGATTTACCTGGAAATGTTCTAGCATGATATTAAAAGACCACATGGTCATTTTTTGGCCTTATTTCTAAGGTGTGCACAATTTTTCCTAAACAGCCCCCCATGATCATATTCTCTAATGGCTATTCTCGCTTATACACCAGTATGGTTGATTTCCTGGTTTTTGTCAAAATCGTTAATTGAACTTCTTGTTTAGTTGGCCATTTTCGACACTTCTACACCTCTTACTGCATATCATATCCCGTGCCTTTAGCATCAGGATTTGCCTGCCCTCCCATTGCAACACCATAATTGTCATCTTTGCCTAGAGGATTGCAATTTCAGACCCTAATCCGCACAGGTTAAACTAGCATATAACTAGGGTTCAGTAGCCTCTCAGAAGGTGTGACAAACATTGCTAGTTGCCCTCTCCAATATTCATTCTTATTCCTTTCTGACAGAACCCAAAATTGGCATGGTGGATCTGTTATGATTAGAAACTCCAATTTCTTCTAATATGTTGTTCTGGTTTCTTCATACATGCTTTTTTACTTCATGGCCCAAGATGGCAAGCTTCACCCATGTTATATGCATTCCAACTAGCAAGAAGGAGAAAAGAGTATCTAGTTTCCTTGAATGATGTATTTAAAGGGTATCTAATTTCCTTTAATGACACTTCCCATACTATTCTGCATACTGTCTTTGTTATTATCATGTAAGTCAGAAATTAGTCACATGATCTTTTACCTACAAGGGATGCTATGAAGTATAATCTGTTCTGAGTGTCTCTATGCCCAGCTAAAAATTGGGGATTCTGTTATTCTAGAAAAAAGGAAGCACAACCAGTAGATTCTACCACTATGTGCAAACCTATGTGGAGAAAATTATAAAACTCTCTGAAATACATTTTACAAACCCAAATAGAGATATAAACCATGTTCATATGTAGATGGACCCATAATTGTAAAAATAAGATCTCCTTCAGACTGATACACATGTTGAATGCAGTTCCAAATAAGGAGCTGGGTAAGCTGATTCTGAAACTTATAGGGAAGACCAAAGGGCCAAGATTAGCCAAGACACTCTTGAGAGAGAAACAAAAAAAGGACAATAGAACAACATGTTGGACATGACTTATGAGTCTATAGAGAAAAAAGACAGTGTGATATCAGCAGGGAGAGACCAACAGATTAATGGAATAGAGAACCCATGAGTAGACTTACATGTATATGGAAACTTGGTAAGAGAAGCAGCATTGGCGATCAGTAGGGGAAAGACATATTGCTCACTGCATGGAGCTAGGACACTGGATATTCATATAGAACACAGTAAAACTGGATCTCTGCCTCATACTGTATATATAAAAATATTCCAGGAGGATTGAAATTGAAAACATTATATATAGGAGAATATTTTATGAACTCTGTGTAGGAAAAAATTATTAAACAATATAAAAAGCAGTAACCATAGAGGAAAAAATTGGCAAATACAAGGACATTAAAATCAAACCATGTTTGGTGCCAAAAGTAGACTTAAGAGCAAAATGTATAAGCACCCAGAGGAAGGAATAGTGCCTTGTTTAACTCTGCCTTGGGAGAAAGTGATTTTGAGCTGGGTTTTGAACTGTGTGTGAGTGTTCATTGGGAGTACGTGAGGCAAAACATTCTAAACAGAAAAGCTGTGCAAAGGCACAGAGCAGAAACTGTGGTGTGTTCAAGGAGCTGCCACAGAGAAATACACAGTAGAGGAGGCTGCGTGACAACACGGCCTTTCGAATCAGTTCAACTGATCTGATTACCAATTTACCAATTGGTAAATTACCAATTTACCAATTGCTGCCAATTACCACATCAGTGACCTTGGGCAATTATTTCCTTTCTTTTATTTTTCTTTTCTTTTAAAAAATATTTATTTATTTAAGAATGAGAGAGTGTGTGTGTGAGCGGGAGTGGGGGCAGAGGAAGATGGGGAGACTCTCCAACCGACTCCCTGCTGAGCCCAACATAGGACTTGATCCCATGACCCTGAGATCACCACCTGGGCCAAAACCAAGAGTCAGACACTCAACAAACTGAGCCACCCAGACGCTGCTAGTTTCTTTTTTTCTTTTTTTTACAGCTTGATTGATTGAAGTATGGTTGATATATTAAGTTTCAGGTCCACCACATCGTAATTTTAAAAAATCATATACATTACAAAATACTCACTATGGAAGTGAAGTTATTTTCCATCACCATATGAAGTTATTACAGTATTACTATTATTTTTAAAGATTTTATTTATTTATTTGACAGAGAGATCACAAGTAGGCAGAGAGGCAGGCAGAGAGAGAGGAGGAAGCAGGCTCCCCGCTGAGCAGAGAGCCCAATGCGGGGCTCGATCTCAGGACCCTGGGATCATGACCCGAGCTGAAGGCAGAGGCTTAACCCACTGAGCCACCCAGGCGCCCCTATTACAGTATTATTGACTATCTTCCTTATACTGTACTTTTCACTCCACTGGCTTATTTATTTTATAATTGGAAGTTTGTACTTCTTAATTCTCTTCACCTATTTTGTCCATCTCCCACTCCCCTTCTCTTTGGTAACCACCAGTTTGTTCTCTATGAGTGTTTCTGCGTGTTGTTTTGTTTGTTTGTTCATTTGTTTTTTAGATTCTACATATAAGTGATATCACATGGTATTTTTCTTGGTCTGACTTACTTCATTTAACATAAAACCTTCTAGGACACCTGGATTGCTCAGTTGTTGGGCATCTGCCTTCGGCTCAGGTCACAATCCTGGGATCCTGGGATTGAGCCCTGCGTAGGACTCCCTGCTCAGCGGGAAGCCTGCTTTTCCTTCTCCCACTCCCCTTGCTTGTGTTCCCTCTCTTACTGTCTCTCTGTCAAATAAATAAAATCTTAAAAAAAAAAAAAAACAACAAAAGATGAAAACATAAAACCTTCTAGGTCTATGTCTGTTGTCCCAAATAACAAGATGCATTCTTCTTTATGGTTGAGTAATATTCCATTGTGGACATATACCACAATTTTTTTATCCATTCATCCATTGATGGACACTTAAGTTGTTTCTATATCTTAGCTATTGTAAATAATGCTGCAATGAACATATCGGTATATGTAGCTTTTTGAATTAGTATTTTCTCCAGGTAAATACTCAAAAGTGAAATTACTGGTTTGTATGGCATTCCTACTTTTAATTTTCTGAGGAACTTCTACACTGTTTTCCATAGTGGCTGCACCAATTTACATTCCTACCAACAGTGCACATGCCAACACTTGTTATTTCCTGTCTTTTTGTTTGTTTGTTTTAGTATTTATGTTCTTTTTCTTTCTTTTTTTTAGAAGGTTTATTTTAGGGGCGCCTGGGTGGCTCAGTGGGTTAAGCCGCTGCCTTCGGCTCAGGTCATGGTCTCAGGGTCCTGGGATCGAGCCCCGCATCAGGCTCTTTGCTCCACAGGGAGCCTGCTTCCCTCTCTCTCTCTCTCTCTCTGCCTGCCTCTCTGCCTACTTGTGATCTCTGTCTGTCAAATAAATAAATAAAATCTTTAAAAAAAAAAAAAAGAAGGTTTATTTTATTTATTTATTTGACAGAGAGAGATCACAAGTTGGCGAGAGGCAGGCAGAGAGAGAGGAGGAAGCAGGATCCCTACAGAGCAGAGAGCCTGATGCGGGTGGCTCGATCCCAGGACCTTGGGATCACGACCCGAGCCGAAGGCAGCGGCTCAATCCACTGAGCCACCCAGGCGCCCCTGTTTTAGTATTTATGGTAGAAATAGATTGATTTCCTGTCTTTTTGATATTAGTCTTTCTAACAGGTGTGAGGTAGTATCTTATTGTGGTTTTAATTTGCATTTCCCCAATGATTAGTGATGTTGACTATCTTTTCATGTGCCTGTTGGCCATCTGTAGGTCTTCTTTGGGAAAATGTATTCAGGTCCTTTGCCCATTTTTAAATTGGATTATGATTTTTTTGGTACTGAGTAATATAAGTTCTTTATATCTTTTACATATTAACTCCTTATCAGATATAGCATTTGCAAATATCTTCTCCCACTCAGGAGGTTGCGTTATCATCTTGTTGATGGTTTCCTTCATTGTGCAAAAGCTTTTTACTTTCATTTACTTCATTTTTGCTTTTGTTTCTCTTGTCTGGGGGAAGATATCCAGGAAAATATTGCTTAGGCCAATGTCCCAAGAATTTACCGCCTCTACTTGTTTAGGAGTTTTATGTTTAAAAACTCCTACATTAATCCATTTAGAGTTTTTTGTGTGTGTATGTTTTAAGAAAGTGGTCCAGTTTCATCCTTTTGGATTTAGCTGTCTGGTTTTCCCAACATCATTTATTGAAAAGGATCCTTTCCCCATTGTATATTCTTCCTTCCTTTGCTGTAGATTAATTGACCATATAAGTGTAGGTTTATTTCTGGGTTCCTCATTCTGTTCATTTGGAAACATTTCTTCCTCTTTCATTTTTTATAATAGTTTGAGAAGGATGGGTATTAACTCTTCTTTAAATTTTTGGTAGAATGCACCTGTGAAGCCATCTGGTCTTGGACTTTTGTTTCTTGGGAATTTTCTTTTTTTTTTTTTTTTTTTTTTTTTTTTTAAAGATTTTATTTATTTGTCAGAGACAGAGGGAGAGAGAGCGAGCGAGCACAGGCAGACAGAGAGGCAGGCAGAGGCAGAGGGAGAAGCAGGCTCCCTGCCGAGCAAGGAGCCCGATGTGGGACTCGATCCCAGGACCCTGGGATCATGACCCGAGCCAAAGGCAGCTGCTTAACCAACTGAGCCACCCAGGCGTCCCGGGAATTTTCTGATTACACATTCAATTTCTTTACTAGTAATTGGTCTGTTTAGATTTTCTATTTCTTCCTGAGTCAGTCTTGGAAAACTACGTTTCTAGGAATTTAGCTATTTCTTCTAGGTTGTCCAATTTGTTGGTGTATAATTGTTCATACTAGTCTCTTGTGGTAGTGTCTGTGGTATTGGTTGTAACTTCTCTTTTATTTGAGTCCTTTCTCTTTTTTTCTTAATGAGTCCGGCTAACGGTTTATCAATTTTGTTTATCTCTTCAAAGAATTAGCACTTAGTTTCATTGATCTTTTTTATTGTTTTTAAGTATTTATTTCTACTCTGATCTTTATTATTTCCTTCCTTCCTGGGAATTGGTATTTTCTCAAAAATAAACAAAGTGAGCCAGTCACTTTAAGGAAAACAACTAACAGCATTTGTACCGATGATAAAATTTGAGATTTCAAGCAAAACTTTTAATTTTGGTGAGCTTGACAGCTTCCCAATGCTTAAAGATTTGCTGATGGGATTGGTTGTGATTCTTAATAAATGTGTTTTAAAATTTATTCCTTACTTTCCCTCTCTGTCTCTTTCTTTCTTTCTTTTTTTTAAAGATTTTATTTATTTATTTGACAGAGAGAGAAAGATCACAAGTAGGCAGAGAAGCAGGGGGAAGCAGGCCGCCTCCTGAGCAGAGAGCCCATTGCAGGGGGTCAATCCCAGGACCCTGGGATCATGACCTGAGCTGAAGGCAGAGGCTTAACCCACTGAGCCACCCAGGCTCCCCCCTCTTTCTCTCTTTCTTTCACCCAGCATGGGGCTTGAACTCACCACCTTGAGATAAAGAGGTGTGTGCTCCTCGGAGGGAGCCAGCCTAGTGCCCCTTAATCAATTTTTTTAAATTGGGTAATGAAATGTGTCAACATTTGGAATATCCACATAATTGAATGAACCAGTATTTTCCAAATGACCTAATACATGATGTTTTAAAGTCATGCTTGGATAAAAGATTCATTCAAATTGCAAGATACGGGGTGCCTGGGTGGCTCGTGGGTTAAGCCTCTAGTTCAGGTCATGATCTCAGGGTCCTGGGATCGAGCCCTGCATTGGGCTCCCTGCTCAGTGGGGAGACTGCTTCTCCCTCTTCCTCTGTCCCTCTACCCCACTCATTCCCTCTCTCTCTTTCTCTTGAATAAATAAATAAAGTCTTTTTTAAAAATTGCAAGATACACCAATGGGTTTTAATTAATAGAATACAGAAAGTTCACTGATATGGTTTCAAATACCACATTACAATTCACCTTGAAGTAACTACTATTTGTCATGTTTTGGTGTACAATCAAAGAAGAATACCCAAAATTATCTGAAAAGATATTAAAATTTCTGTTGCTTTTTCCAATTACTTATCTATATGAGGACAGATTTTCTCTAAATACTTCAGTCAAAACATATCAAAACTAGAAACAGATAAGAAAACCAAACTTTTAAAAAATATATTTTATTTATTTATTTATTTATCAGAGAGAGAGAGAGAGAGAGCATGATAGTGCACAAGTAGGCAGAGAGGCAGGCAGAGGAGGAGAGAGAAGCAGGCTCCCTGCTGGGCAAGGAGCCCGATTCGGGACTGTATCCCAGGACCCCGGGATCATGAGCTGAGCCGAAGGCAGTGGCCTAACCAACTGAGCCACTAAGGCGTCCCGAAAACCAAACTTTTAAAAAAAGATTTTATTTATTTATTTGACAGAGAGAGAGAGATCAAGAGAGGGAACATAAGCAGGGGGAGTGGGAGAGGGAGAAACAGGCTTCCTGCTGAGCAGGGAGCCCTGATGTGGGGCCCCATCCCAGGACCCTGGGATCATGACCTGAGCAGAAGGCAGAGGCTTAACGACTGAGCCTCCCAGGTGTCCCTAAATCATAGCTGTTAATATGCAGTGGGAAGGAGCACAGGGAAGTGGCAGGTGCCAGATTGACCGCGAAATGCCATTGATAGCTTTCCAAGCAGGGAATGACAGGACTGAATAATCTGAGAGCCATAGGCAAGACCTGGGAGAGGTTAGTTCCTGGAAATCTAGCTAGGAGGTTATCATTATTGTCTGGGATAGATTTGACAAGGATTTGAATGAATGTATCTAGAACAGGAAAAGAGGAAGAGACCTAGGTTTGAGAAACATTTCTCAAGGTAGAAGTAGCAGGATCTGATCTGCGATTGGATGTGACGTGAGAGAAAGGAAAGAACTGGGATAACTGTTAAGATTTTTATAATGGGAGACTGGGTAACTAGTAAGCTTTTAACAAGATAAAGGTATATATTTGGAAAACAAGATTTCTTGGGGAAGACGACATGTATTGAACCTGAAGTGCCAGTGAGAATCGTAGGTTGGGCATCTAAGAGGCTGGCAGAATGTAGAGTTGAGGCTCCAGAAATTGTCAAGGCTACAGATATTGTTTCAGGAGTTATTAAGAGATAGATGACAGTGTAAAAGGGAGAAAAATAACATTTATTGTCTGCTGGATGCTGTAACTCTAGTAGATGTGCGTGGGTAGGGCACTTGTAATTGATGGCCCCAGTTTTCTCTGAAAGGGAAACCATATGTGAGCGCATGAAGGCGTGGGCAGCCACTGGACTTCATGAGAAGATGTTGGGACTGTACTTTGGGACTTTAACCACTTAAAAATTCACACAGACAACATGCCTGTCTTGGCTGAGGTTCTTTCCTTCTGATGAAATGGAAAATTCATTGGAAAGGATAGAAATTCCTTTCTACTTTACCTTAAAATTTAGCTATCTTCACAGAGCATAGGCTTTGATACCAGAGAGACTGAATTTAATTTGCTTCTGTCCCTTAGTAGTTGAGTGATTCTGGTCAAGTAATTTAACCTTCTGGTCTGTTTCTGTTATCTATAAGATGAGTAAAATAGCTACCTTGCTGGGTTATTATGAAGATTAAGTGAATAAAGAGGGTAAAACAATTATTATCCCAGTCCTTTACACATAATAAGTACTGAACAGATGGTACCGTCATCAGCATCATCTTCCTCCCAACAACTCTGTGAGATAAATATTAATTATCCCCATTTTTACAGAAGAAGAAAATTAAACGTAGATTCAGAAACTTATCTACAGTCAACTTTTATTATTATTTTTATTTTTATTTTATTTTATTTATTTTTTTTTTTTAAGATTTTATTTATTTGTCAGAGAGAGAGAGAGAGAGAGCGCAAGCACAGGCAGAGAGAGTGGCAGGCAGAGGCAGAGGAAGAAGCAGGCTCCCTGCAGAGCAAGGAGCCCGATGTGGGACTCGATCCCAGGATGCTGGGATCATGACCTGAGCCGAAGGCAGCTGCTTAACCAACTGAGCCACCCAGGCGTCCCATATTATTTTTATTTTTTAAAGATTTTATTTAGGGGCGCCTGGGTGGCTCAGTGGGTTGAGCCGCTGCCTTCGGCTCAGGTCATGATCTCAGGGTCCTGGGATCGAGTCCCACATCGGGCTCTCTGCTCAGCAGGGTGCCTGCTTCCTCCTCTCTCTCTGCCTGCCTCTCTGCCTACTTGTGATCTCTCTCTGTCAAATAAATAAAATCTTTAAAAAAAAAAAAGATTTTATTTAATTAATTTATTTTGTAAGATTTTATTTATTTGACAGAGAGAGAGCGAGAGAGGGAACACAAGCAGGGGTAGTGGTAGGGGAAGATGCAGGCCTCCTGCTGAGCAGGGAGCCTGATGCGGGGCTCCATCCCAGGACCCCAGGACCCCAGGACCATGGCATAAGCGGAAGTCAGACACCTAACAACTGAGCCACCTAGGTGCCCCAAGATTTTTTTTTTTAAAGTAATCTCTACAACCAGTGTGGGGCTTGAACTCACAACCCTGAGATCAAGTATGACATGCTCCTCTGACTGAGCCAGCCCGGCGCTCCTAGAGTCACCTTTTTTTTTTTTTTTTTTTAAGATTTCTTTATTTATTTGAGAGAGCTCTTGCAAGCAAGTGTGCACAAGTGGGGCAGGAGGCAAGGGAGGAGAGAGAGAATCCTCACCCTGACTCCCTGCTGAGCACAAAGCCCTTCTTGGAGTTCAACCCCAGGATTCTTAGATCATGATCCAAGTGGTAACCAAGAGTCAGACACTCCCCTGAGCGTGCCACTCAGGTGTCCCTCTACAGTCAACTTTTAAGTGGTGGTTAGCATCTGAATGCAGAACTGATTTTAGGGCACCTGTGTGTGTCAGATCCTGATTCCAGGGTCCTGGGAGTAAGCCCCATGTCAGGATCTCTGCTGGGTGGGAAGCCTGCTTCTCCCTCTCCCCCTATTTGTGTTCCCTTTCTCACTCTGTTTCTCTGTGTCAAATAAATAAATAAAATCTTTTTTTTTTTTTTTTTTTTTTTTTTTTTTTTTTTTTTTTAAAGATTTATTTATTTATTTGACAGAGATTACAAGTAGGCAGAGAGGCAGGCAGAGAGAGAGAGAGGAGGAAGCAGGCTCCCCGCTGAGCAGAGAGCCCGATGCGGGACTCGATCCCAGGACCCTGAGATCATGACCTGAGCCGAAGGCAGCGGCTTAACCCACTGAGCCACCCAGGCGCCCCAAATAAATAAAATCTTAAAAAAAAAAGAAAAGAACTAATTTTAGAGCCCTTTCCCCTGCATAGAAACTATATAGAGAAAGAGAGGAGAACCGCACAGAACTCTGAGGAATACCAAAACTTAAGAGGTGGACAGGAAAAGAGATCACATCAAAGAAGAATCAGAGATAATAGTTTTTTAGGGCTGCCATAATATAAAGTGCTCTGGGCTTAATCAACCGAAGTTCATCTTCTCACAGTTCTGGACGTTAGGAGTCTGAGATCAAGGTATCGTCAGCGCTGTTATTTCTGAGGTGTCAGTCCTTGTCACATGTAGCTGTTTTCTGTCTTCACATGCTCTTTACTCTGTGCACACCTGTGTCCCGACTCCCTTGGTAAGGACACCAGTTACATTGGATGAAAGCCCCCCCACCACCCACCTCATTTAACCTTAATTACCTCTGTAAAGAGCCTATTTCCAAATGTAGTCAAATTCTGAGCTACTGGGGATTAGGACTTCAATACATGCATTTGGGGAAAACAATTTACTTTATTATATATTATAGCATTCTTAATTTTTCCTTCACAGCATCTAGAATAATTTTGTGTTTTAATAATTCTAAATTATTTTAATTATTATGTTAAATTTCTAGATTTTTAAAAAAGATTTTATTTATTTGTTTGACAGAGGGAGAGAGATCACAAGTAGACAGAGAGGCAGGCGGGGGTGGGGGGAAGCAGGCTCCCCACTGAGCAGAGAGCCCGATGCAGGGCTCGATCCCAGGACCCTGAGATCATGACCTGAGCTGAAGGCAGAGACTTAACCCACTGAGCCACCCAGGCGTCCAAAATCTCTAGATCTTAATTATACCTTTTAAAATCTCTTCTCATTTTTATAGTCTTTTATCCTTCAGTCATACTTACATTTCCTTTAAATTTATTAAACATACTTATTTATATGATGTATTATGATTCCGGTAACCAAAGTCTCTGTGGGCTTAGTTCTGCTATTTATAACTTCTGCTCATTCTCATCCTCGGTGCCTTATTTCCTGTTGCCTTGTGTTTTGGGATTTGTATTTGTGAACTCATATTTGAAGAAGTTTTAGGGAATTTTTGAGGTCTGGATTGAAGGTGCCTTTCTTCAGAGAGGATTTGTGTTTCTTTTCTTTTCTTTCCTTCTTTTAAGTAGGCTCCACACCCAGCATGGACCCCATAGGGCCCAGTGTAGAGCTTGTCCTCCTGACCCTGAGATCAAAACCTGAGCTGAGGGACGCCTGGGTGACTCATTTGGTTAAGGGTCTGCTTGGGCTCAGGTCATGATCTCAGGGTCCTGGGATCAAGCCCCACATCGGGCTTTCTGTTTGGTGGGAAGCCTGCTTCTCCCTCTCCCATTTCCCCTACTTGTGTTCCCTTTCTCACTGTGTCTCTGTCAAATAAATAAATAAAATCTTAAAAGAAAAAAGACCTGAGCGGAGATCAAGAGTTGGACACTTAACTGACTAAGCCATCCAGGCATCCCTCTTTATTTCTTTCAGGAGCCTAGAGATACTACCAACTTGTGAATGAGTTTAAAATAAAATCTGAGTTTAATTATTTCTGCTTATTCAGGTAATATGAATCTAGGTTATAAACCCATGAGAGGACCAACTTGTGAATTCTAAGGGGAGATCTTTTTCTTCTCATTTTGAGCCAAGACTGAGATAAGGACATTTATTTTCCATCTCTTATCTCAGGGTGGATACTTTCTAGTTTGCCCTTCCACTGAGAGTGGAGTCTGCAGGAGGCCTAGCCTTGTTTGGGGGCATTCCAATCCAGTTGCTCTTTTTGCACAAGCCCTAGACTTTGTCTGCTATCCCTTGAGAAACCATTAAGATGGAAGTTCTGTCTCTGGGGGTTAGCAGATGTCTCTAGAATATTCACCAATTTCAGCCTTATGTTTTCGGACTCATGCTTTTGCTTTTTATATTTGAGCTGGTGTTTTGAGGTGTTTTGTTGTGGAATAGTTGTCAGGTTAACTGGTGTGTTATACTGCTAGATTCTTCGTTGAATGTTGATGCCTTCACACCCTCCTGCCTCCCTCACTACAAAGTTCCATGAGGGCAGAGGGCAGATCCATCTTACCACTGCTATTTTCTGGCACACAGAAAGTGATCGATAAATATTTATTGACTGTATGAAAGTAGAAAGAAAGGAGTTCCTTGAAAAGAGAGGAAAAAATTCAGGTAAGGACTGAAAATAGTCCATGTACTTAGCAATTAAGTAATTTTGAGAATAGATTTTGTACATTAATGAGGGCAAGAGCTGAATTTCACTGGATTAAAGAGTAAATAGTAATTGAAAATTTCTTTATCAAGAAATTTTAGAGTGATGAGAAAGCAGAGGGTGTTTGGGTTGAAGAAAGAATGGGGGTTTCAAACCTTTGTAGGTTAGAGAGAATGATCTTCTGGCATGAAAGAAATTAGAAAGAAGAAAGAAGGGGGGCACCTGGGTGGCTTAATCAGTTAAGTGTCTGACTCTTGATGTTGGCTCAGGTCATGATCTCAGGGTTATAAAATCGAACCCTGTGCTGAGCCCCGAGTGGGGCTCTGTGCTCAGAGGGGAGTCTGCTTGAGATTCTCTCCCTTGTCCTCTGCCCCTCCCCCCACTCACACACACTGTCTCTCAAATAAATAAATCTTTAAAAAAATTATTTATTTGAGAATGAAAGAGAGAGAGAGACAGAGCACAGGCAGAGAGAGGGGAAGAGGGAGAAGCTGATACTCTGCTGAGCAGGGAGCCCAATATGGTACCTGATCCTGGGACTCCCAGGAGCCAAAGGCAGACACTTAACTGAGCCACCCAGGTATCCCCATAAATAAATCATAAAAAAAAAAGGGCGGGGGGAGAGAAGGGGCAATTGATAGAGCATGGTATTCCAGAAGAGACAGATGGGAGGGCAGAATTAAAGCCTCTATAAGGAGATTCTGTTATTTAACTAAGTAAGATGGGGTGCCCACTCCTTTTCAGGTGGAATGCAAGGTGGTCTGCAAAAGCCAGAGGCTTGAACTATAGTGAGGTGCTTGAGGAGAACAGCTCTGGGAAATTCACAAGAAATCTAGCTTCCATGCAGACTGCCACATTAAGGCTGGATATCACTGACTCCCATCAGTGGTATCCATAAAGCAGCAGCCTAGAACTGGTAGTAGAGAAAACACACCTCTATCCCCAATACCTAGAACAACTCTTGGCACTTCAGTAGGCAGTTGATAAGTATTTCTTAATAAACAAACAAAGATTAGCATTAGAAGTGGGGAATAGTGAGGCAGTTGGGACCAAAGAACAAAAGACAAAGGTAATTGAGGGTGTGGCAAGTGTCTTGAGGTAGATCATTGTCCATGGAGCCTCAGGTGGACCAGGTAAAAAGTGAGGCCACAAAGGATCTGTTAGGCTGGAACTGTGGTTGGCCATAAGTGAACAAAACTGAAGAATGACTGAAATTTTGTTTTTAAGATTTTGTTTATTTGACAGAGAGATCACAAGTAGGCAGAGAGGCAGGCATAGAGAGAGGGAGGAGGAAGCAGGCTCCCCACTGAGCAGAGAGCCCGATGAGGGGCTCGATCCCAGGACTCTAAGATCATAACCTGAGTGGAAGGCAGAGGCTTAACCCACTGAGCCACCCAGGCGCCCCTCAGTGTTTTTCCTTTTGGCCTGTGACATGGAACTCAGATTGACTTCTCTTCTATAAAGTCTGACAATGGGACCTGCAGCTGCAGGTTCCAACTGAACCAGGCTCCTGATTGTTATAAGCTGAAAAGGCAATGTGAGCACTATCCAGAATCCCATTAACTAATAATAGATTAATACCAAATTAGAGGTCTCTAGTACATTCCACCAGGCTTTGACCTGGGAGCTGTCATGTTCAACGTTTGTACAGATGGTTTTGTTTAGAACTGATGGCAGTCGCACCTGGCTGTGTGTGGTGGTCTACAGTTGGTAGAACATTGATGCTTGATCTTGAGGTCATGAGTTTGAGTCCCATGTTGGGTGTAGAGATTACTTTAAAAATCAGTTAATTAATTTTAGAATAAAGAACATTGATGACAGATGGTTACATTTGTTGATAGGAAGAATATGGGAGGGGTAATGAATATATTGTTGGAGAACAGAATCAGAATGCAAAGAGAATGCAGGCTAGACCAAAGCTAACAAGATTTAGTTTAAATGGGCTAAATGTAAAGTGTAGCACAAAGAAGGTTATGTGTGTGTGTATGTGTGTATGATATGGGAGATATGGCATAATATGATTTGAAAATTACTTAGGAAACTGAATAGTAATATGGGCAAAGTAGAGGGGCCTAGGTGGCCCAGTTGGTTATGCCTCCAACTCTTGGTTTTGGCTCAGATGGTGATCTCAGGGTGGTGGGATCAAGCTCCATGTTGGGCTGTGTTTAGTGCAAAGTCTGCTTAAGACTCTCTCTCCTGGGGCACCTGGGTGGCTCATTGGTTAAAGCCTCTGCCTTCAGCTCAGGTCATGATCCCAGGGTCCTGGGATTGAGCCCCACATTGGGCTCTCTCTCAGTGGAGAGCTTGCTTCCCCCCCTCCTCTCTCTCTCTCTGCCTCTCTGCCTACTTGTGACCTCTGTCAAGTAAATAAATAAAATCTTAAAAAAAAAACCTCTCTCTCCCTCTTCCTCTGCTCCCCCCATCCCCCGCATGCTCACACACACTCACTCTCTCAAATAAAATCTTTTTTTTTTTTTAACATTTTATTTATATATTTGAGATAGAGTGTGCACGAGAGAGAGAAGGAACAGGGGCAGAGGCAGAGGGAAAGGGAGAAGTAGACTCCCCACTGAGGAGGGAGCCCAACGCTGGGATCATGACCTGAGCTGAAGGCATACACTTAACTGACTGAGTCACCCACATGCCCCTCAAATAAAATCTTAAATAAATAAATAAATAAACACGGGCAAAATAGGCAAATAAACTAGAGGACATACAAATGGCATATACATACATACACACTCATATATATACATACGTATACATGTATGTGTGTGTTCTTATAGGAGATAACTTTTATTCATCTTTCTTATTGGCAAAAATTTAAGACTGCTAATACCAAGTGTTAGCAAAAGTATGGAGAATTGTCCAAGGTATTCACACAAGTTGGTGGGAATATAAATCATTTTAGTGCAATTTTAAGTATATATTAAAATTTTAAAAGTACATATCCTAAAACCTAGCAATTCACTCTTTGAATGTTTATTGAAGAGTCTCAGTTGGTTAAGCATCTGACTCTTGATCTTAGCATCTCAGCTCAGGTCTCAATCTCTTGAGTGATGCCTACTTAAATTTTTTTTTTTTTTTTACCCCAAAGAGATACTCCTGTGTAGCACTAAGAGTCATAAAGAATCTTCAATGAAACATTGTAATAACAACAACAACAACAAAATGGAAACACTGTGTATGCAACAAGAGACTGGTTAAACCATTACCTCCATACTATAGGCTACTGTTTGGCAGTTATAAAAGGGAGATGGCTTTATTCGTACTGATGTGAGAAGTTCTCTGTAATGTGTTAATGTGAAAAAAGATGTAGAATAGTACAAATCATTTGATACATTTATGTTTTAAAAATCTCTTACAACTACATATTTCCACATGAAATATATATCCATGTAAAATACACAGGAAAAAAGTCTGGAAGAATATATAACCAAAGTGAAACAGTATGTATCCCTGGAAGGAAAGGACTGGGATTTGGGATATTGGTCAAAGGAAACTTTGGATTTGTCTGTTGTTTTTTTAAATGAAGATTTAGATCTCTATTATTTACATGTTTTATAAAGTAAATGCATTCATGTTATTTATGAAGTCAAAACAAATGAAAACAACCCCACCTCACCCCGTAATTACACTTGTAGGTTTTATGTAGTATCGGTTTTATTTCATTTTTTAAAAAAGCTTTTTATTTTTTTAAAGCTTTTTATTTTTATTTAAAAGGCTTTATTATTTTTATTTTATTTATTTTTATTTTTTAAAAAGATTTTATTTATTTATTTGACAGAGAGCACAAGCAGTGGGGGAGCAGTAGGCAGAGGGAGAGGGAGAAGCAGGCTTCCTGCTGAGTGGGGAGCCCAATGTGGGGCAGAGCCCAGGATCCTGAGATTATGATCTGAGCAGAGGCTTAATCCACTGAGCCATGCAGGCGTCCCTGTAGTGTCAGTTTTAATGAGTCAACAGTGTGCAGCACTTGGGTGGCTCAGTTGGTTAGGTGTCTGCCTTCAGCTCGAATGGTGGTCTCAGGGTCCTGGGATCACAGTCTTCCTGCTCAGAGGCAAGTCTGATTGTCCCTCTGCCCCTCTCCCTTCTGTGCTTTCTTTCCCTCTCTCTTTCTCTCTCTTTCAAATAAATAAAATCTTAAAAAAATGAGTCAGAGGTGTGATAGGGTAGGCAGTGAATCTAAGGATGCCTAAGGCTCTCCTACAGTCCAAGTCTACAACCAACCAAGTGGTGGTTTAGTTCTCCTTGGCTCAGTCAGGCCACATCTGGACAAAACTTAGGCACACTGACATATTTGAGCTCTTCTAGAGAGCAGCCAGAGTCATGCCAGGAATGCATATCATGTCAAGGAGAAATAACTGAAGGAAGGGAGATTGTTTAGGCTAATGAAAAGAGATGTAGAGATATGTAGAGCATTTGATACATGAATGGTTCTAAAGATTTATTTGAGAGAGAGGGAGGGAGAGAGTGCCAGTACACATGCACATGAGCTGGTAGAGGGGCAGAGGGAGAGAATCTTCTAGCAGAGTCCTGGCTGATTGTGGAGCCCCACATGGGGCTTGATGTCACAACCCATAAGATCATGGCCTGAGATATTACCTTTCCAATGGCAATGTCAGCTTTCCTGACATTGAGATGATGCATTGAGATGATGACATTGAGATATTTCTATGGCCACCACATCCCCTCTCATTCTTTTGTTTTCCAGAGGTCCATTCTATGCAGAACCCTTTGCAAAGAATCCCACTATGCTTCCACAAAGTTATTTTGAGGATTTAAACTGGCTCCATACTTCCAGGATTAATATATATTTGACATTTTGTCAGAAAGGAGTGCACTTTGGTGATCCCAGGCTTTGTTGCTAGCCAAACTTTGCCTTGAATTCTCTCTGCCATGAGTTATACTCAGTCTAATGAACATCCTCTACCCAGAGACAAATATTAAATGCTTCAGTGGTCCCTCAAGGCCTCTCTTTCTAGGCTTGAGGAGAAGAGAGAGGTGCCTCTGACTGCTTCTCCTTGGGGTTTGGTGCAGCTCACAACAGGGCAGTAGCTGTCTCCAAAGAAATCTATTTTATCTTGGTACCCCGCCTAAAACATCCAATTTAATTTTTTTTTTTTTAAAGATTGATTTGAGAGAGGGGTGCCTGGGTGGCTCAGTCAGTTAAGCATCTGCTTTTGGCTCAGGTCATGATCCCAGGGTCCTGGGATGGAGTCCTGTGCAGGGCTCCCTGCTCAGTGGGGAGCCTGCTTCTCCCTCTGCCTCTGCAGCTCCCCACCCTCCACTCGTGCTTGCACTCTTTCTCTCAAATAAATAAAATCTTTATTTTTTTAAAAAAGACTTTATTTATCTGACAGAGAAAGAGAGAGATCACAGGTAGGTAGAGAGGCAGACAGAGAGAGAGGGGGAAGCAGGCTTCCCACCGAGCAGAGAGCCTGATATGGGGCTCGATCGCAGGATCCTGAGATCATGACCTGAGCCGAAGGTAGAGACTTAACCCATGGAGCCACCCAGGTGCCCCTAAAATCTTTATTTTAAAAAGATTTTAGTTGTTTATTTGAGAGAGAGAGATAGAGAATCTGAGCAGGGGGAGTAGCAGGCAGAGGGAGAGGGAGAAGCAGACTCCCCACAGAACTGAGAGCTGGACTCGGGGCTCAATCCTAGGACTCCAGGATCACAACTGGAGCTGAAGGCAGATTCTTAACCAACTGAGCCACCCCAATGCCCCTAAATAAATCTTAAAAAAAAAAAAAAAAAATTGAGAGCCAAAGTGTGCAAGCAGGAGTGGGGGGAAAGTGAGAGAACTTTAAGCAGACTCCCCCCTGAGAGTGCAGCCCAATGTGGGATTCGATATCATGACCCATGAGATTATGACCTGAGCCAAAACCATGAGTCAGGTTCCTAACCAACGAAGTCACCCAGGCATCCCTCAATTTAAAATCTTACCAAGGGGCACCTGGATGGCTCAGTCTGTAGAGCATGTGACACAATTTTTTTTTTTTTAAAGAGTTATTTATTTATATGGGGTAGAGGGGCAGAGGGAGAGGGAGAGAGAGGCTCCAGCAGAGACTCCCAGCTGAGTGAGGAGCCCGAAGCTGGGCTGGATCCCATGACCCTGAGATTGTGACCTGAGCCAAAATCAAGAGTTGCATGCTTAACTGACTGAGCAACCAGGCACCCTGAGCACATGACTCTTGATCTTAGGGGCATGAGTTCAAGTACTATACTGGGTGTGGAAAAGATAAGAAAAAAAGAAAAGGAAAGGAAGAAAAGAAAAGAGAAGAAAGAAAAGAAAAGAGGCACCTGGGTAGCTCAATCTGTTAAGTGGTTGCCTTTGGCTCAGGTCATGTTCTCAGGGTCCTGGGGTCAAGCCCCACATTGGGCTTCCTGCTCAGTGGGAATCAGCTTCTACCTCTCCCTCTGCCTCTCCCCTCAGCTTGTTTGCACCCTCTCTCTCAAATAAATAAAACCTTTTAAAAAATTAAAAAAAGAAAAAAGGCACTCTAAGTGCTTTGTCAATAAATAAATAAAATCTTATTAAATATAGGGCCCCCTGGCTGGCTCAGTTGGTGGTGTGTGTGACTCTTGATCTCGTGGTTTGATCTCGTGGTTGTGAGTTTGAGAGCCACACTGGGTGTGGAGATTACATAAAAATAAAATCTTTTTTTTTTTTTTTTTTTTTTTTAAGATTTATTTATTTGACAGAGAGAAATCACAAGTACACTGAGAGGCAGGCAGAGAGAGAGAGAGAGAGAGAGAAGGAAGCAGGCTCCCTGCTGAGCAGAGAGCCCGATGCGGGACTCGATCCCAGGACCCTGAGATCATGACCTGAGCCGAAGGCAGCGGCTTAACCCACTGAGCCACCCAGGCGCCCCAAAAATAAAATCTTTTAAAAAAAATATTTTATTTATTAATTTGACAGATCACAAGTAGGGGGTGGGGTGGGGGTGGGGAGGGAGCATTTTCCCTGCTGAGCAAAGAGCTCGAGCGGGACGCGATCCCAGGACCCTGAGATCATGACCTGAGCCCAAGGCAGAGGCTTAACCCACTGAGCCACCCAGGTGCCCCCCAAATAAAATCTTATTAAATATAAAACACAACTTGGTTTGTCAATTCTGCTTTACAGCCTTCCCTGTTTCCTCCCTGGGGTCCATGTGATTCAGTCATACTTCACAGGCCGACTCATATGGTAGTCAGCAAGTTGTTCTGACATGGTCTGGGCATGTTCCCCTTTAGCAATTAAAAAAAAAAAAAAAAAAAAAGTCTACTCAAGGCCTAGGGCTATACAGCAATTCCACTGGCCATGAGATGGAAAGTTCAGGACTCTCTCCTGGCTCTAAACCTAGTTCTCCATGAAGGTTGAACACAGGGCACTGTGGTTTGGTAGAATAGCCATGGACTTTGGAGTCTGTCAATTACCAAGTGACCTTAGATAAATTACCTTTTCTGAGCTTCATTAAAGTTTTGTAAAATATAAAATAGTTTTTTAATTCAAAATTTAATTTTTAATTACACAATTAATAAATAAATATTCTCCTTGGAAAAAACAAAACATGACAGATGAGACTAAATTTCCTGGGATCACCACCTTCAAGCCCACTCCTTAACCCTCTCTCCCCAGTGGCCTCCCCCAAGGTCACCACAATTCTCAGTTTACTATTTATCTTTCCAGGCTTTCTTCTTCTTCTTCTTTTTTTTTTTTAAGATTTTACTCATTTATTTGACAGACAGAGAGAGAGATCACAAGTAGGCAGAGAGGCAGGCAGAGAGAGAGGAGGAATCAGGCTCCCTGCCAAGCAGAGAGCCTAATGCGGGGCCCAATCCCAGGACCCTGGGACCATGACCTGAGCTGAAGGTAGAGGCCCCAACCCACTGAGCCACCCAGGCGCCCCCAGGCTTTCTTCAGTTAAACTTTTTTCTTTCTCTTTCCGGGGGTGTGTAGTGGGAGGGCCAGAGAAGTGGGGAGAGAGAATCTTAAGCAGGCTCCACAACCAGTGTGAGCCTGACATGGGGCAGGGCTGGATCTCACAGTCCTGAGATCATGACCTGAGCAAAAACCAAGAGTCAAAGCTTAACCAATTGAGACACCCAGGTGCCCCTCAATCAAATCAGTTTTACCTATAAGAATAGGATAGTAATATCTATTCTATGAGCTAGAACAGTGGATAAAATGCAAGTCCGTGTTTTCTTCTTTTTCCTCAGTGTGTTGGATGAAGCTAAAACCTCCTGCAGGAAGAGAAATTTTACCTATTTCTTGGGGGGGAACTGCCTGCCCTCTATGTGGTATTAGAAAATACCAATTTTTGTCTGTCTCCCCTCCCCCCCAAAATTCAACAGACATCATGCACAGAATCTACAGTAGGAACAAGCCTTGGCCTGTTACACTGACAGAGTCAGCCTCCTCTTGGATAGAGGTCTGCTGGAGGAGTGTAGCCAGAGCCAAAGGTCAGAGAGCATTTTGCCTCTTTTTTATTCTTCCATTTTAGCCAGGCAAGGATAAGTTATTATCTTGTGTCTTCTCTTCCCTGTGGCTTTCATTTTAAATTGCAGAAAGGAAGAGATCATACGCCCAGAGTTTTTCTTCCAGAATAGCTTTCTGAGTACAGCAAAGACAAAAAACAAAGCAACCCCTGCCCCACACCCCCATTCTGCTCTTCTATCACTCCACAGGACAACGGGTACTCCCACAATCGCTTTTTCCTACTATCAGGAAGCACAAGCCAAGATTTCCAAAGGCATGAGTGGTTTGTTCCCAGGTGCCCCAGAGCAGGATTTTATTTTAGAACAATAAATTCCATTTATTGAGCATCTTTTTTTGCCAGCCATGATACAAGTTTCTTTACATATATCTAATTAATTCTAACAAAAGCCATATAAGTTTTGTATTATAGTTATCTTATTACAGATGAAGGGATTGATGCTCAGAAAGGTTAAGTACTCTTTTTTGGGGGAGGAGGGACAAAGGAGAAGGAGAGGGATAGAGAATCTTTTTTGTTTTTCTTTTTTTTAATTCATGACAGAGATGTGAGAGAGGGAACACAAGCAGGGGGACCTGGAGAGGGAGAAGCACGATGTGGGGCTTGATCCCAGGATACTGGGATTGTTAACCTGAGCCGAAGGCAGATGCTTAATGACTGAGCCACCCAGGTGCCCCGCCCCAGGGATAGAGAATCTTAAGTAGGCTCTGTGCTCAGTGTGGAGCCCAATGTGGGGCTCGATCTCATAACCCTGACATCATGGCCTGAGCCAAAATCAAGAGCCGGACGCTTAACCCATGGAGTCAGCCAGGTGCCTCCCCCCCCCCCAAGTTATTCTGTTCTGAAACTGTGACTTCCTGAAGCAAAGGAGATATTTCAGAACAGTACTCGTCAGTAAGAAGTGGCATCTGGAAGCAGGAATGAGAAGCATGGAAATCTTCTCAGAGAAGAGGTAGGGTAATAACAAATTAAGAAAAATGCATGCCCCGGCAAGAACTGCCACTCACCCCTACCACTAAGCCTGGGCCATGCTTTCGGGGTGTGTGTAAACAAATCTCTATAGTAACCATCTGGTTTCTGTCTTTCTACGATAACACAGGCTTGCATGTGTCTAAATATGGGCACTGGTGAGGATGAGTGTGGCTGGGGAGGGGAAGTCGACGGCTGAGTCAAGAGAAAATTGTGCAAAAAAGGCAGATTCCTTTGGTATGCCCTCATCTACCTCTCCCAGCCCAGCCCCAAGGTAGGAAAAGGGCTTAATGCCCTGATCTCTCCTTGATTCACAGTAGTCACAGTTAAGAGCTAAGGTCTGCATAAATTTTGTCTTATTTTAACCAAGTATGTAAATTCTCCTGCAGTCAGGGGGATCCCCTTGGTGAAAGAAGAGGAGCGTAGAAACTCTTGCTTCCCATTTCACCCCAGGTGCCACTTTCGGGGCCACTGAGGGTAGAAGTTGGAGGATCTCATCTGTTGAAGGGATGGTAGCCCTAGAGGGAAAGGTGAAGGAGAAAAGCCAGGCACAGGGCTACGGGAGTACGGATAGGCACTGGTGAGAGGATTAAATGGGACCAGGACTGAGTTACAAGAGCCCCTCAAGTCAGCACAGTGGATCTCAACCATAGGACCCTAGGGGACATTTGGTAATTTGGGGGGACTTTTTTGTTGTTCTGAATGAGCATCTAGTGGGCACAGGACAGAGCTGTTAGCATCTTAAAATACACAGGACATCCCCCATAGCAAAGATGCGTCTGGTCCAAAACGGGAAACTCTGGGTTAGAAGAGCCCTCTCACTGGTCCACAGCAGGACCCCAGCATGCATCACTAGGATGGGATACATGCACGGCAGCTTGTCCGCCTGGACCCTGAGTTCCTCTCAGACTTCCAACCCAAGTATTTAGTTTGTTTACTTCTAATTAAAGTAAATGAAAACCGGAGTCCCAAATTTGCTGTGAAACCATCTTCTATTTTTTCTAATATTTATTAGAGAGAGAGAGAGAGAGAGAGAACGTGCACAAGCAAGGGGAGCAGCAGGCAGAGGGAGAGGGAGAAGCAGGCTCCCAGCTGAGCAGGGAGCCCAATGCCAGGACCCCAGGATCATGACTTGAGCCAAAGGCAGCCGCTTAACCAACTGAGCCACCCAGATCCCCCTGAAATCAGCTTCTAGAGAAGAAGAGCTTTGGGTATAGGAAAAGCTGCCTGACAGAGGCTGTGCAACTGGGCAAAAGGTACCAGCTCTTGCCCTCAGTTTTACCTTTGGTGAAATGAGCACCCTGAACACAACTTGTTCCAGAACTTGTCCTTCTATTTCCCATAGTTGTACCAGTTCAGGTCACTGGAAAAGGAAATGACTCAGAAATTTGAGGAGGGAAGTCTGAGGGTGACTCAGACTTTCCTACACATAAAAGGCGGTCCAGACTGGACCTTAATGCTGAGCCAGGACTCCCGATCACTCAATGATGCCAGGACTTCCCTTTCTATATTTGAGTAGGTAGTCTCATTTTAGGTAATTTTAACAACAGTAAGTTGCTTCTGCCAACCGACCCCCCACCTCTGCCCTCTGCCAACAGGTCTGCTAATGCATGAGCACTTTCTCTGTAGTTGAAAATATAAATATTCTAGCGTAAGAAAATATAAATATTCTAGTTTAAGTATCAGTTTGGTGTTACTAACTGGGTTTGAGGCTGTAAGGGAGATAGCTGGCAGTAGGTCAAGAATGGTGCTTGTTCGTTGGCATGGAGCCCTAGCAGTTAATTTGAATACTTTGAGAAAAGTTCATATACTGTGTCAATTCTATTTAGTTCGAGCTTTACAACTAAATATTATAATAAAGATTTAATAGCCAAGAGTTCATATTTTGTATTAATCTCTTATATCTACCTATGATAAATATGTCAAAACAAGGTTCAAAAAAAGCCCATCTAAATACACTAAGTGCCTCTGTCACTAAACTTCCATTTATATCAAAACCTTTTTTTTTTTTTTTAACCTGAAGGGGCCACTTTACCACAGTGTGGTTATCAGTATTGAGCGTTCTCTTCCTGTCATGAGGAGACGATTTTAATGTCTTAAGAAAAGCTATCCTTGGTTGGTAAGAGTATTTGGCTCTTATTTGTTCTTAGTCGTGTGGTTCATCTAAAAGTTTTCCAAAAGAGAGGCCCAGTTCTGTCTGGGGAGTAACCTTCCCATGTTATTCTCTCAGTGGTTTCATCTCTCTGCTTATCCATTATTGCTGAAAGAGGTCAACTCTTCGTAATTTTTTCTGAGTATTGATTCTCTCACAATGAGCAATTCCTTCAACAGATACTTACTGAGCACATATTATGTGCCATTCTTGAAGGTGGGGATATGCCAATAAATAAGACAAAGTCCTGGTAGTTCAATATGTACTTGTGAAATGAGTGAAGGACCCTCTTCCAGTTGTCTGCTTTAGTCTAGCCTACTTGGTCCTCTTTGTCTCCCATGCAAGTACTAACCAGGCCCGACCCTGCTTAGCTTCCGAGATCTGACGAGATCTGGCGTGTTCAGGGTGGTATGGCTGTAGACTACTTGTTCCTCTTTGTAATCAGTTTAAAACTACTGCTCCATTCTCTTTTTTCCCCTAGAATGCCTTCTCAGAGCTGGCACGTTTAATTTACCACTCAGCACCTGTCACTCAGGCAGGCCTGAGACTGGGCTTTATAACCCACTGGGGCCTTCAGTCAACACGGATACCAAACAACTTTTAAAGCAAAGCTGGGAACCTTAAGGTTAATTCATTGCAAAAGGGGTTTGGATTCTGCCCCAGATGTAGAACTCTCCCACTCACTTATAACGTTCACCTCTGGTCTACGCATTTCTCTGATGCCTCACACAGAAACTCTTTAGAAAATTTCCCTCAACCCACTCATTCAAATTACATTTCGGTTTCCCCTACGACACTGCTTTGTTTGCAGCCCTAGAGGTTTTTTATCCCTCTTCCAATATCAGGAAGTGGGGAAACTGAAGTACTTCTAGCTCCCTAAGGTCATTTTCAGGTCATTATTCTTCCAAGGTATTTACATGCCATTCCTCTTGCTTTGGAGTTCATTCCATCAGGCTCAACTCTCCTTTATGATCTTTGCTGATCCTGGTCACTTCTATACCAGGATGGTACTAGGCCTGATCTTCTCCCTAATCCTGCATAATTCTGGATTCATTCCAACAACCTGATTTACTGATCCAACATTCCACACCCATAATTCTTCTTTGTTATTATTTTCTAAGCTAAATGCTTTAATCTTTTATAAAAAAAAATACAGTTGGGTTTAACAAAAGGTAACAACAAAACCACAAATACATGAGCCACCTACCTTTGCAACTGGATGTGGGAACTCCCTTGTTCTTTAAACATTCTAATGACCTTTATTTTTACTCCACTTCAGACCCCCGTTCCTATTACCCATGTCATTACATAGAAGAGTTCCAACTCTAAAATCTTCAATTCTTAACGTCATACCAGGTCCCAAGCTTCCAGCTTAATCACTTCTTTGACTTCTAAATCATCAGCTCTTTGACCTTATCACGACTCTTCTTGACCAGAGTTGATCATACTTCTTTAGCCTGCCTTCTTAGCCGGTCTGAATCAGGTAGATTTCTTGAATTCTCCTCCAGCACCTTTCATCCCCTTTTTCCCTTGTGAGTCCACTCCCTGTGTCTACAAATCATGATCCAGGAGCTAAACGATAATGTATCTTCTCTGATTTTGTACCCAGGCAGCTGGGTGTTGCTAGAGAAAGTAGCAGAAATATATAGAATGGTGACCATTCCAGTAGATTACACATTCCAAGTGTTATACAGTCATGGTTTCCAATCTGTTAGGCCCTCAACACTGTTCCCTAAACCTTTTACTTAGTAGTATTGTCAGCTGTCTTCCATTCCTTTCCCTTTCATCCTCTCTTCTAAACTATGGATACTCTTCTTAAACCCCCTAACTCCCACCTCCCTGTCAACTAGGAACTTTACATCTCCACCAAGAACAATGAAGCTGTCAGACAAGGACTCCCATCGATCAGCGACCCCCAGTCAGAAACGCTGTGAGTTTACCCATTGTTATATTTTCACCTTGAGTCTCAAGCAGGCTGCAGTATACATCTTCCTACTTGAGACCAATTTCCTACTTAGCTGGCTTTCCGCTAGACTAACCCCAGCACCTCCCCTTGCATAGTGGTTGGTGCATAATAACTGCTTAATAAGTGTTTAATTGACCACATCCACCTGAACTCATTTTCATCCATTCCTTTCTCTTCAGAACCAAAGTTATCATCTTCTTCTGAGCTTTGCCTTTTATTTGTTCCTTTCACTCAGTCAGTAAATGTGCTTAAATCATGCCCATCCTAAAACAACATCAGTCTTCCCACACTACTCAGTTCGATAGACAAGATTCTATCTCTACTGATCCATTGACACTGGTGGGTCAAAATGGTTACTAACTGCCAAATTAAATGGACATCCTTTAGTCCATTTCTTAAAAAATTTTTTGAGATTTTTATTATTTTTAGAATTAAAGTGACCTCTATCAAATATATGCTCATTGCCAAAATCTTGGAAAGTACAGGAAGTAGACATACATGTGGCACATTTCTTTGACATTTTGGGGCATTTTTTATTACATAGCTGAGATAGTCTAATTTTTTGCTTCATCAACCTCCAGTAGCATTTTACATTATTGACTGACTGACCCAGTTCTTCCAATAAACTCTGCCACTGCGCACCACCATATCTTCCTGCTTCTTCTATTTTGTTGGGCCCTTTTCTTTATTCCCTTCACATATTAGCTTTCATCAGGGTCAGGCCTCCAGTCTTTCTGCTCTTATATGCTTTCACTTCCATGGTTTTACTAAATATATCTTGAAATCCAAAGAATCTACATTTCCTATTTTGACTTCTCCAACCTCTAGTCTCATAAATCCAGTAACTTTCCTGTCATCTACTCTTGGATGTCCTAGAGGCACCTCGTATCATCCCTTCTGCAACACTGAACTCATTATCTTCCTTGATAAACTTGCCCTTCCAGTAGTGGTGTCTCTAAAGGTTATGGTAGCATCCTTTACCCAGTAACCCAGGAATTTGTTATTAGAGTCCTGTCTCTTCTCAAGTCACATGCCCCCATCAAGTTCTGTTGATTGTACTTTCCATGTATTATCTGTTGAATTTGTCCACTTTTCTTCATCCCCACTGTCTTTACCTTTTGTAATTCCTAATCATACCTAACCTATAACACTGTAGCAACACAATAGTCTGTCTTACTCATAACTAGCCCATGGAAACAGATAACTAAGTGGAGTGTCTGCACTTGAGTTTCATTGCTGCTTCGAATTTATTCTGACACCAATTGAATCAGTGTCTTTCTCTTCACAACCATATCCCTTAACTTTAACCTCTTAACAGCACCTCTAAATACATCAATTTTACCCTCTCCAGTCTCTTGCCCACACTGTTGTCAGATTTTCCTCAAGAGCCAATCTGATTATGCCATTCCCTTGCTCAAAATCTCAGCAGTTTCTCATCACCTCCAGGATCAAGCCCAAAGGGCCCTTTGTGATTGGACTCTTGCTTCCCTCCACCCATTTCTCTGCACCCCTTCTGCTGTTTGGTATGCTACAGCTACTCCCAATTATTATTCTTTTTTAAAGATTTATTTATTTTAGGGAAAGAGAGTACACAAGCGGAGGAGGGACAGAGAGGGGGAGAGAGAGAGAGAGAGAGAGAGAGAGAATATCCAGCAGATTCCCTGCTGAGTGGGCCCAGACTCTTGACCCTGAGAACATAACCCAAGGTGAAACCAGGAGTCTGGACACTCAACTGAGCCACCCACATGCCCCTCAGTTATTTTGAGGTCCCAGAATGCAATACCTCTAAATCTTTTCACATGCTGTCCTTCCATTTGGAAGACCCCCCCCCTTTCCCAGTCTAACCCCTTTACATGACTATGTCCTACTACTCCATCAGATTTCAGCTTATAAACTACTCTCTGTGAAACGATTTTCCTGACTATTCTTCCACCTCCAAATTAGGTGTGTGCTTTCAGAGCATTTTGTGCTTATCCCCTCTTTCCCATTTGTATTCTAATTATCTGGCTACCAGGCTTACAGTCTGTGAGCTCCATGAGCACAGAAACCACATCTCATGTGCTTTTACAATCCCTGAAGGGTTTTACATGCCTTATTTTGTTTAATCAGCACAAACACCCTTTATGTAGGTACCATATCATTCCTATTTTACAAATGAACTGAAGCAAAGAGTTTAGAAAACTTGTCCTGAGTTACCAAAATAGATCAAAATGAGAATTTAAAAACCAGACAACTTGGGGTGCCTGGGTGGCTCAGTGGGTTAAAGCTTCTGCCTTCAGCTCAGGTCATGATCCCAGGGTCCTGGGATCGAGCCCCGCATTGGGCTCTCTGCTCAGGAGGGAGCCTGCTTCCTCCTCTCTCTCTGCCTGCCTCTCAGCCTACTTGTAATCTCTGCCTGTCAAATAAATAAATAAAATCTTTAAAAAAATAAAATAAAAACCAGACAACTTAACACTAGAACCAGTGATTGCTAAATCCTTCACCTTTAATTTAAATCCCTTCTCCACACAATTTGGCAGTAACCTCCCTAAAACACAGATCTGACCAGGTGTTTTCTCAGCCATCCCCTCAGTGGTCCCGAGGCCTGCTTGCCTGCCTGCCATATCCTCTGTCATCTGGCTCCTGTCTACCTTCTTGGCTGTGGACCAGCCCCTCCCTAGGACTCAATCCTGTTGCTGAAGCACCACCCATTCCACACTGTCTCATTCTTCTCTGACTGTTGGTCTATCAAAATGCCCCTTATCGGGGCGCCTGGGTGGCTCAGTGGATTAAGCCTCTGCCTTCAGCTCAGGTCATGATCTCAGGGTCCTGGGATGGAGCCCCACATCAGGCTCTCTGCTCAGCGGGGAGCCTGCTTCCTCCTCTCTCTCTGCCTGCCTCTCTGCCTACTTGTGATCTCACTCTCTGTCAAATAAATAAAATCTTAAAAAAAAAAAAATGGCCCTTATCTCCTTATCTTTCTGGAGAAGCCCTGTTCCTCTCTCAGAACTTACTTCATGAAAGTCTTCCTGATCACTCTTTCCCTAGCCCTTTGCAGCTATTGGAGTGACTCGTGCCTCCACTCTCAGAAGCTATGGGACTTGGGCAAGTTATTGTTTTAGTTTCCTCATTTGTGTAATGGCAGCAGGATGACCGCCTACTCAGAGAACTGCTGTGAGGAATAAATGAGAGGATGTAAATTAAGCACGTAGCATGGGGCTTGACACATCCTAAGTACTCAAAACATTTAGCAATTACTTACTCATCCCTGTATCTCTATGTAGCTAGGCCTCTACAACCCAAGTGTAACACTATAGTGTGGATTCTTCAGGTGGAAAAAGAAAGCACTCACATATCACTTTTATTTTAGCAAAGTGTCTGGCATATTTTGGACTTTTATTACGTAATTGAACTGGACTATTTATTATTTTTTAAAGATTTATTTTTAGAGAGTAGGGGCAGAGGGATAGGGAGCACAGAGCCTGACCTAGGGTTAGATCTCCCGACCTGAGCCAAAACCAGGAGTCAGAGGCTTAACCACCCAGGTGCCCCTTGAACTGGACTATATTTAAGTACCACCCGTCTTTCAAGGCCCAGTTCAATTTCCATTTCCACCAGTAATATTTACCTAATGATTCTAGCCCTTTGGATTTTCCCTTCTGAGAATCTGTTTTTATTTTTTAAGATTTTATTTACTTATTTGACAGAGAGAGAAAGAGTGAGAGGGCCCAAGCATGGGGAGAAAAAGGCAGGAGAGGGAGAAGCACACTCCCTGCTAAGCAGAGAGCCCATCCCAGGACCCTGGGATCGCGACCTGAGCCGAAGTCAGACACTGAACCAACTGAACCACCCAGGTGCCCCTGCAATTTAAAAAAAAAAAAAAAAAAAAAAAAAAAATTTATTTGAGAGAGAGAGAACCCAAGCGGACTCTGCCCTGAGCGTGGAGCCTGATGCAGGGCTCAACCTCATGACCCTAACTAAGATCACCACCTGAGCGGAAACCAAGAGAATTCTTTTACCACAGCCTGACTGCATCCTGCTATGCAGTCTTGCATCATATGTTGAAGTGCTGTTTCAATGAAGCTCCAAGTTCCTCCAGGGCAAACACCATCTCTTATATTGTCTATCTGCCCAACAATAGCTGATGTTTCTAATTACAAAGTGAGTGTTCAACAGTTAGATGTGAATGAGCAGACTGGCCCAAGCATGGGATGCCTCTACCTTATCATTAGTGAGCCCCCAATCTCTAAGAAATTTCAGCTAACAACTTACCTCCTGATTCTCCTTCCCTTGGCTCTTGGCATCCTGCTTAGAATGACATGAATTTGCATTTATTTTTATGCTTCCTTCCTGGCTTAACTTCCCTTTCCTTGGTAACCTCCCTCAAGGCCCAGTAGAGGGCACTACGCACCCCAGGGCTGCTTGTGTGGGTGCTGCTTGCTCACTGCAGATCTTCTGAAAGGCAGCTCTCCCAAGTTATTTGTCTTTTACCCAAGGTTTTCCATGCCCAGGCCACATCAGCTTAAAATAAATGCTGCTGGACAATAATCATGGTGACTTCATCCCTGCCACCCTGTGTACCAGATGGCTGAGAGGCTTGTCAGCAGAATCATCTCTCAGCCATGTTGGAGGAATGAAGAACTCTTGACTCCATTCTTTGGAATATGGGCAGGAATTGCGCTTTGAAGCAGTGCAGAGCAGTCCTAGTTGCGTGGCGGTACAGTGTGAGAGTGAGGGAGAAGGGATGGCAAGGTTTTATACTGTAACAGAGACTGCCACAATCCTTTCTTGGCACCCCAGGATTCCTAAGACTACAGCTTAAAACCAAGGACCAGGGAAGCCACGAATAATGGAAAAGTCATATAAAAGCCTAGATATAAGGCGCCTGGATGGCTCACTTGGTTGAGCATCTCAGCTCAGGTCTTGATCTCAGAGTCCTGAGTTCAAGCCCAGCATTGGGATCCATGCCCAGCATGGAGCCTATTTAAAAAAAAAAAAAAAAAAAAAGCCTAGATACTATCTCAAGCTCTTCAGTGAACTAACTTTGCCACCTTATAAGTAATTTATCTTTATACTTCCACTTCTTTATCTGTATTAAAAATGAAACTGCACTGAATGATCCCACATTCAGCCTCACTGTTCTCACTCCCCAGCTATATCCATCTGGCAAACATACACTAGAGAAGGCATGCTCAAAAAGAAGTCATGGGACTGGTTTAAGGGTAATAGGGATGAGAAGACTCACTAACCCCACCACAGTAAACATTCTACAGTGTGTGTGTGTGTGTGTGTGTGTGTGTGTGTAGCTCCTAGCTTTGAGTTTATAACTTCTGTAGTATGTGAACTTCCGCATAACTTTTTCTTCCACAAAGACAATAAACCCCACAAAGGCAGGGAATGTTTTTAAAGCATCTCCATACCACTAGCTTACTCAGAAAGGCCAATGGTTGGGAGGAATCACAATCCCCTGGGTAAATTAGGAGAGAACAAGTCAGTAACATCCTGAGTAGCTGAACATATTTGGAAACCTTCTGATTAAGGAGAAAGAATGAGTTAGATGCTGAGAACAACATTCCTAGTCCGGTTTGGAAGTATCCTTCCCCCTCAGTGAGCTCGAGAGTTGTCTGGAATATCTAGGCCGACTGGACCTTGTTTTATCTTCCTTGGTGCATACTCATTTGAGAAGCCAATCACATTTGGGAAAATATAATATACTCTCCTACTCAAAGCTGGATAAAAATGGGCAAGTAGACTACCACATGTGAATGTTGCGTGTGTCAGGGAGACAGAGGTGAGTTTTTTGGTATCTTTCTTTTCTACAATACATTCATAAGCAGTTTTAAAATTCTTAAGTAGCAGGATTCTGGCCATGCTTCGGAAGTGGTGAGGAAAGGAGTCACTCTGCCCCCTGCTGGCCACAACCAGAAAGGCTTGAGTTCCTTTTGGCTTGTTACAAGAGGTCACATTTCTCCTTCACAGACAGAACTTATGAAAGAATGGAAGACTGAAAAGGGAAGAGGGAGAGTGGGCTTTTCTTTTTTGCTTAGCCTGAACTAAGCTGTAGGTGTTATAAACTATTTAGGTCAAATTCTTCATTTTGTGAGCCAAAACCTGAGGCTGACACGTCTTCTACATTAGCTACAGAAACAAAAGGACAGATAGGAGTCAGGAGAAGTCCAGATCTATATGCTAACATCCCTAATTCCCTCTCCCGGAGTGATGGAAGCAGGGAGCCCAATTCATATCCCATATTAAGGGCCCCTATTCCTTAGAACTCAAGGCCCCACCCCAGCTTCTCCCCTGAATGGTGTCTTTAGTTTCATTTTCTTCCCTTTCCCCAAACCCCAATAAAACACACCAAGTGCTTCAGAATATTTCTGGGTTGTGTTTTTCTGTGGGTCGTCGTCTTTTTTTTTCTTTTTTCTTTTTTTTTTTTTTTTATTTCAAATACTGAAAAAATCTCCTGGGCTCTGTGGGTCTTCCCACGCTCATGGCCCCCTTTCCCCACACTCACTGCCCTTCTCCCCACAGCAAATCTATTTCAAGGACAGCACTTTTTTTCAGTGAACAATTAACATTAACTGTGTTCTCAGCTTGCTCTGCAGAACCAGAGGAGCGGTTTCCATCTGTCATATATAGATGGACAGTTTTTTTTTTTTTAAACCTGACACCAGATCCCCAGCCACATCCAAGCAAACAAGGCATTTTTCTACAGAGCTGAATTAGAACTCCTCATCTGGAGTCTATGCCATTCCTCCCCCTCACACCCATCCCACACCAGCCACATGGTTAGGAAGGATAGTCAGGAATGTTTTTATCAACTCCAAGCCCTATTTCATATCCCCCACAAATTTCCCACCCCACCCTCTTAAACACCACACCCATAACCCCCCACCCCCTCCCATCCCCTCCAGGATTTCACCGAGATTTCTCCCAACAATTATTTGGAAAAAGGTAAAACAAAAAAGGTTCAGGGTCTTGGTGCTCAGCCCAAGGGGCTCCATGCGCTGGGACACCGACGGGCAGGGGCTTCTGCCTCTCCAGCCCGCACCCGAGCCACCTCCTGACCCCTGGCTGCAAAAGCAGGGAGGGGCAGGAGCCAGCACAGGACCCAGGAGGGCAGCGTCTCAGGATCTGGCGGAGCCCCGAGCAACATCATTCAACTTGGCCACTGCGGACGAACACAGAAGAAGAAAAAGAAAACACTGTCAAGTAATAGGGGAAAAAACCCGATGTTCCATCCCCGTCCCGACCCCAGGACTCTTCCATACTTAGCAGTCATTAGGCTACCTGGCACAAGCCTGAATCCAATCCACTGAGAGTTGAAGAGAAGAGAGAGACAGAGGAGAAGGGAGAGGGAGAAAGAGGGCGGAAGAGAGGGAGAGAGACAGAGAGGAGGGAGGGAGAAAAGGGGAGGGGAGAGAGAATTTCAGGTTTTTTCTATCCACAAAACAAAGTGTTCTCCATCTTTCTGGAAATACCCATGAAAGCAATACAGAAAATTCTTTAGACAAGATCAAAATAACTCAAGGTGTGCAGGAGATTAAGCTGTCTGGCTTAGGGCAGGCTTGGTTTCACAGGCATGGCACAGCCAGCTGCAGCAGCATAGGCTAATGGGGACACACACACAGTGATGAGGAGGGGACAGCATGGAAGCTGGGGCCTGGCAATACACATGTTGTTCTGAGTGGATTTAATAATCTAGGTTTAATCGAGGTGATTTGGATTTGGGAATGACCCTTCTTTGCCACGAAGTGATGTATTTCATACTGTGCAAACAGGTGGCAAATACACAATGTGGCTCGTTTCTTTGTTTTCTTAGCCTTGAAGACGACCAGGTACAGAGAGCAAGCAAGACCAACAGTTTCTGATTTCCCTATTTCCTCTGTTCCTTCCTAAAAAAACAGATTCGTGACCTCAGCCTTGAGGATTCAAATGACCAATAGAGAAGGCAGCTCGGACAGAAAAGAAAAAAGTACAAAATTCGAGAGGATCGGAGATGAAGAAAACGTACAAAATTATATATATATTTATATATATAATAACATGACATATCTATATGTACAACATGGCTGCGACAGTTGAGGAAACTATACAAGGATGTTCGGCAATTTCCCCGTCCCACACAGACTTTAGACTAAGGAAGACAGCATGAGGAATGGAGCAAGAAACACAAAAATTATATACAATTACAAGTGACAGTCAAAGGAGTCTGGGGGCCAGGGAATCCAGGGATCCTGCTCTCTCCATTCCTTCCTCACCAACTCCCTCCTATCCAATCTGAGCGACAGCCTGAAAAGTGAATGGCCAGTCAGGAAAGAAGTATACACACCTGCCATCACCCCACATGTGCATCATCAGGCCAAATATTTGGCATATCAGAATTTATGAGGTAAGAGGGCAAGAGAGGATTACAGAATCGTGCTCTCTTGAACAGTTGGTTCTTTCCCTGGCCGTGTCTGTGCTAACTAGCAGTAGGATTCAGGTCAAGTTAAGTAGGCTGAAGGTGCTGGCCACCAGCACCACTCTCCCCCACCTGCTCATGAGTCCGATTGCTGCTACTCATCCCACAGGGGCTGAGTTACCTGCATCTAGGATGGCAGAGCTTTCTCTCCCTTATCACCTTCCCCCACCAGCTTCCTCCCAGGTAAATCATCTTCCTAAGAACCTGCTGCTCTAGCCTTGCCACAGTTCCAAGGCCTGGAGGCTGGCTTCAGCTTGTCCCTTTTCTTCTGTTCTCCCTAAGAACACACCTGGCATCTGACTACATCTGAAACGTGGGAATCCACCAAAT
This sequence comes from Mustela lutreola, assembly GCF_030435805.1. NCBI lineage: Eukaryota > Metazoa > Chordata > Mammalia > Carnivora > Mustelidae > Mustela > Mustela lutreola. The sequence continues at coordinate 109,471,996 of NC_081299.1, read as the reverse complement.
ATGTGTGACTGAGCATGTGTCCTCAGGCCCACAGCTGGGCTGCCACAGCAGGTTTTTGTAGCAAAGGTTCAGACTGGAGGCCAGGAGAGTGGGTGGGGCCAGAGACAAGAAGCTTCCATAGAAGCTAGCTTCTTAGAACTTTTTCTTTGACCCTTAAGACCACGATACTTCTGAGGCCTCCTTGACTGAACCTGTACCTCCCAAATCTCAATGTCCTCTCTCCTCATGCCGTCCTCAAATGGTTCCCCTCTGTGGGCTCAGCCACAGGTCTTCCTCATTTAGTTTTACAAAAATAGCAAAGACTTTTTTTTCAGCTGGCAGTTAAATGAATTTTAAATTTGAATCAATCCTATCTATATTCACTTCTGTTACAGATGAGGAAATAGAAATCCATAGAGGTTAAATGACTTGACCAAGTTTACACACCAGTTCTGCTCAGAGGGCAACTAGAACCCACATATCTTAACTCCAAACCCAGTGCTCTTTCCACTACCCCATACTTGCAAAAGCAACATGCTGGAAGAGAGAGAGAAGGTACCCACTTCATGTAAATGATGTGCTCCAATCTTTACATTATGTAAGAGCCAGGGCCAACTGTCAGAGACTCTCTGAGTAAGGGAGGTTAAGTGGGCACTGCAGTTTTAGGCAAGCAAACCACTTTTTCTTTTTGAGGATTCTCTAAACCTGCCATAATGGAAACACGAAGCCATAGCAGCCTAAGGGAAAAGAACACTTAGAAGCACAGAAAACAGATCTCATTCACTCTACCTTTCCCAGCTATGTCAGGTTAGCCTCTGGATGTAAACCTACCAAATTATTCCCAAGACTTAGCCCAGCCAGTTTTGGGATAGTCTCTTCAAAAAGGCAAAATCGCATCTCCACAGTTTCTCATACAAAAGAAAAAAGAGCATTTGCAGCAAGATCTAATCCTAGTCTCTCACTCTTGGGACCCTACCTGGGCTACAATGAGGGTGTGGAAATCTCAATTTAATCAAAGAAATGAACTCAGAACCCCTTTCCAACCCACATCACCTTCTTAGCAGCCCCCAGCAGAATCACAGTCATTTCTGGCTAGCAAGCTGAGAAGAGCTAACTAGCGCTCATTCCATCCCTGCTTATTATATACAAAAGTCCAGTGGGTGAGGAAGGGGACAGAGGGGGGGGGGCCCAGGTTACCCCGCAAGCTTGCTGGTGACGAGTGAGGACTTTCTCTGGGGAAGATCCTGTGGGGTGGGGATGTGGTCACCAGTCACGAGGTTCTTGTCTGGTCCTGCACTTGGCAGCTGCTTATTCTTCATCTTGGCTTTGGCCATGTTGTAGTCTCCTGAGTCAAAGTACTTTTGCTAAGAGACAAGAGGGATATTTTAACTGAGTGAGGAACTCTGGCCTACCTCAAAAGCAAGGAGACTCACATCCATTATAAACCCTCATCATCTTAGATCTTTCCAGTCTTCCTTGATTAACCTCATGCACACAGAGTTTAGCATTAAGTACCTGTACTATGTCTTCTCCCCTTTGTGTTCTGACCTTTTCAGGTATGTAAGTAGTTTCCTTGCTACAATATAGATTTTAGGAGTTAAGAGATAGCCCCCACATCCTTTATACACCCATCTGTACTGTACGGTTCAACCAAATTACTGACTATTCATAAAGGCTTACTGAGGACCGGTCAGTGTCCCAGTGATCTGGTGCCAAGGAAATAAATAATAAGATATAAAGAAGCATCAATCTGGCAACCTCAAGTCAACAATCTCAAAATTAGAAATGATTCCCTCAGACCATGAATAGAAACTGGGTTTGTTCATGAGGATAATGTTCTTTTCCTCTGACTCCCACTGCTCCCACACATGTTCCATGGCTGTGACGGCCTGCCCACGCCTGCCTTGCCTATGGCAAGGTAAACTGCAAATCAGCATCACATCATCATCTGTGACTAAGACTCAATAACTAGGGTTCTCCACAGGGAATCTGTTTTACTGTCCATTTCATCCATACCTAGGAACACACTCCAGTCTAATGACTTATAATCCCTCAGTTAGTTTTAGGTACTTCTGGGGACAGAGAAACCTGATCAGGAGCTACACGGCTATGAAGGCGCACCCTCCCTTGGTGAGGAGGGCTACCCTGGATGAAAAAATATCTCTTGAGGGAGTACAGTTACTGACTGGTACTAATTTCAAGGGTCTGAAGAAATCTATTCATTTCAAGTTGAAGAAGTCTAGAGGACAGATGGTTTGATCTTTTTTTGAAATCATGCACCCCAAAATGTAGCTCTCACCTTAAAAAGTATAGTCCTAAAACTCCCATCATCTAAACACACATATGCCTGGGAAAGTCAGCATTTCAGTTTCTAATGTCCTTCTTTCCCTCAATCCCCTAATGCCCCATACCCAAATGTTTCAACATTAAGCCTTAATATCCTGTATGGTACCATTATCAGGGACTTATAATCATTTGCCTTGCTCTTTACAAGTTTCTAATTGCTCTCTACTACTGCCCAACAACAAAACCTCCAGATAAGCATTTAGGAGAAGCTCTACAGTTCTCATCCCAAAAGCCCCCTTTGGCTCCAAAGTAAGAGAATAAGAGATTGTGTCCCATACCCCTTTCTGGAGTCTCTTCATGAGGAAGTCTGAGCCTCCAGGCTTTTGTCCTAGGCTTGGATATTTGGCCTTTAGCTTTGCCTCCTCGGCTCTCTCAGGGAGAATACCTTCTTTCTCCTGTGTGTCCTGGAGGAAACAAATGGGCCAATTATACCGAGAAGCAACTGCTTCTATTATCTAATAACTTTTATACTATTAATTTTTCCTAGTGATCCACCTCTTGTAAACATTGTTTCTATTCTGCTCCCAAATAAAGCTAGAACTTTGTTCAATCGATGAAGTTCAAGATGACTGTATTGTGAAGAAACCCAGCGCCCCCCCCAAACCAGCTGCTTCTCACACTACACCTAAGGAACCACTCCGACCTGGGAATATTGGATTAAAGATAACAGCTAAAACAAAATACTTTGATCAAGAGCACACTATAGCTCATTCAGCATAGAAGCTAGGGAAGACAAAGAGAGAAAAAAGCTAACCAGGGCTTCTGGTAACCCAAGATGAATAGGAAAGTTCCCTGGCTGTCCCTAACATGCAGTACAGGTCAAAGATAAAATTAAATGGGATAATTCTACTGAGATGTTCTCTTTTCCAGAGTCTAAGGTAATCATCTGATGAGTCTCTCTATGGAGGAGACTAGCGCTATGTGGCCTCCAAAAATCTCCATCTTAGTAATGGAACAACATTGCTTCAGCATTTCCATAAACAGGAAGGTGACAGGTAAACAGAGATGAAAATGACACTATTTTTAAGCTCAGGAAAATTAAGATATAGGAGGTTCACTAGTATTTACTCACAGTTGTTGCCAAAAAGTCAACACCTTCCCAAGTGGGCCAAGTGATGGAAGTTTGAGGAACATGTCAAGAGCATACAATTGGTTTGCAGGAGGGTCACACTGTTGTTATTACTCTTTTGCTTTTTGTGAGCCCCGATGCTCTTTTCTTTCGTGGCTTTTTTAAAAAAAGGACCTAAAGCCAAATTTGTGGCTCTTTTAATGCAATTATATTCCCTTCCCTTGACAATCCGGCAGTTATAACCAGCTGCCTTTCACGAACCTCTGAGCCCCGTACTAAATGTTGTAAGTCAGATACAAGCCCCAATAAGAGATTTACTTGGGGTATTTTCATCAGAGAATTGTGGGTGAACTAAGTTCCACCACCCTGGAAGTCGGGGTGGTGGTGGAAAGAGGGTGGCGTTTTTCTTGTCACGACTCTTTTGCTGTCTTTTCTAGGTTTAACCTCCATTATTCTTTATGGAACTCGAGTCCTCTTCAAGCCTATTCGTTCCTGACTTGAGGGTGGGGAACCGACCATCCCTAACCGTCAAAATAGGTCTCTCGAGAAAGTTGCCGCATTAAACTAGCCATAGTAATTACTACTTCTCTCTTTTCGGTGCCGATCTTTTAAACGTCTTTACCTCCACCTCTAGCTTTCTGAAGCGAGGCCCTGGCCTGGGTTGTTGGGTCATTTACCCCCATCGACCAATAACACACATCGCTTCCCAGTACCACCGGCCCCCTTTCATTCACCCAGTGTTTCCAAACACCCGCCCCGTGCCCAAGCTTGGCCAATGACAGCACAGCTTCAATAAGTAGAGCGGTAGGCCTATTAGCTAATCAGGAAGAGCAAGGCACTGACTGATAATGGGCCCAACCAATCAGCGCCAGAGCTGCAAGCTGTGTTGAAGCTCACCCGGGGTGATGCAAGTAGTGGCCAACCCCTGTAGAGCTTGAGACCATGGCGACCAATCCGCACTGGTGGGAGACCGTCTCCCGCCCCTCACAGTCGCCCCCGACTCGCCCGCCCGCACCCCCTCCATTTCACCTGCTTCTCCTCGCCGGTCTCCTCCGCAGGGTTCTCCTCTTCTTGTTTCTGGGACATGGCGGGACCAGGACTGTGGAGTGTAGGGGGCCCGGGAAGTCAACCGGAGAAGGGAAGGGGGAGGGGAAACGGGGACAACCTGCGCTGCTGCTTCAGCTCCTGTCACTAGGGTTGCTCAGTCAAAATGGCGGCCCCTGCCTGTGACGTTGTGTCCGCCCCTTCCAATGGGAGCCAATGAGAGTGGGGTAGCTGGGACAATGACGTAACGATCTACCAATAGTTACTGGCTAAAGGTGGATTCTTTGGAGGCGACAGGCAAGCTGGAACACCAATCTGGAATGAGAGTGAGCCCCAAGGACCAATTGGAAGCCCGTGGGGGATCCTAGGGGCGGTGCTGCTAGCCTTGTCATTTTTGCTCCTTTGGTGGGACCAGATTTCCATCGGCTCTAGCACTCGGTTTCCGGAAGGCTTTGCTGGGCTTCGAACTGGAGAGCGGAAAGGATGGCGACCTTTTACTTTCAGATGGAGAGGATTAAGCTTTGCGCAGTGTTAGCAGAAAATTATCAATCTCCAGAAAATAATTTGGAGGTCAGGGTGCACCTTAAGTTGGTACTGATCACTATTGCAGATGTACTTGGCGTGTGGAACGGAGAGACTGGGACCCCCAAACCAAGTTGTCTTGCACAGATGACTTTACGTTCCATGATTTAACTCATCTGTACAGTTTTATACTTGTTCAAGGTCAGCCCATGGAGAATAAGTTCTTGAAACGGAAAGCACAGTTCTAGGTACATGGTAAACATTTAGTAAATACAGTTAACATTAGTTAACGTATCCTGAGTCACAGTTCAACAGTATTTGAGTGTTTGTGTGTAGATGGTAATGTATTAGTTTTACAGCGGTACATACAGAGTAAGACAGTCTCTGCCCTTAGAAAGCTTAGTTTAGTGGGCATGAGGGGAGGGTTTTCACAGTGTGCCAGGTGTAGCCTAAATCCCTAAGACGAGATTTTAGACATATCTTACTGGAGCCTTAGTCCACAGTTTTATATTAAAAACAAACACTGCAAAAATTCATACTAAAATTTAATTTTCCAGGCAGCTTCTTGTGACAGTCTTGGGGCTATCTCCTCAATTTTCTGTATAATTAGGTGTACTTCTGGAAAAGTCTGGAAGCACTGTAAATCACAGATTATTATAGAAGGCAAAATCTGGTAAGCATTGAAATAAAAGTGTTAAAGTGCTTATAGGGGTTCAAAGGAAGACTAATTCAGTTTAGATTCCACACCCCCAGCCCCCAAAAAGACTTCATGAAAGAGGTGGTATTTGAAATAAGTTTTTTTTTGTTTTGTTTTGTATTCAAAGAAAGAATGTACTGCGTGGGGGAAGAGGCAGAGATAAAATCTTAAGCCGGCTCCATATCAGTGCAGAGCCTGAAGTGTGTTGGGTGGGGAGGCTCCATCCCATAACTCCAAGATCATGATTGGAGCCAAAATCAAAAGCCGGACCCTTAGCCAACTGAGCCACCCATGCACCCCAGAAATAAGTTTTGAAGAACTTAACAGTTTGCTGGGTAAAGATGAAGGCAAGAAGGGTATTCTAGGTACAGGGCTCAAAATGAAGGCCAGAAAAACAGAATTGAATGCAGATATGTAGGGCTTTAAATGCCAGGATAAGGAACTTGTGAATAATTTAGTAAGCCATCTGAGACATTTAATATTTTTAGGCCAGAGAGTGGCAGATCAGAACTGCCCTTTAGGAAGATTAATGTGGAGGTAATGAATAAAAATAATTCAGAATTCCAGACAGAAAGACACCAAGACCTGGCCCTCTAGCCAGGAGTGTACTGCAATATTCTAGGTGGGAGATAATTGGGATTTAAACTAGAGAGTGCAGTGCTTGCTTCGGCAGCACATATACTAAACTAGAGAGTGTAGAAAACTGAATCTAACTGAGAAAGTCTTTGGCAATGGAGTATTTGGGATTAACAGCTGAATGCATATAGGGAATTTGGACCCCAGGTGCTTCAGGATTACTACAGAAACAATAAATTCAAGAAGAAGGGTGCCCGGGTGGTTCAGTCACTAAGCATCATCTGCCTTTGGCTCAGGTCATGATCCCAGGGTCCTGGGATCGAGCCCCGCATCAGGCTTCTTGCTTGGTGGGAAGCCTGCTTCTTCCTCTCCCACTCCCCCTAATTGTGTTGCCTCTCTCGCAGTGTCTCTCTTGTCAAATAAATAAAATCTTAAAAAAAAAAATTCAAGAAGAGGAGTCAATGTGGGAATGGAATTGGAAATAGACATAAAATGAGGTATTTCATTTTGACTTTTTAAAACCAGTGGGCCATTTTGTGGAGATATCCAGGCAATGAAGCCTTAGATAAAGACCTCTGAGATCTCCTCCAGAGCTAAATATTTAGAGGTCTAGGAAATGTAGACCTAGAGTTTGGGAGAAAAGTAGAAGGTAATTATGAATAAAACTTCTTAATATAAATGTAAATAAAGTTGTGGAAGCAGATGATATCACCAAAGGAGAAAGAGATAAAGAGCCCCAAAATGGAAACCTGGGCAAAATGTGGCGAGGGACACAGACACACAAGATCAAAGGGGTAAGGAGAAGAACGAGGAAAAAAGTGACAGAGAAATTAAAGATGGAGAGGACAGGGGCACCTGGGTGGCTCAGCTGGTTAAGCATCCAAGTCTTGATTTCACTTGGGTTAGATCTCGGGGTCCTGGGATCAGGCCCTGTGTCACCCCCAACTTCTGTTGAGCTCTGTGCTTGGCAGGAGCTCTGCTTGAGGATTCTTTCTCTACCTCTCCCTCTGCCCCTCTCCACAGCTTGTGTGTGTGTGTGTGTGTGTGTGTGTGTGTGAGCGTGTGGGTGTACATGCTCTCCCTTTCTCTCTAGAGTGAATAAATAAATCTTAAAAAAAAAAAAAAGATGGTGGGGACAAAACTACTTGCATATGGTTAAAGAGTGAGGAAGTGGTAACAGTATTGAACAGTAAGGCAAAGAAGGGAATCATAGCAATGAATTGAAGAGGGAGCAGTAGAGGATTTTCTTTTTTGGAAAACAGTAAAGATTCAAGCATGTTTTCAGAAAAGGCAAGGGTCTAATTGAGAGAAACTAAAAATGTAATTATCCATTTTAAAGAGGAGATAGTGAAAGAATCAAAGTCTCAGAGGAGACCATTAGATCAAGAGGGAAAGAGGCAGACAGGCTGGAAGGGAAATGTACAGAGAGATCTTGAAGTAGCTAAACATTTAGGGAGGTCACATTGAATGGCCTTGCTCTCTGAGATCAATCTTTGGAGAATAAAAGGGATAGAAGGGTGGGATAGAGAATCTAGGGAAAATGGGGGTAGAAACAGCACTAGAGAAAATAGCAATGGTTCAAAACGGCAAGAAAGATCTGAGATTGGATGGGTATGCTTTTGTAATAGTCCTAATCACCGGGGCTTTGGTCAGTAACTCCTGACTGCTTTGGAATGGAGAAAACAGACATCCTGTTAACAAGGGCAAAGGACTGCAAAAGAAGGAGCAGTGGAGGAAGGACAATGAGGAAGTTTAGATTGCTATGCTGGTTTGTTGGTCATCTAGGCTTCTCAGGAAAGACAGAATAGAAAGGAGATGAAGAACTGGCCATGACACAGATGAAGCTCAGATTTGGTGGGAATGACAGGAGGCGGCAGAAGAGTAGGAGGTTGCAGTGAGAGGGGAATTTCACTGTGTATCTAAGAAGGTGGAGAAATTATAGGTTATGATGAGCTCTAGTCTATAATTATAATTGATGGCAGATATGGCATGGCTATAAAGTCATGACTTTGAAGTGATCAGGTAAATGTGAGGTCACAAATGTGGAAGTCTCAGAGCATAATCATAGGGAAGGAGGTTAGGATGGGGTAACTGTGACCTCTATGTTGAGAATGAGCTATAGGTCTCCAACACATATGTTATTTAAATACATAAGGCACCACACTGTAATACCTACAATATTAGGTAAATATCTATGACACTTACCAAATAAGTTGTATTTGTGTTTATTTTTTATTTTATTTTTAAATGTTTTATTTATTTATTTGACAGAGAGAGAGAGATCATAAGTAGGCAGAGAGGCAGGCAGAGAGAGAGGGGGAAGCAGTCTCCCCGCGGAACAGAGAGCCTGATGTAGGGCTCGATCCCAGGACCCCGAGATCATGACCTGAGCCGAAGGCAGAGGCTTTAACCCACTGAGCCACCCAGGAACCCTGGTATTTTTAAGTGTTTAAAAGAACATCTCTGGCTGAGCTGGTTAAGGAATGTTTCAGACAAGGTAGAACCTAAACTGAGACCATAAGGATGAATAGGAAGGTCGGAGATTGGAAGGCAGCAGGAGGGAGGAAAGGAAGACAATTTAGAGGACCTCCTTATCTTATAAAAGATTAGAGGGTAAATGAGGACAATGGGAAAGGGAGAAAGAAACTATAGCAAGAGTAACAACTTCCTCGGGGAAGAGAGATCCTACTAGCCCAATCTGTATTTTTGAAAAACTCCCCAAAGAGAGTCTACAGATAAGGCTGATCTGGGAACCTGTGTAGAAACAGCAAAACATGAAGCTGTTTAGGTCGCTGGGGTCCTGAGGAGATTAGTAAGTCATGCCAAAGTTTTGGTGTTTCATGAAGACAAAGGGGAACCCAATTTCAAGCAGGAAAATGGAACTGTTATTATTATTTTTTTTGGAACTGTTATTTTTTTAAAAGGTGGCATTATGAACTTAATATTTTATTTATTTATTAAGATTTTATTTATTTAAATTTTTAAAAAGATTTTATTTTATTTATGAGAGGCACAAGAGAGTGAGAGGCAGAGGCAGAGGGAGAAGGCTTCCCAAGGAGCAGGGAGCCCGATGTGGGACTTGATCCCAGGACCCTGGGATCATGACCTGAGCTGAAGGCAGATGCTTAACCATCTGAGCTCAGGCACCCTATTTATTTAACGGACAGAGAGAGAGAGAGGGAATACAAGCAGGGGGAGTGGGAGAGGGAGAAGCAAGCTTCCCGGTGAGTAGGGAGCCTGATGTGGGGCTTGATCCGAGGACCCCGGGGTCATACCTGAGCCAAAGGCAGACGCCTAACAACTGAGCTACCCTGGTACCCCAAGAAAACGGTATTGTTAGACTTGGGATTTGGAAAGATTTAACTGTGGTAGCTGCGTGGAGAGTGGTCTGGAGGGAGGCGGGAGACCAGCTTGACCTCTGACTATGGTAGTCCAGACAAGACTTGAGAGGCCTGATCAAAGACAGAGGCCATGTGAACAGAGAGGAGCTAAAGAGACAAAGGATATTGGATGTGGGGAATAAAGATGAGGAGAGAACCAAGGATGAATCCCAGGTTCCTAAGTGAAGTGCCATTTACAGAAAAGCAAGAAGAGCAAATTGGAGGAAAGGAGTAGGGAGAGAAGGGAACTTGAACTTATCTTACAGGTTTTTTTTTTTTTTTTCTTGTCTATGTCTGAATTTTTTCAAGTCAGGACTCTGTTCACAGAGTATGAGATGGGATATCTGGGAATAACACTAAAATTTGTCAGTGCTTTAGCTACATGCTACAGAAGAATGGCCAATAAAAAGTGAGACTGCGGACCGATCTTAGTTTGAGACCTATGCTGTTTGCGCCCTCTGATGGGCCAAACTGGGAATAACAGGAAATTAACCAAGCTATATCCTCTCCTTGCCTCCTTTACAAACTTAAAATACTTAGAATGGGCCTGAAGTGTAGCCTAAGGAAAAGTAGTGATCAGAATAGTAGAGAGTTAAAGAAAAAAAAAAATTTTTTAAAAGATTTTATTATCTGACAGAGAGAATGAGAGAGCACAAGCAGGGGGAGCAGCAGGCAGAGGGAGAGGGAGAAGCAGGCTCCCACTGAGCAGGAAGCCCAATGTGGGGCTCAATCCCAGGATCATGACCTGAGTTGAAGGCAGACGCTTAAGGGACTGAGCCACCCAGGCATTCCCTTTGCTCATTTCAAAGTCTTTTATAATTTTTTCCCTGAAAACAAACAAGCTCCTCTTTTCATAAATACCTCATCTTGGCCTTCCATTCCATTGAAGTTCCATTGAAGTTGCATTAAAGTGCCAACATGTTACCCAGAAGATACCAAATCAGTTATCAGTTGCCATTTTAAATTTGGATTATCACATAAACTTTAACTAACAGCTACAATGTGAAATATTGGCCCAGGGAAGGCCCTAGAGAAAATCACAGAAAAGGAAGAAAATGTACCTGGTGTCATCTACTGGTAGTAGCTTTCTCTTTGTTGTAGTTTTTGTATTTAAAAGAGTCTTCAGCTGAAAGGGGACAATTATAACCCCAAAGAATGGATCACAAATAAAACTTAAGGTGCAGGACGCCTGGGTGGCTCAGTTGGTTGGACGACTGCCTTCGGCCCAGGTCATGGTCCCGGAGTTGCGGGATCGAGTCCCACATCGGGCTCCCAGCTCCACGGGCAGTCTGCTTCTCCCTCTGACCTTCTCCTCACTCATGCACACTCTCACTGTCTCTCTCTCAAAACAAAAACAAAAACAAAAAACTTAAGGTGCTACCTAAGACTTGTGAGGGAGTGGAGCAAAGGGCTTTCAACCTTAAAAGGCTGTCAGCGGAGGTGGGTGGCTAAAGAGGTAGGAGGCTGGAGCAGGAGAAAGAAGGTTTATTTTTATTTTTATCTGGGGGAGAGCGAGAGAAAGCAAGGGAAGAGCAGAGGCAGGAGTAGACTCTCCCCTGAGCAGGGAGTCCCACACAGGGATGGATCCCAGGACCCTGGGATCATGAGCCTGAGCTGAAGGCAGACACTTAACTGTACCCAGGCACATGAAAGAGAAAAGCTTAAAAGTATCACTGTTGGGTTTCTTGGGCAGCCAAGCAGGTAGATTCTCTTTCTTCAAACCTCGGTTTTCCCTCCCTCCTCTTCCTCATTCCCCCCTCTTCTTTCCCTCTTCCCTTCTCCTCTTCTTTTTTGAGATTGTCTGGACCTCTCCTTTCCAACTTCTTTTCCTCCATTAGGCTTTTTCCATTTTTCTGAGAAACACCGTTAAGGTAAAACTGGTCAGTGCTGTTAGAAGTTACCCTCAGAGGGTAGTAACTGGGAGGGAGCACAAGGCTAATTTCTGAAGTGCTTGTAATGTTCTGTTTCATAATCTTGGTGCTGGTTACATGGGTGTGTTCAGTTTGTGAAAACGGAGCTGTACACTTATTACACGCGTACTTTTCTGTAAGTATGTTTCAATAGAAGTCTTAAGCTAAAGCAAAACAAACACCGGCCCCCACCACTGCCCGGCCCCTGCCGCTTGTTTCACTTGCTTCAGGTAAGTGACTGGATAATAAAAGGGGGTACAGAGAAGTGTACAAAGTGATCTGCACATTTTTGCCCACAGTCACCAGCCACTGTTTCCAAGGTCTCATGACTCCAGTTTTGGCTTACTGACAAGGGGCAGGGGCAGTACTAATGGAAAATCATGGAAGAGCCATCCTCGTTACCTTAAACAGACAGACAAAAAGAATCAAATACACAGAAGAAACTGGGAGAGGTTTGGGGAATAAAGAAGTCATGGGGATGAAAAGTACAGCGTAAGGGGGCGCCTGGGTGGCTCAGTCAATTAAGCTTCTGCCTTCGGCTCAGGTCATGATCCTGGAGTCCCAGGATCGAGTGTCCCATCGGGCTCCCTGCTCAGCGGGGAGTCTGCTTCTCCCTCTCCTGCCTTCTTCTCCCCCTGCTTGTGCTCTCTCTCAAATAAATAAAATCTTTAAAAAAAAAAGAAAAAAGTACAGCATAGGGAATATAGTCAATATCTTGTAATAACATTGTATGGTGACACATGGTGACCACACTTATGGGAAGGAGCACCGTGTAATGCATAGAATTGTTGAATCACTATTTTCACCTGAAACTATATACATTTATGTCAACTACACTTCAATCAAAAAAGTCATCTTTTTTTTAAAGATTTTTTTTTTTTTTTTAAATTTTAGAGAGGGAGGGAGGGAGAGAGAGAGTGAGTGAGTACCAGGGGACGGAGAGAGGGAGAGAAGGAGAACTCTGCGTTGAGCCTGGAGCCAGACTTGGGGCTCAACCCCAGGACTCTGAGACCATGACCAGAGCTGCAACCGAGTCAGATGCCCAAGCAGACTGACCCACCCAGGCACCCCCCAAAATCATCTATTTTTAAACATGTCTTGTATTACCAAAAGCATTTTATTATTATTATTATTTTTTTTTAAAGATTTTATTTATTTATTTGACAGAGAGAAATTACAAGTACACTGAGAGGCAGAGAGAGAGAGAGAGAGGAGGAAGCAGGCTCCTTGCTGAGCAGAGAGCCCGATGCGGGACTCGATCCCAGGACCCTGAGATCATGACCTGAGCCGAAGGCAGCGGCTTAACCCACTGAGCCACCCAGGCGCCCCACCAAAAGCATTTTAAAATAAGTATTTGCTCAGTTTTTTTAAATGTTCATGATGTTCTTAGGAATCTGGGGTGCCAGGGTGGCTCAGTAGGTCAAGCAAGCACTGGCTCTTGATTTTGGCACAGGTCATGATCTCAGGGTCCTGGGATCATGCCTGGTGTTAGGCTCTGTACTCAGCAGGCAGTCGTCTCTGGATTCTCCCTCTCCTTCTCCCTCTGCCCCTCCCTACTGCTCTCTCTCTCAAATAAATAAGTAAACCTTAAAAAAAAAATCCATTCAGCTATTCTGCTACCTTCTGTACTTTTCCCTCTTTGATCATAACCATCTCTCCTACACCCAAACAAAGTTTAATTTAGTTGTTGTTTTTTAAGATTTATTTATTTGAGAGAGTGAGAGAGAGTGAGAATGGGGGTCAGGAGGAGCACAGGGAGAGGGAGAAACCCAAGCAGATGCACTGACTTCAGAGCCTGACACAGGGCTTGATCTCACAACCCATGAGGTCATGACTGGTGCTGAAACCAGTCTGATGCTTAACCTACAGGCACCCCTAATTTAGTTTAATTATAAACCAGTTTAACCTAAGTTATCTAAGAACTTCTTGGCCTCCATCTGGAGTTTAAGAAAAGCTGAGGTGACAGAGCTGGGGAGAAATTTTTGTTTTTAATTTTAGACTAACTCAGAAATATTTTGAGGTATTATGACTAAATATCCGGAAATCTTTGAAGAAGTACTCAACATGTGAGTGGGAGGAATTTCAACATCTTTGAAATGCAAGAAAAATTTTGGCTTTGAATTTTTTCCCTCAAATCAGGAAAATGACGCACATCTACTGGGCCTACTTATGTGGCAAAAACATGTAGATTTGGTCAAGAAGTCCTTCTGAAGGGTAAAAAGCCCCTAGATTCCTGATTTCTAAAGTAAGTTCAGATAAAATATAGTATTTTATATATTTTATCTGAACTTACCTCTCTGACAGAGAGGTTCAAGTAGGTTGAAAAAACCCAAAGTAGTGGACAGATTATTGATATTCAGGGAAAAAAATCTACACAAAACATGTCTATTTGAAGAGCTCTTAGGGAATAGTTGATACCCCCCTTCCCAGTTGAATCTACTTTTTTTTTTTTTTTAAGATTTTATTTATTTATTTGACAGAGAGAGACATGGAGAGAGAGGGAACAAGCAGGGGGAGTGGGAGAGGGAGAAGCAGGTTTCCTGCAGAGCAGGAAGCCCAATGTGGGGCTCGATCCCAGGACCCTTAGATCATGACCTGAGCCAAAGGCAGAGGTAAACCTGAGTCACCCAGGTGCCCCTACTTTTTAATAATTTGGAATGTAAAGGGAACTAATGACAGTAAGTTGGACTGCTAGAAATGGGAGATTTCTGCCAGGAGGTGATCTTGCTTTGTCTGACTTACATTCTGAGATAATTAATCTGCTTGCTGGGAGAGATGGCTCCCTTTCTCACTTAATACACAGTTATGTCCGTCTGTCTCTTTTTACTGGAACTCAATGAAGAGAAAAGGAAGACAAACCAAAGCCTGGGGAAAACTGGGGACAAAGGAACAGAGATTCATGTATACATGTAATAGATAACAGGAAAAAAAGTTCTACCTAATTTATTTCAGCATTAAAACAATTATTTTTATTATTGAGGGAGTAAAACATTTTTAGAAATCATATGAATATGTGTCTACAGGCATTTTAGTTATGTGGAAAAGTGGAAGAACAAATTTTTAATCCTTTTTTTTTTTTTTTAAGATTTTATTTATTTACTTGACAGAGAGAGAGATCACAAGTAGGTGGAGAGGCAGGCAGAAAGAGAGAGAGGAGGAAGCAGGCTCCCTGCCAAGCAGAGAGCCTGATGCGGGGCTGGATCCCAGGACCCTGAGATTATGACCAGAGCTGAAGGTAGTGCCTTTAACCCACTGAGCCACCCAGGCGCCCCAAATTTTTAATCTTTTAATTAGCACCCTCTTCATAGTTTTTTAAAAAAATTTGATGTCAGGAAAAAGGAGAAAGTAAAATATTTACTGTTATAAAAAACAACCCTTTAACCTAGAATTCTATATCCAGTGAAATTATCCTTCAAAACGGAAGGATAAATACCTTCTCAGACAAAAACTGAGAGAATTCATGTGCAGCAGATATGCCTTGTAGGAAATATATATATATTTTTAAAGATTTTATTTATTTGACAGAGATCACAAGTAGGCAGAGAAGCAGGCAGAGAGAGAGGAGGAAGCAGGGTCCCTGCCAAGCAGAGAGCCCAATGCAGGGTTTGATCCCAGGACCCTGGGATCATGACCCAAGCCGAAGGCAGAAGCTTTAACCCACTGAGCCACCCAGGTGCCCCGCCTTGTAGGAAATATTAAAAGCAGTTAGAAGCAAAATGATAGGTCAGAAACTCGGTTTTATAGAAAGAAAAGCACCAGGGAAGGAATAAATGAAGATAAACAAAAATATGTAATTTTCTAGTTTCAAAAAACTTTTAGTTTACAACTTAAATATATTCCCTTAGAATGGTATCTTTTAGAAATTTAAAGACATGTGAAAAGCACACATATCCACACATAAATTCCAGCACATGACAAATTATTTTGGACATACTGTTGTCCTGCCTCAAATAGTTCAGCTCTTCCTCCTCAACCTGAAAAGATTCAAGACCGAGTTTAAATGGAGGCAGGAGAGAGTAATGGTTAAAAGCATGTATTTGAATTTACACTCTGCATTGTGTCCTTAGGCAAGACTTATTACCTGAGTTTTCTTTAAAACAACCTTACAGGATTTTAGTGTTGTGAGGAATAAATAACACATAAAGTAGCACAGTACCTCACAAATGTGCAGTACATGAAAGCTACTATAAATTAATACAACTCCTCTAAGTCTATCCTAATGGTCCCAGGAAGAAGGTCACTTCTTTCTTTGTGCATCCAAATACTAAGATTTGGGGTGCCTGGGTGGCTCAGTTGGTTGGGTGTCTGCCTTTGGCTCCAGTTGTGATACCAGCGTCCTGGGATCAAGCCCCACACCGAACTTCTCCCTCTACCTCTGCCTTCCTCTCCCCTTTCTTGTGCTCTCTGTCAAATAAAAAAGTCTTAAAAAACACAACAAGTATTAAGTTTCTATTTCTATTAGAGCGCTAATCAAAAAGTATCCTATTTGTCCACTTTAATGTGAGTTCTTGGAGGTGAAATTGTGTCCTATACAACTTTTTATTGTCAACACCTAGCAAGTGCCAGTTATTGGCAATTTTAAAATCCAAATTTTAAGTACTCAGTATTTTGGGGATGAATGAATTACAGCAATAAAATATCAAGCAGTGGTCTCAGAATTTAACATGCAGCTTTTGGAGACTGTGTTTAAAATGCAGCTTCCTAAGCCCATAACCTACCAGAGATGGATTTACTACAAACCTGCTAAATTTTAGCAAGGTAACCCTCACCCCAAGGTGATTTTGGTACAGTACTCTTTGCACCACATTTTGAAAAACATTACATAAAGGTAACAATGCTTTGCTTGAAATAAAATAAACAAGTATAAACAATTCTAGTAAATATATTTCTTATTGTCCCCTGTGCTGTAGACATTATATAGAAGGGAAGAACAATAAGCCAATTACAAGCACAATTATTATTATTATTATTATTATTATTATTATTATTTTAGGATTTTATTTATTTGACAGAGAGAGATCACAAGTAGGCAGAGAGGCAGGCAGAGAGAGAGAGAGAGGAGGAAGCAGGCTCCCTGCCGAGCAGAGAGCCTGATGCAGGACTTGATTCCAGGACCCTGAGATCATGACCTGAGCTGAAGGTAGAAGCTTAACCCACTGAGCCACCCAGGCACCCCACAAGCACAATTAGCTTTTTGTAGATGCCACTTTTAGGCAACAGGCTTGAGCAATGGAAATTTGAGCAAGGCAGAATGGCCCACCATAACCCCCTGAATACAGACAGGTCCATCTCAGGTGAGCCACCTCAAAATATCCAAAGGCCCTAGCTAACCAATGGGCTACTTACAACCAGGCACAATTACCTAAAAAGGGAAAATTCCCTATATTCCCATATCCCCTCACCACCTCCCTTTAAATAGAGTACCCACAGTCTCTGCTTTGCTGTCCTGCCCACCACTCCCTTGCAGTGTATTCAATAAGCTTCTATCTCCTTTGTTCTGCTTCAGGTGAAATCTTTTCACCACATGCACCCCCAGATTCCACCCTATCAGGCTGCCTCACATTCGGGGTCTCCATCTAATTGGGAGAGACACCATACTCTTAACTCTGTCACAGTGAGGTATGTTAGCTGTGTTGCCAATTTAAGACTTCCAGCTCTTAGGTTAGCTTAGGTGTCACTTGCAAGTAAAACATAATTCTTTTCTTCATGATAATAATGTTATAATTGGGTAAATTATTTTGATTGAGAAAAAGACACTATTCAGACTACAACATTAGCTGCTCTTCAGATTAGTCTTGATGTGCCCTGCCCCCCAGCTTATATGTCACAACTCTATTTGTGTATTCCTAATTTTCTACACAGGATGAAACAGGATGGTCTCCTGGTGTAAAGGGATAGTGTTATTGGCCTTGTGTGGAATGTTCTTATTTCCAATTAAAATGACTGAAGTTAAAAAAAAAAAATGAAGTAGTAAAACCAGAGAACCAATAATTGATATTTATTATACAGAAATGTGAAGGCCATATGCATTAAAGGAGAAGGTGTTTTGCAGTGAAT
Source organism: Mustela lutreola (assembly GCF_030435805.1). Lineage (NCBI taxonomy): Eukaryota > Metazoa > Chordata > Mammalia > Carnivora > Mustelidae > Mustela > Mustela lutreola. Next base: position 109,454,416 of record NC_081299.1, on the reverse strand, counting down.
ACAGATTCAAACTGAAGACATCCTCATTGAGATACAATATAAAAATAAACACTGACCAAGAGTTGCAAGAAAGAACTCAATTCAATGTCTACTCCCCATCCCCCCAATCAAGCTGATACTTTCCACAGGAAAACCTGGTTTCAATTCGTGCTGAATTGTTCAAATGGAAAGGAAAACTAAGTCAGGTAGATACAATACATGGACTGCTTTTTGTACTTTCAGAGAACCACATGGAAACTCTACTCAGGCTCACATTTAGAATTCATTTCACACTAAAATTTGTATCTCTACTCACATAAGCACTACCTGAAGTGACAAACTTAATTGAGTTAATTGAGTTGGGGAATTCTGTGGGGCTAAACAAGTTTAGGGGAGATGAAAGTTACAATCATTCATTTAATAACTGAAGATCTGATATCAGGTCTGGGTTGGCTGTATTAGCCCTCTGACAATGTTTCTATGTAATGGTCAAGAGGCATGATCCATTAAAAAATTTAGCTTAATAAATGCTTTCCAAAAACACTAGGACTTTGCATCCGCAAGCTTTTGACACCAAATTACACTTCCAATAGGATCTGTCTTCATCTTCTCTTTGCACTCACCACTGAATTGAAAAAATTGAAACTTTTTAGAGATTTGGGTAGATAGATGGCTGTGTTGAAACAAGACTAACAACTAGGAGGATAACTGTGGATTATATATGGACAAAAATACTCCTAAAATGCTTAAATATAGACAGAATCTATCAATTTACAAAGTAAGTTGAAAATAGGGAACAAGAACAATCTTGAATTTAGATGGAGTTTCTGGACTCAGGATGCTGCTATTCAGCAACTGAAATTAATAACTTCCTCAATTCAATCAGAGACTTGTAATCTGGAGGAATCAGGACAGTCATGTGCTAATGGGTGGAAATTCTCATGCTGCCTCCCTCCCTTGTAAATCATACTGCTGACTGAAGGACATGAGATACATGGACATGAGAGATACTTTTTTTTTTTTTTTAATTATTCAGACTTTGTCCTAATGAATGAGGTGGTAGGGTAATGCTAAGAGAGAATATAGAATATATTTCTGATTCTAGGCTGTGAGAACAGGCAATCAAATTTGCAATATTCTCATTAGGTTAGAAAAGGAAAAATGAAAAAATCATTAGTGGGACATACAATCCCAGAGACCAGCTGCCCCAAATATTAGCATTATTTCCACTGCCCCTTATTCAAAGAGACAGCTATTACAATAACTACATTACTTAATAGAGCCTGAGAGACAAAGGCTGTGAAAACATGTATTTAACAGGGGAGTCTGGCTCAGTTGGTAGAGTATGTGACTCTTAATCTCAGGGCATGGAGTCTACTTTAAAAGAAAAAAAAAAAGGACAGAAAACAAATTTTTTTTTTTAACAAACTTTAAAAGATTTAATAAATGGTTTGCTTTAGATCTCATTCACATTTTCTGACCGGAGAACTCCAAATCCCACTTAGATATTCCTGCTTATCCAAAAGCATACTGATGAAAGTAAAACAAGAAATGAGAGAAAATGATTATTGGATATATGTGGATTGACCTAGTTTATTCACCTCTGTAGTGGAAAAATTAGGAGAAATAAAGTATGTTTACAATAGCTAAAGTTTATGGAGAAGCACTGAAGCTGCTATCCCCAAATCACAAGTCTGATCCAAGAGAAGGAAAAAAGAAATGATGAAAAACATCTCATCACACAAAACTCAGTGTGGTGTCTCTGACAGTCACCAGCCAGCAGGGGAAAAAGAAGAAACCCATCCACTGGCTTTAGGATTTATTAAAGGCTGCCAGCACAGCCCATATCATCTCTGTGGCACTGTGCTTTGTCCCCTCCACTTCAGGGTCCAGTTCTACTAGGTCCTTGGCTCGATTCATTGCCACATCATACTTGTCATCTGTCAGAGAGGAGAAGACATTCTCTAGCACATCAGAGGAGTGGGCTAGCACCAGGAGTGCTAGTGTTCGCTTGTCCATACGCTGAGGGTCATTTACCCACCGCTCTAGGACACTATCTTGAAGTTTTTTCACTAGTCGCTGTTTCTCTGTTGTATTGGTCACTGGATGAGTAGTCATGTCAAATAGGAGGAAATTCTGCTTCTCAGTGGTTAGAATACCCTTTTCTACTAGGTTCTTTGCAATTCGCTCTCTTACATTTCTCAGCTGGTACTGTAATTTGAAGGGGTTCCATGTCTCACCTTTGGGGAAAAAAAACAGAAGACTTGAACAACCCTATAAGCCAACTAGACCTATCAAGACATCTACAGAACATTCCATCCTAACAGCAGAATACATACCCTTCTCAAGTGCACATGGAACATCCTCCAAGATAGACCATATGTCAGGCCATAAAATCAGCCTCAATAAACTTAAAAGAACTGAAAGCATCCAAAGAATACTATCCAACCAAAACAGATTAAATTAGAAATTAATAGACAAAAATTTGGGAAATTCAAAAATATGGTAATTAAACAACATATTCCTAAATAACCAATTGGTCAAAAAAGAAATCACAGGGAAATTTAAAAAATACTTTGAGTTGCATGAAAATGAAAACACAACAGATCAAAATTATGGGCTGCAACTTAAAGCAGTGCCAATAGAGCAATTTATGACCCCAAATGATAAATCAGGGAGATGTCAGGGCACCTGGGTGGCTCAGTCGTTAAGCTTCTACTTTCGACGAGGGTCCTGAGATCAAGCCCTACATCGGGCTCCCTGCTCAGAGGGAAGCCTGCTTCTCTCTCCCCACTCCCCCTGCTGTGTTCCCTCTCTCACTGTGTTTCGTGTTTCTCTCTGTCAAATGAATAAGTAAAATCTAAAAAAAAAAAAAAAAAGAAAGAAAGAAGAGGAGATGTCAAATCAATAACCTAACTTTCTACCTTAAAAAAGTAGAAAAAGAAGAGCATATTAAACATGAAAGAAGCAAAAGAAAGGAAATAATAAAGATTAGATAGGAGATAGACAGAAACAATGAAAACAACAGAGGAAACCAATAAAATCAAAGTTGTTCATTGAAAAGATCAACAAATTGACAAACCTAGATGGACCAAGAAAAAAAGAGAGAAGACTCAAATTACTAAAATTAGGAATGAAAGAGGAAGCACCACCACTGACCTTAAAGAAATAAAAAAGGCAGTAAGAGGATACTATAAACAATAGTATGCCACAAATTAGATAACCTAGAAGAAATGGACAAATTCCTTGAAACACACAAATTACCTAAACTGACTCAAGAAAATCTGAATATATCTGTAACAGTAAATAGATTGAATAAGTAATTTTAAACTCCCCCCAAAAAGTGTAGTTAAGATGGGTTATTGGTAATTTTATCAAATGTTTAAAGAATACTTATAAATAATTCTTCACAAACTCTTTCAAAAAAAAAAAACAGAAGAGAAGGGAACACTTCCTTAAGTGTTACTCTGATATCAAAACTAGACAAAGACATCACAAGAAAACTATAGACCAATATCCCTTATGAATATAGGTACAAAAATATTCCACAAAATACTAAAAAAAAAAAAAAAATCCAGCAACATGTAATAAACACCATGTAACAAAATTAGGCAGGACCTACCCAGAAATGCAAGGTTGTTTTAATATCCAAAAATTCAATTATGTAACACATCATATCAATAGAATGAAAAGCAAAAACCAAATGACCATCTCAATCAAGACACAAAAAGTATCTGACAAAATCTAACATGCATACATGATAAAAACACTCAACAAACTAGGAATAGGTAGACACTTCCTCAACCTGACAGAAGGCATTTACAAAGAACCCGCAACTAGTTTCATACTTAATGATGAAAAAGGCACTTAGCAATGCCTGCTAAGATCAGGCACAAGACAAAAAATGCTATTTTCATCACTTCTATTTAGCACTGGAGATTCTAGCCAGGGCAATTAGGCAAGAAAAAGAAATAAAAACATTCAGATCAGACAGGAAGAAGTTAAGCTATTTTTATTTTCAGATGACATGACCTCATATACAAATCTTGTATACAGAAAAATCTAAGGAATCCACTTAAACTACTGCAACAAATACATTCAGAAAGGTCGCAGGATACAAGATTAATATACAAGTCAATAGAATTTCTATTCATTAGCAACAAATAATCTGAAAATAAAATTAAGAAAACAATTATATTCATAATAGCATCAAAAAGAACAGATATAGGAATATATTTAACAAAAGTAGTGTAAGACTTATACAATAAAAAATTACAAAATATCATTGAAAGAAATAAAGATTATCTAAATAAATGGAAAGACATCCCATGTTCATGGATTGGAAAACAATATTATTAAGGTACCAATACTCCCTCAAATTGATCTACAGATTCAATACAATTCCTATTAAAATCCTTCCTTGCTTTATTACAGAAATTGACAAGCTAATTCTATAATTCATATGGAAATGTAAAAGATCCAGCATAGCCAAAAAATCTTGAAAAAGAAGAATAAAGTTGGAGGACTTGCACTTCCTGATTTCAAAACTACTATAAAACCAATATTTAAAAAAACCACAACAAAAAAACAAAACCTGCAATAATCAAGAGTGTGTGTTACTACATAAGAATAGACATATAGATCAAAGATAGAATTTGAAAATAAACCCATACATTTATGGTCAAATAATTTTTGACAATGGTACCAAGATAAATCATAGGGAACAGAACAGTGTTAGGACAAACAGTGCCAGGACAACTGTATTTATATCTTCATGCAAAAGACTGAAGTTGGAGCTCTACCCCATAACATATACAATTAACTCAAAATAGACAATAGACCTAAATGAAATACACAAAGCTATAATTTCTTAGAAGAAAATGTGGGAATAAATTTTTAAAAAAGATTCTATTTATTTGAGAGAGAGAGAAAGAGCACGTGTGTGCAAGAGAGAATACATGAGTGGGAGGGGGAGGGGCAGAGGGAAAGGGAGAAGCACACTCCCTACTGAGCCGAAAGCCCAATGCAGGGCTCAATTCCCCATTCCCCAACCCCAGGATCATGACCTGAGCCAAAGGCAAATGCTTAAACGACTGAGCCACCCAGGCACCTCAGGGATAAATCTTCATGATGCTGGGTTAAGCAATCATTTCTTAGATATTACACAAGTAATAAAAGAAAAAAAGATTAATTGTAAAGTATTAAAATTGAAAATTTTATGCTTTGAAAGACACTCTCAAGAAGTAAAAAGACAGAATGGAAGAAAAGTTTTGCAAATCCTGTATATGATGAGATTTGTGTCTAGAATATATTTGAAAAGTACAACTCAATAGTAGAAATGGTAAACCTAATTAAAAAGTAGGTGGGGGTGCCTGGGTGGGTTAAGGCCCCTGCCTTTGGCTTGGGTCACGATCCCAACCCTGGGATCGAGCCCCGCATCGGGCCCTCTGCTCCAAGGAGGGCATGCTTCCTCCTCTCTCTCTGCCTGCCTCCCTGCCTACTTGTGATCTCTCTCTCTGTCAAGTGAATAAATAAAATCTTTAAAAAGAAAAAAAAGTAGGGCGCCTGGGTGGCTCAGTGGGTTGGGCCGCTGCCTTCGGCTCGGGTCGTGGTCTCGGGGTCCTGGGATCGAGTCCCGCATCGGGCTCTCTGCTCGGAAGGAGCCTGCTTCCCTCTCTCTCTCTCTGCCTGCCTCTCTGTCTGCTTGTGATTTCTCTCTGTCAGATGGATAAATAAAATCTTTAAAAAAAAAAAAAAAAAAAAAGAAAAAAAAGTAGGTGAAGTATCTGAATAGACAATTCTCCAAAGAAAATATACATCATTAGTGTTAGGAAAATCCAAAAAAAAATCACAATGATATACTACTACTCTTTAGGATAGAGAAAATAAAAAAGGCAGAGAGTAACAAGTATTGATGAGAATGTGGAAGAATGAAAACTCATACATTGGTGTGGAAATATACAGTGGTGTAGCCACTTTGAAAAACTGGCCCCATCCCTGTCCTTAAGGTGTTTAAAATCTAGCATGGGGTGGGGCGCCTGGGTGGCTCAGTGTGTTAAGCTGCTGCCTTCGGCTCAGGTCGTGATCTCAGGGTCCTGGGATCGAGTCCCGCATCGATCTCTCTGCTCTGCAGGGAGCCTGCTTCCCTTCCTCTCTCTCTGCCTACTTATGATCTCTCTCTGTCAAATAAATAAATAAAATCTTAAAAAAAAAAATCTAGTATGGGGTGATAGTGGGGAAACAAAAATAATATTTGAAATGGGCCCTAATGACAAACTCAACTGGACATAGATGATAAGGTTATTTAAGTTGTTGATAATTGAGGTATGACATCAGAGATGATGAGAGTAGGAAGTGCCGACACTCACCTCTTCACCTAGACAACAATTATACTAGAGCCTAGAATCTTTCTCTCTCTCTCTCTCTCTTTTTTAAAATTAGGCTCCATGCCCAGGGTGGAGTCCAACACAGGGGTTGCACTCACAATCCTGAGATCAAGACCTGAGCTGAGATCAAGAGGGGACGCCTCACTGACTGAGCCACTCAGGAGCCCCTAGAATATATCCTTTTAATAACTATTTGGAACTCTGGAATCTATTTGAATGCTTATAGGTTCCAGGCCAAGGCTTGAGTGGCAAAATGTGGTTCATATTGGCCAATTTCAGCTATCAGCACAATAGTGGCAACTTAGCCTCTACCTCCCAGCCCCGTGAAAGGAACCCACAGGGGGAGCAATCTGGTTTTGGTGCAGCTTGCTGGAATCAGGGTGGGCAATAAGAACCTTGTCCCTGAAATATCAGGATCTGTGTTCTGATTATGGACTGTAGTTGCTCATGGCTGACATGAAATTAGAAGCTGGCTGCCACTGTTCAAATCCCTACCAGCAAAAGGGGCAGGGATATAAAGAATATAAAAGATAAGCACTGTGGGGCTGTTTCAGTTTTTACATTAAAAAATGTATCCTTGCTCAGGATAAGATGTAACCTCACAAAAACCCCAAGTCTGAAGCTTTCTCCTTAGTCTGATCTACAGCACGAAGACACTGTGCAACAGCAAACACTGGGGAAAGGGGAGAATCTGATTTCCAAAATCACCACATTGTAAGAATCAAATGTTCCATTTTTAAGAAAAAACAAAACAACACATGAAGCATACAAAGAAAGAGGAAAGTATTATACATTCAAAGAAACAGAAGAAATGGACATAATATGTTCCTCAGAAAGTATAGATATCAAATTTACTAGACAAAGACTTGAAAACAACTGTCTTAAGATGTTAAAAGAGCTAAGAGAACACATGGATAAAGACAGGGAAACAACATATGAACAAAATGAGAATATTAATAAAGAGACAGAAATCAAGAAAAGGAACCAAAAAGAAAGTCTGGAGCTTAAATAATAGCTGAAATGGAAAATACATATATAGGGCTCAAAAGCAGAATTAAGTAGGTAGAAAAAGAATTAACAAACTCAAATATAGGAAACTGAAATTATATAGTCTGGGGAACAGAAAGAAAACAAATGAGAAAAAGTAAACAGAACCTAAGGGACTTCCAGTACATCATCAAATGGACAAATACATGCATTGTGAGAATCCCAGGACGAGAATAGAAAGGGGCCAGAAAGACTATCTGAAGAAATAATGGCTCAAAACATTCCAAATTTGGGGCGCCTGGGTGGCTCCGTGGGTTAAAGCCTCTGCCTTCAGCTCAGTTCATGATCTCAGGGTCCTGGGATTGAGCCCCACATCGGGCTCTCTGCTCAGCGGGAAGCCTGCTTCTACCTCTCTCTCTGCCTGCCTCTCTGCCTACTTGTGATCTCTATCTGTCAAATGAATAAATAAAATCTTAAAAAAAAAAAATTCCAGGGGCGTCTGGGTGGCTCAGTGGGTTAAGCCGCTGCCTTCGGCTCAGGTCATGATCTCAGGGTCCTAGGATCGAGTCCCGCATCGGGCTCTCTGCTCATCAGGGAGCCTGCTTCCTTCTCTCTCTGCCTGCCTCTCCGTCTACTTGTGATTTCTCTCTGTCAAATAAATAAATAAAATCTTTGAAAAAAAAAATTCCAAATTTGACAAAGGACATGAATCTACAAATCAAAGAAGCTTAATGAACTCAATGTTAGATTAAAGCATCCATACTGAGACATATTATAATCAATTATCAAAGGCCGAAGATAAAGAATCTTAAGAGCAGGAAGAGAGAAGTGAGTCATCACATACAAGGGATCCTTAGTAATATCAACAGATTTCTCATCAAAAAATTTGGAGGCCAGAAGGCAGTGGGCTGATATATTTAAAGATATAAAAGAAAAAAAAAACCATCAAATGAGAATTCTATATTCAGGAAAACTGTACTTCAAAAATGAGGCAGAAATTAAGACTTTCTTACAGAACAAAAACCCAGGAAGTCTTTTGCCACTAGACTTACCCTGCAAGAAATACTAAAAAGGAGGGGCTCGGTCTTTCTTTAGGCTCAGGTTGTAATCTCAGGATTGTGAGATCAAGCCCTACATCAGGTTCCATGCTCAGCATTGAATCTGCTTCTTTCCCTCTCCCCCTGTCCTTCCTCAGCTCAAGCCCACACTCTAAGACAAATAAATAAATCTTAAAAAAAAAAAAAAAAAAAAAGAAAGAAATAAATACTAAAAAGGAGTCCTGCAGGTTGAAATGAAGGGAAGCCAGACAGTAACTAGAAGCAATATGAAGAAATAAAGATCTCCGATAAAGGTAAATACATGTATAAATATAAAATGTGGTATTGGTTTGTACACTCCTTTTAATTTTCCATATGCTTCTTTTTTTTTTTTTTTTTAAGATTTATTTGAAAGAGAAAGTGCAAGTGAGTAAGCATGAGCAGGGGGAGGGGCAGAGGAAGAGGGAGAGAATCGCAAGCAGACTCCTTGCTTAGCATGGAACTGACTTGGGGCTTGGTCCCACAACTCCAAGATCAAGACCCAAGCTGAAATCAAGAGTCGGACACCCAACTAATTGAGCCACCCAGGCATCCCTATAAGCTTTAAAAGATAAATTCAGGGTGGCTCAGTGGGTTAAGCCTCTGCCTTCAGTTCAGGTCATGATCTTAGGGTCCTGGGATTAAGCCCCGAATCAGCCTCTCTGCTTGGCAGGGAGCCTGCTTCCTACTCTCTCTCTGCCTGCCTCTGTCTACTTGTGATCTCTCTCTCTGGCAAATAAATAAATAAATAAATTTTAAAAAATAAAAGATAAATACATTAAAAACGCTTAATCTATGTTACTGGGCACACAGTGTATAAAGATATAATCTGTGAGATCAAAATATAAAGAGGGTGGGATAGAGCTTTATAGGCGCAGAATTTTTTTTTTAAAGCTTTTATTTATTTATTTGACAAAGAGAGAGGTCACAAGTAGGCACAGAGGCAGGCAGAGAGCGCAGGGGAATCAGGTTCTTGGCTGAGCAGAGAGCCCGAGGCAGGGCTTGATCCCAGGACACTGAGACCATGACCTGAGCCAAAGGCGGAGGCTTTACCCACTGAGCCACCCAGCGCCCTGGAGCAGAGTTTTTATGTTATTAAAGTTGGTATAAAATCAAATTAGGTTGTTAAAACTTTAGGATATTAAAGTCTACATTAACAATAAAGAAAATATCTACATGAAAAAAAATGAGCAGGAATACAAATGTTTCACTACAAAAAATCGCCTAAACACAAAAGAAGATAGTAATATAGGAAATGAGAGACAAAAGTTATAGGTCATATAGAAAAGAAACAGCAAAATGCCAGAAGTTATCTCTTTAGGAGTAATTATTTTTATTTAATTATTTTTAAAAGATTTTATTTATTATTTATTTGAGAGAGACTGAGCAAGAGAGAATGAGTAGGGGGAAGGGGCCAAGGGAAAGGAAGAAGCAGGCTCCCTGAGCCCAACATGGGGCTTGATCTCAGGACCCTGGGATCGTGATCTGAGCTAAAGGCAGACACTTAACCAATGAGCCACCCAGGCACCCCATGAGTAATTACTTTAAATGTAAACAGATTAAGCAATTCAACTACAAGACAAAGACTGGCAGAATGGGTTAAAAAACATCAACCAACTATATGTATCTATAAGAGACTCATCTTAGTCACATTATAGACCAAAACCCCTTATGAATATAGATGCAAAAATCCTTAATAAAATATTAGCAAATTGAAAACAACAGCATATTAAAAGGATTATTCACCATGAGCAAGTTAAATTCAACCCAGGAATGTAACATAAGAAAATCAAATGGAGAAAGGATTGGAATACTTTTTTCAAAGAAAATATAAAGATGGCCAACAGACACATGAAAAAGTGCTCAATATCACTAATCACCATGGATGTGCAAATCAATTCACAGTGAAATATCACCTCACACCTTTTGGAGTGGCTATTACAAAAAAGACAAAAAATAACAAGTGTTAAAGAGGATGTGGAAAACAGACAGCATTTGTGCACTGTTGGTGAGAACGTAAATTGGTGCAGCCACTACAGAAAACAGTATGGAAGTTCCTAAAATGTTAAAAATAGAAATATCATGTGATCCAGCCATTCCACTTCTGGATATTTATTCAAAGAAAATGAAAATGCTAACTGGAAAAGATACATGCACTCTGATGTTAACTAAAGCATTATTTATAATAGCTGAGGCTATTGTATATGTCCATCAATAGATGAATGGATAAAGAAAATGTGTGTGTATGTATGTACATATACATACACATATATGTATATATATATACACACACACATACATATACATACATACACCACACACAATGAAATATTCAGTCATTAAAAAAAACGTGACATTTTGCAACAACATGGATGGAACCTGAGGGCATTATGCTAAGTGAAATGAGTGAGACAGAGAAAGACAAATACTGTAATGATCTCAAAATGATCTAAAAAACAAAAACCCAAATGGGGTACCTGGCTAACTCAGTCAGGGGAACATGTGACTCCTGATCTCAGGGCTGTAAGTCTAAGCTCCACAGTGAGTGTAAAGATTACTTAAAAGTAAAATCTTAAAAAAATAAAACAAACCCAAAACACAAAACCAAAAGCTCACAGATACAGAGAACAGAGTGATGGTTGCCAGAAGCAAGGGATGGAGGGCAAAAATGGGTGAATGTAGTCAAATGCTAAAAACTTCCAGTTATAAAATAAATAATTCCTAGGGATGTAATACACAGTGCAGTGACTGTGGTTAATAACACTGTATTGTATATTTGAAAGTTGCTAAGAGAGATCTTAAAATTTCTCAACACAAGAAAAAAAATGTGTAACTATATGTGGTGATGGATGTTAAGTAGACATATTGTGATCACGACACAATATACGCCAATCCTGAATCCAGAATCAATATGTTCTAAACCTTAAATGAATGTAATGTTCTATGTCAGTTATACCTCAATAAAAAATAATCAAATAATGTAATATATCACATTAATAGAGTGAAAGAAAAAAGCCATATAGTCATCTCATTTGACTCAGAAAAGACATTTGGGAAAAATGAAGACACTTTCAAAGAAAAAAAAAAAGAACATACTTTCATGATTAAAAACTCCCAGAAAACTAGGGATGAAAGGAAAATTTCTCAACATCATAAAGGATATATATATATATTTTTTAAGATTTTATTTATTTATTTGACAGAGAGAGATCACAAGTAGATGGAGAGAGAGGCAGGCAGAGAGAGAGAGAGAGGGAAGCAGGCTCCCTGCTGAGCAGAGAGCCCGATATGGGACTCGATCCCAGGACCCTAAGATCGTGACCCGAGCCGAAGGCAGCGGCTTAACCCACTGAGCCACCCAGGCGCCCAATCATAAAGGATATTTATGAAAAATCCATAGCTACTGTCCCATTCAATAGTGAAACATTTGTCACATTCACATAGTGAAAAACAGTGAAAAGCTTTTCCTCAGAGGTCATGAACAACGTAAGGATGACGGCTTTCACCACTGCTAGTCAAACCTGAGCTATTAAGAAGGGAAAAAAGATGAAAGTCATCCAGATTGGGAAGGAAAATAAAACTATATTTGCATATGACATGATCCAAGCTGACCCTTGAACAACCTGGGAGTTAGAGGTGTCAAAACCCTGCACAGTCTAAAATCTGTGTGTAACTTTTAATTCCTTAAAAACTTAACTACTGAAGCACCTGGGTGGCTCAGTGGGTTAGGCCTCTGCCTTTGGCTTGGGTCATGATCTCAGGGTCCTGGGATCGAGCCTTGCGTCAGGCTCTCTGCTTAGCGCAGAGCCTGCTTCCCCCCCGTCTCTCTCTCCCTGCCTCTCTGCCTGCTTGTGATCTCTGTCTGTTAAATAAATAAATAAAATCTTAAAAAAAATACCAAAGCAACTTAACTACTAATAGCCTAGACTGAAAGCCTTATTGATAACATAGTCAATTAACACATATTTACATATGTATTAAATACTGTATTCTTATAATAAACTAAGTTACAAAAAATGAAATACTAAGAAAATCTTAAGGAAAATACATTTAGAGTAATGTTCTGTATTTATTGCAAAAAAAAAAAAATCCATGTATACATGGACCTGCATGGTTCAAACCCATGTTGTTCAAGAGTTAACTGTAAAGAAAATCCCAAAGAAAGCACAAAAATGCTACTAGAGCTAATAAACTAATTCAGCTAAGGTACAGGGGACAAGAAAAACACAGAAATATCAGTTGTTTCTACATACTGGTAAAGAACAAAGGAAATTAAGAAAGTAGTTCCAGGGTGCCTGAGTGGCTCAGTGGGTTAAGCTGCTGCCTTCGGCTCAGGTCATGATCTCAGGGTCCTGGGATCGAGTCCCGCATCGGGCTTTCTGCTCGGCAGGGAGCCTGCTTCCCTCTCTCTCTCTGCCTGCCTCTCCTCTACTTGTGATTTCTCTCTGTCAAATAAATAAATAAAATCTTTAAAAAAAAAAAAGAAAGAAAGTAGTTCCATTTATAATAGTGTCTAAAAGAATTAAATACTTAGGAATAAGGCTCACCAAGGAGGTGAAAGATTTATATGCTGAAAACTATAAAATATTGCTGAAAAACATTAAAGATGGAAAGACATCCCATTCTGATTGACAGGCAGACTTGACATTGTTAAGATATCAATATCACTCAAGGAGATCTATAGGTTCAACACAGTCCCTAATAAAATTCTAATAGCCTTTCCCACCAAAATGGAAAAGCCAATTCTCAAATTCACACAGTGAGTGAATTACGTGAGACCCAGGATAGCCAAAATAATCTTACTTTAATTTAATTAATTTTATTTCTTAAAAATAATTTATTTATTTATTTGACAGAGAGATCACAAGTAGGCAGAGAGGCAGGCAGAGAGAGGGGGGAGGCAGGCTCCCTGCTGCGCAGAAAGCCTGATGTGGGGCTTGGGGTTCATTCTTAGAACCCTGAGATCATGACCTGAGCCAAAGGCAGAGGCTTAAGTCACTGAGCCACCCAGGCTCCCCCAAAATAAACTTGAAAAAGAATAAAGTTGTGGGACTCATACTTCCCAACTTCAAACTTACTATAAAGCTATAGTAAGTAAAACAGTATGGTATTGGCATAGGACAAACATAGATCAATGCAACAGAACAGACAGCCCAGAAATAAATCCTCACATCTATGACCAACTGATTTTCAACAAGGTTGCTAAGACTATTCAATGGGGAAAGGGCAGTCTTTTCATGGATATGAGGCCAAAAGAGCAGGCAACAAAAGAAAAAAATAGATAAACTGGATTTCATAAAAATTAAGAATTTTTATGCATCTAGGACTACTATCAAAGAAGTTGAAAAGACAACCTACAGAATAGGAGAAAATATTGGTAAATGACAGATCCGGTAAGGGATTAATATCCAGAAAATATAAGAACTTCTAAAACTCAACAATAATGACAATAACAGGGAGCCATCAGGGTGGCTCAGTTGGTTAAGTTGTCCGTCTTTGGCTTAGGACATGATTTTGGGGTCCTGAGGTTGAGTCCTGCATTGGGCTCCCTACTCAGTGGGGAGTCTGTTTTTCCCTCTCTCTGTGTGTTCGCTAATGTGCACACACTCTCTCTCTCAAATAAATAAATAAAATCGTTAAACAAAAACAGTAACAATAGAACCCAATTAAAAAAAATGGGCAGGGCGCCTGGGTGGCTCAGTGGGCTAAAGCCGCTGCCTTAGGCTCAGGTCTTGATCTCGGGCCTGGGATCGAGCTCCTCATTGGCTCTCCACTTGGCGGGGAGTCTGCTTCCCCCTCTCTCTCCCTACCTCTTTGCTTACTTGTGATCTCTGTCTGTCAAATAAATAAATAAAATCTTTAAAAAAAAAAAAAAGGGCAAAGGACTTGAATAGACATTCTTCCAAAGAAGATATACAAATGGCCATTAACCTATGAAAAGATGCTTATCATTGGTCATTAGGGAAAAGGCTCATCATTGGTCATTAGGAAATGCAAATCAAACCAACAAAGAGATATCCCTTCATGCCTACTAGGGGAGCTACAATAAAAAACAAACTAAAACAAAAAATAGAGTAAGTGTTGATGACAATGTTGAAAAACTGGAACCCCCATGTAAGGCTGGTAAAAGTATAAAAGGGTATTTTCTCCATAGAAAATAGTTTTGTGGTTTCTCAAAACATAGAACTATCTTACTACCCAGAAATTCTACTCCTAGGTATGTATCTTAAAGAATGGAAAGCAGGGACTTGAATAGATATTTGTATATTAATGTTCATAGCAGCATTATCCACAATAGCTAAAAGGCAGAAACAACCCAAGGGTCCATCAACAGATGAAAAAAAAAAAAAAAAAAAGGCAGATTCAAACAATGGATTATTATTTGGCCATAAAAAGGAATGAGATTTTGATGTATATTACCACATGACCAGGTCGTGAAAACATTATTCTCTCTTTTTTTTTTTTTTTTGACCTTCAAACTTTTTATTGGCCTCCTGCTCCCCAAAGTGTACCCTGCTTCTGCTCCCTCAACGCCTCAGAACTTTGGTGTCATTGGTCTCAGACACGACCTTGCCGTCCACAATCTTGCGGGTAGTGGTTTTCTGGATGGTTTGCATGGAGCTGCTGCTGTCCAGGGCGTCACTGAGATTGAAGTCCTCCCCATCTTCCAGCAGGCGACGGTAGGTAGCTATCTCAGCCTCCAGCTTGACCTTGACATTCAACAGGGCTTCGTACTCCAGGGCCTGGCGCTGCCCCTCTGCCCGGGTCTGGGACAGTTCAGACTCCAGGTGCAGCAGGACCCCGTTGAGCTGCTCCATCTGCATGGCGTAGCGGGTTTCGACCTCCCTGAGGCTGTTCTCTAAGCTGGCCTTCAGGTTTCTCATCGAATCCAGGTTGATCTCCAAGGACTGGGAGGTACGTCTCAGCTCCGTGAGGGTCATCTCAGCCTCTCCTATCTCTGAGGTCTGTGTGGTGATCACTGTGGTGCTTTCCTCAATCTGCTGGGACCAGTATTTGTCCAGCTCCTCTCGGTTCTTCCGAGCCAGCTCATCATACTGGGCCCGGATGTCTGCCATGATCTTGCTGAGGTCCTGAGACTTGGGGGCATCCAACTCCACGGTCAACCCAGAGTTGGCAATTTGGTTTTGTAGACCCTTTACTTCCTCCTCATGGTTCTTCTTCATAAAGAGCAACTCCTCCTTGAGAGCCTCAATCTCTGTCTCCAGCTGCAGCCTAGTGACATTGGTGTCATCGATGACCTTGCGGAGCCCGTGGATGTCACTCTCCACGGACTGGCGCATGGCCAGTTCCGTCTCATACTTGACTCTGAAGTCATCAGCAGCAAGACGGGCATTGTCAATCTGCAGAACGATGCGGGCATTGTCCACAGAACTTGCAAAAATCTGAGACCTTAGCTCCTCGATGGTCTTGAAGTAATGCCCCCAGTCTCTGACCTGGGGTCCCTTCTTCTCCAGGTGTTCCCGGATTCTCACCTCCAGTCTCTGATTATCTGCCTCCAGGCTCCTCACCCTCTCCAGGTAGGAGGCCAGGCGGTCATTCAGGTCTTGCATGGTCTCCTTCTCGCCCTGCATGCCCCCTATGCCGGCCAGACCCCTGGCCATCCCGGCGGCCAACCCCGTGGCCAGGCCCCCGGACCCCCAACCGCCCCGGAAGCTGGTGGAGCGGGATACAGAGATCCGGGAGCCTGAGCCTCCGGCGCCTGCATAGACGTTGGCCGCGCTGCTGACAGGCCGGACCCAGTGGCTGGGCGACTGCATGGAGCCCAGGGACCGATAGTTGGAAGAGAAGGTGGAGTGGGTGGTGAAGCTCATGCTGTTCGGAGAGTAAGATGAGAGGCCAGGACTCGGGCTCGGGCCAGGAACTATTCTTTTTTTTTTTAATTTATTTTTTATTTTTTATTTTTTTTAAATGATTTTTATTTATTTATTTGACAGAGAGAAATCACAAGTAGATGGAGAGGCAGGCAGAGAGAGAGGGAAGCAGGCTCCCTGCTGAGCAGAGAGCCCGATGCGGGACTCGATCCCAGGACCCTGAGATCATGACCTGAGCCAAAGGCAGCGGCTTAACCCACTGAGCCACCCAGGCGCCCCTGAAAACATTATTCTTAATGAAATAAGACACATATAAAAAGACAAATGTTGTATGATTCCACTTACCTGAGTTACCTACTACAGGCAAATTCATAAAGACAACAAGTAAAAAAAGGATTGCCAGAGAATGGGGGGTGGGAAGAAAGAAGGATGTTTGGGATGATGAGAAAGCTTTGGGTATAAAGAGAGGTAATGGTTACATAAAACCTTGATTGTATTTAATGTCACTGAATTATACATATATTAATGTTTAAGACAATAAAGATTATGTTATGTGTACTTTACAATAAAGTTAATTATATACCCCAAAGAAATTAAAACACATCCATAAAAAACATGTCTGTGAATGTTCATAGCAGCATTATTCATAATAGCCTAAAAGCAGAAATAACTGCATGTCTATCAACTGATTAATCAATGAATAAATGTGGTACATCTATACAATGAAATATTATTTAGTGATAAAAAGGAATCAAAGTAAAACTGGGAAAGTTCTAATAAGATTGGTGGAGAGTATCAATGTCAATATCCAATGGGTCATATTATACTACAGTTTCGTAAAAAGTTTTCACTGGGGGCTTTTGGGTAGAGTGTATAAAGGATCTCTCAATATTATTTCCTATAACTGCGTGTAAATCTACAAATACCTCAATAAAAATTTCAATTAAAAAAACTGTCACAGAAGGTGACACTGGTTGTGATCTCAAAGTGTCCTGCTTTCTCCTAAAATTTTATGCCACAGATCTACTTATTTATATTAAAGTTTTTGAACTTGCCCTTAGGAAAAAAAGAGGATGAAGTACTGGTACATGCTAAAACATGGATCAACCTTAAAACCATTATATCTTAAGCCAATTATAAAAAAAAGTTGATATAAAAAAATTTATATGAAATATCTAGAATAAGCAAATCTATAGAGACAAAATGTAGATTAGTGGTTGCCTAGAGCAGGACAGGAGGCTTGGGAAAAACTGCTAATAAACATGGGGTTTGTTTTTGGGGTGATGAAAATGTTCTAAATTTAGATTGTGATGATGGTTGCAAAATTGTGTGAATATACTAAAATCCATTTAATTGTGTACTTTCCATGGGTCAACTATATGGTATATGAATTATGTATCAATAAAGATGTTAGAAATTTTTCTTGTGAAGAATACTGTTAGAGAGCTTATGGGGTGGGGTGGCAGAACTAAGATGAAACTTTGGAAAATTCTATGTATTGATTAACCATGCCTTTTCTGTCCCTCTTTAATACAGTTATGCAGTGAACCATATACTTCTTACCCAGCAGCTTGAATTCCTGTACTCCTTTTCTTGAACTAGTAGGATAAAGATTATAAAGTGTGGGATTTTTTAACCATTTTACCTGTGAGTAGCTCTATCCACGTCTGGACGGTTTCTGTGGGTTCAGTTGCTTTGATGTGTTTGAGAGTTTCATCCAGCAAAACATCCCCTGTTGGGCTATCTGACTTTAGAAGTACCTTTAAAGGAAGAGTCAAGGGTCCCTAGTTCATTTACTTAATTCAAATGAAAATATTTCAGTATGGCATATATAGATTATTGGTTAAGTGTTATAGGAAATGCAAAGCATTCAAGAAGTTTAAAATCCAGCATGGCATAATAGTAAGAGGACAAAAATAACATTTGAAGTGGACCCTAGGAACAAACTGGATATAAATGATCATGTAGAAAATATGCAATAATAACTCTCTGGGTCTGGAATACCAACTTTAAAAAAATATATATTTTATTTATTTATTTGAGAGTGAGAAAGAAAATGAGCAGGGGGGAGGGGCAGAGGGACAGGAAGAAGCAGACTCCCTGGTGAGCAGGGAGCCTGATGCGGGGCTCCATCCCAGGTCCCCAGGATCATGACCTGAGTCAAAGGCAGATAACCAACTGAGCCACCCATGTGGCCAGAGCATGTGACTCTTGATCTCAGGGTTGTGAGTTCAAGCCCCACACTGGGGATAGAGCCTCCTGGTGATACCTAAAGAATGTCATTTTGGTAGAGTTCTGAGTATGACAGTGATGTTATGAGTGGAAAAAATAAGTAGTAAAAAATGGAAACAGGAGTAAAACTCATATGGTGGACTCGACTCGCTTATAAACGGAGGAGAAAAATCTAATGGTTATCTGAGCATGACTAGGGTTAAACAAAGACTCACCTGACCCATATGTTTGCTCTCCTCCTATATAAAACTATTTCATAATGTTATAGTTATAGAGGGAGTAATAACAGCATGCTAAAGTGATTTTTCTACATAAAAAAGATAAAACCATAACCTCCTTCTAATTTTGTAGATGATGGATATTTGAATTTATTCCTCTGCTATAGGTTAACTGAAATTGTTAGATAATGGCACAACTGTCAGTGATACTTATCTTGTCTCACTATTCAGATCTTCCCATTCCCCCCAGGGGTACCTGGGTGGCTCAGCTGGTTAAGCCTCTGACTCTTGGTATTAGCTCAGGTCTTGATCTCAGGGTCATGAATTCAAGGCCCTCAAAAACAAACAAACGAACAAACAAAACTTCCCATTCCTCCAAAATGGACCATTGGTACCTGCCCTTTCGTAAGTTAGGAGGATGTCCACAAAGGTGCTATACCTTTCTATCCAGTAGTCGCTTCTTACGCATTGTGGGGGGTTCCAGATAGATTCGACCCCGCATTGCCAGCTCTATCAGGATACCCCCTCGCAGGCCAGATGATATGCAGTCATTCCAGAAAGATGTGTAACCCTAGAAAAGGCAAAAGAGAAGAGAATGTTCTGAAAGGGTATGGACTTGCAGCAAGCACCTTAAAGATGGTTCACCTTTTTTTTTTGTTCAAAAGATTTTATTTGTTATTTGACAGAGAGAGTGTGAGATAGGGAACACAAGCAGGGGGAGAGGGAGAGGGAGAAGCAGGCTTCCCGCTGAGCAGAGAGCCCAATATGGGACTCAACCCCTAGTACCCTGGGATCATGACCTGAGCCAAAGGCAGATGCTTAACAACTGAGCAACCCAGGCACCCAATGGTTCACCTTTTTGTGAGTCATTTCATGTCACGTGACATGAACTCAAAGCATAGAATAAGATTGGAATCTCTCTTTAATCCCCTTAATCTAAACCCCCCAAATAAGGTTTTCTGTCTGACTTTTAGCTCTTTGTGAATTCCTGTGGTTCAGTTGTTAGTTGATAACTGGCAAGTCAAATTTTAATTTTTGAGAAGAATTTTGGCTTCTTGGAAAGCTATTTTATTAGGTAGTGTGGTAGAAATCCAGCTCTGCCACTGACTGGTTAAGTGCCTTGGGTATGTTATTTAGCCATTTTCAAGTGCAATGTCCTCATCTGTAAAACAGGGACACTGATATCTTTCTTTCTAAGTTTGCTGTGAGGAATAAATTGGATGTTACATATAAGAAGGCATTTAGTAGAGTGCCTGGCATATAGTAGCCACTTAAATTACTAGTTTCCCTTCCTTGGAAGCTATACAAAGACATAGAAGAAATAACCACTGTCTTAAGGAACCAAAAAATCTAACTGGAAATACCATGCAAGTGTGAGGAAAATTCTGTGATAATATAAATTTTAAATAAAAGCTCAATTGAAGGGCGCCTGGGTGGCTCAGTGGGTTAAGCCGCTGCCTTCGGCTCAGGTCATGATCTCAGGGTCCTGGGATCGAGTCCCGCATCGGGCTCTCTGCTCAGCAGGGAGCCTGCTTCCGTCTCTCTCTCTCTGCCTGCCTCTCCGACTACTTGTGATTTCTCTCTGTCAAATAAATAAATAAAATCTTTAAAAAAAAAAAAAAAAAAAAAAAAAAGCTCAATTGAAAAAGCAGCAGCAGAAGGCAAAAATTTGGTTTAGAGGATAGTTTTTCAAATTATAAATCACTTTTAGGCTAGTCAGAAACTTTTATGGGATTTGAACTGGGGTTTAAAGAATAGGCTGAATTTTTCAGAGAAGGGAAGGTTTTCTGGATGAAGATAAAGGAAATCATCCAAATTCTACTATTTTTCAAAAGGGCATTCTAAGTAAAAGTTTAAAGGAAAAAGACATCAAATATGTTTAGAGATCTACTCAAGGACATAAGATCAAGTTGATTGGGGCCAAGCTGTGGAAAGCCTCCATGCTCTGAACTTTTACTAAAGGCAATATTGAATCCTGAAGGTTCTGAGCAAGGAGTTACAATTAACACAAGAAGAACTGTTAAAGAGTTATTAGACTAACTGTTCAACATTCCAGCCATTTTTAGGTGTAGCACTCCCTCTAATGGAAGAGAAACTGAATGAGATGTTGGCAGGGAAGTTCTAGCATAGCTTTAAAGTATCACCTTTAATGGTTACTACATAAATCACTATTTTAAAAAGATTTTATTTACTTATTTACTTAATTTTTAATTTTTTAAAAAACAAGCTCCACGCTGAATGTGGACCTGGAACTCATGACCCCAAGATCAAGGGCCTCATGCTCCACCAACTATGCCAATCAGGTGCTCCATAAATCATTATTAATCGTAGTAATATATAATATTTATTGGATACTTATACAGATTTGCGTTCAGCTTTTTTGTATGCACGATCTGATCACATCTTCACAACAACCATATAAGGGAAGTACTACTATCCACATTTTAAAGATGAGGAAACTAATGGAGGTTCTGTGACACGCCAGGGGTTACAAAGCTAAACAGTGGCAAAGAATTAAAAACATTTTTTTAATACCATTTTCCTCTTCATTGGTTTAGAAGTTATGCACTCTCTTCTCTTTAGCAAAGTTATCCTTGAAATTTTAACATGCATGACAACTTAAAATTAATACATCTAATTAGTTTTAAATGAATCAATATTTAACCAGTCTTCCATTTGACCAATATATATTTTTTAAAGATTTTATTTATTTATTTGTCAGAGAGCGAGCGAGCGAGAGCGAGCACAGGCAGACAGAGTGGAAGGCAGAGTCAGAGGGAGAAGCAGGCTCCCTGCGGAGCAAGGAGCCCGATGTGGGACTCGATCCCAGGACGCTGGGATCATGACCTGAGCCGAAGGCAGCTGCTTAACCAACTGAGCCACCCAGGCGTCCCCCATTTGACCAATATTTTATCTTTTACCTAACGTTAGACATTATTATTAGCATTATCATTATATTATACAGGTAGCACTTGTTTAGATTTACGCAGATGCTTGTCAATATCTTTGCTCACCATTACTACCTGCATCTTAGACCTCCTCTCTGGTACCATTTTCCTTCTTCCTAAAGCAGAATTTCCTTAAGTGAAAGTCTGTTGGAGACAAATTATTCTATCCGAAAGGTCTTTACCTAACATTGTTTTTGTTTTTTAAGATTTTTTAATATTTTATTTATTTGAGAGAGAGAGAGAGAATGAGAGAGAGAGACTGAGCATGAGGAGGGGGTAGAGAGAAGCAGACTCGCACTGATCAGGGAGCCAGATACAGGACTTGATCCCGGGACTCTGGGTGGCCTGAGCCACCCAGCCACCCACTTCAACATTGTTTTCTAAAGCTAAGTTCCTTGGGGCGCCTGGGTGGCATCTGCCTTCGGCTGGGATCAAGCCCTGCATCAAGCCCCACATCGATCCACGCATGGAGCCCTGCATTATGCTCCCTGCTCAGTGGGAAGCCTGCTTGTCCCCATCCCACTCCCCCTGCATGTGTTCCCTCTCCCACTGTCTCTCTTTCTGTCAAATAAATAAATAAATAAATAAATAAATACCTTTAAAAAAAGATAGTTTCTCATGTCAAAATGGATTAAAGATCTGAATAGAAAATAAAAAATAATAAATATGGTTTTTCTGGACATAACAATCCTGGCTGATAGTTTTCTTGTAGCACACTGAAGATATTAAGCCCTCCACTTCCAGCTTCCATTGTTGCAGGGAGAAATATATCATTCTTTTGATTGTGGTTGCTTGTAGATGATTTGTCTTTTTTCCATAGGTCCCTCACAA
The DNA here is from genome assembly GCF_030435805.1 of Mustela lutreola. Lineage (NCBI taxonomy): Eukaryota > Metazoa > Chordata > Mammalia > Carnivora > Mustelidae > Mustela > Mustela lutreola. The sequence goes on along the minus strand of NC_081299.1, from coordinate 109,431,927 downwards.
TCTTCTCTCTTGGTGTTTTGTAATTTGACGATGGCATGACTGTGTGTGAATTTACTTATCCTGCTTGGCATATGCTTCCTGCATTTGTAGGTCCATTTCTTACTCTTCAAAAATTCTCATTCTTAACTCTTAAAAATTTTAGTTCTCCTCCATTTCCTATATTTTTCCCTTCTGGGACATCAGTCTTTCTGTCTTTTAATCTTTTATATTTTCCATTTCTTTTGTCTCTAAATTGCTTTCTGAAGAGTTCATATCTGGCTTCCAATTTACTCTCTCCATCTGTAACTAATATGCTAAACTAACCACAAGATTTTGATTTCAACTTTGATTTTTTTCATTTCTAAAAGTTCTATGTAATTATTTTTCATATTTGCTTGGTCATTTGTGATCATTTCTTTTTGTTGTTCATTTTGTGATTCTTTTATTTCTTTAAAAGGTCATAGATATTGGGGTACCTGGGTGGCTCAGCGGGTTAAGCCTCTGCCTTTGGCTCAGGTCATGATCCCAGAGTCCTGGGATGGAGCCACGCATTGGGCTCTCTGCTCAGCAGGGAGCCTGCTTCCCCCTCTTTCTGTCTCTGCCTGCCTCTGCCTACTTGTGATCTCAGTCTGTCAAATAAATAAATAAAATCTTAAAAAAAAATAAAAGGTCATAGATATTTTATGTTTTCTGATCATTTTAATATGTGAGGTCCATGAATGACCTATTATTTGTGATTTCTGCTGATGATTTCTTTGTCATGGGTATTTAATTCTTTGTATGTTTGATATTTGATTAAGTGGCCCATATTTGGGCACCTGGGTGGTTCAGTGGGTTAAAGCCTCTGCCTTCAGCTCAGGTCATGATCCCAGAGTCCTGGGATGGAGCCACGCATTGGGCTCTCTGCTCAGCAGGGAGCCTGCTTCCTCCCCTCTCTCTGCCTGCCTCTCTGCCTAATTGTGATCTCTGTCTGTCAAATAAATAAAATCTTAAAAAAAAAAAAGAAGTGGCTCATATTAAATTTTTTTGTGAATCTCTGAGATCCTGAAGGCCTAAATTAAAGATGCCTTCTTTCAGAGAGGAAGATCTGTATTTGCTTCTGCTGAGAGTCAGGCATGAGGGGATTGGGGGACTGCCACACAACTGGGGCCAGAATTTTATTTTTTTACAAGATTTTAAGTAATCTCTATATCCAACCTGGGGCTTGAACTCACAAGATCAAGAGTCTCATGTTTCAGTGAGCCACCTGGGTGCCCTCTACTGGGACCACATTTAAATCTAGCTTCCCCATTTTATCTCAACTCTGAGGTTTATTCCTGACTATCCAATTCCCAGATATCAGGACTGATTTGATAATTTGTCCTGGGGCAATCTGGATTTCATGTTTGTTTACTGCTCATCTCTACGATTTTAAGTTTGGTGTTTTTTTGGTGACCCTGAAGATTTATTACTTTCCAAAGGCCCAACAGTACTTAGAAATTATGTTTATTCAAGACTCAATATTTGATCACTATACTGCCAGAGACAGTGATCTTCTAATTCCAGTTTTCCCATTATAACCAGGATGATCTTTATGCTCAAATCTAATGATATAACTCCCTTCCACTCTACTTAAAAATCTTTCAAAACTCCTCCCAGTCAAGTCCAAATTCCTTAGTATAATGCTCAAGCCAAGAGGCTACTCACTGGTTTCTCCCTGGCCTCGTTCCCATAGAACACTATGCTCAGCTTTCCAGAACTATTTTTAAGTTTATTTTATTAGTAATCTCTAACCCCAATGTGAGGCTCAGACTCAAGACCCTGAGATCAAGAGCTGCATCCTCTCAGATTGAACCAGCCAGGGACCCCCAGAACTATCTTAAATACTCTTTTTTTTTTAAGATTTTATTTATTTATTTGACAGAGAGAGATCACAAGTAAACAGAGAGGCAGGCAGAGAGAGAGAGAGAGGGAAGCAAGCTTTCTGCTGAGCAGAGAGCCCGATGCGGGACTTGATCCCAGGACCCTGAGATCATGACCTGAGCCAAAGGCAGCGGCCCAACCCAATGAGCCACCCAGGCGCCCCTTAAGTACTCTTAATGTATCATTTTTGCCTACTGGCCTTTGTTCACATTGTTCTCTCTGTCCAAAAGAATCAGTACCCTTATGTCCCCAATTCTTCCCTGTTCTTAAGGATTGTGTACAGGGATCATATCTTCTATGTACCTTCTCTAACAACACCTTTCCTTCTAGTCCACCCTCCAGGTTAGGTTCCTCACCTGGGTGTGCCTATATATACTTCTCCCTTATTTCCTTTATCACACTGTAATCAATTGTCCTCAGTAGAGTATAAATTTCTTAAGGAAAGAGTATCTGACTAATACATAATAATTCTCAATTTTTTTTTTTAAAGAAAGATTTTATTTTATTTATTTGACAGAGAGAGAGAGCATGAGAGGGGAGAGAACAGACTCCCCACCGAGCAGGGAGCCCGATGTGGGACTCGATCAAGGGACTCCAGGATCATGACCTAAGCCTAAGGCAGTCGCCTGACCAACTGAGACACTCAGGCACCCTCTCAATGTTTCTTGACAACATAAATTTATGATCGGAAATAAACATGTTGGGGTGCCTGGGGGTGACTCAGTTGTTAAGCATCTGCCTTCAGCTCACGTCAAGATTCCAGGGTCCTGGAATCAACCCTTGCATAGGGCTCCCTGCTCAGTGGGAAGCCTGCTTCTCCCTCTCCCACTCCCTCTGCTTGTGTTCCCTCTCTTGCTGTGTCTCTTTGTGTCAAATAAATAAAAAAAAAAAAAAAAAAAAAAAAAAGAAATTGCAAACCTGGCAAAAGCTCAGTTGGAACCATAAACATTCCTTAAACCTATCCACATTTCCTGTGGGCCTAATTTTAGATACAAACCTGGGATTAGTTCCATCTACTATCTGCCTCATGCTACTTTGGAAGAGTCACGTTTATAACCCCTCTTTAAGGAGGGAGTAGGTTTTTTTTTAAAGATTAATATTTGGTTTTATGCAACTTAGCTGCCTAATTAAGGTTAAACTATAACTTTTTTCAGGACATGTAAATTATTTAGGCTTAACTTTTATATAATCTTGGTAATTTTATAATTCTCAACAGGTGTGCAAACACCCATCAGCCAGTACTAAAGCAAATAGAGGAAACTAATTTGTTTGTTTTTTCATTTCTTCCTGACCATGTAGCTTCTGTTACAGTAACAGTGATGTCAGACTGTCAACAGAACTGTAAATGAGAAGCACTGTAAATAAAGAAACAATGGGTAGCAGCATGTAGAAACTATGTTTTTTAATATCATTCCCATCTTATGTAAAACTCCCCAGGAGTTTTTTTAAACTTTCTTTTTATTGAGTCATGCATCGTAATAGAAAAAAGCTTGAAAATATACATGTGGAGTTTTAAAAAATAATTGTAATTCTAAGGTCCATATCCCTCTAAATAAATATATCCAGATATACTGGTGAATTCTCAAATCATCTATAGTAAAGATTCTGTGTTAAAGGGCCAATGGTTCAATATGCAGGATGATCTAACACATGCATATTTTTTTTTAAAATATTTTATTTATTTATTTATTTGACAGAGAGAGAGAGAGATCACAAGTAGGCAGAGAGGCAGGCAGAGAGAGAAGGAGGCGGGCTCCCTGCTGAGCAGAGAGCCTGATGCGGCACTCCATCCCAGGACCCTGAGTTCATGATCTGAGTCGAAGGCAGTGGCTTAACCCACTGAGCCACCCAGGCGCCCTAACACATGCATATTAAAGTTCACCATTAAGTCATTAAATTTAGTTATCAAAGGCTATACACATTAGGGAAAAGAGAAAGAGAAAAATTTTAGGATCTACTAAGACAGATGGAATTGCACATTGCTTCATGACCAACAGAGAATCCTGAAGGCCTGCAGAATGAGATCTTTGAGTAGCGGACCTTGTTTTGTTTTAATTAGAAGTGTAATAAATGACTGTAAAAAAAAAAAGGAAAAAAATCACATTATAGAAATGTATAAAGGGCGCCTGGGTGGCTCAGTGGGTTAGGCCGCTGCCTTCGGCTTGGGTCATGATCTCGGGGTCCTGGGATCGAGGCCCGCATCGGGCTCTCTGCTCAGCAGGGAGCCTGCTTCCTCCTCTCTCTCTGCCTGCCTCTCTGCCTGCTTGTGATTTCTCTCTGTCAAATAAATAAATAAAATCTTTAAAAAAAAAAAAAAAAAAAGAAATGTGTAAAATTACAGGGGTGCCTGGGTGGCTCAGTGGGTTAAAGCCTCTGCCTTCAGTTCAAGTCATGATCCCAGGGTCCTGGGATTGAGCCCTGCATCGGGCTCTCTGCTTGGCGGGGAGCCTGCTTCCCCCCTCTCTCTCTGCCTGCCTCTGTCTACTTGTGATCTCTATCAAATAAACAAACAAACAAATAAATATATAAATAAAATCTTTAAAAATAATGTACTGTTTTTCTTTGAAGTGCTCTACTGAAATATTAGCTTCCAAGGTTTGAATTAAATTCCTCTTTTATTTTATTTTATTTTTAAAAAGATTTTATTTATTTATTTATTTGACAGAGAGAGAGATCACAAGTAGGCAGAGAGGCAGGGAGAGAGAGAGAGAGGAGGAAGCAGGCTCCCTGCTGAGCAGAGAGCCTGATGCGGGACTCGATCCCAGGACCCTGAGATCATGACCTGAGCCGAAGGCAGCGGCTTAACCCACTGAGCCACCCAGGCGCTCTAAATTCCTCTTTTATAATGTGATTCCATCTAACTCCAATTAATATTTCTATGTCCACACAGCCAATAGAGACATTTCATAAAAGAGATTAAGCATTAAAAAGTCACTCTGCTTGACCATAATGGGTAATGAGGAACTGTGACCTGGATGTTATTCCAGTTTAACGCATAATTTCGGCATGACTAAGGATGGGCTATTAACCTAAACAAATGAACAGAATTTCTCAATCAACTTCATGAAGGTTATATCCTTTCAGGCTTATTCATAAGGAGGTTGGATGAAATACACAAAGCTAGTCATAATGATCAGTTTATTAATTTTTTCAACTCCAGTTGAGTTTTTTCTTAAAGTAAAGGCACTATCAAAACTTCAGGGGGAAAAAAAAAAAACATGATAATGTCTTATCAGTGAAAAAGAAATTCAAAATAAAGGAAAGCAACTGGTAATCTTTGGATATTCCTACATTAGCTTTAAGTCTCATACTTGGCAACAAAAATATGCTTAGTTTTTTACTTTAAGAAATTTAAAAGTGATTATAGCATTAAAACCAGTAACTTACATGTCTGTCTTTCACCACAGTTTGCTACTTATGGGAAAAAGGACAGTGCTACACACTATCCAAAGAGAAAATACTTGAGAAAAGGGAGTAAAAATCTGAAAACACGTATGTAGCTCTAAATCTATTTCCCCACAACTCTCAAATAACTTAAAATAGATTTAGAAACACTTTAAGGTAATTATGGCCTCAAACCTCAGAAGAGCAAAACTTAAGTAAACGCAGATTCACCTTGTTTTCAAATAGCTTTTTCTCCCTGATTAAAAAGTAGTATAGAGGTACTTTCGAAAATTTGGAAAGAAAGAAAATAATAAAAAATTAAAATGACTCACAAATTTCATCATCCTATTATCTTTTGGGTATATGTAAAACCAGAACTTTTCTTTATATATACAATACACATTTCTTCTCTCCTAACCACTCATTTTCCCATATGTTTCTTCTCCAACTTCAATTTTGGGGCTTTCCTTCAGAAAACAGCATTGTGTGAGTAATGAAACGACAGAATGTATACATTACAAGTTTTCATAAAACACTGGGGAATAGAAGTAGAACAAATTGAGAGTGGTGATTTCATCATCTTTCATAACAGGGAATCAATAAGATATTGTGTAAAATGGAATCATGTGGTTAAGAAAACGTCGTTTTTTAACATTTTTGGCTTAACATCCCCAACACACACGAAGTAGAGAGATTATGAACCTCTATATATCCATTATCTAGCTTCAACAGCTACCAATACAATCATCTTTCTTTTATAACTCTCTCTGCTCACCAGATTATTTCAGTACAAATCCAAGTTATTTTAACATATCATCTATAAAATATTATCATACTCTCCCCAAGGCAGGAAGACTTTAAAAAAAACCTGTAATACTAATATCACACCTAAAAATTAATAAGAATTTTTAAAAAATTAACAAGAATTCCTTAATTTTATCAAATATTCAGTAAGCCTTCAAATTCTACCAATTGTTTCATATATATATATATATATATATATATATATATTATTTATTTATTTATTTTGAGAGAGATAGATAGCATCTTCTGGGGGACAGAGGGGAAGGGAGAGAGAAACTCAAGCAGACTCTGCACTGAGCATGGAACCTGAAGCAGGGCTGGATCTCACAAACCTGAAATTATGATCTGAGCCAGAACCAAGGGTCAGCGACCTAACTGTGCCTGTATATATGTACATACATATAAATACATATTTACATATATACACACATACATATACATATATACATGTATGTATATCTTTTTTAAGAGGGTGGGGAAGGGTAGAGGGAATGAGAGAATCTTAAGCAGACTCCATGCCCAGCATGGAGCACAACTTGGGGCTTGATCTTACAACTCTGAGATTATGACCTGAGCCAAAATTAAGAGTTGGATGCTTGCTGACTGAGCTACCCAGGTGTCCTGTTTTACCCTTATTTTGCAGAGATAATATTTTATAGAGATAATAGTAATTTAAAAAAAAAAAGATCTTATTTATTTGAGAAGGAGAAAGAGAGAAAGCGCAAGGAGGAGGAGCAGCAGAGAGAGGGAGAGGCAGGCTCTCTGCTGATGTGGGGCTCTCTCCCAGGTCCCTGGGATCATGACCTGAGCGGAAGGCAGACACTTAACACTGAGTCACCAAGGTGCCCCTAAGTGGTAGACTTTGAATCTGAATGTAGATATATCTGATTCTAAGTCCTGTGTTTTTAAACAATGCCTATCAGAAAATCAGAAAATATGGGACGCCTGACGCCTGGGTGGCTCAGTGGGTTAAGCCGCTGCCTTCAGCTCAGGTCATGATCCCAGGGTCCTGGGATTGAGTCCCGCATTCAGGCTCCTTGTTCAGCAGGGAACCTGCTTCTCTCGCTGCCTCTGCCTGCCTCTCTGCCTGCTTGTGTGTACTTGCTTGCTCTCTCTCTCTGGCAAATAAATAAAAAAATTAAAAAAAAAATCAGAAAATACAGTAACTAAGCATATTGGGAGAAAAATGCAAGAGAACTTAAAGAATGGGAAGGTTGTTGTTTTGTGATGTTTCTTTTTATCACTGGATTTGTGATGGACTTTAAAAGGAAATGCTGAATTTATTTAAGATTTTTAAAAAATTTTTTGAAATATTTTTTTTATTTGAGAGAGAGAGACAGAGATAGCAAGAGAGAGCACAACCAGGGAGGAGAGGGAGAAGCAGGCTCCCCACTGAGCGGGGAGCCCAACGTGGGACTCAATCCCAGGACCCCAGGATCACGCCCCAAGGTGAAGGCAGTGATGAGCCTTCCCCAAATGAGCACCCCAAGATTTATTTATTTTAGAGAGACAGAGATGGAGAAAGAGTGTGAATGGGGTAAGGGACAGAGGGAGAAGAAGAATCTCAAGCAGACTCCCCGCTGAGCATGGGGCTGGATCCCAGGACCCAAGACCTGAGCCAAAATCAAAAGTCAGATGCTTAACCAACTGAGCTACCCAGGAGCCTGAGGAAATGCAGAATTTAAGTTAAAACAAACTATAGGGACAGTAACAAAAGACAAATGTGGGGATTCTGGGAAGATGAGAGAGCAGAAAGAAATCTTTGTCTCATGTTGTAATTATGCATCTCTGTGTGTGTATATATACATAGAAAGCAGTCTATAAGCATATATTAAAAAACTTCAATAGCAGTTATCTTTCAGTGGTGACATTATGGGTGAAATATTTTTATTTTCTTTAAACATTTAATAAAAACTTGAGGTATACGGTGCCTGGGTGGCACCTGGGAGTCTGCTTTTCCCTCTGCCTGCTACTCCCCCTGCTTGTGCTCTCCTTTCTCTTTCTCTGTCAAATACATAAATAAAATTCTAAAAAATAAAATAAAATAAAAAATTGAGGTATAATTTATATAGAGTGAAATGCACAGATGTTAAGTTCAGTTTGTTTTGACAAATGCATATAGCCACATATCTCATTCCCCATCACTAAGTTCTCTCATGTAGACTTCTGAATTTCTTTTTTTTTTTTAAAGATTTTATTTATTTATTTGACAGACAGAGATCACAAGTAGGCAGAGAGGCAGGCAGAGAGGAGGAAGCAGGCTCCCTGCAGAGCAGAGAGCCCGATGTGGGGCTCGATCCCAGGACCCTGAGATCATGACCTGAGCTGAAGGCAGCGGCTTAACCCACTGAGCCACCCAGGCGCCCCCGACTTCTGAATTTCTTAGTATAAACATATTTTGCTTTTTTGTTTCTAAAAAAATTTTTTTAAAGATTTTATTTATTTGACAGCAAGAGAGGGAACACAAGCTGGGGAAGTGAGGGAACACAAGCAGGGGGAATGGGAGAGGAAGAAGCAGGCCTCCTGTTGAGCAGGGAGCCTGATGTGGGGCTCGATCCTAGGACCCTGGGATCACGACCTGAGCCCCTCAGGTGCCCCTAAAAATAGTTTTGAGATTTTTAATTTTTTATTTGAGGGAGAGAGAGTGGGGGAAGGGGAAGGAGAAGGAGCAAAGGGAGAAGCAGACTCTCTGCTGAGCAGCGAGACCAGTGCAGGACTTGATCCCAGGACCCTGAGATCGTGACCCAAGTCAAAGGCAGATACTTAACAAACTGAGTCACCCAGGCAGCCCTATTTTGCTTTTAAAATAATAAAAATAAAGCTTAAAAAAAATCTTAGACATATGTATTTTTTAAAAAGTCAATAATAGCAACAAAGGGTGAGCACAATCTACCAATGAACACATGGAAGCCTAAAAACCATTGATTTAGGTTTTCTTTTTTTTTTTTTTTTTTTTTGGCCATTCCCACTTTAAACCTGGACAACTGCGAATAGGTGGGGACAAACATAGAAAGTAAAGAGTAACCTCCAAAAAATTTCCTCTTCCATGTTTTTTTTTTCTCTTCCATGTTCTTATAGTACTTTTTGTACCTTTCTTGAGGAAATAAAAACATATCATCTTAATTACTTCTCTTTTTCCTTATTTTATTCAGTGTCTTGGACAAAGCAGGTGCTCAATAAATGTTGGCTGACTTGAACTGAAGGAAAAATCACATCATTATTTAGTTGAATGACACTTCCTGAGGATGAAATGAACTCCAGGTGCATATAAGTAAATAATTACAAAATAATCTCCAAAATCTTTCTATTTCCTCTAAAACCTTTCTAAATCATTGTTATGGGGTGAACTGTATCTTCCCAGACTCCATATGCTGAAAGCCTAACCCCTAATATCTCACAAGGTGACTGTATTTGGAGACAATGCCTTGAAACAGGTGATTAAGTCAAATAAAACTGTTAAAGTAGGCCATAAACCAATCCAACTTGTGTCCTTATAGGAGGAAGAAATATAGACACAAGGACACTAGTGATACACGCACAGAAGAAAAACCACATAGGGACACAGTGAGAAGATAAGTAGAAAGGCCTTAGGAGAAACCGAATCTTGGACTTCAAGCACCCAGAACTGTGGGGGTAAAAGAGTTCTGTTGTTTCAGCCACTCAGTCTGTGGTATTTTGTTACAGCAGCCCTAGCAAACTTAATACAACATAATACTCCTGCTGAAAAACCTAGAAGAAATTTGTTTTTAAGTTTTAAAATTAAAGAAAAAAATATACTACCTACTCATTTATATCTTTTTAGTATAACAGTCTCCTCCTTCTGTAATGAAGATATACGACATGGGTTGTAATCTATGGCTGGCATTGTGAACTGAGGAGAAAAATATAAAATGCCTATTTAATTATACATTAAACTTTCTGAAGATATGGTTATAATAAATCAAATCAAATATTATTTATGACTTAAAAAAATTTTTTAAAGGTTTATTTGTCAGAGAGAGCGAGGAGGAGGCAGATGGAAAAGTAGACTCCCTGCTGAGCAAAGAGCCCGATGCCAATCTCGATCCCAGGACCCTGGGATCATGACCTAAGTCAAAGGCAGACTGGCCATCCAGGTGTCCCATATTTACTGCTTCTTTTAACATTTTTCATTTTGCAAATTGGGTTCTATAAATTTCCTACTTGACTTATTGTTCCTTATGACCGGAATATCTTGTTTGATGGAAGAAAGAAAAGAGAAAAAAGTCTGTAAGACTTTCTTTTTTTTTTTTTTTTTTTTTTTTAAAGATTTTATTTATTTAACAGACAGAGATCACAAGTAGGCAGAGAGGCAGGCAGAGAGAGAGAGGGAAGCAGGCTCCCTGCTGAGCAGAGAGCCCGATGCGGGACTCGATCCCAGGTCCCTGGGATCATGACCTGAGCTGAAGGTAGCGGCCCAACCCACTGAGCCACCCAGGCGCCCCGTCTGTAAGACTTTCATATTTCCTCCTTAAATTGTGATGAGATGAAATATAAAGCAAAACCATATCATTCAGGGGCACCTGGGTGGCTCAGTGGTTAAAGCCTCTGCCTTCAGCTCAGGTCATGATCTCATGGTCCTGAAATCAAGCCCCGCATTGGACTCTTTGCTGGGCAGGGAACCCGCTTATCCCCTTCTCTCTCTCTGCCTGCCTCTCTGCCTACTTGTGATCTCTGTCAAATGAATAAAAATCTTAAAAAATGAATAAAATCTTTTAAAAAACCCATATCATTCAGATTTGCTAATCAGTACTTTCCCTTATTTTGCCATTATTGATGTCAACTTAATACTTTTTATGGGATCCCAAAATCTTTAAGAGTGAGCTTTGCTAAAGAAACAAAACAAACAAACAAAAAACCAAAAAACTGAGTAAGCTTTGCTGGAATATTAAACATTGAAATAAGAAAGCTGTGGATAAGACTTGTAAAAATAACTGTGCCAAATATTACTGCAGAATGTAATAATCTTTTATCTTACTAGGAGATATAAATTAAGCTCTATATGAAACTATCCCAGGAGATTAAATTCTTAGGTTTCCACTAAGCAATAGCAATCCTGAACAATTAATTCTCTTTTTTCAGCAAGAAATTAAAAAAAATATATGTCATACATGCTTTGGAAGCATGCCATTTTTAAAACTGTCCGAGTCAGTTTGAACATAAATTCCACCACTTAATGACCAATTAACCATCTAACTTTGCTTTCATAAAGAGAAGACGATATCTGCCTTGTAGAATCAGCAAGAGAAAGTAAAAAAGTACAGTATATTTTGAAAACTCTAAGTTACACAAACACAAAAAAAACAAAGAAGGACATGAAAGACATGCAATGGCTTGCATCAAATTTATAGGTTCAATGGCTACAGCCGAAGGTCCAAATATAAGTGGTTTTTATTTTAATATCTATGCCAGGAATTTTGGAAGAGAACAGTGTGCAACTAGGGGTTGGGGGAAGGGAGAGGCAAGCTCTCAATGAAATAGCTTAAACTATTATTTCCTACTGTTAAAATAGGACTTTGGTCTCCCAGTTTATTTCCTTTTGTACCCACAGTAAATTTGGGGGTTGTATGAATGGATATAATAAAACAGAAGTTCTTTTCTTTTTTTTTTTTTTTTAACAGCCTATGTTAATAAAAACCAGAAAACCTGACAAACAAGTCCTTCTGATACACTTGCCCTATTCACTATGGCAATAACCACTGACAAGGGATTTATTGTTCATTTTGTGCAATCAAGAAACTAAAAGACCAGGCAGTGACCTAAATGAGACTTTTAATCTTTTGATTTTAATAAAATGGTTTAGGACTGAGCAACTTTTTAAGAGAAGTAGTTCTCTCCATTGATAGCCAGTCATTGACAAGTTGTATATGGACTTCTTGTTTTTTTTTAAGTGTATTGATTAGTTCACCAGAATTTTACCAGCTTTAAAAAAGCTTGTCCTTCTAATCTCCCATTGCTAATAAATTGTGAGTGAATTAAAACTGATGGATGATCATTAGTAGCTTGAAAAAGCTGAGTATTAACATATTTTATATTTATAATGTGTAAGTTTCATCCAGTCTGATTTACCTTTTTTTTTTTTTTAAGATTTTATTTATTTGACAGAGAGAGAGCACAAGTAGGTGGAGCAGCAGGCAGAGGGAGAGGGAGAAGCAGACTCTCCACTGAGCTAGGAGCCTGACAAGGGGTTCAATCCCAGGACCCCAGGATCATGACCTGAGCAGAAGGCAGACACTTAGCTGACTGAGCTACCCAGGTGCCCAATATCATTTTTCTGTATGTATGAACAGTGGCATTGTTTGAAAGAACAAGAATAGTCTTAGCAGCACCATTTATAATGGACTCCTAAATGTCTGTTAACCAGCAGATTGAATGAATAGTGGAATAGTGATATAACTGAAATTCTATATAGCATAATATAGAATTTTATTTTAAAATATAATTTTTAAATTATATGCAGCAACACAGGTGAATCTCAAACATCATATTGAACCAAAAAATACATAACAGTATCAACCCAATAACATACGGTTTAAAAAAAGGCAAAACTAAATACACTGTTTAGGAATATACATACATGTTAGAGGTGCAGGGAGGCGAGGCAGGATGTGGTTAGACATCCTGCACAAGACATTAGGGCACAAGAGGATGACCCCACAATGCTTGTAATGTTCTTTTGGTGGTGGTTACGTGTTTGCTTTAAAATTACTTATAAAATTGTACATATGTGTTTTAAATTTTTTTTTTTTTTTTTTTTTAATTTGACAGACAGAGACTACAAGTAGGCAGAGAGGGAGTCAGAGAGAGGAGGAAGCATGCTCCCTGCTGAGCAGAGAGCCCGATGCGGGGCTCGATCCCAGGACCCTGGGATCATGACCTGAGCCGAAGGCAGAGGCTTTAACCCACTGAGCCACCCAGGCGCCCCAATGTACATATGTGTTTTATAAATTTTTCTATATATGCTATATTTCACAATTTTTGAAAAGTTAAACAATAAAATACATGACTGAATACTGAACGTCCAGCTAAGTTATGGTAGTTGAGTTTCAAAACATCTGAGTTAATTTAAAGAAGATGAGATGTTTTCAAATATCTGTGGTTATTCCAGGTACAAATCATTGAAATTATCATAAACATTCAGCTGATTTTTTCCCCCTAGACTGTGTTTCTTTTCACAAACTGACTTTTGCTTATATTCAGAATTCAGCTTAAGAGTTATCACTTCCCAGTATCTCTTTCCTCCCCTGTCCCACTAGCATTTTCCACCACTGATCTGGGTTAGGTATCTTTTCTTTGTTCCCTCAGCAGCCAGAACAGTCACACACACATCACATGTACTGCAATGGTCTGCTAACATTCCAGAAGCCCTTTCCAATCTCTCCAGCCACTCTCATCCCACTAGACTATAAATTATTTCAAAAGCAGGGACAATTGTCTTTGTTTTCTTTCAGTATCTATCACTTTATACATACGAGACATTCAGTAACTTTTTGGTGACCAAACAAATTAATGAAAATATATTTCCAAAATTCCAATGAGCAATACTTCTTGCCAATTTTGACTTAAGTGACATGAGAAATATGATTAAAACCTTTTTTTTTTTTTTAAAGACTTATTTATTTGACAGAGAGAGGGACAGCGAGAGAGGGAACACAAGCTGTGGTAGTGGGAGAGGGAGAAGCAGGCTTCCCGCCGAGCAGGGAGCCCAATATGGGGGTTGATGCCAGGACCCCGGGATCATGACCCAAGCCGAAGGCAGACCCTTAACAGGTGAGCTGTCCAGGCACCCCTGCTTAAAACCTTTTATGTCACAGCACATAAGGAGTCAATAAATGGGATTACTAGGAGAAAGCTTGGAAGGGAAGAGGGTTTAAAACACTATCCACAAACTAAAAAGATTACTGCCAAAAGTCAAAAGCATTAATAGGCTCATTCCTCTTACAAGTAACTTAATTTAATAATAAAGATTTCATAAAGGAGATGTTTTAAATATCCTAGCAATTTAATTAAAGTATTAATTGTCCATGAGTCAATAATATCTATATCAAAACTCCTACCAAATGCAATATGACAAATAAATGGGATCTTGATTTCAACAGAAAATAAATCTGTATTATTTCGGTCAGCTGGTGCTTAAGTTTAATTTTCTCAGTTGAGAGCAGTGTTACTGAACTGAGATTTTTTTTTTTTTTTTAACTTTTATTTTGTTAAGCAGGCTCAATGTGGGGCTTGAACTCAAAATCTTGAGATCAAGAGTCTCATGCTGTACCAACTGAGCCAATCAGAGGCCCCTGATAACATCTCATTTTAAATGTACTTAAAAGGTTAGACTCTTCAACATACACTTAGATTTCTTAGTTATTTTCACACGACAGTGAAGCTTAACACAGCTGACCCTTAAACAACAGTAGGCTATTTGTAACTAAGTTTTGGGAGAGCAAAAAGTTATAGATGGATTTTCAACTGTATGGGTATTAGGCACCCTTACCCCCCATGTTTTTAAGGGTCAACTTTTTTTTTTTTTAAGATTTATTTATTTGAGAGAGAGAGAGTGTGGAACACATGGTGGGGAGGGGCAGAGGAAGAGAGCCTTAAGCAGATCCTTTGCTGAGCCTGGCACCCCAGGCAGGGCTTAATCTCATGACCCTGAGACCATAGCCCTGAGATCACAACTGGAGCCCAAACCAAGAGTCAGACACTTAACTGAGCCACCAGGAACCCCTGCCACAGAATGGTTTTAAAACACAGTTGACCCTTGGGGCACCTGGGTGGTGTAGTGGGGTAAGTGTCTAACTCTTGATTTTGTCTCAGGGTTGTGATATTAAGCCGTACTTCAGGCTTCAGGGTCTGGGCTCAGTGCAGAGTTTGCTAGTCCCTCTCCCTCTGCTTCTCCCCCAGGCTCTTACACTCTGTCTTTCTTGCTCTCTCAAATAAATAATCTTTTTTTTTCAGATTTTATTTATTTTTCAGACACAGAGAGAGAGAGAGAGAGAGAGAGAACAAGCTGTGGGAGCGGCAGGCAGAGGGAGACGGAGAAGCAGGTTCCCTGCTGAGCAAGAAGCCCATGTAGGACTCAATCCCAGGACCCTGGGATCATGACCTGAAGGCAGATGCTTAACCCACTGAGCCATCCAGGCCACCCCATGTTTTCAA
Organism: Mustela lutreola; assembly: GCF_030435805.1. Taxonomy (NCBI): domain Eukaryota; kingdom Metazoa; phylum Chordata; class Mammalia; order Carnivora; family Mustelidae; genus Mustela; species Mustela lutreola. The sequence continues at coordinate 109,416,687 of NC_081299.1, read as the reverse complement.
AAATAGATATAATTTTAAGAACTGTAGTATTGGGTTCTAAACAAAGAATCTTATGGAAATCTTAACTTTGGGACTTTGGGATGCAAAGTTTAACACTTAGGATTTTTTTGACATGTCATAAACCTTAAGTCATGTGAAAACAAGAAATTATATTACATATTAGAACATATATTCACAAAGAACATAGAGCAAAAATATCATTAAGTCCTTATTTTGGACATAAAAATGAAATGGGCTTTTCTATTTTCATTAGGCTGATCCCTTTACTTAAAGGAAGAATCTATAACTATAGAGAACAAATTGATCATTATGAAGGGAGGTAGATGGGAAGATGGATGAAATAGGTCAAAAGGACTAAAAGTACACTTACAGTCACAAGCACTGAGTAATGTGTAGAATTGTTCAATCACTACATTGTACACCTGAAACTAATATAATACTATATGTTAACTACACTGGAATTAAAATAAAAATAAATAAAGGAAAGAGTCTGAAAGTCTCTGCCTGACACTCAAAATCTGCCACACTCTAGTCTGAATCTAGTTTGCCAATTTTGATTCTCATTTTTCTCCAAGAAAACACCTACTTCAATCACAGTGGTTAATGATCTCCCAAACTCATCAAGCTCATAATAATTTCAGGTTCCCTCATCCAGAATGTGTTTTCTTTACTCCGTTTATGTTAATCTTACCTGTACTTAAAGGCCCAGCTTGGGGGAGCCTGGGTGGCTTAGTAGTTAAACATCTGCCTTCAGCTCAGGTCATGATGCCAGGGTCCTGGGATCGAGCCCCTTCATTGAGCCCCTTCATCAGGCTTCCCTGTTCAGCGGGAAGCCTGCTTCTCCCTCTCCCACTCCTCCTCTGCTTGTAGCTTGTATTCCCTCTCTCACTGTCTCTCTCTGTATCAAATAAATAAACAGAATCTTAAAAAAACAAAAAAATACGAGGGGCGCCTGGGTGGCTCAGCGGGTTAAAGCCTCTGCTTTCGGCTCAGGCCATGGTCTCAGGGTCCTGGGATCAAGCCCCATATCCGGCTCTCTGCTCAGCAGGGAGCCTGCTTCCCTTCCTCTCTCTCCGGGCCTGCCTGTCTGCCTACTTGTGATCTCTGTCTGTCAAATAAATAAATAAATAAATAAATAAAATCTTTAAAAAAAGGAAAAAGAAAAAATGGCCCAGCTTGTTTTACTGCCTTCTATTCTTCCCCAGATTATTTCAACCCATTATGTTCTCTCTTCCTTCCAACTCTCTTGGCTGTTACTGTTCTAACATGGAAAAACTTGCTGGATTTTTACTGTTGTTTACCTATTCAGAAGTCTTTTGAACTGTGAAATATAATGCATACAAAGAAGAGTGCATGAAACAAAAGTGAAAAAAGTTCAATGATTAATGTCTCGGTAAATACACATGAAACTTTGCCCAAGTAGAGAAACAGAAAACTGTTAGTACCCAGAGAGCCCCCTCATGTTCTTTTCTAGTTACTAATATCCTCCTCCTATCTTACCCCCTACAAAAAGGTAACCACTATGCTAACAATTATAGTAATCCCTTTCTTGCTTTTCTTTGTAGTTTCAATCATCTAAATATGTAACCCCTAACACTACAGTTTTCTTGAATTTTATATACATGGAATCCTATAGTATGTCTTTTTTGTCTGGCTTCTGTTACTGAATATTACATGAGAATCATACATGTTTTATAACAATGTTCATTTTCATTCTGTATAGAAAAAATGTTTATATTCATTTAGATAAATGGACAACTCATTTTTATCCATTCCATAGATGATGGACCTTTGGGTTACTTAACTTTTAGAAAGTATGTATGTTTTGTCTCCCCAGCAGGAATGCAAGTTTCATGAGGGCTGGGGCCATACATAGTATCTCATAGTATTTTATATTTACTTTAGTATTTGCATAATGCTAAGCACATCACATTAATCACCCCAATCACACTAAATAATGATTAAATAAATCTATGAGTAGTTTAGGAGGTGGGAAGAAAATAATTAGTGCTGGAAATCAATTAGTGTTTTTTAAAAAGACTTTACTTATTTATTTGAAAGTGAGTGAGAAAGAGAGAGAGAGGAGAGAATGAGTGGGGGGAGGGGTAGAGGGCGAAGCAGACTTCCTGCTGAGCAGGGGGCCCAACACAAGGTATGATCCTAAGACCTGGGATCATGACTTGAGCCAAAGGCAGAGGCTTAACTGACTGAGCCACCCAATAGAGCCCCATCAGTTAATATTTTTAGAGAGAGTTATATAACTGGCATTTTAGAATAGCATACTGTTTTAATAAATCAGAAGGTTTGACCTCTCCTATTTATTTATACCTAAGAATTTATAATTTGTTGTTCTTCCTGAGACAACTGAAAGCTAAAAATGTAATTTATCAACTATTTTAAAAAATAAAATAAAAAATAAAATTAGAGGGATGCCTGGGTGGCTCAGTTGGTTGGGCAGCTGCCTTTGGCTCGGGTCATGATCCCAGCGTCCTGGGATCGAGTCCCGCATTGGGCTCCTTGCTCAGCGGGGAGTCTGCTTCTCCCTCTGCCTCTGCCTGCCATTCTCTCTGCCTGTGTTCACGCTCTCTCTCTCTCTCTGACAAATAAATAAAAAAATCTTTAAAAAAATAAATAAATAAAATAAAATTAGAACTCAAAATGTAATTATTCAAAAGGCTAATTCTCTATTCATCTTTGTACAGTACCTCACCAGAGTTTGTTTATTTCTTGTTCTATTTCCTTATATTTATATTAACTATTATAAATTTAAAAGCACACAAAGAGAAGTCCAAAGTTAGAATCTCCACAAAACAGAAGCAAAAATTCTAGTATCTAAGGTTAGCAGGAAATTAATCATTCCTATTCAAAAGTAAAACAAACCAAATAGCTTTTTAGTTCTAATATGCTCTTCTACAGTCAGCAAACGCATCCTAGGTACTGTGTCAACATCTCAAAACAGTATTTATGCCACCTAATCTTCAGACCTACTCTGATAGTCTCTTGGAGAGTCAGTTTTGCATTTTCATTTGCTTACTTTTCATAAAACTAGAGTTTCATCAACTTTCTCAGCAAACAGGAAAGTACACTTGCGGGCAAGATTTTCTGATATATGTGTCTTGGCCAAGTGCATATGTGTATGTCTCTAATATTAGTTTTAACAATACACAGGCTATAAGAAGTCTTGTAAGTTTTGTTCCAGTCTGTAATTTGATGTGATAAAAAAACAGAGAAGGGAAACATGGTATAGAGAATGTAAAGTCTAAGAAACAAGGATAATCCCAAATTGAGGAATCAATGCAGAAAAGAATAGATGGTACTAGATGTTTGTAGCCAATTCATTACTAGCTAAAGATAGTTATCAAAGCCAAATTTAGTCTTTTTTAATGTAAAGTAACATTTTAATTTGTTAAGTTTTCAAAACGAAGGCCAATAAATGTGCCTTTATTATCATTATCATTATATTACTAAAAGCTTTCTTGGAAAAGAAATAGTTGTTTAAAATACTAAGTTAAATTTCTTCATAATCTCTTCATGAGGGAAGAAAGTGAAATACAATAAAAAGTTAAATTACAAATAAAGGATAATATATTACAGTAGAAGAACTAGCAAATATGTGGTTATACTCTAAGATCAGCTTTCTCAAGACTAATTCTATTATGAAGTGTTCTATTAACAAGGGACAACTTAGAAAGAGAAAACTGCAATTAATTTAAAAACATTTTCTGAAATTAAAATATTTATCAGTTGTTGATATTTAATTTCTAAAGAGCCACAGAATAGAATTTTTAAAAAGTTATTTCTACTGCATTACAAGTTAAACCTATTCCTGTTTATTTTTATAAAACAGCTAATCATACACATTTCTTGTCTTGTCATTTAAAAGATTTTCCTCCTCACAGCTCAAGACAATTTCAATGTGTGGGCCCTCTTGGTTTAATAGGAGGCCATTTCACCATCAATGTCATTTGGGAAACTACAAGTACAAAAATTTTGCATGTGTTCTACTCTCTCCTATCTTCTAAAATTTTGGAGGAATTTTGTAATTAAATTACCCTTTAAGTAATTATACTTCCGGATTTTCCCTCCAAATATCAGCTACCCTCCCAAACTCCCCCACCCACCTGATGGCTAGAGCACAATTCTAAGCATTAGAACTTAGCATTAATGAAAATATTCTGACATACTACTTCTTTTTTTTTTTTTTTTAAAGATTTTATTTATTTGTCAGAGAGAGAGAGGGAGAGAGAGCGAGCACGGGAAGACAGAATGACAGGCAGAGGCAGAGGGAGAAACAGGCTCCCCGCTGAGCAAGGAGCCCGATGTGGGACTCGATCCCAGGACACTAGGATCATGACCTGAGCCGAAGGCAGCTGCTTAACCAACTGAGCCACCCAGGCGTCCCCTGACATACTACTTCTTAAAAACATTCCAATATTCAAGAGTCTTTGGGAAAGACTAGTAAACCCAACTGTGTTACCTCTTTATCTTTTAGTCCCAGGAGCAATACTTCTTCCATAAGTGTGAGGCGAATATCCTTAGAGTCACCAGAATCTTCATTGTCTGGACTCCTGTCTTGATTAGTGTCTTCCTCACTTTCCACCTTCTTTTCAGAGTTCTTGCCTACTTCAGTGCGACGGGCCCGGTGAGTTAAAGTGGTCATTCTCACCTGTTTCTGGAAAGGGTGATGAAAAAATATCTGTAAGAAAGCTTATGTAAACAGAACATATTGATATTCATACAGACCTACTACAAATGTATACAAATAAGAAATATATATAAACTTAAATAGAGAAAGGAGTAAAGACCAGAAAAATTAGGTGGGTAATACAATATGTTTTCCAAAGTACAATAGCTTGAAGGTAAAGAAGGCATTGACAGAAAATCAAATCAGTAATATTAAAGATTGGTACAAATGATTGATCGCTTTCTTTGCTTCTAGAAATGATCATCTTTTAACCCTGCTGATTTTATGTGCATAATCTATAATCCAGGAGTATATACACATCATTGTAACTGTATTAACTTGGATTCTCCCCAAGTTAAATAATATGGGACAGCAAAAAATTGTGAGAATCCAGGCCCCAAAATCCATATAATAATCTACATGTAACTTCTATAAACATTCAATGGCACATTATAAAAACAGAGAAATTAAAAAAATAAGAAAAACTAAATATATATATTCTCATATTTTCTTCCCATAACTCATCTTATGCACTCCTTTTGGAAACTGCATCTACAGAATAACACTCAGAAGATCATGTGTAGTAATTCCATATACACAGAAAACTTTCATCTCTGTCCCTAGCTAGCCATCTTGCAAATACTCAAATAGCTGCTGACAAAAAGTATCAGAAAGAGAATGTTAAAAGATTAATGATCTCTTTCTTAATGGCAGAAAAAAAAAAATCAAAGCACATGCCCTCTTATACCATGTACTACAGATGTTTTTAAAAAAATCTAGTCAAGAGAAATGGCACTAAATCATGTATGATATAAAGTTAGCATACTTTATTTTAAAATAAATCTAAATGTCAGTTTTTGAAACGACAAACAAATATTTTTAATCAGTAATTATTTAAAAGAATATCTTATTGTTCAAAAGAATGCATTCAAAAGCGTCTGTGACTGGATCCTGTTCTAGCGATATTTCCCGTTACATTACTCTCAGTTACATATTGTTAACACCCACTTTTCAAACAGGTCCTATGCTGCCATTTCTGCTCCTTTGTCCATGCTGGTGTTCTCTCCCCTTTCCTTTCCTCTTTATATTCTACCCATTCTTCAAAGGCCTATTGAAGATCCAGGTAAAACCTTAAGTGAATACCCTTCTCCATTACCCTTATGTCCCATGGCCAGAATTGGTCTCTCTCTCAGCTATACTTCCACAGAGCTTTATTTATACTTACATCCTTTAAAGTATTTATTATAGTCTTTCTTTTGGTATGGCTGTCTCTCAACTGTAAACTTCTTGAGGGCAGGGATATTGTCTTCTTGGGTTTTTATAGTCTCCATAGCAACTAGCACAATGTCTTTAACGTTGTAACTGCTCAATAAATATATACTGATTAAAATGAATACTCAGAAATGCATGTGAACATTTTAAAATAGAAATACAAGTAAAGTGACTTACAAATGATTCTTTGTACAAGGCCATATTTCAAATACAATTCTTGGTGGGAGGTGGGAAGAAGGGTGAAGGAGGAAAAAACCCCTGTGATATAAATGCTTAAGGGCATTAACCCTATCTGGCACTGTGAACAGAGTTTATTTGCTAACCCAATCCAAGAAACTTTAAGTCTTCAGAGAAAAAAAGGGCAGGAGGGGACTTTGAGGAACTAATACCCGCCGGACATTTATTAGTTAAAAATCTTATTTGGGGGAAAAAAATGACCAAAAACTAACTGAATAAAATCCTCCCTCTCCCCATAAAATAAATCTGTAGGCTTTTTTTGTACATTAGGAAATGTATATTCTCCGTTGCTTACCTGACGTTACTCCTGGGTTACAGCCGGAAACAAACAGCAGCCTGCGCTGTTTTAGGGGGACACCTGTTCCCCCACGTCCTAGTAGGTAAAAAAAAACTTCTCAGCCACGCAGAGATTACAAACTTCCTGATCCTTCGATGCAGAGAAGGAATAACACATCAGCTTCCTCAGGATCCCTAGGCAACCTACCTTGGTGTTTCTTCATTGGACCAATCAGAAACCGCCAAGGTTGAGTCCAGCCAATCGGAGCTTACAAGGGGAGGCTCTCCTCGGGCTATTGTGTTGCGATCCCGACAAACACCACCAAAAGGAGGCAGGTTTGGGTCAACCTGACAGCTGGTCAATCCAATGAAGTAACCTTCGTAGAAGAGAGGAAAGGGAGCTGCGCTCCCCACGCCCATTAAACCGGCCAATCAAAGCGTTCAGTGAGCTAGCGGAAGCTACAGATCTACAAAGGTTTTTGTTGGTCAAATCTCTGTAGCAGGTGTGTTAACTGTACCAGCGTATACTAGGACAATTAGGTGAGATGTGCTAGGATCCAAAAAAGCTCAGGACAAATAAACACTTTAAAATTGATTGTTTTCGAAAATTAGCTTGTCCTCAACTTTCCTGTTCCAGAAAAACCTGATCTGGGTCAGTTTGTGGACGTTTATTTGGTTTACATTAAACAGGTTAGGTGCATTTCTACCATTACGTACACACCAACTTTCTCTATTAGCGCTTCTCAATGGCAAACCTATGGGTAATCTATGTTTTATAATGCGGCTGCTAAAACTGCAAGAAGCAAACAGACCAAGTTTTAAGTCTTTCTTTTTTAAGGCAAAGGAAATGATCAAAGCTGAAACCAGGTCTCAGATTTCTCCCTAAACGCACCGTATCTTTCACACTACCACTCAAAGGTTCTGGGACGTGTGCTCAACTCTTGTAAAGCAGTATTTACCAAAATGATCTCAAAATTAGTACCCAAACATTTTCTACTAATTAAATAAAAATTAGAAGCCATGAAAGAGTCTAGATGCTGAAGAATATTTTATTTATGCTGCCCAAAATGTCAGACCTTAAAAATCAGTCCTCATTTTGCCTTGAAGTAAAAAAAAAAAAAAAAAAAAAAAAAAAAAAGTTAAAAAAGATAACCAATTTTTGATGGTATGTTATATATTACCGTGTTAGTACACTCTATCAAAGCACCAAAGAACATTGTTTTAATGACACAGGGACAAATAACCAGTTAAGTGTTACAGTTTTAACATAAGTAAAAAGTAAATTCCTACCAAAATTTAATAACAAAATGAACATTATTCGTTTTTAAAATTGGCTCTAGAGTGCATTAAAGGTTAATATATGTTTAAAGGAAGTATCTACCAAAATGGAAGACAGATCAATATTGAGTAGATAATGAGCAAAATCAATTATGACACTGGTACTTTTGGTTTTATCCAAAAGTTCTCTTGCATTGTCTCAGATAAGATTAAGGATCACAATATGACAGCTAAAAATTTATTTTTGTACTAACTGCTTAACACAATCTTTAAATTTTCACATGGCAAACACACGTTAAAATAGTAATACATTGTCCAGTAGTTGAAATGTTGAGAACTTCACAAACATGCAGAAGAAAAAATTAATTTTTATATATGCTCCTTTGGTTCACTAAACTTTCTTCTTTTTGGTACTGACTCTTGACTGGAAGAATCAAAGTGATGAAGGACCTGTCAAAAGAAAACAACTACTAAGGATACTTTTCAGCTTACATGTCTTTACTTTCAGATTTTTTTCATGTCTCTGAGATTTGTTTGTTCCATCCTTCCCTTTCTTTTTAAAATTATACATAGTATGACTATTTCCTACTAAGATAGAATACCTGTGTTCTTTAAAAAGTAGGGTAGGGGCACCTGGATGGCTCAGTGGGTTAAGCCTCTGCCTTCGGCTCAGGTCATGATATCAGGGTTCTGGGATCGAGTCCCGCATCGGGCTCTCTGCTCATGGAGAGCCTGCTTCCTCCTCTCTCTCTCTCTCTCTCTGCCTGCCTCTCTGCCTACTTGTGATCTCCCTCTGTCAAATAAATAAATAAAATCTTTAAAAAAAAAAAGTAGGGTAAATTTTATTACTGATGTATCTTCTGATGGCTGCTGTAGTATATACTTATAAAGTGTAAGGTCTTTATTCGGGTTGTTGGAGAAGTCAAAAACACAGATCTAACATTATGTCCTCAAAATATTAAAATATTATGGGGGGATAAGAAGGAAAAAAGATTTAAAAATGAGCTACAGATAATGAAACATGGCACCATGTAAGATTTAAATCATGTATTATTCTTTTTGTAACCCTGGTACTTAGCAGTGTCTGACTTAAACTTCCTTAAAGTATTCCTTTTTTTTTTTTTTTTAAGACTATTTATTTGACAGAGATCACAAGTAGGCAGAGAGGCAGGCAGAGAGAGAGAGAGGAGGAAGCTGGCTCCCTGCTGAGCAGAGAGCCCGATGCGGGACTCGATCCCAGAACCCTGAGATCATGACCTAAGCCGAAGGCAGAGGCTTTAACCCACTGAGCCACCAAGGCGCCCCATTTTTTTTTTCTTTTTTAAGATTTTATTAATTTATTAGACAGAGAGGTACAGTGACAGAGGGAACACAGGCAGGGGGAGTGGGAGAAGGAGAAACAGATTCCCCTGCCCAGCAGGGAGCCTGATGTGGGACTCGATCACAGAACCCTGGGATCATGACCTGAGCTGAAGGCAGATGCTTAACAACCGAGCCACCCAGGTGTGCCCCTAAGAGTATTCCTGAGTAACTCAACTTTGATTTTTCTAAAAAAACCTCTCTAATGATACAAATTGGATGATTTTGCTAAAAAAAAAAAAAAAATCAAAGCTTAATACACTGGGAAGACTTAATATATTAATTAATGAAGAGTCAGGTTATTTCATTCCCTTCTTGAGTTATGTAAATTGAAAAAAAATATTAACTATATTTTTGAGAATACCCCTTTAACGTTTGATTTTTTTAAAGCAGTCTTATTCAGTTGCCTAAATGTTAACCTACTAATAATACTAAAAATTCTAGTTGAAAAATATAAATATTTGGGGCACCAGGTGGCTCAGTCGTTAGGCATCTGCCTTAAGCTCCAGTCATGATCCCAGGGTTCTAGGATCGAGTCCCGCATTGGGCTCTCTGCTCTTCCTCCTTCTCTCTGCCTGCTTGTGATCTCTGTCTGTCAAATAAACAAAAAATCTTAAAGAAGAAAAAAAGATTTTAAAAAATTAAAAAAAAAAAGAAAAATTTTCTTTCTCTTCCTAAGGTACTAGGAGATGCTATTTTTTTTTTTTAAGATTTTTTATTTATTTATCAGAGAGAAGAGGGAGAGAGAGCGAGCACAGGCAGACAGAATGGCAGGCAGAGGCAGAGGGAGAAGCAGGCTCCCCGCCGAGCAAGGAGCCCGATTTGGGACTCGATCCCAGGACGACGGGACCATGACCCGAGCCGAAGGCAGCTGCTTAACCAACTGAGCCACCCAGGCGTCCCAGGAGATGCTATTTTTTATGGAACAAGTTGATTTGGTAACTTATTTGTACTTCACTTTTGTTCTCTCAGAAGTTGAGTTCAAATTTGTGGCCCAATTTTAGCTCTACGTAAATAAAATGGCCCTGGACATACTGATTTTAATTTTTTTAATAAATTCTTCCAACTTCTTCAAATCATTCATAAATCAGTAAATATTTACATAGAAAAAAACTAATAAACCTCACACATCTTATTTTAAAATCACCTCATTTTTTAGAAACAATTACATAAGAAAAAAAAGAAACAATTACATATAAACAAGATTTGGGTATCAGTACTTTGAGGTAATATCCAGGGATATTATCACATTTATCATTTAAAATTTAATCAAGGGGTTCTTGGGTGGCTCAGTCCATTAAGCATTCCATCTCTTGACTTTGGCTCACGTCAGAGCTCAAGGTTGTGAAACTGAGTCAGGCTCTGTGCTGGGAATGGAGCCTGCTTTAGATTTTTTTCTCTCTCCCTCTTCTAATCCCTCTCCCTCTCTAAAAAAATACATTAAATATATATAAATAAATAAAAATAAAATATAATCTATAGTAATGATGGTCTGATACTTGCCATTTTATTCAACCTGTATATTATCGTAAGACTTACTGTTCTCCCAGGTTCAAGTTGACTTCTCTTCCGATTTTCTTTAGAAGATTTTACTGGTTGATTTCCATTAGCCTCCACAAAGACGGAATAATTACTAATTGGTTATTTCTCAAAGAACAACCAACACTTGATTTTTTTAAACTATAGGCAACTATATGCAGTTTTTAAAAAAGGGTTTCCTGAGATATAATTCAGATGCTATACAATTCATTTATTTAAAAGTTTACAGTTCAATAATTTTAAGTATCAGAGTTGTGCACCCATCATTGTAGTCCATTTTAGAACACTTTCATCACTCCAAAAAGAAACCTGAGGCTGGTTGATTTGTTTCTTCCTTCATTCTCTTCTTTCTTTTAAAAATTATACCTAGTGTAATTATGTCCTACTAAGATAAGATACTTGGGTTCTTTGAATTTATTACTTCCTGATTCCCTCCTTCTCCCACTAGCTCTAAGACTTTCTCTCTCTCTATAGAAATCCCTATTCTGGACTTTCAGATAAGTAGGATCATATAATATGTAGACTTTTGTGACTGATTTCTTTCATTTAGCATGTTTTCAAGGTTTATCCATGTTGAAGCATACATTAGTACTTCATTCCTTCTGTGGCTGAATAATATTCCATGGTATAAATATACTACATTTGTTTATCCATTTGTTTATTGATGGATATTTAGGTTTCTTCCACATTTTGGCTATTGTTAATAATGCTATCTATGCAATTTTTAAAGTGAATATTGGATAATGACACATTATTAGCTGTCTATTACTATTCTCTAAAAGGAAATGCTTATTTTTTGATGTCAAAAATGTACTTTTCAATAACTTTCTTAGTGTACATACTATTAATTATTTTCACTTCTTGCCATTTCCTAACAATTCTTCAGCCATGATTCTCAAAATCAGGAGTACTGTGGCAGAGAGTTCATATCCAAAAACATAGGCAATTTCAGAAATTAATTTACGTCCCCAAAGTATCTTAATGTCTTATTACAAGAAAATCCTTCCTAATAATTTTTTTTTTAATTCTTGCTTTTCTCCCCATATCCTAGTAAAGGATACTCATCCTAAATAGAAGCTGCCTACAAGGCCATTTTGCTGCTAGCTGTACTAATTTTTGAAATTCTTTTATCTCTTGGTCTCATTGGCATCCTAGTTTGAATACTGCCTTCTACCAGTTCAAACTTCCTGTTGAGAATGTAAAAAAAGGGGACCTCCCGGCTCAGTTGGATGACCACAGTTCAAGCCCCAATTGGGGACAGAGATTACTGAAAATAATAAATAAAAACTTAAAAAAAAAAAAAAAAGACTGTGGGGAAAAAAAACACCGAAAAAAGGCACTATAATCAATAGTGTGCTGGTAAATGTTTAACTACTAGTTCTCTAGGAGTAACAAATCCTGTGTTGAGGTATTTGCTGACTTCCACGCTGTGAATATTCTCATCATGTCCAATTTCAAGCTACCAACATGATGTCACTGAATGAGGAGTTGGAAAGAAATGTCACTATACCACTGTTAGAGTGTGCTGTTTGTTTCCTAAATTTAGATATAATATTTTACGGAATGCTTTTTCTTCATCTTGGAAAGTTTGAGTAACTTAAAAGTCTAAAATAAAATGCAAATTTCCATTTAGCAAAAATAGAAAACTAACATAAACCAGTGGGTTTTTTGCTTAAAAGCATGAGATTCATTTTATGCAAAATATGTACAAAACATTAATTTTTAATGTCTTTTTAACAAGACAATTTATTTACAAGACAAAACATGAGAATATTTTGGCATTCGAGGCAATCTCCTTGGAATCTGGATGATGGTGTCATTTCTCAAAGCCTTTCCTGAATTCTCCTCTTTTATGTACTTTGAGTAAAATTCACCATTCTTTCCTTTGTTCCATGTAGCCTATTCAAACTGCTATCATGGCCCCCTATCATTGACCTCCAATTACTAAACTTTGAGCTAAGAGCAGGAACTATGTGTTATTCCTGTTATATCTCCAGCACCTAGTAAAGTACCTGACACGTAACAGGTACTTACCAAATTTTCGTCCAATAAAGGAAGGGTTAAGAAGCAAAATAAATTCACATGTGGGAAAAAGTTATAAGGTTAGAGTGGAAAAAAAAATCTAAAGGTACACTTACCATTTTATTCTGAAAGATTTTTCCACTTCTTGTTTTGCTTTCAGACACATCAAGTTCAGATGTTTTACAGACTAACTGTTCAACCTAGAAAATAATAACACAAAATCACATAATAAAAACTTTCTATAACATAATAATGGGGCTCCAAAATTCAGGAACTTAAAATCTAGGGTCTTATTATGTTAATGAAAACCATTAATTTTAAGTAGTTCTTACTGTCACAAAAAGTGCAAAGGCAAAGATAGTGAAACTGATACTGTATATAATTGATCATTCACTGAACTGAAAAAAATCCCAAATGATCATCAGGCACTGAACTACTCTTCCAAGAGATAAGAACTTAAGCTCACTCCCACTGGAGAAAGGGGAAGTGCAGAGGAACATAGACAATAATCAGTCCCATTATTTTCAAGTTCTTTTTATCTAAATGTTATATCAAGATTTTATTGTCTATGGAAAACAAAATTAATCATGTCTGCTCCAGGCAACAAAAAGTATTATATACTCCATTTGTAAATACAAAAGGTGGTGGAATAATTACTTAAGATTCTCTGAAATTCTGAAATTTTATGAACAGTATTTAGGTTTAGTACTAAATAAATTGACTTTAATAATATACTTAAAACTTTTCAACATATACTTTTTTTAAAAAAAGATTTTACTTATTTATTTGACAGAGATAGCAAGAGAGGGAATACAGCAGGGGAACAGGAGAGGGAGAAACAGGCACCCCGCCGAGCAGGGAGCCCTACTAGGGCTCTATCCCAGGACCCTGGGACAATGACCTGAGTATTAGGCAGACGACTAATGACTGAGCCATCCAGATGGCTCAGCATATACTTTTCAAATTTTGTTAAAAAAGCATTCTTAAGACCTAATTTTCTTCTAAAAGACCTTGAATATAATAAGGAAACCTGAAAATTAACTGAATAAACATATAATATTCTTCTGAAAAAAAAAAAAAAGCTAAAAGTCAGTGGAATTACCAAATTTGTACCTGAGAATGAGAAATTGAAAGATCTAGACTTTCTTTAGACCTCATAATTTCATCTTCCTCACAAACTAAATTTGGTTCTGTTAAAAAAAAAAAAGAGTTAAAATGGCATAAAATTGAATTGGAAGTGAATCAATCTACATTTTCATTAATTTCTTACCTCCAAGATCAGAAGATCCAGGGGGTTTCTTCTGCTCTTCCATTTTAGTTTCAAGGTCAAAATCATCCTACATAATTACATGAAGAAAAAAATGGACTCATTCAAAAAAGCAATTAAAACAACTGGGTAGAAATATTTATGAACAAATGTGTTTTACATGAAGGTTAAATATAACACACCACTGCAACTGTCTTACACTTGGTAGAAATAAAATCCTAGAATTACCATAACAAGGTACCATATTTATCCAGACAAAGTATAAACTACTACTTTACGTTGCAGGGTCATTTTAGGGACAAATATACAATTTTCTCAAAAAATACATAATGGTTCTAAGAACCCTTAGTTTTTACTATTGTTTGAGGGCAATGAATTAGACAAGTTCATACAACTACTACTTCTATATCTCCAGAATTTTTTTACAGATGTTATCACACACTTGAATAAAAAATGCCCCAACCCTCTTCAGGGAGTTAGTAAAGAATAAAATTTATCAGTCATAGTATGGTAGAAATAGTAACAAGTTTAATGTCTACTTTATAATTATTTTTCTCTTTGTGACATACATCAACAAGCTTTAAATATTTTAAGAATGCTACATAAATCCCAGCTATACTTGTTTATAAACCATCACTGGGATTTAGGTTTTGAGAAGACTTCTTTGACTAAACTGGTTGAAAACTGAATTTTCTATTTGTTAGGATGTGGCAGAGCCTGAATTAAAAAAGAAAACTCTATACATAAGTACTGAGATTATAATTTAGAATAAAATGAGGTAACAGAACAACAACAAAGATTAGATTAAGAAACAACCATGTTAATGTGAAAGATTTCCTGGGATTGAGTAATTACAACAACAAAAAAAAGACTTTTTAAATATTTTTATTCATCCATTCATTTAGCCAATATTGAGAATGCACACTGTACACACTTAATGTGGTAGGCACAGGAGGATTACAAAGAAGAAACACAGTTTTCCTGCCTTCTGGGAACTTCCTGTCTGCTTCAGGACAGTGACTTTGCAGGCCCCAAGAAAGTTCAAGCACAGGTCTAAAATGAGCATCTAGTGGGGGTATTGGTAGAAAGGATTTCAACATTAGTTAGGCAATTGGAGTAGTTCAGTGGTTCAAATTATGCTCCAGACCAAAGAGTTTCCTCAGAGTTCACTACAAGGGTAGTTGAGGTGATGAGAGTCTGGGCCTTCAAGACCTTTCCCTGCTTCATTCAGAATAGTTGTGCTTTTAAACTTCTGAGAATAGTGTTTGTACCAAGGGAAAAATTTTTTAAATGAAAAGCTGGTACCTTCTTTAAGGTCCCTACTAACCTTGAATTTATGATTATAATACAGTATTTATACAAATATCACTGAGAACTATTAGTCTTCAGAATTGAGTCAAACATTTGTTACTATTATACTTTATAACTTTAAAATGTACTGACACTTATATAATGCTCCTGTTCATCTTCTATATCATCTTTGTCCATGAGAATTTTTTGAAGTGGTGTTTTTAATTGTTTTGGTGATAATATAGCTGAATCAATATTTTCCATTCGTTCTTTTTCAGTAGTTACTTTTACTTTGAAGGTGTGAAAAGGTGTTGGGACTTCTCCCACATTTAAGTACATAGGCTCCCCTTCAAATATCACTCCTTCACAATCACCATCCTTAAAACCAGGAGGCTGGTAGTCTGGGGGTGTAACTGCGAAAAGTAAGTATAAGCTGTGATGTTCATGAAATTGAAGAGAACATAATAATAATAATAATAATAATAATATAATAAATACAGATTGAAAACATTTCAAATACTATAAAAGGCAACCTTTTTTTTCTTCACTTGACTGACTGTTGACCTTGAATAAGTTATCTATCATCCTTGATTTGGTTTTCTCATCTGTGAAATGGGGATAATAATAGTACTTACCCCATTGGGTAGGGTATTAAATGAGTTAAAGTGTGTTAAATCCTCAGACCAGAATTGGCACAATGTAAGTTGTCAATAAATGTTAGTTGTCATTATTGTTGTTGCTTTATGTTCTTCTAGAAGATACTACACATGTAAAATACATATTTCAGATATATGTATATCCTTAACAAAACACAAATAAGATCATACTGTTTGATACCTAGCTGGTTTTTTAAAAGATTTTATTTATTTGAGAGAGAGAGAGAGCGAGCGAGCATGTGTGTGGGTGTGCATGTGTGCCAAGGAGAGAGTTTGAGGATGGGGAGAAGCAGAGGAAGAGGGACAAGCTGACTGGTGCTGAGTGTGAAGCCCAAGTGGGGCTCTATCTCACAACTCTTGAGATCATGACTTGAGCCAAAATCAAGAGTCTGAGTTTTAACTGACTTACCCACCTAGGTGCCCTATACTTAACCTAGCTGTTTTTAACCTTTCTTTTTAATCCATTTTTAATATTCCTTGGATAAATTAGGAGTGCATTCTTTTTAATAAGAAGCAGACTTCTCTCTCAGCAGAAAGCCCAATGTGGGGCTCAATCCCAGGACCCTGAGATCATGACCTGAGCCAAAGGCAGGATTAACTAAGTCGCCCAGGCGCCCCTGAATCTTTCTTTTTCAAATGCTGATATTAAATGAAATTTTTATAATTTCAAAAATTATATTACAGTTTGAGGTGCTTAAAATCATTTAGGATGGGGGTGCTTGCGTGGCTCAGTAGGTCATGATCTCTGGGTCCTGGGATCGAGTCCCACATTGGGCTCTCTGCCCGGCAAGGAGCCTGCTTCCCCTCTCTCTCTGCCTGTTTGTGATCTCTCTCTCTCTCTCTGTCAAATAAATAAATAAAAATGTTTTAAAAAATCATTTAGGATCGAAACTAATTGTTTCAATAATAAAACATATATGTAACAACAGAATGTATTATAAGTGGTACCTTCATCGTAGTAGAAAAGTTTCATGGTCAAACAAACATCATTAGGTAAAGGTCCCAGATTTTGCATTAGAATATAAATCTTGCGAATCAGGAGAATACTTGCTTTCTTGGTGTCAGCAGATGACATACTAGATTCACTGTTTTGGTTTTTACTATAAGAGAATCACACATTAATTTCTTTTATGACACCCATGGCTTCTAAAAACAATTTTACATCATACTATTTGAGATTCTTATTCCTATTATATCATTAAGTTCTTAAGTTGAAAGTCACCATAAAGTGTGTTTTAATGTCACTATTATTAAAATCCAGTATCACTAATATTATTATTAATAATGTTATAAATTAATAATTTTATTTACATTAATATGAATTTTATATCAGATGTTTAAAGGAAATGAGTGAAGGACTTTAATTACATTTCTAATCACTCAAGCATACATAGCTTTCTTACTCTTTGGCTCTGTTTCACAATTAAAATAGTATATAATTAGCCACACAATCTGGGCTTGCAAAAAGCTGCTCAAAAGGAATTTTGTACAGCCACACCTCAATGGTTAATTGAGGATGTTTGAGAAGTTTCAGAATTAATCTTGAAGTTTAGCAATATAGTATTAATATAAGTAAGTGGTAATCTGTATTACAAAAGGGAAATGATAAAATACCTTATGAAGTCCATGACTGGTCCATTACTAGTGTACTTGAATTTAAATTGGTAACATTCTGAAATTGTCTTAAATAGAAAACATTACAGTTATGTATTTGATATACAGTGCTGGTGGCCAAGTAGCTAAATACAGCTGATGTATAACTCTTAACATTGATTTAATAGTTTTTTTATGCAATGTTAATCCTTAATGGTCAACTGAAACTTTCAAGTCCTAATAGTAAATTCCCATGATTTGGGATTTGGGGCTTCAGTCTCAAGAGAGATGTATATTCTCCCACTAATTGCAATGTATATTATATATCCCAGAGGGAAGGAACCCCTTAGGAGGCAGGTAAGAGGGGCAGTATTATCTCTTACTCAAGCAGAATGGCTTTAAGCACAGGACTTAAATCCTTGCTATATGTAACCAGAAGCAAGTTATTTAAGCCTTCTAGGTTTTAGTTTCCCCAGCTAATAATAGGGCCTGAAAATAGTACCTATGTCATTGGTGGTTGACAATTTTTAGCAAATAGGATAATTTATATAAAGCTCTTAATAAAAGTGCCTGGCATACCAAACAATCATAAATATTAGTGAATCAGCAAGCTACTCTTGTAAGAAAAAATGTTGAACTATATAAAACATCTGAAACTAAAAGAATATTTTCTGAACAATTAGTTAGCTTCTGAACAATCAACTAATTCACAGCTCATGAGATTTTCTTTGTCACCATGGACACACATGCTTTCTTTACATATCAGTACTCTCACAGGAAGGGGAATCAGCTCTCTCTCTCTAAAAACAATCTGCTTCTCCATGACTGAATGAATATATTGTAATAACGATAGTGCAATGTTTAAAGCACCAAGATCATGGGCTGGCCTTCATAGGTTCCAAATTCTTGTTCTGCCACTGTGACCTTGGCAAGAAACCTTGTATCTAGGTTTCCTTACCTATAAAGTGAAGATGATAATGGTAGCAATCCCTTCTTTAATTGTCAGATGAACAAGTGGATGTGACAGGATTGGATGAATATTCAAAGTTCAAGGATAAGTATCACATTTTTGTCAAACTCAACCCCTTTCATAATTTTATAAAAAGAATGTTACATAAAAGCACAAGTTAGGAGACTTAGGTTATTTCTAAGGGGTTTTGGATTTGTGGCCCAGGATCTCTCTGGTAGCAAGCATATTAATCTGTTTAAAAATAACAATACAAACCTTGTCTTACCTCAAAAAAGCCTTTATGAGGTTCAAATGTGAAAATATATGTAAGAGTGAATATCATTAAAAGCATAAGATAAAAAAATTAAAAGGAAAAAAGCACAAGATATTATTATAATTTATGTTATTTTTAGATGTTAGAGATATTATGTTTCTTTACTAACTTAAGCATACCTACCCGAGGGTCTTCTGGATTGGTGTATACCTATTTAAAAATAATTTACAATTGAGTTATATAAGTCTAAGTATTCAAGGAGAACTAAATTGGATATTTAGACTAAACTATTAAATGGATTCAGCAAAACAAAATATAAAATGACCCCCCAAAATATTAATTTGTTACTTTTTTCCAATAAATAGATCATGTGTTTGAATAAAGTGACACATCAATTGCTGGTTTTAGTGTTATTTAAATAAGCAAGGACAGTCTTTAAGAAAGAACATACAATTTAAAAATACTTACAGCTAGAACAACCATCCTTAGCTGAAATAAAAGAACAAAAATCTTACTTTTACTCTATGAAATATTTTTTCTTGATGGATCACAAGAATTGTCTTATTTCAACATTTATTCCTAATAAGAAATAATCTTATTTCTTATATTATAAGAAATAATCTTATAATAATTTATTCCTAATAAGAAATAATCTTGCAGAAAATATGATGTATATAAAGCAAAACCTTGGATGTCCTTCCTTATTCCCCCAAATATCTATTTCTAGTTGACTTACTAAAGGTTGACATTCATGTCATTGACATAAGAAAATACATGCATTTCTGCCAGTTACAAGGAAAATATATATTGTGAAATAACATCGAACCCTTACAATGTAAGAACTGATCTTGAAAAGAGAAAAGCAGAGTTCAGGATTCTGCCTTTTTTTTTTTTTAAGATTTTATTTATTTATTTGACAGAGAGAGATCTCAAGTAGGCAGAGAAGCACGCAGAAAGAGAGGAGGAAGCAGGCTCCCTGCTGAGCAGAGAGCCCAAAGTGGGGCTTGATTCCAGGACCCTGGGATCATGACCTGAGCCAAAGGCAAAGGCTTTAGCCCACTGAGCCACCCAGGCACCCCTGACGTTACATTTCTATTTGAAACTTTCAAATGTTTTTTATTTGCACTTAAAATAAAATCCAAACTCCTTACCTATACACACTTCTGAATGCTCTGGCCCTGCCTATCTCCTCAGGCTCCTCTAAAACTATTCTCCCTCCCTTACTACTCATTGCATTCTATTCCCATTCACACTGTTCCTCTTTGTTCCTTGAACTCTCTCAACTCCCCCTTCAACTCTTTGTATTCGTGTTCTGTCAGGAATATTCTCTCCCAAAGTCAATGCCTGGCTGGTTTCTTCTCGATCAAGTTTCAGCTTAAATGTCATCTGATGAAGTTCTAGAACCTAGGTGAGTTTCGGTGGGCTGACAGCCTCGTGCTCCCTTATCATCACCTACTCAGGACCACCCTATTTAAAGTTACCCCACCTCTCCACCTGCGACACACTTTCCTTCAATATTTTATTGGCTTTTAACACAATTGGAAATTACCTGAATTACTTGTTTTATTGACTGTTTTCCCACTAGAGAAGGGATCCTCTTTGTCTCGTTGACCACCTGGAATATGTGTCTAGCACACAGCAGTCACTCAGTATTTAATTAGTATTAAATATTTAATACTTTAATAAGGGAGGTTAGTGACCAGAAATAAAATTTTCTTTTTTACAATTTTGTTTAGAGCTTGACTTTTTTTATATGTGCTGATATAAACATGCTAATACTCTACAGTAAACACTTTTTAATTGGAATTTCCTTATTTAGAATTTGTGACAATTTAAACTAGATTACACAGAAATTTATTTTTGAACTCTCACGAAGAAATAATTTATTAAATTATTAGTATAAACAAAATTGTAGGAGGCATGTGAAACTAATAAATGAATTATTTTAATTCATTAAGTTTTTATAAGTTAATATGCATTACTAAAACAAATACATGTCAACAATTAAAACAGGCTTGGCAAATTTGTTAAGTATTAACTCTATTAGTTTAAACTGAGTTAAATATTAGTCTTTAAAATGTTCAAATGTTCAAACTTTTGAGTAATTTGGACTGTCCTATGCACAAGTTAGTTTAAATTAAAGTTTTACTTTGCGGTAATTGCTGTTACATTTGTGGAGTATAAACTGTAGGAGAGAAAAGATAAGGAGATACTGACTTACGTATTTTTTTTGCAAAGCATCGTAGCATCCTAGCATCCTAAAAAATAACAAAGGATTCATAACAAAGCACTGAATGCACTTCCAGAAAAAAACTCTTTTAATTCTTTTAATAAGTTTTCCATGTTATCTCATTACTAACATAAATTTTCTTGTTATTCTTTTTTTTAATAAGATTTTTTTTCTTTTAAGCAATCTCTATACCCAGTGTGGGGCTCAAACTTACAACCCTGAGATCAAGAGCCACATGTCCTAATGACTGAGCCAGCTCGTCTCCCTAAAGTTCCCTTCTTATTAACCATCTTAAAATAATAAAACAAAACAAATAGTGGCAGAAATATAAAATGTTGATAGAGGATGGTTTGGGATAGAAGGTAAAATATCTGACAGCTACTTGTGGGGAACACTAATAGGAAAATGAATTCTGTTCACATGGAGCACAGAATAAAGGAAAATTTTAAGGCAAAAATCCAAAAATGGTATCTAGTATTGAAAAGGGAATTACTAAAATTAGGTTAAACACTGAAAGGTATCCAAGGTATAAAAAAAGAATGTGATTTAAGAAAAAAAATAATTTAATATCATTAGGTATTCTTTTACTTACCACTTCACTAACTGTGTAGATCCTGGACAGTTTTTATCTTCTCTCAGAATTTTGACACAAAGATCTAAACACCAAAATTATATAAATATAGAGTTGCTTAAGATTAGTAAATGACTAGAAATTTAACTGAAGATTATTTTCTTTAGCTGTGTATTAGAGGTATATTATATTATTAAATAGCAATGAACTTCCAGATGATTGATATTAATATAATTTAAAAGAAGAAATGTTTTATGGAAACAAAGAATATTTTTTTCCTTATTATAAAATGACACCATAATGACTAGGATCATGTTAATGGGTAGAAAAAAAATTATTAAAAGTTATAAAATATTTAAAGTCAGATATAATGCTTTCACACCATCATTATCCAAGAGTCTTAGTATTTGCAGGTCCTTATCCCAATTAAATACTTGCAAAAGACCAAGAATTTAACTGGCAGAAGACCAAGAATTTAGTTACCAGAGATAGAGAACTTTCCTGCAGGAAAGCAACAGGTAATACAATGGAAAGTACTGAGATTTCTATCTCGGGTTCCTTATCTGAAAAATAGGGATAATGTCTAACTCATAGGCCTATAATATGAATTAACAAGATATAATACATAACATAGCACTTCACATATTGCCCAGCACATAGTTAGCACTCAGAATTAGGTATATACTATGACCTGGGTAATGAATGATTACTGTAGTATAAATAGACTATATTATTTTTACTTCCTTAAAATAACACAACACATACTAACTACCACTGTACAAAGCTATTAATAATAGTATACTTTTATCTACATATTTGTCATTATAAGAGTAATGTCAGATAAAATTAAACTTGAGAAATTGAGGAAAAAATATTATGATTAAGTGCATCCAAAGGTATTAAATATACTTTTAAAAGATTTATTTCAGTGAGAGAGAGAGAGCGAGTGTACAAGGGGGAGGGGCAGAGGGAGAGAAATTCAAGCTGACTGCTGATTGCTAAGCCCCTAGTGGGAACAATCTCACGACCCTGATACCAGACCTGAACTGAAACTTAAGAGTTGGATGCTGAACCGACTGCACCACCCAGGCACCCCTTGAATATACTTTTAAAAAACCACTTAGTCCACACAAAAACTTGTACACGAATGTAACATTATTTATAATAGCCAAAAAAATTGGGTGCCTGGGTGGCTCAGTTGGTTCAGCGTCTGACTCTGATTTTCGCTCAGGTCATGATCTCAAGATTGTGAAATCGAGCTCCATGTCTGGCTCCAAGCTCAGTGTGGAGTCTGCTTGAGATTCTTTCCCTATGCCCCTCCCCGCTCCTGCTCATGGGTGCTCTCTCTCAAATTAAAAAAAAAAAAAGAAAGAAAGAAAAGAAAAGAAAAAGAAAAAATATAAATAGCCAAAAAGTGGAAACAACTGAAACAAAGGTTCTTCAACTGATGAATGAATAATTGAAATGTGGTATATCCATATAATGGAATATTATTCAGCAATAAGAGAATAAAGTACTAATTCACGTTGCCATATCAATAACCTTAAAAACATTAGGTGAGAGAAGCTGATCACAAAGGACTAGATATTGTATGATTCCTTTTACATGAAATATTCAAAATAGGCAAATCCATAGAGATAGAGAGCAGATTGGTGGATGTCTAAGACTGGGGAGGTAGGGGAACTGGAGAGCCATTTAGTTGGTTATGGAGTTACCTTATGGATTAATGAAATGTTCTAAAATTGACTGCGGTAATGATTGCACACCAATTTGAATACACTAAAAATCATGCAACTGTGCACTTTAAATGCATGAATTGTCAGGTATGTGAATCATATCTTAATAAAGCTATTATTAGAAAATCTCTAAGTAAAAATTAGTTTTATCTATTATTTTTTCTTATTTTATTTAAATTTGATTAACATAAATATTATTAGTTTCAGAGGTAGAGTTCAGTGATTAATCAGTCTCACATAATACCCAGTGCTCATTACAACACAGTGTGCTCTCCTCAATGTCCATCACCCAGTTACCCCACTCACCAACAACCTCAGCAATAAACATTACATCTAAAAAAATTGAAACAAACAAAATATATACATGACATTACCATCTAGGTATCTTGTTCCATAAGCACATTCAGGAAATATTCCTCTCAAATATGTGATACAGGATACTGAAACTGCTAGGAGCCTCTTCACTAACACTAAAGACTGTTGCTCTGTTGATATCTTATTGGGAAACACCAGTGCACTCTAAATTCAAGGAAAATTTAAACATATCATTTAGATTTATTAAAAATAACATCTTCCAGAACTTTGAGTAGATCTAATTTTGCATAAGCATGATACTTTCCCAAAGAATTCTAACAATTAAAAAAAAAAAAATCCTAGCCATAGTAGTTAGTAAACCCCAGAAAGTCAGAGTGGCTTTTAAGATGTGAGGGTAATTCCAGGGTTGCCGCTTAAAGGTAAAATGCAAAAAGTAGTTAAAAATCATGTCAAAAATCCTCCTGCAGCTGACTGCAAGCACATGATAGATAACACTTCTTTTCTCTTTAGTTGCCAACTAGGTTTGACACAGGTAACTATAACACAAGAACTGTGCAACGATGAGAATTTTATCTTTGTGAAGCATGTACATTCATTTCCTAGGAATGGACTGCTAAATCGCTTCTTGGCCTTTTGGCTAAGATCAAGTGTAGGAATGGACTGCTAAGAATGATAATTTCATCAAAGCAAGAGAATAGCATTTATTCACACCTTATCTAAATTGAATATGAACCAATTATTTAATTCACTGCATCAAATATCTACTATAATTCTCCACTGACTCTATAAAGAGTTGATTCTAACTTTAGAATATAAAAATAATTGAGACTTCAATAAACAATAAAATTAGCTAAATTAGCATATATTAAAGTATATGAAATCATACCATGGAAGTTCTTTGCAATTGTGCAGTGGCCATCTTCGGATAAAGTTTTTTCTTTAATTCAACCTTATGATACAAATAAAAGCTTTAACTTCAGATCCTATTTTTATCCCTAACATTTATAGTTTATTACATGTAAAGTCAGACTTTTTTATGTGAATAATTTCATGTAAATAAATTTTACATAAACAAATCGATGTATTCAAGCATTGACTACATGGTTACGGTTAGGTAGGTATTAAGTAATGAAAACTGCCCTTGCCAAACTCTTTAAAGTAATCTTAAGTTTTTTGTTCTGGGTGTGTCTGTGAGGGTGTTGTGGATGAGATCAACATTGGAGTTGCAGGACTGAGCAAAGCAGATTGCCCTCCCTAGGGTTAACAGGCCTCACCCTGTCAACTGAAGATCTGAATGAAACACAAAACCTGAGTAAGAAGGAACTCCTCCTGCCTGTTTGCTATGCTGGGACATCTGTCTTTTCCTGCCTTTGGACTTAAATTGAAACTTTAACTCTTTCTTGGGTCTCCAGCTTGATAACTGCAGATCTTGGGCCTTTTAATTGTGTGACTAATTCATTATAATAAAGATCTTTCATATATGTATACCTAAAAACACCCCAAAAAACAAAAACAAAACAAACAACGGTGGGGACGCCTGGGGGGCTCAGTCCGTTAACTGTCTGTCTTCAACTCAGGCTCCGGTCAGGATCCTGAGGAGCCCCTCTCTCCTCTAGCTCCCTGCTCCCTTCTCCTTCCTCCTCCCCCTTCTCTGCTCCCGCTCCCCGCTCTCCTGCTCTCCTGTGTGCTCTCTCCCGCGCTATTTCTCTCAAATGAATAATAATATCAAAAAAAAGTCTTTAAAAAAAAAAAACAAAACAAGAAAGAAAGAAAATGGGAAAAAAAAATCCTGAATTTTTTGTTTTAAATTTGTAGTTTCAAAAGGACCGAATCTGGTAAAGATCCTTTACTGAACTTCAGCATGGCTCTCAGTATAACAACATAGTGTCCTACTCTGTGGAACAACCGCAAAAGAGGAACAGAAAATATTCCAGATTTTGGCTGATTCTGATTTCTCAATTACGACTGATGTTTTCACTAAGTTTCAGTTTTTTTGGTCCCCAGTTTCACTTTTCTTAAGCAGAAAATCCAACTGGAAGAGGTCCCAGAAGAGACAATTTACTGTTTTACCTGATCCTGACGAAACCTGGACGAGATGCCAGAGTTAACCTCGTCTCAAGAACCTCTGGTGAGGAGTAAGTAGGTCTACATTCCACCCCCCACCCCCATGTTTCACCATTAAGTCTTTAAGGAACTTAAAAGTAGTTGGGAGGTTTCAAAAAAAGAGATTAAAAAGCAAAAAACAAACACGAAAGAAAACAAACAAACAAGCAAACAAACATATACATTACGGAACGTCTGAGGACTGGCACCAGCGACCACGAAACCTGCACCACGCAGCACGCACTCTGTGGGAGGCGCAGGCGTCTTCCCTCAACCGTTGCCCTCACAGGCGCGGCAGCAGCGTTGTGACCTCCAGGCAGTTTCCCGCCAAGAGCCGCGCAAGGCGCTCTGGGAATCCCGAGAGGCTGAAGAGCCAGTCTCTGTCAGAGAAATGCCAGATTGCCAGTAGGCAAAGCTTAAGTAACGGCATGTGCCAAGCCTTTCCAAAATACTTAGCTTTCCTAAGGTGACTAAAGTGTTCTCAACCGCCGTTTAATTAACCCTGTTAATTTCTGATTGTTTTCTATGATTTTCTTACTGGATCTGCCACAAATGCATTCCATTCCCACCTTAGTCTCCTGTGTCTTCAGGAAACCAGGTACTCTGGCAGTCTCTACTTAGATATTTCTACTTTGCTGTCTGTGGGGACAGTGGAGAGCTTCAAGGGTAGTTAATATCTCATTTAGAAACAATAATAAAATCAGAGCTGGTCTGTAGTTGGAGATTGCTGAAGAGTACAAGCTGTTTACAAATTGTTTTATGTCCGAATAAGTTGTGTTAGCAGTGTAAACATAATTATTCATTAACTTCGATATGTCTGCATACCCAGTTAGAAAACAGCCGCCCCAGTAAGAGAAGATTTACCCAGTGTCAATCAGGAGAAGCTTTTTTTCAGTCAAAAATTGTGAAAATCCCCTGGTCTAATAATCATTTTGCTTTATAGTTCTCTCATGCCTGAAGTTCACAAGCTGCTTTCAAAATTCACTTATTCTTCTATCTTATTCCTACTTTCGTTCTTCTAAGACCTTTATCTTAGGAGGAAAACACAAGTATTTCTCCGATTTTTAGAGATGAGGAAACCGTTTCAGGTAAATTTGGTTTCCAAAACCAATTTCAGCCTTGCCAGAGGGGGAGCCATGACACCACAATAGTGACACATTAGGTTTATGATTTGGTACTTTGTATTAAATTTACTTTTGAGTTATTAACAACTATAGAAAAAATGAAAAAGTAAATAGCTTATCTAGAATCACAGAATCAGAATAATGCTCTAGGGAATGAATAATTTATATTTTCTTAGAGTCTCTGACTGGACCTATGAATTTAACTAACAACAACAACAAAAAAAAACAGATTGATAGGAGAAAACATACAAATTTTAATTATATCTTCTTTAATTGTATCTTTGCACCTGGGAGTCTTCAGAAGATAAGTTAAGACCCAAGGAAGCAGAGCTGAATGCTTATATACTGAGTTGGACAAAAAATAGTAAATTGTGAAAATATGACTAGGCTAAGGGCTCGGGCTGGAGCAGTTACATGAGTGAAGTAACTAGAAAGATGGGGTTAGATTAACAAGGTTGGTTTGTATAGATTTATCTTGGCCTTGGCCTCCTGCCCTTGGTGATGAGAATTTCTCTTTCTTTCTGATATAGGGAGGGTATTTTTCACATGGGAATTTTATCTCCTGCTTTTAAGAAAAGGAAGGCGAATCAGAATGTCCTCTTCACAGCTACTATTTTTCAAGTGCTTTTAACTCAAAATAGTCAGTATGCTAAACCAGCATTCTTTGGGTGCTGTGTTCTGAACTCCTTCAGTACAATCAGTAACTACTGATTTAACTAACTGTATCACTGACTATATTTTGAGGATGAGAGTGGAGAAATGGGTGGTGTTGATGCAAGACGTCCAAAACATCGATTACCATAATAGTAAGTAGATACCATTAAAAAGAGCAATACTAGAAACCTGAAGGTAAATACTAAAAGAAACAGCTAAAAGTATTTAAAAGTATTACTGGTTTTAAAAGTAATTGGTAAAGGGATGCCTGGGTGGCTTAGTCACTTAAGCATCTGTCTTTGGCTTAGATCATGATCCCAGAGTCCTGGGATCTAGTCCTGTATCAGCCTCCTTGCTCAGCTTTTTCCTCTGCCTGCCTCTCCCTCTGCTTGTGTGTGAGTTCTCCCTCGCTCTCTCTCTCTCTTTCTCTCTCTGTGACATAAACTCTTTAAAAAAAATGTTGATTAAGAGAATGGAAAGTTAAGCTTTTACAGATACTCACTATAAAACAAACAGTTCAGTTATGCATAGTGTTAATCACAGTACCATTCTGAATGGGCCTCTGAATTGTTGATAACAGCTATGAGGTACTTATTGTAGAGAATATAACATTTTTGCTGTCTAGATATTGACAAATTCTTGGTAATATAACACTGCCCAAATACACACATATATATATACTGTGGATCAGTGTTTATACAATTTATCATTTGCTCTTTGAAATTGTTGAGGAGGAAAATCTTTTCCTGTATCTTTTTTAGATTTTGTACTTGGGGGCCTGCAATTTAAATGAAAGACAGACTAATTAGCAAGAGGGAAAAACAAATTTATGTATGTTTATATGCACAGGAGTTCACAAAGAAATGACTCAAGGATGTGGTTAGATTTTGGAGTTTATATGCCATCTTAATAGGGAATGGCAGAGGAGCAGAGGGAAAGTTATGAGAGAACATATGACTTATAGGAAAAATGAATGGGCCATTAGGAGAATAGGTGGGATATGTGATTTTTTTTTTTTTTAAGATTTTGTTTATTTATTTGACAGACAGAGATCACAAGTAGGTAGAGAGAGGAAGGGAAGCAGGCTCCCTGCTGAGCAGAGAGCCCGTTGCGGGCTCGATTCCAGGACCTTAGGATCATGACCTGAGCTGAAGGCAGAGGCTTTAACCCACTGAGCCACCCAGGTGTCCCAGGATATGTGATAGTTTATGATAATGTTTCTTTAGGTGATTTTTTATCCAGGTGCTGACTTGTGCTAACTTCTTGTCTTTGTAAAACTCTTTGGGAGGGGATTCAGGACAATTGAATTCTTTTGGGAGGCTTTGCTTTCAAGAAAAAGGAATGGAAAAAAGCCTCTTCCTATAGTCATTGATTTATAAATTTCTTCAATTCAAAATAATCCTTATGATACTGGGGCATAGTCTGGACCCCTTCAAATTAATGATAAAAAAAGTAATATACATGCATATTTAAGTTACCTGTATATGCATAATAAATTCTAGAAAGATACTCATAACTCATCATAGTGGTTACTTCTGAGGAAAGATCTAAGCCTTTAGGGGAAAGGAGATGGATAGAAATTTTTCAGTGTTTTATATAGTCAATCTTCATTATTTACAGCTTTCATAGAAGTGAATCTGTTCAGTAACTAAAATTAATTTGTAAACTCCAAATTAAAAAGCAATTCAAGGAAACCACAACAAAGTAAATCCATGGAATGGAGCTCTTCTACTGGACTACATGGAATCCCCCAATATCATGAGGACACACTAGAATTCTGGGCTAATAAGTCAACACATATCTGAGCAGAAAGAAAATGCCAGTAAGTAACTATTAGAGCAGTCATTTACGTGAGCCAGCTTGTTCAGCCCAGTTATAAAAAGTGACATATTTACAAGTTGCCAATCTGTCAAATAAATGGAGACCAAAAAAAAAAAAAAAAAAAGCAATGCAATATAGCACTTTTAAATTCATTTGCAAACATGTGCAGAACTTTTAAATTCATTTGCAAACATGTGCAGAGTGGCAAAAAAATTTGCATCTCTCTACATACATATTCCCAGCCACCAAAATTGAACAAGATGATGTTCAGCCTTCTTGTTTCAGCTCTCATATTGTAAACAAGTGTCCTTTTCGTGGTCTGTTTAGTACCATGTTTTTGCATTGTTTTTTTTTTTTTTTTATGTTTTTGCGTGACTGTGCCTTTATTTTCCACTATAAAAAATAGGTTTCTTTTTTTTTTTCTTCAAGATTTTATTTATTTATTTGACAGACAGAGCATAAGCAGGGGGAGCAACAGAGGGAGAGGGAGAAGTACACTCTCTACTGCAGGGACCCCAACGTGGAGCTCGATCCCAGGATCCTGTGATCATGACATGAGCCCAAAGATCGTGACCCGAGCCAAAAGAAGACGCTGAACCAACTGAGTTACCCAGGCACCCCGCCTCTTTTTTTTTTTTTTTTTTTTAATTTTACTGTCTAAAATGGATAGTGCTTAAGTGCTATCTTTGACTTCCTTCTTTTCCTATGAAGCATGTCATAAGGCCCTCATGTGAGAGGTGCTCTCCTTGTACCTAAAGGAAAGAAACAATCCTTATCTCCATAGACAAAGTGGTGCCAAGAGAAATCCAAATAAACAGGCCTTAGTAAGATTCCTATAGCTTGGTACCTTTAGCTTATACCCTTCTGTCCTGTCACATTTTTCCAGAACTTTTTTTTTTTTTTTTTTAAGATTTTATTCATTTATTTGCCAGAGAGAGAGAGAAAAAATAAGCAGGGGGAGCAGCCAGCAGAGGGCTAAGCAGGCTCCCTGCCGAACAAGCAGTCTGATGTGGGACTTGATCCCAGGACCCTTCAATGATGACCTGAGCCAAAGGCAGATGCTTAACTGACTGAGCCACCCAGGCATCCCCAGGACTTTCCATTCTTCATCAAATGTAGTATAAAAACAGTTAAGTTTATTCCCTCTGGTCTTCATTTCCTTATGAAGGCTCCTGTGTCATGTAAAACTTACATTAAATATGTATGCTTTTCTATTGTTAATCTACCCTTTGTCAGTCCAATTTACATGGCTCCAGTGACAGAATCTAGGAGGGTAGTAGGAAAAAGATTTTTTTTTCCTCCCCTGCAATCCTTTTTGATTTTTAAAAAAATTTTTTTATAAACATATATTTTTATCCCCAGGGGTACAGGTCTGTAAATCGCCAGGTTTACACACTTCACAGTACTCACCATAGCACATACCCTCCCCAATGTCCATAACCCCACTCCCCTTCTCCCAACCCCCATCCCCCCAGCAACCCTCCATTTGTTTTGTGAGATTAAGAGTCCCTTATGGTTTGTCTCCCTCTCAATACCATCTTGTTTCATTTATTCTTCTCCTATCCCCTTAACCCCCCATGTTGCATCTCCACTTCTTCATATCAGGGAGATCATATGATAGTTGTCTTTCTCTGATTGACATTTCGCTAAGCATGATACCCTTTAGTTCCATCCACGTCGTCGCAAATGGCAAGATTTCATTTCTTGTGATGGCTGCATAGTATTCCATTGTGTATATATACCACATCTTCTTTATCCATTCATCTGTTGATGGACATCTAGGTTCTTTCCATAGTTTGGCTATTGTAGACATTGCTGCTATAAATATTCGGGTGCACGTGCCCCTTCGGATCACTACATTTGTATCTTTAGGGTAAATACCCATTAGTGCAGTTGCTGGGTCATAGGGTAGTTCCATTTTCAACATTTTGAGGAACCTCCATGCTGTTTTCCAGAGTGGTTGCACCAGCTTGCATTCCCACCAACAATGTAGGAGGGTTCCCCTTTCTCCGCATCCTTGCCAGCATCTGTCATTTCCTGACTTGTTAATTTTAGCCATTTTGACTGGTGTGAGGTGATATCTCATTGTGGTTTTGATTTGTATTTCCCTGATGCCGAGTGATATGCAGCACTTTTTCACGTGTCTGTTGGCCGTCTGGATTTCTTCTTTGCAGAAATGTCTGTTCATGTCTTCTGCCCATTTCTTGATTGGATTATTTGTTCTTTGGGTGTTGAGTTTGCTAAATTCTTTATAGATTTTGGACACTAGCCCTTTATCTGATATGTCGTTTGCAAATATCTTCTCCCATTCTGTCAGTTGTCTTTTGGTTTTGTTAACTGTTTCCTTTGCTGTGCAAAAGCTTTTGATCTTGATAAAAATCCCAATAGGTCATTTTTGCCCTTGCTTCCCTTGCCTTTGGTGATGTTCCTAGGAAGATGTTGCTGCGGCTGAGGTCTAAGAGTTGCTGCTTGTGTTCTCCTCAAGGGTTTTGATGGATTCCTTTCTCACATTGAGGTCCTTCATCCATTTTGAGTCTATTTTCATGTGTGGTGTAAGGAAATGGTCCAATTTCATTTTTCTGCATGTGGTTGTCCAATTTTCCCAACACCATTTATTGAAGAGTCTGTCTTTTTTCCATTGGACATTCTTTCCTGCTTTGTCGAAGATTAGTTGACCATAGAGTTGAGGGTCTATTTCTGGGCTCTCTATTCTGTTCCATTGATCTATTTCTCTGTTTTTGTGCCAGTACCATGCTGTCTTGATGATGACAGCTTTGTAATAGAGCTTGAAGTCCGGAATTGTGATGCCACTAACGTTGGCTTTCTTTTTCAATATTCCTTTGGATATTTGAGGTCTTTTCTGGTTCCATTTAAATTTTAGGATTATTTGTTTCATTTCTTTGAAAAAAAATGGATGGTATTTTGATAGGAATTGAATTAAATGTGTAGGTTGCTTTAGGTAGCATACACATTTTCACAATATTTATTCTTCCAATCCAGGAGCATGGAATATTTTTCCATTTCTTTGTGTCTTCCTCAATTTCTTTCATGAGTACTTTATAGTTTTCTGAGTATAGATTCTTAGCCTCTTTGATTAGGTTTATTCCTAGGTATCTTATAGTTTTGGGTGCAATTGTAAATGGGATTGACTCCTTAATTTCTCTTTCT
This sequence comes from Mustela lutreola, assembly GCF_030435805.1. Classification (NCBI taxonomy): domain Eukaryota; kingdom Metazoa; phylum Chordata; class Mammalia; order Carnivora; family Mustelidae; genus Mustela; species Mustela lutreola. Next base: position 109,384,269 of record NC_081299.1, on the reverse strand, counting down.
TCTGTCTTGTTGTTGGTGTAGAGAAATGCAACTGATTTCTGTGCATTGATTTTATATCCTGACACTTTACTGAATTCCTGTACAAGTTCTAGCAGTTTTGGAGTGGAGTCTTTTGGGTTTTCCACATATAGTATCATATCATCTGCAAAGAGTGATAGTTTGACTTCTTTGCCGATTTGGATGCCTTTAATTTCCTTTTGTTGTCTGATTGCTGAGGCTAGGACTTTTAGTACTATGTTGAATAGTAGTGGTGATAATGGACATCCTTGCCGTGATCCTGACCTTAGCGGAAAAGCTTTCAGTTTTTCTCCATTGAGAATGATATTTGCAGTGGGTTTTTCATAGATGGCTTTGATAATATTGAGGTATGTGCCCTCTATCCCTACACTTTGAAGAGTTTTGATCAGGAAGGGATGCTGTACTTTGTCAAATGCTTTTTCAGCATCTTGAGAGTATCATATGGTTCTTGTTCTTTCTTTTATTAATGTGTTGTATCACATTGATAGATTTGCGGGTTGAACCAACCTTGTAGCCCTGGAAGAAATCCCACTTGGTCGTGGTGAATAATCCTTTTAATGTACTGTTGAATCCTATTGGCTAGTATTTTGGTGAGAATTTTCGCATCTGTGTTCATCAAGGATATTGGTCTGTAGTTCTCTTTTTTGATGGGATCCTTGTCTGGTTTGGGGATCAAGGTGATGCTGGCCTCATAAAATGAGTTTGGAAGTTTTCCTTCCATTTCTATTTTTTGGAACAGTTTCAGGAGAATAGGAATTAGTTCTTCTTTAAATGTTTGGTAGAATTCCCCCAGGAAGCCATCTGGCCCTGGGCTTTTGTTTGTTTGGAGATTTTTGATGACTGTTTCAATCTCCTTACTGGTTATGGGTCTGTTCAGGTTTTCTATTTCTTCCTGGTTCAGTTGTGGTAGTTTTTATGTCTCTAGGAATGCATCCATTTCTTCCAGATTGTCAAATTTGTTGGCGTAGAGTTGCTCATAGTATGTTCTTATAATTGTCTGTATTTCTTTGGTGTTAGTTGTGATCTCTCCTCTTTCATTCATGATTTTATTTATTTAGGTCCTTTCTCTTTTCTTTTTGATAAGTCTGGCTAGGGGTTTATCAATCTTATTCTTTCAAAGAACCAGCTCCTAGTTTCGTTGATTTGTTCTATTGTTTTTTTGGTTTCTATTTCATTGATTTCTGATCTGATCTTTATGATTTCTCTTCTCCTGCTGGGTTTAGGGTTTCTTTCTTGTTCTTTATCCAGCTCTTTTAGGTGTAGGGTTAGCTTGTGTACCTGAGACCTTTCTTGTTTCTTGAGAAAGGCTTGTACCACTATATATTTTCCTCTCAGGACTGCCTTTGTTGTGTCCCACAGATTTTGAACCATTGTGTTTTCATTATCATTTGTTTCCATGCATTTTTAAAATTCTTCTTTAATTTCCTGGTTGACCCATTCATTCTTTAGAAGGATGCAGTTTAGTCTCCATGTGTTTGGGTTCTTCCCAAATTTCCTCTTGTGATTGAGTTCTAGCTTCAGAGCATTGTGGTCTGAAAATATGCAGGGAATGATCCCAATCTTTTGATACTGGTTGAGACCTGATTTAGGACCGAGGATGTGATCTATTCTGGAGAATGTTCCATGTGCATTAGAGAAGAATGTGTATTCTGTCGCTTTGGGATGAAATGTTCTGAATACATCTGTGATGTCCATCTGGTCCAGTGTGTCATTTAAGGCCTTTATTTCCTTGTTGATCTTTTGCTTGGATGATCTGTCCATTTGAGTGAGGGGAGTGTTAAAGTCCCCTACTATTATTATATTATTGTTGATGTATTTCTTTGGTTTTGTTATTAATTGGTTTATATAGTTGGCTGCTCCCACATTAGGGGCATAGATATTTAAAATTGCTAGATCTTCTTGATGGACAGATCCTTTGAGTATGATATAGTGTCCTTCCTCATCTCTTATTATAGTCTTTGGCTTAAAATCTAATTGATCTGATATAAGGATTGCCACCCTTGCATTCTTCTGATGTCCATTAGCATGGTAAATTGTTTTCCACCCCCTCACTTTAAATCTGGAGGTGTCTTTGGGTTTAAAATGAGTTTCTTGTAAGCAACATATAGGTGGGTTTGTTTTTTTTTTTATCCATTCTGATACCCTGTGTCTTTTGATTGGGGCATTTAGCCCATTAACATTCAGGGTAACTATTGAGAGATATGAATTTAGTGCCATTGTATTGCTTGTAAGGTGACTGTTACTGTTCCTTTCTGATCTACTACTTTTAGGCTCTCCCTTTGCTTAGAGGACCCCTTTCAATATTTCCTGTAGAGCTGGTTTGGTGTTTGCAAATTCTTTCAGTTTTTGTTTGTTCTGGAAGCTTTTAATCTCTCCCTCTATTTTCAATGATAGCCTACTTGGATATAGTATTCTTGGCTGCATGTTTTTCTCGTTTAGTGCTCTGAATATATCATGCCAGCTCTTTCTGGCCTGCCAGGTCTCTATGGATAAGTCTGCTGCCAATCTAAAATTTTTATCATTGTATGTTACAGACTTCTTTTCCTGGGCTGCTTTCAGGATTTTCTCTTTGTCACTAAGACTTGTAAATTTTACTATTAGGTGATGGGTGTGGACCTATTCTTATTGATTTTGAGGGGGGTTCTCTGCACCTCCTGGATTTTGATGCTTGTTCCCTTTGCCCTATTAGGGAAATTCTCTCCAATAATTCTCTCCAATATACCTTCTGCTCCCCTCTCTCTTTCTTCTTCTTCTGGAATCCCAATTATTCTAATATTGTTTCATCTTATGGTGTCACTTATCTCTCGAATTCTCTCCTCGTGGTCCAGTAGCTGTTTGTCCCTCTTTTGCTCAGCTTCTTTATTCTCTATCATTTGTTCTTCTATATCGCTAATTCTTTCTTCTGCCTCATATATCCTAGCAGTGAGAGCCTCCATTTTTTATTGCACCTCATTAATAGCTCTTTTTATTTTAACTTGGTTAGATTTTAGTTCTTTTATTTCTCCAGAAAGGGCTTTTATATCTCCCGAGAGAGTTTCTCTAATATCTTCTAATATCTTTTGAGCCCGGCTAGAACCTTGAGAATCGCCATTCTGAACTCTAGATCTGACATATTACCAATGTCTGTATTGATTAGGTCTCTAGCCTTCAGTACTGCCTCTTGTTCTTTTTTTTGTGGTGAAATTTTCCGCCTTGTCATTTTGTCCAGATAAGAGTATATGAAGGAGCAAGTAAAATACTAAAAGGGTGGCAAAGACCCCAGGAAAATATGCTTTAACCAAATCAGAAGAGATCCCAAATTGTGAGGGGGAATAAAGGGGATAAAAAGAGGTTCAGAAAGAAAGAAAAAAAAAAAAAGAAACAATTAAAAAAAGAAAACGAATAAAGAAAAAAATATAAAAAAGAAAAAAATATATATATATTGGATAAACTAGTTAAAAAACGTTAAAAAAGAAAAGGGTAAATGTTAAAAAATTTAGCAGAAGAAGGAAAAAAAATTGAAAAAGAAAAAAATATGTAATTAACTGCAAGACTAAAGAATCATGGGGAGAAAGTCATGAGTTCCGTGCTTTGCTTTCTGAGAGCTCACTTCTCGGCTCTGTCTCTGTAGCCAGCTTCCCTGGTCTAATACCTGTGAGATCTGCGACACTCAGACACCCTCGATTCTTCTGTGACCGTGTGGGACCTGAGGCCATGCTGACCCCGCGTGGGGTTCACCCCGGTTTAGCCTCTGGAGTGATGTTCCTCAGTGGAACAGACTTTTATAAGTCCTGGTTTTGTGCTCTGTTGCTCCACTGCTTGCTGGGAGCCGGCCCCTCCCCCAGCAGTCTATCTTCCCATTGCTTTGGATTCACTTCACCGCCAGTCCTACCTTTCAGAAAGTGGTCGATTTTTTGTTTCTCTTTGATCTCCTGTTGGATTTGTAGGTGTTTGCAATCTTTAGATAAGCTATCTAGCTGATCTCCTCCTACCTGAAGTAGTCTCATCCTGCTACTTCCTCCTTTTTGATTTTTGAGCCATGTGAATATATTAGCTGTACTAAAAAAAAAAAAAAATTAAACAAGCAAATAAAAAATTAAAGTAAATAATCTCAAGAGCTGAGATTAAATATTATAAAATTTTAGCTTACTCTTTTATTAAGGCAATCGCATTCATTAATTATCTTTATCTCAATGAAGTAGAAATGAAGTGGAGCAAAATCCAGATCAAAGTATAGACCTAGGAGGGGTGGGAGAGGGAAGCAGGAAAAGAAACTTTTGAATAATAGTTTTACTTAAATTTTAATAGACATTTTAAAACAGTTTCTACAAGTGTTAGATTTCTATTACTATGAAAGTACTATTAGGACATAGTTTTACTTCTAACTCTTACAATGTGCTGGTCATTCATTCGCATTTATCCATCACTCATGTATTTTCTCCTTTCAATAAATAGTGACACACTACTTTCTGGCAGGCACTGTTTTATGTTCTAAGTACAAATTGGTAAGTCATGATTTCTGCTCTAGTTCAGCCGATGATCTAATGAAGAAGAGAGATGTTATACAAATAAGTATATAAATAACATATATAGTTATAATTTGATATAAGGTTTGAAAGAAAAGCACTGGATTCGATGATAGTCAAAGGAAAAGAAACAATTTACATGAGAAGGTGGTACATGGAAGGCCTTTGTAAGGAAATGATATTTGAGTTACAACCACAAGGATGAGTGGAAATTATTGGAAGAGTGTGGCTGGAAAACTAGGTCCTCATATAAGAAGTGCTTCAAAAACTGGAGGAAGGCCAGTATGGATTAGCGCATAGCAAATGAGGAAAACTGACTCCAGATAAGATAGGAGAGCCAGAATATGCAGAATTTAATAGTCAATGTTAAGGAATTTTTGTTTTACTTTAGGTGTAATGGGAGCTACTGAATGCTTGAAATTGGGAAAGATATTATCAAATTTATATTTGTGAATGAACACTTAAGGTCTTGGTTGGAGAACAAATTAAAGGTTGGGTAGGGGGGCAGGCATCAACAAAGAAACACTGATTTATCTTGAGTCATTTTCTTTTTTTCCTTAAATATTTATTTATTTGAGAGAGAGTGTGAGGGTAGGGGAGGGATGGAGGGAGAGACTCTTAAGCAGACTCTGTGCTGAGTGCCTGAGGCAGACAATCTCATGACCCTGAGATAACAACCTAGAGAGGACTACCTGAGTCAAAATGAAGTAGGACACCTAACCAGCTGTGCCATCCAAGTGCCCCAGAGTAGTTATGTCCTTTAAGGTTTGCTTTCATTTTTAAAGATGGATGTGTCTCTCTGGTAACTTAGAGTTAATCATCATCAAGATTCTCATCTAAGAACAGTAAGAAAAGAATAATTTTTTTTCAAGGAAATAGTTTCTGCCTTCATATTTTTCTTATATGTACATCGTGGCATTGTCCAGTGGACTCCTAGTTCTGCAATGTTTAAATCCTTGTTTACCTTTATTATGCAGTTAAAAGATTTGTCAACTTTTACTCTATAATGACTCCCAAATTTGCTTGTTTCTTTTTCTTTTTTCACAGCTGCTTAAATTGTCCAAGGTTTTATATCACCTCACATATGTACTTTCTATAGTACTTTCTAGCTAGTATCCTTTTTATTTTCTTCAAACCATTCCTGTTTAGAGGTTCCAGAATAAGTTTGTTCTTTTCTTTTTTGCTTTAAACTTTTAATTTTTTTAAAAAAGATATTATTTATTTATTTGTCAAAGACAGAGGGACAGAGAGCGAGTGAGCACAGGCAGACAGAGAGGCAGGCAGAGGCAGAGGGAGAAGCAGGCTCCCTGCCGAGCAAGGAGCCCCATGTGGGACTCAATCCCAGAACCCTGGGATCACGACCTGAGCCGAAGGCAGCTGCTTAACCAACTGAGCCACCCAGGCGTCCCTAAACTTTTAATTTTTTTATAAACATATAATATATTTTTATCCCCAGGGGTACAGGTCTGTGAATCGCCAGGTTTACACACTTCACAGCACTCACCATAGCACATACCCTCCCCAATGTCCATAACCCCACCCCCCTTCTCCCAACCCTCCTCCCCCCAGCAACCCTCAGTTTGTTTTGTGAGATTAAGAGTCCCTTATGGTTTGTCTCCCTCCCAATACCATCTTGTTTCATTTATTCTTCTCCTACCCCCTGAACCCTCCATTAAACTTTTAATTTTTTAAAAAGCTGTTTATTTCTATAAGTTTGAAATTATTTATTGCTAAAAATTTCCCTTTGTGTTGGAAATAGAATAAAGATCTTTGTTAAATATTTCCCTACTCTGTTTATTTATTTCAAGGGTTCTTCCCCTAGGATCCAGAGTCCATGGATAGAATTCAGATAATTTGTATGGGAAAAAAATTATAGCTTTATTTTCATTAACCTCTAACGGAAAGTTATCATTTCCTTCAATTCAGAATATAGTCCATAAAACAATATTAGCAATACTTGTAATTTTATCACCAAAAGTCAGATATTTACATATATATATATATATCATTATAGTTTTCCCAGATATCTGTCAAGTATCATTTATACTCATCACTATTTCAAATTTAAGATGGTTATTAATTCTCATTATAAAGAAGTATATGTATTGCTATGGCACAGATATATATTTTAACATTTTAAAAAAATATTTTGTTTATTTGACAGAGAGGGAGAGAGGGAGCACAAGTAGGGGAGTGGCAAGCAGAGGGAGAGGGAGAAGCAGGCTCCCCGCGGAGCAGGAACCCAGACTCCACACTTGATCCCAGGAGCCCAGGATCATAACCTGAGCTGAAGGCAGACACCTAACCAACTAAGCCACCCAAGCGCCCCTATATTTTAACATTTTAATAACTGTATTTCAATAAAGTTGGTTTTCTTTGCATTCCTATATATTTTATTTTATGTATTTAAAAACATTATTTTGAGAATTTATAGACTTCATCAGACTTACAAAAGTTAAAACTTACCTATGTTTTTGTTCCATTTATAGTGCTTAAAAAATTGTGGGCAAAATAAAGAATAATTAATTAAATATATATTTTTAATAAATACTTTCATTTTTTTTTTAAAGTAAGCTCTATGCCCAACATGGGACTTGAGCTCACAATCCCGAGATCAAAATCCCATGCTCTATGAACTGAGCCAGCCAGTTACCCCTTGACTAAATACTTTTTGATTACAATGTCTCTCTACACTTTTGATGGTAGTCATATATTATGATCATGTTTTTATAGTTAGCAATTCTTGTTCTTTAAAATATTCTTTATGGGGTCACCTGGGTGGCTCAGTTGGTTGAGCATCTGACTCAGTTTCGGATCAGGTCATAGGGTCGTGAGATTGAGCCCCTCCATACTCAGTGCAGAGTCTGCTTGGGATCCCTTCCTGATTCCTCTCCCCTCCCTTTTACTCCTCCCCCATCTCATGCACTTACCCTCTCTTGCAAATAGATAAATACATATTTTTTAAAAAATAAAATGTTCTTTATAGTGAAATTAAGTTCATTTTAAGATCAACTAATTACATCATCCCTCACATTTTCATGTAGTAGGCACGAACTGATTAAAATTTATGCATTTACTTTTTTAGAGGGGGAGGGGTGGAGGGAGAGGGAAAGAGAGAGGAGAGAGAATCTTCAGCAGGCTCCATACCCAGCAGAGAGCCTGTTGTAGGTCTCCAACTCACAATCCCAAGATCACGACCTGAGTTGAAATCAGGAATGGGTCGTTTAACCAACTGAACCACCTAGATACCCCAGTAATGGAATATTTTAAAAGAGACGCAGTTTGGTTATTTTATTCAGGTTGACTTAATTATTTGCCCCCGAAATGTTCTGGCTAAATTGCTAAATGACTAGGTAAAAATAATTTGTATTAGTATATTAATTGTTGATCATTAAAATGATTCTTCCGAAGTGCTTGAAAACAGATTACGTCTTAAGTATTTGCCTACCTTAAAAAAATTATCTAATACTTTAATGTGCAAAGATACCATATCAGCCCTCAGGACATTAGTAACCCAGTAGTTTCCTCCATTATATTTGCCAAAGCCCTTCACCAGCATACTACAATTTACATCTTCATGATAGATTATAATAGTTACCTAAGGATAAGAAAGGAATGGTATGTGGTGCGAATACAAAGTTGAAAAGAGATATTTATTAAGCATTTATATGCTATCATATTACAAAAACGATACCAGGGAACTAAAAAGACAAAGCATGTAAAATAAGACAGTGGCAAAACAAACATGATAGATTTCTTAGGTTGACCTATTTACGTACAGATAGTACATTATTTTTTTTTAAGATTTTATTTATTTATTTGACAGAGATCACAAGTAGGCAGAGGCAGGCAGAGAGAGGAGGGGAAGCAGGCTCCCTGCTGAGCAGAGAGCCCTTATGTGGGGCTTGATCCCAGGACCCTGGCTGGGATCATGACCTGAGCTGAAGGCAGAGGCTTTAACCCACTGAGCCACCCAGGCGCACCCAGACAGTACATTATTAATTTGTGTAGCAAAAATTTTCCAGTATCTGCAAAGCAAAAAAATAAAGAGTCAAACTACATATTCTATTCGTACAGTAAATGTAAGTTGGTCATGACACACTTATTTCTACAGGTTACAGCAGGTAAAATTAAGTTAAGAGAAAGTGTTATATTTTACGGACTTGTTATAAAATGAAGAGATCCTCTAGATTTCTGGGTAAGAGGGATAACTAGCAATCCCACAGTGATTTCCACTGTTTCTTGCCATCCGAATATATCCTTGCTCACCAAAGTTGAGGCCCCAGCTTTAGAAAAAGAAATAACACAAAATTACAAATGAATATAATCAAATCACAATATCAACTTTTTATCTCCTAGATTGTTTTTTTCCTAAAGTGATTATATATGAAAAGCTATAAAACAAAATCAGAGCAAAATAATATAAAAATTTCCCCAGGGGTTTCAGGCAATTTTCAAAGGATAGTTTGGAAGGCTTTAGTGCTATATTGATGAATAGACTTAATACCTAAGGAAAACAATATAAACTCCACCCCAAAGCTTTAATCCTCCTACTTTGTAAATACACCTCCTGCAGGGAAAGGGTATTATGGTCCTTTCCAAGGCCCCATCGTTAAATGTTTTTGCAAAACAGGATCATAAATTATTATTTTCTTTCAAACTTAGATTCCTTTAGAGAATGTCAACTAAGAAGTATTTTTGAATGACTACTATGGAAAAGGCATAAGGTAGGAAATTCCAAAGTAAGAAATAAAAAGGGCCCCCCTCAAACAGCTTTTTGACCTTGAGATGGAGCTGAGGTAAGACTTTCTCATAGGTAAAGCTGTGAAAAAATGGAATATGCTATCTTAGGAGAAGGTGAGCTCACTGGCTCTGGAAGTGTTCAATCAGAGGTTTGCATAACTTGTTAGAGATGTTGCAGAGGGAATTTGTAGGTCAAAAAGCGGTCTCTCGCTTTTTGATTTCATGAACTTTGAGAATTAAAAAAATTTCACAAATTTATATACAGTTACCAATATTTTATAGGTATTTTATTTTTTAAAAGATTTTATTTCTTTATTTGACAGAGAGAGAGAGAAAGGGAAACAGAGAGTAGCAGAGGGAGAGGGAGAAGTAGGCTCCTCAGTGAGCAGGGAGCCTGACGTGGGTCTCGAGTCCATGACCCTTAGATCATAACCTGAGCCAAAGAAAAACACTCAACTGACTGAGCCACCCAGGTGCCTTATTTTATAGTTATTTTAAAGATTTCATTTATTGATTGATTTTTAGAGAGAGACAGAGGGAGAGAGCAAGTGAGCAGGGAGAAAGGGAGAGGAAGAGAGAATCTCACACAGAACACGGAACCCAATGCGGGATTCAATCCCATACCCTGATATTATGACCTGACCCCAAATCAAGAGTTAGAAGCTTAACTGACTACGCCACCCAGGTGCTCCAAAGTTACCAATTTTTAAATTAGCAAGTACAGACATAAAAAAAATGCTCTTTATATCACCATTGTATTGTAAAAGAAAGAATGGGGTGTTTTTTTTTTTAAGATGTTATTTATTTATTTATTTATTTATTTGACAGAGAGAGAGAACGCAAGCAGGGGGAGTGGGAGAGGGAAAAGCAGGCTTCCTACTGAGCACAGAGCCCGATGTGGTCTTGATCCCAGGGTCCTGGGATCATAACCTGGGCCAAAGGCAGACGCTTAACGACTGAGCCACCCAGAGACCCAGAAATGATGTTTCAACACCAAAACAAAACTTAAGAGGACATAGTCTCTACTTTAAGGATAGTCCTTTGATCCAAATAAATTTGTATATTTATGAAGGATACATCAAAATATTCATATTTTCTCATTTTGTCACAGACTAGTGAAAAAACTGACAAGATTTTTGTAAGGTAAATATTTTCTTAAGTTTTTTTATGATTCTGAGATTTTTGTAATTGTAGATATACTCTGAAGCAAATTCATTAAGTTCTATAACTAGGATACAAATAAAAGCATGAGTTTGAGAAAGTGCCTACTGTGTTTATATTTGGAGAGCAGCAAAACATGTAGTTGAAAGGAAAATTACACATCTTTGGGGTAGAAGGGGACAAAGAGGACAGAAAGTTGGGTTGGGGCTATGTTGTGAAGAGCTTAGAACAATAGGCTATGGAACCCGTAATTTAATTCCATAGGCAAAGGGAAACAGCTGAAAATTTTTGCTCAGGACTCAAAGGAGAGGTAGATTGTGCCTTTGCATGCAGTGGAGAAACTAAGAAATGTGGCTTTATTGCAAGCAGACAGATGGCATTATTTTAAAATGGCTGTGCTCTGATAGGCCTTAACTGTTCCCTGTATCAGCCATTCAGTGGACACTTTGCAGGTCTTATTTTTCCCTCTTGTATCATTTAACGAGGTGGTCCCCACTTTTCTCCTGGCCTTAAGTTAATACAAGCCCTGATATTTCCCTTCTCTCTCTGCTCACTCCTTCTTAAAGTCTTTTGTGGGCTTCTTTATTGTTTCCTTTCATTTATTACCACTTTGCTGATTAAAATACTTTAATTCCTCCCCAATATCTTTAAAATAAAATCCAAAATCCAGGGGCGCCTGGGTGGCTCAGTGGGTTAAGCCGCTGCCTTCGGCTCAGGTCATGATCTCAGGGTCCTGGGATCGAGTCCCGCATCGGGCTCTCTGCTCAGCAGGGAGCCTGTTTCCCTCTCTCTCTCTCTGCCTGCCTCTCCATCTACTTGTGATTTCTCTCTGTCAAATAAATAAATAAAATCTTAAAAAAAAAAAATCCAAAATCCACTGTCACCTCTTATCAATAGATGGAGTATTCTTTTAGTATCCCAAAACAATTATGATAAATTCAGGTGAAACTATTATTAATATTAATAGCCACTTTTCATTGAGTACCTAGCTCTGTGCTAAGCACCCTAACCTATACTACCTGACTTAATTATCACCCTGTGAGGAGGAAAATGGTCAAAGTGGTAAAATGGTTTGCTAAGATGATTAATTATGAGGTCAGGGCACAAATCTAGGATTGTTTTACTTCAAAGCCTACTCTAATATTTATACTAGCCCTAACCCTACATTATTCCTGTGAGTGAGGTAGCATGAGAGATGAAATTCAGACCAGAACATCCTGGACTTTACATAATCGATATCTTCCTATATTTTGTTTTGTAGTTATTTAACTGCCTTAAAAAAGTAGGTAAAAAATTAAAAAGAAACTGAGTTTGGACTTAAGTTCTGGCAATGAAATTTGAACTGAGTTGTAATTACTAGCAGTATGAACTCAGTCAGTGAGGTCCTATTCAGAATCTGGATAGCTCACTTTCCCCAGCTTCATAGAACAAGATCAACTATCCCAAACTTTGGAAAAATCCTAGACCTGGGCGCCTGGGTGGCTCAGTGGGCTAAAACCTCTGCCTCTGGCTCAGGTCATGATCCCAGGGTGCTGGGATCGAGCCCCGCATTGGGCTCTCTGCTCAGCCGGGAGCCTGCTTCTCCCTCTCTCTGACTGCCTCTCTGCTTACTTGTGATCTCTGTCAAATAAATAAATTTTAAAAATCTAAAAAAAAAAAAAAAAAAAAAGGAAATCCCAGGCCTCTTTTGAGTAAGTCCTGCTAACCTTCCCTTAAAGAATAACACTGATTTAAAAATGTCAAGCTCAATAAATACGAGGACAAATTCTTTCCTTCGGAACTGTGCAAAGTCAGCTCCAAATGTTGATTCTGGTCCTTACCAAGTTGTTTATTTTTACTGGTTCTATAGCTCTTTCATTCAAACTGTTTACCTGCAGGCAAGTTTCTTAACTCTCTCAGTACCAGGAGTCCTATTCTGTATTATGGAGATAAAATGCGTATCCTTTAAAAATTCTGGTGAAGCTAGAATTTTCTTACTTACCAGAAGAACTTGCACAGTGTCTGTATGTAGTAAATAGTGAGTAGAGGTGGCTATGTTTGTTATTATCCAAGTATGAGTCCATTTGATTGGACTCAAGTAGAGTTCATCCCCTTTAAACAAAATGCAGACTTTTTCTAGAGTAACCAACAGTCCAGCTTGCCTGGAACTATTCTGGTTTCAAAAAAAAAGTCCTGTGGCCTGGGAAACCCATTAGTCTTTGACATGATGAGATGGTTGGCCACGCTACCTTCTCCCTGCATATTATAGACTACTAACTTGTAAGACATTCCTTCTAGAATGTATGCCAGTTTCCTTTGTAATAAACTGTAGTTCTGAGCTTCCTAGGCTATCCCAGATACTACTGTATGCATTAGGATTATGGAGGTAAATGAGATAGACAATGTCTTTTCAAAGCCTACATAAAAAACATACAGTAAACAAGTAAATAATATGATAAAATATAAGTACTATGAAGAAAATTAAAGCAGAGTAAGGGGATATGGAATGTTGGGAATCAGGGCTACATTTTAGGAGTAGTCAGGGAATGTCTCTCTGAGGAAACATTAGTGCAAAGACAGTAAGTGAAGGTGCAAATGATGCAAAGATCTGGAAAAAGAGCTGGAATAAACTTGATATGTAAGAAATTACAAGTGTCTCTTGAGAAAAGGTACTGAAAAAAAGCTAGTGTTCTTGAAGCTGAGGGAGATGGGCAGATGTAGTGGGAAATGCCGTTGGAGAGACAGGCTGAGGCCAAAAATTGTCATGGTTTTATAGGTCATGGATTTTATTCAGAGTGTGAAGGAAAGCCATTAGGGCATTTGGGGCAGGAGAGTAACATAACCTCCTTTCTGCTTTAGAAAGATCATCCTGGCTACTATATAGAGGACTGATCGTAAGCAAACAAGAAGGGAAGTGACTACCAGTTAGGAGATTATTGCTATAGACCAAGAGATGGATGGTGACTTGAACTAGAGCAGTAACAGCAGAGATACTGAGAAGTGTTAAGGTTTGGGAAAATTTAATGATGATAGAAATGACAGAATTTGCTGATGGTTTAGGTGTGAGATAGCAAATGAAGAAAGGATGGTTCCAGTATTTTGACCTGGGGTAAATGCTGTTGGCATATACCAAGATGGGAAAAATTGGAGCAGTGGCAGGAAGTCAAAAGTTCTGCTTTGGATGTGTTAAGTTAAAGAGGCCTATGAATACTCCAGTGGAGAGGTCAAATAATGGGCTTTTGATCACGGAGTCTGGAGCTCAGAAAGGAGGTTAGAGTTGAAGGTACAAAGCTGAGAGCCACCACCTGTTTGTTGTTTAAAACCGACACTAAACGAGATCTTCAGAAGAGTATAGAGAGAGAAATTGAGGCCTGGGGATTATAATATTTAAAAGGAAGAAAGAATAAGAGGAACTACAGAACTCAGGAGACTGAGAGGTAAAGTAGGAAGAAAACCAGGGTGGGGTATGATCCCCTGAAAGTCAAATAAAGTGTTTTGGAAAGCAGAGAGTAACCATACATCAAATGTTAAGAATGCAGGAAGATGAGACCTGAAAACTATTTAATGAGGCAAGATGGAGGTGATTGCTGATCTTGAAAAGATCGATTTCAGTGGAGTAGTGGGAATAAGTTATAAATTGAGTTATAAACCAAATGCACATTCTTAATCTCTCTGTAGAGAAATCGCTAAATATATGAAAGAAAAATCATTAGATTTTAACTTTTTCCTTTTTTCCTTTCCAGCCTTTGATTCCATGGAAAGAAGGCAGTACATATGAGTTTAATGTAGACCCCTATCATGTTTAATGATTAAAGAATATTAACTGTAAGAGTCAGGATCTCTTGAAAGATCAGACAGTAGCTTTCACTGAGGGAAAATAGAGTATGTTCTTTTTTCCAACTTATATTTTCCTAACTTAATCCCATTTATGAATGAAAAGGAGGCATTTCAGTCTCCCATTCATCAGCTCCATTGACTTACTTCATTATCTAGAGGCCCATCTATTTTGCAACTACTTATATTAGAGAGTTCACCAGATATGGCTTAAAGGTGTTCTGGGTACTTTCCTAGTTTTGGGGGAGTGTGTGTGTGTTTAAGGTTCTCATGATCTAATGGCTAATGCCTTTAATTTTTTTCCCCCAGGCTAAAATTATTCTATGCCCAATAACTTTGGGCCTCAATTACTCATTGATCTGTAGATTAGATTAAACTCCTCCCCGACCTTTAAAAAAATAAAAAGCATAACTGACATACAATATCCTGTTAGTTTCAAGTGTGATTTTACAGCGATTTGATATTTTTATACATTACAAATGATCCTCGTAAGTTTAGTTACCACACAAAGTTATTACAATATTATTGACTATATTCTCTATACTGTACATTATATCCCCATGACCTATTTATTTTATAACTGGAAGTTTATATCTCTTAATGCCCTTTACCTATTTTTCCCATCCACTCAAACCCTCAAACCCTTCCTCTTCTGGTAACCAATAGTTTGTTTCATGTATCTAGGAGTCTGTTTCTGTTTTATTTATTTTTTAGATTCTAAATATAAGTGAAATCATATGGTATTTGTTTATTCAACTTATTTTGCTTAGCATTATGCTAGGTTCATACATGTCACAAATAGCAAGATTTCACTGTTTTTCTATGATGGAGTAAAATTCTGTTATATATCCCTTCTTCCTTATCCATTTATATATCGATGTACATTTAATGATTTTATTTATTTATTTGATAGAGGCATAGAATGAGTAGGATTTTTAGTGAGGTTTTTTTTTTTTTCATTTTAAAAGTAATAAGGTAATTTTTTAAAAACTTGGTATTTATTTTTTTCTTTTTATTTTTTTAAAGATTACTTATTTATTTATTTGATAGAGAAAGAGACAGCAGGAGAGGGAATATAAGCAGGGGGAGTGGGAGAGGGAAAAGCAGGCTTCCCGCTGAGCAGGGAACCTGATGTGGGGCTCAATGTGGGGGATGATGTGGGGCTCGATCCCAGGGCCCTGGGATCGTGACATGAGCTGAAGGCATACTCTTAACGAGGGAGCCCCCCAGGTGCCCAAAAGTAATAAGGTACTTGTTAAAGACTTTTCCAAATACTTAAAGGTAGACGAAGATAACCATTATTAACATTTGGTATAATTCCTTCTGGTCTTTTAGTATAACATAAATCAGAGAAATTGGTCATACTGCCTTAAACTTAATATTTATTTTATGTTTATATGTATTCTCCATTTAAACATATATTCAAGTATTTTATTAGGTTATTAATAATAGTCTGAGTAAATATAGTTTCTAATACATGTGCTTGGTTTAATATTGTCCCTATTGTTAGACATTTTGGGTTTACTGGTTTTCACTATTAAAGAAGAAGAATGGGGGCACCTGGGTGGCTCAGTGGGTTAAAGCCTCTGCCTTCGGCTCAGGTCGTGGTCCCAGGGTCCTGGGATCGAGCCCCACATCAGGCTCTCTGCTCAGCAGGGAGCCTGCTTCCTCCCCCCTCTCTCTCTCTGCCTGCCTCTCCACCTACTTGTGATCTCTGCCTGTTAAATAAATAAATAAAATCTTAAAAAAAAAAAAAGCTTTAAAAGAAGAAGAATGAATGCTATAATTTACATAAATTGGATATGAAGCTTTCCTCATATTTAAGATTATTTTCTTCATTTATGTTGCAAGACATGAGAAAAAACTGGACAGAGAATGTGAACATTTAAATAGGTTTTGATTCATATTATTGAATTGCTTTCAAGGAGGACTGTAACAATTTATTCTTCCACTGGAATGTATGAGAGTGCCCATTTCACTACAGACAGGTGGGATTTCTGTAGGCAGCAATGGGCTTTAAGGGCATTTCAGAAAGATGAAATAGCACAAGTAAAGAAATAGAAATAGCTATAAACTTAGGGAATGATGAGTAAGTAGTTCACTGTGGCCAGAGTGTAAATATGGGTGCATGAGAACCTAGGGAAAGAAAAGTCTAGAAAGCTATGTTGGAAACTGGATAATGGAGAATCTTGAGTGCCTGGTTAGGAATTTGGACTTCATTATGATGACAATGGTAAACTATTTAGAATTTTTGACTATGAGTTTACATAATCTACATTTTAAGAAGGTACTTCCATAGCTAGGTGAGAATAGGATCTGAATTAGAGCAGGAATAGAAGGAAATATAAAATTTGATTCAGAGGCTAAATGGACAGGGCTATGGATTGAAGGAGAGAAAGGAGAGTCCAAGATGATACCAAAGCTTTGATAACCTGAAGATAGTGATGCATTACTCAAAATACAGAATTATTCTCCCTTCGGCTTATTCTAAAATACTTTTCAGGGGCAGACAGTGAAAGGGTCGTTTAGATGGAAGGAGAGAGAGAATATGAATTTAGACTTTTTGAGAGAGACAATGTGTGTGTTGTGAGTAGCAGTAGGATAGGCAGGTGGGAAATTTGAATTTTTAAAAAGATTGTATTTATTTACTTGAGAGAGAGAGTGAGCAAGACAGACAGAACACAAGTGGGGAAAAACAGAGGGAAAGGGAGGAACAGATTTCCTGATGAGCAGGGAGCTTGATGCAGGGCTCCATCCCAGGACCCTGGGATCGTGACTCAAGCCGGTGGCAGAAAATTAACCGACTGAGCCACCCAGGTGTCCAGAAACTTGGATTAAAAAAAAAAAAGATTTATTTATTTATGATAGAGAGAAAGCACACGTACATGGCAGGAGGGTCAGAGAGAGAGAATCTTCAAGCAGCCTCCCTGCTGAGCATGGGGGCAGTGAGGGCAGTTGGGGGCCCGAGGTTCCAATCTCATAACCCATGAGACCACAGCCTGAGCTGAAACCAAGAGTCAGTTGTTTAATCAACTGAGCCACCCAGGCTCCCCAGAAATTTGGATTTTTTAGCAAAGCTGTCAAGTTGGAAGTTGGACATGGAAGTCTGTTGGTTAGTAGAGAGATTGTTTTTAGAGACTATGAATTGGGTATCATCCACATAATGGCAACAGTTGAAACTCAAGTTGCAGATGAGTTTGCTTTAATATAGCTGGAGCTAGAGCACGAGGGACAGGTGGAAGAAAATAAGAAATGAGGCTAAAGCTGATATTGCAAAATGAGTCAGGATAGTGTCACGTCGTAGATGCCAAAGAAATAAATGTAGTACAGAGTTTATAAAGCAGAGAAACTGTTCACATTTCTGTGCCATTACATATCCTTTATAGGTGACTGGGCCATTTATTTTCCTCCTCTAGAACATGAGCAATTCCAGTCATCTGAAAACTGAATACAAGGAAGTAGTGCCTTCTCTGTGAAACTTTTAAGCAGTTAGGCATCTCCTCATCTATGGCCTATAGCCATTGAGACATATATCATTATACCATAATGTTTTGTATTTTACTGTTTTAAAAATATATCTAATTCCCCAGTGAACTCTTATGTGAGCTCTTTTGGGACAGGATGATTTCTCGTTTATTTTCGTATTTCTAGGGCCTAGATAACACCCATAGCATTGTAGATCTCTAATAAATTTTCATTGAATGAGTAAGTGTTAAGAAGGGGTTTTGGATTTAAACACTAAACGATATAAATGGTCTTCCAGAAGAGCAGTTTCAATAGAGAAGGGAAGTTAAAAAAAAAAAAAAAATAGAGAAGAGAAGTTAGAATACACGTTGTAGGAAGTCAACAAGAAAAAAGATACAAGTGAAAATATTGCTTCATATCCCTGGTCCAGGCCCAAGCTGATCAGTGCTGTGAATAGGTTACAAGTGAACCAAGATGTTGTTTCCCCCAACTACTTCCCAATAAGCCATACAAATACTACCATCTTCTATGTGTGCCATGTATTGTATTAGAGATACAAAGACAATACAGATCTTTACCCCAAAGGTGCATCCCGAATACAATTTAAATATAATGCATAAAGTACTCCAGTATGCATAAGACATTTTTAGAGCATAGAAAAAAGACATTTTACCCAGCTCAAGGATTTAGAGGGAAATTTCTGTTATAGAGAATGCCTTAGCTGGTTTTGAAGGAAAAGGAGAAATAAACCAAGTGAGGAGAAAGAATGTTCCTAGCAGAGGGAACAGCACAACCAAGGTATGAAGATATTAAAGATAAAATGCTATGTATGGGAACTCTGTGCATAGTTAAATGTAACTGGAATAAAAAGTGGGAGACAAGTGCCAGCAATTGAGCCTGGTCAGACAGGCAGAGACCACAACCATAGATGACTTGTCTTCCCCACTGGGCAACATTTTTTTTCCAAAGATTTTATTTATTCATTTGACAGAGAGAGAGAGAGAGAGAGCGAGCACGCACAAGTAGGCAGAGCAGCAGGCAGAGGGAAAGGGAGAAGCAGGCCACTCGGTGAACAGGGAGCTGGATGCGGGACTCGATCCCACGATCCTGGGATCATGACCAGAGCTGAAGGCAGCGGCTTAACCAACTGAGCCACCCAGATGCCCCCACTGGGGAACATTTATACCAAAGGGTACTCTGTAGAATAGTTATAACCCCAGTTTGTCATATTTGAGACACACCAGTCTGGAAGCAGCACAAAAGATGGATTTGAGAGTAAAGGAGACCACTTTGAAGGCCACAGATGTCTGAAGCAAAGCAATAATGGAAGAAATGGAGAGGGGACAGAGGCAAGGACAAATATGTGGGAAATTAGATTGACTTGCTGCTTGATTAGATCTTGAGGAGCCTACAATAAATCCATAGTATCTTGTTGGGTGACTGTGTTGTGTGTGGTTGCCAGTTAGTGAGTTAGGAAGTTCTGGAGAGGACAATATGGTAGAGAGGGAACTGAATTCCTTGGACATATTGAGTTTGGAGAAGCTAAGATACATGGAAGTGGGTATGTCCAGATAAATAAGTCCATATTTCAGGGCAGAGGTCAGAGCTAGGGCTTAAGCTTTGGAAACTATCAGCATATAGGTTATAGCTAAAATCATAAGAAAAATGTAGGCTAAGAGGAGTAATGAGCAAAGGATGGAGCCCTGGAGGAAAGACCAACATTTGGGGGCTAAGCAGAGGAATAGATATTTATAAAGGAGAAGGAATGATCAGAGAAGTATTGTAGAAGATAAATCATGAAAACTGCTGAAGCCAGAACAGGAAGTGAAGAAATGGGAGCACTGAGTAATTAATTTTGAATGTCACTTTATAAGAAGCTATAAATGTTTATCATTATTGATATTATTATCATCATAATCACAGGAAAGCATTGGTTGAAGCTCCATCAAATTCCTTATTTTAATTAAATATACACTTAAGAGCAAATATATTACCTGTTTTTCACAAGCCAGTAGTCTCTTCCATTAAGGTTACCATAGCCAACCACTAATACACCATGATTCACATTCTGAGTACAGGATGGGTCATAGTAGACACCTGAGAATAAAATGTGGGTGGAGAAAAATAGTGAACCATATGTGGCAGTGAAGGACATTTGAAAATGCTATTGCTTTTAGTAGACTGATTTGCATATATAGGAAGCAAGTTGAATTATAATTTTAGGAACATATACTCTCATCAAACTAATTAGAGTTAATAATTCTTTGCCATCAATGCTGTATTTGTCAGTTTTCTTGCCAACTTTGGCATCAATCCAATCACAGTTCCCTTGGAAATCTTTGATAAGCAGCTACCTTTTTCTAATTATTTTTTAAAAGATTTTAGTTACTTATTTGAGAGAGAGAGACCACAAGTGAGTATGAGCAAGGGGAGGGACAGAGAGAGAGAGAGAGAATCCCATGCAGACTCTGCACTGAGTGTAAAACCTGACATGGTTCTCGATTCCACAACCCTGAGATCACGATCTGAGTAGAAATCAACAGTTGGATACTTGACCAACTGAGCCACCCAGGTGCCCCTTTTTCTAAAGATTTTAACTTATATCACGTCAGTTACTGTATTTCTTTTTATATATTCCTAAATTGTTTATTCCATATATTTTTATCCTTTACGATATGAAATGATCTTTGGGCGAGTTTCTTTGCTGGTTTGTTTGTTTTAAATAAAACAGTAGAGGTTTGGTTTAACACAATGCTCTAACATTGGCGGGTGCTCTCCTTGTATCCCACAGTGCTGTACCTACAGTGCACAGTGGCTCCAGGGGTTAGGAGCCCAGGCTCTGGAGTCAAATAGCATTGTTTCTAATCCTCACTGACCACTTCCAGACTGTATGACTTTATGCCAGTTAACGTGTGACTTGTTCATCTGTGAAATAGGGCTATTGTAAGGATTCAATAAGATAATTCATGGGAAGAATTTATCATAGTACTCAGCATGAAGTATTGTAAATTTTGATGAGTATTACTTAACTAATTAGAACTGGATATAAAAAATATATATGAAAAAGGGGCACCTGGGTGGCTCAGTGGGTTAAGCCGCTGCCTTCGGCTCAGGTCATGGTCTCAGGGTCCTGAGATCAAGCCCCACATCAGGCTCTCTGCACAGCAGGAAGCCTGCTTCCCCTTCTCTCTACCTGCCTCTCTGCCTACTTGTGCTCTCTCTCTCTGTGTCAAATAAATAAATAAAATATTAAAAAAATATATATATATGAAATGGAGGATTATGTTTAACCTAAACACTCAGAGATGGGGTGATGGGGAAGGATAATATTCTTTCTTATGGTGCAGGGGCAGCATATAACAAGAAGATAAAATATCTGAGTTTTTACCACTTTTATACAGGAAGAAAGAAGAGTGTTTCGCATCAATAGCAACAGACACAGGTCCTTTATTGGCCACAGCTTCTTTCAAGGCATCTTCACTGCCAAAGGGAAGTTCAGTATACTTTGAACATGTAGCAGCTCGATGTTTTGAGTCATACCTGCAGTTTCCATCCTGCAAAAAAAGATTATAAATCAAATAAATAAGTATCCTTCAGCTTCTTTTATATCACCAACATCCCAAGTCTGGATTTCAAATGTTTTCTTGTCTCCTTTAGTCTTTCAAATGTCTAAGGTTCCTTCCTCATTTAAAAGAAGAAAAAGCAAATCTCCCCAAAACCTTAACCATTCCGTGTTTCACCAGTAACAGCCGACATACATTACTATTGTATTGTTTAAAATTGTGAACATCTTTATGCATGCAGAAGTTGCTGGATAATGTCCCTCAGGTTCTCAGGTGGATTGGGGAGGTATACTATGTAAAGATCATAAAATCTATACTAGAACTTTAAAATCTTTTTGATGATATAATGCCTACAAGATGATCTGCAGTTTAAATGATGGTTTACAAAGACCATATAATCTGAAAAACACCTAGAGTGTATATTTTTATTTTAGTAGGAAAAGAGAAATTACAAATTCACTTTTGTTGTGCATATACATATGGTTTTTTAAATGCTTAAGAGGACAAAGAACTTGAAAGAAATAAACCAAATTAATGGTGGTTAAGGTAGGAGGTTTTGGAGTGGTATTTTCTTTCTCTTTCCTAAATTTTCTGTAATACAGATATATTAATTCATCTAACAAAACATGCAATGAACTTGTGAGGAGGAAGAAGAGAGCATTATTTAGCTTTTTCGTAGGTAGGAGAATGGTGTGACTGATGATCTGAGAATAAGGTTGAGCATGGGAGGCTGTAGGAAAAACACGCTGAAATACCAGGCAGATGGACAGAAAGAATTCTAAGGCCTACTGAAAATCCATTTTTTGTGAATTATACTTGCTTAAAACCAGTGTGCCACTGATGAATTAAGAAGACTACTGAAAAAGGAGTGAACTCTTAAAAATTTAAGAATTCCTGACCAGGATTTTCATACACTGCTTCTCAAGTGATTGGCTTGGTTGTGGGTTTAGCTCAGTTAGTCAAGGGATAGCATAAGGTCCCAGGCAGCACAAAAAGTTTGCTTGTGACACACCATGGCTTTGTAGGGATAGGAAACTTCCGAATCGATGCCGTTGTTATCAATGATATACTGGAAAGCCTTTGTCATGAAGCCACCATTGCAGCCTTTATTTCCATATCTTTCAGTTGAGCAATCTACCAGGTTCTGTGCACTCAGAGACACCAGATTTCCTGTTTTCAGC
The DNA here is from genome assembly GCF_030435805.1 of Mustela lutreola. Lineage (NCBI taxonomy): Eukaryota > Metazoa > Chordata > Mammalia > Carnivora > Mustelidae > Mustela > Mustela lutreola. Next base: position 109,361,820 of record NC_081299.1, on the reverse strand, counting down.
TTCAGCTGTGCTTCCAGGGCCCCCACAGCACTGAACGCCCAACAAGCACCACAAGCACCCTAAAACACAGACAAGGGCACAGAGGTAATTTAGGATTTTTGCTGCTCCCTTTTTTTTTTAAAAGTAGTCTCCATGGCCAGTGTAGAGCCCAACATGAGGCTTGAACTCATGACCCTGAGATCGAGACCTGAGCTGAGCTCGAGGGTCAGATGTTTAACTGACTGAGGCACCCAGGCATCCCTTAAAGTGAACTAAAGGAAATACAAAAACATAGGAACAAATTTATAAAAACCCATACTGTATTTTTTACTGTAACAGTGCCAGCCTAGTCATGAGTGAACTAGACTGGTACAATTTCAGCTCTAGGTTTTTCCTCTCCTTCAACCCTGAAATGGAGGGAGAGATTTCCTGATGGATATTCTCTCTCACACACAATACTGTTTCCCAAGCAATTGGCTTATTAGAAGATCCAGTGCATGGGCGCTAGAAATCTGTCTTAAAGAAATATATTTGCTCCGTTCACAGTTTTGTCTAATAGAGTTCTAACCATTGGTATTCTAAGTCTAATAATCAACTAATATTTATGTAATATGGGCACCTGGGTGGCTCAGTGGGTTAGGCCTCTGCCTTTGGCTCAAGTCATGGTCTCAGGGTCCTGGGATCAGACCCTGCATCAGGCTCTCTGCTTGGTGGGGAGCCTGCTTCCCCCTCTCCCTCTGCCTGCCTCTCTGCGTACTTGTGGTCTCTCTCTGTCAAATAAACAAATAAAATATTTAAAAAAAAGATTTACATAAGTATGCTAACTTACTCTAAAAGATTGTGAGTAATCTTTAGACAATGCTTTCTATAATTGATTTAAAAAACTAAAAGCAATAGTACCCTGCAAGTTTCAAATGTTCCTCTAAAAAATTTGTTGAAGAAAGTGGTTATAGTAGGACTAAACAAGAACTAAACCTTGGAGAATACAAATAAAATATGATATGTGGTCGTTGTCCCCAAGGAGCTTACAATTTAATTGGGAAGATGAGAATAACAAAAATCATTAGAAATAACATTAGGGAGATTCCACTGCCAAATTATGTAGCTAGACTAAGTATTGACAGAGGAGAGAGCTCTTCCTGGGGTACAGAAGCCTGGGATGACAATACTCACCTGGTATTTCACTTCAGTAACACACCCCTTCTCTCTCCAGTCCACAGAATCAGGCAATTTCTGATTAGAATTTGACTTGTAAGTGACATTTGCCTGCCATTGGCTGGGAACTCTCAGGGAACTCATCAAAGATGACACTTCTTCACTGGTCTGCAAGACAAATATATATATCTCCTTTCACTTATGACCTTCTTTTCAATATTCTAATAACCATAACTGTGAATGTTTTTAACAATTGAGAAAAACCAGAGGTAGTTGTGACCAACATAGGTACTGCTATCAGATAGGTGAACTATCTGGGTCTCTTTCACACTTTGTCTTAGCACCCATTTAGGCATTGGGAAGAAGAAGAAAGTGGTAAAAACTAAAAGTCACAGGGAGGCAGATTTTTGTTTTAAAGCAAGGCAGAATTTTATTCAAGGACTGTCTAAAAAGTAGACTGAACTGGGGCACCTGGGTGGCTCAGGGGGTTAAAGCCTCTGCCTTTGGCTCGGGTCATGATCTCAGGGTCCTGGGATCGAGCCCCGCATGAGGCTCTCTGTGCAGCGGGGAGCCTGCTTCCCCCTCTCTCTGCCTGCCTCTCTACCTACTTGTGATCTCTGTCTGTCAAATAAACAAAATCTTAAAAAAAAAAAAAAAAAGTGGACTGAACTGGTTTTCCTTGTAGAAAGAATCACAAAGGAGATGCCGCATTTAAGTAGAAATTTAACCTACCTAGTGTATTCTCTTCCAAGAGGTACTACGATTCTTAATTTCAGCCTCAACAGTAAAGCTTTGTAGGTAGAAAAAAATTTTAAAAAGAATGGGAGAGTATTTGTGATATTAAATACCCACACTCCCTCATTAAGAAAGCAGGTAGACTATATTGAGTTATCAGTCTAGACGTACAAAAGTATGGTAACTTACTCTAAAAGATTGTGAGTGATCTTTGGGCAGTGTTTTCTAGAATTAATTAAAAAAAAAAAAAAGCAATACTAGCCTGTAAGTTTCAAATATACCTCTAAAAATTTTATTAAGGAAAGTGGTCACAGTAGGATGAAACAAGGAATCTGCAAATTCTTACATCCTTAAATTCTACTGTTTTCTAACTTTGCATATGTGTACACACACACACACACACACACACACACACACACACACATTTCTTTGCTGCTTACCTTCGAATTGCCTTTGGGAAGATGGAAATCATACATACACAGAGATGAAAGTAGGATTATTTGTAATTTACTTACCATATCTGCCAGATGGTTCATGCCTAGATCATATGAATGCATTCCCATTGAGTATTCCAGATTGTGAAGCATCACAGATTTTAGATTCTTTTCCCAGATAAGACGCCGTGCTACTTCCTCGTTCTAAAATGTAAGGAAAAAGAACATAGTCCCAGCCATTTCTTAAAAGATACTGTAGGTTCATAAAAAAAAAAAAAAAAAGATATTGTAGGTTAAGTTCCAGACCACTGCAGTAAAGCAAATATCACAGTAAAGTGAGTCAAATGAAGTTTTTGGTTTCTCCATGCATATAAAAGTCACATTTACACTATATATAGTTTATTAAGTGTGCAAAAGGATTATGTTATTTGAGCTTTGAGATAAATTATCAAGGAAGAATACTAATCAAAAGTAATTTTCATTCCTTCCAAGGGACTGGAGTCATTAAAAAAAGAGAGAGTATTCATTTAACCAGATAGTGATGCTAATTGAACATCTTATTCTAGTTTAAACTTAGAGCCTTGTTTCTCAAGGCACTTGGATGAGGGTAAAAATCATCACTACTAAGAAAACAACTCAGTGCACATCCTATTGAAAGTTTCGTTTTTATACAAAATAATGTATCAAATAAATTAATACATAATTCTTGCTTACAGAGTCAAAATATACACACACATCTTCACACATATATCTTAGAGGATTTTTTAAAAAGATTTTATTTATTTGAGAGAGAGTGATAGAGAGCACAAGAGCAGAGTGGGGGCAGAGGGAGAAACAGATCCCTGGCAGAGCAGGGAGACCAATGTGAGGCTCCATCCAGGACCCCAGGATCATGACCTGAGCCAAAGGCAGATGCCCAATGGACTGAGCTACTTAGCCCCCCAGAAATATATATATATATATATATATATATATATATATATATATATATCTTAAAGATTTTATTTTTAAGTAGTCTTCCATACCCAACGTGAGACTCCAACCCACAACCCCGAGATCAAGGGTTACATGCTCCACTGACTGAGCCAGCCAGCTGCCCCTCAAATATCTTTTTAAAGTCTCCACGCCCAACATGGAGCTTGAATTCAGGACCCTGAGATTAAGAGTCTCCTGCCTAAGCCAGCCAGACACACCCAAATTCAGAAATATTATATAGATATAGGACTTAGTTATTTGAGGCCCTAGGGTTAAAGTTTTTAAAGAAAAGAAGATACTATTTATTTGACAGAGAATGAGCAGGGGAGAGGGGTGGCGGGGAGGGAGAAGCAGACTCCCTGTTGAGCAGGGAGTCCAACACGGGGCTCGATCCCAGGACCCCTTCCAGGACCCCAGGATCATGACCTGAGCCAAAGGCAGATGCTTAACTGATGGGGCCATCCAGGTCCTGGTTAAGGTTTAAAAAGCCAATAAGTATATGGGGCGCCTGGGTGGCTGTTAGTTAAGTGTCTGCCTTTGGCTCAGGTTAGGATCCCAGGGTCCTGGGATGGAAACCTACATCAGGCTCCCTTCTCAGCAGGGAGCCTGCTTCTCCCTGTCCTCTGCCTGCTGCTCCCCTGCTTATGCTCTCTCTCTCTCTCTCACTATCTCTCTCTGTGTCAAATAAATAAGCAAAATCTTTTTTAAAAAATCAATAAATATGCATTGAAATAAAAACAAAAGTACATCGTGGGAATTCAAAGTCAAAAAACAACATCTGGTAGTGCTTCTATGTGCTAGGGACTGAAATAGGTCTTTTTGTTCCCAAACATGTACCCTACCTCCCTTGACCTGGAACCTGCATTCTAGTTACAACTTTGCTTCCTGGCTTCTATGAATTCTCGGCTCACATGTCACCTTCGATGAGGCTACTTCCCTGAGCTTTTTGTTACATATCAAGAAAAATCACTCCCAACCCCTCACAGCCGTCTCCCAAAGCCCTCCAGCTCTAGGTCTCACTAGATCCCCCACGCTTTGCTTTGTTTTTTTCTACCGCACTTATCACCACCTACCATACTATATTCTGCTTATTTATTTACTTAATTCCTGTCTCCCCTGCTATGATATGAGCTCCACAAAAACAGGAACTTTGCTCTATTTCCTGCTATATCTCTGGTACCAAGAATAGAATCTGGCAAGAAATGAGTGCGTAAGCATTTATTGAAATCACTGCTTGTACGAATATCATTTTGAGGGGGAGAAAGTACAGGATACTCGAGCAAAAGCAAATTGCTCAAGTGATGATCCCACCTACCTTTTCCTGGTATTGTCTGCCATAGGTTTTCTTCCAGAGATTCCAGTGATGATCCAGAGTGGGATCATTCTGTACCTGAGCAACTGCATAGGAGCTCGCCAGGAGTCCCCACACCAGCCATTTCCTTTGGTTAAAGGAAAGGTAACATAAGAAGAATAGTTATTAGCTGCATATATTGTGACCAAATTTTTACATTAAAAAAAACACACTGTAAAGTCTGTCGAAAGGACAATACAAATCAGAACTAAACAGGAAACTTCCCGGGATTTATTGTCACAGGGAGATAGTCTGTAGATTTATGACTGGAATACCACTTCTAATACTTAGTAGCATTTTAAAAAGTGATTTTCAGAAATTTCCTGATACCTGGTATATCAAACTTTCATCCAAGGCAGGAGGGATTGGGTAGGGTGGGGAGGCAGGGACTTTACAGGATTTGCCAACAAATCTAACCAAGGGACATCACCGCCTACTATCTTCAAGAGGAGGGCAAAGCTTTGAAAAATCAATTTAACTTCATAATTTTTGAATACTTGGGCTTTTCTTAACTGGTCTATTTAAATATCCACAACATTTAGAGGTAGTTGAAAGACAACTCCCATGTATTGTTTTCAAATCCTAGAGTCATTTTGGTTTTTTTTTTTTTTTTTTTTTTAAAAGATTTTATTTATTTACTTGAGAGAAAGACAGTGAGAGAGAGCATGAACGAGGAGAAGGTCAGAGAGAGAAGCAGACTCCCCATGGAGCTGGGAGTCCGATGCGGGACTCGATCCCGGGACTCCAGGATCATGACCTGAGCCGAAGGCAGTCGTCCAACCAACTGAGCCACCCAGGCGTCCCCATTTTGGTTTTTTTTTAAACTAGTTTTCCCAATCATCAAAACACCTATTTCAAAGGAAGCACTTATGTACTTTTGAAAACACCACTTCTATGTTTAAAACAAAAAGATTTGAATAGTAATTCAGTGACTACCTCCCTCAAACTGGATTCTACTTCCTTTTCTGTTTCTTTTAAATTCAAAACAGCTTCAAATTATATTCCAAAGAAAGCTATGTTTCAGCCTCAGATTTCGATGTGCAAACAGACATTAACTTTTCAAAAATAGATTATTTTAGTCAAAGAAACAAGAGGCAAATTGAGTGGCATAATATTTTCGTTTACTTCCTGGAACCAATGGTTTAAAGCCTGGTAGGCACAGCACGTTAAAGGCACAAACGGAGGGTTTAAAGACCAAAGAGTAGAAAAAGACCAGAGAGTACGTACATGATAGAACTGGCAGGTGCTCCCATAGTAAGCATGCCTGAAGGCGAGCCCTCTCCAAAGGTTTGAAGGCAGCAAAGAGACCTCTGTTAAATTGACTTTAAAAAGATACTGGGCTTGTCACATGAGGTACCCGCAATGAGGAAGTGAACTTTCATTTCAGTTTCATTTAAAATCTAACCACATCAGCTATCTCTGGCCCTCACCTCTATAGTTTTAGAGTTAATGTGGGTACAGTAAGCCATCAAAAACCACCCCCAGGGGAGCCAATTAGTAGAACAAACTCAGCAAAATAGGAGAAGTTCCAGTTTACCTTTTAATCCCTCATCATTTGGATAATTCACTTTAAAACACCAACTTTCAGATGGAAAAATTTAGTTATGAAGACAATAGGATTAAGCTCCTGAAATCCGAGTTTCCTCCAGGCTTTCCTACAAATACCTGTAAACTTCTGTGATTACTGTTGTCTCATTCTTACTCAACTATTTCTTGATTCATAATTAAAATATATTCTTAAAAAATTATTTATTGGGCGCCTGGGTGGCTCAGTTGTTTGGGTGACTGCCTTCGGCTCAGGTTGTGATCTTGGGGTCCTGGGATCGAGTCCCGCATCTGGCTCCTTGCTCAGTGGGGAGCCTGCTTCTCCCTCTTCCATTTCCCCTGGTTGTCTCTATCTCTCTCTTTCTCTCTGACAAATAAAAAAATGGAATCTTTTAAAAATTGAATAACTATGTAGATAATTCCTGTACACGGCAATACAAATGAATTTTGTCTAGTAGATTCTACTGAATAGAGAATGTAAATGGCTGTCACTTCAATTTTTATTTGAACCAGTTTTAATATCTTACTGATCCCATATCAATTGATAACTTGAATAAAATATTGATACATGTTTATTTTATATTTGCACAGGTCATATTCTCAAATTTTTGGAAACTATACTTTAGAAATTAAATCCTAAAATAACTCCACATTAGTATATATAGTCCTCATTTATTTTTTATGGTCATTTAGCATCTTTTGAACAATCTTGTTATGTTTGGAGAATTCCCCACATTATAAATTTTTTTTAGGCTCTAAAACTGTGGAAAACAAATTCTGTTGTTATAAGCCACCTAGTTTAGGGTATTTTGTTACAGAAACCTGAACAGACTAAGGCATTTATCCTCACATATGAACCTCATACTTAAAGCAACTAGTTTTCTTCATGTTTCCAGAACATCTATGTTTATCATCCTCTGCACTTCATACTCACTTTATTATTATAACAGTCTCCAGCTAACATTTGCTGGATGCCAGTTATGCCAATGTATGCGCTATACTCTTCATGTAATGTTAGTCAATCTTCACAACACAATGAATTACGTACAATTATTGTCCTTGTTTTACCGAGGGGAAATTAAAGTGCTGAGAGGTCATAAAACTTGTCCGCTCTTAAGAGGACAGAACTGGTAGCTGACCTTGGAATGAACCCAGTTTTAAAAAGTAGTCCTTTTCCAACTTGATGCAGGGCTCAATCCCGGGACTCCAGGATCATGCCCTGAGCCAAAGGCAGACCTTAATTGACGAAGCCATCCAGGCGCCCCTAGAACAGATTTTTAACTTTCAGCCTCTGTTGCAGTCAAGCTGGTTTTCTGGGCTTCCCACATTGTGTGGTCATTCGTGTCTTTCTGAAATGGCTCTTTCTATTCCTTGACCTCTCTGTCTTGCAAGACCTACCTCAAGTACTGCCTTCAAGGGAGCCTTCTCTAACTCACTCATCTTTCCTTTCTATATACTTTCATGACACTTACAAATCATACCACCCAGTTTGAACTTACTCTATACTTATTACATAAGGTAGTTTCATCTCCCCAGCTAACTTGAGAATACAGAATCCTATATTACTCATCTTTGTGCTGTTCTGCGGCTTAACACATGTTTAGGCCTTAACTAATCAGTATTTGTTGGATTACTTTTCATAATTACAATCTTCTACATGTTTTGTTTCATTTCTGATTCATACTCATTTGGCAGTGGCTCCTAAGGCTTTTCTTTTCTCTTTCTCCTGAGGCTAACAGCCTCAGGTTTCTCTGTTGCTTTTGTTCTCCTGGTATATAAAAGTCTATAAAAAATATAGTATTTATTTATTATTTTAAAAAATATTTTATTTATTTATTTGTCAGAGAGAGCACAAGCAAGGGGAGCAGCAGGCAGAGGGAGAAGTAGGCTTCCCGCTGAGCAGGGAGCCTGATGCAGGACTTAATCCCAGGACCATGGGATCATGACCTGAGCCAAAGGCAGGCACTTAACAAACTGAGCCACCCAGGCATCCCCCAAAAATACAGTATTTGAATACATTGAGGGAACATGTTATTACATAGTCTACCCCATGTACACTAAATGTCTTTTATAAAATTAAAAATCATCCCGCAACACTCTACAACTGTAAATTGGGTCTTTCTATGGTAGCTTCCTTTGAAATGGGGCACTCTTGCTGTTGCAAATTTATTTAACTACAGATGGCCTGCAACTTAGAATTTTTCAACTTTATGATGGTGCAGAAGTGATACGCGTTCTTTAGAAACCTTACTTCAAAATTTCGAATTTCAATCCTTTCCCAGGCTGGTGATATGTGGTATGATACTCCTTGGTTGATGCCAGCCAGCAGCGGGGAGATGCACCTGTGTGTCAGCCACACAGTCACGAGGCTAACAACCAATGTACTGACAACTATTCTGCACCCACACAACCATTTCGTTTCTCACTTCCAGTACAGTGTTCATTAGACATCCAACACTTTATTAGAAAACAGGCTTTGTGTTAGATGTTGTTACCCTGTGGTAGGCTGATGTGCGCATCCTGAGCATGTTTAAGGTAGGCAAGTCCAAGCTATCGTGTCCAGTAGGTTAAGCATATTAAACGCATTTTCAACTATAATATTTTCAACTCATGATAGGTTTATGCGGATGTTTCCCCATCATGAGTTGAGGAAGACCTGTAGAGAGATTAAAACCAAACAAAAACCAAGAAAATCTGCAGCGGTATGATTCTAAATCTTATCTAAATCTTAGAATGTTACCTCCCTTCTATCGCAGGTAATCATAGATGAAGAAACATCTGAATGATATGGGAAAGGGAAATGAAAGCAGAATAAGGAAGCTTAGTGCCTTCTCCAGGTTTGAAAATCACCCTCTTTTAGCCTCATACACCCTCAAAATTAGCTGCTTCATGTTTCTCTGAGGAACTGTCTTACTAAGGGCTCTGAATTTTAGGATGATACTGATGTTTTATTCGGTGCTCATTGGCCCGCAGGTGATTAACTTTGTGCTAGAAATTTAATAACAGAATGATTTCCATAGTTAAAATAGTTCACTTATGAGGGGCCTGAGTGGCTCAGTTGGTTAAGTGCCTGCCTTTGGCTCAGGTCATGATCCCAGAGTCCCGGATCGAGCCTCACATTGGGCTCCCTGCTGAGCAGGGAGCCTGTGTCTCCCTCTGCCCCTCGCCCCACTCATGTTCTCTCTCAAGTAAATAAATTAAAAATTTTTTTTTTTAAAAGCTCACTTATTTCTGACCCTTCTGCCCAAGAAATAACCAATGAGATGAATAACTCTAATAGAGTATAGGAGACTAGAAAATTAATTACCTTTACATTAAAATTATCCAGTTTACATGTCAAGGAATGAAAACAGGGCTTTCATTTCCTCTCCGTTTGACAGACAGCTGCATCTTTTGGGACGGTGCCAGTTGCATCCCTCCCAGAAGCACAATGTTGTAGGTCAGAGTAAACGGATTTGGCTGTATTTGGCACCTGGTCACCAGGGCTGCTTTTAACTCTGGCATAGTGGATATTGTTGCCATTAATGACCGTTTCATTGACCTCAACTACATAGTCTACATGTTCTGGTATGACTCCATTCAACAGCACAGTTAAGGCTGAGGATGGAAAGCCTGTCTCCCATCTTCCAAGAGTGAGATCCACCACCATCAAATGGGGGTGATGTTTGTGCTGAGTATTTTGTAGAGTCCAATGGGGTCTGGAGAAGGCTGGGGCTTACTTGAAGGATGGGGCCAAGAGGGTCATTATCTCTACCCCTCCTCTTAATGCCTCCATGTTTGTGATGGGTGTGAACCATGAAAATTATGACAACTCTCTCAAGATTGTCAGCAGTGCCTCCTGCACCACCAACTGCCTGGCCTCATCACTGGCCAAAGTCATCCATAACAACTCTGGCATTGTGGAAGGACTCGTGATCATAATTCATGCCATCCCTCCCACCCAGAAGACGGTGGAAGGCCCTACTGGAAGCTGTGCTATGATGGCCAAGGGCATCCCTGCCAAGGCTATAGGCAAGGTCATTCCTGAGCTGAATGAGAAGCTCACTGGCATGGCCTTCTATGTCCCCACCCTTGACATGACAGTGACCTGCTGCCTGCAGAAAGCTGCCAAATACGATGATATCAATAAGGTGGTGAAACAAGCATTGGAAGGCCCCCTCAAGGGCATGGTGGGTTACACTGAGAACGAGGTTGTCTCCTGCAACTTTTTTTAAAAAAGATTTTATTTATTTATCAGATAGAGATCACAAGTAGGCAGAGAGGCAGGCAGAGAGAAAGGGGGAAGCAGGCTCCCCGCTGAGCAGAGAGCCTGATGTGGGGCTCAATCCCAGGACCCTGGGATCATAACCTGAGCCGAAGGCAGAGGTTTTAACCCACTGAGCCACCCAGGTGCCCCTCTCCTGCAACTTTTAACAGTGACACCCACTCTTCCATCTTCGATGGTGGGGCTGGCATTGCCCTCAATGACCACTTTGCAAGCTCATTTCCTGGTATTACAATGAATTTGACTACAGCAACCAGGTATTAGACCTTATGGCCCATATGGCCTCCAAGGAGTAAGAGCCCCCTGAACCACCAGTCCCAGTGACAGCAAGAGAGAAAGGCCCTCAGCAGATGGGAAGTCCCTGCCCCAACTCAACCCCCAATATGCTGAGAATCTCCTGAACTCTACACAATTTCCATCCCAGAACCCCTGAAGAAGGGAGGTTCTTGGAGAGCCCTACCCTGTCATGTGCCATCAATAAAGTATGCAGTACCCAACCAATCAATCAATCAATCAATAAAGGATTCTTGAATCATTGGGAAAAATAGAAGTGTTATAAATTAAAAATATGTTGGAGCACCTGGGTGGCTCAATCATTAAACGTCTGCCTTAGGCTCAGGTCATGATTCCAGGGTCCTGGGATAGAGCCCACATCAGGCTCCCTGCTCAGCAGGAGAAACATCTGAATGATACGGGTTCCCTGCTCAGCAGGAAGCCTGCTTCTCCCTCTCACACTCCCCCTGCCTATGTTCCCTCTCTCGCTGTCTCTCTCTGTCAAATAAATGAAAAAAATCTTAAAAAAAAAAATCTATGAAATGCTTTAAAAAATTAAAAAATAAATAAAAAATATGCATTAATTCTAATACTTTATAGATGATCTGTTTGGTGCATTTTTCACTGAAAATATTTGATCCCAGTGGACATTCCCCATTATCCTGGGTACTTCTTTGCTTCTTTCTGTCACCTGGCAATGTTTGCTCTAAGGAGGAAGGTTAATTTTACCAAGAGATCTTTTTTTTTTTTTTTTTTTTTTTTTTAAGGTAATCTCTACATGCAACATGAGGCTCAAACCCACAATCCCAAGATCAAGAGTCACTTGCTCCACTGACTAAGCCAACCAGATGCCCTGATTTTACCGAGATCAAAACAAGACACAACTAAAGAGCACTTGGGGTGCCAAAGATAAGATCCTCCCTCCAAGTGTATAATGGCTGTGACATACTTGATGTGTTAACAATCAATTGCAAAGTAAGTCACAATGATAATAATAATAATTTGTTAGTAGTAATAAAGTAGCACAATTTGCAAGCAATATATTTAAGAATTAGAGCAGATTCAGGTAGTGCATTTAAATATGTCTTCATATTGTGCATTTCAATATGTGCATAAGTGCATTTCAATATGCCTTCTGGGAGAGGAAAGGGGAGAGTTTATAGGTAGCTACCAGAGACTGACATTATTTTGTGAATGTATCATGAAAATGTCATAGATGTGAACAGCATCTGTCTTCTCTGTAGTGGTGAAGAAAAGTTGAAAATACCTGAGCCAGGGCACCTGGGTGGCTCAGTCAGTTAAACTTCTGCTCTCAGCTCAGGTCACGATCCCGGAGTCCCCAGATGGAGCACTGCCATCAGGCTCCTTACTGAGTGGGGAGTTTGCTTTTCCCTCTGCCCCTTCCCCTGCTCGTGTTCTTGCACACTCTCTTTCAAATAAAGTCTTTAAAAAAAAAAAAAAAAGAAAGAAAAAGAAAATACCCGAGCCAAAGGATTTCTGACAGTGTAAATTATTTTTGCCAATTAGCTTCCATTTTCACTTCTTGTGGCAATAGAAGGGGATTTTAAAATGGGGACCATCCCCCAAAACACACACTCCTGGACTTCAGAAGCAACTTTACTCCTAGTTCCAGGGATGGGTGAATGTTAAGATTAGCCTGTCAAAGGCTGGGAAAAATTTCCCTCTGGCTGGGAAAAGTTTGTGTTTTTTTTTGTTTTTTTTTTGTTTGTTTGTTTGTTTTGTTTTGTTTTAGTTGTGGTAACTAGTAGAAGGAACTGAATCGTTTATGGAAACTATGTTGCCCAAGAAACCCAAGCCTAGCAGTCTGTTGCTTGTCTAGGCTTCCAGCTTGTACCACCGCTGAAGTTGAGTAGTTTCCAGAAAGGGTATTTTCCCAATGCCCACCTCTGGCATAGCCGTGAAGAATAAGGACAAGCAAGATCATCTCAGGAAGAACCAGAGGTCATGGTGGAAAATAAGGAAGATCTTTATGGACAACAGACCTAGAGATTCCCAATTGGCTGGCCAAAAAACTCACTCTACCACCAGGCAGAATCTTCCACATTCCTGCCTAGCAGGATATAATATATGGTGTAGGGGTGCCTGGGTGGCTCAGTGGGTTAAACCCTCTGCTTTTGGCTCAGGTCATGATCCCAGGGTCCTGGGATCGAGCCCTGCATCAGGCTCTCTGCTCAGCAGGGAGCCTGCTTCCTCCTCTCTCTCTGCCTACTTGTGATCTCTGTCAAATAAATAAAATATTTAAAAATATATATATATGGTATAGAACAATGATAGCTTTGTATTATTTTCCATCCATTCTCCCCTTTCCAGAGTTAGACTTTTCATTGTAGTTACCCTGTTCCTTCTTCATCATCATTTTTTAGATATATTAGATATTAGATAAGTTTTGGGTTGCCAAGCCTCAAGGGGGCATTTCCAAATTGATGAAGACTATATACATCAGCCAAAATATCCTGGTCTTATAGCTGAGCGCAATAACCAGATAAAGCTCTGGGTTTTCTCACTGGGGAGGGGACATTGGTAAGTACTGTTTTATATAGGCATGAACATTTAAAAGAAAATATCTATTAAGTAATCGCTAACCCCCAATGTCGGGCTTAAACTCTTGACCCTGAGATCAAGAGTTCTATGCTCATCTGACTGAGCCAGCCAGGTGTCCCTAGACATGAAAATTTTTTAAACAACCATTTACCCCTTACTTCCTTTTCAACAGAATTCTTATTTTGTTTAGAGAAATACTCTTCACAGGGCCATGGACTGAAACAAAGTTAGAGAGGTGGCCTAAGTCTAGATCATACTTGCAGCCACTTAAGAATTTTGTATTATATTCTAAATTCACTAAAATATAAGCTCTGTGAGGTCATGGATTTTTGTCACTGCTGAATTCCCAGAACAGTGCCTAGCTTCTTAAATGAAAGTGTAGTGGGAGGGCTCTGCATAGGGCAGTGATGTGATCTATTATACATAGAGCAGACTATAGTGTGGGCTACAGTAAAACAGTATTACAATGGGAGTTGGGGGTTAGGGGGTCTACCACAGAAGCCCAGGCAAGAAATGATGGGGGCTTAACCTGGGAGGTCATGGTAGAAGTAAAGGAGTGGCCAGATTCACATATTTTGAAGATGGAGGGAAAGAATCTGCTAATATAGGCCATAAGAAAAGTAGAAAAGACAGGAATAACAACAAACAGTGATAGAGCTATGTTTAGTTCAAAATTATATGGCTAGATAATAAAGTTTTCAGTAGTCATTAGAACTTCTCTGATTCTTTTTAAAAATGTGATAAAATACACATAAAATTTCTCATTTTAATGATTTTTAAGTCTACAATTTAGTGGCATTAAGAACATTCACAATGTTGTGTAACCATTACCACCATCTATTTCTAAAACTTTTTTAATAGATGATTTTTTAGAGTTCTAAATTCACAGTAAAATTAAGCTGTAAATGCAGAGAATTCCAAAATACTCTTTTTAAAAAAGATTCTATTTATTGAGAGAGAGACAAAGAAAACACAATCGGGAGGAGGGGCACAGGAAGAGGGAGAGGGAGAAGCAGACTTCCTGCTGAGTGGGGAGCCCAATATGGGGCTTGATCCCAAGACCCCAAGATCATAACCTGAGCTGAAGTCAGATGCTTAACGGACTGAGCCACGCCGGCACCCCCCAATACATTCTTTGTCTCCTAAACCCACAACCTCCCCTACTTGGAACCCTTTCATCATTCCAAACAGAAATGTTGCACCCATTAAACAACATCTCACTATTCTACCCCCTCTCTATTCTCTCCAAATAGCTATAGCCCATTCTACTTTGTCTCTAAATTTTCTTATTTTAAATGCCTCATGTAAGTGGAGTAGTTAGTCCTTTTGTGTGTGGCTTATTTCACTTATGTTTTCAGTGTTCTTCCATGCCATAGTATGTATCAGTTATCGTGTTGTAGTATGTAGTATATATCATTTAATTCTTCTTGAAGGCTAAATAATACTCCATGTGGTATGTATATACATTTTCTTTATCCGTTCATCTGTTGCTGGAGACTTGAATTGTTTCTGCTCGTTGGCTACTGTGATTAATGCTGTGAAGAATATTGGTGCACAGATATCTGTTTGAGGCCCCGATTTCAATTCTTTTGGATATATATCTGGAGCGGAATTGCTAGATCATATGATAAATCTGTGTTTGAGAAACCATCATGCTGTTACACAGCAGTTGCACCACTTTACGTTCCCATCAGCAATGTTTCAGAGTTTCAATTTATCAACATGCTTGCGACACTTAGTATTTTGTGTTTGGTAATGGCCATTCTGTTTTGTAATATCCATGTGAAATGACATCTCATGGTTTTTTTTTTTTTTTTCATCTCATGGTTTTGATTTGCACTTCCCTAATGACTAGTGATGAGCACATTTTCATGTGTTTATCGATCATCTATCTTCTTTTGAGAAATGTCTAGTTAAGTCCTTTGCCTAGTTTTATACTGGGCTATTTTGTTGTTGAGTTGTAGGAATTCTTTATATATTCTGGACATTAATTCTTTATTAGACATCTGATTTGCAAAATTTTCTCCCATTCTGTGGGTTATCTTTCACTCTCTCAAGTGACAATTTGATGCACATTTTTTTTAAAGATTTTATTTATTTATTTGACAAAGATCACAAGTAGGCAGAGAGGCAGGCCGAGAGAGAGAGGAGAAAGCAGGCTCCCCACTGAGCAGAGAGCCCGATGTGGGGCTCGATCCTGGACGCTGGGATCATGACCTGAGCCGAAGGCAGAGGCTTAAACCCACTGAGTCACCCAGGCGCCCCATGATGCACACTTTTTAATGTTGATGAAATCTATTTATCTGGCTTTTTTGTACCTGCAATTTTGCTGAGCTCATTTATTAGTTCTAATAGTTTTCCCGTAATTCCTTAGAATTTTCTGTATGTACAATCTTGTCATCTGCAAGAGCATAGCATCTTTACCCTGCAAATCTGTACATACAGTCAGTCTCAGGAAACCAAGCCTTTAGGCTTAGGTTTCACCCAGAAGTGAAAAACTAGGCTCCTGAAGTCCTTGGACAAACTCAGCTTATCAGTATTATGAAGCCTATCAATGACGCATAAAAACTTTTCAAGAGCTGAAGAGCCTGAAGATTCAGTGAAAAGTATATGTACTGTAAAAAGAATAAAACTGCCCAAGATTTCTAGAATATCTGTGCCTCTACAAGTTTAATGGGCTGTCACTTATAAGTTTCCTTTCCTCGTCACGACATCTCTAAAGGACAGTGAGAAACAGGGCATACTGCAGTAATTAAGCACACTAGCCCCTTAGATTCAGAAAGAACAAGCTATCAGCCAAATCTAGAGTATAAGGCATTCTACTGGGCAAATGATCTGCTTTTTCCATGAAATCAATTACAGGAAGATAAAAAAAAGAAAGTATGTGTGTTTGGGGGAGTACATTAGGGATGTGACTATCAAAGACTACAATATGCTTAGTAAGAACCAAGTGCAACATGTAAAACTGTTTGTATACTGATCTGAATAAACTAACAGTAAAAAGATCTTAAAATAACTGGAAAAATTTTTAAATAAACTGAATAGTAAACGATAGTAAGAAACAATTGTTACTTTTGTTTGGCATGCTAATGGAATGGTGATTATTTTTTAAAAATCCTCAGAGATGTAAGGACTATGAGTGAAATGATATCTGGGGTTTGCTTTAAAATACTAAATTTTGTTTTACTTTATTTTATTTTTTAAAGATTTTGTTTATTTATTTGAGAGAGAGAGACAGTGAGAGACAGCATGAGCGAGGAGAAGGTCAGAGGGAGAAGCAGACTCCCCATGGAGCTGGGAGCCCGATGCGGGACTCGATCCTGGGACTCTGGTATCATGACCTGAGCCGAAGGCAGTTGTCCAACCAACTGAGCCACCCAGGCGTCCCTAAAATTCTCAATTTTAAAAAGTGAAAGAGGAATGGATGACATAAGATTGGAAAATGTTGATAATTATTCAAGATGGATAATGGGTACATGAGGCTTTACTCTGCTACTCTCTCTTTTTTTTTTTTTTTAATTTTAAGATTATTTATTTATTTATTTGACAGAGAGAGATCACAAGTAGGCAGAGAGGCAGGCAGAGAGAGAAGAAGGGAAGCAGGCTCCCTGCTGAGCAGAGAGCCCGACGCGGGACTCGATCCCAGGACCCTGAGATCATGACCTGAGCCGAAGGCAGCGGCCCAACCCACTGAGCCACCCAGGCGCCCCCTCTCTCTCTTTTGTATGTTTAAAATGTTCCATAACATAAAGTTAAAAATAATACTGAAATGTATAAAAGGAGACAGAACAACAAAAGACCTGGGTATGAGTCCTGACTCAGCCATTTAACTAGCTAGCTTATCTTGGGCAAGTTATTTGACATCTATAAAACGCCAATAACAAGGGTACTATGTGTAAGGCATTTAACATAGTATGAGCTGCATAGTAAAGCTCAATAAATGTTAGCTAGTATTGTTTTTATTAAAGGAATAAAAAATTACATAATGACAGATTTAAATGTATGATCACTTTAAAACTTTTTTGTGTTAACATATCAATCATTAATTGCAGTCTTTTTTGTAATTGAGAACACTGGAAATACAAATTCTGACTTATTGGAATTCAGTTAAATTAACTAGAATTTCATGCATCTAAAAAATAATAACATTTTCTAGATAAGGCTCTATCAACTCTAACCATCATTTTGTAAGTTTTACCTAATGCCAGCAGGCTGGAAGAAATTAGAAATAAAAGTCAGAAAGAAAGGGGTAAAATTTACCTCTGTGGGTGATAAACCTGTGTATTCAAAAAAATTCAAAAGCATCAACTATAAAATGTATAAACAAAAAGAGAATTCAAGGTAAGGTATATGGTATAAAAACTAAAATATCAGAAATCAACAGCTTTCAAACGTACATCTAATTAGAAATTATGTTGGGAAAAAAACCATTTAAACTGCAAACGTTAAAAAAAAAACCTGCAAAAAAAATAATAATAAAAGGTAAACATCCTGGGTTGCAAAAAAGGTTAGCAAGAAATGAGCAATATCTTTAAGGGCACAAAAGAGTACTTTAAAAAATATAAAGGCATTTCTTATTCTTACATAGGAAGAGTCAGTAGTAAAAGGAGGTCAGTTCTCCCTAATTAAGATATAAATTAAACGTGATCTAAATAAAAATACTAGTGGGATTTTTGAGAGATTGACAAGCTGATTCTATAGAACACATAGAAAAAGTAAAGAGCAAGACTATTCAGGAAGAATTCTGGAAGAGGAGGGTGATAGGGGAAGACTAACCCATTAGATATGAAAACACAGTATAAATGTGTGATACTGGTCAAGTATAGATATATGTATTAACATAGCACAATAGAAAATCTAGGTATATATATTCAAATACATACAGGAACAGAGCACATTTATTGTCTACATATCTGTACAAAGGGAAATTCTGAAGGATGATCTTTAGGCCTAAGGAAAAAAAAAATCCCAGATCAAAATAACACAACAGTGTGGATTTGCTCAGTTGGGAGTCAGGTATCTCTCAGGCTCATCTTTAGTACTTTCAAAGCTCAACAAAAACTTCTTGCAGATTGCTGAACGTTCTCTCTCATGCCTACACATTGGAATATGCTATTCTTTGGGCCTGGAAGGGGCCTTTTCCCACCTTCTCATCTGCCAAACTCATACTTAACCTTCAAAGAAGTTCAGGAGTCATTCTTCTGTGCAGTACTTTTTCTTTGAGAAGAAGTAGAATATGTGCAGTGTCTCCTAAATGTTGACTTTTCTTCACAATTTCTTGCATCTCCATTTTGTTCTCCATCTGTTATTTGTTCTTTACACCACTGCCTGCCAGAAGGATATTGCTAGAATACAGATCTGATCATGTCTATCTCCAGCTCAAAAATATTTATTGCCTACTACATGCCTGTGTATTTATATGAAGTTCTTGAGACATGGAAGGCATTCAAGGGCTTCCAGGACTTAACTCCAATCCACTTTGCTCACCTCAGTTCTACTATATATGCCTTCGCACCTAACTCTTGGGTCACACTAGCCCTCAACATTCCTGCAGCTCTCTAGGCAGCTCTGTTCACCCAAAACTTTCTGCCTGATATTCCCTCCTTCCCTCCACCCTATTCCCCACACCCATCTTTTCTGTCCATTCAGATCTTTCAAAGCTCTGTTCTCATTGAAGCCTTATCTAAAATCCTGTTAACAACTAGTGATTCATTCCTGGGCTTGCATAATTAGTATTTATTTCATTATGGGTGGTGTCAGTTGATTATATGTCTGTTATTAGTCTATAACATTCCTGAGGTCAGAGCCATGTCTTACTAATTTATTTCATCCTCTTACCCTTAAATACACTGCTTACCACAGGGTAATAAATATTTATATACAAAAATAAATAACTTTTGTGTAGAATGGAACAAAATAGTGCCTGACACCTGATAAGTATTGCATAAATGTGCACTCTTTCTAGTGCTGATAATAGGTGCTCAATAAACATTTTGTGAAAAATGGCAAAGCTGGATGCACTGATTTATTATTAGCCACTTTCTCTTAGAGTTAATACTGTTTGGAAACCATTATAAAGAGTTTTAGTTTCTTCTTTTGATGACAGCAAATGTTGAGATTGTAGAACCTCAGAAAAGGCCTTAAGATATTTCTCAAGACCCAGGTTTATATGTCACTTAATCTAGTTCCCCTACAGACAGAACTAAATGCTGAAGTCTCCTTATATCCATGGAATCCCTGAAATTTAGAAAGGTCTTAGTATATAGTAAGCACTTCATAAATGTTGGTTGAAAAAGTGAACAAATAAATGAGTTAGGATGAACTGTTTTTGTGAGAGACTTTCCAAGCAAACTGAGAGCACATCAAATATAAGGAATGTATTTTTTGTTTTGTTTTGTTTTAAAGTTTTATTTATTTAAATAGCCTTTACACCCAACATGGGCTCAAACTCACAACCCCAAGATCAAGAGTTGCATACTCCCCTGACTGAGTCAGCCAGGTGCCTTCGAAATATGTTTTTTTCCCCATCTTTCTGTCTCCAGCACCTAGCAAAGTATCTGACACAAAATGAATGTTTACTAAATAGGTATTTATTAAATTAGAGATAAGAGATAAATACTTGGCTTCCTTTAAAAATGCAAAGAAGGAAAAAGAAAACACATTTCTTTTATCACATAAACTTGTACCAAGGATCTATGAATTGGGGTGGAAAACATAGAAATTTCTATCTTCAGAATATAGAAGAAGTGAACTTGGAGACTGAGAGGTCAGGTCACCTTAGTCTTCTAGGTGGTTAAAGCTAATTACATACTATGAAAGAGAATCTTTCTAGGGAAATTCCTACTGTGGCCACACTGAAAAATAAAGGCCTTGGATGGAGAGAAGGAAAGTAGTAGGGGTGTCCCTTGAAGCACAAATGGAGAAACTGAATGGACAATCTCTATATTGCTACATCTGCTTCAAGAAATGCACACCAACTCCCTTCCAAAGTACATCAGGATGTCGCACCATCGTGGAAGGAACGGGAAAGCAGGATGAGGTTGGCTGGCTGAAGTCACATCTTGGGGAAGCTGGCCAGGTTGGCAATGCCACAAGCGTTGTTCTTATTCCGAGCCATGAGGATATAGCCTTTGTTTCCCCAGTTTTCTCCCCAGCTGTAGGACCAATGAAGGAAAATACTTAGTACCCTCAGTTTATTTATTCATTAAAACACTTATTATTGTGCTAGGTACTGATGGTATAAAAAATGAATAAAACAGTTTTTACCCTTGAAGAGTTTAAAGAAAAGGAATGGAGAGAAGGCATAATGCTATAGGCCTCAAAGGAGAGATTGCTTATAATCAAGAGATCAAAAAAGGCTTAATTCAAGAGGTAGCATTTGAAGTGAGCCCAAAGACTGGGTAGACCTTCACAAATGGGATGCCAGCAGAGGAATATTAAATGAATACTAGAGTCAGGAAAGTATGGGACATGTATTAAGATCATGTGGCTGGGGCGCCTGGGTGGCTCAGTGGGTTAAGCCGCTGCCTTCGGCTCAGGTCATGATCTCAGGGTCCTGGGATCGAGTCCCGCATTGGGCTCTCTGCTCAGCAGGGAGCCTGCTTCCTCCTCTCTCTCTGCCTACTTGTGATCTCTCTCTGTCAAATAAATAAATAAAATCTTTAAAAAAAAAAAAAAAAAGATCATGTGGCTGAAACATAAGGTGTCTGACAGGGTGTAACAGGAGATACGTCTGGAAAGGTAGGTTGAGATCGGCCTGAAGAGTTTGGCTCTGTGGCCCATCCTAGTGTAGGAGACACTGGAAGTTTCAGATTGGGAGTATAATATGGTCCAATTTGTGTTTAAGGAAGCGTGATCTTGAAAACACGAGTCTAGAGCATAAGAAAGGGTGATCTTGGTCTTAGTGGGTAAAGCCAATAGGAGAGATGAATGAAACTGTGAGAGTGATTTAGATTGCCAAGGAAAGAAGTGGAGAGAATGGAAGATAAAGGGATGTGGACAGGAGACTGCTCTATGTATCTTCCCAAATTGTTTTCATGAGTTTTCTTTTTCCCCCAACCAGCAAATTCTAGCCCAATACATTTTACTTAAGACCTGTACCCTACTCCTATTCTCTTCTCTAGGGGTCTCCAGTGATGCTGATCCTGCTTAAGTATGTCCCTTCTTCCTCCCAGCAATCTTGGATGAAGGCTCTACCCTTGAAACCGGACCAGGAAAGGACAGAGTAAGTACTTGGGGCTGGGAGTCGAGAAAGAGAGGACATAGGACAGAAGCTGTAGGAGAAGGAGCACCTTCTAAGAAAGGTGCTCAGGTTCAGCTTTAGTTGGGACTGTGATCTACACCATCTACCCTGCCAGTCCTTCAGGCAGCACCCCACTTGCTTACAGCACTGTTTTGGCCTATGAACGCCCCAGCATCTAGGACTCTTATCCCCTGGAGGCACCAAGGACAAAAAGTTTAGTTTGTCGCTGCCGGGCTGGTACTGGCCAGTGAGGAAGCAAAAGTATGATTCTCATTAAGTCTGCCCTCTAAAGTAACAAGTGGCTAAAGAGAAATGGGGAGCTAAAGTATTGTGTAGTTTTATTTATTCCTAATAATAGGAAAGGAAACATTAATTTTTGTTGTTGTTATATCTATTTTCCAAAAAATGTTTCTCTTCACAAACTTCAAAATCTGTGGGCAGATTTATATATATAAACATATAAACACACACACACACTTATCCTAAGTATACTTGGACAGGCAAAAAATTGCACAAGAAGATACTAAACCTTTACATTGGTTCCCTACTGCTTTCAAACAGACTGAAGATGGAAAGTTTCCTAAGAAATTGATCACATTATAGAAAAAAGAAAGAAAAAAAACTACATAATTCCAAAGCTCCTGCTGGTTTCTTGGTGCTATTGTATGTTCTGCTTAGTTAGGTCTGTCTTTCTTAGGGGGCTGTAAGATCACTGAAAACATTCTGTTCATTTCTGTACAACTAAGCACCCTGCATGTGGAGCAGCCACCCAACACATACTCTAAGTACTACTGTCCAGCCATTAAATGCTAGAATTAATAGCCTCTAACTGGGAAGGGACAACTAAAAAGGCTGAAACAACTTTCTCTTGAAGTGAGAGAAATACTGGGAAGTTGCAGATGAGGTTGAATGTTATGAGGGTAACTGCGTAACAAACTTAGTATGCCCATCATTACCTGTTTTTAATGATCCAGTGCTTGTTTCCTTTCTGGACGCCATATCCCACTGCCAACACTGCATGGTTTAGGTTATCGCTATTACAGTTTTCATCGTAGTACACACCTAGGAAACAAACTATCAAGGTGAAGCTTTCTGCAGTTCAAGGGCCACCCAGTTGAGTCCTGCCCTGTCAGGAGGACCTGTGACAGAGAGATGTGCTGCACTGTAGCAGCAGTTCCATTTCCCTAGGCCAGACTCAGTCTAAATGTGAAAACCAAGTACTGCAAATGCTCAGTGGCCTTCAAGAAGCTGCCAAGCGACATCATAAGAGAGGGTTGATTGTGCTCTCTAGGAACAGCTCCTTACCTTTGCTGTAAAACTGGAAGGAGGTCAGGCTTGCATCAATGGCCACAGAGATGGGTCCCACTCGGGCCACTGCCCTCTTCAGGGCCTTCTCATTCCCCTCAGGAATCTCTCTGTACCCTTTGCACTTAGCTGCCTTGCCTGTTGGGTTGTACATACAACTTTCATCCTGGAAAAAAATGAGGTTAAAACAGGACTAGGACAAAGTAGCAGGCCAGGAACTGGTGGCTGAGAAACTCCACCAATGCTCTAAGTGATGTCAGTGAACTGACAGCGGTGGCACACCTAGAGTCTTTATAGAAGGTCTGTTCTCTCCTCACCATTTTAGACAGCTATAAAAAAAGAATATGAAGGGACACCTGGGTGGCTCAGTTGGTTAAGCAGCTGCCTTTAACTCAGGTCATGATCCCAGCGTCCTGGAATCAAGTCCCCCATCGGGCTCCTTGCTCAAAAGGGAGCCTGCTTCTCCCTCTGCCTCTGCCTGCCACTCTGTCTGCCTTTGCTCACTCTCTCTGACAAATAAATAAAATCTTTAAAAAAAAAAAAAAAGAATATGAAAACTGAATACCTTGCACATACACAAAAATTAGCTCTGGGTGGTTTTAAACAAATGTGAAAGGAAACACTGAAAAACTTAATAGAGAGAAAATTTTTATTCCCTCAGGATGGGAGAGGGATTTCTGCAACAAGGTGCTTTTAAAAGCACAGATCATTTTCTGGCCATGTAGTATGTGTAAGCCTCAGATGCGAGGGAGTCAGCAGCTGCTCGGTGGGGAGGAGGCCAAAGCCAAGCTAGAATGAACTTAAATTACTGTATTACCTGACTGTTGCTCTATCAGATCTCTTTTCAAGTTTTATTTTTCTTTACCTCCCCCCATTCATTCATGTGTTCATATGAGAAGTTCTTTTAGTTTTATATAACAAATGCTTTTAAAAAAGTAGATACATGCTATAAAGTAGATAAACACTCAAGATACAGAATATTAAAAAAATAGAATATGGGTGTGCCTGGCTGGCTCAATCAGTAGAACATGTGACTCCTGATCTTGGGGCTGGGAGTTCGAGTCCCATGTTGGGTGTGGAGATTACTTAGAAACAAAATCTTGGGCGCCTGGGTGGCTCAGTGGGTTAAGCCGCTGCCTTCGGCTCAGGTCATGATCTCAGGGTCCTGGGATCGAGGCCCGCATCGGGCTCTCTGCTCAGCAGGGAGCCTGCTTCCCTCTCTCTCTCTCTACCTGCCTCTCCATCTACTTGTGATTTCTCTCTGTCAAATAAATAAATAAATAAAATCTTTAAAAAAAAAAACAAAACAAAACAAAAAAAAAAAACAAAATCTTAAAAAATAAATAAATAAATAAATAAAAATGGAATATGTGTCGTATATGGCTCATTCTTCACTTTAATTGATTATGAGACCAAAATCATTCCACATTGCTCTCAAATGCTGAAGAGATCATTTGAAGGGGCAGGAGAATAGAAATTAGAAGTCAGATGCCACTTCTCTTCCAAATTAAGGTTTCAGATATTAAGTAAATTTCATTTAAATTATTCAAACTCTCTGAGCTATTAAACTGTCTCTCAACAGACTGATGAATATAATACCATTTTAATCGATGTAAGCTGTCAATGGATGAGTCATCAACTATTCTGATGGTGTTTAATTTTTTTTTTCTTTAACATGGTTACATAATCCTTTAAAATGGCTGCCTGGATTAATGAATATGGAAAAAACTATAAATACAGACCTGGTTTGGGGTGGGATTTTTCTGTATATACTATTGGAATTTAATTTTTTTAAAGATTTATTTATTTGAGAGAGAGAGAGCATGAGTGGGATGGGCAGAGGGAGAGAGAGTAAAAGTCTCAAGCAGACTACACGTTAAGTGTGGAGCCTGATACAGGGCTCAATCTCACGACCCTGAGATCATGACCTGAGCCAAAACCAAGAGTTGGACACTCAACTGACTGTGCCACAGGTGCCCTTGGATTTAAATTTTTTATATCAAGTGACAACAAAAAGTTGTCAAAAGAATATTTAATAATTTAAAAAAGAATATTTTGGGGTGCCTGGGTGGCCCAGTGGATTAAAGCCTCTACCTTTGGCTCAGGTCATGATCCCAGAGTCCTGGGATCGAGTCCCGCATCGGGCTCTCTGCTCAGCAGGGAGCCTGCTTCTCCGTCTCTCTCTGCCTGTTTCTCTGCCTACTTGTGATCTCTTGTGATGTCTGTCAAATAAATAAATTTAAAAAAAATAAAAGAATATTTTGGGGCACCTATGTGGCTCAGTTGGTTAAGTGTCTGTCTTCACTTCAGGTTATGACCTCAAGGTCCTGGGATTGAGCCCTACATTGAGCTCTCTGTTCTGGAGGAAATCTGCTTCTCCCTCTCCCTCTGTGGTCATGTGTGTGCACTCTTTCTCTCTCAATCTCAAATAAATAAATCTTTAAAAAAAAATAAAATAATAAAAAAGAATATTTTGCCACATTCAGGTTATTTCACTGATTGGCCTGATGTTTTCAGAATTTAAAAGCTCATCTGTTAGGGCAGTTTTAGTGTGGTGCCTTATAGTAAGTAGCAGCTCCAGAATTCAAACATGGACTCAGGACCCAGGAGTTCTGAAAATTGTATATGGATTAAAGAAAAAATTTTTTTAAGGTTCAATCTCCAATTTCTCTGCCTTGTATGCCCGATAGTTAAAAAATCGCAACATGGAATAAAAATGGGATTA
Source organism: Mustela lutreola (assembly GCF_030435805.1). Classification (NCBI taxonomy): domain Eukaryota; kingdom Metazoa; phylum Chordata; class Mammalia; order Carnivora; family Mustelidae; genus Mustela; species Mustela lutreola. The sequence continues at coordinate 109,336,275 of NC_081299.1, read as the reverse complement.
AATTTACAAATTAATGTCTGTTTTGGTGTAGCCAGTCTACAAAAATGTGTTGCAGTAACTTTACTATATAGGTTGTTGAGTATCCAGTGAAATGGATTTGTTCAGTCATTTACATTAATGAGCATTTATTATAACAGACATCATTTGATATGACTAAACATGAATGAATAAAACTTACTGCTCCTGGATTTTTTTAAAGGCACTAATTACAAAGGAAAATAATTTTAGGGTGTCTGGGTGGCTCAGTGCATTAAAGCCTCTGCCTTCAGCTCAGGTCGTGATCCTAGGGTCCTGGGATTGAGTCCTGCATCGGGCTCTCTGCTCAGCGGGGAGTCTGCTTCTCAGTCTCTCTCTGCCTGCCTCTCTGCCTACTTGGGATCTCTGTCAAATAAATGAATAAAATCTTAAAAAAAAAGAAAAGAAAAGAATTTTACTAGCCTGAAATTAAGAACTTTTCTGAGTTGAAAGAATGTTCACCTAAAACACAAACAGTACTTGTATCCAGATATCTTTTTAAAATTCTTAAAAAGTGAGAAAGAGAAAAACAACCTAATTAAAAATGTGCAAAAGATATTAGCGGTCAATTCACTGAAGAAATGCAGATGACCAGATAAACATACTAATGAAGATGGGAATCAGTGGGAATTCTTATATACTCCAGGTGGGAATATAAATGTTTCCAAACACTTGGGTAAAACAGTTAGTTATTATCTAGTAAGGCTGAAGATGCAGGTACCCCAAGACTCAGACAAATTCTGTTCCAAGGTATTATATTTTACTAAAGAAAATTTTGCACATTTACATAGAAGACATGCTAGAAATGTTTGTAGGGGTGAACAGTAGATAAATCTTGGGAGCTATTACATCTTGGAGCTGTTACATAGCAGTGAATTTGCACATGCTATTTTATCTCCTCACCTATAAAGTGAGGATAAGTTTACCTTACATGCCTGTTATGAAAATTAAGTGAGAAAATGAACTAAGCACATGGCTTAGTACATAGGAGTCATCAAACTTTTTTTTTTTTTTTAAGATTTTTATCTATTTACTTGAGAGAGGGAGAGTGAGTGAGAAGGAATGAGAGGGTGGTAGAAGGACAAGTAGACCCCTCTGAGCACAGAGCCTGACAAAGGCTTGACCCCAGAACCCCAAGATCATGACCTGAGCAGAAGTCAGATGCCTGGGCAACTGAGCCACCCAGGTGCTCCATAACCATCATTCTTTTTTTTTTTTTTTTTTTTTTAAAGATTTTATTTATTTATTTGACAGAGAGAAATCACAAGTAGATGGAGAGGCAGGCAGAGAGAGAGAGGGAAGCAGGCTCTCCGCTGAGCAGAGAGCCCGATGCGGGACTCGATCCCAGGACTCCGAGATCATGACCTGAGCCGAAGGCAGCGGCTTAACCCACTGAGCCACCCAGGCGCCCCATAACCATCATTCTTATTACTCAAACTTGCTATCTCTGCTTCAAAAACTTCTGTTGCAAAAGCCCTATGTAATCCTATTATCTATCAACCCCATGTATATAAAAGTCCTTAAACCTTCCTTTTAGATAACAAGGATCTCCTTCCTATTACTAAAGGAGGAAGTGAATTTATCTCTAAAGTTAAAAACAAGGGGCACCTCGGTGGTTCAGTGGGTTAAAGCATCTGACTTCACCTCGGGTCAATGATCCCACAGTCCTGGGATGGAGCCCTGCACTGGGCTCTCTGCTCAGCAGGGAGCCTGCTTCCTCCTCTCTGCATGTCTCTCTGCCTACTTGTGATCTCTGTCAAATTAAAAAAAAAAAAATCTTTAAAGTTAAAAACAAGTATGAAGCAACTTATGTTTTCTCTCATTTTGTACATGTCAGAATGTTAACTTACATAATTTACGTAACAGTCCCCAAACCCTTGCTGGGATCATGCAAAATAAAAGCACACGATTCAGTGAATTAGTGTGGCAGGTTTGGGATATGTGATAGGAGTGGAGGAGGCATACTCAGATGTCTGTGGGGTCACCTGTGCTCTGTTTTTTCCAGGGAAAAGAGATGGATAGGGTTATGGTGGCCTAAGCCCCCCAAATCTCCTAGGCTGTGACAATCTTCCTAGCCTTCTATGGGAAATTACCCTGTCAAGAAGGCAAGATAGGGGAACAGAAAACAAGGTTTCTGGAATTGTTTCCAGTATAAAATATCATGTTGGGGGAATAAGGAGGCATTACTGAGCTGTGTAACCGTGTGGTACGGTCTCACCTGTCCCACATATGGGTAAGCATCTTCAGAGTCAATGCCTCGGTTCTTCTGCACATACTGGAAGGCATTGGTCATGTAGCCCCCTCCACAGCCATCATTTTCAGAAACACAGTCCACCAGGTTCTGGGGACTCAGATTTAACAGTTTGCCAGTTTTCTTCTTGAGTTGGCCCTCCAGGGCACCCACAGAGCTAAAAGCCCAACAGGAACCACACTGACCCTGAGAGGCATAACAGAACAACGATCAGTCACTGCTGTTCACCTTTTTGGTTCTTCCCTCTAAACTACCTGATGAAATTCCAGCATACATGTCCTCCTTTCTGTTCCTATTTCCCTTTGTTTAGTATTTGCTACATTTTTCTATTGTTTTTATTTGCATTGATAACTGTTGTTACCATTGTTACCATTAGCTGTAGTGGAGCAGGATTCTGCAACCCACAAGATAGATGACCTCCGGGAAGTTCTAAACTTCTCTGTGCCTTATCTGTAAAATGTGGATAATTGCTCAATTATGGATTATGGAGATTTAAAAAGTCAATTCATGTAGAGGATTTAGAAATTTCTGACACACAACAATCTCTCAAAAAGTGCTGTTACGATTAGTAATAGTTCAGCTAGATTATATATTTTTCTTCCCTCCCTGTTCTATTTTTTAGGACTGAGGATTTCTTGAGGACATGGGTTATGTCTTAGTCATCTTGAGTCTCCATGCCTAGCACTATATCTGGTAGGTTCTGAAACAGATGTTGTTTGTTGGATGAATGTTAAATTAGCTGATGATCTGGTTAATATAATTAGCATTGTTAAGGCTGAGGGAAAAGCAGCATTCTCCTGCTGGTGAGAGTGTGAAGATCATAAAAATTTTTTTTGGAAATGATTGCCTGTGACCTAGCAGCTCCAATGTTAGGGTTTATTTTGCATAAATATTTGCACATGTACATGTAAACATATGCACAAGGGTGCTTACAGCAATACTACTTGTAAAAAAGAAAAAAATAGGAACAACATATATGTACAAAAATAGGTGATGACTTGAACAGGTTATATTCTCTTGGCACTGGGAGAGATCCTTTAATTCCTTGCCTTCTCTTCCTAGTTCCTTCCTACTTAAAGAAGAAAAAAGCAGAAAGAGGTCATGCCAGGAGAAAGGAGGGTACCTGGTTCTTGACAGGAGTAACATATCCTTTCTTTCGATAATCAATGGAGTCTGGAGCTCTGCTTTCCCAGTCTGGGATATAGAGGCTATCATTACTGCGGGAATGAGAGGGAGGTACTTTGAGTCCAGTCATCTTCTGAACCACCTCTTCACTGGTCTGGGACAAAGAACAAAAAGGCAAAGCATTAGCAGAGAACTAAAGCAAACAGGGCAAGTAGTCCGGGAGCTGAGGTTCAACTCACCATGTCCCCCAAGTGGTTCATGGCCAGTTCATATGTATGGACACCAAGAGAGGCCTCAAGATTATGGATGGAAATATGCTTCAAGTTTTTTTCCCAAATTAAACGCCGAGAGATTTCATCCACCTAAACAGAAAATAGTATTTGCACAGACAGTATCTTGTGTATAAAGTTACATAATACTGCAGAGATTTTTAGGAGAAAAGATGAAACTTAGAATCCTGCAGAATTTATAGTCTAGTTGAGGAACTCACCGTGGGATTATTAAGAGCATACAGAAAGAAATATGCAAACAAAATATAAAAAATAGAATGCAAAGCTCTGGAGAGATGTATAGGAAATTGCTTAAAGGGATACCGGGGTGGCTCAACCAGTTAAGCTTCTGCCTTTGGCTCAGGTCATGATCCTGGGGTCCTGGAATCAAGATCCGTAACTGGGCTTCTTACTCAGCAGTCTGCTTCTCCCTCTGCTACTCTCTCTCCCTCCCTCCCTTCCTATCAAATAAAAATTGCTTATGGATAAATAGCATTAATCTTAGAAGTCTTCCCCAAAGAGAAATGTGACAGTTATAAAGGCCAGAACTCGAGGGAGGGTGAATCAAGGAGTAGGAATGAAACTATATGTTGAGTTAGAGAACAGGAGCAGGTTTGCTTGGTTGGAGAGGTTAAGGTATTCAGACTGAAAAATGGAGTCTGGAAGCTAAGATTGGAGGTCTCAAGTTCCAGCTCCCGACCATGCTCCCCTCCAGACCCAGAAATCACCTTGTTGTTATACTGCTTGCCATAGGTCTTCTTCCATAGCTCCCACTGGGTGTCCAGTATCTCCTCAGGATATAGAGCAATGCTTGCCATGGGCAGCAGCAGAAGAAACTTGAGCCCCCACATCCTGAGGAAGGGGATAGTTAGGGGAGATTTTGTTTGCCAAGGGGTTCATAGCCTGGCTTGGGATGAGGAAATAGCTGGAGCTATATTCCCAGACAGGTGGTTCTTAACCTTTGGGAGTCACAAACTCTTTTGAGAAGCAAATAAAATTTTGTAATCCATCATAGTCCCACTCATCTGAAAAATGCACACACTCACAGTAATTATGGGGAATTCATGAACCTAAAGATAAGAATGCCTTCCTTGGGACCATGATGCAAAGGAAAACAAGGATTTATAAAGAAGGAATACAAAGAATTGAGGGTGATTTGGATATGATAAAACAACGATAGAAGGATCTGGGTTTGGACTGGGTGCTGATACATCTGGTTCCAAGTATTTTGACCTAGAGAGATCTCTCTCTCTCTCTCTCACACACACACACAGAAAACCACAAACGGGGTAGAAAATGGATAATCAGAATGGACTCAGCACCTGTCTCCTCTAATGTCCCCTGCAGACTTGAAGGAGAGGTACAAGGTTGGAGGTTAGAGGGGGATTGGAAAATACACAAAGGAGAGACTTCCAGCTAAGTTTTGCTACGTAACCATTTCTTCAATGCATTTACTCCCTACCCCAAATTCTGATACTTCCCAGATCTTGCCAGGAGAGGACTGGGAACAGCTGACAGTATTTCTTATTCTCTAGATGTTTACTGTCTCCTTAGTCTTACGCATTTCTTCCTCCTCTTTCTGCTCGCATTTCTTCCTCCTCTTTCTGCTCGCTCCTCAGGCAGGAAACTGCCCCTAATCTCAACCAGATGCTGTGGGCAGGAAAGTTTTTCTTTCTTTTCCTGACAACAAAAAACCTCTGTAATTGCCTCACAGGATGGAAAGCTTCAGAATTAAAGTTTGTTAGAATGTTAAGATAAAAAAGCAGGTTCTATGATCATTAAATGCACAGCTTTTCAGAAGTTTACTCTAGTTTCACTCATTTCTTACAGCGGCTTGCTTAATTCTGTGTTTTCCATTTTAAGAACAATTTACAGTCTGAAGTAAGTTATACAGCTTGCATTTTTGAATTTACAGTCCCATTTTTGTATAAGCTTTGTAGACTGGCAAAACATTCAACAAGACATTTAATATCTGGAGTTGTTAAGGGCTTTGAGACAGTAGAAAAACACCTCCGGGCACCAGTTCTCCTCCCTGCTAGTAAGTTAACCCTTCAGTAACTTTGGCGAAAACAGAAAACCCTACTCTGTAAGGGATGGGCAAAGGAATCCCTATATCCTTAGCTTTCACTAACAACTATGTATACATAAATAAAAATCGTAGCAGGAATCCTGAAGATTTCCAGGCAAATTTGGCCAGGAAATGACCTAAGATGGGCATATTGTTTTCACTTACAAAACCTACAAATCTCAACCATATCCCCAAGTCATTACATTCCTAATACCCCTAAAATGGAGAAAGGGAGGGAAGAGAAACTAAATGATCTAGCAAGTAGAAAATGTTACCTGCTGATAGGAATCTGCTCTGGGCTCCGTTCGCTGGGGAGTGTAGTAGATATGTGGGCGGATGACTAGGGGTGCTGGATTTATTCCATCAGGATTGCGGAAGTCAGTTTCAGCTGTGGGCTGGAAAATTTGAATAGAGGAGGGAGGCGGGGAAAGAAATGCTGAGAGGAGCAGGGTTGGGGAGGGAAGGAGGCAGTGGATTTGCAATGTTTCTGTGTCCGTGTAGTGTGAGTGTGCCAGGGTGGAAAGTTGCTAGGTATTTAGTTTTACAGGACTGTCCTTGAGAGCAAACAAAAAAAGATTTCAATATACATTACACAACTTGGGGCTTACCTTCACTTGGATGGTTAATAAGACACAGTCCTGGTCTCCCCCATCCTTCTTTATTATATAGTATTTATTATATTGGGGATTACATCTTCTCCTGTCCTTTTCCTGTTATCACCCATCCCTCCAACTTTGAAACCTTAGTTTTCAAATTTGTGTCTGACCCTCACAGCAAGGAGGAGGGAATAAATAAAAAAGACTAGAAAAGAATATGTAGGAAGCCAAAGGCTCCAAAATGACTTGTAGTTTATAAGCTTTTGGCTAAAAATTGTCAGTAGCTTTCCCAGCCTAATATGATGCTGCTGAGGAAGGATATGCCTAAGAAGTCCAGATGAAACTGGTTCTGAAAGTAACAAAAAAACTAGCACTCCTAATGACTTTACTTGAATCAGTGCCATTAAATGCTGACAAACTCACATGTGACTTCTTTGTTGCTAAAATTCTCAGACGGTGGGATGCCTGATGAACATTATCTGTTTCAATTATTAAAATCCCTGATCCAAGACCAGTCATGTGAGCTTCTCCAAATAATTCCCCCAACATCCAAGCATGTGACAGATCATAAGAGTCTAGTTCAGTACCTAAACCACATCCCCAAACTCCCATTTTCTTCCATAAACAGAGATGGGGGAAGAGGAAAAGATAGTCCTTGGAATAGAAAAGATAATACATAGGACAGATTCAGTTTCTAGCTGGACTGCATATACAAACCCTCAAGAACACAGGTTTATGCCTGTAAGTTTTAAGACTTGCTAATGAACCATATGCTCCTGGAGGGAAACCGAGTCCAGACCTGAATAGTTTAAATTTCCCCATCCCTAATTCCTTTTAATCCAGGAGAGCAAGGCATACTGGAGAGAAGGAATCCGATGTGCCAGACAGATCTCAAGTGTGCTCTGGAGGACTTGGGCAATTCCCCAACCCCCATCTCATGGTCAGATGTCCCTGCTGATTTTACTCAGAATGAGTCAGGATCAGGAGGACACTCAAGGAGTGCTGAGTGATCAGAGCCCTATGATTTCTGAATCCTGAAATTACAAACACACTGTGCTTTATGTTTGCATATTTGGAGTTCAAGCTATGGATTCAACTAGTTGTGGGTATTTGTTGTTTATAAGCTGGAAAGGAATAATAAAGCCGCAATCAAGATCACACGACACAAGAAAGTTTACAAAAGGAAAAAATATTTTGTTTTAAAATCTTTGCTACATGTCATTATTTTCGCCACTGTAAAGCTCAGCAGATGCCAGCAGTACAGAAATGGCCAACAAGAAAAAAACAAAACAATCAAAAAATAAAACCCTGAAGGAAAAGCAGAAACAAAACCCCCAGAGCGTCTTCTCCCTCCCCTCTCCTTCCCCAAAAGCCCTATAATAACTGTACAATATCATAGTCCTGATCACATTTAAAAACAGTCAATTATTAAAAAACAAGGATTCCATTGGAAACTCAACTTTTTGGTTTCTTAACTTGTGATATAAATATATATGTATATGGTATGTGTGCACATAGAATAAAAAAATAAACTGTCTCCTTTTCAACTCCACTACCTGGCACCAGACTGGAGACAAAAGGGAGAAAAACCCAGTAATGATGCTTTCTTAGCCTCTCTAAGGCCATCTGTGCTCCTCAGTCTCCTATGGCTATGTTTAATATGTCTTCTTATTTAATTCAGTCTTGCACTTAAGATACTGGCCTGAGCCAATCAAAAAAAAAAAAAAAAAAAAAAAAGGCTGATACACGTAACTGTTACCTGAGGAAGGTAAAGAATGAGAATAATAACTGGTATCTGCATTTTATATGGCTATAGTTAACTCAGTGACCCTGTCTGAATGGGAGTCCAGGCCCCATCTATCCCATGGATTTAATGATAAAGCAAAATCCAATCTTCAGATTGGAGGGAGCAAAAAGGAAGAACGTATATACATCCAGAAAAGACTTAAGTCTCAGTTTCTAGCCAGACTGAATTGAGAATGGGATGAAAGAGGCTACTTTGCAAGAAGGCTTGGTATTTGGTTTGAACTCCAGCAGTGAAGATATCACTGGGACTGCTAATCCAAGAAGTTGAGTTTCCATGCAGAAATAACCTCTACAGAACACACATCATATGTGATTCTGACAGAAAAATGCAGCAAGTATGGCCAAGTATGGGGTTTTTTGAAAGGGGTTTATCTTCCCACCCTAAACACCTGTAATGTTTGCCGATCTTCCATATAAGGTGAGAGCACCAAAAGTCGGAATGACCCAGCTTTATCACTAAATATGTTCGATGAGAGACCAACCATATCAACAGAAAACTTTATATATTTGCTTACAGTTGCATACTGGCTGGGCATAGATATAAGTGCAGCAAAGACATTTATTTAAATACTCTTTGGCTGCAATACTAAGTGGATAATACCTAGGAGATTTAACTCCTTAGGACTCTTTGAAGAATACACAGAAAAACAAAGATAAAATCTGGGACAAATTTTGCATAACTCCCTAATAGGGAGAAACAAACAGAGAAACATATGTGTGCACATACATGCACACACACACACACACACACACACACAAACACTCTTTCTCTCTCTCTCTCCCTCTTTTTCTCCCTCTCTCACTTCATCACTCACCAGGCAGCAGAAAGAGTCTATACTCACTTCCTGAAGCCCTATATATACCTACCATGCTTCATTGTCCTCAAATATGAGGACATTCCTCCTTTCCCCCACCTTATTCAGAATTTCTTTCCAAAAACAAGCCACAGTATTCAAGGCAAATAGTGGATGTCAGGTTCTCTAACCTGCCTCTTGACCCTAGCACAATCATTTCTGCACAAATCTCTGGTCAGGAGACATAAGGAAAGGCATTCTTAACTTCACCCAGCCTCAGTTTTTCGAAGGATCCCCAAAGCCTTCAGGATTCACCCCATTTCTTCTATAAATGTTATCTCAGAGGCAGAAGGTCAAGGAAAGACCAGAAGGGGCAGGGGATACACATTAGGGGTGAGGGAAGGGAAGGGAGAGGGACTTTTATTCTCTTTACAGAAAGATTTGCTTTTTAAAAACAAACAGTGATTTTTCTCCCCCACCCCTTATCCTCACCCCAATAGTTCTATTCTGAAAAGGAGGAAAACATAGTTAGGTCAGGAAATTCTTCATTGTTGTAGCTGTTGCTCTGGTCTCCCAGCATGGACAGCATCTCCTGGTAAGAGAAACAGAGCAAATCTAGTCACAACCTTAATCCCTCACATTTATCAAGCTTCTTCCCAACATTCCCCTAAAGCATCACCCCTGACCCAACAGAGCTTCTGTGGGGCTGAGCTCCCTGAACCTTCCCTACTCTCAGGAACGCTCTGACTCCTTTAGATAACAATATTGGTTTCTAGTCCCTTCTCTGGCTTCCTCCTACAGTTCCACATTTTCGCTCTTTTCTAGTTTTCCATTATTTTCAAAAGGAGAAAAACCTGCTTGCCCCTATGAACATGTATGGAGTATCTCTTACCCCATTTGTTTTCCACCAAAACCTGTTTTGCCTTCTTTCAACAAGCTCTTCTTTTGTCCTAAGATTACTCATGTGTTCTTTCAGTCCCCTCAGGACTTAAACAAATGGGCCTTTATAGGTACAAGCAGTATGTTTATACCCAAGCTACTGTGCAGTGCAAATGTGGCTCTCCTTTAATGGGACTGAGTGACTTCCTTTAACTTCTTTGCATGGTGCTTCACATCACTAACAATGGTCTGGTTTCTGATTAAAGACTGTGCGGTGTGCATCACACAGTAAGTTCCAGTTAATGACATCTATCCCTATATATCCCCAATCTGGCTTCTCCCACATACTCCCAAATACCTCAGTCCATATGCATACTTCTTTCTCTGTTTCTGCTCCCTGACCCTTTCTCCTCCAGTTTCTGATTTTCTGAAGTCTTTTCACCCTCTCACCTGGAAGACCTCAGGCTGCCCAGGTTGCTGTGCTGATGACTGTTGGACATGTTGTTCATTAGAACTCGATCGATGATGAGGCTGCTGGCCCTGCCACTGTGGCCAGACACCTACACCCTCTGCTGTCCGTGTCTGGAATTGTCCTGTAGTCTGTCCAGTCTCAGGAGCTAGAAATACAGAAAGGACACCCAACCTTAAGCCACTAACTCCACTGGTGAGGACAAACTAGCACATGGATACTTTCTGCTCTTCTGTTAATCAATGCCTCTTCTACTTCAAAACCCAGCCCCAGGGCGCCTGGGTGGCTCAGTGGGTTAAGCCGCTGCCTTTGGCTCAGGTCATGATCCCAGGGTCCTGGGATCGAGCCCCACGTTGGGCTCTCTGCTCAGCAGGAGCCTGCTTCCTCCCCTCTCTCTCTGCCTGCCTCTCTGTCTGCTTGTGATCTCTGTCTGTCAAATAAATAAATAAAATCTTAAAAAAAAAAACCCAGCCCCAAATTAATTCTTCTCTGAGTAGCCTTTCCAAAAAGAGTCCTTTGATCATTTAGATTAAATTTGCTCATTATTTAATATATAGCTTATATACTTTTACATATGGGCTAAAGTCTTCCTCATGTGGGTACATTTTAAATTCCAAATGGACTGTCACTGCACCCAGGACCCAAGAAAACTGTTTTAACTACCAAATCCTTTCTCTTTAGTGGTGTCATTTTCCAGTTTACCCTCCCTTCTCATCTGAAACTTACCAAAGTTGGATCCACGACTGGTGAGACTAGGGTAGGCAGCAGCACCAGGTGATGCAGTAGAGGCACCAGGAAGGGACATGGAGCTGAAGGAGGACGGAGTCTGAAAGTTGCCCACACCAAACTGGGAAGAACGAGTCTTGGCTGTAGCCTGAGTAGCCACCTGCTGAAAGACAGGAAGGGATAGAGAACAAACGGAACATTAACATTATTGCACATGCCATTCCTATAAGTCAACCTTCTGTCAATGACTGGATTCTTTTGAGCCAAGCTCATCACTTATTTCCTACTCTGTATTTCTTCTAATTAATGCCAATTTCCTTTGACACTACTTTTAGGCAGGTATGACAAAGTGAAAATAGCAAAGAACTATCTCATACACTGAGAGTTGTGAGAATTTTTCCAGTTTTTATTTTCCTATACATTTCTTATGCAACTGAGATCATACTGCATATAACAATTTTGGAGTATGCTTTTTGGTTTGGGCTTTCTTACTGAAAATATTGCTGTGCAATATAAGCATATATTAATATATGAAAGAATATTAGCTTTAAGCTTATCATATATAATATATATTATATGAGGCTCTTAACCACTTTTTAAAAAGAAATAGACATCACTGTGTATAAATTATAATTAATTTTCTCCTTTATTCCTTTACTTTCTAGTACAAAATGGAAACTCAGAACTGACTCCTAAATAAATCTATAAATCAAATCTGTTTAATATGTTCTGTGTGAGCAATTCTGAATAAAAGTAAGTATGTGAAAACCACAGACTCTGCGATTTGGGGATTATCTATATTTTTAATTATCTAGCTACTTCCAACAAAAAGAAAATTTGGAAGGTAGGGGTTGGGGGTTGGGAAGAAGTTATCTAAGATAGATGACAATAATTTTACATATGGAAAAAAGCCTAACTAACCAAAGAAAAACTAGTACACAGGGGACAGATAGAGGAGATGCTTTTACCTGAGTAGAGAAGCCTGGGCGGGTGCTAGGAGTCCAAGCTGGGGATGCTCCCTGTGGGGCATTGGAGTGGCGGGAAATCTGAGCCAACATCTGCCCTGCAGAAGCTGATGGCTGGATGATGGTTACAGGAGGGGCCAGACCACTACTTCTAGGAGTGAACAAATAGTGCAGTAAAAGATTAAAAGGATGGGTTTACTACAAAATCTAGGAATCACAGGACAATCTACTGCTATTACTAGGTCCCCTTTATTTCCCTGGGGTTAAGGAAAAGTTGATAACAAAATTTGGAAAAGATGAGAAAAACTGACAGTCACACACCAATCAGGACACACAAAGATGGAACCTATAACATAGCAACAGGACAGGTGCAAAGAAATAGGAGGAAGAAAAGCAGCTTGCCTCATCTTAAGCCCTACAAATTCTACTGCTTTGTCTAAAATAACCAGAGAAAGCTAGGGAAGAATAAAACTTGGATTTAGCAACTGAATGCCTCAGTTGCCCCATAAAGCAGCACATATATAAGGGGCTCACCTGAAATTCTCTGCCGGCCGGGGGGTAGGAGGGAATGTGTTGCCCTGTGAGAATAGCTGTTGGGTGGCAGGGACAGTGCTGGAGGAGATGCCTTTACTCTGATCTGTGGACCAAAAGGAGTAGGGGGAGGGCCAGTCAAGGGGCTGTAGTACATTAGTTCGGCAAGTTCCTATTTACTCATAAGGTATTATGATTAAGTGGGAAGATGTCAGGCAGCAGCAGGCACATCAGTAAGTGATTGGAATGAGAATTTAAAAGGAAAATGAGGAAGAAACATACCCGTATTGATGTTGGAGTAGATTTCGGAAAATCTTGGATCTCTATCCTGGGCAAACAGACCATCTGTCTTCTCGAGGGGCTTGCTGTGTTCTGGCCCTGTGGTTGTCACAGGCTGAACAGAAGTGTGTGGAATACAATGATAAAAATAACCATGAAAGATTTAACATGGCAATTCAATAACCCTAACATTCACATAAAGATGCACATACAATCAAACTGGCACTGGGGGACATTTCTTAAGGAAATGATCATAGTCTTCTTCAAAGACAACGACACCACTTACCTGGGAATGACTGTAGCCAGCCAGTCCATCTCTTGCTGATACCACATCCAGTTCTGTTTGCTGTTGTTGCTGCCTATATATTAAAGGCCAGTAAGGAGAGAAAGAATTTTTTTTTTTTTTAATGTGGGCAAAGGGCTTAAACCAACAAATGCGACTGCAGATGCTCACTCTCTGGACCACTGATCATTAACGAGTCTTCTACCATTTCTTACCTGGATGCCAACTGCCCTGAGCCCATCTCCAAGGGTAAATTAGCTGTGGGACCTAGCTGTGGTCTCTGGATTGTGTTTGACAGTGTAGGCCTTGGCTCCTGGCTGGAGTTCCTGAGAAAACGGAGAGCAGACAGAGCAGAGAAGAAAAAAAGGATCCGACACTGCACATACACCTGTACAGATTCACTTATAAGTGAGGCAATAACTAATAAATTCCCTTTTGAATTTTAATCCTTTAAGTAACTTCAATTCAGCAGCTATTTCATACCATGGGCGACAAGGTACAAACAAAAACTATGTCCTGTAGCACAAGGGTTTATCCTCTTTGGGTTCTAATTTCTTTTAGGTATTCGATACCTATGAGTTTATCTGTATATTGTGGTTTTTTAAAAGCTAAGTAAAAAAATTGACAGTATATATACAAACATTAACAAAGACTCTTTTTGGATAGTGAAAAGTTTTTTCCTTCTCTTCATAGTTTTTCATACTTTCCAAGTTTCTGAAAAAAGTGTTTATTTAAAAATTTTAAGAATTAAACTGGTAGGGAAAACAGTATGTAAAAATAGGGAACACCATTATTTCCAAAAACAAGTTCTTTTTTTTTTTTTTTTAAAGATTTATTTATTTGAGAGAGAGAGTGAGAGAGCGTGAGCATGAGATGGGGGAGGATCAGAGGGAGAAGCAGATTCCCTGTCAAGCAGGAAGCCCGATGCAGGACTCGATTTTGAGACTCCAGGATCATAACCTGAGACAAAGGCAGTTGCTTAACCAACTGAGCCACCCCAGGTGCCCCCAAAACAAGTTCTTAAAAGTACTTAAAATTTCAAAATTTAAACAAAATGGAAACACAATACTAGTTATTCTGTAATATAAAGATGCAAAAACAAAAAGAAACCCTAGGAAACTACAGTGACCACAACCTTATACCTGAGTCCTAAGTAAATACAATTTCTAACTTAATCTACTCTGCTATACTAATCAGATAAGAATTAAACCTTAAAGTCCTAAGAGAAGGAGGACACAGACTCAATGTTGTCACCAGGTATTATTTATACTTGATAATAATTTCTATGCAGATCTTCAAGAGCTAGGCTCAGGGCCAATTCTATATAGATGGATTAAATGGAAAAGAAGTAACCTGACAAATGACATCCACTGGGATTGTATATTAAAAAAAGTAAGAATATGGAGAAACTGGAACCCTCGTTACACTGCTAATGGAAGTGTAAAAGGATACTGAAGCTTTGGAAAATAGTTTGGCAGTTCCTCAAAGTTACCATGTGACCCAGCAATTCCACTCCTAGGTATATCCAACAGAATAAAAACATATCCACATAAAACTAGTACATAAATGTCCATAGCTGCATTCTAAATAGTCAAAAACTAGAAATAACCCAATGTGTATCAACTAATGAATGGATAAAATGTATCCCTGTACAAAGGAATATTACTTGGCAATTAAAAAAAAAAGTACAGATAAATGCTACAACACAGATGACCCTTAAAACATTATACTAAGCAAAAGAGGTCAGTTACAAGGAATCATGTATTGCTATGATTCCATTCATATGAAATGTCCAGAACACACAATTTTAAAGAGACAGAAACTAGATTAGTTGTCATACAGGACTTGGGGAATGAGGAGGATGACTGTTAATGAGTACAGAATTTTTTTAGGGGAAATGATCATGTACTGAGATTAGACTGTACAACTCTGTGACATACTAAAAAATTGTACACTTTAATGGGTGTACTTCATGGCATGTGCAATCTATTGCAAAAACTGGTTTTTACCAAGTTGAGAAAAAAAATCTCAAACAGAAAGGAATCAAGGAATAAAAACTAACAAGAATGGATGTAGGTATGGTCTACAGTAAACTACGGTCCATGAGCAAAATCCAGTCTACTGCCTGTTTTCATAAATAAAAAGTTTGTTGGAACATAGCCATCTTTGTTCATTTCATTTGCTAGGACTGTTTTCACGCTATAATAGCAGAGCTGGATAATTCAGTAGAGATCATATGCCCCACAAAGCTAAGATAATTACTATCTGGCCTTTTACAAAAAAGAGTCTGTAGACACCTGCTCTAGATGAAAATCCTACCAGAAGAGAGCAATAAACTGGTATTTAAATCAATATCGTTTCTAGAAAGGGTTGAAGCATAAACTAGAAACACACACCGTTCACATCTCAGAACTTACTCTCTGAAGTACTATTTGTTAAAACTTTTATTCTAGCTGGATGAACTATCCCAAATCCTATAGTAAGTTGGAAGATGAGGAACTTCAAACTAATGGCTTACTACCACAAAGGTAGGTAAAGCAGAAAAGTAGGAGACAGGCTTAATAAAGCTAAGCAGACTCGGCCCACGAGATGTCCCAACCTTGGAAAAGGCCTTTATGGTACATACTTCACATTGGTGTTGGTACAGATGATGTACTCAATTTCATCTGAGTAAGGGTTCTGGAAAGTAAAGGAGCTGGTTCTCATCCAGAGCCACTCTCGGTTCTTAGACCGGAACCGGAACATGACAGACAGCACCTGGCCTTTTAATTTCACCACCTGAAAAAATTTTCATGCTATCAGTGAAACCCACAAAAAACTTTCTTTAGAATTTTTTTTTTAATTTCCCATTTCTACAAACCTAAGATTTGTGTGATACTGTCCTTGAAGTATCAGTCTCTTTCAAGGTTACTGATGAAACAACATGTAGAATGAAAGCTAAGTGCTAAATAATAAGGAGGTATACTTATTTTTCTTCCCAGAGTCCCAAGCAGCTATCTGACCACTCTAGTCAAAGTCAAACAGGAGTAACAAATTTTTTCCAGGAAAATAAAGACTGTTTCCCCACTTCTTGTGGAAAATCCCTCAAAGATAATGTGGCTTTAGCTTTACAGTCTATTGTAGAAATTTGTAGTTTGATACTGAATAGTTTACATGTTGCTCCTCAATCCTAGGTTTTTCCCCCCAAACCTTGAGAATTTGTTTTCACAGCAGCCATGGAGGTTTCTATAAATAAAAATAAGTTAGCTTTAGCCTTGTTTTGTTTCTATTTTTTAAAATAAAGTAATTTTAGATTATTTAAGTTTCTAGTCTTATGAAACAGAAAATTATCTTTTGAACCTCTCTCCCTAACAATAAATAAGGATTAGTAGCTAACATTTTATAGTTATTATATGTCAATCACTGGGCTACGTTGTTTTTTAATTTTTTTTTAAAGAACATCAATATTTATTTAACATAATAAAAAAGATATGAGATATGAACATTTACATTTTTTTTTTTTTTTAAAGATTTTATTTATTTATTTGACAGAGAGAAATCACAAGTAGATGGAGAGGCAGGCAGAGAGAGAGAGGGAAGCAGGCTCTCTGCTGAGCAGAGAGCCCGATGCGGGACTCGATCCCAGGACTCTGAGATCATGACCTGAGCCGAAGGCAGCGGCTTAACCCACTGAGCCACCCAGGCGCCCCGAACATTTACATTTAAACAATACTAAATAGCCTTTAATTCTTACATGTGCTCACTGTGAAATATATACAGAATGAATACAATTACATTTGTACATAACTAAGTACTGGATTCGAAACCTGCTTACTAAGGTATATATCTATTCCAGTGAAGTATAAGCCCAGTGCTTCAATATACCTAGCCTTTATAAGGTGTTTTTTTTTTTTTTTTTTTTTTTTTTTTAACAAAAAGTGGTAACATTTGTGTTTAAGTGTGGAAATAACTGTGTGGAAATAACTGCTGACATTAAAGCGGACTGAGAATTACAGAAGAAAATGGGATATACTTCACTTAGCAATAATAAAATGGCACATTTTACACACACACTTCTCACAAATCAGGTGTGACACACAGCACTGCAGTAACCAAAATGGAGAAAAAAGGAAAACAAGCTTTGTTGGAAATAACTAAATTTATTACTGAAAAAGAAATATAAATCTAACTAGACTTAAGAAATACCAAAATCAGGAAATCAGCAGCTAAGTAAGTAGTTGGAGACCCTCCATTAAAAAGCACCTTTATTTAAGTACCCTAAAATCATAGCAGCAACTAATGTCAAAATAATAACCTCAAGATTATGTAGAATATACAGGAGTCATTAAAGCTGTTTTGCAACAAACATTTTCTAGAAGTGATAAAATGATACTCTGTGACCAGAAATTGTAAGGTTAGGAATTTCAAGAATTTAAAATACACAGTACAGTATCTTCTCCCACTGCTGAAGGTTCATGTCCTTAGTTCTGAATGGATTCAACAGAAGTCAGAATAGTTTTTCAGAACGGTTTTTCTGAGCCTACACAAACACAAAATGTGATTCTTCTGCAAGCTGCAGCTGAGTGCATGGAACTGGTAATGCTGAAGTTCTAAGAGACAGAGAGACATCTTACTGCCATCATCTAATTTTCTCCAGATGTTGGGTTATTTGCTTTAAATGCATTATCTTAATATTCCCAATAACCCTCTGAATTTAAGTACTGTTATTATACCTATTGTGTAAGAACACTACTGAGGCGCAAAGAGAAATCAGTCTACTACAAAGAACTGCTTCCTAAAGCCAAACCTGTACTGAAATTAAATTCACCACTTATTTTTAGAATCTGGGGCCTGAAAATAACAGTGTTAGTTTATTTTTGGCCTTTTGGCTAAAATCAGGTGCAGTATCTGTTCCTATCATTTTAATATATGACACGTCCTCTATCTGAGGACAATATATTAAATGGATTTTTGGAGCAGGGAGATGGAATAGGAGATTTGCTCCCCATCCACGCCATGCATCAACCTGATATTACAATAACTCCAGGAATGGGGCACTCCCTCGGGGAATACTTAGGTGCCTAAAGCCAGCTCGAGCTGCAGGGGCAACCTGTGTGTATTGGAATGTCTCTGCCTCTGAGTGAGTGCCTGAGCAGATGGCTTGTATCTGGCCTCCTGTAGGGGGAGGTGTGTGTATATATATAAATATATGTACCATGGGTGTCTTACGCTGTACTAGAAGCATGAATGAAGTATGATTATGCCAATGGTAGAAATAGTTTTTGTTCATTTCTCCTTTCTTTTTGTTTCTGTCTTCAGTAATTTCCTCTCCAAGGTTTTGCTTTCTTGTACTTAAGTTGACTATTTTCTGAGTTTCTTAGAAAGATTTATTAAAAAAAAAAAAAAAAAAAAAAGAGTTTACAATTACTAACTCTTGCCTTTTGGCTTCCGGAGCAGTGCCATGCAGAATGGCAAGAACAAGCACCCAACAAAAGGTAGCAAAAAGGAAGCCAAGAAGTAAGCGATCCATTTTCTAAGAAAAACAGGCACAATGTGAAAGCACCAACTTGTTCAACTTGTTCAATATAAGAAAATATTTGAAAAACACTAATCATGAGAATTCAATGAACCAAAATCACATCTGATGGCCTCAGAATCATGTTTTTGAAGTGAGCCTTGCTGATCTGCAGAATGATGAAGCTGCACTTAGAAAACTCAATCTAATTACTGAGGATGTTCAGGGCAAAAACTGCATAATTTCCATGGCATGGATCTTACCTGTGACAAAATGTGCTCTATGGTCAAAAAATGGCAAACAATGACTGAAACTCATAGTAATGTTAAGACTACCAATGGTTACTTGCTTTGCCTATTTTGTTAACAGAATTTTTTTTCAAGATTTATTTATTTGAGAGACCGAGTGCATGCATGCATGCATGCAGGGTGGCAGGGATGGGGAGCAGCAGAGGGAGAGAGAGAATCTCAAGGAGACTCCCAGCTGAGTGAGGAGCCTGACCTGGGGCTCAATTTCACAACCCTGAGATCATGACCTGAGCTGTAATCAAGAGTCAGGCGCTTAACCAAATAAACCACCCAGACGCCCCTATTTTGTGTTGGTTTTACTAAAAAAGGCAACAATCAGATTCAGAAGACCTCCTATGCTCAACATCAACAGGTCTGCCGAATTTGGAAAATGATGATGGAAATCATGACCTAGGAGGTGAAGACAAATGACTTGAAAGAAGTGGTCAATAAGCTGATTCCAGATAGCATCAGAAAAGACACAGAAAAAGCTTACCAATCTGTTTGTCCACTGCACAATGTCTTTGTAACAAAAGGAAAAATGCTGAAGAAGCCCAAGTTTGAACTAGGAAAACTCATGGAGCTTCGCAGTGAAGGTATTAGTTCTGGAAAAGCCACTGGGGATAAGACTAGTACTAAAGTTGAATAAGCTGATTAAGAGCTACTAGCCCAAGAATCTGATTAAAATTCAACATTTAATAAATAACAATCTTATTCGTTTAGAGTTAACTCTTAATGATCTATAAAAGAACCATGAGAGGCGCCTGCGTGGCTGAGTTGTTAAGTGTCTGCCTTCGGCTCATGTCATGATCCCAGGGTTCTGGGATCCAGCCCTGTGTCAGGCTCCTTGCTCAGCGGGAAGCCTGATTCTCCCTCTCCCATTCCCCCTGCTTGTGTTCCCTCTCTCGATGTCTCTCTGTCAAATAAATAAAATCTTTTAAAAAAACAACAACAACCATGAAATGATTATTCCTACCACCACCCACAGTTCAGTGAGTCCTAGAATACTTTAAGCACTTTAAAGAGTCTCTTGGATACAGCTAGATGGATACAGGACAGTTGAGTAGCCAAAGCCAAAATACCTTGGATATTATCCATAGTTTCAAAACACTAGCCCTTTTCTGTTCCTTAAAAATACAGGTTTTGTTTTAAAGGACATAAGATTATGATGCCTGTCACAGTACTCAATCAGTGGTCAATAAATGTTTGAGGAATTAATATAACAACTATTAGATTTGATTAGATTAAAATATTATTCATATCCAAACCATGGGGAAAAGTTACCTGTTGAAAGCTATCTCTTAGAAGCTGCTGGTCTTCAGGATGACAGAATTCTACAATATTCTTTCCTAAGAGTTCCTAAAAGTGAAAAAAGAGGAGTAAGATGGACACTTCTATGATTATCTAACTTTCCTGGCCTATCAGCAAAAGACTTAGATTTTATGTCTCCTGTGTTTAGCCTAGGGTTTATAGTAAGTGTGGGGGGAGAGGAAAAAAAGACAAAACAAAAGAATATAGAATCTGCTAAGCAAATGGCTTCTAAAACATTTCTGTTTTTCAGAATATTATATATTTATTTTAGCTGTATTTTTACACATTTGAGGTCTAATGTACACATAAATTCACTCATTCTAAATCTACAATTTGATGGCCTCTAACATATTTCTACATTATATTTATACATTATTACCACAAATCCAGTTTCAGAACATGTCCACTGCTCCCAAAGTTCTCTTTTGCCTGTTTATAGTCAACATCTGCTCCCAACCTCCTAGTCAACCAGTGACCTCCCTTCTGCTTTAGTGTTGTCTTTCTAGAAATGTCATATGGAATCATATAATATGTAGTCTACTGGGTCTGATTTCTTACATGTAACTTAAGATTTTTGGAGCTCATCTATGTTGCTGCACATAGTAATAGTATATTCCTTTTATTACTCAGCAGTAGTCTAACATGGTTATTTCACAGTTGTGTATCCATTCACTAGTTAATGGACATTTCCAATTTTCCCACTTTGGGGTTACTGTGAATAATACAACTATGAACACCTGTATATAAAACTTCATGTGAACAAAGGTTTCATTTCCCTTGAGTAAATGCTTAGACGTAGAAGTGCTAGATTATAGGATTATGTATACATTTAACTTCTTACAATTTACAAAACTCTTCCATTTTTCCAAAATGTTTTTCTGAAGTGGCTATACTATCTTACAGGTCTGCCAACAATGTCTAACAGTTACAATTTCTCCCCATTCTTACAACACTTTTTGATAATAGTGGACATATAGTGGTATCTCACTGTGCACATTCTAGTGGGCATACAACAGTATCTCACTGTGGTTTTAATTTGCACTTTCCTACTGACTGATGATGACAAGCATCTTTTTTTTTTTTTTAAGATTTTAAATAATCTCTACAACCAACATGGGTTTGAACCTACAACCCCCAAGATCAAGGGTCACATGTTCCATCAACTGAGCCAGCCAGGCGCCCCATGATGAGTATCTTTTTATATGCCATTCATGTTTCCTCTTTGGTGAAATATCTATTCAGATCTTGTGCCCTTTTTATCTTATCTTTTATTTTATCTCAATCAGTTGTAAAAGTTCTTTTGTATATTCTGGTTACAAATCCTTTTTCAGATATATGATTTGCAACATTTTTTCCCCATTTGTGGATGATATTCTCACTTTCTTAATGATGTCCTGTTAAGAGGGTAAATTTTAATTCTCATGAAATCCAACTTATGAGTTTTTTCTTTTGTGAACCATGCTTCTGGTGTCACAGAAGAAAACTTTGTCTAACTCAAGATCACAAAGATAATCTTCTATGGTCTTCTGTAAGTTTTATAACTTTAGCTCTTGTGCATTTATGTTTTTGAGTTGATCTCTGTCTGTGGTATAAGAAAGAGTCTACGTCCTTTGTGTGTGGGGAAATAACCAACTTTTCCATCACCATTGTTGAAAAGAATCTTTTCTCCACTGAATTGTCCTGACATCTTTGTTGAAAGTCAGTTGACCATAAATATGAAAAGAGACTATATTCTGTTCTATTGATCTGTATATCTATCCCTATACAGATATCACACTACCTTGATGACAAAAGCTTTATAACAGGTGTTTAATCAAATCCTGCAAATCCTCCAACTTTGTTCTTTTTCAAGACCTCTTTTTTGCCAACTTCTTCACAGAGCCATAGCCAGAAGTCTCTCCTGGCCATACAGTTTTGAAGGGTTCTATAATGATTTATTGCTCAACTCTGGTATAGCTACCTGCTCTGCTGCATGAGAAATCTCAATAAAATCATAATAACCAGGGCCAAACTTGTGTATTTTGTGGGTTACTATGTACCTAACCTAAGTGATTACAGAAATCATTTAACGATGGTCATACCATTACAATTAATTAAAATGAACTCTCCTGCATTATTATCTGTATTAATATCAACAACAAAAAATAAATACATATCCATGCCCACTGTTCCTATGTGAGAGCTGCCATATTTTTCTAGACTGGATGAATGACATTGGTAAAAACCTGAGAATAAATTAAGCTACAGGAAGAATAGGTTCATCTCTTTTTCTGATCTGGGCCTGATATGTTTTGGCTCTTCTGGAATACACGATTGAATAATCTCAACAAAACCAAGGGAAAACAGGCTTCAGTATCAATGATTTAACAGCTCCAGCTCTTCACCTGTGGTTGGTAGCCAACAGTAGCTACACAGCGATGATCCACAAAAGTGAAGATTCCCTCAATGTTGTGCCGAGAGATGAACTCTGTTGGTTGACAAACATTACTCATATCTGTACAGTTGGGAGAACTAGTTACCTGAAAGTAAGAGATAAAAACAAGATAAAATGACACCATTCTTTTTTTTTTTTTTTTAAAGATTTTTATTTATTTGACAAAGAGAGAGCATAAGCAGGGGGAGCAGCAGAGGGAGAGGGAGAAGCAGGCTCCTTGCCGAGCTGGGAGCCTGATGCGGGACTTGATCCTAGGACCCTGGGATCATGGCCTGAGCTGAAAGCAGAGGCTTAACCATGTGAGCCACCCAGGCACCCTGATACCATTCTTTACAGATACATTTCCCATCTCCTCATGGTCATATATATAGACACGACACTTCAATTTTAGGAATTTCTGAGCTTCCATCTCATCCAAACAGGAAAAAAATGACAATCACAATCAGAGAGGGTAAGAGGGCTAGTTCCACTCCCACATATGTATCCTATACCAACTTTGTGAAAAGATTAAAATTCATTCAACTCAAAACTCACCTACTTTCATTTAGCTAGGCTATGTTTGATTAGAAAATTAGTCCCCAGTAACCAAGAAACTTATCTAATTTTATGAAAAGAATAATTCCACTTTTCTAGTCATAAAACAATAAAATAAAAAGGGGTGCCTGGGTGCCTCAGTGGGTTAAGCCTCTGCCTTCGGCTCAGGTCATGATCTCACGGTCCTAGGATCAAGTCCTGCATCAGGCTCTCTGCTGCGCAGGGAGCCTGCTTCCTTGCTCTTTCTCTCTCTGCCTACTGGTGATCTCTCTCTGTCGAATAAATAAATAAAATCTTTTTTAAAAAATGCAACAAATTGTTATAAATAAATAAATAAATAAATAAATAAAATAAAAATATCTCCCTTCTCCTACAATGCCTGGGTAGCTCAACAGAGTTAAGCATTTGCCTTTGGCTTGGGTCGCAATCCCAGATTCCTGGGACCAAGTCCCACATCAGGCTCCTTGCTTGGCAGAGAACTTGCTTCTTCCTCTGCCTACTGCTCCCCCTGCTTGTGCTCTCTCTCTCCCTCCCTCTCTCTAATAATAAGCAAAATCTTTAAAAAACAGATCTCTCTTCTTCTGTGTAGAAGCAGAAGAAATTAATTACAAAGAGAAAATTCAGCACTATGAAGTTCACAGTATGAAAGATAAGAGGGAAAGATCTCCCTCCCTCTCTTATCCTTTTCAGCTTCTGCTATCCAAGAAGAGAAGCACTGTGAATGTTATGTTCTTCCCAAAATCTGGGGTTTCACAGAACTCATTTGTATGTAGAGAGTAAAAGAAAAATAACATCAACAAGTCCTGAAGGAGAGTTCTTCTCGCTGAAAAGGAATGATACAGGACTTCCAGGGAAGATGGTGGAGTAGGTAAACCCTAAACTTATCTCGCCCCATAGATACAACCAGATAACAGCCGCACTGGTGTAAATAACCCAGAAAAGGAACCAAAGACTTAGAGAACAAACTCTCCACAGCTAAATGCAGAGAAGAGGCCACACTGAAGAGAGTAGGAAGACTAAATGGATACACTAAAAGGACCCGTGGACTGTCCACAGGAAGGAAGAACTCAGTGGGCACAGGGAAGGGAGAGAAACAGACTATCACACCAGGGAGACCCCACAGGGAAGACAAATCCCAATAACATTTGGTTTGAAACCAGAGGGGCTGAATTTCAAGAACTGCTTATCAACAGCAGGGCTTAAAACCTGGAACACTTAAGTATCAGCAGGCTCATGGGAAAGCTGGGAGGGCAAGAGGAAACCAAGTCCCCACCCTTAAAGCGAGAGCACAACAAACAGCCCCATGGAGATACAGCACAGAAGCAGCACTCTGAAAAACACCTGGGGTATAAAGGAGAGAGATCTGTTTACTGATTTCAGAACATGTGCTGGAGAGGCAAGGATCACTGGAAAATTCCTCTAGTACTAAAGGAGCTGGCTAGTGCCATTTTCCTCCGTTAGCACAAACACACTGACATCTGCAGGAGCCAGTATGATACCAACACTCAGTACTTCACTTGCTAACAGCATGCCCCACTAATGCATACACCTGTGGGCATATCCCCGCTAGCCAGGCTGCAACACCAGGTCTCCTCCCATAGCTGACTCCTGCAAACCTTGCTAACATCATGCACCCCACTCCTATGCATTCAGAGCTACTTATATCTGGAAAATGCCTGGTCTGACTGAACTTAAGCCCATAGCATCCCAAGACTGGCCCACTACAATGATCCAGTACAAGGACCAAACCCTGCCCACACTAGACAGAGAGCCATTGCAGATGACTGGACTAAAGGCAAAAGCTGCTCAGCCACAATAGCAAGGCACGCATAACATACATATGAGACACCCCTGGAGCACAACATTCTGATGAACAGGGGACATGGCACTATAGGTCATTACTCTCAAGAGCAGGAGCTGTACCTGAATTTCCTAACACAAAGAAACAAAAGAGTTAGACAAAATGAGGACACAGAGGAATATGTTCCAAATGAAGTAACAGGACAAAATCACAGCAAGAGATGGAAAAAAAACAGAGATAAGTAATATGCCTGATGTAGACTTTAAAGTACAGAGGACTTGAGAAGAGAATGAAGGACCTCAGTGAGATCCTTAAAAGAGACAGGAAAACATAAAAGAACCAATCAGAGATTTAAAAAAAAAAAAAAACCCCAAAACAAAAACTCAGTAACTAAAATTAAAAACACAGGGGTGCCTGGGTGGCTTAGTCATTGGGCATCTGCCTTCAGCTCAGGTCATGGTCCCAGGGTCCTGGGATGGAGCTCCACATCATTGGGCTCCCTGCTCAGCAGGAGGCCTGCTTCTCCCTCTCCCACTCCCTCTGCTTGTCTTCCCACTCTTGCCATTTCTCTCTCAAATAAATGGATAAATCTTAAAAAAGCAAATTAAATTCAAAATACACTAGATGGAATGAATAGTAGACTAGAGGAAACAAAAGAACAGATCAGCAAGCTGGAGGACAGAATGATGGGAAGCAATTAAGCATGCCTGAGAGTGAGGGAGAGAAGGAAAGATATAAAAATGAAAACAGACTTAGGGAACTCAGTGATGCCAGCAAGCATAAGAAAATTCAATTATAGGGATCCCAGGAGAAGAGAGGGGAAAAGGGGGCAGAAAATTTATTTGAATAAGGAATAGCCGACAATTTCCCCAATCTGGGGAAGGAAACAGAAATCCAGATCCAGAAGGCACAAAGAGTCCCCAACAAAATCAACCTAGGGACGTCTACTCCAAGACATACAATAATTAAACTGGTAAAAAGAAGAGATAAAGAGAGAATTTTAAGGGGCGCCTGGGTGACTCAGTGGGTTAAAGCCCCTGCCTTCGGGTCAGGTCATGATCCCAGGGTCCTGGGATCGAGCCCCGCATCGGGCTCTCTGCTCAGCGGGGAGCCTGCTTCCTCCTCTCTCTCTCTGCCTGCCTCTCTGCCTACTTGTAATTTCTGTCTGTCAAATAAATAAATAAATCCTAAAAAAAAAAAAAAAGAGAGAGAGAGAGAATTTTAAAAGCATAAAGAGGGGTGCCTGTGTGGCTCAGTGATTAAGCATCTGCCTTCGGCTCAGGTCATGATCCCGGGGTCCTGGCATCGAACCCCTAACTGGGCTCCATGCTTCTCTCTCCCCCACTCCCCCTACTTGTGTTCCCTCTCATTGTCTCTCTCTGTGTCAAATAAATAAATAAAATCTTTTTTAAAAAAAATAAATGAAAGCAGAAAGTAGAAAAACAGTTACATACAAGGGAAAACCTTAAGGTAATCAGTAGATTTCTCAGAAGAAACTTCCCAGGACAGAAGGAGTAGCATGATATATTCAAAGTGCTGAAAGAAGAAAGCCTGTAGCCAAGCATGCTCTATCCAGCAAGGCTATTATTCACAACAGAAGGACAGATAAAGTTTCCCATACAAGCAAGAGTTATAGAAATTCATGACCACTAAACCAATCCTGTAAGAAATGTTAAAGGGAACTCTTTGAGACAGTAAGTAGGAGTAAGAAAAGTAGGAAAAACAAAACCAGCAAAATGAAGTATGTTTATAAAAATCAGTCAAGGAATTCACAAAATAAAAGGCTGCAAAGTATGACACCAATATACCTAAAACGTGAAGAGAAGAGGAATAAAGAATGAGTTCAAACGTAAGTGACCATGAATTTAACATAAACTGCCATATGCTTAACACAAACCTAATGGTAACCACAAATTAAACCAGTAAAAAAGTAAAGAGAAAGATGGGACGCCTCAGTGGCTCAGTCAGTTAAGCATCTGCCTTCAGCTCAGGTTATGATCCCAGGGTCCTAGGACTGAGCCCTGCACTGGACTCCCTGTTCCACAGGGAGTTTGCTTCTCCCTCTCCCTCTGCCCCTGCTTATATTCTCTCTCTTGCATATGACACCTGGAGCTCATCACAAACGCCCTCCTTAACACCCATCACTCATTTGACTCAACCCCCCACCTAAGAGTACACTTCTGATGAGCACTGAGTAATGTGTAGTCATCTTGAATCAACAGGCACCTGGATGACTCAGCTGGTTAAGCATCTCTTGATTTCAGCTCAGGTCATCATCTAGGATGTGAGATCAAGCCCCACACTGGGCTCCGTGCTGGGTGTAGAGCACATAGCTTAAGATTCTCTCTCTCGGGTGCCTGGGTGGCTCAGTGGGTTAAGCCGCTGCCTTCGGCTCAGGTCATGATCTCAGGGTCCTGGGATCGAGTCCCGCATTGGGTTCTCTGCTCCACGGGGAGCCTGCTTCCTCCTCTCTCTCTCTCTGCCTGCCTCTCTGCCTACTTGTGATCTCTCTGTGTCAAATGAATAAATAAAATCTTTAAAAAAAAAAAAAAGATTCTCTCTCTCCCTCTGCCCTTTCACCCCACATCTGTCTCTCTCTTAAAAAAAAAAATAAATAAATAAAAAGAATTGCTAAATCACTATATTGTACACCTCATATAACTAATATGCTAATAAATCAATATGACACCATATGTTAACTACACTGGAATTAAAATTTTTAAAAATGTGTAAGAAGATTTTTAAAAAGAAAGGAAGAAAAGAAAGTAGATGATATAGATGTGGAAAATTCATACTTACCTGCAGTCTGCCAATGGCCACTAAGCAAAATTTGCTCCCCTGGCCTGCCTCTGGATCATCATCTGGGAGGGAGACACCTTCAGGAAGGTGAAATTAAAAGGTTTAAGAGGGATCTCAAACTCAACTGCCTTCAATTCAGATAGAAAAAGATTTAAAATACATGTAGGTATGAAGAGACTAGGTATAAAATAACAGAGTGCTGAATTACTCTGCACAGAACAACTGCACAGAACTTACCATATATGCCAGATACTGTTTAAAGTATTTTTACATGTATTAATTCATATATTTTAGCCATATTAATTGTAATAAACTATAGAGTACAAGTCCCACTCAAAGTATTCTAAAAAACTGTACTGGTCAAACCAAACATATGGAGACAGTCATTTATTCTAGGACTAATACCGTAGGCAGGCAACAGATGTCTTGCCCACCTTGTGTTTTAAAATAAGCAAACAACTAAAAATGAAATTAAACCAACATCAAAAGCTAGTTACTTATGTCCTTTGGAAAAGAGAGAAGCCAAAGTTTCAATGTTTTTGTGGAAAAGGAAGAAGGCTGCATTTTCTCTCTAGTCTTTGCATATATAGTCTTTTTACCAAGAAAAATATTATTTGAGAGCAATACAGAAGTATAAAAGACCATGTATAATATGGCAAATGTATGGTTTATTCAGTATATAAACTAAAAGGCTCAAATGTCACTACACTTAAAATTAATTTTTCTGAATTACATTTAATTACCATTTATTGAGTGCATATATATGCCAGCCACTGGGCTAAGTGCTTTTCTTACATTAACTCTAATCTTCAAAATAACTCTATGTGGGATATATTACCTCCAAATTATAGATGAGAAAACTGAGGGGTTCTTTTTATACAGGTCAAATGTCTTACCCTAAGTTATACCATTAGTAAGTAACAATGCCAGAATCAAACCCAGGTTTTTTTTATACAAAGTTTGATTTCTTCCCCAAATATACCACCTTGCCTCCTTCTGTCTTAGTTTCCCTCTCCCTACAATCCCATTTCCCCATTACACCCATCTAGCAGCAAAGTAATAAAGTTGCTAAGATCTGGAAATTCTGACAAAACAGTTTAAAAGGCTGATTCCTGCACTCAACCACCCTTCTCACATTTTCTATTTGACTTCAAGTTCTAGCTAAGCGAATGTGCTCACATCTTGATTTGAGGCCTTTAAAGAGAATATCCCACTTATAAGTTACTACTATTAAGTCATTTCCCTCTTCTCCCTCCAAGTAATGCTTCTACTTTAAAAAGCTTTCCCAAATTAACTGCACTCAATGCCAACTGTTTCTTTGCACAAAAAACTTAGAAAATTGGTATTCAGTATATATTATTATAAGTCTGCATGTTGAAAAATTGCATTCTGTGATACCGCCAACACTGAATCATTTTTAAGTCTGAGTAATCCATCTCCCCAGCTGTAATATACAGGAGGGGCAGGAGCCTGCTTTTTCTTTGTTATTTTCTTACAGTTTATACCACAGTACATTTTGCATACCAGGTACATGATAAATGTTAGCTAACTCAGACTCTGTGACAAACCTGCTGCACCATGGGAGAAATTCAACTTTCCTACCTGCTGGGGGCCAGGCCTTGATGTAGCCTGTGCAGTGGACCACCACAAAGTGAGGTTCCCCATCCTTCACAGAGCCAAGTCCATTCCTAGAAGAAGTACATGTGTGAGGAGAAAACCCTACCCAGTAACATTTAAAAGGCAATGCTGGCTTAGTACCTTTAACTTTAGGCTCTTGGATGTTTAGAAAACTGGTCACTTTTTGATCTCTCCCACCCAAAAGTGACCACCATATTTCTGACCCTTGCCAAAGTAAAGAAACAGAAAGGTAGTGTAGCAGAAAGAAAGTTGGTAAAGTGGTAGGGCAACTTCTTCAAACAAGATAAGCAAAGGAGGCTGTAAAAGTTTAGGAAAATATTGCCCCCTCTCCCCCCCAAAAAAGTAACTGGAAAGTAAAGGATGAAGGTGAGGGCTGTTGAAAGAAGTACTACAGTAAGATGGCTGAAAAGGTGATGATCTCTACAGGTATTTGGCCATCCCTTTGGTTTTTCACTGTTCAGGACCTCACCTGCATCTGTTCCTCACAAAGCTCAATCTATTCATGGAGACTGGGTCCACTGAGCTACTGCCACACCTGTTTCAAAGAACAGAGAGATTAAAAGCAATTAAGCTGTGCTATTAAAGAACTTTCCATCCACTAAGAGCCAGAAAAAGGGGCTCTGGATTAGACACAGAAGGATAAAGAAGTCGGGCCTGATATTTCTAAAACTTGTATTTCTAAAACTGTCCAGAATTTGAAGTTCAAAATATTCCACATAATCTTCAAATGCAGACATTCTCTACACTGTGGTCAGTATACTTTTTGTGTAAAGGACCAGAGGCTAAATATTTCAGCTTTTGTGGGTCATACAATCTGTTGCAATGAGCCATCAGAGCATGAAAACAGATATAGGCAACACATAAACAAATGCACATTGCTATGTTCCTATAAAGCTTTATTTACAAATACAAATATTTACAACCACAAACAAAGAGTTGTGGTCTGCAGATTCCTGTTCTATACCACAACCCAATCTATTTGCCACACACTTCTTTATTATTTATCTTGCTCTTTTCTATGTCTCTACATAGGTCGTGTCCACATATTGGAACATTCTCCCACCCTCTCTACCTTCCTTATCTCATTTCTTTAAAATAATGGCTAAAACTTACCCAGAGTTTAATATATACTGTATACTATTCTAAGCATCTTTACAAATATTTATTACCTCATGGTTTTAACAACTTTGTGAGGTTCTCAATTCCCAATATTAGACAAAACCACAACACAAAGTAGTCATGTAATCAGCTCAAGGTCTCAGAAGATAGTAGGTATTAGTCCAGGTTCAGAAGTTACTCTAAATCAGTAAGCCATATAATATTAAATTCTGTAACTCTCTCAGGAAACCTTTCTTAATGTCCTACTCATCATTTCTAAAAAACATCCTCTCAGTGCAATGTAGGCAATTTCCACTGTACAACCTGAACTTATTTGTGACTTTAAGAGGTATCTTTCCTGCCTGTGTAGAATGTACCACCATACTTTCTTCAGAATACTAAAAAAGTATAATTTACAATTATAAACACTAAATATTAAGTGAAAGATGTAAGAAAGTATCAATACTCTGTGAAAAAAAGAAAAATGCAGAAATGTTCTGAGTAGGTGGATGCTGCCTTGTGAAATACTGGGAAAAAATACAGGTTTTGGAATCCAACTACTCTGGATTAAAATAAAATCCTATGCCAGACATTACCTCTGTAATCCTGGGAAGTTAATTTTGAATCTTTTTTTAACAGCAGAATAGTAACCATGAACTCAACCCCAAAGAACAGATGTGGGAAATGTGATGACAGCCAAGTCTCTTATAATATGTGGCATAGGAGTTGTTCATTAAACTTTAGTTCCCTTATCAAACACTTCATTCTGTTATAATTCATGTGGGTCTTGACAGTTAAATTTAATCCAATTAGAGCTCAGATTTAAAAGGTTAACTCCCGGGGTGCCTGGGTGGCTCAGTGGGTTAAAGCCTCTGCTTTCAGCTCAGGTCATGATCCCAGGGTCCTGGGATCGAGCCCCACATGGGGCTCTCTGCTCAGCAGGGAGCCTGCTTCCACCTCTCTCTCTCTCTGCCTGTCTTTCTGCCTGTGATCTGTCAAATAAATAAATAAAATCTTAAAAAAAAAAATGTTAACTCCCCTAACCAGAAATCAAACGCCCTGCTCTTAATTTTTCTTAATTCTTAATTTTAAGTTAAATTAAGTCTTAATTTTTCTTAAGTTTCTTAAGTCCTCAGCCTGACACTCACCTCATACGGCAAATAAATGATCTCCTTGAGCCCATACACATCCTCATGGATGACTGTTGACCTTCCTTTTTCACTGTTCCAGTCTTCAGATCAAGTATACGCCCTGAAAAATGATGTGAAAAACAGTCTGAACTGTGTTCTTGTATGTGGTGAAAAGGGGACAGGAGAGACACTGGAGGCCAAGATAAATAAGTATCCTGTTCATGCCCTTCAATCTCCTTGCTTATAAAAGAACAGGCCAAGTAGGGGAAGGATTTTTTTCAAGTCCAAAAATACCTCAAACTCCATCAATGAATGTTATTCTTAAATTCAAAGGCAGCACTGGAGATAACCTTGTGTAAGGAAGAAAGCTGGAAGTGGAAAGTAGTGTTGGCAAGTAAGAGACCAGGCTATATTCTTGGATCTCATTTTTATACACATGCACATACACATGTGTACACACATGCACACTGAGGGAATGTCATTGTTTAAAAACAAATAATTTCATATGCCATACTAACACAATACCTATCTCCAGCCAAAACTGTTCCTCCTTTTATTATATAGAAACTAATGGCAAGGGCATCTGGGTGGCTCTGAAGCATCTGCCTTCAGCTCAGGTCATGATCCCAGGGTCCTAGGATCAAAGTCCTCATCAGGCTCCCTGCTCCCTCCTCTACCTCCCTCCGCTGTTTGCCCTGCTGTGTGCTCTGTCAAAGAAATAAATAAAATCTTTATTAAAAAAAAAGAAAAAAGAAAGAAAAAAACGAATGGCAACTTTTGAGAAAAGGAACTAGAAACATGAAATCCATAAAGACCTAAAAGAAGGGAAAACTAAAACACAATTAACAAAGGCAAAATCTTGCCATTTGCAATGACATGGATGAAATTAGATGGGGTTATGCTAAGCGAAGTAAGTCAGAGAAAGACAATCATCATATGATCTCACTCATATGTGGAATTTAAGAAACAAAACAGGATCACAAGGAAAGATAGGAAACAAAAAATGACAAAATCAGAGAGGGAGACAAACCATTAAGACACTTAATCACAGGAAACAAACTGAGGGCTGCTGGAGGCGGGGGAGGGGATGGGGTAACTGGGTGATGGACATTAAGAATGGCAGTGAGGGACGTTTGGGTGGCTCAGTTCTTAAGCGTCTGCCTTCGGCTCCGGTTATGATCGCAGGGTCCTGGGATTGAGCCCTGCCATCAGGCTCTCTGCTTGGTGGGAAGCCTGCTTCTCCCTCTCCCACTCCCCCTGCTTGGGTTCCCTCTCTCACTGTGTCTCTCTGTGTCAAATAAATAAATAAAATCTTTAAAAAAAATAAAGAAGGGCAGTGATATGAGCAATGGGCATTGTATAAGACTGATGAATCATTGACCTAGAGGTAGACCTCTGAAACCAGTAATACATCATGTTAATTAACTGAATTTAATTAATGGACTTTCTTATATTTAATTACAAGTTTTTAGAAGATTTAGCTTATTTATCTGAGAGAGAGGGAGAGAAGGCGTGCACACTGAGTGTGTGTGTGTATACACGTGTACACAGGAAGACGCAGAAGAAGGACACAGAGAATCTCAAATAGATTCTAGCTTAGCATGGAGCCTGACATGGAGCTCAATTCCAAAACTCTAAAATCACAACCAGAGTCAAAACCAAGAGTTGAGACACTCAACCAACTGAATCACCCAGGCCCCCCTTAATTACCAGTTTTTAATACAACTTTTTTTTTTTTTTAAAGATTTTATTTATTTATTTGACAGAGAGAGATCACAAGTAGGCAGAGAGGCAGGCAGAGAGAGAGAGAGGAGGAAACAGGCTCCCTGCTGAGCAGAGAGCCCGATGCAGGACTTGATCCCAGGACCCTGAGATCATGACCTGAGCCGAAGGCAGCGGCTTAACCCACTGAGCCACCCAGGCGCCCTTAATTACCAGTTTTGATCTGCTTTCACTTTAAATTTTTTTTTCCAGAGTTGCTTAAGAAGCAGACGTGTTTCTTCTAGCCAAACTCTGGCAAAAGTACTGAAGAGCATTAAAATAGGGGGAAGGGAAGAAAAAAAGAAAGAAAGAAAGAAAGAAAAATAAGACAAAAAATAGTATAGATACAAAAAAACCCACAATAGTAACAACAACTTATATACTGATAGAGGTGCCTGGGTGGCTCAGTTGTTAAGCGTCTGCCTTGGGCTCAGGTCATGCTCCCAGGTCCTGGCATGGAGCCCCAAATCATCGGGCTCCCTGCTCAGTGGGAAGCCAGCTTCTCCCTCTCTCACTCTCCTGGCTTTGTGTTCCCTCTCTTGCTATGTCTCTGTCAAATAAATAAATAAAATCGTAAAAAAAAAAAACCTTATATACTGATAACCACTCCCCTCTAAAATAAATATCTATTAAATAGAATCCAGTATTAAAGCCAAAGATATGCAGAAACAGGTAGGAAAAAATACCAGGTAATTACCCATACAAATTAGACAGAAACATGGATAATTTAATTCTTTTAGAATGGGAAAAAAATTCATTGTAGATTTGGTTTTTACTGTTTTGTTTACAGTAATAAATTTTTATATGCACGCTGTCATAAAAAAAATTTTCTAAGAATAACTACAAATTATATTATCTGCATGTGGATAGAAAAAAATGATTATATCCATTATGGGAGAACATTCTAGAGGCCCTGCCAGAGTTAATGAACAAAGTGAAGAGCTAAAACACCTCTTCTGTTTCAGGGAAAAAAGAAAAGGCTTCCCATTCATTTTCCATCCACATAATTCATACCTGTCAGGGCATTTTCCGAGGTGGAAAGCTGCTCACGAAGTTTGTCCACATCATCTGGATGCACCTGATCATAGAGTGTGCTACCAAACCATTCAGACTGTGGCTGGTTCAAAACTGGGGTCACTGAGTCAGAGACATAAACCACCCGGCCTGTCTCACATGAGACAATAAACAGAAAGCCATCTGCTGCCTCCAAGATCAAATGTTTGAGTTCCTGCCCAAGGAAGAAAAATAAGTTAATACTGAACTCTTAAAAGCCAAGTATTATTCATGGAAACAAGTAAGACATTTCAGGCCTTATGCACATCTCCATAAGCAATTGCTGGCTCCTACCTGATCCACAGCCCCAGCTATGCAGGCTAAACGTAACTGCCTTCACGACAGTTTTTTTTAAATAGATATTTCTTCAATCTCTCTATGTCACTATTTACCTCTTCCCCTTCATCTCAGGACTCAAGATGGGGAATAAAGAAGTTTCCCACTAACAAAATTTAGTCCTTGATCTTACACCCTCTGGTCTCTTTTTAGGATCCTGCTCTACAAATACTCCCATTTTCACTCTCTCTCCCCTCAGATCTATAAATATGATCAGGTTTTCTCACTTGTATACAAATCTTCCCTCCATTTTGCCCAACTCATCCCTATTTCAGTGCCAAGTTTATATTAAAAGTAATGTTATATTCACTGGTTCTATTCTCTTACCTTTCACGTATTCCTCAATCCCACTATAATTGTCATTCTAAACCATTCATATTGTTTTTAGCAGGTTAACAATACTCTCCTGACTGCCAATTCAAGTCCCCTTTCCTGGGTCTTTATTATGTTACTCTATCTCTCTCCAGAATCTGGTAATGTTGTCCATTCCATCCTTTTATTTTCCTCTAGCTTCTATGACACCATCCCCCAATTTCTGCTGCCCTTCTAAATGCCCCTTCTCTGCTTCAGGTACCCTTCCCTTTGTTCAAATCTTAAGTATAGATATTTCCAAGGTTCTATCTTAAGTTCTCTTCTCTATTTATACCATACTCTCTGAGAAATTATATCCACTTCTTCCTGCTATGAAATGATGCCCAAGTCTGTATCTCTAGACTCCCCTAATCTCTTTTTTTAACAGACCTAAATTCCAACCAACTCTTAAACATTTCCAATTTAGACATTCTACCAGCAACTCAATTTCAACATCTCAAAACTGGTCATATTTCCCCCTCCAAAAAACAATCCTTTGTGCTCTTCTAGCATTTCCTTCCTTGATTAACAGTATCACCTTCCTCTCAGGCTACAAGACTCAAAATCTAATTACTCTGTCTCATGCTCCAGTGATAACTGTTTTATCAATTCTATTTCCAATACTAGATCATCGTCCTAGTCATCTTATGCCAAGACAAAGGAAATGCTTTCCTTGCATTCATTCTCCCAAATCCAGGCTTAAAATGCTCTATACCAACTAACACAATTTTGAGGGAGAGAGATGGGAGAGGGGCAGAAGAGAAGGACAATTCCAAACAGACTCAATGCCCAGCGCAGAGCCCAACTTGGGGCTCAATCTTATGACTCAGAGACCCTGACCTGAGCCAAAATCAAGAGTTGGGACACTGATTGAGCCACCCAGGTACCCTATTGCCTAAAAATTAATATCTAAATTCTATAACATAACACCTAAGTATTCCATGATCAGGTCCCAGCCTACTTCCCTATTATCATCTCCCAAGGCTTGCTAAACTATTTCATTTGCCTTGAATAATCCAATCATTCTCACTAGGTATTTGCTCAAATTATTCACAATATTTATGACACTAATCCCTTACCTTGTTCATGTTTATACTTCTACAGGACTTTAATACTGCACCTCTATGACAGAACTAATTGTGTGCTCATACTTTATTTATTTACGTGTCTCTTTCCACTAGTGACTCTCTCCTATCTCTGTTCTTCTCATAGCACAAAGCATCTGGTTAGCCCACAAAAGGTGCATAAACTAGAGCCTGTTCAATCAGTATTTCTATGTATATTGTTAGATTAACTGATTAACTATTTAAAGTACATACATATAAAATTTATGCTATGTGTGTTTTCATATAGACACTCCTATCTGGAAAATTCTTACTGCTTTTTTCCGAACCACATCCCTTTCCTTCTACTCCTCTGAATAAAAAGGTGACATTATAGGTTAATTTTTTCTTCCTTATATTGCTTGTATCTTCCGAATTTTTCTGCATTAACCATGTGTTATTGTTAATAATCGAAACAGAACATGTCTTTCTTACTCTTAGAAGTCTTTGCTAACCATCCCCACTCAAACCTGGTCATTCTATTCACATTAGCCATCCCTCCACTATATATTTATCTAGTCCCATATAAATTACTAAGTCTTATTTTTTTAAAGATTTTATTTATTTACTTGACAGAGATCACAAGTAGGCAGAGAGGCAGGCAGAGAGAAAGAGAGAGAGAGAGAGAGAGGAGGAAACAGGCTCCCTGCTGAGCAGAGAGCCTGATGTGGGGCTTGATCCCAGGACCCTGGGATCATGACCTGAGCCAAAGGCAGAGGCTTTAACCCACTGAACCACCCAGGTGCCCCTAAAATTAGTAAGTTTTAAAGAAAGGTTATTTCTCAGGGTACCTGCATGGCTCAGTCAGTTGAATGTACAACTATTGGTTTCAGCTCATGTCATGATTTCAAGGGTCAGGAGATCCAGTTCCACACTGGGCTCCAGCTCAATGGGGAGTCTGCTTGAAATTCTCTCCTTCTCCTTCTACCCCTCCCCCCACTCATATTTTCTCTCTCTCTCTCTAAATTTAAAAAATCATTTTAAAAAGGTTATTTCTTGGGATGCCTGGGTGGCTCAGTTGGTTAAGCAGCTGCCTTCAGCTCAGGTCATGATCCCAGCGTCCTGGGATCGAGTCCCACATCGGGATCCTTGCTCCACAGGGAGCCTGCTTCTCCCTCTGACTCTGCCTTCCACTCTGTCTGCCTGTGCTCGCTCTCACTCGCTCTCTCTCTGACAAATAAATAAATAAAATCTTTAAAAAAAAAAAAAAAAGGTTATTTCTTCTCTGTATGCATTTTCCTCTAATTTTTCACTTGTGTGTATCAGCCACTCAAAAATACATATTCAGACTGATTTCCACTCACATATTCATATTCAGATTAAGTTCTTGAGAAGCTAGAAATGTTTTTGCCTTCCCTGTTTTTCTCATTACATGTAACAGAACACATCTCTAAGGAACGATGACTGCCTAATGTTAGACTCCTTCTATCACTAAAACTGTAAGCTGCTTCAAGAATAAGAAATCTATTTTTTCCATCTTCTAAAACCCTAAAGGCAACAAAGAGAACTATTTCCATAGGACACAGTCATCTCTTCTTCCTACAAGTCTACTCTTATTTCACCTTATAGGCTACATTCATGAGTGAAGTTTAAAATACATATAAGCTTTGGGACACCTGGGTGGCTCAGTTGGTTAAATGTCTGACTTCAGCTCAGGTAATGATCCCAAGTCCTGGAATTGAACTGCATTGGGGCTGGGGGGTGGGGGAGAGGTGGGGAGGTAGAATCCCTGCTCAGCAGGGAGTCTACTCTTCCTCGTTTGTGCACACATGGTCTCTCCAAATAAATAAAATAAAATACCTATAAGCTTGCTAAATAATTTGCACAAGTATTCTGCAATTCTCACTGTTTGAATACTAATGAATATTATAGCCAGGAATTGAAACTACTTTCCCATGGTGTGAATTTCTCCTTAACAACTGAATTCTTGTACTTTAAGCAATCTACAGACTCAGCTTGGCTCTGTCTTTCAATATAAGGCACTAGTTAGAATTATGGTCATCTAGGGGCCTGGGTGACTCAGTCAGTTGAGTGTCTGCTTTCAGCTCAGGTCATTATCTTGGGGTCCTGGGACTGAGCCCGGCGTCAGGCTCTCTGCCTGGCAGGAGTCTACTTTTTCTCCCTCTCTGCCTGCCTCTCTGCCTATTTGTGATCTCTGTCAAATAAATAAATTAAAAAGAAAAAAGAATTATGGTCATATACCCCCAAAAGATCAAAATTTTTAACAGATTCTAGACTATCTCAGATTGTACATCCCAGAGACCTGATCAGTGAGGAAAGAAGGCTTGTAGGTGCCATCAGTGGATGTATTCCCAGTTCCTCGCAAGGACTTCATATGAGAAACTGCCATGCGTAAGATGGTTAGCTTGTCTGGTTTTCGAGCCAGGGCACTACAGGTGGGCACCATGTCTGACAGTTCTGTGATGTAGGCTGTCATCTTGTTCCGTCGCCGCCGTTCAATTTCACTATGATTTTCCCTGCGTGGAGAGAGAAGCCCCATCCAGTGGTCACAGCTGGCCATTTGGGAGCAGGGAAGAGTGATATAAATACGGAGAAAGCTGCTGAAGAAATGTAGTTGTTTGATTTAGGAGGGCTTAAGTCTCAGAGGGTAGTGTCAAGTTTGCCAACATTCTCATGCAGAACAAGCATGGAATAGAAACCAACAAGGCAGAGAATAACCAGATACCAGCAATTCTCCCTATGTAAACTGGAAACTTCACTTCCTATGTAAATTACCACTCCCCCAAATAAAAGAAAAGAAAAAGTGTTTTAAGAAGTGATAGTCTTAAAAGATGTTGATTTTATTCACTTTAGTTCCCGAGAGACAAATAATCTTGGCTTGGCTGACTCCATGTTTACTAATTCAACTTTTTAAGGCTGAAAATAAAGTGACTAGTTTTTTCCAACCCAAGTATAGTGTTCCACAGCTGATAAAATAACTGATAGTACACTTTCCTTTGGTCTATAAAATGTTGCCTGTTCCAAGCTTCTCTCTTACTCTTAACACTGGAAGGAAGAACTGGAAGATTCTGAAGTTTTACTCATCTCATTAATAAAGTCCTACCTTCTCTATTTGGATGTGGTGCTAGTATACTGAGCTCAAGAGATTTTAAGATATCATCTAGCAGAGGTCACTTCTGGGTCCCCCACTGGAGCAAAATGAATTGGAGAATAAAAGTGGAGTGGGGAGGAAAAGTCCTGAAAACACACAATTTGGATCTCAACAGGGTAAGTGGATCACATCTCCAGTGCTGATTTCCTCAATATCAGAACGAAATCTTATCATTGCTAAAAATAATAATCCAGTAGTTTTCAAGCTGGATTTCTGAAAAGCCCCAGAGTTCCTAAGTGTCTTCCACAGGGATGCATCAAAGAGAGAACCAAACAATGTGCTGCATTTCTGCTTCTCCTTGAGCAGCTTTTGCTTTATCCTTTTTATTTGCTTCCATTACCACTTAAGGGTCCTACCAGAATAAAAGTTATTTGTCAAAACAAAAAAGAAAAGTAAAAACAACTGGTCTAACATAAATCTATGAGAAGAGCAAACAAAGGTTAAGAAGTTAACTAAATGACTTTCCCAAAGGCAGCACTCACTCCCAATTAATGAAATGGTTTTCCCACCATACCATACAATATCAGCTTTCTGAAAAGTTAAAGAGTTAGCAGGAAATGACAACAAAATGAGCTTGTGGTCCTGCTGAAAAAGGTAATGAGGTAGGGGAGAAAGTAGTAAAAACACATATTGGTATCAATGATCTATCTCTGAGTGGTCCCAAATCACAGAAGCCAGAAAACAGAAAAATTTAGGTATATCATTACTATCCTAATATTTCTACCTTAGTGATGACAGTCTCCAAAGAGAGCTCTAGAGTCTCCTTTCCAAAGGCAAAAAGGTCTTACCACATAAGTCCGTATTTTAACATTCTACTTTCAAACTTAAAGCACCCATCTTCCTAGTATCTAACAGACTTCTGACACTAAAATCCAGAAGGCTGCTTTTTTAAAAAGCCGTATCATGGGTGCTAAAACTTTTCTGGGAAACCACAAAAGATTCAATCACCAAAGCAAGACCAGTACTGCTATGACACAGTAATCAAGCCTATGAGTCTACACAGGAAGATAAAAGGTATGCTTTCTAGAGAGGTATAGAATAAATGCTAAGGCCTAAATAGTGGGAACCAACTGCAAACATAGATATACTTATTAGTCTTCTGATAAAAAAGTATGCCCCTGTTAAAGCACCAACTGGCACCACTGCCCTGCTTCTAAAGCCTTTTATTCTGTGAAACAGTGCTGAGATAAAGAAAGAAAGAGAAACTATAAAACTAATAGCAATTTCTTAAATTCCTTAGTAAATCCCTCAACTCACCCACTTTCTGATGGGGGAGGCCAAAGTTCCTGTTACACACAAACTTCTAAAAAATCTTGTCCTCTCTTGCCACAGATAAGGAAAAACACAAAGAGAAGGGGGAAGAAAAGAGCAGAGTAAGAAAAAGGAAAAAGCAGTATCATCTGCTTCATCATGCTTAAAGACACTGTTCTCCTACCTGGCGAGTCTCTCTTTATCCGCAGAGCTCTGCTCATCATCCGACCTAAAAATAGAATTAATGAACTAAGCTAAAATTAAAATAAAAAGAAAGAAAAAAATAAAGATGGATGGATGGATAGACTGATGGAAGGAAGTAGAGAGGAGAAAGGAACGAAAAAAGGAGATAGAACAAAACAGATGCAGAGAAGGGAAAATTAAAACATGGACAGAAATCTTGCTCATAACTTTACAAAGCCATTTGTTAGGATAAAGAAAAAGTAACTTACAGGACAAAGGTTGACATAAAAGCAAGGCCAATATTCATTATAAATTAATGTAGTCTGAACACAGAAAGTATTTTGCCAATCAATCTCTGTAGAGACCAACAATAAATAGTTTGAACAAGAACCAAACAAGAGAATATATTCTCACACATTGCTCCCAATCTGGAAATATAGTGATACCCACATATGTTATTCTTTTTTTATTTTTTTAAGATTTATTTATTTGAGGTGGGGGGAAGATGCAGGAGGGAGAAGGAGAATAGCACAGAGCCTGACACAGGGCTCGATCCCATAACCCCGAGATCATGAATGAAGAGTCAGCCATTTAGCCAACTGAACCACCCAGGTGCCCCCACATATGCTATCCTATAATGAAAAAAAAAATCAAAGAGTAAATCATGATAAGAATGTCAAATTATCACAAATACAATCTCTCTGTAACATGCAGACACACACATGCACTCACAGACAACATAACTGAAATTATATAAATAAAACTTAAGAATTAGATTTCTGGCACATCCCCTATCATTGGTTTGATACTGAAGTAGTAAATTTCTATTTATTCACTCTCCCATTTCTTTGCAGTAAAGCCCTAAAACTACTGAATCCCCAGTGCCAACTCCCCCTCCCCTGGAGGGGGCTACAAAGGATTACCACTAAATTTTTCTGGAAGACTGAAAATTGTAAGAGTGGGTGGCAACTAAAGAAACATCAAGGTGTTGGTAGGCCAGTATATCAGTATCAATTCCATGAAAAACAATATATATATAGATATAAATATAGATTAAGAAGCCTCAAATGAAACATCTAAGTATGACATATGAACAGCCTAAAACACTAATATAACATCTAAGTATGACATATGAACAGCCTAAACACTAATATTTCATTATTAAAAGTGATATGTACAGGGGCACCCGAGTGGCGCAGTCAGTTAAGGGTCCGAATCTTGGTTTTGGCTCTGGTCACAATCTCAGGATGGTGAGATGGAGCCCAACAACAGGCTCTGTGCTTGGTGTGGAGACTGCTTAGAATTCATTCATATTCTCTCTCTCTCTCCACCTCTTTCTCTCCCCCCGCGCAGCTACCCTTCATCTCCTACAGGAATAAGTTGTTTAAGAAACTTAAATATCTAAAATTCCTATTATTACTACTCCTACTATTACAAATCCATAATCCTTTAACCATTCTAGTATCTCTAAGTGAAATACGTGAATGTCTAAATATTTATATTAAGTAGGACAAATGAAAACTAAAATAATTCAGGTCATGTCTTCATAGAGACTTTTGGAATTTTAATCAAGAAACTGTTAACCTGCATGACCAGTACTATCTGATGACTTGACTGTCATTCTTTTTTTCATTTTTTAAAAAATTGATTTATTTAAGTAATCTCAAAACCCAATGTGGGGCCTGAATTCAGGACCCTAAGAATAGGAGCTAGATGTTCTACTGACTGAGCCAGCCAGATGCCCATGATGGCTTGACTTTACAGGGCAGCTTGAAAAACTATTCCCCAAATATCTATAATTAACTTCTCATTTTAGAGATGGTATATACCCTAAAGTATTTATAAGTATCTATTTCAATAAATAAATTATTTGAAAATCTCTTAAATCCATTCCTTTCCTATTGCCACTGCCTCCACTCTATCCCAGGCACTCATGATTTGATAGCTATCTTATTATTCACCCTTGCATCTATTTCCCTGACTATAGTGCTTCTCTTTAATCCATCTTATACACTGCTATTAGAGAAGATCCCATATGCATTTTATTTATCAAAATCTGTTATTCAGGGGGCACCTTGCTGGCTCAGTCATTGGGCATCTGCCTTTGGCTCAGGTCATGGTCCCAGGGTACTGGGCTCAAGCCCCACATTGGGCTCCCTGCTCTGTGGGAAGCCTGCTTCTCCCTCCCCCACTCCCCTGCTTGTATTCCCTCTCTCGCTGTCTCTCTGTCAAATAAATAAATAAAATCTTTAAAAAATAAAATAAAATAAATCTTTTATTCGAAGCCCATGATGGCTTCAGACAGTTATAAGCTACTATGACTGGAATTTCTTAGCCTTCTACATCAGTGGTTCTCAAGGTATAGTCCCCAGACTAGCAACATCTACAATAAATATAAGTACTCAGTTAAGCTCTGGATTTTTGATTATTCATTTTTCTAAGGTGGCTACAAACTCCATTTTTAAAAAACAAACTAACTTACTATTTAAAATATACAGAATGAACTTTCTAAAAAAAAAATACTTTGCTTTTTATTTATAAATCCTCAACTTTGTACATCTGAGTTGAGAAGGACTTATAAATAAAAAGCAAAGCATTTTTCAAAATCTTAATAAAATTTAAATACATTTATTGCAATCAAAATTCATCTCCACAAAAATTGTTCCTGTTGCAATTTTTTTAAAAAGATTTTATTTATTTATTTGACAGAGATCACAAGTAGGCATAGAGACAGGCAGAGAGAGAACATGGCAGGGGGGGCAGGCTCCCTGCAGAGCAGAGAGCCCGATGCGGGGCTCGATCCCAGGACCCTGGGATCATGACCTGAGCTGAAGACAGAGGCTTTAACCCACTGAGCCACCCAGGCGCCCCCCTGTTGCAATTTTTAAAGGAAAACTATTATCTGTACAGAGTTTGTGGAACCATTTAATAATGAATGCAACCATTAAATCTGTAACTTGTGTTCCTGTGGACACCCAGCAAGCGCAATGTATAGCTGCTTATCATATACATAAAAACATTGTGTAAATTGTGCCATTAGTTTGAAGCCATGTTACCTGAACATAAACAGTAACTTTCATACAAAATTTTGTCAGCTTTCAGAGTATGAGAAAGACTGGACACAGTAATTAACTCCTAATGAGATCAAATTAAACTCCATACGCCTGAGCTGCCTGGTCCCACAACATGGCCCAAGATGTTCTATTATATTACCTGGCAAACCGCTCCTTATCATTAGACATCTGATCATCGTCACACCTAAAAAGAAAAATAAGGTTAGCCCAAAGCATTATACTTGTTATATCTACTTCATCTGAAATGAAAACTAGAAAGGAGTAAAAATATTCAACAGGGGGGGAAAAATCCAATGGAAAAGCATCGCAAAGCAAAAGAGATAGTAATACCATACAAAAGAACTTAAGAAAGCCATGACTATTATTTGTCAGGATTCTGATATTCTCCTTTACCCTTACTTATCAGACACTCCAAAAAAAAAAGATGATGATCTCATGAGGGCACAGCTGACTGCCTGGTCAACACTACTCTGAGGTTAGGGATAGTTGTGTTTTAATTATGGCAAAAAAACATGGAACACAAAATTTACCATCTTAACCAATTTTTAGAGTACTATTCAAGTAGTGCTAACTGTATTTACAT
Source organism: Mustela lutreola (assembly GCF_030435805.1). Classification (NCBI taxonomy): domain Eukaryota; kingdom Metazoa; phylum Chordata; class Mammalia; order Carnivora; family Mustelidae; genus Mustela; species Mustela lutreola. The sequence continues at coordinate 109,291,886 of NC_081299.1, read as the reverse complement.
TGTTGTGCAAGAGATGTATAGAACTTTCTAATCTTGCAAAACTGAAATTCTATATACACTAAACATCATCTTCCCACCTGCTCCCCACCTGACCCTCAGTTGCTAGTAACCATTACTGTACTCTCTAATTTTGACTACTTCAGATATCTCATGTAAGTGAGATTACATATAGTCATTCTGTGACTGGCTTATTTTACTTAGTATAATGTCCTCAACATTCATCCATGTTGTAGCACATGTCAGGATTTCCTTCCTTTTTAAGTCTGAACAATATTCCACTGGACATATATGCCACATTTTCTTTATGCATTCATCTGTCAATAGATATTTGGTTGCTTCCACCTCTTGGCTATTGTGAAAATGGGAAGTGCACATGAGTGTGCAAATATCTAAGACCCTGTTTGAATTATTTTGGGTATTTATAACCAGAAGCGGGGTTGTTGAATCATATGGTGATTCTGTTTTTGATTTTTTGAGGAATCTTCATACTGTTTTCCAGAGTGGTTAAATTTACAATTTACATTCCAACCAATAGTGCACAAGGGTTCCCACTTTTTCACATCCTTACCCAACACTTATCTTCTATTTCTATGATGGTGCCCATCATCATGGATGTGAAGTGGTATCTCATTGTTGTTTCAATTTGCATTTCTCTAATGATTAGTGATGCTGAACATCTTTTCATATGTTTGTTGGCCTTCTGCATATCTTCTTTGAAAAAAATGTTGATTCAAGTGGTTTGCCAATTTTTAATCAGGTTTTTTTTTATTGAGTTGTGGTAGTTCTTAATATTATTATAGAGATTAATCTCTTATCAGATACATGATTTGCAAATATTTTCTCCCTTACATGGGCTATCTTTTCACTGTTTTCTTTGATGCACAGAAAGTTTTAAGAGATAGCTTGAAATTATGACATAAACAATGTTTTTTATCTCTCTGATCAAGGAAACACAATCCATTCATCCCAACAACTTGTACTTAATAAACCAATAAATCGTATCTGCTAAATACGGAAACTATAGGAATTACTGAGGGAGGAAAATCTTAAAGTAAAAAAAAAAACTACTCTCTGGATGATCTAAATTTTCTTCTTACTGCCACAGGATATAGCAAAGATCTATCAACTTTGGGCAGAAAGTGCTTTTGGGAAATAATAAGTCTCACAAAAAGTCTCACAAAATTTGCAGTTAAACCAGATATTACATTAGAGTCAAAATTTATACTGCTCCTTTACCGGCTGTAAATCCTCAACTAATCCAACCCCAAGAATTTTCAGATTTTGAAAATAACAAGAAAGCAGAGAAGAATGGGCAAATCCATGGAAATGTAAATGAATTCCAGCTCAAGAACAAATGGTTTGTTCCTAGGACACGAAATATGCTTTAAATCAGATGCTACTAACTCCTAGTGAAACATGTAACCTAAAGTGAAAAGAGAGACCTTAATTTACATATTAACTTTGAATCTCAAGAATGAGTCTTCTAGATCCTTGGCTGGAAGCAGGTTCCAGAAATCAATCAGAACACAGGGCCCTGGGCCCTATCCCTGGCCTACCGAATTACCTTTTTTTAACATAATCTCTAAACCCAATGTGGGGCTTGAATTCACAACCCCAAGATCAAGAGACACGTGCTTTATCAACTGAGCCAGTCCATACCTACTGAATTGGAATCTTGACCTTAACAAGAAACCCCATATGGCTTTGTATACACATTAAGGTTGAGAAGCACTACTGTGAACACTAGTAACTCTCACAATGCACCTGGAGTTTCTAAGCCTTTATATTATTAAAAATGATTTTTTAGGGGCGCCTGGGTGGCTCAGTGGATTAAGTCTCTGCCTTCAGCTCAGGTCATGATCTCAGGGTCCTGGGATTGAGCCCTGCATCAGGCTCTCTGCTCAGCAGGGAGCCCACTTTCTCCTCTTTCTCTGCCTGCTTCTCTGTCTACTTGTTATCTCTGTCAAATAAATTTAAAAAAAATCTTTTAAAAAATGATTTTGTAGGTGTCTGGAGAATATAACAAAATGACATTTGAACAAATCAATGAAAACATATGATAAATTACAACTTTCAAAAGTAGCATCCACCAAAGAAATTTAGTGCTGACTTATGGACACAGTGCAAATAAGGTTTTCACACACTGACCAGAGAGGAAAAATTCCAACTGTTTAAAAAGTAAATAAATTTTAGGGCGCCTGGGTGGCTCAGTGGGTTAAGCCGCTGCCTTCGGCTCAGGTCATGATCTCAGGGTCCTGGGATCGAGTCCCGCATCGGGCTCTCTGCTCAGCAGGGAGTCGGCTTCCTCCTCTCTCTCTCTCTGCCAGCCTCTCTGCCTACTTGTGATCTCTCTCTGTCAAATAAATAAATAAAATCTTAAAAATAAATAAATAAATAAATAAATTTTAAAAGAAGATAAATTTTGTGATGTCTCTCTCAGGTATCATGACCCACTAGGTAAAATGATTGTGACAGTCTTTTTTTGTGGCTGGGGAAAGAACAAATGAACTGATCTGTATATAGTTTGTGACTACTAGATTTTGTGGAAATGAAGACAGTGACTCAGGGCCAGAGCTAAGTGAGAAGTATAAATAAGACTAGTGGTGGGGCACCTGGCTGGCTCAGTTAAGCATCTGCCTTTGGCTGAGGTCAGTTAAGCATCTGCCTTTGGCTGAGGTCAGACTCCCAGGGTCCTGGATCCGCAGGGAGCCTGCGTTTCCCTTTCCCACTCCCTCTGCTTATGTTCCCTCTCTCATTGTCTCTCTCTCTCTAATAAATAAAGTCTTCAAAAAAAAAAAGGAAAATAAAGACGAGTGGTTACCTATATGCCATGCATATGCACAATTCGGTCCCACCAATAGCATTTATCATTATAATTAGGGATTCCAAATTGGAAGAATTCCCATAACTGTTTTTATTTTATTTTATTTTATTATTATTATTTTTTTTTTAGATTTTATTTATTTATTTGACAGAGAGAAATTACAAGTACACTGAGAGGCAGGCAGAGAGAGAGAGAAGGAAGCAGGCTCCCTGCCGAGCAGAGAGCCCGATGCGGGACTCGATCCCAGGACCCTGAGATCATGACCTGAGCCGAAGGCAGCGGCTTAACCCACTGAGCCACCCAGGCGCCCCTTTATTTTATTTTTTAAAAGATTTTATTTATTTATTTATTTGAGAGAGAGAGAGAGATCTATCACAAGTAGGCAGAGAGGCAGGCAGAGAGAGAAGAGGAAACAGACTCCCTGCTGAGCAGAGATCCTGATGCAAGCCTCGACCCCAGGACACTGGAATCATGACCTGAGCTGAAGGCAGAGACTTAACCCACAGAGCCACCCATGCGCCCCTCCTAGAACTGTTTTAAAAAGTGGGACACCTGGTGGCTCATTTGGTTGGGTATCTGACTTCAGCTCAGGTCATGATCCCAATATCCTGGGATGGAGTCCAAAATCAGGCTCCGCAGGGAGCCTACTTCTCCTTCTGCCTGATGCTCCCCCTGCTTGGGTGCATTCTCTCTCTCTGACAAATAAAAAAAATAAAATCTTAAAAAAATATATCTATCCTTCCTCCCAAATTGAAATATCTTTCCCTCTTCACATTTATTAATACTCACTAAGTCTCAAGAGCTCTCTTGGAGAATTATTTTCTCCAGTGCTCTGCAACTACTTCTTTATGGTAGCCAAGTTACAGTTGTTTTCAAGAGTATCTGGTAGGGTTCAGCAACGAGTTAGTAGTGAGAAATATAAGCCTAAATAAAAATACTAAAATGAGAAAAAACCCAGATGTCCTTGACAGAACTTAAGCATTGTAAAACTAAACAACGGCAAGGAATTTACAATATAGACATCCTCCATGCAAAAACAAAAACCGAGGACATTATGAATGTATGTAACACATATACATTTTAATATACTTATCTATGTACTGAATATTTCTGAAGGATACTCAATAAACTGGAAACTGTAGTTGTCTAAGGGGAAGGGTCTAAAGTAGAAAGGAAAACAGGCCTGAACTACACATAACTTCGCACTATTTAAAAACTTATAAAATATATTACTTTTTTTTTTTTAAAGATATTTATTTATTTGAGAGAGAGGCAGTGAGAAAGAGCATGAGAGGGGAGAAGGTCAGAGGGAGAAGAAGACTCCCCATGGAGCTGGGAGCCTGATGTGGGACTCGATCCCGGGACTCTGGGATCATGACCTGAGCCGAAAGCAGTTGTCCTACCAACTGAGCCACCCAGGCGTCCCAAAATATATTACTTTTTAAGATCTAGTTAATAAGACAAATCAAATCTGGACATTCATATAATAAAATAATGGCTTTTTTTAAATAGGGCTTCTTTATTAAATATTTGTTACTCAACAACGTAGACCCACCTAGGTAATATTTTCAACTTTGCAAAGGAAAAATGGCAGGTTCCAGTCAACATTATCTTCCTTTCTTTGACTCTTACTGTTTTCCTTACTTAGAAACAAAGCCAAATAATGGGTCTTTAACAGGAATAAATATTTCCCTTCTCTGAAAGAACTCCTCCATCAATGTATCAAAAAGTCCATTTTCAGTACTCCAGAAGATTCATCATTCAAGGATACAATTTCTAATTCTTGCTCTGTAGAAGTCAACAGGTATGAGAAAGTATGAAAAGTACATTAATGACCCCCCAATGAATTACACCTTAGCTTCCTAACACAGTGACTCAGGACTTGGGACATAAAATTTGCTTTAGCCAATGGAAACTAGCAAATGTCAATACAAAGCAGAGGCTTGATAAGCATTTAGAATGGGACTTGCCCTTCAGATTGTAGACACTGGCATATAAAGAAACTCAGTCTGGGGAGCTTGAGTGGATCAGTGGGTTAAGGCCTCTGCCTTCAGCTCAGGTCATGATCCTGGGGTTCTGGGATCGAGCCTCGCATCGAGCTCTCTGCTCAGCGGGAAGTCGGCTTCCCTTCCTTTCTCTCTGCCTGCCTCTCTGCCTACTTGTGATCTCTGTCAAATAAACAAATAAATAAAATCTTTAAAAAAAAAATAAATAATAAAGAAACTCAGTCTGACCTCCTTAAGGATAAAAGACCACGAAGAAAACAAAATAACCATCCAGTCAATCCGCAGCATTTTGAGAAATAATAAATTGTTGTTTTTAAACCACACAGCAACTAACTGTAACAGAGGGTTTTGGAAATTCTCTGCCCTCTCTTCACTAGAACCATTAAAAAAATGTTTGAAAACTTTAGGAAGTATAATATAATAGGAAACTTTAGTTTTGGATAAAGCACTTACCTCAGGCCTAAGGACAAAAATATTGCAAGTCAGAAATATAAAGATCATGAACTAATTCTTAATATCAGAAATCTAGAGAAAAAAATTTAAAATCTTACCTCAAAAATTTACTGTTCCCTTCTCCTTCATCATCAAAATCCAACCTGGGTAAAGCCAACAATAAATATTATAAGCTCATTGACACAGAACAGTAAGACATTAAAAATTCTCAACCCACAAGTTATCTGAACACCTACCCAAATAGAAGAAGGAAAACAGGAAGTGGACAGAAGTCAAATGAAGATATGTGACTTCCCCCTTTTACCAAACTGGGCAATCAAAAGAGTCTGTGCTAGGGACGCCTGGGTGGCTCAGTTGGTTGGACGATGCCTTCGGCTCGGGTCATGATCCTGGAGTCCCGGGATCGAGTCCTGCATCGGACTCCCGGCTCCATGGGGAGTCTGCTTCTCTCTCTGACCTTCTCCTCATTCATGCTCTCTCTCAAGTAAATAAATAAAATCTTTAAAAAAAAAAAGAGTCTGTGCTACCTAACATTTTCCTAAGTTGGCAGTCCACCTTTGGCAAAATTTTATATCAGAGTACAACCTCTACCAAAGAAACAGGAATCCACTCAAAAATGAAAATAAAAAAATTATTAAGTCAGGTCCATTTTTCAATTCTATAGTCTAAGCTATGTTACTAGACTTCTGAAACATATTCTAAAACAGTGATGTTACAAAAGAGACCAATGTAAGATCTCATAAGGTTACTAATCAATGATTCTTTACATCACACATCTAATAAACATGTAGCATATGCTACATTAAAGACTTGCTAGATGAGAGGAAAAATAAGAGACTTACTCTCAAGGGACTCTCTACGCAAATACAAAATAAATACAAAACAAATGAGAATAGGAAAGCACCATGTGAGGAGCATAAGCAATATGCTGTAAGACATTTAGCATATTCAGGGGATTAGGGAATATTAGGGAAGATTATAGGTAACAAGGTAGGCCAACCTCCTATTAATCTCTACTCTACTGAACCAAAATATTACCACCTCATCCCAGTGATCACTCTTGGCATCTCTACTAGCCTTATAACCTAACATTATGAGTCTCTAAATGGATTACATATGAAGTACACAGCGTCAATCCTGAAAATGTTCATTCCTCTTCCTCCCTGTAGCCCCCTAATTACTAGTCAAAATTCACCTGGTAACTCCATTTCTAAGAAACTACCCTAAAAAAAAGACTAAAAAGAGAAAAAAAAATTTATGTACAAAGATGTTCACTGAGCATTACATATAACAGCAAAATCTTTAAAACAACTTAAATATCCCAAAATAGGAACTGAGTACATCCCTTTATGTAACTTAAAAATCATGCTTTTATAAAATATTTAACAATATGAAAAAAAAGGTTACAGATGGTTAGGTGGAAAGACCAGGCTATAAAAAACTGTATAATTACAGATTACAACTACTAAGAAGATCTACATATAAAGAATGAAGAAATTATACTAAAAAACGTATAGGAGATGATGGGGTAGTAAGATTATCGCTATTCTTCTTTCTTTCTATTTTCCAGTCTTTATTTAAAAGAATGTGTATTCTTGGGTGCCTGGGTGGCTCAGTGGGTTAAAGCTTCTGCCTTCGGCTCAGGTCCTGATTCTAGTGTCCTGGGATTGAGCCCCACATCAGGCTCTTTGCTTGGCAGGGAGCCTGCTTCCTCCTCTCTCTCTCTCTCTCTCTCTCTCTGCCTGCCTCTCTGCCTAATTGTGATCTCTGCCTGTCAAATAAATAAATAAATAAATAAAATCTTTTTAAAAAATAAATAAAATAAAAAAATAAAAGAATGTATATTCTTTTAAGGAGTCAATCCCATTTAGAGTTGCACCCAAACTATAAAATACCTGGGAATAAAACTAACCTAAGAGGCAAGTGATCTGTACTCAGAAAACTATAGAACACTCATAAAAGAAACTGAGAAAGACACAAAGAAATGGAAAAATGTTCCATTCTCAGGGACTGGAAGAAAAAAATTGTTAAAATGTCGATGCTACCTAGAGCAATCTATACATTCAATGCAATCCCTATCAAAATACCATCAACTTTCTTCACAGACCTGGAAAAAATAATCCTAAAATTTGTATGGAACCAGAAAAGACCCCAAATAGCCAAAGGAATGTTGAAAAAGAAAATCAAACTGTGGCATCACAATTCTGGACCTCAAGCTCTATTGCAAAACTGTAATCATCAAGACAGTATGGTAGTGGTGCAAAAACAGACACATAGATCAATGGAACAGAATAAGAGAGCCCAGAAATGGACCCTCAATTCTATGGTCAACTGATCTCTGACAAAACAGGAAAGAATATCCAATGGAAAAAAGACAGTCTCTTCAAGAAATGGTGCTGGGAAAATTGGACAGCCACATGCAGAATGAAACTGGACCGTTCCGTATACCACACACAAAAATGAACTCAAAACAGATGAAAGAGCTAAACGTGAGACAGGAATCCATCAAAATCCCAGAGAAGAATACAGGCAACAACCTCTGTGACCTTGGCCATAGCAAATTCTTGCTAGACCCATCTCCAAAGGCAAGAGAAACAAATGCAAAAATGAACTATTGGGACTTCATCAAAATAAAAAGCTTTTGCACAGCAAAGAAACAGTGGACAAAACCAAAAGACAGACAACAAATGGGAGAAAATATCTGCAAACGACATACCAGATAAAGGGATAGTGTTCATAATCTATAAAGAACTTATCAAACTTAACACCCAAAGAACAAATAATCCAATCAAGAAATGGGCAGAAGACATGAACAGATATTTCTTCAAAGACATACAAATGGCCAACTGACACATGAAAAAATGCTCAACACCGCTCAGCATCGGGACAACACAAATCAAAAACCACAATGAGAGAACCACCTCACACCAGTCAGAATGGCTACAATCAATGAGTCAGGAGATGACAGATGTTGGCGAGGACATGGAGAAGAGGGAATCCTCTTAAACTGTTTGTGGGACTGCAAGCTGGTGCAGCCACTCTGGAAAACAGTATGGAGGTTCCTCAAAAAGGTGAAAATAGACCTACCCTACGACCACCCAGCAATTGCATTACTGGGTGCAAAGATACAAATGTAGTGATCCAAAGGGGCACTTGCACCCCAATGTTTATAGCAGCAATGTCCACAACAGCCAAACTATGGAAAGAACCCAGATGTCCGTCGACAGATGAATGAATAAAGATGTGGTATATATGTACAATAGAGTATTATGCAGCCACCAAAAAAAAAAAAAAAAAAAAAAAAAAAGCAAGCATTTGCAATGATGTAGATGGAACTAGACGGTATTAAGCTAAGTCAAATAAGTCAATCAGAAAAAGATAATTATCATATGATCTCACTGATATGTGGAATTTAAGAAACAAAACAGGATCATTGGGGAAGGGAGGAAAAAATAAAACAAGATGAAATCACAGAGGGAGACAAGCCATAAGATACTCTTAAACATAGGAAACAAACTGAGGGTTGCTGGAGGGTTGAGGAGTGGGAGAATGGGGTAACTGGGTGATGGACACTAAGGAGGACATGTGATGTAATGAACACTGGGTATAAGACTGATGAATGACTGACTTCTCCCTCTGAAACCAGTAATACATTACATGTTAATTAACAGGTTTAAATTAAAAAATAAATGAAATTAAAAATAAATAAAAGAATACATATTACTACTTTTAATATATTTTCCTGATTACCAATAATACCTATTCATTTTAGAAAATCTGAAAATAAAAACAAGTTTCCATAATCTCATCATCCAGAAATTTGGTAAGTTAAGTATCCTTTCAGTTTTGCTACACACACATTACACATATTTATTTCTGACAGAGAAGTATGTTACAAAAACTGTAACCTCCCAACATACTGAGAACATTTTTCTGTACTGATATATACTTGTCACTTCCAATAGCTGTATAGAATTCCATTTCAAATAACTATAATTTACTCAACCAATCTTCTAATTTTGAAATTTATAGTGCTTCTAATTGTTTGCTATTATACATAACCATAACATTGTTGTTTAAGAGAGTGAACTCTAAAACCAACCTCCCCAAATTCATATCAAACAATGAATTAAAATGTGTAAAACTCTTGGACACATAGCAAGTCTCAGTATGTTACTCATGTTACCAAATAAACCCAAGGATGGCTCCTGCATTATTATTAGCTGGTGAAATTAAAGATTAGCTATATTAGCTACAGAATTTTTCTTTTTGAGAGAGAGAGAGAAAGCTAGCATGAATGTGTGAGCAGGGGGAGGAGAGAGAGAAAAACAACAGAGAATCTCAAGCAGGCTCAGGCCCATTGCGAAGCCCCATCTCATGACCATAAGATCACGACTCAAGATGAAATCAATCTGGACACTCAACCAACTGAGTCATGCAGGTACCCCTTAACTACGTAATTTTTAAAAAAGAAAACAAAAGGGTGCCTGGGTGTCTCAATGGGTTAAAGCCTCTGCCTTTGGCTCACGTCAGGATCCCAGGGTCCTGGGATCGAGCCCCACTTTGGGGGCTCTGCTCAGCGGGAAGCCTGCTTTCTCCTCTCTCTCAGCCTGCCTCTCTACCTACTTGTGATCTCTGTCTGTCAAATAAGTAAAATCTTAAAAAAAAAAAAAGAAAAAAGAAAAAACAAAATGAGAAATTTAAGAACAACAAAAAAAGTGGACAAAATACTACCCATTCTCCCAGGCCTTTTTTTTTTTTTTTTTTTTTTTTAAGATTTATTTATTTACTTGCGGCATCTCAGTGGCTCAATCACTTGGGCGTCCTACTCTTGGTTTCAGCTCAAGCCATGGGTCATGGGATGGAGCCCAGAATCAGGCTCACAGCTCATCAGAGAAGATTCTCTCCCTCTGCTCTGCCCCCCATGCGCACACACTCCCTCTCTCCCCTAAATAAATCAATCTTTATAAACAAATCTCTTTAAAAAAGAGTAATGCACAAATTATACTAATAAAAAAAATCTTAAAAGCAGCAAGACAAAAGAAGTCCTTAACTTACAAGGGAAAACCTGTAAGGCTACAGAGGATTTCTCAACAGAAACTTCGCAAGCCAAAAGAGAGGCATGATATATTCAAAGTGTTGACTGGAAAAATCTACAGCCAAGAATACTCTCTATCCAGCAAGGCTATCATTCAGAAGAGAAGTGATAAAGAAGAGTTCCCCAAACAAAAATTAAAGGAGGTTGTGACCACTAAACCAGGCCTGCAAGAAATATCAAACTGATGAGTGCAGAGCAGAGACCAAAGGTGACAAAGACAAGAAAGGATCAGGGAAAATCTCCAGAAACAACAAAAGAACTATAACAAAATATAAAATAGTTATAAATACATATTTATCAATGATTATTTCAAATGAAAATCGACTTAACATTCCAATCAGATGATACAGGGTATCAGAATGGATTAAAAAAACAAGACCCAGGGACGCCTGGGTGGCTCAGTTGGTTAAGCAGCTGCCTTAGGCTCTGGTCATGATCCCAGCGTCCTGGGATTGAGTCCCACATCGGGCTCCTTGCTCAGCAGGGAGCCTGCTTCTCCCTCTGCCTCTGCCTGCCACTCTGTCTGCCTGTGCGCGCTCACTCTGACAAATAAATAAAAAATCTTAAAAAAAAAAAACAAGATCCAACTATATGCTGCCTACAAGAGCCTTATTTTAGAACTAAAGACACCTGCAGATTGAAAGTGAGAGGGTGGAGAAACATCAAATAGATGTCAAAGAAAGTTGGAGGAACAATACAGAAACAAAGCAGACTCCTAGGTTCTTGCATTCTTTTAGTTCTGCTTTCTTATCAGGGTAGTACTAGCCTCATGGAATGCCTGTGAATGTGATCTCTCTATTCCATTAATTGTAAGATTCTGATAAAGATCGTCATTATTATTTTTTAAATTTTTGTGGGGTTCGCCAATGAAGCCATGTGCCCGGTTTTTTGTGCTGGGAAATTTTTGATACCTAATTCGGCTTTCATTCATGTATTGGTTTAAGGATATTTTCTACTTCTTAGATTCAAGATTCATGATTGAATCTTGGTAACTTGTGCATTTTTAAGAAGTTACTTTTTTATCGGGTTTGTCAGTACATGATTATGGTAATCTGTTATCACACTATGTATTTCTGTGGTTATCTATTGTATTGTTTCCCTTCCATTTTGGTTCTCATTTTGATTTTTGAGTCTCCTTTTTTTCTTAATTAATTTAAAGCACTGCTAATTTTTTTTTTTTTTGTAAAAACTGGTCACTACTTTCTTTTTTTTAAGACTTTATTTAGTTATTTGATACAGAGAAAGAGAGATCACAAGTAGGCAGAGAGGCAGGCAGAGAGAAAGGGGGAAGCAGACTCTCTGCTGAGCAGGGAGCCCAAAGCAGGGCTCAATCCCAAGACACTGAGAACATGACTTGAGCCAAAGGCAGAGGCTTAACCCACTGAGCCACCCAGGCAGCCCTCGTCACTACTTTCAATGTTATGTTATTGTTTATTCTGGTCTCTTATTTATTTCTGACTTTTCTTTGTCATTTCCCTCCTCTACTAGATGTCAGCTATTTATTCATTTTCTAGTTCCTTATGCTATAATGTTACCTTGTTTATTTGAGTCCTTTTATAGGCATTTATAGCATAAATTTCATTCTATCATCTGTTTTCATTGTATCCCACAGGTTTTAGAATACTGTTTTGTTTTGAGTCATATTTTGACTTGCTGTTTGATTTCTTATTTGGCCCACTGCTTGTGCAGTAATGTGTTATTTAATTTTCACATATTACATTTTTTTTTTATAAACATATATTTTTATCCCCAGGGGTACAGGTCTGTGAATCACCAGGTTTACACACTTCACAGCACTCACCAAATCACATACCCTCCCCAATGTCCATAATCCCACCCCCTTCTCCCAAACCCCCTCCCCCTGGCAACCCTCAGTTTGTTTTGTGAGATTAAGAGTCACTTATGGTTTGTCTCCCTCCCAATCCCATCTTGTTTCATTTATTCTTCTTCTACCCACTTAAGCCTCCATGTTGTATTACCACTTCCTCATATCAGGGAGATCATATGATAGTTGTCTTTCTTCACATATTACATTTTTTTTTTAAGATCTTATTTATTTGATAGAGAGACAGCCAGAGAGGGAACACAAGCAGGGAAGTATGAGAGGGAGAAGCAGGCTTCCTATCAAGTAGGAAGCCCAATGCCGGGCTTTATCCGAGGGTCCTGGGATCACGACCCGAGCTGAAGGCATATGCTTAATGACTGAGCCACCGAGGCACTCTACATAATAAATATTTCATATTTACATTGCACATTCTCCACCTTTATTGTTGATCTTTAGTTTTGTACCATTGTGGTTGGAAAATACACTTGGTATGATTTTGGTCTCTTAAATTTGTAGTATTTGTTATGCTACTTTTTATGTGATTTAACCAGGGGTTTGTTCTGTGTGTACTTGAAGAAAACATGTATTCTATTTTTCTTGGATGGATTGTTTTACATATACCTTTTAGAACCATGTATTCTAAAGCATGCTTCAAATAAGAAATGCTCTTATTGGGAGAAGGGGGGTGGGGTTATGGACATTGGGGAGGGTATGTGCTTTTGAGTGCTGTGAAGTGTGTAAACCTGGCGATTCACAGACCTGTACCCCTGGGAATAAAAATATATGTTTATAAAAAATAAAAAATTGTTTTAAAATGCTCTTATTAAAAGAAAAAAAAAACTTTAACTGAGGGTATTCATTTAAAATAAAGCACATCAGGGCGCCAGGGTGGCTCAGTGGGTTAAGCCGCTGCCTTCGGCTCAGGTCATGATCTCAGGGTCCTGGGATCGAGTCCCGCATCGGGCTCTCTGCTCAGCAGGGAGCCTGCTTCCATCTCTCTCTCTCTCTCTCTGCCTGCCTTTCCATCTACTTGTGATCTCTCTCTATCAAATAAATAAATAAAATCTTTAAATAAATAAATAAATAAATAAATAAAATAAAATAAAGCACATCAGAGGGAAGGTGGGGGGGAATGGGTTAAATAGGTAAAGGGGATTAAGAGTATATTTGTCATGATGAGCACCTGAGTAGTAATTATGTATAGAATTGCTGAGTCACTGTATTATACACCTGAAACTAATATAACTCTGTATGTTAATTATACAGTAATTAAAGTAAAAATCTTAATAAAAAATAAAATTAAAAAAAAATTTTTTTTAAACCTGCATATAAGAAACTTAGATAAAAACAGTAATTCTGTATAAGGAAAAAAATCCAGAGACTAAAGAGCGGTATCTGACAGCACTGTAGTTAGTAAACAGTTGAAATGAGAGGACTGGGCATAGCAAAGAGGATTCAGCCACTAATTAAATCAGGCTGGCTTGTAGGAAAGCCATTCATGATACAATACCCAAACTCACCCTGGTCGCCGCTTAATAGCCCTGTGGACAATGGCTCCTCCACCTTGAATCCCAGGCCCAGGGTTTCCTGAGGCAATGGCTGGACCCAGTGATGGTACATCTGATGTCATTTCTATCAAAGAAAAATAGAAATATACATGTAAGAAAGACAGTCCTTTCTCCTGATAATGATAATCATCATCATCACCGAGTTTGCTAGAAGACTCAAGGTATAGACGAAGTCCCAGCGGCTTGCTAGAAAACCCAAATGCTCATATCCAGATTGCTCTTCTTGAATTCTTACACTGGTGAAAGCATACATTCCCTGTACTTCAGTTTCCCCTGCTTCACAGAGTTTGGAAGAGAGAGTACTATATTCTAACTGCAGCCTTCACTTTTTTTAAGATTTTATTTATTTATTTGACAGAGAGAGATCACAAGTAGGCAGAGAGGCAGGCAGAGAGAGAGAGGAGGAAGCAGGCCCCCCACCAAGCAAAGAGCCCGATGCAGGACTTGATCCCAGAACCCTGAGATCATGACCTGAGCTGAAGGCAGAGGCTTAACCCACTGAGCCACCCAGGCGCCCCTGCAGCCTTCACTTTTAAAAGCTTGTGATAGTGACATAATGCTGATCTAAAACACACACACACAATCAGTCTTATACATTTTACTCATGCAATATAGAACCCAAAATAAATGGAATTCTAACTCCACCTAGCAATAACAAAGCAATATTCTCCTTTCCTCTCCCAAAGAGGCATCAGTGAAAGCCAGCTAAAACAGGTTTAAATAAGATCCAGGCATCTGGGATGCTTGGATGGCTCAGCTAGTTAAGCATCTGCCTTCAGCTCAGCTCGTGATCCTAGGGTCCTTGCTCAGCGGGGAGCCTGCCTCTCCCTCTTGTCTGCAGCCTCACCTGCCTGTGTACACACCTGCTCTCACTCCCACTCTCTCACAAATAAATCATTAAAAAAAAAAAAAAGATCCAATATCACACAGTACAAAAATACTCAAATACAAAAATATTCAAACTTTAATTTTAAGAAAGAAAACCACTCATCATACCAAGAACCAAGAAGATCTCAAACTGAATGAAAAATAACAATGATATGACACAGATGTTAGAATTATCTAACAAAGACTTTAAAAGAAGTCATGATAAAAATGCTTCAGTAATTATTAATACAGTTGAAAGCCTCAGCAAAGAAACAGTCTCAACAAAGAAATAGGGTAAAAAGAAGAATCACACAGAAATTTTAGAAGTGAAAAATAACTGAAATAAAAAATTAAGGAGATTGATTCAATAGCAGAATAGAGAGAACAAAGAGAAGAACCAGTGAAATGGAAGGCAGAACACTAGAAATTACACATTAGAATACTAGGAAAGAAGAGAAAGAGGGCAAAGCTGAAAAATGATGTCTGAAAATTTCTCAAATTTGGCAAGAGATGTAACCTACAGATTGAAGAATTTGAGTAAACTCCAAAAGCATAACCTAAAGAATTGCATTCCAACACAGATCACAAATGTCTAAAAAACTAAAGATAAGTTTTGGAAGTAGCTAGAGAAAAATGACACCTTACCTACAAAAGAAAAATATTTCAAACAGCAGATGTTTTATCTGAAATCATGGAGGCAAAAAGAATGTGGCATGATAGCTTTTAAGTTTTGGGGAAAAAAGTACTGTCAACCCAGAATCCTGCAACCAGTGAAAAGATCACTTAGGAGTGAAGGGGAAATCAACACACTCTGATGACCTAAAACTATGGAGAACTTGCAACCAGCAAACCTATCCTTAAAAAATGGCTAAACAAAATTCTCTAAACAGGGAAGAAATTATAAAACAAGGAATTTTGGAACACATCAATACATATCAAGAAATAAAAACACAGTATGCAAAAATATGGGTAAAATCATAGGCTTTCCTTTTTTTTTTTTTTAATTTTCTAAATTACATTTGCTGGCAGAGGCAAAAAATACAACACTGTCTGACATGTTTCTGAATGTATACAGAGGAGATATTTATGACAATTAAATTACGAATGGGGATTATAAAGGGAGGTAAGATGTTAACACTTAAAGTGGTAAAATGACACCACCCATACACTGTGATATTATGATATATAATGCAATGTCCACTCCAGCAATTACCTGGAAAGCTATACAAGGGGAGCAATAACCTGGAAAACTATACAAGGAGGTACACCAGCAAACATTACAAATAAATCAAAATGCAATTCTTTTTAAGATTTTACTTTTATTTATTTTACTCTTTTAAGGTTTACATAAATATATTGGTGATCCCTACACCCAACGTGGGGCTCAAACCCACAACCCCAATATCAAGAGTCACATACTCTTCCAGCTGAGCCAGCCAAGCACTCCTCAAAATGGAATTCTAAAAAATGTTCAAGGGGCCCCTGGGTGGCTCAATAGGTTGAGCATCTGCCTTGGGCTGAAGTCATGATCTCAGGGTTCTGGGACTGAGCCCCATAATCAGCTCTCTGCTTATCAGGGAGTCTGCTTCCCCCTCTCTCTTTGCCTGTCTCTCTGCCTACTTGTGATCTCTCTCTCTCTGTCAAATAAATAAATAAATAAATAAATAAAATCTTTTTAAAAAGTTCAAATAACCTACAGGAAGGCAGAGAAAAATATAGAGAAGCTAAAACCAAAACAAACAAATGAAAAAGAAAACAGCAGACTTACGCCCTAACATAAAAAAATTTATTAAATGTAAATGGTCTAAATATACCAATTAATATAAAGAGATTAGCAGAACAAACAAAACAATATGGCCCAGTCTACAAGTTGCTTCATATGTAACAGTAGAGACAGGTTGAAAGTTAAAGGATGAAAAGACATACATCATATAAACACTTACCAAACAAAAGCAAGAGTAGCTATATTAATAATAATCAGATAAATTCCAAAGCAAATAAAATGACCAGAAACAAAGCGCATTATATAATGTGCAAGCCACCAAGAAGACACTTGGCAGCTATGCACTAAACAAGAGAGCTGCAAATATCTGTTAAACAAAAACCGATAAAACAGAAACAAGAAAATGATTGTAGCTGAAGACTTTGACATTCCTCATTCAACTAACAGAACAATTAGAAAATCGGCAAAGACAAAAGATCTCAATGACACCCTCAACCAACTAATTAAGATTTACTGACTCTACCCCATAATAGCAGGTATACCTTCTTTTCAGGTGTCCCCAGAATATAAACCAAGATAGATATATCCTGGACCATCAAGCCTAAACAAATTTACAAGAATGAAATCAAAGCTTATATTCTCCAACTAAAAGGGAATAAAATTAGAACTCAGTAACAGGTAACAGAAAAATCACCAACACTTGGACACTAAACGACACATTTCTAAGTAATCAATGAGTCAAAACAGAAGTCTCAAATGAAATTAAGAAAAAACAGAACTAAAATGCAAATTAAAATGCAAGATAGTTAAAATTTGTGAAATGCAGCAAAAACTGTACTCAGGGAAAATTTTATAGCACTAAAATGCTAACACTGGAATAAAGGAAAAGTCAAGTCAATCATCTATGGCTGTTTCAAGCACCTAGATAAAGAACAAAATAAACCCAAAGCAAACAAAATGAAGGAATAGACAACATAAATCAATGAATTTGAAAACAGAAAAATACTTAAAAAAAAAATAAAATCAAAAGCTAGTTCTTTAAATAGATCCCCAAAATGGCAAGACAAGGAAAAACATAAACAAAAACAAACACACAAAAAACTACCAATATCAGAAATGAAAAGAGAAAAAATAAAATAAAAAACGAAAAGACAGATATCACTACAGACCTCAAAGAAATTAGAGAGAAGTAATAATACTAGGAATGACTTACAAACATAAATTTGACAACTGAGACAAAATAGGCCAGTTCTTTGAAAAAACACAGACCCAATAAAAATCAGATGATGTAAATAGCCCCATAAATATTAGGAAATTGAATCCATATATTTTTTTAAGATTTTATTTATTTTCTTGACAGAGATAGCAAGAGAGGGAACACAAACAGGGGAAGTGGAAGAGGGAGAAGCAGGCTTCCCACCAAGAAGGGAGCCCAATGTGGGGCTTGATCCCAGAACACTGGGATCATGACCTGAGCCTAAGGCAGACGCTTAACAACAGAGCCACCCAGGTGCTGCTGAATCCATAATTTTAAAACTCTCAAAAAAGATATCTCCAGGTCCAGAAGGAGAATTCTACCAAACATTAAAAAAATTATTATCAGTTCTACACAATCTCCTCCAGAAACTGGTTGAGAAAGAAGACACCAATTTTTACAAGGCCAGAATTACCCTGGTACCGAAACAGACAAAATCACTACAAAAACAAAGCAAACGGACAAAAAAAACTAGAGATCAATATTCGTCATGAAAACAGATAAAAATTCTTAATATTAGCAAATAAAATTGAGCAATATGCAAAAGAATTATATAACATGACCAAATAAAGCCAACTGGTTCAATATCTAATAATCAACATAATCCACCATATTAATAAGTTAAAGAATAAAAATAACATGATCATATCAACTTAAGCAAGAAAGCATTTGATAAAAACCAACAACCATTCCTAACTTAAAAAAAAAAGATCAGAAAAATAAAAATAGAGGGAAATGTCTTCAACCTGAAAAAAGAATCTACCCCTCCAAAAACCCCAAAACAACAAACAACAACAACAACAAAAAAAAAGAGAGAGAGAAAGAAAGAAAGAAAGAAAAAAGAGAAAAAAAGGCCTCAAGTTAATACTTAATTGTGAAAGACAATCCTTTTATGATTGGGAAGAAAGCAAGAATGTTCCCTCTTATCACTTATTCAAACATATTGTGGGAAATCCTAGCCAGTGCAAAAAATGCAAGAAAAGGAAACAAAAGGCATAAAGATCAAAAAGGAAGAAATAAAACTATCCCCATTCACAGATGGCATAACTATCTTTGTAGATAATTCTAAGTAATCTATCAAAACAACTCACCAGCAAGTAAGTGATTCCAATAAAACTGAATGATACAAGATTAAACTGCTTCTATATATATTAGCAACTAGTAGACACCAAAATTTAAAATACCAATCTACCTACAGGGATGCCTGGGTGGCTCAGCCAGATTAAGCCGCCAACTCTTAGTTTTGACTTCAGTTCACCATCTCAGGGTCCTCGGATCAAGCTCTGCATTAGGCTTCGCACTCACTAGGGAATCTATCTGAGGATTCTCTTTCTCCTCCTTCCCCTGCTCCTGCTCACACTTTCTCTAAAATAAATAAATAAATCATGGGGTGCCTGGGTGGCTCAGTTGGTTAGGCATCTACCATCCGCTCAGGTCATGATCCCTGGTTGCTGGGACTGAGCCTCCTATCAGCCTCTCTGCTATGCAGGGAGTCTGCTTTTCCTTCTGCCCCTCCCCAACTCATGCTCTCCCTTGCTCTCTCTCTCAAATGAATAAAATCTTTAAGGAAATATAAATAAAATAAACCTTTTAGGGTCCCCTGGGTGGCTCAGTCGTTAAATGTCTGCCTTCACTTGGGTCATGATCCCAGGATTCTGGGAATGAGCCCCACATCATCATGCTCCCTACTCAGTGGGAAGCCTGCTTCTCCCTCTCCCACTCCCCCTGCTTGTATTCCATCTCTCAATGTCTCTCTGTCAAATAAATAAAATAAAATATTTTTAAAAAATAAAAAAGCTATTTGTAATCACTTAAAAAAGAAAAAAATACAACAAACATCACAGGACTTGTATGCTGAAAACACAACACTGATAAAAGAAATCACAGATCTAATAGAGAGATACACCATGCTCATGAATTCGAACTCAACATAAAGATGTCAATTTTCTTCAAATTGATACACAGGCTTAATGTGATTCTTATCAAAATTCTACCAAGATGTTTTTACAAACAAGATAATTCTAAAAATTTTTAAGGAAAGGTAAAGAAACTAATAGCTAAAAACAATTTTGATGAAGAAGAGTGGCAGGAATCAGTCTACCCAATTTCAAGGCTTTATGGTAATCAAAAAGATTTATGGTAATCAAAAGTATGGAGTCTTGGCAGAGGGACAGACACAGAGCAATGGAACCCAGAAACAGACCGATACAAATATGCCCAAATGATTTCTGACAAAAGTGCAAAAACAATTCAACAGAGGAAAGATCATCTTTTCAACAAATGGTGCTAGAGCAACAGGACAACTGTAGATGAAAAAACTGAACCTCAACCTAAGTTCTGCCCTTTATATAAAAATTCATCAGAATGGATCACTATGTCAATGTAAAAACTATGTAACATTGTGGGGCGGGGAGGAGAAAATCTTCAGGATCTAGGCCTAGGCAGAGTACTTAGATTTGGCACCAAAAGAATGATCCATTAACAGTAAAACTGATAGATTGGATTTCATTAAAATTAAAAACTTTTAGTCTGTGAGTGACTGCAAGAAGATGAAAAGACAAGTAACGGAGTGGCAGAAAACACTGAAGGAAAGGACTTATATCCAGAATATAAAAAAGAAACTCAAAACTCAACATTAAAAAAGCAGTCTCGGGTGCGTGGGTGGCTCAGTCATTAAGTGTCTGCCTTTGGCTCAGGTCATGATCCCAGGGTCCTGGGATCCATCCCTGCGTCCGGCTCCCTGCTCATGGGGAGGCCTGCTTCTCCCTCTCCCACTCCCCCTGATTGTGTTCCCTCTCTCACAGTGTCTGTCAAAAAAAAAAAAGCAGTCGGACTAAAACAGGGGCAAGACATGAAGAGACAGTTCACCGAAGATATAAAAATGGTAAATAAGCATATGAAAACATGGTCAACATCATTAGCCATGAGTGAAATGCAACTTCAAGCTACATTGAGATGTACTACATACCTATCAAAATAGCTAACATTTAATTAATTAATTAAAATAACAAATGCTGGGAAGGATGCAGAAAAAGTAGATCACTTAATACATTGCTGGTAGATGTAATACAGCAAAGACACTTCAAAAAACAGTTTGGAAGTTTTTTTAAAAACTCGGGGCACTTGGGCACCTGACTCTGGCTCAGGTCAAGATCTTGGACTTCTGGGATCAAGACCTGCATCATGCTCTGAGCTTAATGGGAGTCTGCTTCTCTCTCTGCCTCTCCACCCACCACTAAATCAGGAATGTACTTTTTATTTTTTTTTTAAAGATTATTTACTTATTTGACAGAGACAGGGAGATCACGAGCAGGCAAAGAGGCAGGCAGAAGGAGAGGGGGGAAGCAGGCTCCCTGCTGAGCAGAGAGCCCAATGAGGGACTCAACCCCAGGACCCTGAGACCATGACCTGAGCCAGAGGCAGAGGCTTTAACCCACTGAGCCACCCAGGCGCTCCTTAAAATCTGAAACAAATATGTTTGTAAAGCATTTATTAATATAATTATTTTTTTCTTTTAGTTTGTTGATGGCATGAATTATAAGTTTTCTCAGCTGGAACCATCTTTGAGTTCCTGGAATAAACCCTACTCTATAACTGCACTAGACTGAATAATATAATATAAAAATACATGTCCACACAGAATCTCATATTGTGATCTTACTTGGAAATAGGGTCACCGAATATATAATTAGCTAAGACTGAAGTCATAATGGGTTAGGGTGGGTTATAAATCCAATGCCTGCTCTTTTTTTTTTTTTCTTTTTTTGAGATTTGAGAGCGATTGGGCACATGCAGATCAAGAGGAAGGGGAAAGGGAGAGGAGAGACAGTCTCAAGCCAGCTAGCACTCAGCACTGAGATCAGGATCTGAGCAGAAACTAAGAGTGGGACACTCAACCCACTGCACCACCCAGGTATCTCTGTCAGCTTTCTTTGTAAGAGGAAGGAGAGACACATTGGATACAGAGACACAGATACTAGAGTGACATGTACAAGCTAAAGAATAGGGAAACATTTTCTCTCTCAGAACCTCCACAAGGAATTAAAGCTGCCAACATCTTCATTTCAGATTCTGAGCCTCCAGAACTGTGAAAGAATACATTTCTGTTGTTTTAAATCACCCAGTTTGTTAATTTGTCACAGCAGGCCTGGGAAACTAATATAATAATGATATATGATTCCTTTAATATATTTTGGATATTAATCACTAATATTAGCTCCTTTCAAATGGAAGTACTTAGAGTAGCACAGTTAGGGAGTATTCTTATTGCACTGAAATCAAGTACCTTCTATTAAAATCACAATTGCATGGCCTTGCCTGAGGAAAGCACCCACATCCCAGAGACTGAATGGAAAGCCAGGGATTTGGGTAAATGCACTAACCTCTGCCTCTAGAGTTCTTCCAGCCTGCTCCTACCTCCAGGTCCTGGGTCCGAGCCGTGGCCTCCAGCCCAGCCATCCCTGATGCAGACCGGCTGCCCCCACAGCCCATTTCTCCTGCATAATAGGGTTTTGTGCAATTAGGGAATTTTTCCATAACCTGACCCTTGTATTAATAGAGCCTTCAGGAAATTTCTGTTAGAAACTAAGGACCTCCCTTCAGCTCTGAACAGCTTTTTCGTCAATTCCAACCCAAATATCTACCTTTCTAATTCTCTCAGATTTGTGGGTGGCTTCTCTCCTTTTCCTATTCTACATTCTCTAATTATTTGTTCACTTTACATCTCAGAAATGGAAAAATGTACATCAGTCAAATAAAAGAAATAACAAAAAAAAATTTCACAGAAATTACAGAAAAGCAGTAAATATAACATATTTCAGTTAGTCAACATAATATCCCAGATTTACGAAAAAGCTACCTCTAAATGTAACTTCCTTTCCTGAAATAGGAGAAATCATACAAAATTAAGTCACTGAAAACACAACGAAGGAAAACAGGAATGATAAAGAAAGCATTAAAAGTTGGACGGGAGGCCTGGTTAGCTCAGTGGTTAAGCATCTAGCTGACTCTTGATTTTGGCTCAGGTCATGATCTCAGGGTCGTGAGTCAGAACAAGCCCTGCACTGCTTAAGATTCTTGTCTCCCTCTGCCCCTCCCCTGATTCACACTTATCCTCTCCCTCTCAAATAAATAAATTAATAAAAATCTTTTTTTTGTAATTTTGGGTAATAAAATGTTCAAAAAGAAACCTTGAGATGAATTATTCATTATATTCTTAATGTCTAAAATATGAACTTTGGATGTGTTTTTTAATTTTTTTAAGATTTTATTTATTTGAGAGAACTCTACAACAAAAAACATAACCTGATTTTAAAATGTCCAAAAGACTTGAATAGACATTTCTTCAAAGATACACAAATAGCCAATTAGCATATGAAAAGATGTTCAACCACCACAAATCACTGAAGAAATGCAAATCAAAACTAAGAGATATTACCTTACACCCACTATGACAGCAACCATCAAAAATTTTTTAAAATTAATTTAAAAATTTTTTAAATAATGAAAAATAAATGAGTGCCTGGCTGGCTCAGTTGGTAGAACATATGACTCTTGATCTTGAAGTTGTGAGTTCTGGCCCCATGCTGGCCATAGAGCACACTTAAAACTTTAATAAATTAAAAAATAACAAGTATTGGGGTACCTGGATGTTTCAGTTGGTTAAGCAGCTGTTTGCCTTTGGTTAAGGTTATGATCCTGGGGTCCTGGAATGGAACCCTGCAGGGAGCCTGCATCTCCCTCTCCCCACCCACCCCCCAGCAGGTGCTATCTCTCTCTCTCAAATAAACAATCTTAAAAAAAAAAAAAAAGAAGTATCGTGAGGATGTGGGAAAAATGGAACGCTTGTACTCTGTTGGTGGGAAAATGAATTGGCAGAGCCACTATGGAAAACAGTATAGAGAGTCCTAAAAAAATTAGAAACAGAACTATTTTATGATCTAGCAATTCTAATTCTGGATATATACTCAAAAGAATTGAAAGCAGAGTCTCAAAGAGATACTTAGACAACATCCACAGCAGAATTATTCACAATAACCAAGAGGTAGAAGCAAGCCAAGTGTCCACTGACAGATAAATGGATAAAAAATTGGGGAATATACATCCAGTGGAATACCCTTTGGCCTTTTAAAAAAGGGAATTCTGCAGTAACATACAATACAGATGAACCTCAAAGGTACTAGCTAAGCAAAATAAGCTAGTCACAAAAGGAGAAATACTATATGACTCTACTTAAATGAGGTACCTAGAAAAGTCAAATTGATTGAGACAGAGTATAGAATGGTTGTATCCAGGCACTGGGGGATTTGGAGAATGGGGAGTTATTATTTACTGAGTACAGAGTTTCAGTTTTGCAAGATGAAAAGTTTTGGAGATGTGTGGTGATGATGGCTGCACAACACTGTGAATATCCTAAGGCCACTGAACTGTACACTTAAAAATGTTAAAATGGCAAATTTTATGTATTGTGCATTTTGCCACAATGGAAAAAAATGTATCAGAAAAATTTTGAGGTGAATCTATATCATGGAAATGGAAAGTTATCTATCATATATAATTATGGAACAAGCTACAGAAAAAAAATATAAAATACATTTCTTTTTCAAAGCTTGTATGTGGGATGCCTGGGTGGCTCAGGCAGCTGAGCATCTGCCTTCAACTCAGGTCATGATCCCAGGGTTCTGGGACTGAGTCCCACATAGGGCTCCCTGCTCAGTGAAGAGCCTGCTTCTCTTTCTGCCTGCCATTCTCCCTGCTTGTGCTCTGTTTCTGACAAATAAATAAATAAGATTTTTTAAAAAATAAATAAAGTTTATATGCATAACCCAAGTCTGGAAGAATTCATTTAGTATTAATTGCATGCCTACTATATGCTGGCACTACCAGATCCTAGAGATAAAGCAATAAATAGAAAAGACAAAGATCCTAACCTTTACAAACTTTACATGCCAGTGGGAGAGAGAGACCAACAAGAAAAATAACTTAAATATAAACTGGAATAACAATATGAAAGTGACATTTTATAGGTAAAAAATGGATATCAAATTTCAAATGATTCAACCTAATAATACGTTATATAGTAATAAATGTGGAGGGAAAAAAAACTACAGGAAGTCAAATCACAAGTATATAATGGTTAGGGGCGGCTGGGTGGCTCAGTAGGTTAAGTGTCCGACTCTTGTTTTCAGCTCAGATCATGATCTCAGGGTTCTGAGATGGAGCCCTGCATCAGGTCCATGCTCGGCTCTGAGTCTGCTTGAGATTCTCTCTCCCGCTCCTTAGGGGGAAAAGAAAGTATATAAAAGTTGAAGGACAGGAGGATAGCAATTTTAGATAGTGAGGAAAGACATCACTGAAAAGGTAAAAGGAGATAGGAATAGGAGACAAGAGATAAGAAAAGGAGATAAGGCAATAAGCCATGCAGGTATCTGGGGGAAAGGCATTCTAGGCACAGTGCAAAGATCCAGAGGTGAGAACATGCCTGTTAAGTTCTAGAAATAGTGTGGATGACATCATGGCTAGAATGGAGTGAGCAAATGTAACACAATAAACTGACAGTAGTTATCTCTCAGATGGCATATAGAGACTTCTACATTTGATTTTCTATATATCCTTATTATTTTGTCTTTTACATTAAGCATGTATCACCTTTATACTGGGAAATGCAAGATCCAAATTTTTAAAAAAGAAAATGTGGGGGGTACATACATTGAAAATTTGAGAGAACAAAGCTTAAGCTTTAAAATTAGATAAAACAGGATTCCAATCCTGGGGTTGCCACCTACCATCTATTTGACTTAATCTCTCTGAGTTTACCTGTAAAATGTAGGTAATAATAGTACCAACTTTTTTGGAAGATTATATTAGATATTGCATGTGAAAAGTACTTACCATAGCACCTGAAATACTGTAAGTACTCCTTAAATAGTAGCTTTACAAAAATAAATCACAAACCAAAATGTTAATTGATTTTACTATTAATTTTTTTCATGAAAAAGCAATATATTAAAATATGGATATACAGAAAAACAAAAATAAAAGTCTCTAAAAATATTCAACAATCTTACAGAAGCAAACAATCAAAAGTAAAATCCTCTACACACAAACTCCAATCTCACCTTCCCCCTAGGGTAACTGCTATTAACATTTTGATATAACCTTTCCATATCTTTTTCTATACACCATATATCAAAGGTTTTCTGGTAATTTTTACATAAGAAAGGTTTTTTGGTAATTTTTACAGAAGGCAATTTTTACATAAGAAAGTGATCATGTTATATTTATTCTGAATGTTTTGTTTTTTCCATATAACAATAAATTTGGAAGGTATGTCATGTCAAATAGAGTTAGTTCAACCTTTTTAATTGTTATATAGTACTCCATAGTACAAATGTATATATTTATGATATTCAAACAATCAGTATCATAAATAATGTTTCAAAGAACAACATTGTGTATTTTTCTGTATGGTACCAGTATTTCTATAGTAATATATTTCTGAAAATGATAAGGGAACATATTTTTTTTTTAAAGATTTTATTTATTTATTTGACAGAGAGAAATCACAAGTACACTGAGAGGCAGGCAGAGAGAGAGAGAAGGAAGCAGGCTCCCTGCTGAGCAGAGAGCCCGATGCGGGACTCGATCCCAGGATCCTGAGATCATGACCTGAGCCGAAGGCAGCGGCTTAACCCACTGAGCCACCCAGGCACCCAAGGGAACATATTTAAAACTTTGCCCATTATACTCTAAGAAAGCTATGCCAATTAAGAGGCTCATCAACCATATCAAATTATCCATATGTCCACCAGCACTGAGAAGTAGCAATCCTTCAAATTTTTGCCAATTTTCTAGGTATAAAATTATCATTAATGTTCATTTATCTGTTATTAGTAAGACTGAATATATTTTTGTTATTGTTAATACTTTTTCTATTTTGTCCTATAAAATTTAAATAGTGATTACATGTAACTTCCCTAAAAAAAGCAAAGTCTACAATTAAAAAAGAAGTTCACGCTTTTAGTAATAGGTTTATATAGAATCTATGAATTAGAGGAATTAAGAGAAAGAAAAGTTGATTCTGAGATGGTTTAAATTAAGATGTGGCATAGTCCATAGCACAGAGAAGGTGCTCAATAAGAAGGAAATAGTAAAGAAAACACAGCCACCAGCCAGAAAAGTTTCAAATTAAGCTGAGCCTCAAAAAAAGTAAAGGAGTGGAAAAAGGCATTCCACACAAAGGACATAAGCAAATCCTAAAGGAAGGTATGAAAATATGCGTGAAGAGCTGTCAGGCCTATATAGAGCACAGAGTCTGTATTTGGGGGAAAAAATAAAATGTCAAGTGTGAGAAGGTCTTCGATGACAAGATGAAATCTTAGATTTGATTCAACAAGCAACCAAAAGATAAGATACATTTTTAAATCAGAATGACAAGACGAAAAGGTAAATTAAAAGATTAATACGACAGATTTAAAGTTTGAAGTAATAGAAGTAGGGAGATGAATTATACTAACCAAAAATGAGGTGATAAAGGCATAGTACAACAGCAGGATGAAAAGGTTAAAAGAACCTCTAAAATTTTAAACTATGCCACTTCTGAAGAAAAATAATGGGGTAAATGCATACCTCTACTTTTACTCCCCATCCCCTGAAATTATATAAAGGAGAAAAACAATTTTATTTAAGACATAAAGTCCATTGACACAAAAAAATGGAAGAAAAGAGCAACAAATTTTTGGAAACTGGGACCATTGCCTTGATAGATCCACAAGAACTGAATCCTAAGCCAGCAGGAGAAAAAGCAGAAAACCACCACAATTTATGTCAGAATCCCCCAAAGTCTCAGGAATTGGTAATTCTAGGTGCAGAGGAGGGGGTATGTGTGAATGAAAGCTAAAATAAAAAGAACTGGTTCAACAACTGTTTAAGCAGCAGGCAGGTTTTCAGATCCTCTCCCTAGTCCTTCTAGCAGGGAAATTGCCTCACTCCCCCATTAAAAGACTGCTTTATTCTTTGGAGAATATAAATCTTCTTTTCTATCTATGTTGCCTGGTCTAGGGAACACCAGGCAAAGCTGAAAGTGAGGCTACCATACTGAAAACAGGGAAACTAACAGCAATGAATGCAAAATGGATGCTTTCCTCTTCCTTTGCTGTACTGCTTTGCCTATATTCCATGTTTTCTCTTTCTTGGATTACTGGTGAAGCACATCCTCTACTAAGTTCTTGAAAAAGAGTGTAAGGGAGACCTTGGATATATGAAAATATCTTTCTTATATTTCACTAACCAATAGTTTGCCTACGTCTGCAATTCTAAGTTGGAAATTATTTTCCTTATGAATTCTGAAGGCATTGCTCCATTGCCTTCTACTTTCCAGTGTGACTAGTAAGAAGCATGATCAGTCTGATTCCAGATTCTTCTGAGGAGTGATCAATTTTTTTCTTTGTAGCTTACAGGATACTCCTTGTATCTGATGCTGAAATCTCATGATATTGTGCCTTGATGTGGGTTGTGTTTTCATTCACTAGTCTGTCCCCTTCAATTTGAAAACTCATGTCTTAAACTTCTCGAACATTTTATTCAAACAAGAACAAAAAAGTTAAAAGAGATAAAAATGGTTGTTACCGAGAAGAAACTGAGAGTACAGAGTGGAGGACTATCGTTTTTGTAAGAAATCATGTAAAATTAACTCTTCAAATAAATATATGTATATACAATTTGATTAAAATAACTTTAAATATATATGTTTAAACATATCTATCTTAAATATACACTTTTACATAATCAAAACATTTTTTATGTTTAAATATATATATGGGGGTTTTTTTGAGGGGGGGGCTATCTGATAACCAATCAGATAAATACATGAAAGAATCCAAACACTTCCAGTTGCTTAGCCTGGGGAACTGAAAAAACTGTGATAATCATGGAAGATACAGAAAAGTTAGGAAGGGTAGAAGATTTGAAGGAAATACTGGTGAGCATATATATAAATTGTATGTTAAAGATTATTCAAATAGAGATGTGTTTTAAATAGATGAAAATAGGGGCACCTGGGTGGCTCAGTCATTAAGCTACTGCCTTCAGCTAGGGTCATGGTCCCAGGTTCCTCAGATCTAGCCCCACACCAGCCTCCCTACTGTGGAGGTGGGAGCCTGCTTTCCCTCGCCCACTGTCCCTGCCTGTGTTCATACTGTCGCTGTCTCTCTCTCTCTATCAAATAAATAAATAAAATCTTAAAAGAAAATAGATGAAAATATAGGAAAGAAGCTATGAGAGAAGTCAGGAACGATAATTTTAGAGAATTTTTTTTTGAGAATATTTAATACACGTAAGAAAAATAAGGGAATGGGATATAGTAGTTAGCAAACAAATACTTAAGGTAGGAAAGTAGCTGGGCAAATAGAAATGAAGGAAGCTTAATAGTTATAAGCTCTAGCCCCAGCAATGAGACTAGAAAAGAAGTATAATGGGCAAGAAAAAGAAAATGAGCAGGCAAAAGAAACAAAGAAAGAAGAGTCAGTGAAAAAAAATTAAAAATAAGCAGAGCAGCATCTCCATGAGGCTTATCTAAAAGGCACAATTGTGTGGACGCCTCGGTGGCTCAGTTGGTTGAGTGACTGCCTTCGGCTCAGGTCATGATCCTGGAGTCCAAACAGGATCGAGTTCCACACTGGGCTCCCTGCTCCGTGGGGAGTCTGCTTCTCCCCCTGACCTCTCTCCTTTCACGTGCGCTCTCTCTTTCAAACAAACAAATAAAATTAAAAAAAAAAAAAAAGGCACAATTATGGAGTATGGAGAACTGAGAGACAAATTTCAATAAGAAGCCTAAAAAGTATTTAACCAGCTGAGAAACAAGGGCAGCCACCTGGGTAGATTGGTCAGTTAAATGTCTGCCTTCCAGCTCAGGTCATGATCCTGGGGTCCTGGGATTGAGTCCCTCACTGGGCAACCTGTTCTGCCGGCCAGGTCGGGGGTGGGTGAATCTGCTTCTCCCTCTCCCTCTGCCCCCACGCCCCCTTCTCCCCCACCCCCGCCGGCTCATTTTCTCTCTCTCTCTCAGATAAATAAAATCTTAAATAAATAAATAACTGAAAACAGAACACCTGGCTGGCGTTGCCAGGTGTTGGAGCTGGTGGAGTATGCAACTCTTGACCTTGGGATTATGAGGTCGAGCCCCACATTGGGTGTAAAGATTACTTAAAAATAAAGTCTTTAAAAAATAAAGAGCTGAAAAACAACTATGAGTAAAAAACACAGTAGGGACGCCTGGGTGGCTCAGTCAGTTAAGCTGCTGCCTTCAGTTCAGGTCATTATCCTAGGGTCCTGGGATCAAGTCCCACATTGGGCTCCTTGATCGGCAGGGAGCCTGCTTCTCTCTCCACCTCTGCCTGCCACTCTACCTGTTCTTGTGCAGGCGCGCGCGTTCTCTCTCTCTCTCTCTCTCTGACAAATAAATAAATAAAATCTTGAAAAAAATATATCAAAAAAAAACCCACAGTAACTCAGAGAAAAGCTTTTAGGGACTGCAACACTCTTCCAGTTCTTTTTTCAACACCTTGCACTCACCGCTCCATCTAAGCCTTTATGCCCTCCTGAGCTGCCCAGATATGGTATTTCACCATATCCCACCCTCCTCCTCCTCAAAAGATATTTGTCATCTTTATCATACTACATTGCAGTAGGCAGTGACTCTAAGAGTGGAAAATCTTATACTTTAATGATTAAGAATATTGACTATGGGAGCAGCTGGGTGGCTCAGTCAGTTGAGCATCAGACTCTTGATTTCAGCTCAGGCTGGTCAGGAGATCCAGCCTCAGGATGAGCTCAGTGTAGAGTCTGCTTGAAATTCTCTCTCCCTCTCTCTGCCCTTCCCCCTACACATGCATGTGAGCATGTACACTCTCTCTTTAAAATAAATAAAGAAAACAGGTGCCTCAGTGCATCAGTTGGTTAAACATTCAACTCTTGATTTCAACTCAGGTCACAATCTCAGGGTCCTGAGATGGAGCCCCAAGTCGGGCTCTGTGCACTGGACATGGAGCCTGCTTGGCAGTTTCTCCTTCTCCCTCTGTCCCGTCCCCATTCTCTCTCAAAAATAAAAATAAAATAAAAAATTTAAAAATGTAAAATAAAAAGTTGACTGTGTAGACAGATTGCCAACAATCAAATTGTCTCTACCCCCTACTAGCCTGGGCCACCACACTCTCTAAATCACACTCTATGTACAATTAACATGATCATAAAGCATTATTATTAACACTGAAGATTACCTTAAATGGAGCTTAGAGAGAAAAGTTAAATAATGATTACAAAAATCTTTTGCAGACATTTGTGAAAATAGAATTAGTAAGAACAATAGGAACTCTTAACCAGCAAAAAAAACAAAAAACAAAAAAAACCTCAAAGAATTAGGTATGTCTCTAATCCCTAAAATGGCTCTAAGGAAATGTCTGACAATGCAACAAAGAATTCTGACCTGAAAAGCATTTACCTTCTTTTTTTAAGATTTATTTATTTATTTCAGAGAGAGAGTTTGCAAGCATGCAGCTAGCAGGTGGGGGCTGGGGCAAAGGGAGAGAAAGAGAGGGACTCTCAAGCAGACTCCCACTGAGGGCAGACCCTGCTGGGAGCTTTATCCCAGGACCCTGAGATCATGATCTCAGCAAGAGTCCAAGGCTCAACCAACTGCACTACCCAGGCACGCCAAAAACATTTTCTTTCTTTTCACTGAGCACAGTGTATTTCCATCCCATGACCCTCCATTCATAGTCCACATTTCCCAAAACCCAAGAGGCTATAAAAGTCCACAATGCATCTGTGATTGCTTCCATTTTCTATAAAGAGGCAAAAGAAAAAAAATTAAGGGAAAAAGCACCTTTTCTAATTTAATAACCAGATAATTAAATGTTGTATCAGTAACTTGGAAGAGATGTGACAATTTTTCAACATCAAAAAGGAGATCTAAAAATTGCAGGCACAGAATGTCGAAGGATAATAAAATCAAATGCTTCATCAGCAAGGATTCTATACAAATAAACACCATTTTCTGGTTCAGATTTCAGCTGATAGGAATCAAGTAATAAAATGTGGTCAAGAAACTGTCATTCTGGTCACTGTTGTTGAAAAAAACAAAATAAAGCAGCCCCACCCACACTGCTGGAAAAAAGCTTCCGAAATATTCACTAATCTTGTTTACCCAGGCCACCTCTTAATAAGAGAAATGCTTTGCAACTTGACTAGGGTTATGTAACTATTTTGCAATGTGTTATCAGTTTAAAATCATGTTTATTTACTCCCCAGTATTAACACATAGATTATTTTACTACAAGGTCCGGTTTGCTGTACTAATAGCATCTTTCCAATTTTATTCCATCATCAGCACTTCCTACAATAAAACCTGAGCCATTAATTTTATCTTTTCCTCTAAAAAAGTTTGAAAGATTTTATAATATGTTGACATGTGACTAATTAACTTCCTTAAATAGCTCTGTTACCAGAAACAGGGTAGTAAAGACACTAAATTTCATAGGGATTCAACTGTTATAGCAAAACTTGGGTACCTTAAATTATACTCATTTCAGAGACATGGAAAAAAAATCCAATTTCAGCTTCAATATGGGAACCCCAGTGAGTCCCTTTCACTGCCGTATTTTCAAGTAATTCAGCCCCAACCTCTGGGTTCTTTTTTAAGCCTATCAAAGATAGGGATTTCTGGAAAAGGATTTTATTTCGCAAGAACGTAAACTAGGATCTCTAAAATGAACTTCCCAGGGAGAAGTAACTGTAATATAGTGGAAAGAGGACTGGGGCTAGGAATTTGGAGACCTGATCTGTTTAGACCTGCCTCAATACACTCCACTCCATTGCTTAGACATGACTGGCTAGATTTTTTAATAACCAAGCTCCCCCTTTTGAAGAGATGTTCACTGAAAAATGACATGAAACTGACTCTTCTTTCAAAAGAACCCTCAACCCTTTAATTTTTTTAAAGATTTTGTTTATTTATTTATTTATTTGACAGAGAGAACGCACAAGCAGGGGGAGTGGCAGGCACAGGGAGAGGGAGAAGCAGGCTCCCCGCTGAGCAGGGAGCCCGACCAGGGCTGGAACCCAGGACCCTGGGATCACGACCTGACAAGACAGACGTTTAACCCCTTAACCGACTGAGCCACCCAGGCGCCCCCTGAACTTTTCTTAAAGAATGGGAACTGCCTCGATCTACACCCAACAAGATTTAAACCTCGGGTTCTGGATGCTAGCTGTTGGTAAGATCTGCCTTGAACACCAACCATTACATAAACTTCTGTCCTCAGCAGCTGAAGACACTATAGGAACTTAATAAAACGCCAGTTTCAAAGGATAGCGGCGGCGGGGGGGGGGGGTGGGCAGTCTAGAAAAACTAAGTATATACTCAAAGATTTTTATTTACACGTTTAAACGTTTCGAAGAGCAACATGGTTCAGTGTTTATAAATCCAAATTACTTTTAAAGTAAGACGAGCCATTCTGCCCAGTTATTCTGCAACAAGCAGCTCCAGTGGGCAGAGTTGAAAGAGGACCACATCACACATCAGAAAGCCGCCAGTGGAGTGGAGGCAGGCCAAGCCCAGCTTCGGGAGCCGCTCCAACAGAACTCACCCCAAGGAACTTCCTCCAGCCCTCTCCCTCCCTCCACCTCGGGTCTCCCCAGTTCCCTAGGGTCGGCCCCTCCCCCCAACCGTCCCTCCCCTCCCCCACAACCCTCTGGCCACCCCCGTTCGTCCTAGCGCCCTCAGCCCCAACTACTGCCCAGGAGCCCTGGGTCTCCTCAGCTGCCAACCCTCTCAGCCCCTCCTCCTTTAGAGGCGCCCTAGTCCTTAGTCTACTCACCGGGGTTAGCAGCAGTCGCCGCCATGGCCGTAGATGCCACTGCCGTCGCGCCACCCCCCCAGTGGGAGGAGCCGTCGCCACCGAACCGGGGGAGGGGGAGGGGAGAGCCACTCCCCAGATGCGGCGCCCCGCTGCCGCCGCCGCCACTGCGGAATCAAAGATGGCGGCTGTGGCAACCCCCCCCCCCACCGGCCCCAGCCCCTACGGAGGGTTGACCCCGCCCATAGAGTGGGTGGAGTCATTCCCCACCCACACCTCAGCCCTCCTGCTCTGAGAAACTGACCAATGAAAATGCCAAGAGGTTGGGCTAGCCACTGTGCCCGCCGGTCCATTGGAGGAGGGCGGGCAAAAAAGAAGTCCAGCTGTCTCTCTAATCCCGCCTCCTGTGCGTCAAAGGTCAGTGATCGAGTGACGTAAGTGAAAAAAATTTTACTAAAAATCTCGGGTAGGTGGTGGATTCCCCGGGCTCACAACTAACTGTGCGGACGAGTAAATCCTCTTTAGGTGCTCTAATGCTTCAACTTTACACAGTGATTTGTAATCCTTTCTAGAATTTGGTCTTCCTTTCAGGACCTTTGTCCCTGGTGAAAAAAAACTCAATAACTAATTTTTGAGTGCCTGGTATGGAATTCAGTCGTGGAAAACAATCTGGGCGCTTAAGGTGAGGGAGATACCGACAGCCAAAACAGAAGGCAATGTATGAAGCAGGTATTTTGATGAAGAGTGGGATGACTTCCTTTGGTCAATGATAGGGACATAATGATGGGTTTTTAGTAGGAAAGTGATAAGATGAGGACTGAACAGATTTTTTAATAATAGGAAGCACTAAGCATTCGAGCCAGACGCTACCCAAACTGTCTTGTGTGTTTACTCATTTAATCATCACAACACGTAATGTAGATTCTATTACTATTTTCCATTTTGCAGATAAGAAAACAAAGAGATTAAGCAAGTGATAACTGGTAAGTAATGGCGTGCGATGCAAACTGAAGAACTCTGACTCTAGGAACAAGTTTTAACACTACAAGATACTGCCACCTTTACATGTATTTCTCAAATTATTTAATATAAATTTAAATCAAATTTTAACAAATTCCATTACACTATTGAGCATATTCACATTCTTATAGGTTACATATGGACTACAAAGATTACATTGATCCTTTTCTCTCATTATTTAACAGTACAATTTATCTCTATTGAGATATTTTAACATAATTTGTATATTATTGTTTACATTGTTAAAATTATTTTGCACTTTGTTGCTATTTTGTTGTGTTGTATTTCCTGTTCATCAAAAAAGAAAAATTATCCACTCAAAAGAAGTTTGCTGGGACACCTGGGTGGCTCAGTGGGTTAAGCCTCTGCCTTTGGCTCAAGTCATAATCTCAGGGTCCTAGGCAGAGAGCCTGCTTCCCTTCCTCTTTGGCTGCCTGCCTGTACCTACTTGTGATCTCTATCTGTCAGATGAATAAATAAAATCTTAAAAAAAAAAAAAAAAAGGAGTAAGCTGACACATAAGGAGTAGTGATGTAACAATTTCAATTCAAAATTGTGTGGTAAAGGTAGCTAGCTATTAAACAAGACTACAGTTCAGATATAGACTGCAAGTTTTGTTCCTTTACATAAGTTAATCCAAGCAGTGATAAATAAATGAATAAATAAAAATGTAAGTAGAGGGGCGCCTGGGTGGCTCAGTGGTTTAAGCCTCTGCCTTCGGCTCAGGTCATGATCTCAGGGTCCTGGGATCGAGTCCCGCATCGGGCTCTCTGCTCAGCGGGGAGCCTGCTTCCTCCTCTCTCTCTGCCTGTCTCTCTGCCTACTTGTGATTTCTCTCTGTCAAATAAATAAATAAAATCTTTAAAAATATATATATATATAAGTAGAAAATAGAACTATGACTATCTGTGGGACACCTGGATAACTTCATTGGTTAAGCAGTTAAGCGTCTTCCTTTCTGCTCAGGTCATGATCTCAGGGTCCTGGGATCCAGCCTCATGTTAGGCTCCCTGCTCAGTGGAGAGCCTGCATCTCCTTTTCTCTCTGCCTCTCCCTGGCTCATGCTGCTCTCTTTCTATCTCAGGGAAATAAATAAAATAAAAAAAAAAAAAAA
The DNA here is from genome assembly GCF_030435805.1 of Mustela lutreola. Lineage (NCBI taxonomy): Eukaryota > Metazoa > Chordata > Mammalia > Carnivora > Mustelidae > Mustela > Mustela lutreola. The sequence continues at coordinate 109,256,282 of NC_081299.1, read as the reverse complement.
AAAAGGAAGGGAAGAAGAAAAATACAACTATGGACATCTAAAAATTGGATTTTATTGGACCAGTAATCTATCAGTTCACTGCCCTTGGCTGTTAGGAACTTTTGCCAAACAGTGACTCAAAAAGCCATCAAAGCTTACAAGTCATTTTTGAACTAAACATAATAACCTCATTGCCTTGTAAAATGTATTTTTCTAGAATGAATGTAAAATAATGTTTTCCAGTATGAAATGAATGAATTTGTGGATTAAAAAAATATCAAGTAACATCCCTGGTTAAAAAAATGGCAAAACTCATTTTTGTTTCAGTGACGCTTGTATAACTAGCTACAGATGTTTTGCTTGGAGAAAGTATAACAAGCTACTGGCAAAAATCCCTGATCAAATACCACATAAAATCATGCATAGTATGCAACACAAAAAGGCAATATTAGCCCTGTACTTCCGAACAGTTGGACACCACTGAGGCACATAATATGAATCATTTCATAGCATATATGCAGTACATAAGGAAAAATGCCCAGAAACTTCTTGTTTGGCTTATCATTCAAAATTGAAGCTACACTAATTCTAAAAGATATATACACTTCTGTGTTTAATGCAGCATTATTTGCAATAGCCAAGATACAGAAGCAACTCAAATATTCAACAACAGATGAATGGATAAAGATGTGGTATACAATGGAATATTACTCACCTTTAAAAAAGAATGAAATCTTGCCATTTGCATAGGTGGATCTAGAGGGTAAAATTCTAAATGAAATAAAATAAGTCAGTCAAAGACAAATACTATATGATTTCACTCGTATGTGGAATTTAAGTAACAAATGAACAATGAAAAAAAGAGACAAAAAAATCAGACTCTTAAAATATACAGAACAAACTGGTGGTTGCCAGAAGGGAGGTTGGGGTGGAAGGTAGAGAAATGAGTGAAATAGGTGAAGAGGATTAAAAGTACACTTACTGTGGTGATCACTACCACAGTGAGATACCAACTCACACCAGTCGGAAGGGCTAAAATTAATATGTCAGGAAATTACAGATGTTGACGAGGATGCAGAAAAAGGGGAACCCTCTTAAACTGTTGGTGGTAATACAAGATGGTGCAGCCACTCTGGAAAACAGCATGGAGGTTCCTCAAAAAGTTGAAAATAGAGTTACCCTATGACCTAGCAATTGCACTACTTGGGTATTTACCCCAAAGATACAAATGTAATCCAAAGGGGCATCTTCCACCCCAATGTTTATAGTAGCAAAGTCCACAATAGCCGAACTATGGAAAGAGCCCAGATGTCCATCAACAGATAAATGGATAAAGAAGATATGGGGTATGCATGTGTGTGTGCGCACACGTGCGCGCATATGAGTATTATGCAGCCACCAAGAAAAATGATAATCTTACATTTACAATGACGTGCATGGAACTAGAGGGTATTATGCTAAGCGAAATAAGTCAATCAGAGAAAGACAATTATCTTATGATCTCACCGATACGTGGAATTTGAGAAACAAGGCGGAGGATCATAGGGGAAGAGAGGAAAAAATGAAACAAGAAGAAACCAGAGAGGGAGACAAACCATAAGAGACTCTTAATCTCAGGAAACAAACTGAGGGTTGCTGCAGTGGAGGGCGATGGGGGGGTTGAAGGGATGGGGTGGCTGGGTGATGGACATTGGGGAGGATATGTTGTTATGGTGAGTGCTGTGTATTTTGTAAGACTGATGAATCACAGACCTATACCCCTGAAACAAATAATACATTATATGTTAATAAAAATAAAGTTGAAAAAAGACTAAAATATTCTATTAATATGTATATACTTTTTAAAAGGACTGCTTTAGAGGAACTCACTATATAAGATATGCAAAAATTGGAAAATTTTAACTCAACTTGTTTTAACAAAAAATGCAGTTGTGACCAATTCAGAATTGTGATTCATTTTTCCTTTCTTGTGTTACTGTTTAATTGTTCTGATTGTCTATGCTACTTAAGTATTTATTCTTATACTCTTTTTTGCTAGAAAATGGTGTACAATAAAATGATGTGTCAAACCTTAAAAAAAAGAATTGTTGAATTACTATCTTATATACCTGAAATATAGTGGAATTCAAAAATAAATAAAAATTTGTTTAAAAATAAAGTAAAAATCTATTGCTATAGTATGATATATGTCATAATAAAGATAAGAAAAAAAACTTTTGGAAGGATACACAGAAAGCCATTACCTACACTTAGTTCTGAGGCAACAAATTGCAGTCTAAATGGGAAAAACACTTACTTTCCACTAAGATTTTTTTGATATTTCAAAAGGTAAAAATTATATGTAGGTTGGGAGAATGCTAAGAGAAATAAAAATATTGGCACAGTAAAAAAAAAAAAATTGAAGTTGCAGAACAGGACATTTTCATTCAGAAAAAAATTCATTTAAAAAATAATTATTTTGAGGGGCGCCTGGGTGGCTCAGTGGGTTAAAGCCTCTGCCTTCAGCTCAGGTCATGATCCCAGAGTCCTGGGATCGAGTCCCACATTGGGCTCTCTGCTCTGCGGGGAACCTGCTTCCTCCTCTCTCTCTGCCTGCCTCTCTGCCTATCTCTGTCAAATAAATAAATAAAATATTTAAAAAATAAAAACATAATAATAATAAATAACTCTTTTGGGGAGGTGCCTGTGTGGCTCAGTGGGTTAAGCCTCTGCCTTCGGCTCAGGTCATGATCTCTGGGTCCTGGGATCAAGCCCCACATCAGGCTGTCTGCTCAGCAAGGAGCCGGCCTCTCCCCTCTCTCAGCCTGCCACTCTGCCTATTTGTGGTCTCTCTCTGTCAAATAAATAAATAAAATCTTTAAAAATAAATAAATAAAAATAAAAAAATTATTTTGTGAGGTATGAGAAAGTCTGAAAAAGATATCTTGGGATCAGCACTGAAGGAGCTGTAACCTTCAGTGTAGAAAGGTCATTATTCCTATAATAAACAAAATGTCAGTCCACTTTCTGTTTTATTCAAAGAACAGTTGGTAGCCAAATAGCATTCCTCCTGATTCTGATAAAGCATAGAACAAGTTAATACAAACTGTAAATATAGTAAAATAATAGCCAATAAGCATAATCTCTGAGAAGAAATAGGTAAATATTAGAAGAGAGCTTTTTCTGTAGTGAAGTGAGATAAGTAATGTGGAAGATGTTTTCACAAATTTTTGAATAATGACTGAAGTAAAAGATGCCCTTTCAGGATGCTCAGGTCATGATCCTAGCATCCTAGGATCAAGTCCTGCATGGGACTCCTTGCTCAGTGGGGAGCCTGCTTCTCCCTCTGCCTACCACTCCCCCTGCTTGTGCCCTCTCTCTTTCTCTCTCTGACAAATACATAAATAAAATCTTTTTTTTTTAAAGAAAATCCCTTTTCTCCCATAAGATAATACTAACAAAAACCTTTTTTTCAAGTACATTTATCTGAGCCCTGTTTTCATTATTTTTATTAGCTTGAATTTATTACTTCAAGTCCTAAGTGACCTGATTTTTTTTGTTTCCAAATGAATACTTTATCAGATCGTTTGAACATTAAATTTATCCTCCTTTACAATCCAAAATAGTTTCCTGAAGTTTGCTCTATGTGCTTACTTTGCTTATTTGTTTTCTAAACTCTTTGGCACAATTTCTGGGGGTTCAGACCGCCATGATACAGGTCAGGAGAGAACTTTTCTTTTGGGCTGCCAATTCTGATAAATGCCACAATTTTTAATCTTAAGAACAAAGTATCAGGATTTTCTAAGAAAACCAGACTATTATGCAAATGCCTTGACTGTGAAGAGTTTATTATTTCTCAATACACGATAATTTTGTTTCTTCATCAGAAGAAAAAAAAGGCATGACACGTTATTGAACGTATTTTGAACCACATCAAACTGTTACAGTCGAATGGGGAAAAAATACTTTCAGAGTTGAATGCAACCCTTGCAACAGCATACAATGCCTGCTCTCTCCCACGTTGAAACATTCAACTTTAGAGGTTGCTGTATGCCCTCTGCATAAGATCTAACAAACTACTGAAAGCCACCTTCAATTAAAAACTCTATAATTCTAGGTCCATGTTAGATCCAGCTCTTCAGAAATTATCTGAATGAGTGGTAGCCATCACCCACTGCAGTACCTGACAAATTCAGATTTTCTAATTTTAATAGAAATGAAAATTTAAAAGCTGGTTAAGAAATGACCTACTGTGGGTCACCTGGGTGGCTCAGTCGGTTGAGCATCTACCTTCAGCATGACCGCAGGTCATGACCTGAGCTGAAGGTAGATGTTCAACCGACTGAGCCACCCAGGTGGCTCCCTACCAAGGACGGAGCCTGACGCAGGGCTCCATCCCAGGATGATGCTGGGATCACAATCTGAGCTAAAGGCAGACACTTGACGACTGAGCCACCCAGGCGCCCCCCACATCAAGCTTCTTGCCCAGCGAGGCACCTGCTTCTCCTTCTGCCTGCCTCTCTCTCACTTTCTCTATCTCTGACAAATAAATAAATCTTAAAAAAACAAAAACAAAACAAAACACACACACACACACACACAAAAACAGGCTGGCCAGTCAACTTAAACTTCAGATAAATAACAAATGACTTTTTTAGTATAAGTATGCTCTAAATATTGCATAGGAAATATTTATATTTTTTAAAAAGTCATCTTTTGGGACACCTGAATGGCTTAGTTGGTTAAGCATCTGCCTTGGGCTCAGATCATGATGCCAGAACCCTGGGGTAGAGCCCTGCAGTAGGCTCTCTGCTCAATGGAGAGCCTGTTTCTCCCTCTACCTAATGCTCCCCTGCTTTTGCTCTCTCTCTCTCTCTCTCTCTCTCTCTCGCTCTATCTCATAAATAAAATATTTAAAAATTTTTAAAAATTAAAAGATCATCCTTTATCCAGAAACCCTATTCCTGGAGGTTAAAATTTTAAGGAAGAGTAATCCAGATTATTTGGGGGGGTGGGCAGAGACTAGAAACAGAAAATCCACTTAGGTAAATAACTACTACAGAAATCCAGGGGAGGGGCCCCTGGGTGGCTCAGTGGGCCTCTGCCTTCGGCTCAGGTTGTGATCTCGGGGTCCTGGGATCGAGCCCTGCTCAGCAGGGAGCCTGCTCCCCCCACCGCCCCCTCCCGCCTCTCTGCCTACTTGTGATCTCTTTCAAATAAATAAATAAAATCTTTAAAAAAAAAAAAAAAGAAATCCAGGGAAACAATTACAAGGATGAGACATAGGTCAGTGAAGCTGAAAAGATAATGATTGCCATAAATACTGTTGTGACAAAATAAGGTTTGCCATGGGATTCTATGCATAGGGAGTGAAAGGAAGTGGTGATGTCAAAGAAAGCTTTTGGATGATCTCAATATCAGAGACTGGTGATGCAGGAAACAGAGGCAGAAGAAAATTTATTAAATTTTCTTATTGCCTACAGCCCATCGACAAGTCCTTGAAATAGTCAGAGTGACTTTATTCTAGGAACTCAGCTGCCTCCATGCTAATACTTTGCTAATACTTTACTAATAGTTTGCTAAGGGTGAAAGGCCATCTTAGCCCAACCCCCAAGATCCTGTAAGTCTACCTTAACATATAAAAATTACTGTGGAAACTTCCTTTATCTCTACCCGCCAAGATACATATTGGCAATCATCCCCCAAGTATATGACCCACCAATATACATCTGAAGGGTCTCATGACTTGGGTTTTACTAGACAGTAAAAAATGACCTTTTCCAAACAATAGCTAGCCCCCTAAAAGTCCTGGAAACCTTCCTTCCAAAATTCTTTAGAGACTCACATTCTCCCTAACCCCCTCCCAGTGTGAAAGTTTATAATAGGCCACTCCTCATGACCCTGGTGTAGATTTTTCTGCCCACAGGTCCTATCCCCATGGTTTAATAAAATCACCTTTTCCACCAAAGACATCTCAAGAATTCTTTCTTAGCCATCGGCTTTGAACCCTAATGTCTTTTCCTAACTGGAAGTTCAGGTTTCTTTGGTTGAAATTTATTTGTTGAATTGGTTGGTTGGGACTTCCAGGTAAAAATGCTTATTAAGCATATGAAATCATAGGGCATCTTCCCAAAAGAGAGATTGGGATCTAGACCTAAAGTTATGCATTAGTGCAAGAGACTGTAGTTGCAGAAAATGACAGCACCTTAGTTAAAAGAGATAAGCAAAAGGACGCAAAGAATGCTTCATGAAATACCTGTTTCAGGCGTCTGAGAAAAGTCAACTATTCAAGATGGAAGCAGAGATCAATAAGATGGAACTTATGTTCCAGAAAGCTGACTCTGATCTGGATTATATTCAGTACAGACTGGAATATGAAATCAAGACTAATCATCCTGATTCAACAGGCAAGAAAAATCCCTCTATACTCTTAAAAGAATTGTTAGCAATAAAGTCTCAATATCAAGCTTTGCAAGCACACGTTAAACCAATTGCTGTCAAGCAGAAAGAGACTAAGAGCTGTGTTTGTGCTACTGTTCTTAATGACCATAACACAACACTACAAAGCAACCAGACCTGGGGCTATCACCATGGACTAAAGAAGAGAAAACTGCAGCAGAGCAATTAAAGTCTCACACATCAAACTTATGAAGAATAGACTTGCAAAAGAGAACTCTCATGGAGAAGAGATCCACTCCAGAAAAATTTAGGAAGGTGTCTTGTTAGCACTTAATGACTAGAGGTGGGGGGATGGCAAAGGAGAAGGCGATTTGGCTTGAGTGATTAGGTAGTTGATACCTTTCACAAAAGAGAGCCGTATAGAAAGGGAAGATATTAATTAATAAAGTTCAGCCAAAAAGATGGAATGGGAATCAAGGGATTTTTAAAATATATGCACACATACTTAGTCTTATAATTTCAGGCAAGGAAGTTTCTTAACGCTATTTTGCATCTGTTTTTGTGTAACTGGGATAACATAGATGTTCTGACCTATTGTAAAAGAATATTTATGTACTATCAGTCAGTCAAATGTGAATGGACATGCTTCAGAAATTAAAGGATAGAAAAGAGAGAGAAAAATATCTGTTTCAGATGATGGAAGAAAGAAGACGGAGTCTGGAAAGAGCAGGACAATATAAGCCAATAGAGTTTCAAGATAAAAGAGTTTGGGCAGCAGCACATGTTCAGAGATGAGAAACAAATCTAAGGAGAGTAGATGGAGTGGAAACCATGGTTCAAGTGAGTGAGGAACGTATAGAAAGTGAGTAAATATAGGCAGATAGTTAGCATATGACACTTTTTCAAGAAACATGGCAATGAAGAAAAACTAATCAAATGGTACCTGGGAGGCGAGGTAGGATGGGGTAGGAATAGAAAATTATGTCTTGTGAAAGTGGCAAATTAAAGATGAAGAAAATATATATGCCCAAGAAAACAAGTAAGACTGGTGCTGGGGGAGACAAGGAAACAAGTTAGGGCTGTGTGTGGAAGTATTACTCTCAGAAAAATCAAGGCACCTTTTTAGAGAAAATGTGTATAGACATTTTGAAGTGGAAGAGGGAGAAGCTGACAACTCACGTGCAGTGGCTTTGATTCTCAAAGAATAATAATAAGTCAAACTGCTACGAACAAGAGGTAGAGATGGTGTTGGTTCTAGCTTTAGAGATGTGCGTAATTTGGGGAAGTGTGTGACTAAAATTGTATGAAGAAAAAGGTATAAATGTTCATGAAACTACGGAGCATTTCTCTGCCAACACCCAGAAGCTAGAGGAAAGAAAGTAAGCAGAGGAATTACCCAGAATTGGAGTACTGATTGACAAATTAGATTAGTATCTTGAGATGGAAGATTCTAGAGCCCCAGAAGAAGGAGATGAGACAGGGAAACAAGAGAAGCTAGAAGGAGTTTGTTGGGCTGAGGAGAGAGGTTAAATTCTGGAAGCTGATGTTGACAGCAGCTTCAAAAGTGAAGGAGTGGGAGTAGCAAAGGATGGGAAATGAGAATATGTATCCAAAAAAATTATAAGTAAAAATATATTGTTAGGACGCCTTTGTGGCTCAGTCGGTTAAGTGTCTGCCTTCCACTCAGGACATGATCTTAGAGTCCTAGGATCAAGTCCCACATTGGGCTCCCTGCTCAGCAGGAAGCCTGTTTCTCCCTTTCCCTCTGTCCCTCCCCCGGCTTGTGCTCTCTCTCAAATAACTAAATAAAATCTTTTTTTTTTTTTTAAAGATTTTATTTATTCATCAGAGAGAGAGAGCACAGGCAGACAGAATGGCAGGCAGAGGCAGAGGGAGAAGCAGGCTCCCTGCCGAGCAAGAAGCCCAATGTGGGACTCAATCCCAGCACGCTGGGATCATGACCTGAGCTGAAGGCAGCTGCTTAACCAACTGAGCCACCCAGGCGTCCCCTAAATAAAATCTTTTAAAAACAAACAAACAAATAAAAGATGAATAGCCCTATGAAATAGAAGGCATAGTATAGGTATAGGAAATCTGAGTAAGATATACAAACAATAAAAACTCAAATACCATAGCAATTAGGGAAATGCAAGTTCTTAAAAACTGAGATGTTATTTTTACCTACTAACTGGACCAATACTTTAAAGATTGAGAGTAACGTATTGGCGGCACTATGAAAAAACAGGCACTTTCATACCTAGTTTGCACATTGCAGTAACCTTTTTAATGTGTAATTTGGCAGTACCTATTAAAATTCTACCTGTTTATATCCTACAACCCAGCATTTATATTTTTAATATTCTGAGGCATTTATGTCACAAAAACTTTTTCACAAATGCTCAGAGAAATATGTGCAAGGTTAGCCATTGCAATGTTGGTACACTATTAAGAAATTTTAAACAACCCAAATGCAGACTAATAGTGAAAATAAATCAGGGATATGTACATAATGGAGAACTTGCATACTTAGCAGCCATTAAAATGAATGAAGCGGATCTAAAGGTATTAAAATGGGATGATGTCCAAGGCATACTATTAAATGAAAAAAGCATAAAATAAGTATTGTCTGGAGCACCTGGGTGGCTCAGTGGGTTAAGCCTCTGCCTTTGGCTCAGGTCATGATCTCAGGGTCCTGGGATCGAGCCCCCGCATCAGGCTCTCTCCTCAGCAGGGAGCCTGCTTCCCCCTCTCTTTCTCTCTGCCTGCCTCTCTGCCTACTTGTGATCTCTCTCTCTCTCTCTGTGTCAAATAAATAAATAAAATATTTTTTTAAAATAAGTATTATCTTATAAATAATAATAATTATACTAAATATATAAATTAGAGTTGGAGAAATCCACCAAACTGTTAATAGTTTATCTCTGAAGAGTGGGATTAATAGGAGATTTCTACCTTTTCATAGTTCTGTAATTTTAATGTGCTATGACTTTATATTACCTCTATAATTATGTAAAACAGAAGTATAAAACACACACAAAAAAAGAAGTATAAAACAATTTTAAGATTCATCACTAAACAAACAGTAGCTGTTATAATGGGCCCCAAAGCCTGGTTTTGCTTCAGACTTTAGTTTTCCCTACCATGGAATTTGTGATTGTATGCTCAGGGGCAAGAGAAATTTAGAAATTAAGAAACTGAAAATATATTTAAATTGCTACATTTCGTATTATTTGGGAAGATGAAAGTGAGAACTGGAACCATACTTCATTCTCCATTCTGTCCCCAGCATCTAGTACAGTGATATATAACAGGCATGAGGAAAAAATTATTAACTATAGAACCTCTTTTAGGAGAGTTACTTTTTTTTTTTTTTTTAAAGCCCCACAGAACTTTTTTTTTTTTTTTTAATTTATTTATTTGCCAGTGATAGAGGGAGAGAAAGCGAGCAAGCACAGGCAGACAGAGAGGCAGGCAGAGGGAGAAGCAGGCTCCCTGCCGAGCAAGGAGCCCGATGTGAGACTCGATCCCAGGACGCTGGGATCATGACCTGGGCAGAAGGCAGCCGCTTAACCAACTGAGCCACCCAGGCGTCCCTAGGAGAGTTACTTTTTAAAAGTGTGATAATATTTTGAAAATGTATCTAAATTCAAAAAAATGTTTTGAGTAGTTAATATGTACATGGTATAGTTTGAGACACTCAATTCCCCATCTTAGAGCCCTGGGTTATATCTCTCCAGAACTATTTTGTATATTTATAAAGCATATTGTACATACAGACAGAAAAGAGTGTGTGTGCACCTACCTTGGCATGCAGGTGTCCCATAGAATTTTTTTTTTTTTTTTGGAACTGCATAAAACCTTAGAGGATGGGCATCTGGTTGGCTCAGTAGGTTAAGCTTCTGCATTTGGCTCGGATCATGATCTTGGGGTCCTGGGATCAAGCCAGGTGCTTGACTTCGAGCTCTTTGCTCACCAGGAGTCTGCTTCTTCTTCCCACTCTCCCTCTATGCTCTCCCAGTGTCTCTCTCATAATAAATAAATGAAATCCTTTAAAAGCAAAAACAAAAAAACCTTAGAGGAAATGGTGATAAGTTTTGCATTCAAGGTATATGTGAGCATGTATAATACCTAATACTAAGTGAAATAGTTTTGACTTTTCTGATTCAAATGTTCTAAGTAAACTCTTTTTTTTTATTTTTTTATTTTATTTATTTATTTATTTTTAAAGATTTCATTTATTTATTTGACAGACAGAGATCACAAGTAGGCAGAGAGAGAGGAAGGAGGAAGCAGGCTCCCTGCTGAGCAGAGAGCCCAACACAGGGCTCCATCCCAGGATCCTGGGATCCGAGCCGAAGGCAGAGGCTTTAACCCACTGACCCACCCAGGTGCCCCTATTTTTTTTTATTTTTTTTTAAGTTTTTTATTTAGTTAGTTGGAAGGGAGAAAGAAAAAGCAGGAGAGGGGAGAAGGTCAGAGGAAGATGCAAATTCCCCACGGAGCAGGAGCCCGATGCGGGACTCGATTCCAGAACTCAGGGATCATGACCTGAGCCGAAAGCAGTCACTTAACCAACTGAGCCACCCAGGCACCCCTAAATAAATTTAAGATTTTTTCCAGGAAAAGAGATTTTAAAGCTTCATTATCTTGTTGACAAATAGTTCTCAAATTTGAGCATACATCACAGTCCCCTAGAGGGGCTGGTTAAAGCACAGATACGCGAACACCTCCAAAGTTTCAGATTCATTAAGGCAGGAACCCAAGTCCAAGAAATAGCATTTCTAACAATTTTCCATGTGATGCCACTAATCCAGAGAACCACTGCATAGACCAAAAACTGGCTCGTGACCCATCTTCTCCCACTCACGTGATCCACTTACAGGGTATTACTTAAGCCATTAACCTTGGCTGCCCCAGTCCTGGCAGAGCTGTGGAAATATTCTTCTACTGACCTGGGCTCCAATTTAATCTAGTGGGATCATTTTCTCACTCACTATGGGAGTGTCTGAAACTTGATCTTGTTTTAGCTGAAGTATTCATGAAGCTTCTTAGTTCAGCGTGAGAGTGGGGAAGGGACAGAGCTACCAACCACTTGCCTTTTTGTAAGAGTGGGTTGATAAAAAGGGGAGAGGCTGCCAAGAGATGGGCTTGAGTAGGAGGAGACTGGCCTGCCAACAGCCAGCCTTGGATATCACTCTCTCAAAAGGTAAATAACTGTCCGTATTATCTTTCTGGTGAAGTTTTTCTGGGAATAATTCCAACAATTCTTCTGAGTTTCATAACACTTCTCTACAAGCCTGGGGAGTACTTAGGGAAATGACTGGGGGAAGTAAAGAAATTTTTCTTTCCTCAGAGCTTTTTTGGAAAAGTGAAACTTTAGGTAAGAGGCACAGGGTGGTTTTGAGGCAAACTGGGGGAACCTCTGTTGGTCTCATCGCCTAGAGGATGTCTTTGATTTTAGGAATTATAAGAAGGGAGCTTCATTTTTCTATTTCCTCACAATCATCTCTCCTTTTTTTGTCTTTTAAGATTGTATTTATTTTATTTGATACAGAGATAGAGTGAGAGCACAAGCAGAGGGCAGAGGGAGAAGCAGGCTCCCCATTGAGCAGGGAGCCTGATGTGGGGCTCGATCCCGGGACCCTAGGACCATGACCTGAGCTGAAGGCAGACAGTTCACCAACTGAGCCACCTAGGGATCCCAACCTCTCCCTTTAGAGTAAACTTATGTCAATGAGAGAAAAGCTGTGTCTTTTTAGGTAGTTTTGTTGTTGTCTTCTTTTGTTTTTTTGTTTGTTTGTTTGTTTGTCTTTAAGAAATATAGGGCAACAGATGGGGAAAATGAAGTGATTTGGAAAGGAAGGAAGGATTGGCAGGGGCAAAGGAAAGAAGGAAAGGAATAGAAGAGGGACTGATCTTTCCAGGAAGTGTTAAGTGAAAGGTGACAAACTTCTGCTGCAGATTTATAAATGCTGTTATTCTGCTTCCTACTTGAGCAGTTTCAGATTTTATATAAACCCATAAATTCATGCCCTCCTCCTTTTCCCTATTATAGTTCCAAGCAGTACTCCTGCTCATCTCAAACAAAACAGGAACCCTTTTTCGTAAAATATTTATTTATTTATTTATTTATTTATTTATTTATTTGAGAGAGAGAGTACAAGCAGGGGGAGAGGTAAAAGCAGAGGGAGAAGGAGAAGCAGACTCTCTGCTGAGCTGAGAGCTGGAAGCGGGACTGGATTGCAGGACCTGGAGATCACGACCCGAGTGGAAGGCAGACACTTAACCATCTGAGCCACCCAGGGGCCCCAGGAACCTTTTATTTTTTAAGATCTTATTTATGTATTTGTCAGAAAGAGAGGGAGCATAAGCAGATTCCCCTGCTTGTGAAGGGGCTGAGCAAGCACCCCAGCGCAGGACTTAATCCCAGGACCTTGGGATCATGAACTGAGCTGAAGCCAGATGCCTAACCAACTGAGTCACCCAGGTGTTCCTAAAACAGGAACTTTAAGAACAATTTAAAAAATTCTAGGCCCGGTCTTCACTTTAGAAAACATATTTTAGATTTACCATGGTATCTGTCACTTGAATCTGTCAAGAAAAGTGATTTTGCTTAAGAGGTCTTAGAAGAAAGGAAATTGGATATCCAAGGCTACAATAATTTGTGATTTTTTTAAAGATTTTTATTTATTTATTTGACAGACAGAGATCACAAGTAAGCAGAGAGGCAGGCAGAGAGAGAGGAGGAAGCAGGCTCTCTGCTGAGCAGAAGCCCGATGTGGGGCTCAATCCCAGGATCATGATCTGAGCCGAAGGCAGAGGCTTAACCCACTGAGCCACCCAGGCACCTCTATTTTTTTTCAACAAGAATGTATTTTACTTTTTGAGGTGGAGAGAGGAAAGATACCAGCCTAACCATAGCAAAATTAGCTTACTGGAATTTGGCAGTTATGAGTGAGAGGTTTAAATAAGTAAACTAGAGACCTTTCATTCCAAGTTCAGGAATTCAGATTTAATTAGATAAGGAGAAGAAGAATCACAAATGACCTGATGTTTTCCAATTTCCAGAAGCTGAAGGTTTCCATCTCTCTATAGCATCTGAGACTGTTGACAATACCCCTCCTTGAAATTCTCTCATCTGTTCAATTTCATGACTCTACACTCTTCAGCTTTTCCTACTTATAACTATTCCATCTGTGGTTTCTTGATCTCTTTCCAATGGCGTAAAAGTAGACATTCCCTTGTTTTGAATTCTCCTTTGGCCACCTCATCTACGTCTACGATTTCAACTACCCTGCACTTAGGTGACTCAGCTCTAAAGATCTTGCTTTTCTTTACTTCTAAACTTCAGTCCCACATTTCTGCCTCCTGAGCATATCATACCAGTACCTTTAAATTCCCTTAAAGGTATTTTAAGTCCCTTAAAATATCTGCTAATTCCTAAAATAAATAATTCTATGAATGACAACATTTCAGCCATCCAAATTCAAACCCCAGAGTTTTATCATTTTCTTCTTCCTACCACTATATGTCCATTTAACTTATATATCATGTAAAATCCTCTTTCTCATCCATTCCTTCCTTCTTGTAACTGTCATCCTAGTTTATACTTTTGTTGCCTTTTACCAAGATGGCTACAACTCCTAATTGTTTTTCACGTATGGTGTCTATTTCCTGTATCCAATATTTTTTGTATACTGTTGCTAGTTATCTTCCTAAAGTATGGCTTTGATGATTTACTTTTCTTCAATAAACATGAATTGTGATTGCTTAATATGCCAGGTACTGATCTAGATATTAATTTATTTATGTAGGTAGACTGAACACCTCCAATGTGCCAGCCCTGCACTAAGTGCTGAAGCTATGCCTCCATGGGACACAGACTTAAGGTTTAGAGCTCATATTCCAGTTAGAGTCAGTGGAATGTACAGTAAGATATGGCTGCCACTCTCATTTATCTGCTCAAATTCTTTCAGTGGTTCCCCATGCCTGGAAGAATAAAATTCGAATTCTTTTTTTTTTAAGATTTTATTTATTTATTTGACAGAGAGATCACAAGTAGGCAGAGAGGCAGGCAGAGAGAGAGAGAGGGAAGCAGGCTCCCTGCCAAGCAGAGAACCTGATGTGGGGCTCGATCCCAGGACCCATAGATCATGACCTGAGCTGAAGGCAGAGGCTTTTTTTTTTTTTTTTAGATTTTTATTTATTTATTTGACAGACAGAGATCACAAGTAGGCTGAGAGGCAGGCAGAGAGAGAGAGAGAGGAGGAAGCAGGCTCCCCACAGAGCAGAGAGCCCGATGTGGGGCTCGATCCCAGGACTCTGGGATCATGACCTGAGCCGAAGGCAGAGGCTTTAACCCACTGAGCCACCCAGGCGCCCCTGAAGGCAGAGGCTTAACCCACTGAGCCACCCAGGCGCCCCATCGAATTCTTTTTTTTTTTAAGATTTTATTTATTTTAGAGAGAGAGAAAGAGAGAGAGAGCATGAGTGGGGTGAGGGGCAGAGGGAGAAGCAGACTCCCAGCTGAGCAGGGAGCCCAATGTGGGGCTCGGTCCTGGGAATCATGACCTGAGCTGAAGGGAGTCACTTAACCAACTAGACACCCCTAAAATTCAAATTCTTTATGCTGACTTTCAAGGATCATTATGATTTTTTTTCTTCATAGTTTTTAGTTAAATTCCAGTTAGTTAAAAATATGGAATGATTCATAAATTTGTGTGTAATCTTTGTGCAGGGGTCATAGTAATCTTCTATTATTCCAGTTTTAGCACAAGGCTCATTATGATCTTATCTCAAGCAATAGAAGTATAGTACCTAGATGAATAATCTTGAGTTCACGTGGGTCTTCTATTCTGCATTGGGCACCGCATTTTATTTTATTTTAAATATTTTATTTATTTATTTATTTGACAGACAAGATCACAGGTAGGCAGAGAGGCAGGCAGAGAGAAAGGAGAAGCAGGTTCCCCACTGAGCAGAGAGCCCGATATGGGGCTGCATCCCAGGACCCTGAGATCATGACCTGAGCAGAAGGCAGAAGCTTAACCCACTGAGTCACCCAGGCACCCCTGGGCACCGCATTTTAAAGTGGGATATAAACACACGAGATTATTTTCAGTGGAAAAGGGCTAGAGTGATAGATCATGTCCTCTGAGAAATGATTAAATCATGAAATGATTGAAGAAATGAGTTAACAAGTATTTGAAAGGTGTCTCACATCCTGAAAATCCTGTGTGTGGAAGAGATATGTGTTACCCTATATGGTCCTAAATTAAAAGTGGAGCATGCTAAGGAGACCGATTTGGCTCAATGTAAAGAACTATTTTTATTACTGTATCATTATTTATAATATCCAAGATATGGAAGCAACCCAAGTGTTGGATAAATAAAGAATATCTATATATTTATATAGATACATTATATAGATATGAAGAATATAAGTATACACAAATATAGATATATAATCAAATATTACTCAACCATGAACAATAATGAAATCTTGCCATTTGCCACAACATAGATAGACTTAAAAGATGCTATGTGGAGTGAAGTAAGTCACAGAAAGACAAACACCATATCATTTTTATATAGGACCTAAAAAACAAAACAAACAAAAAGCAGAAACAGACCCACAAATACAAGAATAAACTGGTAGTTGCCAGAGGAAAGGGAGGTGAGGAGATGGGCAAAATGGGTGAAGGGGAATGGGAGGTCCAGACTTCCAGTTATGAATGAATAAGTCATGGGGATGAAAGGCACAGCACGGGGAATATGGTCAATGGTATTATAATAGTGTTGGATGGTGACAGATGGCAGATACACTCGTGGTGGGCATAGCATACACAGAGAATTGTTGAATCACACTACATTGTCTACCTAAAACTAATAACCTTGTGTGTCAGCTATATTTCAATTTAAGAAAAAGAAAAGAAAAGAAAAATAAGTACTTTTAAAGAATGGGCCACCTTGGAAGATAGGCACTTCTGACCCCTAAAGGCCCAGGAGGAACTTACTCAATAATTAAAGCACAGACTTTGCAGAAATGATTAGAAGGCTAACGCCACAACATGACTTTTAAAGGTTCCTTCCACTATGAGATTCTATGATTTTATACCTTTCATTTTCATGCATTTTGAGCTTTACCATACTGTATTAAGCAGTACTTCCCCAAAAGTTACCATGCTTTTTTGACTCCATCACTCTTCCTTCATTTAAGTGTTCTTTCCTTATCCCAGATTGAGCTCAGGCATCACTTTTAGAAAGAGTCCTATGATTAATATTACCCCATCTGAGTTTGTTCATTAGACGAAGGTCAAGTTGTACATTTTCTACACCCATGAGAAGCAGAGTGTTCCTTCTGACACTGGTCTCCGCATCAACAAACATTTCCTACTGAGTGCAAGCACTATGCTAATCTAAGCTGTGAGAAGTTTAAAAAATCAAAACATGTAGATTTTTGCCCTCTAAAAACTGCAGAGAACAAGAATTCCTGTCTCCTCGAAGGTCCTTCCAGCTGGACTAAGAGTCAAAATGACATGAGACAGTATATAACAGGAGAAAATCAAATTTAGTAAGTGTATATAGGGAACTCCCCATAGACATGGATTTCCAAAGGCAGGCAAGATGAGATATATAGGTCATTCTGAACTACAGAGAAGGGGGTAGGGATCTGGGATTTCCGAGGAAAAGAATGCACTTCAAAGGGTGATAAGAAGAGCGGATGACTCTTATTTTGGGAAAGACCCTCAATTTAGATTTTTCTTCGTGGTTGAGAGAGACAAAAGTTTCTCTTGAGCCCACAGAGTCTCAAGTGCCTTCAGCTCTGAATGATCCACTTGCCAAAGTGACACAGTGGGAGGAGGGAGCTGTCCTGAATCCCTTCAAAGCTTGTATTTATGGAAGAATATCAGGTTAGTTGTTGGCTCATGTATCCTCCACATTCCTACCAGTCTGATTATTTCTTTTTTTATTTTCAGTCTGATATTTCTAATGGTGTAATTTCCATATTTAAAAGCTTTCCAGTGACTCCCCACTGATTGCGAAGTTGAGTCCAGAGTTTTTAATGTGCCATGTAAGGGCTCTGATGAACTGGCTTAGGCTATGGTTCCTACCTGTTCTTCAATAGAATACATTCCCAGTTCTAAACTGAATACTCACTGTTTCTCGAACATACTATGCTGTCCTCCCTGAAGTCCTCATGTTTGTACTTGAAATATCTTCTCCCAGGACCCTGGGATCATGACCTGAGCCGAAGGCAGCAGCTTAACCCACTAAAAAATAGACTAGTTAATCATTCCCTAATAAACTGAAGTGACTCTAATTTGAAAATAACCCTCCCTTGGGGCACCTGGGTGGCTCAGTGGGTTAAAGCCTCTGCCTTTGGCTCGGGTCGTGATCCTGGGGTCCTGGGATGGAGCCCCACATGGGGCTCTCTGCTCAGCAGGGAGCCTGCTTCTCAACCTCTCTCTCTGCCTGCCTCTCTGCCTACTTGTGATCTCTGTCTGTCAAATAAATAAATAAAATCTTTAAAAAAAAAGAAAAGAAAATTTTTATTTTTATTTTTATTTTATTTTTTTTAAAGATTTTTTATTTATTTATTTGACAGGCAGAGATCACAAGTAGGCAGAGAGGCAGGCAGAGAGAGAGGAGGAAGCAGGCTCCCCGCTGAGCAGAGAGCCCGATGCGGGGCTCGATCCCAGGACCCTAGGATCATGACCTGAGCCGAAAGCAGAGGCTTTAACCCACTGAGCCACCCAGGCGCCCCAGAAAAGAAAATTTTTAGTTAGAGGGATGCCTGGGTGGTTCAGCTCAGGTCATGATCCCAAGGTCCTAGGTCCAAGTTCCACATTGGGCTCCTTGCTCAGCGGGGAACTTGCTTCTCCCTCTGCCCCCACCCCCACCCCCGCCTGCTCTCTCTCTCTCTCTCTCTCTCTCTCTCCCTCTCTGACAAATAAATAAATAAAATCTTTTACAAAATGAAAGAAAGAGGGGCACCTGGGTGGCTCAGTGGGTTAAGCCTCTGCCTTCAGCTCAGGTCGTGATCTCAGGGTCCTGGGATCGAGCCCCGCATCGGGCTCTCTGCTTGGCGGGGAGCCTGCTTCCTCCTCTCTCTCTGCCTCCTCTCTGCCTGCTTGTGATCTCTGCCTGTCAAATAAATAAACAAAATCTTAAAAAAGAAAGAAAGAAAGAAAGAAAAAATCTCCAGTTAGAAATAAACCAAATGGCTGCAAGACCCATTTCTTACTATTATAAAGACTTGCTTTGAGAGTTAAATTCTGGGACACACAAAACCTAAGCTCAACTTGGAATTCTCTCTTCAGGTTATACCATACATTGGATAGCTATTCCATTCCTAGCACCAAATGAACTGAAATTTAGAGTACTTGTCAATGCTTTGAACTACAGATTCCAGGCCTTTTTACCCTCCCTTCTCTGTTGATGTGAGACACTTTGAATTCTGCACAACTGTGACACGTGAGAATATGCTCTGGAACTCCACCTAAATGAAAAATTAAAACAACATTGACTTCCAGGCACTCCATAGCAAGAGAAAAATTGCAAATCCAAGAAGGATAATAATAGCAAACATTTAACACAGCAGTTGTGTACAAGGCTCTGTTCTACGTGTTCTACATGCATTTATTTCTTTTACCTCAACATCTATGTAACAGGATTTTTCTATTATCTTAATTTTACAGATGGGGAAAGCAAGTCTCCAAAAAGTAAAGTAACTTGCTTAGGATCACCAAGTTCTTTTTTTTTCTTAAGATTTTTTTTATTTATTTGAGAGAGAGAGAGAGACCGAGTGAGAGAGAGCATGAAAGGGGAGGTCAAAGGGAGAAGCAGATTCCCCATGGAGCTGGGAGCCGGATGCAGGACTCCATCCCAGGACTCTGGGATTATGACCTGAGCCGAAGACAGTCGCTTAACTAACTGAGCCACTCAGGTGTCCCAGGCTCACCAAGTTTTATTAGAGTCAGAAAAATTGGCTCTAGAATCCATGTTCTCCACCACCGTGCTATATTTAGTGATTGCCATTGCAAGAATTGTGTGGATGAGCAAGAGCTTCCAATGAGCTCTCCCTAAGCTGTTTCTTCTTGGGCTCTTTATTGGACACCCCTCCCATGCCCCCCATCCCCACTATACACACAGAAACACAGAGTGATCTCTGGAGTCAATGAGCCTTGTATCCGAGTAACTTTTTTTTTTTTTCAAGATTTTATTTTCAATTAATCTCTGCACCCAATGTGGGGCTCAAACTTACAACCCCAAGATGAAGTCTCATGCTCCACTGACTCAGCCAGCCAGGCGTCCCCCCAATGAACTTTTTGATCTCTGATAAAATATTTGCAGTGCAGGGAACTTTTCCCTGCCTCCCTTAAACCTAATTCTGTTTTTAAAAAATTTTATAATATTTGATAATTTGAAAGAAGTTATACAGCATGTTTAAGTTATGAAACACAGGAAGAAATAAGCCGCTATGATTCCATGACACAATTTAGGAAGTACACACTTGCCATTATTTTTTTAAAGATTTATTTATTTTAGCAAGGGAGCACACATGCACAATTGCAAGTGGAGGAGGAGGAGAGGGAGAGAATTTGAAGCAGACTGCTGAGGGTGGAGCCCAATGTGGGGCTCAATACCACAACCCCAAGATCATGACTGGAGTCAAACCAAAAATCAGATGCTTAACCCACCTAGCCACCCAGGTGCCCCATCAGGATACCATTATTATTTTTTTTCTATGTCTATATATTTTTAATTAGATCAAAAATGCATTTATTATTGCATGTATTATTTTCACAAAGTGTTCTATTAGAAAACATGCACAGAAATTTTTTAATTAGATTTTACAAAGAGAAATAAAAATTTTTGTATTTTTAAAAAATCTTAATGGATCACTGTTCTCCTACAGGCTGCCTTGGAAACCCCAAATAAGAACTATCATTTACTTTTAGAAATATCTGAGATTTTTTTTTTAATTTCTTTTCAGCATAACAGAATTCATTGTTATGCACCACACCCAGTGCTCCATGCAACAGGTGCCCTCCATAATACCCACCACCTGGATCCCCCAACCTCTCACCCCCACCCCTTCAAAACCCTCAGATAATATTATTTTTAAGATTTTACTTATGTGACAGAGAGAGAGCACCAGCAGGGGGAGCAGTAGGCAGCTGATAGAAGCTGATAGAAGAAGAAAAAAATAAAAAAGAAGAAGCCTGGTCCCGGGACCCTGGGATCACGACAGGAGCCAAAGGCAGATGCTTAACCGACTGAGCCATTCACCCACCCTACCATCAACATTAGCATATACCTCTGTGCTCTTTCCTTTAGATCATCTTCCTGCCTCTCTCCCAGAAGTAACCATTACCATGAATTTTTTGCATCACACCTTTGTTTCTCAAAAAATAGATTTGTCACATATGTATGTATCTCTAAATAGTTTACATTGTTTTGAGATTTATAAAAATAATGATGTATACAATTTTCTGTAATTTGCTTTTTTCACTTAATGACATATTTCCAAAGTTCACCCATGTTCTCAGATGCAAACTCTAGTTTGTTCATTCTTTTTCTTTTCTTTTTTTTTTTTTTTTTTTTTTTTGCTGCTTATAATATTCAGCTGTGGACTATGTCACAATTTATATAATAATTCTCCAGAAAGTAGTCATTTGAGTTGTCTGTTTTTTGCTTGCACATACGATGGTACAATAGCATTGTTTCTTTTTAAAGATGTATTTATTTATTTGAGAGAGAGAGGGAGAGAGAATGTGCACGGAGCACGTGCTGGCAGGGAAGAGGGCAGAGAGAAATGGAGAGAAGCAGACTCAGCTAGGTGTAGAGCCCAATGTGGGGCTCCATCTCATGGCCCTAAGATCATGATCTGAGCCAAAATCAAGAGTCTGATGCTAAACTGGCTGAGCCACTACCCAGGTGCCCTCACAATAGCATTGTTTTACATTTCTCCTGGTATATGTACAGAAGTGGAATTCCTGGGTTACGGAGAATATGTAAATTAAACTTTACCAAGTAATGCTAAAGGGTTTTCCACAGGGGATTTTACCAATTTATACTCCTGTATTGCTGGTAGGCTACATGTAAGAGTTTCAAGGGCACTTGGGTGACTCAGTTGGTTAAGCATCTGCCTTTGCCCCAGGTCATGATCTCAGTGTCCTGGGATCTGGCCTGAGTGCGGCTCCCTACTTCGTGGGGAGTCTGCTTCCCCTTCTCCCTCTGTGGCCCCCACTACACATGCTCTCTCCCTCTCTCAAATAAATAAATAAAATCTTTTTTAAATTTTTAAAAGAATTTCAGATGACTCACATTCTTTTTTTTTTAAGATGTTATTTATTTATTTATTTGAGAAAGAGAGAGAGTAAGCTGAGGGGGAGGGAAAGGGAGAGGGAGAACCCTTAGGCAGAATTCCCACTGAGCATGGAGTTGGAGATGGGGCTCAGTTCCCTGGATCCCAAGATCATGACCTGAGCCAAAATCAAGAGTCACCCACCCAACTGGCTAAGCCACCAAGGCACCCCAATACTCAAATTCTTGCCAACATTTTTTGTTATCAGACTTCATAATGTTTAGCAATCTAGTGGATAAAAAATTGATATCTGTATTTTCATGATTACTAGTGAAATTGAACACCTTTTCATGTATTTATGTACCACTTACAATTCTTTTTTTGTGGAATGCCAGTTCATGTATTTTGCTAATTTTCCTGTTGAGTTATTCATGTTTTTAAAATTAAGTTGAATGAGTTTTCTTCTAATTTTGGATACTAATCCTTTCTTAGAAACATGTTTGGCAAATATCTTCTCCAAGTTAGTGATTTGTATTTTTACTTACTTTACAGTGTCTGTGGTGATCAGTGTGGTGGTGATCAGAAGTTCTTAACTATAAAATTGGTCAACTTTTTTTAATATATGTTGTATTATTTGTGTCTTGTTTAAGAAATCTTTTCCTACATTTTCTTCTAAAGGTTTTTAAGTTTGTTTTTGACATATAACTATAAACTCGCTTTTTTATTTTTAAGGATAGCTATTTTCCAGTATTACTTACAAAATAGTCTGTTCTTTTCCTGTAATCAACAGTGCCCTTTCTGTTATGATTCAAATTTCCTCAAATGTGTGATTGTTTCCAGGCTCTTTCTAGTCTGCCAAATGGCTTATTATGTATGTCTACACATAAACTCCACCGTCAAAAATACTATGGCTCTATAATAAACTTTAATAACTGATATGGGAAATGTCCTCACCCTAAACTTTTTTTTCAGAATGTCTTCTTTATTTTTTGGCCTGTGAGTTCCCATACACACTTCAGAAAATTTAGTTTGTCAGTTTTCTCAAAAAAACCCTGATGGGATTTTGGTGAAATTGCATTATATCTGAAGATCAACTTGGGGAGAATTAACAATTTTACCATATTGAATCCATAAACATGGTATATCCCTTCATTGATCTAGGTGATCTCTTAATGCCTTTTAGTAAAGTTTGATAATTTCTTCCACACATGCCCTGTTAAAATTTTCTTAGATTTATTTTTAAGCACTTTGTGTATCCTATGTCATTGTAAATAATGGCTTTTCTGAAACTACATTTTCATATTGTTTGTTGTTGGCATTTATAAGTGCAATTGACTTGTGTTTCTTATCCAGATTCTTGTGCTTATTTTTCATATTTTCCTTGGAGTATCTATAGACAATGATAACTGTGTATAATGGGTTATTTTTTCCTTTTAATTATGCTTTTTAAATTTTTTAAAAACTTTTTTAAAGATTTTATTTATTTATTTGACAGAGAGAGAGGACAAACAGAGGGAGTGGCAGGCATAGGGAAGAGAGAGAAGCAGGCTCCCCACTGAGCAGGGAGTCTGATGCAGGGCTTGACCCCAGGAGCCTGGGAATGTGACCTGAGCAGAAGGCAGATGCTTAAAGAAGTGAGCCACCCAGGCACCCCCTAAATCCTTATGCTTAAAAAAAAAACCAAAAAAACAAAAAACTTATTTTACTCTGCTGGCTAGAATGATGTTGAATAAAAGTGAAGAATGTTTTTGTCTTATTACTGATTTTTTTTTTTTTTGTCTTATTCTTGATTTTAAAAGAAATCTTTCAGGGCACCTGGGTGGCTCAGTCCATTAAGCATCTGACTTCAGCTCAGGTCATGATCTCAAGGTCCTGGGATCAGCCCTGAGTTAGGCTCTCTGCTCAGTAGGGATTCAGTCTTCTTTTCCCTTTGCCCCTCCCCTGACTTGTGCTCTTGCTCTCTCTCTCTCTCTCTCTTTCTCTCTTATAAACAAATAAATGATCGCACCCAGGTGTCTCAATTGGTTATGTGTCTGCCTTCGGCTCAGATCATGATCCCAGGATCTTGGGATTGGGTCCCTCATTGGGCTCCCTGCTCACCTGGGAGTCTGCTTCTCCCTCTTCCTCTGCTGTGCTTGTTCATGTTCTCTCTATCTTAACTTGTGTCAAATAAATCAAATTTTTTTTTAAAAAGTAAAAAATTACTCTTTAAGATAAAGAAATGAATGAACGAATGAGTGAATAAATAAATAAATGAAATCTTTCAACATTTGGCCATTAAGTAGAATGATTGCTATACATTTTTGGTTAATACCCTTTATCTGGTTAAAGGTGTTCCATTTTATCCTTGTTTTGCTAATATTAATATGGGCATTTTACATTAGTATTGAATTTTTACTTTTATCCAATGCTTTTTTACAACCACTGAGATATTTATATGGTTCCTCTATCATATATATATGATATATATGATGTCATTTATAGATTTTCTAACATTAATTACACTTGCGCACCTGTGATAACTCAAACTCAACTTGCTATTTGTATCCAGCGAGGTTTATATCAGATAACAGAAACCATTCTAGGTTTTTCAAGTAGAAATAGATTTAATACACAGAATTAGGATGCCTTTAGTATTACATGACCAAAGGCCCAAAAAAACTCAATTCAAATGGGATTAAGCAATACATGCAAAAATACAGTTTTGGGATGCCTGAGTGATTCAGCCAGTTAAGCAGCTGCTTTCAGCTCACATCATGATCATAAGGTCCTGGTATCTGAGTTTCACTTCAGGCTTCTTGCTCAACGGGGAGCCCACTTTTCCCTCTGCCTGCCATTCCCCCTGCTTGTGCTCACTCTATCTCTCTCTCTTTGATTAAAAAATTTTTTAAAAAATAAAAGGGTCAACTTTAAAAAAGTATAGATTTGCTAAGTGTTGGGTGCAGAGTTCTATAGATGTTCAATAAATCAAGTTTATTATTTGTATTAATCAAATATTCCTTATCTTCACCGATTTTTGCCTGGTTAACCTAGTAATAATTGAGAAAGATGTGTTGATTATTGGGGTGCCTGGGTGGCTCAATGGGTTAAAGCCTCTGCCTTCTGCTCAGGTCATAATCCCAGGGTCCTGGAGGGCCCTTCATTGGGCTCTCTGCCCAGCAGGGAGCCTGCTTCCCCCCCTGCCCCTGCCTGCCCATCTGTCTACTTGTGATCTCTGTCTATCAAATAAATAAATAAAATCTTTAAAAAAAAAAAAAAAAGATGTGTTCGTTATTCACTATAATGACATTTTTTAAATATTTTATTTATTTATTTGACAGAGATCACAAGTAGGCAGAAAAGCAGGAAGAGAGAGAGGAGGAAGCAGGCTCCCTGCTGAGCAGAGAGCCTGATGTGGAGCTCGATCCCAGGATCCTGGGATCATGATCTGAGCCGGAGGCAGAGGCTTTAACCCACTGAGCCACCCAGGTGCCCCTATAATGACATTTTTAATCAATTTCTCCCTATACTCTTATTTTTTTAATTTATCTTGAGACTATTTTATTAGGTACTCATAATTTAGAATTGTTACATCTTCCTGCTGAATTTTACCCTTTATCATAACCTATTAATCCTCTCTACCTCTATGAATGCTTTCTTTTTTTTTATGATTATTTATTTATTTGAGGGAGAATGTGTGCAGGCAGGCACGGGGCAAGGGGGTGGGGAGAGGCAGAGGGAGAGGGAGAGAGAGAACTTCAAGCAGATTCCCTGCTGAGCACAGAGCCTGACTCCAGATTGTCACTTGACTCCCAGGACCCAAAGATCATGACCTGAGCTGAAACCAAGAGTCAGACACTTAACTGACTGAGCAACACCTCACCCTCAGAATGTTTTCTATCTTAAGGTCTATTTTGTCTTATATTA
This sequence comes from Mustela lutreola, assembly GCF_030435805.1. Lineage (NCBI taxonomy): Eukaryota > Metazoa > Chordata > Mammalia > Carnivora > Mustelidae > Mustela > Mustela lutreola. The sequence continues at coordinate 109,230,706 of NC_081299.1, read as the reverse complement.
ATACAAGGTCTCAGCTTTCTTTGGGTTATTATTTACCTAGTATACTTTTTTGTATACCTTTTACCTTCAATATTCCCATGTCTTTAAATTTTAGATGAGTCTCATATGCAGCATATAGCTGGATTGGGGTCACAATCCAAAAATAGATATTTATCATTTTTTTCTCTACCCAAATCAAAAAATGCTCTTATTTGAAGAAAATCTTCCTTTATGTGAGTCAGTAAGAGACAGAACCTTATTCCCACTATAGACCCTCCCGTGGTGCTTAAGGTGCTGGTACATAACTCAGCCTTGACCAGTCAGATGCACCAGCCAAGGGACTGGAATATTGAGTGATGCAAAGGTGACTCAGTTTATAGTTCAAGCAGGGCAGAAGCAGCGACTTCCAATGACACTAGCAGTGGTGCTCAGCAAAATCGTCCAGTACCAGCAGTGCCCTTAACCAGATTTTTCCTGTGCTGACCTTGGCTGTGGTTTCCAATGCCTCCTCTCTCTTGATTTCTGCCGATAAGACCAGTTCTACTTCATTCTGGATGGGACCTGGTCTCTTTGCAATAAATACTTTTATGCTTACGTGAGGGAGATTGTCTCTGTTGCTTGCAAACAAGAATCTTGACTAATACAAAAGTATTCCTTCTTCCTTTGGAATCGGGAGGAAGAGATACTGTGAAGAGGGCATATGAGAGGTCGGGATTTGTTGGAGCCATTCTTGCTACCATAGGGAAGTCAGCCTGTATAGAAAACCAGCACAGAAAAAGGTGAAAGTGGTAGACATATAAAATCAGAACCCTGATAACAACTTGAATCTCTGGATCTAATGATAGCTAAAGTTAGCCTTACTCTGGACTTCTGCCTCATAAGTTAATAAATTCTACATATTGTTTACTATCACTTACGTGGACTTTTCTGTCACTTACAACCAGATGCATCCTACCTGATTCCTTTTCATTCTGCCTTTGAAATGGAATCCTTGGGACGTCTGGGTGACTTCACTGGTTAAGTGGCTCCCTTCTGCTCAGGTCATGATCCTAGGTTCTGGGGGGATCGAGTCCGGCATTGGGAGTCTGGTTCTCTACCTGCCGCTCCCCCTGCTTGTGCTCTCTCTATCTCTCTGACAAATACATAAATACAATCTTTAAAAAAAAAAAAAAATGGAATGCGGGGCGCCTGGGTGGCTCAGTGTGTTAAGCCGCTGCCTTTGGCTCAGGTCATGATCTCAGAGTCTTGGGATCAAGCGCCACATCGGGCTCTCTGCTCAGCAGGGAGCCTGCTTCCTCCTCTCTCTCTGCCTGCCTCTGTGATCTCCGTCTGTCAAATAAATAAATAAAATCTTTTTAAAAAATTAAAAAATTAAAAAATGGAATCCTTTGCTAGATTCTGCAATAGGCTCTTAACTGCTCTTTGACTTCTCTTCTTTCTTTCCTAGTTGAACTTCTTATAAATGACTTAAAATTTTAGTGTCTTCGTTTTCTCACTGTCCTTTCCTGCTCTATCCACTGAGAGAGAGAGAGCGCACAAGCAGAGGGAGCAGCAGTCAGGCAGGCCGAGGGAGAGGGAGAAGGAGGCTCCCTCTGCTTGTGCGCTCTCTCTCTCTCTCACTCTCTCTCTGTGTCAAATAAATAAATAAAATCTTTTTAAAAAGTAATAAAAAAAGAAAAATAATTTTATGTTTATATAGTCTTTATGTTAAGACTCCAGAACAAGTTAATTATAATAAGTACTCAGAATTTGAAAAAATCATAGAGAGGGATTTGGACTTAACACAGAACTGGGATATTTAAGACAGTTTTACCTGGATCTTACAGGGCCAGGAAGTCCCAGCTGATGTCTGAGTTATATATGTTTGCTCATGTTCTGCTTTGGAGTAATTTTCCAACAATTTTGTGCTTTATGTGTGTATATATTTTGAAAATCACTCATACTAACTTCATCAGTTTCATAAGCGCTTCTTAAATAAATCTTGCTATTTTGTTTTTGTTTTTCTAAGCCCTCTTTGGTTTTAACATAATGTTATTAAGAAAACACATACATACACATGCAAACCAATAAACTTTGTTTTGACCCCTTTTGTCCAGGAATATGACAAACCTGAAGATATACCTGAGGAGGTAGCTACAGCTGAACCAGGGTAAAGAGGCGTGTGTTCCCATGGATGATTCAAACCTGTCTAGCAGTGTTGATGTAGACAAAGGCTTTGCCATTGCCTTTGTTGTCCTTCTATTTCTGTTCCTAATTGTGATGATTTTCCGGTGTGCCAAGTTGGTGAAGAATCCCTACGAGGCCAGCTCCCCAACCACGGAACCATCTCTGAGCTGAACTATGAAAAAGCCTGATAGACTCTCCATCCCAGGAGATTTGAAATCTACTGTACAGATATTTAGGACCCAGACTTCATATTATTTCACCTCTCTATGTGTCAGCCTTCTCATTCTTGCATTCCACAATAGGCACATGAGGGTGAGTTGAAAATCACAGAAAGGATGAAACACGAGCCAATTTATATTGTTCCTTTTCAGGGAAATGGTTACAAAATAGGATCGAGACAGGCTGAACTCATTGATTAAAATAAGGCCATGGGTTTCAACTCTCCAGTATCAAGTGTCCTTAAGATACAATAGTTGGACATAACTGTATGATGTAATGTAATACAATGATACTTGGTGAGTCCTACCGAAAGCCAGAACTCCTAAAGGCAGTATTAGGAGATGATCCCTTTAGTTTAGCAAATATAAAGCCAGCAGGAACAAAGAGTCTAAAAGGACCTTTTAAAAAAGGACCTTTAAAAGGACCTTTAAAAAACCTTTAAAGGACCTTTAAAAAAAATTTTTTTTAATTTATGCATTTCTTTGAGAGAAAAAGAGAGAGAGAGAGAGAGATGAGTGGGGCAGGAGCAGACGGGGAAGGAGAAAGAATCCCGAGCAAACTCGTGCTGAGCACGCAGCCCTACTCTGGTCTCAGGCTCCATAAGGGGCTCAATTCCACGACCCTGAGATCATGATCCCAGCCGAAACCAAGAGTCAGAGGCCTACCGACTGATCCACCCAGGTGCCCTTAATAGGAGCTTTTTAGTGTGTATGGTTTTGTAAAATCTGCTGCCTTTCTCAAGTGGGTAGAGCTCTGAAACAGAGGGGGAGTCATTTACCTTTAGTGAATCCCTCATTCTTTTTCACCCCACAACACTTCATCTATAAAATAACATCTAGGAGATTGAAAAGGGGCCCTCCAAAAGATACAACCATGTCCTTACCCTTGAACCTATGAAAGTGACCTTATTTGGTAAAAGGATCTTTTTTTTAATTTTATTTATTTGACAGAGAAAGAGACCACAAATAGGCAGAGAGGTAGGCAGAGAGAGAGGGGGAAGCAGGCTCCCCGCTGAGCAGAGAGCCCAATGAGGGGCTCAGTCCCAGGACCCCGAGATCATGACCTGAGCTGAGTGGAGAGGCTTAACCCACTGAGCCACTCAGGTGCCACTGGTAAAAGGATCTTTACAGATATAATTAAGGATCTCAAGATAAACATCCTGGATTATCTGGGTGAGCCTTAAGACCAAAGACAAATGGCTTTTATAAAAGACAGTAGAGATGATACAGAAAGACAGAGGAAAATGCCATGTGAAGATGGAGGCAGAGACTGGAATCACACAACCACAAACTAAAGAACCGTTGGCTGGAACCACCAGATGCTGGAAGAAACAAGGGAATATTTGCCTCAGAGCCTTTGGAGGGAGCTCAGCCCTGCCAACACCTTGATTTTATTTTTCTTTGAGGTTTTATTTATCTATTTGAGAAAGCGTGAGAGAGAGCATGAGAGGGGAGAAGGTCAGAGGGAGAAGCAGACTCTCTCTGGAGTCTGGAGCTGGGAACCTGATGCGGGACTGGATCCTGGGACTCCGGAATCATGACCTGAGCTAAAGGCAGTCACTTAATCAACTGAGCAGGTGCCCAATACCTTGATTTTAGATTGCTAGCCTCCAGAACTGTGAGAGAATAAATTTCTGTTGTTTTAACCAAATGAGTCTGTTGTAATTCATTATGGGAATCGCAGGCAACATGTACATAACACATGGTGATGATGGTAGTGGTTATCATCATCATCCCAGGGATCTTTTAAAAGAAAAGGAAAGGAAATAATAGTCTGTACTCTCCAAAGTCTGAAGTTAGGGAAATTTGGTATAGTAGACTATAGCCAACTGACAGGAAAGTCCATAAGAGAATTCACTGGAAGAAAGAGGGCAGCGAGGCCACGGACCAAGACCAAGACCAAGACCCAACACAGGTCTGGCTGAAGAAGATTGAGTCTGGCCCAGTAAGTAATAGGGATAGTGACTGTAAAAGCTCTCAGGCTCAGCCATGCTGGCCAAATGTTCTGGGCAACAGGGACCTAGCACATGACTGCAAATTCAGAGAGCCATAATCTTGGAATCTAAGTGTCCCTGTGTTTGTGCAGGGACTTGGACTAGCATGCAGTCATTTCAGAGGTGACATGTTTCTCATGGACCATGCTGAACCAGGCTTTAACACCCATACCGAATGGTATGGAGACATAAACCTACCATAAGCACTGTTAGTAGAGACTTGATCATTGACTCTGTTTCTGACTCCTGGAAACAGGATTGCCCACTCCTTCGCCTGAGTAAGTCCCCAGGGTTATTTGAAAATGGAGGCAGGGGAACCGCAGGTTGGCAATGTGGTACTAGACTTTGCCTTCACAAGAACTCTCTTCTGGTGCTATACTGGTTAAACAAGGAAAGAGAGAGAGCAAGGGAGGGGGAGAGAGATGATTTGTACACTGTTTCAATAAAAAGAAATTCAGGACAAAATGCAGAACAGAGTCAAAGGCAAGCAGATTAAGATTGATGTCAGTGCATGAAGGCTCCCATGTATCCCCTCCAGGAGCTCAGGGGGAACTCACCTTTCCCCCACCTTCTAAAATAAAATGCAAGCATGATTAATGAGAGCATCAATATGCAGCTGCAAGAGAATCACAGGTTTTAGTTTCTACAGTAACCTAAGAAAAAAAATGCAGCAGCCAGAAGTGAATTATCTGTGGAAGAAAAGAAAGGAGGACTGACCCAAGGCCAACCCACAGGTCTAATGTGCATGCTCTTCAGGGGAAAGGGCAGATTAGCCACTGGTCAATAGAGTGTTTCCAGTCTCTATGGCTAGATCGTCCTTGCTGTGTGGATTCAGGGAGTTGCAATCCACATACTTTTGGTTTCTGTGGTTTTTTTTTTTTTTTTTTTTAATTGTTGTTGTTGCTGGTTTTGCGCAGGGGTGGGGGGGCAGGGTTTTTATTGCTCATATTATCTCTGTTAATCTGATGTCCTTAAACATTCCTTTCACTCACTTTAAACTGACAGCTTACAGGTGTAATCATTCTGGGAAATTTTATTGGCCACTTTCCAGTGTTTAAAACCTATAAAGTGTGTGTCTGTGTGTGTTGGGAGTCCCAGGATCATTCAAGACCCAAATCAGACTCCTTACTCAGTAGGGAGTCTGCTTCCCCCTCTGACCTTCACCCTGCTCATGTTCTCTTTCTTGCTCTCTTTCTTTCAAATGAGTAAGTGAAATATTTAAAAACAACAACAATAACAGCAAAAACATTACTGAAGGGTAAAAAATGCAGGAAGTTCCTAGATGCTGTCATGTTTCCCAATCCTTCTATCCTAAGGTAACTGCTATTAAGGTAGCTTGTTTTTGCACACATGAGGGTGTATCTTTCCAGGCATGTTCCTTTCCTTTTAATTTTTAATGTAATAATATTGAATGAACTATCTATTTTCATGCTTCAAAATTCAAAAGGTATAAAACAGTGTACTGTGAAAACCCTTACTCCCATTTTTGTCTGCCACCTTCCATTTGCCTTCTTCTCAATGAGTATTAATCTCTTATGTATCCTTCCAGGGATCTTTCATGTATACGTAAGAAAAAAAATGGTTTTTAAAAAAAATTTATTTATTTATTTGAGAGAGAGAGAAAAAGAGAGAGCATGAGCAGGGGGAAGGGCAGAGGGAGAAAGAAAAGCAGCCTCCCCGCTGAGCCGGGAGCCTATCCCAGGACCCTGAGATCCATGACCTGAGCTGAAGGCAGGTGCTTAATGGACTGAGCCACCCAGGTGCCCCAAGAAAAAAATTGTTTGAAATTTATTATTTACACAAATAACAGCAGCTATATACCATTTTCTACATCTGCTCTTCTCACTTAGCAATTTATTTTTTAAGATTTTATTCATTTATTTGATGGAGAGAGTCAGCATGAGTCCGCAGAGCAGCAGGCAGAGAGAAGCTGACTTCCCACTGAGCAGGTAGTCAGTGACTTGGGGCTCCATTCCAGAACCTTGGGATCATGACCTGAGCTGAAGGCAGACCCTTAAACAACAGTGCTACACAGGAACCTGACTTATATATTTTAAAACTAGAAGTTCATGCCTCTTTTTTTTTTTAAGTCTACTTATTTAAGTCATCTCTACACCCAATATGGGGCCCAAACTCACAACCCTGAGATGAAGAGTCACACACTCTCAGCTGAGCCAGTTGGGCACACTGTGAAGATCTTACTTCTAAAACCCCTTCACCTGTTTTGCCCACAGCCCCCCAGTGCCTCCCCTCTGGCAACCACCAGTTTGTTCTCTGTACACAGGCATTACTAGGAAAATGTTAGTCATGCAAATTCTCAGACTCCACCCAAATCTACTCCAAGGGTGGGGTGGGGATGGCAATCTGTGGTTTAACAAAACCTCCAGGCGATTCTGATACACAATAAAATTTGACAAATGCTGGTCTATTAAAACTTCACAGAGGAGACATTTTTTTTTTTAAAGATTTTATTTATTTATTCGACAGAGAGAAATCACAAGTAGGCAGAGAGGCAGGCAGAGAGAGAGAGAGGAGGAAGCAGGCTCCCTGCTGAGCAGAGAGCCCGATGCGGGACTCGATCCCAGGACCCCGAGATCATGACCCGAGCCGAAGGCAGCGGCTTAACCACTGAGCCACCCAGGCGCCCCAGAGGAGACATTTGAGTTGGACCTTAAAGAATTCATATTACAGCAGACAGGAAGAGAAGGGGCAATTCAGAAGACAGACCACAATGAACGAAGGTATGGAGGTGTAAAAGTGAAATGTGTAATGCTGGGGAAATAGCACTTAACCCGGAGTATAAAGGGAAAAATTGGAAATATGGCCAGAGAGCTAAGTCAGTAACAAATTCTGAAGAGCCTCAAATATTGTACTGGGAAGTTTGAACTTTATTTTATAGATGTAAAGAAAACAGTTTTAAAGCAGGGGAGTGACATGATCAGAACTGTATTTTAAAGCTCTGTGTGGGGGCACCTGGGTGGCTCAGTTGGTTAAGCAACTGCCTTTGGCTCAGGTCATGATCCTGAAGTCCCAGAATCAAGTCCTGCATCAGTATCCCCGCTCAGCAGGGAGTCTGCTTCTCCCTCTGCCCCTTACGCCTCACCGCGCACTCTCTCTCTCAAATAAATAAATAAAATCTTTTTAAAAATAAATTAAAAAGCTCTATGGGCAGTCCTACAAGAAGGCTACCAATTAAAAGGCTATTCTGTACTGGGAAGATATGAGAACCAAACAAGAACAGTAAAATTAAAAAAGAAAGGAGGAAAAATATACGATAAACATCTCCAAACTAGGATAAGCAAACTGTATTGCATAATGGTTTAAGACCATAAGCTCTAGGGCCAAACTGCCTAGCTCTGAGACTTACTGTAATTATATGTTTCAGTTTTCTCAGTCATAAAAAAGAGGCAATAATAGTTTTTCCCTTATAGGACTGTTGTGAGGATTAAATAAATTAATAATTGTTAAGTGCTTAGAACGGTGCCTGTTTAGGAAGTAAACATTCAATAAATATAGTATGTGTGTGCATGTGTCTTTTTTTTTTTAAGATTATATTTATTATTTATTTGACAGACAGAGATCATAAGTAGGCAGAGAGGCAGGCAGAGAGAAAGGGAAGCAGGCTCCCTTTTGAGCAGAGAGCCTGATGTGGGGCTCGATCCTAGGACCACATGACCTGAGCCGAAGGCAAAGGCGTTAACCCACTGAGCCATCCAGGCACCCCATGCATGTGTCTTTTATAGGGAGTGGTATATCTAAAATTTCTAGCTCACATTAGAAAATAATACAATAAGATGAGTTAGGAACATGCTGAATTTGTAATATCTAGAGGACACTTTCATGTCTCTGTACCTCAATTCCTAGTGTCTTAACAACTGGAAATAGGGACTTAACAGGAAACTGATGGAAAGGTGAAATGAGCACAGATAAAATGTGGTCACAAGGAGAGGATTTCTAGGCTGCCTGGCCCTGTTTCCATTATTACACAGATGGTTCTGGTTTATACCTTTTAAATGAAGTTAGGTGTGGGTAGTATAAAGATAGTGAACAATTAAAGCAATAGTGAAATTATGTAGTAGTCAATAGTGCTGGTTCATCAAATACACCCCATTCTCTCCCCTTCCGGATATGAGACATGACTGTTCTTCCTGGCTGGCCCCCTTGTGGTTGGGTAGGGCCTTATGACTCAGTCAGAACAACTGAGTTATTAACAAAAGTGTCCCGAATCTCTTTAACTGCCAATGTGAGACCGTTAGCGGTCTCTCCCTCTGGCCTGACTTACTCATCAGCCTGAGTTCCTGAGTAGATAATCTAGCAGAGCTCCAATGGCTTACTAGAGATGATTATGCAGTGTGAACAAGAAATACCTGGTTTTTGTTGTAAGCCTTTGGAATTGTTTGTTTCCACAACAGAACTTAGTCTATCCTGATGCAGCTATTATTTTAAGATCTATCAAATGCTTAAAAATTAAATAGTTAACATCCAATCTTAATGAGGGTGTGGGCAAACATACTTTCAGAGATTTGCTAGTGGGAGTAAAAACTATTTCAACCTTTTTGAATAGTAATTTGACAGTGGATTGTATTAAAATGAAAAAAGTATGTGTATGTATGTGTGTGTATATGTATATGCATTCTTTTTATTTATATTCCATTTGGGGGAATCGTCAACAAAAATAAAACTACTACTTCAAATAGTACAACTTGTTGTACAACTTATTGTTGTACTATTTGTAGTAGCTAAAAACTAAGAACATCTTTCTTTTTTTTTAAGACTTTATTCATTTATTTGACAGAGATCACAAGTAGGCAGAGAGGCAGGCAGAGAAGAGAGGGTGGGGGGGGGGAGCAAGCTCCTGGCTGAGCAGAGAGCCCCATGCGGGGTTAATGTGGGGCTCATGTGGGGCTTGATCCCAAGACCCTGGGATCATGATCTGAGCCGAAAGTAGAAGCTTTACCCCACTGAGCCACCCAGGCGCCCCTGAGAACATCTTTCTAAATATGATTTAGCCACACTATAAGGTATTATCCAATTGTCAAGAAGACAAATATTACAGTTTTTATTGACTTCAAGTGATGTCCACATGTGAAATAAAAGCAAAATAAAACAAAATCCACATTCAGGGATGCCTGACTGGCTCAAGCTGGCAGAGGATGCAACTCTTTTTTTAAGGATTTTATTTATTTATTTATTTATTTATTTGACAGTGAGAGAGGGAACACAAGCAGGGGGTAGTGGGAGAAAGAGAAGTAGGCCTCCCCATGAGCACGGAGCCCTGGGATCATGACCTGAGCAGGAGGCAGACATTCAACAACTGAGCCACCCAGGCACACTGAACACGCAACTCTTGATCTCAGGGTTGTGAGTTCAAGCCCCACATGGGGTCAATTACTTAAAAATAAAATCTTTAAAAAACAAAAAATCCATATTCATGATCTTGTGCACACAAGCCTAGAAAACTAAACTATTTTACCTCAGAACCAGGAATAAGTGATGGAGGGAGGAGAGGATATTATCACATTTTTCCTATGACATCTTAATATTCCTCCACTTGTTACAATTTGTAGCACCTGTGTAAGAAAACCAATGGGTGAGAAAAAGAAATCTAAACCTAAGTGTTTGCCTACGGAGTCTTGATACAATAAACTTAATATTGCTGCCATTACTTGGGGGTGGCGGAAGAGGCGGAGCTTCTACAATATACTCCATGCCACGCCTACTTTACCCGGCCAGTTGCCTCCCACGTGCGCCCCGGACGGCTCTGCTTTAACGCATGCGTACTTGGCTGAGTTTTCCTGGCCTTGAGGGGCGTCTGAGGCTTTTGGGTTTGACCCCGTTAGGCTACCGTCTTGGCGACCGGAACAGCACCTGAGGTTTGCTTCCGGGCGTCTGTTTCGCTTCCCTTTCCCTCCCTCCCTCACGCTTCTTCCCCTCCCCCTGCTCCCTTTCGTTTACGGTTTCGTACTCTCCCATCGAGGCCGACCCCTGAGTCTCGAGTGTGGGGTTTGGCTGGTGAAAAAGGATTGTTGTAGCTGGAAGCAGAGAGGTGTGGGAAATACTGTTAATTGAGGTATTTGGAGACCAGGGGCCTGTATGGAATGTTTGTTTGTGGGAGGAGGTTGGGCGAGGGTGGAAGGAAGTCTTCCCCGAGAGGCGAGCGGGGGCGGGGTTGCGCTGGGTTTGCGGGGGTGGGTGGGACGCACCCCCAAAAACGATAGCGCGGGGGTGGGGCGCTGTGCGGGCGAAGGAAAAATGGAGGCGGTGAGAAGTGGCCCTGGGGTCGCACGGCATTCTGGCATCAGTTTTGCTTTAACCGTTTGATTAAAAAAGAAAAAAAGGCAGTTAACTCCAGTTATTTGTATTTTTTAGGTAGCCACGTTTTATTCCCAGATTGCTTTAATTTCCCTTTACTTTAGGGAAACCTCTTCGCTTTTGTATGCCTAAAGTGTTAGTAGACTTTAAAAAAAGTAAATTTCCACTTAGAAGCTAAGTAACGTAAGGCGAACAAGTAGTTAAAGAGGAAACAACCAGTTAATGAGTTATAGACCAACCGCTCCCCTCCAGCTGGAGATAAGTGTTCAAACGGGCATAGCCTGCAAACAAGATTGATCTCTTTAGTGAGTTAAGGAATACAGGTAACAGAAATACCTTCCTCAGTAAATTGGTTCTCTTCCGTTTCCTAAAACATTTTCGGTAGCTCCCTGTTGCATAATATGTGTTCTCCATCTCTTCAAACCTTTAAATCTTAGGCCCATAGTCTATAGGATAAGAATGCTGCAAAATTTTAGCGTCAGATACAGGAGAATGGAGAGAACAGAATCAAACTTAACTGTATTTGAATAACTAGTAATGTAGGAATGAGTTTTATTAGGGTACTGAAATTTGGTGATTATGACTCCAAAGGTAATCTTAGTTTTCTGTTCCATTTAGAGGACAACAGCATGTCCTCCCTTCCTGGGTGCATTGGTTTGGATGCAGCAACAGCTGCAGTGGAGTCTGAAGAGATTGCAGAACTGCAGCAAGCAGTGGTGGAGGAGCTGGGTATCTCAATGGAGGAACTTCGGCAGTTCATTGATGAAGAACTAGAAAAGATGGACTGTGTACAGCAGCGTAAGAAGCAACTAGCAGAGTTGGAAACGTGGGTGATACAGAAGGAATCTGAGGTGGCCCATGTTGACCAGCTCTTTGATGATGCATCCAGGTGAGGACTACATGGGAAATAGGAAATCTCCCTTTGGGCAGACATTTTAGAAGTATAATTGTTCATTTTCTACTTTACAAGGTACAAATGTGTAGAACCTTCCCCTTCCTCATAGGTTAGGGTCCAAAATCTGACCTCACAACCACCCATATATAGAATATTCATCTATCAGATGCTAATGTATGGTCAGCAATAGAGGAGTCCAGATCTTGAGTCCCTTCTTCTTCTTTCTCCTCTACTCTGCTTCCAAACAATTGCTTTGTTTTCTTAGTAGGATGATCTAGGGAGTGAGGATTGTAAAGTGTGGCTGTCTTATGTAACAGTGGAGCATGAGCCCTGTATCTGCTCTTAAATACCCAGAAGATTTGTGTCTGGTACCTTAGTTGTCACTTAGGACACATTTTCAGTTAACAAGGTAAATGGTGAGATGTGGTAGACAGGACTATACTCAGGGCTTCTTTTGGATTTTTGAGGAACTACTCCAGAAACCACGATACAAACATTTTTCTATGAGAAAAGCATTTTAAATTCTAAATGGACGGTGTCTGGGTGGCTCCATTGGTTAAGCATCCGACTCTTGACTTTGGTTCAGGTCTTGATCTTAGGGTGGTGAGTTCAAGGTCCGCATTGGGCGTGGAGCCTACTTAAAAAATAAAAATGAATTCTAAACAGAAACACTTGGCCTATTTAAATTGAGGCTTGTGTATGTTTAAATATATATAAATTCTGTTGACTTTTACACCTATTTCTGCTGGCTTTGACCTTTTCTACATGTGTTCCAATATTAGGGCAGTGACTAACTGTGAGTCTTTGGTGAAGGACTTTTATTCCAAACTGGGCCTACAATACCGGGACAGTAGCTCTGAGGATGAAGCTTCCCGGCCTACAGAAATAATTGAGATTCCTGATGAAGATGATGATGTCCTCAGTATTGATTCAGGTAAGAGATAAGGTTCCAGGTAAAAAGTCTCAGATAGAAATTGAAAGACAAGAAGTTAGGCAAATAAAAGAAGAAAGGAGAAACCATTGTCACTGACTACATATTCCAAACTGTTGGACTTGTCTGTAACCAAAAAAAATAGAACATTATTAGTATCATAGATGTCCTCTATATACTACTTCCTGATTGAGTGACCTTCCTTTCCCCATTCTGTGTGACCTCTATTCTGAACTCCCTTCCTTTTCTTTATAGGTGGCTTTAGCACCTATGCATGTGGTAGCATCTATGCAAAATGGTAGATTGTTTGGTTTTGTCTATTTTTGAGGGTTTTTTTTTTAAGTATAATTTACATACTATAAAATTCACCCACTTTTAAGTGTATAGTTTGAGTTTTAGTACATTTATACAGTAGTGCAGTCTTCATAGTCTAGTTTTAGAATACTTAGCATTATTCCAAAAACAGTCCTCATACCTGTTTGCTTACATTTTCCATTTTCAGCTCCACTGATCTGCTTGCTTTTTGTCTTTTCTAGAAATTTCATATAAATAGAATCACAATTTATTGTCTTTTGTATCTGGTTTCTGTCACTTAGCATAACATTTTTGAGATTAATCTTACTGGATGTACACAATAGTTTCCTCCCCCTTTTTTTTCTGAATAATATTCCATTTTATAGATAAACCATAGGTTTTTATCCACTTTTTAACTGATAAATATTTGGGTTGTTTGCACTTTGGGGGCTGTTAGGAATAATGCTGCTATGTACATTTCTGTATAACTATATGGGCATTATGTTTCATGTCTCTTGGATATTCTAACTAGGAGTAGAATTGCTAGGTCTTAGGGTAAGTGTATGTTTGTGTTTTTAGGAAACTGCCTCACTGTTTTAAAAGTGGCTATACCATTTTACATTCCCACTAGCAAAGTATGGGATTCTACTTTCTTTACATCCTTGTCAGTGCTTGATATTGTCAGTGTTTTAGCCATTATGCTGTGTATGTCATATCAGATTGTGATTGTAGTTTGCTTTTCCCTAAGGAAGTTTAGCATCTATTCACGTACTTATTTGCCATTTATGTATGTTCTTTGGGGAAACATCTACTCAAATCTTTAGTCTTCTCATTTTTTTAATTGGGTTGTCTTTTTATTATTGACTTAAAGAACTTACGGTCTAGATACAATTCATTTATTAGGTATATTTTACACTTTCAGATGTGGTCTTTTCATATTCTTAATGGTGTCTTTTAAGAGTAAAACTTCTCAAGGTAAGGGTTGAGTGTGGTTTGTTTATTTTGCTTATGGCTATCCAGTTGTTCCACCACCATTTGTTGAAAAGACTATCCTTTTGGTACTCTCATCAAAAATCAACCAGCCAGTATATATGAGGGTCTGTTCCGGATTCTTTTTTGCCACATTGATCTGAATATTTCTCTTTATACCAGTACCACATGCTTGTATTACTGTAACTTTATGGTACATTTTAAAATCACTTAACGAGGGGCGCCTGAGTGGCTCAGTGGTTTAAAGCCTCTGCCTCTGCCTTCAGCTCAGGTCATGATCCTGGGATCCAGCCCCACATCGGGCTCTCTGCTCAGCAGGGAGCCCGCTTCCCCTTCTCTCTCTCTCTGCCTACTTGTAATCTCTGTCTGTCAAACAAATAAAAAATGTTTAAAATCACTTAACGAGAGTACTTCAGACTTACTTGTATTTCATATAACTTCCAAATAAATTTTGGAATCAACTTGTCAGTATCTATCAAAAACGGTTTTTTAAATCTGTTAGGATTTAAAAAAAAAAAAAAAAAAAAAAAACCTGTTAGGATTTTTAACAGGAACTATTGAATCTAAAGGTCAATTTGGGGAGTATTACCTTTCAACAAATATTCAGTCTTCTAATGCATTAATATGGTACATCTCTCGTAAGTGTTTCTTTTTTTTTTTTTTTTTTTTTTAGATTTATTTATTTGACAGAGATGGCAAGTAGACAGAGGCAGGCAGAGAGAGAGGAGGAAGCAGGCTCCCCGCTGAGCAGAGAGCCCAGGGCTCAATCCCAGGACCCTGAGATCATGACCCAAGCTGAAGGCAGAGGCTTTAACACACTGAATCACCCAGGCACCTAAAGTGTTTCATTTTTAATGCTAACGTGAATGAGATGATTAACTTCCCTTCAGGATAGTTTGTTGCTAGGATATGAAGATTTAGTTGATTTTTGTGGATTACTTTTGTAGCCAGTGACCTTATTAAGTTTACTATTAGTTCTAGAAGCTTTTTGTGGACCCTTTGGGATTTTCTATATATTACCTCATGCTGTCTGCAAATAAAGTCAGTTTTACTTCTTCCTTTCTAATCTAGATGTCTTTTATTTCTTTTTCTTGCCTTATTGTACTCTCTAGAACCTCCAGTACAATGTTGAATAAATGTTTTGAGAGGGGCGCCTGGGTGGCTCAGAGGGTTAAAGCCTCTGCCTTCAGCTCAGGTCATGATCCCAGGGTCCTGGGATCGAGCCCCGCATCGGACTCTCTGCTCGGTGGGGAGCCTGCTTCCTCCTCTCTCTCTCTGCCTGCTTCTCTGCCTACTTGTGATCTCTATCAAATAAATAAATAAAATCTTAAAAAAAAAAAAAAAAATGTTTTGAGAGCAGACATCTTTTCTTTGCTCCTGATCTCAGGGGGAAAGCATTTGGTCTTTAGGCATTAATTGTAATGTGAGCTGTAGGGTCTTTGTTGGGTTGAAGGAAGGTGATTCTGTTCCTAGTTTGCTGAGAGTTTTTTATCATGGCTCAGTGGGATTTTAGGTTTTGTCAGCTACTTTTTCTGTATCATCCTCAGATAAGCTTACAGGTTTTGGGGGGGCACCTGGGTGACTCAGTCGTTAAGCATCTGCCTTCGGCTCTGGTCCTGGTCCCAGGGTCCTGGGATCAAGCCCCACATCTGGCTCCCTGCTCAGCAGGGAGCTTTCTTCTCCCTCTCCCACTCCCCCTGCTTGTATTCCCTCTCTCATGGTCTCTCTCTGTCAAATAAATAAGCAAAATCTTTAAAAAAAAAAAATCATTGAGGGTGCCTGGGTGGCTCAGTCGTTAAGCTCCTCCTTCAGCTCGGGTCATGATCCAAGGGTCCTGGGATTGAGCTCTGCATCAGGTTCCCTACTTAGCGGGAAGCTTGCTTCTCCCTCTCACACTTCTCCCGCTTGTGTTTCCTCTCTCACTGTGTCTCTCTGTCAAATAAATAAATAAAAATCTTTTTAAAAATCATCGTTTTTTTACTTTTTCTTATTAATAAGGAGCATAACAATAGTGATTTCTTTGGATGTTAATCCATCTTTATATGTCTGGGATAACCACCCCACCCCACCCCTGCCACTTTGTCTTAGTATATAATCTTTTTTATATGTTTCTGGATTAGATTTGCTAACATTTTGTTAAGAATTTTTGCACCTGTGTTCATGAGAGCTGTTGTACTTTTATTGTGATGTGGGTTTTTTGGGGGTTTTTTTGTTTTTTTTTTGTTTTTGCTTGGCATTAAAGTATTATAGGCCTTAAGGATGAGTTGGTAAATGTTCCCTTCTCTGAGTTTGTATGAAATAGTATTATTTCTTCCTTAAATGTTTGATAAATTGAGCAGTGAGTCCATCTTAACCTGGATTTTTCTTTGTGGATACTTTTTTTTTTAATAAGCTTATTAGTTTGAAATAGTTTTATATTTTTGTATAAATTACAAAGATAATACAGAGAGTTCTTGCATACTTTTCATCAGTTTTTTCTAGTATTAGTATTTTATGTTACCTTGGTACATTGGTCAAAACTAAGAACCAAATATGGATACTTTACTTTTACCTAATCTCTAGACTTTGATTTCTGGGCTTTTTCCATTATAGGATACCACTTTGAATTTATTGTGGGAAAGTTTTTAATTACTGATTACGTTTTTTACCTAAAAAGTCCATTTGGATTTTCTATTCCTTCTCAAGTCCTTGTTGTTAATTTGTATCTTTATAGAAATTTTTCCATTTCATCTAAGTTGTCTGGATTATTGCCATAAAACTCATAGTATTCCCTTAGGATTCTTTTGAATTTCTTTATGTTCTGTAGTAATGTCTCTTCTTCTTTCATTCCTTATATTGGTTATTTGGATCTCCTCTTTTTTTTTTGCTTCGTTAATCTAGCTAACAGATTATCTTTTTGTTTGTTTGTTTGTTTGTTTGTTTCAAGGAACCAATTTTTGGGTTCATTAATTTGTTTTTCTCTACTGTTTTCCTGCTTTCAATTAACTGATTTCTACTCTGACCTTTATTCCTTCCATGTACTTGGGTTTGATTTGTTCTTCTTTTTCTAGTTTCTTAAAATTAACATTTTAGATTATTGATTATTGATTTGATTTTAGAACTCTTTTCTTGCTAATGTAAACATTTAAACCTGTAAATGTCCCTTTATCGTTGCTTTACTGGATCTCATATATTTCTGTGTGTTCTATTTTTTTTTAAGATTTTATTTATTAATTTGACAGAGAGAGATCACAGATAGGCAGAGAGAGTGAAGGAAGCTGGCTCCCCATTGAGCAGAGAGCCCGATGTGGGGCTCGATCCTAGGACCCCGGGATCCTGACCTGAGCCGAAGGCAGCGGCTTAACCAACGGAGCCATCCAGGCGCCCCTGTGTGTTCTATTTTCATTTAATCATAATTTTTAATTTCCTTTGTGATTTTTCTTTGACCAATTGATTACTCCAAATATTTGGAGATTTCTCAGATTTGTTTCTGCTGTGAGTTTTTTATTTAATTTCTTTGTAGTCAGAAAATATACTTTGTATTATTTTTATCCTTTTAAATTTACTTAAAAAATTTTTTTTAAGATTTTATTTATTTGACAGAGAGAGATCACAAGTAGGCAGAGAGAGAGGAAGGAAGCAAGCTCCCCGCTGAGCAGAGAGCCTGATGCGGGGCTCAGTCCCAAAACCCTGAGATCATGACCTGAGCTGAAGGCAGCGGCTTAACCCACTGAGTCACCCAGGCACCCCCTACTTAAATGTTTTTTAATAGGCCTAGTGTATCGTCTATCTTGGAGAATGATCCATATGTGCTTAAAAAGAATTTGTATTCTACTGCTGTTGGGTGGAGTATTTTATAAATGTTGGTTAGGTTACGTTGGCTGAGAAATTGTTAATTTTCTGTCTAGTTTTAACAGTTACTTGGAAAGGAGTTTTGAAATCTTGAACTAAAATTGTTGAATTATTTGTCCTTTCAATTAACTTTAGTTTTTGCTTCCTGTATTCTGGAGTCTGTTATATATACATTTATAGTTGATTTTTTATTATTAAAAGATATTTCTGTGTTTCAAATGATACTCCTTTTCTTGAATTCTGTTTTATCAAATATTAATCATTTTTATAATGGTTACTGTTTGCATGTTGTGTCTTTTCCTGTCCTTATTTCTTAAAATCTGTTTCTGTCTTTGAATTTCGTGTATCTCTTACAGGCAATATATAGTTAGATCTTGTGTTTTTTTAAAATCCAGTCTCACAGTTTTTGGCTTTTAGTTAGTGTTGAGTCCATTCATAGTTCATGTGAATCCATATGGGTGGATTTACATCGATCATTTTGCTCTTCCCCCCATATTTTTTGTATTTATCTGTTTTTTTACTGCCTTCTTTGTGTCAAATAAATATTTCAGTAAATCATTTTAATTCCACTGATTATTTCTTTTTAGATCTTTAGAAAGTGCTTGCATATTTATCTGATTCTTATCTACTACAAGTTAATACTGACTAAATTCTGGTAAAATATAGCAACTTTGTACCGGGTTAGCTCCATTGTCACTCTCTTCTTGGGAGATACTGTTGTCAAATAAATTGCATTTACATATATTTAAAGCCAGCAGTTTAGTGTTGTAATTATTGCAAGGACCAATCTTATTTTTAAAGAAGTTACGGGAAGAAAAGAGAAAAATACATATTTACCTAGATGTTTACATTTCCACTGCTCTTCATCACTGCTAAGGATCTGAGTCTTATCCATTGTCCTCTTTTTTCAGCCAGAAAGCTTTCCTTTAATATTTCTTGTAGTTCTGCTAAAAGTGGATTCTCTGCCTTTGTTTACCTGAAATACAGAATTTTTTAAAAGATTTATTTATATTTACTTTTAGAGTTGGGGGGAGAGAGCCAGCATGAGTGAGCACATGCACAAGTTGGGGGGCAGAGGAGGAAGGAGAGTATCTCAAGCAGACTCTGCATCGAGTATAGAGCCTGACGCACAGCTTGATCTCACAACCCTGTGATCATGACTTGAGCCAAAACTAAGAGTCGGACACTTAACTGACTGTGCCATCCAGGCACCCTTGGGATATAGAATTCTTATTTTTTTTTCCTTCAAGATTTTATTATTTACTTGACAGAGGGAACACAAGCAGGAGGAGCAGTAGGCAGACGGAGAGGGAGAAGTAGGCTCCTACGGAGCAAGGATCCCAATGTGGGCCTTGATCCCAGGACCCTGGGATCGTGACCTGACCTGAAGGCAGACGCCCAACCAACTAAGCCACCCTGGCATCCCATGGTATATAGAATTCTTGATTGACTGTTTTCTTTTGACACTTCAAATATGCCATTCCAGTGTCTTCTGGTTTCCATGATTTCTGATGGAAAGTCAGATGAAAATGTTTGTATCCTGGATATGAGTCATTTTTGTCTTAACTGCTTTTAAGATTGTCTCTTTTGATTTTAGTAGGATGTGTCTATGTGCAGTTCTCTCTGTATTTGTCCTACTTGAGAGTCACTGAATTTGGACTGTCGGTTGAAGTTTTTCATCAAATTTAGAAGTATTTCAGTCATTATTTCTTTGAAATATATATATGTATTCTTAAGATTTTATTTTTAAGTAATCCCTACGTACATTGTGGGGCTCGAACTTACGACTCTGAGATCGAGTTGCTCACTCTACCAACTGAGCCACCCAGTTGCGCCAGCCAGTAAGTTTTTCAGAGGTGTGGGGAATGCATTCAGAGTACTTCTAGTTCTCAAGTCTCCATTGACTCTCCTGGGTCTTCTTGGCATGTGGATAGTTTAACAGTTACCCAAGAATGTATAGAGAATTTATTTAAGCCTGTCCATGGCTCTCTCATTTTCAGGATCTCCTTGTTGGACTTAAAACTGGTTTGTGGCTCACACTAAACAAGATCTGCAACCTCAGAGTAACAGCGCTGCTCCTTGTCAGGCTAGCGCCTCAGTGATAAAGCTGTAGTTTCCACTCACCCAGCTAGAGGTGGAATAGGTAGGGATGGGAGCTGCCCCAGGCAAGAGGTCCACAAGCTTAACCTTCCTTGCCAGAATTTTAGCAGTTTTTCAAGAACAAATACTTACCAATTTGTTGTTTGTTTTTGGTCAGTTTCCAGTGCCCTGAATTGATTGTTTCTAACAACTTTTTCTGGTTTTAAACTTGTTTTCTGCGTAGGGGAATCATTCTTTTCATATGACTATTACCAGTGCTACAGTTTTGCCTATTTTTTAACTGTATAAATGGATTCTTAGTATATGCATTTTTCAATAATTTCTTTAACGTCATGCCAATGTGTGATGCTTAGTTCAATAACTACTACAGTATACTATTCCATCTTATGAATATGACACAATATATCTATTCTCCTGCCAGTTGACATTTCATTTGTTTTCATTTCAAATAATGCTCTAAATATTCTTACACATAACTCCCGATCCATTTTCTATTAATTTATTTATTATTTTTTAATTTAAATTATTTTTAGTTAACAGATAGTGCAGTACTGATTTCTGGAGTAGAATTCAGTGCTTCATCACAACACCCAGTGCTCATCACAGGTGCCGCCTTTATTTATTTATTTTTTTTTTTTTGAAGATTTTATTCATTTATTTGACAGAGAAAGATCACAAGTAGGCATAGAGGCAGGCAGAGAGAGAGAGAGAGGAGGAAGCAGGCTCCCTGCCGAGCAGAGAGCCCGATGCGGGACTCAATCCCAGGACCCTGAGATCATGACCCGAGCCGAAGGCAGCGGCTTAACCCACTGAGCCACCCAGGCGCCCATAGGTGCCTTCTTTAATACCCATCACCCATCTAGCCCATCCCCTACCCATGTCCCTCCATCAGCCCTTGGTTTGTTCTCTGTCAAGAGTGTCTTGTGGTGGGGTGCCTGGGAGGCCAGTCATTAAGCATCTGCCTTTGGCTCGGATCATGATGCCAGGGTCCTGGGATGGAGCTCCACATTGGGCTTCCTGCTTGGCGGGAAGCCTGCTTCTCCCTCTCCCACTCCCCCTGCTTGTGTTCCTTCTCTCGCTGTGTCTCTCTCTGTCAAATGAATAAATAAAATCTTAAAAATAAAAAAATTTTTAAAAAGTGTCTTATGATGTGAAAAAATCTTTCTATTTTGGCAGTCTTACTAAATTTTTAGGATATATATACTTCTAAGAGAGGAGTTGCTAGTTCTTAGGATACGGAAATTCTAATATTACTGGATAAATAACGAATAGCTTCCCAAAGCAATTGTACCATTTTATGTTTGTAACTGCCCATGGAATAATGTGTCCTGTGCTCCACATCCTTGACAACACCTGGTATTGCGGTTTTTAAATTTTATTTTATTTTTTAGGGCCACCTGGGTGGCTCAGTGGGTTAAAGCCTCTGCCTTCAGCTCAGGTCATGATCTCAGGGTCCTGACTGGGATCAAGCCCCACATCGGGCTCTCTACTCAGCAGGGAGCCTGCTTCCTCCTCTCTCTCTGCCTTCTTCTTTGCCTACTTGTGGTCTCTCTCTGTCAAATAAATAAATAATCTTTTTAAAAAATTTATTTTATTTTTTAAAGATTTTATTTATTTATTAGAGCACGCACCAGCAAGGGGAGCAGCAGGCAGAGGGAGAGGGGAGCCATCCAGGTGCCCCTTGTGCCCCTTGTAGTTTTTCTTTGAAATCTGTTCATATTTCTTGTTTGTTTGCTCAATGATCATTTGTCTTTTTCTTGATTCATAGGAAGTCTTTATACGTAACAAATACTAATCCTTTGTAGTTACGAGTTGGAAATACCATTCCCAGCTTATGGTTTATCTTTACTTTTCATGTTCTTCGTTGATAAACAGAAGTTATAATTTTAGCATTTCCTTTTATGGTGATTGGTTTTTATAGCCCTTCTGCTCTGATGCTTTATTATAAATATTTCTTATGTTGCCTTTGAAAGTTTCATAGTTCTGCCTTTAATCCAACTGAAGTTTATTTTTTATGTAATATTTGAGGTAAAGGTCTGAATTTTGTGTGTGTGTGGTTATTAATGTTCCAGTGCCACTTACTGAAATGAGCCCCTTCTTACTGAAATATCTGCTTGTCATAAATTATTTCCATGTATTTGGGATTTATTTCTGGACTTTCTATTATGTTTCATTGCTCTGTCATTTTTTCTTAATTCTATATTGTGTATAACTGAGCTTTGCAAGTTTCTACATCTGTTAACTCCAGTAACCTCACTTTGGTTTTCTTCATGAATGTCTTGGCTCTTTTTACCTGTCATGCTTTTATGTATATTTGAGAATCAGCCTGTCATGTTCCTCACTCACCTCTCCCCCAAAAAACTATTGATAATATTAAAAGAACAATATAGGGATAGCTAATAATTTCATACTATTTAGTGCTTCTACACAAAAACAATTTATTTAGGCCTTAACATTTTTCAGTAAAGTTGTTGCTTACACAATGATATCAATATACTTAATACTATGAACTGTTTGCTTAAAAATGGTTAAGGACTATGCAGCCATCAAAAGAAGTGGAATCTTGCCATTTGCGATGACATGGATGGAATAGAGGGTATTATGCTTAGCAAAATATGTCAGTCGGAGAAAGACAACTATCATATGATCTCCCTGATATGAGGAAGTGGAGATGCAACGTGGGGGGCTTGGGGAGTAGGAAAAGAATAAATAAAACAAGAAGTGATCAGGAGGGAGACAAACCATAAGAGACTCTTAATCTCACAAAACAAACTGAGGGTTGCTAGGGGGAGGGGGATCGGGAGAGGGTGGTGGGGTTATGGACATTGGGGAGGGTATGTGCTATGGTGAGTGCTGTGAAGTATGCAAACCTGGCGATTCACAGACCTGTACCCCTGGGGCTAATAATACATTATATGTTTATTAAAAATATTTTAAAAAATTAGTAATTAAAGGGCGCTCGGCTGGTTCAGTCAGTAGAACATGTGACTCGATCTCATGGTTGTGAGTTTGAGCCCCATGTTGTGTGTAGACCTTCCTAAAAAAATAATAAAGAAAAAGGAGTATTTAAAAATTAGTAATTTAGGGCGCCTGGGTGGCTCAGTGGGTTAAGCCGCTGCCTTCGGCTCAGGTCATGATCTCAGGGTCCTGGGATCGAGTCCCGCATCGGGCTCTCTGCTCCGCAGGGAGCCTGCTTCCCTCTCTCTCTCTCTGTCTGCCTCTCCATCTACTTGTTATTTCTCTGTCAAATAAATAAATAAAATCTTTAAAAAAAAATTAAAAAAAAAAATTAGTAATTTAGAGTCAAGGGCAAAAATTTGTCCTAATGTCTCAAAAGATCTCAGCTAACGTATATGTAAAATTAAGTTGGTAGTCAACACGATCTTCCTTTTAATAGTCTTTGGAAAGATTAGGGAAATGGGCCCTCAGATATAAAAGTGAATTAAAACATGTAACTATTCTTCTACATAATGAACAAAACAAATAAAATGCTAATTACATTTTAAGTGTATGAGGTAATTTGAGGTTATGATGTCCAGTTCTTTATCAGAAGAGCTGGTGATCTGAATGATGGTAAGTGTAAAAGACCCAAAGCTGTTATATCCTTAATCTGTATATAGTGTTTCTCTCACTTTAAAAATCTCAAATTATATGTTTATAAATCAGTCTCTAGTAAAAACTTTAATATTCAATTTTCTCATTTTTTCTAACTTTTCTTAAATATGCAAAATCTGGCTGAACCTACCATGTAAATTTTTTTTTTTTTAAGATTTTATTTATTTATTTATTTGACAGAGAGAAATCACAAGTAGATGGATAGGCAGGCAGAGAGAGAGAGAGAGGGAAGCAGGCTCCTTGCCGAGCAGAGAGCCCGATGCGGGACTCGATCCCAGGACCCTGAGATCATGACCTGAGCCGAAGGCAGCGGCTCAACCCACTGAGCCACCCAGGCGCCCCACCATGTCAATTTTTAATAAACTTTGTACATACCTCTCTAACAAAAAAAGGTTAGGAGATCTATTTTATGTTATATGTATTTTACCACAATAAAAAAAAAATGAGGGAAAAGAAAGATTTATAGATACTGAGAGGGAATACTGGGATAAAAAGCAACATTAAAACTGCATGTTGAATATGAGTAAAAGGATTGAGAGGGGAAAGAGTACATATGTACATTTACAGAATATCTGGCTGCAGAAGAAACTGATATATTGGTTGCTTTTAAGGAGAGTAACTAGAGGCAGGAATATGAGGGAGGTCTGTTTTATTTTGTGTCCTTTTATAATGTTTTAGTTTTTTACCACATGAATATTTTTACTTTTTAAAAGGCACTTTCAGGGGCGCCTGGGTGGCTCAGTCATTAAGCATCTGCCTTCTGCTGTGGTCATGATTCCCGGACCCCGCCCCGCATCAGGCTCCCTGCTTGGTGGGAAGGTTGTTTCTCCCTCTCCCATGCCCCCAGCTTGTGTTCCCTCTTTCACTGTGTCTCTCTCTGTCGAATAAATAAATAAAATCTTTAAAAAAAAAAAAAAAAGATATGTAAATGCCACTAAGTATATGGAAAAAATGCTTGACATCATTAGTCATTAAGGAAATGCAAATCAGAATCACTTTATATTAATTAGGATGGCTGTAATCAAAAGGAGAGACTAACAAGTATTGATGAGCATATCTATCACAACAGGAAGTTCTGTTGGACAGCGCTACTCAAGAATAAACATTTTTGCTTCATTCACTGACCACATTTTTCAAATCATTCAGATAGTGTCTAGGCAAATTTTTGTTATAAAAACTTAAATATACAGGGTGCTTGGGTGGCTTAGTCAGTTAAGTGTCTGACTTCAGCTCAGATCATGATCCTGGGGTCCTTGGATCAAGTCCCATGCTGAGCAGGGAGCATTCTCCCTCTCGTCCCCTTCTGGACCGTTTAGTACTTTTACATACATATTTACATGTGGTTGTCAATAGTTATTAGTAATAGTTCCATGATAATATTTTTAAGTAGTTTATAATATAATACATGTATACAATGTAATATATAATACAATACAATATAATATAATACATGGAAATAGAATGTCTCAATGCAAAAAAAAAGTAGCTTAGTTATTGATTTCGTGGAAATTCTTATGTGTAAGGATCTTACACTCATTAGAGCTTCTCTCATCCATAGGTGATGCTGGGAGCAGAACTCCCAAAGACCAGAAGGTGAGTTGGGATGGGGAAGGTAAACTGAAAGATAAGAATATGAAGATGTTGGGGCGCCTGGGTGGCTCAGTGTGTTAAAGCCTCTCTGGCTTTGGTTCAGGTCATGATCCCAGGGTCCTAGGATAGAGACCGGCTTTGGGCTCTCTGCTCAGCAGGGAACCTCCTTCCCCCTCTTTCTCTGCCTGCCTCTCTGTCTACTTGTGATCGCTGTCTATGAAATAAATAAATAAAATCTTTAAAAAACAAAAAAAGAATATGAAGATGGGAGAAACTTCTGGCCTGATCATTCGGTCACTTCAGCCATCACGATAATCAGCCCTGGGCACCTGGGTGGCTCAGTGGGTTAAGCCGCTGCCTTCGGCTCAGGTCATGATCTCAGAGTCCTGGGATCGAGTCCCGCATCAGGCTCTCTGCTCAGCAGGGAGCCTGTTTCCTCCTCTCTCTCTCTCTCTGCCTGCCTCTCTGCCTACTTGTGATCTCTCTCTGTCAAATAAATGAATAAAATATTAAAAAAAAAAAAAAAAAGATAATCAGCCCTGTGGGTTCCAGTCCCCTAATAGGTGTTCTGAGGATGCAGCAGAGGTTCCTTAGAGATGCATGCACTAAGTGCTATATAAATGTAGAATCCACTAGGTGAAATTAATCAAGGAAGGTTTCTAAAGCTGATTTCTTTTTCTTTTTCTAAAGCTGATTTCTGAACCAGATTTATAAGGGCAATTTTGCCTAGTAAAGTAACCATACCTTCTCAACCGTAACTCATTCTATTCGGTTTTTTGAAAGACAAAGTTCTGGGGTGTCTGGATGGCTCAGTCAGTTAAGCATCTGCCTTCGGCTTAGGTTGCGATAATGAGGGTCCTGGGATCAAGCCCCACATCAGGCGCCCTGCTTGGCAGGGATCCTGCTTCTCCCTCTCCTGCTCCCCCTGCTTGTGTGCTCTGTCTTCCTCTCTGTCAAATAAAATATTTGGGGGGAGAAAAAGAATTTTGAAAGATGAGTTCTTACTCTCAGGGCTAAGCCATGCTATTTTAAACCTTGTTTCCCTCATCACCTTTCTTACAGCTCCGTGAAGCTATGGCTGCCTTAAGAAAGTCCGCTCAGGATGTCCAGAAGTTCATGGATGCTGTCAACAAGAAGAGCAGTTCCCAGGATCTACATAAAGGTTAGGGTCTGGAGTTATCTCAGCATAGAGAGTGGGGGTGGAGATGGGAAGTGAATTCCTACAGAGATTTCATGAGTAATTGGCTCTGTTTTAGCATTAGAATTCTCTTCCACCTATGTTGGGTTCTTTAAACACCACAGGTTTTCCTTGTCTTGCTTAAGTCTTGTCTGCTGATTTTCTAATGTGTGGTGGCTTTATCCAAATACCTTCTTAGCTCTGTGCTCATGACCACTTCTAGATGGCATTTAGAAGAGAGGAACTCAAACTCTCTTTTTTAAGATTTTATTTATTTGCCAGAGAGAGAGTGCACATGCACAAGAAGGGGGAGTGGCAGGCAGAGAGAAAGGAAGAAGCAGGCTCACCACTGAGCAAGGAGCCTGATGCAGGACTCAGTCTGAGGACCATGGGATCATGACCTAAACCGAAGGCAGGCATTTAACCAGTTGAGCCACCCAGGCCTCCCACAACTCAAGATCTTAAAAAGAGATCTAAGGGAAACTTTGTCCAATAGGGCTGTTGATAGCTCTCCAATGGAAAATTGTTTTATAAATACTACTTAGCACTTAGTGAGTGTAATTAATATTGTTAATAAGGAGTTGGAGATACTTGGTTAAAGTGAGATGTTCTTGAATTACATGTGAATTGCAATTATGCAAGTATTTCCTGTTAGCAAAAATAGTTGAGTCAGCTATGCTTTTTGTCTACTCGAGAGAGCAGCAAAAGTGACTAAGGATCAGTGATTACCTCCATTTTCATCAATTACTATATTACACTATCTTAACTTTCCCATTTACTCCCCATATCTATGTCATATTTTTTTTTAGAACATCTTTGCTTTCTTTTGTAGGGACCTTAAGTCAGATGTCTGGCGAACTGAGCAAAGATGGTGACCTTATAGTTAGCATGCGCATCCTGGGCAAGAAGAGAACTAAGACATGGCACAAAGGCACCCTTATCGCTATCCAGACGGTTGGTATGTTCAAGCTAGAAGAAGCGCTAATGAAAAAGGCAACCTGCAGGTCTCCATTGCTGATCATTTCTTTTCCCCACAGCCTTGCCTTTTGTCTCTCATGTAGCAGTCAGGATTTACACAGAAACTGATGGTTTTTAAAAATTTTTGTTCATTTTTTTCCCTTTACTCAGGACCAGGAAAGAAGTACAAGGTGAAATTTGACAACAAAGGGAAGAGTCTCCTGTCGGGGAACCATATTGCCTATGATTATCACCCTCCTGCTGACAAGCTCTTTGTGGGCAGTCGAGTGGTAGCCAAGTACAAGGATGGGAATCAGGTCTGGCTCTATGCTGGCATTGTAGCTGAGACACCAAACGTCAAAAACAAGCTCAGGTACCTGGACAGAGGATTGTAAAGAGAGTGGAGACCAGTAGCAAAGCACCTGCCCTATTCAAACCATAGTCAATATTTCACAATTAGCTTTTGTGACCAGAAGCCCTTGATTTTTTTTTTTTTTTTTTTTGCAACAGAGGTCATGTGGGTGATTCTTCCTTGTTTTTTTCTTTTTTTCCTCAAGAAAAACTTGGAGGTAAAACTAGGAGGAGAGTCATTAAGATTGTTTAATGATTGTTAGGGGAATAGGAAGGAAGGGGAAACTAAATGGTTTTAGCAAAATAGGAGTCTGATAGTGAAACAAGAATGAGTAGGTTTTAGAAAAGTGGAGGTAAATTGGTTAGATTGAGGGAGAATTCCTAACTCTTGGAAGAGTAATAGGAAGGAAGTAGTACACCAGAACATTTTCCCAGGAGTATGTCCTATTGTGATCAAGAGGAGAAGCTATGAAATTTCTGTAGGTCATGTTAAATATAACCCCTGATCTTTCTGCCATCGCTCTTTACTTACAGGTTTCTCATTTTCTTTGATGATGGTTATGCTTCCTATGTCACACAGTCTGAACTATATCCCATTTGCCGGCCACGTGAGTGTCCCTCCTTCCTTTCTGAGTTTTATCCATTTCCTCTTCTACCTTATATTTCTTGTTAAGATAATCAGTTGAAAAGCCCTGAAAGGAAAAGAAAAGAAAATGGAGGGAGGAAGGCAGGCCCTGATATATGTGGTGCTTCCATCTCAAAGGGCGTAAGTTTGATTAATGTCTTTTGGGAGATAACAGTTCTATTTGCTTGTCTCTAGTGCTGGATCTTTGTAGTTGAAGAGTGGGATACTAGGAAATCATGACTGACCTTGGGTGGATTCTCATATTGTAGTTGTGTTTTGATTTTGTTTCTGAGTGATTTAGGCTTAAGGAGATGTTGTTTCTTTCCTAGTCTTGTCCTTCATCTAACATTTGTATAAATCTGTAGCTGCATAGTGCTCTCTGCAGAAGCTGAGTTAGATGGAGTTTTCATAGTGCCTTCCATACTTGTGTCTCTGGCTTGGGAACAGACTCTACAAAGCAGTTGTTTTTAATTACAAAAGAGTTAACTAACACTGATCCCTTTCCATATAAAAGGACGGTAAATACATTCTGGGTCCCTTAAAAGTAGCCTGATACAGAATGAGAAGGAAGGACAATTTTTTTTTAATCAATTTCATCATGCCACCTGATCTTTTTTATTTATCTCTAGACTTATATCAGGTTAGCAAGAATTTTCACTTGAATTTTCCTAAACAAAACATCCATTTTTATGAAATAAGTGACTCACCTATATTTGCATATTGCTTAGATAGTATTGATTTGGTCTATGTGTGCATTTACACAATAGGTTCAATACTTTCAGGTAGTCTTGGTTTTGTTTCTCAGGTTATGTTTTCTTTCTTTATTTTTCTCTCCCTCCCAACTTGAAAAATAGCCAACATCTCCTTGTCAACCATTTGTTTTTTTCCTATCAAGATAAGCCCTGGGGTGCCTGGCTGGCAAAAATGGTAGAGCATGCAACTCTTAACCTTGGGGTCATGAGTTCAAGCCCCACATTAAGCACAGAGATTACTTTTTTTTTTTTTTAAGATTTTATTTATTTATCAGAGAGAGAGGGAGCTGAGCAAGGAGCCCGATGTGGGACTCGATCCCAGGACCCTGGGATCATGACCCGAGCTGAGCAAGGAGCCCGATGTGGGACTCGATCCCAGGACCCTGGGATCATGACCCGAGCCGAAGGCAGCTGCTTAACCAACTGAGCCACCCAGGCGTCCCGCACAGAGATTACTTTAAACAAAAAAAAAAAGAGAGAGAGAGAGAAAGAGAGACCTGCTCCACTTGCCCTCTCTCAGCCCTCCTTCTTCCTTGGCACAGTGAAAAAGACTTGGGAGGACATAGAAGACATCTCCTGCCGGGACTTCATAGAAGAGTATATCACGGCTTACCCCAACCGCCCCATGGTACTGCTCAAGAGTGGCCAGCTTATCAAGACTGAATGGGAAGGCACGTGGTGGAAGTCCCGCGTCGAGGAGGTGGATGGCAGCCTAGTCAGGATCCTCTTCCTGGTACTGTTCTTCCCGGAGTTTTGGACACAAGGCACAGAGTGGGATGGGGGAGCATAAGAGGCAGTAATGAGGATGATTTTGTAGTCCTCCATAATTTTCCCTTTTCTTATGCTATCTGTTTTCACTGTTTGGGAGCAAATTTTACTTTATCTTTTTGTTTCTCTCTGGTGGTTATTGAAAATTCCTGGGGCACCTAGGGTGGCTCAGTCGGTTAAGCTCAGGTCATAATCTTGGGGTCCTGGGAGCAAGCCCCACATAAGGTTCCCTGCTTAGCAGAGAGTCTGCTGCTTGCTCTTCCTGTGCCTCCCCCCAGCTTCCCTACTCGTGTGCACACATGCTTGCTCTCTTTTAAGAAAATATTAAAAAAAAAAAAATCCCAAATTTAACTGTGAGCTAATTTGCATATTGGTTTGTTTTTCTCTCTCTCAGGATATTTACATTGCATATAGGCATGGAGAAGACAGTTCCAATTGTCCAGGATCAGGGTTTTGGTAGCATAGTGAGACCAAAAGGAGGTATCAAAGAATTAGAGGTCCTGATGATTTTTTTTTTTTTTTTTTTAGGATTTTATTTATTTGAGAGAGAGCGTACAAGCAGGAGTGGGGGAGGAGTGGAGGGAAAGGGAGAAGCAGACTCCACACTGAGCAGGGACCCTCCCCACCACCCATGCAGGGCTCCATCCTGGGACTTTGCGATCATGACCTGATTGAAAGGCAGATGCTTAATTGACAGCCACCCAGGCTCCCTCTGATGATCATTCAAGGCCCAGTTTAACTCTTGGATCTTCTGTACCTGTCCTCTTCTCCCCTTTCATGCCTTTCTTAGAGTTCCAGTCTTTGAGCTATCCTCAGTCTTTTGTTCCTTAAGGCCTTAATGATCTGTGTCACAGATCATTATACTCAATATAAACATCTGTCTCTCCTGTAATTTTTTAAGTGAAGAATATGTGATTTTCTTTTTCATTTTCCTGATGGCTGTCATGGAAACTGGAACATAAGTTTATTGAGTAGATAGGGAATTTGGCATTCATCAGGGAGATTTCCTTCAAGGAGCACATGGAGGCATATTCTGCACAGATGGCAGGATATAGTTTCTAACCTTTGCTTCATTTCCCTCCAACCTTCCTTCCTCCCAATCCCCCAGGATGACAAAAGATGTGAATGGATCTATCGAGGCTCTACGCGGCTAGAGCCCATGTTCAGTATGAAGACATCCTCAGCCTCTGCACTGGAGAAGAAGCAAGGAGGACAGCTCAGGACACGTCCAAATATGGGTATGTCTTGAAAGACACCGAACGGGAGGAAAGAAACAGGCAAAGCAGCAAAGGAGAGTCTGTACAATAGCTATCCTTTG
This sequence comes from Mustela lutreola, assembly GCF_030435805.1. NCBI lineage: Eukaryota > Metazoa > Chordata > Mammalia > Carnivora > Mustelidae > Mustela > Mustela lutreola. The sequence goes on along the minus strand of NC_081299.1, from coordinate 109,199,843 downwards.
TTTACCAGGATGACACCACTGACTCACTGGAAACAGGAGGTGTGTCCTGAGTAGTTTCCAGTAGTACGTGGTGCCTCCACTTAGTGCAATGGCTCTGATTCATTCTAAACGACCCCATAAAAATCTGAAACAACTGGCTTAGGGGTGGATGTGGTAGTATAGTTACCTCTGTTATCCATATGAGAACTATCTGCTTTGTATGTGATTCATTGTCAATTTTTTTAAACGCCTGGACAGCTTTTGTTTTTATATGTTCCTGGCCTACTTTTTGGTTGATTTTTCCTGATATCATTAGTTGATCAAAGAATGTTTTTTTAAAATTTTTCACCAAAGAATAACCTAATTACCAGCATAAACTGTGTTTAAGGCAGAAAGATAAAGCCTTACTGGGTTGAAGCCAGCCTGTGCCAGTAAGTGTTTTCACTCATTGGTTTAAATAATGGAACGACAGTCTTGACACTTACTCAAAATGTTTCCATTGCTGCTTATGTATATTATGTAAATTGATGATTGGGTATGTGCATGAGTATACATGACACAGCTGTCATCTTCAGTGGTCAGTTTCCTCTTTCCTCTAGGTGCCGTGAGGAGCAAAGGCCCTGTGGTCCAGTACACCCAGGATCTGACCAGTACTGGGACACAGTTCAAGCCAATGGAGCCCCTGCAGCCTACAGCCCCTCCTACCCCCCCTGTCCCTCCTGTCCCACCTGCCCCACCTGCACCCCCTCTGTCCCCACAGGCAGGTGACAATGAGTGAGTGATATTTTTTCTTATTTACTAGTTTCTTTCACATTGCATTTTCTGTATTCTTTACTGTATGATGTTTAATCTCTTAGCAGCTTAGAAAGTCAGCTTGCCCAATCTCGGAAGCAGGTAGCCAAAAAGAGCACATCCTTCCGGCCAGGATCTGTGGGCTCTGGTCATTCCTCCCCTACATCTCCAGCACTCAGTGAAAATGTCCCTGCTGGGAAGCCTGGTAGCAACCAGACATACAGGTGAGAAACTCCTAGGCTTTCTGTGGGGAGGTGGCAGCATGGACTAAATACTCACTGGGGACATTCTTGGTTCCAAGGGGCTTACTTAAGGCTATGATGGTGAGGAGTTGGACTTGAAAGCTTTCTTGTTTTTAGGGTTTTGTTTTAGCTTTTTTTTTTTTTTAAAGATTGATTTATTTGAGGGCACCTGGGTGGCTCAGTGGGTTAAGCCTCTGCCTTCAGCTCACGTCATGATCTCAGGGTCCTGGGATCGAGTCCCGCATCAGGCTCACTGCTCTACAGGGAGCCTGCTTCCTTTCTCTCTCTCTCTCTCTCTCTGCCTGCCTCTCTGCCTACTTGTGATCTCTCTCTGTCAAATAAATAAATAAAATCTTTAAAAAGAAAAAAAAAAGATTGATTTATTTGAGAGAGTACACCCATGTAAGTGTGGGGAAGGGCAGAGAGAATCTCAAGCACACTCCACACAGTGTGGAGTCTGATACGGGGCTTGATCTCAGGATGCTGAGATCATGACCAGAGCCAAAATAAAGTCAGACATTTAATACTCACTGAGCCACCCAGGTGATCAGAAAAGAAAGCTTTAACTTGGGAAGTTTCCAACAAACAGGGTGTGAAAATAATTAGAAATGAGGTGCCTGTGGGGCACCTGGGTGGCTCAGTGGGTTAAGCCTCTGCCTTCGGCTCAGGTCATATCCCAGGGTCCTGGGATTGAGCTCTCCATCGGACTCTCTGCTCAGCAGAGAGCTGCTTCCTCCTCTCTCTTTCTCTGCCTGCCTCTCTGCCTACTTGTGATCTCTGTCTGTCAAATAAATAAAATCTTTAAAAAAAAAAAAAGTGCCTAGAAATACAGAATCACTAGAAGTCATTTGTTTAAAACTTTTCATTGAATGTGGTGTCATAATTGGTACAGTAGAAAGGGATTACTCCTACCTCTTTCCTTGAATCACAGTCTGTAGGACACATAAAAGGGGGAAAATATTGGTAGTAAACTGGACTGTATGTCTGTAACTCACAGGCAAAAAAAATTTTAGGAAGAGGTATACTGTTGTGACGCCTGGGTGCCTTGGTTGGTTGAGTGTCTTCCTTCAATTCGGGTCATGATCCAGGGTCTTGAGATCAAGCCCCACGTCGGGCTCCCTGCTCAGCGGGAAGCCTGCTTCTCCCTCTCCCACTCCCTTTGCTTGTATTCCCTCTCTCACTCTCTCTCTCTCTGTGTCAGATAAATAAATAAAATCTTAAAAAAATAATAATAATAAGGTATACTGGTGAGGTGGAGATATTTTCATTCAGTGAAGAGTAACCAGGACCTCTTAGTGTCCAAGTTTGGTAAAGCAAGGGAAAACGTGACTTCCTTGTGTCATCTGTGGCTTCCCGGGCACAGCTGTTTGAAAGATGAGTGAGCTAGCCAGCAGCAGGGGCCCTCTGCAGCAGAAGGGTCCTGTTGCCCTCTTACCTGATCTCTCACGTGTCTTTTGCAGACCACCGTTAAGCTCAGCAGCCTCTGCCCCAGCAGCACCCCCAGTACCCCCAGCACCTCCCGCCTTCCACGGCATGCTGGAGCGGGCCCCAGCAGAGCCCTCCTACCGAGCCCCCATGGAGAAGCTCTTCTACTTACCTCACGTGTGCAGCTACACCTGTCTGTCCCGAGTCAGACCTATGAGAAGTGCGCAGTACCGGGGCAAGAATCCTCTGCTGGTCCCACTACTCTATGACTTCCGGCGGATGACAGCCCGCCGCCGAGTTAACCGCAAGATGGGCTTTCATGTTATCTATAAGACACCCTGTGGCCTCTGCCTTCGGACAATGCAGGAGATTGAGCGCTATCTTTTTGAGACTGGCTGTGACTTCCTCTTCCTGGAGATGTTCTGTTTGGATCCATATGTTCTTGTGGACCGCAAGTTTCAGCCCTATAAACCTTTTTACTATATATTGGACATCACTTACGGGAAGGAAGATGTTCCCCTATCCTGTGTCAATGAGATTGACACAACCCCCCCACCCCAGGTGGCCTACAGTAAGGAACGAATCCCGGGCAAGGGTGTTTTCATTAACACGGGCCCAGAATTTCTGGTCGGTTGTGACTGCAAGGATGGGTGCCGTGACAAGTGAGTTGGTAGGGTAATTGCTGGCCCTGCCTCCAACTTTGTTATCCTTGTCTTTCCTTTACCTTCTTTCTCCATTTGTTTCCTATTTACATCCTCCCTCAGCTGGAGCTCCTGCCATTAGGCCTCCATGAAGCAGTGAGAGAGGCTTGGGTCTGACATGGCCCCCACTGCATGACCCTGGGTACACATGCCCTGTGTTTGTTTTTCTCTGATTCTCCCCCTTTTTCCTTTGTGTCCCTCCATTGTGCTTTTAGTTGCCACTTGGTTTCATTCTGTCTTCCTTGTGGTCTGTCATGTTCTTACTGTCTTTTCCCTTTTCCCTTCTCATTTACATGTATGACAAGAAAAATTTCACTGTTCTCCCTATTCTTTTGTAGTACTTCCTACCTCTAAAGAAAGTCTCACAGCTCTGGCCGTCATATCCTTCTGTCTTAATTCAGGTCCAAATGTGCCTGTCATCAACTAACTATCCAGGCCACAGCCTGCACCCCGGGCGGCCAGATCAACCCTAACTCTGGCTACCAGTACAAGAGACTAGAAGAGTGTCTGCCCACAGGGTAAGTAGGGGAAAGTGAAGCACTTCACAGACAGAGTTCTAAAAATTGGAACCAAAAATAGAGTAACCGAAACCAAGTGTTTTATCATTTAAATCTTACTGAATTTCCAGCACATGTTTCTTCCTTGGGCTTTCTTTTAAATGAAGACTTCTAATGATTGAATAGGATCTAGCAGTTGCAGTTAAAAGTGTTCTCCATTTCATAGTTGTATGTATATCTTAACAGACTGCAGTTATGGTGGCAAGGGAGATGTGTTCAGAGCGAAGCATGCAGGGACCTGATTATATAGGACTTAGTAAATGAGAATAAAAATTAGAAACAGGGGCACCTGGGTGGCTCAGTGGGTTAAAGCCTCTGCCTTCAGCTCAGGTCATGATCCCAGGGTCCTGGGATAGAGCCCCGCATTGGGCCCTCTGATCAGCAGGGAGCCTGCTTCCTCCTCTCTCTCTGCCTGCTTCTCTGCCTACTTGTGGTCTCTGTCCGTCAAATAAATAAATAAAATCTTAAAAAAAAAAATTAGAAACAAATCATGGTGTGATAGGGAACTATTAGAGAATTTCAAGCAGGCAAATGATGCCATCTACTTTTTGAAGGTTACCATGGCTTTGTGGAGACTGTGTCTTAGGGCAGCAAAAGTAAAACTGGGAAATCCACTTAGGAGATGAATTACAGGGATATAGGCAAGAGGTGGTGGTTGCTGGGCCTTGTTCTAGAATGCACACAGCAAGTAGAGCTGAAAGAGGGTAGAGTTGGGCTTCATTTGGAGTTAGAGCTGCAGAACTTGATTGATGGAGTGGGAGGGAAGCAGCAGAATCAAGGTCAAGTCCTCTAAATTTTATACTTCAGCGATAAAGTGGGTGTTGGTGCTTTTTACTGAGATGGAGGTCTGGAGGAGTTGCAGGTCTGGAAGAAACTCAGCTTTTTCTCTGGCCATATTATGTTTGAGGTCCTTCCTAGACACTCCAAGGAGAAATATCAAGAAGGCAGTGAGACTTCTGGAGAGAAGCATAAGGACTGGACATGAGGAATTAGGAACCCTGAACATAAGTAAGAGGCAGTATTTAAAGCCTGGATGAGTTTACCTAGAGAGAATATTGATACTAGATAAGAAAAGGAGCCCCAGCAGTCATCCCTGGGTTCTCCAATCAGAGACTGAGCAGAGGAGGTGAAACTAGCATATAAGATTGAAAAAGGCAGGCAAAGACTCAGGCAATGAAAGAGGGGGATATAAAACTTGATAAAATGATTATATATGAACATGGAAACAAACCCTGGTACTCAAGATACATAATTAGCAGAGAGAACAGAAGAAGAGAAAAACATCAATGAAATAATGCAGAAATTTTCCTATAATTGAAGAAGGGTCTGTTTCCAAATGGAAAATGCCAGTCATGTCCCAGCATAGCAGATGAAAATAGATCACCACTAAAAAATATTATAAGAAAATGAAATCATTGTGTCCACAGAACACTGAAGACAAACTAGAAATCCTAAAAGCTTCTAGAGAAGAGAAATAGACCACAAAAATAAAGAATCAATGTCTTCGGCCTTCTCAAAATGACATGGGAAGCTAGATGGAAATTAAGTACCCTATTCAGAATTCTGAGGAGAAATTACTTATAACCCAGAGTTCTAAACCCCAGGCAATGAGTTTTAAGTGTTAAACTAAAGACATTTTTTAGACATGAAACACCTCAAAATTGTCAATTTAGTTTCCTTCCCAGAGAAAGTTAATTGGAGGGGGCACCTGGGTGGCTCAGTTGGTTAAGCACCTGCCTTTGGCTCAGGTCATGATCCCAGGGTCCTGGGATGGAGCCCCATGTTGGGCTCTCTGCTCAGCGGGGAGCCTGCTTCTCCCTCTCCCTGCCGCTCCCCCTGCTTATACTCTCCTCTCTGTCAAATACGTAAATAAAATCTTTTAAAAAAAAAGAAAAGAAAGTTAACTGGAATTATTTGCCATAAGGGGAAAAGACATTTTGACCCAGGAAATAGCAGCTCCAACACAAAAAGAGGATTGAGGGAGAACCCTGGAGGTGGTGGGGTGAAGGGGACTTGGCTGACAGCCACACACCAGATGGGACAGCCAGTGTGCGAGCAGTGCAGATCCAGCTGCAAGAGAAGCTCTGGAAGAACAGGCTTAGTAGAAAACCTGTATGTCTGAGGATCTTCACAAGAGATGAAGGATGCCAGGGAAGTCAGGAGATGAATTTGTGCTGAATGCACATTGAAAGCTAAGCAAAGGGAAAGACAGTTACTGGCTTCAGCTGCATCACTGTATCATTTATGTTTTAATTATAATAAAACTTGAGTCTGTAACAACATCCAGATTTGCTAATTCTGGGCAGTAGATGAGTGTCCATTATGTCCTTTTTCGTGTTTGAAATGTTTCATAGAAATATTTTCAAAGAATCACAAATAATATGTCACTTCCTTGCCTAAAACTCTAATAGCTTCCCACTGCATTTTGGATTTCATTCTAACTCTTAATCTTGGGCAACAAGAAGACACTGCTTATCTGGACCCTTCCTATCTCTCTCCCTCCAAAACTGTTCTAACCATGCTGATATTCTTCAGTTACTGAATCTAGTTTGCCTGGTGTTAGCCAGTCTACCTCAGGGGCCTTCGTACATGCTGTGCCCTCTACTTGGCGTCCGTCCACTGTTCGTTGCATGGTTATCTTCTTTAACCTTGAGCTCTCAGCTTTAATCTCACCTCCTCAGAGAGACCTTTCCTGACGCTAAAACTAGGTCATTTTCACTCCCTTAATGCTCTCATTGAGCAGTCCTTTTGTGTTTTTTATAGGATCTGGGGCAGCTTGAATTTATTTGTTGACTTGCTCTTGCTTTTGTTTTTGCTTTTCCATTAGCACATAAGCTCCATGGGGATGGGAACCTGTCTTGCTCACGGTGGTATGACCGGCATCTAACTGACCCAGTACCTGGCACATAGGAAGCATTGTTGAATGAATGAGTGATACAGTATACCTACTGTGAAAGGTTCCTTTGGTGGTGATTAGACCTAAATTCAAATTCTGACTTCATCCATTCTAAGCTGATCTTGTATTATTAGCTGTAAACAGGAGAATTGAACAGAACAGCCCCACTGAGGCTTTAGGGGACCTAACGAAGTTGCTTCTTGAGATGGTGCTGGTTACATGGTGTGTTCAGTTTGTGAAAATTCATTGAGCTGTAGACATGTATATGTTCTTTCCTCTGTGTATATTATGCTTTCATTGTTTTATTTTTAAGGAATCTCTACATTCAGTGTAGGGCTCCAACTCAGGACCCCTGTGCCTGAGTCACATGATCTATCTACCCACTTAGCCAGATGGGCCCCCTAGTTTCCATGGTTTTTGAGGTTTAAAAAAAAATCCTTGTAGGGCTGCTCCGAGGATAGAATAGAGAACGTATATGAAGCATATTGGCATAATGCCAAACACAAAATATATGTTCAGCAGGGAGGAGCTGCTAATAATCTTTGTCCAAAAGGATAGGACCAGTGTCATCAACTCTCTAATTATACTGGTGTCCTCTTTCCAGAAGTAGATGTCTCCCAAATCTCCGTGTCAGGAAACTTTAATTGAAATCCCAACACTGAACAAAGTAGATGGAGCAGAAATATTGATGCCTGAGAAGATGACAGTTTTCTCCGTAAAACTATTTGCTAGATAACTTTGATAGTTTATTTTTTAAATACTTAATCTGTGCAGTCCTTAAACTTAATAGATCTTTGAGCTCCCTGAAAGGAAAGGTTATGAGTTCCAGTATGTAGAAAGCCCTGGGTGGTTAGTAAATGTTCACAGAGTGAAAGAATGAAAGTCTGCTATGCCAGAACTTTTGTTCCAATTCCTCCTCTTTCCATATCTATTATATTGGCTTCTGCCTGTCCCACTCATCTTTATTTTATATATCTCTTTCTATAAATTGATGTAGTCTGTCTACATATTCTAACAGCTCTTAATCTTTATTCACATCAGTTTGCTCACTTTCCTCCAGGTGTTCGGCATTCTGCTATTCACTGTTAACTAGTGTGATAAGTACCTCCATGAATCACTTTTCCCCCTTCTGAGTTATTTCCTTGGGCTCTATTTCCAAATGAATCCAAGAGCATGGACAGTTCAGTACATTCACTCGCTTAGATCACTACCTACTAAATGATGATACCTTAAGAATTGTTACAGTTCTGTGGGCAGAACGGATCTAGTAATCATGTTATGATTGAGTTTATTGTCCCTCCTCCCAGAGTCTATGAGTGTAACAAACGCTGCAAATGTGACCCAAACATGTGCACAAACCGGCTGGTGCAGCACGGACTCCAGGTTCGGCTACAGCTGTTCAAGACACAGAACAAGGGCTGGGGTATCCGCTGCTTGGATGACATTGCCAAAGGCTCCTTTGTCTGTATTTATGCAGGTTGGTGATGAAATGAAAGGGTGGCCTCTGAGGTTAGGACATGATAGGGAATTGAATCAGAGAGAAGCTAAACAGAAGAATAAAATGCTTGACATGTGAACTTGGGAGGAAGAGGAGGCCAGGATGTTCTTATGTAAAGAACAGGACAAGTGATGTGCCTGTCTGGGTAGACTAGGAAGGGACAAAGAGCTTTATAAGAACAAGAAGGAAAAGGGTTGAAAGTGGACATGAGGATTTTTTTATTATTATTAACATATAATGTATTATTTGCCCCAGAGGTACAGGTCTGTGAACCATCAGGCTTACACATTGCACAGCACTTGCCATAGCACAAACCCTTCCCAGTTGGACGTGAGGATTTTTCAGATGAGGGACATGGGAGCAGGGCCTGGTGTGTCATTTCCTCCCACGTCTCTCCACCCAGAGGCTTTTAGCATAGCTGCAGACACCCTTTTGGTAAACCAAGTGAAGAAGAAGACAGGATGGCAGAAAGGGCAAGATTTAAAACTAGAGTTAAGGGGCGCCTGGGTGGCTCAGTGGGTTAAGCCTCGGCCTTAGGCTCGGGTCATGATCCCAGGGTCCTGGGTTTGAGCCCCACGTTGGGCTCTCTGCTCAGCGGGGAGCCTGCTTCCTCCTCTCTCTGCCTACCTGTGGTCTCTGTCAAATAAATAAATAAAATCTTTAACAAAAAACTAGAGTTAAGACACTGAGGTGACAAGGGAGAGCCCATAAGAGAGGTGTCTTGACTGTGTGTCAGTGGCTGGGTATTGCTGGAAGGAGCCCTGTACTTTCTAAAAGATCCTCATAACCATGGAATATGCCTTTAATTCTCTTCATTCCCAGGCAAGATCCTGACAGATGACTTTGCAGACAAGGAGGGCCTGGAGATGGGTGATGAGTACTTTGCCAATCTGGACCACATCGAGAGTGTGGAGAACTTCAAGGAAGGCTATGAGAGTGATGCTCCCTGTTCCTCTGATAGCAGCGGGGTGGACTTGAAAGACCAGGAGGATGGCAACAGTGGTACAGAAGATCCTGAAGAGTCCAATGATGACAGCTCCGATGATAACTTCTGTAAAGATGAGGACTTCAGCACCAGCTCCGTGTGGCGCAGCTATGCTACCCGGCGGCAGACCCGGGGCCAAAAGGAGAACGGACTTTCTGAGACCGCTTCCAAGGACTCCCGCCCCCCAGACCTCGGCCCCCCACATATTCCTGTCCCTCCAGCAATTCCTGTAGGTGGTTGCAATCCGCCTTCCTCTGAAGAGACACCCAAAAACAAGGTGGCCTCGTGGTTGAGCTGCAATAGTGTCAGTGAAGGTGGCTTTGCTGACTCTGATAGCCGTTCATCCTTCAAGACTAGCGAAGGTGGGGAAGGCCGGGCTGGGGGAGGCAAAGGGGAGGCTGAGAAGGCCTCCACCTCAGGGCTGGGCTTCAAGGATGAGGGAGACATCAAGCAGCCCAAGAAAGAGGTAAGTGGTGGCAGGAGACTCAAGAGCAGTGGCTTTTTTGTAACTGGTATAGTAATGTAATGTGGCTTACTTTCACTCTTCATTCATTTTACTGGGTGGAGATTTCTGTGGCAAACTGGATTATCGCCCCAGCCACCTGACCACTCAGCACATTCCTAGTGCTTAAAGAACCAAATTATTTTATTTTTTTTTTTTTTTAAAAGATTTTATTTATTAATTTGACAGAGAGAAATCACAAGTAGACGGAGAGGCAGCCAGAGAGAGAGAGAGAGGGAAGCAGGCTCTCTGCTGAGCAGAGAGCCCGATGCGGGACTCGATCCCAGGACTCTGAGATCATGACCTGAGCCGAAGGCAGTGGCTTAACCCACTGAGACACCCAGGCGCCCCAGAACCAAATTATTTTAAAAATCAACTTTGGAAAGAAGCATCTGGTTCTTTCCAAAGTAAAGGATTTATAAGATTAAATGTTACATTTCAGGTTATCTGCAGCATTGATTTCAAATTATCTGCAGCATTGCTGTCTTTTGTTATACTTAAAAACCAAGAATCGAGGGGGTTTTGGTGGCTCAATTAGGCATCCAACTCTTGATTTCGGCTCCGGGCGTGATCTCAGGGTCATGAGATTGCGCCCTATGTTGGGCTCAAGTCAGCTTGAGAGTCTCTCCCTCTCTCCCTCTGCTTGCATGCTCTATCTCCATCCTGCCCCCTCCCACAATAAATAAATCCTTAAAGGGGAAAAAAAATGTTGATTCTAGATGTATTTTTATTGATGTTGAAACTTAGCACATTATGGGCGGTAAATTATGTCCCTGTCCTTGTAAGATTTACCCTTGAGCATCTTACGTCTATCATTGGAAAGTGTTAGAAACCCCCTTTTAGGTGTTGTGATGAGAATATCACTGTTACTGTCAAGCTGCAGAACAGTCTCTAGCTAGCTTACTTTTTTCTCACTAGCTGAGATCTTTGGGATCAAGTCTGATTGCTGGATTTGTTACCTAGGACCACTGAAAACACTTTTTAACCTTTCACTTGCTCTCTTCCAGGACCCTGATGACCGAAACAAGATGTCAATGTAAGAGCCTCTCTTTCTGACCTGTTTCCAGATCTGCCTTGTTTCAAGCCTATAAAAGACACCGTCATCTGACTCCCTCTCATCTCTCATTCCTTTCCCTTCCATTAGAGTTACTGAAACCTCTCGAAATTATGGTTACAATCCTTCTCCCATGAAGCTTGAAGGACTTCGCCGCCCACCTAGTAAGACTAGTATGCATCAGAGCCGACGACTCATGGCCTCTGCTCAGTCCAATGCTGATGTAAGTGGCCTTCTCCCTCAAGCTGTACCTCACCTCTTCAGGGCCTTACTGATAATTACCAATAAATGCCTTGGTTCTTTGGCTGTGACTTCTTGCTTCCTTTTCCTTCAGCAAGTGTCTCATCTTTCTCTTGCTGTACTTAGTTTCTTCCTACCTAACTGTAGAAAGAGCAAGAACTTGAATGGGTCCTCTCCATTTATTCGTCTTTCTTCTCACCTTTGTGTTTCCCAGGATGTGTTAACATTGTCTAGCAGCACAGAAAGTGAGGGGGAAAGTGGGACGAGCCGGAAGCCCACCACTGGTCAGACTTCAGCCACAGCAATGGATAGCGATGATATCCAGACCATCTCCTCTGGCTCCGAAGCGGATGACTTTGAGGACAAGAAGAACATGTCTGGTAGTCTGGAAGAATGTTGGGGGTAGTAGGAAGGAATGGTAGGAAAGCTGGGATAGGGGCTTTTTTAGGGAAGCTAAAGAAGTTAGAAAACATTCAGATCTTAAAAGAGTTGATGTATGTATGTCTGGGAGGGTTCTCTGATTCCCAACTCAACTGCTAATGTTCAGCACATTCCCTTCTCTCTCCTTTCCATTTCCCCACTCTTTTGCCTTAGCTCCTTTACCCAGCAGATCTAATCCAGCTTGAAAAAACTGCCAATTAGAATCTTTGCTTTCAGGGTCACGGCTAATCAGTATTCCTACGTGCAATGAGTGGGATGGAAATGCAAGTAGAGGATCCAGTCGTGACGTGGGATGGTGCCTAACCCTGTTCTCCTTCCTGTCCAGGTCCGACAAAGCGCCAGGTGGCAGTAAAATCAACCAGAGGTTTTGCTCTGAAGTCCACTCATGGGATTGCCATTAAGTCCACCAACATGGCATCTGTGGAAAAGGGGGAGAGTGCACCTGTTCGTAAGAACACACGCCAGTTCTATGATGGGGAAGAGTCTTGCTACATCATTGATGCCAAGCTAGAAGGCAACCTCGGCCGCTACCTCAATGTGAGACCCCTCTCCCTCCACTCTAAATGCTGGGTTATCCCACTGTCCTCATATTTCTAGTTCTTTTAACACAACTATGTAAACCTACCTTTACTTGTTAGAAATTCTTGATCTCTAGGATCTTAAAGATGTAGCTTTCTTTTAGAACTTCTCTGTGATGGGGAGGATCAAAGGGCATTGTTTTTTGTCCAGCTTACACTCACCCCCACAAAGCTGGGTTCTGTTTTCTCTGTTCTTATGGGTCCTGGCCTTAAACCCACAGCATAGCTGCAGCCCCAACCTGTTTGTCCAGAATGTCTTCGTGGATACTCACGATCTTCGCTTCCCTTGGGTGGCCTTCTTTGCCAGCAAGTAAGAGGGGGTCAGGGAGAGGGGGAAGGTTGGGTAAGAGCACCAGCCAGGGTTCAAGAGGGGGAAGGCCCCCACCTTTTGCCCCAGCTCTGCTCACACCTGGTGGCATGCTGCCTTCACCACCCCCATCCCTGTCTTCCTGTCCAGGAGGATCCGGGCTGGGACAGAGCTCACTTGGGACTACAACTACGAGGTGGGCAGCGTGGAAGGCAAGGAGCTGCTCTGCTGCTGCGGGGCCATCGAATGCAGAGGGCGTCTTCTTTAAAGGATAGCCTTCTTCTGAACTTTCCGAACCCTCCCTGAACCATCCTTTCCTCAGGAACCGGGTCTTCCTGACTGTTAAACTCTGACCCCCACGTCTCCAGTCTAGCTCTTCCCCCAGCTCCTAGTAGATAGAAATGGGAACTCTGGATCAGGAGATCCTTTCCCATGTGGTGCTAGCAGGCAGGGTCCCTCCTCCCACCTCCTAAAGCATGGAGGCAGGGAGAGGTTGCCACGCCGACCTGGGCCTGATATCCCTTGGTCCTCCTGTGACCCCTCCCTCCCAGCCTATATTTGTTCAAGTGTTCATGCTTCTGACAGACTGTATTCCTGGAATGAGGGCTGCATATCTACTGTCCTTGATTTGTATGGCTTCTTGAACATCTTTTTAACAAGATGTTAAAACGAAGATTGTGATTTGATTCATCTTCCTCAGCCCCCATTCTCCCAGTTCTGGGTCTTCAGGGACAGAGCTGTTTCCACTCCTCATCTTTCCCAAGAGGCAGCTGTCATTAATCTCACACCGTCTCTACCTTTGCTTTTTCTTAATTGCCATGTGAAATTTTAAAAAAGAAAACATTACATAACCATGAGGAAGACTAACTTAGTTTATTTAGTTGATCTCCCTTCTCAGTTCCTATTAGTCTCAGACACTTATTGCCATGTTTTACTTAATCTTTAATATATTTTAATTAAAAAAAAAAAAACCATTAACAGTACATTTTGGTCTGAAGTGGTCCCTCTGCTGAAATGCCAGGTGCTAGCTGTAATTCTGGCTTTAACCCAAAACACCGAATGTTTAATAAATAAAAATTAGAACTAGTTGCCATTCGATTCCAAACCAGCTAGCCTAGGGGATGAGGCCAGAGGAAGGAGGCAGTTAAGATCTTGGACCTGTGGCGACAGAGAGCTGGCAAATAACACGTAGACCACCTGAGCAGTCCCAGTATGCGCCCCCCCCCTTTTTGGCAGAGGTAGGGGTCATATGTACCCTCCTACACTCAATTCATTTGTGTCTCAGGAGGGGAAAAAGTTAAAGCTCAGCTTTGGTTTCTGGTCCAAGTTAGGGAACCTAGAAAGGTGAGCCTTGGTCCATCTTTGGCAGAATGAGGCCCACAGATGGGATAATAAGGCACAACCCTGGCTCTGGAGGTCAGGGAGTCTGAGGCAAACAGCTAGGGCCAAATTCTGAAGAATAAGGAATGTGAGTTGTAATTGCCACCCCCAGAGCTGAGGCAGGCCTCCAAAGCAATAGAAAGGACAACTTAGAATAACAGAGGGAAAATAAGGCCATCCCCCCTCTAACAAAGGATATACCAACCTCCCCTCTCCCTGGGGATAGGCTGGTTAGAGTTTGGTTAAAGGCAACTGGGTGACAAAGAAGCAGGAGGTTGGGCCGTAGAAGAACTCTCTCCTTGCTTGCTTTCTCCCCAGGGTTTAAGTGGTCCTCTGGGGAGGACAGGCTAGTTCCTTGGCTTTTTGCGTTAATCTGAGGGGCAGCAGGGACAATGGTTCAGTCATTCTTACGATGGTTGTTACTGAGGACAGGGTGGCCGTTGGCTAGGGGCCGGCTCTTTGCTCCTCCCCCGGCTACAGCCTCCTCCCCCTCTGAGCTCTCCGTTTCTTCCCGGTCACTGCGTTCATCCTCTACCAGCTGTGGAAAGGGAAAAGAAGGGTTACATGCTATCCTCAAATGCTTAAGGGATGCCTCTCTCAGCAGGCTTGTCTTGCTGTACCCAGGGCCCCACAGTAGTTTCTTAGCAGGATGCCTGCTCATATGGGAGGGAGTCTGGGCTGTTTCTAGAGTTCAAGGGTGTAGGGCCTACAGAGCAGTCACCTTTCCAGTTATGAACTTGTGGGCCATGCGCAGAATGAGGTAGGCCCAGAAGATATGCAGCAGCTGTAGCACTCCCATCATGGAATTGAAGAAGTAGTAGCCGAAGAAAGCAGGATAGAGCTCCAAGGGGTAGACCACCGTGCAGTGCAAGATCCTGCATCAGGAAAGGAGGGACAGAACTGGAAACACACAGAGGAGGTGGAGGAGGCAGCGGGGATGAGAACAGATAAGGGGAGAGGCAAGGCTCCTGATTCCTTGAGGACAGGAGTATAGACTGGCTTACTCACCAGAAGGGCAGGATGACCAGTCGGGTAATGATGAAGACGATGGCGAAGACGATGAAGATGTTGTTGCAGGTGTTTTTCCATCCCGCATAGTTAAACATCTTGGCTGACTGTACAGATAGCCCCCATCCATCAAAATGTGCTCCTGACTCTCCCGTATACATTTATATATACACTGGCTCTGTGCCCCCACCGCCTTGGTCCCAGGAAGGTCAGCACCCCCCACACCACCACCACCCCCAAAAAAGGGAGAGGGACAGGAGAACCTGCACCGGAGTCTCTTAGGTTTGAAGAAATGCCCAGCGAGCCTGACCTCTAGCAGGTAGTCAGAAGAGTCATGTAGAGCCATGATCAAAGTCCCTGCTCGGATGTAATTGGCAAACCAGGAGAAGCTGATGAGAATGATGGTTGCCACGTGGTGGATGATCTGTTCCTTAAAATCCTGCAAAGAAGATGCAGGCTCCAGGGGACTTTTTCGTGTTCCCCAGCCCCCACTCTAATCCTACTTCTTTCCCCTTCCACCTAGTTCCCCTTAACCCACAGTTCCATCCAAATACCCAGAAATCAAAGAGAAAGGCTCTCCATCCTGGGGCTTTGTTTTGGCTCCTAGGCTTACGGGCACAGCTCCCTGACCTACCTTTCGCTTGACATCAGAGGCAATGCTGAAGAGCAGCGACCAGTAAAAAGAAAGTTCAATCATGTAGTACCAATACTGGGAAGGGATGGTGCTCTGGGAGAGAGGAGAGAAACAGAAAGGTGAGGGACCCTGAACAACAGGACCCAAGGGTCTCGCCTGTCCAACCCAGCCCTTCTAGCCCTTGTTTAGCACCATGACTACAGTGCCTTCTGCCATGTGTCCCAGAGATGATCTCTTCACACAGGTGTACATGTCCTCGTCCTGTCCTACTTTGATTCTCTTAATCATCCCAGATAAGGAGTCAGGACCCCATCTCATACCTGTATGGGATAGCCCTCCCAAACCTTCTTCATGTCATAGAACCAGGGTTTCTGCAGAGAGACGGCGAGAGGTTAAAAGAGGAGGGGCCCACACTCTATGGCTTCACACCACCTTGACAGAAAACCTACTCCCACCTCCCAGGAACCCGGCACTCACATCCACGATGACAGCCATGCCAGCAATGAAGGCAACCAGGTAAAAGGTGAATCTCCAGCTGGAAGAGGAAGCAGAAAGGATGAGGGGAGTGGCTGGGAGAGTGGCACAGCCCTCCAACCACTCCCAAGTGCTCGGAGGTCTCCCTCTCAAGAGTATCATTGATATCCAAATTCGCCTCCTCACCAGGGCACAACCTCTCCCTGCACACAGCCGTGGCCCACCCCTCCAAGCAGGACATCAGACCTTCCTCTGCCACCCAGCTTCTCCGGCCCCAACCTCCCCTACCTGGCTTCTCTGAACTTCTTGAGGAGACTGGGCCGATCCTGGTTGCGGCGGCGGCGGAACCAGCGCTCTACCTGGCGGCCAGAGAGCCCACTCTGCCGTGACAGGAGCTCTACCTCCGCCTGGGTGTTGTGAAGAAGCCCAGTATGTTCAACTGTGGAACTCGACAGCACCCCCATCCTCCCGCCACGGCCTCCCAGCAAGAACCTGGATCAGTACCACTGCCCTCTCGTCTCGTCGCCTGCCCACATGGCGTTGCAACCTGCGCCCTCCCCCAGCAGCACCCAGCAACTCCCAGAGCAGGGCCTGCGGCTCACACCTGTTTGGGCTGCTTGCCACTGGTTAGGTAGAAGTGCTCCAAGGTGGGGTTGGCTGCTGCCCGCAGCCGAGTTTTCTCCTTTACGTTCAGGAAGGCGGCCAGTGGTGTAGCCACATAACTGAGGAAGGGAGAGCAGTGAAAAGGGTCTGTCTCCTTTAAAGCACCTCAGTTTCTTGGTAGCCCCTAAGCTGGGAGGGGAAAGGGCTGCAAGCTCAGACAACTTTATCCTGGGCCTCAGTTTCCCGGCAACTCCCTCTTTGGCCTGCTTCGGCTGCCGAAAGCTGACAAAGCTGCCTGTGTTCACGAGTGACCAGGCGGAGTGGAGAGGGAGAACAAATAACCATTGAAGGAAAGGGCCTGGGGATGCTGAGCCCTCAGGAAGACAATGCTGCGTTCAGTGGGGGGCACACAGTAGGCAGGGATCTGGGTGGCCATAACAGCGGGGTCTGGGACCAATTAAACAGCAAGAAACAAACTTGAAGTGTGAGAAACTGTGGCTGGCAGCCAAGGCAGGCATGGGGGAAGGTTGGTATGCTCACAGCTCAAAGTAGTATCGAACGATGAGGAAGAGCAAGGCCAGGGGTAGTGTGATGTAGAGGTCTGAGGCTTTGGCGTAGACACGTCCATCCCGGTCTTCTAGATCAGCCCAAGTTAAGTTCACAGGCAGCCACAGCCGTTCCCACCAGAAGTAGTCATACAAGGTCTGGAGCATCCTGAGTGAGGAGGGGGGGAAGTCAGAGGGCATCACAGGGGGCAGCTATGGGGGAAGAGAAAGATGACAGACTGAAACCCTGGAGTCTGGTCCCAGCCACATGGTGTTGGGCAAATCAGTTTCCTTGTCTGTAATATGGTGGCTTTCCAGTCCTAACATTTACCATTTACTGCAACTGAAAATGCTGCTGATGACCCCCAGGAGTCCCAGTTCTCTAGAACTAAAAACCTTGGGGTCTCCCCATCACTTTGCTACCCCAACAGGGAAGACAGGATCTGGCCCTGGAAGATGTAACAATCTGAGTAAAACCAGAGGCACCTTCTCCTCCCCTGCCCCCACGCTCCAACTACCCCTCTATCCCTCAAGCCAACCCACAGTTAAAAGCCTCCATGCGAAGGAAGCCCAAAAACAGATTGCAGGGCTAAAGCAAACCCTACCTCCTTTCCTACAACCCTTCTGGGCCAGAAGGTCCCTGGGGAAAATTAAGAGGCCAGAGTAAAGCAAAATTATGTCCCTAAAAGATGCTGAGCTCCAGGACAATCTGAACATCAAACTATTCCACCTGAGATTAATACCCCATGCCAAGCCATCCAATTCCTGCACATAAGGTAGAAGAACTATCTGAAGCATCTTTTCAAAAACAAAGTGAAGGCAAGGCTGTAAAGTATTAGGGATGGGGGGGCGGTGCCTCAGTGGCTCAGTCATTAAGCGTCTGCCTTCGGCTCATGTCATGATCCCAAGGTCCTGGGACTGAGCCCTGCATGGGGCTCCCTGCTCAGCGGGAAGCCTGTTCTCCCTTTCCCACTCCTCCTGCTTGTGTTCCCTCTCTTGATGTGTCTGTCTCTGTCAAAAAAATAAAATCTAAAAAAAAAAAAAAAAAAAGGGGGCGCCTGGGTGGCTCAGTGGATTAAGCCGCTGCCTTTGGCTCGGGTCATGATCTCAGTGTCCTGGGATCGAGCCCCACATCGGGCTCTCTGCTCAGCGGGGAGCCTGCTTCCCCCTCTGTCTCTGCCTGACTCTCTGCCTACTTGTGATCTCTCTGTCAAATAAAATAAATAAAATCTTAAAAAAAAAAAAAAAAAAGGATTAGGGATTCATGGACAGACAATGGAATCAGAAGACCAAAACATCTGGTGGAAGTAAGAGCTATTTATTAAGGCTCATCCATAAAATAGTAACTAGTCTGCAGGGGAACACCCATCCCAAGGACTCAGGGAAAAGCTGTTCCTTCCCATCTCCCCTCTCCTCCCCAGGGTCCACTGGGAGGCAGTGACCAACCCCTGGCCACTTGGATACTGGAATGAGGGAGGGTACAGACCTCCTTTGAGGTTCCCTCTAAAGGCATTGTCCAGTGCTCCTGAGGGGGAGAGCAGTTGCTGGGAGCTGAGAGCAGCAGCAAGATGGTCCTATGGAGTCAGTGATGCCAATACTAACAGAATGCCTGGCAGTCCTGGGACTCAGAACGCCAGTGGGATGACAAGGGCAGAAGTTTCTAGGCCACCTAGCCCTCATCCTCTCAGGAGGGAAGAGAGGTGCTGGTATTCAGGCTGGCATGGAACTAAAAGCTGACGCAGAAGGTGGTCTCCTCCCACCCGGAGGGAAGAGAGTGGGAAGACTGTTCTCACCAGGAACTGGAGACCAGTTGGTGCCACTGGCTGAAGGCTGATCAGATCCCAGCTGAGCTGGGCTGGTCCACAGCCTGCTCTTCCCATGGCTCCGCCCACACCCACCACAGTACTTGCGAAATCCCTCTCAGAAATCCCTCTCAGCCTGTCACGGGTCAGTATTCCAGCTCAAGGACTTTACCCTCTTGTCCCCACTCCTGGTCACTGCTCTCAGATGAAGTCAGAGGTCAGCACTGACAATAAAGGAGCTTCAGCTCCACCTTCCCCCAGTAACACTCATTCACACACACACACACACACACACTCTAGGCTCAGCTCCCAAGGACACTGCCCCTTCCCCGTCTACCTTGGCCAGAATAAATAT
Organism: Mustela lutreola; assembly: GCF_030435805.1. NCBI lineage: Eukaryota > Metazoa > Chordata > Mammalia > Carnivora > Mustelidae > Mustela > Mustela lutreola. The sequence goes on along the minus strand of NC_081299.1, from coordinate 109,180,845 downwards.
TTAATTAGTTAAAGAGATGGAAGCCTTTTGAAAAGAACAAAATTAAATACACTTCTCCACAGTGGAACTTTCCCCACACAACCAAGTGCACAACACACTTTCATAGAGAAAAGATCAAGAAAGTCTAGCAGAGAAGGAAAATACAGAATGCCTCGATGTGCTAGCATGCCTCCTGCCTCTGGCTCGTCCTTCCCACCTTTCTAGCTTAGCTAGATTGGGGGTGGGGAAAGATATCTGATGTGTCTCCTGGGCTCCACATCTCTTGGAGACCACCTTGTCCTCTACTGAGATCTAAAGCAAAAGTATACAGACAGGCCTGGATGTCAGGCCCCATCCCCACCCTGGTCAGTGGAAACGCAGGAAGCTTCTCTGTCAGGGACATTTTTAGGATTAAAGATTCAGAGGGCTGGCTGGGGTCCCAGAGGGTGTGAGTGGGGCCCCTCTCCCTGACTCCTGGAACCCAGGATTGTCTTCTGCCGGTCTAAACCTACAAAGAAGGTGAGGAGCTGGGGAAGTTAGCAGAAAAAGGGTCAGAGAGTGGTCGAGGGCAAGCACCAGGATAGGGCCATTATCTCAACCCCAAGACAAGATGACACCTGTTTACCCTTCCCATCCCAAGCAGGGAGAGCCAGAGAACATGGTGTGTCTACAGCTCAGAAATGCAGAGTAATGGGGGCTCTCTCATACCTGGGTTGCAGGCTTTCTGTGACCACAGCCCTCTCTTGCTGCCCAGTACTTCCATTAGCAGAGCAAAGCTACCCCATCCCTGCCCACTGTACCCCACCCCCAGGGCCTAGCCCAGCAGGGAGAGGCACCCGATTCAGGACAGTCAGGGCTTCTGACTCAACATGGGGGGTGGGGGGGACAGGGGCAGGGAGGACAACAGAGGGTCCCAGCAGCCTCACTTACACAGCCCCACAGAACCAACAGGTTTGCTCCTGAAGCAGCTCTGGTGGCTTCTTGGCACCAGCGCACCAAGCCAAGCACGGGATCCCATAAACAAAAGGCCGGGGCAAGAAGAGGAGATGTGAACTGGGCATAGGGAAGACAACCCTGCTTTTCTGGCCAGTTGGCCCTCAGGGTAGGTATTTGATTTTCTGATGGAGAAATCACACCTACAGATATTTTCCCACTCACAGAATGTACTCACCCCACACATGGAGATACAATAGAGTGTGTGTGTCTTGTGTATGTCTCTCCCTCCTCTCTCACACACACACCTGCCTCAGAGACACAGACGCCACTCTCTGAGGCACAGGCTGGACAGGGGCCAAGAGAGCAGGGATTTCATGGGCATTGCATTACCAGGAACTTGACTAGGGCTCTGCCCAGCCCCCACCCCACCCCCAACCCTTCAGAGCAGGATGTAAAGGGGGCAGAGCCCTTTACAAGGCTCTGGGGGCTTGTAAACCCAGAATGCTGAGAGGGCAGAGGTCTGAGTCCGTGAGGAAAGGATCTCACAGACTCAACACGAAAATAGTCCTGCGGGTCTCTGATTTACTGAAGAAATAATTGAGGAAACCAGGATCAGCAAAGGAGGAGAGACGGACAAACACAGGGTCCCACAGGCTTCCAGCCGCCACCCGCCACTGAAGCCTGAGAGACTACAAAAAAAGGGGGAGGATCCGAGTAGTCTTCTTGTTGAAAACTTTCTTTTGGCAACAGCACAGAAGCAACTAGAAGGCTGCAGCACGGTTGAGCCAACAGGAGGTGTGTCATTGCTCCAGGCAGCCGTGTAGGTCCCCAAATTTAGCATGTCTGGGCTGCCCCACTAGAGGCCCCAACACACCCAAATACTGAGTGTGACTAGAGCCTCCAGGGGCAGGGAGAGGCCGGCAGGTTAAAGAGGCAGAGCGGGGACAGTGCTGAAGAGCACAGTAAAGTATCCGCAGGCCTGCAGGCTCCTGGCCAGTGACAGGGAGGCGAGGAGGCCCTGCCTCCAGGGGGAAAGCTGGCCAGAGGCCCCAGTGAAGGGAGTGGGCTATGGGGTACCAAGGGAGACAAGGAATTCCCCTTAGAACAGAGAATCTGTGCAGGTCACTTTATGATTAGGGCCAGAGAGACAAGGCTATGACAAGTCCTTATCCCTAGGAGCCCCATTACAAGTGCAGTCAACCACCCACATTTAGACCCAGTCACCTGGACTTTGGTATTGGGCAGAGACCCCTCCAACACAGACGTGGGAGTGACTGCCTGTTGGAGGCCTTTCCAGATTCATTTCCCTGTGAAGGAGGCATCATTCCTTGGGATCCTCAGAACCCCCTGCGTACTGAGTCTAGGAACTCAGGTAACTAAGCCCAGGTTGTGATGCCAGGAGCTTGGCTCCGGGAGACAGAGAAACCCCCAAGCTGAGGCCAAATATTAGTGCCACACACCTGCAATTAACCTACTTGCCAGAGAGCCTCCGGGCCGGTAATTAACAAGCTGTGGCCCAGAAAACCAGTTTCACCAGCAGCTTCCCCCCTCTTCGCCCCAGCCACACACACCCCATAACGGTATAGGAGCCTTAGCCTTGGGGGGCCGGGGCAGACACTCAGAGCCGCTCCTTCCTGTTTCCCGTTAAGCACATGGACGCTCTGACCTCGCTCTCGGAGTGGCCACAGTGGGCCGGTCCGAAGAAAAAGCGGCAGGACCCTCCCCACCATCCTACTCCAGCCATGGGACCCGTGCAGGCCAGGAGCGACGCCGCGGGCCCACTGCCAGGCTGGGGCTCTCGCGCAAATGGTCACCAAGCTCCTCTCCCCAACAAAGGGGGCGCCTGTGGCTCGGGCCCTCCGCGAGCAGCCCCGGGCCCCTACCTGTTGCCAGCAGGGCTTGCCTCGCCGGGCTGGGACGACGCGCCCCACAATGCCGAGGCGCCCGGCCAGCGTGCCCTCGGGCGGCACTGGGGGCCCGGCCGCTCCCGCGAGGCGCTCCGGCCCGCCCTCCCCCAGGCCCGCCGCCATGAGCGCGCCGGGCACAGGCCCCCGAGCCCGCGGCCGCCGCCGCCCCCCGCCCGGCCGCCCCGAGCCCGCGCCCCGCTCTCTCTGCCCTTGTCGCCCCCCACTCGCTCCGCAGCCGGGGCCCTCTCCGCGGAGCCGCGTCGGAGCCGCCCCCACTTCTCCCAACTTTTCCGCTGCCGCTCCCCGCCCCACCCCTGCGCGCAGCGCCCGCGGCTCCCAAGCTGGGGTCCCGACTCACTCGGCGGCGGCGGCGTCGCGGACCTGGCCGGGCCGGGAGCCGCTGCTCCGTCTCTCCTGGCGTCCGCGGAGCTCCGGCTCCCCCCCCCCACTCCGGACTGGCTAGGCTCGCTCCTCTCCTCCCCCTTCCGCCCGCCCGCTCCCTCCCTCCTTCCTCCTCCGCCCGCCGAGCCCAGCCGAGCCGCGTCCTAGCCCAGCCCGGGAGAGCAAGGCCGCGAGCGGGCCAGGAACCGGGAGGCTGGGCGTGGGCCTGCGGCCCGGCGACCGCAAGGGAGAGGAGAGAGAGCAGCGGGGCCCGGGCCTCTGCGCGGGGCAGCCGCGCCCAGCCCCCGCTCCCTGCCGCCGCCCCTTTCCCGGCTCTGGGACCCGAGCCCTCGCTGGCCAGCCCCGCGGCCGCGCCCACTGTAATCTCGGCACCTGGAGAAGCCCCAGAGGAGGGAAGGCAGTGCCGGAGCCCCGCGGCCACTCTGGACTCTCCGCGGCCCTCGGGGACAGACCCTCGAGATGCCCGGCGAGGAGCAGCCGAGCGCCTGCCTCACTCTCCCGCCCCCAACTGCGGTCGGCGACTTCAGCCCTGCTGCGGCCCCCAGTTCCCCCCGCCCGACCGATTGCCACACTTCCCACCTCTAGCCTCACTGAGCGGCGGAGGGAGGACGGCGCCCAGGCTTCGGACGAGCGAAGCCTGCGGGAGACCTTTCCGAGTGCGGTGCGCCCAGGCCAAGCTCCTCTCCCCGCCTGACCCAGGCAGCGGACCCTCGTGATTCCCTTGCCCTTCCCTGCGCAGAGCCTGCGGTCCCTGCGAGGTCTCCCACTCCATCCTCAACACAAAACCCTCGTTTCCACCCAAGTATGTAAAACTTTCCCGCAGCAGCACTTCTAACCCGCCATAGTTCTATGAAAGAGTGGACTGCCAGCTTTTGTTTTGTAAAATGTATCTGAGTTTGCCATCTACACTGTTTTTCCCTCTTCTAATTCATAGTTTTAAGATGTCTTTTGTAAAACTGGCGTTTCAACAAGATGCGACATTCTCCTAGAAAACCCACCTGGAATCCTAGCACGGACGGAATGCCGGAATGCGGCTAGGATGTGTTTGAAAGTTTGTTTAGAAAGAGAGCTGGCGTTTACGCCACTTAGGGGTAACTTCGTTTTTTACCTCGATGAAATGTTGGTATTTTTGTCCTGTCACAGTTAGAATCTTGGACAGTAGCTTCTTTCATGGTTTATCTGGTCAAGTTCAGGCGTTTTGATAGCTCTCAGGAAGGAGAGCGACCTCCCCACTATCCCAATTGAGAGCTTGGCCCTCACCTAAGGCTCTTTCTGGAAAGGTAGAGAAGCAGAAGCTGACTGATATCCAAGCTATTTGTTCGTTTGCTCTCTGTAGCAGAACCCTCACCCCATTCATTCCTACCAGTAGAGAAATGAGAACTACTGGCCCAACCCCTGGCCCATCTCCACCCAGACCAGCCACCTTTTTTAGCCTGACCTGCCCGATTTTACAATTCTCTTCAAGCCCTCCAGCTCTGTTTTCATTTGCCCCAGGATGAATTCCTCCCTGATTAGCTCTGCTTATGTGTAACCCTCTTCTGCCTTCCAATCCAAAGTTCCCTCTACCTTTCTTGAGAGTCCTCCCCAGATTCCTCTCTGCTATGTACCCACACATCCTTTTCCAGAAGGGTTGTGTCTCTGCTTAGAGCTCCAGCTAACCTTTGGGTCCCTCTCTAATTCCTCATGCCTCTGTACTGTTTGGTTCTTTTCCTTTAGCTTCGGAGACCTTTTCCCAAGAAGTTTTCCTAGACGCCAAGTTTCTCCAAGGTGCCCACAAGACTTTTTAAATAATTCCTTAGAGGACTGAAGACTGTTCAACTTACTTTTAAGATAGTAGTGAGCAGGGGAAGTTTGGGGACAGAAGTCGGATAGTCAAGGCCTGAGAAATAAAGATAAGAGGGGTTACCCCTCCCCCAGGAGACAAAAGAGAAGGTGGCTGTGAAAGGGAACTGCCTTTAGGCAGCATTAGAATGATGCTACTAGTTCTGTCAACATACTTAGGACAGTAGCTCGGGCCTGCTCGCCACACACACACACACACACACACACACACCCCACCCCCACCCCCACCACCCCCCCACACACACACTCCCCACCTCAGCTGGACCAGGGGATTTTGATCACCACCTTTCTGACCCATCCCCCAGTGCCCTGGGCAGGCATGGCCACGCCCACAGTGCCCCAAGCTGCCTGCCTGGCTGTGACTCACTTCCTCTGTAAGGGCTGCTGAGGTGGCCTGAGGCAGAGGACACCATCAGCCTTCAAGCTGGGATTTAAGTATCTGGGCAGGCTTCTAGGACAGCAAAAGACATGGACCCCAGCTGAGGAAAGTCTGGGTGGCTTGTGCAATGCAGAAGCCTGTTTGGGTAAAGGACTAGAGCATGGCTACTACGTGAGCAGAGGAACTCAGGTGCCAGGAGCTCTGGGGAGAAACGGTTTCATAAAAAGAGAAAAATACCCAGGAGGAATTTCTATGCGTTCAGAAAGCATGCAGTGCGAGATTTTGCAGAAGAGCAATATGGAGTTGGAGTTGAAACCTTATTCAGGAGTCAACAGATGAGGCTGTATTTTTTACGCCTGTCCCCTATATCCTCTACTAAGACAGACCCCAAATCAGCTATGCCCTCATCCAAGTAATGAAGAAAACACAGGAGAAGTTAGGAGACCTGGATCTGGTTCACTCCGCTTCCTGAGTCAGTAATAAGAGGGTGGCAGACCAGTCATCTCCAAGAACCCCTCCTACTCTGAAATTCTAAAATACAGAGCATGGGGGTGAAAGGTGATTAGTAAATTGGAAAACAACCTCAATCTGGCCCTGGAGTTGAACAAAACAAAACACCAGGACAAAAGGAGTGAGATTCCACCAAGTTTCAGTGAAGCAGCTGTAAACGCATCTTACATTCTCCCTTCTCACACTCCTGGACCCCAAGGATTACTCTTCTGCCCTGTAGTTGCGGTTCAGCCTGCCGCCTTCAAACTCGGGATTCCGCCCTGCTGATCTGCCAGGAATCCCTCACAGAAGTTCGGACTGAGAAAATAAGAGCCCTCTCTCCCTTCATTTCCCTCTAAACCTACTTGGAACGTGTGCCCAGAATGGACTCTAAAGGGCAGAGAAGGCCAAAGGCATGGGACTGGGGCTGCGAAGACACTCTGTTGGGGTAACCCAGCCTAGGAAGTCTCCTGCAAGTGTCTCGAGGTCTCGGGGGTGGGAGTGGGGGGACCCTTGAGTAGGTGTCTCCTTGGGGCTCTTCTGCTGACCATGCCTGCCCGCCTAGAACCTGACGTTCTCCGGAGACTGCACTTTCTAACAAGTGCGCAAAAGGAGCCCGGGGCCATCTGTGGGTGGAGCCAGAGCCTTGAAGACTTCAAGTGGCCACTAGGGGGCTCTCGGCTCTCGGTGGCTTCTAATGCCCTCCTGTGGCCAGATTGAAGATTGGCAAGATAGAAGTTGCAGAACAGAGCCAAAACTGGACTCCACAGGGAGACAAGTTAACAGTAACAGTTATCATTATAAAATAACATACATTATATCAATATTTATTGTTACATATAAGTTAACATTTTGAAATGTGGACCTGCTAGTCTGTGCAGAGCACTTTTCTAACTGGTTGCCTGGGTGGCTCAGACCATTAACTGGTTGGTTAACTGGTTGGTTTAACCATCTGCTTTTGGCTCAGGTCATGATTCTGGATCCTGGGTCCTGGGTTCCAGCCCCACATCGGACTCCCCGCTTGGAGGGGAGCCTGCCTTTCTCTCTCCCACTCCCTCTGCTTGTGTTCCTTCTATCGCTGTGTCTCTCTCTGTCAAATAAATAAAAATCTTTTAAAAAATAAAAAAAGTGCTCTACATGTATTAATTTATTTAATTCTCACAATAGCTTATAATATAAACACTATTATTACCTCTGCTTTGAAGATGAGGAAATTGAGCACGGAAAGGTTGAGGGAGGGATAACTGGGTAGCTCAATTGGTTAAGTATCTGCCTTTGGCTCAGGTCATGGTCCCAGGGTCCTGGGATCGAGCCCCACATCAGACTCTTCCTACTCAGTGGGGAGTCAGCTTTGCCCTCTGCTGCTCCCCCTGCTTGTTCTCTCTCTCTGTCTGATCGATAAATAAAATATAAAATAATATATATAATATATAAAATATATTTAAAATTTTTTAAAAGAAGAAAGAAAAGTTGAGATAATTGCTAAGGTCACATAGCAGACCAGAATTCTGAGTTCAAGAAGTCTGGCTCCAGAACCTTTGCTTTTAATCACCATGCTGAAACTGAGTCCCATCTTCCAAGTTGCCAGGTAAATTACAGGATGCTCAGTTAAATCACAGTTTCAGATAAACAACAAATGATTGCTATCCTAAGTATATCCCATGAAAAAGTTGGGTCATACTTAATACCAACAAATCATTAGTTGTTTACCTGAAATTCTAATTTAACTGAGTGTCCTGTATTTTTATTTATTAAATCTAGCAGACTTATTTTCAAAGGCATTTTTCTCTGCCAAATGCAGTCACATATATTACATAATTCAGTCCACCCAGGATGCCCTCTCCACACATTTCAGCCTCTTCAGCCTCTCCCAACAGTCCCATTTTTTTCTCAGGTAAAGAAACAGACACAGAGACCTGAAATGACTAGCTGGGATTACAGAACAGAAAAAGCTGCAGAGCTGGGCCTTGAACCCATATTCTCATGGCAAAAATTGGTGGATGTTTTCCACTTTAACAGGACACAAAGTGAGAAGCAGTGACTGCCACCCAGGAAATTTCCCTTCGTGCATTCTGAGGTCTAGTCTGCTCTGAGGAAGAGAGGCAGATCCCTCCTCAGGGATGTAAGAGAACCAACAAGGGCCTTCCTTGGCGGGGAGAGGGACAGAGGAGTGGGAACAGCCCTCCAGCTTCTGTGCCCAGTCCCCCCCCCCCCACCTCCCTAGGGAAGCAGGAAGGAGACAGCTTCTAGGTCCCAGGGAGCTGGCTGTGGGGATCAAGTGACTGCGTGCTCAGGGGCTCCCCGGGCTCCCCAGGGCTGTTCAGCTGCTACTCTGTGCACCGACAGCCCCAAGCCTAGCTGCTGCGGTTGCGTCGCAGCCAAAAGGCACCAGAAGGAATCTAAGACACAGGAACCCAGGTAGCCTCTCCCATCTCCCTGTCGCCTTTTGGGACCATGATGCTTCTGTCCACAGGGAACACCCTTTGCGATTTTCTCTCGTGACTCTGCTGATCTGCTCCCACTCTCAAATACCTGCTCTCTTTCTTCCTCACAGATCCAAACAGTCCCCCTGCCCTTCCCACCCAGGCTGGCTGGCTCTGATAAGTTAATAGGGAGTTTGGGGGTTAGGACCCCCTCTGGGGTGTGCAGGCTGGGGTGTCCCGCTGGTATGTGCCCCAACAGGTTTTTCTCTATCAGCCTTCTAAATCAGCCTGGAGCCTGTCTGACCTGTCCCCCCAGGGAGCTGGGGCCAGAGGCAGAGCCAGGTCAGAAGACTGGGCTTCTGTGGTCCCACCTGGCCTGACGGGGAAAGCGACGCACAAAGCCCCTTGTGTCCCGCTGAGCGCCCAAAGGCTTAGGAAAATTCTCTCCAGGGGCTGCGGCCTGGCTCCTGGGAGGAAAGATGCTTGGGAGGGGTTTGCCTGTGGGACCAGGTATGGCCTGGTCCTCTCCCACATTTGGGAGGGGCCGGCAGCGGGAGGTGACAGCTGGGCGGGGCTGCTAGAGAGGTCATCTGACTGGCTGCCCAGCCCAGGCTGCACACGCCCCCTCTCCTCTAGCAGACCACACAGAAGCTGGTGCCCACACTGGCAACTGCCAGGCTGTGACAGCGGCCACCTCTCCCCCAGCACCTCTGGGTAAGCGTTGGCCCTGGGCCCTCGTGGGGGAAGGGAGGAGGGAAAGCTTGTGGATCCCTTGGGAGAGGGAGAAAGGAGTTTTCTTTTTCTAAGGTGAGGGCTTGCTCCCTTGTCAGGCACCTATGCACCCATAGGAACGAGTACATCAGCCCCGGAGTCCCACCTGCTGAGCTGAAGGTCACTGTCAGAGACTCTGAGGGGGAAAGGCCAGCAACAGGTAGGCAGCCTGGTGGGCAGGGGGCCAGAAGCTTACTTACTCCTGGGCTGGGGCTGAAGGGGGGTGGGTGTTTTCGGAGTTATTATCTCCTACCCCACACACTTCATCCAGCCACATCACCTCACCTCCCCTACACCGCCTCAGGAATCCCTAGCCAGACCACCAGAAGGAAGGGATGTGGATCTCAGAAGGGGGTCATCCCCCTGAGATCAAAGTTTGGAAGCCTTGGGACCCACCCTGGAGTCAGGGAGGGTTTGTTTGGTGCTTATTCTAGCAGCATTCCTGATCAATCCTCGCTTCCTGAAGGAGGGGTGAGAGGTAGGGAAGATGGGGACTTTCATTTACCCCTCCATTTGGGCTCCCAAACCTGCCAAACTGGTCGATATTTTCTTTCTGCAACATGGGAAAGGAACAGCGTGGGACATGGGCCTCAGGGCTCTGGGGGTCATAAAGAGGCCCAAAGGGCCAGGAAATTCTCCACAGTTCGCTCCTGTTTCCCTCCTTGGGACAGCCAGTCATACCATGTCTGTAACCAGTGGGAAGACAAGACCATCCCTGACCCAGGAGATCCTCAGCCACCTGGGCCTGGCCAACAAGGTAGGGACTGTGATCATCAGAATCACTGTTACTATATCAACTCCAGGGCTGTGAGAGAATAGGGGATGGGAAAAGGGAGAGCGGGCCCTGAGACCAGGCCAAGGGCCCTGCTGAGGCACTGGGGCAGGCGTGTGCAGACATGTGACTCTCCCCCCAACCTCCCACCTCTCATGTTCTTACAGACTGCAGCTTGGGGAACCCTGGGCACCCTCAGGACCTTCTTGAGCTTCAGCGTGGACAAGGACGTGCAAAGGCTGCTGAGGGCCATTGCAGGCCAAGGTGAGCCCTTTTCCCTCTGCCCCTGGGGATCCACCTTTTAGAAACCAGTCTGCAGACCAAGAAGGAAGGAGGAAGTGATGTTGTTCAGTAAATGTTTGTGGAATGCCTTAATTCTTGTATGTCAAGTACCATGGTAGGTATGTCATTCCCATTCTCAGGACACCCTTGTGAGGTAAGTCTTATTTCCATTTTACAGGTGAGGAGACAGGCTTGGTGAGACAAAGAGGCTGGCCCAAGGTCACACAGCTCATAATGGCAGGGCTGGGGTTCTAATCTAAGTCTATGATCAACAAGACATTTCTCCCCCACCACACCAGGTCAGCTTCACCTAATTTTGGATCAGGTTCACATGCCATTTTGGCATCTTATTTGGGTCTTCTTTTTTAATTCTTTTTTTTTTTTTTTTTTTTTTGAGAGAGAGAGAATGCTCAGGAGCGGTGAAGTGAGGGGCAGAGGGGGAGAATCTTAAGCAGACTTCTGCTGAGCACAGAGCCTAAGACTGTGACCTGAGCTGAAATCAAGAGTTCTAGCTGAGACCCCCCAGGCAGCCCTGCATCTTCTTTTGAGGCCAAATGGAAGTGGAGGTGTCGCAACCCCTGCTGTTCACAGCCCTTTCCTGGATCGCCTTCTCTCCTCCTCAGGAGGCTTCAAGTCTGGGAAGAAGGAGGTCCCTGCCCTGTATAGACTCTGTTGGCTTCTGCCCAGCTGATAGCCCAGCCCTCATCTCTGTTCAGGTGTGGACCACAGTGCCATCGTGGGCGTACTGACCAACAGGAGCAGAGAGCAAAGGCAGCTCATCTCTCGAGTCTTCCAGGAGCGCACCCAACAGGTGAGGCCACTGGCTTCCCAGGAGCAGCAGACTGGGGTGAGCAGCCCCTTAGAAGACATGGAGTACAGCCAACAGCAGCCCACCAGATCTCCCCAGAGATCCCCACACATCCGGGGCCCTCCCCATGGTTTCCACTCCTCTGCTACGGGGACCATTTATTGTAGGACCTACGGAAGTCCCTGCAGGCGGCACTCTCTGGCAGCCTCGAGAGGATCGTGATGGCTTTGCTGCAGCCTGCTGCTCAGTTCGATGCCCAGGAATTGAGGACAGCCTTGAAGGTACCAGGAGTAGAAGCTCACTAGCCATCAAGGAAGTGAGGACACCAATGAGGGGAGGAGAGGGTTGACCAACTTGCCTTTGCCTGCTCCAGAAGGTCGACTTGGCAGGGGTCCCCTTTACACAGCCCACACTGACAGGTGGTCAGCCTCTGCTCTCTACCATCCTCATGGCATGGCCCAGTGTCAAAGTGGTCTCCCAATTTCTTGTAGAGCTCTGGTTCTCCTGAGGATGTGGCTGTGGAAATTTTTGCCACCCGAAGCCCAGCCCAGCTGCAGGAGTGCCTGATGGTCTACAAACATAGTAAGAGCATATGAGGAGGGGGGAAGGGATGGCAGGACAGCCCCTGCTCTCCCACCCTCCCTACAGGCACGCCTTCTGGGGACCTGTTTGCCCCAGCGCTATTCCCTTGGGGTGTCTCCCCCAACTCACCCTTGCCAGTATTCAGTCTCCCAGGGGCAAGAGCCAGATGTGATCATTAAAGAAAGAGAAGCAATGATTAGCCATCTTAGTCGGGGGCTCCGGGGCAGATTCCAAGGTAATGACAACGTTGGGCACTGTGATAGTCCTGAGGGTACCCATGTCATCTTCCCAGCCCCTTCCTGATTTTGCCGTCACACCACATCCCAGGCTGAATGGAACCTTGCTGCATCCCGGGGGGAGGGTGGGGGACCTGCTCTCTAAGTTATCGGTACTCCCCCTCAGGCCCCTGCTTGACTGCCACATGCCTCAGCCACTCATTGCTTACTGGCCTTCTCTCCTCCGCATCTGAACACCCCCCCCCTCTTTTTTGTCTTTCCCCAGTTTTCCTTTGTGCCCATTCTCAGCCTGTCTTAATCTTTCTCCTACCTCTCACTTCTTGCTTCTGGTTTTCTTTTCCTTCTTCTTTTTCTTTCACTTCTTCACATCCTTCCACGTCACTTCTCCTTGCCTCAGTGAGGGGGTCAGACCCTAGCCATCTGGCCTCACAATGGAGGTGTCCCCGTCCCCGCTGACTGCCTCCTTCCCCAAGCAGGTTGTCCCCGCTTGATGCATGACCCTACAGCGCTTGCATTACTCGTGGCTTCGGGCTGTTTTCAGGGTGGCCATGATGGTGCTTCTGCCTTCCATCCTGGGAACTGGCAGCCATCAAGCTCCCCCCAGCCAGAGATGACAGTGTAGGCAGTGGGCTGGGCATATGACAGGGAATAGCTACACTGGGAAAAATCAGACTTCAGAGAGCTCCTAACCCTACCCCAGATTTCCAGGTTGAGGCTGAGGAGGACATCAAATCTGAGACCAGCGGCATCTTGCAGGAACTGCTCCTAGCCCTGGCCAAGGTGAAGAGGACTGGCCTGTGGGGGAGCGGGCAGCATTGCTCGGGTGTAATTAGCAAGAGAAGGTTTTGAGGGGAGGAGTGTGGTTGGTTGTCCTGGAGGTAAAAAGCTCCCCCTCAGAAAGTCCTCCTGAGAGAGTTTCTTCTAGGGGGGTCGCGAGAGCTACTCTGGAATCATCGACTATAACCTGGTGGAACAGGATGTCCAGGTGAGCAGGGGCAAGGAGCTTGCCTGGCCGTGCACGTAAGACACCCTCCTCCAGTGGCTCCTAGAGCCAGGGACAGGTGTACCCGCTTGTCCTGCAAACCTCTCTTTGCCTTGGGGAAGGAGTCCTCAGGGACAGGTGAGGACATGAAGTGTCAATTAGTGACCATCTGAAGCCCGTTCACTTACTTAGCCTCTGATTCCTGAACTCACAGGAAGTGAGCTCCTCAACTGACACAGTATCCTCTCAGGGGCATCTGGGTGGGGGAACCCTCCTCAGACCTTTCCTTGGAGATTATTTAATTCATTGAGTGCCAGGATTTCCCCACATTGGGGAATTGGGCTGTGAGGGCAGAGTCCCTATCTTAGCCCTATTCCTTTTTTGTTTGTCTGTTTTAATCATAAATAGAAGCAATAGCTTCACAGGTCCCATTAAGCTTTTCCACTCTGAATCCCGTTTCCACCACCATGATGATGGATTCTGGGAACATCACAACTGTGGCTCCCTTACCCCCAACCAATGATCCCGGATTACTCCTCCTTCCCAGGCATTAAGGCAGGCTGAAGGGCCCAGCACAGAGGGCACATGGGTCCTAATCTTCACCCAGCGAAATCCTGAACACCTCGTCCGAGGTACACACAAGACTTCTTGTCTTCCCAGCTTACTGTAATGATGAGTTTGGGCCAAGGGCTTATCCTTCTCTGTGATTATCAATCTCCGCACCCATTTATCTTTCTAACTACCTCCCACACCTACCACAAGTGTTCGATCAGTACCAGCGGTGTACTGGGCACGAGCTAGAGAAGACCATCCACCACCTCTTCCACGGAGATGCTCAGGCGGCCCTGCTCAGCCTAGGTAGGGCCTGCTGAGCACATGCGGGGTAGGGCTCTCGCCTGGCTCTTTTTAAGCCAGCTCTCTCCATCTCTCCCTCTCTGCTTCCAGTCTCGGTGATCAGGAACACACCGCTGTACTTTGCCGATAAACTTCATCAAGCCGTCCAGGTGAGAGGGAGGTTTCTTTTCCCTCCCCTTGGAACAAAAACTGGGGGGAGACCTCTTCTAGGCAAGAAAGAGGACGTTTCATGCTGTTGATCATGTGACAACCTTCTATTTAGCTTATAAACATAGTGCAGCTCTCTTTTCCTAGGCTTGCTAACGGCCTTGTGAAGAAGAGAGGCAGGTGTGGACTGTGGTTAAAACTAAGTGAGTTTGACTCAAAAGGGCACTGATGCCAAAATTTGGGCCTAATTGATGGCTAGGAGGCCAGCTATAGGTATGAATTTGCTCTGGAGGACAGCACCATGTCCAATTTCACCAATTATCACCAGAGTAATAATGGTGACAATGCTAGCAAGAATTATGACAAGAGCCAGCATTTCTTGGATGCTCATTGTGTCCCAGGGCCTATGCTGTGTATAACAATATACACATTCCAATTAATGGATGAAAAAACTGAGGTACAGAGGTTAAGTTATTTGCCCAAGGTCATATACAGCTAATAAATAATATAGGCCTCCCATAAAACATATAATGGCTATTATAACATGATATGTTATTTATGCTGGAATTTAAAAATAATTAAAAACCACACACACATAATGGTCCTATAGGACATTGAACTGCCATGTGTCAACTCCTGGTCTGTACCATAGGTGTTGGTCTATACTATAAACTATACCATTAGAGTCCTAGCACCCAGGACCGCCTTCCTCCACAATAGTTGGACTTTGTCCCATATTATCCACACTTAAATTGGTGACATTGGTTTTAAGTAATTCCATACACAGAATCTAGTCATTCTATTCATTGGGCGAGGCCTCCTAACATCTGTCCCCCAACATCTATAAATAAAAAAACTCAGCCAAATTGTAAAGATAAAAGTCGTTATCTTTTTGCTAGGTGGCATAGCTTCTTGTGTACTGAGTGAGAAATCACCATGCCTTATTGGCAATTATTCAAAAGATAGTACATATATGTACGTATTTTATCATCAATGGAGATTTCCATTTTGACAGTAGAAAAATATTTTACTTCCCCAATAATGTCTGTACTGTTACACCAAGCCAACACTAAGACTGGTTTGAAGAGTTGTGGTTATCTGTCTAGATTCCTGTCATCAATAAATTTATCCCAGCAGTAAGTGATTATAATATAATTGGATTGTAGGACCCACGCTCTTGGCTATAAATGCCAGGTTTATCCTAGACATAGGAGTCAAAAAATAATATAGGCCTATTTTTCTGAAAACTTCTTTTAAAAAGGAAAAACTCAATAATATGCTTCAGTTTTATCCTCTCATGAGAAATATGTGAAAACATACGTTGTGACAAATATTTATTCAGAAAAATGACCTTCAGTGAAAGCCTATCTAGGAAAATTTGGACCAGTCTGAACCAGAGAATGAATGCTTATTAAAAGTTCCCAGGGAAGTATAAGATGCCAAGGACATTCTCAAGGAACAAGGCAAGAATTATGTTTAATGTAGGCTTGCTAGAAAGGGTACTTATGCATCAGTAAGAATATTCAGTTAGTGGGGCGCCTGGGTGGCTCAGTGGGTTAAAGCCTCTGCCTTCAGCTCAGGTCATGATCCCAGGGTCCTGGGATCGAGCCCCGCATCGGGCTCTCTGCTCAGCAGGGAGCCTACTTCCTCCTTTCTCTCTGCCTGCCTCTCTGCCTACTTGTAATCTCTGTCAAATAAATAAATAAAATCTTAAAAAAAAAAAAAAAGTCAGTTAGTGAGGACATTGCCCCAATTCTACGACTTTGAAGTAATAAAAGTTGGAAGAAGGGAAAGAATGGAATATTGGGGAGCCATCAATAATCTTTATCACAATTAAAAATTGATAATACATGAAATTTAAGATAAAGCAGACATCAGCGCAGACAATGAGGTAATGATTCCAAATGAAATACAGCATCCTGTTGTTACTTCCTCATTTTTTTTTTTAATGGGAATTTATGATCTGTGTGGATGCCAGAAGTGTGGGTATCAGGCAGTTCTGGGAAGGGTCTCGTGAGTCAAGTAACAGGAAACACTGGGAAAGAAGCTATTAGGAAATTGTGACAGCGCCAGCACCCAGCCCATGACATAAATAGAATTTTTGCAACCAACGTTTTTATTTAGAAATCTCTCATGATAACACATTTATTATGATCCATTAGCATTCATGATTTGATCTAATCAATTATAATTCATGATTTATAATTATATTCACATATTATACCTCTATTATTTCTAAGCCAAACCCTGCATTACCTTCTTTAACCAAAAGGCGGGAGGCTTGGTACAGGTTTAGGAGGAAGACAGTGATGTTGGACCCCAGGGGTCAAACCAGGAGAAACTGGTGTATACAGATGGGGCCATGGGGTGGCCCTGGTAGGTCAGGCTCAGAACCATAAGTCACATGACCCTGCACCCTCTCAGAGCTCCATCAGCTCAGTGTGGGGATAGGCTGGGTATATCGTCCCTGGAGTTGGACGTTAATAACTTCCTGGCTTTCATGCTGGAAGTCTTTATAGGTAGCAAGTTTCTCCTATCCTTTTTGTGAGTAGCTGACTTTGGAGCCGCCCAAGATCTGGAGGAATGAGGCTCTAAGCTACTTGCATGGCCAGGAAAGACACGAGGCCAGAGGGAGAGCTACCCCAGCTGCTCCCACAGAGACTGGTCTTTCCCACGGAATCACTTTCCATTAGGGTGGACAAGGATAAATTTTCCTCTTACACTTCTCTTTTGCCAGGACTCACCCCTCACTTCCCCTTTCTAGAGTAATTTACCATGCTGCCCTGTCTCCACTCTGTGAGAATCTAACTACCTATCACCCTTTCCCCCTTCTGTTTCTCCCTCTACCAGAACCTCAAGCCCAATTACCAAGTCCTGATGCGTATCCTTATCTCCCGAAGTGAGACTGACCTTCTAAGCATCCGAGCTGAGTTCAAAAAGAAATTTGGCAAGTCCCTCTACTCTTCTCTCCAGGTGAGACTTGGCTAGTTCTTAACCTATAGCCCCAGAGCTTCACCCATCAACTCCACTCTGCCCTCCGTGCACACCACCTAGCATATTCATGCCTTGGAGAACTCATGAGTCTTTGGTTAATTTCATACACAACTCTTGACATCAGATAGTTGTGTGGACCAGCACAACGGAGGAAACAGAATGCCTGGGCCATGGTGGTAGTGGGATCTAACACTTGACTCTTTTTTCTGCAGGAAGCAGTGAAAGGGGACTGCCGGTCAGCCCTACTAGCCCTGTGCAGGGCCGAAGACCTCTGAGGCCTCCCTGGGCTCCTGCCCTCCCTACCACGCCATGACATCCAAGGATCTGAGAGCCCTGCAGGAAATCAGCTGGACCTCCAAATAGGATAACCCCTCACTGGGCACCACATGCTCCAGCTTCTTGTTGAGGCTAGAATCTGAAGTTTCTTTTGAATCCCTTTGTTTCCTCATCTCAAAGTGATGCCTGCACCAGGGTACCCCATCTCTGTCTTGGGTATAGACAGCTCTTTGATGGTTTCTTCTCTATTCATCCTTCCCATACCCAGACCAGAACATCTCCTGATTTCTTGAATTCTTTTGGCAAACTTCACTGTTGTTTGTGTTCCCTGATTGAAGTTTGGGTGGAGCAGGACATGGGCTGGGAGGAGACCTTGAAGCTGGAGGTGCTTTGATATGCACTTGGATATTCGGCAGGGATCCTGTTTGAGGTTCTAGGGCTGCAATAAGTGCTCCCCTCCAGGTTCCCCCCACCCCTCAATTATTCTCTCTTCCCCAGGAAATTTCTGGCAAAGTAACTGAGAAACAGGAGCCAGAATAAGGTCAGAAATAGAGGTAGCAAAGGACCATCTGATCAATTTGCCCTCCCCTGCCTGGGAAGTCTTAGATTAGCAGGGAGCACAACCCCTAAACTGCATCTGTCCAAAGCAGGGATTTGGAAACTCCCCTCCCAAACCAGATTACCATTTCCAAGACCTACCAAAAACTAGTAAAAGAGACATAAAAGACAAGAGGCAGGCTTTGGTTCCCCCTGCTGGCCCTATTAGGAATGACATGCAAAGCCCCCCCCCCCCCCCGCGGGCCTCTGTAACCTCCCCCACCTTTTTGTATTCCTTAATTGGGTCAAATACTTAACCCCAAGAGCCACAGGGCAAGGCAAACAACAGATCTCAGGAACGAAGTTTTATTTCCAAACCCCTAGGAAAGCATTACAAATAATGGAGATAGAAACCCAAACCAAACCCTGAAACAACTGGAGTCGGGCCAGCAGGATCGGCAGGAGGGCCTGGCCAGGGGAGGTGCATTCTAGACAAGGACCTCACCCTGGAGCCTGAGTCCATCTGTGGGTGTGACTGTTCTAGGAAAGGTGAGCTGGCAACCAGAAATCCTCACCCCACCAACCCCAGTGTTGCCCTGGATGACGGAGGCAGAGAAGGCAGCAGCATAGGAGGGCAAGATGTCACCAAATCTGACCTTGGCATTGACCACCTGCTTGGATCCCCCACAGTCCATAAATAAGTTACCCTGCATATCTCAGGGGTGGAGCTGGGGGAAGCAAGCAGCACAACCATGGCCTCTGAGAAAGAGGCGGGGCAGCCCCAGCACTGGGCAAAGCTATAGGAGGACACAGTCTGACTCTTGTTTGGGCCTCTGTCGACGCTCCCCGACTGGGCGACCAGATGTGGCTCCTCTCCCCTGTATGAGATTTAACAGTGGGTCACTTGTCAGCCCAGAAGAGTACAAGGACAGAGGTTCTAGTAGGTCCTGGGGGCTGGATCAGGAGGGTTGGTGGGGAGAGAAAAGATGGGACCCTGGGGGGAGGAACCCCTTAAAGAGACAAGTGCAGGATTTGCAAGGACAAGTGTTGGCACTGCGGGAAGAAGCAGAGTGGGGTTCAGGGCCTTTGGGGGCAGCTGCTCACCTGTGGTGAGGCCCGCACCGGCGTGGGCAGCACGGCTGCTTGCTGCTGGTACTCCTCTTGCTGAAGCTGCTGGGCCAGCTCCAAGTCGCTAAGACTCAGCGTGCCCTGCGGCTGCTGCTGCAGGGACAAGGCGATCAGGTAGTCCTAGAAAGAGGCGGAGAGAACAGGAGCAGTGAGGCGGCCGTGGCTTGGGGGACGTTCAACCTGGTTTTAGGTTTCCAAACCCTTCTTGCTTCTCCTTCACATTCACCAGCTCCCCCTCCAGGGCAAGACCCACAGCCAAGTACATCATCTGTGGGGACGGAGGTGGTCTGGAAGGGACTGTAAGTGGGCACGGGTATCGTGGGTCGTGACATCTACAGGAGGAATCGCATCTTACTCGCCTCCAGCAAAGAGCTCGTGAGCAGACTAGCTCTCCGCGCCCCTTCCCAAAGAGCCCACATACCTGGTCTACCTGGCGCTGCTTTTCAGGGGAGCCCCCACCACCCCCTGCTCCAGGCCCCCTGCCGAGGTAGTGATTCAGGTGGAAGTCAGAGTCGCAGAAGCAGCTGTCTCCGTCGACGGTGTGCAGGCTCTCCCACACCACCTGCTCCTCCTGCAGAAAGCCCTGGTCAGTGACCAGTAGGTACAAGTGACTCTGCAGAGAAAAGGACGAACTCGTTGGTGGGAGAGCCAACCCAGAGGCACTTTACTACCAGGAATCAGCTGAGATGCAAAGACCATTTGACTCGTCTGGTGTGCTAGTTAGAGCATGTCGCTGTGAGCACACGTGTGGCTGCGGGGAGAAGGCCCAGATGTCTATGCATGTGCCATTGACTTGTTGGCGGGGGGGCGTGGAGTGTGGCAGTCCCTGTGGTCCAAGTGTGAGACCTCGGTGCTGGGGTCCCACACAAGATGCTGCTGTCTACCCTACTTCCAGTGGCTCTCAGGGCTGGCCTGATGGCTCTGAGGAGAAATCCTTTGCGAGCCAAAGACCTCTCCATCTTCCATGTACTTCCATTCCCTTCCGGGGAGAGGACTTTACTTTGCTGTCCTGTCAAGGGCAGGCTGATTTCTTAGGGCTTGCTGTGGCCAGTGAGAAGGTAGCAGAAACAAAACGTGTCGTCTCTAGACAGAAGGGTTAAAAGTGGGTGCACGGTGTCCCTCCCCCTCTCTTCCCTCCCCTATTCCAGATTAAGGCTGTTTTGTCAGCCTAGGTCCCAGAGCGAAGACAATGTGGGACAGAATGGCAGCCAATCCACAATGGCCATCCAGCATGAAGAATAATTTTGGCTGTGGTAAAGCACAGGGATTTTGGGGGTGATTTGTCACCTGAATTTAATCTACCCTATCCTGTCTGACACACTGACCCGGAAGAAGAAACCAAGAGGCAGTGACAGCTCTCTACCCCCACCCCCATCTCCAAAGCCTCATCACCTTGTGCTTAGTCATGGTGCTGAAGTGGTTGTTTCGGAAAAAGACACCAAGTTCACCCT
The DNA here is from genome assembly GCF_030435805.1 of Mustela lutreola. Taxonomy (NCBI): domain Eukaryota; kingdom Metazoa; phylum Chordata; class Mammalia; order Carnivora; family Mustelidae; genus Mustela; species Mustela lutreola. The sequence continues at coordinate 109,160,667 of NC_081299.1, read as the reverse complement.
CCTTGGCAGCTGCTGTTAGCTCACACAGTCCGTGGTAGGTCAGCTGTGCTGCAGTGGTCTCCAGGAACTGCTCCGCAATCAGGCCTGTCAGAAGGGCATAAGGTTGGGGGACGAGGGGCTTGGCTTCAATTCAAAGTCCCCAGTAGAAAGAAGGATCACCCAGAGAGTCCCTGTCAGAGCTCTGCGGATAGTCCCACTTTCTGAAATCCCTTGAAGCCTGGCTGTATTCATTCATTCAACAAATAGTTACTGAGTGACCACCTTGCGTTACGTCTTGAACGCAACAGACATTTCCCCAACTCTCTCTCTCTCTCTCTTTTTTTTAGATTTTATTTATTTATTTGGCAGAGAGAGAGAAAACACACAAGCGGGGGGGGGGGGGGGAAGCAGGCTTCCTGCTGTGCAGGGAGCCCCAGGCAGGGCTCAATCCCATAATCCTGGGATCCTGACCTGAGCTAAAAGGAGACATCTAACCACTGACCACCCAGGTCCCCCTCCCAAACTCTCTCTCATGGGGTTTCCACTCTAGGGTGAGGCGGTGGGGGGAGACAGATGATAAACAATAAACGTAGGCAGCCATAATTCCCTCCACCTAAGACCCACAGAAGAGAGAGCAGAGCCGTCACCTTCTGTCACAAGGTTGGTGTCTCTAGAGTGCTTGCAGGTAATGATCTTCTCCACCAGCTGGTTGTAACTCAGTTTCCCAACTGCGCTCACAGCCTCAGGACTCTGCACCAGTGGTGGCATGGGGTGGTACCAAAACAATGAAGATCTTTTTAGGAAGGAAATGAAGCCCGCCCACAGGATTGCAACCCTACAACCAAAGGTTCCTGAAACTTTCCATTTCTGAAGAACTGACCTACTTGCATACGGTTTGCCTGCATTTGAATGTTCACCCCCCACACACACTCACAAAAAGGTTAAAATTCAAGGAATTCTGCACTGGGTTCAGCCTCTGAAGCCTATTCCATTCCCAAGCCAATCTAACCCCTAACTCCCTAACACCTACCCCGTAAAATTTTGCTTGTCTATCTCGCTTTGAGCTGGATGTGAGTCTCATTTGAGCCATCTCACCCTCACCTGTGGGTCAACAAGCCAGCCATGGTACAGAGGTATGCCCAGGAGGTCAAAGATGCTGCACTCAGGAGTGTACTCAAAGTCAGAGACCCCTGTGAATCGTACGTTGACATCCAGACCCGTGGCCAGTTTAGGCAACACTGTCATTGCATCGTCCACGTTCTGGGGTTAGAAAAGAAAATGATGCCTGTATCACATCAAAACGTTATATGCACCTTCAGCTTCCACAGTCTTATATGCCAGTTATATCCCAATAAAGCTGGGTGGGGGGAATAAAATGATGGCTACTCTAGCCTCCCCTGTCCTGACTCCTAGCTCCACAAATTAAAAAAATTAATCTTTTTTGCCTCTTTTCCCTGGTTCTCTTACAGGCCATGCCATTCCTCCCTTGCCTCAACTCTTCTTTATCTTATATAAGGGAACATATTTTCTAGGACAGAGATACATCCTCCTCCTCCTGCAGAAAGAAATCATAGTTAAGGGGCCTTCTTGAGAAGCAAAAGAAAGGCTTCTCTTTGTAGCCTACGTGTCCCCTTACAAACCTGCAAATTCCTGTGCCCAGAGACCTTTGCCTCACCTGCTGAAAATTAAGCTGAAGTCCCTCTGACTTCTCCTGGGGCTTGATGGACAGGAGGCAGTCTCCTACAAGATAGGATCCCCTCATCAGCTTTCCCCAATTGGCCCAAAAGCTGCTTCCTTTTCTGGAGAATGGTCATGGACCACAGACTTTCAGAGCTGGAAAGAGCCTTAGAATCTAATCCAGACCATTCACTTCTCAGAGGAAGAAATAGACTGACGAAGGTGAAAGGCCCACCCAAGGTCACATCGAAATCTCAGGGCAGAAGTAGGGTTATAATCCCTGACTCCTGATGCCTAGATTTTTGCTTTTCATTCCCCAGCCTTGCACAGAAGCCCTGTAGACCTTCACCCTCCTTGCCACATAAGAACCCCAAATGGGAAGTCCCTCAATGTTCTGGATTTCTGGCTGAGTGGAAAGGGTAAGCTCTTGAACCTTCTGTGTAATTCCTCTCCAAGACCCAATCACTCACCAAGATGGGCCATGAGCTCATCTGACGTGATCACTTCCTTCTGAGGGGGCAGCTTCACCTAGAGGCAGAAGTGGTGACCAAAGGGTTAGGCATGTGTGTGTTTTCTTTCACAGATCACTGGAGGAGAAACACACAGAAGGACAGGGGGAAGGGGAGGGCGTGGTGGAAAAGAAGGCTTGCAACTGCAGTGAGGGAATGAATGTGAAGGATTGCGAGACATTCCCATTTGCGAGACAGTAGAAGATTCGAGAGTAGGACGGAGAATTGTTTTGTTTTGTCTTGTTTTTATGAATTCTTTTTTTTTTTTTAAAGATTTTATTTAACAGACAGGGATCACAAGTAGGCAGAGAGGCAGGTAGAAAGAGAGAGAGGAGGAAGCAGGCTATCCGCGGAGCGGACAGCCCGATGCGGGGCTCGATCCCAGGACCCTGGGATCATGACCTGAGCCAAAGGCAGAGGCTTTAACCCACTGAGCCACCCAGGCGCCCCGTTTTTATGAATTCTTATCTCACTTGTTCAAGCTAAAGAAATACAGAGAATAATCTGGAAAGTTTTTCCTGGTCTGAGAACAGCAGAATGATCAAGGAGGTGGGTCACAGAAGAGGACTTTCCTCAGCAATTTCTGAGCCCCCCATCCAAATTCTCTCTTACCTTCCACTGAAGAAAGAGGATGTTCATGATGGCAAGGAGAGGGCAAGGGCCGTTAGTGCTCTGCATGATGATAGGTGTCCGTTCCCCCTTCCAGGGGATCCACTTTACACAGTAGAAATCCAGCTCAGGCTGTCGGGCCCTGAGGGGTAGGGGGAGCTCCTGGGGCCTGGAGCAGGCCCCCACTGTTTCTACCTCGGGCTGTATCCCAGGGGCCGGCTCCAGTTGGCTTGAACTCATATCAGGTGGAGGGAACTCAAGGTTACCCTGGCCCTGGGCCAGCAGTGAAGCTTGGCCTACAGGCTCCTGTTCTTCAGCTGTCCCATCAGCATCTCCAGCATCCTTGTCTTGGGGCCGCTCCTCTGGTTGTGAGAGGACCTCCTGGTTCTCAGAGCTGACTGCTTCTGGAATCTTGGCCTCACCAGAGTCTGGAAGCTCAGCTTGATGGTGTTCCATGGTCAGAAGAGGTCAATTGAGGGGCACCAAAGGACTTTCCTGCCCTCGGGGAGGTGCCTAATGTAGGCTTGGTATGGGAAAAAGAGACTGATCCACTAAGAAGGAAGTCATTGGGCTGGAAAGCAAATGAACCCAGAAAAGTCTTATTAAAGGACTATAGTATGGAAGGCTAGATAGCATCTACACAGTCACTCCTGGTTATAGGGAATGCATGTCTTTCTTAGCTGGGTGAACAGAAGGGCCCCAGCCTGACCTCCCCTCACCTCTCACAGGCTGTGACCACATGGGACCGACGAGGGTACAGGGCTTTCAGGTTGGGAGGGAGGATTCTGGTGGGACTGAAGTCATTGGATGGAGTCAGCTTCCCTGAAATGATAAGGACAAGGAATGGAAAAAAGATGGAGAGAAAGAGGGAAATAAAGTAGAAAGACAGAAAGAAAAAAGAGAAAGAAATGTTAAAACAGTACAGTTGATCCTTAAACAACAGGGGTTTGAACCACGCAGGTTCACTCTACATGGATTTTTTTTTTTTTCAGTAAATATATGAAATGTTTTCTTTTGTAAATGTAAATGTATTTTCCTTACGATGTTCTTCTTTTTTCTTTGAAGTATAGTTGACATACAATTTACATTAGTTTCAGGTGTATTCCTTGTGATTTTCTTTTTTTTTTAAAGATTTTATTTATTTATTTGACAGAGATCACAAGTAGGCAGAGAGGCAGGCAGAGAGAGAGGAGGAAGCAGGCTTCCTGCTAAGCAGAGAGCCCGACCTGAGCTGAAGGCAGAGGCTTTAACCCACTGAGTCACAAAGGCGCCCCTGATTTTCTTAATAACATTTTCTTTTCTCTAGCTTACTTTATTGGAAGAATATATATGATACGTCTAACACACAAAATGTGTATCAATTGACTGTGTTTTGGGTACGGCTTCCAGTCAACAATAGGTGATTAGTTCAGTTTCGGGGGAGTCAAAAGTTATACATGGATTTTCAACTGTGTGAATGGTCAGCGTCCCTAACCCCTGTGTTGTTCAAGGGTTAGCTGTACAAATCGTTATTAACTCAGTGGTCTTTAGCTCACCCTTTAACAGGCGTCATCTACCATCTTAGCCACGATGGTAGTCACTGCAACTACCCTACACCAAACCACACCCCCCAAGCTGTTCAGGGGCCATCCAGAGCTCAAACTGGTATCCTTAGGGTTCACTTTTCTCCACTCTACCCCAAGGATGAAAAGATTAGCAGTCACTGAGTGCTCAGGGTGAAGAGCGGAGATACAGACAAGACAGATAGTATCATGCCCCGAAACATAAAACACCAGTGAGAAAGAAGTCTTTCTCCTCACAGGTCTCTACTGAACTTTACACAATCCCAAACCACAGCAAAAAGGATTTGGGAGGGATTTCCTCTGGGCCCGAGAGGGGAAATGTAGGCCATGGGGACCTGGGTCAGAGACTGGCTCTGGTAAATAACTACGGCACAAAATCCAGTCCTCCAACAAATTCTGTCAGTAAACTTTCCACATCTGGAGTTGAGGCAGCAACTTCTCTTCAGTTCCTCTCTGCTCCCCAAATCAACTAAACCCAGAGATACTCTCTTGCCCACTCTTTATATGGAATGTGATAGTGCTGATTACTGATTTACATAAGAAATACTTACTCACAGGGGTCCCTGCGTGGCTCAGTTGGTTGGGCTGCCCAGTTTTTTTTTTTTTTTTTTTTTTTTTTTTTTAAGATCTTATTTATTTATTTGTCAGAGAGAGAGAAAGAGAGAGCACAAGCAGGCAGAGCGGCAGGCAGAGGCAGAGAGAGAAGCAGGGTCCTCACGGGGCAATGAGCCTGATGTGGGACTTGATTCCAGGATACTACGATCATGACCTGAGCCAAAGGCATCAGCTTAACCCAACTGAGCCACCCAGGTGTCCCTGGGCTGCCCACTCGTGATGGTGGACTTGACTTCGGCTCAGGTCACTGTTTCAGTGTTGTGAGAGCGAGCCTGTGTGTGTCTGTTGGGCTCCATGCTCAGGGGGAGTCTCCTTGGGGATTCTCTCTCTCCCTCTCCCTCTGCCCCTTCCCTCCACTCGCGTTCTCTCTTTCTAAAATAAATAAGAAAACCTTTAAAAAAAAAAAAAAGAAAGAAAAAAAGGTATAGAAATACTCCCTCATGATGAGCACTGGGTGATGTATGGAAGTGCTGAACTGCTATACAACACAGCTGAAACTAACATAGTACTGTATGTTAACTAACAGGAATCAAAATAAAGACCTAAAAAAATAAATAAATAAATACTCCCTCTACGGTCATCTCCCTACCTCTTCGTATGTTCTTTCTGTCTAGTCCCACCTAGGTCATCTTAGATGTAACCCTGGACCTGTTTAACCTGCTCTCTATCAGCACTAAGCATCGAGTCCAGCACAGACATTTAATTAAGGCTGTAGATAACAAACAGTAAAAAGCCATAAACTCTGTCCCCTGGGAAATATCCTCCTTCAACCTCCTAGCTCCCCTCCCTGCCTTACTCGGGGTGAGAAAAGGGGAGAAATTAGACGTTAGAAATCTTGTCTTTTCCCCAGCATCCTACTAACCTGATACTATGCTTCCTTCTTTTAAAGTCGCAGGAATTCAGGACTAGGTTAAGGCCTGGGAGGTGAAGTTGAAAGATAGAAATTTGGGGTGTCTGGGGGACTCAGTTATTTGGGCTTTTGCCTTCGGCTCTGGTCATGATCTCAGGGTCCTGGGATTGGGCTCCCTGTTCAGTGGAGTCTGCTTCTTCCTCTCCCTCTGCCCCTCCTCCTGATTGTGCGAACGCACTCTCTCTCTTTCTCTCACTGTCAATAAATAAAATCTTTAAGGAAAAAGAAAGAAAAGTTACCAAAAGAAGGCTGGTCACCCAAATTGATCCTCTTTTTGCTTCAAATATAACTTATGCTAGCTGTGTCTCATTTACATGTTGTTCACTTAGAATCAGACTAGCCAAAATTGCCTGCACACCTTACACTTTTTTTTTCACTCTCTCATCTCCTTTTCCCCTCCGCTCCCAAATGACAGTTAGGCTGAGCCTTCAAGCAGAGCCTGAGAAAGTTAAAAGAGCTTGGAGAAAAGCAGCATTCATTTCTTATCTTTTCTGTCCAATGCTAGAAATGATCAATAATTAAGTGGGGGTTAGGCAGTTAGCTGGTGAGGGGGTGAGTCAAAAGAAACCAGGGGCTAGAAACCAGAGGGAGTTGGGTGTCAGAGAACCTGGGCAAAGCCCAGTGGGCTAAGTCTTAAGAAATGGAATGGAGGATTTCCACTCTACAAGGTGCACTCCTGGTGGGGTGGGCACGAGTGTGTCAGAGCAAGAAAGGATGAGGGGGAGGGCACTCAAACAAATCAGGATTTCGTTATCTTCCTCTTTTTTTCTTAAGTCCCACGCATTCTCTCCTGCCCGAATTATCCTCTGGCGGTGGGCGAGGCAGTTAAAATAACCCTCGCCCCTCCCTCGCATGGGCAGTAAATAGCCAAAAGTTGGAAGAAGCATAGAGAATGGGCAGGTACTTCAATAACACATGCACACCCCCACGAACTTTCCCACCCCCATCTCCTTTTCAGTATGACCCAAATCTTCATGCAACTCCTGGTTTAAAATTTTGCCCCCAAATAAGTCCATCACCTCTACCATGCCCTGTCTATTTGCTTGCAAGCGACAGAGGGAAGTTTTCATTAAATGAAGGAAATGAAGGGACAAGCTAGTCGCTTTTACATATCCCTCCTGCCTTAGCTCCTCTCAAAATCTAGACTTGTAGGCACCAAAAAAGTGGTGATACATTCCATGACATCTCCCCAGAGCTGCAGAGGAAAACGAACAGGGTCGAGGTTGGGGGAGGGGTGGCATAAAGGAAATGGTTAAAACAAAGTTTTTACCTTAAAGAAGTGGGTGCTGTTCCTGGATAGAGCAAGAGGGTCCAGTAGTGGCAATTCGATGAGGAAGGTGGCCCCAAGGAGGAGTATTTCCACAGTCCCAGCTGCCTTCCAAGCTGTCAAGGCCAGAGCTTATCCAGGTCTACACAGGTTTATGAGCGGCTGTCCAGGCTTGGTGGTGGCCACTTCCGGACTCACGCCCACGACTGGGGTCACCAGAGGAGGGTGCGGGCAGGCAGAAGGGCAGCCCAGGTACTCCCAGATTGCTCAGAGCGTCTTCGGGATTCCTGAGTTGCAGAGTCTAGGGCATGCGCTCCAGGCCCCGACTACAAGCTGATTTTCAAAGGAAGTTTGTGGTTTTTCTTTTTTATGTCTCTCTCTCTCTTTTTCCCATCGGGACAAAGAAAAATTAGTCAAGGACAAGCTCCCTGGAGGAGCAGGGGCCCGCCCAGCCCTGGAGAATTTCCATCAGGGCTTTCTGACCTGGTCAGCAGCTTGGTGATCGGCCGTGAGGGAGGGAGAAACAACGAGAGAAAAACAACAGACCCTTTCTCTTCCCTCCGCCTGCCGCTGGAAGGGACGGTGCGCTTGTGCCTCTCTGGTGAGAATAGGGAAGAGCAAGTGCCCTTGCGGAGCGTGGGGAGGAGCAGGGCTGGACAGCAGCGGCTGCGTGGATTTGCGCTTTTTCGGTGGCTATGGCAAGCTTTTGCTCTGGATCCAGAGAAACAGGGCCAAAGAGCATGATATTTACATATTCACCCATTTAAAGTTAAAAAAAAAAAAAAAATCCTGCTACTTTCCAAGCCCTTATTGTATCTCCTCCTCCTCCTCCTCCTCTTCCTCCTTCTTCTTCTTCTTCTGGTCTAGAAATGGATCTGGTCAGGCAGAACTGCCCCTTGTGGTGCAGAAAGTTTGGAAGACTCCTCAGGCTCTGGGAAGAGAGGCAGCAGGGAGAGAACTAGCTGAATAAGCAGGAGATCCCAAACCCTTGTGCTCTGGTCCTTGTTCCCACCAGCACAGGCCTGCTTCCCATCTGTCACCTCCTTCCAGTTCTTGGGGCAGGAGAGAGGGGAGCCAGAAAAGCTGGCAGTAAGAAATAAAGGGATGGATCAATAAGAGAGGGGGCATTTAATGATGACAGCACACTTCTTTTCACTACTCTGCACTACTGTGGGGCTGGAAGCTGGCAGTTAAGGGAGGTTGGAACCCCGCTCTACATTCTGAAGGGCCCTCCTAACTTGACTTACAGGGCTGCGGCAGGATGAAACTTCAAGCAACTCTGAAGGCTGAAAGGGCAGTTTGAGCAAAAAAACCCAGGTTACAATGGTCCGGGGAAAAGGAAAAGAGATTTGCCGGGGCTATAGACAAACAGGCTACTGAGTTGTAAAGGAAGTAGCAGCAATAATTGGCCAGAGACCGTAAGTATTAGGTAAAGAAGAGGAGTCAAAGATTATTCTAATGTTTTTATAACATGGTCAGCAAAAAATTGGGGGCAAATGGTAAAAGAGAGAATTCGAGAAAGGAAGACTAAGAACTGTTTCTGCCTTTTGTAATTTAAGATGCCAACCAGATGCTCGATGTACTATATGGAAAGATGCTATACTTAACCTAACTCGAGAGTGAAAGTTCAGATGCCACAAACACAGGTTACTGTGACATATATTTCTCTGTCAAATGAGTAATCTCAAAAAATTCTCCTTCCCTCCACTCTTGGGGCCTTTTCGGAACTCCTGGACTACGTTTCCCAGGACGCCCTGCGCCAAGCCCCGCTTCGCGCGTCTGGAAAGGGCGTCCCGTGAGTCTTTGGGCGCAGAGCTCCGCCTCCGCCAATGCGGGCGGGGCGACGTCGCACTCCAGGAGTGCCGGATTACGCACTTCCTCCGGGGGGTTGGGGCAGAATAGCTGTGTGACGGGTTCGAGTCCCGCCTCCTGACTTTCGCCCCTAGCCCCTGAGTTCCCGGGCGGGGCGCATTCGCCTGGTAACCTCTCCACGGCCAGGGGCGGTGGCACACCCGGGACTTCACCATGGAGGACTACCTGCAGGGTTGTCGAGCCGCTCTGCAGGTAACGAATCCCAGTCTGTGATCGTAAGGAATGAAGCATGAGGTCTAGAAAGAAAATACGGAATCTGGGGAGCCCCGATGGTGTGTAGGGAGGGAACACGGCATTGTGGGGTGGGGGCTTGGGATCAGATCAGGCTTGGGGCCGGGGTAGTGAGGCAAGAGAACCTAGCTGAGGGGAATGCTGCTCAGTCTCCCGGTTTTTGGCTTCTGCCTTTGGGGTCTCCCCTAGAGCTGGGAGGAGGAATCGTGGATCTGGGACCTGTGTCTGAGCCTCTGCTCGTGGTCGCCTGGTCAGTTCCGTCAAAAGCTGGAGGGCCGTGCCACCGCCTGTCGTGCCGCGCTAGTTTATTTATCCTTTTCTCCCCGCCCCTCTTTCAGTTCACCGCTTACCCGCCCTCTTTGGCCCATTGGCCTCCAGGTGAGACCCGGGGGTGCGAGAGAACCTTTGCCCACGGCCTTACTACCTCAGAAGAGCTGTTTTCGTCCGGCGGGCCGAACTCCTTCTAGATTAGAAAATCATGTTTTACTTTAAATCTATTTTTAAGCTAAACGTGCTCAGTATTGCAGGCATACTTATTGTTGACCCCAAACTTGCATTCCTTTGCCTCCAGTTTTCTTCCTCGGCCTTAACGCACTTAAATTATGTAAGAATCCCCTGCCTGGAAGGGATAAGCGCGAAGTGTGTTTGGAATCAAAACTATAAGCTTGACTTATTTTGGGTACTTATTTTGGCTTATTTTTGGTACTCTAAGCTAGTTGGAATCTCCCAGCCATGCGGACTGATTAGGCAACATTAGGCTCTTTACAGTTAGCAGCAAAAAGCTGACCAGAGCTAGGTTCAGGTACCTGGCCCTCTACTTCAAGTGACACTGCCCATGTGGAGACCTAGACAAATGGTTGACTATGCTTTCCTTTTGAAGTGGCTTTTTTTTTTTTTTTTAAGATTTTATTTATTTATTTGACACACAGAGAGAGATCACAAGTAGGCAGAGAGGCGGGCAGAGAGGGGGAAGCAGACTCCCCACTGAGCAGAGAGCCCGATGCAGGACTCCATCTCAGGACCCTGAGATCATGACCTGAGCGAGAGGCAGAGGTTTTAACAACTGAGCCACCCAGGTGCTCCTTTTTTTTTTTTTTTTTTTAAGATTTTATTTATTTATTTGACACACAGAGAGAGATCACAAATAGGCAGAGAGACAGACAGAGAGAGAGAGATGAGGAGAAGCAGGCTCCCTGCTGAGCAGAGAGCCCCATGCTGGACTGGATCCCAGGCCCCTGGGATCATGACCTGAGCCGAAGGTAGAGGCTTAACCCACTGAGCCACCCAGGCGCCCCCAGGTGCTCCCTTTTGAAGTGTCTTAAACCCTGCAAATTCCCCTGGTGGATAAATTCTGGTCTTTAACAAATCCTAGGGGCGCCTGGGTGGGCAAAGGACCATTTTAATATTACCAGTTGCACCGAATTTTTCCTTATGAGATGCAGTTTTGGGAAACATTGATTTAATGCATAGGGCAATTTGTTTTGTTTTTAAAGGTTTTTTTAAATTTATTTGACATAGAGTGACAGTGAGAGAGGGAATACAGGCAGGAGGAGTGGGAGAGGGAGAGCCAGATGCGGGGATGGATCATGACCTGAGCCGAAGGTGGGGGTTTAACGACTGAGCCACCCAGGCACCCCAGCATAGAGCAATTTGGAGCCAATTTGTTTCATTACCTGTGATTTCCACTGTAGGGAGGTCATTGAAGGTCCAGTGTAGAATCTTTGTGGCAGTCTTCTGAGTGCTAAGCAGTGGAATCCCCCCCCCCCAACAGTAACCCAAATGATGGGTGTCCTTTCCACCATTTGGTAAAGAGCCCTTGGACCCAAAACCTCACCAAATAGCCTTTCATTGCATGCATCCATCCTGCAGGATCTACGCTTTTGAGTCCCTCCAGGCTAATAGCATATCTCCTACAGCAGTCTGAAGCTGAAAAATACTGGGTTTTTCCAGTATTGGTGGTATCCTGACCCCCCGCTCTTTTTTTTTTTTTTTTTTTTTTTGCCGAATTCATCTCCTAAGGAACAAAATCTAGATATTTCTTTTTTCCAAATTTGTGAAGGTGAAGTTGTATCTTGGAGATCTTTTCACACAGCCTAGCTAGGGCTGGGAGAAATAAGAAAATCGAACTCTAGGACTGTTAGCAGAGGAACTGGTGGCAAGACATACAGGCGATGGCCAACGATTTAGCTAGCTTTTAATTGTAGAAATGGTAAATACACACAGTGAAAAAACTTAAATACAAAGAAGATCCGAAATTAAAAAGAACAAGATCTTTTTTACTTCTCCTCATCCAGTCCCCAGAGGCTGTACTGTTGTTTCTTGTGTAAAGAAAGACACAATTTAGACTGAGACTCTTTTATAAGTTTGAGTGTTTCCGTTAAGCTATGTTAAACTTTTCGGGAAATGTGGGTGCTTGACTTTTTTTTTTTTTAAGACTTTATTTGTTTATTTGACAGACAGAGATCACAAGTAGACAGAGAGGCAGGCAGAGAGAGAGGGAAGCAGGCTCCCTGCTGAGCAGAGAGCCCGATGCGGGACTCGATCCCAGGACCCTGAGATCATGACCTGAGCTGAAGGCAGCGGCTTAACCCACTGAGCCACCCAGGGACCCTGGGTGCTTGACTTTTACACAGGATAGAGACAACTTATAACCAGCCAACTCTCCTGTTGATATATTTTTTCCTCTGGCATCTGATACCAGATAAATTTTCCACAGCCTCTGCCATAAAGATAGTAGGATGTTCCATTTAGAAGAAATCCTGTTTAACTAAATGTCCTATTCATGGTGACTCATCTTTCACTACTAGTGGGGGAAAACCTTTGCTTCAGGGTGGAGCCGCCTTCAAATGTAGGCAAAGCATTCATCCAGTAGCCCTCAGATAATCTGTGTTGTCTACACTGCTCAATGCAGAAGGCAGGCAGAAGGCAGGAATCAGGAGTGGCTGGCTCTCCTTCAGACACCACAGTCCTTTCCATTTTCTGTGCTGGGAGGGCTTCTCTGGTTCTGGCTCCCTGTCTCCTTTTTTCCCCTCTCTCATTAACTATTTCGTAGAAGAGGCACGAGATCATATTTGGCTTCAGAAGGCAAGTGGAGCCCATCCTCACTCCCCGCGCTGAGATCACAAAGAGCCTCAGGGTCTAGTCATTGTGACTAGGGGGTTTGGGTGTATTTTTTTGTTGGTTGGTTTCTTTGTTTGTTAAGCAGAAAAGTTGATATTTACTTGGGGCTCTCAGATTGTATTTCTTCCATTGGCAGCTCAGGTTTCCTCATGCTCTAAGTATAGCTGGATCTGCCCTCCGCTCTTCCTCTGACAGTTAAAAAAAAAAAAAAAACCAAACAAAACGCGAGGCTGTTTGGTTTGTGCTGTCAGCTGGTGGAGGATAGGGTGGGGGTGGGGCTTAAGAGTTAACCTGTGTTCTTCCTACTTGAAGAGGAGAAGGGTATTTTATAAGTGGGCAGCCCAGGAGAGTTTCAGTTTGTTCACGCATAACGGATAATTGCACCCCTTTTCATTCTCAGAGTGTCCCTCTTTGAACAGCAGAGTGTTCAGTCACCAGAGTCATAAACTATGTTTAAAGATTAAGACACATGCCCACGAAAAGATAGCGAGTTCCATATGAGAGCCACAAGTGCTGGCAGCTGGAGGTCTTGAGGAAGAGGATTGCTATGGTGTGGGTGGTCATGGAAGGCAACACAGAGTCAGGGGCTTTAGGTGGCATGCATGAACCAGGAGGGACAGGTAGAGAAAGAAGATGGAAGCCAGTTCATCTTTCCAACCACAGAGTAGGCACTTCTCGGTTATCACATTTAATCCTCAGAACAACTTCATGAAATTGGTTACAGTACGACCATTTTTAAAACCAAAAATGATGGGGTGCCTGGGTGGCTCAGTGGGTTAAGCCTCTGCCTTCGGCTCCGGTCATGATCTCAGGGTCCTGGGATCAAGCCCTGCCTCCGGCTCTCTGCTCAGCGCGGAGCCTGCTTCCCCCCACCCCCACCCCCACCTGCCTCTCTGCCTACTTGTGATCTCTCTCTCTCTTTGTCAAATAAATTTAAAAAAATCTTTAAAAAAAATAAAAAGAATAATAAATTTAAAAATAAAACAAAAAAATGAAGCTTAGAGAGGCCCAAATCCCACAGCAAGTAAGAAGCAGAGCTGGACGTGGGGGGAGCAGTGTGGACCTGGGTGGCTCTGTCATTTGGGTGTCTGCACAGGTCATGATCCCAGTGTTCCGGGATCGAGCCCTGAATTGGGCTCCCTGCTCAATGGGGAGTCTGCTTCTCCCTCCCCCTTTGCCACTCCCCCCTGCTTGTGTTTTCTCTCTCTCTCTCTGTTAAATAAATACGTGAAATCTTTAGAAGCAGCAGCAGCAGCAGCAGCAGAGCCAGGATTCAACCCTAGTCTGTGATCTCTTCAAATGACAGTTCTGCTGCTTTCTGACAGAAGAACAAAGAGCTTGAAGAGCAGAGCTGGGGATATGCACAGCATGTCTTGTGGGTGATGCATAGACTGGACAGACTGGGGTGATGGTGGACCCTGATGGCGAAAGGAAGGCCACCACAGTCACCTGCTCAGTCCTCTTCCAAGATGTGGCAAAAGTGCCAGAGGATTCCTCTTGTATTCATTCCTTTTGGCTGCTCTCTTGGCTTGCCTGAGCAAGGGGTTAGTTGTTCACCTTCCCATGGATTTCCTTTCTCCTCAGAGTTGGTTGTATGTGGTCCCTTCTTTCTGCTTTTCTGCTTAGCCTTCTCTCTGTGCTGCTCATCTGACTTGTCCTGATTCAGCTGAACCAGCCCTAATGGGAGTGAGTTTTGGAAAGTTCCTTGGGGGTCTAGCACTAGGTCTGTCCCGCTTGCTCGGCCTTCCCGCCGTTCCACATCCCTTTCTTCTCCAGAGTCAGAACCGTATGACCACGTGTGTCTATAATATGGTTCCCTTTCTAGGGACCATGGTGCCCGTCTTACCACTTCAGTGAGCTCCTTATCTCTGCAGCCACTCACCTCGACCACTTTGTTGTCCCTTGGGTCCATAGACATCTGGGCAGTTCTTGATATCCAAGAAATGGGGGCGGGGGGGGCTGCTTTCTCTTGTACCAGGAGGCGGACTTGTGAGTTAGAGGAGTTACCATAGGACTGAATTCTCATATTATATAGGAAAAGAGTTTAATGTTGGGGAAGAACCTCTGCTCTCCCCTCCTGTTCAGTATGAGTGAGTGTGGGCTACCACTTATGAGGTGCCTTGGAGAAATGGGTGCAGGGAAGAACCAAAGGACACACTTTCCCCAGAGGTCCTTTCAGCAAAACCTCAACAGGTAACCTCTGCGTTTTGTACTTCTCTGGGGTGTTGGGAGTCAGAGATGCGCAAAAGGTAGCTTAAAACAAAAAAACTTGGGGTGCGTGGCTGGCTGAGTTGGAAGTGCCTCTGACTCTTGATCTCTGGGTTGTGAGTTTGAGCACCATGTTGGGTATATAAATTACTTAAATAATTAAAGCTTAAAAAAAAAACCTATCTAGTCACTAGTTAGGGCAATTTATGTCACCAGAGGTCTTGTAAAATTATCCCTTTCTGGCTGTAGCTTTCTGGGGGAGGGAAAGGAGTGGGTAACAGCCAAATAGGCAAAATGATTCTAGGTTCGCTTAGATTCCCTTTCCTCCTATAGCACATTACTTGATAACCATTCATTGCTGTTTTGCTCCCCTGAACCCCTTTCCTACTTTTTGAAACTCTTGCTTCTAGCAAATCTTTCCTGATTGAAGCAGAGTGTTTGGATTTTCACCTGTCTGTAACCCAGTAGTGTTTAGCTGGTAGTGATTTTTGCCTGCCCTCCCCCTCCACCCCCGGAATATTTGGCAAATATGAAGACATTTTTTATTGTCATGCCTGAGATTGCTCCTGGCATCTAGTGGGTAGAATCAGGATGCTGCCAAACACCCTCGCTTGCACAGGACAGCCCCCACCCACAGCAAAGGATGATCTAGTCCAAAATGCCAATAGTACTAAAATTAGGAGACTCTGCTATAACTGGTATGTCTCATTTTGTCTTTTACCCCTTCTTTTGTCAGAGGGCAGCTGAAATAGAAGTTCAAAAGTAAGAGAGAATTCTTGTGCCCTAAGCTGAGCCATGGACTTTATGTTCTCATTGTATCTGGCAGAACGCTCATTCCTGGAATGAAATAATAATTCCTTTTTTAAAAAAAGATTTGTATTTATTTCTTTGTCAGAGAGAGTTGAGCACAAGCAGAGGAAGCAACAGGCAGAGGGAGAGGCAGACTCATCACTGAGCAGGGAGCCCAATGTGGGTCTCAATCCCTGAGATCAAGACCTGAGCCGAAGGTAGACGGCCAACCGACTGAACCACCCAGGCATCCCTGAAATAATAATTCATATATATATATATATATATATATGTCTATATTTATTTATTTATTTATTTATTTTTGACACAGAGAAAGAGATCACAAGTAGGCAGAGAGGCAGGCAGAGAGATAGGGGGAAGCAGGCTCCCTGCTGAGCAGAGAGCCCCATGTGGGGCTCAATCCCAGGAACCAGATATCACGACCTGAGCCAAAGGCAGAGGCTTAACCCACTGACCCAGGCTTAACCCACCCACCCAGGTGCCCCTAAAGAGATTTTTTTTTTTAAGATTTCATTTATTTATTTGATAGAGAGAGAAAGAGCAAGAGCAGGAGCACAGCAGGGGAGTGCGAGAGGGAGAAGCAGACTTCCCGCTGAAGAGGGGAGCCTGATGTGGAGCTTGATCCCAGTATCCTGGGATCATAACCTGAGCTGAAGGCAGACGCTTAATGACTGAGCCACCCAGCCGCCCCCTGAAATAATAATTCTTAAAAGTATCTACCTTAGGCCTCTGCCTTCAGCTCAGGTCATGATCTCAGGGTCCTGGGATTGAGCCCCACATGGGGCTCTCTGCTCAACAGGGAGCCTGCTTCCTCCTGACTCTCTGCCTGCCTCTCTGCCTACTAGTGATCTCTTTCTCTGTCAAGTGGATAAATAAAATCTTAAAATAAATAAATAAATAAATAAATAAATGCCCTTTAAAAAATAAATAAATACTACTTGTTGATCTCTGTCTGTCAAATAAAGAAATCTTTTAAAAATAAATAAATAAAAGTTCCAGCAGTAGCAAGTGTTCTTGTTCTGTTTTGTTTGTTTTTGAGATTTTATTTAATCATTCGACAGACAGAGATAGCAAGTAGGCAGAGAGGCAGGCAGAGAGAGAGGAAGGGAAGCAGGCTCCCCATTGAGCAGAGAGCCTGACTGCGAGCCTCTCTCCCAGGACCCTGAGATCATAGACCTGAGCCGAAGGTAGAGGCTTTAACCCACTGAGCCACCCAGGTGCCCCAGGTGTTCTTATTTTAATCTGAACCTGCTGGGGAAAAGTGTCTGGGTCCTGGGTAGTGAGAGTGTTGGTTGAATCTGGTTATCAGTGTGGCTTCTCTGGTTTGGGGGAGTTTTCATGGGCTAGATGACTGGAGTAGATTTTATTTTTACCTTTATTTTCAAGAGCTCTTCACCTCTTAGGATTCAGAACTATAAGGATGCTTTTCCATATTTTGAAAATGGCGGGGGTTGGGGAACAAAAAACAAATTGGGTTGATAATGGCTTGAATCCGTCAGCTACCTCAACTGCTCTACCTTTGAGTTCTCCAGTGCCCAAAGAAGCATAAGAAGTTAGAGAATTATTTATTGCTGTTCTTTTTTTAAGTTGACAAGGAGACGGTGTAGTAGAAGAAAGGTCACTCTTCTACTTACGGGGTGCAGGTGGAATGCTTAAACTTAGCTGAACTTGGCTGTCCTCTCAGCTAGTCAATATCCTCATCCATGAAATGAGGACCTGTAAGATTATCTGGTCTACTTCCTCTGTGAGGATCAGTGAGAAGAGGTGTGTGGGGCGCCTGGGTGGCTCAGTGGGTTCAGGTCATGATCCCAGGGTCCTGGGATCGAGCCCTACATCAGGCTCTGTGTTCAGCCGGGAGCCTGCTTCCCCTTCTCTCTCTCTGCCTGCCTTTGCCTACTTGTGATCTCTGTCTGTCAAATAAATAAATTAATTAAAAAAAAAAAAAGAGGTGTGTGAAGCCCTGCTCTCATGTAAGGTAAATGGAAATAGAGATGCTTCTAGTGTCCCATTCTCTTTCCTCACCAGGAGTCCCGGCCGCTACACGTTGTGCTGGGAAATGAAGCCTGTGATTTGGACTCCATGGTGTCAGCTCTTGCCCTGGCTTTTTACCTGGCAAAGGTGAGTCCTTAGTGACAGAGTCCCTTAGAATGAAAAGGTCTGGGTGCAAGACCCAACTCTGCGACTTAACACTATTTAGTCTTGGGTCAGTTAAATTCCTTAACTTTGTGGAGTCTCAGGTTACCATCTGTAGAAACTGAAATGATACTATTTTGCAATGTTGCTGGGAGGATCAAATGAATAGAAGTATTTTGAAGAATTTATAAATCATAAAGCAATATTCAGCAGTTGATTATTGAATTCTTCTGGGTACCAGTGATGTCATGCCCAGGTCAGCTCTTGAAGACTGGTAATCCCTTCTCTGCAACATCTAGAACTAGGTCTTTTCCATGAGTTTTCTTGTTGACCTTCATGTTATGCTAAGAAGGAGAGAGGGCAAGAGTTGTCCTTTTATTTTTATCAACTGGGTAATTGTGGCTTTGAAAAAGGCAGTAACTTACCCAAGATCACATCTCCTTTAGTCCCAATAATCTTGATATTTTTCCCATTTACCCCCAAACATTTTTTCTGTTTATCCCCAAACGTGTTCTTTTCACTTTCCTTATCCAGACGACAGAGGCTGAGGAAGTCTTTGTGCCAGTCTTAAATATAAATCGTGCTGAGCTACCTCTACGTGGTGACAATGTCTTCTTCCTTCAGAAGATTAACATTCCAGAGTCCCTCTTGATTTTCCGGGATGAGATTGACCTCCATGCCTTGCACCAAGCTGGCCAACTTACCCTTATCCTTGTTGACCATCATGTCTTACCCAAGTAAGTAGAAGGAAGTTAAGCCGATATTTATCATGTGCCATGTTGAGTTCTGATGAGTAAGAAATAAAGAGAGGAAGAAAGAATTTCTTCTCTTGGGGATCTCGCAGGCTACTTGTGATTGCTAGGTCATATCAGATACAGAAAATCAACAGGAAATACTGTTAGTTCTTCAGTTATGTAAGTAAACAAAAAGAAATAGAAACATGGAGAGGTCAAACTGAAGGAGAACTCAAATCATTTAAATGTGCCTTTGGTATCATTATTTTGTGGCAGATTTATTGTAGTAGAAGCCTTTGAATAATGCTTGCAACTCTATTTTTAATTTTTAATTTTTTAATTATTTCCTACATAAGGCAATATCTCAGTTGTATTGTGATGGGTATTAGAGGTGTGTGATAACCGACACTATAGAGGACAAGAGGTGCATGAAGGATGGGGTAGTTAAATGTACTCAAGGGGAGTGGAGGGTGTGAGGAAAGGTTTCCTAAGAGAGTTGACCCTTGATCTCATTCTTGAGTGTTTGCTCCTGGAGTGGGGAGGCAAAGTAGTTAGGAAGAGCAATCCAAGCGGAGAAAGGAATTAATATGAGCAAAGCCAGGCAGGCATGAAATAGCATAGTGAATGAGAGAACTGGAATTTGTTTTGCCTGACTGGAGCATAAAATGTGACAGAGAAGTAGGATAGATGAAGAGGTGAGACTAGTGAGGTCAGTGGGGACCAGATGGTGGAGACCCTGCAGGCCCTGCCAAGGAGACTAGACTTGGTGTTAGGGTAGTGGGGGACTATTGTGAGTTATATTTATTCCAGATCCTAACAGAATCAAATCTCCATTTTTCAAATGATCATTCAGCTGCTTTGTGGCCAAGAGCTGGGGGGCCGGGGGGGGGGCGGGTGTCCAAGATTGGGAGTAGGTCTTTGGTTAGGAAAACTATTGGAATGATTTGGGTGAGAGATATTGAGGGTCTAGAATAAGGCAGTAGCAGAGCCATGGTGGGGGGATGGGGATAGAAGCCATAGAATCTGGTGAACTGTATGGAATTTGGGTATTGAGTGGATTGAGATGACAGGAGAGATTTAAATGAGAGATTTGATGTCAAGGGTGTCAGTCAGAAAGAAAACTGCGAAGGGCATCAGATACATGGATAAGATACTTGTGGCTGATACTTCACCAAATTCACTTACACACTATTTAAAGATGACTTCAGTTACAGCATGAAAGAAAAGAATTGAGAACAGTGAGGCAGAGGTGGAAGTGCCCAAAGTTCCCTGTGGTTTGCCCAAGATGTGCATTTTCCTTCATGGGTGAGGTGGAGATTTGGTTAGAACCGGCTGGAGTGCCCCTACCTATCTTTCTTTCTCTTTCCCCCCCACAGAAGTGATGCAGCCCTAGAGGAGGCAGTGGTAGAGGTGCTAGACCATCGGCCCATCGAGCAGAAACACTGCCCTCCCTGCCACGTTTGCGTTGAGCTGGTGGGGTCCTGCGCTACCCTGGTGACTGAGAGAATCCTGCAGGGGGCACCAGAGATTTTGGATGGGCAAACTGCAGCCCTTCTGCATGGTGAGGGTGGCTTTTGGTTTAGGAGAGTAGAAAGGCCTTTTTTTTTTTTTTTTTTTTTTTTTTTAAAGTCTGGATCCTCATTCATTCATTCCTTCTTTCTTTTTAAAGATTTTATTTATTTATTTATTTATTTAATCTCTGCTGAGCAAAGAGCCCAATGTGGGGCTCAATCCCAGGACCCTGGGATCATGACTTGAGCTGAAGGCAGAGGCTTTAACCCACTGAGCCACCCAGGTGCCCCCTTTTAAAAGATTTTATTTGTCAGAGAGAGCACAAGCAAGGGGAGAGGGAGAAGGAGACTCTCCATTGAGCAGGGAGCCTGATGTGAGACTCTATCCCAACTTCTAAGTTTCTTTAATGGAATTTGGCCTACAGAAGGGAGGTCATCTCTCTCTGACTTGGTTTCAAGATCTCCAATTATTGGGATGCTCGGGCACCCTTTCTGCCTTTTCACCGTTTTCCTACTTACATTTTAGTTTGGATTTGGGAAGTCTTACTCAAGACATAGTCCCAGTTTCTTGTTTCATTTTCAGTGAGTTTGCCACATGGTCTTCTCTGTATTATGTCCATCTGGTTCGAGGGTTATGTGTGTTCTAGAGGTCATGAATGGAAGGCCATAGGATTTGAGTTCTGTCTTGTCTCTACAGGAACAATCATCCTGGACTGTGTCAACATGGACGTGAAAGTTGGAAAGGCAACCCCAAAAGACAGCAAATATGTGGAGAAACTGGAGGCCCTCTTCCCAGATCTGCCCAAGAGAAATGACATCTTTGACTCTCTACAAAAGGCAAAGTTTGATGTATCAGGTGTGAAACAGTAAACTGACTTCTCTCCCTTCCACGTGAGAAAACAGATGGGCAAGACTTGTTCATTGTACTTTTTTAAAGATTTTATTTATTTATTTGACAGATATCACAAGTAGGCAGAGAGAGAGGAAGGGAAGCAGGTGCCCTGCTGAGCAGAGAGCCAGATGCGGGCCACTGTCCCAGGACCCTGGGATCATGACCTGAGCCAAAGGCAGAGGCTTTAACCCACTGAGCTACCCAGGCACCCCCATTGTACTTTTTTTTTAGAGAGACAGAGAGCATGCAGAGTTGGCAGGGAGCGGCACAGAGGGAGAGAGAAAATCCTGAGCAGGCTCCATGCTCAGCACAGAGCCCAACATGGGCTCAATCTCATGACCCTGAGATCATGACCCAAGCCAGAATCCAGAGACTGCTGCTTAACCAACTGAGCCACCCAGGCACCCTGATTGTTCATTGTACTCTTGAACACCATTGAAACAATTCCAGAGTATGCATAATGATTTAAGCTTTATGGCAGAGAGAACCAAGGTAGTATGTGAGTCTGATCATGAACTTACTAATCATTTACTAGATTGTTCTATCCTGGCTATTGGGTAGGAATAGGAGGAATATATAAGATCGTCAGGTTTTGGGGCTCCTGGGTGGCTTAGTGGGTTAAAACCTCTGCATTCAGCTCAGGTCATGATCCCAAGGTCCTGGGATAGAGCCCCATATCGGGCTCTCTGCTCAGTGGGGAGCCTGCTTCCCCCTCTCTCTCTGCCTGCCTCTCTGCCTACTTGTGACCTCTGTCTGTTAAATAAATAAAATCTTTTTAAAAAAAATTTAAAAAAAGATTGTCAGGTTTCTAGTCTAATCAGGGAATATAGGTATATAAGTAAAATCTGCTGAAAGAATACTAAATTATCTGAATGAGATCTAGATGATTGTTTAGGGAAGTAGAAGAAACATTAAGGGTGAATATACATAGGACAAAGGAGGAGAACAAAAAACTTTTTTTGCCCAGATACCACCTGTTGACATAAAAAAAAAAAAAAAAAGTACCACATGTACTTGTAGAAAGTTAAAACTGTGAAGAAAGGGGAAACAGCAACTATTGTGACTTAGTTATTTAAAATAATTTTTTATTATGTAATTTACATTCTCGGTTATCTCCCTATTGCCTCCAAAAAGGGGCTGTGTTTTTCCTCATCCTTGACCCATCTTGGTGTACTCACCTTCCTGGTCAGGGGACCCTGGGCTCTCTTATTTGACCCCTGGTCTCACATCCATTGTCTAGGACTGACCACTGAGCAGATGCTGAGAAAGGACCAGAAGACCATCTTCCGACAAGGCACCAAGGTGGCCATTAGTGCAATATATATGGATTTGGAGGTAAGAGCAAGGTGGAAGTGTGGGTGGGGAGAGACAGCCCTCAGTTCTATGTGCAACGTTGCCCCTCACTCCTGGCTCCCCTCCGTAATGTATCTCATACCTGTGTACCTTTTGTCATGTCTGCTGTCACTCCAACAGTCCATGACCCCTCACTACACCATCGTGATAGGCTGCATACTGGTTTTTCTGCTTTTGCACCCTGCAAACCATGTTCCCCACAGCAGCCAGAGTGATCTCTATAAGATGTAAGTCCAAAAAAAACCACCACAAAATAAAAAAGATGTAAGTCAGTCAAATCAGCCCTCTCCCTCTGCTGCCTTTTCATTGCATTCTTTTTTTTTTTTTTTTTAAGATTATTTATTTATTTATTTATTTATTTATTTATTTATGAGAGAGAGAGAGAAAGAGCACACACAGTTGGGGAGCAGCAGGCAGAGAGAGAGGGAGAAGCAGGCTTCCTGCTGAGCAGGGAGCCCGATGTGGGACTCAATCCCAGGACTCTGGGATCATGACCTGAGCTGAAGGCAGACGCTTAACGACTGAGCCACCTCGGCATCCCTCTTTGCATTCCGAATAGAATCTAAAGGCCCTGGTATGGTTTACAGGGCCCTCCTTGTTCTGGCCTTCATCTCTCTCTCTGTCCTCATCTCCTTCCAGCCCCACTCCTGCACTCACAGTGCTGCAGCCACACTAATTTTCTTTCTGTGCCCTGGAACCGTTAAGCTCATTCCCATCTCAGGGCCTTTGCACTGGCTTTTCCCTTTGCAGAGCTGGCTCTTTCTTATCACTCAGATCTTAATTCAGATGTCCCCTCTTTTAAGAAGTTTTTCCTGACTGCTATTACTGACATAATATCCTCTGTGCTCAAAAATCTCTTAATTTTTGAATATTGTTCATAGCACTTAATGGACTGAAATAACCAATTTTGTGGTTTCCTTGTTTATTACTTATATTCCTGGTAGTTTATCAGCTCCACCAGAGGTGGGACCCTATCTCTTTTGTTTCTGCTGTATCTCTAGCACCTTTGACAGTACCTGGCAACAGTGGGTGCTCAGTAAATTTTGTTGAATGGGTGACTGAATATAACTTTGATAATGGTATTTTATTTATTTATTTATTTATTTATTTATTTATTTTTTAAAGATTTTATTTATTTATTTGACAGAGAGAGATCACAGGTAGGTAGAGAGGCTGGCAGAGAGAGAGAGGGAGGGGAGCAGGCTCCCTGCTGAGCAGAGAGCCCGACGTGGGACTCGATCCCAGGACCCTGAGATCATGACCTGAGCCGAAGGCAGTGGCTTAACCCACTGAGCCACCCAGGCGCCCGATAATGGTATTTTATTGCTGGTTCTATGTCATATTGATTTAAATCATTTGACAACCTGATCTGAACACATTCCTTCATCATCTATACAGCTTTCTACTAAAAACTATGTAAAAATACTAAATAAATTCAATAAGACAAGAAAGCCAGGTCTCTTCCCTTGCTGCCTCATTTGAGAAACATAAGAACAGAAAAGGCTTGGGACGCCTGGGGGGCTCAGTTGGTTAAGCAGCTGCCTTCGGCTCAGGTCATGGTCCCGGCGTCATGGGATCGAGTCCCACATCGGGCTCTTTGCTTGTCAGGGAGCCTGCTTCTCCCTCTGCCTCTGCCTCTGCCTCTGCCTGCCATTCTGTCTGCCTGTGCTCACTCTCTCTGACAAATAAATAAATGAAATCTTTAAAAAAAAAAAAAAAAGAACAGAAAAGGCTTGCTAAATAAATTGACACAGTACAAATCAACACAAATCAACACATTAGAAATGTGTCAGCAGGGCACCTGGGTGGCTCAGTGGGTTGAGCCGCTGCCTTCGGCTCAGGTCATGATCTCGGGTCTTGGGATCGAGTCCCGCATCGGGCTCTCTGCTCAGCGGAGAGCCTGCTTCCCTCTCTCTCTCTGTCTGCCTGCCTCTCTACCTACTTGTGATCTCGGTCTGTCAAATAAATAAAATCTTTAAAAAAAAAAAAAAATGTGTCAGCAGGGGCGCCTCGGTGGCTCAGTGGATTAAGCCTCTGCCTTTGGCTCAGGTCATGATCTCAGGGTCCTGGGATCAAGCCCCACATTCGGCTCTCAGCTTAGCATGGATCCTGCTTCCCCCTCTCTCTCTGCCTGGCCTCTCTGCCTACTTATGATCTCTCTGTGTCAAATAAATAAGTAAAATCTTAAAAAAAAAAAATGTATCAGCAAAGCCCGGTCTGAAATAGCTGATGGTAGTATCCAGTAGAGAAAATACTACCTGAGACTTTGCGAAAGAGTTGAGATTGGCAAAGAAGGAAGAGTCAAGGACACAGCTGGCCAGTCTGTTGTTATTTGTATGCCCCATTGTTCTGTCTTAGAATAAAAATACCTCTGAGACAAAGGCCTTGCTTGTTTGATGGCAAGAGCAGGAGAATCTTGTACATGCTAGCCATGTTCCACACGTGATAGTGCTTTAAGTTTTAAAACAATCACTTTTTTTTTAATATTTATATAATTTTTTATTTTTTATTAACATATAATGTATTATTAGCCCCAAGGGTACAGGTCTATGAATCTCCAGGTTTACACACTTCACAGCACTCACCATAGCACATACCTTCCCCCATGTCCATAACCCCACCCCCCTCTCCCAACCCCCCTCCCCTTGGCAACCCTCAGTTTATTTTGTGAGATTAAGAGTCTCTTATGGTTTGTCTCCCTCCCGATCCCGTCTTGTTCCAAATGAATATATTTAAATGTGAAAAATTTTAAGTGGTAAAATTATCAACATTGCCTAGTATCCTTTTGCTGTTCCGAGATCCCATCCAGGATACCATATTAGATTTAATCAACATATCTCCTTAGGTTTCTCTTGGCTAGGAGGGCACGGATTGCATAGAGCACTGGGTGTGGTGAAAAAATAATGAATACTGTTACGCTGAAAACAATCACTTTTTAAAAAAATAAATAAAACAATCACTTTTAGGGCGCCTGGGTGGCTCAGTGGGTTAAGCCGCTGCCTTCGGCTCAGGTCATGATCTCAGGGTCCTGGGATCGAGTCCCACATCGGGCTCTCTGCTCAGCAGGGAGTCTGCTTCCTCCTCTCTCTCTCTCTGCCTGCCTCTCTGCCTACTTGTGATCTCTGTCTGTCAAATAAACAAATAAAATCTTTAAAAAAAAAAAAAAACAATCACTTTTAATAACGGTTTAATCCTCATTTTACAAATGAAGAAACTCAAGGCCGAGGTGCTTAAAGAAACTCCTTGAGCATATAGCTAATAGGTCATAGAACTGAGTTTCAAACCAACTCTATCTGAACCTAAAACCTATATTCTCCCTGTCCTACCTATTGCTTCCCAGCACATAGATAACACAGAGTAAATATGAGACGCCTTTCTTAAGGAGTATAAGCCCTAGGTTAAAATGGGAAGAAACCCTTTGTGAGCATAATTCGTTGCTGATGACAAGGAGGGTCCTGCTGTAGCCCTTATCGCTGCCCTGTTTGTTCTCTTTCAGGCCTTTCTGCAGAGGTCTGGCCTCATTGCAGATCTCCATGCTTTCTGCCAGGCTCACAGCTGTGATGTCTTGGTCACCATGACTATCTTTTTCAACACTCATAATGAGCCAGTGCGGCAGCTGGCTATTTTCTGTCCCCATGCAGCACTCCGAATGACGGTGAGTCTGTCTCTTCTCCAGCCTGAGGTCTGTATAGAGAGCTCTGCTTGTAAGCACCACCGTGTGCTATAAAAACCTGTCCTTGGGAAGCGCCTCGGTGGCCAGGTCTGTTGAGTGTGTGTATGACTATTGATTTCCACTCAGGTCATGATCTCATGGGTTGTAGGATGGAGCCCCTCATGGGTTGGTGGGGGGGGTTGGGGTGGGTGGGTTGGTCAGCACTCAGTGGGAGGTCTGCTTGAGATTCTCCCTCCTGCCCCCCTCTACATGCATGTGCACTCACGCGCTCACTTGCTCTCTCTCTCTCTCTAATAAATCTTTAAAAAAAAAAAAAAAAAGAAGACCTCCTTGGTTCTTTTATTTATATATATATATATATATATATATATATATATTTTTTTTTTTTTTTTTTTTTTAAGATTTTAGTTACTCATTTGAGAGAGAGAACACAAACAGTGGGTGAGGCAGAGGGCGAGGGAGAAGCAGACTCCCTGCTGAGCTGGGAGCCGGACATGGGGTTCAACATGGGGCTGGATCCCAGGACGTGGAGATCATGACCTTACCCGAAGGCAGATGCTTAACCATCTGAGCCAACCAGGTGCCCCTTGATTCTTATATTTACATAGGAGTCCCTTGACCTTTTTCCAGAATCCTCCCTCCTTGCTTATTCCCATTCTCTCTAAATGTGAATAGCCTTAATCTTACTATTGTTGAGAAAGAAAGATTCCAAAGAGACTTAGAGACACAGTTCCTGTCTAGAAGGAACTTGAAATCAGATTAAAAAGCCATGTTATAGAGACTCCTGAATGGCTCAGTCATTTCTGGAAGCAAATGTAATTTCATTCAGTGGAAGGTAGTTTGGCATTGTGGGAAGAACTACAGTTTTATTTATTTATGTGAGAGAGAGAGAGTGCGAGCGAGTACACACAAGCAGGGGGAGTGGCAGGCAGAGGGAGAGGGAGAACCAGACCGCCTGCTGAGAGAGAGCTCAATTCCGGGCTGATCCCAGGGTCCCAGGATCATCACCTGAGCTGAAGACAGATGCTTAACTGACTGAGCCACCCAGGTGCCCCCAAAACTATAGTTTTAAAAGGCTAGACATGTTTTCTGTCCCAGATTTGCCACTTACCTGCTCCTTGGGCTCAAGCAAGTCAGTTGACTTCTGAGTCTGTACATAGCTAGTATCATCCACTGATTAGTCTGATGTCATCATTTAGTCTGATGTCATGTTTAATGAAACATAAGGTCGCATGGCAAGCGCATTGCTCAGCTCAGAGTAAGCACTCAGCGAATGGTGGCTCTTACTAATCATGTCATGAAGGAAAGGGCCATGGGAAGGGCCTTCCCCACCTTCTGAAATGTCCTTGCCTTCTCACCATCACACCCCCCCTTTGCTGTTCTCTGAAGCTGTGCAGATAGCTGAAGTCTCCCCCAGTGTACCCCTCTTCTCACAGTGTACCCTACCTTTTCTTCTTCCTCCCATGGTAGAAATTATATAAAAGAGTGGTTTAGGGGCGCCCGGGTGGCTCAGTGGGTTGAGCCGCTGCCTTTGGCTCGGGTCATGATCTCAGGGTCCTGGCATCGAGTCCCACATCGGGCTCTCTGCTCAGCAGGGAGCCTGCTTCCTCCTCTCTCTCTGCCTGCCTCTCTGCCTGCTTGTGATCTCTCTCTGTCAAATAAATAAATAAAATCTTAAAAAAAAAAAAAAAAAAAAAAAAAAAAAGAGTGGTTTAGAACACTGGCTTCGGTGGTAGTTCTGGGTTCAAGTGTTAGCTCTACTTCATTCACTCTATGACCTTAGGCAAGTGACTTAATCCATCTAAGCCTCTGTTTCCCTACCTGTAAATGAGGGTAATACCAATCTTACAAGGTAGTTGTGACGATTCTATGAGATGATAACTGTAAGTGGTCAGACCCCACACGGTGCCTGGCGTACCTTCTGCCCCCACTTTGATCTTTGATCTATTCATTCTTTATGCCTCTGTCTTGCCCCTGACCTCAATCTAGATATTTGTCCCATTGTAGCTAAGGATCAAGATCCATCCAGTTTTTAAGCACTTGAAACAACACTATGTCAGGAGCTTGGGGTCCTGGGTTGCAATTCAGACTTTCCCATCATCTACATGTTTTGCTCAAGATACTTAATCTTTTCAGGCTTGGGTTTACTTATTAATTAAATGAAATATATGATTTCAAATGCGTCTTGTTTCCAAATATTATTAGCTAATGGGCCTTTTTTCAAAGCACCACTGAACACTGGGTGATTTAATTTAAAAAAAAAGAATGCTTTTCTGTCAAAGAAGTCTCTAACTTGGAAACCACAGCTGTTTACTTCCCCACCTTATGCACCATCTACCCGCCCCGTCTCCTCTGTAGATCTGCGGAGTTCTGGAACGCTCCCATTCTCCATCCCTGAAGCTGACCCCTGCCCCCAGCGCCCACCCGCACCTCCAAGCCTATCTTCAGGGCAACACCCAGATCTCTCGGAAGAAACTTCTCCCTCTGCTCCAGGAGGCCCTGTCAGCATATTTTGAGTCCATGCGGATCCCTTCCGGGCAGCCGGATACAGAGGGTGTGTGCCGGGAGCAGGCCGACAAGGAACTGGACAGGGCGGGTAACTCCCTGTTTCCCGGACTGAGTCAAGATGAGGAGGAGCCCCCACTACCCCCGACGCCCATGAACAGCCTGGTGGATGAGTGCCCGCTGGATCAGGGGTTACCCAAACTCTCCGCCGAGGCCATCTTTGAGAAGTGCAGTCAGATCTCGCAGTCACAGTCAACCACAGCCTCCCTGTCTACGAAGTGATTGCTGGGAGGGCACAGGATGGAGAGAGGTTTCTTGAACCACTTCAAATGCATGTTTTGAGATGTGTCGGTGGTTCTGTCTTTGTGGCTCCGGGATCTGGTGTACTGTGTTCATGAACTGGGGAGAAGAAAGAAGTGAAAGAAAACAGCTGCTTTAGGGATAGCTTCCTGCTTTTCCCCCAGATCTCTACCAATCAGACAGATCATATTATTTAATTGAATTCTTCAAACCTGCGTTGACTCTCCTGTATTTCCTTTGCCGAGGGTACAGTGTGATACCCACACAGTTCCAGCAAGCAGCTCAAGGCGGCGCCCCCTCCGTAAGGCTCTGTGACAGAACCAGTATCTCTCATGGAACCATTCATTGTCTCCGTGTATTCATTTATGCTCTTATTCATTCAGCTATCGATTGAATACCTACTTTCAGCTAGCTAGAAAATAGGAGTGTGCTTTGCAAACTCCTCTTCCAGTTTTCAGCCTTCAACAGAATCCATCTCCATGACCTCTTTCTGTCCCCAGTTAGGTATGATAGCCGAGGCCGAGATGGCTACTTTTGTATTCTGAGCTGATAATGACTTTTCTAAGATCGGTGGGGAGCAATTGAGAGACCATCATCTTCTGTCCCGGTCAGCTGGCCTGGCTCTCAGTTTCTCTGGATCCCTCGGTCCCAGAGCCACGGGGACCCAAGAAAGACCCAGAAGACCCCTGGTGCTTGAGAGTTCAGGAGACATCCAGGAAAGCCTTAAGACCCCATAGGCACTCTTCCCAAAAGGCAGAAGAACTGCAGTGAGAGCCCCGCTCTGGGCTGTGCCTTGGAGGCCTGGCAATTTCTTGTCCATCCCGTTCTGTTTTTGCTCATATTGAAAGGTAGTATGGAGTTCTCATACCGACTGCCGTGAACTGTGTGTCTCTTGGTGAGACACTTCATTTCTCTAGGCCTCATCTGCCCCCATCTGTAAAACTAAGGATCTGAACTGGATATTCTCTGGTATTCTGTGATCTGCCTCTTGTTGCCATCACCTCTCTCCTGGCTTCTCTGTATTTGTTCATTTCTCTCCTCCCTGGGAATGCTCGGGGTGGCCAAATTGTCTATATTTCTGTGTGATTGTATCAAGGGACTCCGCCTCACGTAGCATGTACAGGGGTATAATTCATCCCATCGTGACCCAGCAGAGAACTCCCCCACCGACTTGTTCTGCATGTGTAGAGTCTCCCTTTTCCCTTCAGACCAACTGGTCCCATCTTCGTCCTGCCCCACAGCCCAGCTTCTTGTAAGTCGCCTGTGGTTCCACTGGACAGTGGGGTATGTGAGATAGTTTTGGCATGATGTCTTCAGTATGAGGGGGATGGTGTGATTTCACTTTGAGGGGATGATGTCTGTAGCCATTGGAAGGTAAATATAGTGGTGTGATTACTGAACCAAAGGAATTTATGTTTTGTAACTTGGGTACTTTATTTTGCATTTTGTTAAAGTATTAAATACATTTTTTTTCCTGTTTGGGGTCTTATTGTCTCTTTTTACCTCCGATAATGGTTTTAGCCTCCTCAAGATTCATCTCCCTTCTTCCTGTCATATGGAGTGTCTCCCTTCATTAACTTTTTTGGGGAATGGAAAGCAGCAGCCTTTCCATCTCTCCGTATCCTCCGTCTTTCATTCATTTCTTCTTCCAGAGCGCTCTTAATAATGGTGTTCCCAATCTTGTTTATGCTTTATAAGCATAGTCTTAAAACCAAAAATTTTTTACCATTGCCTTCCCCCCCTTTTCTTTCTTTTTCTTTCTTTCTTTCTTTCTTTCTTTCTTTCTTTTTTTTTTTAAAAGAGCAGCTTCCACAAGTTATAAGGAGTCTGGAAGAGAAAACAAATTGCCTTCCTCAACTCCCCTAAGACAAGACACTTTAGAAAATGTCCTCTCTTCCCTAAAACCCGCCCCCACATAGGCAGGGTTTTCTTTTGGGCAAACCTGCTGCTTGGGAAGGGAAAAGAAGGGAGGTGGCAAAACCTGTTTGAAGGTAAGGTTACCTCCCTTCCACACCTCGCTCCTCCTTGGAGGCAAGAGCAACAACAGTGAGACAGAGAAAAAGGACACAGAAGTGCTGGGGAGCTGGGACAAGGAGCTCCCAGACAGCTGCAAAGTGGCTGAGGGAGGCAGGAAGACCCTGAAGATGGGAACCACACAAGAAGTGGGAGAAAAGACGTTAGACCTTGGGTAAGTAAGATCTGGCTCACTTGACTGGAAACGAGCTACGAATAGTCTTGAGGGACTTTGCCACCATCGAGCTCTGACCAAGGCAATTCTCTGCTTCCTGGAAGAGACATGACTGCAAGAGGGCAAATCTGCAGGGAAGGGGTAGTTTGCGGCTCTAGGCAGGAAATGGGGAGCTGGGGAGTTTCAGATTAGTTCCCTATTGTTTTGTTTTTAAAGGAAACTTACCTATTTCATGTCTATAAAACTACCCCTTGTTGTCTGCTTTCTCACACCCACTCCCCAGAATGGCCCTCTGGAACGCTGATCTAGAAAGAAATTTTAGGTCCCAGTACTCCTTCCCAGCAAATCACTCTCACTCTTCCTCCTTACCGTCTTCCCCGACCTGTCTGTCTCTGTCGTGGTTTTCCCTGACCACTCCCCAGCTGGTGGAGGAAAAGGCAGGCTTAATGAGGTACTGTCTTCCCCAACTCTGCCTAGTGACAGCTGGGCAGGTCGGTCAGGTTCCAGCCAGGTGAATTGGGGACTGTCTCTACCCACTCTGTGTAGGTGGAGCAATGCCATAGAGGTTAATAGGCTTAGCTCTACGTGTCCCATCTTTCCTCCCATCTTCCCTTGGCTCCTAAACCCCACTGGAGGGTTCATCTGTCTCCAGGTAGTGGTGGGTGTGGTAAGGGTATCTGTCCAGGAGACAAGAGCCCACGTCTTTTTTTGGGCCTATGCTCTGCTCCGTACCTTCATTACTCTTCATTCCAGTGTCTCCTACCTACAAACCAGCTCCCTTAAGACACGGCCTAGTTTGTCTCATGATCATCCCTTCCCCCGGGGGTCTTGTAGGGCCGGGGAGAATGCCGAGGCAGCGCACCCAGCGGCATCCCTGAGACTTGGGGAACTGGAGCTGAAGGAGGAGTGGCAGGATGAAGAATTCCCCAGGTAAGGACTGGAGGGATGCTCCTGAATGGAAGGTGGGAATGATAAATTAGGACTTGAAGGAAGGATGGGTTAAAAGAAGGCAGAGGCAGTAAGATTGGTAAGATTTTATCAGGGCTGGTGCCGGGTGGCTCAGTCAGTGGAGCGTCTGACTCTTGTTTTTGGCTCAGGTGGTGATCTCAGAGTCAGGGGATCAAGCCCTGCCTTGGGCTCTGCACTCAGCAGGGAGTCTGCTTCCCTTCTTTCTCTCCCTCAGTGCTCCCTGCCCTCCCACCCCCAAACCCCAGTCCCCACGGCTTGTGTACTCTCTCTCTCAAATAAACAAATCTTTAAAAAAAAAAAAAAAGTCATATCTTGGTGAAAGGATTGATAAACTGATACCTGGCTTGATTCATTTAACCTGCATTTCTGCCCCCCTTGTAATCTTTCCCCTCTAGATTTCTTCCTGAAGAAGCCGACCCTTCTGAAGGTTCTGACGATCCTGAGAGAGTTTCACAGGCAGGTAGGTAAATTTGAATCTAGGCCACAAGTTCTTGATGCTCGGCCAGTGCAGGGCTGTGCTGCCCTCGCCCCGTTGGGGTTCCACTGCTTCTTTCCCAAATAGCCCCCATGGAAGTTTGTTTGTTTTTGTTTGTTTGTTTGTTGTTTTTTCATTTATTAGACAGAGATTATAAATAGGCAGAGAGGCAGGCAGAGAGAGAGAGAGGGGAAGCAGGTTCCCTGCCAAGCAGAGAGCCCAATGCGAGACTGATCCCAGGACCCTGGGATCATGACCTGAGCTGAAGGCAGAGGCTTTAACCCACGGAGCCACCCAGGTACTCCCTGCCACCACCACCACCACCCCCACCACCCCCCCCCCCCCAATGGAAGTTCTTTAAAATTCACCCCATATATCACTATCATATGCAGGAATTCCTAACTCCCCTGCCAACACAGACGTTTCTATTCTTTTCTCCCCTATCCCAACCCCAGGTACACCCAGCACTTTAGCCCTGTGTGGCCCACGCCCCATGCGGAAGCGTCTTTCTGCCGCAGAGTTGCAACTGAATCTGACTAAGGGCATTGGAGGCGATGGAACTTCTCCCACAAACTCTGTACCTTCCTCTCCTGATGGTAGTTCTGACCTGGAGGTAGATGAATTGGAGACACCTTCAGACTCCGAGCAGCTGGACAGTGGACATGAATTTGAATGGGAAGGTGGGCAAGAAACCTGAGGCCTGAGCTGGTAAAAGTAGAAGCTAGAGTTAAAGAAGCTCAGGGTGGATTTTATGGGACTAAAGTTAGAAACAATTAGGTGGGGACCAAGTGGTAACGTCAGCAAAATTAATTTCCTCAGAATGGAAAGGTAGAGTCTGTAGATCCAGTGTGAGAGTAGTCAGTAGAGGGGTGGGAAGGGTCCTTGGTTAAGGAAGCTTTCACTGAGTGACTGTGATCTGCTATTACTGATCGAGAACCGAGTTATAAGGAAGATTGTCCTACCCTCAGGGAGTTCTCTGTTTAATAAGAAATTAACACATATACAAGTAAGTGTAGTTGAAGATTATGGTCTACATACCTATAGGGATGTATGCAGGGGTACAGACAAGGTCAGTTCTGCCTGAGAGGCATTAGGAAAGACTTCACAAAAGAGGTGATTCTGAGCTGGTCTTTAGGTAGCTGGGGAGGCATTCTAGGTAGAAGCATCAACTTGGGTAGGAGTATGGCTTGTTGGACATGTTGGGGAGTTCAAAGTATTAAGCATGACTATTTTAATATTAAGGGAAACTTTGTTTCTTCTCTATTCACAACGCTTCTGACACCAAATGTATGAGTTTTACCCACACCAACCAATTCTCCACTTTTCTAGATGTCAACAGGGTATCCTAGAGTTCACCTGTGATGCTTGACTGGAGTTAGTACAGACCTCCCAGGTTTGCCACAAGATTGCCCTCGACTTCAGACAGCAATCACATGTCCAAGCTGTTACCTGAGCTTCTGAATGAGCTCAAATGGGCTTCTGAATGGTGGTAGGAGTCAAATCATGGGGATTACCACACTGAGTAGTTTAGATTTTATCCTGTAGGCAATGAAAAAATCACTGAATAGTTTTATTTATTTATTTACTTACTTATTTAATTTGTTTTTTATTGTTAACATATAAGGTGTTATTTGCTTCAGAGGTACAGGTCTCTGATTCATTACACAATTCACAGTGCTTACCACAACACATACCCTCCCCAGTGTCCATCATTTAGCTACCCTATCCCTCCCCACCCCCACCAGCAGCCCTCAGTTTGTTTCCTGAGATTAAGAATCTCTTATGGTTTGTCTCCCTTTCTAGTTTCATCTTGTTTCATTTTTTCCTCTCTTTTCCTATGATCCTCTGCCTTGTTTCACAAGTTCCACATATCAGTGAGATCATATGATAATTGTCTTTCTCTGATTGACTTATTTTGCTTAGCGTGATACCCTCTAGTTCCATCCACATCATTGCAAATGGCAGGGTTTCTTTTGTTTTGTTTTTTTGGTTTTTGGTGGCTGGTACATATATACCACATCTTCTTTATCCATTCATCTGTTATTGGACATCTGGACACTTTTCATAGTTTGGCTATTGTGGACATTGCTATTAAAAACACTGGGGTGCAGGTGCCCCTTTGGATCACTACATTTATATTTTTGGGGTAAATACCCAGTAG
Source organism: Mustela lutreola (assembly GCF_030435805.1). Lineage (NCBI taxonomy): Eukaryota > Metazoa > Chordata > Mammalia > Carnivora > Mustelidae > Mustela > Mustela lutreola. Next base: position 109,126,404 of record NC_081299.1, on the reverse strand, counting down.
TGCAGTTGTTGAGTCGTAGGGTAGCCACTGAATGGTTTTGATCAAGGGAGTATCATGATCAGATTTAATGGCTCTAAAGAGGTTGGAAACAACCAAAAGTTCTGTCAGTAGAGTATTAATTCTTACATGGTGTATCCATGTTATAGAATACTTTTTTTAAATTTTTTTTAAAAATATTTTATTTTTTGACAAACAGTAGTAGGCGAGTAGGCAGAGAGGCCGGCAGAGAGAGAGAGGAGGAAGCAGGCTCCCTGCTGAGCAGAGCCCGATGGGGGGCTCAATCCCAGGACCCTGAGATCATGACCTGAGCCAGAGGCAGAGGCTTTAACCCACTGAGCCACCCAGGCGCCCCAGAATACTTTTTTTTTCTTTTTTAAGATTTTTCTTTTTTAAGTGATCTCTACACCCAACATGGGGCTTGAACTCACAACCCCACCATCAATGGTCAGTGTTGCATGCTCAACCAACTGAGCCAAACAGACAACCATTTTCTAAGATGAGGCAGCTGTTTCCATTGCTATGGAAGGATCATGCAGAATTAGTGAGTATGGTATATTGCCATTTGAGTAGGAAAGGTAGGGTAGAAAACAAAGCTTGCTCTATCTGTAGGATAGAGGGTGAAATGGAGTAAACAGACTAAAGACATGGAAACCAGTCAGGAGGCTAGCACTAAGGCCAGATGAGAAAGGCTAAGAACCTGAATCAGGACGTAGTAGTAGAGAGAATGATAAGAGAATATAGTGGAGATAATATAGAAGAAGATTTGGAGTCCAGTTGGCTGACAGAGAAGAAAATCTTTGATAATATCAGTTTTCTTTCTCAGCCACCTAGATGGATGGAGTCATTCATCCAGAAAGGAAATATGGGAGAGAGGAGGAAGAGAAGGAGTATGAATTACACTTGGGTCTGGTGGCTTGGAGAGGACAGAAAGACACAAACTAAAGGTGTCCACTCTGAGCATTTAGGGACATGGGTTAGAGGGGCAAATTTGGAATCATCACCTTATTGGTGGTTATTGAAGACATGGGAACAGAGGATTTCACCCAAGGAAAGGCACAAAAAATAAGGAAGAATCTAGAAAAAAACTAATACTGGCAAGGGTCATGGACCTACCATAGTGCAGGGTTACCTCAAGGCCGGTGTCTAGCGAAAAAGTGAGGATTGTGAGTCAGAGGAAAGAGAAACCAGCAAGGCACTGGACAAACTAGCGCTGGAATCCTAGAAAAAAAAAAAACTGAGGAATGAGAGGTTAGAGCAATCCACTCTAGAAACCTGGGGAAGTCAGAAGATACTGAAGGTCTGTACTATGCCTTACTGACCCTTCCCTCTCTTTCAGATGACCTGCCCCGGGCAGAAGGTCTGGGGGCCAGTGAGGCAGTGGAAAGGCTGGGCCGGGGTTGTGTGTGGGATGTGGCTGGAGAAGATGGTCGTCACTGGAGGGTGTTCCGGACAGGAATGCGGGAGCAAAGAGTGGACATGACTGTCATTGAGCTCTATAAGAAAGTCCTCTCTCATGGAGGTAATTGCTCAGATATGTGGCAGGGAAAGACCTGCGACTTCCTGAATAGAACACTGAAGTTGGAAACTCAGTCCCTGGGTTTAAAATCCTCAGAGTCCTTCAAGCTAAACAGATGTACTGTCTGTCATACCTAGTTGTTGACTGAATGAATTTTCCCTCTGTCCTCTCCAGGTTACCATGGTGATGGCCTCAACGCGGTTATCGTCTTCTCTTCCTGTTACCTACCCAGCAGCAGCATCCCCAACTACACCTATGTCATGGAACACTTGTTCAGGTAAGGTGGAAGTCCTGAAGGGCTCCAGGGGGGATGTTAAGGAGGGAAAAGTGAAAAAGAACCCCCTGGGATGCCTGGATGGCTCAGTTGGTTGAGTGTCTGCCTTTGGCTCGGGTCCTGATCTTGGGGCCCTGGGATCAAGCCTCACCTCATTGGGCTCCCTGCTTGGGGGAGATCCTGCTTCTCCCTCTCCCTCTGCTGCTCCCCCTGCTTGTCCCTCTCGCTCCCCAAACCCCAAGCATGTACCTCCCCTGACAGTTGTTGTGCCTCCCCTCCCGGCCCCCCAGGTATATGGTGGGAACTCTGGAGCTACTGGTCGCTGAAAATTACCTGCTTGTTCACTTGAGTGGAGGCACGAGTAGGGCCCAGGTCCCACCTCTGGGCTGGATGCGCCAGTGTTACCGCGCTCTCGACCGGCGGTGAGCCACGAGGGCAAGAGGGCCACAACTACGCCTTATCTTTCCCTCTTTCCGTTCTTTCCTCTTCCCTTTAGTCCCTTTCTCTTTTCCTTGTCTCTCTCCAACCCTTTCCAGGCCTCTCCTGTCTTCTGTGCTCTCAGAGTTAGGGAAACCTGGTTTCAGATCTTGTCTCTATCATTTACCTGCTGTATCATTTGCCTTGGACCAGTCACTTAACTTCCCTGGGACTCGGTTTTCTTCTCTGCATAATGGCAATGATGATAGCTTTGCCACTGGCCATGTGTGAAAATCCAATAAATCGAGGTGGCATACCCCTTCCTTTTCTCCCCGTCTTGCCAATTAATTTATTGCCCAGGCCGCCATTTTCTGCTTCTGTCCGCCTTCTATACCTGACCCATATGGCTTTGTTCCCCGAGATGTTCCTTTTCCCTTTTTCTTTCCCCCATCTTCCCTTTGCTCACTTTTCTAGCTCATTTCTTTTTTGTTTTTGGTGTCCCGGTCCTGGGAGCCATGGGAAAAGGGGAGTAGCCAAGAATTTCTGCGAGGGTGGGGCACAGGAGGGAGATGGGACAGAAGGATTCTGACAAGAGGAATGCCTAAAAATGAGGAGCACAAAGGGCTAAACACAATAGGTGGAGCTCAGATTACAGGCCAAGGAGGGGGGACTAGACCCCACTGCCGGAGAAATATAGAAACCGCAGATGTGAAGGAAGTTAAAGCATAGAACGTAGCCCCACCTGCTCTTCCAGCAAAAGGTAGAAGAGTAGAATGATCTCTTTCCTATTCTTCAGGCTCCGGAAGAACCTGCGTGCCCTGGTGGTTGTCCATGCCACCTGGTACGTGAAGACATTCCTGGCACTGCTGCGGCCCTTCATCAGGTACCAGCTCTGAGGACAAGGATGTCTTCTCTCCCATTTTCAAAATCAAGATGAAGAAGATTTTTCCCCAGCCTGGCTCTTTCTAGCCTTAACCACGCTCTGCTTGTTACATTGCCCTTTGTAAGGATCTCCAGGAACCCTCTTCCCAGTACAACACACAACCTGGTTTACCCTCCTCTCTTTTCAGCTCCAAGTTTACAAGAAAGATCCGTTTTCTGAACAGCCTGGGAGAGCTGGCCCAACTCATCTCCTTGGATCAGGTTCACATCCCTGAAGCTGTCAGACAGTGAGTCCCGAGCTTGAGGAGAAAAGTTTGGGGTGGGATGTATAAAGCCAGTTCCAGCTTTCTTAATGCCTTGGGGGAGATGCAGAGGAACGAAAAGATAGGGGCCCTGCTTCTAGATGCTTTCTTCTGTGCCCACCCAGAGAAGAAATTAAGGCCTGCATCCAACAAGAACAAAGGAAAAAAAAAATACACACAAAACTATACATATAAGTGCTGAGGCATCAGAGAATAAAGGAATATTCACAGCACAGAACTTAGTCGTAGAAGTTAAGAAGTCAAGAAGGGCAGCAAAGCAGAGAAAATACCCAGTGGGGAGGGCCTAAGGGACAAAGGAGCCTGAGGACCACCAGTTCAAGCACCCAATCTTTTGACTCTTCCAATTCCTGGCTTCTGTCCCCAAACCAGTGACTAAAACCCAGGTCCTACTTTTTTTGTTTTTCTCTCCTAGGCTGGATCGGGAGCTCCATGGCTCACGAGGGACCTAGAGGAAGAAAAGAATCAAGGGCCTTAGAACCAAGCAAAGATTAATCTGCCTATGCTCTAACCCTGAAACATCTGGGCTGTTCCCTAAAACACCTCCTCCTCAACCCCAGTACCACAGGACCTTCACATTTCCCTGGGGTCTCATTCTTCTCATGACGGTGCCTTCAAAGCAAGGCTCCAAAGTCTGGAACCTCATTGGCCCAGTGATCATCAGTTCAGCTATAGGGGTGTATGTAGTGGCATCTTGTAGGGGAATGGGGAAGGCTGCGGGGTTTGGTTCTGCTTCGGCTGCAGAACCTTGGGCAAATATAACCGCATTTCTCTGAGTGTCCTTTTCCTCCCCTGTAAGTGGAGGTGCTGAGACCCTTTCCACCCGGGGCATGCTAGCAGTCTGTTAAGCTCTGTAAGAGGTGGAGGGGAGGCCAGGGCTTAACTCACTGCGCAGCCTACTGGGAACCGGGAGTCAGCTCCCTAAACCTGGAAGAACGGCAGCTCCCTTCTTTGTCACAGCTGTTGCCTGTGGGTCGGGGAAGGAGTGCTTTCAAAACTTGTACTTTTGTCCTCTTTAGTAAATTCCGATCCGTAGCGGCTAATAAACTGCGATGCGAGGTTTAAGCCCGGTTCCTAGAAGTGCCCTACTTGCCCAGGCCCGTAGCATCACAATGCGTCGGTCGGTTCTGGCACGGCGTTCTGGCCGCCGTGGTTCCTCGGTTTTTGATCTCAGCCCTGGGGGCTGCTCCGCTAGGCCGGGGGCGGGGGGGGGGGGGGGGGAGAAGGGGGAGGGGCGTGGCACGCGCATACGAGGCCCCCTCTTCCCTCCCCATCCGCAGGGCGCGGTTCAAACGACCCAGCGTCGCGAGCGGAAGGGAGGGAGAGAAGGTAGGAGTCCCGGCCTCCCTCGCTGGCCTCCCTCTCAGCCGCACACCGGCCGGCCCCATGGTCCCCGCCGCCGGCGCGCTGCTCTGGGCCCTGCTGCTGAGTCTGGGGCCCCGGGCGGCGGGGGCCCAAGGCCTGACTTCCACCGAGACCCAGCGGGTCAGTTTCCGCCTCGGGGTCCCTATGTCCCGCCACTACCGGACCACCCTCCGGACCGGTGGCCCCAGGAGGATGAAGGTAACAATGGAGGATGAGGATGACGTCGGGGCCACTGTCGAGCGCCTAGCAGGCCCGGCTGCTGCGGAGCTCTTGGCCTCCACGGTGGCCACAGGCGTAAGCAAGTCGATTGTGTCGTCGGCCGAGGAGGATGAGTCTTTGGAAGAGGGGGTTGTGATTAACGCCAGAAAGAATAACATCACTGCAGCGTCTTTCAGCAGGGGTTACAATACAGCGAGGGTGCCCAGCTCGAAGTTTAAAGCAAATACCCAGGAGAAGGAGATCAGGATGTCTACAGACGTGCCAGCCAACACCTGGCAGCCTACTGGGGGGGAAATACAGCACCCCGACAGTACCATGAGCCAGTGGTCCACGGCCGGGTCCACCCCAAACCGGTGGCAGCAGCCCTCCCACACGGCCATGCCCCCTCCCGAGGATCTGCGGTTGGTGCTGATGCCCTGGGGCCCGTGGCATTGCCACTGCCGGTCAGGCACCATGAGTCGGACCCGGTCTGGGAAGCTGCAGGGCCTTTCTGGGCGCCTTCGAGTTGGGGCACTAAACCAACTCCGTACAGAGCATCGGCCGTGTACTTATGAAAAATGTCCATGCAACCGGCTTCGGGAGGAGTGCCCTCTGGACTCCAGTCTCTGCTCTGACACCAGTTGTACCACTCAGACCACCACCACTCCCACAACCCCTCTCAGCTCTAGAATCAGACCTACGCCCTTCCTCTTCTTTGGCCCCAGCCCCAGCCCCAGCCCAGCCCTTGCTTTTTGGAGACGGGTCAGGATCGGGCTGGAGGATATTTGGAACAGTCTGTCTGCAGTGTTCACAGAGATGGAACCAGTAAGTGTTTGCATGAAGTGTTACTTACCTAGTTTCCCCGCTGATGTGTAATATACTGGTTACTCACATCGTTGGCTGCTGATGCCACCTATTTCTTGAGCAACTGTGGGTTGGTTAATGGGCAACATGTACTGCTGGTCATGGGAGGATTATGGCCCAAATTATGAGAATTATAGCTGTATCAACAATTCTTGATGCTGATCATAGATATGGAAGATATTAATAGTTCTCAGCTTATTAATAGTTTAATAGTAACAACATCCAGTATTTGAGGTCTTACTATGTACTCTTTACCTGGATCAATCCTCACAATGCTGTGAGGTGTAATTATCCCCACTTCACAGAAGGAATGGGGTTTTACAAAGCTAGTAAATGACAGTCACAACAGGATTGTTTGACACTAGTGCTGATGTCCCTGACCACCACTATCCCAAAGGACTCCTGGGATTATTTCCAGCAATTTCAGAATTCTTCAGGAAGGATAGTCCTCTGCCTTTCTCAGTTGACAGGATTTCGGGAACTTTGGGGAGAAGGGAAGGACAATAAAATAGTATATGTGGTCTGTCATTTTGCTAGTTTTTATCTTTCTCCTTGGGTATCCAATACCGTTAATTCAGTATAAAAAGGCAGCATAAACGGGGCAGTGGTGTTGAGGGAATGAGGGCTTCTGGGGAGGGAGACGAAGCAAGGAAGGGCAAAGGATATAGATATAGTTGTAATATTTTCCCTTTTTCTCTATTTTGTTTCCTCACCCAGCTAGAGAAAAACCGCAGGTAATGGCCACTTCATCTGCAAGAGGTTTCAGCATCTCAACCTATCCACCCTTTTTGATCCCAGCACCCACTGGATATTTTTAGTACAGAAAAAACTAGAAAAAAAATTGTTTGGTCTTGTGTCTTTTTACAGAGGTATCTGAGGTGGAGACCAGAAATCTCTTGAACCGTAAAACTGAACTGTGTAACCAGCAGCATTGGGCCTGATCCCTCCCCTTGTCCCCCAGCATATTTTATACCCCCCTCCATAATGTTGATGTTCCTCCTCTGCTTCACTTCCAAAGTCATTTTTAAACAAGTGATTGTTTAAAGACTTGAAAAATCTCAGATAAATGCCAAGAGGAGGGAACAGGAAGAATAAGGAGTTGAGCCCTTGGAAGATATTGGTGGTCTTCTCCTTGCCTTCACAATACTCGGCCTTCTGTCCTTGCAGAGGGCGAAGATGGCACAGAATTCCACGTCAGCTACTTTTTAGCAGTTACCTTCATCAACTGTATTTATCCTTTGACCCCAAACATGCCTGTAGTGATTGCTCTGTGACTACTTTGCTTAAACATTTTTTATTTGAAAAATGTATTTAAAAGTCCAACACATTTTTAATATAAATTATGACTCTCATAAACCCTTTGCCATCACTCTTAAATACAGTTCAAGTGATGGTAGCATACACGTTAGAAAAGGTAGCTAAAGGCAAGAAAATACCAAAGACTATGGCCAAAGAAGAGGCATTAGGATAAGGCGGTAGATCGTGGTGACCAGAGTCCGTGAGTCCCCCATCCTCCTCCCCTATGACCCCTTCAGATTGAATATAACCCTCAGGTTATGAAGCCACTTTAGGACAGCCTATGAGCTACTCTCAGAACAACTAGCTACACTGGAACAGAGTAAATTGGGAATGTATGACCAATCTTAGACCCTGAAAAGTGGCAGGAAATACACTGAAATTGGAACAAAGTCAGAACCTGTCACTACAGGTAGGGCAAACTGGATGGGTGGTACTCAGCAGAGTGGATCCTAGTTCCCACCTTCCTGACACCCTCACCATCAAATAGGATGCTTCTTGTTGCTGAGCTAATGAGAGACCCCCATCCTCTCAGTCAAGAGCCGGCAGGAGCTCACCGGTCTCGTTCTGCCTTTCGAACCACTCCGAGGTAAGGGGCCAGAAGAAAAAAAACACCTGAGAAAACAAACTGCCTAAAGACCCTCCTCCTGCTCTATTTTCCCACCTAACACAGACTCTTCAGCCAGGTGGGGAGTGGGACCTGGTCTTCAGACAAAACTCCCTGAGTCTTAATTTGTGTCTGGTTCTAGGACTAGAGCACAGAAATGGAGCTTAACGTTTGCAGAGGATAAACGTGGGTGTCTATGGCTCTCCTTTTTTCTCCCTCCCTTCCCCAATCTCCCCATGCTCAGTTCATGCTTCCACACTTCAGGAACCCCTCCTCCAGAGAAGAATGGAGAACAGTACAATCCACCAGAGACATGAACCCATGCAAAGCACAAGCAACACATCAAATAAAGGGCTGTTTTCAACATTGTGTGCGGCCCTAGTAAGCCTACTTTGCAAGAGGGCCTGGTTCCTCATGGCTCAGGCTGAGGGTGAATGATGGGATGAGCGTAGGGTGGGGAAGACACTTTGGAGAGAAATACCTGGACTCTCGAGCAGTAGTTCTCACTTAGGGGTGATTTTGCCTCCTAGGAGACATTTGGCAATACCCGGGGACATTTTTGGCTGTCATAACTAGGACAGACACCCTACTGAACGTCCTATAATGCGCAGGACAGTCCCCCATTACAAAGAATTATCCAACCCAAATGTCAAGAAGAGCCGAGGTTGAGAATCCTTGGAATCTGGAGGTTTCTCTGCTCCCATGCGGTGAGGATCTAACATCCCTAACCTCACAGATTGTTTTCAACCTACCACGCCTCTCATCCTCAATGGTTAGGATATACATTCTCAGACATGCCTCTTAGTTTTCCAGCATTCTGAGTTTCTCTCCAGATCCCTCTTCCTCCTCACCTGAGCCAGCAGGGAGATTGGCAGAGGGCAGGCCAGGTCCCCAAGACTTAAATGGGATCCCATCAGGTTAAGACCCACTTCTTACCTTAGCTTTCATTCAGTGGGAAACAATAAGGTTCCTAATGGGGGTAGGGCTGAAGGCAGAGGTAGTAGAAAGAGGGGGGTAATTAAGAGAACTCAAATTAAACTTTTAATTAATTTAAAAAGATGTTGGAGAACTCACAATGCTGCAGAAACAGGGTCAGAGGCCTCCTGGAGAAAGAGCTGGTAGTGGCAGAGAGAAATCGAGCTTAAGTTTTGGGACCTAAAGAGAAAGAATATATAGACTAGGCAGTGGTCACCCTCCTACCCCCTGCTTGATGTCTGTTTCAGTTCATTCCAGGAGGAAAATGGAGAAGGGCAGGGAGGTAAGGAGCTTCTCGGCAAAGCCGGCTTCAGCTTTGGTAATCTCACCCACCTACCCCATTTAAAGAGTTCCAGGTTAAGAGTTTAAAAACAGATGGCACCTAGACCGTCATTCAGGAGAAGGGAATGCCTTCCAGGTTCCCAGAAAACTCCTATCTCAGATCTGAGAGTGTCCAGGGCTTCAGCTGAGCTCCTCTGGCCAACCAGTAGTCATTTGGTCAGTCCTGCTGCCTTGAGCCCATCTCCAGGAGGGGCTAGAGCCAGAGGGAAGAGAGGGAGTCCAGCCCCCAAGCCTTCTGAGGCACTAATAGGCAAAAAGGGAAAACAGGGGCCCTGGGGTCACTGGTTCGAGGAGGGGGCACCATCTCTTCTGGGTTGGACACGGAGCAGAGGCTTCAGACAGCAGAGCCTGATTAAAAAAGAAATTGAAGATAAGTCTCAAGGAAAACTGAGGCAGTCAGGGAGAAGGCACCACCTAGCACAGACTCTAGACTATTTCCAGGGTGTTCTTCTCTTGATTTCTGTCTGTACCTCCCTCTCTCTCTGCCTTTCTACATCCGAAATTCTTGACCCCTCCATTCTTATTCATTCTTCCTCCTCTCACCTCCCACTCTGGCAGAGATCAGGGTTCCGAGGTAAGGCATCAGGATGCTGACAGGGGCTGGAGGTACTGAACAGGTTTCTCTACTCACCGTTTCTATTGGAGCTACAATCCCCTAGAATTGCTCCATGGCCTGTCTCGGTTTCCCTTGGATCTCATCTGCTCCTGAACTGCACCTGTCTGTGAAAAAGCACACGGGAGACCCTCACCCCAAGTCCAGGTATCGCACAAGCAATCTCCCCTGTGCCCTCCATGAAGAGGCTCACCCCATCTCCCTGGCAATAAAGTCAATTTGAAAAGGTTAAAACCAACAGCCATTCTTCCAAGGAAGTCTCCAAGTCTCCCTTCATACTGACTCTCATGAGAGTGAGATAAAATGGGTCTTTGAATACTAAGACCTCTCATGAAGGACTCTCATATTTTTCTGAGTTTTGCAATCAGTGAAAAGCCTCCTTCACTATGTCCGGGCCCATTTCCCTTGTGTTGAGAGCAGAAGAGTGTTATCTGGCGTTATTTAGAACAGGAGTATGCAGCCTTCTTCCTGCCTCAACACACCCAGCCATGATATAACTTACTATGGCACTGGAATAGCAGTTCTTCTTCTTTTTTTTTTTTTTTTTTTTTAAAGATTTTATTCATTCACTTGACAGAAATCACAAGTAGGCAGAGAGGCAGGCAGAGAGAGCGAGGAGGAAGCAGGCTCCCCGCTGAGCAGAGAGCCCGATGTGGGGCTCGATCCCAGGACCCTGGGACCATGACCTGAGCTGAAGGCAGAGGCTTTAACCCACTGAGCCACCCAGGCGCCCTGGAATAGCAGTTCTTAATTAACAGAAGGGTTTGGGTTGTTGGCAAAAGCCCTCCAAATAACTCCTGGGTCATATATATTCCCCATCCTGATGATGAACAATCTGCTAAGTGTAAAAATAAGGGAGCCTAGGCCAGAGACCTGAAATGCCAGGTCTCAGGTTTGTGCAGCTGGTGGCCAGGACTAGAATCCTAGCTTCTTACTTCCCCACCGGGCATTTACCATGTCCCCAGCCCACACTTCAGCAAAAGGGAAAGGCTCTAGGCCACAACCCATATCACTCTCTCCTCATTCTCTCTTTACCATGGCAAGTCCATCTCCGGCCCCCATCTCCCCAGAGCCAATGTGAGTCAGGTGGACAAAATTCATTGGTTCCCCAATCATGGTCCGGTCAATTCGTCTCCTTTTCTTCTTCTGTTTAGAGAAGACAGGGGGGAGTTAGGTCTGCAACTGGAAGAAGGGAATAGAGTCCTGAAAATCACTAGGGGTAGAGCTAAGGGCCCAACGGGCAAGGGTATGTGGCATCACAACAAAGAAATCACTAGAGTATGAAAGCCAATAACATATAGACAGAAAGGACATAGGGAGGGTGGTGAGGACAGGGGCCTGCAGAGGGAATACTAGACAAAGAAAGGACATATCCAAGTCACCTCTGGCTGATGAGGAAACAATGGGAAAAACTGACAGGTATTAAGCTCCACCTACAACCCCTGCCCAAGTCAGAATGGACAAAAACAGGAAGCGATAGCTAGGACAATTCACTTCCTCCATCACACAGTCCCCCTTGATTCCAAGTACACACCTGCCTGGCCAGAGAGACTATCCTGACGGAGAGGGAAGCAAGCAGCGTGCCTTCTAGGCACCAGATCGTAGGTGGTGTGTCTGCCTCACAGGCCCGGGTAACTAGATTCTTTGTGCACCAGGGTGGGGGTCGGGGCTGGGGGACTCACCGGCTGGGGTTTCTCTACCACACAGCAACCCAATTTATGCCAAAATTCACTCATGTTCCCTGATGGTTCCAGTTTCACTCCTCTGCCTGAGGCCCCAGAGGGCTCTTGCTCTGGTGCCTTGACTGCCCACTCTTCCGTCCCTTCAGGTGTGACAACAGCCTGAGTCTACTCAGCCGCACGGGTCTGGAGACAGCAGTGTCCAAGGTACCCTTGGCTGGGCAGGGAGGGTCAGCGTCTCAGACTGAGGGTCAGCAGGGCCAGGCCAGGCTGAGCAAGCAGGCACAAGGTTATGTCTTCCTCAGACGCAGAACCCTGGATGAGCAGAAAGTGAAGAGAAAAGAAAGTTAGTGAGAAATCCCACCTCTACCATGTCTCCCTCCTTGCCAAGCTTCCTGATGAGGCCAGATCTTCTCATTCTCCCTTGAAGGCCCAAGTCCTGCACCCAACACTAACCCCTCTAAACAGAAGGACCTCCCAGTTTGACTCCCAGAGAAAGAAAAGAATCAGAAGGGCACCAAGGGCTAGAGGCGCTGCAGCTGCTGGAACCAAGGGAGAGGAAGGGGACAGAAGCATTTAGGGTGAGGATGGGAGAGGCCAAAGGCTAGTGGCAGAAATGAGCACAGTTTGGGGGTGCTACAAGCCCCACGTTCCTTCTCCCTGGGTTTAGGGCAGAAAGGGAGGGGCAATTAAGTGACTTTGAAGAGGAAATGGTGGTTTTTCGTTCTCACAAACAAGACCTCCGCCCTTGTCCCTCCCTTTTTCCTTACCTTACCCTGAACATCTAGATTTTCTTTAAGACTGAGACCTTGACTGCCAGGTTGTGGGTGACTAACTGCAGCAGTTTGGACCTCAAAAAAGACTTTTCCTACACTGAGGAATTTCTTCCCTCTACACTGAGGAATTTCTTCCCTCTCGATTCCCTGACCTTGCTCCTCCTCATTTCCCTCAGCTGAGATCCAACCTCTCTCCCAGAAGTCACCGAACAGTTCCTTGAGATCCTTCCTGAAGGCTGTCTGCAGCTTGTTTATCTGTGTCCTGTGTGTGCACTCTGGTGGCACAGCCATTTCTGTGCATGTGTGTCTGGTACAGACCATTTGCACACTGGTTGTAGGTACGTGTACTTGGTGTCACTGTTCCACGAGGAATCTTTTTCCAGCCTCCCCACCCTCTTCACATGTCCTATCGTGCCACTCTGCTCTGCCCCAGGCCCCATAAGGCCCAGGCCTCCCCACCTGCCTCCTCCCCTCATGCTGGAACCTGTTCTTTCCTCCCTTCTCACCACTTCCATTCCCAAGCTTCATCAGCCAACCAGACACAAGGAACTTTATAACAGCATTAGTGTCCAAGGAAGAACTTCCTCCCCTTTTCCTCACTGCCAGCCAGGGGAGGGCCCATCTGGGATTCCTCTGTGCTCACTGCACTTCCTCAGGCCTATGATATAGGCAACCTCAAAGATTCCCAACAGGGCGGGGCGCCTGGGTGGCTCAGTGGGTTAAAGCCTCTGCCTTTGGCCTAAGTCATGATCCCAGGGTCCTGGGATCGAGCCCCGCATCGGGCTCTCTGCTTAGTGGGGAGCCTGCTTCCTCCTCTCTCTCTCTGCCTGCCTCTCTGCCTACTTGTGATCTCTGTCTGTCAAGTAAATAACTAAAAATCTTACCAAAAAAAAAAAAAAAAAAAATTCCCAACAGGGCAGTTTCACAATTACACTCCAGCATGAACAGAAATCTCGAGGCCTCCTTTCCAGGCCTGGAACCCCAATGCTCTGACATCCTAAACTCATCTAAGAACTGACAGGACTTTTTTTTAATAACCCTGGGATGAGATCACAGGCACACTAAGATAGAGCCTGAAGGGGAGAGAAGAACCCAGAAGCCTCGGCCTCGGCTTACTCCCCTTCCTACCACTGGAGGGGAGGAGTAATGAGACAGGGCGGAAGTCAGAACACAGCTGTCCAGAGAGGGGAGCTGTGGTCAGTGGGGAAGTCAGTCAGTCAGTCACAGGGTTTGTCGCAAACCCTGTGGCAGCTGGTAAGGGTTGCAGGCAGGGGAATGAAGAAAACAATGAAGAATCAGAGGAAACCCCCAATACCACCAGACAGACTGTACAGACTATGGACTCTCTCCTAACAGCCGTTCTGAACAAAGCTCAGTGGACAGAAGTGGAGGGTGGGAGGGGAGAGGAGAGAAAAGAGGAGAGGAGAGGGGAGAGGAGAGGGAAGGAAAGGGGCAGTGGAGGGAACAAGGACGTTTCTGTTCCCTTTCCAGGGACCTAGCCAGAGCTGGGTGGAGGGAAAGTCTATGTGGGACTTGGCACGAAAGGGCCAGTGATGATGAGAAGTGACCAGGAAATTCCATTCCCTATGACATAGAACATAAGGGTCTCTGAAACTTGGCAGTGGGGTCAGAGCTGGAGAAGACTGGGCAGGGTGAATGTGGGCGGTGGGGGGGAGACAGGGCCAGAAAAGGAAGTAAGAGCCACTCTCCTCTTTACAAATATCTAGAGAAGAGCGGGTTGAGGAAAAATGAAGTCCTGAGCTGGTAAGCGCAGGAAGAAGAGGCACCCAAATTCAATGCCCACTATTTTAGGGCCCCCCACCCCCAGGGGAGGGGAAGGGGCTGCGAAAATAGCAGGAGGAATCAGGATTGGACTACATAAGGCCTTATCCTGACAGACAAGTAGCACTGAGAACTGGGCCAGAGTCCCAAACAGGAAGGGTGAAATAGGGAGCTAGGAGACACCAAGGTCACACTGGGGCTTAGGGAGTGAGCAGGAGGAGGGATGGGAGAAAGGTTCCAGAGAGGAAGGATGTACAGAGGTAGTTCCCGGGTCCTGTCCTAGCCTGAAACCGGTTTTCCCGGTCCCGCTGCCTTCAGCCTCAAGGCCTCCAACCCGCTGCCCGACAAGCCTTCACAAGAAGCAGCTGGAGAAAGAGAAAGAGAAAGAGAATTGAGAGAACAGAGTGGGCAACTCTGGTTCCAAGCCCGGGGCTGCAGCTGGTTCCTTGTAGAGACCTCCAGACGTGGAGGGGTGCTGAGGGGCAACAGAGAAGTAGGCGGAGACGCACTTTTCAGTCAACTGACAGGCATCTGCCCCAGCACCAACTCTGTCCTCCCCCGACAAGAAAGGTCTTGCGGGGTTGGGGGGGGGGGGAGGCACATACGAGCAAACAGGTAGGCCCTAAGCTCCCTCCCCAGGAGATTCAGTCCCACAGACTCCATTTCTGCCCACTCCCCAACTCTACCCAGAAATCCTCCGCTCCTCCCAAAGCTGAATCAGGACTGGGATCTCGCTGTGAATTTTTCGGATTCTGTCACAGTCTTCCGTGGTTGCTTCGGGCTCAGACTCAGCCCTTCCAGGACCCAACTGGGCTTGCTCTGTCCGGCCCACGCCACCACGGAGTTCGGTGAGTCTCGAGGAGAACTTCTCCCCCTCTCGCCTCCCCGCGCCCCCCCCCCAGCACCCCGACACCCCAGTCCCTTCCTGCCCTCGACTCTACAGCGGCCTGGGCCTGAGCAGCACACGAACGGTGGAGGGGACGGAGACTGTGTCTCGGGGAGCGCACCCCTTCTCCCACCGACCCAGCATCTCGGCGGCCTCGGCCTCCTTCCTCCCCCACCCCCAGCATCCGGTGCGCCTCCGCCCCGAAGCACAGGCCGGGCACCCGGGCCCGAGTCTCACCTGCGGCGGTCTCACCAGCAGCGCTCCGGCATCGAGGCGTGCAGCTGCGGCGGGTGGGGGGGCTCCGGCGTCGGGCCCTCCAGTGTGGGCTTCCCGGCCTGGCTCCGCAGCGCGGCGGGGGAGCCCAGGGCGGGCCGGCAGAGGTGGGGCTGGCTCAGGGCGGAAACGGCGGCGACGCGATTACGAAACCCGTCCGGACCGGAGCTGGGCGCACTGCTCCCCGCTGGACTGGTGAGGCATTGCACCGCGCGGGGCAGTGGGAGGGCCTGGCAGCCCCCGACGGCCGCCGCCCCTGCTGCACGGACTGGGGACTTGGAGCCTACGAGGGGGCTTTCTCCTGAGCCGGACCCCGGAGTTGCGCGGTCCGCAGTAGCACGTCCCCTTTGCGCGCCAGGCCTTGCGGGGCAAAACCAATAGAAGCCCCCCTCCGACCCCCCGGAGCCAGCCAAGTTGAGAGATTCGCGGGGGCACCCCCCAACACACACACACACACACACACACACACACACCACCACCACCACCACCACCACCACCACCACCACCACCACCACCCCTCCACCCGCCCAGTTCTCTCGTGCTCTACCCAAAGTGGAACGGGGCTAGGTTTACTCATTGTGAGGGTGCGGAGGCGAGCCGCCAGAGGAGGGTAGGGATTGGAGGAAGGGGTGGAGGGTTTTTCTGATTCTCAAAAATAAAACACTTCGTAACTTGAAATCCTTAAATTGGGGAATAAGGGGACACTCCTTTATTGTTATCTAGAGCTAAGCTTTTTAATCCATAATCCTAAAATTAGGGGACAATTAACTGCTCATTCATTGCACCCCAGTCAGCATGGGGGTGCTGTAAGAGCTCGGGAATAATTGTGCCGACCAATAAGCCTACGGAGATGCTTTAATCCTTTCTCCCTCCCTAAAGTGTTCTGGAACCTATCATTTGAATTAGCCGAGTCAGGCAAGGAGGGGGCGGGGAGTCCTTCCGCCCTTCTGAGGAGGGGCTGCATTGCAGGGGGAGACTGAACAGATAGACTCAGCCACGGAAGAGGGAGAGGGAGTGAGAAGACAAAGCCGTCAAAGCCCCAACAGCTTTCTTTTTCTCCAGCCCAGAGCAGACGCCGGAGCCCCCCCGAGGTACTCCTTCCATCTTTGGAACACACTAGTAATTCACTGATAACAGGTAAATTAATTGAGGGAATGGGGGCAAGGGGTTGCAAAGATAGAAGAGTAGCTGCTTCTGGTTAGGTTGAAGACCCTAAATAAGGATAAGGTTGGGACAACTCAAGAGGAGAGAAGGGGGCGCTATGAACAATGAATGGTTTTTTGGTCCCCTTGTTATATCTCTTTGCTAAGATCTCCATCCTTGCCTTCTAATCCACAGACATTAATTTCTAACAATATACATGTAGCTATCATTTCTCAGCATTTATTTCAAGTATCTATTTTCCTATAATCTGTCTTATGTATTTTATTATCCTCGGTTGTTATCTGTATCTTTTTCAAGCTATAATTTTTTGATTAATGTTTAACGTTTTTTGTGTTTTTTGATGAATCCCTAGTCTTCTGTTTTGTTTTGCTCTAACCTGTACTTCCCCATATTTACTTTTTTTTTTCCCCATCGTGTTCCATTGTGTGTCTACCTTCACCCCAAACTGATTTGTCTCCATAGGAGGGAATTTGCGAGAAGGGATGAGATAATACTGAAAGTAATCCCCACCTCTCTTTTAACAGTCTCCCGCTCCCTGTAACAAACCTTTGCTCCAAAGAAAGAGGCAGCTTGAAGTAGGAAGGTGGGGGCCTTTGTGTTGTGTTGGAGAATTGCCTGATCCCATTTTGAAAACAGTACATCCCACAAAAGGTGCATATGGTCCCAGATTCTGGAAAGGATTATTTGCAGCTCATTGGGAGTAGATGAGGGAAGGACATGACCAACAGGAAAATCCAAGACCAGAATGAGGCAAATATAATGAGATGCCAGAGAGCTTCCATCCCCTCCAACCACCATCCCTTGTCCTCCTCCCTACCCCCCCTTAAGGTGGCAGCATGACACAGCAAGGCCCTGTTGGGCAGGCCTTGGATTCCCACAGAGGGTCTAGACAAAGGGTATTTGGGTGTGTCTGTGTGGCTCAGAGTGTGTCTTTTTATACTATACATTTGCTAATCATGTATCTCTAAGAATAGATGGTGATATTTAGAAATCACCTTTGCCTAAAATATCTGGCTAATTTAAAATGAAGGACAGTTAGACGTATTTATTGAGTGTATATTGTGGTCCAAGCCCTTTAAGGGATGTAAAGAAAGATGAGGTATGTATGGGTGGAGAACATTTGGGGAGGGGAAGAGAAAGCTTACTGGAAAGGGACCTCTTGCAAAATTTGGAAATTAAATCCATACTATATTAAATACCAAAAGTTCATTACTAATAAATGTAATGTAATGTAGATGGTGCTTTGTTTAAATTTTCTGTGTAGTCAGTGTTCTTGACTTGATTTTAAATGCCATACATGCTTGTGTGAGTGTCTTTCTAGAATGCATTTGTACCCTCTGTACAGTCTCTGAGTCAAGGCATAGCCAGAGATTTTAGGTCTTGTGACTTAATGCTTCATAGAATTTCCTTTAGCATTTTTAATTTGCAAGATACACTCTGCCAGACATTCAGGGATTGTTCGGACACTTTTTATATATACTCTGTTTTAAGAAAAGGAGTTAGTTTGTCAAAGAGCTTTTTCCCTGTCTCAGATTCTAGCTTGCTCTCTACTGCCTTTTTTGCATTTTCATCATTCAGATCAGAGTCACAGGGAACATTCGACACCTAATCCACTAAATATCTGTTTTTCAGGAACCAAAACAATTCTTGCAAGTTTTGACAATATTGGTATAGGATTATATAAAACTGTGGGTAACTATCTATTCACAGTACAGCAAAAAAAGACCAGATTGGGAATGAGACCTGGGTCCAACTGCCTAGAAGGCTTCAGAAGTCACTAGATGATTTCTCACATTCTTTCTTTCTTTCTAAATATACACTATGTTATAGCACAGAATATATTTATTTTATTTATTCCTTTTTGAAAGTAATCTCTACATCCAACATGGGGCTCAAACTCATAACCCCAAGATCAAGAGTCACACAGTTCAACGACTGAGCCAGCCAGGCACTCCTAACACGTTTCCTAGTTTTAAAATTGTATGTTCTTTCCCACCTCCATGATTCTATTTTTTTTTTTTTTTTTTTTACATTTTTTTTTTTTTTTTAAAGATTTATTTATTTATTTATTTGACAGAGAGAAATCACAAGTAGGCAGAGAGGCAGGCAGAGAGAGAGAGAGGAGGAAGCAGGCTCCCTGCTGAGCAGAGAGCCCGATGCGGGACTCGATCCCAGGACCCTGAGATCATGACCCGAGCCGAAGGCAGCGGCTTAACCACTGAGCCACCCAGGCGCCCCATGATTCTATTTTTTAAAGAATGTACATGCGGGGGCACCTGGGTGGCTCAGTGGGTTAAAGCCTCTGCCTTTGGCTCAGGTCATGATCCCAGGGTCTTGCTCAGCAGGGAGCCTGCTTCTCTTCAGGCCTCTCTGCCTGCTTGCGATCTCTGTCCAATAAATAAATAAAATCTTTAAAAAAAAAAAAGAAAAAGAATGTACATGTACCCAGCATTTATACTGAGCTTGCTCTGGAGGGGACTGGTAAGGGAGGGGATATTAAAAAAAAGCCAGCAAGGTAGGCAAATAACTGGTAATCTTGGGGAGGGGGGAAGAAAGGAAGGAACGAAAGAAAGGAGGGAGGGAAGAAGGAAGGAAAGAAAGAAAAGAAAAAGGAAAAGAAAAGAAATCAGAAAAAACAAGGGGAAAAAAATCCCTGTGGTCAGTCTGTAGTCAGTAACACTGACGATTCCTGAGGTTTGCATCTTGGAATCTCCGTAGTCCCAGACTGAAGCCTGGAGTTGGTAGGCTGAGAGATACAACCATTTTTTGTAGCTCCCTTTCTGTACATGTCTCTGCAAATTACTGTGGAGATGATCAGAGCTGAATAGCATAGGATGATGACCTCACCTTTCTAACATGCTTCCCCACCCTGTTCCAGTCCCCACATAACCCTCCTTCTAAGCAGCTTCTCTGCTGAGTAATGCTCAGTTCCCAGGGTTTATTTTGGAGCCTAAACGTCAGAAGAGAAAGAGCAATTGACAATTGACTTTTAACATTAAAAACATCCTAGTCTGCCTACTCTCCAGTCCTGAAGCCCCTATAATCACACATAACCATGCTCTAGATTAAGGCTTTCTTTTTTGGCCCTAGTTGAGATGGTTCACATTATCTGGGGTTATAGAATTTCTGTAGTATAGTGGTTATCATGTTCACCTAACATTTTATGGAGGCAGTTGGGAACCTATTTAAGGCCACTATTTTTGAGCCTCAAGGTCTGGTAGGAGCCAATGGAGTGCGTTGGGAGGAAGGCCTTTTCAAACGGGGGTTCTATTTTTGGAGGCAATGGAATGTTCTTTCTATTTCTTTGGGAACATTTCAGCTAAGGCTTTGGCCCTTTCCCTTGTAACCAGTAACCAGCAGGGGGAAGGAGATATAATAGTCATATAACATCAGGGTGTGGGTGGAATGAGCAGAAAAGGTGATAGGAGCACTCCTTAAAACACGGAAAAGTATCTAATTCTGAAGAGGGACTTTTCTCCTTCCAATCTAAGCTCTTACTCTCCTCACCTGAGATTTCCAATCCATTTGCTCTCAGGTATAATCTAGCATTGGGATCAGAGAAAAAAAGGTCTTGTTAGAGCATGGGAAAATTCTTTTAGTACCTGGGTTTTGTTTTGAAGGAGAGGTAGGCTAGAGAGAAATAGAGACTATTAGGGCTTATCTGTGGGCTAATAGGTGGGGGGTGGCAAGGTATGGATTGTATAAAATGGAGAAAATTAATCAGCAGCCTTGAATGTCTTATTGTGTGCAAAGCCCAGCACTTGTGAAGAAGGTGTAAAGTCGACTGGTTTTTACGTTTAGGGAAACTCTGTTTCTTGAAGGAGAGAGACTATCCCTATTCAAGACACATAACAGTGATCTGTAGCCCCCAAACTGGTAATAGGTAAAACTATACAGGGTGTTGGTGGAGATGCTGGAAGATACAGAATAGAGAGAGCTGAGTAAGTTTAAGGATGTTCTCCTGGAAAAGTTGAGTTTATAGCAGGGTTTAGAAGGCAGGGAGGAAAACAGAAAGCAGAAATATCATGGAAGCCCTTTTTAGAGGTACCTATTAAGCCAAAATCAGGAAAAAGTCAAGGATTTACTAATATAAGGATTTGGGGGAAAGATTCCTCTAAGGACTTGAATTCCTAGGGAATTCTAGGGACTCTTCCAGTAGTCTTGAAACTTGGGTACTTATTTTAAGACGGAGAGTAGAGGAGCTTCTAGGTTGGTGAAAACATGTGGAGACGTGGGAGAGCAGTGCACCTGGGGAGGGCATGGAAGCTCTGCACCCTTTCCCTATACCCCTGGCCTTGTGCATCTCTTCCATCTGCTGTTCTTGGTTATAGTCTTTTATAATAAATTGGGAATCTAGTAAATTAAAACAACAACAACAAAAAAATGGGAGAATAGAGTAAAAAAGCAGAGAGTAGAGAAAGTTAAGCAAGACAGGAATGAGCATAACTAGTAGAGAATGTGCTACTGCTAGGAAGATTGGGACCAGATTCTAGAAGGCCTTGAGAACCAGACCCAAATTGACTTGAAGAAGTAGGCAGTCTGGGACGCCTGGGTGGCTCAGTTGGTTAAGCAGCTGCCTTCAGCTCAGGTCATGATCCCAGCGTCCTGGGATCGAGTCCCACATCGGGCTCCTTGCTCCGCAGGGAGCCTGCTTCTCCCTCTGACTCTGCCTTCCACTCTGTCTGCCTGTGCTCGCTCTCTCTCTCTGACAAATAAATAAATAAATAAATAATCTTAAAAAAAAAAAAAAAGAAGTAGGCAGTGAAGCAAGTCATTCCAAGATGGGGAGAAGTTAGGAAATGGTAGAAAATGGTAATAAAGGTAGGGGGTCCCAAAGCTTGTTCTAGGGAACTTGGATCATGTACAGAGGGAATTAGGATGTGAAGTTTTTAATAAGGAAAGGCCATGGAACATGAAGAGGTTGCTGTAGCATGAACACTAACAAGTGGTTTCTTTCTAGGAAGTTATGAGGGATCCTGTGAGTAGCCAGTACAGCTCCTTTCTTTTCTGGAGGATGCCCATTCCAGAACTGGATCTGTCGGAGCTGGAAGGCCTGGGTCTGTCAGATACATCCATCTACAAGATCAAAGACGGCAGCGCTGGCAAAATGACCGGGCAAGCAACTGGAGAACAGGAGAAAAACTCCGAAGGCGATTCCCTCCTTGAATACAGCACCTTCAACTTCTGGAGAGCTCCCATTGCTAGCATCCACTCCTTTGATTTGGACTTGCTTTAAGCCCAAGACTTCTCTTTCCCACCACCTGCTGTCACTGTCTTCCCTTTCAAGCCCCTTCCTTTCTACCCTTTTCTCCTATTAATCTTGCTCTCTCCCCTCTATTGTGTTGAGGTGGTGCTGATTAATCTGCCAGAGTTGTGTTGTATTTATTTATTTAATTAATTATTTATCTATTTATTTATCTATCTCTCTATTTTATCAGTTTCTCTCAAAAGCCCTTAAGCCACAAAGAAAAGGGTTTGAGCAATGGAGTATTGTATCACAGGGATTCCTCCTCCCTCCACCAGGGCCCCAACTAATTCCAGAAAACAAGCCTTGTTCTAGGGAACCAGAGAGGGCACCAGAGAGTAGTACAATGGTACAAAATGGAGGGTGGATTTTTTTTACTTCATTTTAATCAGCTTTAGAGATTGCTTAAACCTAATTTCCTGCTCCAGATCAGTAAACATAAATCTTTCTTCCACCGTTGTTGAAAACCTTAGAAGTTTTCATTTGAGATTATCTGCGATAAGACAGTAGGATTTCTAAATGGCTAAGGTGATAAGTCTCTTGCTATTTGATCCTGCTCCTTGTAATATATGTTTTCTCAGAGAAATTGGGGATAGTTAAAAGTATAAAACAAAGGAAGTAATACATCATGGAAAATTAAAATAGGGGAAAGCACTGAATCATTTCAAAAATAACTACATTCTCAAAAGGGTGTTCCTCCTTCAAGCCTACTCACTTTGTAGCTTTGCTCCTAACTGAAAACTCTGAGGAAAATGACTCCAATTTCAATTCTTAAGATGCAATCTTACTGACTACTGTGATAATCTGTAAGGTTTTGATTCGGCTTCTGAAAGGCATAGGGTTTGGCCTTTAGTGTTTTAGTCTTGCCTTGCATCTGCAATGTGTAATACCGATCAGTGGGCCTCAGGCACACTTCTTCAGCTACCTTGAGACCATGAAATAATCACATTTATGACCATACACCTTGTCCCCTCATTCCTTCCAAAATTATTGCTGCTGATTTGTGCTGCCATTTACTCATTTCTTTAATAAAGACATTCAATCCCAGGACTGGATTCTAGTTTTCTCTCACTTCAAAGAAAAGCAGTATAGACCCCCGAAATTAGCCTCTCTTTCCCCTTCCGCTAGGAAGAAAGGGGGCAACCAACCACTTTTCTACTTGCACACTGGCTACCAACATACTGAGGTGGTAAGTCTAGTTGCCTAAGAAACCAATTCACCCAAATGTGTTATCCGTCTCATCTCATTAACAAATAATAAAAAAAAAAAACCTACTATTTGAACTTTTACAGAGGATGTAAACAGGAATGAAACAAGATTTTGACTCTCAAAAAGGGAAGCCGTAAATATCAAAATGGATCTTAGATGGGGAGTATACCGTAAATACTTGAAAGATGACACTAGCAAGTTAAAAAAAAAAAAAAAAACACGAAAATCTTGGGCTTTGAAAGGCCCACCATAGAACACAAAAGCCAAAATTTAATACAGAGTGGAGCCGTGACGTGTCCTTTCCTATGTTCACTTATTTTTGAAGGGCTTCTTTCCTGATTTCTCGCAGCCCTTAGGTAGTGACCATGGGTGGGGTGAAGAGAATCGTTTGGTATGTAAAATCTAAGTGGACCTGCAAACTCAAACGGTATCCCCTTCCAAGCCTCTAAAAAGAAATGAATCTATTATCTGGTCCACTGCTCTGAGGAGACAGATTAGTTCGGGGCTCCCTATATTCATGCTGTAAATTTGGAAATAGGACCGTCAGGGTACTAGCGTTCAATTCGCGCGCAAAGCCGGGGACGTCCCAGGTGCTTCACCTGAGGCTGAAACAGGGAAACAAGGTTTTCCCGTCAACCTTAGGGCCCCCCCAGTCAGGGTACCAAAAAAGCTCGGGACCCACACTGGCCCCGAACCATCATCGACACGTCCCCCGGTTCTTGGCGCCAAAAGGAACCATCAGGTCCGTCCCCTACCGGAACTATACGACACGTAAGACACGTAATCAACAATCCTCCGCCTCGTTAAATAGTCCCGCCTGGGTTATCTCGGATACACCCTTTTCCACCTCAGAAACCCTTCGATGGATAGACTATGATCCTCGAGTTGCATTGCTCTTCGGTTCGAATGTAAATTTGGCTTTTCTGATCATTTTCTCTTCATAGATCCCTCCGCCAAAGATTGTATTCGCTTAGAATTCACTTCCGGGTCCGCCATTTTGTTGCCTCCATTTCTCCACGAGGGGGGGTTAAAGGCCCCCAAAATATGCATATATGAAAAGGCCAAAAAGTAACCGTCAGTGACAGGGAGTGTTAACTAGAGAAAGAAACGGGACCAAACTGGCGGGCTCGGTGAAAGCGCGGCCGGCAGCGTCCCGGACGAGGAGGTGAGGGGGAAGAAGACGACGTCTGGACTCTGGGGGGCCTCGGGGCTGGAATGGAGACTGCTGTGAGAAGTTGCAACTATTCCCAGCCCAGCCCCAGACTTCTGGGTGCAGACAGAGCGGCGCCCCTCACGGGAGCGGGGGCAGCTCGGGGAGGGGGGGATGAAGAGGAAGGGGATGTTGCTGGGAGGAAGGGGAGGGGACTGGGAGGTGAAGAAGGGGGTGGGTGTAAGACCTGGGACTGGGGAGCTGGACCCAGGGAAGCGAAGGCCATGAAGGTGACCGCCAGGGGGCAGCCCGGAGTCCGGGCTTGGGGCTGCGGCCTTGGCTCTTTGCCGCCGTTGACTCTTCCAGAAAGACAACGTTGCTGTTTGGAACTGGAAGATTTGTAATGAAGGAAAAAACGGGGACTCTCAATTCTCTGACCTCAGTAGTAGCCTAAAGATTTTGAGTGAGCTCGGTAATCGGAGCAAGAGTAGTACGGGCTCCGCCCCCAGTTGATGCACAGTTGTTTGTACAGCTGGCGGCCGGTGGAGATGTATGCAATAGAAACATGGTGGTGGGGGGGGGAGTCGTCAGAACATGGACTCTTCAATTCCATTTCTCCTTCTCGTTAGGTTTCACCTGTCCTCACAGATTTCCTCGAGCCAGCAGAGATTATCCCATTCTTTTTTTTTTTTTTTTAAAGATTTTATTTATTTATTTGACAGAGAGAGATCACAAGCAGGCAGAGAGAGAGAGGGGGAAGCAGGCTCCCTGCTGAGCAGAGAGCCCGATGCGGGCCTTGATCCTAGGACCCTGAGATCATGACCTGAGCTGAAGGCAGCGGCTTAACCCACTGAGCCACCCAGGCGCCCAAGATTATCCCATTCTTTTCTCTCTTCCCAAAAGTACTTCTTTCTCTTAAACATATGTAGAAAAAGACATTCTGTGGCTTACCCCCAGCAATTTTAACATTTTTGGCTGTCGGGAGCACATCTTCATCGTGCCATTTGACCCACCCATTCCAGTTGACATGCTCTTAAGCATCTATTTTCACACACGCTTTGAAACTGTGAAACAGAACTGCCCCACCCAAATTCTCTGTAATTACTCTGTGATAATAGAGTACTTTGTTGTCGAGAGCTCAAGCACTTCATTAGTTATTAAGACACAGTTATTCAGAGTTCTAGTATGTTTGTTTGGGAAGGGGAGTGGGTGCTTTGTTACTTTATTAATCTCCAAAATCCTAAGAGACAAGTTGAATCAGATTTTGTCTTTTCACCTTATGTATAGGGAAAGTAGAGGTACATCCAGTAAGGGAGAATGTTTTCCCCGTGTTTTTAATAATCAATAATTAAGGTGCCTAGACTGTCCTTCATCTCTTTTCTGGTGTATATTGTCAGTGTTTAGGTAGGCTATGGGAGAATGGCACATAATACCCCCTCCCCCAAATGCTGTTATTTTAAAAATACATTTTGCTTTTACTTTGGAGAGATGCTTCAGGTAAACTCAAAAGAGGGTAGAGGAGAAAAGAGCCTTGAACACAATTCTAGGAGACCTCTTTTATATCAGTTGATAAATACAACACCCTGCTTCTTTTCTTTTCTTTTCTTTTCTTTTCCTTTCTTTTTCTTTCTTTCTTTCCTTCTTTCTTTCTTTCTTTCTTTTTTTAAGATTTTATTTATTTGACAGAGAGAGAGAGATCACAAGTAGGCAGAGAGGCAGGCAGAGAGAGAGGAGGGGAGGAAGCAGGCTCCCTGCGAGCCCAATGCGATGCAGGGCTTGATCCCAGGACCCTGGGATCATGACCTGAGCCCAAGGCAGAGGATTTAACCCGATGAGCCACCCAGGCGCCCCTCACCCTGCTTATTTTCTAATCCCAGAGTTTAACTGTATCTTTGTATAGTAAGAAATAAGACTTTTCATGGCCTATTTAAAGAATGGGGTTACAAATCTGGGTCAGCTGCCATTTAATGATACTGATACATGGGCTCACAAATATGGTTAAAAGTGGGGGCGCCTGGATGGTTTAGTGGGTTGAGCATCAGACCCTTGATTTTGTCTCAGGTCATGATCTTGGGGTCATGGGATCAAGCACAGTGTCAGGCTCCACACTCAGTGCCGAGTGTATCTGTCCCTCTTCCTCTGCCCCAGCCCACACTTGCTGTCTCTCTCTCTCTCTCTCTCAAATAAATAGAATCTTTAAAAAAAAAAAAAAAAAAAAAAAAAGATAAGTGGGATTCCTGGGTGGCTCAGTTGGTTAAACATCTGACTCTTGATTTTGGCTTAAGTCATGATCTCCGGGTTGTGCAATTGACCCAGCCTCAATCTCTGTACTGAGCACAAAGCACAAAGCCTGATTAAGATTCTTCCGCTCAAAAAAAAAAAAAAAAAAAAATTCTTCCGCTCTCTCAGGACACCTGGGTGGCTCAGTTGGTTAAGCAGCTGCCTTTGGCTCAGGTCATGATTCCAGCATCCTGGGATCCTTGCTCGGCAGGGAGCCTGCTTCTCCCTCTGCCTCTGCCTGCCATTCTGTCTGCCTGTGTTCGCTCTCTCTCCCTCTCTCACTCTGACAAATAAATAAAATCTTTAAAAAAAAAAAAAAAAAAAAAGATTCTTTCTCTCTCTCTCTCTGCACGTCCCCTCCCCTGCTCATGCACTCAAGCTCTCTCTTAAATAAATAAATAAATAAATAGTGATACGATTAATGTATGTTTGAAGGCAGACTATGGTGAGACAAATTGACCTCAGAAATACTTGGGTGACTCAGTCTTAAGTGTCTACCTTTGGCTCAAATCATGATCCCAGAATTCTGGGATTGAGGACCGCATTGGGCTCCCTGCTTGGCGGGAAGCCTGCTTCCCCCACTCCCCCTTTCTGTGTTCCCTCTCTCGCTGTGTCTCTCTCCGTCAAATAAATAAATAAAATATTGTTTTTTCTTAAAGAAGTACCTGGCAAGAGTTCAGGTGCTGAAGACAACAGTTGCAATGGGATAAAATAAACTTATTTAAAGGCTCTGTTTTGGGTGCCTGAGTGGCTCAGTGGGTTAAAGCCTCTGCCTTGGGCTCAGGTCATGATCCCAGGGTCCTGGGATCGATCCCCACATCAGGCTCTCTGCTCCTCGGGGGATCTGCTTCTTCCTCTCTCTCTGCCTACTTGTGATCTCTGTCTGTCAAATAAATAAATAAAATCTTTAAAATAAATAAACAAAGTCCAAAAAAGTTTAAAAAAAAATAAATGAAGGATCTGTTTTCTGGATATATCAGCTTCCCCAGAATGTGAAGCAAACCAGATTTCTCCTTAAGCAAATACCTCAACCTTCAACTGACTATTTTTTTACCATAGAGAATAGCTGAAATTTCACTATTAGAATACTTCTGCTTTTTGCCAGCATTTCTAAACATTCCTTTGTAGGGAATTCTTCCCCTTTGTGATCAGTTATGTTGAAAGTGTTTGAGACTTGGTGATACAACTTTTATATATAGTGTAATCTGAGAAAATGTGAGGGAGCCATTTATGACTAATAAACCACAAAAAAATTTGCTCTTTTTTTTTTTTTTAAGATTTTATTTATTTATTTGAGAGACAGTAAGAGAGATCATGAGATGGGAGAAGGTCAGAGGGAGAAGCAGGCTCCCCATGGCTAGGAACCTGATGTGGGACTCAATCCCGGGACTCCAGGATCATGACCTGAGCCGAAGGCAGTCACTCAACCAACTGCCAGGCACCCTTTGCTCTTGTTTTTAACTGTTAGTAAACAAACAAACAAACAAACAAAAACTAGATTGAAATTTTAATTTGATATTTTAAAAGGAAGGCAATCATGGAGAAATGCAAAGTGTCGGTTTTCTGTAATAAGGCTTTACCATCATTTTTTTCTCCAGCATTTTCTTGAGTTGTAAAGCCTGACATAGAGGTTCATACTATTAAAGTCCATCCTCTTCTCTTGAACATACTTATTCAAAGGGTCTGGACTGGAGCCTGACGTGTACTCATTTTGAACAAGCTCTTGGTGTTCTCCCAGACACCCATGTTTGAGGACAATGCTCAGTGATATAGACTGGGAAATTAAATCCCATAGTACCTGAATGATTTGCCTAAGCCAGTGATTCTCAAATTTTGTGGTTTCAGTGTGTGTGTGTGTATCTATCTGTCTATCTATATACACACATTTATATGTATATGTGTATATATATATTATTTTAAGATTTTTTTTTTTTTTACGAGAGAGACAGCAAGAGAGGGAACACAAGCAGGGAGAGTGGGAGAGGGAGAAACAGGCTTTCCACTGAGCTGGGAACCCAGTGCGGGGCTGGATCCCAGGACCCTGGGATCCTGACCTGAGCCAAAGGCAAGTGCCTAATAACTGAGCCACCCAGGTGCCCCAGGACTCATTTATATTTCTAAAAATTATTGAGGATTCCAATGTGTTATATCTGTTGGGATTTACTGTTTTAGAAATTAATTTTTAAATGCTTATTAGTTAAAGTACAATTGTAAATCCTGTACCTGTTAACATAAATAACACATGTTTTTTAAAGATTTTATTTATATATTTGACAGAGAGATCACAAGTAGACAGAGAGGCTGGCAGAGAGGAAGGGGGGCAGGAAGGGCTCCCTGATGAGCAGAAAGCCCAATGTGGGGCTCGGTCCCAGGACCCTGAGACCATGACCTGAGCTGAAGGCAGAGGCTCAACCCACTGAGCCACCCAGGTGCCCCTAAATAACACATTTTTATGAAAAATACATCTTCCAAGTTAAATAATAAGAGGAATAGCATTGTTTATTATTTTTGCAAATCTCCAACTTCTAGCTTAATAGAAAACAGCTGCATTCTCATATTTACTATTTCATTTAATCTGTTGCAATATGTACTTGGAGAAAGAAGGAGTAAGTTAAATGGCTTTTTCAGGTAATTATGGGTGTTCTTTGGTGCTACACAAACACTGGACAAAGTGGCAGTTTATTTATTTATTTATTTGACAGAGAGAGAGACATAGTGAGAGAGGAAATACAAGCAGGGGGAGTGGGAGAAGGAGAAGCAGGCTTCCCATGGAGCAAGGAGCCCGGTGCGGGGCTTAATCCCAGAACCCTGGGATCACTACCTAAACTGAAGGCAGACACTTAACGACTGAGCCACCCAAGCGCCCCAAAGTGGCAGTTTGTTTGTTTGCTTGCTTCTTTCTTACTTACTTTTTTAAGATTTTATTTATGTAGGGACGCCTGGGTGGCTCAGTTGGTTAAGCAGCTGCCTTCGGCTCAGGTCATGATCCCAGCGTCCTGGGATCCAGTCCCACATGGGGCTCCTTGCTCGGCGGGGAGCCTGCTTCTCCCTCTGCCTCTGCCTGCCATTCTGTCTGCCTGTGCTCGCTCTCTCCCTCTCTCTCTCTCTCTGATAAATAAAATCTTAAAAAAAAAAAAAAAGATTTTATTTATTTATTTGACAGATCACAAGTAGGCAGAGAGACAGGCAGAGAGAGAGGGGAAAGCAGGCTCCTTGCTGAGCAGAGAGCCCTCGGGGCTTGACCCAGGACCCTGAGATCATGACCTGAGCTGAAGGCAGACTTAACTCACTGAGCCACCCAGGCGCCCCAAAAGTGGCAATTTCTTAAAAGTTAGTTGCAGTGAGGAATCTGAAACCATATCAATGAAATTATTACACTCTGTTACCTTAAAACACCCTGATCTTTCACTTCATTTGTACTTACACATGATTTTATAACATGCATTGGTCATTTGAAAAATATTGGTTAAGCAAATTATGCAGGTGATCCAAATGTTGATGCATTTTATTATACAATATTTAAAAATCATATTCATTAGTATTACCACTAATTTCATCAGAAAAGTCTGTAGTAAGCTGTCAAGTCATAGTGGTAGATTTAAGTTTCCCAAAATTCTACTTTTGCTTGAAAATTCAAATTATAAAAATTAAAATTAATAATTGTTAGTAAACACTGTCAGTTGTTTTCCTTGAAATGGCAGCTCACTCTGTTCATTTTTTTTATAAGTATCTGCCATATCCGAGTCTGCATAGCCTCGGTGTTTGTTCATCATTCTTTCATGTGCCGTAACATTTCTAATCACAGTTGTTTCAAAGGGATGAAATGCTGTTTTATTGCTTCCTTAAGCTAGAGAGGTGGTAATGTGTTGCACAGATTTCCAAAGTATTTTTCTGAATATTGAACATTAAAGACCTATTTAGGGCCTGAAACTTTGCCAAGTATCTGATTGTGTTAGGTGAGGTAGAAAGGAAACGCCTTACTGGATAGTCAGCTTGAGAAGTGTCTTGCATATGTTTAAGTACAAGAGGTCTTCTAAAAACATTTACAGACAGCTTTCCTTATGTTTGAGTTACAGCTTCCCGAAAACATTTGTTCCTATGCATAAAGATGTCTTTGGTGGATTTGGGGAAGAGGTTGCTAGAAGCAGCAAGAAAAGGCCAAGATGATGAAGTGAGAACATTGATGGCAAATGGCGCCCCATTCACCACAGACTGGGTAAGTTCTTTTAACTATTCCCAATGTGCACTGTTATCAATTTCTTCCTTTTTTTTTCCCAAAGATTTTATTTATTTATTTTATTTTTTTAAAGATTTTATTTATTTGACAGACAGAGATCACAAGTAGGCAGAGAGGCAGGCAGAGAGCGAGGAGGAAGCAGGCTCCCTGCTGAGCAGAGAGCCCGATGCGGGGCTCGATCCCAGGACCCTGGGATCATGACCTGAGCCAAAGGCAGAGGCTTTAACCCACTGAGCCACCCAGGCGCCCCCAAAGATTTTATTTTTAAGTAATCTCTACACCCAGTGTGGGGCTTGAACTTACAACCCTGAGATCAAGAGTTGCACACTCTACTGACTAAACCAGCCAGGCATCCCTCCAACCTTTTCCTTAAAGGCTAAACAGACTTTATTGATTTTTCTTCATTCCCTTTCTGCCTCACTCTCCCTATAAGAGTTTTATTTTCTTTGTTTCATCTAAATATGTAGTCGTCTTCTAGTTTCCTAAATTGCAGGCGTCTCCTGTGGATATATAGGTAGTAATTGTAAGGTATTACAAACTTGTGATTTTCTATAATGCTTTTTAGAGTATTTTCTGAAGGTTTAATTCTCCCTGGAATGTACTTAGGTTCTAGGTTTCTGTAATTAGCTAGAAATTAAACAAAGTCAGTATAATAAGAGTGCATTTCTAAACTAAATGAATTACGTGTTTCATTTTCTCTAAAGTGTCCTGGTTAATCAGAAATAGTCTAGGCATTTTGTTTCCTTTTTACCACTGCTAAAAAAACATTAAGAGGAAGGTATAATTTCACGAGCCCAGGCAGCCATCTTGAAGAGATAGATTTTAAAAGGGTTGCCTAATTTAATTATTTTTATTTTTTTAAGTCATCTCTGCACCACAGACTGGTAAACTCTTTTAATTATTCCTAATGGGGGCGCCTGGGTGGCTCAGTGGGTTAAGCCACTGCCTTCAGCTCAGGTCATGATCTCAGGGTCCTGGGATCGAGTCCCGCATCGGGCCCTCTGCTCAGCAGGGAGCCTGCTTCCCTCTCTCTCTCTCTCTGGCTGCCTCTCCATCTACTTGTGATTTCTCTCTGTCAAATTAATAAATAAAAAATCTTAAAAAATTAAAAAAAAAATATTTAATTATTCCTAATGCGTGCCTTACCATTTTTTTCCTTTTTTTTTCAAAGATTTTATTTTTAAATTTTATTATTATTATTTTTAAAGATATTATTTATTTATTTGACAGAGAGAGAGAGAGAGAGATCACAAGCAGGCAGAGAGGCAGGCAGAGAGGGGGTAGGGAAAGCAAGCTCCCCTAGAAGAGAGCCCGATGTGGGGCTCTGGGACTCGATCCTAGACCTGGGCTGAAGGCAGAGGCTTAACCCACTGAGCCACCCAGGTGCCCCTCAAAGACTTTATTTTTAAGTAATCTCTACACCCATTGTGGGGCTCAGATTCACAACCCTGAGATCAAGAGTCATGTGCTCTACTGACTGAGCCAATCAGTTAGCATTGCCTAATTTTAACAATTCAATGAGCTGGTATCCTCTATCCTGGGGTGATTAATTCATAACTTTAGAGGCCAGCAGGTACTTAGCACTTCACAAAAAGGAAGAAAAGGAAACCTATGAGATTAGCATTTCTATTAATAGACCTGAAAAGTGCAATGTGAATTAAAGTCAGTCAGACAGAGAGGCTGAACATATATGGAATGCAAAAAATAAACAGCATAGGCTTAAAATAAAGGACCTAACACAAAGAAAGGAATAAATCTCTGGGTAAGTGGCCAAAGATAGAGAATTCTTACAGATTTACTTTGAGACAATCCAGGCTTCTTATTGCTATTGACACGCCATTGCTAAAATTTTATTGCCTCTTCATCTCTCCAGTCTTTTTGCTTTGCTTTACTGTGTCAACAGACTTCTGTTCAGTCAGTTAAATTTGCACACCAAATCTCAGTGACGTTCTAGTCTCTGCCGTTTTCCTAAGAATTGTTTTGAACCCACCTACCCCTTTCCACTACTCAATGCAGAATATTCTTGTTTATCCATTTTTTTTAACCTTCTTCTAAGCTTTGCTTTAACATCATGTCCTTTAGAGAATCTTTCCTGATATATATGGAATCTTTCCATCTGACTTAAATCCATTATACTTAGCACTCATGTAATTGGTGGTATATTTATTTGCCTTAATTAATATTCTTTATGCCTGTTGCACAACCAGATTGTCACTCCAAGGACAAGAACCATAGACTGTACCTCTTGTTCATTTGTGTCCCTCCGGCAATGATTTAGGACTCTGCACACAGTTGATATTCAATGAGTATTATTTTCCCGCAGCTTGGAACATCACCCCTCCACCTTGCAGCCCAGTATGGTCATTATTCCACAGCAGAAGTGCTCCTTCGAGCAGGCGTTAGCAGGGATGCCCGGACCAAAGTGGACAGGACCCCTTTGCACATGGCTGCAGCTGATGGACATGCACACATCGTGGAACTGCTTGTTAGGGTAATAGTGGCAGATCTGTATTGTAAAAAAGACACTCACCTCCCTGTTTTCTTACTTAAACGGGTGGTAGGAAACTAGGCTGGGAAAGATTAAGTTTAGGACAGTTCATAGCATAGATTTGTGTATCTTTTAAGAGACATCATGGCTATAAGGATTTTGTTTTCTAATCTTTTACCAGCTAAGCAGACTTTATTGATTTTTCTTCATTCTCTTTCTGCAGGTGTTTTCTGTACTTAAGCCTATTTTTGTAGGCTCTCAGCTCTCTGTTAATAAATGCAGCAAAAATCTGTTCTTTTCCCCTTCCTTTCCCATCTGTTGTAATTTCCCAATTGTCCTTAAAAGACCCACTCATTGAAGATATTATGTCTGTCATCATTCAGGAGAATTTGAAGAATGTTTTTCCATTTGATATTTCTATGTGATCTAAATTTGAATATGTGTAATCTCCATTGAAATTCTTTTTATTTGGCTGATGGGATCTTGCACCTGTGCTACTATAACCAGTGTCTCTTTGAAAAAAATTACATCTCTGTGATAGAATGGTGCAGATGTGAATGCCAAGGACATGCTGAAGATGACAGCTTTACATTGGGCTACAGAACACCACCATCGAGATGTTGTAGAGCTACTTATCAAATATGGAGCTGATGTCCATGCTTTCAGCAAGTTTGATAAATCTGCCTTTGACATAGCCCTGGAGAAAAAGAATGCTGAAATTCTGCTCATCCTTCAGGTCTGTTTCGTTTTATACCCCCAGAATACATTTCAATTGAAGTTGAGAAATTTTTTTTTTATAGGATCTGAATCAAAATTAAATTTGCTCCGTTTATCAAGGTAGAACTTCTAAACTTCTGATATGTCTCAATCTTGTGACTCAGTGTCATTGGTATCTTTAAAAAAAAAAATAGCATTCTAGGGTGCCTGGGTGGCTCAATCAGGTAAGCATTTGCCTTGGGCTCAGGTCATGATCCCAGGGTGCTGGGATCAAGTCCCACATTGGGCTCCTTGCTCAGCTGGGAGCCTGCTGCTCCCTCTGCCTGCCACTCCCCCTGTTTGTACTCTCTCTCTCTGTCAAATAAATAAATTATTTTTTTTAAAAAAGCACTCCAGGGGTGCCTGGGTGGCTCAGATGATTGGCATTTTCCTTGGGCTCAGGTCATGATCCCAGGGTCTTTGAAGAGCCTGCTTTCTCCTTCTCCTTCTGCTGTTCCCCCTGCTTATGCGCACGCTCTCTCTGTGTCGAATAAATAAATAAAATATTTTTTTTAAAAAACCAAAAAACAGTAACCAGTACATGGATAATCTGTTTCAACTGAGGCTCTTAATCAAAGGGATAATTATATGTAAAAAATGGGTATCCATTTCTGCTGCATTTTCAGGAGTTTGTTTGTTTATTCCTTTTTTTCTGACTGATGGTTCTCCATAGACCAGTTGTCCTCTTTAGCTTTCAATTTCCTTAATTAGAGCTCTTTTGTAATTGGACTTCATAAGTAGATATCATGTTTGTAGAAAACTGCTTCTGAAAGTCAGAAAATAAAAATAAGTATCTTTACACCTAAATTGTACAGAGAGCCCTGGAAGCAAAATACAGCATATGGAACTAGACTTTAAAATCTGGCACTCATTTATTTGCTTGTTATATATTCTCTTAGGAATTTCTTCAATGGCAAAATGGAACAAGTAGTTGGACAAAACTCTGGAGAATATTGTTCTCTGCAGATTTGCTGCAGGGATCTTTGGCTAGCACATTGACCTGTATATAATTGATAGAATGTTCATGCTGGAAATTACTTCTTAGGCTCCCCCCCTCCATTTTCCAAATAAGAAAAAAACAAGTTCCAGACAGGTTAAGTGAATTGTCTAGAAGTTTTTGCAAATGATACACTTTTTTGGAAATGATAATACTTTTTTTCTTTAAATTAGAAATAAACTTGGGAAAGCAACCTAACATCTCTGTCGCCCTGATCTGGAAAACAAACAATCAAACAAAACAAAAAAGAAAATCAGTAGTCTTTTTTCTTTTTTTTTTAAGATTTTTAATTTATGTATTTGACAGAGAGATCACAAGTAGGCAGAGAGGCAGGCAGAGAGAGGGGAAAGCAGGCTTCCCGCTGAGCAGAGAGTCCAATGTGGGGTTAGATCCCAGGACCCTGAGACCATGACCTGAGCAGAGGCTTAACCCACTGAGCCACCCAGGCGCCCTAGAAAAACAGTAGTCTTAATGAGAACTCTGAGCATCCTGGGACATTGTGTTCCACCACTAGTTCTGCTCAACAGAGCATTGGGGTGGGAGTTGCTGTTCAGTAACTGTATAACTAAGGCTAACAAGTTCTGACTTTGAAATATCCTGCCTTGTTTGGTAGGAAGCGATGCAGAATCAGGTGAATGCTAATCCCGAGAGAGCCAACCCCGTGACTGTGGCTGCCCCATTCATCTTCACATCTGGAGAAGTTGTCAACCTCGCTAGCCTTGTTTCTTCAACCAACACCAAAACAACCTCAGGTAATAATCTGATAACGTGGCATTTATTTTAGACTTAAAATGAACAGAACCCCAGTTTTTCCTATGAGATGAATTGATACTCTATCTGATACCTACTCGTTTATTAAAATATTCCCCAAATAGAAGATTTATAATAGATTTTAAAGCCAATGTATTTATTCTTCCTGGGGGAAGAGGAGATCATACACAGGGATTACACATCAGTGCTTACTGTATTAAAAGTAAAATATTCTACAGATTGATCTGTGGAAGGGTTATATATGACTGCAAAATGAAAACACAAGGGTGCTTCAGTATGGTTACCACTAAAGAAAATAGTTAAATACTCATAATCTAAAACAGTGACAAATAAACCAGAATAAATGTAAATGGATATTGGAGTGCCGATATAAAAGAGATACATGTGATCTTTTGAATAAAGTATAAGAGCTTTGATTTATTCTTGGAAACATAAGTAAACAACAAAATGGCAAAGAAAAGCTCATTTTGAGACTTGTATGTTTTTAACAAAAACATCTATCTAAAAAGGAGCAAACTGAGCTATTTTCAACATTTCTTTACAAATATTTGTTTTAGGGGCACCTGGGTGGTTCAGTGGGTTAAGTCTCTGGCTCAGGTCATAATCTCAGGGTCCTGGGATTGAGCCCTATGGTGGGCTCCCTGCTCAGCGGGGTGCCTGCTTTCCCCTCTCTCTCTGCCTGCCTCTCTGCCTACTTGTGATCTCTCTCCCTGTCAAATAAATAAAATCTTTTAAAAAAACACAAATATTTGTTTTACAATGAGGGAGTTTGTGTCCTAATTTACATCAATTTTCTTACTGACTCGGTTTCTTTTTCTGTTTCTGACTTTCACTTAAAAATAAGACACTGTATTCTAGTTAAGTTTGTATAATATCCGGGATGCCTGGGTGGCTCAGTTGGTTAAGCGTTGCCTTCAGCTCAGGTCATGATCCTGGGTTTCTGGGATCAAGTCCCGCATCGGGCTTTGCTCAGCAGGGGGCCTGCTTCTCCCTCTCCTCCTGCCCCTGCTCATGTGTGTGCTCGTACTCTCTCTCTCTCTGTCAAATAAATAAACAAAATCTTAAAAAAAAAAAAAAGGTTTGTGCAATATCAAAGAAAGATCTTGAATGAGGTGTTATAATTGAGGGGCAGTGTGGTTAAATAGAAAGAACATACACAATATACATAGAATTTTACATTCAGAACTGCATTCAAATACTGATTTATTAATTGACTACATGCTTGACCTTGGAAAACTCTTACTTCTCTAAGCCTTCTTTACTTATCTACAAAATTGGGATATAATAATACCTACTTTATGAGGTTATGAAACTTTGTGTTTCCATTTTATAGCAGGACTTCAATAATAGGGTTAAATGTAAATATAACTCCTTAATGAAAGTTCATTCTGTTATGCCCTCAAGGGGGCAGTAGTGACCTTCATTTTTATAAGCCATCAACTATCATTTAAAAATCACTGTGCTTTGCTTTCAGCTTGATAATTCAAAAAAATTAGGTTAAATATACATATACATGTAATCAGAACATTCACAGACTTTTGGATTTCTTGTAATACATGCCACAGTGATTAGAACAAGTACCTTTAGGATCCAAAATTCTTTAGAAGCCAGTATAGTTATATGTTCATAAACATGTAAAAGGAGCTAGAGTTGGTCATGTAACTATTGAAATTCTTCAGACCAGATCTGAAATGATAAGCAAAGCTGAAGATATTTAGGATATAGCTTCGTAGCCTTGGTTCCCATGGGCCTATATCATATTTGTCATGTTCCTTTTGGCAAACCTTTTGTTTCTCTCTTCTGTATGTTGCCACTATGAATTAAGATTGCTAAACCATCACATAATAGAGCTGATCTCTCCAGTGTTGTCTTACCCATGAAACCATTCTACCTGCCTCTCCCACTTCAGGGGAGATAATTAATGCAGATAAAAGAAAGGAGAAAAGTTATAAGAAAAATTCAGGTTGTATTATTCAACTAGGCTCAAGGATTTTCTTTTCCTGAATGGTTGGGAGGGTGGGTGGCTTGCTTTTTTCCCTGTTACCCAATTTTTTTTCTTTTTTTTTTGAGAGAGAGAGAGAATGTGTGCAGTTGCGTGTGCAAGGGGAGGAGAAGAGGGTCAGAGGGAGAAAGAAAATCCCAAGCAGGCTCCATGCCAAGTGCAGAGCCAGACACGGGGCTTGATCTCACCACCCTGAGATCATGACCTAAGCTGAAATCAAGAGTTGGATGCACAACCAACCGAGCCACCCTTCTTTTTTCCCTCCATCATCCAGTAATATTTTTGTAATTTTTTAAAAAGATTTTATTTATTGACGGAGAGAGCCAGAGAACACAAGGTGGGGGAATGGCAGAAGGTGAGGGAGAGGCAGGCTCCCTGCCAAGCAGGGAGCCCAATGAGGAGCTCAATCCTAGGGCCCTGGAATCGTGACCTGAGCTGAAGGGAGACACTCAACCGACTAAGTCATCCAGGTGCCTCCATCCAGGAATAGTTTTAAGTATCCTAGGATAATCATTTTGATGGATTTTTTTTTTTTTAGATTTTATTTATTTATTTGACAGACAGAAATCACAAGTAGGCAGAGTGCCTAGAAGAGTGAGAGGGGCAAGCAGGCTCCCTGCCAAGCAGAGAGCCTTATGCGGGGCTCAATCCCAAGACCCTGGGGTCATGACCTGAGCCGAAAGCAGAGGCTTTAACCCACTGAGCCACCCAGGCGCCCTGGTGGATATTTTTTTTGTTGTTAAGATTTTTATTTATTTATTTATCTGACAACAGAGATCACAAGTAGGCAGAGAGGCAGGCAGAGAGAGAGAGAGAGAGGGAAGCTGGCTCCCTGCTTAGCAGAGAGCCTGATGAGGGGCTCGATCCCAGGACCCTGGGATCGTGACCTGAGCTGAAGGCAGAGGCTTTAACCCACTGAGCCATTCAGGCACCCCCGATGGATATTTTTGATAACAAAATTTGTATTATAAAGTTTGCTTTCAGTTTTCCATTTGTGACTAAAGATATCACTGGTCGTCAGTGCTACCATCACAATGCAGCAGTTCAGAAAGGCAGACTAAATTAAACATTAATCAGGGCAAGAAAAGAGTTACAAAGATGAATTTTCTATGTCTGTAGGATCTACAAAGATGAATTTGCTATTTCTGTAGGATCATAAGATGCACTCCAAAGTAAAATATAAATAGCTTTGTATTGGTTCATAAAGAGTACAGGCTTTGAGAAATCTAATGAAGTGCATTCTAGTCTGGCCTCTGACATTTACTACCTATGTGACCTGGGCAAGTTACTTAGTTTTTCACCAACTCACTGAGATTGCCTATCCTACCATAGCACACTCCCCTTAATCCTGATATGATGAGTTTCTCTAAGCCACATTCTGAATAGATACATTATATATATATATGCATATACATATGTATATAATAGAGTATATACTCTATTATATATATTATATGTAGAAATAATAGAGTCATCCCTGATAATGCCATTTTAAAATAACACCATCCATGTGCATTTTACTTTGATTGATGTTGGGTCTTATACTGAGAAGAAGGAAAAAATTAATATTGTTTAGCAATAAAGTACCTAATTTTCCTAAAATTCATAGGGATAAGTCTATGGAGGTAATTTGGATCATTGCTTTTTAGTTTCAACTGTGTATATCAGGGTATTAAATCCAATTTTCCACAAATGTTCTTTCTTCCTTTTGCTGTTAAGGGGAAGTTGAGTGAGTCATGTCTGAATCAAAGGGAGAACAGCCTTAGCTTGGTATCATTATGTGCTAAAAAGTATACAATGCCTTTTCAAGAAGCATTACCCAGCTATTCTACTTTAGCTGAGTGACCTACCTGATACCTGGCCTACTTGAACTTTAATTACAACAGCCCTGGTGTGTGCGAGTGTTTTAAGTATGGTAAAATAATAGCAACCTTGTTTTTAGATTGCTAGTGACTTACTGTCAGATATATTCCAACCTCCTCAAGGGCTATATATACAAATATATTTAAAAATTGCTTATTCCTTGTTTGTTTCATTTGTGAGTTCTTATGCCAGTGTTTGGTGTAATAAGCTGTGTGGTGGGAAAATCATGAATTTAGTGGGAACATTAGGGAATAGGCTATAGTTGGATCTTGCTCTGTGTGAAGTTGTTGGATAGACATAGGTTCCTTTCTGGAGGACAGGCACTGTGTTCCACTCAGACTGTTTGGTTTCCTGAGTATTATGTGAGAGAATGAAAGAATAAAACAGAGTTATCATCACTGTCTCCATGGTAATCCCCCACTGCTACCATCATCATCCGGAAGCTAGATTAAGATCATTTGTAGCTGGGGCACCTGGCTGGCTGAGATGGTAAGGCATGTGACTCTTGATATCAGAGTTGTGAGTTCATGCCCCATATTGAGTGTAGAAATTACTAAAAAAAGAATAATAAACTTAAGAGAAGATAGTTCATAGCTATTAGGAATACTATGTAAGTAATCTGCTTTTTGAAATTTAAATTTATAAAGCAGTTAAATTACCTACATTAATCATATCAGAAAAGGATTCTTTGCTCTGTGGATGTATTTATTATAAAGAGTGTTAAAAAGGAATTTCCTTAAGTATTTTAAAGTGTTTTACAGATAGCTGACTTTTTGATAGACGAAACGCTGGAAAGAATCTTTAAGCATAGTGGGAAAACAAAAATTGAGAGTACATTGGGGCACCTAGCTGGCTTAGTCAGTAGAACATGTGACTCTTGATCCTGGGATTATAAATTCAAGTCCCACATTGGGTACAGAGATTAGAATATAATCTTGAAAACATATCTTAAATATAAAAACCTTAAAAATAAAATCTTTAAAAAAAATTAAGGGGCACCTGGGTGGCTCAGTCGGTTAAGCATCCAGCTCCTGCTTTTGGCTCAGTCTCATGGATTGTGGGATTGAGCCCCACATCAGGCTTGTGCTCAGTGTGGAATCTGCTTGAGACTGTCTTTCTCCCTCTGCCCTTCATGTAGGTGTTCATGCTTGCTCTCTCTCAAATGAATAAGTAAATCTTTAAAAAAACTGAGGGACTCCTGGCTGGCTCGGTCAGTGGAGTGTGCAACTCTCAATATTCAGGTTGTGAGTTTGAGCTCCACATTGGGTGTAGAGCTTACTTTAAAAAAATAGAATCTTGGGCACCTGGGTGGTTCAGTGGGTTAAGCCTCTGCCTTCAGCTCTGGTCATGATCTCAGGGTCCTGGGATGGAGTCCTGCATCAGGCTCTCTGCTCAGCAGAGAGCCTGCTTCCCCCTCTCTCTCTGCCTACTTGTGATTTCTCTCTCTGTGTGTCAAATAAATAAATAAAATATTTTTTAAAAAATAGAATCTTTTTAAAAAATTAAGAATACACTTAAAAAGAAGGTAAGTGTATTAGTCAGAGTCCAGTCAGGCGACAAAACTACATGGTGATTTGTATAATTTTATTGTAATATATAATATGTATGATTTCTAAAATATCTAAACTTACATGTACAATTCATGAAAAATTACCAGTAATAGTGGATTAACTACTATTAGGAGTTATGAGGAGAACCCTAGAGAATACAGGAATAACCAATATAGGAGCAGCCACGAATTTTGTATGACAAAACTTAATTTCATGCTAACTGTCAAGAAATATTGTTAGGGTCCATGTTAGGGTTTCAGTATGACAAGGCAAGGCAAAGAAGGGTGGATTTGGAATAAATTCACAACTGGCACAAAAGTATCTTTGAAATTATAATGAAAGACATAGGGAAATACAATTCATTTTATAGGGGCACCTGGGTGGCTCAGTGGGTTAAGCCGCTGCCTTCGGCTCAGGTCATGATCTCAGGTCCCAGGATCAAGTCCCGCATCGGGCTCTCTGCTCAGCAGGGATCCTGCTTCCTCCTCTCTCTCTGCCTGCCTCTCTGCCTACTTGTGATCTCTCTCTGTCAAATAAATAAATAAAATCTTTAAAAAAAAAAACAATTCATTTTATAAAAGTTATATTTATGCAAAACTGTCGAGTAATACTTTTGGTTCATAAAGTTAGGCGTGTGCCTGTTGCCAGATCAAATGTATTTTCCTCCTGGAACTTAGCTGTAAGGATAGCACACAGATATAAGAAGAAAAGGTTGTAAACAAAGTTTTTTTTTTTTTTTTTAAAGGATATCATGACAAAATTAAAGTAGATAATTATTTTTTACCATGAATCAGTTGTACTACCCTTTGACATTCAATAAATGAAATGTCCAGGTTTTACTGGTCCTTATGTTAGAGGTCATCCCGAGTCTTCTCACCTGTCTGGCTTATGGATAGATGCAGTATCTGCAGGCCCTCTTCCCTCAGCACCATCTAGTTTAGGGTAAGCCTGCTGCCAGGGAGAGCTCTGTACAGCCAGCCTAGGGAGTAGGCGGCCCTCTGGGTCTATTGGCTCCGAATGCTCAGCACTGGCAGTGCCAAGAAAATGAGCAAATGTGGGCAATGTAGTGGCCCTCTACTAAGCATATTACTTTAATCCACTTTAAAGGAAAACCTTTCTAAACCTTCCAAGAATGTTAACACCATGATCATTGGTTAATACCAGTTTGTAATGGAGAGCAAGAGGAAGACATTAGAATGCAAAGCTGAGGTTTTGATTTAATAAAAGCCATTTTTAGTTAATCTCCCATTTATTCTCTCTGCCAGACCTCATTTGCCTTTTTTACCAAAGTAGGTGACCCCCATGCCTCCTCAGCACCACACTTGTCACATTCCACCACCTCAGTGCTGGCCACCCTTGCAGCTCTTGCTGAGGCATCAGCCCTCTTGTCGAACTCTCACAGAGCCGCAGGTAGGTAAGGGATATCTGCTAGGTGAATCAGCATTTCTTTTGTTTTTACATTTCCAGCAGATTTAGTCTGCATGAAATATTAAAGAATTATGGTTAATTAGAGACATCTAAGAAAGAGGACTGTAGAGTCACTGAACTTCAGAAAGAAAAATCACTTAAGCAATATAATCAGATGGCTGAATAATATTAGAGAATGACTCAGTCATTTCTTTGTATTTTTGCAGTTTCAAGTTTGTTTGCTCCAGTTTCTTCAGATTGAAATGTTTAGTCTTCTATTAGCAGATTATTTGGGAAATACTCTATGTTATGTTTTGACTGGTGCTATCATAGAATGATTCAAAATAGCAGCTTAGATATGTTGTATTTAAAGCGTCAAAATAGGGGCACCTGGGTGGCTCAGTGGGTTAAAGCCTCTGCCTTTGGCTCAGGTCATGATCCTAGGATTCTGGGATCAAGCCCCGCATCAGGCTCTCTGATCAGCGGGGCGCCTGCTTCCCCTTCTATCTCTGCCTGCTTGTGATTTCTCTCTCTCTGTCAAATAAATAAATAAAATCTTTAAAAAAAATAATTTTGACAATATGTAACACTGCTACGTCTCTCATTGTCATATTCTGTGTACTTTAGGGTGGCTTGCTTTTATTTTCACTGGAAATGATATTTTGACATTTCCAGTGGAGTTGGGCAGATATATGCTGTATAGTGGCCTTCTGATATACAGAACAAAAGAGGGTCAAGTGTCTTAGCTAGAGCTGGTAGCCTGTGGGGAGAAGGCTTAGGGCTTCATATAAGTAGGGCCAAATAGTATTAGGTAGAGCTAAGTAGTCATCTAGGAATCTTTCTGGAGCCTTCTGACAGTCTGCTCCATCATAAATGAAAGCAGATTGTTCTGATTTCTTTCTGCCATTGACATTTGGGTGGTGAGAACATTCTGCCAATTCTGTTTTTCCAACTGTCAGCAATCATAAAGATCTCTATCCAGACATGTATGAGTGAGCAGCATGGCAGAGGGAAAAGCAATGTATTAAACTTGTGATTGTTAATTTGATTTGCTTTTGGATTTTGGATAAATTACTTATTCTCTCCAGGTCTCAGTCTCCTCATCTCTGGCTGAGGTTGGATCAGATTATCTTTCGAGGTCTTTTCTGCTAGAACATTTAACTGTTCTTTGTTTTTAAGAGATGTAAATGCTCTGTTTCCATTAAATCACCTGAATGTGTCTCCTGTGGATAGTCCATATCACACTTAGTACAAAGTCCTACCTGTGTCTCTTTAGAGAGAGAAATTCTGTAGTGGAATAGTAGGAACTCGTTTTCCTAACAGTTATTGGGGATATTGACTAATCAAACTGAAAATCTTTTTTTTTTTTTTTTAAGTTTTATTTATTTACATAATCTCTACACCCAATGTGGGGCTTGAAGATCAAGAGTCTCATCCTCGGGACGCCTGGGTGGCTCAGTTGGTTGGACGACTGCCTTCGGCTCAGGTCATGATCCCGGAGTCCCGGGATCGAGTCCCGCATCAGGCTCCCAACTCCACGGGGAGTCTGCTTCTCCCTCTGACCTTCTCCTCGCTCATGCTCTCTCTCACTGTCTCTCTCTCAAATAAATAAATAAAATACTTTAAAAAAAAAAAAAAAAAAAGAGTCTCATCCTCTTCTGACTGAGCCAGTCAGGCACCTCCCTCCCCTTTTTTGATTTCTAAACTGAAAATTTTGATTCAACATTATATATATATATATAATATTATTGTTTGTCAGATGGGAGAAGCCACCTACCATTTGTGTCTGTCAGACTTCATCAGTGTTTTGACTCTTAACATGTTATTTTGTTAATACATTTTCTTATAGAAATAGATCTACTCTGTAATTATTTTTCTTTTCTTTCTTTTTTTTTTTTTTTTTAAGATTTTATTTATTTATTTGACGAGAGAAATCACAAGTAGACGGAGAGGCAGGCAGAGAGAGAGAGAGAGGGAAGCAGGCTCCCCGCCGAGCAGAGAGCCCAATGCGGGACTCGATCCCAGGACCCTGAGATCATGACCTGAGCCGAAGGCAGCGGCTTAACCCACTGAGCCACCCAGGCGCCCTGTAATTATTTTTCTAACTCCATAGATTTATTTAGACTTTCAAGATGCTTCTTGAAAAAAGAACTCCAAGATCAAATATGCTAGGGAAACTCAGCATATCTTCTCTCCTTTTGGAGAATCACAGTGCTCATTAGCCTGTTGGGGTTTCTGATACTTTTTAAAAAACAAACAAAAAATTTAAGCATATATAAACTGGCATTTTGGAAGTGTATTTGTGCATAGAACCCATTCTTAGTGAACCCATCTCAGTGAAGACATTTTTGAAAATACTGTTTATTGCATTTACTATTTTCTTTTCTCCTCCAACTTAGCATTGTTCGCTAGAACTTGCATTAGAAACTTTAATCTAACTTTTTTTCTCAAGTTTTCCTATCCCTGATACAATCAATTTCAAGAAGGTTGAAATTGTTATACTCCTATTTTTTGAGAAAGCTGAA
Source organism: Mustela lutreola (assembly GCF_030435805.1). Taxonomy (NCBI): domain Eukaryota; kingdom Metazoa; phylum Chordata; class Mammalia; order Carnivora; family Mustelidae; genus Mustela; species Mustela lutreola. The sequence continues at coordinate 109,081,695 of NC_081299.1, read as the reverse complement.
ATTTCCATTTCATTTTCTTCATCCTTAGCTAATTCAGAGGAAGTCATAGAGGGAAATTCTGTTGACTCATCAGTCCAGCAAGTGGTGGGGAGCGGAGGCCAAAGGGTCATCACTATAGTGACTGATGGAGTCCCTCTGGGTAATATTCAAACTGCGATCCCTACTGGAAGCATTGGCCAGCCATTTATTGTAACTATGCAAGATGGACAGCAAGGTAAGTTATCCCATTCAGACAAGTGTGTATGAAAAGATATTTTTTTTATTTTTATTTTTTAAATATTGTATTTATTTATTTGACAGAGAGAGAGATCACAAGTAGGCAGAGAGGCAGGCAGAGATAGAGGGGGAAGCAGGCTTTCTGCTGAGCAGAGAATCCAATGCAGCTCGATCCCAGGACCCTGAGATAATGACCTGAGCCTAAGGCAGAGGCTTAACCCACTGAGCAAACCAGGTGCCCTGAAAAGATATTTTAGACATTCCACAGTCCTCTAAATATGAAGCATTAAAGTAAGTGGGACTAAAGTGGGACTAAAAGAATGCCAGATACCAGGTTGGCTCCAAGAAAAAAAGAAATGGAAACTAGGCTGGCAAAACCTGATTTCCCTAATATATATAAAACGTGTGGGTAAAAGCTAATAGTCTGGTAGATAAAAGAGAAAATAGTATGAACTAGTAGTTCACATAAAATACTGATGCGTTTTGAAAACATGGAAATATGGGGGCGCCTGGGTGGCTCAGTGGGTTAAAGCCTCTGCCTTCGGCTTGGGTCATGATGGTGGGGTCCTGGGAACGAGCCCCGCATCAGGCTCTCTGCTTGGCAGGGAGCCTACTTCCTCCTCTCTCTCTGCCTGCCTCTCTGCCTGTGATCTCTGTCAAATAAATAAATAAAATCTTAAAAAATATATATATATATATATATTTAAAAAACAGTGAAATGTGTTCAACCTACTTCATACATAGCAAGAGAAATGCAAGTCAGTTCTGCAGTGAGATACCATTATAACACTGTGTTGTCAGAGGTGTGGGGAAATAGGCACTCATAAATCACTGGCTGGCTCAGTCAGTATAGCTTGTGATCCTTGATGTCAGAATTGTAAGTTCTAGTCCCATGTTGGGTGTAGAGAGTATTTAAAAATAAAATGTAAAAAAAAAAAAATCACTGCTGAGAGTGTAAATTAATGTATCCTCTAAAGAATTGATTGCAATTATCTATCAGCATTTAAAAAAAAAATTTATTTATGGGAGACAGAGTACTTATGTGCTCTCAAGCAGGGAGGAGGGGCAGAGGGAGAAGCAGATTCCCCAGTGAGCAGGGAGCCTGAATTGGGGCTTATTCCCAGAACCTGGAGATCATGACCTGAGCCAAAGGCAGATGCTTAACCGACTGAGCCACCCAGGAGCTCCCAGTACCTATCAGTATTAAAGATACACATACCGTTTGGCTAAAAAGTTCTTTTCTAAGAATTTATATTCACACAGAAATGAAATATATACTGAGTTATTCATTATAGCACTATTTATAGTCGTCCAAGATTTAAAATAACCTAAGTAGATGGTAGCTGTATGTGGTGAACATAACATAATGTATAGAGAGCTTGAGTCACTGTGTTGTGCACCTGAAACTAGTGTAACACTGTGGATTAACTATACTCCAATAAAAAATGAAAAAAAGAACATAAGTATATGTCAGTAGGGAACTAGATAAAGAAATTATGGTACACCCATACATTGGAGTGCTGTGCAGCTGCTGAAAACAATGAAGAAGTGCTTTATATACTAGCATGGTATCATCCCAAAACCATATTGTTACGTGACAAAAGTAAGATGCAGAACAGTGTGTAGAATATGTTACACTTGTATTTTTTAAAAAGGGGGAAATATATGTATATTTGCTAATATATTCATTGACTTAAACCATTTCTGAAGGAATATTCAAGAATAACATCGATAACATTGGTTACCTCCTTGCTTGTGCTCTCTCTGTCAAATAAATAAATAAAATCTTAAAAAAAAAAAAAGTGGGGGGATGCCTGGGTGGCTCAGCTAAGCATCTGCCTTCGGCTCAGGTCATGATCCCACGTCCAGCATCCTGGTCAGTGGGGAGCCTCCATCTCCCTCTCCTGCTCCCTCTGCTTGTGCTCTTTCTCTGCGTCTTTCTCTGCAAAACAAATAAATAAAATCTTAAAAAACAAAAAAAAATTGGTTGCCTCCTGAGAAGGTACCTGAGTAGCTGGGGATGCATGGGAGACTTTTCACTACATATGTTTTTATAACTTTTAATATATTTTTAAAGATTTTATTTTTTTGAGAGAGAGAGAGAGAAACTGAAAGCAAAAGAGACAGAGCACGAGCGGGGAAGGAGGCAGAGAGAGAGGGAGAAGCAGACTCCTCTCTGAGCAGGGAGCCTGACTTGGGGGCTTTATTCTGGAACTATAAGTTCATGACCTAAGCTGAAGGCAGGCAGTCAACCAACTGAGCCACTCAGACGCCCCATAACTTTTAATTTTTGAACCATGTGAATGTATTACTTCTTCAAGAAATACATCAATAGTTTCGTTTTTGTTTTTTCAAGAGCAACTAATCATTATAACTTCATTACTTAAAAATACTGGAGTTTGAGGTACTTGGGTGGCTCACTTGGTTAAGTGTCTGACTCTTGATTTTGGCTCAGGTCATGATCTTAGGTTGGTGAGATTGAGGCCCGCTTTGGGCTCCATGCTAGGAATGGAGCCTGCTTAAGTTTCTCTCTCTCCCTCTCCTTCTGTGCTGCCCCTCCTTTGCTTGCACTCTCTCTGTCTCTGTCTTAAAAAAAAAAAAAAAAAAAAAAATTGGAGTTTGAAAGAGGAGGATTGGTTTATTGCATTTGAGTCACCAAAATTTTGACTTGGCCTCAATAATGATGGGGATTTTATAATTTTCAAACTATTTAACTTGGTGGATCTTTGTAGCATAGAAAGAAAAAACAGATATTAGACCTATATAATTGGGGTGCCTGGGTGGCTCAGTCAGTTAAGCTTCTGCCTTGAGCCCCTTATCTGACTCCCTGCTTGGTGGGGAGTCTGCTTCTCCCTCTGCACCTCCCCCCACTCAGCTCTTATATTCTTGCTTTCTCTCTCTGTCAAAGAAATAAAATCTTAAAAAAAAAACCAAACCCTGAATAATTCAAGTTTTAGTATCATAAATTCCTATTTTGGGGGGGGGGGGAATATACTATTGATGTTTTTGTGAACATGGTTTAAAGCTTTGGGGCTTCCTTGGGTAGGTGAGAAACTCTGCTTATAATGGAGTCAAATAAATGAGAGTGGAGTTGTTTTGAGGGGACAAAATATTTGAACTTTTGCCCGGATGAACTATACCACCTTTTACAAATGTATTTAACCAGGCACAAAGAAGGAAAGCTGAGATTTTATGAATTATCTTCAGGATGTTTTAAAATCCCAACTAAACTGCCTTTTCCACCTAGCAGATATCTAAGCTGCTTTCTATTGCCATTAGTTGATGAGTAACCAAGGAATACAAGCTAAATTTTAAATCAGCCAAACCAAGTAACTAGGTAAATTTTCTGTTTTAAAGAAAAATCATAATGTAACCTAAAACCTAAATAGAATTTTAAAGTTTTTAATTTTGTGATCATTGTAGATATGTGTATAGTTTGGGTTTTTTTAAAAACGATTTTATTTATTTACTTGATAGAAAGAGGGAGAGTACAAAGGAAGAGTGAGAGAAAGAAGCAGACTCCCCACTTAGCAGAGAGCCCCACAGAGGGCTTGATCCCAGGACCCTGAGATCATGACCCGAGCCAAAGGCAGATGCTTAGCCAACTAAACCACTCAGGCACCCCTCTAGTGTGTTTTTTACATAGGCTCCACATCCAGTATGGAGTCCAGTGTGGGGCTTGAATTCATGACCTATGATCAAGACCTGAGCTGAGATCAAGAGTCAGACATTTAACTGACTGAGGCACCCAGGTGCCCCAGTGTGTACAGTTGTGAGAAATAATACAGAGAGATACAGTGTCCCTATCACCCAGTTTCCCCCATTGGTAACATTTTGCAGTAATACAATATCACAGACAGGAAATTGACATTGATACAATTCGCCAACCTTATTGAAATTTTTCCAATTTTATATGTATTCATGTATGTGCTTGTGTATGCACTTAGTTCTCTGCAGTGAATACAAGTGTAGATTTGTGTGAGCACCACCACAGTTGAGACAGAGAACAGTTCCAAAGCACCTGGATGACTCACATGGTTAAGTATCCAACTCTCGGATTCAGCTCAGGTTATAATCTTAGGATGATTAAATTGAGCCCCATGTGGGCTCCAAAGAGTGTGGAGTCTGCTTGAGATTCTCTCCTCTGGCACACTGCCTCCCTGCCTACTTCCTGTTCACACGTGCTCAGGCGCTCTCTTGCTTGCTCTCTCTAAAAAAAAAGAGAGAGAGAGAGAGAGAGAAAAGTTCCATCTCACTTCCCAACCCATTCCTGACCCCTGGCAACCACTAACTCATTTGTTTTCTAACTCTATACTTTTGTCATTCCAAGAATATTATAATAAATGGAATCATGTAATATGGAACCTTTTGAGATTGGCTTTTCTTCTCTCAGCATAATTCCCTTAAAATCTATCCAAGTTGTTGTTTGTATCAATAGTTCACTCCTTTTTATTGCTGAATAGTATCCATGGTATGGATTACCACAGTTTGTTTAACCATTCATTGAAGGACATTTAACTTGTTTCTAGTTTTTTGCTATCTGTGAATAAAGCTGTTATGTCCAATAGTGTACATGTTTTATGGGAATATAGATTTTGAGTTCTCTGGGATAAATGCCCCAAGGTGCAATTGCTGGGTTGCATGCTAAGTACATGTTTAGTTTTGTAAACATGTCTAATTTTATAAATACTTTGACAGAGCGTGAACTATTTCCTAGAGTGACTGTACCATTTTATAGTCCCACTAACAATTTATGAGTAATCCAGTGTTGCCACATCCATGTCAGTGTCTGGTGTTATCGCCATTTTTTAAAATTTTAGCCATTCTGATAGATGTGCAGTGCATTGAACTGTTTGTTGACCTTTTTCTCATTTATCTACAAAAGAGAAATTTATTAAATTGGATATAGTGAGTGGTAAACTGCTTTCATGTGAAGTTCCTCAAAAATGTTATGTAAAGGGGCGCCTGGGTGGCTCAGTGGGTTAAGCCGCTGCCTTCGGCTCAGGTCATGATCTCAGGGTCCTGGGATCGAGTCCCGCATCGGGCTCTCTGCTCGGCGGGGAGCCTGCTTCCCTCTCTCTCTCTCTCTGCCTGCCTCTCCATCTGCTTGTGATTTCTCTCTGTCAAATAAATAAATAAAATCTTTAAAAAAAAAAATGTTATGTAAAGACATTAGGCCTTCATTAGACAGGTTACTACCAAGGAATTGTAAGCTTATTGGCCAAAGTTAGACTTCTTTATTTTAGAGAGAGAGAGAGAGAGAGCAAGCAGGGGTGGGGGTGGGCAGAGAGAGAAACTTAGGCAACCTCCACGCTCAGTGCAGAGCCCAGTGCAGGGCTGGATCTCATGACCCTGAGATCATGACCTGAGCTGAAATCAAGAGTTGGACGCTGGGGCGCCTGGGTGGCTCAGTGGGTTAAGCCGCTGCCTTCGGCTCAGGTCATGATCTCAGAGTCCTGGGATCGAGTCCCGCATCGGGCTCTCTGCTCGGCAGAGAGCCTGCTTCCCTCTCTCTCTCTCTGGCTGCCTCTCTGTCTACTTGTGATTTCTCTCTGTCAAATTAATAAATAAAATCTTTAAAAAAAAAAAAAAAAAAAAGAGTTGGACGCTTAACTGGCTGAGCTACCCAGGTGCTCCTAGAGTTAGTTAGACATTTTTTTTAAAGGTTTTATTTGTTTATTTGAGAGAAAGCACAAGCAGGGGAGTGGCAGAGGGAGAGGGAAAAGCAAACTTCCTGCTGAACAGGGAGCCTGATGTGGAGCTCAATCCCAGGACCCTGGGACCATGACCTGAGCCAAAGACAGATGCTTTTTTTTTTTTTTTTTTTTTTTAAAGATTTATTTATTTATTTGACAGAGAGACAGAGATCACAAGTAGATGGAGAGGCAGGCAGAGAGAGAGAGGAGGAAGCAGGCTCCCTGCTGAGCAGAGAGCCCGATGCGGGACTCGATCCCAGGACCCTGGGATCATGACCTGAGCCGAAGGCAGCGGCTTAACCCACTGAGCCACCCAGACGCCCCCAAAGACAGATGCTTAACTGACTGAGCCACCCATGTGCCCCCTGAGTTAGACATCTTTATATAAGAGCATCAGACCCGATGTTAACTGCATGGCTTCCAAATTTGATACTCTAATCTTTCCTGTTTCTTTCTGTAGGCCATGATTTACCTGTTGATTTTAAGATCCAAAGAGATATGAATAATAAGATTTCAGCTAATATATTTCAGTTTATGTTCTAATTTAAAGCAAGCAGGGGTACCTGCCTGGCTCAGTTGGCAGAGCTTGTAATTCTTGATTTCAGGATTGTAAATTTGAGCTCCACCTTGGGTGTAGAGGTTACATAAAAATAAAATCTTAAATTATAAAGTAGGTGGGCACCTGGGTGGCTCAGTCGGTTAAGCATCTGCCTTCAGCTCAGTTCATGATCCCAGTGTCCTGGGATCGAGTCCCAGGTTAGGCTTCCCATCCACAGGGAGCCTGCTTCTCTCTCTCCCACTCCCCCTGCTTGTGTTCCCTCTCTCACTATCTCTCTCTGGGTCAAATAAGTAAATATAATCTTAAAAAAAATAATAAAGTAGGCAAAACCTCTTTGTTTCACTATGTATTCATTACCTCCAATTGGTGTCCTTTGGCTTTTAGTTCTAACTGTACCTGCTGGTCAGGTTACAGAGGAAACTGTAATTGAAGAGGAGGAAGAAGCAGAGAAGCTGCCTCTGACTAAGAAACCAAGAATAGAAGAGAGGACAAACAGTGTGGAGGAGAGCAAGGTAATGTTCTTAGCAGCAGTAGATAGAAGAGAAAGGAAAGAATCAAAAGCCAAAAACTTTTAAGGCCTGAACCCTCCTTTACGCTTTTTGTCTACTCTGTGGATAATCTGGGATCAAGAATTCTTAACCTGGTGGTGACATTGTTTACCTTTACAGGAGGGCACTGAAAGAGAGCTACTCCAACAGCAGCTCCAAGAGGCCAATCGAAGAGCCCAGGAATACCGACACCAGCTCCTAAAGAAAGAACAGGAAGCAGAGCAGTACCGCCTCAAGCTAGAGGCTATGGCCAGACAACAGCCCAATGGAGTTGATTTCACCATGGTTGAAGAGGTGGCCGAAGTAGATGCTGTAGTAGTGACAGAGGGGGAGATGGAAGAGAGAGACACGGAAGAGAATGGGGCAGGAGGGACCGTAGAGCCTCATTCTGGAGTTCCCTTGGAAACTGTTTCATCTTAATGTGCGAGGGCCACAACTTGTACTATGTCCATCTATTTCCTCTTTCCTCTTTTTAAAAGAAAATACAGAGGACAGACATTGTATAAAAATTAAGAATGTCCTTAAGAAGAAAACTATAGCAGGGTAACAGTGCTTGGGCTCAGGAAGGCTTGCTATGCAACTGGAAAATTCAAAGCCAAATTTAGGAAATACTTCTTTTGAAGGACCAAAAGAATAAGGACCAATTTTCTCAGCTCACATCCCCACTTTAAACTTAGAGGTAAAAGAATGTTGGATGTTGTGGGTTGATTGTTTTTTAAATAACTGACTTTGTATCAGAAGATTTTAAGATAACATTCCTAGTATAGACATGCACAGAGCTTTTTATAATTGCATCGTCAAGTGACCTTAAATTTTGCCTTATATTTATGACATGTACCTGGTAGAGAAGAAAACTAATTAGGAGGTGGGTGAGAAGCAAGGTTTTGGGAAGAGAAAATATATGTTCTGCTTCCAAAGGAGCAGGCATTCCCCCTATCCTGATTTAATTTCACCAAAAAGAAATTGGTAATTGCCAACTCTGCATCCATTATGTGTCCATAATTCAGATGCCAGTTTAAGAAACTGAAGTGGAATATTTAAAAACTGGAAAGGAAAGAAACTTGTTTATGTGGGAGAAGTGTATGTAAATCCAAAATCCTCCAGGCTGTGCTTCACAATGCTGTAAAGTGGCCAGGAAGAGGCTTGTGGGGTTATAAAACAATCTGGTCCCGAAATACAAACTTTGCTCTGGCTGGATTTTATAAAATTGAAATCAGGAAGATAGTCTGTTGCTAGAACAACTTGCTTCCACACATTTATTTATATAATATCAAGCTTTAATATCAACTTTTTAATTTTATAAAATTTTATTGAGTTTTCTAAGTGTGCCTTTGTGTGGAGCTTAAAGGGTATCCTTCTCATTGCAAAAAAAGAAGTCGGGGGAGAGGCAATTGCTGAGGGTGTTGGTGGAGTTCTGTTTCCATTTGACCTGGGATGAGCAGATTGTTCTGTTCCTTAAGATCGGCTTTTTTGCAGAGCTTTTGTGCCTTGTAGGTGCTCGGTGTGTGTTGGCAAAAGAATGAAAAACTAGAAGTGCCATAAAGTAAGGAACCAAAAATTCTGGCTCAATAACTTCATCTGCCTGACTCCGTTCTCTACCACTGTGCCTGCTCCCTTTTCTTAGATGCTTTTGTAAAGTATTTCATTACTGGGTTTTCTTTGTGCACCAGTTTGGTGTTTTTTCAGAAGGAGAGGTTATGGATGGAAAGAGAGAGGTTGTGGAGAAGTTACATTACAGAAGTTACTGCCTTTGACATTGAGCCCCCATCATTCTAGACCTGCTCTCTTGCTTTATTGTAAATGAGAAGAAGAAACCAGAGGATGTGCCAAGTAAACATTTGAATGACTGTTTAGAATACGGTTTTCTTAATTAGCAATCATGGGGAAAACATATATTTTTAATTTGGAATAAAACTTGACAGTTCACATGGTTCTATTTATCTTGATTAGTGAAGTAATTTGCTGCAGTTTTCCAGAGGTGCAGAATCACTTGGGGCTCAAAATAGACCTAAAACATAACTCGCCAAACCAAATTTGACAAACAAAATTGGTTATTAGAGGCTTATAGGCAAAAAATACCAGTTTGAAATTAATCCTGGCCATTGGCCACCACTAGGAGAAAACCACCACTAGGTTTTCTCCGTAGGCTTGAGAGATTTCTCTTGGTTTGGGGGGAAGATGAGAAGCCCAGATAAGGGCTAGGGTGAAATTGTGCCATTTTCTGTCAAGTTGTCCTTTTTCGGCTTGCAATGTTTTTCTTTTTTCTGACCCCCTTTGTGAACCAGATGCTAACAATAAGATGCTATTGTGTGCCAATTCGAAGCTTTAGCCTAACCATAGAGACAGGTGGACCAAGTGTCATTTTAGATGTGTTTGGTTTATTTTCTTTGTTTATATATTGAATTTAATTCCTTTTTTTCCCCTCTTTCCTGTTAAGGGAGAGGAGGTTAACTCTGCAGAGGATAGCCAGGCCCAGCTACCTGTCTCTCTGGGATAGCTTCTGACTGGGCCCATGAGTTGCCATCCAATACTCCCTGCTGAGCATACAGAGTTCCTACTGTTTGGGCGAACTTCAGAAATACTTATCATTCTCTTTCTGTAGGAGGCTGTTACCCTCACCTAGAAAAATCTCTAATACAGCCCAAGTCATTTTTGATGATGGGGTCTCTGAGATAGGGAGTTGGGACAGGGAAAGAGAAAAGAGAAATGTCTGGAAAGGGAAGAGTAGCAAAAAGGTATTTGTTGTTATTTACTTGAAATACACCTTTTATCATCCCAGAGAAGGGAAATAGGATTTGATCTCCAGTTGTATTGCCATGGAGAAAATGGCAGGTCCAGATCCCTTGAAGTAGGAAGAAATTAAAGATGAAATGCATTAATGGCAAAAACATTTTATGATTTGCATCTTTCAGGATCAGCAATGGAAGTTGGGAAAATGTTGCTAGATCCCAACTGTTGTGTTGGCAAGATTGGATTACAGAGAATCAATTAACAGACAGGTGGTTCAGACTTGGTACTTAAGCAGAAAAAACTTGGAACCTAGGATGATTGCCTACTTTAAAGCTGCTTTAACAATATCAGTATTAATTTATGAATTTTAGATTCTACATTTGCATTTTGGTTTTAAGCCTTCCCTGAGAAAAGAAAAAGAAAGAAGTCTTAATATTTCTGTTCTTATTCCTAGCTTCAGGGAAATTCTTATAAATATATAAATGTACAATTCCCTTCCTATCACTACCTCTGTGGGATCTCTTAATTGTAATGCCAGAGTTGAGGTTTCTTAATGGAGATATGGGAGAACTTGACTTTAGGTTTTTCTATGTTTTGAACTCAGTGCCTTAAAAGATGTTCTTCTTTTCCTGTCAGATCCATGTATAGTTATTTTTGGCTGTGTCTTTCCCCCTTCTTCAGCCTTACCATTGCATTATTAAAATTTTTGTATCTGCTCAGTAATGTTAGAAATATATGGCATACCAAATTTCTTTCTTTCTTTATATTGATATAAAAGAAATGAATTTACCAGAGGGCTCTACAGTCAAAGCTAGGTATTGTGTGACCAGGGCATTTTTAGTACCCATTTGCTGGGTGCATATTGGTGTGTACATTTATAAATACATATGGATCTTCCCATTTTTTGTTTATTTGAGGTTCAGCTTTAAAATACTTGGTATAACCTGGAAATATTTTCATTCGATTAAACACATTGAAGAGGGTTCCTGTAGCTTCACTAAGGGGGCAAAGGAAGAAAAAGCTCTACTCCGGCCCTTCTCTGAGGGGTATGCTTGAACCTGGTGTAATGAGAAACCTGAGGAGTAAACCTCGGGGAGAACCAGTGTCTGGCTTTCTAGAGACTTGTTTAGCATATGGTGTGATGACACCATGTAAGCTGAACAGTTCAGAGCAGTGTCAGGGGTGAAGACAGAGCTGCCCTTCCACAGAGCAAGCCTCCTTTCCACTCCCATGGCAGCTGTTTTCACTGGCACTTGGAAGATCCCTTACACCTCTGAACAGGAAAGAAATCTTAGATAAAAGGGTCATGGCACAAGGAGCGGGCATTCTGTACATCTGCTTTCCCAGTTTAGAAATCTTATACTTTTGAGAAATCATTTTGAAAACGCTTTTATGGCTCTCTCCTAACAAACATCATATGGACTTCCAGAGCTAGAAGATTTCAGGCATATAGTAAACTCTTCCCAGAAGTTGAATATTGAGTAGAAGTCAGTTTTTAATCCAAATTTATTGGAGAATGGCCTCCTTGTGCAGACATCTCTGTATGGCTAGGAAAGGAGCTTTTAAAATGAACTGTATGTCAGCACTGCCTGTATCCTGTTCCGGGCTCTTATCTATCTCCATTTTATGTGATGAATATTTTCCGAGTTAGTACTCTATTTCCTATCCCAATATATTTAATATGAGAACAGGAGTAAGAAGGATATGAATTTGAACTAAATAGCTTTGAGCCTCTGGTGCTGCCTTTTTTTTTTTTTTTTTTTTTTTTTTTTTTTGGAAACTCTCTAGGCTTAGTGGGTGGGGTGACATTCCTAGACTCCACAGTAGCAATTTGGCTGGCTAATGGCAGGAAATTGTGATTCCCTATCTCTCTCCCTTACTTTCCCCTCTAAACTACTTCTGCTTCTGTGACCCCATTGTTCTTATCTCATTGTGTCTTTCCCAGGCACTAGAACTTAATTAGTAGGTCATTTCTAATCTATGGGCCTTGTCTTTCCTCTTTCCACTCCCCTCCTTCCCTATTATATGTATTTTCTGTTTATTCTGAAGTGGTTTGTTTCTGAGAATTAATCTAGGTCATACCCCATATCCTGTGCTTCCTAGTTGGTTTTAGCCATCTCAGCTGACCAACAATAATGACTGCAGCTCCCTTCTCTGGCTTTGTCCTATAGCCTGTCCTCCTACCAAGGCCATTTATGTTGGCGGAGAAAAAGAGGGTGGGTGGGGGTGCCTAGATTCTTCTCAAAATGTCCTCAGTTTTTCAGGTTTTCTGACAGCTTTATGTACAGTATGTTTTAGGAAAACAAATGTACTTCTCTTTTTTTATTTAGGATTTTAATAAGATTTGAGTTTGATGAGGAAGTGTGTGTGTATATGTGTGTGGGGGTGATCATTTGTGTGTATATACACTTAAACAGATCTATATTATATATACAGTTTTTGTACTATCATTTAAAATAAAGATATTTCTTAATAAAAATGTCAAAGTCATACCATTTCAGAATGTCATTGAAAGTTTTTTCCATCTCCTGGGCAAAAATTGTTACCTAGTCCCTGATCACAGGTAAATCTCAATAGGAAGTTTTCTGTCTGGCTGAGTTAATTATGGTGGAGCAGGGGTAGGGTTGCATGTGTGTGGGGGGGTCTTCTTTCCCCTGTTGTGGTCTCTTCTAACCCATTCCCACCCTCTGCATTTTCCTTATCCTAGCTCCTCCTTAGGTAGTATTCATAATAGGCAGAGCAAGTGGAGATAAGGACTGAAGGGAGAATGGAAAGATCTTTTGACTGGTTTGGTAGATTGACATCTTCCTCCCTTTTGTCATCCCCCCACTCCCTTCCCTAAAAGCCGACAATCAGGAGAAGAGCCCAGTAGCTGAAGGAAATGATTCTGTGCCTTGTGTGGGAGTAAAATCAATGCTAAGATATGGGTTGGGGAGAGGGGACGGGATATCAGGTTCAGGGAGGTCTGGAAATTGATTTGCTTTGCGGGCTTCTCAACTATTCTTAGTTAATAAGGTGCCCGTTGCTATCTCAGTCCAATGCAGCATACATTTATTAAGTAAATACGAATAGCAGTGTGGTGGTAGCACAAACACCATTGATACCCAGGACTGAAGAGACCTATCTAGCTGACTAGACGGGATCCCCATCCAGGGTATAGAGTTCTCAAAAACTGCTCCACTGGCAATATGGATGCCTTTCTTAAGTAAAGGACGGTATTACCAAAGTCAAAGACATATAAGCATCTGTGTTCAGCAACTACAATCTCCCAACTCAGTATTTAGGAAATAGAATGCTTACCATGTACCAGGCTGTATATAGATAATTGCTTTTTGGTAAATACATATAATAAAAAAAAATCCAGTATACATATTAATTTTAAGGTACATCTGACAGAGTACCTCATAAATGCATATATGGTCTTTTTGTTCTCCTGAGAGAAAAAGAGCAGGCAAAGAAAAGAGAAAAAGAGGGACACCTGGGTGGCTCAGTGGGTTAAACAACTGCCTTCGGCTGTGGTCATGATCCCAGCGTCCTGGGATTGAGTCCCACATCGGGCTCCTTGCTTGGCAGGGAGCCTGCTTCTCCCTCTGCCTCTGCCTGCCATTCTGTCTGCCTGTGCTCTCTCTCTCTGACAAATAAATAAATAAAATCTTTTTAAAAAAAGAAAAAGAAAAGAGAAAAAGAGCAAGGACTTGAGGAGGCTTGAGAAACAACTAAAAGTCTTACTGAATAAAAATCCTAGTGAGGGAAATCATTAGGAATGTGGGGAAGTTGGAAGGGAATGGGGAGATAGGAACTTAGAGTTCTCTGAAGGGTGATCTTCTTAAATGATGGGAAAGAAACATGAATGAGGGCAACTTTCCTAAGATTTCCTCTGTGAAAATGAGCCCTTTACTCCAAAGAAATCAGTAGGTAGAAAATACAAGAGAAGGTTGAAATGGGAGCAACTTAGTGATAACCACAGACTTGTCTAAGGTTTATGTAAGATATCTGATAGGTTATAGATTAAGTCTGTTAAGACTATAGGGGATACTTAAAAAATATGGAAATAGGTAACTGCTAAATTAATAGTAATGTTCAGTAGACACTTTATTTTTTTTTTTACAGAGAGATAGAGAGCACAAGTAGACAGAGTGGCAGGCAGAAGGAGAGGGAGAAGCAGGCTCTCTGCTGAGCAGGGAGCCCGATGCAGGGCTCGATCCCAGGACCCTGGGATCATGACCTGACCCGAAGGTAGCCGCTTAACTGACTGAGCCACCCAGGTGCCCCTCCCGTAGACACTTATATGTGTTATAAAAATGTTTTGGAGGAGTACTTGGGTGGCTCAGTCTGTTAAAAGTCTGCCTTCAGCTCAGGTCATGATCCCAGGGTCCTGGGATTGAGCCCCACAACAGGCTGTCCACTCAGCGGTGAGTCTGCTTCTCCATCTCCCTCTATGATCTTTCTCACTTTTGCTCTCTCTCAAATAAATAAAATCTTTTTTTTTTAAATGGTTTTTTTTTTAAGATTTTATTTATTTATTTGACAGAGAGAAATTGCAAGTACACTGAGAGGCAGGCAGAGAGAGAGAGAGAGAGAAGGAAGCAGGCTCCCTGCTGAGCAGAGAGCTCGATGTGGGACTCGATCCCTGGACCCTGAGATCATGACCTGAGCCGAAGGCAGCGGCTTAACCCACTGAGCCACCCAGGCGCCCCTAAATGTTTTTTTAAGAAGAAGACTGTAAAGGACCCCTGAACAAGGTATGGAGCTGCACTCTGCTAACATAACCAGTCCTAAAGTTTGAAGAAGTTCTTACTGTAAAGGAAAGTGATATTTGAGAAGCCAATATTATAAATAATAACAGTAGCTTCTATGCCTAAAAGGGTATTTTTGTTTGCTTAAGTAAGCTTTTCACCTAATGTGGGACTTGAACTCATGACCTGAGATCAAGAGTCACATGCTCTACTGACTGAGCCAGCCAGGTACCTCTCTATGCAGTAAAGTTTTGTTACATGTCTGGCATTGAGCTAGGCATTTCAAATATACACTAACATACCTATCTTGCAAGGTATGTATTATCTTCAGACTATAGATTAAAAACAAAAACAAAAACAAAAAACAGGTTGTGACTACCCAGAGCCCCTCATCTTTAAAAAAAAAAAAATTTTTTTTTCTTTCTAAAACTACAGTTTCTACATAGTTTTTGCTGTTCTGCTGTAGTTTGTCCTTTCATTGGAATATGATCTTACTTGACTTTGGGCAGGTTAAGAAACTGCAGTGATGTAACTTCAAGCAGCTTTTTTGCAAACTCCTTAAAGTCAGTTTTGCTCCAAAACTGATTCAGGAGGCATCTCCACAAAGTTGCTGAACAGCAATACTTGAGCAAGGAGAGTCAAAGATAAGCCCTCTTGCAGAAAATGGATGCAGTCTTCAGCTCTAGGTATGTTGGATAGCTTCTGTCTTTCCTTCCAGATCATACTCCTCCCTTTATATCTTTTTCTCTATCCTGGGAACTAACCTGCATGAAGTTCATCAATGGGCTCCCTGCACGTTGGCTTCTACTTTGATTCCACCAACAGGGGCCTCTGGAAGGAGAGGAGGGAGAGGAAAAAACTGGAATCAGTATATGGATTTCTCAGGTATCCTTTGATTAAAGGTCACTGCTTCTCTCAGGGCAGCCTTTCCTTCCAGTTCCAAATACCCGCCAACTCCCTTTGTCTTTTCAGGCCTAAGGCTCTTACTCGCCTCCAGTTACTGACCTGTCCTTTGCCCACACTTTTTAAAATCAGCCCTTCATTATTTTGAGCATGTTGTCTGTTTTCCTCTTGGGACCTTAATACATGTGGTAAAGTAGGCAGTCTTTTGGATTCCTAGGCTTTTTACTTTATCCATGTATTTCAACCTTACTCTCATACATGTAACCTTAAATTCTTATGAGTCAACATATCTGAAGGTCAGCTACTGGATTAAGTAGCAGAAAGTGACTCATACCTGTGTGGTTCCCAAGTGTTGGGTAGTGGCATCAAGGAGACATAAATCTGAGAGACAATAATAGCTCTGGCCCCTGTGACTTACCTCCCAAAGAACCCAAGATGCTAAACAGCTTTTCAAGCTTTGTGACTGTGGAACCTTCTGTGTTTCAGATCCCTAAAGTCTTACACAAGCTGATGGACTCTGCCCACTGGGGCCCTGGTTTCTCCATAACCTCCCAGGATGCCTCTGAGAAATCAGCTTAGAAATCCCTAAGGGTAAGGACTTTATCCTCTTGTTGGCACACACAGGTTTTTCTAAAGACAAAGTTTGAGCTAATACCCTAATTTAAAAAAAAAAAAAAAAAAGTATCGACAGTATCCTTAACTATTTAAGTATCCTTAAATTAAGGAGTTATGTTTATCCCTCTGTTGTCAGGGACAATAATTTCTTTGAATTCATTCCCTTAGTTTATTATTCATTACTCTCTACCAGGATGAGATATTTCATGAGTATTATTGAATTGCGTACTTCATAGCAGTCTACTTTATTTTGGGCAAATAACCTTTTCCTACAAAGCGCTTAATTTAAACCTATATATTTATATGGTGCTTTATGACCTCCTGTTGGCATAGATCCTTTACATGCTTTACAAAAGAAATCGAGGCACAGAGAAGTTAGTCCCACACAGAACTATTAAGTGGCAGAGTCCAAGGACTGTTGCTCTCACTGCAACATAGCTGCTTTCACTAGAACTGAGAAGGTTCTGAGTCCAGCTTAGGCTCCCTTGGCTAGAGAAGTCACTATACTTTGTAAATAATCACCCTTCTTGATTAAAATGAAACAAGGACTTTACCCTGTAAATTGCTGTTGCCTGCACCAAGTTAAAAGATTAACTTCTCTTTTGAGTCTATATTTAAACGTAAAGATGGGGCGCCTGGATGGCTCAGTCATTAGGCGTCTGCCTTCCGCTCAGGTCAGGATCCATCAGGATCCCGAGAGTCCTGGCCTGGGATCAAGCCCCACATTGGGCTCCCTGCTCAGGGGGAAGCCTGCTTCTCCCTCGCCCACTCCCCCTGCTTTGTTCCCTTTCTGGCTGTCTCTCTCTGTAAAAAAAATAAATAAAATCTTTAAAACAACAACAAAACAACGTAAAGATCATTTACCCCTTTGTTGTGACCACCTTCAGGGCAAGAACTGAAGTATTTGTGAGACTTGTCCCTCTGAAGGCGGAAAACAGCAGCAGCCCTAACATTTTTCTTTGTTCTGACTTCAAAACCTTGGTTTGAAGAGGATAATGAAATTAGGTGATTGGAGAGTTGCTCCACTCCTTCCCTGCTCTCCTTCACTATCTAGGAAACTAGCGACGGTTTTAAAGCATCTTGGTTTAAGTAAGACATCCAAAGAGGGGAAACTAAGACCTAAAGGACCTCTCCAACCTGGGGAAACAAGCCCCAAGCAGAGGCAACAAATTTGGCAGGACAAGGTGTGAGGAAAGTTCAGAGGGCGATTTTAAAAAAACATCTTGAGGGTAAAACCTGTAAGTGAAGATCCTAAGGTTACAAAAAGAAACAGATTGCTTGGTAGAAGAGCGCAAAGTTAGGACGTCTAAGCATGGGTTTGGAGGAATCATCATCTCACAAGGTACCATGCTTTCTCCTTTAAAAACATTTTTACATACATTATAATTACCTGAGCCTCTCAAACAACCCCATTTTTCAGATGAGGACATTGAGGCTTAGGGCAAAGTTCTGACTTGTCTGGATTACAGGAAATAAAGGGCGGAGCTAGACACAATCACGGTCCTTCTCCAAATTGTTTTCAGGGGTTTCTTACTCAAGGCAGGCCTATGGCGAACGGGGAAAGGGGACTGCCAAGGCTTCCTTAGCTGCGGGGCTTAGGGCGGCCTCCAGGCGGCGCCAGTGCGACGGCGACCTAAGGCTCCAACTGAGCCTATACCCGGGCCACGCGCTGGTAAAGACCCGGACCTGTAAATCCGCAAAAGCAGGCACCGCCCGCATGAGGCTTTAAGTGTCCTTAAGCTCGAGGTGGCGGGCGGGGCAGATGGTCCTGTCCGCCCCTCCCATTGGTCCCCGGGATAACAGACAGGTATCTTCAGCCAGCTCCAGCCAGAGAACGACAGAACAGACACTCGCTAGTTGATCCTCCGAGCGCGGGGCTGGAGCGCAGCCGGAGACTCCGAGACCAGAGGTTACGCATGCGTGCAAGGAAACACGAAGCACGCGCTCCTACACCCCCTCCCGCTCTGAGAAAGGGAACTAACTGCTCCTTAGGGAACTACCAAGGCTAGACCCTACCACCAACAGGGCCGAATCCTTTGCCGTTCTTTGCAACCTATCCATCCTAAGACCTACACTCTCCAAATTCTTTAGGACGAGATTTCCTGTTGTGAAACTTAAACCACTTGCGCTGCAGCTTCATTTTATTTCTCAGAAAATACCCTTCCCCACCCCCATGGAACAGGCTATGAAAACATCCTTGATCCAGAAACGTGCTCCGGTGCCCTCCCTACCCCACCTAAATTCTGCCGTGGGTCTCCTGGGCCCCGGTTCATCTCCACACACCATTTCTTCGCTTGCCTCCTTCAGGAAACCTTTCCTGATTAACCCCCGTGGGACCGCAGCCATCCCAATTACTCGGGAGAGAATGCAAGGCCAAGATGAAGGCAGAGATTCGGGGGCAGAGGCGCCTAGCTAACGGACCGGTTCCCGCCCCGCCCCCTCCGCTAGGAAAGTGAGGCACGGCTCGGGGACACAGCTGTATTGGGAAGCGGAGGCTCCTACACAGTAGGAGGAGGCACGTCCCGGGAGGCCCGAGGACTCTGTACACAACGCGCGCGCGGCCCCAGCCCCGTCGGTCTGTCCATCCGCCCTGCGGCCCGCCCGCGGCCCAGTCTATGGAGGAAGCCCGGAGGGGCGAGTTAAGGCAGCTTGGCTGAGGGAGGGGGGAGTGGGAGTGCGCCAGTTCCCCCCGAAAAGCTGGCTCACTGAGGGAGCGAGCTTCTCACCTCCCACTCCTCTCTCGAGGACAGGGAGAAAGACGTCAATAAATAAACCCGAGACGGGCTGGGACCCCGGGAGACTCTCAGAGTCCAGGAAGGCTGGAGGTGTGGAACACGGAGAGAGGGAGGGCCTCTGTCCATGGAGATGCGTCCATGCTCTTGGCCTTTGAGGGCACGGGCTTCAAGGGCGCCATCCGAGGACTTGGCGCAGCTCCCTTTTAAAAGTTAAAATGACTGCCGTTGGGGACAGCCGGCTGGGAAGAGGGCGAGACGAGGGGAGGCTTCGGGGGCAGCTGGGTCTTCTCGACGTCTACCCTCTTCAGAGCGCGGCCCCGATACCCCTCCGGCCGGCCCAGGTACAGGAGATGTCTCCCGGGACCCCCGCAGTACCTGGAGGGCCCCCCCGAGGGGACCCGAGTGAGCAGGGCAGGGGGCGTCCGGTGCGTGGGGAAGGGCATCCTCCGACTGCTTCCGACCCCTAGCCGGGGAGCAGGGGCGGAGAGGGCGGGCCGGGTGGACGGCGCCGCACACTTCCCCTCGGGTGGCACGTCCAGCCTTAGAGGCAGACCGCACTCCCGGGGGAGGAGGCTGGAGCCCGCAAAGAGGGAAGGGGCGGGGGTGGGAACGGGCTCTGGTGGGAGCGCCCGGGAGGTCAACGCTGCCACGGCCGGGGGCTCGGCCCCCTTCCTGGACGGCTGTGGGCCGTGCAGGTAGCGCAGCAGTTCTTCCAGGGTGGTGACTTCCACGGCCTGCCCCGGACAGCCGGGCGGTGGTGGCCTCACCAGGACTCGAGGTGCTGGCCCTCCCGCTGCGCTTCCGCCCCGCGCGCGGCCGGGGCCCTCCTTGGCGTTGTTCCCATTCTGGTTCCACTCCCAGGGCCCCCCAGCGTGGCGTAGATGCTTGACGGGCAGCTCGGGCGTGGACTCCGGCGTGGGCAGGCAGGCCACCTCCGGCGGGGCTACGCCGTCGGGAGGAGGCAGGAAGGTGGTGTAGAGCTGGGGCGGCTGCGCCGAGTCTCCGTCCTTGGACGGCGGCAGCTCTGGGCCCGCTCCGTGCAGCCGGGCCAGGCTGCGAAGGGAGAGAGGGCGCGGGAGCCCCGGAGTCTCGACGTCCTTGCTCCGACGTCTGTGGGCTCGGCGACAGGCGCAGGAGACCAGGAGGCCAGAGACTGAGGCGCCCAGGGCGAAGGCTGCAGCAGCACAGGCCAGGAGGAGTGGGATGGGGACGGAGAGGGAGGCTGAGGCTGGGGGGAGGTCCCGGCGCACGCCTGCTGACCGAGAGGGGAGGAGGGAGGCTCAGCCAAGGTAGGTGGGCATGGGAGGGCAAGTTGGAGTTTCACCTCTCTGCTGCTGCTGCTCAGCCTCACTCCAGCACGGGCTGACCTTCCTCATAATGACACAGACACCCCCCCACCCCCCCACCCCCGCGCTCAACATACACAGTCAATCCACCACACTAGACCTCACACACAGGCTAGAGCTTGGGCCTGGGGAGTACCCATCCCAGTTCCAGGCCCTGTAGCCATGCCTAGAGCGAGTTCCAAACTCTGCCAGTGCAGAAGGCGGTGGGTCTAAGCAGCCCAGCTCGGGGGAGAGGAAGCTCCAAACAGGCATTAGTGAGCACCAAATGCGTCAGTGAGGGGCTTAGAATTCTTCAAGACTCACCAGCCCCACGCTTCACTCCTATCCCTCCCAGCCAGCCCCCTTACCCTGAGTGTGAGCTCCAAGAGTGGAAGACTGGGGCCAGGGGTGGGCATCACTGGGGGGACTGGGGGTCTCAGGGGAAGGGCCAGGACCCAGAAGCACTGGTGACAGAGACCAGGTCAGAGCCAGTGAGGCTCCTGTTTTCTACCTCTGACACCCATTCAGTGGGTCCTCCCCACCCCTGCCCCCTCTTTGGAACCCAAAGGTCCAGAACTCCAGCCTCTACTTTCCTCTGGGCATGGGGAAAGGCTCACCGTGCAGGACATTCTTTCATGTATTTTTTTCAAAAACTATTTATTAAGCACCCTACTGTGTGCCAAGCACCGAGCTCTATGTGGGCTGTTTGGAGTATGCCGGCCCTCATCTGAGACCCAGTGTGTGTGGGCAGCTGTCTGCTGTCGCCACGGAGCACACACGTGGGTGCGTGGGGGCCAAGCAAGGGAAGATGGCGTTGGGATAGGCAGACTCACCATAAGCAGAATCCCCTGTGCCAGACTGACTCCCAGTAGCTCCATCTATGAAGAAGGAAGGCAGAGAGTGACGATGGAGGTGGGGGGTGAGGGGGCCGGGGTGGTAGCTTCATGAGGAACCGAAGGGGGCGACTGCCACAGAAGTACATAAGCCCACACCTGGGCTGTAGCTGATGGCCGTCACAGCCTTGTGCAGCTATGGCTATGGCTGTCCCAGCCCTCTTTACCTTGGCAGTCGCTGTGCTCCGTGAATTCCTGGTTCCCAGTGGGGTCTACATCAGTCCTAGCAGGAGACAGAGGTAGCATAGGGTGGTTACATATCTTGCCCCCAGCCCCCGACACTGGCCCTGAGCTGCTTCTTTGAGTGGGGCAAACAGAACTTTCTCCTCGGGAGATTTGGGGGCCCCTCACTTACCCACCAGGTCCCCTGATATCCACACAGCCTCTGGAGCTGTGCCATCCACAGTATGGGTCCTGAGAAGCCAGGCAGCTCCTGGGGAAACGGAGTCATATGAGGCTCACCGCTCTAATCCCATCCAATGGCCCTGCCCTTGCAGCTCTCACCCTGGCCTGCAGGAGGCCCCTGGCCCCATGTTCCCATCTTGCCCTGTCCCAATGCCTGTTCTAGGCCCTGGGCACTGCCCACCTGCACAATGCCCAGCGCACCCTTCCCTCCCAACCACACCCTGCATTTCCCTGCCACACCTTCCCCCACGCCTGTGTTCCCAGGCTCCTGTTGGCCCTGGGGGGGTCAGGCCCCTCTCACCTCCGACAGGCCCCGTGCCGGGCACACCGGCTGAGAGGGAGGTAGATGATGCAGCCAGAAAAAGCCACAAAGAGCCTGTGACCTTCAGTGTCCAGCTCCAGCCCTATGACCCGCCGTGCCATTTGGGCGGCCCGCTTCCCACTGCACCTAGGGTGAGGCAGGAAGGAATCAGAGATGGGGCAGGGGAGGCTCCGTTTTCCCTGGGTCAGTTAAAGAACAGAAGGTGGGGAGGTGCCTAAGACTACAAGTCCCAGTGTTGCCCCACCACACTACCTAGCTTCTTACCAAACCCCTCTAGCCTATAGCTTCGGCCACGTGGAAGCCAGCGCTGGAGTCCCCACCACATCCCCACAGCCCAGTCTACCAGCTCACTTCCCATTCCTGCTCTGCAGGGTGATGGTGGGGGACGGGGAGCACTGCCAGACCAAGGCCTCACCTGGAGGGGCTGTAGGCATTGATTTCCTCCAGCAGGATGGGTTCACGTCCTCCCGAGGGCCCCCCCGGGGGCAGCACCTTCAGCACGGTCCCATCGTTGGAGCCCAGGAACAGGACTGTGGTGTTCCTGTAGGGACCAGCCCTACCATCCACAGCTAACTGGGTCAGTAGGGCCCTGGAGGGACAGGCCTCAGTCAGGGCCACCCGACTGGTGGAATCCGGAGCGTCTCAAGGACAGTACATGTCTCCTGGTGCACACTCCTGGGTCCTTCCCCTCCCAGACGTTCCTTCATACCTCCCTCCCTCCCCTCACCAATGTGACTGACCCATGTGAGGTCAGAGGAGAGTGGCTGGGCGTGGGGGTTGGTCAGCAGTTGTTCTTTTAGCTACCTGCTGGTGAGGGTGAGCAGAGGCTGATGGGTGGCTGGTGGCACGGCGGGGTCCAGCAGCGGGTGAGCCTTGATGAAGGTCAGAACTTCATCAGGTAGGTCTCGAGAGGAGGGGAACAAGGCAGCCACACCGACTCCGGCACAGGATCCTGGCCTGGGATGAACACGGGAAGGGGCAGCATTAGGACAGGGAGCCAGGGCTCAGTTAGGCTCTGTGCCCCCGACCAACTGCTCTCAGACACGATCGGTAACCCTTGCTCTCTCCCTTTACACAGACGTTCACACTACCGCTTCCCCCCTCTCTGCAGCTCACCAGTCCCATGCCAGCCCGCTGAGCCCTCTCCCCATAATCCCACAGACCCTCTCTTCATAATCCCATGTTGGAACTCGCTTCTTGCTTCTGCCCCAACCCCAAAAAAACCACTCTCATCCTGGGTACCTGGGGGAGGGAACCCTGTCCTCAGACACAGGTGTCCAGGCCCC
Source organism: Mustela lutreola (assembly GCF_030435805.1). NCBI lineage: Eukaryota > Metazoa > Chordata > Mammalia > Carnivora > Mustelidae > Mustela > Mustela lutreola. The sequence continues at coordinate 109,058,726 of NC_081299.1, read as the reverse complement.
ATCCAGACTCCTCTGCTCCTTGAACTTGCCCTCAAACCCATGCTCGATATCATCCAGGTAGAAGGCACAGACCGCAGAGCCAGGGATGCTGAAGGAGCCAGAAAAAGATGCGGGCTAGGTGTTGGAAGGGATCACACGGTCCTCCCAGGTAAGACGGCAGCTAACCTTAAGTGCCATGTTAGGGGGCGGAGCCTGAGAGAGCGAGACAGCCCCCTGGAGGCCGTGCTGGGAGAAAGAAGGTCAGAACAGCAAGCTGGCTTTGAAGGGAGTTTCACCTCCAGGTAGGGGCAGTGGGAGGCTTTGAGAGGGGAGCTTAGACGCTGGGGGGACAAGGACAGCTTGGACCACATTGGTTAGTCTAGTACTAACCTATTGGTCTGGGTGGTGAAGACCCCAAAGAGAGCGGAGCGGCCATACAAGTTCACAGGCCCAGTTAAGGCCTGTAAGACGTCAAAATAGAAGGTAGAGTCCCCAGGGACAGAGCAGTTGAGCCTCAGCTTCAGGAATGATGTCCAGTGGCGGTCCAAGGCCCGAGGCGAGCCACCCATGTCACGCTTACACACACGGGCGACTCGGGAGAACTGTACCTGGGGGAGGAGAGCAGGGGATGCTGAGAACAGTGAGGGCCTCAGGGCCAGCGGGGCAGGATGCGGGTGTTGGGGGTATCTGGGAGCACCAAGGGACAGATGCCAGGGCCACAGCAAAGCAAGGGTATAGTGTGGTAGATCAGACTGAGTCAAGGATGAGGGACACAGCAGGATGTGGGGGCAACTCCAAGTTGGGGCTCAGAGTCCAGGGGATTGTGTGGTGAACATGGGGTTCAGCAGCTCTCCCCTGACTCTGACTGGCTTCTCAGGATCAAGCAGAACTCTCTAGCTACGCCCACTGGGGCCCATCTCCTTACCCTTCCCAGCCGGGCATCCTCCACAGAGACCTCCCGGAAAAAGAAGTAGACATGGTCTCCATGCTCCAAGGCGTGGACAAAGTGTGGCTCTGAAAGGGGAAACGGAATGGTATGCTCAGAAACACCTGGCCCCACGCAGCCTCTTGCCTTGGCAAACACGAACCGTACCAGCGGCCATCTGCCCGCTCCCTGCCACAGTCCCTCCCCTGCACCTCCTCCCCACGAGCAGCCAACATCCCCCAGGCCCGGCCCTGACCTCTGAGCCACTTGGAGTCGTACTTGGCGGAGCGGAGTGGGGGCTGAGGCCCGAGGCTTCTGTAAACTACAGCATCACTGGCCTGGAAGTCCGCAGCCGTGGCTGAGTAAAGGCTGCCCTCTGGAGGGGTGGGTAGGGTGGGGTCAGGTGAGGACCCAAGGATCTGGCTCTTCTGGGGTCGCCTAACCCAAGGCTTGGGTCTCCCTTAGCCTGACCCTGTCCCCAGCTCAACCCTGCACTCGGGAACATGGGCAAAGACCAAATCAGAAGAAAGGCTAAGGCCGGAGCCCCCTCCTGCCACAGGCCCGTTTCTTAAACGCCTAGGTGCACACCTGCAAAGACAGCCACGTTGGACTGGGTGGCATCAAAGGGGCATCGAGCCTGCCCACTCAGCTCTTCACCCTCCTGCTGCAGCGAAGTTATCTGGAGGCAGAAGGAGCAGGTTCTTGGAATCCTTGGGGTCTTGGAGTCTGGCTCCACAGCCCACTCCCTCATGTCCCCTTGCCTCTTTCCCCCACCCCTTCTGGACCCTTCCGCCCGGCACTCCCAATTCTCCACCGTGGCTGGCCCGCCCCCACCAAACTGGTCGCCCATCTTGGGTTCTCTTCCCACTCCCATCCTGACCCCACTGCCACCCGCCTCCGCCTTTGTACCCCATAGCTGCGGCACACGGGGCTGAATGAATTCGTTCCACAGGCAAGGAGTGTCTGAGAGTCCCAGGGAACAAGAACACGAATGTAGTTGTGGCACTCGTCCTAGAGAACCCAAAATTCTAGGTCAGCCACAGGAGTCCCTACGATTGGGACAGGGGGCCCAGGACGTTAGGCCACCTCCCCGCAGCCAGTCATAGCAATGTGGGTAAAGTCCCAAGTAAGCTAATCACTGCCCCGCAACCTCAGGCAAATTCTTGGGCCTGCTGGAGCCTCACTTTTCTGGGAAGGAAGGTGAAAATCATTCATTCCCTTTCCTGCACATTTCCCCCGTGTCCTGAGATGGAAGTGGGTTTTGGGAAAGCGGGCCCAGTGCAGGACCACTTGGACAGAGCCTGGAGGCAGGAAATTCTCCCCTCAGAATTCTCATCCCACTCCTCACCGTCAGCTTTCCCCGTACAGCACAGTTCTCCATGTCTTGACTCCGCCATGTCAGATACTGAGAAGACAAGTAAAGGAGGGAACATCATGGGGCACCCTGGAGGTCCCCGCACATTATGGCTCCTTTGGGAGTCCTCGTCCCTCCTTGCTTTATCCCCACCGGACCGCTCCCGGCCCCATCTCCAAGCCTGCACCTCCTCCCACACGCCCCTCACCTTGTTGGGCACCAGTCCTGTTCCTTCTTCCTGAGCTTGAAGATCGAAGGAGAAAACGTGATCCCTGAAGAGACAGGTAAGGAGGGATCAGAGCCAAGGCAAGGCACCCCACCTGAACTCCTTAGCGCCCACCCTGCTCAGGCTCAGCAGCTCAGAGACCAACAGTGCAGACCTCCTGCCCTCTGTCCTCCCCCTTACTCCATGCCTTGGCATTTGTGCCCTGGGTCCAAGCGTGTCCATGTCCCATGGCTTGGACACCTGCATGTGTCCCCTGCAAGAGACTGCGGTGGCCATGCAGGTCCCATGGCTGCTCAGGAGCATGCATGTTGGCCCCACAACTGTGCCACGGTCAGTTTACCGGGCAGCCACTAGCAAGGTCCGGTTCAAGGTCAGGAATTTCTGAAAGTCCAGCCCAAGTTCTGCAACCACAGCATCATCCTCCAGGCCCCGGAACCAGGATGATAATGGGGAAGTACCTGGAAGACACAGAGATGTGGGGGATGAGGGCCAGCCAGACTTTCCTTCCTCAGTATCCTTCCCAACAAGACAAACCTCAGTCATGGACGTCATGGAAGAGCGAGGTGAGTTGTGAGGTAAAGCTATCAATACAACTATTAAACAATGCTTGCTCACCCTGAGCACTTAACTTCTGCCAACCACCCTGTTAGTACTTGGAATTGCCTAATTTAAATACAGCTCTGTGAAGGAAGTACTAATAGTGGCCCCATTTTACAGATGAGAAGCCTATGGCCTTGAGCCATTAAGGAATTCACATAGCTCCATTAGCTTGAAGTGGCAGGTACTGGGGTTCCGAGTCAGATCTGTCTGACTCCAAAGCTGAACTCCGTTCCTTCTGGAGGGGGCAGTGAGAGGGGTGGGCGGTGTGGCGAGTGCTCCTCTCTAGTTCCCACATCGAATGCTGTCCTGTCTGGAGCACTTACTCCATTTCTCCCAGCCCTTAAGGTTCTTCAGAGGCCACCTCAGCCCTCCCCGGTTCCAGCCTCCCCTGACCCACAGGGCATCCACAGGCCAGACCATGGGCCTGACCATGGCGACCAAGATCTTCAGCGCTCCAAGGGAGCTCAGAGTTCAGGGATTGAGGTCTTAGCATTTGCAAGGTGCTTAGGCTAGCGTCTGGCACACAAAAGTGCTACTCTTATCCCCCAACCCTCACTCCCAGGGACCCAGCTGCGGTTCTTTCATCCTTAGAGTTACTCAAAATCCTACATATACAACAGGAACTTGCAAATAAAGTTTTTTCTTCTCAGAAAAAAAGTGGGTGTATGGTTTCCCTTATAGCAGGACCCCAGCTTAGTTGTGGTACAGATGGTGGAGAGGGAGGTGAGGGGTGTGGGGGCATCACCAAACCAGCCCCAAGCCTTCGTTGTGTAACTAATAATAATAGCAAACACACAGAAAACACTGAGTGTGTGCCAGACAGCGTTCTCGGCCCTTTCCGAGGATGCCCTCACTTAATCCCTAAATAACTCTAATAAGGGAGAACACTATCTGTTATCTTCATTCTGCAAATGAGGAGACCGAGGCAAAGAAAGGTGAACCACCTCAACCGAGGTCCTGCAGCTCCCAAGCAGCTGGGCAGGGATTCAAACCAGCTAAAGTATGTGGTCCGGCTGGGTTGTCAAGCCCCTAGCTGGGTCTGTGTTGTCAACCCCTGCGCAACAGTGTGGCCTCAAGAGTGCAGCAAGTGGGCCCAGCAGCGATGGGCGACAGGCTTGAGTGCCCCCCTCCTCTCCGTTGTCCACTTCCGTCCACTGCCTACCTTCCTGTACCTCACCTCCCACCCTTCCTCCTCCCTTGCTGGGGTCTTGAGTGCTGAGCTCACACAACAGGGGGGTGGGCCGAGGTCACTCACCTTGCAGGTCAGAGGTCATCAGAGGGAGGGGGTCCTGGGGAAAGGCCGCCTGGGTGTGGGGAAGTGAGAGCAACAGCAGCAGAAGCAGCAAAGGCATGAAGTGGGGGGCACGGGGCATCCTGTGCGGGGCAGCTCAGGCCCCAGGGGGTACCCCCTCACCCATATGCCAGCCCTGGAAGGAGACAGAGAAGAGTGGGGACGGGGCTGAATCCTTCACCCTTAACACTGGCAGGCTGCTCCCCTGATTTATCCCCAGAAGACCCTGTGGGCCGGGGGAAACAACCCTTTCTCTGGCACTGCGTCGGTCCAAGCCAGCTGTCACTGTCACTCAGGGCGTTTCTCTCTCCAACTGGCCCAGACTGGCTAGTGTGAGGCCTGCAGGCGTGACCCCAGGTAAGGACAGGACACACCCGCTCCCCTTCCAAGCCTTCTCACTCAGCCTCCTCTCTTCTCTCCTGACTGGGCCTGGGACATTCGGTAGGTGACACCTCCTGGCCCCCTCCCTTGCTAACCCCTTCTCAGTTATAATTAGACACCAAAGGCTTAAAATTATAAATAGTGACTCCTTGGCACTGGGAGGAGGAAGAGGGCACTATGTCTGCCTCCCCCTCCCTCACAGACCCCTGCGGCACCCTGGGAGCCATGCAGGCACTGTGCCCAGGCAGAGGCAGCTGCGAGGAAGCTATCACCCTCGATAGGGGTGAGGAAGAACAGAGTTGGAGGAGGAAACCTAGGGGTCACCATCCTGGTCTAAGTTCATGGTTCAAGGGATCTTCCCATTGCTGGGGAGAAGCTGGGTGGGGAGGAGAGTGGTGGTGGGGGGCTGCCTTAGCCAAAAATGAATCTGCATCAAAGCCAGATCAGAGGCTAAATTTAGCTCTGGCTGCAGCTGTCTGCCCGACCACTGTGCCCCCTCCCAGCTTCTCTAGCCCCCGGTTCCCTCCTGGCTCCGAAGAACCAGTGCTCACACTTGCTGAGGAAGAGGAGAACCAACCCCCTACGAGGAACCCGGCAGGGAACTGGCTGTCCTGGTGAGGAGAAACGGCTGCATATGTATGTCCCTCTCTCCCTTCCTTCCCTCTTCGGGCTGCCTCAAAATGGAAATATAAATAATTCAACGACAGGCAGGCAACGGTAGCCCAAAGTCCAGGAAAAGATGGATATGGTCGAAGGGACGGGAGACAGCCTTCCTTCCCACCAATCAGCGCCATGGCCCACCCCCAGCTGACCCAGGTGGAACCCCGTGGGAGGTGTACACCAGCTTCCTGCCCTCCTTCCCCTAGAACTGGAGTGAGGGGCTCAACCGCTCCAAAATCAGGGCAGGAAGGGTGAGAATCCTTTCTTGCTGTAACAGACTGCTATTCTTCACCCATCCTTACCTGCTCATCCTGCCGTGTCGCCTAAACAAGCGACCCTGGGCTTCCAGGACCAGCCCATTCCGTCTCCCCAATTCCACTCTTGAAGCCAGGACCCAAGTGTACCCCACCCCCAGTTCAGCGTCACTGGTGGGGAGGCTGACGTCAGATGGGGTCCCAAGAGGGCTGGAGGAGGGGCAGGGGTAGGAACACCTAATGATGACCCCCCTCCCCCGCAGGGACAGAGCAGTCATCTGCTAACTAATGACCCCCTGGTGCTGAAAGGCCAAGCCTCCCTAACTGCGCACACAACCCCCCCACCCCCCCACCCCGCCATGTTTCCGGATGCTGTTGGTCCCAAGGGAAGAGAAAGGGACACAGCCTGTCTCCTATCCTCCCCCTCCAAGTTGCCCTGGGCAACTGGTATCTTCACTCAGGAAACAACTTTGGTCTCTGGCAAGTGGGGAGAACAGCCAGACCCTCTTCCTGTTCCCAGGCCATGCCAGCTTCGATCTCCTGCCCTCGGGAGCTGCTGCCCTTTCCTTACCTAGGGTGATGACTCCTGTGGGGGTTTGAGGGGGATAGGAGACCTCTGACCTGATGGAAGAAGGGACAGGAGGGAAGAGGCTTAGCTACACCTCTTTACCACATCCCTTAAAAGAAAATGTGAAAATTCAGAAGTCTACTGAGACCAGGGTAGAGGACGCGCTGCCCTGGAAGAGTGTGTGTGGGAGGGGGTGGGAGGGGGAGTTGACATTAAGCTTGACTGCAAAGGTGCTGGCGCTTTGTGCCTAAAGTGTGAGGGCAGGGGCTGGGGCTGGCTCCTAGCCAGAAGCTCCTGGAATTGCTCGACCAGTCCTGGGGAAAAGGTTGACTGGGACAGTTTGTGGGGGCAGGATGACCACTCCCACATTAAAACCCTCAGAATCCAGCAGGCTTCTTCGCAAAAGCGCCCTAGCTGGGGACAATAGAGGCTAATTTGCATCTCATTCACAAGCTCTTCATTTCTAGGCAAAATGCTCTGATAGCAAGCACCCCCAGCCCCTTTCTTCTTCCATGAGAGAGCAGGTCCTGCCTCTCTCCCACCCAATGTCTCTGCACCCCACCCCCCCAACTTAGACTGGATTAGTCCAGCCTCTGAAAACACTTGGTTGGCCTTTGCATTGGCCCCCTAGACTTAAGTATAATATATCTTTAAGAGGGCTTCCCATATCTGTTTTTGGAGAAGCAGTGTCTAAGCAGTCCCCATCCCACTCCAGGCCTGGGAAAAGGCTTACTCCGCTGGGACCAACCCCAGCTGCATAATATCCCCCGTCTGAGGAAAATTGGGGGGGGGGGGGGCGCGGGTGCTGGCTGTCTCTATCTCCCCCTCCAAGGTCTTCCCTTTGCTGGGAGAGGAAAGAGCCCTTCTCTCTCCTCCTGGCCCTTGCAGCCACCTCTGAGGAGTGGCCAGGTCATAGCCAGAGTCATAAGCAGAGTCTTGGGGGAGGCTGGGGAAGGGATGGAGAAGGGGAGACTGGGCTGGGGACAATAGCAGGAAGCTCTCAGGCTGGTTGCCCACCCCAGTCCACCTTCCTCTGGGGGAGGAGAGGAGACGTAGAAGGGATGAGGGGCGCTCGGAGAATCCTCGAGGAACAGGCTGAAGGCGCCTTCCCTTCTCCAAGACATTTCCCCCACCCCCAGCCCCTGGCTCCTAACCTACCTTCCCTTCCTACCCAGCCCCCAACGAGGATAACCAGGTGTCTAGACCCTGGCATAAGGTGGGCCCAGGGCCAGGGGCTCGACGAGTCTCCCCTTTACTGGATCTGGGGCTCCAAGAGGGGCGGGTAGCAGAGTCTGGGCCGGGACCGGGTCCCAGAGCCACGTTAGCGGGAGGAGGGGCTGGAGGGGCCTGCGGGCGCAGACAGAGTGGGGATGGGAGCAGCGATTGAGGAGCGGAGGCGGGTCTCCGAGGCCAGAGAAACAGGGCCAGAGGCTGGGAACCGAGGAGGGCAGGCCTGGGACCAGCGCTGAGCGGAGTCCTCGGGCTCAAGGTGCAGTCGCCAGCCAGGCTCTTCTCCTTCGGAGATCCCGGTCTAACAAAGCACCGGCGCGAGCGGGGTGAAGGAAGGAGGAGAGCACGGGGACTGTTGTTTCTCTGGGGGGGCCCCCCTTCCCCCACTCTGCCCAAGCCAACTACCTGAGTGGTGCTCAGACTCCCGTTTGCACAAGGACAGAGGTGCAGGCGTCACACCAAAGTCCGAACGACGCGTCCCCCTTCCCATCCCTGCAGGGACCTCGAGAGGGTCCAGTTCTCCGCGGGTCTCAGAACCTTAGTTTTCCTGCTGGGGAGTCAAGGAACCAGATTTTCCACCCTCTGTACGGTGCGCGCCTTAAATAATCGCCCTTCGCGCTCCCCAACGCAATGGACGCAGCTCGGAGAAACCTGCTGGGAAGAGGCGCCCGGACCCTGCGCCCAGCAGTGCATTGACGGGGTTCGGCCACGGTCCCCTCCTCCCTCCGTGCACCCCAACTCCGCTGACCCTCTCCGTCAGGCAAGCACACAGCGCGCTGGCACCCTCCCGGGTCCCTCTCGCACTTCGGAAGGTTGTCCCCAGCCTGCGGCGCCCCGGGTCCTCCTCGCCTCCCTGCAACCCCATCCCCGCTCCGGGGTACTTGCCCCGAGATCCGGGTCAGCGGGACCAAGATCGCAGCGGGCGGGCAGCGGCCCCGCACCGCGCCGAGTTCGTAATCCGTGATTGGGGCTCTGGCGAGACGTGACGAGCGTCCGAATGGGATGGAGCTCGGATCCGACCTCGCGGGCGCAGTCGGGTCGGGCGAGTCCTGGGTCGCAGTCGCAGCCCCCACTCCCGCCGCGGCTCGGCGCAGGAAAACAATGCGACCGCCCGGGGCTCTGGGCCCGGCCCCAGCCGCCCCGCCCGCCTTCCTACTGGCCCCGCCTCCGGCCCGCCTCTGGGTCACCGCAACCAGTCCGACTCTCAGAAGCTGTCTGGACACCGCCTTCTCGACACCTCTCCACCAGTAGTCCTTCTTGGGGGCGGAGCGTAAGAAGCACCGCCCACCGAGAGGGCCAGGCCGGGAGGCTCAGCCTGAGACCCAAGCCAGGCGCGAGATGGAGAGACCCGAGGACCGTCGCTAAGACTCGGACGGAGGGGATCACATGCTTTAAAATGGAGAGGCCTCGGGAAGAAATCTCACAAGAGAGGGAGGAAGAGAAGCTGGAAGGAGCGACAGACGAAAAACCCGGAGACCTCGGCTGGGCTGAGGTGTCAGAGCCGTGCGACTCCCCCCCCCCCCCCTCTCCCCAGGGGCTTTGGCTATCCTGCTTCGGCTTTGAGAGTCTCCCCCCTCCACCTCTACTCTGCCCCAACCCTCTGTCCCTCCTCTCTACTGTTTTTGCTTCAACCTCCTTATGTCTCCCCACATGCCTCCTCCCTGTATTCATCATGACCCCAATAAGGGAGGCCTAGCATACACTTGAGGGCTTGAGGCCTGGGGAAGGAAAAGTAGATGTCACCAGGAGGTTTTTCTTGTCCCCATCATCTCCTCCCCTCTAACCCTGTCAGAGCAGCATGGGCTTGGGCCACTAGGCCAGGAACTAGGGAGCCAGGAAGCCAGGGTGGCTGGCAATCAGGCTGTTGGTTGATGGAAGAGGACAGGTGAGTGGGGCTCAAGCCAAAAGTGAGATGTGGAGATTGAGACAAACTGACTCAGAGAATCACACAGAAAGAGGAGTAAGGTGAAGACTCCAAAGACGGAAAGTGACCAGTTGTCCCAACCCCACATAGCCTGACTGGCCCCCAGATACAGGATTAGTGTTGTTCCATCTTCCTTTAGAGGGCCCTGGAGATTCTTCAGACAGCAAAACAGCTCCTTCTCCATCTCCACCCTCCATAAAGACCCTTTGATTCTGGGACTGTCAGCAGGGAGGGAGAATGAGACTACTTCAGACAACACTGCTTGGCTCCCACCTTGGTATTGCCTCCTTAGATTTTTCCCTGCGTGGGGGCTGGGACAAAAGACGTTCTCAAAATTCCCAGGATAGTGGGTGGCCTGGGAGATATTGGCATTCTTGGATAGTTTTATCTGTGTGGGCACCTCCTTTCCCTCCTCCTACATACTAGTCTCTGGACTGGAAGAGAGGAGGGGCAGGGGTTTGCTACTTATGGCCAGTCTTTACTGAACTGAGATCAGGATGGGTAGCATCGCTGACTGGGCTAAGCCTCACAGCAAGTAACCAAGAAATATAAACACACACGCGCGCACACACACATGCACACACACACACACACACACACACAGACTTGGAGATGGAAGACCAGGTGAAATAGTGAGACTAATCAGAAACAATAGAACAATACTTACACAAGGCTAATTACAGAGGGTCTTGGGTCCAAGGCAATTCAGTGTTTTAAAGGTTGTAAAGAGGTTTTGGGAGAAAGACAGCTCAAAATATAGAGGCACTTGGAGGTTGAAAGAAATCTCCCCAGCTCTTAGCAAGGACTTGGGTAATCAACTATATGCTCATTAAATACATTAGTGAATGGAGATTGAGGTGTAATTTATTTAAAATTTTAGGGCTCAACTAAAATCTCAGTTCCATCCAATAAGTATTAAGCACTTACTTCAGGTACAATCCACTGTGGGATGTGGTCCCAGTCTTTAAAAAAATGACCATTCACTCTCCCACCAGGGCAGCCCCAAGAAGGAGAGCCCCAAGACCACCAGCCCATGACAGCCACAACTCCAGCCAGCCAGCCAGCATAAGTCAGCAGACACATAGTCTATACAAATGATGACCATACATAAGTCCATCCCTTTAAGTTTAAGAGTAGCAGCTATTCCACTAACTTATAGAAACAAACACAGAAAGGGGTGCCTGGGTGGCTCAGTCAGTTAAGTGTTTGACTTTGGCTCAAAATCTTGGGGCTTTTGACTCCTGGTCTTGGGACCCTGGGATGGAGCCTTTGTCAGGCTACCTGCTCAGCAGGGAGTCTGCTTCTCCCTCTCCCTCTGCCCCCCTCCTGCTTGTCCTTGCTCTTTCTCTCTCAAATAAGTAAAATCTTTTAAAAAAATGAAATCTCGATGATAAGAAAAAAATAAACAAAATGGCCATTGGGGTGCTTGGCTTGCTCAATAGGTAGAACATGTGACTCTTGTGGTTGTGGGTTTAAGCCTCATATTGAATGTAGAGATTACTTAAAAATAAAATCTTTTGGGGCACCTGGCTCGGGTCATGATCCCAGGGTCCTGGGATCAAGCCCTGCATTGAACTCCCTGCTTCTCCATCTCCTCCCTGCTCATGCTTTCTCGCTCTCTCTCTTTTGTGTGTGCAAATAGATAAGTAAAATCTTTTTAAAAAGAGAACTTTGTTTTTAATTAATTAATTATTTTTATTATTTAAGTAGGCTGCACACCCAGTGTGGGGCTTGAACTCATGACCCTGAGATCAAGAGTCGCATGCTCTACTAACCTAGCCAGCCAGGCAATCCAAAAATAAAATCTCGGGGCGGGGGCCATCTATTTGAATTAAAATAAAACTTATATGCACTAAATGATTAAAATGCAATCTTTCTTCCTCAAGAAAGGAAGAAAGAAAGAAGGGTTGAGTATGATTTCTAAATGAAGAATAAACTATAAATCTTTTTCATGATTACTGCAAGGAAAGATGTTGGATACATTTTATCATGGGGGATGGGAGAATTTTGGTGGGAGTTGGCTTGGTGCAAAAGAAAGGAGAAAATGTTCCAAAGAGTAACACAGCTTAAACAAAAGTTTGTACTTGGTAAGCATTGAACCTGAAGCATGGATAGCAAAAGGCTGGGTATGAGTAATATAAGAAAGACACTAGTTACAAGCAGAGGAACGGGAAAAGGGAGACAAATTGTGGAAGGCCTGGAACACTGAGGTGAGTAAGTTAAAATAATATGACAGGAATAGGATGTTATTTAAAGTTCTCAAATAATGTTATTATCTGTCAAAATGCTTTATTTTAGCAAGAAGACAAGGAAACCTACTAGCAAGAAAATAGGGTGTTTGAGGATATGGGGACAGAGGCAGTCAGGTAAGGACAGCGGCACTGGGTATGGAAAGAAATGGATGAACTCCTTCAAAGGACAAATCCAAATGACTCTGTTCTACTCCTCAATGTCTTATGGAGAAAAATCCCACAGTCCCACAGATTGGAGACTTTAATAAATTCAGGGTCTCTAAGCTTAGAAAATCACATTCTCCCATTCCTTAAAAGTAGTTATTTCAAACTTCCACCTCATTCCTCAAGTTTCTTCCCTTACCTCAGCAGAACCCACATGCATCTTCAGAGAAAACAGTAGTAATGTGAGAATTCCACCAACCACTTTGGGCCCTCTCCAGATGCACTTAGCTGCATCCTCGCATCTCTGTCATCCCAGTAAATGAGGCACCCATGTTGCCTGTCTAAGGTTCACCTTCCCACGTTACCATCAGCTCTGTGCACACAGGGCCTAGGTAGGCTGTGTTGCTTGTCTCTCTTTGCATTTTGCACTTAGTACAGTGCCTGACACATAGCAGGTGTTCACAATTAATACATTGGTTGCCTAAATCTGTCCCATCTCCTACTTTGGGGCCTTATTCCACATGTCTTCAAATCCTTTCTCCTTCATTAAAAAAAAAAAGATTTTTGGGGTGCCTGGGTGGCTCAGTCGTTAAGTGTCTGCCTTCAGCTCAGGTCATGATCCCAGGGTCCTGGGATCGATTGCCACATTGGGTTCCCTGCTCTGTGGGAAGCCTGCTTCTCCCTCTCCCATTCCCCCAGCTTGTGTTCCCTCTCTAACTGTATCTCTTTGTGTGTCAAATAAATAAATAAATCTTTAAAAAATAATAATAAAAGATTTTTATTTATTTATTTGAGAGAGAGCAGGTGCAGGGGAAGAGTGGAGGGAGAGGGACAGCAGACCTCAGCCTGAGCCCTACTCAGGGCTCGAGCTCAGGATCCTGAGAGCCCGACCTGAGCCGAAGCAAAAGTCAGGTGCTTAACTGAGCCACCCAGGTGCCCCTTTCTCCTTAATTTTTTTTTTCCAGATTTTCTTTATTTATTTGAGAGAGCGATCACAAGTAGGCAGAGAGGCAGGCAGAGGGGGAGTGGGAAGCTGGTTCCCCGCCAAGCAGAGATTCCCCATGCGGGGCTTGATCCCAGGACCCCAAGACCATGACCTGAGCTGAAGGCAGAGGCTTAACCCACTGAGCTAACCAGGCACCCCTCTCCTTCATTTTTAACCTTTCTTTTTCCTACTCACATTTTCCCCTCAGTATCTACACATGCTCAAGGATTTCGTGTACTTAAAAAAAAAATTCTCAACTTTCCCTTGATCCTTGTCTGTAATTAACTATCACTCAGTTTCTTTCTTCCCTTCACAGCTGAACTACATAGCCACCTATACTCTTTGTACCCATTTCCCTATTCTCATTCACTTCTCAATCATCTTATTTTTTATCCCTATTAATCCACTGAGATTGTTCCCATCAAGGCTGTTAATGACCTCCCTGTCACATTCAGTGAACAGCTCTTCTGTCTTTATCCTTTTGCCTTCTTTATGGCTGTTACCCCAGTAACCCCTCCTTCCTTGAAATGCTCTCCTCTTTTGGCTCCTGGGTAGTTCCTCTTGACAGAAACTAAGAACTTAATAAATATATATTTTTAATTAAAAACATTTAAAAAAATATTTATTTACTCACTGTAGACTAGAATCAGAGCATAAGTGGGAGGGGCAGAGGGAGGAGAGAATCTCAAGCTGACTCAGCGTTGTGCCCAGAGCTGAGGTGGGTCTCAATCTCACAACCCTGATATCATGACCTGAGTGGAAACCAAGAATCAGACACCTAACCGACTGCGCCACCCAGGTGCCCTAATTTGTATTTTTTAAATGAATGAATGACTTCACTTCTGTTAGTATGACCTCTCTTTCTCAGCCTTCTCTGAACTCTCCTTAAATGTTGATGTTCCCTAGGGTCATGTCCTTAGCCATCTCTTTTTGCTCTACATATTCTCACTGGTCAAGATAACCCGCACCAAATGTTACAATAGTGACTTATGCAGGGTGCCTGGGTGGCTCAGTCAGTTAAATGTCAGACTCTTGGTTTCAGCTCAGGTCATGATGTCAGGGTGGTGAGATCAGCCACAAGATGTGCTCTATGCTCAGCATGGAGTCTGCTCAAGATTCTCTCCCTCCCTCTCCCTTTGCCTTTCTCCCTGATCATGCTCTCTCAAATAAATAAATAAATAAATAAAATCTTAAAAAAAAAAAAAAAAGACATGTATTTCCTTTTTTTTTTTTTTTTTTTTTAAGATTTTATTTATTTGACAGAGCGAGACACAGCGAGAGAGGGAACAGAAGCAGTGGGAGTGGGAGAGGGAGAAGCAGGCTCCCCGCCGAGCAGGGAACCCGATGCGGGGCTTGATCCCAGGATCCTGGGACCACGACCCGAGCCAAAGGCAGATGCTTAGCAACTGAGCCACCCAGGCACCCCCCAAAGGCTTATGTATTTCTCATAAAATCTACCTATTCAACCTGGGTCTTTCTCTTAAGCTCTAAACTCACTTTTACAACTGCTTACTGGATACTTCCATTTGGATTTTCCATAGGTTTTTACCACTCAGTGTAAAGACAGGAAGCTTGTCTTTTACCTTTGTATTTCCAGCACCTAGTCATGATGCCTGGCATTTGGTGCATGGAGTAAGGAATAAAAGCATCAAAGATGTGAACTACTTCCAGCTATGTCAGGTTGAAGTCTTGCCTGACTGCTTCAAATGACACTGAACTCTCTCTCTCTGAAATGATTTGCGAGTACTGATCTTAACCATGATGCAATTTCAGCTAAACAGAAGCCTAGGAATGTTCCCTTCTGCATATTGTTCCAGATAACTGAAATTTATACAATTATCCAGTTAAGTTTATCTAATTAAACATTTTCATTTAAGGGGTGCCTGGGTGGCTCAGTGGGTTGAAGCCTCTGCCTTCAGCTCAGGTCATGGTCCCAGAGTCCCGGGATCAAGCCCCACATCGGGCTCTCTGCTCACCAGGGAGCCTGCTTCCTCCTCTCTCTCTGCCTGCCTCTCCACCTACTTGTGATCTCTGTCTGTCAAATAAATAAATAAAATCTTTTTTTAAAAAAGGTATTATTAATTTCCTGTGGATTATATATAGTGGGAAGACCATGACTGGGTCATTAATACCTAGACTGAGCTGTAGAGTATAACTTTGGATAAATCACTTCTCTCTAAGGCTGCATCTGCCATCTGTGAGTGGTCACTTTCCCCGCTTGCCTACCTCACAGGCTCAAGTAAAGCAATACAGGTGAAATGTTTCATAAATCCAAAAATGTTTCACACATTTAAGGTGCCATCACTTAACCAGTTGTTTCCTTACTTAGAGGAAACACTGTGAACTTAATTGTACAGGAAAACAGCAAGGACACCAAAGTCTAGAATATACATGGTTAATACTAGGTGCTCCTGTTCTATACGGCCACAAAAGCTAGTTTTCATTTGTCTCCTTTTTTGTTTTCCTAGTCCCCTCTTTTGATCCGTGTGAATTTTCTCTCTTTTAAAAAATATTTATTTATTGGGATGCCTGGGTGGCTCAGTTGGTTAAGCAGCTGCCTTCAGCTCAGGTCATGATCCCGGCGTCCTGGGATCGAGTCCCACATCCGGCTCCTTTCCCTCCGCAGGGAGCCTGCTTCTCCCTCTGACTCTGCCTTCCACTCTGTCTGCCTATGCTGGCTCTCGCTCACTCTCTCTGACAAATAAATAAATAAAATCTTTAAAAAAAAAAAATATTTATTTATTTATTTGAGAGAGAATGAGCAGGGGGAGGGTAAGAGGGAGAAACAGATTCTCCACAGAGCAGGGAGCCAGACGTGGGGCTCCATCGTAGGACCTTGGGATCATGACCTGAGCCAAAGGCAGATGCTTAAAGAATTGAGCCACCCAGGCACCCTGATCTGTGTGAATTTTCAATGTTATCAGTGCTCTTGCTTCAAAAGCTCCTCTTTCCTCTTAAAAAAAAAAAAAGTGTGTGTATATATATATATATATATATATATATATGTATATGTATGTATATATAATTTATCTATTTGAGAGAAAGACAGTGAGAGAGGGGAGGTCAGAGGGAGAAGCAGACTCCCTGTGCAGCATGACCTGAGCCGAAGGCAGTTGCTTAACCAACTGAGCCACCCAGGCGCCCTCCTCTTTCCTCTTTCAATCTGCTGCTAATTATATGCTGTGGGTTCAGAGGTTACTCAAAATGGGTATAGATTAAGAGAAAAAAAGAGAAAGACTTGCCCATGAATGAGTTAAATGCACAATATAACCTGTGACTGTTATGTGGCTACTATTTCCCCCTTATCTCCTGGTTCTGGGATGCATTTTGAATTTATTCTTTCAGCCAATATTGCTTGAGCACAGTGTGTGCCAGGCACTCTGTGGCCTCTAAGGCATCAGCTCTGCCCTCCTGGAGTTTATAGGCTAGTGGGGATGTAGTTAATCAAGTCACAAATTATAGCGAAGGGAGTCATTCTAAGAGGGAGGTAGACAGTTCTAAAGGACTATGTATCCGAGGGGTCTAATACGATTTAGGGACTCGTGATGGCTCCACAGATTTGACTACCCAACTGAGACCTGAATGCTGAGTAGAAAGAGAAGAGATGTGTGTGGGAAGTGTTCCAGGCAGAGAAACAAGAAGTGGCAAGCTTAGAACACAGGACCAGGTGGAAGGCGAGGGACAGCAACCACACAGGGTGAGTATTGGAGGAACTGAGAGAATTGCAACAGATCTCCTGTACAAGGAGCAGACAGAGCTGAGGGCAAGGGGCAGACTCAAGGAGAAGCCAGGACGTCAGTGCATAAGGAATTGGGAGCAGCATTCTGGATTCAGCAAGTATCACTGTATTTGCATCTTCCTGTATTCACACTTCCCTTATTTTTCAATCGGATCGCACATTTCTTTTAAAAAGGACTCTTGCCATCCCTGTTGTGTTGGCAGTGTCACCTACGACTGTTCCGTAGGACATAGGATCAGTGACTTCATCAGAAGAGGATGCCACATTCATTACGAAGTCGAACTCACTGCCTCATAATCTCATGAGGTAATGAGCGGGAAAGGCCCAGGTTGGGGAATCACACAAGGCCCTCTGTCGGCCACTTAACTAGCTCTAGAATTTGGGGACAGGTTATCTAATCTCTCAAAGCCTCAGGCTTTTCCTATCAGCAAACAGGATATGCGACATTTCATTCATAAGGGTACCAGAGAGTTCTGAGGTATTTACATAACATGAGGCAGAGTGCACTCAATAAACATGAGCTCTGGTCTCTCCTCACTTTCCTCTCCGGAACTCCAGTCCACTCTTTTCCATCTGCCCCCACACCTTGCTCCTCAGCCATTCCCTCTGCTTTGCACTTTGGAAGCCTTCCTCTCCACTTGCTCCTTCCGCCCAGCCTACAAATGTCCTCAAACCCCAAGATAAAAGTAGTCCCTCTAGGGCACCTGGGTGGCTCAGTTGGTTGAGTGACTGCCTTCGACTCAGGTCATGATCCTGGAGTCCTGGGATGGAGTCCTGCATCCTGCTCCCAGCTTCACGGGGAGTCTGCTTCTTCCTCTGACCTTCTCCCCTCTCATGCTCTCTCTCACAGTCTCTCTCTCAAATAAATAAATAAAATCTTAAAAAAAGAAAAAATGTCCCTCTCTCAGTCCAGCTCCCCACCCCCTTAAGCTACCTGGAAAGTAGCTTGCTCTTCATCCCCTTACCATCATACTCCTCAAAGGAGTTGTCCGGAAAAAACAAACAAAAAAAAGGAGTTGTCAGCATTTCCCAGTCTAGGTTGTATCAGGGGCACTTGGGGCTAGACCCTGCAGTGAGAGATGGGAATAAGGAAGGGGCGAAGACTCAACTACTATCTCCAAGAGGCAGAACCCATGATTGTGGCGTCCAAGCTGTGAGGATGGCTTCTACTTCTGAACTTCGGTTTACTCTTCAACTTTTGCCAGCCGGCCAATGGTTCCAATTCTTCCCCCTCTGCTGCAGCTTCTTGTAAAATTACCAAAGCCCGCGATCTCTCATCAGGCCTCATCCTGTGCTGAAGCAAGCTAAACCCTGATCCAGCAGGCCCTCCCACAGCTAAAAACTTAATGAAGCCTCACACCCATTCCCACCGAGCTCCTGATATCTCTCCCCTGATCATCCGAAATGCCGAATGTCTCCCTACTGCCCACAGATGTGGGAATGCTTGAGCAATCTGTTAAAGCTTACCTACCACGATCTGCTTTTCCGTCACTTATTTCTCAAACAGCTCGGGGTGCAGACATACTGAATAAATCAGCACTTCCTGAGTATGACCCACATTACCTTTTTTTTTTTTTTTTTTTTTTTTTAAGATTTCATTTATTTATTTGACAGGCAGAGATCACAAGTAGGCAGAGAGGTAGGCAGAGGAGGTGGGGGAAGCAGGCTCTCAGATGAGCAGAGAGCCCGACGTGGGGCTCGATCCCAGGACCATGGGATCATGACCTGAGCTGAAGGCAGAGGCTTTAACCCACTGAGCCACCCAGGTGCCCCCGACACATTACCTTTATTTGTTGAATGGCTTATGCTAATTCCCATCGTCAGAAGAAGCACTTCTTCCCCATCTCTGCCTAGTAGATAGTTGAACCCATCCTTCTCATTCTGCCTCTTTGGCCCTCCTATCAGATATAATCTAAACTTACCTTTATTCTAATTATTCTTCTAATTTCTATTAAGTTAATGACATCATTTGACTTGCATTGTAGTTATATATACTTAAGTTTATCTCCCTGACAAGGCTGTCTGATTCTTTTTTTTTTTTTTTTTTTTTTAAGATTTTATCTATTTATTTGAGAGAAAGAGAGAGAAACTAAGCATGGCAGGGAGGGGCAGAGGGAGGGGAGCAGCAGACTCCCCGCTGAGCAGGGAGACCATCCCGAGACCCTGCAATCATGACTTGAGCTGAAGGCAGACTCTTAACCAAGTGAGCCACCGAGGGGCCCCAAGGATGATTCTTGATGGTAAATATTTTGGCCTCATTCAGAAACTATAACTTAACCTTCGTTTCTGCATCCCTGTAGCAGCTACAAAGCTGAGGAAGCAGGTTTGTTGCCTCTAGTGCTTCAGTCCTGTGCTGACACCTGCTGGTCACATCTGGCTTGGCTGCTGTGGCCCCAGCCCCTTGTTCTCTAGAATTGGGGGCAGAACAGTCCCCGCCGTCCGTTACCCAGACAGGTACTGGAAGCCTGTGCTCAGGTACTATTGCTCCAAGCACCGCCCTTCCCTGGAAACTCCAGGAACATACTCACATCTGCTGGCCTCTGGCCCAAACTTTTCCCACTGACCCCACCGTAGGGGTTCATACTTCACATCCTTCCCAAAACCACAGAAATGTAAGATAATCCCAAGGAACTGAGTATCAAGGAAATAAAGAGGCAGACAAACAATTTGAGTGCAGAGGATGTGCAATCCCTCTTCCTAACCTCACAAAACCACGGCGATTTCCTGCAGACTGCTATTCCTTTTGACCTTTGTTGCATTTCTAGGAGGTTGTTGGGCCACAGACGGTCTTGGGGACAGTGCAATGAACCGGAGGTTGAGCACAGGGTAGGAAGGCGGGGCTTGAGGGGTGGGGCCAAGCCAAAGGGCCTCTCACTTAGGAGCTTCTCCATTCTGTCAGCTCTCCCGGACCGTCCAAGGCAAGACTGGCACCCAGCGCACGCAGCAGGTGAGGGGCTGTCAGTGACAGAAGGGTACAGGCTTTAGGGGTGATGGTGGCAGAAGAGTTCCAGCTCTGTCAGCCTGAGCCTTCCATGTTGTGAGACTCTCCCTTGCCAGAATTCTTGGGTCCCCAGCAGAGGCCCAGCTCAGCCTGCCCCGGGGCAGCCTCAGAAAGGAAGACACGGTTTGGGATAGTAGAGAAGCAGGGTGGAGGCATGGGGGTGATATGGGTGTGTGACAGAGTACTGAGAGATGTGAGGACACCCTAGGAGACATGGAGGTAGACATAAGGGCAGGGGAAGAGCTTGGCTAGAGGATCGCAGGGCAGGACCCAGGCAAGAGAAAAAGAGAGGCTGAAGCAGGAGGGAGAGGACAGTGGACCAGATGTGAGAAAACCATGGGTGCAATGAAGAGCTGGGTAACAGGAAGGCCAAGAAGGAAGGAAGGCTCACATGGAGCAATCTCCTCTTCCGGCTGTGGAGCCCAGTCCAGAAAACCTCAGGCAAGCCCAGGAGCAAAAAGCAAGGCTCCAGGTTAGCACTGGCCTGATATTGGGGGGCAGGAAGACCCTTCCCGCCACAGTGCCCATCTCCCCTGTGTCTTCAGACTCTCATTTTGGTTTGGGGGAGAGGTGAGGCTGCTCCTCACTGTGGTAACAGCCACATCCTGCAGAGCAGGGGAGGGGGAAGTAAGAAGCAAAACAAGCAGAACCGCAGGCAAGGACCATGGGGAGAGCACCCTGGATATGCGGCGGTGATGTGCCACCAGGAGGGTCCTTGGTTTGGTCCCCGCAGAAGACTGTGGGCCTCCAGTATCACCTGCCCCGCTGAGAGGTGTCTCATTCTTCTTTAGTCCGCAGCAACCCATTGAAAGCATTCCCGGGAAGGTTTCTGTGGTTGGAAGCCCATTTTAATCATTTCCTAGTGACTTTGGCTGAGTTGCTTGATTTCCTTTAGCGTCAGTATTCTCATTGCAGGATGGGGACACCTACCTTCAGCCACACCTTATAGATGTCTGACCCCTGGTTAGTTAGTGGCGGCCATGGTCGCTCTGAGAACTAGCTGCCAGGTAAGCCTTATCTTCTACCCTGTAGGCCAGCAGCAGCCAACTAACTTCCCCTTTGGGCTGCACTGTGGGGGCTAGCACCCTGTAAGCCCTCAGCGCCCCACCCCCACCCCCCCACCCCGCCAAAGCTGTCACTGCCCTGCTAGGAGGGGTGGAAGCTCAAGATCTCCTCCAGGTCCACAGGAAAAGAAATGGGAACAAGGCATAGAAGACTGAGGAGGCTCAGGGGGGAAAAAGATGGCAGAGAAAGATGACAATGAGATAGAAGCCGAGACGGGGAAAAGCCGTTGCTGTCTAAGGAAGCCTGTGGCCTTCCCTCTAGTGACTGACCACAGACCCCCCACCCCGTTCTTGCTCCCCCAGGAACTATGGAGTCCTTCAGCTCAAAGAGTCTGGCACTGCAGGCGGAGAAGAAGCTCCTGAGTAAGATGGCCGGTCGCTCTGTGGCGCATCTGTTCATGGACGAGACGAGCAGTGAGGTGCTCGATGAGCTCTACCGCGTTTCCAAAGAGTACACGCACAGCCGGCCACAGGCACAGCGGGTGCTCAAGGACCTCATCAAGGTGGCGGTCAAGGTGGCCGTGTTGCACCGCAGTGGCTGCTTCGGCCCCGGCGAGCTGGACCTGGCCGCCAGCTTCCGCCAAAAGCTGCGCCAGGGCGCCATGACGGCGCTCAGCTTTGGCGAGGTGGACTTCACTTTCGAGGCGGCAGTACTGGCCGGCCTTCTGACTGAGTGCCGGGATCTGCTGCTGGAGCTAGTGGCGTGCCACCTCACGCCCAAGTCCCATGGCCGCATCCGCCACGTGTTCGACCACTTCTCTGACACCGGCCTGCTCACGGCCCTCTATGGGCCAGACTTCACTCAGCACCGGACCAAGATCTGCGATGGGCTCAGGAAGCTGCTGGATGAGGGCAAGCTCTGAGGGCCCAGGCCCCAGGGCCGTCCACCGGAGCTGTGTGGCCAACTGAGAAAGTGACACCGAAAGGGCTCTCTTGACCTGCTTGGTGCACTGATGCTTTTCAAGCCTCAGGCTTCAGTCTTTCCCCAGAGTGTTTTTGCCTCTGAGACAACCCCACCCCCAAACTGCTGGTGGAGAAGCTGCAAAGCTGAGTGTTCACGCCTCTCTCCCACTCCAGTCCCGGGACAGGAAGCAAAGCTGCCTGAAAAAGATGAAGTGAAACTTGGATCTCTATCTCTCCCCAACCAATGGACATTTGAAACAGGGAAGCCCCGCTCCCTGGTGAACCAGGGGAAGAGGGCATAGCTCATTTAACCCTTCAGGGGACACTAAAGACAGAAGGGGGAATGGGATCCCAGACCTCCAGCTCCAGGCAGAGCCTGGACAGATACCAGAGGCTCTGTTCCAGAGCGCAGGAAGAAGGGGTTAGGGCAGGGGAGAGTCTCACAGGGGAAATAAAACTACTAAAACATGCACAGGGCTCAATGTTTAATCTCTCCAGCTTCTTATACATTATGATCATCACAGAGGCAAGAGATAGTGAAACACCACTCATCTCTCCTCTCACCATTTCCATTATGAGAGACTGAGGCATATTTCCAAGTATCATTGGGGTCTCCTTGCCTACTTCTGCTTAAGAAACTAAAAAACAACAACAAAAACAACAACCCAAAAAACCAACTGTACTGCAGATCAGTGCTACAAATTGCAAATAAATATGCAGTGAGGAGCAAGGCACAGATCAACAGGCTCTGGTCAGGAAGGAGTATAACAAAGAAACTCCCACAACAAAAAGTCTCCCCAATAAAGTCCTCTTCAAACTCCAAGGTAATTCTTCTTTCATCCCTTAGCCTCGCATAGGCTGAACAGAGGAGCAGGTTAGAAGGGCGAACTGGTGGCATGGAGAGTTCCGGTCCCTACACTGCTGTTTTTCCTCAGAGCAAGAGTTATGAAAAAGTTATGAACTGGTTAGTCAAAACTGAGCCCAAATTCTTTACTTTGAGATTGCGGGACAGGCCCAGCACTATCTGCCATTCTCTGCAGAAGGGCGAGATCACGGACTGCCCCATCTTCAGTAACATGCTTGCCTAAGAAGGTGGGGAAGGTGGGGAACCAGTAGTCACTGGCTCACTGTTCCCGGATTCCCTTTACTCTAGAGCTATAGAAATCCTCTTTCTTCATTACAAGAGGGAAACAGTAAGATACAGCAAATAAATACTACTTCAAGATAGCACCAAATAAATTAGGTAATACAGTCTGAAACGGAGAGGGGGCAGGGGTTGGGGGAGTTCTTGTCTCCCTGCTCTAAGGCCAAGGATGGTAAAGGGGATGGGAAAGGCAGCAGGGATGTAAAAAGAGCCTTTTTTGAATCTAAAAGACAGTTCTAGATTCAGCCCAAGAACTGAAGAGGGTTCTATTCCCCATCCCCAATAAAGCTGCCCCAGGCCAAGGAACTCTAGATCAACTGGAGGCTGGGAAGGAGGCAGGAGGGAGGGAGGTAGGCTGGAAAGCCTTGTTCTTCAGCTTCACCTCGGGCTCCTCCCCCCACTCAAATTGCTCCTTCAACATCTTGTTTTCTCAATCAGTTCTGGGGACATCAGAGTTTGAAGATTTCATCCTCCTGGTCCCGAAGCGTCCGGGTCCTAGAGGTCCGGGTCAGAGGCACCGGCCCTAGGACTGCTCGCTGCTGCATCCGAGGGGAGCTCAAGTGAAGGCCTGAATTCTCCCCAGGTACCCTGCAGGTGAGGAAAGGAGGCATGACAGGTCAGGGGAAGAACCTGAGAAAGGGCTCATGGGAAGCTGTCCTCCCCCATAACGTACATGAGCTGCTCGCTCCAAGATGGAGTCTCATCACCCTCTTGATAAATTCTCACCCTAATGCTCCTTCATGATATCAGAGCTACAACGACACTCACCTATTTTACCCCAGTGAGAACAAAGAACCCTTTCCTGCTTCAGTACCCATCCCAGCAGCCACTGGCTCTGCTGTTGTTACAGGACCCTTCCCCCCATGGTGGGGGAGGGGGTGAAAGGCTTTACCTTGTTTCTGCTGACACTGCGCTTGCTTATTTGTGTGACGGGTCAGGTTAGGCTGTAAGGATGAAGAAGTCTGCAGAGGGGCTTAAAAGGAACCATTCAAGACTCACCCACTTTCCCCCTTTCTCAGCTTCTGGGCAGCAGCCTTCTTTGACAGGCTGATCTGTGAATCAAGCTTCTTAAGGAAATCAGAGGCGGAGAGGTCATGGATGGGAGTTGGAGGTTCCCGGCCAGGTGTAGGAAGGACCTCCCCGTTGGCACGTCCTGAGCCTGTCTCTTGTTTCTTCCTGTCAGCTCTGTGTGGTGGAACTTCATCCTTACTTGACTGGGCTTCTTCCTCTCCATCCTTCTCTTCCTCAGAATCCAAACCATCGAACAGGTCTCTGGGCTCTGTCAGGATGGGGATGTAGAGGGTTTTCTTCAGGAAGATGGAGTCATTAGTATAAAGGCGGTTTGCACGCTTAATCTGTTCCATCTTTAAAAAAAAGTCACCACAATTAATGACAGTAAGAATGATCAATCTTCTACCTGTTCAGTATCTCATCCCTTTTAAAGTGACTGTACAGAGTCTTATGTGACCCTATCACAACCAAGCTAAAATACAAAGGGCTGATATTAATATCATTCCTATTTTTTAAATGTTTTTTTATCATTCGTATTTTATTGATCAGTGGTTACCATACTTTTTGATATTAGGGTCCCTTTACATTATCAAAAACTATTGAGGAAAAAAGCTTTCATTTATGGAGGTTATAGCTATCAACACTTAAGGTATTATAAATTAAAACTGAACAAACTGAAAAATGTGTATTTATATAAAATAACCCATTAGGGGCGCCTGGGTGGCTCAGCTGGTTAAGCGGTTGCCTTCGGCTCAGAGCATGATCCCAGGGTCCTGGGATCGAGCTGTGCTGGGCTCCCTGCTCAGCGGAGAGCCTGCTTCTCCCTCTGCCACACCCCCTACTGTGCTCTCCTGCTTTCTCTCTGTCAAATAAATTAATAAAAATCTTAAAATAAAAAAATAAAAAAATCTTAAAATAAAAATCTTAAAATAAAATAGGGGCACCTGGGTAGCTCAGTCAGTTAAGTATATGACTCTTGATTTCAGCTCAGGTCATTATCTCAGGGTCATGGGACAGAGCCCCAGGTCAGGCTCCTTGCTCAGCAGAGGGTCTGCTGGAGCTTCTCTCCCTCTCCCTTGGCAACCCCCACCCCATGCTTGTTCTTGCTCTATCTAAAATAAATAAATCTTGGGGCACCTGGGTGGCTCAGTGGGTTAAAGCCTCTGCCTTCGGCTCAGGTCATGATCTCAGGGTCCTGGGATCAAGCCCCGCATTGGGCTCTCTGCTCAGCAGGGAGCCTGCTTCCTCCTCTCTCTCTGCCTGCCTCTCTGCCTACTTGTGATTTCCGTAAAAGTAAATAAATTTTAAAAATCTTAAAAAAAAAAAAAATAAAATAAAAATAAAATAAATAAATCTTAAAAAAAAAACCATTATATGTTAACAAAATATTTTAATGAAAAAGGACTATTTTCCAAAACAACAACAAATGGAGCAAAAAGAGAGGCACTGTTTTACATTTTTGCAAGCCACTTAAATGTCTGACTTAAGAGAAGACCACAGAAGATTCTCCTATCTGCCTCTACATTTAATGAGCTATAATATTAAATGTCATGTAGCTTCTGGAAAATGTAGTTCACTCATGAGAATGAGAATGAAAAAGACAAAGCCTTATTAGCACTACTATGAAAAAACAGTTTTGACCTTGTGGATCCCTGGAGAGTCTCTGGGACTCCTAGAGATCCCTAGACCGCACTTTAAGAACTTCTGTTAAAGATGAAGGAACTGAGGCTCAGAGAGGTTAAGTTACTTGCATAAGACTATCCAGCAAGCTAATGACAAAGCTAGAACTGGAATTCTGGGCCTTTTTACTCCCTCTGGGGTTGCTTTCTCATACTGATATTAATAATTTCACTGACCAAATATTTATTACCTATTTTATTCATCACCAGACATAGTGATTGGCATTACCTTCCACTTGCTATGCAAGGTAGAAATATCAATGCCATCCTTAAGTTGCTCTTTTCTTTTACCACTTGTGCCCAAATGGTCAACAAAAATGCTGCAAAAATCTTTCCCCTGTCCAGTCTGACCTTCATTTGACCACCATCACCTTAGAACAGATTCTTAATATTTCTCATCTGGGTATTGTAACTATTTTTTTTTTTTTAACTGGTCCTCCTCTCTCCATCTCTATGTATCTCCACCTTGCTAACATCTATCTTTCTAAAAAAATTAATCTACTACTTACTTAATAAAAAATTAAGTTACTTAATTAAGTTAATTAATTAAATATCTTACTTAATAAAAAATAAAAAAGTAATCAACCTAACTACCCTGTTTATCAACCCCCTATGACTTCCCATTGGCTCAGAGATAAAATTCAAATTAGCATTTCAAGGGTTCGCAATCTATCCCCCGAAGTTTGGCCTCATCTCTCTTCTTCTCCCATCTATACATTTTACCATCTTGAACTTTTCATTTTTTTTCTGAACATTTTAGGGTTTTTAACACCTTCGTGTCTTTATCTACCTAAAATACTTCTCCAGCATCCCCTTCTCTGCTGAAGAAAACTTCTTCTCATCAACTATCACTCCCTTTGTGTTACCTTCTCCAGGGCTCCCAAGGTATACTGTAAACATTGCCATATAATACCTACCCTATTATATTGTTATTCACCTCTTTGCATATTTGTCTTGCCCAAACTCTGTGAGTCCTTTGAGGGCAGGGATGCTGTTTCTGTATCCTAAGGCACTCCTCAGCATCACACAAACCTGGCACACAGCAGAGGTTCATTAATGCTTTATGAGTAAATAAACTAGATAAGAAAATATACAAACCACCAATGTAGTATGTTAGTAAAAATCTTATGCTATATATAAAGTGTTTCAAATAAAACTGGATTAATTTGAACAATAAAAAAAGTTAAAATTGGCTTGCAGTTTTTAACCTTTATTTTGCAAAGCACTTCGATGCTATAAATTT
The DNA here is from genome assembly GCF_030435805.1 of Mustela lutreola. NCBI lineage: Eukaryota > Metazoa > Chordata > Mammalia > Carnivora > Mustelidae > Mustela > Mustela lutreola. The sequence goes on along the minus strand of NC_081299.1, from coordinate 109,032,169 downwards.
TATTTTGCCTAGATTAATATCCTAAGTCCCTACCTCCAAGATGCCATGACCTCTGTGAATTTTCTTGTGCCTTTATTATTTCCTAGAAGTGCCATATAAGACAACATCATTCCCCCTTTAAAAAGGATGTAACCATGGGCATCTGAGTGGCTCAGTGGGTTAAAGCCTCTGTCTTTGGCTCAGGTCATGATCCCAGGACCGATAGAGCCCAGCATCGGGCTGGCTCTCTGCTCGGTGGGGAGCCTGCTTCCTCCTCTCTCTCTGCCTGCCTCTCTGCCTGCTTGTGATCTCCGTCTGTCAAATAAATAAATAAAATAAAATAAAATAAATAAAATAAAATTCCTTAAAAAAAAAAGTTCTCCCCCCCCTTTTTAAAAAAGATTTTATTTATTTATTTATTTGACAGACAGAGATCACAAGTAGGCAGAGAGGCAGGCAGAGAGAGAGGAGGAAGCAGGCTCCCCGCCAAGCAGAGAGCCCGATGCCGGGCTCGATCCCAGGACCCTGGGATCATGACCTGAGCCCAAGGCAGAGCCTTTAACCCACTGAGCCACTCAGGTGCCCAGAACTATTTTCTTTCAATTTTATATCTCTGGAGTCTGGCATAGTCCCCATCACATAGAAGCTCATAGATGTGTTTTGAATGAATGGAAGCATGGCTAAGATTTCCACAGGTGGAGATAGGGAGGATAGGAAAGTGAACATTTCAAGTAGAGGCCATGGCCTAAACAAAGAAAGTACTAAGTGGCCCCTCCATCCCAGCAGAGGCTCAGAAGCTATGCAAAGAAGGAAACCGTGCCACTGGTAAATCAGCAATTATTTATGGAGGTTTTCTTACAGCCCTGTACCTTTCTGAGTACAAAAAAGCCCTGTAGTCTAGTGAAGGGTACCAAGTTTGGGCCTCATTCTGCTGCTTACTAGCTGAGTGGCTGCTTACGTCACTGTACCTGTCTGTGACCTCAGTTTCCTTGCCATTTGTAAAATGAGGAAGAGGTATTAAATAATGGTAATTACTTGAGTTATCACCTACCTGTCATTAAGGAACATTTAGAATGTGCCAAGTTCTGTATATCATCTCCTATTATCTCTGTAAGATTTTATGAGGTGGATATAACTAGTCCCCAAATATTTAAAGATAAGGAAAGTGAGGTTTAGGGAGATAACTTGCTACAGATTACAAGTCTACTTTGTAAAGCTAGGATTCAGACCAGGTTACCTCATTCTAAAATCCTCACTTTGAACTGCTCTGTTAAACTAACTAGATTCCTTTTTTTTTTTTAAGATTTTATTTTATTAGTCAAGAGAGAGAGCGAGTGAGCACAGGCAGAGGCAGAGGGCGACGCAGGCTCCCAGCTGAGCAAGGAGCCGGATGTGGGACTTGATCCCAGGACCCTGGGATCATGACCTGAGCCGAAGGCAGCCACTCAACCGAGCCACCCAGGCATCCCTAAACTAACTAGCTTCTAATGGCTTTTCAGCAGCCTAGGACTTTTTTTTTTTCTTTTAAGATTTTTATTTATTTATTTGTTAGAGGGAGAGAGAGAGCACGAGCACAGGCAGGCGGAATTGTAGGCAGAGGCAGAGGGAGAAGCAGGCTCCCTGCCGATCAAGGAGCCCGATGTGGGACTCGATCCCAGGACCCTGGGATCATGACCTGAGCCGAAGGCAGCCACTTAACCAACTGAGCCACCCAGGCGTCCCGCAGCCTAGGACTTCTAATGGCTCAGCAGCCTAGGATTCCTCGGGTTTGGCTTTGGTTACATGCTTTTTTTTTTTTTTTTAAGATTTTATTTATTTATGGGGCCCTTAAATTTTCCGTAAAATCTACACTTATGTCCTTCCTAGTCCCTTTCCAAATACAAATTAATCTTCTTTTCTGATTTCCAACCCTTTGTTAATACCTCTACAAACTCATCACATTCTGTCACCTGCAATCATCTGTGTCTCTATTTCTCACTAGGCTGCAAATTACATGAGGCCAATGGCTACACATTTTATTTATGCTTTATCTCTTGGGAAGTCTAAAACAGTGCTTAAACATACCAAGCATAGGGCGCCTGGGTGGCTCAGTTGGTTAAGCGACTGCCTTCAGCTCAGGTCATGATCCTGGAGTCCCAGGATTGAGTCCCGCATCAGGATCCCTGCTCAGCCGGGTATCTGCTTCTCCCCCTGACCCTCTCTCCTCTCATGCTCTCCCTCTCTTTCTGTCAAATAAATAAATAAAACAAGCAAACAGGGTGCCTGGGTGGCTCAGTGGGTTAAGCTGCTGCCTTCGGCTCAGGTCATGATCTCAGGGTCCTGGGATCGAGCCCCGCATCGGGCTCTTTGCTCGGCGGGGAGCCTGCTTCCTCCTCTCTCTCTGCCTGCCTCTGCCTCTCTGCCTGCTTGTGATCTCTGTCTGTCAAATAAATAAATAAAAATCTTTAAAATAAATAAATAAATAAAACAAAAACATACCAAGCATAGAAATATTGGCTAGGGTGCCTGGGTGCCTAGCTCAGCTGTGGTTGAGTGTCTGACTCTTGAACTCTGCTCAGGTCATGATCTCAGAGTTGTGAGATAAAGCCTGGCATCTGGCTCCACGCTGAGGAGGGAGTCTGCTTGACACTCTTTCTCTCCTCTTCCTGCCCCTCCCTACCCCATGCTTTCTCTCTCTAAAATAATAAATAAATCTTTTTTAAAATGTTGGCTAAAAATATTTCTAATTAAAAAAAAAAGGAAATCGTGGCTAAATTTGACATGATATGAAAAAACTCATCAATTTCAATGCAATGTATTTTTACACCTATTAAACATACCACATGCATGGCCTAAAACGCCTGGTGTAGAGAGTGCCTGTTTTGCACCATGGAGGCCATCCTACTGGAAAGAAGGCACAGAGCTGAGGAGTAAAAAAGAACCAGAAGAGATCGAGTTTACAAACTTATAAGTAAGCGCATCTGGGTGGCCCAGTAGATTAAGTGATGGACTCTTGATTTCTGCTCAGGTCCTGGCCTTACAGTCCTGGGAAGGGCTCCATGCTTGCCTGTGAGTGGACTTGGGATTCTTTCTCCCTCTCCCTCTGCAATTCACCTCCCCTCCCCCAATATAAATACATAAATCTTAAAACAACAACAACTTGGAACTAGAGTGGTTAGAGTTCTGGTCTCATAAAAACTTAGAATTAGAAACCAGCTTTCCATTGTTTGCTGTAAATGTTCAATCACTTGCAATTAAAAAGTTTTTATATGTTTAATAGTACAAGCTTTGGAGTCAGACCTGTTTTAATTCCCTCTCTAACACTCATTAGTTATTTGACCTTGGTTAAATTGGTTAGCCAATCTAGGTCTTAGTTTCTTCACCCATAAACAGCGGACAATAATTGTATGCTTGGTAGGGATGTGAAAACCAAATGGGCCAATGTATGTAAAGTCTCTAGGATAGAGACTGACAGAATAAATACAAGCAGCTCCTCTCCACTGGTATAGTGGCACAGGATTTGTCCCAACCAGACAGGGCAACACTGAGATGGGAAAAGAAAAAGATAAAGGTGAATCAGCCCACAACACAATTAGGAAAATTTCTGGGGAAGTTGCTTAGAAGGGTCACTATGTTTTGTTGTTGTTGTTGTTGTTGGTTTTTTTTTAAGATTTTTACTTATTCACTTGACAGACAGAGATCACAAGTAGGCAGAGAGTCAGGCAGAGAGAGAGAGAAGCAGGATCCCCGCTGAGCAGAGAGCCCGATGCGGGACTCGATCCCAGGACCCCGAGATCATGACCCGAGCCGAAGACAGCGGCTTAATCCACTGAGCCACCCAGGCGCCCGGGTCACTACGTTCTAATGAAGAATAAATTTCTTCTAAATAGTGTCTGCATTCCGATTGTGGAGGACTCACCGTTACCCCGTATTTGAGTGCTAGTCCAGCCAGAGTGTCTCCGGGGGCCAACTGATGCTCCAGGCGTCTTTCCCTCACCGGGGAGCAGGCAGATTGCACCAGGCTTCCGTAAGAACGAGCCCTGCTCCCTTGCAGCAGTCCTGACCCCCCGAGGGGGGCCTGTCTAGAGGGAGAAGCCATCTCCTCACCCTGCCGACAGCTGGGGTTGCAACTAAGAGAGGCCTGGTTAAGTGCCCGATAGTGACGGGACTGAGGTCTAGGAATGGATAACCAGGGGATTCCTCTCCCCTCCTGCCTCCTCTAATTCTCCGCCTCCCCTGGCACTACGCGCCTCCTGAGCTCTCGTTTGTCCTCCTTCCAAGCCCCCTTCCAACAAATCTGCGCCCTGAATATTCAGTCCCTACCTGAGATTATCCTTAGCACCCTACTGACTTTGGATCCTCCCACCACAATTCGCTACGTTGACCTCTGACCTTTGAACGGTAAACCTTCTTCCACACTGCTCAGTTTACCCCCTGCCCCAGGTCTGGCAGCCCCGGCCTGGGGGGTTACCCCCCCCACACACACCCAGGCTCCGCCCCGTCCCGGGGTTGGCCCGCTTGTGTCAGGAATAAATCCGGCCCACCCTTGGCGGGATGTCGGCGGCAGAGGAGGTGCGTGAGGGCCGCGAAAGAGTTTGTAGTACACTTTCCACTCAGAGAACCTCCAAGGCCCGCTCCGCATCAAATCCGTCACAGCATCAAAATCGGTCTCCACGTTCAGGTTCTTGTCTCTCCAGACGCCTCGAATCAGCCAAGATGCAAGCGTCGGGAGGCAGCCGAGGGGCAAGCTCTTTGAAAAAAGACTTCATATCCCAAAAGGCCCCGCGCGTGCGGGGTCGCCGGATCGCGCAGGAAGTGCGGTCCCCTCGGCGGGCTGTGGGCGGGCTTTCGAATCGCACTGTGAATATAGGGAAGCGCTTCCAGGGAAGTAAGGAGGCCAACCGGAAAGAAACCCGAAGGGAAAAGGAGACGCCCCATTTTTGCTACGGTGGCCTGGAAGGAGTGGGGGAGGCGGCTCAGGAGAATTGCTCGCTTCTGGGAGTCAGTCGTAATGTCTTTCAAGAGGGAAGGGGATGATTGGAGCCAACTCAATGTGCTTAAAGTAAGCGGAGAGGAGAGGAGAGCGTCGGGAGCAGTTTCAGTGCCCCGTGAAGGAGCTGTTTTTGTTGCTCTGGCAACAGCTGCGGTGGCGGGGGGGGGGGGCGGCCTGAGGGAGCAACTAGAGCTGGGTAGTGACCCCCTTCTTCGCTCTGTGATCTCTGTTCTCATGGGCCTTATTCCTATTCAGTCCTGGTCCCTGTTGTTTCCCTTCCGTCCCGCCCTCTTATCCCGCCGATCCTGTCCCCTGTAGAAACGAAGAGTCGGGGACCTGCTGGCCAGTTACATCCCAGAGGATGAGGCGCTGATGCTACGGGATGGACGGTGAGGGCGAGGAATGATCAATCCCAGGGTTCTGCGATTAGAGGCTTAATAAAATTTTGTTATTAAGGGGAAGAGCGGAAGTATCTGAATTCTTTGGTGGGGAGTGAGGGACAGGGATTGGGTGGTGGAGATTGGGAGACGTCAGAGTTTGGCTTTGGAAAGGATTGCTAGGTCAAGGTGGGACCTACAGACCAGACCCCACTCACCCAGAACCAAATATCTTCTTCTCCCCTAATACCCAGCTTTGCATGTGCCATCTGTCCCCACCGACCTGTACTGGACACCCTCGCCATGCTGACTGCCCACCGTGCAGGCAAGAAACATCTGTCCAGTAAGTTGGAGGGAAGACGGAGTTAAAGAATAAACCCTCCAAATCTGTGAAGATCACTCTTGCTCTTCTGTTTTTTAATTCTCTTCCTCTCTGTCTTCAGGCCTGCAGCTTTTCTATGGCAAGAAGCAGCCAGGAAAGGGAATGGAGCAGAGTCCAAGACAACAGAATGAATTGAGGCTATCAGAGACCAAGGTTGAGGTAGTCAGGGAGAGGGGGGTGTGTGTTCCATGTGGGCCTGCTGCACACCTTAGGCTTGAAGGGCTCTGACATGTTTCTAGCTCTGAAGACTCTGACTCTGTTTCCCATCTCCATACCAGGCTCCTCTGTTAACCCAGACCCGACTTACCACCCAAAGTGCGCTGCACAGAGCTCCAGACTATAATAGTTGCTGCCGCCGGAAGTACAGGTCTGTGGGGTAGGAAAGCCAGAGGTAGGGAGGGACTCTGGAGATAGCTGGCTCTAAACTGTTGGTATTCCAAACTGTATTGTCAGGAGTACTAGTATTTCTGAGATGTTAACTGGTATTTCAGAAAAAAATAGAATTTTGTCTTTTTTTTTCTTTAGTTTTGGAAGTGGCACTTTGTAATCCTACTTGAAGAGTTAGTATATTTGAAGGGCTCTACACATTCTTAAGATTAAAAAACAAAACTCAAAAGTTTTAACCTAGCCTTTTATTTTTTTTAATTTTTTATTTTTTTAAAGATTTTATTTATTCATTTGAGAGAGAGAGAGATCACAAGTAGGCAGAGAGGCATTCAGAGAGAGAGGGGGAAGCAGGCTCCCCGCTGATCAGAGAACCCAATGCGGGGCTCAATCCCAGGACCCTGAGATCATGACCTGAGCCGAAGGCAGAGGCTTAACCCACTGAGCCACCCAGGAGCCCCATAACCTAGCCTTTTAAACATTCATTTGATTCCTGGGGCGCCTGGGTGGCTCAGTGGATTAAAGCCTCTGCCTTCGGCTCGGGTCGTGGTCCCGGGGGGTCCTGGGATCGAGCCCCGCATCGGGCTGTCCGCTCCGCGGAGAGCCTGCTTCCTCCTCTCTCTCTCTCTGCGTACTTCGGATCTCTATCTGTCAAATAAATAAAATCTTAAAAAAAAAAAAATTCATTTGATTCCCAAATTCCTTTTTATGTAGGACACTTAATAATATCTTGAGGAACACAATTTAGGAAGCACTGCTATAAGGGGTTGGGAGTCATAGGAAAATTGCCCTTTTCCTTTATCACTTTTATAGATGTTGATTCTTCTCTACCCAGACCAGAAACCCCTCGTCCCTCTGTCTCCCATTCCCCTTTGCCACCCCCAGAGGTTGAGCCCAAGGGTGGGAAGATTACTAGGGAACCCATGCCTGGGACTGGCCCACAGGCCAAAGAGTCAGCAACTGTTGCATCCCCTGCACCCATGAGCCCCACGAAAAGAAGAGCCCTGGATCATTACCTCACCCTTCGAAGGTGAGTATGGAAAATCACTTTCCTCAAGTTTTCTCTTTTCTCTCTGAGTCTCCTTATTTCAGTCCTTCTCATGTTAACCGCATTAACTTAAGCCTCTTTTCACGACCTATTCTGTTTTCTCTGATATTTCTAGCTCTGGATGGATCCCAGATGGACAAGGCCGATGGGTAAAAGATGAGAATGTTGAGTTTGACTCTGATGAAGAGGAGCCCCCTGATCTCCCCTTAGACTGACACCCTCTTTCCCCTCTCAATTTACAAATAAATTTTAATGGGCTCTGGGAGCCTAAGTTTCCTTGAGTTTGCTTCCTTGTCCATTTTCAGGATTTCACTGGTGGATTTTTTTTAAGGAGACTGTGTGCCCAGCGTGGAGCCCAAGGTGGGGCTTGAACTCATGACCCTGAGATTAAGACCTGGGCTGAGATCAAGAGTCAGATGCTTAATTGACTGAGCCATCCAGGTGCCCCCCATTTCAGGATTTTAAATCTGCATTCTTAGCCTGGCTAACTTTTCCCTGCAAGGTACATGGCTCCCCATACTTCTAACCCCTCCCCCACCTTCTACCAAAGTCATGCCAAGCGTCAGCTGCACGCAGCCCAATGCCCTATTAATAAGTCTGTCAGAAGGAGGTCTTTGCCCTTCATGTTCCCTGCCTTCTTCCTCACCTCCACTCAAAGTCCTTTCCTCCTCCAGATCACATGAGGGTTGTGGGTAGGCACCAGGGGGCCTGGCCACATCTGGAAGGAGGGCTGGGGTAGGTACCCTATGAGAGCAGAAGGGACTAACAGCATTGGCAGGGCCATGGGGAACACCAAGGGAGGGAGCTCCCCCACCTCTGCCTAGTAACTTGACCCTCCCTGCTTGCTGATCCCCAGAGTATAAATAATCCCCTATGAACTGGCAGTAACCCTTGGGGGTTAGCGCCAACATTCCTACCCCAAAGCCCAAGGAAGGAGGCAGGCAGAATGGACAGAAGGGCCTTTATTTACAGGAAGGGGAGAGATGAGGATTTAGACATTTAGGGCTCCCAGCTCTAGTTGGTAAGGGGAAAAGGTAGTGTTATCTCTTTTTTTGCTGGCGACCTGTAACGGGAGAGTAAACACGAGCCTTTGTTCCATCTTCTCCTTCCTGCAAAGATGCTCTTCTTCCCCTTTCCAGTTCCTCGGCCAGACTCTTAAAGAGGTAAAGTCTTCGGCCAGCAAGCATACCCACCCCTCATTAACAAAGCAAAATAAGAAATGACATGGCAAATAAAAATACCATGCCCACAAACAGGTATGTCTAGATTCTTTTCCTCCTTTCTACAGGTATAAATTGGGGGCAGGGGACTTTTCTATCTACTTTCTGGTCACTTAGGACTTCTCATGAGATTATTGCTTTGGCAGCACCCCAGGCTATTAGTCACTAAGTCAGCTTTCCAGAGGATCCACTACTTCCTTGCCCTTTCCTCCATAGAACATGTCTGCATTTACTCACGTAGTTCATTGTTCCGGGTCATGGCCTGGGCCGCCCGAGCTCGTGGCCCCTGCTGTGTAAAGTGGTAGCCAAAGCGGACAATGGAGGGACACTGTTCCAGCACAGTGGCCATCTCCATCTCCACTGCATCGCCAGGCCACTGGCGCTAGGAGAGGGAGAGATGAGACCCATCAGCTACACTCTCTGTGTTGTTCGTGGTCCCATACCACCAACCCTTTGGGGGGTCAAAGAAGCTTGTTTCATCACAGTGGGTGATGAGGGGCTGACTTGGCTCCCTTCATAGAGACAATGAAGAGGAGAATTCAAATAAAAGTAGATGAAATCCTGACCCCGTAGTGGCTGCCCAAGGGAAGAGAGTCAGAGAATATTAGCTGAATGCAAAGACCAGAGGAAGGGAATGCTGACCTGGTTGTCTACACGGAGCTCAGTGAGTGTGGCATTTTCCCGAACTGCCTTCAGCACAGCCATGAGCCCTGTGCTGCTGATGAAGTTGGATTCAATGTTCAAGCTCTGGAGGCTACGATTCTCACGCAACATGTCTGCCACCGCCTGGGGAGTAGGGACTTGGGTTAGGATTAGGGGACAGTTTTACAAAGTGACTGAGGAAAGAGAGAACAGGAGCAAGAGGGAACACAGCTCTTTAAGAAGAGGCCTTGAGGAGCTAGAGGCTAGAGGGAGACAGAAGGGAATGCAGGTAGTAGGGGAAGCACAGAGGTAAGCGTGTGGTGGAGTCGGTGGGCTGATGAGATGGCTGTGGCTCTGAGAAGGCAATCTGAAGATTTCAGAGCAATGGGCCATAGGAGTGAGGGTAGAGTCTCCATCAAGATACCCTAAGAGAACATGATGGGAATAGCACCCCCAGCACACCACCTTCGGACAGCCCTGGTGGGGGTACATGTCATGGTACGGGGGGAGGGCTAGGGATTTCAAGTTGCCTTACATTGGCAATGGGGTCACCACTCCTTGTGGCCACCAGACTGAAGCTCCGGACGTAGGTATTTGTCTTCATTGCCTCACATAACTCTGTTAGCATGGGGATCGGGATGTCCTGTCACAGGGGAAGAGATGGCAGGCTAAGGAACTCACGTATCTGGGACTCACATAGTTTAGTGGGAAGAATGGCAGGGGGCGATCAGATACCTGTATGTTATTGAGGTTCACCTCCTCTAGCTCCTTGTCATTGTTTCGAACACTCTTTAGGATCTCCTCGATGTTTGTGGGATTTGGGGGCTCATCTGGCACTGGTTTGTACTTGTCAGGCTGCACCACGCCTGGTGGGTGAGGACCAGAAGGAAACCCCAATATGTCTCCCACAATCTCCTCCCTATTGGTTCTCCTATTATTCATGTACCATACTCTCTCCATGATCCCCCTGTCTCACCCTTCACTACCTTTCCTCTGACTTTGGGACTGCCTGCCAAAGCCCCGGGTGCCATGCCCCCAGACACACTTACTGCTGATGCCTTCCGTGTTGCAAATCTCTCCGCTGCAGATGGCGTCATAGTATTGCTTGTTGCTCATCAGAGTGTACATGCCCAGAATTGCTGGAGAGAGCAAGTAGAGGGGCCACGGGTTTGTTCCCAGCCCCCCTCCCTCCTCATTCTGAATCAGTTGTAGTTTTAAGGCCTGACCTCTTCGCTCTTCCAACAAGGTTCCCACTATCCCTAGGTCCCAGAGTTCCCTTCCATGAACTGCTTAAGGTGGTGTTTTTTAAGACTTTGAGACAGGGCTAAGGGTAGGTCCCTAAAGAACCCCTAGAGGATGAGGGAGAGAAAAACAACAACAGCATTTCACATTCAGGAAAAAAGGGTGTGTGTGTGAGAGTGAGGGAGTCTGACTTTCTCCTGTTTTCAGCCGGGGTAGTTCCACTTTTATCTGCCTTACAATCCCTGTAAAATTGCCTTTGAGATGTGAATGACGAAATTAAAAAATGAACGAGTGAATATATAAACCAACAAAATTTTTTAAACCACGACCTGAGGCTTTCTGTGTCCTATTCAGGGCCTTCCTCACTAGTCCCATGCCCTGGGTGGAAACCCCTGGCCCTGGTGTCCCCTCCCTCCTCAACTTCCCACAGCAGCCCACCTGCAATATCACACATTTCAGCATCTGTGGCATTAGCGAGTGCCTCTTCCAGTTCAGGCTCCAGGGTGATCTGCTCCTGTGCAGGAATTTCTCTCTTGGGCTGAATATAGGGTTTCCCTGATGGGGAGATGAAGGATGGTTCAGGTAGAGGTCATTCCTCCTAAGATCCTGGTCTCCAGCTTCCTTTCCTTCTCCAGGAGGTAGAGGTCTGGGTCATTAGGGGCCACTGTAAAGCCTGAGTCCTCTACCAGCTCAGGACTACTGGGTCCCCTGATCTCTTCTAAAAGTTGAAGAGTGAAAGATGGCATGTAGGTTTCAGGGTGGCCAAGTCCCTGGGCAGCTAGAAGCTGGAAGGTGGGAGGGAAGCTGGAGGGGGTACACTTGAGAGACACCCATTTGGATTTGGGTAGGCATGGTTGTTAGGGTCTCAATACCTTTCTTCTCGCCTGTGAAGGGCACCAAGTCATCACGCTCTTTGACCTCTAGTGCCTGCTGCTCCAGGTACTGCAAAAGGGCATCCCGGTCCAGGGGCCCTGTTGGACTCTTCTTTGTCTGATCACGTTGTCGTAGTCCAGCTGGCAGGAGCATATTCTTAGGGATGAGTTTTGGGGAGCAAGTAAGACCTCTGATCTGGAGCACCTCCAGGGCTCCCTAAAACATCTACAGACACCTTTTCCCTGGCCCCCTGGGGACTCCAAGCCCTGTAGGCAGCCCTGAACTTAGCCACCCAGGACCCCTCACCCTTCCCAAATGCCTGGAGACTGCTCCTGGTCGCCTGTGCTGGGGCCCCTACCTCGGGGTCCATCTCCTGTAGCTCGCAGTCCAGCTGCTCTAGCTCCTCAGGGCTCAAGGTCCTTAGGATCTCATCTTCATCTATGTCTCTGTATTTCTCCAGTTCCTTCTGATACGATGACATGATGGCCCCCACCCCCTCCCCACTGTGTGGCACTCACGGAGCCTGGGGGACATGGGGAAAGTGATTGGATAGTGGAAAGATGTACACAGACGTAGCAGGACATAAACCAGCCGAGGGTAGAACAATGAACTAGCTGCCTTGGAGGTTAGAAATCACATAGTCAGGCATGGGAAGATGGGGAGAGGTTATGTTGTGTAGTTAGAACCAGAGCTTGCTTCTTCCTGCTTCCCCAGCTTCAGCCACTCTGGATGGGGATCCCAGGCATCCAAGCTGGATTTATCTGCCCATTGTATGACAGAGAAATCCTGGCAGCACCCTCCCCTATAACCTTGCCCGTTGGTGCCTCTTGCCCAAGCACAGCTGTCAAGGCCCCTGCCAACACAGCTGGCCCCATGCCCAGTTCCCATTGAGAGGAAGGGGGGGCATACAGAGAACTTCAGGGAAATTCCTCCTCTCTTCCTCATAATCCAGCCTTTTCCCTAAACTGGTTTAAGAAAGCAAGGTGGGGGGGTTGGGAGTAAAAGAGACAGTTCTCTTCCTCTACCCTCATTTCCTCTTTTATTGTGGGGGAATCACAATTTCACTTTCTATGTTTGCTAAAACTCTAAATCCCAAGGGAAAGCAAGGGCTCAGAAGAGCTGGGGGACTTCCAGGTTGGGGGAAGGGTGGTACGGTCTCAGAAGGGACCGAGTCCCTACAATTTGTCCCTGGCTTTGGACGGGAAGGTGACACCGGACCAATGGTTGGGAAATGCCTTCTAAATGCGATAAAGTTTCTCTGAAAACAGTAGGAAGATTAAACTCACAGTCTTTTACATTAGGGAAAATACACACAAGCTACACATACACACCAAGCCAAATATGAAAGACCCAGAAAGTGTGTGAGATACTTGCACCGACAATGTAAACTACTGTTAAGAGATAGGACGGACGGTGGCAGAAACATATGCTGAGAGACAGAGACACACTCCGTATCATTCCCAATAGGAGACACCCTTCTCCTCCCATCTCCCGCCAGGCTCTGATCCATAAGCCCCCTGCCTTCCCCACCTACCAGTCCTGGTGGCCACCTCCCTTCTCACCTCCCCTTCTGTCAGTTGGTCTGTCGGTGCTACTGGAGCACTGTCCCAGCAGCGGGAGGAGCCCAGTGCTGGGGAAGAGGGTGGGGGAACAGTGAGCTCAGCATTTTATTATTTTAGCTCTGGCCAGGTGGGGGGTGGTGGGAGATCACATATACACAGCCCCCATACCCTGCCCGGCCCTGAGAGCCTCTAGTGGCCACCAACAGCCATGGCACTTCCTTCCCCTTGTGCGTAGCAGCCTCAGTCTGAGCAACTGTTCTAGGAGAATCACCCAGTTCCTACTTATTTGGTGCCTTGCTATATTCCAAGCAGTGACTACAAGGTGATATAAAGGTAAGTATAAGAATTTTGTTTGGGGAGCGCCTGGGTGGCTCAGTGGGTTAAAGCCTCTGCCTTCAGCTCAGGTCATGATCTCAGGGTTCTGGGATCGAGCCCCACGTCAGGCTCTCTGCTCTGCAGGGAGCCTGCTTCCTCCCTTCTCTCTCTCTGCCTGCCTCTCTGCCTACTTGTGATCTCTCTCTCTGTGTCAAATAAATAAAATAAAAAAAAAATTTTTGTTTGGATGTCTAATTTAAAGGTATTTATAATCCAGCTGCAGGAATGAATACTTAGAATTTTAAAAAGGAAGCTCACGATCAACTCTATTAAATAAAATGAAGACCCTTATATACTCAGACATTCACAAAGACTTCTTGCTCCCAACTCTAGATCAGACACCAGACGAAGGGGATGCTTCTTTTTTATTAGATTAAAAAACACAAAACCAGCAGGAACCGGGGGGAAAGAAATATAGAAAAGGGCTGGGCAAAGTTCAGAGCTGACAAAGGGAAGAAGTAGGGAGACAAGGGGAAACATGAAGAGCCCCAAGTCAGGGCAGGAGAGGGGTTTCCAAGGACTAAGCATCTTATTTGATGACAATTTTCTGGCGCAAGGCTCGGGGCCCAGAACCAGGGAGGGGCTCAGGAGGGGGTGGGCCAGGCCCCAGCGCTGAGGCAGTGGGCGGCAGTCCGTGGGCAGTGATGTACTTCTTGTAGGCCTCACGGATGATCTTGAAGGCTCGAGCAGTGGCATAGGGGATGTCTGTGACAGGGTCCCGGTACAGGGCTGGCCGATGGGTGACAGGGCAGACCTCCCGAACAGGGACCTTTGGGGGCCGCCCTTGGGGAAACCATTCCTCAAATGTTGCATCATCGCTAAAAGTGATGAAGGTACGGGAGCAGCGAGCTGGAGGGACGATGGGTCCAGTGCCTGCACGGGGAGTCAGCGCAGAGGCTGTGGGAGTCGGATCCAGTCTAAGGGGAGAGACAGAAACACAAAAACTTCTGAGGAGAAAAAACAACAGATAAAGAGAGATCAGACAGGCAAGGAAAGAGATGAAGGAGGCAGAGTGATGAGAACGTTCTGAGAGAATCAAAGTGACAGATGGGGAAAAGCAAGCTGGGTTGAATGAAAAACTGGAGAGAATGAGGAGAAGCTAAAAGAAACACGGAGCTGAGGGAAAAGGGCTCTGAAGGACATCCGTGTGTTGGAGAGAGCTGCGTGAGGAGAGCTAAGGAGGGCAGGAGAAGGCTCTCTCCCCTTCTTCCTTGTGACACACTCACCCTTCCACATCCACATTCTCCTCTTTAGGGCCTGGCTCCCCAACAAGCGGCACCGTCACCGAATGATAGGTGATTATGGGCCCTGGGCACTTCCGCTTCTTGTGCACCTGCTTCTTTTTGTCAGCCTCGAGCCTCTCGTATGTCTCTTCAGGGTCAAAGGAAAGAATGAGGGGAAGGTGAGTTCCCCCTGTGCCCAAAGTCACTTCTGTCCCACAGTCTTGACGACCTTCCTGGCTGTCCAGTCTCTGCCTAAGCCATTCACACAAATCCTGAGGCCCCCTCGCACCTCTACTTCTGACGTTTTCTGCTTGCCCCCAATATCCTCTCTGCCCATTTCTCCTGTCCACTTGGTTTCTCATGAACGCAGAAGAGGAGGACTTTAGAACTAGAAGAGACCCTTGGATAAGGAGCCTGCTGTTTCCTTCTGTATCCCTCCACAGCTGCCCTGTCCACTTGCTCCCAGCAAGAGCATCTCGCTGTGTCTTCAGGCATCTTTGGTCATTACAGAGCTCCTTCCTATTTTAAGCTGAAATATGATGCCTGATGACAGTTTTATCTTTTGGGGCTATAAAGAATGCAGGTCTGGTCTGTCTTCCATATGACAGTCCTTTACACAGTTGAAGTTATTGTCCATGTCTCTCCAGGCTGATCACAATGCCCATTTCACCAAGCCATTCCTCGTAAAAATGGTTTTGAGATACACTCTCAGAGGTTATAAGCTGGGCAGCCCACTTAAGTGTTTTGTGTGATCTGTTTTGTATCGTATTATTTTATTTTATTTTTTTAAGATTTATTCGGGGGAGGGGATAGAGTGTGTGAGCACATGGTGGGATGGGGAGAGGGAGAGAATCCTCAAGCAGATTCCCTGCTGCTACAGCCTGATGTAGAGCCCAATCCCAGGACCCTGAGATCATGACTTCAGCTGAAATCAAGAGCTGGATATTTAACTGACTGAGCCACGTAGACACCCTAAGGAAATTACATTTAAACAGAGATTTCAGGGCACCTGGGTGGCTCAGTCATTTAGCATCTGCCTTTGGCTTAGGTCATGATCCTGGAGACCTGGGATCAAGCCCAGCATGGGGCTCCCCGTTAATGGGAAACCTGCTTCTCCCTCTCCCACTCCCACTACTTGTATTACCTCTCTTGCTGTGTCTCTCTCTCTGTCAAATAAATAAATAAATAAAATCTTTAAAAAGTACATGAACATAGAGATTTCTGGTTCCTCTTAAAATAACAAGAAAATCTGGCAACCCTGCACTTGCATTGTCATGTGGCAACAACGAGCTGAGCAAATAGCTGCCTCTCCTTCCGAGCACTCTTGTAATTCACCACAGTCCCCTGGCGGACTAGTGACACTGCACTACAGCAGTTTGTGGTTCCAATACACGTCTCTTCCTCAAGGACAATGACTGTGACTCATTACTACCTACATATTCCCGGGGCTGGGCAGTGTTCTGCACATTACAGGCACTCAACAAGTATTTGTTAATGCTCTGTGGTCAGAAATATTCCTGTCCCTTTCCACTGAATGAACTCCAAATTTCTGTTTCTTAAATGTGGGTACAATCCTCAAGATAAAGTCAGGTCAGAAAAGTGTGCTCTGGGAACCCCACCAATGATTTAGCCTCTTTTGAACTTGGAATTCGGATAGGTAATATTGCTTTCTTTCCCTTCAGCCAACCTTCAAACCCTTCTCCTTTCGAACACTTCCCTGTGCCTTCCAGAAATCCTCCATAATCAACCAATGCATCTATGTCCTCTAGTTGCTCCCTCAGCATGCCCTCGGCAACTTGATTTCCCAGAAGCCCATCACCCTGTCAGGCCCTGCTCTCCCTGCAACCCTCTGGCAGAGGCTGCTCATCCTGCCACATCCCAAGCAGGGCGTGCCTGTGTCCTGCTGAGCGTACTTTGCGCTTTACACCACAGCTCCTCTACCCATCTGCAGACCCACCTCCCCGCTGACACAGATGCCACTGGGTTAGATCACCTCTCCTTCCTGTCATGCTCCCTCCCTCCCTCACCGAAGACTTCAGCAATCCTTTCCACTCTTCCTCTCCACCAACTCCTGTCATCCTACGTCACGCCGGTGACCTCAAACATGCACACACGGGTAATCCCTTCAACCTCCCATCGCCACAGTTTCTTTACCAATCTCATCTCTCAACAATCTTCCTGTCTAGGACACTTGAGTTATTCCATTCCGCTCCAGCTACAGCCCATACTTCGTTACTGCCTGCAACTGCCCCAGCTCTGAAATACTGCAATCACTCATCCCAGGCTCTGGCCCCAACATCCTACCCTTTGGGTCTTTTGCTCCCCTCTCTAGATACCTCTGTTCTTCCTCCCGTACACAGACCTCTCCATATTCTCTCTCCCTAGTGGCCCCTTCCAGGCTTCATTTCCTTTGTAAATCAAGGTTAGGTTCCTCAGTCTATCATTTTAGTCACTCTTATCAATCAAAACTCCATGACCCAGACCTGGATTGCTGAGTGCTCCTGGAGAAGTATTACACAACAGGGCAGACTATGAACATATGTTCCCCCCAATTTTTTTTTTTTAAAGATTTTATTTATTTATTTGACAGAGAGAGATCACAAGTAAGCAGAGAGGCAGCCAGAGAGAGGAGGAAGCAGGCTCCCCGCAGAGCAGAGAGCCCGATGCAGGGCTCGATTCCAGGACCCTGAGATCATGACCCGAGCCGAAGGCAGAGGCCCCAACCCACTGAGCCACCCAGGCGCCCCATGTTCCCCAAATTTAAGACTCCCCCAACATCAACAGAATATTCTATCTCAAAATTTCAAACACTCTTCACTCTCCCCTCAAGCTTTCAACCCTATGCCCAACACCTGACAGGTGATAGTGCCTAAAAAACATCAGATGAGAACCACTCCAACGTCCTGTTATGGGTTACTAACCTCCAACTATAAGCCATCCTCCCTCCCTCCCTCTTAAGCTAATTCCTTCACCTGTGCTCTAGCTACCCCTTCTCCGAAAACCTGCACTATTAACTATCCTTTCTTTCTTCTTTGTCATTATACTCAGGTGCTTCTCATCAAAGACTGAGTTCCTCTGATCTTTGAATAAAACAAGCAAAGAAAACTCTACATTGACCCTAGACCCTATAGCTTTTATTCCTTCTTCCACCCTTCACAGCCAAACTTTTTAAGCCTGCTTCAAAATGGTGTGGTTCTCAAAAAGCGCTCTTTAAGGTCACCTCTGACTTCTTTGTCACCAAAACAAATGGACACTTCTCCATTCTCCTCTTGGGTGACATCTCTGCAGCATTCAGAAGAGACTCTCAAACATTCTCTTTGCTTGGCATTCTTAAGGCAATTCTCCTGGAGTTCTCTAACTCTCTGGCCACTGCTAAGCTCCTCTTTGATGAGCCCATTACATTCTAGTGTCTGCAGGATTCCCTTCTGCCTCTGTCTTCCCTTCCTCATGCTTTCTCCCTGGCTGATCTGACCACTCCAACATCAACAGTGCTATCTTTACTCAACAGACTTTCAAATTTGTTTCCAGCGCAGATCTTTTGCCCAAACCCGGCTGTGTACACTGAACTGAACTCTAAGCACTGTATGGACTGTTTCTAGACCCCTCAAATTCAACATGTTCAAAAATGAACTCATTTTCCCCTGCCAAACAAGCTTCTGCAAGGTCTCCTATGTCAGTTACTGATGTAAGAAGCCTGGGAGTTACCCTCTTTACAGTGGTCCAAACCAACCAATGTGGTCAAAGGATGTGGACTCTAATTACAGTGACATCAAGGTCACCTCACTGTTTGTGATGGCTCTAAATCATTTCTGTTTTGAGGGACAGCTACTGCTTGAAAGCACTGAATTACCATTATACAGATAAAGATTAAATGTCCAATTTTAAAGTCAGTATAATGAAACAGTCATGAAAATATATCCTGAAGATACTGGAAGTGAAGTAAACCTTTTCTCAATCATTGTGTTCTTTTGGAGTTATCTAAATTTGAGAAATATAAAAAGTGGAATGGATTGGGTCTCAGATATTCTGTGTAAAGAATCTTCCACTCCACATTTGGGCTATAAACATTCAACCAGGGGTGCCTGGGTGGCTCAGTGGGTTAAGCCACTGCCTTCAGCTCAGGTCATGATCTCAGGGTCCTGGGATCGAGTCCCGCATCGGGCTCTCTGCTCAGCAGGGAGCCTGCTTCCCTCTCTCTCTCTGCCTGCCTCTCTGTCTACTTGTGATCTCTCTCTGTAAAATAAATAAATAAAATCTTTAAAACAAACAAACAAAAAAACATTCAACTATACATTCTTGCTCACGTAAGAGAAAAATTCAGAGAAAGAAAGACTGGGGTGGGGGGCGGTATAGAGAAAGAAAAAGAACAGATTAAATACTACAGCTGATTCTGTGTTATTTCACCCAATGAAAGTATGCCCCACACTAAGCATTTGATGGGATGTGTGCAATCTGCTATTCCCTCACGTACTCTCATGATTTAAGACTCTCAACACCCTATAAAGGAATGTATGTTCTGGAGCACCTGGGTGGCTAAGTCAGTTAAGCATCCAACCCCCTGAGTTCAGTTCAGGTCTTGATCTCAGAGTTTTAAGATCCTCTCTCCCTTTTCCTTTGCCCACCCCACTGTAACCCTCCCCAAGAATTCTCACTCTCTTAAAAAAAAAAAAGTATGTTTTGTACAGTCTATTATTGTAAACAACTGTGTACTCAGCATATAAACTGAAGAGATTTTAAAGAATTTTTTCTTTAAAATAGTTCATCTTGGGGTGCTTGGTTGGCTCTGTGGGTTAAAGCCTCTGTCTTCGGCTCAGGTCATGATCCCAGGGTCCTGGGATCAAGCCTCGAATCGGGCTCTCTGCTTGGCAGGGAGCCTGCTTCCTCCTCTCTCTCTGCCTGCCTCTCCGCCTACTTGTGATCCCTCTGTCAAATAAATAAACAAATTAATAAAATAGTTCATCTCATGAATTAATTCTGGAAAATTTCTAATTTTCATGATTATCATTAAAGTAGGCACTTTGTAAACCAAAACCGCAAGATACAAGTAGGTTAAGTAATTTGCTGGCAGTCTTATAGCAAGCGAACAGCACAACTAGGATTTGAACTTGGTTCTATGCAATTCTTACACTTCCTCTTCCCTGTAACTTGTACTTTAGAGCTCTGCTAACTGCCTTGTTTCTTGTTCCTCATCCCTCACTCTGCATTTCCTTTGATTCCCTCGTTCAGAGTCTCCATCTCCCCAGCTGCTCAGGTCCTCCAGTCTCCATTTTTCTCAGGCCCCTCAGCCCTCTGACCACAGACTGACCCAGTGAACGTAAGTTGAGCTCCTCTGTGATCTTGGCCTCTCTGAGCAGCTCTTCCTGGGTCAGTGGCCGTTCACAGTGGGGCCCCTTTCGCCGCCGTGACTGACCCTGCCTCTCTTGTACCCGAAGGAATGTCTGCCGTGTATGCTCAGCTGTAGACTGACGCATAGACTTCCGACCTGGGAAAGAAGTAAGAGAGGAAGAAATCTTTGAATTCATGTCCACCTCTTTTATTTATTTATTTTCAAAATTTTAAAACTTGTTTGGAAATCATTTCAAACTTATAAAAAGGTTGCAAGAAGAGTCCACAGAATACCTATGTATCCCTTACCAGATCAACTCCTGTGAAGCTTTTGCCCCATTTGCATTGCATATGTTTTCCCAAATGATCTGAGGGTTAAGCTGCACACATCTTAGCTCTTGACCTTAAATACTTTAGTGTATATTTCCCAAGAATAAGGGTTTTCCAGGTACCTGGGTGGCTCAGTCCGTTAAGCAGCTGCTTTCAGCTCAGGTCACGATCCCACATCGGGCTCCCTGCTCAGCAGCAGGCAGCCTGTTTCTCATTCTGTCCCCACCCCCCCAAGGGCGCTCTTTCTCTCTCAAATAAATAAATAAAATCTTAAAAAAAGAAAAAAAAAAAAAAGAATAGGATGCCTGGGTGGCTCAGTTGGTTGGGCAGCTGCCTTTGGCTCAGGTCATGATCATGGAGTCCCAGGATCGAGTCATACATTGGGCTCCCTGCTTAGTGGGGAGTCTGCTTCTCCCTCTGACCTCTCCCCTCTCATGCCCTCTCAAACAAATAAATAAAATCATTACTAAAATAATAATAATAATAATAGTTTTTCTTATATAGCCATAGTACAGTTATCAGCTTTGGTAAACTTAACACTGATACAATACTTTATCATTATGTTCCAATTTTGTCAATTGACTCAAACATCTGCACTCACTGTCAGAGCCATCATCCTGTAGTTCTAGTGGCAGCAGTGCCTTCTCTTCTCGGGCCTTCTGAGAGCTACCAGCTGGAGTGCTGACCTTTCGAGGCCTCAAGCTCTTGAGAGGCTCCTGGGGAGAGATTGGAATCAGATACCAGGGAATAAAAGTGACAAGGAGAAAGATGAGGATCTTAAGAGAAAACTAGCACTGCAGGAAATTGGACTGTTGGGGGTGGGGGAGCAGAGTACTGGGACCTCATGAAGGGCACAACAGAAATGATGAAATTATGGAAGTACAAGAAAACCAGGATACCCTCAGCACCTTATAGGCTTTGGTGACTACTCGGCGCTTCCTTCTTGGCTCTTCTGCTTCTCCATCACTGGATGGTTCATCCCCTTCATCAATGTCAAAGTCAGAGTCCACCTCATCCTCTGTGTCTGACTGGTCCCCTTGATACTCATCATCACCTGATTCCTGAGGACATAGGGAGATGAGGTTCTCACTGTCACTGAGTCATCAGTGCCCCTCCAGGAACAGACTCTCTTTGCTTTCTTGATTTAAGAGTTGCTCCGCTCTCCTTCCCAACCCAGTCCTTCAATTTCTTCAGGCAAGAAGCCTTCCAAGCTGATGGCCTTGGGCACCAGCACCACCCCTTCCAGATTAATCAACTGCTCTTTACTTGTTGCACACTGTGTTAAATGCTGGGATACAAAGGATGTGGTTTAATCTCTACCTTCAGGGGTCTCACAGTCTGGCAGAAGATAGGACTTAGTGTAAAAGGAAGTTTGAATACAAAGCAACTATAAAGTATCAAACAGTACTAAACAGTACTAAAATGTTACAGGAGGGATGCCTGGGTAGCTCAGTCAGTTAAGTGGTCAACTCCTGATTTCAGCCCAGGTCATGATCTCAGGGTCCCCAGACTGAGCCACATGTTGGGCTCTGTGCTCAGCTCAGCAGAGAGTGTGCTTGAGGATTCTCTCTCCTCTCCCTCTGCCCCTGCTCCGGCTTTCTCTCTATCAAATAAATAAATAAATAAATCTTTTTATTTTTTTAAAATTTTTATTATTTTTTTAAAAATATTTTATTTATTTATTTGACAGAGAGAGATCACAAGTAGGCAGAGAGGCAGGCAGAGAGAGAGAGAGAGGAGGAAACAGGCTCCCTGCCGAGCACAGAGCCCAACGCGGGACTCGATCCCAGGACCCTGAGATCATGACCCGAGCCGAAGGCAGCGGCTTAACCCACTGAGCCACCCAGGCGCCCCAATAAATCTTTTTATTTTTATTTTATTTTTTTTTTAAGATTTTATTTATTTATCAGAGAGAGAGAGGGAGAGAGAGCGAACACAGGCAGACAGAGTGGCGGGCAGAGGCAGAGGGAGAAGCAGACTCCCTGCCGAGCAAGGAGCCCCATGTGGGACTCGATCCCAGGACTCTGGGATCATGACCTGAGCCCAAGGCAGCTGCTTAACCAACTGAGCCACCCAGGCGTCCCCCCAATAAATCTTTTTAAAAGTACAGGAGCTCAGAGGAAGGCACACTTCCCATAGACTGGTGGTCTGGGAAGGTCTAAACTTTACACTTTATTCCTTTAGAGCAGGGATTGGCAAACTTTTACTGTGAAGGGCCAGAACAGTGGGCCACATTTGACCAGCAGGTCAGGGTTTGCTGAACCCTGTTTTAGACTCTAAAGAACAAAGATGACTTGAGTTGTGGTTTAAAATACTGGGGGGGGAGGGGATGCCTGGGTGGCTCAGTCGGTTAAGTCACTGCCTTCCACTCAGGTCATGATCCCAGGGTCCTGGGATGAGTCCCACATCAGTCTCCTTGCTCAGCAGGGAGCCTGCTTCCCCCTCCCCCTCTACCTGCCTCTCTGCTACTTGTGATCTCTCTGTCAAATAAATAAATAAAGTCTTTAAAAATAAATAAATAAAATAAAATACTGGTAGTGTTCAGGCAGCCAAGAGGGCAGAGGTATCATGGGTAGATAGAACAGCAAGAAAAAAGGTGCAGAAGCAGGAATGTGTATACTTTGTTTATGGAATATTTAGACCTAAGTAAAGCAGGTTTGTCTTGGTATAGAAATCTTCCTAGCTGACTGCCTTTGATTCCAGCACAGCCTTCTTCCAACATTAACTAACTGCCTTATGCTAGAAGACTTGAAAAGACGGCATTCGGTCAATAGAGAAACTTACATATCAGGCTAATAAATTAATGACTTATATAATTTATAAGCAAGTGATTCTCAATCCTCTCCCTCTCCTTACTTGTCCCACTACTGATAATCATTATTGACATAAACTTATGAGAAATAGGTCTCATTCCTCAGGTGTGTTGGAACAGATAAATTATGGGGTACCAGTATTCCATATAATGGGGAGCCAAAGAAGACTTGGGGAAATAGAAAAACTGTATACAAGGGGTGTTTCAGAAAGCTCTGGAGGTGGGGCGCCTGGGTGGCTCAGTGGGTTGAGCCGCTGCCTTCAGCTCAGGTCATGATCTCAGGGTCCTGGGATCGAGTCCCGCATCGGGCTCTCTGCTCAGCAGGGAGCCTGCTTCCTTCCCTTCCTCTCTCTCTGCCTGCCTCTCTGCCTACTTGTGATCTCTCGCTGTCAAATAAATAAATAAATAAAATCTTTTTTTAAAAAAAAAAAAAAGAAAGCTCTGGAGGTATGCAGCTGAGTGGAGTAGAGAACATATAGAGTATAGCCTAGAATTGAGGGGCTACAGGTCAGGGCTAGAATGGCAGTCACATCGAAAAGTAAAGGGAAAAACACAGTTGGGGGCAGGGGAGTCAACTGGGCAGGGTGGCACCTCAAACATGTGGCTCTCCTTCAATCAATGATGTAGACCAACAAGCTGATCTTGGTACACATGCTGCCAAAGCAGGCAAATAGCACAGACAGTTGACACTCCAAGCTAGCCAGAGTTCAATCTTGCACAGATGACCATCATTTCCTCCCAACTGATGTTTGTGAAAGACAGCCTGGGAACACATTAATCCCCTAGCTCTAAGTATTAAGTCATCTCACCAGAGAGTAGTTCAACCACACGGTAGCTTAATGTCCAATCAAAATGCTTTCACTAAGTTATGGATTTACTACCATTCCTTTGGCTTTTATCAAGGGTCATTAATAGCCATGACTAGATAAGAGAATGTTTCTACATTACCTACTGAACCCCTGTTACTTTATATATCTTATACAAGAATGCAATTCTTCCTGGGATTTAATGCTGAATAAGTTTCTCTCTCTTAAAGAATATATATGCCTCTTTCTTATTGAAAAAAGAAATTCAGGGCTTGGCTGCCAGGAAGCTCACAGCTAAATTTAATATCAATTGCTATTACCAATTTAGCAGAGGCTCCTGGTACAATTACTTCAGATCTGTCTCTATTTTTACTGTTCCTACTTTTTGTTTGTATGGTAAGCCTCCTTTAATCTCTTTTGGAAGCATGAACGGTACATATTAAATAACGACTCATAAAATGACAGGAATAGGAAAATGGCCTTTGGGGGAGGGATGAGAACATTCTATTTTAAACTATAGTTGGTCAGGGATGTGTAAGTAATGACTCCCAGTCATCAAGTCCTGTGGATTCAATTTCCTTAATTTGTCTTGTAACCTACTGCCCATGTTTCCCTACTCCCACTACCTCCTTCAAGCCATTCTCCTCATTAAAGAGTGAGCTTTCTAAAGTACATATTTGATCATGGTACTTTGATGAATGGATGGAGAGTAAACTCTCTAACATGCTTCACAAGGCCCAACATGGTCTGGCCTTTGCCTACTCCCTCCGGCCTTACCAACCTTTATTCTACTGTAAGGTTTGGAGAATGAAAGTAGGCATGCAATTACCAGACCGAGACTCCATACCTTTACACATTCCACCCTAGACCCTTGGTGGGTTAACCTTTCTCCTTACCCCGGTCCCAGCCAAGGCTTACTTTTCATACTGTAGTGAGTTTAAACACTATGTTCCCCAGGGATGCCAATCCTGACCAATAACTTGGGCTCCCACATTTTACCACAGCATCTCTATACTTATCGTACTCTTTATCACACAGTATTTCAACTGTTAATCCAACTGGTTGCCCCACTGGGGTCAGGAATACAAACAAAGTGGTGTTTTCAATACTCTCTGCTTCCCCCAGAACTTAAAATAGTGGTTGACTTGCCCTAGCTTCTCAAAAGATATTTTAAGAATGGACAGATTCAGGATGCCTGGGTGGCTCAGTAGGTTAAGCAGCTGCCTTCGGCTCAAGTCATGATGCCAGTGTCCTGGAATCCAGTCCCACATGGCGGGGGGTGGTCCTTGCTCCGCGGGGAGCCTGCTTCTCCCTCTGCCTCTGCCTGCCACTCTGCCTGCCTGTACTCTCTCTGTCTGACAAATAAATATAAAATCTTAAAAAAAAAAAAAAACGGACAGATTCAATCAGTACCAGGACCAACCTAATCCAGAGAATGGACCTATACCGTTGAAGAAAACAGACCATTTCTAAACTTACAGAGCTTACAACCTAATAGAAAAGTATAAACAGGGACGCCTGGGTGGCTCAGTTGGTTAGGCAGCTGCCTTCGGCTCAGGTCATGATCCCAGCGTCCTAGGATCGATGTCCCACATCGGGTTCCTTGCTCAGCGGGGAGCCTGCTTCTCCCTCTGCCTCTGCCTGCCTGTGCTTGCTTTCTCGCTCTCCTTCTAACAAATAAACAAAATAAAATCTTTTTTTTTTTTTTAAAGATTTTATTTATTTATTTGACAGAGAGAAATCACAAGTAGATGGAGAGGCAGGCAGAGAGAGAGAGAGGGAAACAGGCTCCCTGCTGAGCAGAGAGCCCGATGTGGGACTCGATCCCAGGACCCTGAGATCATGACCTGAGCCGAAGGCAGCGGCTTAACCCACTGAGCCACCCAGGCGCCCCAAAATAAAATCTTAAAAAAAAAAAAAGTATAAACAAGTAGGCAAACCAAATCTAATTACAATTTGAGCTCTATTCTATTAAGCAGCAGTCAAGGAAGGGTTAGTTAACTAAGGAGCATTTACATTAAGAGTTGAAAGCCGAAAAAAGAGCAGACTAAGCCCCTCTATCTTTTGAAGAGACTCCTTTCTGTACTTCAGGTGGACAGCTAGCTAGGCAGTGGGCCAACGAGTATATACCGCGTGACTACGATGAGCTCGCGCACGTTGTTAGACGTCGGAAGTGCGGCGAAACGTGCAACTAGAGAAGTACACAATTGGTTTCTTCCATATTCGGGGGGTGCCTCCGGAGAGCCCCTCCATCCCTGACCCCTCCAAACCCATCCAGGACTCCCCTCTCCAAGGCTCCATTTCATCCCCCGGCGACTCTCCCACCCGGTCTCCAGTACCAGCTCCCAGGGCTCCTCTACATTCCCCGCCCCCTTCTTTGTCCGAGGTTTCTGTTCTGGACTCCTTTTAGCTTCCTCCCCTCCCTCTTCCTGGGCCCGGCTCTTGCCTCCGTGAAACCCCCATAAGTCGTCTGGTAGAACTCGTCTTCCTCCTCTGCCTCCAGGAGCCCAGAAAGCCGGTTCCCCGCAGTCTTCCGGGGGGCCCGGCCCCCAGCCAAACTCATCCTGCCTACCGAGACTGCGCCGCTACCAGCGGCCCCACACCCAGTGCGGCTATCGGAGCTCGGCGATCGACACCACTACCTGCGGATGGCTGGCGGCGGCGGAAGCCTCTGGTCCACAGGCAGACGTAGCAGAGCGTCGAGAGGCTTCCAGTTGCGTCCTCCAAGCCCTCCTCACTCTGCAGACCCGCCGGCTGCCGACGCGGAGATCACCCCAAACTCTCTGCCCTTGCTCTCGCCGACTTAACTGTGGAATGACTGGGTGTCACCAGGAGCCTTAGTACCCTAAGTCCAGAATTGGGGAGTCAACAAATTTTCACTTAGAAGAGGTCAGACCCCCCTCTGCTCCAGTCCGTTTTCCATTCTGCTTCTAGTAGTGAACGTTTTTTAAAAACCCAGACTTTGTCTCTCTTCTACTCAAAGATCTTTAATGGCTGCCCGGCATCTTCAGATTAAAGTCCCAAATCCTTGAGGCAGAATAGTAGTGTGGTTAAGAGCATAGCTTTAGAGCCAGCCAGACTTGAATTTGAGTAGAAGTTAGTATTCTGGCTAGTAGAAGTTAGTGATTTTGGACAAGTGGCGGAATCTCGGTTTTCTCATCTGTAGAAGTGCAACTAGGGGTATCCGGCTGTCTCAGTGGATAGAGCATGGGACTCTTGATATCGGGGGTTGTGAGTTCAAGCCCCACTTGGGCCTGGAGCCTACTTAAGAAAAATGATAAAATGGAACTAATAATATCTACTTTTTAGGGACGCCTGGGTGGCTCAGTGGGTTAAAGCCTCTGCCTTCGGCTTACGTCATGATCTCAGGGTCCTGGGATCGAGCCCTGCATCGGGCTCCTTGCTCACTAGGAAGCCTGCTTCCCCTTCTCTCTCTCTCTCTCTCTCTGACGGCTGCTCTGCCTCTTTGTGATCTCTGTCTCTCTGTCAAATAAATAAATAAAATCTTTAAAAAAACATATCTACTTTTTAAAGTTGTTGAAAAAGGAGTGAGGGGATAGGGTGGCTGGGATAGGTATAGGGTGATGGACATTGGGAAGGGTAAGTGTTGTGAGCACTGTGTATTGTGTAAGACTGATGAATCACAGGCCTTACTCCTGAAACAAATATTATTATATAAATAAAGTTGTTGAAAAGGATAAGAGATATACTCCTTGTAAACTGCTTCACACAGGATTTAGTAAGCACATAGATGGTTAGAAGGTGGTAACTACTACTAACATGGCATTCAAAATCCTTAATAATTTGGCCTCTCCCTGTCTTTCTAGCCTTACCTCCTTCCCTATCCCATCCCAGCATCACTTCCCAATTCTGTCGTGCCTGCGTGCTTTTCCTTCTCCTGAGGATTCTTTCCCTATCTTGTATACCTGGCAAAATTCTGGTTCTATAAGATGGGGAAGTCTTCTCACTCACCCACCTCATTTCCTGGCCCTGTGATATGGTCTGACTGCTTTCCATGGCCCTTTCTGACAGGTCTTCATTCATTTACTTACCAAATATTTACCGCATTCCATAATTCTGCCCATAACCATGGAGATCATGCCTCCTCCATTCTCCAGAGTAGTTTTAATCTCATACAGTCTGTGGTATTTTCAAGACCCTTTGTCAACTTCTTTCCCCATCTTTTACACTGAAAATGTGGTTGTCAAACCATAGCAACTGTATGTACTCTATGATGGCAGCTATTACATTTTAAAGGTTTTTTTTTTTTTAAGATTTTATTTATTCGACAGAGAGAGATCACAAGTAGGCAGAGAGAGAGGAGGAAGCAGGCTCCCCACCGAGCATAGAGCCCGATGCGGGGCTCGATCCCAGGACCCTAGGATCATGACCTGAGCCGAAAGCAGAGGCTTTAACCCACTGAGCCACCCAGGCGCCCCAGCTATTACATTTTATCCTAATAATTTATATGTATGCTTTATTAGCCTGTGACCTTTTGAGGGCATGGACTTTATCTTCCTCTGTGTATACCAGGAACTCTCATAGTGCCTAGGATATAGTTGGAGCTAATTAATGTCAATTCAATGAATGAATTAATGAATGACTATTGAATGAATAAGATACCCATCCTCTTATTTTGCATCTAGGTTGATCTTACTTGCCTGTAGCCCCTCCATTCCGACTTTAGGAACTGTTATGAGACATGAAAGTCACTTTAATAAAGCTCTGTGTGTGTGCGTGCGTGTGTGTGTGTGGCACACAAGCACATTATATCTGTTAAGTTTGTATATGGACCCTATTTTCAGATTGCCAGATTGCTCTGCTTTTGCAAAATATATATTGGTGAACTCCCTTCTCAATTTCCTTGGGGGCACCAAGCCAACATGTCCTGCTTTGCCTCTGCTTCCACACCCTGCCACGTCACCCCAGTTCTGCTATGCCAGGAATGTTACTGGGGAAGAGTGGTTCTATGACTCAGAGGACACCCCACGGATTGGAGTGGGAGTGGAGAACAAATTTTCTGTCTCCACAGAGACAAAGTATGGGAGAAAAGATGGGAGACACCCCTAGCCCTACTTTTTGAATTTTGCATTCAGCCATTCACATATTCAGGAGACACATATTATATACTTACTTTGTGCCAGGCAGTATTTTAGAGGTTTGAGATCTAAAAATCGATAAGATGTAATCTTTGCCCTGAAATGTTCAATCTTAGGAGGGAGACAAACTAGTAAGTAGTCTGACATAATACTAGGTAGTAGGAGTAATAGTAGCCATTTTCTGGTACATAAAGAGAAATAAAGATCTGTAAGAGGCTACAAAACAGGGATCTCCTCTTTTCAGGATGGCTGAAATCAAATTCGCTGATCAAATTCCAGGGAGAACATCCCCCCGTTTGACCTACTGCCTTGTCAATCAGGACTTTATTGGTCTCTTTCCAATTCTAAAAGCAGAAACAGCTTTATATCTACACCAGATGATTTCTAAAATAACTCAGGAAATGGTAGCAGCTCCATGCTTTATGAAAACAAGGATAATTTATTCAACAAATATTTATTGACGATCTGAGTGAAATCCTATGCTAGACAGTGTGCCCCCACCTGTTTAGTTGGCTGCAATTGTAAAATACTTAAGTGTCCTACAATTCCATTACTATGGGATGAAATGTCAATCCAATCATGTGAAGTTTGTCTACCTTCAGCATCTAAAGGAATATGAATAATCCAGCAGGTGGCAGCAGGGAAACAATTATTTTTATCTTGATTTGCGAGAGGTAGAAGGCAGCGATAGTCTGGGCTTTCTGGTCCTAGGTTCCCTTTCTAGAATCGGGAAGACCCCCGGATAGAGGATAACCAGACCATCTTGGGCGCTACAAAAGCGAGACACCCCCCCCCATTTCTCTTCATTAATTCCACAAATAATTATTAAGCCTCTACCATGTGCAGAGTCACAGATGGGAGAAGCTGGAAATATAAGAGTGAAACAGTCTTTGCTTACAGTCTGATCAAGGAGAGAGAGGTCTTAAGATCCCTACCTAGGTTCACAATCTCTAGGGTACTTTGTTAAAACTGAGTAGTGTTAGTCCACACACTAGACTAGAGTGGGTAATTCATTGTATCTCCATGCCCTTTGGTGCACAGATTAACAGTTAAAGAGCTAAGGGCTTGCTTGGATGGCGGGAAGACTGTGATATGGTGTGACTGCTTTCCATAGCCCTTTCTGACAGGTCTTCGTTCATTCATTTATCAAATACTTACTGCATTCCGTAAGTGTGCCCAGGGCTGCGTTTGAGGCAAAGTGTAGACCTGTTTTGAATGTCATTCAGAGGCAGACAAGACTGCCGAGCACGTTACAGTAAACAAAGCAGTAAAGCCGGAAGAATACTTAGTCGCATGTGATGTTTTGTGATATTTGAGTGCTTAGTATCTTTGTCTCGACAAAGAGTGCTTTTGTAGGGAGTTCTTCCTGGGCTCTAAAATTGAGGGCCGACAGAGTAGGCTCACTTATCCCGAGCTCCGGCAATTCAACGGGGTCCTTTCGCAGAGCGGAATATAAATTGACCCACTGAGCCACCGTAGGGACGGTCTACAGTCGGGAAGGGCTTGTCTTCGACGGGTGGATTCGTTAGGGCGTGGGGAGCCCGTGTCATATGACCAGTAGCAGCCTCCCCTATTGGCTCTCAGGGGCCACCTTTTCTGCCCAGTCGAGTGGGCTGAAACGCTGGAGAGGTTAAGCGCATGCGCAGTTCCCGGATTTCCCTAGCCTCCCAGAGTGGAGCGGTGGGGTTGGGCGATAAACAGGCTGTGGCTAGGGAGGAGGGGTGGGAGGGTTTGTTCCGTTGGGACTTTTCATGCCCTTTTATTTCTTTAGGTGTGGTTAGGTTCAGCAGCCTGAGCGAGCGTATTCTCTTGTGAAAGGGGATTAAGAAGCTCCCGCGGAGAGCGGTCGGAGTTGCGGAGGGGTGCGAGACAGGAATTCTCCCCTATGCCAGCGAAATGGTGCGGCCCTGAGCTGTTTCACTACCCGGCCCGACGAGTCTGAGAGAGGCCCCGGAGGGGGCAGGGAGGCGGCCCGCAGAACGCGGGTCCTGTGAAGAGACGTGGAGAAGATTCGATTTGGAGAAGAGGAAGAGCCCGATTGAAGG
This sequence comes from Mustela lutreola, assembly GCF_030435805.1. Taxonomy (NCBI): domain Eukaryota; kingdom Metazoa; phylum Chordata; class Mammalia; order Carnivora; family Mustelidae; genus Mustela; species Mustela lutreola. The sequence goes on along the minus strand of NC_081299.1, from coordinate 109,001,473 downwards.
GGAGCGAGGCCGCTGAGGGGGAGGGGGCTGCCAAGATGGCGTCGTCCTCCTCTGGGCCGTCGGCGGCCGGCGTTTCAGCCTTGGATCCCGCGGTCTCTTCCGGCGCCTCTTCCTCAGGTAATCAGGGTGGGGCGTGGGCAGGGGTCTGAGGACTGCTGGTGCGATGGGAACGAGAGCTAGACCTGGTAGGGCACCTGTAACTGGGGATGTCCGAGGAGCTGCCGGTAAGGAGGACAGAGGCCGGGCTTTCAAATAGGAGGGCTTTCTGAGCGGGCACGGGGAGTCTGAGGAAAGGATGGATTTGGTGAGGAAAGGGTGACTGTCAAAAACACTAACTGTCTTCAGGAGACCGAATTGAGGACTTGAAGTAGTAGGGTTAGGAGGGGATGGAGATTGGGGGTGGAGGTGGGAGGGAAACAGAAGAGAAATCGAAAGGAACGGACAAAACTAAAATAAATGGAGGCTTCATAAGTAGAGGAATGAGTGTGAAAGGCAGGTGGAACCCAAGTTGATTATGAGGTTAATTGGATGAACCTGTGGGAGAGAAGCCATGGAGTTGAAACATGTTTAAGAGTTAAGTGACGCTTGCTTTCGATTTGCTGTGGAGTTAGGGAATTGTGGATTTTGTTGGGGGTGGGAGTTATTTGAGACCTCTTTTTCCTTAGAGACTCCCCTTCATACGTCATTCCTTCTCACTTAGTGCCCCCCCCCCCCGCCACGCGCACGCATTTGTACACACATATATATCAAACACCCTACTGCGGTGATTCCCATTTCTAGACTGCCCACTTTTGGGAAGGAATGGAACGTTTTGAAGGAAAGTGGAAAAAAAACCCTAAAAACAGATGGAGAAGGTGGAATGATGCATTACAGGGTGAGAGAGGTTATGTTGGGAATTAGGCCTGGGACGGATGGTGTGGTTGGGGGAGGTGGTTCTACGTGCTGTGGGAGAATATTGCATAATAGGAAATGGACTAGAAGAATGTTAAGGCTGTATCAGGAAATTGGCACTTGGAGAATGGAGCCAGTGAACATAGCTCAAAGTAGTTAGAAACTATTGGAGATTGAGGGACTGCCGAGGAGCCACAAGAAAAGCAACAGATTGTGTGTAGGAGGAAAAATGTGTATAAGTGTGGGGAGGGGGTGGAGATTGAGTCAGAAACTGTTCCAGAGCTTCCATCAGAAACGTCTGGTGTTCCATAGTGTCTGTTGCTTCTAAACTGTGAGCAGGAGAGACTTTTTCAGATGATGGATGCTGTACTTGAGATGAATTTCCATAGGCCTGGGATGTCATCCTTGTCTTTTGAATTGGCTATATAGAGGGTTCTACCTTTCGTATTTCAGCTGGGTTGGGTACCACTATATCGTCACAGATACCTTCTTCATAAGCTGCAGTTTTATTTATGTGCATCTATTTTTAGTTTCTTGAGAGGTGATTTTTGCCTTTCCTGTAAAAGCATTAAAGGACCAGATCAACTCATGTTGCATTCTAAGTGTGAAGAATGAAGTAAAGTGACAGATTTTTTTTATAGAGTAGTTCTTCATTTAAAACCTTTTCTCCTTCCCCCAGTGCAGAAAGAACAATGGTTGTGTGTAGTCATTAAACTTAACTATCAAGTTATGTGTTCTATTAGAAACTAGGTTAACCTTAAAAGCCATGTGTTTATATCCCAAAATTTGATTCAGTATCTATCTAATGGAAGTACTGGCCTTGTGGACAGATTTAGGAGTAAAGGAAATAGTTCTTTGTTACTTACTGATACATTTTTCTCTTCTTCCATCTCTGCTCCTGCTTCAGATAGTTCTTCTATCTTTTTCAGATGTCACCGTATGGTATTTTTTTATGTTTTTCTGCCAGATCCTAGGGTTGGCAGTTAATAATTCAGATTGCATAAATGTTTTGGACCTGTTGTGTTTTCCTGAGAAAATAAAATTAATAGGTTTCAGTGGACTTTACAGCTCCTTGACTCTGATGCGTTCTATATGAGAAGTCAAGGTATAAAAAATATCTAAAAATAGTTTTAGATTCCTATTTTTACTTTTGTTTTTTGCAGCTACCCTCTTTGCTCCTTTGACAGTTATTGAAGCAGTTGTATTAAGAAGTTAAGAAAAATTAAATATTTCTGAAAACCTGATGGGATTTTTGTGTCCAAATACACAGTGTTGACTTTGTGTGTCTGCACTTTCACTTAAGTTTGGTCTTAGTAAATTTAATTTAATAAAATAATTTATTTTAAGGATATGATTGAAGAGAATAGAATATTTGATTCTGATCCAAAAAAGGCTATTAAAAATGGGGTTTATTTGTTTTTATATTTTTTTTATGCGTTGTATTTGTGACTGGAGGTGAGTGTTGCTGTATCTGGATGGTACCAGGGGAATTAGGACATTGACAAGAATGAGTGATGGTTTATGGTTTCCTATATTGTTAAAGGAAGGCTGGCCTTGTAGAAATTCAGGGAAGGGAGGGGTGTGTGTGTGTGTGTGTGTGTGTGTGTGTAACCATTCTAAAACCAGCTTACTGAACTGAGGTGTTTAGCTTAATTCATTTAAATTTGGTGAAACTCTGAAATCCTAAAGACAAGATTCTTTGGCAATGTTGAAAATAGATTCAATATAAGAATGTTAGTATTCAGGGACAGATGGATCTTTTAGATAAACCACTCATAACCTTTGGAGGCTCAAAATCTTTTGGCTTTCAAATTAGTAAGGACAGATTATTTATTTATTTATTTTTAAAGATTTTATTTATTTATTTGACAGAGAGAAATCACAAGTAGGCAGAGAGGCAGGCAGAGAGAGAGGAGGAAGCAGGCTCCCTGCTGAGCAGAGAGCCCGATGCGGGGCTCGATCCCAGGACCCTGAGATCATGACCTGAGCTGAAGGCAGCAGCTTAACCACTGAGCCACCCAGGCACCCCAAGGACAGATTATTTAGAACAGTTGTTACTGTCTAGATGTTTTCACCATTAAGGTACCAGTAAGCTGGTCTTTTATACTGCTGACAAGTGAAATACAGATGGTAGATCAAACCATATGTTCTAAGAGATGTTTGACATCTTTTCCCATTGGAGTAATTACCATGTTTGGATTTGGGGGGAGGCAGTTATAAATGAGTATCAGCTTACAGAAGTCCTCATCATGTGTTTGTTCTTATACTTTGTTAATAAAAACTGATGCAGTTTGCCATCCAGTCTCAGCTGTTAGGTGTGTAAAGGAAATTTATTCCTTCTTTTGCTTTCTCCCCCGTCCTCATTATTTGGACAGTGACATCTTAAAAATAAAATTAGCCCTGAAGAGGTGCTGATGACAGTATGACCATCTGTCATACCAGTGTGCAAAGAGTCTGTTTCCCTATCTGTAACTGGCCTAGTTTATCAAGATCTTGAAATTCAGGGGCGCCTGGTTGGCTCAGTTGGTAGAGCATGTGACTCAATCTTAGGGTTGTAAGTTCAAACCCCACATTGCTGTGTAGAGATTACTTAAAAATAAAATCTTTTTTTTTTTTTTTAATTTTATTTATTTGTCAGAGACAGTGAGAGAGAGAAAACAAGTGGGGGGATGGGAGAGGGAGAAGCAGGCTTCCCACCGAGCAGGGAGCCTGATGGGGCTTGATCCCAGGACTCTGGGATCATGACCTGGACTGTAGTCAGACACTTAATGATTGAGCCACCCAGGCACCCCAAAAATACAATCTTAAGAAAAAGAGAGCGCGCACTTGAAATCAGCTACTGAGTCTTTTTTTTTGTTTGTTTGTTTTTTAAACCTCAGGGAGGGAGTGAAGACTTTGTTTGGGAGACTTGATTTGAAGTTTGAAGGAGTTAAAAAGTAAAATTAGAATGCTAAAGCTCTTCTGAAATAAGAGCTGTTTGATAAAATCACATGTGATTCCCCTTCTAAGGAAAAAAGCACCTGAAACATTAGAACATCATAAACCAGTAGTTGCTTTTTACTTCAGACCAGAACATTTCTGAAATTGTCACCCTTTACCTATATGATTTTATCATGAGCACAAACGATTTGGAAGTAACTTTACAGCTCCTTTCTGACTGTATTTTACTTAACTACTGTGGGCAACCCCAGAGGACACAGGACTGAAGCATTTTTTTTTTTTTAAAGATTTTATTTATTTATTTGACAGAGAGAAATCACAAGTAGACGGAGAGGCAGGCAGAGAGAGAGGAAGGGAAGCAGGCTCCCCGCTGAGCAGAGAGCCGGATGCGGGACTCGGACTCGATCCCATGACCCTGAGATCATGACCTGAGCCGAAGGCAGCGGCTTAACCCACTGAGCCACCCAGGTGTCCCAGGACTGAAGCATTTTTATTTGGGACCTTTATCATAGGGCCAGCCTCATCAGTCCCTGATTCTGGTGGTTTTGTTCTTTCTAGAAGAGCTTCACCAGTAAATTATGCTCCAATTTGATAACACCAAATGGTAGGGGTTTTATAGTTTTTTTGGTCTGTATTCTTTGTATCTGGTGTAAAACATTAGTAGGCTGATCTTTTCCCTTCCCTTCTTCCATACTAGTGAAAAGTAATAACAATTTAAGTCACTTTACTAGAGTGAGAAATTGAAATTTGGAAATGTAAAAATAGAACAGAATATCATGCAGTTAAAATATCACCAGGTACCATTTTGGACGACATTTTATAAGTAGGGAGAGAGGTTTCTGTTTGTTTTTTACATGGGGTTTTTGACACTTTTTTAATTTTTTTGCCAGAAAACTGACTCCAGAATGTCTTTGTTTTTGATTAACCATTTATCTTTTTTTAATTATTGAAAAATATTTTATTTATTTGAGAGAAAGCGAGAGAGTGCAGTGTGCACACAAGCAGGGGGTGGGAGCAGAGGGAGGAGAGAATCTCAAGCAGAATCTGCGCAGACCGTACTGAACTCAGAGCCTGGGGCTAGGCTGAATTCCAGGACCCCAGGATCATGACGTGAGCCAAAACCAAGAGCCAGAGGCTCAACTGACTGAGCCACCCGGGCACCCCTGATTAACCATTTATTTCTGCCATGGCTGCCCAAGCCTGGTCAAGCATGATGATATAGATTTATTAAGTATCCAGTATCTGATAGTAATTGGTAGTAATGCACTGATAAGTTAGCTTTGGATATCAAAATAACATGTTTTGCTTGTTAGTTTCTGTGTGCAGTTCTGGGTTGATATAAAAGTCTTCTGATTCATAACTTGGCTCAAACAGGTGCCAACTACTAGTTATTACATATTTTATTAGTCTGTTTTTCTCTGATGATATAGTGAAAACTGCAGCCGGTGTAGTGAACAAAAGAGAGAACACCAGGCCAAAGACAGAAGTGGGGATAAAGAAGGAAGGTGGTTATTTTATTCTCTAAGCTGTATATTTTCTTTCCAAGAATTTTTGGGTGTTCTGATTAGATATAAAGCAAGAGCAAAGTTGTTAATTTCTTCTTTTTCCTGGGTGTATTTCTTGATCATGAATAAAAGTATACTTCAGGAAGTATGCTATTTTCTGATAGCCTGGTACAGGGAATCTCTTTTTCTCTGTGTTCCAAACCTCAGCCCACTACTCAGAGAGAGTGTTGGCATGATGGTACTTCCTAGAGGAAACCCCTTCCTAGCCCATTTCCTCTATTGCACTTCACTTCTCCACCCTTTCCTATCAAAAGAGCACTGTTTAGTTTCTAAGTTTGTGTTAGTTGGTTTTGTTCACATCTTCTATAAGCATCCATCGTTCTTTTTATTATTTACTATTTGAAGTGAACCTTTTTTGCTCAACCTCTGTATTTTTTTAAACTTTGTCCTGTCATTTTTCTTTGTCCTCCTATGAAATTCCAGTCTCTTTGTTTGTAATGACTGTTGACAATAGATATTTTAGTTTAAAGCTTTTATTTTTAAGTAACCTCTGCACACAGCATGGGTCACTAACTTAAAAGATCAAGAGTTGCATGCTGTACTGACAACCAGCCAGATCAGGCACCCCTGTAGACAATACGTATTAATTGGCAATCATCTGATTCCAGAAAAGATTTCTTCCTGATGAATCTGAGCAAGATTTTGGCAAAAAGCAAGGAGGGCAGGTTCCTTGTAGGGAGTACAATATATCTTATTATTTGCTTTATGTACTTAACCAAGTAATATGGAAGTAACCCAGAATAAGCAGTATACCAAAGGATCAGTGATGTTAATGGGAAGTAGGCTAAGGGAAGGTAATCAAAGGAAGTTGTAGGGAGAGAATGGGAAGAGGGTTTTTTTTTAGGATACATAATTAGGTAGAGCAGAGTAGCTTTCCTGTGCACAGTGTACATAAACAGCCTGGTAAACTTCAAATTTTCGTTTATAAGAATGTGTATAAAAGAGATGATGGAAAAGTAACATATCTCTGATTTTCCTTGTAATTATCTTGAAGTGCATTGTTGGGCAATTAATGTTCATTATGATAACATTAAAATTAGACTTTCTCTGCTGAAACGTGTACATTCCAATCCAGCAAGAGTCATTGCTTTTTCAGGATAGATAGAGCCAGATTTGGAAATAAGAGGTGGCAATCTGCCAAGAAATCTCAAATATTTCTTGGCCATGGGATGGCTTATCCAAGAGACTCAGGTCTTTTATTTATTCATTTTTTAAAAGATATTATTTATTTAGTTGTCAGTGAGAGAGAATACAAGCAGGGGGAGCAGGAAAGAGAGAGAGGGAGAAGCAGGCTCTCCACTGAGCAGGGGACCCGATACAGAACTCGATCGCAGGACCCTGGAATCATGACCTGAGCGAAGTTAGAGACTTAACCAGCTGAGCCACCCAGGTGTCCTGAGACTCAGGTCTCTCTTTTTTTTTTCCCCCATTTTTTAAAAGATTTTATTTATTTATTTGACAGAGAGGGAGAGAAAAAGAGAAAGAGTACAAGTAGGTAGAGCAGCAGGTAGATGAAGAAGGAGAAGCAGGAGATGTGGGGCTTCTATCCCAGGATCACGACCTGAGCCAAGGTCAGAGGCTTAACCAATGGAGCCCCTCAAGCGCCCCGAGGCTGAGGTCTTTTAAAGAAGACCTTCTCCCACACCGCCATTTTCAAAGTTTTAGGGCCAAGAGATACATATTTGAGGCCTGAGAACCATGAAATTTGCCTTGTAGGGACGCCTGGGTGGTTCAGTTGGTTGAGCATCTGCCTTTGGCTCAGGTTATGATCTCAGAGTTCTGGGATTGAGTCCTTCATTGGGCTCCCTGCTTAGCAGGGCGTCTGCTTCTCCCTCTGCTTGCCTCTCACTCTAACTGCTGCTCCCCCTGTTTGTGTTCTCTCTCTCTCTCTCTGACAAATAAATAAGATCTTTAAAAAAAAAAAAAAAGAAAGAAAGAAAGAAAGAAAGAAAGAAAAATTCGCCTTGCAGAAGCAAAAATTTATCAAGAGGGAAATACAGAGATATTTTAATTAAATTTGGAAACAGGTTCAGGGAGCTTGTTACTAGTGGCAGAGGTGTTGCATTGAGTCTGTATGTTATCAAGATGAGTCTTAGTTTAAAAAAAAAAATAAAGGGGGGGGTGAGTCTTAGTAAACTTGTGCTTAACAGTTCCTTGCTGCTTAACAGTTGGCTGTTATCTGAGGTGACCCCAGGACTGGTAGATCAGACTGCTTTGTGTTTTTGAGCTTTTGCTTCTAGGAGCATCTTTGCCTTTCTGACTTTTTCCTAGAAGATCCTTAGGAAAACTTGACACTTGCTAGGAAACAAAATTCAGTTTTTCTCTGGGCTGTGGCTTGGTTATCTTAATCGGCCTAGTTTAGTCCTTATTGAGGGTATAGTAATGGTCCTTTTTTGTTTCTAAAACTAAGTTTTTGAGTACTTCTCAAGGGGTGGACTGATATTTCACACATTTCTAAGTATTTTCATTTGAAGAACATATTGTGCCCCCTACCTGCAGGGGTATACTTAAAATGGTTTTCAGTATCTCAAGGTAACAAGGACCAAAGAGATTGTTTCAAATAGTGCAGCAGATAACTGGGCTGTGTTTGTGTTTTGTTTTGTGTGGGGTTTTGCTTTGATTAGGGGTTATTTTTTGTTTTTGTTTTTTTCTCTTAAACCCTCTGACTCTCAGTCTGATCAAGAGAACTCCTGAGATTTAGCATTTTGTTTCCCAGAAGTCTGCTTATATCGCTTTGTGCTCTGTGTAGGTATTACGGACAAATTTGTATGCAGTAGTTTTGAGCTGTGTCTTTGGGATTGCTTCTTTACAACCTGCCCAGGCTTGTCTGAGGAATGCACATCCGGCCAGCCTCTAGCATCCCCAAATTATATGTGTACTTCAAACATTGAAGTCAGACACACACTGCCTCTTAGTTTCTCATTGGGTGGATGATGTCATTTCATCTCTGACGGAAATGCTTCTGCTCTGAAAGTGCAGGGAGAGGCTCTGGTATTAAGGCCAACTCTGTTTTGTTCCACACACTATGGAGAGTCACAGTGGTGTTTTTTCAAGAAACCAGCCCCTCCAGTATCTTTTTAATCAGAAACACACTTTAGGGTGGGGCCAAGGACCAAAATGGAGTGCTTCCTTAAGACTAGGACAGAGTTACTCAGAAAAATACTCTGTGACATGGTGTGATGATTCATCATTGTATTTTAGCAAGGATCAATTGGGTTGTTGCCATTTTGGCCCTTGACTGGTTCAGCTGCTTTGAAATTATTTTCATAACATTAAAGATTTCCCAGGTTATTTTCACAATTTAGCAGATAGATTTTTTATATTTTTCAGGGCTAGGTAACCAGTAGATAAGCTGAAATTAGTTATCCCCGTTTTATAGGAGAATATTGATATTCTGGAGGACGTGAAAGATAAACCTCTTCAGGGAGGATCTCTTATATGTGCTGATGAAGTTTTGTTTCAGGTTATACAAACATCTCAGAATAATACATGGTAGAGAAAGAGAGTGAGTGTAGAGTAGTCATGCGTATTTGTAGCTCAGGATTGTCAGCAGCATTCTGGACATTGTCTTTTTACATTTTTTTCTTCTAGTGTTTCTCTACAGCAGCTTAATATGATTGTAATGAGCTTGAGTTAATGTGTGGGGTAGGAGTGATCTTGATCTATATATGTGGGGCTGTTGAGTAGTGGTTTACTGGGGAAAATGGAGTATACAGCAAAGAGCACAATAAAGTCAGCCCTGTGTATCTCTTTTCCTTAATTACTAAATTATTGATGTAATTATTTTTATATAAAATGTACATGGATAAGGGAAAATAGATATTTAAAATCACTAACTCAGTCTAATTCCACTATTCAAGGTAGTTAGTTATACTTAAACATTTTGATATATGTTTTTTTGGACCTTTTCAATGTGTATAAATAATATAAGTGAATTTGTAGATAAGTTTTTACAAAAATATGGTACTATGTAATTTTTTTTTACATTTTTCTGTGTCCTATCCATAAATATACATTAAAATAAATGTTTATGTGTTCCATTTTATGACTAGATTTATGTCACCAATCTCCCTTTGTTCATTTAGATTTTTTCTAGTTACAGTATCTATCCAATAATAGTTTTTATATACAGTGCTGCAGTAAGTAACTTTGTATGTACATTTTTGTCCACTGATTGTTTCTTTAGAATAAATTCCCACTTCTGGGTAAAATTGTACATGTATATTTTTAAGACTTCTTGCTAGATTTTGCCAAATTACCCTCCAAGAGTGGAAAACCCTCAAATAAGATACACACATTATTTTTTGAAAGGGCACGTGCCTGTATGCAAAGGAGTTTTGTACCTGAAAAATTTTTGCCAATATGAAATCACTCCAGGGTGAAATGGTTGAAATGATTTGGGTTACAAATTTTGTGACCACTCTTGGAATTTTTCTGCCTGAACTTCTCCTTTACTTGTTTTTTGAATGTTAACCTAGAGCTACAAAAAAAATCATTTTATATTTCATTGTATGGTGCTAGGGGTCAGGTTAGGTCCTGTTCATAATTTTATATTTCAGAGTTTTTTTTTTTTTTTTATATGCTTATTCTGCTGTAAGCAAGTAGAACCCCAGAAGTAAGTGATAACTTTCTGTTTTTCCTCATTTAGGTTTCAACTTTCTGTGCTGTGGGGTCAACCGTAAGAGAGGTAGATCTGATGTGTATCTGTGCTGAAGAAGCATGAGCTCCTTGCAGTAACTAGAAGCCAACTCCTCTTCCCTATAACAATTGCAGACTTTTTGTAGTAGTAGTACATGGCCTTCTTCTGAGAAGGCTGTGGATGTCTTGCAAGCATTATTTGACATTAGCTCACATTTCTATCTGCCCTCCAAAAAAGATGCTATTGTTAACACAGAAGTTTCTTTTCTCACAGTTCCACAGTATAATATGAATTAATTGACTACCTTTCGTCTCCCTCAAAGTTTTCCTATAACTTCATTTCCTTTTGTTTCAGTAAATGAGTTTCAACTCTTCTTTTCCCTTTCTCCTGCATCTCTCATTTCCCCTGACCCTTCCTGTTCTATAAATAAGTTTCATAATTCACAGTGATGATAAAAAATGTAGAGCATTTAAGTGCTGTACATGACTTATTTAATTCTCTTAACAATCCTGTGAGGAACATTTTATAGATGAGGTAACCAAGGCCTAGAGAGTTAACTAACTTGGCCAGTGTTGCCTAGTTAAGTGGTGATTTAGTACTCAAACCTAGGTGTTCTGATTTCAGAGTCTGCATTTCTGCCTACTATGCTATTACTGCTTCCCTGACTAATCTGATAGTCTGTGTGTGAACGAACTTGATTTTAAACCAGATTAACTGTTTGATCTTAATTGGGTACTGACTGAACCAGGACTCCTTGGTGAAGGAAAGAATAGTACAGAAAACAACTTCCTTGGGACGCCTGGGTGGCTCAGTTGGTTGACAACTGCTTTCGGCTCAGGTCATGATCCTGGAGTCCTGGGATCGAGTCCCGCATCGGGCTCCCAGCTTCACGGGGAGTCTGCTTCTCCCTCTGACCTTCTCGCTCATGCTCTCTCTCACCTCCTTTCTCTCAAATAAACAAATAAAGTCTTTAAAAAAACAACAACAACAAAAAAAACTTCCTCTCTGACCTTGGCTATCCTGGAAAACAACAGAATTTTGAGCTCTTCTGTACATAATATGTGGAGTTACTGATACTTTCAGTCTTTTATATTAGATATTTTCAAATATCTTAGAAGTGAATGTGCCAAAAGAAAAAGGTAATTGCCGGGGCACCTGGGTGGCTCAGTGGGTTACGCCGCTGCCTTCGGCTCAGGTCATGATCCCAGGGTCCTGGGATCGAGCCCCACATTGGGCTCTCTGCTCAGTGGGGAGCCTGCTTCCCTTCCTCTCTCTCTGCCTGCCTCTCTGCTTACTTGTGATCTCTGTCAAATAAATACATAAATCTTTAAAAAAAAAGAAAAGAAAAGAAAAGAAAAAGTTAATTGCCAAGGATTGGTAACTGATTTTGCAGTCAATTACAAGATCCCTAAAACAAAAAGAGTTTGTCTGTCATATGCCCTCTTTTTATTCACTGAAAATTCAGTAATCATAAAAGCCTTATGCTTTTTTTTTTTTTTTTAAATTTATTTATTTGACAGACAGAGAGAGAGGAGGAAGCAGGTTCCCCGCTGAGCAGAGAGCCCGATTCGGGGCTTGATCCCAGGACACTGAGATCATGACCTGAGCCGAAGGCAGCGGCTTAATCCACTGAGCCACCCAGGCACCCCAAGCCTTATGCTTTTAATCAGAGCAAGTCACCGTCCCACATACACCAAAAAGAAAACTTTAACCTGAGATGAATAGAGCTCTTTTTTTCCTCTGTTAAAGTTGTTGATGTTTTATTACAAAGACAAGTGAGGACCTTAACATCTATAAAACTGTGAAACTGCTCTTTCAAGAATCAGACTTGAAAGAAGTTTCTGCTGTTCTAGAATATAGGCATTATTTGGTTCAGAACAAGGATAACCTCACTAAAAGAAGTGAAAGGTGTTTTCCTACTGTTTTTCCCAGTAACTTTGATGACCATTGCCAGAGGAACAGAGTAGTCATTATTTTTAACTTAAGACTGATACAGGAGTACCTGGGTGGTGCAGTTGGTTACAAATTGGACTCAGGTCATGATTGCAGGGTTGTGAGGTCGAGTCTTGTGTCAGGCTCCTTGCTCAGCGCCAAGTCTACCTGGATTTTCTGTCTTCCTCTCTCTGTCCCTTCCCCCCATGCTTGCTTGCTCTCTTTCTCTCTCTTTCTCTCAAATAAGTAAATCTTTAAAAGAAAAAAAAGAGATTGGGAGGAATTGAAGAAGGGATTCTGCTCTTAATCCTCTTTCAGTGAAAATGAAAAATAGATGTCCTTGTCCCAAGGGAAAAGGGTACCCAGGGAAAGAAAATATGTGTTCCTATTGTCTATTAGCAATTCTGAGATTTATTTAGTTTGTAGAGCGTTCTAGTTCCCTTGGTGCTTTCTTGGCCCACCTAGACTTTAGATGGCCAGAAAACAGAAAATAGATGATTTAGAGGAAAGAATTGAGTTGGGATTAGGAATGTGAATTCCCATTCTGCCTCTGTCATCATCTTTGGTCTGTGATTTTGAGCACATCCCTTATGCTTGTGCCTTTCTTTATAAAGAGGATTAGACTAAAAATATTACAGGGCCTTTCAGAATGATATTTTTATAATATAAATGGTTATTGATTTGTTAGCTTGGTAATGGGTAAATAGCATCATTTGTGACTGAAGGAGTTAAGTTTTCAACTTGTTTTGTTTAAAATCACCTCTCATGGGGTATCTGGGGTGGCTCAGTCAGTTAAGCATCTGCCTCTTGATTTCAGCTCAGGTCCTGGAATCAAGCCCCAAGTCATCTTTTTTAAAAAAATCAGCTTTAGGGGAATCTGGGTGGCTCAGTGGGTTAAGCCTCTGCCTTCGGCTCTGGTCATGGTCTCAGGGCCCTGGGATGGAGACCCTCATTGGGCTCTCTGCTCATCAGGGAACCTACTTCCCTCTCTCTGCCTGCCTCTCTGCCTACTTGTGATCTCTCTCTCTGTGTCAAAAAAAAATAAATAAAATCTTTTAAAAATATATAAAAATAAAAATCAGCTTTCGGGGCGCCTGGGTGGCTCAGTGGGTTAAGCCGCTGCCTTCGGCTTGGGTCATGATCTCAGGTCCTGGGATCGAGCCCCGCGTCGGGCTCTCTGCTCTGCGGGGAGCCTGCTTCCTCCTCTCTGCCAGCCTCTGTGCCTACTTGTGATCTCTGTCTGTCAAATAAATAAATAAAATCTTAAAAAAAAAAAATCAGCTTTCATCAGGAACTCAGCCAGACTGAGCTTGCTTGGCCAGAGTTTTTTTAAATTTCCAAAGTGAGAGGGATGACTGGGTGGCTTAGCCAGTTAACTATCTGACTTTGGCTCAAGTCATGATCTTAGGGTCCTGGGATCAAGCCCGCCCCTCGGGCTAACTGATCAGCAAGGAGTCTTTTTGTCCCTCTGCCCGTTCCCCTGCTCATGCTCTTTGTTTCTCTCTCTCAAATAAATAAAATATTAAAATAATTACCAGAGTTAGTATACCTTTGCTTCTCTGGGGTTTCTTTTGTTGCAGTTGTTTTTGCTTCTTTAGGTATTTTACATTTTCTTTCTGCAGAGGAACTAGGGTTCAGTGTTGCTATGATTGGTTCTGTACATCTATTGATTCACTCAAAAATAATTTTTTTCTAATGCAGTCTGTTTTGCTTTTAGTACTGCAACATTAACTAGTAGTTTAGAATGCTTCTTGGTCCAGGACCTGTTAATGAGTAGGAGTCCCAACTTAGTGCAGTATAAAAACAAAGTCACTGTTAGAGCTTCATCTTGATGCTTCCTTTTAGTAGAGAAAACCTCTCAGAAAGAAGCTAGCTCAGGTGAAGAAGCTTGATTATCTAGACTTGTTTTCTTCTATGGTATTTTTTCCTTAAACTTCTAATTATAAAAATTTTCAGATAAAGTAGAAGGAACAGTATAAGGAACTTCCATGTGCCCATCATCTAGACTCAGCAGCAACATTTTGCCAAACTTGTTGCATTTCTTCATCTTCGTTTCCCAACTTCCACCCTGTGGAATGTTATAAAGCAAACCTGGTCTTCATCTGATTGCAGCATAAGGGCTTCAGAATGTTATTTCTACAGATAAGGACTGTTTTTTGAGGGGGAAAGGGGAGTAGGGACTTGCGACATAACACAATAGCATCATCATATCTACAGAATTAATAGTGGTTATTTAATTTCTTCTCTTGAGGCTCTTGTCTCAGAAATCTTTTAAACTACTATTTTTCTTATCTATTTAATCTATTTGTTTGTTTATATGGAATGCTTCTTGAATTTGCATGGCATGCTTGCGCAGGGGCCATGCTAATCTCTGTAACCTTCCATTTGTAGTATATGTGCTGCCAAAGTGAGCACTACTTTACTGTTTTTCTAATAAGCATGCAGTCAAGTTTCATACGTTATATTTGGTGGCTATGTCTCTTAAGTACTTCATTTAATTGGTTCCCATACCCTGTAGTAATGTTTTAAGGGTCTGATGAGCTCCATTTGTAAGCTTTTAAGGTGTTGTACAAATAAAAATTTTGTCAGTGTAGAGAAATACCCTTTTTAAAAAGGTATCTGTTCATTTTAGGTTTGTAATCAGTATTAAGGAGAACTAGGAGAATGTGGAGATGCCTGAGTGATGGCAAGAAATGCAGAAAAAATTTGTGAGCTCCTCTAGGTCAGGAACATAAAACTCTCTGTCCATAATGCATATGCATTGCTTCTTGACATGTAACAGATGATCAGTAGTTTTTGAATAATTGAATGAGGAGGGGGAGCAGAAATAATTCAACATTGAACTGGTACTGAGGTGTTAAAATTGAGCCAATGAGGAGAAGCCAAGCTGTCAGCCTCCATACACACCCCGACCTTGGGGAGTGTGCTCTCTTCTCTTCTGTAGCACATGCTACATTTCATGGTGTGGACTGATCATGTAGGCATTTTAATAATCCTTTGGAGTTTTGGCTTAGATGGGGGAGGCAGGTCCCTGAGAGTTTTCACTGGGTAAAGTAAATTTTAACATTGAACTCTGCCCTATACTCTGTTTTTCCACCCCAAAAGGAGAATGATATATATGGATCATGGATATAGATTATAATATATCCTGATCAGAGAATTTTTTTGCAAAGATGCTAGAAAACCAACTTGCTGCTGAACAATATTCTGGTCTTTTCTTTTTCTTTCTTTCTTTTTTTAAAGATTATTTATTTGAGGCATTAGGGAGAGGGGAGGGGCAGACAGAGAGGGAGAAGCAGGCTCCCCGCTGAACAGAGAGCCCAAGCCACCCTGGGCTCAGTCCCAGGATCCGGGGGTCATGACCTGAGCCCAAGGCAGAGATTTAACCCACTGAGCCACCCAGTCAGCCCCAACAGTATTCTGGTCTTATGCATAGGGAGGAATCTCATTTCCCTTGAACATTGGCTGGCTGGCATGACCAAGCCCAGTGTGCCCATGCTGAGTTGGTCTTCTAGTCTTTTCTTTCTCTCTTCTCCCCCAACCCCAACTTCTTCTCCTGCCTTCTGTTCTTCCTCCTCCTTCTGTACTAATAGGAGAGAAAGGTTGATTATGAGGTGAATAGGTACAATGTTATTGACTCTTCAGTCTCATGGACTTCTCCAGTAGAGAGTTTCTCATTAGCAGAGACTTGGACCAAGTGGTCCAGCCTTAGCAGATGGTATCTTGTTCCTTAAAATGTCACTCTGTTCTTCATTGGGTTTCTGGACCACCTGGGTGTTAACAGCAACATTGGTAAAACTATAGGTATTTTTTCTCTTCCCTTCCATTCTTCTGTGATAGGTTAGAGGTCTGATTTGTGCCCCAGGAATAAAACTTCAGGCAAGGGGGCACCTGGGTGGCTCAGTGGATTAAGCCGCTGCCTTCGGCTCAGGTCATGATCTCAGTGTCCTGGGATCGAGCCCCGCATCGGGCTCTTTGCTCAGCGGGAGCCTGCTTCTCTCTCTCTCTCTGCCTGACTCTCCGCCGACTTGTGATCTCTCTGTCAAATAAATAAATAAAATCTTTTAAAAAAAAAAAAACCTTCAGGCAAGGAAGAGAGTAATAAGTCTTAGGTCTTTGTTCTCCTCCTCCTCCTGTGTTACTTGTTCTGATGATCATTATATTTTTTTAAAGATTTTATTTAGAGAGGAAGAGTTGTGAGCAGGGGAAGGGTCAGAGGGAGACCAAATCTCAGGCAGACTCTGTGCTGAGCAGGGAGCCCTATGCAGGGCTGTCACAACCCTGAGATCATGATCTGAGCAGACATCAAGAGTCGGAGGCTTATGGGACACATGGGTGGCTCATTCCGTTAAGTGTCTGCCTTTGGCTCAGGTCATGATCCCAGGATCCTGGGATTGAGTCCCACGTCGGGCTCCCTGCTCAGTGGGAAACCTGCTTCTCCCTCTGCCTGTTCTTCCTGCCACTTGCCCTGCTTCCCTTCTACCGAGTGAGGTCCTCTCACCCTGGTTCTGGGTACTTGCAAGACCATAGCAGCTCTAGAGCTACCTGTTGTGGGATAAAACTAGGAAAGGTAGCAAGGTAGAGCTTTTCAGGGAAGTATAGGAATTTCTTAATAACTCTTGTGCTTTGAAATCATTTAACTGCCTTTTTTACCCTCCATTGATAAGAATGTCAAAGAGGTTGGGATGTTGGCCCTTCTTGGTTCTTCCAGATCCTTCCAGACTTTTTCCTCAGTGGTAAAAAAGGAAGGGCTAGGTCAAGCATTGATTAAGGAGTCCAGAATCAGTGTTTGTCTTCTCAACTGAAAGTACACTGATTTTCCTTTTGGCTAAGATCAAGTGGAGAATCAGTGATTCTGTAGTTTGCATGTGTGCAGTTGCAGGAGGGTGTGGTGGAGGAGTTTGGGAGGAGCCAAGTAATTTGAGATGCTAATTAAAATTCCTTGAAAGTCTAGGTAATTGAGCATTAAACCTTGCTGTGAGCCCAATTTTGCTTTTGCTTTAGAAATCACACAGAAAGAATACATTTGTATAGGACTTTATGGTCCATTTGATTTAGCTTATCTCATCTAATCTTTACATAAGTGGTTTTTTGTTTTTGTTTTAGTTTTTGTTTTTTTGTTTGTTTTTTTTAGATTTTGTTTATTGAGAGAAAGAGAGTGAGAGAGCACAAGTGGAGGGGAACAGAGGGAGAGGGAGAAACAGACCTCCATCTCAGGATGCTGGGATCATGACCAGAGCTGAAGGCAGATGCTTAATAGACTGAGCTACTCAGGCATCCACAAGATTTTTTTTTTTTTATATGATGCCATGTGGGGCTTGAACTGACAACCTTGAGATCAAGACTTGAACTGAGATAAAGAGTTTGATGCTCAACTGACTGAGCTATCCAGGAGCCGCTACATAAAGCCATTTTTTAAGATTTTATTTATTTGACAGAGGAGAGAGAGAGAGGAGCCCAAGCAGGCAGAGCAGCAGGCAGAGAGAGAATTGGCTCCCTGCTGAGCAGAGAGCCCAATGTGGCTCAGGACTAAGGACTCTGGGATCCCAGAACTCTGGGATCATGACCTGAGCCGAAGGCAGACACTTAGTGACTGAGCCACTCAGGCACCCCAAGCCTTCTTTTTTTTTTTTTCTTTTTTTCTTTTCTTTTTCAATTTTATTTATTTATTTTTATTTGTTACTTATTATTATTATTTTTTAAGATTTTATTTACTTATTTGACAGAGATCACCAGTAGGCAGAGAGGCAGTAGAGAGAGAGGGGGAAGCAGGCTCCCCGCTGAGCAGAGAGCCCGATGCAGGGCTCGATCCCAGGACCCTGAGATCATGACCTGAGCCGAAGACAAAGGCTTAACCCACTGAGCCACCCAGGCGCCCCTATTTATTTATTTATTTTCAAAGATTTTATTTATCCATTTGACAGAGATCACAAGTAGGCAGAGAAGCAGGCAGAGAGAGGAGAAAGCAGGCTCCCTGCTGAGCAGAGATTCCCAACCCGGGCTCCATCCTAGGACCCTGGGATCATGGCCTGAATTGAAGGCAGAGGCTTTAAGCCACTGAGCCCACCCAGGCACCCCACTGAGCCATCCAGGTGCCCCATCTTTTCTTTTCTTTTTTATTTTATTTTATTTTATTTTTTTTTAAATATTTTATTTATTTATTTGACAGAGAGAAATCACAAGTACACTGAGAGGCAGGCAGAGAGAGAAGGAAGCAGGCTCCCTGCTGAGCAGAGAGCCTGATGTGGGACTCGATCCCAGGACCCTGAGATCATGACCTGAGCCGAAGGCAGCGGCTTAACCCACTGAGCCACCCAGGTGCCCCTTTTCTTTTCTTTTTTAAAAGATTTTACTTATTTACTTATTTATTTGAGAGAGAGCACACGAGCAAGGAGGAGAGGTTGGAGGGAGAAGGAGAAGCAGACTTCCTAATGAGTAGGGAACCCGACTCAGGACTCCATTCCAGGACACTTAGTGACTGAGCCACCCAGGCACCCCCATAAGGTTTCTAATACAGGTTCATTGTTTTAGTTAAGCATAGAGAACAATTTGTCTGATCTAATAGGGATTTGAACCCAAGTCTTCTGATTTTTAAATAGCTCAGCATATTGACTCCTGGCTAAAAGCTTATAAGATATAAAAGGTTAGACCTTGGGGTGCCTGGGTAGCTTAGTCGGTTAAGTATCTGCCTTCAGCTGAAGTCATCATCTCAGGGTCCTGGGATCAAGCCCAGCTTCAGGCTCTCTGCTCAGCCCGAAGCCTGCTTCCCCCCCTCTCCCTCTGCCTGCCTCTCTGCCTACTTGTGCTCTCTCTCTCTATCAAATAAATAAATAAAATCTTAAAAAAAAAAAAGGTTGGGCCTTTTCTTCTTTGTTGATGGACATCTTAAATTTTATAATAAGTCAGTAGCAGTTTTATTCATAAGTCAGAGTTATCCTTACTGTTCCTCGGAAGCTTTAGCTTGGGGTTCCAATACTAATTTATTTTGTCTTTTACCCAGATGAAATTGATGTGATTAAAGATGAAGCATCTATAAAGGGTGTAGGTAATGGGGCTTTTCTGGTTTTCCAGTTTTCTGGGTCATTTTATGTAGCAGATCTTCCTAACAGCTAGATGACATTTCCATTGCCTCCTATTTCGGGAAGAAGAATGAAAACCATCTGTTCCCCATTTTTTGCCACCCTGACTCACTATGGGGAAGGAAGTTTTGCTGCTCTGCTTACTGGTAACAGAAGTATGTGGTCTGTGGCCTCTGTACGACTAAGGCTATTATCATAACCTTTCCTCTGAGCCCAGCTATATTCTGAAATTCTCAGGGCCCTTGATTATTTGCCTTAAACAATGATAATTAGAGCTTCACCTTGTTGCCCTTAATCCCATGTGTTGCTGCCTCATTAGTCCTTAAACATACACTGGAACCTGGGATCGTCCTGCTCAGGTGTTATTGCAGATCCATCCCATTAGGCTCCTCTTTTTAATTTTCTTTAATATGGCTAATCATTATTCCCTTTGAATTTGTTAGAATTAGATTATAGGTCTGTATCAGTAGTCTTTGTATATGAAGGGCAATATTTTCCAGTATAAATGGGGGTAGCTTGGGGGGTAGGGGGAACGACACAACAGTCTGTCTTCCTGAGTGTTCATGTGTCTCCAGTGTGATCATCAATGAAGGTTATGGGGATGACAAACCCTTAAAAACTGATTTAACCTTTCAGAGTAGATTTTCTATAGATAGGTTCTTTTAGTCATTTTGTAAACATGTTCTTAAAATCTTTCCTAAATTTAAATGGATAAAAGTAATAATACTTACGAGATTGAACTACACAATTATCTTACACATCTGCACTGATGTGTAAGATATTTGGTAAGTAAAACTCACTTTAGTAAGTAAATGCTAACAAATTCCTATTGAGTTGCAGCAGAAATCAAAATGAGGTAGGGATGCAGAATCATTATTTCAACATTGTGTTTTCTTATCCTTAACTGCCTTATCTTTATAGATCAACTCTTTACCTTTCTCTGAAATAATAAGTAGAGGAGTAAAGCACCACAGATATACTCCAGAAGTTCTTACCCTTTTAGCTCTACGGGAAGAATTATTAATTAAGCCCTAGACTCTCCAGTGAGTCTTATGTATCTCTTATGCCCTTTCTCTTTCAGCCATGGTATCAGATGAGACGCTTTTATCCTGATGGTGAAGTGTATCAAGAACAGATATATTTCCTGGAGAACTGACTAAGAAAAGGGACTAGAACAAGAATGGAGTATGCATAAGGGCTCTATGAGTATGGAAGAAAAGGAAGGGATATTTAAAATCCCTATCCAAAAGGATTTAGTATCACAGAGCAAGAGGCAGGAGCTCATTGTCAGGTTTAGTTGGACTCAAACCCCAATTGTTTCAGTGTGCTTGATAGAAATTATGGGCCCTAGTGTGTGTGTGTGTACACTTCTGATTGTGGTTTTGTTTATTCTTTTGACAGCATCAGGAATCAAGAGATCCATGCCGTCTGAGGTGAGTTTGATACTGATACATATTTCTGAAACTTTAATTCTGGAATAGAAGGATACCTGTTTATGACATCTTTATTTTCTCCCTACTTGAATCTTGGAAGCTAGATAGGATTTTTACATCTCTTTGGTAAACTAGAGATTAAACAGCTACTTTCGTTGTAGTTTATTATAGATAGTAATAATAGCTCGCATTGATTGAGCATTTTTTTTAATGTATCAAAGGTAGTGTACCGAAGAGTTAAATAATTTATCTAAGCATCCTTTATTCTTATTTAATCTGGTAAACACTCCTGTGAGCTAAGTACCGTTGCTATCCATGTTTTATAGATAAATAGAGTGAGGATTAGAGGTTCTACAATTGGCCCAAGGTCACACAATTAATAAGTCTGGGATTAAAACCCCCATAGTTCGTCACTAAAGCCTACTCTTTGGTTTTGCTGTTACTGCTTCCTGGTTGCATAGCTTCAGTGAATTTGAAGAACTTCTTTTAACCATACAGATGCTGTTAATTTCCTGAGTTTCTCTTTTCTGTGCAGAATATCTTCCATTTACTTAACTTTCTTCCTATTCAGTATTCCCCAAACCTCTTATTTCTTCCCTCTCTCCTGGGTTTTGTGACTGGATTTCAGAGTGCAGACCCCCTTTGGCCTGAGATTTTAGGTTTTTCTCTTAGAATCTCTTCCAAGATCTTTGAAATGATATACTGAGGGTTTTCTGATAGTAAGGGCCTTAGAAAGAAGAGTAGACTTGAATATCAGGCCCTAAGATCATGACACCCTATTTACACTGGCTTTTTTGCCTCTGGCTTATTAACTTAATGAGTACTAACATCACGAAGAATACCTTTGCGTCTTTTGTGTTTCATCTTGATGTGGGAAATAGCCTTCTAAATTCTGCTGTACTGGTATTACTCCTTCCTTATTTTAGGGTCTATCCTGTGGGTGGAAAACAAAGCCATATCATGTTCCCAGGAGTCTCTTCAAGGCACTGAGGGCTCCTATCTCAGAGGAGTTATCTTATTGCCTCAGCTTTTTAATTCCTAAGCTTGCAGTACTTGCATTTGTGAGTGGCTAGATCATTTTTACTGGTGAATGCACTTTGAGCAGGTAGTTTCATGTCAGGTTGAAAGTTACAGGGGTAGAGGTTTCTGAAAGAAAGCTGGTGAAAAAAGATGGAGGTCTGTGGAACTACGTTTAACCTGCCTTTTGTGAACTAAGGTTTGTTCTTTTTCCTGGAGCAGCTGTTTCATAGTTCTCTTGTCTCTACTTTTCCTTAATGTCACTCATTTTTTTATGTCCCCCCCCCCTTTTTTTTTCTCTAGGATCAAAAGTGAAATATGTGTCCCTTGGAATTTTCTGTGTCCTTTTAGCCAGTTAATTCATTTGGAAACAATACTAAAACTGTGTGGGTCTTGTGAAGATTTTACAAAATATTTGTAACGTAGAATGGGTGGGTTGAGTGTTCAGTTTGTTTTAATGTATCACAGTAGCTATATGGTGTTATTAAATGGGGATCATATGCTAATTTTGATTCTTCTTTTTCCAGGTTCCTTATGCCTCTGGCATGCCCATCAAGAAAATAGGCCACCGAGGTGTTGATTCCTCAGGAGAGACGACGTATAAAAAGGTATGTCTGGGTGGAACACTCATTTTAGTCCAGGAAGGGATAGTTCTGTCCCGTTGGTTTTATTCTCCACATTTTGTCTCATTTCTTGATATCCTAAGCCTTTGCACAAGAGCTATCATACAACTTGGACTTTAGAGTTTGCTTTCAGTTCTGGACCACTTTGGGAGGTGCTCAGGCTTCCCAAGGACAGTGTTCAACCTTTCCCTTGAGTGTTTATACCTTGTTTGATACAGTGTATGTAGATATCTTGGAGTTCCTGGAGTTCTGGCCCATGTAAATTTTTCTTGTGGGTGTTCTCTGTCTTTATTGCATTGTCAGGTACCTGACCAGCTCTGGGAATGGGCTTGAGGCCCTTGTCAATCCAGCAGTTACTTATTGAGCTCTACTTATGTGCTGAACATTGAGACAAAAAGATGAGTTTCTAGGCTAATTCAAAATCTAGTTATATATATATATGTATGTGTATGTGTGTGTGTATATGTATAAAATTTGGGGGGCAGAGGGTAATCTCTAACAGGACACCTGGCTGGCTTAGTCAGTAGAGCATGCAGTTCTTGATCTCAAGGTCATGAATTTGAGCCCCACATTGGGCATGGAGCCTACTTAAAGTAAATTAATTTCTGACCCTAACATGGGGCTCAAACTCATGACCCTGAGATCCAAGAGTCACATGCTTTTTACTGACTGAGCCAGGCAGGTACCACTCTAGTTAACATTTTAGTGCCTAATGAAGACTAAGTAGAAATACAAGTAATTTAATACTTGGTAAGAGTCGGGGATAAGGGAAATCATTTAGAACAAAACTGTCCAGTAGAACTTTCTACGGTGATTGAAATGTGCTATAATCTGTGTCCTCCAGTAGTAGCCACTAGTCATACTTGAATGTGGCTGGTAAGACTGAAAAGGCAGATTTTCAGTTTTTATTTTAATGAACTTAAGTAGCTGTCTCTGGCCAGTGGTAAGTGTTTGGATCTAGATGATTTGATATTTTCCCATGGGATTATAAGAGTGAGGTTCTTGAATTCATTGCTTTTGACTATAGTGTGGTCATTTTAAATCTAAACACTTCTTTCAGAAATAATTAGAGTCTTTCAGGCTTTCTCTTCAATTAGGAACTTTTTTTGCCAGCCTGTCATCCTTGGGACATGAGTCAGGCTCTGCCTTAAAGGACTGAAGCTTCTGTAGCCAGGTAGTCCATCGGAATATCAGTCCGTATTTTAGTTACAGTCAATATTTCATGAATAAAATGTTTGGAGAGCCCCAGACATTCTGCACACAGGAATCTTTGAAGTGAGATTTAAAATTTTTCTCTCAGTACAACATATCTTCCAAATGTTGATGTGGCTTGTGGCTTCCAGCTATAAATTTGGAGAAGTAGGAACACCTTGCCTAGCTCAGGCTGACTCAGTCCTGCCTTTGCTACTGTGTATTTTCATATCCTTGCAACCTTTAGCAGGCTTAACTGCCATGTAAAGCAAGAGGATGGAGGAATTGGACTGCCACCGCTTAGTCTGAAGTACCAGAAGTGCTATTTGCTTTTGAGTGCTTCTTCTGGCTCTTCTCTCCTGAGTTTTTATTGTTCTGATCAGATTTAATACTAGAAACTTCCCTATTTTCTCTTCTGTTTCTCAGACAACCTCATCTGCCTTGAAAGGTGCCATCCAGTTAGGCATTACTCACACTGTGGGAAGCCTGAGTACCAAACCAGAGCGTGATGTCCTCATGCAAGACTTCTATGTTGTGGAGAGTATCTTCTTCCCCAGGTACAAAGTTTAATGTTCAGGGGAATGTCCTGGGAAGTGTGGCTTTTTCATATCAACCTCAGGCCAGTTTTGGGGGTTCAGGTCTAATTTAGGCATGTGCCCAATGTCCAGTCCTTAACTTGATCTTGGGGTGATAAAGGAATAGGAATAGAGATTTTAGAGAGCAGATGGTGTCCTTTGAATGCTTCCATAAGCCTCCGGCCTGTGGAGTGAGCCCTAAAAAGCAATTCAGTGCACTGGGTAGGGGCAGTCTGACTCCCTGTGCCATGTCTTAATCCCCATGTTGTGGCTTTGTCCCACTAAGTAACGACTCATCTAATCCCTCTCTTTCTCTCAAAAGGGGTATATTGGCCTGCTTCTGGGTTACTTTGAGTGTCTGCCCAGGGTGGACTTCCCGGGTGACAGGGATTGGTAAATTACAGCTTTTTCTTTTTTAACCCTACAGTGAAGGGAGCAACTTGACCCCTGCTCATCACTACAATGACTTTCGGTTCAAGACCTATGCACCTGTTGCCTTCCGTTACTTTCGGGAGTTATTTGGTATCCGGCCTGATGATTACTTGGTAAGCCCTCGTTCCCAGGACTCTATGACTCCAGTATCAGAGGCCTCCTCCTAAAGGAAGACCCTTTCTCCAGTCTTGCTCTAATATACCTTTAGAACAGAATTGCATCTGTACTTAATTTCTGGTCGGACAGGCCCTGGTATTTCTGAACTTACTTTCTTCTTCCTGGGCCCCAGTACTCTCTTTGCAGTGAGCCGCTGATTGAACTCTGCAACTCTGGAGCTAGTGGTTCCCTCTTCTATGTGTCCAGCGATGATGAATTCATTATTAAAACGGTTCAGCATAAAGAAGCGGAGTTTCTGCAGAAGCTGCTTCCAGGATACTACATGGTGAGGGAAGAGGAGCACTGGCCACCTCTGCTGCCCATTCCACTCCTAGACAAGGCTGGGGGGCTCTCTTGGGACACCTGCGTGGCTCAGTCAGTTAAGCATCTGCCTTATGCTCGGGTCATGGTCCAAAGGTCCTGGGATCAAGCCCTGTGTAAGGTTTTCTGCTCAGCGAGGAGCCTGCTTCTCCCTCTCCCTGCCCCCTGCTTGTGCTCTCTCTAAAATAAGTAAATAAAATCTTTAAAAAAGGCTTGGAGACTCTCTTAATAAGGGCAACACAAAGTCAGCATTTCTGTCTTAAAAGATGTAGTTTGTTTTGGGGCTTTTTGCCCCATCTCTTTTGCCTCTCTGGGGCTAAAGGGTTTTTTATGTCTTTTTTTTTTTTTTTTTTTTTTTAAGATTTTATTTATTTATTTATTTATTTATTTATTTTTAAAAGATTTTATTTATTTGAGGGAGATAACGAGAGAGAAAGAGCACACAAGTAGGAGCAGTGGCAGAAGGAGAGGGAGAAGCACACTCCCTGAAGAGCCCCACGTAGGGCTCCATCCTAGGACCCTGGGATCATGACCTGAGCTGAAGGCAGGCACTTAAATGACTGAGCCACTCGGGGACCCCATCTGTCTTATTTTAAGTGTTATTTGACTTAGACCATCCTACCCAGAGTTGAAATTCAGTGATAATTTTGTTTTCTGTTCTTAATCCACCTGCTACACTAGGGAATAAAGTTACTTCTACTCCATCTGAACTCTGAGTGACTGCTCTCAGAGCTTCTGGAGAAGTTAGTTTTGCTTTGCATCACAGCCACAAGAATATACTATACCAAGGGCTTAGAGTTAAGACTTTTTCAACATGATCTTTTCTTAAGCCTCTCTAAAAGAATACCCATCATATATTAAGTATCCTGACTGATTACTGTATTGGACAGTCTGTGGCTCCATTAGTTAAGCATCTGCCTTCGACTTAAGTCATAATCTTTTCATCCTTGGTGGCGATCCAATCACTGAGGTAGATGAATTGGGAAATTGTAAACAAATTTGATGTGGGCTTATGGACAGATAGATTGTACCTGAATCCCATATAGCAGACAAAGGAAAGAGAGTGGCAACTTTTACCCTTGAGTTTCACTGAAAATCGTCTGACTTGTTCTCCTGCTTCTTTTTACTTTTGTGCTCTCAGAACCTCAACCAGAATCCTCGCACTTTGCTGCCTAAATTCTATGGACTGTACTGTGTGCAGGCAGGTGGTAAGAACATTCGAATTGTGGTGATGAACAATCTCTTACCACGGTCGGTCAAGATGCACATGAAATATGACCTCAAGGGCTCAACCTACAAACGGCGGGCTTCCCAAAAAGAGCGAGAGAAGCCTCTCCCCACCTTTAAAGACCTGGACTTCTTACAAGATATTCCAGATGGTCTTTTTTTGGATGCTGACATGTACAGTGCTCTGTGTAAGACCCTACAGCGTGACTGTTTGGTGAGTTTATTATATTTCCTTCCCTGTCAAATACCAGAAATCTCAGCCACTAAAACAGCTTATTGTTCTTAAGGTTCAAATCAGTGCAAGATGGGACTCAGTTCCTTAGCTCCATATGTCCCAGACTTCATTTAAAATAACTTTTGCATTAAGTTATTGCTGAGCCTTTACATTTTTGTGTTCTGTTATCCTCCCCGACCTGGCTTCATTTTCTTTACCTCTCCTAGGCCTCATAATCCTACAGTCTCCTTATTTTCATACCAGTACCATCATTCCTCAGATCTTGGTCCTGCCTGCCAGATTCAGATTTATGTCTTGGAACCTGAGTGCTGCTGAAGGAAATCACACACCTGTGTCTATTCCACCAGCATCTCTACAGGTTGATGCTATCTGGCCTATTGTTCACCACTCCACCTCCTGTTCCTCTCAGCACAGATGTCACATGATTGCAGCCTACAAACCATTTTCTGACTGCTATCCCCCAGCCTTGTTTCTAAGCAGACTACCCCTCTATTGTATTACATACTATCCATTTGTCCTGCCCCCATCTCCAGTTTATAAACATGTCTACGCTTACCCATCTTTAATCTCCTTTCTGCCCAATGTGATGGCTTCTTACAGGTCACTTTTTCAGAACTGTTTCTTTAGGGTTCTGTTTCACATCTTGCTTCCTTTCCCTTCCCTGGCTTCAGCCTCTATCAGCTGTTTTCTTTCTGGATGTAAGCCAACTTTTATCTCTTCCATCTTAAGGTTAGGAGGATTTTTTTCTTTCTTCTACTACTTTTTTTTTTTTTTTAAGATTTTTATTTATTTGTCAGAGAGATCACAAGTAGGCAGAGAGGCAGGTGGAGGGGGGAAGCAGGTTCCCTGCTGAGCAGAGAGCCTGATGTGGGGCTCAATCCCAGGATCATGACCTGAGCTGAATGCAGAGGCTTAACCCACTGAGCCACCAGGTGCCCTGAGAACAGAAACTCTTGAGTATCTTTGTATCCCTGTGAACAGGCACAATGCCTGCATGTGGTAGGGCTTCAGGAAATACTGACCTGAATCAAAGCTGGTCATATAAAGTCCTGCAACAGATTCACTCCATCTACTGACCTGAATCAAAGCTGGTCATATAAAGTCCTGCAACAGATTCACTCCATCATGAAATGTACTTTGACCAGACTGTCCTTGTGGATTTTTTTTTTTTTAAAGATTTTATTTATTTATTTGACAGAGATCACAAGTAGGCAGAAAGGCAGGCAGAGAAGGGGAAGCAGGCTCCCCGCTGAGCAGAGAGCCCGATGCGGGGCTCGATCCCAGGACCCTGGGATCATGACCTGAGCCGAAGGTAGAGGCTTCTAACCCACTGAGCTACCCAGGCGTCCCTACTTGTGGATTCTTAACAGCACAAATATGTATTCCACATTCTCTTGAATACAGGGCTCTTTTCACAAAGAGATACAAGGAAGGAACAAGCAAAGAGGGTGTTGTGGGCTAGGCAGTGGCCTAATATATATTTACTCAAATAGAAGAAAGCTGAGGGGATAGAAATAATGAGTGACTAGAGGAGGTTAATCTGTTCTTCCCCAGGGAGTAGGAGGAGCAAAGGATAAGCCTATAGTTAACCCTGAAATTCAAGAATAATTGAATCTTGGGGCACCTGGCTGGCTCAGTTGGGGGAACGCGCACCTCTTGATCTTGTGGTTTTGAGTTTGAGCCCCATGTTGGGTGTTGAAATTACTTGAAAATAAAATCTTTAGGGGCCCTTGGGTGGCACAGTCAGTTGAGCATCCAGCTCTTGGTTTTGGCTCTGCCCCTCTCCCTCCCCCTCCCTGTGTGCCTCTCTCTCACTCTGTCTCTCTGTATCTGAAATCTTGAAAAAAAATAATATCTTAAAAAGAAAAAAAATGAGGGCACCTGGGTGGCTCAGTTGGTTAAGCGACTGAACCAAAGGTGGTTCAGGCCATGAACCCGGAGTCCCAAGATCTAGTCCCACATCTCACTCCTTGCTCAGTGGGGAGTCTGCTCCTCCCTCTGACCCCTCCCTGTCTCATGCTCTCTCTTCCTCTCCCTCTCTTTCTCAAATAAATAAAATCTTTCTAAAAAGTTTAAAAAAAAAAAAAAAAAAAAAAAAGATGGGGCGCCTGGGTGGCTCAGTGGGTTAAAGCCTCTGCCTTCGGCTCGGGTCATGATACCAGGGTTCTGGGATCGAGCCCCACATCGGGCTCTCTGCTCAGGGGGGACCTGCTTCCTCCTCTTTCTCTGCCTGCCTCTCTGTCTACTGTGATCTCTGTCAAATAAATAAATAAAGTATTTGGGGGGAAAAAAAGATTAAAAAAAAATAAAAGAATAATTGAATCAGGAAAGCTGTGAGATCCTAAAAAAAATCTTCATACTTCTCAAGGCTCAGAATGTGTTTTTTTTCCCCTTCCTTTAGGTGCTGCAGAGCTTTAAGATAATGGACTATAGCCTCTTGATGTCAATCCATAACATAGATCATGCACAGAGAGAGCCCTTAGGCAGTGAAGTGCAATCCTCAGCTGACACTCGCAGACCAGCCCCCCAAAAGGCTCTCTATTCCACGGCTATGGAATCTATCCAGGGCGAGGCTCGGCGAGGTGGCACCATGGAGACTGATGACCAGTGAGTGGGCTCAGGGGCAACAGGGTGGAGAACATAGAGTCATGGTATTTTTTTCTTGAAGAAAGGATGCAGCTCCTGGAATAAGAATAACCCCGACTCAGCATTTAAGCTGATAGCATTAACACTTACAAAACTGTAGAACTTAAGAATGTAAAAGGAAAAGAAGAGGTCTTAAGTTGGGGATCTGTAGTACATCTGGGAAGGAGAGCTATTTAAAGTTAAAACACCTTTCAAGAAGAATATACTCAGAGCCTTAGACACACGTCAGCCTATTCTATTAGAACTTCACCAGAAGTAATTTACTATAGGCCGCTTTATGGAAGGCGCCTTTCTCACCATGATGGATCTATCTATCAAGGAAGTATATTTACTGAAGCATCAGAAATGTCTTGTAAGTGGTTTTATTTTGTTTTGTTTTGTTTTAATATTTCATTTATTTATTTGTCAGGAAGAGAGAGAGAGAGAGCACACAAGCAGGCAGAGAAGAGAGGCTGGCAGAGGCAGAGAGAGGCAGAGAGAGAAGCAGGCTCCCTGCCGAGCAAGGAGCTCTATCCCAGGACTCTGGGATCATGACCTGAATGGAAGGCAGTGACTTAACCCACTGAGCCACCCAGGCATCCCAGTGGTTTTATTTTTAATGTATCCTTTACTGAACCTCAAGAAGAGTGTCCTAGTGGTGTGAGTTAAAATATCAAAGTACTGAGGAAGTGCAGAGTTACCTGAGCGTTTTCAGTGTTGCTGAGTAGGGGTGACTTTAGATTCTCTTTGGTAGAATTGGGGTCGGAGAGCAGACGAGTGAGACTTAGAGAGAAAGAGGTTATAATTCATACTCCAGAGTGGCTCTTGGGGTTGGAGGAAGGTTTTCACTCTTCCCCAGCTTATGAAAGATGGGGCAGTTATGTTTAGGTCTCAGTTCCCTATCCTGATCTGACTCGAGGTGAGGAGAAGCCATCATGTGCCAGGCCAGGGGTTTTCTTACTGTTTTCTTCTTGTCTTCTGGAACAGTATGGGTGGCATCCCTGCCCGCAACAGTAAAGGGGAAAGGCTGCTGCTTTATATTGGGATCATTGACATTCTCCAGTCTTACAGGTGAGGAGCATATGGATCCCAAATGAGGGGACAGAGTGTTTGCAGATAACCATTCACATTTCTCCTTTAGCTGGGTTTGTCACTAAATTCTTCCTGAAACAGGAACACAGCGGGTTGGATTCTAGTGGCTTACCTCCTTGGGTTTCAGATGGTAGTTTATTTCCTTGATTTTGCCTGTCTCCCTGGCTTCGTTACCCTGCCACCATCCAAAACATAACATATACCTCTGTGGAGAACTGAGTCAGTCCTCAGAAGCACCGGGGTAGAACACACCATCTGTCTGGCTCTTTGTGAAAAACTTGTGAGATGAATCATACTCCACATTGGGGTACTGCTGGAAACATGTTCCTCTTTTCCTTGGAGGAAAAACCAGAGGATCACTGTGTCTTGTGCTATTAACCTATGGAACTGAGGCAGTGAAGTGACAAGGAGAATTTGGAAATGCTAGGTCCCAGTGTTATCCCTTTAAACAGGTTTTTATTTATTATTATTTTTTTAATTTATTTATTTGACAGACAGATCACAAGTAAGCAGAGAGGCAGGCAGAGAGAGAGAGGAGGGAGCAGGCTCCCCGCTGAGCAGAGAGCCCGATGCGGGGCTCGATCCCAGGACCCTGGGATCATGACCTGAGCCGAAGGCAGAGGCTTTAACCCACTGAGCCACCCAGGCGTCCCTTTAAACAGGTTTCAACTACTAGTGAAGACTGGACAGACCTTGGTTTACTATTTCACAGTATTATCATCCGGTTTTAACTCATGTATTCCAGGCATGCTCATCTGTCCCTTCACTGTTCCTTTTGTGACAAATGTTCTTATCCCTGACTTGCCAGGGACATACTAAGTTCCCTTTTTCAATAGGGGAGGTAATGAACTTCCCTAGAAACAGCTTTGATCGCTGTCCTGAACAAGTACTACTGTGTCTGTTCTTTGGAAAGCATGTGTAATAGAGGGAGTGCTTTCTCAGCTTCTTTTAACTTCATAAAAGAGAAAACTGTCATTCATTTAAAAACTTGGTGACTGTGCGATACACATTTTTCTTGGCAGGTTTGTTAAGAAGTTGGAGCACTCTTGGAAAGCCCTGGTACACGATGGGGTGAGTAACAGTTTGCTAGTGGCTCTCCTCCTGGCTCCTTCAGTTGTGATTGACGCCCTTGATTTCTTCTTTCTTACTTCATTTGTGGGTTCTGCCCTTCTGTTAGGGTTTCAGCCTAGAGGAAAATAGCCCTTGGACTAAATAGCGATCCTCTTGCCGGGCCTTCCCCCTCTTTAACTCTGCAGCCATCTCTTCTGCTCTGTAGGACACCGTATCAGTGCATCGCCCAGGCTTCTATGCTGAACGGTTCCAGCGCTTCATGTGCAACACAGTGTTCAAGAAGATACCCCGTAAGTGGCTTCTACCAGATGACCCCCCAATGACTCCCTTACTCCAGGAGATGGGTGGGCAAGACACCTCTGTCAGGGAACTGCCAAAGCCTCTTCTGCTCCACCCACATCCCATGAGAGCTGCTGCCCGTCTTTATGTCAGTCACTCTGTCTGTCCCAGTGGTTTCCGAGTTGCTGCTTTTCCCCTGGCTCTCCCTTCGTGTGTCATTGAGGTGAGGGGCATTTCTGGGAAAATTGGTGGGATTGGGGCGGGGTGGGGGGTAGGGAGTGGCATTGTGGGAGCAGGATCCATGCCATAGGCTGAGATAAAGCCAGACTTCTAGACAGAGATAGGCAAGCATATTACCAGTCTTCTGTTTTCTCTTCATATCCCCAGGGCCAAGGAATTCTCAGACTAGGATCAAAGGGTTGGAGAAGCATTTACTGATTGTACTTAGCAGTCATTCTTACTCTCTTCCCTCAACTTTCTTGGTTGGAAAGTGCCAGTATTCTTCTTTTCCAGCCTTCCAGTGCTGCTGCCATTGGCAGATTTCCAACTCCTTCTTCCTGTCTCCTCATTATAGGCCTCAGTTGTTCCTCAGTGTGGCAGAGAGGACTTAGGCATGCCAGACAGTATTAAAAAACATGGGAAAATTCCTTCAAAGTCTTTTCAAAGTGGCATATAAGCAAGTGTAAAGTACCATGGTGCTGTGTGCGTGAATGCTACAAGCACGCAGAGTGAAAGGGTCATCTTCATCAGCTTGAGCTGGAGGATATTGTTAAAGAACAAGGGAGTGACAGAATGGAAGACACCTCATCGGGTGGAAGCAAGCCATGGAGGTTGTGTGTAGTGGGGGCAAGATATGTATGTGTCTGCTTTCCTCTAGGTTCTCTGCTTTCCAGAGTGAGGTGAACTGAGATGCACACCCTTTCTAGTTCATAGAGCCTGTCTTTGTTGACATTAGTCCTTCTTCCCGCTTTGCAGAGCACCTTTGGGTCTGTGTTGGGGATGCTGGCAATTTGTATGTGTCTCAGTGATGGTTTCTCGGGTGGGTGCTAAGTAGGCTTTCTCTTTGCCTTTTGAAGTGAAACCCTCTCCTTCCAAAAAGTTTCGGTCTGGCTCATCTTTCTCTCGGCGAGCAGGCCCCAGCGGCAACTCCTGCATTACTTACCAGACATCGGTCTCTGGGGAGCACAAGGCACAAGTGACAACCAAGGCGGAAGTGGAGCCAGGTCAGCGCCAGGGCTGGGGTTCCCATGTGATTGGGGACTCCCTCCCTCCCTCTGAGCCCTAGATTATCTGCCTAGAACCTCTCCTCCCCATTCATATCCAGGAAAAGCCAAGTTACACTTTTTTCCCTCTGTTTTCCCCCACCCCGTTTTGTTTTCTTTTTTATTTATTGATTTTCTTCCCTTTTCTTTTTTCCAGGCGTCCACTTCGGTCGTCCTGATGTTTTACCTCAGACTCCACCTTTGGAGAAAATCAGTGAGGTCTCGACTCTTCCTGACCCCTATTTCTCACCTGTAGTTGGAGAGACTTTGCAAATGCAAACTACAAGGTTGGTTCCTTGACCCCTTTCTTCATGTTCTCCTTTCATCCTCTCTCTTCAGGTCTTTGGGAACCTCCATAATTTTTGTTTTTTCGAGAGATCATTATCTTTTGCTCTTTACTAGATTTTTCTGGGTTTACTTTCCTTTAGTTCCAAAGTTCCAACCAATCTTTACTGACTTCAAGGAGTGTGTCAACATCTCTGCATCTTTAAGGGGTATGCAAACTATTCTGATAGAATGTGCCCCAACTAACCCTTTATCTCCTGGTGAGTTAGGTGAGAATTCTCAGCTTACTTTGTAAGCCTGGAAAAAGATTCCTGGGCAGGGAAGAAAATGAACAGTGAGTCTTGTAAAAGGATGCATCCTAAAGGTTGTGGTTTAATTTTGTTAGGTGGTGTGTTGATTATCTAGTGCATCATAATAAATTAACCCAAAACTTAGTGGATTAAAATAACAAACACATATCATAGCTTCTGTGGGTTGAGAATGTGGATACAGCTTAGCTGGGTCCTCTGGCTCAAGGTCTTCCATGAGGTGTTGGCCAGGGGCTCCCATCTCGTCTGAAGGCTCAACTGAGAGGCTTCACTTCTAAGCTCCTTTATATGCTTGTTGGCAGGGTTCAGTTCCTTGTGGGTTGCTGGACAGAGGGCCTTAGTTCCTTGCTGGCAGTTGGCTGGGGGCCTCCCATGGTTTTTTGCAACATGAGCCTCTCCTTAGGACAACTCAGAACATTGCAACTGGCCTCCCTCAGAGCGAGCAAGTAAAAGTGCATGCACCTATCCAGAAGCCATAATCTTTTTGTGACCTAATCTCAAAATTGACCACCTATCACCTGCACTGCATTCTAGTCACTAATTCTAGCCCACACTCACAAGGAAGGGATTATACAAAGCTGTGAATACCAGGAAGCAGAACTCATAGAAAAGCGACCTTTCGCAGTCCATCTTCTGGCCCCCAATGCTTCCTGTCCTTCCTGTGCGAAATGCATTCATTTGCTCCAGTGGTCTTCAGAAGTCTGATCCCATTACAGCAGCAGCTCAAATTCCAGAATTTTGTCATCTGAATTAGGTCTAGGTTTGGAGGAGCTCCCCAGGTACTGTTCCTTGAGTATAGTTGCTCTCAGTCTTTGGACCTGTGAAACTAGAGACAGCTGTTTTCTCCCTATACACCCAGCAGACAGTGGTGAGGCAGTAAGTAGATAACACTGAACACATTCCTGTACAAAGAGAAGAGTGAAGGAGGCACAGAGGAGTCACTGGTGCATAGCTAGTCCAAAATCCAGCAATTGTTGAGTTTCTTTGATCAGGCGAAATACAGGGAAAAGGCTTGGGAGTAATTCTCCCATTACTCTTTACTCCACTCTTTGACCTCTTGGTTTTGCTTTCTGGGTCTTCCTTTTTCATGAAAGCCAGAATGTTGTTTGCAGCTAGTAGTTTTCTCAGCCTGCTTCCTATTTTGGCGTCCAGCAGTTCTTAATTTTATACTGTGTATGCCCCTTTCAGTCCAAGCTGTGAATGTTTCTGCTGTTATAATGCCCTCAAAGATTTTGTGGTCCTTCTGTGAGTCTCAATAAGATTCAGTCCCCTAGACAAAAGCCACACCCACAGATACCCTCTTCATAAGCCCCGTGCTGCTTAGAGATCCTGTTAAGTTGAGAGGTGCTGCTTAGAGATCCTGTTAAGTTGAGAGGATCTGGGAGACTTTAATCTTTTTGAATGGCCTTATGTATGATTGAGTAGTACTCTAAGGAACCAACTTTGATTTTTCTGAAGTCTTAGAAAATGTTTTACAGTCATACCCTTGGCTTTGTCTCTAGACCCCATTTTCCTGGTAGTGCCCAGGTTTTGTGCTTCCTTGCAAGCTATTTCTTAATTTTAGCATTGTTTGCTATCTGGAGGGGCTCAGAATTTTCAAAACCATCAGGTCCTGAAAGTCCTTTTATTTAATAGTCCTTCCCTTAATTTTTTTCTTCTCGTTTCACTGTAAGCATTAAGAGGGAACCAGGTGGGGCGGGTGGTGGCGGGGGAGAAAGAGCCAGGTGACAACTTTAGTACTTTGTTTAGGATTCTCCTTAGGTAGATCACCCAATCCGTTAGACACATATTCTGCTTTTCACATAACTGCATATGACATTGTTACAAAACTTTGTTCCACTGCATTACAGGGATGCCCTTTCCTTCAGTATCCCATAAGATTTTTCTCACTTTCTGTTGAGCCCACACTGGCAACTCACTCATCAAGCCTAAGATTCTGCAGTATGTTCATGGTACTTCTAGACTTCCACTAAAACTTTCCTTAAAGCCCATTTCCCTCTTCCAAAGCCTCTTCCACTTTTTAGTTCAGTAGCACTTTACTTCCACGTTCAAAAATGTATATTATTTATTACTGTGTAACAAATTACTCTCAATTTGGCAGCTAAAAACTACAACATATATTATTTCAGATTTTATGTGGCTTGACTGGTTCAGGCTCTCTCAGGAGGTTACAGTGAAGCTGTGAGTCAGGGCAGTAGTCTCATCTGGAGGCTTGCCTTAGGGGAAGATCAACTTCTAAGCTCATTTACGTGGTTGTTAGCAAGATTCAGTTCCTTGTAGGCTGTTGGCCTGTGGTCCTCCCTCAGTTCCTTGTCACATGTTCTCTTCATGTGGCAGCTAGCTTCCCTCAAAGCGAACAGTTAGTAAGAGAACTCGAGCCCAAGAGGAAGCTAGGTAGGGTCTTTTTGTAACCTAATCTCAGAATTGATGTTCCATCACCTGGCCTACATTTTGTCCTCTGGAAGAGAGTCACTAAATCTAGTCCCCATTCAAGAGGAGAGAATTACACAATGGCACAAATATCAGGCAGCAGTAATCACTGAGTGCCTACTACATCTAGGAATTGAAGAAAGAAGGGGAGAGTATTAGGAAATATTTTTGTAGTACTCAGGAAGCTAAATAGTTAATTAAAACAACATGCTTCTAAGTCTGGTAGTTTCTTAGCCTCTTTCTGAATCCTGAGTTGATCCTGAAGTGAAATATGGAGAAGCATTATAAGATTTGACTTGAGAGGATTGTCCTTTCTCTCTCTCTCTCTCTCTTTTTTTAATATTTCATTTATTTATTTATTTGACAGATAGAGATCGCAAGTGGGCAGAGAGAAAGGAGGAAGCAGGCTCCCCATGGAGCAGAGAGCCCAATGTGGGGCTTGATCCCAGGACCCTGGGATCATGACCCGAGCTGAAGGCAGAGGCTTTAACCCACTGAGCCACCCAGGCGCCCTTTCTCTCTCTTTTTAAAAAAAAAAAAATTATTAATAACATAGAATGTATTATTTGTTTCAGGGGTACAAGTCTGTGATTCATCAGTCTTTCACAATTCATAGCACTCATCAGAGCACATACCCTCCCCATTGTCCATCACCAGCTGCCCCATCCACCCCACCCCTTCCCTGTCCTTTCTCTTTCTTATCTTCTAATTCTTCTCCTCTCTGCCTCCATTTTTTTTTTCTTCTGCTAGTTCAGCCCTCTTGGAAAAGCCTGAAGTTGCAGAGTCAGAGTTCACCCATGTGAGTGTCTGGGATGTGGGGGAGGTGAATGCTTGCTTTGAAGGGTATAAAGAGGATTACTGATGAAGTGGAACAGGGAGTTAATTTGCAAGGTGCCCCTTCAATTTTGCCTTTTTAAAATTTGTAGGGACCTTGTACTTGGAAGCAAAGGATGAAATAGAAAACTTAATTTTGCCAGTCAAGCTGGAATGAACTTGAATTCCCTTCCTGCCTCCGCATTTCATACTCCATATCCTTAACCTTATACCCTTACCCTTTCCAGTGAGCAGAAAAATTCAGAAGACCTGGAACAAGATTCTGCCAGCTTGGTGATCCCAAGAAGCCAGCCCTTGCCCCAGCAATGCTGAATTTTCTTCTTCGTGGTCATCACAAAAGGAATATAATGGAGGCTGGGGGAGCTCTCTGCCTCCTTCCTGAAGAAGAACCTCTTCTCCTTCCCCTTCCTTATGAATGGGCACCAGTGCCTCGGACAGTTGAGGACAGCAACATCTTCTCCACTTCTGAATTAGATGGCACAAGTTTTCAAGGGGCCAGCCTTGGCTTCCACAACTGCATTGTTTTCAAACCCCCATTCTTCCTGCTGGAAGTGGGGTTGCTGGATTTGGTGGTTTTCTTCCTCTTCATCTACCGTTCACCAGGAGCTGGACTCTTAAATTTCCTCAGGCAGACTGGCTGGCACATTATCTCCACCTTCTCGCTTTCTCTGGAAGAAGATCCTTGTAATCTCTGTTAAGGTTTTGGGGATAAGGGTGTTAAGCCAAATCCCACCTTAATTTTTTTTTTTTTTTTAATTTTTTTTTTTTTTTTTTTTTTTTCCCTTAAAAAAAGGAAAAGAAAAACTAGCACACAGCACACAATTTGAAGCCAGTTAGTTTCAGATCAAAACTGCAGAAGTGTCAGGAGAGATGCCTATTTTGGGGGCTCCCTCAGAACCCCCTGATGTTTGAGAAATGGAAGTATGGAACTGCTTTGCCAGGAGCAGCTCCTCTTTAACTCCTCTCTTGATGAATTTCTTAAGGCTGAAGGAATGGAGAGAGTGGGAACATGGGGTAATCTTTATCCCTTTTGTTGAAACAGCGGGGCAGTCATGGGACCAGAAGATCAGAGCCCTTGCTAGGCAGGACCCTGCTCACTGCCAGGCCATCACAGTTATTAGTGTTTTGCAATTTGAAATGTATTCTGCTTGTTTTTCTAAATATGAAGACTTAAATGAATTTGGATCCTTCTCAAAAGGAGGTTTCTTCCTTGCTCTTCCTACCTTTTTCGACAGTGTTCTGCTTTTCAAGGAGCTGAGGTGGGGAGGAGACACCTCTGTCCCTTTAACAGGCAGTCTGTATCTGTGAGGCTAGAGAATATTCACTTAGACTGATGGGGAGCCAGCAGATTCTTGCCTAGGTGAGGTCATAGCTGTGCCACATGCCCTGCCCCTTCTCGTGCAGAGAACTCGGAAATGAGAGCTGTGTAATCTGTTCCCCCCTCTCCAATAGTTGTGATTCCCCACCTGATCCTCCTCCTCATGGCTGGGGACTAGGGGGGTCTGGCATTTCAGGCAGATTGTTGAATACTGTCCCATCTCCATCCTGCCCGACCTCGATAGTAAGCCCATCCCCCAAATAACTGTCTATATTAGACACTCCCAGCCAGTTTCTGGCTGCCTGTCTTTGCTGCCATGTTCTTTTTTACAAGAAGGAAAGAAACAATTCTTGCTATTTTTTTTCATAATTTACTATTTATGATGTATTTAAGTGTTTTATTCAGGACAGAGTTCTGTAGGGAGTGGGAGGGAATATTTGAGGGGGCTGGGTCTTAGGGAAGGGAATGGGGAATCAACATTTTTATGAAGTGTCACTATTTGCCTACACTTTGTATTGTTCAGATACGGCAAATGCAATATAAAAGTGATAAATACCTGGTTTTAATGTATTAAACTTTCATCAGTTATTTAGAGACCTCTTGTTTCTTCCTGATTTCTTTTTCATACACCATCTGGTCCAGCCTCACGTCCCAGCTCGGGCTCAGTGTTATTTGTGTTCTTTCCCTGAGCAAATGCAGCCTCCTCGCCAGTTGCCTTCAGTCTGGTGCAGACCTGTGCTAGCTTCATTCCCTACCTTCCAGCCACCTCTCCACTTGATCAACTTCACTTTGAAAAGCTGTGAATATGAAGGGAATTACTGTTGCTCTGTTGCCTGAGTTGCAACCTACTTTAACTGATGGATCTGTGAATCCAGAGGAGGAAAGGAGGAGGCACAAAAGCTTGAGATCATTTGGCCTTTGGATTCCCTCTCTTTTCCTCTCCTGACCTGGTGCTAAGGTGTCACTTAGGAGACCACAGGAACTGCTTCCTTCAGTTGTTTTCCTCTTCTGTGAGGTTGAACTTCGTTATTAGTTAGGCTTTTTTACTTGGATGGGAATCTAGACCAAAGAGCGGGTGCCTGTTCTAAGGCATGTGGACGGGGAAGTTTGGAGGGAAGCAAGTTAACTAACGAGTGTTCTTTCCACAGCACTATCCCTTATTTTGTTAAGATCATTCTGCGAATATTTCTGCAGCAGGTAATGAGCAATTCACTGGGTAGTTGGAGGTCAAAAGAAGTATTTGACCTTCAAGAGTTGACAGGAGCACCACACATATTTGTGTGTACACAAAAACGTTTTAGATGGATTACAGTTTAGGATTTCAGTTCTCTGAGAGAATGGTACAGAATATATTAGGTGGAAGAAAATTAGAGGTTAGTGTGGACTAGAAGTGTTGGGGAAGGTTGCACATGAACGTATGAGAAGGGTTCTATTTTTACTTATTTATTTATTTATTTTAAAGATCTTATCTATTCATTTCACAGACAGAGATCACAAGTAGGCAGAGAGGCAGACAGAGAGAGAGAGAGGAGGAAGCAGGCTCCCCGCCGAGCATCGAGCCCGATGCGGGACTCTATCCCAGGACCCCGAGATCATGTGAGCCGAAGGCAGAGGCCCAACCCACTGAGCCACCCAGGCGCCCAGAAGGGTTCTATTTTTAGAACAAGGGAGAACCCACACTGGAAGCAATGGTGGAGGAGATCTGAGTAAGAATCTTGGCGGAGGTGGAGGTGGAAGCCTCACTGATAGCTAGACTGAGGAATTGTTTTTTTTTTTTTTTTTTTTTTTTTTCACAAGTAGCCAGAGAGACAGAGAGGCGGGGATAGCAGGCTTCCCGCTGAGCAGAGAGCCTGATGTGGGGCTCGATCCTAGGACTCTGGGATCATGACCTGAGCCAAAGGCAGAGGCTTAACCCACTGAGCCACCAGGCGCCCCTGAGGGATAGTTTTTTAAGATTTTTTTTTTAAAGATTTATTTATTTATTTATTTGACACAGAGAGAGAGAGATCACAAGTAGGCAGAGAGGCAGGCAGAGAGAGAGAGGAAGGGAAGCAGGCTCCCTGCTGAGCAGAGAGCCCGATGCGGGACTCGATCCCAGGACGCTGAGATCATGACCTGAGCCAAAGGCAGCGGCTTAACCCACTGAGCCACCCAGGCGCCCTTGTTTTTTAAGATTTTATTTATTTGAGCCTGAGCAGGATGGGAGTATGCAGAAGGAGAGGGAGAAGACTCCCCACTGAGTAGGGAGCCTGATCTCGGATTTGGTCCCAGGACCCTGGCATCATGACCTGAGCCAAAGGAGGACGTTTAACTGACTGAACCACCCAGGGGCCCCTAGGCTGAGGAATATTTTATTTTATTTGACAGATTGAGAGAGCGAGAGAAGGAATACAAGCAGGGCTAGTGGGAGAGAAGGAGCCCCATGGAGGGCTTGATCCCAGGCCCTTGGGATCATGACCTGAACCAAAGGCAGACACTTAATGACAGCCACCCAGGTATCCCAGGAATTTTTTTATTTCAAACTGTAGGAAATGAACTGTAGAATGTTTTTTTGCCTCTAAGTAGAACATGAACAAAATAATTCAGACTAATCTGTTGACAGAGTTCTGTAAAAATGGATTGAACAAGCAGATTAGACTCATAATTTAGGTGTGAAGTGGTGTGGGAGGCTGGAGGTGATGATGAAACTATGATAGAACAAGTAATTGGAGTGAAGGAGGAACTGGGGATTGTCAAAGTTTTGAATTTGAGTTTAAGCCACTCCTTTAGACTGGATAAGGAGAAAACTCTTTCCCTAACAGGAATTGGATCCAAACATGTTTTAGGCATACGTGGTCTTTCTGACACTGTTACCTGGTCACTCGCTCTTCAACTTACCCATGCAACTGCTGAGTGCATGCAGTAAATACCCTCTTACAGTCAGAGGGTCCCTCTAGTGGTGAGCCCCAATCGCTAGCTACTTCTAGAGAGGAACCCTGCAATCCCAATGCAGGGAAGGCCTGCTAGGGGAAGAGGAAACCAAATGAGACCATAGGATAATAAAGCTGGAGGGTCACCTGGGTGACCCTTAGGCATCTGACTTCAGCTCAGGTCACCATCTAGGGATCTTGGGATTGAGCCCAGTGTGGGACTCC
This sequence comes from Mustela lutreola, assembly GCF_030435805.1. Classification (NCBI taxonomy): domain Eukaryota; kingdom Metazoa; phylum Chordata; class Mammalia; order Carnivora; family Mustelidae; genus Mustela; species Mustela lutreola. The sequence goes on along the minus strand of NC_081299.1, from coordinate 108,960,579 downwards.
CCACTCAGAGAGTCTGCTTCTTCCTCTGCCTCTGGCCTAACCCCCTGCTTGTGTTCGCTCTGTCAAATAAATGATAAAATCTTAAATAAAATACATTCAAGATTAAACTGTATTCTTGGGGTGCCTGGGTGGCTCAGTCGTTAAGTGTCTGGACTTCATGTTCTTAAATACCTTCTTGCCTCGGGACATTTCCACTTGCTCTTCCTCCAGGTATTCTTTGGATCTCTGTTCAAATGAAAGGATTCCCTAATATCCTATTTATATTAAATTCAAACCACATCCAACCCAGTCTATTTTTCTCTGAAGTGATCACCCATTATTGGGGGGGGGGGAGTGTGTGTGTGTGTGTGTGTGTGTGCGTGTGTATTTTTTTTAAAGATTTTATTTATTTGTCAGCGCACAAGCAGGGGGACCGGCAAGCAGAGGGAGAAAGCAGGCTCCCTGCTGTGCAAGGACCTCAATGAGGGACTCCATCCCAGGACCCCGGGATGAGCCGAAGGCAGACACTTAACGACTGAGCCATCAAGGTGCCCCATAACTGAACAGCTTCTGACATAGTGCTAAGGGGACATCTCTGTCCAAAGAAGAGTTCTCCATACTCCAGGTTGAATTAAATTAATCTTATAGCATCTATTTTTCATTATCTCATTTTTAAAATATTTTGAAAGCTTTTACTTATTTATTTGACAGAGACACTGAGAGGGATCACAAGCAGGGGGAGTGGGAGAGGGAGAAGCAGGCTTCCCACCGGGCAAGGAGCCCGAGGTAGGGCTCAATCCCAGGACCCTGGGATCATGACCTGAGCCAAAGGCAGTCGCTTAATGACTGAGCCACTTAGGCCCCCTATCTAATTTTTTAAAAGATTGATTTATTTGAGAGGGAGAGAGTGTAGGAGGAGGGGCAGAAGAAGAGAATCTTCAAGCAGACTCCCCGCTGAGTGCAGAGTCTGTCATGAGGCTCAATCCCACAATCTATGAGATCATGACCTGAGCCAAAGCCAAAAGTTGGATGCTTAACTGGCCAAGCCATCCAGTGCCCTCATTATCTCTCTCTCTCTCTTTTTTTTTAATGATTTTATTTATTTGACAGAGATCACAAGTAGAGAGGCAGGCAGAGAGAGAGAGAGGGAAGCAGGCTTCCTGCTGAGCAGAAAGCCAGACGCGGGGCTCCATCCCAGGACCCTGAGATCATGACCTGAGCCAAAGGCATGGCTTAACCCACTGAGCCACCCAGGTGCCCTCATCTAATTTTTTACAGTCACTATATTTTGTATTATTTACAATATCTCCATAGACTTTTTTTTAAAGATTTTACTTAATTCACAGAGAGAGAGAGGGGGAACGTACAAGCGAGGAGAGCAACAGGCAGAGGAAGAAACAGGCTCCCCACTCAGCAGGGAGCAGGATGTAGGGCTTGATCCCAGAACCCTGGGATCGTGACCTGAGCTGAAGGCAGACGCTTAACCAACTGAGCCACCCAGGTGCCCCTCCATAAGTGCTGCTGCACAGACCTTTTTTTTTTTTTTTTTTAAAGATTTTATTTATTTATTTGACAAACAGAGATCACAAATAGGCAGAGAAGCAGGCAGAGAGGGAAGTGGGGAAGGAGGCTCCTGTCGAGCAGAGATCCCCATGCAGGGCTCAATCCTAGGACCCTGAGATCATGACACGAGACAGAGGCAGAGGCTCAACCCACTGAGCCACCCAGGTGCCCCCACAGACTTTTTTTATTTTTTATTTTTTAAGATTTTATTTAGGGACACCTGGGTGACTCAGTCATTAAGCATCTGCCTTCATTCAGCTCAGGTCATGATCCCAGGGTCCTGGGATCGAGCCCCATATGGGGCTCCCTGCTTGGCAGGAGGCCTGCTTCTCCCTCTTTCACTCCCCCTGCTGGTGGTCCCTCTCTCGCTGTGTCTCTCTCTCAAATAAATAAATAAAATCTTTAAAAAAAAAAAAAAGTTTATTTAATGGGGCACCTGGGTGGATCAGTCATTAAGTGTCTGCCTTCAGCTCACTCCCTCTTCCACCTCCCCTGCTTGTGTTCTCTCTTGCTGTGTCTCTATAAAATAAATAAAATCTTTGAAGATTTATTTTAAAGATAAAATCTTCACAAAGATTTTATTTATTTATTTGAAAGAGAAACTCCCCACTGAGCAGGAAACCCCATGCAGGGCTCAATTCCAGGACCCTGAAATCACCACCTGAGCTGAAGGCAGACACTTAACTGAATGAGTCACTCAGGTGCCGCTCCATAGACTTTTTAAATGTGTACTAAATGTGCCTGGGATTGAGCCCTGCATGGGGCTCCTTGCTCAGCGGAGAATCTGCTTCTCTCTTAGCCCCTCACCCCACTCTCATGCTCTCTCACACTCTTAAATAAATAAAACTTTTTTTAAAGATTTTATTAATTTATTTGATAGAGAACAGTGAGAGATGGAACACAAGCAGGAGGAAGGGGAGAGGGAGAAGCAGGCTTCCTGCCAAGCCCAATGCAGGGGCTCCAGCCCAGGACGCTTGTTGGGATGATGACTTCAGCTGAAGGCAGATGCCTAATGACTTAGCACCCAGGTGCCCCAAGTAAATAAAATCTTTTTTAAAAAGTATGCTAGGGACACTTGGGTAGCTCAGTCGGTTAAGCATTTGCCTTCGGCTCAGGTCATGATCCCAAGTTTCTGGGATCAGGACCCCCCATCTGGCTTCAGTGGGGAGTGTGCTTCTTCCTCTCTCTGTGCTGTGCTGTTCCCCCTACTTGTTCTCTCTCTCTCTCTCTCTCTCTCTCTCAAATGAATAAATAATTTATTATTATTTTTAAATATATATATTTTTTAAATTGTACTAACTAGGGGCGCCTGGGTGGCTCAGAGGGTTAGTAGTAAGGCTCAGCCTTCGGCTCATGTCATGATCCCAGGGTCCTGGGATGGAGACCCACATCGGGCTCTCCACTCAGCAGGGAGCCTGCTCCCCACTCTCTCTCTGCCTGCCTCTCTGCCTACTTGTGATCTCTCTCTCTGTGTCAAATCAATAAATAATATAAATAAAATATTTAGAAAAAAATCAATAACTAAACACAGGTCACAATCTATTAAATATCTGACTAAAGCTGAGAAGGTGACACTTCCCTGCACAGGGATCATGTGTCATGGTTTTCCATAACAGTGATGACATTCCAGAACATTCACTTCCTTGTTCCTTTGTGTCTTCGTTTACTTACACATTTAGAAGAATACTGACTTAGTTATCCCTGATGTTCAACTTGTCTTTGGAACTGCATTATCCCGATTAAACCAGAGCATTTTTTTGTTGTTGATGAATTTTATATTTTATGAAATATCCCTCTCCTGATCTGATCTCAGTATTTGTGTTGTTGTTTTGTACAATATTAACACACATGCTTTCTGTTATTACTATTGCCTGGAATATTTTTTCACTCTATTTTTACCTTTTTCAAAAAGATGTGTTTTTTTTATTTGACAGAGAGAGAGAGATCACAAATAGGCAGAGAGGCAGGCAGAGAGAGAGGGAGAAGCAGGCTCCCCACTGAGCAAGGAGCCCGATGTGGGGCTTGATCCCCAGGACCCCAAGATCATGACCTGAGCTGAAGGCAAAAGCTTAACCCACTGAGCCACCCAGGTGCCCCACATTATGCAGCTATTTTTAAAATGTATTTCTTGTCTTGTTTGCAAACTATTTTGGTTATGTTTGAACTTGTCACTAATTATTTTTCTTATTTGTTTCCCCTTTCCTGTCTATGGTTATTATTGATGGCTTCCCCCCCAATGATAGATTTTATTCCTATTCAAGCTCTAATGGTTACCAATAACTTCTGAACATATCTATTAAAACCAACATTTAGAGGTATCTGGGGGTGGCTCAGTTGGTTAAGGTTCAGACTCTTGTTCTCCTCAGGTCATGATCTCGGGGTTGTGAGATGAAGGCCTGGGTTCGGTTTTGTGCTGGGGCACTGGGAGAGAGGCTGCTTAAAATTCTCTCTCTTGGGGCACCTGGGTGGCTCAGTCAGTTAAGCAACTGCCTTTGACTTAGGTCATAAATCCAGGGTTCTGGGATTGAGACCTGCATTGGGCTCTCTGCTCAGTGGCGAGTCCGCTTCTTCTCCCTCTCTGATCTCTCTCGCTTTCACTGTCTCAAATAAATAAAATCCTTAAAAAAAAAAAATTCTCTCTTTGTCTCCCTTGCCCCTTCACCCCCTCTCTAAAACAAAACAAAACAACACAGAACAAAAAAACATTAAAAAAAAACCATCTAGGTAATATCCAACACTCCTCTCCCCCATCTCCAAGTATGGTGTGCCACGCCAGGTGTCTTCCTCCTTTCCCCCTTCTCCAGGAGACCTGGGATTTCCAGATTGGGGGGGCAGGGGCGGTGGTGTGTGTGTGTGTATGTGTGTAGGGAAAGGTAACCCGAAGCTTTTTTTTTTTTTTTTTTTTTAAGATTTTATCTATTTATTTGAGAGAGAAAGCACCAGTGAGGGGAGGGAGAAGCAGACTCCTGGCTGAGCAGGAAGCACAAATCCGGAACTCAATCACAGATTCTTTACCAACTGAGCCACCCAGGCGCCCAATCCAACACATTTTTTAATGTTATTTTTCACTAACAAACCAAAATGGTTTACTAGTTTGTCTCCCATTCTTTGGGAGATTAGTTATAAAAGGATTGATTCGCCAAACCTGATGTGTCAGGCTCTGTACTGGCTCAGGAATTGCAAAGATTAAGACACCATTCCTGCCCTTAATTAAATGGGAGAGAGATATATATTCAATTCTGGAGGATAAGGACTTAGTGGTTAGGTGCACAAAGCGCTATCCCGAAGCGTCATAGCTGAAACATGAACAATCCCACCACTTTCTAAAAATGAAGATGCTGGCAAACACATCCACAGCAATTTCAAGAGTTCCTCCCTCTACAGCTTCTTTTAGATCCGCCACCAGGGAACTCAGCCAGAGAACCTGAATAACAGGGAGGGTAGGGGGGACTTCTTTCTGTGTGTCACTTCAGATTTCCGGCCGTTTCCTACACAACTTTTTATGTTAGCGGCGCCTACAACTCCCAGAGCACAACGCGGCTGGAAACAGAAAGAAGCCGGTTGAGCGAGGCCTGTGATTGGTGGTGAGCACTGGGCCAATGGGAGGAGTTGTTGTTTGGCAGTCTAGAAGAGCCGGTCTGGGAGGGAGGAAGGTGGCAAGATGGTGTTGGAAAGCACTATGGTTTGGTGAGGATTTACTTCGGGACCCATGGGGGGCGGGACTGAATGAGGGGGCGCTTGTCGCGCTGAGGCTGGGTGGGCTTGGGGTGGAGGTGGGGGACCGATCGGTGAGATGCGGCCCTGGGCCCGGAAGGAAGGAGCCCCATTGACTCCCTGAGTCATCCCAGGGCCCGGGAGAGGAGGACGGGTCCGGAGTACCTCAGTACCCCTCAACCCTCGGACAGTCATTGACTGGCCGATCCTTGCTTCTTCGCTCTATTTTAGCGTCGTCTCCCCTAGACTAGCCCCAAGTCTGCTGTCTGTAGGGAGTGTTGCTTCTCAGACTCATCTGCCCTGCTCTCTTCTTTTCAAAATAATGGATATTAACAAGAGAGATTGTAAATCCTTTCTCTGTCCCAATGGCTCATGTCTGTCTCCATTAACTTCCCCTGTATTATTTTCAGAGGTACAGCTTATAAATTGCCTTCTATGTGTCAGGCATTAATTTACGTTTTTTTCACTTAAACTTCACAACACTTTTACAGGTGATGATACCGAGTCTCAGCAATTTTTTTTTAAGATTTTATTTATTTATTTGACAGACAGAGATCACAAGTAACCAGAGGCAGGCAGAGAGAGAGAGAAGGGGAAGCAGGCTCCCCGCTGAGCAGAGAGCCTGATGTGGGGCTCAATCTCAGGCCCCGGGGATCATGACCTGAATGGAAGGCAGAGGCTTTAACCCACTGAGCCACCCAAGCGCCCCCCGAGTCTCAGCAATTTTAAATGACTTCCCCAAAGTCGCAGCGCTAATTGAGTGGGGGAGCCAAGATTTAAACCCTAGGCTGTCTGACATTAAAACTCTTGCCTGCTGAGCTAGCCCTCTTCTTCAGTCTCAAACTTATTATGAGTATCTTATTATGAGTTGGATTATTATGTATTTTATTATTACTGTCTTACTATGAGTTGGATTTTAGAAGCAGAGGACACAGACTTTTGCAAGATTTCCAGTTTCTTTGAGCGATGAGAGTAGAATATAATAAGGAATAGTATACAAACACACAAATTGCCTGTTGGATGGAACAGCCACCTAAGAGTTTCTTTTGGTGGGGTGGGGAAGGATAACAGTGCCAGGTAAATTTGAATTCATGTGAACAGTAGTTTTTAATATAAAAGTGGCTATAAATGTTTCCCAAATATTGCAGGGGATGTACTTATACTAGAAAGTTATTTGTTAATTATCTTTAGTTAAGATTTAATTGGGAGTTCTAGATGTTTATGTTGCCAAAGCATGTTAGAATAGAAAAAGGACAGGATCTGGAATCCAAAGTCCTGTGTTTTCTGCTACTTACTAGCTGCATGTTCTTGAGAATGTATTAAATCTTTCACTGGGAGTAATCTTAATCTCCACTTGCCTTATAACACAGGTAGGTAGAATGTTTGTGACCATGCTTTGTAAACTGTATAGCACTGTACATCTGTTAGTCGCAGTGTACCTGAGAAGACCTCAAGAGGGAATTTAAGAGGGGCCTTGAAGGGACTTTAGCAGATGTTGAGGAGAGACCATGACATGTAGAGGGTAGGGTAGAAATTAAGCTGCTGAAGTGTAAATGCCCAAGGTGTGGTTAAGGATTAGGAAATAGATTAGTGTGACTTAGTTTTAAGGTTGTTGGTTTAAGGTAGTTTCTTTCTTTTTTTTTTTTTTTTTTAAGATTTTACTTATTTATTTGACAGAGAGAAATCACAAGTAAATGGAGAGGCAGGCAGAGAGAGAGAGAGAGAGGGAAGCAGGCTCCCTGCCGAGCAGAGAGCCCGATGCGGGACTCGATCCCAGGACCCTGAGATCATGACCTGAGCCGAAAGCAGCGGCTTAACCCACTGAGCCACCCAGGCGCCCCTAGTTTCTTTTTTTGAAGGGTAGAAAACCACGAATGTTGAGCTCAGAAGGTTGGACTTTGGTACCTTTCAATAGAGGACTTCTGGAAGAGTTATGAACATGGTGCAGGCAGAGCCGTGTAAACCCGCATACAAAATGGGGTTTAAAAATATTGGCCTGGGGGGACGCCTGGGTGGCTCAGTTGGTTAAGCAGCTGCCTTCAGCTCAGGTCATGATCCCAGCGTCCTGGGATCGAGTCCCACATCGGGCTCCTTGCTCGGCAGGGAGCCTGCTTCTCCCTCTGCCTCTGCCTGCCATTCTGTCTGCCTGTGCTCGCTCTCTTTCCCTCTCTCTGACAAATAAATAAAATCTTTAAAAAAAAAAAAAAAATATTGGCCTGGGGACACCTTGGTGGCTTGGTGAAGTGTCTGGCTCTTGAACTCAGAGTCCTGAATTCAAGCCCCTCCCAGCATAGAGCCTACTTAAAAAAAAAAAAAAAGACTATTGGTTTGTCTTGATGTATAGGAGGAAAGATTATGTCCAGAGAGACATATGGGTGGCCAGTTGTAACAGCACAGGCACAGGGGCGCCTGGGTGGCTCAGTGGGTTAAGCCTCTGCCTTCGGCTCAGGTCATGATCTCAGGGTCCTGGGATCGAGGCCCGCATCGGGCTCTCTGCTCAGCAGGGAGCCTGCTTCCTCCTCTCTCTCTGCCTGCCTCTCTGCCTGCTTGTGATCTCTTTCTGTCAAGTAAATAAATAAAATCTTTAAAAAAAAAAAAAAACAGCACAGGCACAGAATAGTGAGGAGACCCACTCCTTTTTTTCTGTAGAGATTCATGCTCTGCTGTGCATCAAAATCCTGCAGAGGAGTTTATTAAAAATGGCAGGTATTTGACTCCGTTTTCCATTTGCAGAGCCAGATGCCCAGCCAAGAAAGTCCAGGCATCTGTATTCTTTTTAATTTTTATTTATTTATTTATTTATTTTTTAATTTAAGATTTTATTTTTTTATTTGACAGAGAGAGATCACAAGTAGGTGGAGAGGCAGGCAGAGAGAGAGGGGGGAAGCAGGCTCCCCGCTGAGCAGAGAGCCTGATGTGGGGCATGATCCCAGAATCCTGGGATCATGCCCTGAGCCGAAGGCAGAGGCTTTAACCCACTGAGCTACCCAGGCGCCCCTGTGTTCTTTTTTATTTTTTTATTTTTTTTTTTTTAAATTTTTTTTTTTTTTTTAAAGACTTTTTATTTATTTATTTGACAGACAGAGATCACAAGTAGGCAGAGAGGCAGGCAGAGAGAGAGGAGTAAGCAGGCTCCCTGCTGAGCAGAGAGCCCGATGTGGGACTCGATCCCAGGACCCTGAGATCATGACCTGAGCCGAAGGCAGCGGCTTAACCCACTGAGCCACCCAGGCGCCCTGTGTTCTTTTTTAAATGAAGACTTTATGGAGTAGCTGGATAATTTCACGAGCCCTTATTTTGAGATGGATTTTTGTTAGGAAGAATTGTATATGGTTGAGCAAAAGTAGTCAAGAAATAGATATATTGGGTGCCTGAATGGCTCAGTTGGTTGGGCAACCGCCTTCTGCTGGGGTCATGATCCCAGGGTCCTGGGATCGAGTCCCACGTCGGGTTCCTTGCTCTGTGGGGAGCCTGCTTCTCCCTCTCCCTCTGCTGCTCTGCCTGCTTGTGCTCTCTCGGTCTGTCAAATAAATAAAATAAAATCTTTAAAAAAAAAAAGAAATAGATATATTATTCAATTCATATAAAGTTCAAGATTGGAGAAGCTGAACTTTTTTTCTAGGGATACATACCTAGGTGTTAAGGCATCTTTGTTTTTAATACCCCCATACTACCATCACCCTCCCAGTGTTCTGACGCAGGACAGGGTGTGAGCCCTGCTCCCTGTTCTCCCTACCTCTCATGTCCCCATGCTCACTCTGACGCCTTTCTGGCAGGCCTCATCCATCTGCTGCTCTTGCCCACAGTCCTTCTACTTAGTAGCTGTTCCAGCTGGATGGTCCTCAAAGCCTCCATTGTTTTTTATGTTTGGACTCACTACTGTATTTGAAGCAAGAGAAGCTGTTGCTTCTCTGCTGGGAGAATAAGCAGAAACAGTGTATCAGAGAAAAAAAGAATATAATGAATGGTCAGGAGAGTGAGCCCTTGACCTCTACATAGATGGAGTTTCCACAGGAGAACTAGTCCATGTTTCATGCTTATTGTTAGGCACTGTGCTAAGTACTTTCTATGAATTTCATCATCAAAGCAATCCTGAAAGCCTACCCTCACCTACATACAGTAAAGCCCATTTTAAAGATGAAGTAACTAGAGTTTAGAGAAATGAAGTAACTTCCTCAGGATCATAGTATTAATAAAGAAGAGATTGGGTATTTGAACCTGAAACTGAACTCCGCCCTTTACTCCCTTTTCTGTTTCTATCATTAGTTTCTTAATTACCTCTCTTCATCATTTTTGCTTATATTTATTGCCAGTCAAACGATATTAAAGAAAAAAGATTGCACCCACCCATATATTTTTTTAAGATTTTATTTATTTATTTGTCAGAGATAGAGCATGAGTGGGGGAAGGAGCAGAGCGGGAGGGAGAGAGAAGCAGACTCCCCGCTGAGCAGGGAGCCTGGATTCAGGGCTCAATCCCCGGGGCTCCAGGATCATGACTTGAGCCTCAGGCAGACTCTTAACCCACTGAGCAACCCAGGCATTTCCCCCCAGCCCGTATTTTGTTTGCAAGTGGAAATGAAGTGTCTCATCTGGGACAACATTGCTTCTTCCCAGCAGTACAGATGGAATCCTTGATGATTAGAGTGCTGTGAGATCTCAAGTCATCAGGAATCGATCCTGTTTGAGGCTTGAAGTATAACTCCTTCACTTTCTTTTTTTTTTTTTTTATAAACTTTTATTTTATTTTTTTTTTAAGATTTTATTTATTTATTTGATAGAGAGAAATCACAAGTAGTCGGAGAGGCAGGCAGAGAGAGAGAGAGGAGGAAGCAGGCTCCCTGCTGAGCAGAGAGCCCGATGCGGGACTCGATCCCAGGACCCTGAGATCATGACCTGAGCCGAAGGCAGCGGCCTAATCCACTGAGCCACCCAGGCGCCCACTCCTTCACTTTCTTGTCTCCTTATGGTCTCTGGGGAAGCCAGAACTTGTATTTCTTTTTTTTTTTTTTTTAAGATTTTATTTATTTGACAGAGAGAGATCACAAGTAGGCAGGCTGGGTGGGGAGGAAGCAGGCTCCCTGCTGAGCAGAGTCCCAGGACCCTGAGATCATGACTCGAGCCAAAGGCAGAGGCCCAACCCACTGAGCCACCCAGGTGCCCTGCTTGTATTTCATATTATCTGGATTTCTTAGATTGGGAAAAACTGTAAGGATAAAAGATGTGAGAGCCCACTTCCATAGAACCTCATTTTTACAGTTTGGTCCAGCTGCCAAAGCTGGTAACATTTAACCAGATGATTGCTTTGTGCTTTTCTGCACTCCTTGCTGCCGAGCATGTATTATATTGTAAATATTTTCTACCCTTGAAATACTTTTTTTTTTTTAATGGATTCTTAAAGATTTTTATTTATTTGACAGGGCATAAGCAAGGGGAGCAGCAGGCAGAGGCAGAGGGAGAAGCACCCTCTCTGCTAAGCAAGTAGCTTGATGCGAGATTTGATCTTAGAACCAGGGAATTGTGACCTGAGCTGAAGGCAGACGCTTAACCAACTGAGCCACCCAGGCGCCCGAGGAATAAATCTTGAAGGCAAATTTAGAATATTCATCCATGACACTGCTTAATAACATTGAATTGCAGCTTCTAAGAAGGTGATTGTGGTGCTTGAACAGATTGCAACCTTTGATGCTTATCAGAATCATCTGTGGAATGGAGATTTAAAATCTATTTCCTGGGATGCTTGGGTGGCTCAGTCAATTAAGCATCTGCCTTTGGCTCAGGTCATGATCCCAGGGCCCTGGAGTCGAGTCCTGCATCTGGCTTCTTGCTCAGCAGGGAGCCTGCCTCTCCCCTTGCTTGTGCTCCTGCGCACACATGCTCTCTTTTTCTCTCTCTGACAAATAAATACAATTTAAAAAATAAAGTATATTTCCTCCTTTCGTCTTTATTTTTTTTTTTTTAAGAAAGGTGGGGGGTAGAGAGAGAGGGGGAATCTTAAGCAGTCTCCTCACTGAGTGTGGAGCAAGATGTGGGGCTTGATCTCACAACTCTTGAGATCATGACCTGAGCTGAAATCAAGTGTGCTGCCCAACCAACTGACCCACCCTGTTGCCCCTCCTTTGATCATTTTGAGTCAGTAAGTCTGGTGTAAGGCTTGGAAGTCTGTGTGTGTGTGTGTATACATATGTACACATTTAATATTTTTTAAGTTGTAGGTGTTTCTGTGTTTCACAGAGACTGAGAGCCACTACTGTGCATGATAGTGTCCCTCGAAGTGTTGAAGGAGGGAAGAGGGTAGACGTCTCTGGAATTAGAATGTATCGGAGAGATCTTACCATATGTCTTCTCTGTCTTTCTTTTAATCTGACAGTGTGGACAACAGTGAGTATATGCGGAATGGAGACTTCTTACCCACCCGGCTGCAGGCTCAACAAGACGCTGTCAACATAGTTTGTCACTCTAAGACCCGCAGCAACCCTGAGAACAACGTGGGCCTCATCACACTGGCCAAGTACGTGGGGCAGAGGAGGAAGGGGTGTGGTAGGTGGGTGGGTGTTTTCCCACATGTGACCTGCTGTGGCATCCAGGTTGCTGTCCAGGTCCCGTGAAGTTGCATTTGCCCATCAGCCTTCCCAGACTACCTTCTTCCCTATTCAGAAGAAATATTAATAGCAACTTGAGTTTATTTATTTATTTATTTTAAAGACTTACTTATCTGAGAAAGAGAGAGCACAGGGTGGGTGGGGATGGGCAAGGTGGGGAGAGAAGTCCCAGAGGACTCCCCACTGAGTGAAGAGCCCCATGTGGTCAGGGCTCCATCTTAGGACCTGGAGATCAGGACCTGAGCCAAAATCAAGAGTCGGATGCTTAATCGACTGAGTCACCCAAGTGCCCTGCAGCTTGGGTTTGATATTAATCTGAATTTGATACAGTTAGGAAACTAAATCTTCTGGGGTGAAATTTCACGATGTATTTTAAAGTCAATGAAAAGTTATTTTGAGTTAAGAGTACCCGGGACCTGTATCACATATCCTCATACCCCAAAAGTAATTTGTTTAAGGAACTAATAATCCTCAAATGAGTAACCTCCCATCCCAGTATGTATGCTGTTAGCTGGCAAGCAGGTCTGGAAATGGAGCGGCGGGGAGACACGCTCACTAGCATCCAGATGTGGTGGAGGATTCTTGGGGCCCTGGGAGCAGAATAACATAAGAAGAGTTCAAGGGAAGCATTGGGAGGAAGAGGGCAAGTTTCTTGTAAAGTCAACCCCTTACTTCCTGTGTTCATATCTATTAAATACTAGATTTTTTTCTAGTTTTATTGAGATACAGCTGACAAACAATATGGCATTCGTTTAAGGTATACAACATAACAATTTGATATATATATATATTGTGAAATGATCACCACACTAAGTTTAGGTAACACACATATCTCACATAGTCAGAAAAAATTCTTTACTTTTAATGAGGACATTTAAGATCTACCCTCTAAATACTGGATGTTTGATTAAGAACAGGAGAGATTACAGTTATTATCCAGGTCTTAAAAGATGAGTTGGGGGCACCTGGCTGGCTCAGTTGGTAGAACATGAGACTCTTGATCTCGGGGTTATGAGTTCAAGCCCCATGTCAGGCGTAGAGTTTCCTTGGGGAAAAAAAAAAAAAAAAAAGATGAGTCAGATACAGGTTCAGAGGCACTTGTCCAGACCTGAAATCATAGAAACCCTCTCCCTACATCCCAGTGACTGTGAAGTGCTGACCACACTCACCCCTGACACCGGCCGCATTCTTTCCAAGCTCCACACTGTCCAACCCAAGGGCAAGATCACCTTCTGCACTGGCATCCGTGTGGCCCATGTGAGTCCTACTGGATCCCTTTGATTGTTCCCCCTTGCTCTGAGGCTCTGCCCCCAACACTGGTTCATTTCTTCCCTGGAGTGTTGAGCTAGAACCAGAGCAGGGAAGAGAAGTGACCGACCCAGAGAAAGGAGTAGAAGGGATATGGTGGGATGAATCCAGGACTGGTGAGGGTGGTGAAGGAAAAGACCCCTGGAATTAAGACAGCCCCTCTTGTCCACACGCAGAGGCATAGGAGGGAGGGAAGGGTGGGGGAGGGGTTAGACCTTATGTGAACATGATGGTGGACTTGAACATAGAAACCCTAAGAAAAGAAGTAGAGTGACAGAAGAGAGAGCTCAGTGGTTCCTCTGGCTCTGGCTAACCGTGAGAACTTCCTCTTCCTTTGCAAGCTGGCTCTGAAGCACCGACAGGGCAAGAATCACAAGATGCGCATCATCGCCTTTGTGGGGAGCCCCGTAGAGGACAATGAGAAGGATGTGAGTCCAGGTGACAGCTGGGGAACGTGGGAATGGGGCCCCTTGGGTCTTAGTCAAGCTGCCATAGGCATTGGGTTCATCCTTTTGGGAAAATGTGGATATGCAGAATTCAGTATTTCTGTTGGGGGCCATCGGGGGGGTTAACCGATTTCTGTATGCTTGTGAGGAGTATCCTTTCCCTTGTGGTATGGAACAGATTTCCTCATTTCTCTTCCCTCTTCCTAGCTGGTGAAGCTGGCTAAACGTCTCAAGAAAGAAAAAGTAAATGTTGATATTATCAATTTTGGGGAAGAGGTGAGTAAGAATGGGTTGGGCGGCATGGACTTGATTTGGTTACAAACAGAGCAGTCCTTCCCCATAGCAGTGCCTGCGCTGTGAGGGAGCAGCTCCGGACAGGTGCTGAAGTGGCAGAGGATGGGGGAGCAGGGCGGGAAGGAGAGCCGCCTCCGTTCTTCCCTCTCCCTCTCCCAGGAGGTGAACACAGAAAAGCTGACAGCCTTTGTAAACACACTGAATGGCAAAGATGGAACCGGTTCTCATCTGGTGACAGTGCCTCCTGGGCCCAGCTTGGCCGATGCCCTCATCAGTTCTCCAATTCTGGCTGGTGAAGGTGGTGCCATGTTGGGTCTTGGTGCCAGTGACTTTGAATTTGGAGTGGATCCCAGTGCTGATCCTGAGCTGGCCCTGGTGAGCAAATGTTGACCTCAGGTAGAGCCCAGGGGTCCTCCTTTGTCCTCCTGTACTGAGGACCCACATACCACGTAGCATCTCCAGGCTTAAACCTTCCTGAACACCCTCGCTCATTTTCCCAGACTCCCTTTCGTCCCTTTTCCTCTTAATTCTGCGTGATCTCTGGGGACACCAATGTCAGACTCTCTTGTTCACTTCTCCTCATTAAACCCCAGGCTTCTCCCAAATCCTTTTTCCCTCTGTCACCTCTTACCTCCCCAGCTTCCTGCCCACGTGCATAAACCAGAGGCTGCCACTTTATGTTCCCTTCCCACCCCTCAACTGACTTCCCCAAGCGCCTGCAAGGAGGGAGGGCAGAACATCTGACCTTGCCCTGCCCTTTGCCAGGCCCTCCGCGTCTCTATGGAAGAGCAGCGGCAGCGGCAGGAGGAAGAGGCCCGGCGGGCAGCTGCAGCCTCTGCGGCTGAGGCAGGGATTGCTACAGCTGGGGCTGAAGGTAAGGGATGGGGCCAAGGGTAACCCGTGGAGTCAGGCGTGGACGCTGGAGTAGTGGTAGGGAGGCTGGGCAGCATGGGAACACAGGGGCTGGGGGAGCAGCTTAGGGGTGGGCCTGTGTGCAGCATGGCAGCGGTCCTACTCTGCTGCTCCCCTCCTTTTTCCAGACTCAGATGACGCCCTGCTGAAGATGACCATCAGCCAGCAGGAGTTTGGCCGCACTGGGCTTCCTGACCTGAGCAGTATGACCGAGGAGGAGCAGATCGCCTATGCCATGCAGATGTCCCTGCAGGGTGCTGGTAAGCCAGGGCGTGGGAAGCAGTGCTTGGGCAGAGACACTGGGAAGGGAAATGGAGCTAAACGGACTGCCCTCTTCCTCAGAGTTTGGCCAGGCAGAATCTGCTGACATTGATGCCAGTTCCGCCATGGACACATCTGAGCCCGCCAAGGTGAGGGCCAAAAATGACTCCCCACCTCCAGAACACTTAAGGTCCATTGGTGTTCATGTCTTTAGCTCTCTAGGCCTGGAACATTCTTCAGGGTTTCATAGATGAGCTTATTGAGGAGCAGAGGGAAAGAAACACCTAGATCTACATTTCTTGTTTGTAAACCTTGCTAAGGCCATAGAATGAACCCAGTCCAGGTTGGCTCGGTGTCCTGATGTTCTGTCATTTTTCTTCCTTCTTGGTGGGAGCAGTCTGGACTGGTATATAGGGTGTTGTCTTCCCAGGAGGGTGAGAGAGAGTCTCAGGCAAAGAAGGAGTGGGTGTCTGATAGCAAGAAATCTGAACGTGATGGCATCTGTTTTTATCCTGTATGCTCAGGAAGCAAAGTTCCAGTTTCTCTGTCTGGTCACGCACGGAAGTATGAGTTCATACCATCCGTAGGCACTGGGCCTTCCCCTCCGTTGTCCTTTCTACACTGGGCCAGAGGTGGCGCCGCCCACAGACAGCTGGAGAGGGGCTCAGGCAGCGGGGCGCTCCCAAGCTGGCCCAGCCCCTGGCCAAGCTGACCCTGCCCTTTTTCAGGAGGAGGATGATTATGACGTGATGCAGGACCCCGAGTTCCTTCAGAGTGTCCTGGAGAACCTTCCAGGCGTGGATCCCAACAATGAAGCTATTCGAAATGCCATGGGGTCCCTGGCCTCGCAGGCCAACAAGGATGGCAAGAAGGACAAGAAGGAGGAGGACAAGAAGTGAGGCGGCGGCGGCGGCGGCGGTGGCGGCAGCGGCGGCAGGGGGCACTGAGCCTGCTCAAGGGGCTGGATGCAGGCTCCCGTATGTTATCTGTAATCCGTATGACCTGAATAAAGCTTGGTAGCCTTTGTTTCTCTTTTGCTTCCAGTAGTGGTATCTCTGAGGGTGACAGAGGCGACGAGTGCCTGGCACAAGGAGACCGTGCCCTGTTGAGTCCTCTGTGTCTCCAGCGCCTGGCCTCCTAACTCCTGACCTGCTCCCCTTCCTCCCGGCTCCACGGCAGTCTCTCCTGACTCTTCTGCCCTGGGGCTGTTTCCCTGTCTCATGAAGAGGAGCTTTGCTGAAAGTCCGTTTAGGGTAGGCTCTGGGCCACAGGACTGAGTGGAAAACAGTACTGGCCTTGAGGCACCTGGCCAGCTCAGTCGGAAGAGCATGGACTCTTGATCTTAGGGTCAGGAGTTCAAGCCCCACATAGGGTGTAGAGAATTCTGTACATACATACGTACGTACGTACATACGTACATACATACACACACTACTGGCCTTTGGGGACTCTGGAGTCCAGGGCAGGGCCGGCCTGGAAATGAGTAATGACACACATCAGATAAGTGCCCAAGGGACCATGAACAAGACCCTGTGAAAACAGAAAGGGCCAAGCGCTCACAGCCTCTGGGAAGGCTCCTGGGGATAATATTTGAGCCTTGTAACAGGATGAAGCACTCATCAGCCGACAGGAAAGAGATGTGCAGTTGTCTCCAGTCAATCAGAGCAAGTATGTGCTGATGGCACAGAGGCACTCGGAAGCAGTAGAGGAGCTCAGAGACTGGTTGGGCAGATGGCACGAGATGGGAATAGGCAGCAATCAAAACACTGAAGATCAGGGATCCTTGAGGCCTGACTTTCACAAGGTGGGGTATATGAAGCCACAAGATAAACATGTTAGGGACGCCTGGGTGGCTCAGTTGGTTAAGCAGCTGCCTTCGGCTCAGGTCATGATCCCAGCGTCCTGGGATCGAGTCCCACATCCGGCTCCTTGCTCGGCGGGGAGCCTGCTTCTCCCTCTGCCTCTGCCTGCCATTCTGTCTGCCTGTGCTCGCTCTCTCCCTCTCTCTCTCTGATAAATAAAAAAAAAAAAAAAAAAAAAAAAAAAAAAATCTAAAAAAAAGATAAACATGTTATATCTCAACGCAAATGTGCAGACCCATATTTAGAGGAGGGTTTTCTTACAGGGTATAGAATAGAATGCAAAATTCAATTCACAGCAACTTCCTGAATGGGAGGAAATACTTGGCAAATGATATATTTGGTGAGGGTTTAAATATCCAAAATATATAAAGAACATCTACAACCCAGCAATAACAATTGCCTAAATGATGGGCAGAGGACCCAATAGACATTTGTCCGAAGAAGACCTAGAAATGGCCAACACATGAAAAGATGCTCAACACCAATCATCAGGGAAATCCAAATCAAAGTGCAAATCACCTATAGCTGTTGGAATGGCCAGTATCAAGAAGATAAGAAGTAACAAGTATTAACAAGGATGTGAAGGAAAGGGAACCCTCATGCACCGTGAGTGGGAATGTAAATGGGTGCCATTGCGGAAAACAGATTGGTGTTTCCTCAAAAAATTAAAAATATATACAATCCAGTAATTCCACTACTGGGTATTTGCCCAAACACAAAAATACTTGCTTAGAAAGATATGTGCACCACTCTGTAACATTATTTATAGTAGTCAAGATAATGGAAGCAACCTGTGTCCATTAGTAGATGGATAAAGAGAATAGATACAGCTATATATAGAGATCTCTCTATCTCTATAGCTATATCTAGATATCTATAAAAACAAAAGCACACTGGAATATCACTCAGCCATAAAAAAGGATGGGATCTTGTCATTTGTGGCAACATGGGTAGATCTAGAAGGTATAAGTGAAATAAGATGGAAAAATACAAATATGGTTTAACTTCTATGTGAATCTTTAAAAAAGGAACAAACACCAGAAAAGCGGAAATGGTTCCATAAGTACAGAGAACAAACCGGTGATTGCCAGAGGGCAGAGGAATTGGAGGGGGTGGTGTGTAAAATGAATGAAGGAGAGTGAGAGACACAGGCTTCCTCATGGAATGAGTGAGTTATGAGGATGAATGTTGCAGCATAGAGAATATAGTCATTGGTATTGTAGTAGCATTTTATGGTGACAGATGGGAGAGCACCGAATAGAAATTTACAGAATCACTTTGTTGTATACCTGAAACCAATGTAACACTGTGTATCAGCTATATTCAATTTTTTAAAAATCACATTGTCTTCTTGTTTACTGTATTTAAAGAGGTAATTAATATTTGATATAAAATAACATATATAAATCATGAAGCATAACAATAAAATGAACATATCATCTGCCATCAGTTTAAGAGTTAGAATATTCCAGGAATGCCTGGGTTGCTGAGTCAGTTAAGGGTCTGCCTTTGGCTCACGTCACACTCTCAGGGTTCTGGGTTAGAGCCCCATGTCAGGCTCCCTGCTCAGCGGGCAGTCTGCTTGTCCCTCACTCACGCTCTCTCCCTGTCAAATAAATAAATAAAAAGTCTTTTAAAAAATTAGAATATTCCTAATGTCACATACCTATGCGTGTCTTCTTGAACCCACCTCTGTGTCCTCTTCAGAGATAACAATATATTTTTGAGGATTTTAAAATAAATAGCGTGCAAGCAGAGGGAGGGGCAGAGGGAGAGAGAATCTCAACCAGAGTCTGCACTGAGCATGGAGCCCAACGTGGGGCTCAATCTCCCAACCCTGAGATCATGACCCGAGCCAAAGTAAAGAGTTAGATGCCCCATTGACTGAGCCACTCAGGTGCCCCCTCCTCAGAGATAACTATTTTTTTTTTTAAGATTATATTTATTTGTTCAACAGAGAGCACAAGCAGAGGGAGCGGCAGGCGGAGAGAGAAGCAGGCTCCCTGGGGACCGAGAGCCCAACTTGGGGCCTGACCCCAGGACCCTGGGACCCTGACCTGAGCTGAAGGCAGACACAAACAACTGAGCCACCCAGGCGCCCCACCCTCGAACTTTTTTATTTTTATTTTTTTTAAGATTTATTTATTGGACATAGATCACAAGTAGGGAGAGAGGCAGGCAGAGAGAGAGAGGGGGAAGCAGGCTCCCCGCTGAGCAGAGAGCCTGATGTGGGGCTCGATCCCAGGACCCTGAGATCATGATCTGAGCTGAAGGCAGAGGCTTAACCCACTGAGCCACCCAGGCGCCCCCCTGGAACTTTTTATTTTATTTTATTTTATTTTATTTTATTTTATTTTAAAGATTTTATTTATTTATTTGACAGACAGAGATCACAAGTAGGCAGAGAGGCAGGCAGAGAGAGAGAAGGGGGAAGCAGGCTCCCTGCTGAGCAGAGAGCCCCATGCGGGGCTCGATCCCAGGACCCTGAGATCATGACCTGAGCCGAAGGCAGAGGCTTTAACCCACTGAGCCACCCAGGCGCCCCCCCCTGGAACTTTTTAAACAAAACTTTCATTTTTAGGGTTCTTCAAAGTTGTTGCATGTAGCTAGCTGTTCATTCACTGTTTCTGGTTGTATTCTATTACATGCTGTGAATATACCACAATCTTTCCATTTTCCTGTTGATGGCCATCTGCATTGCACCCAGTTATTTTTGTATTAGCAACAGGATTACAGTGGAGAGTTTTGGACATCCCTCCTGATGCACATGTGTGAGAGTTTCTAGGCTGTTTCACAGAACAATGCTCAATTGTTTTTCAAAGTGGCTGTATGGATTTGCATTCTTCCTGTGGTGTAAGAATTCCTATTGACCAATATCCTTTCCAGCTCATGGTATTATTAAGGCTTCTTAATTTCTGACAGTCTAATTGGGATAAATGATAATTCATTGTGGTCTTGATTTGCATTTCCCTGATTACTAATGAGATTGAGCTGTTTATAATTTTTAAAACTAGGTCTTGTATTTCCATTTTTATGAAATGTCTCTTCATGTCTTTTGTCCATTTTTCTACTGGGCTGTCTTTTTATTGATCCTTTGTAAGAGTTCTTTAACTCTTGTTGACACTAAATCACCAATTATATACATATTACATATTTTATTTATTATTTCTCTTTTCACTTTAAAGGTGTTTTTTAGGGGCACCTGGGTGGCTCAGTGGGTTAAGCCTCTGCCTTCAGCTCAGGTCATGATCTCGGGGTTCTGGGATAGAGCCCCACATCGGGCTCTCTGCTTGGCGGGGAACCTGCTTCCCCTTTTCTCTGCCTGCTGCTCTGTCTACTTGTGATCTTTCTGTCAAATAAAAAAATCTTTAAAAAAATCAAAAAAGGGCGCCTGGGTGGCTCAGTGGGTTAAGCCGCTGCCTTCGGCTCAGGTCATGATCTCAGGGTCCTGGGATCGAGTCCCGCATCAGGCTCTCTGCTCAGCAGGGAGCCTGCTTCCTCCTCTCTCTCTCTCTCTGCCTGCCTCTCTGCCTACTTGTGATCTCTCTCTGTCAAGTGAATAAATAAAATCTTTAAAAAAAAAAAATCAAAAAAATGTTTAAAAAGGTGTTTTTTAGTGAACAAAATTCTTAAAGTCAAATTTCTCAATGTTTTCTTTCAAGGTTAGTGTTTTTTGTGTCCAGCAAACTCTTCCAGGGGTCAGAAAGATATCCTGTTTTCTTTCTAAAGGTTTTTGGCTTTAAAGGTATATGGAATTATGGGAATTCCATATTCTCTCTAGAATTGATTTTTTTGTGGGGTGCCTGGGTGGCTCAGTTGGTTAAGCAACTACCTTCGGCTCAGGTCATGAACCTGAAGTCCCCAGATTGAGTCCTGCATTGGGCTCCCTGCTCGGCAGGGAGTTTGCCTCTCCCTCTGACCCTTCCCCTTTTCATGTTCTCTGTATCAAATAAATAATAAAATCTTTAAAAATATATCTTTTAGAATTGATTTTTGTGTACATTGGAATAGGGATCCAGTTTTAATTTTTATGTACTTATTTATTGTTTATCTTTTTTTAAAGTGGGCTCCATTCCCATCATAGAGACCAACATGGGGCTTGAACTCATGACCCTGAGATCAAAGCCTGAGCTGAGTTCAAGAGTTACATGCCTAGCCAAGTGAATCAGCCAGGCACCCCCCAATTTCAATTTTTAAGCATGGACAACCATTTTTTATAGCATTTTTTAATTGAAAAACTCCACTTTTCTCCAGTGATATGCATTATTATTTCTGCCTGGCCCAAGATTCCATGAGTTTTGTTTCTAGTTTCCTGAAGTCAGACCTTAAAGTCTGAATGTAAACAAAATTCCACAAAAAGAAGCTAGAAAACCTACTTTGTACTTACTTTATATTCATAATGATAAGTTCCACTTCTGAATAATGAATTTGTAAGCACTTGTCTCTAAATTTTGGGGGAGACTAGTATTTTTTTTTTTTAATCAAATATTGCTTAAAAGAAATGGCCCATCATCAAGTCCTAGGGATCTTACTGTTGTTGGTTATAAAGGGATTGGTCACTTTCCTGGGCCTGGGTGTGGTCCCCCAAGCAAAACCCTGTTCTGGCACAACCCATCCATCGAGTAATGACAAGACCTGTATGTCAGTCTTCTGGCCCTCTGTAGGTCAACTGAGTGATGTCAGTGTTCATGAGGATGACTCAGCCAACACCATGGCCTCTTCCAATTCATCACCACACATTCATTCTGTGATCATCATTGCCGTTCATTCTTTCACTCTCATGGCTACACCCTGGGTTGTGTCCTCTTAAGTACTGCTCCCTACAGAAGTTAAATACTCACCTGGTTCATAGACCTCCATATTTTCAGCTCTTCTATTTTGATATTCTGTGTATACTTTTCAACAATAAAGTGAAGAAATGGGTATATTCCTTGGGCAGTTCCACTTTAGGAACTTAAATAATCAGAGAAGTACCAAAGATTTATGTATAAGGGTGTTCAAGAATTGGAAACAACCTAAAATTGAACAATTATGTTTCATTACTATGGACTAATGCATTATCAATAAATTTATTTTGGAAGACTGTTGCATCTGTGACTATAATACTAGCAAATGCTTATCTAAGGATTTTATTTATTTGACAGAGAGAGATCAAGTAGGTAGAGAGGCAGGCAGAGAGAGAGAGAAGCAGGCTCCCTGCTGAGTAGAGAACCCAATGTGGGGCTTGATCCCAGGACCCTGAGACCATGACCTGAGCTGAAGGCAGAGACTTAACCCACTGAGCCACCCAGGGGCTCCCAGCAAATGCTTATCTAACATAATGTTCCAGAGACTATTTTAAATGTTTTATGTGTTTTAAATTATTTAGGTTTCACAATAATCCTGGCTACTCCTCCATCACTCTGAGGTAGCTATAGCATTAGTTGTCCTATTTGATAAATGAGGAAACTGAAACCCCGCAAAACCAGGTAACTTCCTCTAAAATGATGATGATTCTCATGGTGATCCGCAAACCCCTGAGCACACCCAAGACACTTTCAGGGGGGTTGTGAGGTCAAAACTATTTTCATGATAACACTAGGATGTCATTTGCCTCTTCTACTGTGTTGGGATTTGCACCAATGCAAAGGCAATGAGGGGAAACTGCTGGCGCCTTAGCACAGATGCAAGGCGATAGCACCAAATTATATCAGTAGTCATGGTATTCTTGTAACCCCACATCCTTGTGGTTTAAAAAAACAGACAAAAAACTTTGTGGTGAGGGATGCCTGGGTGGCTCAGTTGGTTAAGCAGCTGCCTTCGGCTCAGGTCATGATCCCGGCGTCCTGGGATCGAGTCCCACATCGGGCTCCTTGCTCCATGGGGAGCCTGCTTCTCCCTCTGCCTCTGCCTGCCACTCTGTCTGCCTGTGATCGCTCTCGCTCTCTCTCTCTGACTAAATAAATTTAAAAAAAAATCTTAATAAACTTTGTGGTGAATCAGTAAAACGTATTAGTTTGATTACATATCAACCCTTGAGTGCATATCTTTAATATTTTCTGAAGCAACCTGGGAAATACATGGAGCACTTTTGCCACAGGCTGGAGCTTGAGGACTGTCTTGAGGAAAAGCACTTGAGCAACTCTTTGAGTTGTGAGGTGAAGTAGCCACTATTTTCACAGAACATTCTTACATAAAAGAACAACTGCCAGACAAGCTATGGTTATTTAGACTTAGATATTTGGCAAACTTAATCCCCACCAAAAGATAAATGGAGGGCGCCTGGGTGGCTCAGTGGGTTAAGTTGCTGCGTTCGGCTCAGGCCCTGATCTCAGGGTCCTGGGATCGAGTCCCGCATCGGGCTCTCTGCTCAGCAGGGAGCCTGCTTCCTCCTCTCTCTCTCTGCCTGCCTCTCTGCCTATTTGTGATCTCTCTTTGTCAAATAAATAAATAAAATCTTTAAAAAAAAAAAAAAAGATGAATGGGAAGGAGCCTTGCTTCCAAACAAACAACAAACAGTTTTTGTTAGTGAAAATTTGAGCTCTCAAGAGAAATTTTGGAAAACTAGTATGTGTCACTGAGCTTGACATTCTCAAAGATATATTTTTTTTAATTTTTATTTATTTATTTTTTTTACAAATTGAAGTTTTCTGGCAACAATGCTTTTTTTTTTTTTTTTAAAGATTTATTTATTTGACAGAGAGAAATCACAAGTAGACAGAGAGGCAGCCAGAGAGAGAGAGAGAGGGAAGCAGGCTCCCTGCTGAGCAGAGAGCCCGATGCGGGACTCGATCCCAGGACCCTGAGATCATGACCCGAGCCGAAGGCAGCGGCTTAATCTACTGAGCCACCCAGGCGCCCCCTCAAAGATATTTTTTAAGATTTTATTTTACCTACTTTAAAAAAGATTTTATTTTACTTTAAAATATTTTATTTTATTTTTTAAATTTCTGAAAAAGATTTTATTTATTTGAGATACAGCAAGAGAGAGAGAAACAGAGCACGCATGAGCAGGGGAAAGGGGCAGAGGGAGAGGGAGAAGCAGACTCCCCGCTGAGCAGGGAGCCTGATGCAGAACTCAATCCCAGGACCCTTGGGTAATGACTTGAGTAGAAGGCAGATGCTTAACAGACTGAGCCACCCAGACACCTTAAAAGATTGTATTTTTAAGCAATCTCTACACCCAGTGTGGGACTGCAATTTATAACCCCGAGATCAAGAGTCACACTCTCTTGGGGCTCCTGGATGGCACAGTCAGTTAAGCAATGGATTCTTGGTTTCCAGTTAGGTCACAATCTCACAGTCATGATCTCAGTGTCGTGAGATCAGGCCCTGAGTTGAGCTCTGCACTCAGTGCAGAATCTGCTTAAGATTCTCTCTCCCTGACACAGAGAACCCCACTCAAAATCAATAAAAATCACTCAACAACCCAAGGTATAATAGTGAAACTTGCAAATCTCAGAGACAAGGAAAAAATCCTGAAAGCAGCTCAGGACAAAAGGTCAGTAACCTACAAGGGTACAAATATTAAACTGGCAGAAGACCTCTCCATAGAGACCTGGAATGACAGAAAGGACTAACATGATATATTCAGGATGTTAAATGAGAAAAATATGCAGCCAGGAATATTTTATTCAGCTAGGATGTCATTCAAAATAGAAGGAGAGATAAAAAGTTTCTAGGACAGGGGCGCCTGGGTGGCTCAGTGGGTTAAAGCCTCTGCCTTCAGCTCAGGTTATGATCCCAGGGTCCCAGGATCGAGCCCCACATTAGGCTCTCTGCTCGACAGGGAGCCTGCTTCCCCTCCTCTCTCTCTGCCTGCCTCTCTGCCTACTTGTGATCTCTGTCTGTCAAATAAATAAAAATAAAAAATTTAAAATATATATATTTAAAAGTTTCTAGGACAAACAGAAACTAAAAGAACTTGTGATTACCAAACCAGCCCTACAAGAAATATAACAGCATCCTTTAAGTGAAGAGAGAGCCCAAAAGTAACATAGACCACAAAGGAACAGAGACCATATACAGAAACAGTGACTTTACAGGTAATACAATGGCACTCAATTCATATCTTTCAATAGTTACTCTGAGTGTGGATACCTGGGTGGCTCAGTTGTTAGGCATCTGCCTTCAGCTCAGGTCATGATCTCAGGGTTCTGGGATTGAGCCTGATTGGGCTTCCTGCTCTGAGGGAAGCCTGCTTCTCCATCTCCCACACTCCCTGCTTGTGTTCCCTCTCTTGCTTTCTCTCTCTGTGTCAAATCAATAAATAAAATCTTTAAAAAAAATAGTTACTCTGGTTGTAAATGGGTTAAATGCCCCAATCAAAAGACACAGGGTATTAGATTGAATAAAAAAGCAAGACCCATCAATATGCTCTCTGAAAGAGACTCATTTTAGACCCAAAAGACACCTCCAGATTGAAAGCAAGTAGATGGAAAACCATTTATCATTCTAATAGACATCAAAGGAAAGCTGGGGTGGCAATCCTTATATCAGACAAATTAGATATTAAATCAAAGACTGTAATAATAATAAAAAAAAAGACTGTAATAAGAAATGAGGAAGTAGAGTACATCACAATGAAAGGGTATATCCAACAAAAAGATTTAACAATAAATATAAATATTTATATAAGGGCATACATATTTATGTCCTTAACATGGGAGCAGCCAATTACATAAGCCAACTGATAACAAAATTAAAGAAACATATCAGTAATAATACAATAAAAGTAGGGGATTTTAATATCCCATTCACTGAAATGGACAGATCATCTAAGCAGAAGATCAACACAGAAACAAGGGCTTTGAATGACACACTGGACCAGATAGATTTCACAGATATATTCAGCACATTCCATCATAAAGCAACAGAATACACATTCTTCTTGATTGCATATGGAACATTCTCCAGAACAGATCACATTCTCAGTCACAAATCAGGTCTTGGGGTGCCTGGGTGACTCAGTGGGTTAAAGTCTCTGCTTTCAGCTGGGGTCATGATCCCAGGGTTCTGGGATCAAGCCCCGAATCAGGCTCTCTGCTCAGCAGGGAGCCTGCTTTCCCCCTCCCCCACCTGCCTCTCTGCCTACTTGTGATCTCTGTCTGTCAAATAAATAAATAAAATCTTTTAAAAAATCAGGTTTCAACTGGTACCAAGCAATTGGGATCATTCCCCACATATTTTCAGACCATGGTTTGAATGTGGAACTCAATCACAAGAGGACATTTGGAAAGAACTCAAAGACATGGAGGCTAAAGAGCATCTGACTAAAGAATAAATGGGTCAACCAGGAAATTAAAGACAATTTTTTGAAATTCATGGAAACAAATAAAAATGAATACACAACTGTTCGAAACCTTTGAGATGCAGCAAAGACGGTTCTAAGAGGGAACTATATAACAATACAAGCCTTCCTCAAGAAACAAAAAAGGTCTCAAATACACAATCTAACCTTAGACCTAAAGGAGCTGGAGAAAGAACAGCAAATAAAGCCTACACCCAGCAGGAGAAGAGAATTAATAAAGAAATCAATAAAATAGAAACCAAAAGAAAAGTAGAATGGATCAATGAAACTAGGAGCCCGTTCTTAGAAAGAATTGATAAGATTGATACCCACCCTGGCCAGACTTATCAAAAAGAAAAGAGAAAGGACCCAAATAAATAAAATCATGAATGAAAAAGGAGAGATCACAACTACAAAATACAAACAACTATAAGCACATATTATAAACAACTATATGCCAACAAATTAGGTAAACTGGAAGAGATGGATGCATTCCTAGAGACATATGAACATCCAAAACTGAAACAGGAAGAAATAGAAAACCTGAACAGACCCATAACCAGCAAGGAAATTGAAGCAGTAATCAAAAATCTCCCAACAGGGGCGCCTGGGTGGCTCAGTGGGTTAAGCTGCTGCCTTCAGCTCAGGTCATGATTTCAGGGTCCTGGGATCGAGCCCCGAATCGGACTCTCTGCTCAGCAGGGAGCCTGCTTCCTCCTCTCTCTCTCTGCCTGCCTCTCTGCCTGCTTGTGATCTTTCTATGTCAAATAAATAAATAAAATCTTTAAAAAAATAAAAATCTCCCAACAAACAACAGTTCAGGGCCAGATGGTTTCCCAAGGGAATTCTACCAAACATTTTTTTTTATATAAAGATTTTATTTATTTATTTGACAGATCACAAGTAGGCAGAGAGGCAGGCAGAGAGAGAGAGGAGGAAGCAGGCTCCCCGCTGAGCAGAGAGCCTGATGCAGGACTTGATCCCAGGACCCTGAGATCATGACCTGAGCCGAAGGCATAGGCTTTAACCCACTGAGCCACCCAGGCGCCCAATTCTACCAAACATTTAAAGAAGAATTAACATCCATTCTTCTGAAGCTGTAGCAAAAAAAAATAGAAATGGAAGGGAAACTTCCAAACTCTTTCTATGGGGCCCGCATTATCTTGATCCTAAAACCAGACAAAGAACCCACCAAAAAGAAGAATTATGGACCAATATCCCTGATGAATATGGAAGTAAAAATTCCTAACAAAATACTAGCCAATAGGATCCAATAGTACATTAAAAGGATTATTCACCATGACCAAGTGGGATTTATTCCTGGGCTGCAAGGGGGCTCAACATCCACAAATCAATCAATGTAATACACTACATTAATGAAAGAAAGAACAAAAACCATATACTCTCAATAAATGCTTAATAAGCATTGGACAAATTACAGCATCCTTTCTTGATTAAAATTCCATGTAGTGTAGGGATAGAGGGAGCATACCTCAATATCATAAAAGCCATTTATGAGAAGCTCACAGTGAATATCATTCTCAATGGAGAAAAACTGAGAGCTTTTCACCTAAGGTCAGGAACATGGCAGGGATGCCACCACTGCTATTCAACATAGTTCTAGAAGTCCTAGCCTCAGCAATCAGACAACAAAAAGAAATAAAAGACTTTTGAATTGGCAAAGAAGTCAAACTCTCAGTCTTTGCGGATGACATGACACTCTATGTGGAAAACCTAAAATACTTCATCCCAAACTTGCTAGAACTCATATAGGAATTCAGTAAAGTGTCAGGATATAAAATCAATGCACAGAAATCAGTTTCTATAGACCAACAATGAGACAGAAGAAAGAGAAACTAAGGATCTGATCCCACTTCCATCCAAACGATAAGATACCTAGGAATAAACCTAACTAAAGAGGTAAAGGATCTGTACTCAGAAAAGTATAGAACCCTCATGAAAGAGACTGAGGAAGACAACAACAAAGTGTTTCTTGTGATCTCTCCTCCTTCATTTCTTTCAACAAAGAAATGGAAAACTGTTCCATGCTCATGGATTGGAAGAACAAATATTGTTAAAATGACTATGCTACCTACAGCAATCCATATATTCAATGCAAATCCTATCAAAATACTTCTTCACCAAGCTAGAATAAATAATTCTAAAATTTGTATAGAGCCAAAAGGGACCCCAAATAGCCAGAGGAATGTTGGTGGCATCACAATTCTGGACTTTAAGCTCTATTACAAAGCTGTAATCATCAAGACAGTATGGTACTGGCACAAAACAGACACATAGATCAATGGAACAGAATAGAGAGCCCAGAAATGGACCCTCAACTCTATGGTCAACCATTCATCGTCCAATGGAAAAAAAACAACTCCCCTCAAAAAATGGTGTTGGGAAAATTGGACAGCCACATGCAGAAGAATGAAACTGGACCAGTTCTTTACACCACACACAAAAATAGATTCAAAGTGGATGAAAGACCTCAATGTGAGACAGGAATCCATCAAAATTCTTGAGGAGACCGCAGGCAGTAACCTCTTCGACTTGAGGGATACCAACTTCTTCCTAGAAACATCGCCAAAGACAAGGGAAGCAAGGGCAAAAAAGAACTATTGGAACTTCATCAAGATGAAACACTTTGCACAGCAGATGAAACGCTTTTGCACAGCAAAGGAAACAGTCAACAAAACCAAAGACAACCGACAGAATGGGAGAAGATATTTGCAAATGACATATCAGATAAAGGGCTAGTATCCAAAATCTATAAATAACTTATCAAACTCAATACTCAACAAATAATCCAGTCAAGAAATGGGCAGAAGAGGGGCACCTGGGTAGCTCGGTGGGTTAAAGCCTCTGTCTTCAGCTCAGGTAATGATCCCAGGGTCCTGGGATCGAGCTCCACATTGGGAATCTCTGCTCAGCAGGGAGTCTGCTTCCTCCTCTCTCTCTCTGCCTGCCCCTCTGCCTACTTGTGATCTCTGTCAAATAAATGAATAAAATCTTAAAAAAAAAAAAAAAAGAAAGAAATGGGCAGAAGATGGGGCACCTGTGTGACTCAGTAGGTTGAGTCTCTACCTTCAGCATGGGTTGTGATCTCAGGATACTAGGATCGAGTCCCATGACAGGCTCCCTGCTCAGTGGGGAGTCTGCTTCTCCTCTCCCTTTGCCCCTTACCCTGCTTGTGCTCTCACTCTTTCTCACATAAATAAACTAAACATTGAAAAGAAAAGAAAAGATCAATAGAGTATCTACCAAAGAACAGAAAGAAAAGGAGCTGGCTCAGTTGGTAAAACATGAGGATCTTGGGGTCATAAGTTCAAGTCCCATATTGGGCGTAGAGCTTACTTGAAAAAACAAGTCAATAAATCTTAAAAAGAAAAGATAAACAGACTGACAACAGGCTTCTAATCAGCAACAATAGATAAAAAACACATGGAATTGTATCTGAAGTCCTTGAGGGAAGGTTGCCTGAATGGCTCACAGTCTGTTGAGTGATGGGCTCTTGGCTTCAGCTCAGGTTGTGATCTCAGGGTTGTGAGATCAACCCCAACTCTGAGCTCTGCCCTCAGTGTGAAGTCTGCTTAAGATTCTTTCTCTCCTGGGGCACCTGGGTTAAGCCTCTGCCTTTGGCTCAGGTCATGATCTCAGCATCCTGGGATTGAGCCCACGTTGGTCTCTCTGCCTAATGGGGAGCCTGTTTCCCCCTCCCTCTCTGTCTGCCTCTCTGCCTACTTGTAACTACTCTCTCTGTCAAATAAATAAATAAAATCTTTATTAAAAAAAAAAGATTCTCTCCCTCTGCACTTCCCCTTCTCTCTTAAATAAGTCATTAAGAATCTATACAAAAGGGATGCCTGGGTGGCTCAGTTGGTTAAGCAGCTGCCTTCGGCTCAGGTCATGATCCCAGCGTCCTGGGATCGAGTCCCGCATCGGGCTCCTTGCTCCGCAGGGAGCCTGCTTCTCCCTCTGACTCTGCCTTCCACTCTGTCTGCCTGTGCTTGCTCTCTCTCTCTCTCTCTCTTACAAATAAATAAATAAAATCTTTAAAAAAAAAAAAAAAAAAAAAGAATCTATACAAA
This sequence comes from Mustela lutreola, assembly GCF_030435805.1. Taxonomy (NCBI): domain Eukaryota; kingdom Metazoa; phylum Chordata; class Mammalia; order Carnivora; family Mustelidae; genus Mustela; species Mustela lutreola. Next base: position 108,930,280 of record NC_081299.1, on the reverse strand, counting down.
AAAATAAAAAATAAAGCCTTGAGGGAAAACAGATGTTAGTTTTTTAAAGTATATTGTTCATCAGATTTTAATTTATTCTTCATTGTCATTTAAAAAATTTTTTTAAATTTTTTTATCCCCAGGGGTCCAGGCCTGTGAATCACCAGGTTTACACACTTCACAGCACTCACCATAGCACATACCCTCCCCAATGTCCATAACCCCACCCCCCTTCTCCCAACCCCCCTCCCCCTAACAACCCTCAGTTTGTTTTGTGAGATTAAGAGTCACTTATAGTTTGTCTCCCTCCCAATCCCATCTTGTTTCATTTATTTTTCTCCTACCCACTGAACCCCCCATGTTGCATCTCCACTTCCTCATATCAGGGAGATCATATGATAGTCTTTCTCCAAATGACTCATTTCGCTAAGCATGATACCCTCTAGTTCCATCCAAGTTATCGCAAATGGCAAGATTTCATTTCTTTTGATGGCTGCATAGTATTCCATTGTGTATATATACCACATCTTCTATATTCATTCATCTGTTGATGGACATCTAGGTTCTTTCTATAGTTTGGCTATTGTAGACATTGCTGCCATAAACATTCGGGTGCATGTGCCCCTTCGGATCACTACGTTTGTATCTTTAGGGTAAATACCCAGTAGTGCAATTGCTGGGTCATAGGATAGTTCTATTTTGAACATTTTGAGGAGCCTCCATGCTGTTTTCCAGAGTGGCTGCACCAGCTTGCATTCCCACCAACAGTGTAGGAGGGTTCCCCTTCCTCCGCATCCTCGCCAGCATCTGTCATTCCCTGACTTGTTAATTTTAGCCATTCTGACTGGTGTTTCATTGTCATATTTTGATCAACACTTGTGAAGCATTCTTCTATTGAACTTCCTGAGAATGAAATGGAGTTATGATATTCATAAACTACAAAGTCATTATCTGATAAGTAAGTATAGAAAAATTAGAGTAATATGACTATTAAGTTAAGACAATAATGATGAAATAACAGAACGAGATATTGTTTGAAAGAATGATAGAATCAACAATACCTTAGAGCTATGAGAGAAAAGTAACTTCCTATCCCGAGAGGATAAATACAGTGCAAAATAAATTATTGTAACTGAAAATACCTTAGACTAATCCAGAATGTGTTTTTCTATTAGATTCCATTAGGACACCTAAAAATCACTGAGGCACTCTGCCAGCAATCAATGCTGGATCTCAGAGACATAATGGTTCAGTATATCTTATGGTAATTAATCTGCATTTTTAAAGGGTTTTTTAATTTATTTATTTGACAGAGAGATAGATCACAAGTAGGCAGAGAGGCAGGCAGAGAGAGAGGGGGAAGCAAGCAGCCTCCCCACCGAGCAGAGAGCCGGACGCAAGGGTTAATCCCAGGACCCTGAGACCATGACCCTAGCCAAAGGCAGAGGCTTAACCCACTGAGCCACCCAGGCATCCCTAATCTGCATTTTAAATCATTATCTCTGGTAAAACTGACATGTTTTAAAGATCACACTATTTTCATATTATATGAGAGAGGATCACACTATTTTCATATTATATGAGAGAGGAATGGACAAAATACACATTTTTAATGGATACTTTAGTGTACATAGAAACCTCTATTAAATGTTATAATAGGGGCACCTGGATGGCTCAGTCAATTTAGCGCCAGCCTTCGGCTTACGTCGTGATCCCAGGGTCCTGGGATCAGGGTCCTTGCTCGGGAGGGAGCCTGCTTCTCCCTCTCCCTCTCCCTGCTACTCCACCTGCTTGTGCTCTCTCTCTCTCTCTCATCCCCATGAAATAAATAAATAAATAGATAGATAAATAAAATATTCTTAAAAAAAAGAAATGTTATAGTAAATGTAGAATATTTCTGCATTTTAAATTGAGGTATAATTAACATAGAGTGTTATATTGGTTTCAGGTGTACCATACAGTGATTCAACAATCCTATACAGTTCTCCATGCTCATCATGATAAGTATACTCTCAATCCCTTTATCTATTTCACCTATTCCCCTACCCACTGCCTCTCTAACAACTACCATTTCTCTGTATTTAAGAGTCTGGTTTTCTTGTTTGTCTCTTTTTTTCTTTGTTTTGTTTCTTAAATATCACCTATGAGTGAAATTATATGATATTTTTCTTTCTCTTACTGACTTCTCTCACTTAGCATTATACCTTCTAGGCCCATCCATGTTTTTGTAATTTCTACACTTTTTAAAACAACAACAAAAAAACCCTAAAGCCATAGCTCATTGGAAACAAAATAAATTTTTGACTTACTGCTTTGAGAAAATGTCACTTCAAAATTTTATCACCAAGTTTGCTTAATAAAAATCAGTAAAATCTTTAGTTCACTTAGTACACTTTCTACAATAGAAGATTGGGATTTGGGGGTGCCTGGGTGGCTCAGTGGGTTAAGACGCTGCCTTCGGCTCAGGTCATGATCTCAGGGTCCTGGGATCTAGTCCTATGTCGGGCTCTCTGCTCAGCGGGGAGCCTGCTTCCCTTCCTCTCTCTCTGCCTGCCTCTCTGCCTACTTGTGATCTCTCTCTGTCAAATGAATGAATAAAAACTTTAAAAAAAAAAAGAAAGAAGAAGAAGATTCGGATTTCATTCTTTAAATACTCCACAAGCAACACTCATCACCTCTTCCAATAGTAGACCATAGTTATTGGGTATTTATTGTTTGTTTGTTTGTTTTGGTGCTGAACCCCAGGAGACCACAGTTTTAGAATCAATTAGTATTTATTCTTTTTTTAAAAAAAGATTTTATTTATTTATTTGACAGAGATCAGAAGCAGGCAGAGAGGCAAGCCAAGAGAGATTGGAGGAAACAGGCTCCCCGCCGAGCAGTGAGCCCCAATCCCAAGACCCTGAGATCATGACCTGAGCCAAAGGCAGAGGCTTTAACCCACTGAGCCACCCAGGCGCCCAGTACATATTCTTTTTAAAAAAATTTTTTTATTTATGAGAGAGAGAGAGTGAGCGAGAGTGGGGTGAAAGACAGAGGGGGAAGCAGACTCCCCGCTGAGCAGTTATCCCAACTCAGGGCTCTCTCCCAGGTCCCTGAGATCATGACCTGAGCTAAAAGCAGTTGCTTAGCTAATTGAGCCAGTCAGGTGCCCAGTTTATGACTATATATTTTATTCACAATTAAGCCAAATAATTATGGTTAATTTTGCCTTATATAAATTTTTGTTTTTCCTGGAATTTCCAATTGCCCTGGGTTTTTAAGGCTTTTTTTTTTTTTTAAGATTTTTATTTATTTATTTGGCAGACAGAGATTACAAGTAGGCAGAGGAGATAGGCAGAGAGAGAGGAGGAAGCAGGCTCCCCGTCGAGCAGAGAGCCTGATGTGGGGCTCTATCCCAGGACCCTGGGACCATGACCTGAGCCAAAGGCAGAGGCTTTAACCCACTGAGCCATCCAGGTGCCCCATGCCCTGGGTTTTTGTTTGTTCATTTTGTTTCATAGATTCTGTCAGAAGTGTAAACCTCTTGGGGTGCCTAGTTGGCTCAGTTGGTCAAGTGTCAGACTCTTGGTTTCAACTCAGGTCATGATTTCATGGGTCCTAAGATAGAGCCAGAGTCAAGCCCCTAACCAGGTGGAGCCCTGAGTGGATCTCTGCATTGAGCTCCAAGCTCAGCCAGACAGGCTGCTTGAGGATTCTCTCCCTCTGCCTCCCCCCTCATTTGTGTGTGTGTGTGTGTGTATACATGCATGCCTATGCATGCTTGCTTGCTCTCTCTCTCAAATAAATAAATCTTGAAGAAAAAAAGAAGTATAAATCTCTCAGGTCAAACACAGTAGGTAGCCTGTTGACCTCATGTGTTGTCAAGCTGTCCTGGTGGCAGGAGGCCTGCTGCAAAGTTGTCCTGGCTCTTACCTACACCGTCATCCATGGAATCCCTTTGTTTCTTTTCTGTGTGGATCAATCCTTTATTTCCAGGATGCCATGTTTTGATTTTCCCTGGTTTCATCCTCTGTTTTAGTACTTCATCATCCACTAGCTTCCTGAGGAAGGGAGCACAGAAAGAAAATTTCCTGTCTTTGCATGCTCGGAAACATCTTGGAGGATTCAATTAGGATTCTAGATTAAAAATAATAATCATCTAGAGTTTTGAGGGCATTATCCCCATCATTTTCTAGTTTTCAGGAGTGTTATTATTATTATTTTTTTAAATGTTCCTTTGGTTTCATGAAGGGTAGGGTTTTTTTTTTCTTTTTTTAAGATTTTATTTATTTGTCAGAGATAGAGGGAGAGAGTGAGCACGCACAGGCAGACAGAGTGGCAGGCAGAGGCAGAGGGAGAAGCAGGGTCCCTGCCGAGCAAGGAGCCTCAATCCCAGGACGCTGGGATCATGACCCGAGCCAAAGGCAGCTGCTTAACCAACTGAGCCACCCAGGCATCCCTTCAGGAGTGTTATTAAATCCAATGCCATTCTGTGTGTGCAAGTGAGTATCCCTTGTATGCCAACCTTTCTCTCTCAAAGCCTTTAACCGTTTTTTTTCTTTTTTGAGAGAGAGAGAGAGTTGAGATGAGCGTGGGGCGGGGCAGAAGAAGAGGGAGGGAGAGAATCTTAAGTAGCCTCTACAGCCAGTTCAGAGCCTGCTGCCAGGCTCTGGCTGGATATCGGGATCCTGAGATTATTACCCAAGCCAAAATCAAGAGTCTGACACTTAACCAAATGCGCTACCTGGATGCCCCTCTCCGGAAGCCTTTAGAAGTTTCACTAAATATTTACTATGAAATTTCATAATGAAATACCCTTGGGTGTTTGATTTTCAAAAAAAAAAATTGTTTCTTTGTTTTTTATATTTAGTGTGTTAGTCCCTTTCAATCTGGAAACTCATGTCCTTCAGTTCAGGAACATATTTTTGAATTATTTCTTTTTTTTTTTTTTTTTTAAGATTTTATTTATTTATTTGTCATAGAGAGAGAAGCGAGAGCAAGCACAGGCAGACAGAGTGGCAGGCAGAGACAGAGGGAGAAGCAGGCTCCCCGCCAAGCAAGGAGCCCGATGTGGGACTCTATCCCAGGACGCTGGGATCATGACCTGAGCCGAAGGCAGCCGCTTAACCAACTGAGCCACCCAGGCGTCCCTTGAATTATTTCTTTAATAATTTTCCACCAATTACTTGATTTATTCTCTCTTCCAAAACTCCTTTTTAAAAAAAAAAAAAAAAGATTTTATTTGTTTATTTGACAGAGACAGAGATCACAAGTAGCAGAGAGGCAGGCAGAGGGGGAGACGGAAGCAGGCTCCCCACCGAGCAGAGGGTCCAACGTGGAGCTCCATCCTAAGACCCTGAGATCATGACCTGAGCCGAAGGCAGAGGCCCAACCCACTGAGCCACCCAGGCACCCCCAAAAAACTCTGATTTTTAAAGATTTTTAAATTTATTTTCGTGAGGGGGAGAGAGAGTGTGAGAAAGTATGAGCAGGGAGAGGGGCAGAGGGAGGAGCAGATTCCCCGTGCAGGGCTTAATCCCAGGATCCTGGGATCCTGACCTGAGCTAAAGCCAAGAGTTGGAAACTTAACCCACTGCTGAGCCATCCAGGGACCCCTCTGAGGATATTAATTGCAGTTTTTTGTAATTGTCTTCTGACCCCTTCATTATCTGTTATCCTCTTGGCTCCTTTTCTTGTCTTTCATGTTTGAGGCTGCCTTCAGATCTCTGTTAATCCTTGGCTATCTGCTCCGACTTGAGCATGAGGTCCAAAAGAGAAATTGAAAGCTCATAGAGGGTCCAGAAAAAGTCAGCTGGTGGGCCTCATTGCGTGGTGGATGAGGGAGGGACCAGTTCTTGAGCTCCTATGAACTTTTCTCCTGGGTCAGTCATTGTCCCCCAAAAAGGAATTTTCCAATCCTCCTGACCCTGCTTTCAAAGGACTAAGATCTAATTTTTTAAGTCTTTACAAGTGCTAAGACTCCAATTATCTTACACCGTTTTGGATTCTAGCTCCACACCTCATGAGTAGAATGGAAAATATTCAAACTTAAGGATTTAAAACCTCACACATCTGACTTTCCATTTTCAAAATTACATCTTTCATTTGCTCCAGTCTTCCCTTTCTTTGTCCTTGTGCTTTTCTGTTTTTTTAAATTTTTACTTTCTTACTCTCATTTTTTGTTATTGTTGTTATTCTTTTGGTTAACTCATGGCCCAAGGTGACTGATGGAGCTCCAGTTATCATATCTGCATTCTAGCCAAAAATCAGGAGGTTGGGGAAATGGCACAAAATGATTAATATAAACTTTAATCAATTATTTATTTATTTGTTTGTTTATTTATTTTCAAGTAATTTCTGTGGCCAAGATGGGATTGAGCTTACCACACCAAGATCAAGAATCCCACACTCCACTGACCAAGCAAGGCAGGGGCCCCCTTTATGTTCCTTTTAAATAGAGCAAGGCAGGGGCCCCCTTTATGTTCCTTTTAAATAGCTTTCTTATAGGGGCACGTGGGTGGCTCAGTGCGTTAAAGCCTCTGTCATGATCTCAGGGTCCTGGGATCAAACCCGGAATCCGGCTCTCTGCTCAGTGGGGAGCCTGCTTCCTCCTCTCTCTCTGCCTGCTCCTCTGCCTACCTGTGATCTCTCTCTGTCAAATAAATAAATAAAATAAAATAAAAAAGAAAACAGGTGTAGCTACTATTTAAAAAAAAGGGGAGGGGTGCCTGGGTGGCTCAGTGGGTTAAGCCTCTGCCTTCGGCTTGGGTCATGATCTCAGGGTCCTTGGATCAAGCCCTGCATCAGGCTCTCTGCTCAGCAGGAAGCCTGCTTCCCCCTCTCTCTTTGCCTGCCTCTCTGCCTACTTGTGACCTCTCTCTCTCTCTCTGTCAAATAAATAAATAAAATCTAAGGGAACAAAAAGGTTTCTTATATGTGTTATTCAGCAACTTTGGCTTATATCTCATTGGCCAGAGTTTCACATGGCTACCCTTAGCTGCAAGGGAACACAGGAAACATGAATTATTTTACTAAAGAAGTAGAGGAGAGTGGAGTTTCTATTTTTAAGTTCTTAATTGATTGATTGATTGATTGATTTAAAAGTAGGCCCCATGCCCAGCACAGAGCTCAATGCTGGGGTCAAACTCATGACCCTGAGATCAAGACCCTGAGATGAAGACCTGAGCTTAGATCAAGACTCAGACACCCGGGGCGCCTGGGTGGCTCAGTGGGTTACGCCGCTGCCTTCGGCTCAGGTCATGATCTCAGGGTCCTGGGATCGAGTCCCACATCGGGCTCTCTGCTCGGCAGGGAGCCTGCTTCCTCCTCTCTCTCTCTGCCTGCCTCTCTGCCTACTTGTGGTCTCTCTCTGTCAAATAAATAAATAAAATCTTAAAAAAAAAAAAAGTTATAAAAAAAAAAAAAAAGACTCAGACACCCAACTGATGGAGCCATCCAAGTACCCCTTAAGTTTTTATTTTATTTTATTTTTTATTTTTAAAGTTATTTATTTATTTATTTATTTGACAGAGAGAGATCACAAGTAGGCAGAGAGGCAGGCAGAGAGAGAGAGAGAAGGAAGCAGGCTCCCTGCTGAGCAGAGAGCCCGATGCAGGACTCGATCCCAGGACCCTGAGATCATGACCTGAGCCGAAGGCAGCGTCTTAACCCACTAAGCCACCCAGGCGCCCTTAAGTTTTTATTTTAATCACCCACTGTTCATCATGATAAGTGTATTCCTTATTCCCTTTACCTATTTCACCCATTTTCCCACCTCTCTCCCTTCTGGTAACCATCAGTTTTTCTCGTTGTAGTTAAAAGCCTATTTCTTGGTTTGTCTCTCTTTTTCCCCTTTGCTCATTTGTTTTGTTTCTTAAATTCCACATATGAGTATAATCATATAGTATTTGTCATTCTCTGACTAACTTATTTCACTTAGCATTATACTCTCTAACTTCATCCATGTCATTCCAGTTAGCAAGATTTCATTCTTTTTTATGACCGAATTATACACACACACACACACACACACACACACACACATCTATATCTATCATCTATATCTCACATCTTTTTTATCCATGCATCCATTGATAGGACACTTGGGCTGCTTCCATATCTTGGCTATTGTAAATAATGCTGCTATAAACAGAGGGGTGTCTGGGACGCCTGGGTGGCTCAGTTGGTTAAGCAGCTGCCTTCGGCTCGGGTCATGATCCCAGCGTCCTGGGATCGAGTCCCACATCGGGCTCCTTGCTCCGCAGGGAGCCTGCTTCTCCCTCTGACTCTGCCTTCCACTCTGTCTGCCTATGCTCACTCTCGCTCGCTGTCTCTCTGACAAATAAATAAATAAAATCTTAAAAAAAAAAAAAAAAAAAAAAAAAAAAACAGAGGGGTGTCTGTATCCCTTTGAATTAGTGTTTTTGTATTCTTTGGGTAAATACCCAGTAACCCCGAGAATGGAGTTTAGACAGGTGACTACTAGACTCTGCAGTGGTACCTCCCCTTAGCTACTCAATATCTCTCATGTGGCTATTCGTGTTCCAGCAATATATACTTATCTATTTAAGTAATCTCTGCAAGCAGCGTGGGACTCAAACTCATGACTCGAAGATCAAAAGTCACATACTATAGCAACTGAGCCAGGTGCCCCTAGCAACCTATGAACCAAAGACAAATTATCAACTGCCAATTCATCTTATATACAATGGTGGAATAAGAAAAATTAACCATAAGCAAAGCTCTCTCTTTTTCAATAGAGCATAGGAAACACCCAGGAGTTGCTAGTCACCAGCCCATAGACCATTGAGTGGTTTGCCTACGCTCTCATCCCTTGAACCTGGATATGCCAATGTTTGGTTGAACAATATAGAGAGCAGAAGTGATACTTTGTAACCTCTAAGGCTAGGTCCTGAAAGGCAATGCAGCTTTTGCCTAGTTTGCTGAAACACTGATGCTAGGACCAAGTTAGCACTCCAGCTGTCTGGAGGCCACCATCTTGTGAGGAACCCCAAAGTAGCCTACACAGATAGCCCTTGAGAAGCCCCAAGAATATACAAAGTGAAATGCCCAATCATCCCCTGGCTGTTCCAGCTCCAGCTGTGTGACTCCTACCACACCAGACGCCCTGACCCAAGGTGCCCAGCAAAACCCTTTGGAGTCACAGAAGCTGTGGGAATAATAAATGATTGTTATTTTTAAGTTTTGGAGTAATGTGTTACACAGCAATAGATATGTGGAATAACAGGGTAGGTGCCCTGACGGAAGAATTAGTTCCTTAGTTGGTCGTTGGTCTGTCTGGCTTACCCTTGTTCTGCCCCTTGGGAAAATCTCCAATGCTTTCCATGGACTCTTGCTCTGCCCTCAGGGAGGTGGTTCTTTGCCCACCATCCCTCAAAGCCCACCTGAAGGGGCCACAGTGGGGGATACTCTCCTTAAAGACCATGCAGTTTGGGCAGCCACTTCTAGAGGGAGCCACTTCCCAGTTGTGGATCCCGGATGCTTTAGTTTATAGCCATAGGGTGTGGCAGGCCAGGTGGGGATGTTTGTTTGTTTTTGGTTTTGTTAACATATTTTCCTGACAGAATTAGTAGGCTTCCAGTCAATTTTTTTTTAAAGATTTTATTTATTTATTTGACAGACAGAGATCACAAGCAGGCAGAGAGGCAGCAGAGAGAGAGAGGAGGAAGCAGGCTCTCCGCGGAGCAGAGAGCCCGATGCGGGGCTCGATCGCAGGACCCTGAGATCATGACCTGAGCGGAAGGCAGAGGCTTTAACCCACTGAGCCACCCAGGCGCCCCGACTTTCAGTCAATTCTTAAACATGAGTTACCGTGGCAAATGTACCATATTGAGGCGAGGCTAGAAACTCATATTTTGCATATTGGCAGTTATGTCATCCCCCCCATCCCAGCCCTGAAACCCTGCCAGTTGTTGGAGGCTTGACGGGTTACTCGGATCTTCACAGGGAGTCTTGCACCATAGTCAAGTCAGGCACAGAACTCTTAAGCAAAAGTGCTTGAAAGAGTGTTAACTCCTGGTGAGTGACTTGTTTAGCAGCCGCCATTTTGAACTGCTTCAATTTGGGATAGAGAAGCAGTTGTCTTTTTCAGTCCATCAGCCTCCATATAAAAAACACTCTCCCTCAAACTTTTATGTTCCTGAGTGTGTGTGTGTGAAGAGAGAGAGAGAGAGAGATAATGCTTTCCTTAGAAGTGTTATTTCCCTTCCCTTTCTTTTCTTTTTTATATTTACAGATTGGTTCAAGCGTAGTTTCATGTCTCATGCAGAATTTTGCTAAAAGCAGCACCAACAAACCAGAACATGAAACCCTTACTCAATGGCTCTCTAAGATGCATTAACTTTATTAGTTGCATTAAGATGCATTAACTTTATTAGTTGCATTAAGATGCAACTAACTCTTGGCCCAAGTGGTTTGCAAGTACTAGGGGCTGCTAGCTTTCCAGCCTGCAGTGGAACAGATCCTCCTTAAACAACAGGTGACATGCTTCCCGTAAGCAAATGCCACATTTTACATACCACTCCACTTCCATCAGTGTGAGACTGCATTTATGTTTGTGATTGAGACTAGAAACAGACTCTTAAATGAGCGGAAGTTAATTTTTCTCTCAAGGTAGTATGTCCGGATGTAGATCGCCCAGTGCTGCTGACATAGTGTCGTGGGGGTGGAGATGGGGGTGGGGGTGTGGTCCTCATCTTCCCTGTTTACCATCCTCAGCCTGCGTTCTCAATCTGCATCTTGCCTCCAGATCACAAGATCCTTCAATCATCAGGTATGAGCTCCAAACAGGAACAGAAAGTGGGGAGAAGGGAAAAAGGCTTGAAAGGATTAAAGAGGGTATATGCCAGCTGTCTGCCCTTTCTTCCTTCCTTCCTTCCTTTCTTGTTTAAGATTTTATTTGTCAGAGAGAGTAGGAGCAGGGGAAGCTGCAGACAGAGGGAGAAGCAGGCTCCACTGGGAAGCAGGGAGCAGGATGTGGGACTCAATCCCAGGATGCTGGAATCATGACTAGAGTGGAAGGCAGACACTTAACCAACTGAGCTACCTAGGCATCTCTGCCCCTTCTTTAAAGGAGCATTTCTGGAAGATCCATCCAGTAAACACCACTCTCGGCTTTTGTGTTGTTGGGTCCCCCCAAAATTGGGTACCCCAATAATGGGTCTGTGATTAAAGGAGCAAGACTGATACAAAGCGAAGGTCGAGCAAAGCTTTATTTCGTGCCAAGCATCAGGAATCAGCCAACCGTCAAACAGACTGCTCCTGGCTGCCCTTACAGAGAGGACGACCCCTCCCTGCTTTCCAGACTAACTTTTATAGAGCAAAGGCCATGTGGTTGGGCCTGGCCACACACAGGTGGCCAATGAGATTGTAACACACACACAGGAAACTCCACAGTGATGCTAAGCGACCAACTGAATTACAATTTACCCTAGTAGACATTTGATTTAGCCTATCACACCTTGGTTAGGATTGGCGCCAGAAGGCTCCCAAAGGGCGGGGGCCCATACTCCTTGGTAGCTAGGAGACAGTATGCGCCCCCACTGATTGAATACCTCCACCTTGCCTGACCTACCCTTGTACTTGGACTTTGTTACATGGGACTGGTTTCCCAGACTTACTTTTAAATAAGTTCCCAAGGTCAATTTAAGCTTTACAGCAAAATGGCAGTTCAACCAGGGTGGGGCTGCTCTGGCTGAATAGGCCCTTACAGTGTGTTTCTGTACATAGAATGTAGTCTCATAGTCACAAGTAGCTGTAAGAGGTGGAAAATAACAATTTATGTTGCCACCCAAGATAATAGTGGCATGAGCAAACTTTTGTAATTGATGAATATGATCTTCTTGATGGTGGTGATGGTTTTATGCTTGTGTACTAAGTTGAAACTTTTCGAACTACATTTTATATATGTGCAGCATATTGTATGTCAGGTGTAACTCAATAAAGCTGTTTAAAATGTATGTGTTCTAGAAAAAAAATGTATTCTCTAGTAATTGGCTGCAGGGTTTTATATAAGTTCATTAGGTCAAACCTTTGGTTGTGTTGCTCAGATCTTCTATATTCTTTTCTTTTTTCTTTTTTTTTTTTTTTTAAGATTTTATTTATTTATTTATTTGTCAGAGAGAGAGGAGCGAGAGTGAGCACAGGCAGACAGACTGGCAGGCAGAGGCAGAGGGAGAAGCAGGCTCCCTGCCAAGCAAGGAGCCCGATGTGGGACTCGATTCCAGGACTCTGGGACCATGATCCGGGCCGAAGGCAGCTGCTTAACCAACTGAGCCACCCAGGCGTCCCAGATCTTCTATATTCTTTTTTTTTTTTTTTTTTTTTTTTTTTAAGATTTTATTTATTTATTTGTCATAGAGAGAGAAGCGAGAGCAAGCACAGGCAGACAGAGTGGCAGGCAGAGACAGAGGGAGAAGCAGGCTCCCCGCCAAGCAAGGAGCCCGATGTGGGACTCGATCCCAGGACGCTGGGATCATGACCTGAGCCGAAGGCAGCCGCTTAACCAACTGAGCCACCCAGGCGTCCCCAGATCTTCTATATTCTTAATGAAAAACATACACACATCTATGTTTTTTCTATTTTCCTGATCCATAAATTAACTGAGGGATCTATGTTAAGATTTCCCACAATTGGGTAGATTCATCCATTTCTCCTGGGCATTTTGTCAATTTTTTCTTGATAAGATTGAAACTGTATTATTAAGAACATATAGGTTTATAATTATTGTGTCTTTGTAGTGAATTGAAACTTATATCAACGTAGTAGCTCTTTTTACGTGTGGGTACTTTTGTCATAAATTTTATTTCATTTCATCTGGTATTAATATATTTACACTAGCTTTCTTTCAGTTGTATTTGCCTGGTACATATATATTTTCTGTTCTACTTTTAGGCCTTATATTTCTTATTAGGTAGGTCTCTTATAATTAATATATATAGCTGGGTATTAATTTTAATTTAGTCTAATAAGTAAAAACTGCCTTCTTACTGGAGAATTCACTTTATTTACATTGATTGTAATTGGGATATCATTGGATTCATTTCTAGCAAATATTTTTTGGTGGTTTTTATGTGTCCAAAATTTTCTTAAAACTTTTATTTATTCTCCTTTCTTTTCTCCTTTTGGGCTATTTGAGTCCCTATCCATTCCTTTTTTTTCTCCCTATGTACTTGGAAATTACATACTCTGTTTCTGTTCTACTGATATTTATTTATTTATTAAAAAGATTTTATTTATTTATTTGACAGAGAGAGATCACAAGTAGGCCAAGAGGCAGGCAGAGAGAGAGAGAGAGAGGAGGAAGCAGGCTCCCTGTAGAGCAGAGAGCCCGATGTAGGGCTCGATCCCAGGACCCTGAGATCATGACCTGAGCCAAAGGCAGAGGCTTTAAGCCATTGAGCCACCCAGGCACCCCATGTTCTACTGATATTTAAATGAAAATTTTTATTTTGTTTTTTATTTTTCTTGTTATTTTGTTGTTAAAGATTTTATTTTTAAGTAATCTCTACATCCATTGTGGGGCTTGAACTCACAACCCTGAGATCAAGAGTCACACGGTCCACTGACTGACCCAGCCAGGTGCCCCTAAATGAAAAATTTTAACATGAACGTTTAATTTAACAATCAAAATTAAAACCTTGAGGGCATCTGGGTGGCTCAGTGGGTTGGGCCACTGCCTTCGGCTCAGGTCATGATCCCGGGGTCCTGGGATCGAGTCCCGCATCGGGCTCTCTGCTCAGCGGGGAGCCTGCTTGCTTCCTCCTCTCTCTCTCTGCCTGCCTCTCTGCCTACTTGTGATCTCTCTCTGTCAAATAAATAAATAAATTCTTAAAAAAAAAAATTAAAACCTTGAGTAACTTTAATCAGTCCCTCCCAACCAATATACAGTTAAGCTCAAGATTTTATAAAGTTGTCTTTTCTAGTTTTACATTTGATTTTTTAAAAAATATTTAGTTTATTTATTTGTCAGAGAGAGAGCAAGAGAGAGAATGAGAGAGAGAAAGAGAGGGAGAGGCAGGCAGAGATGCAGGCTCCCTGCGGAGCAGGCTCCATCTCCGGATCCTGGGATCATGACTTATGCTGAATGCTTAATGGACTGAGCCACCCAGGCACCTCACTAGTTTTGATTTTTAAGTTACAATTTGGACGTAAACAGTTATAATACTTGTTATGAACAACACATCCCAGCCCACTCTCCCCGTTTTCCATTTCAACCACTTTCAACTCCTGTTTCCCTTAGGTTGTTTTTTTTTTTTAAGATTTTATTTATTTATTTGACAGGCAGAGATCACAAGCAGGCAGAGAGGCAGGCAGAGACAGAGAGAGGGGGAAGCAGGCTCCCCGCCGAGCAGAGAGCCTGATGTGGGGCTCGAGCCCAGGACCCTGAGATCATGACCCCAGCAGAAGGCAGAGGCTTTAACCCACCGAGTCACCCAGACGCCCCTTATTTTGACTATGTAAATGATATTCATAGATGTGTCTTGAGATATTTTTCCTTCCTTGGAATGTTTTTTGTCTTCTACTTATTACCAGCTGACTCCAAACTCTTCTCCAACTGTCTACATTTCCTCTGAAAGCACTCAATCTCACCTTCCCATAGATGTCATTCCTGGGGACTCCTGGGCCCATCCTTTCTGACCTCTTTGCCTTCTTGCCTGTGACCTCCCCTCACTCTCATCCTGCAATTCTCTGGCTTCTTGCCTGTGTCGAATTCCATTTCCCACATTCCACCGGACTTCATTCTTGGTTTACTCTCTCTTGCTTTGGTGGGCCAAAGCCTCCAGTTTTCTTCCGAAGAGTTGTTCTAGCCCAACCAGCCAACCGCCAGTTTGGGCTTATTGGCTTATCTGCGTGTGTGTGTGTGTGTGTGTGTGTGCGTGTCGCCCTGAGGGAGACCTTGGGTCAAAGGAACCCTAGATCTGTCACCAAACAAAGGAAGAGACTACAGGCCTTGGGGCAAGGGTGAGGCTTAGGTGAAATTTAAATGAAGCGGTTTTCTTAATGGGCTCCAGGTAAACAGAGATCCACACAAAGAGGTTAATATCAGGGCTGGACTGAGAAGTAAACAGATGTGAGATACTGTGTCGGGAAATACCCTACCTGAAGCTCCGAGCCTGGGTTGTGAATCAGCACTGCTTCTCTGTCTCAAGGAGACTTGGATCCTTCAGGTGGAAGGAGAAGGATTCGTTCTTACTGATAGGTTTTCAAAAAGCAATCTATCTGTCTTTCTGACTGATATCTTTTTTCCTTTAATTATTGTTTGTATGTAGGGCACCTGGATGACTCAGTCCTTAAGCATCTGCCTGGGGTCCTGGGATTGAGTTCCACCTAGGGCTCCCCGCTCAGGAAGCCAGCTTCTCCTTCTCCCACTCTCTCTGCTTGTGTTCCCTCTCTTGCTGTCAAATAAATAAAATCTTCTAAAAAATATATTGTTTGTATGTAATAAAGGTGATGATTTCTTTGTATTTCCCTCCATTATTTTATTGAATTATGTAGATATTTGTAGGAGTTTTTCATTTAATTCTCTTGGATTTTCAAAGTAGACAATGATAGCACCTATAAATAGTAATAGTTTTATTTACCGCTTTCTAATTGTACTTTTAATTTTTTTATTATTTTATTTTATTTTTTATTACCATATAATGTATTAGTTGTTTCAGGGATAAAGGTCTGTGATTCATCAGTTTTACACAATACACAGTGCTCACCACAACACAAAATCCCATCCAATAGCAATGTTTCTCAGAGCCCATGAGTTTAGAGAACAAAGTTTCTTGGTGAGGGAGAAAGCAGCAGTCACAGAAGGGAGTCCTTATGAACTTTATGGCTACATACTGGGAAAAAGAGTGTTTTCTGTTAACCTTGCTGGCTTTCTGTGATGGCAGGGCAGGATTTTACCTTCCCTTTCTAAGTTTTACTTTCTCGGGGTGTGTCGGAGACAGTATTTTTGAGCCTCAGCAGGGAGCTGTTAGCCTTCAGGTTCTTTTTAGCATAATCTGCCTGGACATCTTCCTGGGGGAATCCTTGATGTCAGTATCTTCTGATCAGATTCTGATCATATTCCAGTCTCTTTCTTGGAAAGTAGGGTTCAGATTGCTAGCATGCTGGGTCCCGAGTTTGGGGAAAGGGCTGGGGTTCTCAGAATTCAGGATGTAAATGTTCTTTTGGTCCTCTTGTTTTTAGCATGATATTTCCGCCTTCTCTGGAGGTTAAGACTCCGCTTTTCTACCACGGTGGGAGAGGAAGTCACAGAACTGCTTGGAATACTCAGGGAACCTGGAATACAACCTTCCTTAGACAGATTTTCAAAGAATTTCCCTGTTTTTCACCACGCCTTTATCATCCCTGTCAGAGGAACCTGGTGTTGCCGACTCCTGATCAAGGCGTTCTGCACCCGCATCTAACCAACTGCCCTTCCAGCTCTGCCCACTGACTTAGAATTTGGTTTTCCTGGGACGCCTGGGTGGCTCAGTTGGTTAAGCAGCTGCCTTCGGCTCAGGTCATGATCCCAGCGTCCTGGGATCGAGTCCCACATCGGGCTCCTTGCTTGGCAGGGAGCCTGCTTCTCCCTCTGCCTCTAGCCTGCCACTCTGTCTGCCTGTGCTTGCGCTCTGTATCTCTCTCTCTCTCTAACAAATAAATTAAAAAAAAAATCTAAAAAAAAAAAAAAAAAGAATTTGGTTTTCCTTGGTCTATGCCATCAGTTACCCACATTCACCTGCTTTCCAGCTTCCCAAATTTCACTTTTCCGATCTCTGTCTTCGTGAGCTGGTCTTTTTAAAAATGCCTTTATTATCATTTCAGTAGATTTCATGAAGGAGCAAAAATAAATGAGTATATACAATATACCCTCTCTACCCAAAAGTTTGTCTTGCTTTTGAACCACATAATTTAGATATGATCATTATTGTCAGATATAAGCTGTGTTGATTTAGCTTTCCCCGCAAGTTCACTAATTTTTTTTTTTCTCACACTAATTTTTTGCTTTGTAGACCTTCTCTCTGGGATAGTTTATATTCTCCCAGAAGAAATCTTGTAAGAGTTCTTACAGTTAAGATATGCTGGTAGTAAACTCTCTGTTTCTGTTGGTGTAAAAATGTCTTTCACCCTCGTATGTGCCAAGGAGTTTGGACTTTATCATCCACCCATTTTGAGAGGGGGGGTTTTAGGCATCTGAATATGATTAGTTTTGTTTTATAGGAAAACATTCTCAATTGGGGTGGGCAATGATAAGGAATGTGTTGCGAACATTAGATATGATGGTGGCTGGAACGAGGGTTGTGATGATGTGTTTGGGGGGTCGATTTGAGAGATACTAAGGAGTTAGAATTGACAGGCCTTGGTCACCGTGGTGATGAGGAAGCAGAAAGAGTGTGGAAGAGGCCTCCCAGGTTTGTGTGTGATAGCGGTGCTAACTTTCCCTAAGATGCAGATCCAGGGACAAGAGAATGTTTGGTAGAAAGTGGTGAATTTGGTTCCCATCATGGGTGCTTGGAAGTATCTATGGCATTTCTGGGTGGCCCTCTGGAACTCAGGTGGGAGAGCTGAGTGAGTGACACACATGCCGAGCTCTTAGGTCAAGGGGATAGATGCTTGTGGATGAGGCCCTCAGGGAGACGATGTGGACTAATGAGGGGATTTTGGGACCGTGGGTGTGTGAGGACTTCCAGCATCTAAAAGCTGAGTCTACCTGGATGACTTCTGTGTCATGGGGGGGATGAAGCTGAGCAAACTTGGAGTGTGCTCTCACACTCACTGATGGTCATTTCAGCAGCTCACTTTTCCCTCAGGGGGCCATAGTCTAAAACCACAGGAAGGCTTTTCTCATCTTTGTTCACAAACAAAAAGAAACACTTTATATGGCTTTAAGGATGAAACGTTCTCCTCTTTTTTTTTTTTTTTTTTTTAAGATTTTACTTTTAAGTAATCTCTACCCCTAATGTAAGGTTTGAATTTACAACCCCAAGATCAAGGTTCCCATGCTCCTGATCGCAGGGTTGTGAGATCCAGCCCGGCATAGGGCTCTGTGTTCAGCTTGGAGTCTGCTTAAGACTCTCTCCCCCTGGCTGGTGGCTCAGTCATTAAGCATCTGCCTTCGGCTCAGGTCATGATCCCAGTGTCCTGGGACTGAGCGCCACATTGGGCTCCCTGCTGAGCCTCTTATTGTGCTCATACTATCTCGCTATCTCTCTCTCAAATAAATAAATAAAATCTTAAAAAAGAAAATAGACTCCGCCCCTCCCCCTCAAGTAAATAAATAAAATTTTAAACTAACAAACAAACAAACAAGCTTCATACTCCACCTGCTGAGCCATCAAGGCACCCTCTCTTTGTCTTCTTCCCAGGTTCTCTCAGTCCATTTTACTGGTTCCCCTATTGCCCTGACCTTCAGACTCTGGAGTTCCCTATGGCTCGGTCCTTGGACTTTTTTCTTTTCTTTCTTTTTTTTTAATATTTTATTTATTTATTTGACAGACAGATCACAAGTAGTTGGGGGGGCAGGGAGCAGGCTCCCTGCTGAGCAGACAGTGAGATGCGGGGCTCCATCCCAGGACCCTGGGATCCTGGCCTGAGCTGAAGGCAGAGGCTTTAATCCACTGAGCCACCCAGGTGCCCCTTCTTTTTTATCTTCATACAGTCCCTTGGAGAACTCATGCATTCCCTTGGTGAACTCACACATTCTAACCAGGACTTTAAATAGTATCTATAAGCTGATGACACCCAAATTTGTATCTCCACTTGGAAGTGTCATATGATTGACCATGACTGAAATCAAGCTGTTGACCTTGCCCTGAAATGGGCTTCTCCTGGTAGCATTCCCAGCTCATGAAATGGCAACACCAGGTGTACCTGGCTGGCTAAGTCAATAGAGCATGTGACTCGTAGTCTCAGGGTTGTGAGTTCAAGCCCCATGTTAGTTGTGGAGTCTACTTAAATTTTTTTTTTATTTTTTTATTTTATTTTATTTTTTTTAGACATTTTGTGTTTTTTTTTTTTAATTTTTTTATTTGACAGAGAGAGAGAGGGAAGACAAGTAGGCAGAGAGGTAGGCAGAGAGACAGAGGGGAAAGCAGGCTCCCTGCTTCCGAGCAGAGAGCCTGATGCGGGACTTGATCCCAGGACCCTGAGATCATGACCTGATCTGAAGGCAGCGGCTTAACCCACTGAGCCGCTCAGGCGTCCCAAAAAAAAATTTTTTTTTTTAATTGGCAACATCATTGTACTTCCTCAGGTCTCAATGTTTTGAATTTCTTTTTCTCATACCCCACATCCATCTTTTTAAAAATGAAGTTTTGGGGCACCTGGGTGGCTCAGTTGGTTAAGCGTCTGCCTTCAGCTCGGTTTTGATCCCAGTGTCCTAGGATCTGAAAAACCCCAATGAAAAACCCCTCCCCTAGAAGATAGATAGGATAACTAACCGCTTGTTTGCTTTTCTGTGAACCGCTGGCTTTTAGGCGTAAATTAGGTTATTAATTGCTTATTAATTGCTCTTTTGCCCTTCTGTAACTGCTTGGCTTATAGAAATAATAGAAGACGCCATGATGGCATTCCTACCTTCCCCCTTCTTGTTCCCCCTCCCTGCCTCTCTCCTCCCGCGCGTGGGCCCTCAGAACCAATCAGCTTGTTCCCCCTTCCCGCCTCTCTCTTCCTGCGCGCGGGTCCCCAAAGCCAATCAGCAAACTCCACGTATGCCTTTTTCAAAAGTTCTAACTGTCAACCAATCAGTTGCGCCCCACCCAAAACTTGTTTGTACCTGTCTCTAAAAACCCGGCACCACCCCAGCCGGGTGTGCTCAGCTAGCAGGAGCTGCTGACCACCCGCAGGCGCCTGCGTAACAATAAAGAACCTCTTGCTGATTGCATCCAGTGGCAGTGTTGGATTCTTGGGTAAGGGGATCCGCGGGTCTTTCAGATCAAGTCCTGCATCAGGCTCCTAGTTCAGTGGGGAGACTGCTTCTCCTTCTGCCTGCCACTCCCCCTCTTGCTTGTGCTCTCCTCTCTCTGACAAACAAATAAAACCCTTTTCTTAAAAAAGTTTTATTTATTTAGACAAATTTTTCTTTTTAAATTTTTAATTACAGGGTAATTAACAGTGTTGTATTTGTTTCAGGTGTACAATGGAGTGATTTGACACCTCCATATATTACTTGGTGCTCATCACAAGTGCACTCCTTAATCCCTACCGCCTATTTTATCCATCCCTCAACCCACCTCCCCTCTGTTAACCATCAGTTTGTTCTCTGTAGTTAAGAGTCTGGTTTTTGGTTTGTCTCCCCCGCCACCCCGCTCATTTGTTTTGTTTCTTCAATTTCATGTATGAATGAAATTATATGGTATTTGTCTTTTTCTGGCTTATTTTGTTTAGCGTTATACTCTTTAGATCCATTGATGTCATTGCAAACAGCAAGATTTCATTCTTTTTTTATGGCTGAATAATATTCCACTGTACGTATATGCCACGTCTTCTTTATCCATTCCTCTGTCAGTGGACATTTAGGTTGCTTCCATAATTTGGCTCCTGTAAATAATGCCACAATAAGCATAGGGTGTTTGTATATCCCTCTGAATTAGTGTTTTTATATCCTTTGGGTAAATACCCAGTAGTGTGATTACTGGATCATAGGGTAGTTCTAACTTTTTGAGAAACCTCCATACTGTTTTCCACAGTGGCTGCACCAGTCTGGATTCCCACAAACACTGCATGAGGGTTCCTATTTCTCCACATCTGCATTAAGACTTGTTGTTTCTTGGGCGCCTGGGTGGCTCAGTGGGTTACGCCGCTGCCTTCGGCTCAGGTCATGATCTCAGGGTCCTGGGATCGAGTCCCGCATCGGGCTCTCTGCTCAGCAGGGAGCCTGCTTCCCTCTCTCACTCTCTGCCTGCCTCTCTTCCTACTTGTGATCTCTCTCTGTCAAATAAATAAATAAAATCTTAAAAAAAAAAAAAAAGACTTGTTGTTTCTTGTGTTTTTTATTTTAGCCATTCTGACAGGTGATATCTTATTGTGGTTTTGATTTGCATTTCCCTGCACATCCAACCCAAAAGTAAGTCAGGCCACTATGTTACATCTCCTTCCTTTATCTTTTCTTTTTTTTTTTTTTTTTTAAGATTTTATTTATTTATTTGACAGAGAGAGATCACAAGTAGGAAGAGAGGCAGGCAGAGAGTGAGAGAGGGAAGCAGGCTCCCTGCTGAGCAGAGAGCCCGATGCGGGACTCGATCCCAGGACCCTGAGATCATGACCCGAGCCGAAGGCAGCGGCTTAACCCACTGAGCCACCCAGGTGCCCCTTCTTTTTTTTTTTTAAGATTTTATTTATTTATTTGACAGACAGAGATCACAAGTAGGCAGAGAGGCAGGCAGAGAGAGAGGAGGAAGCAGGCTCCCTGCAGAACAGAGAGCCCGATGCGGGGCTTGATCCCAGGACCCTGGGATCATGACTTGAGTCAAAGGCAGAGGCATTAACCCACTGAGCCACCCAGGCGCCCCTCCTTTATCTTTTTTTTTTTTTTAAATATTTAATTAATTTATTTGACAGAGAGAGAGAGAGCGAGAAAGGGAACACAAGCAGGGGGAATGGGAGAGGGAGAAGCAGGCTTCCTGCCGAGTGGGGAGCCCAATGCCAGACTTGAGCCGAGGACTCTGGGATCATGACCTGAGCCGAAGGCAGATGCCCAAGGACTGTGCCACTCAGGTGCCCATGTCATGTCTCCTTCCAACGTCACTCTGAGAAAAAAACACTTTCCAATAGCCCCCAAGGTATCCCATGACCTGATCCATTCCTCCCACTCCCTTCCCCCTCCGGAACACACTCCCACCTCAAGCTCTAGTATTTACTCTTTCTGGAATGTTCTCACAGATAGCTATGCAAATAGCTGCATGGCTCACTCACTAACTTTCAGCCGTTACTTAAATGCCACCTTCTCCAAAAGGCGTTTACTGTCTGTCCTATCTAAAATTGCAGCCCTCCTACATTTCCTATCCTCCTTCCCTGCTTTATTTTTCACATTAAAAACAGATTAATAGATTATTTCTTAAAGCAGTTTTAGGTTTATGGAAAAATTGAGTAGAAATTATAGTTACCGTGTACTTCCTTCTCCCTAGTTTCCCCATTATTAACATCTTGCATTAGTATGGTACATTTGTTGCAATTAATGAACTAATATTGATGTATTATTATTATTTTTAAAGATTTTATTTATTTATTTGACAGAGAGAGAGATCACAAGCACGCAGAGAAGCAGGCAGAAAAAGAGAGGGAAGCAGGCTCCGCACTGAGCAGAGAGCCTGATGTGGGACTTGATCCCAGGACCCGAGATCATGACCTGAGCCAAAGACAGAGGCTTTAACCCACTGAGCCACCCAGTGGGATCCATCAAGTCCCACATCAGGCTCTCTGCTCAGCAGGGAGCCTGCTTCCCTTCCTCTCTCTGCCTGCCTCTCTGCCTACTTGTGATCTCTGTCTGTCAAATAAATAAATAAAATCTTAAAAAAAAAAATTTAAGTAAGTGAATAGTGCCTCTAATTGAAGAACAAACTCTTATTCAGAACTCTCCTGGCCAAAGTAATCTGTGAAACAGTGTTTAGCTTTCTAGAGCCTTAGAATTTCAACTCCACTGCCTTTGACCTTGGTTAATACCTAACCTAACCTGTCGTGCCACAGTTTCCTCCGCGGTAAAATGGAGATAATATTAATACCTCCCCCATGCGGTTGCGGTAAGGATTATGTAAATTAAAATACATGAAGTTCTTTTTTTTTTTTTTTTTTTTTTTTTTTTTAAGGTGGGCGCGGGTTGGGGGGCTGTCTCCCTGATGGGCAGAGAGCCCGATGTGGGGCTCCATCCCAGGACCCTGAGATCATGACCCGAGCCAAAAGCAGAAGCTTGAACCCACTGAGCCACCCAGGCGCCTCAATATACATGAAGTTCTTATAATGAATGGGTCCCACACACAGTACGTGTGCATCAGTAATAACTATTATTCCACCCAGGAAGATGCAGAGGAGGGAACAGAATGCCAGTTAGCCACATCCAGGAAGCTACTGTAGTTAGTTGTTCAGAGGTCTAAGAGCGTTAGGAGCCGGAGTAACTGCAGGCAAACCTCCAACAAGAAGGTGGCAGAAAGGGGGCCACTAATTCCATCTGCCCATCACTTTACAAAGCACTTTACGTTCTAAACTTTTTTTTTTTTTTTAACTTTATTTATTTGAGAAAGAGAGCACGAGCGGGGAGAAGGGGCAGACGGTCGGGAAGAAGCAGGATTCCCGCTGAACAGAGAGCCCACACGGGACTCGATCCCCAAGACCCTTTACCGAAGCTGAAGGCAGACGCTTAACCCACCGAACCGCCCAGGTCCATTACATGCGTTTAATCCTCACAAAAACAATCCTGTCGGTTGGTATTACAATCCCCATTTTACCCATGTGAAAACCGGTTCAGGGAGGTCGAGCGACTTGTCCGATGGAACCACAGATTTCCCAAGATTTCCTCCCAGAGGCTCGGATTCACATTTTAATATCGTCGCCATTACTCATGCATGCTCTCAGGGTGCGCCGGAGAGTTCTCGATCCATAGGTCCAGAGGTCCAGTGAACCCTGGACAGGGTTACAGGACCACTTTTATTTCTTTTTTAAAAGATTTTCTTTAATTTATTTGACAGAGATCACAAGTAGGCAGAGAGGCAAGCAGAAATAGAGGTGGAAGCAAGCGAGCAGAGAACCCGGTGCGGGGCTCCATCCCAGGACCCGAGATCATGACCTGAGCCGAAGGCGAAGACATTAACCCATTGATCCACCCAAGCGCCCCAGGACCACTTTTAATTATCCGCATTCCAGTGGTGAACAGTTTCGAGCGCCGCAAACTGTGGAGATTCGCAAACCAGAGACCCGTACGCGCCGGGGGGGGGGGGGGAGGGGGGGGAGCCGGGTTTGCACGATGTATTCCGATTATCCTCGGAACTCTGCAGCCGAACATCCCCTCCCCTTCCCCCGCCTCCAGGGGCGTGGCAACAAAGCGCGGGAAAACCGGCTTCGACTCCACCCCCCCACCCCGTGCTGGGGGCGGGGGAAAAGGAGAGCTCTTAAATGGGAAATGGAAGCGAGAGCCGGCTCACACCCTATCTGCGTGCTTAGAAAGCTTACCAGCATACCGCTTTAAGATCCCTTTGGAAATGGCTCAGGCCACGCCAGCTCTCTAACGTCACCTCTCCTCCACTTCCGGTCTGCAGGGCCGTCCCGGGCTCCAGGTGCCGGTTCCTTCCACACTCCTAACTAATCCTGACCCTCCTGCAAGCCCTCCTGCAGAGGGAGAAGGTGCGGGTGACGCCATCGCCCAGGAACTGGTCGCGCGAGAACCCCATCCACCTAGATTATAGGACGATTTAGACAGTGGGAAAACGGCAAGGAACTGGTCAACCAGATGACGTAATGTTTTGGGTAACGTCCCATTTTGTGACTTCTGCACAGCATGACTGACACTGGGGTTTAGCTTGAGAAAACAGAGCAAACGGATCTACGCATCCGGGCTTCGTTCAGAGTCGGCAAGGTTCTTCTCAAAGTGCCCACCAAATAGAAGCTGAGAGTTCTTTTAATTTGCATAAGTGAACTGCGGGCTTCAAAGATTGCGGCCAATAGGGAGTGAGGGGGCGGAGACGCACCTGGGATAGTCCCCGCCTCTAGAGGGAAAGCCGGGGATCAGATTGGCTTTTTTCTAAGCGACAGTAGCGGAAGCCAGTCGTTTTTGAGATGCCCTGATGGGGCAGGTGGGCCCGGCACAACCAATGGGGAGAGGCATCTTCAGAAGGACTAGGCTCCTTGCCCAATGAGGCCGGGAGGACTGTGCGGGGCTAGTTCCGAGCGGCAGTGCTTACGGCCAATCCAGTGCGGCCCTGGGAGGGGCGCAGTGCTGAAGGACGGGGGTGTTGGCCAATGGCGAGTGCGGAAGCGGGCAGCCCAGACCTGGAACGCGAAGGGAGCTGAAGGAGGGGGAGGCCAAACGGGAGAGAAGCAGGAAGTAGCGGCAGCCTCGGGGAGGGCGGCGGCGGCGGCGGTGGCCGTGGGAGCAGGGTAGAGACCGCCGGGTCTCGGCCCCTACTTGGAGTGGAACAAGTAAGCGCGCTTGGGGTAATACCCGCCCTTGGCCCCGCCCCCTGGGGGGCGGGTAAATACCCCCGCCCCTCCCCCACTTGGTCAACTACCCCCTTCTCCGCGCCGCCCCCCTGGGGTGGCTTCTAGGAAGGCCCCTTCGCTCCCTCCATCCCTTGAGGCGGATGGGCGAAACTCCCAGCCTGTTGAAAGCACAGTCCCTAGCCGGGTAAACGTGGAGGGAGGGTCGGGGTCCCCAAGTCCTGGCGCCCCGAGTCCAAGAGGCGTCCGAAGCACGGCCCGGTGACTGGTGGTTGCGGGATGTCGCGACCTAAAATGGTGTCCATGTTAGGGGGCGGGGGCGGGGCAGCTGGGCCAGGCCGGAGCGGAGCCTGCACCCCGATTAGGCGCGGGTCAGCGTCCGGGCCCGGGCCGGACTCGGGCTCGTGCCCCGGGCCGCCGCGCGCCTTCGGATCACTTCTCAGTCTCGAGGGAGCCGCGGGAGTCTGCGGGAGGAGGAGGCTGCCGCGCCGGGACGGGAGGGGAGGAGGTCGGAGTTGGGACAGACCCCGGTCGGAGAGCTGCGAGTCACGCAGAGACCGTCCCCTCCCCACTCCTTTCTTTCCAAGCGCCTCCCCTACTCCGGTAAAGTCCTGGGCGGGGAGGTGCTGCGCGGCAGCTCCCCAGGGGCCTGGCCTGGCCGGGGCCGGTCCTTCCCTTCTCACGCCGGTGGGAGCGAGAGAAGCGCGGTGCGCCTCAGTTTCTCCAGTGGCTTCTTTTCTGTACACCCCGCCCCCTCCCCGTAACCCCGGACATGCTCCCGGCGCAGGCCCTCGGCAGATGGCAGGGACTTAATTCCGCCCGCTGCCCAGCTTGGCGGCAGCCTAATCGCCCCCGGCCGCCGGCCCTTCGCCCTGCTCTGCAGGCCCCCGTCCAGGCAAAGAGCAGTGGAATCCCCTCCCGACCCAGGCCAGTTTCACCCTCTTCCTGTTCAGTCCCTTCCTTTGGCTTTTGGGGAAGAGCAAAGGAAAGGGGGGAGGGCCGGAGCCGGAGAGTCTGGGCACAGCAGCCGCAGAAAGGCCTCGGCCGGCTGTGGGGTGGGGGAAGCCTCTTCGGCCTTGAGCTTCTGCTGCTTGCTGGACTGTCCGCTCCTGGCTATCACATGTCCTCTAAGTCACTTGGACGCCGAGGGGGGAGTTGCTTGGGGAGGGCGAGTGGGCAGATGTTTTCCCCTAGTCCACCACCAGCCCACTTTTCCGAGGGCCGGGGTGGAAGGTAGCTCGGGTTTCTCCTGGTGGGGAGAGAAGCAGGCAGAGGAGGGAGGGCCCTAGTTCTTCATCAGGCCAGAGGCAAAGGGTGGAGGGCTTTGTTTAAACCCAGAGACTGCAAAATTAAGTAGGGGCTGGTGAGGGGAAACTTCCTTTTCTTCCTCTTGTTGGTACCCTCTTCCTCCACCCTACCTTCGTCCCAGCATTGCCAGCTGCCACCTGCTGGGACTATCTCCAGTTTCTCGGTCTAAAGGCTGGCAGGAGGTGAGAGAATTGGCCCTGAGAAATGGCTTGCATCCTGGGCAGAGAATGTGTAGTGACAGAGACTTTTTCAGTTTTTTCTTCCTAGATCTAGAAACACCGGGGGAGGGGAGGGAACTGGTGAGGAACAGATCTGGGTCCCCCACAAGCTCCGGACTGGCCATATTGGTTAATGCCACATGCATTTTGTGGGGGGTGTGTGTGTGTGTGTGGTGGGCTCAAGCACTGGGCCAGGTTGGGGTTGGGCAAGACTTCCTGGACTGGTGTTGCCAAGGAAAATGAAAAGGATGAGGAGTGTGAGTTAGGAGCTCAGAGCAATTGGAATGACAGGGATGAGGGGGCTTGGCTTTTCCCCTTTGTGGCAGCCCTGCTGGATAAGTTACCCTGGAGTTTGGCCCTGAGAGAGCAAGATGGGGAGGGAGGGAGAGAGGAGGGGCTGGCCCCTGGAGGGCCTTGGGAGGGCAGAGGCACTCTGGGGAAGGTAGGTGAGCTAGCGGCAGGTGTTTGTGACGGGAGAGGCCTAGGCTGGGGCCCTTGTGACCAGGCTGCTGCTGTCACGGTTTTCCCCTGTCTTTTTCTTTTTGTCTCTTTCTGTTCCTGTGTCTTATTCTTTCCATCTTGGTCTCTTGGGTGATTTCCCTGAGTCCATTTCTTGTTAACCAGGCTAGATCTCCAGGTGCCAGTGATGTCCCCAAGTCCCTGGACTTGACCCCTGACCTTTGTATCTGACCCCAGGCCTAGATTCCCAGTGCGTACTCCTTCCCAGCTCCTCCTTGACCTGACATGTCCTTGTTTGTCCCAGCTGTAATAATCAATCCTATTCTGGGTTCTGATTCTCAGGGTTATGATTCATATCATGCTCAGAATCACCCTGTGATGTGGTTACTTGCCTCCCCTCTCAGAGGTAAGGTGGTGGACATCAGGCTGTTGATGCAGCTGGAACTAGAATCATTTCTTCATCTTTGCTTAAGTTACTGTCC
This sequence comes from Mustela lutreola, assembly GCF_030435805.1. Lineage (NCBI taxonomy): Eukaryota > Metazoa > Chordata > Mammalia > Carnivora > Mustelidae > Mustela > Mustela lutreola. The sequence continues at coordinate 108,902,709 of NC_081299.1, read as the reverse complement.
CTTCGTACACATGGCCTTTCAGATCTCTGGTGGATACCCAGAAGATCCATGAAGAATTATGAATGGATCCCACGCTGCCATGAATGAGCCCTAAGACCCAGAGCATTGTGTACATTCTTCCTCCTTAATAGTGGTATTGATTAATTGATGGGTTCTGTGCTGGGCATAGGAGGGGCCCAAGGTGGTTTTAACCAAGATGTTCACTGAACTCCCGCCGTCTCTATAACCCTTGTCTCTCAGAAGTTCCTTTTCTTCTGCTTTCTCTCTATCTTGGTGTCTTCCCTGGAATGTGTGCCTAACCTACATTTCAGTTTTAGGGTTTGGCAAACCAGGTGTCTCCAGCAGCTCTAGGATTTGTGCTGTGGTAAAAGTGTAGCCAATTCAGACTGTGCATGGTCCTGAGAGGATAAATATGGAGATCCTGAGGGAGGAGGGCCAGGGTTCTTGCCTCCAGAGGGCTCAGTTTCTTGCTATTTCCTTCCTTTTTTATCAGGTCTGGGACCTGCTGCCATGGGGGACATGAAGACCCCTGATTTTGATGACCTCCTCGCTGCCTTTGACATCCCCGATATTGACACAAATGAAGCCATCCACTCTGGGCCAGAAGAAAACGAAGGGCCTGATGGCCCAGGAAAGCCAGAACCCAGTGTAGGAGTGGACTCTGGAGAAGCAACGGCAGCAGCTGCCAGAGATGGCGCCGAGGTTCCAGCCCAGGCCTCTGATCATGGCCTGCCACCACCAGACATCTCAGCAGTCAGCGTTATTGTCAAGAACACTGTGTGTCCTGAGCAGCCTGAGTCCCCAGCTGGGAGTTCAGGAGGCGAGGGGACCCGGGCTGAGGGGGTGACTAAGGAAGTACCTGTGGGGCCTCATCTGATGCAAAATGGTTTTGGGGGCCCTGAGTCCTCTCTTCCAGGTACACCCCACTCTCCAGCTCCTCCCAGTGGGGGTACCTGGAAAGAAAAAGCCATGGAAGGCAAAGCTCCTTTGGACCTCTTTGCTCATTTTGGGCCCGAGCCAGGGGAGCACCCAGACCCCCACCCTCCCTCTGCACCCTCCCCACCTCGGGAAGGGACCATGACCTCACCTCCTTTCCCCTCTCCCTTTGAGCTGTCCCGGGAGAATGGCCCAGACTTGCTGCCACCTGGTTCTCCTCCACCACTGGGGACCATGAAGCAAGATAGCTGCAGCCCCCTTCATCCTCAGGGCCTAGCCGGAATTGGCTCTGGTGTGAGCCCCGAGGCCTCCGGCATTTCTGCCGGTGCCTCGCCTTCCCAGGTTGCTGGGTTGTCCTTCTTTAAGCAGTCTCCAGGGCATCAGAGCCCTGCTGCCTCCCCCAAAGTGCCCCGCTGTCAGCCCCTGAAGGAAGAAGAAGAGGAGGGGCCAGTGGATAAGCCTTCCCCTGAAAGTCCCCAGAGTCCCTCCAGTGGAGCTGAGGCTGCAGATGAGGACAGCAATGACTCCCCTGCCTCTTCTAGCTCCTCGAGGCCTCTCAAGGTGCGGATCAAGACCATTAAGACCTCCTGCGGGAATATCACAAGGACGGTAACCCGGGTCCCCTCAGACCCCGATCCTCCTACCCCCTTGGCTGAGGGGACCCTCCTGGCTGAGGCTGGCCTCCTGAAGCTGTCCCCTGCAACCTCGACCCCTGAGGGTCCGAAGGTAGTGAGCGTCCAGCTGGGGGATGGCACAAGGCTAAAGGGCACCGTGCTGCCTGTGGCCACCATCCAGAACGCCAGTACCGCCATGCTGATGGCTGCCAGCGTGGCCCGAAAAGCTGTGGTTCTGCCTGGGGGCGCTGCCACCAGCCCTAAGACGATGGCTAAGAATGTGCTAGGGCTCGTGCCCCAAGCGCTGCCCAAGGTGGAGGGGCGGACAGGGCTGGGGACTGGGGGGCAGAAGGTGAATGGTGCCTCCGTGGTGATGGTGCAGCCTTCCAAGCCGGCCACTGGGCCAGGGGCTGGGGGTGGCACCGTGATCTCGCGGACGCAGTCCAGTCTGGTGGAGGCCTTCAACAAGATCCTCAACAGCAAGAACCTGCTGCCTGCCTACCGGCCCAACCTGAGTCCACCAGCTGAGGCTGGGCTGGCCCTGCCTCCAACGGGCTATCGCTGCCTTGAGTGTGGGGACGCCTTCTCACTGGAGAAGAGTCTGGCGCGGCACTACGACCGCCGGAGCATGCGCATCGAGGTCACCTGCAACCACTGTGCCCGTCGCCTCGTCTTTTTCAACAAATGCAGCCTGCTGCTGCACGCCCGAGAGCACAAGGACAAAGGGCTCGTCATGCAGTGCTCGCACCTGGTCATGAAGCCTGTCGCCCTGGACCAGATGGTGGGCCAGCCGGACATCACGCCCCTGCTGGCTGTCCCACCAGCCCTCGGACCTCCCGCCTTGCCTGCGTTGGGCAAGGGTGATGGGGCCGCCATCGCCGCCGCCATCACTGTGGTTGCTGCTGAGGCCCCAGTGCTGCCACTCTCGTCTGAGCCGCCTGCCGCCCCTGCCACCTCAGCCTACACGTGCTTTCGCTGCCTGGAGTGCAAGGAGCAGTGCCGGGACAAGGCCGGCATGGCTGCCCACTTCCAGCAGCTCGGGCCCTCTGCCCCGGGAGCCAACAGCACTGTGAGTGTTCTCCTCTGGCCCCTCCCAGGGGTAGATCCCGAAGCTGTGGGAGTAGGATCTGGGAAGGTGTTGGGGGGTTGTACCACTCCTCACTGACCGGCCTTTGAACCTCCTCGACAGGTGTGCCCGACCTGCCCCATGATGCTCCCCAACCGCTGCAGCTTCAGTGCCCACCAGCGCATGCATAAGAACCGGCCTCCCCACGTCTGCCCTGAGTGTGGGGGCAACTTCCTGCAAGCCAATTTTCAGACCCACCTGCGGGAGGCCTGTCTACATCTGTCTCGCCGTGTGGGATACAGGTGCCGCCTGCCTCTCACCGTGGCCTCGCCACTGATCCTCCGCGCCCCTCCCCAGCCTCCTACCCCTCTAGCACCTCATGGCCCCCTGTGTCCCAGTGCCAGCCTTCTGGCTGGCCTGTCAGGGAGAGCCCCCTCTCTCCTGCTGAACCCCAGTGTGAGATCTGTGTCCTCCCCCCATGGTTAGCAGGGAGAGCTCCAGTTCGACCTCCATTGGCCTCCATCAAGGGGCAGGGTCTGCATACCCATCCTGTCCCCACCTTGGTCATGCACCACTGCTGTCGATCAGCTCTGGAGTCCAGCAGTTCCCAGGACAAGGCTGGGGTACGGGCCAGAGATGCCCTGCCTCACCTCTGCGCCCCCTGCCCCTTAGGTGCCCCAGCTGTGCGGTGGTGTTCGGGGGCGTGAACTCCATCAAGTCCCACATCCAGACGTCGCACTGCGAGGTTTTCCATAAGTGCCCCATCTGCCCCATGGCCTTCAAGTCTGCGCCCAGCGCCCATGCCCACCTGTACACCCAGCATCCCAGCTTCCACACGCAGCAAGCCAAGTGAGACCTGGCAGGGAGTAGGGTGGGCTGGAGCGGGCTTGGGGCCCTGATGAGCAGGGTGTCTGCACTGTCCTCTCCACCCACACAGGATGATCTACAAGTGCGCCATGTGTGACACAGTCTTCACTCACAAACCCCTCCTCTCCTCACACTTCGACCAGCATCTGTTGCCCCAGCGTGTCAGTGTCTTTAAGTGCCCATCTTGTCCTCTGCTTTTTGCCCAAAAAAGGACCATGCTGGAACATCTTAAGGTATAGGAGTTAAGGGACAGAGGTGGGGTGCTTCGCTGTGGTGACCTGGGGCTGGGGTGTCATAACCCTCGGAGTGGGGGTAGGGGAGCAATGAGGCCTTCAGCAGAGCCAGGCCCTCCCCCACAGTGGACACCCCCTTGTCTTCCTCTCACAGAACACCCATCAGTCTGGGCGCCCCGGGGAGGAGACGGCTGGGAAAGGGGGTGCAGGTGCCCTCATGACCCCTAAGGCTGAGCCTGAGGACTTGGCTGTGTCCCGGGGAGGAGCAGCTGCCCCTACTGAGGAATCGTCTTCATCCTCAGAAGAGGAAGAACTGCCCAGCTCTCCTGAGCCCCCTCGTGCGACCAAACGGCCCCGACGGGAACTAGGGAACAAAGGCATCAAGGGTGGGGGTGGGGGCCCTGGAGGCTGGACCTGTGGCCTTTGTCACTCCTGGTTTCCTGAGCGAGATGAGTATGTGGCTCACATGAAGAAAGAGCATGGCAAGGTGAGTGGGGTGTCCCCTTGGTCTGGGTGGCTGTGGGGGTGGGGGGTCTTAGAGCCTGGCTCTGAGGTTCCCTACCCTCTGCTCTCATAGTCAGTGAAAAAGTTTCCCTGTCGCCTGTGTGAGCGCTCCTTCTGTTCCGCCCCCAGCCTGAGACGCCATGTCAGGGTCAATCACGAGGGTATCAAACGAGTTTACCCATGCAGGTAACTTTCGCCCCTTCATCCACACCTCCCCTCCGCGTCCCCTTCCTCTTTCTGAGCAGCGAGTCACCTGCCTACCCCATGTCCCCAGCCCCACTGAGCACCTTCCATTTGTGACTTGTGTGAATGGACCAAAGGTTGAGGCCTCCCTCTGCTCTGGGAAACCCTGCAACCTCAAGCCACAGGCCTTGGTCTTTGGGCTGTTCTCCCGGCACCCAAGCTACCTACTCTCCCCCTGTAGGTATTGCACAGAGGGAAAGCGCACCTTCAGCAGCCGCCTGATCCTGGAGAAGCATGTCCAGGTCCGGCATGGCTTGCCGCTCGGGGCCCAGTCCCCTGGCCGGGGGAGCACCCTGGCTCGGGGCCCCAGTGCCAGAGCCCAGGTAGGCAGAAGCCCGGCCTGCTCTTTCGGGGCTATGGGACTAGGAAACTGCAGGGTTTTAGGCCCTGGCCTCAGGAAGCAAGGCAAGGGTGCCAGGGTCAGTGTGGGGTGATAGGGAGGCCTAATTTCTTCCCTCTCATTGCCAGGGGCCAGGACGGAAACGCCGCCAGTCCTCTGACTCTTGTAGTGAAGAGCCAGACAGCACGACACCTCCAGCCAAGTCCCCTAGGGGTGGGCCTGGCTCTGGAGGCCATGGCCCCCTGCGCTACCGGAGCAGCGATTCAGTGGAGCAGAGCCTCATGGTGGGCTTGAGGGTGGATGGTGGTGCCCAGCAGTGCCTCGACTGCGGCTTGTGCTTCGCCTCCCCTGGCTCTCTGAGCAGGCACCGTTTCATCAGCCACAAGAAGAAACGGGGTGCGGGTAATGCCAGTGCCCTGGGCCTGGGTGATGGGGAAGAAGAGGCCCCTCCTCCACTGAGGTCTGACCCAGAGGGTGGAGAGTCTCCCTTGCCTGCTTCTGGAGGCCCGCTGACCTGTAAGGTCTGTGGCAAGAGCTGTGACAGCCCGCTCAACCTCAAGACCCATTTCCGCACACATGGCATGGCATTCATCAGGGCCCGGCAAGGGGGCAGTGGGGACAACTAGGCCCAAACTTGGACTGACTGGCCTCCTCCCCTCCCTCTTTGTTGGGAGTCTGGGTCACTGCTGCTGCTGTTGTCCCCAGGCTAGGGATTTCACTCTAATTCACGTTTTGTTCAGCTCCTCTCCTCTAACCCCCAAACACAACAGGCTTTTGAGGATTATAGTGATTTGCAATCTCCCCTTTGGGTTTGGCCCTTGGGTCCTAGTAGAGTGGGCCTTCCATTCCTCCTTTCTGAGCCCAACACTAATTATCCTCTTGCTGCAGACCCCAAAGTGGGTTGGGGTGGGAGGAGGGCCTTTCCTAGGCCAGTTAGCTGGGCCCAGGGAAGGCCTCTGCTGGGGCCCTCAGGACGCTTCTCAACCCTCAAGGGCCTGGCCCTGCCCCTGCACCTCCAACTCTCTGGCACTTGAGCCCCCCACCCCACCCCTGCAGTGCCTTTCATTTCTTTTTTTTTTTCTAACCCAAAAAATCCAGGGGGGGCTTGGTAGGGACGAGTCCTGTCAGGGGGGGCCTGAGGGAGAGGAGGGAGACAGGCTCTCAGGAATCCTTTATTCTTGTAGTAATAATAATACTAACAGTGGGGAAATGGGAGGGAGAAAACCAGACCATTAAAACTGCTCGTGGTTTAATCCCCATTCAGGCTTCTCTTTTTATGTGACCTAACATTGTGCGCTTGGCAGGGAGAGGGCAAGAGTCAAAGTTGGGGAGGCCATTCCCAAGACAAGGTGACACTGACTGAGACAGGCAGGGAAAGAGCAAGTCTTCCTCAACCCAGTTCTCTGCCTTTGGCATCCAGGACACTGAGGCATCTGCTCTTACTCCTCACCTACCCCCCAAGTCCTGAAAAAAACAAAACAAAACAACCAGAAATGACACAGATGGCTAACTAAGGACTTTATTTCAAACAAAAATTAAAAGTTGAGAGCTATTTCCCTGGGTGTGGGAAAGGGATCAGGCCAAGGAATTCCCTGTGACCAGGCCAATAGCCTCATCCACTAGAGGGGTTGTGATCCCTCCCTTCCCGCCCCTGGGATGGGGAACCTCTGTAGGTGCAGGACCCTACGCCAGAGCCCACCTATAACAAGGGAACTCGGCCTAGGCCAGTCGCTGGGAGGGGATAGAGTTGGGCAGCAGCACAGCCAGAGGCCAACCACAGGATCAAGTCCCAAGTACCAAGAACCTACTCTTCCTCCTCCCTCCACTCATGGGACCCAGAACAGAGGAGGGATGGCCTGTAGAAAGAACCTCTTGGACCCTGGTGAGAAGGCAGGCCCCTGGTGCCCCTAATAACATCTATCACCTCTGTTCTCTGGAGCCGCGGTGAGTCTCGCAGTCTGATCAGATGGTGACAATGACACCACTGGGGGCAGGGAAGCCCCGGCAAGTTGGCCCCACAGCTGGCTCTCCCTCCCCGCCCCCACTGCCCGCAAGCTTTACAGTTACCACATGATCCTCTGTATTTCTTGCCTTCCATTGCCCGTGGGTGGGGTTTCCTGGTTTGGGGTTTCTCAGACAAGGGCCCTCCCAGGGAGGGTCCCCTGAATCCCCCACCACTCCTGGGCCTGAGGAGGAGGGTGTCACATGATGCCATTGGTGAGGTACTGGAAGCCGTCATAGAGTTTGGTGGTGATAGAGCGCATGCTGCCATCCACCATCTGTTCCACCAGCAGCTGGAGCTGCTCCTCAGTCATGCTCATGTGGAACCGCTCTTTGAGGTTGCGGATGGTGCTGGAGCCATGGAAGCAAGGAAGCTGAGAACCTGGGGGAAGCGGGGAGGGCACAGGGTTATGGAGTGCAAAGTGGGGAGGGGCAGTGGTAGCAGCCACAGCGGCTAATACAGAACTGGGGGTGTCTGAAGCGCCCCTTCCCTCCCACATCAGAGAGCTCCCTGACCGTGGGTGCAGTTCTGCCTGGGAAGAGAAGCCGGAGTTGGGGGGGGGGCCCTGTCTTCATCCCATACTCCTAAGCCCCTCTAGGGAAGGGTGTGAGGGCAGAGGGGGAGAGGGCTGGCACTACACTGCCCACCACCCCCCCGCCTCCCTGGAAGGGCAGAGGGAGCAGAGTCTCAGGACCCGGAGGGAAAGTTGGGAAGAGGGTCTGGGGAATGGGCCCTGAGCTGGGCACTTATCTGGTTGCAGGCCTCTGCCTATGCTACGTCTGACACTCACAGATGACCTGGGCCACCGTCATCACGGGGCCAGACGGGGATGCTCCCGAGCAACGGCGACAACCTGTGGGATGGGGGCAGGGATGGGGGGAGGAGGAGGAGGAGACTGGCAGCTTAGCCCAAGTGTACATGGCAGCCTTGAGGAGGGGGGAATGGAGACGAGGACCCGAAAGAGCTCGGAGAGAAGAGACTCTAGGTTGCAAGGCAGTGAGGAAATGGCTCAGGGAGAATAGATCAAGAAGAGTGGAGAGGAAATACTTTAAGCTCACAGGGGGGAGTAAGTATGGGGACAGCGAAGGGGCACTGGGGACAGGGCTGTCAGTGGTCAAGGGCCAATAGGGAGGCAAGTGGTTACTGGAAACACCGGGGCTGGCAAAGAGCAGAGCCAGAGGGATGGAAGGAAACAAAAAATCAGGTGGACAAGGGATGGGGAGACAGGGACCAGGAGACTGGAGATGGAGCTGTTCTCTCCTTGAGGGTGCCTAAGGGATAGTTTCCGCAGTGTGTACCCCCCCCAACCTCTCCCATCCCTGGGACCCAGCTCCGTCAGGAGTCAGGAGGACTCCCAAAGGACAAATGAAATGGCACCCCCTAGGAAACACTGTCCCCAGTCTTGAGGTGGAATCCACTTTTTGGAGGTTCCATGCCCTGGGGCCTCAACATCAAGTGGGAAACCTGAAGCACTGTGGGCACTGCCCTGTCCCCAAACACAAGGCCTCTTCCCCACTCACCCTGCTGCATGATCTCCACGATCTGCACCACTTTATCCATGTGCTTCCGAGCAGCGATCAGCCCCTGCAGCATCAACATCTTGTAGTAGTTGAACATGTCACCATCCAGGCCCCCCATCACCTGCAAAGGGAGATGTATGTGTGCACGGGGGTTCACAAGCCAGCCAGGACTTCCTCCATAGGGGCAAACATGCCAAACTCCAACTTCCCCACTCTCCTATCAGGCAGGAAGCCTCCCAGGACACCTATCCTCACCATGACTCGCTGCCATTTCTGTTCTGTTGGTCCCTAATTTGGGGGGAGCCCACAGCTCCCTCTCCCATGATAGAGAAAGAACACAGTGAGGCACCTCTCCTTCCTGACTCACGTCCACAAACTCTGTGGTCAGCTTAAAGGCTGACGTCTCAAAGCCCAGGTTTCGGGGTGAGCTGGACAGGATGAAGCCAAAGTCGATGTGGATGATGTGGCCTTCTGCATCCAAAAGGATGTTTCCATTGTGTCTGAGGAGGGGGCAGAGGAGAGAAAGAGGCAGTCGTCAGTCTGACTGAGGCAGGGGCCTCAAGCTGCAACACCCCGGCCATGTGATACCAGGTTAAGTGAGCTTCCTGCCAAGTTTGTTGCTGCCTACCTCTCATGACCTAATGCTAATCAGAGCAAAGAAGGAAAATCAGAAAAGTAAACTGCTGTCAAAGGCTCTGGGGTCTGAAATTGCCATCATTATGATTTTGTTGAAATTGTCATTGTTAACAACTTAAAACCAGTTTAAGAATATTTCCATTTTCTAAAAAGCATGCTTCTAGGAACCAAACTAATCCCGAGTAGAGAACCTGGAAGCAAGGGAAGGACTCTAGTTCTAGCCAATCCTCTCAGAGGCCAAGCCCTCAGCTCAGTGGGAGGCCTCCACTCTTAACTTGCTTACCTGAGTTTTACTGGTAATTCCTGTCAGCCTGCTGCAGAGCAGAGACCCTCCACAAGAGAGCCGGCTGGGTGGAGTTTAAATGTTAATTACTGTGTGGGGGCTCCAAGGAGTAGAGGAGTAGGCATTAACCATTCCATAAGATCACTTATGTTAAAAATCTCAGGAAGCAATTACTAGGGGGAAGCTGCAGGAAGAAGAGTTAGAGGGAGATAAACCCCAGGTCTTTGTGATTCCCACATGAATGGCCAGCAGAAGAAAGAACAATTAAAATGCTAAGCATGTGATGGGCACCTGGGTGGCTCAGTGGGTTAAGCCTCTGCCTTCGGCTCAGGTCATGATCTCAGGGTCCTGGGATCGAGTCCTGCATCGGGCTCTCTGCTTGGCAGGGAGCCTGCTTCCTTCTCTCTCTCTCTCTCTCTCTGCCTACTTGTGATCTCGCTCTGTCAAGTAAATAAATAAAATCTTTAAAATGCTAAGCATGTGAGACTGGCCCATTCAGCATAAGAGACAGCCTCTGTGTCAAGAGAGGCTTTGTTAGGCTAAGAGCCCCAGGTCTGAAGCCACCTTCTCTAGGTTTGGTCTGGCCAGAAGAGGGGGATGGAGAGAGAACCAGTCCCTACTCAGTCCTTTCCCCTTGGGGAAAGCATGGCAAATTTACCAACAAGGACACAATCCTGGGAGTAAGAAAGGTTCTAGATGTCCTCGTCCAACGTCTCATTTTACAGGTGACGAAACAGAGGCTGGGGGTGGAAAAGTGACTTTTGTACACAAGGTCCCAAGGCTATGGAGGGGCAGCTTCTCTCCTGGTGTTAGCTGGTGTTAGCTCCAGCTGCAAAGTTGTTTGGGACTCATCCTGAAGCAGTTAAGGAGACCCCCCACCTGATTCCAGTCTGAGGCCCGTTCACTGTTGCCACTTCTTTCCACTGGCAGATTCCATTCCTGGCTTCACCACATCTGTTCTTTCTCCAAGTTATTATAAAAGGTCTATCAGCTGCAGTACCATCCCCCTCTTTGAAGGGACGGACTCTAACCTTCCCAACATACTGGTTTTCTACAGGAAAGCCCAGAGGCCTGACTAGCCCCTGCCTCCATGCCACCCACTTACTCAATCTGGGGCTCAGGTCTAGGCTCCGTTGGCCCTAGATTCAAAACCCTGCTTCTTCAGGGACAATCTAAAGCTTGCAACCAAACTCCTTATCAACAGTTACATTTCCCGTCAGCCTGTGCATACAGAGCTGCTGCCGGGCTCATTTACAGGGCGGGCAGTGGAGAATAACCACAGGTCTTGAAAGCTCCCCGGCCCTTACTTCCCTCACAAGGAAATGTCTGCCTGACAGGGTTTTCATATAAGAATGGCAGGCACTTAACCGATAACTAGATTTCTGATATGCAGACCTGTGAGTTAGGTCTGCATGTGCTGCCATGTCACTAGGAACCGAAGGAGCACAGGCCACCGCGTCTCGGCCTTTTCAGGAGGCTGCCCTCTGCCTGGTGAGAGGCACGACTCACAGGAGCACTCAAGACACTGACCCTGAGTCACTCTCTGGAGATGGTCTTAGAAAGCAAGACCCCAGGTGGTATCATTCTGTCTGACGTGCTCACCTATATATGAAGCTGGAGCTCACAAAGGTCAATGTGATATCGGAAGAAATGACAGCTCTGGGCAAAACAAGAGATACTTAAAAGTTTTGAAATTCACATGTTGGAACAAGAAGGAGAGTTCAGGGCTGGGAGCACAACTGTACATCCAGCATTGTTCCTCATACCCATCTTCTCTTTTCTGCTCTGCGGGCGGCCGCTACCATCGGGCCAGGCCTCAGGACCTCCTGCTTTGTGGAAGACCCAGGTACACCCACTCTCACCCTCTGAGTCCTGGGGGCAGTCACTAAACACAGGCTGGCTCTCATCACTCCTCTGCCTACAAAATAAAGCTCCTCAGATTCATATCCACTGCCCTTCTCACCTGACCTCAGCTCTCCTACAGAGCGGAGCCACTGCCTGCTTACCAGCCTGGCAGGGTAGCCTGATCTTCCAGCACCCTGAGCTGCCTTCTCACCTGGAGCGTCCTTCCCCTCACAGGTGTCTCTGTTCTCATCAGCCTTGCTCAAACCCTTGCTCCTCCTTCACCTCTCTGCCCCTGTACCCTGGCACTAACTGGTCTGCCTCACTGCTTAACGGCACACAAACACGTCTCTGCTTAAAATGTGTAGTTCATTCCACTTTTATATCTAGGCAATGGGAGGTGGTGAAGAGATAAGTGAGAACTCTCACAAAGGGATGAGGTTAGGATAAGGAGTTCACCCACCTGTCCTTCACTTGCAGTAGGTAGCAGACCAAGCAATAGCCAGCACAACTTTGTACAAAATTGCGCTGTGCACTGAGGAATGCCTCAGTGGTGTAACTGCCGTGCTCCTGCAGGAAGTAATCAAGCAAGGAGAGCTGGGACTGCTTCTTCACCTGGTGAATGGACACAGCGTTGACTACAGGTTCAATCATGCCACTGTCAGCAGAAATCACAAGGATCTTGTATGGCTTGATCCACAGGGGCACTCGCTCCTGTTCCCAAATGGACTGTGAGGAGACACAGAGGCACACAACTATCATCTTTCCGAACTAGGGGAGGAGGCAAAAATCCCCCTCTGTCTGCAACCACGAACAGTTCCTATCCTTGTGGCCTTGGATTCCAGGTCATCAAGTGAGTAAAACCCATCGATCCCCCTGAGGACCAGGGAGTTCTGAGACAAGCCCTTGCTCAAACCCTTGCTCCTCCTTCACCTCTCTGCCCCTCGTGCCCCAGGGTGCGACAAGATATAGGGAAGTACGTTAGAAAGACATCGTATAGGTAGAAAGCCCCCAAAAGGCAGGGAGGACAGGAAACCACACTGACACCTCACAGGCCTAGAGAATGTGAGCCATTAATCCAAATTCAAATAATACGAAGAAAACAGGAAAGGATTTAGGTCCAAAGAAATCCTCTTAAAAAAGCGACAGTAGGGTGCCTGGGTGGCTCAGTGGGTTAAGCCGCTGCCTTTGGCTCAGGTCATGATCTCGGGATCCTGGGATCAAGTCCCGCATCGGGCTCTCTGCTCAGCAGGGAGTCTGCTTCCTCCTCTCTCTCTCTGCCTGACTCTTTGCCTACTTGTGATCTCTCTCTGTCAAATAAATAAATAAAATCTTCAAAAAAATAAAAAAAAAAAAAAAAAAAAAAAAAAAAAAAGCGACAGTATTTATAGAAAGAATAGGATTGACAAGTAAAGTTGCTTGCAGGCAACCAGTCCAAAGGTTCAGGGGATCAACATCTCCGCACCCTGCAAACCAGCTGCCACAGACCAGTTAGACTAAAAGGACAAATCTAGCCTCCCAGAGTTCAGAGATCACAGCAGGAGCAGGTCACAAAAGGGCCACGAGGGGTCGCTGTGGAGCTGTTCTTGTGGCTGTAGTTCCTGGGGACGTAAGCCAGGAACGGTGCAGGGTCTGCATCTAGTTTAAACCTGGGTAGGAAGCTGGTCCCTAGCAGAGCTCCCCGTGGAACAACTTGTGGAACAACCTGCATGCTCACCTCAGCTGGGCCGAGTTCCCCTTTCTCCTCCCTGCCTCTCTTACCTGCAGTTGCTTCAACACCTGGAAGGCCAGGAGCTCCTGTCGAAGATCATCCCCACACTTGACGATGACTGACAGGAGCCGCCAATTGGGGAGGTGGCCATATGGGGAGCCCTCTCTGATTCGCCTGTGAAGAAAGAAACAAAAGGTGTCAAAGGTGGAGGACAGAACTTGCTTTCCGCCTGAAGTCCAAATCAAACTTCCCACAAGGCAAGGACTCAGACGCCTGGGAGCCTGATAGTTTGGGAGAGACTGGCGGACAAGACAGATGGGGCAGTGAGTACCTAAGGCCACCTCCAAGCTTTGGAAACCACACCCATCCAACTCACCTTACTTTCTCCTGCCAGGGCTCTTTGAGAGCAACAGCAGAAGGGTCTTCCGGGTCTCGTCTGAAGGCTGTGGGGGTGTGAGCCAGCTGCTCCGAGAGCCTCCGTCTAGCAGGAAGAAACTGTATCATTTGCTTGGAGGAGGTAACCCCAGAGCCTCATGTCCCTGTCTATGCCGGCATTTCCTGCACTCCTTCCTTGATTCTGGGCACACAAAGATAGAAACCTGGGCTGAGAGTTTTGCTAATCTGGTGTTCTGCATTCATGTTGTAATGCAGGTTACTAGGCCCTCCCCATTTCTGGACAGAGACTCTGATTCAGATCAGGTGTGGCTCCACATCTGCATCTCCAGCAAGCTCTCCTCCCTCTCCCTTGATTCTGATACATGTAATCCTCAGACCCACTCCAAGAAATGCTACTCCCTATGGAGTTCTCTTAAATGTAACTTCCTTCTGTGGTAGCCCAGTAATTTTTCAACCTGTACCTTCACTGCCTCAATTTTGGTGGCCTCAGGACAAGGATGGAGTAAGGAGAGAGAAGAGGGAAAGAGAGGCTGACAGACAGGAAAGGACAGAGACAGGCAGTGCCTGAGAAGGAGGAGGAACGCGGGGCAGGGCAGTCTGGCCATACCGGATGTCCCCTGCTGCTATGAACACAGGCTCCTTGCTCTCCTGGCTGGTGATGCTGTCCACAGAGAACTGGGAAATGTTGTCACAGCTGTTGGTGTGCACTTCAGGGAGCTGGGAGAGCAGGGGACCACAGGTCAGAAGCGCCAAACACAGGCTCACTTCCGTCACCTGCTCCTCCAGTCACTTTGCACGCTTGCTGTCGCCTCTGCATCATGACAGCCCCCCAACTTCTGGACTCTGTTCCAGAAGGCCTGCCCTGCTTCCACGCCATCCTCACCACTTGGATACCAAATGCCTGGGCACTCACACGGGCCTTACAGCAATGCTTCCCTAAGTGTAAACTACCTCATCAGGATCACCTGGGATGCTGCTACAAGACAGATTACCATATCCCACCATCCGTCTGAAGCAGAATTACCAGGAATGGGTTTGTAACAAGTTCTCCAGAAGATCCCCAGTGTGCTCAGGTTTGCACACCACTGTCACGACCTCCAGAGAAAGCTGTACTTTCGGCCTTCTACTATGAGTTTTCCCTGGATACAGCTCCCTTCTCCTGCAGGGTCCACCACTAGGACCCTCTGACCATTTCTTCAGTCTCAGCCATTCAGTCTAATCTTCCCAACTCTCTCAAATACAAAATATTCCAACAGACCCCAGGGTCCACAGCAAGGCCCTTCCTTTCTTCCTCCGGAGCAGATCACTTACTGCACACTGTCTTGTTGTATATCCTGGAAACAGATTTTTTTGCCTTAAATGTCTGCATCCAATCTGCCTAACTGGACTGCAAGCTCAAGGACAGAGTATGTCTTCACAAAGTGACATCTGCTTGTGTCACAGTCCTACATAAAATGCAGCTCTGGCTCTTCACAACCTCAGTACCAAGTCCAAATCTCCTTCCATAGTTGACAGAATCCTTCCTACAATCTGGCTCACGCCAACCTTTCCAGCCTCCTTCTTCACCACTTCTCACCCACACTGCACATCACAGCCACAGGTAATGTTGTCCTTTGGTTCCTCAAACGAGCTGAGCTGTCTTGTTCTCCAGTCTGCACATCTGCTATTCCCTCTGCAGGAAATGCTCTGTCCAGCGAATTCCTACCCATCTTCAGGGCCCTGCCGACATTATCTGCTCCTCAGGGAATCACTTAAGGTGTGCCCAGGCCCAAGTCTGGAGATCATCCTATCCCCACCCTCAGGGGTGGCATAATGACCCAGCACAACCTGGATCTCACCATACTACAGCTACCTGCTAACTGGCTTTGTTCGCTTTCTCTTTAAGTCATGAACTCCTTGTGGCAGGGGCCATCTTGTTCACTAGTCCACAGTACTCCAGGCTGGCATAAAGAAGGCTCTCTATAAACAATTCTTGAAGGAATGAATGTATGACTTATTCTCTACTTTCCTCAGACAACTTTACATAGCAGATATTCAAGAAACATTTTAAGTTTCTCTCACTCCCTTGGGCTTAGAAGTTCATCCTTATATTTAACCTAAATTCCTTCTGCAGGAAAGTGAGCTCCAGACTATGTGAATATTCCAGACTAGTGGTGTTCAGAGCTTTCCCCCTCGTCCCCACAGGCACTTGCCTCAGCCTGCCTCAGGGTGTGTTGCCTTGTCTCAAATACAGTGAAAGTTCCTGGAGAACGGGTGCTGGGCCCCAGTACCACCTCCCGGGAGCTCCCTCACCTCCACCTGTAGCTCGCCGATGTCATCCACCGACCAGGCCTCGTCATCGTTATCATAGTTGGGCACAGTGCTGAAGCTGCCTGCCCGCTGCTCATGAGTGATACCACATTCGGGCAGGTTCTCCACCGACCGTGTGCTCCGAATTCGGTTCTCGGGTATCCGGGCGGGGACCGTGGTGGTGTCAAAGTTTTCACATTCAAGGACTTCCACATAGATCAGGTAGGGAGCCTGGAAGAGCAGTGTGTATGTGAGAACAGTATTTCCAACTTCCCTCCACCACCATGCCCCAAATCTCAACTCAGCTGACACAGTCCTTCCAGCTGTCCACTCCCAGCTCCAGCCCTCACCTGTCAGTCCCTTGATACTATGAACACCACATTCAGGGCAGGAACTTGTCCTATGAACATACATTTCAAGAATTTGGGCAAGAGAGTGCATATGTCTTTAAAATGTTTCAGCCAAGGGGGCGCCTGGGTGGCTCAGTGGGTTAAGCCGCTGCCTTCGGCTCAGGTCATGATCTCAGGGTCCTGGGATCGAGTCCTGCATCGGGCTCTCTGCTCAGCAGGGAGCCTGCTTCCTCCTCTCTCTCTGCCTGCCTCTCTGCCTACTTGTAATCTCTCTCTGTCGAATAAATAAATAAAATATTAAAAATAAATAAATAAAATAAAATAAAATAAAATGTTTCAGCCAATGGGTGCCAGGGGTGCTCAGGTGGTTAAGTGCCTGCCTTCAAGTTCAGGTCATGATCCCAGACTCCTGGGATCAAGTCCCACATTGCTCTCCCTCTGCCCCTCCTCTGATTCATTCTCTCAATCTCTCTCAAATAAAGAAAATCTTAAAAAAAAAAAAAGTTTCAGCTGATGGGGTCCCTGGGTGGCTCAGTCAGTTGAGCATTTGCTTTTGGCTTGGGTCATGATCCCAGGGTCCTGGGATTGAGCCCCGCATTGTGCTCCCTGCTCAGTGGGAAGCCCAATTCTCCCTCTCCCACCCCCCCTCTGCTTGTGTTCCCTTTCTTGCTGTCTCTCTCTGTCAAATAAATAAATAGAATCTTTTTTTAAAAAAAGACAGGCAGAGGGACGTCTGGGTGGCTCAGTTGGTTAAGCAGCTGCCTTCGGCTCAGGTCATGATCCCGGGGTCCTGGGATCGAGTCCCACATTGGGCTCCTTGCTCGGCAGGGAGCCTGCTTCTCCCTCTGCCTCTGCCTGCCTCTCTGTCTGCCTGTGCTCACTCGCTCTCTCTCCCTCTGTCTCTGACAAATAAATAAAATCTTAAAAAAAAAAAAAAAAAATAAAAAAATAAAAAAATAAATAAAAAATAAAAAAGACAGGCAGAGAGGCAGGCAGAGAGAAAGGGGAAGCAGGCTCCCTGCTGAGCAGAGAGCCCGATGTGGGGCTCGATCCTAACCTGAGCCGAAGGCAGAGGCTTTAACACACTAAACCACCCAGGTGACCCGAATAAATAGAATCTTAAAAAAAAAAAAGTTCCAGCTGAGCTTCAACATGTACAGATGATATACTCGGGTAAAACTATCAATTACCACTTTCAGAGAGGCCTAGAAACCCATCTGGGGGCTTGTCCAAAGACAGAGACTGGGAAAAAGCTAGGCACTGCTCCAAGCAGGGTTCTAATCCTCAATACTTTTCTGAAAGAAGAATCTGAACCATTAGTACTCATTCCAATCAGCAGACAACTAATTCTCTCCAACGTGAGTCCGGCATCCTTCTCTCCTTCTACCTTTCCACTCTGATCAGCAAAGGTCTTAGAAATAAGAGCTGTCTCTACTCCCACTGTCACTGTATCTGGAAAGCCTAAGAGTTATGGAAGGGCTGGGGAAGAGCTACCAAAGGGCTGGAAGGAGACTGGAGAGCAACTCTCTGCTGAGACATGGGAAGAAGAGGCAAGCTGAAAAGATTAGGCCTCTTTGGGGCACCTGGGTGGCTCAGTGGGTTAAAGCCTCTGCCTTCGGCTCAGGTCATGATCCCAGGGTCCTGGGATCGAGCCCCATATCGGGCTCTCTGCTCAGCAGGGAGCCTGCTTCCTCCTCTCTCTCTCTCTGCCTGCCTCTCTGCCTACTTGTGATCTCTGTCTGTCAAATAAAATAAATAAAATCTTTAAAAAAAAACAAAAAACAAAAAAAGATTTGGTCCAGAAAACCAAGGCCCAAAGAAGGGGGACAAAAAGGCCCTCAGAATCACAACAGCACTGAGGTAAAGTCTAGATTGACGTGTGCACATGAACCGTGGAGGCCAGGATGTTGGTGAAGCATCTCTGGGTGCACGCATGAACCTGACAACCACAGGAGAAGAGTCAAATAGGGAGTAGGGTATGGGCCAGAGCTCACCTACCTTGTCCTTGGAGTTGAGGACAACAGCCTGGGTGTGGGGCACACGGACCACGTGGTGGTCAAAGCCGGCAGTGGGCAGCCAGACTCGGGCAGGGAGCTTATGGTTGAGTAGGGAGAGCTCGGAGATCAGCCTCTGTGTTTTCTGCTCCTTGGTGGGGAGCGTGGCCAGCCGCTTGCCAATCGCCATCAGGGACTTGATGAATTCTCGCTCAGGAGCCAGTCTGACGGGCTATAGGGGGTTGGGGCAAAGTAAAAGATGGTGAAGAAACCACAAAAAAAGTGGCCCGCCCACTCAGCCACTCCTAGCCATGGATCCCAAAGTCTGGAGAATGCTAGGGAAGGAGCGATCTTTCAGCACTGGTGGAACATGCCACCATTCCACCCCTGACAACATCAGCTGGGCAAAGGTAGAAAAGCCAGCACACTCCTCCACAGGCTGATTCTTGAGGGTGAGGAGGGTGGGAACCTGTGTCACTGGAGGTACCCCTCTTCTTTTGGACCTGAATTTGTTACGAACTGTCCCAAGGCTTCAAAATGGGTGGGGGGACAACATCCAGAGAGAAGAGCTGCTTATACTTGATGCGTTTCACTTATCTCCAGGTCCTTGGACTGAGTCTCTGCTGAGGGCCTCTGCCAGTGCCCCAAACTAGGGAGGGGCACTCTAAGTCCCTACAACTCCTTTCAAAGAAGGACTTAATCCATTCAAATAACTTTTGTTACCTTTCACAGCATCCCCCTATCCATCCTACAATCTCTGACAAGGTGTCAGTGCACATGCAGGAGATCTGAAGGGGATGAGCAGACTCTGTGTTAATGAGGGAACAATCAACCCGGACAGAAAAAGCAGACAGAGGGAGGTAGGTGTGGGGAGTGGGTGGAGAAAGCAATAGCTCCTGTCAGCCCTTGACAAGGGCCCTGAAGGTCTGTCTCCTTCAGTGGTTCCTCCTTGGGTCCTCTCTCCCTACCTCTCAGGGACAGGCTCCCCATATTAACTTACTACTATGAGCTTGGCTCCTCAGGCTGGGCACTTCATCATTCCCAGAGAGGGCAAAGTCCGTCTGGGCAGTGAGATGAGGGTGGGGGGAAAGATGGACACAAAGAAGAGCCCTTTTCAGAGCCTAAGTCCTACCATTTGGGGTACTTCATCAAGGTAACCACCAGCATCCCTATCCCAGCTCCCCTCAGCTAGGTAAGAACAGTATTTCCTTTTCTTATAAAAAACAGCATTTCACTCACCAGGTCTTTCTCTCCCTCTCTGTGGGTCCTGCTTAGTTTCCTAAGAACTGAGAATTTCTACCCTCACACTGCAAAAAAAGAACTTCTTTTTGAAAGATGGGTAGGACCAGGGTCCATCTCTGCATATGCAAAGAGCCAAGGTTCAAAGGAACAGCTCATTTCTCAGCCTCTGCCTCACTGGGCACTGGCTCAGGGTCCCACATAATAATGAAACAGGGTATGGGGAATCAAATGGGGCTGCCCTTGGGAGACAGGGTTGAAAAGAGATCAAGAAAAGAAGACAGCAGAACTGGGCTTTTGTGGTCCCTGGAAATATCCCAGGGGCCTCATGGAGAAAGCAAAAGAAAGGAAGAGGAAATTTGGAAACTCACTCCTTCATTTATCCTGATCCCTAATCTATCCACTCAGGTGGCAAATGGTCACTGTTCCAAGGACCCTCCACCCTAACCAATTCATATTCAACTCAGATAAGAAAAGGCAGAATTCCTTCCCATCCTCAAAGGAGCATTTGGGTAAGGGGGGGAGCTATGTTCCTTCAGCATGTTGGAGATGTGACCCCAGGCCTTGAGAGAGGCTCTGCCACATGGGAGGAGATAGGAATCATGATTGAAAGGGGAACCGCATAGAAGGGAGAAAACTGATTGGGTAGATAAATAAAAAAGAAAATGTAAAAAAATCATCCAAACTCCCAGAGGGTCCAGCATTTCCTCTCACGTCTCTGCCCAGCAACAAGGTCTGAGACCCTGTGGGACCAGAGGGTCAGGGGTTATGTCCAGAGGGAACAAGAAAGGAGAATGCGGATTAAGGAACCTCCTGGGCAGTGAGCTGGGAAAGGGAAGAACTCAGACCTAGAAGAAGGATGGTTGAAACTAAAAAAGAAAACTGGCTGTAGGCAGGTAAAACTTTCCTTCAGGCCAAATCCTGTTTGCTTTTGGGGTCTGCTCCCCAGCACAGCACCTAGCATTTAGAAGAACCAAATAAATATTTGATGGTCTGATGGCAGAAACCATGGGGAAAGGGTTCTGGGTGGGAGAAATAGGATCCCGGGGGTTTCTGCCAAGCAGTTCTTGATTCCAGTCCAGGGGTAAATTCTACCTCTCTCCCAGCTGATTGCTCTAGAGACCCAGAACTGAGGACTGAGTCGCACTGCATCCCAGCTCCATCAGGGAGAAGGATTGAGCCGGACTAAGCCTAGGCTCAAGGCACTGGTGACAAAGGGCAGGGGACTCCTCCAGGCTGGGGAGTCCTGGGAGGGAAGGGCTGATCTCCCAGGAAGAAAAGGCACCTTTTAACTCCAGCCTTGGCCTGGGGACTCAGAAGACCTGGGGACGGAGAGGAAATGCGGCCACAGAGGGGAGCCTGCCACCCAGTCCCAGCCTGGCCCCACTTACGGAACTGAATGAATTATCAATACTCTCGGTGCTGGAGGAGAGCTCCTGGGAAAGGGCCAGAGGACAAGGGGAGGAGGAAAGGCAGGGAGGGAGGGGAGAGAGACAAAGGCAAAGAATTTAGCTCCAACTTGGATTGCAACTGCTTCTCTCGTGTATCTCTGTCTGGCTGCTTTAATGAGAGAAAGTCAACCCAGAAACACCACTTGCCCAAATTCTTGAAACTTGTGGGAGATGCTGGAGGGCTGGCTCAGATCATAGGGTCAGAAGGGCTGAAGAGACAGAGGGCCTGGGCTTTTCACTTTCTCCCCTTCTCTCCTGGCCTGCACCAAGCTCTCCCTCGAGGACATACCCTACAACTGGGTGCCTCAGGGCAGTAAGTGCACCGCCTAGCTGCCTCCTTTCTCTTCAGCCATTCACATGCTCCCAACCAAACCCTTCTCTGTGAAGCCGCCACAAAGAAACTGAATTTAACAAGCTGCATGGCCCCCCATACTGGAATGCCTGCATTCCTCCAGCTTCTTGCAAATGTTGGGGTGGAAGTCAAAGAACTAAACTTCAGTACCAGGGGTGTCTCCTTTCCAACCAGCCTCATTATCATCCTGGGAAGACCAGTCCCAATCTTGAGCCATGTGAGAAGGGACACCCCAGATCCACAGCATGAGACTTCTGGGCTAGGTGTTGCTAGGTGTAAAAGATGGCTAACTCTCCTATCTACTTAACCTCCCCAGGCTTCCTATCTGTTTCATGCCACACTCAGTACATTACAATTTTTGGACATAAGCTGGGGAGCTGGACCTAGCTCCATCTACCTGAGAAAGCTGAGCAGCAGGGCAGCAAATGTCCAGGTTCCAGCCTAGGAGATTTATCTGAGTCTCACCCAGCCGTGTCTTACTGGAAAAGGGCTGGTGATCACACTTGCCACCAGCAGCTCTACTGCAGCTTGTGCATGGGCCCAATCTGAGTTCTGTCTGCCAAGGTCTCCCAGGGCAGGGAGAAGGTGGCAATATGCATGCACAGATGGCAGGAGGACAGGGGCCTGGACTTAGAGTCCTGGGAGCTCCCAGGGCAGGAGGGCAGTTGTCACTGAGCTTCTACTCTCCAATCAGCATTTCAAGCATCTACTTAATTCTATTCCACAGTTTACATTCTCTTCTAGCTGGAGGTCCTATAGTCAGGATATTCCTCGAAGAATCTGAGAAGAGGGGCACTTGGAGAAGGCAGGCCAAATACTATCTCAAGGCAACAACTCCTCTGCTTTGGCGAGAGATGGGAGGAAGAACTCAGGCAGTGAGGAGGTCAGGGCCTATTCGGACTTAGTGGTTCAATTTCTATCCATGAGGTGGTTGGGGAAGGAACAGCAGGCAATGCTCCAGTTGATTCTTCCACAGACAGGGCCTGGCTGACTCATTAGTAGCCTTGGGGGAAGGGAGGTATATTATGATCCTTTCCTCTCTCCTACGCTGTAGGCTTGAGTCACTCATACTGAGTCAGCTCCAGGAGAAAAGCTGAGGCCAAGAAGCTGACATCACACCACATCAGGCTGGAAGGCCCACTGGGGCTTCAAGTGTGACGCTCAACAGATTTCTCTGTACAAAGGTTATAGTCCTGAAAAGCCAGAGCTGATCTACTCGAGTGTCGTGATGTGGGGCAGGGGGTGGGGCGGTAGCTAAATCATCTCTGCTCCCTGGACCCCCATTCTAGGTCAAAATGTTTACCATTTGGCTACTAATGGGAAGAAAGACTACCTGAGCAGACTACTCCAATTAGGCTGACAAAATCTGCTTTGAAGCAGCAGGCTTCGGGGGCTGAAACAGTGGGGGCTGGGAGAAATCTGTGCTAGAGTCCTTGGCTTGTGGAGAATGTGAAAGATCCGTCATTAAAAGAAAACAGAACCTCCATGTGAGATCTGGGCAGAAATGGACCATGCAGGAAGACTCTGGGCAGGAAGAGAGCTACGTGAGCAGGGGCCTCTTCTCAGTGGCCTCACTTTATCCTCCAGAACTTCTCCTTAGATAATGATGTGCTTTGTTTAGTAAACTGTAGACTTCCTCCTTATATGCAGGAAACAGCTTTCAAGAGAGTCAAAAACTCCACCAGATAAATTCTGTAAAGTTTCAGTATACACACTACATGGACTTGTAGATAAAATGGGGTCTCCACATTACAAATTCTCGGAGGGAAGAGCTGCACTTCATCCTTCATCCCTCACTGCCTCTGGCATGTGTGAATGAATGTTGCATAACAGGGGAGAAGGAGGAGCAGGAGGAGGAAAACCAATTCCCTTGGTATGTGGGGAACAAAAGCCTTGACAGACCTATCCTCAAACTGCCAGAGGGGTTCGGACAGACCTCTGTGCTGAAGACTCCAATGCTCAGACCCCAGAGATATTCATATTTATTCCCTCACTCCTGCTCTCACGTTTCCTAAGAACACACAGTGGATTGAGGTATCTCATTCTGCTGGCATCAGATAAGCCAGGAATGCCTAGGGATCTGGTATCTCCTTCCTTTCCTGGATCTAATAATCCATGATAAGGGAAGAATGGCAGCCAGAGAAGCCACCCCAGAGGATTTAGCAAAGAATTCACAGAATACCTCACATAATACCTGTGTCTCATAGTCACCTATAATCCCATCCTCGGAAGGAGTTAGATCCAAGGAAGAGGGACCAAGGACCAGCACTGAGTAGGCCCGAGGCTTCAGCTTTTCTGGTCCTAAGATAGCAACTACCAAGTGAGTATAGAGAAAAGCCATGCCTGACAGGAGGCACCAAGGGGCTCACTTGCAGCTGCCACACATATACTGCTACAGGCTTGACCCCAAGAGAAGGGGCCCCCAACCCTTCAGGATCTTAGTCCCACCAGATGTCAATGATTCTTCTTGTTCTGCAACAACCTCCCTCATGACTCTGAACTTCCCTGCAAGCTCAACCAGAAAAGAAAATGGTCCATTTTGGTTCTGAGAACGTCTGTGCTCTTCTGCCTGTGCAGGGAATTGTGGAAACCTAGATGGGCTTAGGCCATTCTTCCCCAAGTGGATATCTGAGGACTTGGGAATGCAGATGCTGAGAAATAAGCAAGATGGCTCAGCTGAATGATTAAGAGCAACACCTGATGTGAGGCTCAGCTGAGGGACGCTGGGCAAATCACCTCACCTCTCTAAGCTTGTCTCTTCATTGGTAAAATAATTCCTGTCTCCTAAGACTGTTGAGGGTGAAACGTTAAGTACTTGGCACGACACTTCGAACTTAAGAGGAGCCCAAAACATGTCAGCTCTTTTAGCTTCACTATTATTATCCTAACAAAACCCGAAATTTCCCAGAAAGCAAGCTCTGTAGTCTCCCTCTGTCCTGCTTTTTCCCTTCCCTGGTCACTCAGATTCAAAGAAGCTGAAAAGAAGTCCCATTGTATCAAAACTGTAGGTGGGTTATGTGCCCCATGGGGTAGATGCCACCACCACAGCAACATGCATTTTCCAACAAGTGCAAATTCCTTGTTCTTTTCTCCCTTCTTTCCCAGGCTGGGCTGGCAGCCAGGATGAGAGCTGGGCCAGTGGTGAGTCAGAGGGGGGACTGGGGCATCATTGTCTGGCTGGGACACCAGGTCACTGACAATTGTCCAGCGGCAACTTCCAAGCTATCAGTCCAGATATGGAATGGAAGGTGGGCATAACCTTCTGATGTGCTTATCTCCTCCCTGCTCTGGACACCCCCAAATGCTCCTGTGGCCTCCTCTTCTTTCCAGCTTTCAGGTCTCTGACTAGTCTCTGGACATGCCCAAGATTTCCTCTACACCAAGACCGGTTCCCTCTTCCCTTTGTGCTTCTCCCAAATGCTAAGATATCCCTTCCCCGAGGAAAGGCAGGGATGAGGGCATTCTGCAGACACCTCAGTGACAGGGAAGGAACCTTATTCTTAAGTCAACAAAAAGCAGGATCTTTGGAAAGTGGGGCAGAGGATTATGAGGAGGAGTGACCAGGAGAATGAAGTTAAGGCTCTATTTATACCCTTCCCCCCAGCACACACACCATCCCTTTTCCTCCCTGAGGGCTGCTATTCTGAGAGGTTCTGGTAGTTATCCCAGGTCTCAAGTCAGGGTGGAAAGGGTCTCTGCCACCGTTCTCAGTAAGTAGGTGGTTAATGGAACGGCAGTGAAGTTGAGTAAAAACAACTAGACAGAGTCAGGATTATAAGCCTTGCTGTTAGCAAGGCAAGTCACTTCTATCTCTCTAGGTCTCTGAGTTCTTCCTCTGTAAAATGAGACAGGATACATGATTTCTAAGGTCTTTTTCCACTCTGACATCCCATGCTTTTATCAGTGAAATGAAACAGAGGGAAGGAGAGAAAAGGACAGAGGAACTATATGTCAGACATCCTGTCTCCATGCCATCTTGCCCTGCTGCCCCTCCCAGGCATTTTACCTCATCCTCATTTTCCACTTTAGGGTTGCTGGCTGTTCGTTTCAGGTTGCTGCTGAGACTTATGCTGGCGGTGGCATCGGACTTAGAGCGCTGGTGAGTCCTCTTAGAGGGAGACAGCCCCATGTCAGGGGCTGGGCTCAAGGAGGGCAGCTCCCTCTTCCGGTGAGCTGGCTTCAGCTCATCTGAGAGGATCAGCTTCCGGAGCTTGGTCCCACGGGAGTGTCGCTGAGTGGAAATGTGCATGTCTGAAGAGTAGGCCCCAAGCAACAGGGCGCACTGGAGGGAAAAGTTAATGCTCTGGCGGCAGCGATGGACTATGTAGGGCTTGATGGCGTCACCCACGTCCTCATCCATGTGGATGTACATGTTAAGCAACTGGGGCAGATAGAAATCCACATCCTCATTGCGAAAGCAGAAAAGCCGGTTGCCAATGTAGGCTTGTACTCCAGGCTCCTTGGAGTTGTACAGGTATGAAATGGCCATGGAGATGTCAAATAGTTTTGACTCAAATAGCCTCAGCAGCCAGGATTGTTTGGCAGAGTTGTTCTGCCGCCGCCTCCTTGCTCCTTTGGCTGTGTTCGAGGCCACAGTGGCCCCCATTTCATCTTCCTCCTCCCTTATCTGGGCAGGTGGATCGTCCAAGCAACGGATCGCATTGTCCAAAACATCCCCATTGACCAACTCCAGTGGGGTATCTGTGTTAGATATGGCCATGCCTCCATGCAAAAGCTTGACTTGCTCCAGCACCTCCTGGCAGGCCTTCTGGGCCACCTCAGGGTCAATCACTGATAGTTCCCCGACCCCCTCTGTGATGACGCCTAGCAAGGAACCCCCATTATTCTCTGGCGGGCTAGGAGTGGGCTCAGAAGTTGGCTTCAGCGGGGCAGGTTCCACCACCATGTCTCCCATGGCCACAGCCAGACTTCAAGCTTCCAAGCTATAGGAGGAAGGAGGGAGAAAGGGACAGAAAGGGAGACACATACATAATGGTTAGTAGTGCATCCTCCGGTCTTCCTTTCACCCACCATGAAACCTTCCCAGGCCCCTCCTCTCTTTTGTCTTCTTAGACTCCTTCAAAATCAGATGAGAAGTCATCTCCCAGGAAGCCTTCCCTGACTACCTCCACTGCTGATCACCACAGTACTCTCCCCTCCTTCTGCACTTAGCTATCCGCTTAGCCTCTGTTCCTAACTTGCATTTGCAAAATGCTGCTTTATATGTTATGTTTACATAGGTTTACAAATTCTTCAGGTACACTGGGAAGCAATTCTGGTCTTATTCCCTTGTCTCTCATTCTTCAAATGCTTTTCTATCTTTGTGGTCTTGTGGTTTCTCTTGACATGCCTGCCAATACCTGTCTCTTTTCCTCTTTAAATCGTATTTCTTTACTCCTCTAACACTCCAGACACAGGTACTAAGCATCTCTCACCTCCATTTGGTATCAAAGTCTTTTTTTTTTTAAGGTTTATTTTTATTTAAGTAATCTCTACACCCAATGTGGGGCTCGATGGAACTCAAGATCCTGAGATCAAGAGTCCCATGCTGGGGCGCCTGGGTGGCTCAGTGGGTTAGGGCCTTGCCTTCGGCTCAGGTCATGATCCCAGGGTCCTGGGATCGAGCCCCGAGTCGGGCTCTCTACTCAGCAGGGAGCCTGCTTCCTCCTCTCTCTCTTTGCCTGTCTCTCTGCCTGCTTGTGATCTCTGTCTGTCAAATGGACAAATAAAATCTTAAAAAAAAAAAAAAGAGTCCCATGCTCTTCCGACTGAGCCAGCCAGATGCCCCCCTCCGTATCCAAGTCCTGATGTGTTTTTCTAGACACAGATACTTTCTTACCTTCCCTTCATACTCAAAGTTCCCAAGGAATAAGGGCCAGCAAATAACATCCAGGCTTCACTGAGAAGAAAACAGTTCTTTTTTTTTTTTTTTTTTAAAGATTTTATTTATTTATTTGTCAGAGAGAGAGTGAGAGCGAGCACAGGCAGAGTGGAAGGCAGAGTCAGAGGGAGAAGCAGGCTCCCCGTGGAGCAAGGAGCCCGATGTGGGACTCGATCCCAGGACGCTGGGATCATGACCTGAGCCGAAGGCAGCTGCTTAACCAACTGAGCCACCCAGGCGTCCCAGAAGAAAACAGTTCTAAAACAACCATCAACACCCCTGCTGAAGTGTGCCATTCTTTGCTTGTCTGGCTTCATGACGTCATTCCCCCTTTCTCTTGTGCTGTAGCAGTTAGTTATAGTGGATAGACTCCTGAACTTGGAGTCAAATGTGCTGGGATTCAAGATCCTAGCTCTGCCATTATCAGATGTGTAAACTTACGCAAAGCATATATCTTCTGAGTTTGTTTCCTCAACTGCAAAATGGGAAAAACACATCTTATTACTGCTTCTTATTACTGCTGTGCGGGAAAACTTCATGAGTGTAGGATCTAGCGCAGTCCTTGGCACGCAGTAGTACTCAATAAATATTAGGTGAATCCTAATCACCTAACAAATCAGGAAACAGTGTGTATGTGTACGAGTGTGTGTGTGCACACACATACACTGTTTATAAGGAAATAAGTCAATCAGAGTTACACTTGTTGTCTAAGAATCTCCCAAAAACCTGTTGTCTAAGAATCTCCCATGACACCCCTCTCCTACCCCCAACACTACTTTCTCCATTACCATACACACAGCCTAAGAACTAGAAAGGCTGGAAGAAGGCAAAAAGAATTCAGCTAGAGCTCATGGGTCTTTAACATCCAAAGAACAGGGAGGAACAGGTATCACATCACCAAGAATCCCTCTCTGGGGTGAGAGAACATTGCTGACAAAAGCCACTGCCCTCCTAGGACGATTCTCCTGAGCCCCACCAAATTTGGATTAGAATAGTAGAACAGAAGGAAATTTCAAAGCAAAGACTGGGAGAGGCACATTGTTGATGTCAGATCAACCCAGCTCCAGAGCCTGACTATAGTCAACAACAGGCTCAGAGGCTTTTTCACAAAAACACAAATGAGAGTGAATCTAAGATTAACTCAAGAGTGTGAGCAATAGGAAGGCAGAATCTATTGTGGAGCTGAAA
Organism: Mustela lutreola; assembly: GCF_030435805.1. Taxonomy (NCBI): domain Eukaryota; kingdom Metazoa; phylum Chordata; class Mammalia; order Carnivora; family Mustelidae; genus Mustela; species Mustela lutreola. The sequence continues at coordinate 108,874,772 of NC_081299.1, read as the reverse complement.
CGCAGGTAGTTTCCAACTATTAGTGACGTTGCCTTTGATGCAAGGCTGGGTGCATATAACTTTGGGTTGGTGAAAGGAGGCTTGAGATACAAATTCTCTAATCACTGCAGGAAGCCCCATTTCCCACCACCACCCTTCCAGTGCCTCTTCTTGCACCTCTGAAATGTTAAGAGTCAGTTAATCTCAGGGGCACCTGGGTGGCTTAGTTGGTTAAGGGGCTGCCCTGGGCTCAGGTCACGATCCCTGGGTCCTGGGTTCGAGCCCTGCATCAGGCTCTCTGCTCAGCAAAGAGTCTGCTTCTCCCTTTCCCTCTGTCTGCTGCTCTGACTACTTGCGCTCTCTCTAATGAATAAATAAAATCTTAAAAAAAAAAAAAGTCAGTTACTCTACTCTGCCCATACTATAGTCTAGCTCCCTGCCTCCCAGCAGTCACTATTAAAGTCTTGCAGGAAGACAGATGGGGGATTCTTCTGTTCTCAGAGATCACCAAATAAGGCTACTTCAGTTTATCTTTCTCCCCACTCTGTCAAACAAGAAGTTCGCATCCCTGAATTTAATTTCTCTGATGCAGCTTAAGCTTGGTATCAGTAAAAATTTGGCAACTCGTTCATCATGCTCTCTCCTAAAATTAGGCAGAGCCCTCTGAGTAGTAGAACCAGCATGGCTGCCTATGTGAAGCTGTCTCTACTTGCCAACTTTAGGTTACACAGAAATAATAAGAAAGCTTTAATCACTCCTTGCCACAACTCTGCAAAGCACTCTGCACCAGTGGGTCATTCTAATTCAACTGAGACCACCACCTTTTAGGTTTGCTGAAAAACTCACATGATAGCCTCAGTCATTTTACACAACCAGCTTTTATTTCTCCCTCAGTGTCTCTATGCTTGGCAAATCTTTCCCCTTCCCTCTACTCCAGAGACTTCCAAGTTATCAAAAGCTCCTGAAATCCACTTTTCAAAACTTCCAAGGGACATGAAGTTCAGATAGCCTCCCATATACAGCACCTCAGACCTCCCAGGATCCTCAGCAGATGCCTGCCTCAACTGATCACTACTGGGATTATTACTGGCACCAGGAGGGGAGGGAAGGATGCCATTATTATTATTATTATTATTATTATTATTTCTTATCCCAGAGCTTAGCCAGGAATCCCACATCACAGCACTCAGGGGAATTTTCCACTGAACAGACCCCTATCTCACAGTTCTTATTCCCCAGGGAACCAGATGGTGTCAAGAGATGCAGGGAAGCTGGACTCCTCTCTAGTGGCTCTGCCACTAGAAACTACCAAATTGGAGCTGGACTTCCCTTGCCTTCCTGAGCCTCAAGGATTGGCTATATCTGAAACAAGTCATGGGGAGAGGAGGTGTTGACTTGCCAATTTAGACAATAAGAAATAGGAAAGGGATTCTCCAACACCTAAGTCCTGATACAATCTTCAACATCAATTCATTCATTTTCAAAAGCAAAGACAATATAGCTTTGGTAAGGAACCATTCTAAAGAAAGCGAAAAGACTAGAAAGCAAAAGAAAAAAGGAAGAGGTCCTATATTCATCATCCTTCCCCTTGCAAGAAAACAGGAAAAAAGACGACAATCCAAACCTTTCATATCAGATGGCTCTTATGCTCTCAAGAACATTCAAACAACTGAGGCTTCACATTTCACATTGGGAGCCTAAACTGGTCTTCCAATTGGATGATGAAGGAACCCTTAGAGTCCTTCCCCACCCCAGCCTAGCAGCTGGCTTCTAGGCACTGGGTTGGGAGCGGAGGAGTAAACTGGTCGGGCTCCACAGCTAACTGTCTGGGTAATGCAGGGAATCCTCATCCATGCATCAGGGGGCTGTTTAGGGCTGAGCACAGCAGTGGCTACAGAGGACAGAGAAGGTCTACATGCTTGTGTTCTGTATGACTTAGCATTTAAGTAAATGTCTGCAAAAACTCTAGGGAGGGGGACGTTTAACCTGGCTTTCTGTTTCTCATCACCTCAAAAGATTCCAGGCAAAGAGCCCTCCAACCCCCCACTGATCTCCATTAAAGGGTTTCCTGGATTGATCTCTGCTGAGACAAGATAGCAGAAAGCCCCAAATCAATCCCCCCACCAGGCTAATGACCATTCCCTTCTTGGGGGACTAGAAAAATTATGAATTGGTTCAGACAAATCCTCGTGTTTTTAAAGGTTCCTGTACTTTCATGGAATTGTCTTAAGAGATCATCTGATTTCCAAGCAGATAGGCAAGCTCAATTTTCCTCCCTTTGAGATGGATCGTATGAGTTGGAAAAAAGGATAGTGAAGCCACTATCTTCATCCTACAAGGTGGATAGTTAAAAGAGGCTGTTACGAGTTCATGGAAAAGAAAGAGAAGTTCACATATGTTATCTAAAATTACACGGGCTGCTAATAAATAATAATGACAATTATATAAATAAGAAGTATAAATCCTCTAATGTTCACTCTTCTTTTGTAACAATTAATAAATAAAAAAATCAAGAAATAGAGGCACAAGCATTTTATCCAATGCTAGGTGATAAACTTCAGAAATAAACATGGAGATAATTAAGATGTTCACTCTAAAGGAGGACTGGGCAGAATGGAAAGGGACTGCTGATTTCACCACAAACTCTTAGGTACCATTGGATTTATTACCAGGTGCATGTTTGCCTTTGATAATAATTTTCTTTTAAAGATTTTATTTTTTTAAGTAATCTCTACACTCATCATGGGGCTTGAACTTACAAATCAGAGATCAAGAGTTCTGTGCTCCACCAACTGAGCCAGCCAGGCACCCCACCTTTGATGATAATTTTTAAAAAGAAGTTGCTCTTCCAAAGAGCATCACCTTAGGCTGCTTGTTCAGCTGTTGAGAAGTTCCTCCTCATATCTCAAAGTCTAACTCAAACCTTTTGTTAAAAGGGTCTCAGCTCATTTTTCCCCCTTGACCTCAATGGACAAAGTGAAGATCAAGTACTACTTTTTCCTCATAAAACTTGGGGCCAAATAGGAAGTAGGCTCAGGTCCTAGCAGGAATCACGTGAATGCTTCCCCGAGGCCCCAGTGGGGGACTAGCATCAGGGAAGAGGGCATTCTCGAGCTAGCAGCAGAAAGGCAGGGAAGGCAGTGGTCTCAGGGTAGTTAAGTCAATATTGAATCAAGCTGAGAAGTCTCTGTGAAGGGCCATGGGAGCTGATATAAGCAGATCCAGTCAGACAGCCCAAGCCAGCTCTGGGAGCCCCTGCTGAAACAGAGAGATGGCAAAGAAAGTAACCTGTGCATTCACCTCGCTCTGAACTATTCCTCCCTGCAGCAAGCCCCAAATGTGCTTGTACTAGGCCCTCTCTTGTCTCATGCCAGTTACTGAAAGGTTCCTCCCAAACTTCTTCCCCAAATCAAAGAATCTCAATTTGCTGCTTTGGATGGCTTTCAGCAAACATGTTCTCATGCAGTATGGACCCAGCTCTGAGAATGAAGCAGGGAAACTAGGGGAAATACAATTTCTCTTTGGGGATGTTTCCAAGGAGTGAAACTGCTCCTAAAAAGGAGGAGAATGAGGAGACTGCACCCTGGGTAACAGTTAAGAGAGAGACAAGGGAGAAGTGAGAAGAGGAAGTATGATTACATCCAAAAAGACCTAGAGTTGGAAGATAAATGCAACTTCACATGCCCTCTTCACTATCACAGGCCAAGAGAGACATGGCATACCAGAGAGCAACTAGTTTCCTGAGCCCCGCTTCACTCCAAGTTCTCTTTTCTAGCCGTTTTCCTCAAAAGGCTTTCCCACAAACACGCTTTCCACCTATAGAATCTGGAGTTATGGATCAAGTCCAAGAGGAACAGCACAGGTGGTCATCAACTTCATGTAGTGGAGAAAAAAGGCAAGGCAGACAAAGGAAACAGGCCTGGAGCCTGTCTTTCAAATAGCCTTACTACCACAGCTGTTGACTAGAAAGACCCAATAGAGAGATCATAATGAAGGAAAACCTCTCAGGTCAGCTAAACCACTACTAAGAAATGCCTTTTGCAGGTGCCTGGGTGGCTCAGTGGGTTAAAGCCTCTGCCTTAGCCTCAGGTCATGATCTCGGGGTCCTGGGATGGAGTCCCGCATCGGGCTCTCTGCTCAGTGGGGAGCCTGCTTCCCCCTCTCTCTGCCTGCCTCTCTGCCTACTTGTGATCTCTCTCTCTGTGTCTGTCAAATAAACAAATACAATCTTAAAAAAAAAAAAAAAAAAAAGCCCTTCATCTGTGAAACTCAGAATGTTTTGTAAACAAATAAACCAAGTCTAATTTTCCCCAACCCACATCCTACAAGTAGCCTATTACTGCACTGATGCCTACAGAGTGGGTCCTTCTACCAAAAAGGTCACTCTAGAGGTCAACTGAGGAAGTCACATGCTGAACCCAGGAGTCCTGATTTTGAATGTCCAAGCTCTTTCTAATGTCTTAGATCCTTTTTCCAGTTACCCCCAACTCCACCCTAGGCCTAAGCCCTTATGGAATCAACCAAAACTATTCCAGTAAGCCACAGACAGTAAATTGACTCCTTGTAGATCTGGAAGACACTCTACTCAGTGATCTCTTAAGGACAAGCCTAAAATCAAATAATCCAAAACAAAATTTCTCACAATCTCACACAGTCTCCATGCAGGCCTGTTCATCCCTCCTAGTGGCTGATCCTGGGTAGTCAACAAAGTGTAACCTGATATGAACTTCAAAACTTACTCCATCCTTCAGAAACACACTTCTGTCCAGAAAAGCCTGAGTGAAACAGCTGAGGCTTCCCCCTCCCCCTGTCTGTCCTCTCAACATATTTTCTTCTTAGTTCAAGGTTTAGCTGATCCTGAAATAAGTGATATGTAGAGATAATGAATGTGACAGAAAACACATAAAGACCATAGGGAAAGCAGAACCAAGGATCACAGGATTAGCAAAATCCTTGAACTCAAGAGACAAGGTGCCAGAGATGGAAATCCTGAATAGGAAGAGGCACTGTCAGATCTTTTCTATGGGAACAAACCTCCAGAGGTTGGGGTACTGAGGATGGGGGAAAGGGAAGCAACAGAAAGTTACAGGGATCATAAAGGACTCTAGAGAAGGATAAGGATTAAAGTCAAAGTACAGTGTCAATATTACTTTGGGAATGACAATGAGGGCCCGAGATTCCTTAAGGGGAGAGGAACAGGCAATTCTTGGAAGCTAGAAGCTGGGTGAGGTAATGGAATCAGAAACAGAGGAATAAGGGCCACAGGGAAGAGAGCTCAGGGAAATGGGATCCAGTGCTGGCGCTGCACGGAGACAAGAGGAGAGGGGCAAAAATAGGAAAAGGGATGAAGGCGAAGGCTGTGGCAAAGGTTTGGGGGCAGCAACACAGATAACGAGGAAGGGCAAACAAGGATGGACATTACAAAAGGGACCCTGATGTGAAAAGGGCTAGTGACTTAGGAGAAATAATTCGGGACGGAGGCAACAGGAATAAGGGGGAGGGGGAGATCCCGGGGCGGAGGGAGGAGCTAATCAGAAGAGGAAGCCAAAAAAGCAGAGGAGACCCTAGACTTGAGGAGAAAGGGTGGAGAAGGCACCGGGGTGCAGCTGCCACCCAGGGGGCAGTTTTGTAGTTAAACCCAAGTGTGGGGGCGGGGGCAGGCTGCGCGGGACAGGGTGGGAGAGGGACTCCCCCCCACAACTCACAGGGCCAGGAGGACTAACGGGGTAGGGGTCGCTTACCTCCTGGGGACCTCCCCCCCCCCACGGAGGGGGTACGGGCGGTCGGGGTCGGGCTGCCGACACCGCCGCCTCAGCAGCAGCGGCCGCTCCCGGGTTCCATTGGCCGCCTGCGCTTCCCTGACAGCGGCCGCGGAGGCTGAGCCAAGCCCCAGCTTAGGGGCTGCCCTCGGCGCCGCCTGAGGGGGCCTTCGCACTGCCTCAAGTTGGACCCGGCCGCCCAGCCTCCTCGCCTTCCCTCCGCAAAAGCGAGACACCCCCACAAAAAAAAAAAAAAAAAATCCCAGAAGGGCTCAATTCTTCTTGTGAGTCCCAGCAACCCTTCTTGGGATATGCCTTTCTGTTTCTCAGACGCTCAGGACCCTACCAATCCCATAGCAATCTAAGGAGTCGGGTAAGCTGCCTCGAACATGCCTGTTCAGAAATAGAAAAGGGGGCGGGGAAGACGCGTTTGGAAGCTGGGGAGGGAGGAGAGGATGAAGGGAGGATCCTACGGGTGGGAGGAGGGGCCAATGTTCGTGAGGTTAAGAGGTAGCGTTTGCGAGGCTAGGGAACCCAGAAGGTAGTAAAATTTACTGGATAAGGGAAAGGGGCTGCTGTCCTAGAGCGGAGACCGGCAGGTCCGTAGGCGGGTGCGGGTGCCCTGTTAGAAAGGAAGTACAGACACGTCCGGTACTTCCATAAGTACCCGAATATGCAAATTATATGTAAATGAGCCAGTTTGTGTTAGCAACCAAGTAACCATAATTGCTGTGAGTGGCTTCCCCCCCACCCCGCCTATTCCACAAGACTCTCTTAGTAAATTAGGCTGTGGGATGGCAGGCCCGGCGGGGAGCGGAGAAAGAGAAAGAGCGGGCGGGGAAGATGGTTACCCTCACCACCCTTTTCGTACTCATGTTTAAGGACGCTGCCAAGATTACGCCCCTTATCGCTTCGAGAATGGCGCGGTCCAACCGCGTCAGTCTTTCGCCGTTAGCGGCGCGACTCGAGGCCGTGGTGCTGCCTCCGAGGTCACCGCCTACCTGGGTAGGCTTTGGCCTCCAGCCTCCGGACGTCGATTCCTCCAGGAAGGGGCTGGACAGAGCCAGCGCAAGGTCGGGAGAGGTGAGTGACCGTAACCCCTTCTTCCAAACAAGAACAAACCATGTACAGCTAAACAAATAAAAACACGCCCTGAAGCTGGACCTGTGGTTTGAGTTTTGTGTATTTGTCAGTATTATTGATTGGGAGCCCTCTCCCTCAGAATCTCTGTCCCAATCCTCATAGGGCTTTACTTAATATTAACGTTGAGGCTAGATTTCTAAGGCTAGCCCAGGGAAGGTGGATGCCACCTTCCCTGCCACTTAAGGTCTGTTTGATTTGGGAGGACTGAAGTAACCTCTTTGAACCTCAGTTTCTATGTCTGCAAAGTGGATCCATGAATATTAACACTTTACAGGGTTTTGTGAGGATTAAAAGGGAATACAGATTACAGCCATAGCACTTTACAGCCATAGCACTACATTACTATTATTGGGACAATAATATAGAACGATGAAAGAAAAGGGTCACTGCTTTTGTTTTGTTTTTTGAAGACAAGGTTGTTATGACATTCTGCTTTTTAAAAAGATTTTATTTATTTATTTATCAGAGATGGGGAGAGAGAGAGAGAGAGAGCGAGCGCCCACAAGTTGGCAGAGTGGCAGGCAGAGGCAGAGAGAGAAGCAGGCTCCCTGCGGCTCAACGGACTGAGCCACAGGCATCCCTGCTTTTGTATTTAATGTGAAGGCAGAATAGAATGAATTTCCAGAATAATCAGGAAATTAAAGAAGAAATTTTAAGAATGCATGGAAGCAGGGCACCTGGGTGGCTCAGCCGGTTAAAGCCTCTGCCTTCTGCTCTGGTCATGATCCCAGGGTCCTGGGATCCAGCCCTGCATTGGGCTTTGTGCTCAGCAGGGAGCCTATTCCCCCCCCCCATGCCCCACCTGCCCCTCTGCCTACTTGTGATCTTGTGATCTCTGTCAAATAAATAAAATCTTTTAAAAGATAAAAGTACATGGAGGCAAAAGGGAGGCAGAATAAAAAGTAGTAGCATGATTAGGGGCACGTGGGTGGCTCAGTTGGTTAAGCCTCTGCCTTCCGTTCAGGTCATGATCTCAGGGTCCTGAGATAGAGCCCCACATCCGGCTCTCTGCTCAACGGGAAGCCTGTCCCCCGCCCCCCACCCTACACCCCTGTCTGCCTGCCTTTCTGCAAACTTGTGACCTCTCTCTCTGTCAAATAAATAAATAAAATCTTAAAAAAAGGAGCATGATTAATACAGAAGGCCTAGCCACTCAGTATATGGCGAATGAATGTGTGGAAGACCTCTGAAAAATACTGCAAACCAAGTATTAGAAGAAATATTGGGCAGGATCCAGCAGAACAAAAAAGAGGAGAGAGCATTCTGAAGACTAAAAAATTGTATGTTGAAGAATAGAAATACAGGAATTTGCTTGAATCATGAGGAGAGGGAAAGCTGATAAACTAGGTTAAAGCGGGAGTACAGTAGTGAAAGATGAGCAGAGAAAGTGGGCAAGAGTGCCAAAGATAGTTTGAATTTGTCACCACTGGTCTGGAGCAGGAATCACCAGTCCACCTGTCAGGTCCTATAACTTGTGGCCAGCTCCCAATCTGCTGTCAGGGTCAAGAGATAATGATCCTGCTTTAGCCTAGAGTTTAAAGTATCACATATTCCTCCCTTCCAGGCCCTTTCTTTCCTTTTTTTCTTTCTTTCTTTTTTAAAGATTTTATTTATTTAGACACGCCTGGGTGGCTCAGTCAGTTAAGCACCTGCCTTTGGCTCAGTTGGTGGTCCTGGGATTGAATCCTGCATGAGGCTCACTGTTCAGTGGGGAGCCTGCTTCTCCCTCTGCCTGCTGCTCCCCCTGCTTATACTCTGTCTCTCTCTCTATCTGACAAATAAATAAAATCTTTTTTAAAAAAGATTTTATTTTTTTATTTGAAAGAGAGTGAGAGAATGAGTGGGGGCGGAGGACAGAGGGAGAAGTAGACTCCCTGCTGAGTGCGGAGCTGGACATGGGGCTCCATCCCAGGACCCCAAGACCATGACCCCGGTGGAAGTCAGACACTTAAGGAGCTGAGCCACCCAGGCGTCCCTTAAGGCCAGTTTTTGAAACATTGTGGAAAGGGATGGGAAAGCCCTACTTTTTATAGTAGGAAATTGTTTATTTTCCAACAACAACAAAACAAGATTTCAGGAACATCTCTGCTGAAACTTTAAGTAGGAACTTTTTATAGCCACAGACAGTTATTAAGTCCTTTATTATTTTTTTAGAGGGGGAGAGGCGTGGTGGAGGGGTAGAGGGACAGGGAGAGAAAAAATCTTAGGCAGGCTCCATGTCCGGTGCAGAGCCCTATGCGGACTTGATCTCACAGCCCTGAGATCGTGACCTGAGTTGAAATCAAAAGTTGGATGCTGGAGCATCTGGGTGGCTCAGTCATTAAGCCTCTGCCTTCAGCTCAGGTCATAATCCCCAGATCCTGGGATCAAGCCGTGAATTAGGGAAGCCTGCTTCTCCCTCTCCCATTCCCCCTGCTTGTGTTCCCTCTCTTGCTGTGTTTCTCTGTCAATTAAATAAATAAAACCTTAAAAAGAGTTAGATGATTAACTACATGAATCACCCATGTGCACCTATTAAGACCTTTATTAACCAAGTGAGACCTCCCCTGTCCTCCCCTCACAAACACAATATTAAGCAAAAGAGTATTGAGTGTCTGTGTTTATAGCTCTAAGGGCTCAAATGTGAATTTCTTTGCATCTCTGTATGATTTGGTCTTTCTTTTTCTAGAGATTGATTCACTCATTTATTTATTTACTCACTCACCTACTCATTCACTCATTCTTTGTTTCTAGAAGTTTCCAAACCCCTCTGGTCTAAACTCAAGACAGGATAGGATTAATCTTCGTATTCTAGCCGTATCCTTAGTTTCTACCACATGGAGAAAAAATTATGTTTGTTGATATAGCAACAGATGGAATGCAGAAGCAGATATGAGAATCCAGTGGGGCATTAAAGGGATTTCCAAAAATGTAAAACAATGCCAACTGTCTAACTGACTTTATTTTGGTTTGGGGAAAGTTATTTTTCATAAATGAATTAATAAATTAAAAATATTAAGTAAAGATTTTGACTAGTTTTTCTTCTTCCTACTTGCTTTTCTTTTCTTGATCTCAATTGTCAGATTATAACACTGAATGCTATCTTTGTTCCCTATATTAAATTAAAAGCATGATATTTATGATATTCTCTAAAACTCCTCACCACGCTGAACCTATTTTTATTTATTTTTTAAAGATTTTATTTATTTGTTTTAGAGAGTGTGAGCAGCGGGGAACTGGGGGAAAAGCAGAGAGAGTGAGGGACAAGCAGACTCTGCACTGAGTACAGAGCCCAACGCGGTCTCCATCTAAGGACCCTGAGATCCTGATCTAAGCTGAAATCAAGAGTCCAATGCTTAACTGAGTCTCCCAGGCGCCCCTGGAGTTTTTTTCAGAGAAAAGATAAGAAGCCAGCAGTTGGGGCGCCTGGGTGGCTCAGTGGGTTAAGCCGCTGCCTTCGGCTCAGGTCATGATCTCAGGGTCCTGGGATCAAGTCCCGCGTCGGGCTCTCTGCTCAGCAGGGAGCCTGCTTCCTTCTCTCTCTCTCTCTGCCTGCCTCTCAGTGTACTTGTGATTTCTCTCTGTCAAATAAATAAATAAAATCTTTAAAAAAAAAAAAAAAAAAAAAAAAAAAAAAAAAAAAAAAAAAAAAAAAAAAGAAGCCAGCAGTTACTGCCCAACCCTCTACTGTGTATGAAAGCAAACATTACTTCATTTATTCCTCATTACAATCCTGTGAAAGAGATATACCATTTTATGGAGACTGAGCTTCAGAATGGTCAAGTTGTTTTTTTTTTTTATTTCAACCCACAATAAAAAATACATCTTATATCATGATCACTGAGGAACACACAAATGTGTCTTCACTGAAATAAAGGTTTCATGAAATAATACCCTAACTATATGCAATGCATTCTGATATTTTCTATTCTATTTAATTTCTTTTTTTGCAAACATGTGTTTTTTCTTCCCTTGTTTTGCATCCTTCGAAATCAGTGTCACAACCCACGAATGGGTTGCAATCTACAGTTTGAAAAACGACTAAATAAATGTTCGAGATCATAAGTAGTAAAGCGAAGATGTGAACTGAATTCATGCTCTTTCCAGCAAACAAATACCTTCTCATGAACATTTCTTAAATAATACATTATATATGTTGTGCTTAGCTTTATCTCATGGTATAAAGCCAGCAGGACAATCCTAGGCAAAGAAGGAATAGGCCTACTGAGGAACCATAACGTGAGATGAAACACTTAGACAAATATAAAATGACATTAGTCCTCTGTTTAGTATATGAGTGAATGTGGCATTTGCTTTCATTTCTGAAGAAAGCTGCTTATTATCCACAAAAATAGTGAGTTCATTTATTCATGTATAGCTTGTCTTGGTTTAATAGTAAATGATTATTTCAATTTTAGTAAGTTATAAATTATCTTCAACTTATGATAGGGCTAAAATTAAAAAAAAAAATGACACTTGGTGGGTGAGGTCATAGAAGTACAGAGTAGGGTCCTGGGGAGAGAATAAGGTATGGTAGAGAGGAAGCAGCAGGTAGTCCCCAAACCTTTAATCTAGTAAACTGAAGATTGCCTAAACTACAAAAACTTGTTTCATACTAGATTTCTTTCAAGTTTTATTTACTTACATAATTTAAGTAATCTCTACACCCAGTGTGGGAGTTGAGCTCAAAACCCCAAGGTCAAGAGTTGCATACTTTTCCAACTGAGCCAGCCAGGCGCTCTTCATGTTAGATTTTTAAAATAGGTTTTAAAAATAGGTTACTTAAAAACCTCATGGTAGGGGGCCAGGTACTGGCTGGCTCAGTCAGAAGAGCATGCGGCTCTTGATCTTGGGGTTATGAGTTTGAGCCCCACACTGGGTGCAGAGATTACTAAAAAAAAAAAAATAAAAAAATAAACTTAAAAAAAAAAAAAAAACCCACCCAACATGTAAATTTCAAATCCTCGGGTGGGTTGGTCTCCCAGAATGAATGGATACATCCTCAGGCTCAACCAAGGTAAGGACTATGTTTCCTTGGATGCTTCCATCTATTCTAACACCAGTGGTTTTATTTTCCTGTATACCTGTCACTTCTAATGTGTCAGCAACCCGGCCCAGTCCCTCTTCTCCTTCCACATGGAACCATCTGCCTGCCTTGTTCCTTCTGATTCCAGTTAGTTCATCCTCTAATGGAGACTTTATACCTTTCATCCATTCATTCAGTCCACAGATACCTATAATAATGGTTGTGTGTTCTTCAAGTTGACTTCTCAGTGTTGTTTATAGACACCCCTTCTGCCTGCCAGATCTCCATCCTGGGGTGGGGGAGTTGTTCTGCTATGCCTTTAGTCACATCTCTACATCTCACATCCCCTGACCCCTGCTTTTCCTGGAATGTCTTCCCCTTTTTCACCTACGCTCCACATACCTTAAAGGCTTAAGATATGCCTAAGCATATGCTTAAGCATATCTTTTCCATGAAACCTTCCCAAATTATTCAGCCCAAAGTGATCTCTCTGAACCGTAGCTCTTACACAGAATAAGTACTATGATTTAACTCTTTTTACCATATGTCTTATGTTGTCCTGTCCTTATGAGTTAGATTTGTCTAGCTAACTCCTACTCATCTTTACTGATCCCTGTCCAACCTATATGCTATTCCTCTGGGCCCCCACAGCTCTCTGTGCTTAAAGCTAACATAACTGTTAGGTTTCCACTGTGCTGTGATCATTATTGACTTGAAGTCAAGCCTATGTCAGTTGGCTTCTAGTAAGTTCCTGGAACTTAAAAAACAAGAAGGAAAATATAAAAACTGCAGTAGTGCCTATTTCTGGCAGCCTGGGGAAGAGAAAGGGCTCTCCCATTAAAATACAAGTTGAGCCTGGATAAATTACAAGAAACATAATGTTTAACACATTGCTGGGCTCATTAGAAAGTAAGAGAAATCACAAAAGGAAGAAAAAAAAATAACATTAAGCTGAAACCTATAGGAAAGATGAGCAACATGCAGGAGGAGCAACAGGTTTGCCTTGGGGTCAAATGCCAGTATCAGTTTTGTAAAACAGGCGCTAGGCCCTGGGCCTAGCCACAGAACAGGAGAAAACCTGGGATTGCCGGATTGAACTGAGATTCCTGAGGGGCTCACACAGTCCCAGGTCAGGAGCATCATTTGACTCCTGGCACAAGCAAATGCAGATCCTCTTTGGAGGAAAGTACCCCCAATTTAGGCTCTCTGAATTACCATAGACTAAGTTTAACAAAATATAAGCTCAAAATCCCCAAATGGAGAATATACAAGGAAATGAACTACCACAGGCAAGAGTGAGCAGAAAACAAACCATTTAGATATCAAGCCAGGATTACAGAAATATAATCCCAACAAATTTAAAAGGTTTAGTATCAGAGCACCACATCTCTGAGCACAAATGGGTTAAGCTGAAAATGGATATAAAAAGGATAGACTTTTAAATAACCAGACACTGTTTTTCTAAATAACTCATAAATTTAAAAAGTCATACAGGTAATTTAAATATTCTTAGGGTGAAGTTATAATCAAAATACAGCAAAAAAAAATATATTGGGGGAATGTAGAGAAACAGGTCCTTAAAAACTTACAGTAAAAAAACAGAGCTTGAAAATTAGATAAGTGTCAAAATTAAGATGTTATGGAAGAACATAAAATTCATCTAAAGAAAGCAGAAGAAGGAAATATTATAATATCCATAGTTAATGAAATGGAAAACAATACACAAGGGAGAAGATTGTCAAAGACCAAAGTAGTAGCTACATAAACAAGTAAAATAGCACATTTCTGGTGTAATTGATGAGGAGGAAATAAGAAGGTGAAAGTAAATAGTAGAAATGGATAGAAGCACATAACTGCCCAGAGAGCAGAGGCGAAAAAAAAATTTTTCATTTTTAAAAAGGACAGAAAATGCACAAAATCCCAGAAAAACAACCAAAATTGACTCAAAAAGAAACTGGAAGGCCAGACAGCCTATAATTATTAAAGAAATTTAATTGATGGTTAAAATCTTTCTCAAAAAGAAATGCTAGGCAAAGATAGGTTTGATAGCTGTTTTGCCAAACTGTCAAGGGACAGCTCATCTCAATCTGATGTCAGTTCTTCCAGAGAATTAGAAAAGAGGGAACAGTCCCCAACTCAGAGGGTGTACAGACCAAATGAACCATCTTGGAAACCTTTTTAGAAATCTTCCTTCAAAAAGGGCACTAACAGATACAAGAATGTTCATAGCAGCATTGTTTGGAATAGCAGGAAATTGGATACAACCCAAATGTCCATTAATAGGTGAATGTATAAATAACTTGTGGCTTATGTACTTGCTGGGGTACTACACTGGTTTACAGCTATTTACAACATAGATGAATCTTAGAAATAATGTTAAGTGAAAAAAAGAAAACTTCAGGGCACTATTAGAGTATAAAATTTTTGTAAAGCTAAAGCAAAACTGAACAATAATTTTTAAAGAATATTATACATATATGGTTAAATATATACACATGTGTGTGTGTGTGTGTGTGTGTGTGTGTAACACAGGCAACTTAACACAAAATTAAGGACAGTGGTTACCTCTAGGGAGAGGCAGTGGGATAGGACTGGGTATGAATACAAGAAACTCAATGGTACTTCTAATGTTTTAATGTATAAGTTGGGTGATGGGCCAAAGATATTCATTTAATATTATGTTTCATAATTTATTCATGTTAAATATATCCTTTATAGATACCAAATATTACATATTATAATCTTTAAAAATCTGCTGTGGTGAAAACAAATGAGTGAAGTCTCCCTGAAAGCAAACCTGTTTCCTGGGCAGAGTCGAGATTCCCCGACGGAAGCTACCTTTATGCAGAAGACCACGTAGGTCCTCAGTAAATATCGGATGGTTTACTGCTTTTCGAAGGATAGTGTCTGGGTTCCCTTCTTCCTGGTGCCGGCTGCTGTGCAGAGCTCCCTCCTGCCGCATACCTAGCCTAAGCCCCACAACCCTGGCTGAAATCCTGACACATGTATGACAAGACACTGACACCTGGTGGATACAGAATGGATTTAATAAAATGACTAGGAAAGAAATCTTTCACTCCACTTGGTGAAAGTGGCTGTAGGGTCAGGGGATAGGGAAGCAGAATGAGGAGAAAACATTCAGAAACAGGAAAGGGAAGGATCTCCATCTCTGAAATGTAAGGGATAGTCATCTAAAGGAGATGAAAGAGATAGTCCCTAAAGGAGAGTGACTTCCCTCTCATTCCTTCTGAGCCTGCAAGAGGGAAGAGGCTACAGCTGCAGTAAGGAAAATGCAAGACAGTGAGGGGAAACGTAAACAGGTGTTGCTGATCCCAGCCTCACCAAGCTAAAACCACACGGACTTCCTGGTATTGGCCAGGGGTCAGCTGTCTCCTCAAGAACTGCCCGTGACAGTTGTCATTTTAGAGACCTGTGTGATGCTGAGGCTGATCCCAGCCCGCCCCTGATGTAGAAAGAGCAAATTAGTATACCCCATCTTTCTGGCCACAGTGATTGGCTAAGGATCAGCATGTGACCCAGCCTGGCCTAATCAGAGTCCATTTTAAGGCTATGCTAGGATGCCAGGCAAAAGATCACCACCCCCGCCCCCCCATCCCCTTTCTGGTTGGATATAAAGGAGAGAACGTGTAACCCCAGGAGTTCTGGCAGCCACTAGGTGGCCCAGGTTTAAGATGATCCTACAGAAGGTAGCAGCAGGGAGGGGAAATCAATCAGGTGTTTAGAGACACACTGAGCCAGGCATCAGCTTTTCTGGGAGCCAGTACCACCTCTGGACTTGCCATTTAGGTTGAGCCCGTAAGTCTTTATTTTTAAAATAAAGTTAGGTTATTCTTTTTCTTTTCTTTTTTTTTTACGTTTTAAAACGAAAAGATTCCTAACCTATACATTCATCATACTTAACTCCATCCCTATCTTTCCGCAGGATAGCCCAGAGATCCAGGTTAAGACAGTCACGACAGATTTATCAGTGACTCTAAAGCCAAGGGTATTGAGCTGGAAAGGTCAGAAGCAGGAGCCGGACACTGTGCAAGACAGGGTGCCTCAGCTGTCTGGACATGAGAATGAATTCTCTTAGGAAAAGGAGAGCCAAACGAGAAGCAAGTGCAGAGAGGGGCCTCTACTAGGCAGGCAGAATTAGTGTGTTTATAAACACTCTCTGCCACATACCTATCATGGGGGTGTTGCTTTGGGGTCTTTCCCCTCGTGGAATAAGGAATTTTGAAGCCTGTGCCCCTTTAAGTCATTATTACCCTGTGTTTCGGTGTCTACCTCGCCCTTCACCAAATGAAGAGCTTCCTTTTGGCTTCTACTGCCCTTGATGACACTCACTTTTGAGGTGACCAGAGGAATTTTATCTTCCGCTTCTTTGGCATGCCGGGAACTGGGGCCCCTTCCTCCTCTGGCAACAGCACCCTCTTCCTGACCCTGGGCAAGCACCATTCCCTTCTCAGCCTCTCCCACTGGCCCTGGCCTCCCTGACCCTCCAGTTGAGTTGCTTTCCCCTCCAGAGGCCCACGTCTCCTGTGGTAACCTCGGGGACTGGGCCGAGTCCATGGCAGCTGATTTGTCAGGGGGGGAGTTCCTTTCCTTACTTCCACCTGATTTTTTTCGAGGGCGCCCCCGTTTTCTTTTGGCATCGCTTCCTGTATCCTCTCTATCCAGCTTTGCGGCTTTAGCAGGTGGATCTTGCCTAATGGCCTCACTCACAGGTACTTCAGCTGTCCTCTTGACACCCTTGTCATGGGGTCCCGGGTCACCACCTATGCCTGCTTCCCTGTTCTCTGGGCCCTGCGGCTGAGCGAGCGCCCCAGGCAGGGCTTGCCCAGGCCCGGGTCCGGGTCCGGGTCCGGGCAAAGCAGGAACAGTCGGTAAGATCATGTTAATGATCGGCATAGCTGCCTGGGGCCCCCCGGCCCTACTGGGCAGAGGCAACGTAGCCACTTTCAGGCCTGAAGAAAGCTTGGGGGCCAGGATGGGTGGAGAGACTCTGATTGGCGGAAGAAGTGAGCGAGGGGCCCGGGGAAGGAGCAGAGGCAGCCGGGCCACCAGGGCATTAACCTGTGGGTTATTGGCTGCTGGGGCTGGGCTCTCCACTACACTCTTCTTCCGCTCACCGCGTGCAGGGGTGCCAGCCCCAGCCCGGGCTTCCAGCTCCCTAGTGGGCTAAAAGGTAAAGAGAGGACACAGTAAATGGGAAGCCTAGATGTTGGAGCGAACACAGACACAGGAGGGTAAGAAAATAGAGGAAAGAGGATACCAAGCCCCCAGCCCAGGGCAGTAAGGTCAGGGGCCTTAACCTCCTTACCTGGGCTGCTCTCTCTGGTTTCTTAGGGGCTCCACCTTCTAAGCTCTCCACACCATTCTTGGATTTAGATGACCGCTCCCGAGGGGCATGTTCATCGTCTTCTGCAGAGGTGCGGGAAAAGGTAATAGGGCGAGGGTGAGGAGGAAACAATGGTCAGGAGAGGACAGCCTGACTGACGGGTGGAGAAGGGGGAAGAAGGCAGTCTAAGGCACATCCCAATTCCCATAAGGGTCACTAGGAACAGAAGACAAATGCAAGGTGTCTCTGTCTGAGTAGGTGGGAGGGCCTATGAGGTTGAAAGTGGCTGAGAGTTTCTTGGGACATGTGAGGGTCTCCACCCACCAGTGAGCCCCATGGCCTTGAGCACATGGGCATGCGCAGATCGGGCAGAGATGAGATGCTGCTGCAGCAGGAAGCGGGCAACCTCAACGATGGAACTGAAGGACCGTTTCAGGATCCGTTCTGCCCAGTCACAGGTCAGAGCGCAGGCTGCCTCCACCAGCTCATCCCGAGGTGCTGGGGTTACTTCTGGGCCCATTTCTGGCTGCAGTGGGGAAGGACATGCCCACTCACACTCCAAATTTGGCCCCCTTCAGACACTAGGGTCAACCCTAGTTAAGACTAGACTGGATATGGGAGTAACTCATCCCAGAAACCCACAAATTCTATTCGTCCTCTGCCTGAGCCATAGGGTACGTGGAAGGGCATATCTTATGTACCAGAAGTTATGTGCAGAATGACCTAGGCTGTGTCAGCCCACACCTTGGAGAGAAAAGTACGATGGGAGGGTTGGTTGTTACTTACACTGTCAGAGCTCTTCAGGTCAAGTCCAGGCAAGGGTGGCATTGAAACCAAGGTCTTCCTTCGTATGCCACTGTAGCAATATCTGAGGCAAGTTAAAGAGCAGCCAACAATGGGGATCTCCAAGACCCGTGGGAAGGCTAGGCTGTTCCCACTCCTGGCCCTCCACACCCTAATTTTTCTTCCCTGGGTCCTCCAACCCCACCTCTCCATTCAAGGATACTTGGACTGGCCCCGGCCACCAAGCCTTCGGGCCTTGATGTCAGGGAAGATCTCTCTGATGATTTTGCCAAAGTTGGCTGTGCTGAGTGGGCGGCAACAGGCGAGGCTCTCACAGTACTTCCTGAGTGAATGGTTAGGGGGAATGCAGAGTGGGAAGACACTCAGAGAAGGAGGTCATGGTTAGATTCGGAGGGTCCCTGGCATCAGGTTTGGGAAACCCTTTAAGAAGCCAGACTCTGTCAAGGCAGGGAGCTCTCCAGAGGTGAGGGGGTAGTCCTATGCCCGCCAACCCACACACCACCCCCCCTTCACCCACCGATAGGCATCATAAACACTTTGCTTTGGCAAACAGGTGTCAGTATGCTCCTCTAGGTGGTTGCGGATCCACCTGTAGGCATACATGTACTCCTCATTGCTGAGTGTACTTGGCTCTGAGCTGCAAGAGAAGTGAAAGGGACAAGCTTTACTCAGATCCTAAGGGTTGTCGTAGTTCTATCCAGACCACCGCTTCAGCAGTGCTGGACCAAATCACTTTGCCCAGAATCCAGCTTTTCCTGGTAAACCAGGGCAGGACAGGGACTACTCTTCTCACCAAGGCAGCTGTCATGAGGATTCCTATTCACCCAGCCCCATCCCAGTGAGCCTCCCTTTAAGAAGCAGAACCCTCTGCTATCTTAAACTCTAACACCAAACCTACCTTTTGTCTCCAGTACTAGGCCCTGAGGGGAGCTGAAGGTAGAGATACAGCTTGTCGTTGTCTGAGAATTTCTGTACATCTTGCTGAGGTAGGAGGAAGAGAGAGGCAGAAGAAAAAATGAGGCCAAGAAGGATGTAAGATAGGATCTTCTAATCCTTCCCCCAAAGTCTAGCTGTCTTAGAGACCGTCAGACTAAAAAAAGGACCTTAGAAGTGATTTTTTTTTTTAAAGATTTTATTTATTTGTCAGCGAGAGAGGGAGAGAGAGCGAGCACAGACATACAGAATGGCAGGCAGAGGCAGAGGGAGAAGCAGGCTCCCTGCCGAGCAAGGAGCCTGATGTGGGACTCGATCCCAGGACACCGGGATCATGACCTGAGCCAAAGGCAGCTGCTCAATCAACTGAGCCACCCAGGCGTCCCAGAAGTGATTTGGGGCTCTGTGTTCACTGTGCACAAGGAGTGCTCTAGTGAGCTACCTTGTTGAGAGAAGGAGTGGCAGGGATCTGCTTTGATATTATGCCTACTGAGCACCTACACAACGGGTCACAGACAGATGAAGTAAGATGCTCAAGGTCAAACTGGCAATGAGTCGCAAAGCCAGTTACCTTCTGACGGGGAAGACTATACTGCCTGTCCCACATAGGCCTTTCAGTTACTCCTATCTTCATCATCCTCATTCCCTGCAAGTCCACCTCTCTATTGCCCTCTGCCCAAAAATACTTACCAGGATTCCCTCGACTTTGTTCTGCACAGCCTTGCTGTGGGAAAGAGGAGAAAGCTGGAGGTCATACACAAGATTTTCTCTGGTGTCTTATTGTTAGGGAGAGGAAGAGGGATGAGATGCTTAATAGGTGCTCAGAAACAATTCCCATAATGGAGAATCTTTCATGAATGTTGAATCTTCCAGAATGATGAAGAATCATTCATGAAGAATGCACTTGCTCAGAGAGAGGCAATTCATCTACAGAGGAAGTGCTACGGTTCTGGAGCAAGATTTGGAGGTGGAGATGAGTACTTACGAAATGGTACCTCGGAGCCTCTGAAGAAGGGTGGTGGGTTCTCCCGCCTCAGTACTACCTGAGGGGGCCCTTCCCCCAGTCTTGGGGCTCTTAGCATCGGGTTCATCTTCTGCCATCCCGGCATGAGGGCTAGAATTGAGAGGAGACCAGGCATGAAAATTTAACCTCTCTTTCCCTGGAGGCCCCAGGGGCACTTATCTCCCTACCCAGAAACACAGAGAAACAGAAAGAAAGGCTCTGAATTGCCTCAGTGGTTTTTTTTTTTATCACTTGCCTTCTCCAAAAATTAGAAATTATCCCATTACTTCTCCATGCCCACATATACTCAAAGAGATCTTTGCCATCCCCATTCTATCTGCCCCATCTTTCTGCAGTCTCCTAAATATGGAAAACTGAAAAGGAAGAGATAGGGGGAACGGAAGTCGACGTTAGACAGGTCCGTTTCTGCCTCTGACCCCGCTGCCCTCATCCCCTTAAGAAAAAAAAAAAAAATAATAATAATAATAAAAACAATAACAACCACAAAGCAAAGTTCTTCAATTCTCTAAGCTACTCCTCACGCCTGAATTTTCCTGGGCGGTCAGAAAGGATACGAACATATTCTGCCCTTCCAGCCTTGGAAAACACCGGGCCCAAGTTCTCAGTACTTAATCTCGCCACGGCTTCCCCCGCCGCTCCCCCTCCCCACGTCGCCGATCCCTACGTCATCTTCCTCAACCTCCCATCCTGAGGCGCACCCCCACCTCCTTCCCTTCCCCCTGCAATCAGTCCCGCGTTGCTGCAAGGTGGGGGCGTTCAGGGCGGCGAACTCCTGGGCTGGGCGTAGGAAACCCGGTTGGGGGAACGGGGTCCCAAATTCAGGGCACGTGCACATGGGTGAAGGAGCTGTTGAAAATACAGCCAAAATCTTTTTCTGCTGTCCTCCCAACTCATACTGCCCCCTCCCTACCTTTGAACAGTCGCCTTCCAACACAAGCAACAATAAAGGTAAGGGAGAAAGAGAAACTACCTCGTAGCCACCTTCACTCCAGCCCAGCCCACGGTCCTGGCCCAGCCGGCTTGTGCGTTGCTTTATTTTCTTTTTTCTGAATGGCTGGAACAGTCCTGATCTGCCTAGATACTCGGACGACCTGCTCTCTCATTGGTTATTGCTGCCACCCGGAGCCAGAAGGCGCCGGGCTCGCACCGGCGGCAGCTAAAGTCTGCCTGGTAACAGATTCTGATTGGTCAATAGGGGAGGGAAAATCCAAAGTTGGTCTTATTTGAGTGAAGAGGGGGAAGTCCGGGTTAGGTTTCGGTTAAAACTGGGGTCGGTTGGGACTGCCGGTCCCAAGAGATTCTTCTCTTAAAGGGACCGCAGGACGAAAGACCGGGCGCTAGGGCTCGCTTTGGAGCTTTCTTTTCCTTTGCCCTCTCCTTCCGGGTTTGTTTTGCCTTCGGTCGTCAGAGCTACTGGAAGAAAATCAACGGATGATTTAAAAAAAAAAAAAAAAAAAAAAAAAAAAAAGCTAGAAAATTATGGGTAGTAGTAATGGAGTTTCGCTGTAAGCTCATATAACCTCCTTTTGATGAAAACAACTTGAGCACTCCACCCTCGGCCCCCCGCCCCGCCGTCATCACAGCATACTGGCTCTCCACAACAAATCTGTAAACACAGGCTTACGTTCCTCTCTGATGGAGGCCTCAAAACCTCCGCAGCTGGACCACATTTAGTTAAAATGCCAAGCGTTTCTGGGTTTCCGTGGATACTTTATGTCCTTCCACAGAGTTGTTAATGTATCTGGATCCCCACAGTTCTGAACTCAGCGAACGAATTTTGACTGACACCCCCAGGGGGTGCTGGATGCTCACAGGAACTCTTTGCTCTTAGAGAATATTGTCCTGTATAGGTCATGGGTTCTTAACCCTTTTCGTTAAGGATTTTTTTTTAGGTCATGAATCCAATGAAAGCAATGAACGCTTTGCCATGAGAAATGCATATGCAGGCCAAGTTTTGCATCTGATTTCAGAGGTTAGGGACTGAAGGTTAACATTCTTTGAGTGGATATATTTTGCTTTGCACAGCACCTAAATGTGTGTTTGTGACATCTAAAAGTATATTTGCAGTCCTGACTTCTAATACATCCTCTAGTCTCATCATCAGTGTACTTTTGTAAAGAGGACAGCAACACCACTGATCTGGTCACCTTTGGCCTTGATAGCCTCTAATTACCTGCAACTGGCTTCTGTGGATACAGGGAGAATCCAAGGAATTGTAGAGTTTGGGGGAATAAGGATATACTGGCAAGAAGGTTTTCTAATAACAGCAAAAATTTATTGGTGTTTACTGTGTGCTAGACACCGTCCTGAATGCTGAGCACCTACCTCATTTAATGCTCATGGCAGCTCTTTGAAATAGGTAGTTATTGTTTCTGTTTTACAGGCAAAGAAACTGAGATTCCCAGAGATGAAGGGACTTGTCCACAGTTACATATGTAGTAAGTGCTAGAATCAGGATCCAAAGATAGGCAGTCTGCCTTCAGAGCCCATTCTCTTGAACTGCCGTAAACTGGGTGTATACATACTTGTAGATACCAATACACAAAAGTAGATACAGACTGATGGAAAGATACACCCAACCACCACTGTTTGGTATGAAGGGAGATATAGGGCACTTTGATTAGAAAAAGAGATTGGGATAAATTATGCCGGTTTAGGAATTTGCAGGTGGCAGGGAATAAATGGAAACTCCAGTAAAGGGAGAAAAGGTATCATAGCTATGTAAGCGACATTATTTTGACAACACTATAAGAAGGTGAGGTTGCATGGGGTGAAAGGCTCAAGAAGGGAAAAACAGGCAAGTATTCATTTATGCCAGGCATTGTGTTAAGAGCGGGGGTGGGGGGGGTGGATATAGCGCTGAATAAGGTATAATGTACCTTGCCCTGAGGAGTAACAGTAAAAATGATCTGATAAACATCACCACAATAACAGCAAGTATTTATTTAGAGTTTAATACGTGGTGAGGATTTCTCTAAAGACCTCACAAATGTTGCCACTTCATCTCATAGCAACTCTGTCAGAGAAGTAGTGTGATTATCCCTATTTTACAGATGAGAAGACAAAGGCATTGAGAGGTTAATAATTTGCCCAGTGTTACACAGTAAGTGAGGGAATCCATATTCTGGATTCAGAATATGCTCTAGAAACTATTGTACAATGCCTATTGGGAGTGAATCCTTAAACATAAGAAAACAAACCATGAAAGACAATATTGATAAATTTAGATAATTAATATTAAAAACCTAAATTTACTTTAAAAAGAACTATGAAAAGAATGTAAAATCGAGCCACAGACTGGAAGAAGATATTTTCAAGACACATAACTGACAAAGGATTATCATGTGGAATTTATAAAGGCCCTCTACAAATGAAAAGATAAACACCCAACTAGAGAAATGGAAAGAGGAAATCAACAGAAATTTCATAAAAGAAGCAGAAATGGCTCGTAAACATATGAAAAGTTCTCTCTCTATTGTAATCAAGAAAATGCAAGTTAAAACCACAATGAGATACCATTTCATAGCCACTAAATTGGCAACAATTACAAAGTCTGGCAGTGCTGAGAGCTAACAGGGCTGTGAGCCAACTGGAGCCCTCACCCACTGCTGGTGAATTACTTGATAATGTTGAATATGTGAATATTCTATGATTCAACAATCCTACTCCTACAGACATGCCCTGAATATAGAGACAGTAAGGTTTATAGTCTCACTGTGTGCATTAGCAAAAACTGGAAATCCCAATGTCCATCAGGAACAGAGTAATAAGCTGTGGTATCTTTATATGATGGAATGTCATATGGTAGTGGGAATGAATGAGCCACAGCTACATACATTTACACAGATGAACTTTAGAAACAGTGAAGGAACTATAACAGAAGAAAACACATAGTGCAATGCAATTTACAAATATTTAATGGCAGGCAAAACTGAACAATATATTGTTTATGGATAAATACATATGTGGTAAAGAGTAAAAGTAATAGAATTATTACCATAAAATTAAAGATACAAATTACTTCTGGTGAACAAGGGAAAAAGTTTGAGGAATGGTTATTCAGTCAATCAATAATGTCTTTTTTTTTTTTTTAAGATTTTATTTATTTGACACAAAGAGAGAGAGTGAGAAAGGGAATACTAGCAGGGGGTGTGGGAGAGGAAGAAGCAGGGAGCCTGATGCAGGGCTCCATCAGAGGACCCTGGAATCATGACCTGAGCTGAAGGCAGACCCTAACGACTGAGCCACCCAGGTGCCCCACAATAACGTCTTCCATAGGATCTAATTTAATTTGTTTGTTTTCCAAATGGATGGCCTGTCTTTTCTTTTCTTTTTTTGGCCAGTCTTTTCAAAATATTTATCACTTCCTTCTTTAAAAAAAAAATATTTTGGGGCGCCTGGGCGGCTCAGTGGGTTAAAGCCTCTGCTTTTGGCTCAAGTCATGATCCCAGAGTCCTGGGATCGAGCCCCACATCGGGCTCTCTGCTCAGCGGGGAGCCTGCTTCCTCCTCTCTCTCTGCCTGTCTCTTTGCCTACTTGTGATCTCTGTCAAATAAATAAATAAAGATCTTTAAAAAAAAAATTTTTTTTTTAAGTAATAGCTACACCCAATGTAGGGCTCAAACTCACAACCTAAAGATCAAGAGTTAGCTCCACTGACTGAGTCAGCCAGGTGCCTTTCCCTTCCTTCTTATTATAGTTGTTTCCTTTCATATTATAATCATATGCTAAGTTCCCTTATATAGTTGGGTCTGTTTCTGGACCTTCTGCTTTCCTGTTGATTCTATTTATCCATTCCTCCACCCCACACTGTTTTGTTTTTTCTTTTTAAGATTTTATTTATTTAGTTGACAGAGAGAGACGCAGCAAGAGAGAGAACACAAGCAGGTGGGGTGGGAGAGGGAGAAGCAGGTTTCCTGCAGAGTAGGGAGCCCAATGTGGGGCTCCATCCCAGGACCCTGGGATCACGACCTGAGCAGAAGGCAGATGCTTAACGACTGAGCCACCCAGGCACCCCCACCCCACACTGTTTTGTTTTAAGATTTTATTTATTTTTTTATAAAGATTTTATTTATTTATTTGACAGAGAGAGATCACAAGTAGGCAGAGAGGCAGGCAGAGAGAGAGGAGGAAGCAGGCTCCCTGCTGAGCAGGGAGCCCGATGCGGGACTCGATCCCAGGACCCTGAGATCATGACCCGAGCGAAGGCAGCGGCTTAACCCACTGAGCCACCCAGGCGCCCCAAGATTTTATTTATTTATTTGACAGAGATCACAAGTAGGCAGAGAGGTAGGCAAAGAGAGAGAGGAAGAACAGGCTCCCAGCTGAGCAGAGCTCCCGATGCGGGGCTCCATCCCAGGACCCTGAGATCATGACCTGAGCCGAAGGCAGAGGCTTAACCCACTGAGCCACACACACTGTTTTAATTGATGTAATTGTGTTCTGATGTCTGATGCTAGAATTTTCCATTATGAGTTTCTACATATAGAAGATTGTATTTTTCACATGTGGCCACAAAAGTATTTCTGGTTTCACAGACTATTCCAGAATTTTGCCACCTCCCCATCAAGAGATGGAATGTATTTCCTGTCCCCTCGAAGCCCAGAAGGTCTTTGTAACTATCAGTGAATGGAATGCAGTGGAAGTGATGCTGTATGACTTCCAAGTATGGGTTAGAGTAAGTGATACAGTTTCCTCTTTCCTTTCTCTCAGGACCCTCACCCTTGGAACCCAGCCACCATGTTGTTAGGAGGCCAAGCAGCCACATGGAAAGGTCATATGTAAGTTGCTGGTGACAGCCAGCATCAATCACTGGGCTTGTGAGTGAGTGAGCCATCTGACGATTCTAGCCTCTAGTCTTTAAGCTGCTCCAGCTGACGCCAAACAGTTCCCATAGAGCCCTGTCCAAATTACAGATTTGTGAACAAAAGTAGTGTTTAGATCAGAGAGTTTGCTAGTCCTTAAAAATCAGAAAGTCAGGAAAGGGCCTCCTAATGGTGTGACAGAGAATGGCCAGAAGCAGATATTTAGGACATGGAGTGGGGCAATCCAATGCTTAGAAGATGCAAGGAGAGTGATTCTCAATAATTCCTGGGATAAATGAAATTACCTTAGGTTATCCTTAAAGACTTACCCAATCGCGATGGTGAGAGGGATAACCATGCTAAAAGGACCAGTGATGGGTGGACACTCTCCAAGACTCTGTCAATCCTTTGTCATGAGGACAGGGGCTACTGCTTTTCTGGGGATGTCCCTGAGCTCAGCAAACTCTCCAGAACTTTCTGGATAGTGTCCTAAACCAACTTGTGGAGGTGACCATGGTGTTAGAAGAAGCAGCTAGTCCCACACTAGACTTTGGCACAGTAAGCTCAGTTTTGCTCTTCATACTCCTCTAGCCTGGGGGTGGGGCATGGGGAGGAATCTGTGTGTGTACAACAGAGATGGATCAGAATAGGTATGGCAGGAATTAGGGAAGTTTGGGTCACATACTGCTGGTGCTTGTGGCATCTGGGACAGGAGGGACTCTCTTCTTTTTGGAGTGTCTGTTTCAGTGATGAAAGATCAGAAGTAGTGAAATGAAACCAGGACCAGGATACAGGTGAATTTTTTTAAAGTTTTTATTATGAAAAATTTTCAAACATACAAAAGGAGAAGGAAGAATATAATGCCCCGCATACATATACCTAATATTCTGCTTTAAGAATTATTTTTTAAAAGATTTTATTTATTTGACAGAGAGAGAGAGAGATCACAAGCAGGCAGAGAGAAGGGGGTAAGCAGGCTTCCCACTGAGCAGAGAGCCCAATGTGGGGCTCAATCCCAGGACCCTGAGATCATGACCTGAGCCAAAGGCAGAGGCTTAACCCACTGAGCCACCCAGGCGCCCCCTGCTTTAAGAATTATTAATGTCTCATCAATCTTGTTTTATCTGCATCTTTTCCATTCTCCAACTCATCACTCTAGGTTGTTTTAATGGAGACACTCATTATATCAGTACACCTGTATATAATTTAGTTTTTGTGTAAATACTTCAGTATGGCCAAGAAATAAGGACTCTTTAAAAAAAAAAAAAAAAAAAAGATTTTATTTATTTATTTATTTGTCAGGGAGAGAGCACAGGCAGGGAGAGTGCAGGCAGAGCATGCAGAAGGAGAAGCAGACTCCCCAAGCAGGGAGCCTGAAACTGGCCTCGATCTCAGGACCCTGGGATCATGACACCAGCTGAAGGCAGATGCTTAACCAACACTCAGGCACCCCCAATTATTATTCTTTTTGAAACTCAAATTGTTCTATCTTTGGCCAGTGGAAGCTCCTTCAAGTTGACTCACCTGATATTTTTTTTTCTTTGGAGAGAATTGTGGATTCACCTATAGTTGCAAGAAATAATACTGAGAGAGCTCATGAACCCTTCACCCAGTTTGCCCTGATGGTGTACCTTGTGTAACCACAGCACAATATCAGAACCAGGAAACTGACTGACATTGATACAATGCATCAGATTTACTCAGGTTTCACCAGCTTTGTACACACTCACTTACATGTATATGTATGTATATTTATCATACAATTTTTTTGTCATATTGTAGGTGTGTGTAACCATCATTTCAATCAAACTACACACCAGTTTCATCACTACAAGGATCCTCTGTGTATACTTTTATAGACAATCTCCCTTGCCCAGTGCCATCCTTAAGCCCTGGCAAGCACTGATCTATTCTCCATTTCCACACTTAAAAAAAAAAACAAAAACCATTTTATTTATTCATTTGACAGAGAGAGAGAGATCACAAGTAGGCAGAAAGGCAGGCAGAGAGAGAGGGGGAAGCAGGTTCCCTGCTGAGCAGAGAGCCCGATATGGGACTTGATCCCAGGACCCTGAGATCATGACCTGAGCTAAAGGTAGAGGCTTAACCAACTGAGCCATCCAGGCGCCCCATTTCCATACTTAAAAAAAAAAAAATTTTTTTTTAATTTCTTTCTTTTAGGAGGGGAGGGCTACCCAGGTGCCCCTCCAAACCTATACTTTTGTTATTTCATGAATGTTCTATAAATTGAATCATACTGTATGTAACCTTTTGAGATTGGGTCCCCTCCCTCAGCATAATTCCCTTGAGATTCATCCAGATTGCTGTGTGTACCAGTAGTTAGTTCCTCTTTATTGCTGAGTGTTATATAGTTCATGGTATGGATATAGCAGTTTAGCCATGAATCCACTGAAAGACATTTGGATGGTTTCCAGTTTGGAGCTATTATGAGTTAAGCTGCTATGAACAACTCTATACAGGTTTTTGTGTGAACATACATTTTCTGGGATATATGCCCCAAAGTTAATTGCTGGGTCATATAAGTACATGTTTGGTCATTTTTTATTTTTTTATATTTTTTTGCTCAAGCCTGAGGGTTATTTTGTCTTTTAAGGTGACTTTGCTTACTTCTTCCTCGATGTGGCCTCTTCTGTCCCTCTAGCTGTGCAGTTTGTTCCCTCAGTCCTCAGGTCCGGTTCTTGGGTATTCAGAATGATTTGATAGCTATCTAGCTATGTTCAAGGGACAAAGCAAGCAAGCCTAGGTTCTTCCTACTATGCCACCATCTTAGCTCTCCCCCTGCATGTTTGGTCTTTATAAGGGACTGCCCAGGTATTTTCCAGAATGGCTATACCATTTTATATTTCCACCAGCAATGTATGAACAATCCAGTCTTTCCACATTTGCCAGCATTTTGTGTTATCACTATTTTCTATTTTAGCCATCCTGATAGGTGTGTAGTGGTCTCACAGGTTTTAATTTCCCTAGTGGCCAGTGATGTTGGTTATCTTTTCATGTGCTTACTTGCCATCTTCATATCCTCTTTGGTGTAATGTTTGTTCATGTGTCCTGCCCATGTTCAAATTGGAATTTTGGGGTTTTTACTGTTGAATTTCGGGATTTTTTTCATGTAATCTAGATATCAGGCTTTTGCTCATGTCCTTTAGACATAACCCCTATAGTCTTCATAGTTTCCTTGCTTTCTGGTATGGTATGTGTTTGAGGTTCATTTGGTCCAATGGAATTTTAAGGTTTTAGAAATATTTGGAAATGATGTAGAACTATATGATCCTTTTTTCTTTCTGAAGCAGTTTGGTTATTGAAAAGGACAGGGAAGAAATTGAGGAGAGAAACATCTGGTAAGACCCACTACACGCCAAGGCTCGCTGTAACTCACTCATCCCACACACTTCCTTTATATTCATTTAGTCATTAGAGCACGCTATGTGCTAAGATGCAAGCCAGGTACTGGGAATAAACGGGGAGTTACAGTATAACAACACATATGTGCCTGCTGAGGTTAAGTGCAGGAGGCCCCCACCCTGGGGAGTCCGTGAAGGCGGCTTTCCAAAGGATGTGATAACCTGGCCCAGACGGCAGGTAAGGCAGGGTGACGGAATGAGGACTAAGTGGACGTAGATCTTTCAAGGAGCATATTTAGAGACCCCGAAGGAAAGAAGTGTGTTCCACTCTGGGGATTCCCTGGCCATCTTGGGAGTCCTAGACTCTTCCAATGTTTAAACAAGATAACTTTTAAAAATTCACTCATTCATTCATTCATTGATTCAAACAAGACACCTTTGTGGAAGGCAGAGAAGAACAGAGGCTGATACCTGAATGTTGCTTGGTATTGTTTTGGGTGAGGCGTAAAGGATTCAATAGAATTACTGCCTAGCTTTGGTCTCTTAGGTTCCTGACACTCCCGTCTCATTCCTTCCATGAAGAATAAAGACCTATTGCAGAAAAAGGAGACATTTCTGCTTTGGGCAAGGTCCTAAAACACTGTCCGGGTCTGAACACAAGAGGGCCAGGCCTGGTCTGTTGGATTGGTTCCCCTTGACGTTTCTGGACCTCCTGCCTGCTCATATTCCTGTCTTCCAGATGGGAGGTGACAGGCCTAACCTCCTGACAGCTCTGTGTTCTCCCGGTACTCTTGCCAGCAGATTGCACCATCCACGTCAGGGGCCTGGGGTGTCCCTTGTGTGTGAGGGGACACGCTACACTCTCCTGGGGGTGGTGGGTGAAACTTTACATTCATTGAAAGAAAGCATGGATTTAAAAAATAGTCAAGTTTAGGAACACCAATTGACACTCTCTCTTCCCAGGTCTCTTTGTGACAACAATCTCCCAGAGCTCCACATTCTGTCTGGCCATAAAGAAGAGATCAGAGCACCCTTAGCATCATGTTGTCATCACTAGTATAAACTAGGCACTCCCCTAGAGTACTCTTTTTTTTTTTTTTTTTTTTTTTAAGATTTTTACCTATTTATTTGAGATAGCACAAGTGGGAAGGAGTGGGAGAGGGAGAAGCAAACTTCCCGCAGAGCAGGGAGCCCGATACAGGGCTCAATCCTAGGACCCTGGCATCATGACCAGAGCCGAAGGCAGACACTTAACCGACTGAGCCACCCAGGCGCCCCTCCCCTGGAGTACTCTCCAGGACTTTCCTATGCAAGATACGAAGGGTCAGCAGAAGAGAAGTCACAGACCCCGTGCCCCCAGAGATGAGGTGATCACTAGGTTCACCAGTTTATTTCTTGGCCAAATAATGTCCAAGAGCTCATGTAAAAACAGCCAGGGAGCAACACAAAGCAGTGATCTGTAAGAGAAGACACTACTCAACACATTCCAGCAGCCTCAGGTTTGGCTTTTGTGGGACAGTCTGCCAAGGGTTGGGGGCCAAAAAGGAGCAGAACGAAGCCAGGTCTCTGAAGAAGTGAGGGCTCAGATATGGAGTGGCTACCAGGGCTGGACTTCAGAGCCAAATGTCAGAGCTGCAGTCACCCCCAGGGTAGCGGAGCTCGTGGGCCAGGGCTGGGCCTAGAGGCTCCTTCCCAAAGTCCACGAGGAAGTTGGGGTTCAACTTCAGGCCTCCCCTTACTGTGTCTACATCGATCTGCAGCATCACGGAGCCTTCCCTGGTGGGAACAGGGAGGGGAAAAGAGAGAGGTCACAGGTGGCCCATCCCCTTCCCCTAAGAGTCTGTGATGCTGGGCTAGGTCCTAAGGAAGGAGCAGGGCCTGTAGGATGGAAGCAGCCCAAGGAGTCTTCTGGGAGAGGAACATGAGGGAGGGAAGCCCCGGCTGTCTGCTTCTCACCTGATGAGATCGGGGTAAAACTGTTTGTCCCAGGCACTGTACAGCGATGTGGTGACGTAGAGACGCTTCCCGTCTAGGCTAAGCTGGATCATCTGGGGGCCTCCAGGTACCCGTTTCCCCTTGGGAAAACCAGGGGGTCAGCCCCATGGCAACACATGGGTCCTTGGAGGGGGATCATGGAGTATGCCCCCCCCCCCACCCCATACTCCCCCGGCATGGATCTGAGGGTCTCATGAGCCCGGATGGGGGCTGCGAGGAGGGAGTTGTCAGGGGGAGGGCAAGGGGAGGTAGCTCCTCACCTTGACTACCAGCGGCTCTGGCTGGCATTTCAGCTCCTGGTCCTCCAACACTTGCACAGGCCCTCCCTTAACGATGCTGCCCCCAAGGAAGAGCTGGGTGGGGAGATCCAGAGCATAAGGGAGGATAATGGTGGGAGGTGAGGACACCACAGAAAGAACAGCTAGCCCCATGTTCCCCGCTCCCTGCAGGTAGCCACGGCTCCCCATAGTCCTGGGCTGCGCTATCCCTCAGCCTCCCATTTTTGTTCTCCCTCCACCTCCTTTAACATCCTTCAGCCACTTCATACCCTCTCCCTCATCCCCAGACTTCTTCTTCCGCCCTCCTTCTGGCTCCTCATTCTGTTAGCACCCCACCTGTCCCGTGAGGCGGGGCCTATGTGGGTCAGAGATGTCATACTGTCGCAGGTCCCCATGCAGCCAGTTGCTGAAGTAGAGGAAGCGGTCATCCAGGGACAGCAGGATGTCCGTGATCAGGCCTGGGGTGTGGGTGTGGTGCCGAGGCTTTAGGACTCTCGTTCCCCAAGCCAGGAGTCCCTTCCTGATTCCCACCCTCCCCTGGGCACTCACTTGGCATTTCGGGCAGCAGCCAGCCTTTCACTTTCTTGGGGGGCACCTGGATCACCTTCTCCACAGACCAAGTACCTCCCTGTATTGGTAGGTGGGGGTGGGGTGAGGAGGCAGAGAGGTGAGCATGGGAGATTGCGGGACTGAGGTTGGAGCTGGGTCTTTCCAGAGCCCACTGTCTACAGGGAGACAGCAGATTCAGGGTTTTCCTACCACCAGGGTCTAAGCCCACATGGGCCCCTTAACATAGGGATGATGTCGGCTTCTCTACTGCATTCCCAGCACCCAGCACAGTGCCTACTGTAGAAACTCACGCAAATAATTTTTGAACAAATAAATGGGA
This sequence comes from Mustela lutreola, assembly GCF_030435805.1. NCBI lineage: Eukaryota > Metazoa > Chordata > Mammalia > Carnivora > Mustelidae > Mustela > Mustela lutreola. The sequence continues at coordinate 108,842,453 of NC_081299.1, read as the reverse complement.
CTTGAGAGTTTAGGAGAGAAGCAAGATGGAGCAGGTGGCCTTGGATTTTGTTCCTGGACAATTTGGGCTAGCAGAGCCAGGCAGAGGGGCCCAGGTCTAGAGAGAGGGGTAGCTCGTGGTTCTGGAAGACTAGCAGAGGTACAAGCTGGGACTGCTGGGAGGAGAGGGCCTGAGGACACATGTCACCTGATTCTTGTAGAAGCGCTGGATGGTGGAGCTGAGGGCACAGCCCACGAAGCCCTGGGCTGCATCGGGGTTGTGCAGGAAGCGGACCTCCAGGGGGATGAGCCCATCCTGCAAAGGCAGGGTCTGCACGATCTCATGGCGCTGCCAGTCCCACACGTGTATGTGGCTACCATACAGCCCTGGGGTGGGGGATGGGGCCAGAGGGTGGGCTCAGGATCAGGTCAGGGCAGTGGGCAAAACCCTCCACACAGCACCCCCCCGGCAGAAAGTGGAAAAACCGGCTGGAGGGATTAGGAAGACACCTAAACAAGTCAGAGTACTTGGCACAATCCTATACCATCACCCCAAGAGTTGGGTTCATAGGAGGAAGAAGCCCGGGGAGGGGTTTCCAAGCAGACAGGAGTAGTGTGCATGCTCAGGCTCCAGCCGGCCTCTGGAGGGGATTCTCACCTGCCTCTACATCAGCGGGGTTGAAGCCATCTCGAAAGACGTTGGGAGCCGCCCATTCAGTGCTGATCATGACATTGTGTCGAGGCTGGTACCAGAAGTCATAGCCCATAGGTGCGGCTCCCCCAGGCCGTTCCCATGTCCCCTTCACCTCAAACGTCTCTCCATCCAGCAGCACAAAACCCCCTGAGCAGGGAAGGAAGTGGCAGGTAGAGGCAATAGAGAAGCTACCGTCACCCACCACGAGGCATGTCCAAGAGGCTCCAAGTCCATTGCCAGGTGCCCTTTCCTCCCACTGGATTTTCTAGTTCCTTCAATTCAGGTGTCCAGAGGGTCCCACCCAGAGGACCAGGTGGGAGGTGGGGACTTACTCTGGTACCCCTACCGCCATCAATTTCATCCCCTTCCTAGGGGAAATTTTCTGTCCTCTTGAGCCAAGAGCCTAGGACTCAGCACCCCGTGCTGCTCTTGCCCAGCCTTTCATTCTATGTGGGGTTCCTCCCAGAGTCTAGGCTGCATTCCGCTCACTACATTGTTTTACTTTTTTAGAGCAGGCAAATTATATTTACTTCTCATTCAACATGAATGCCCAACACATTTTCCCTTGTTATAACACTTGGGCAACTCTTAGCAAATACAACTAGATGTCAACTAGGAATGTCACGTTCCTCTGGTCTCTGAGAAGTAGCTGATATTCCGCTCTGATCAGATGGAGGACCCTGACAAAAATGGGTAAGGTTTGGAGGGAAGCAGCCTGGCATGTGATGAAGACGCAGCTGATCTGGATTCCTGGGTTGGAGTTCCACCCACAACTCACTAGCTGTGACTTTGGGTAAGATATTTATCAATCTGTGCCCCGCTTTCTGATCTGGAGACTAGAGATCCTGGTAGTGGCTCCCTCAGAGGCTGTATTTGGCACATAGCAGACATTTTGTGTCAGTCCTAATCCTACCATAAATGAGAGAGCAAATGTGAAGATGCAGGATCCCAAGGACCGCGAGACTTGCTCCTGAATTCATAAAGACTGACATCAAATGTATGCCTTTTTCTGGGGCCATGTCTGTGCCCACATTCCTCACGGTGGGCTGTTCTGACTATAACTTCTAAGTGTCAGGTTTCATCTTCATAGAAATAATGGGAACAACTGAAGTTAATTGACAATGGTTTAAATTTTGGAGGAGACCCAGTCTTCTAGTTCTCCCTGGAAGGTCATCCCTCAGCTTGGGATCTCTTCTCACCACAGGTGTGCCTACAGTGTCAGCAGATACCTTTGCCATTGCCCTTGGGGTCTCCCAGGGAGCTGATCATCACCTCCCCACTAGCCAGGCAGTGGCTGGTGTGGATGTAGCCCAGGCCACACTTGGCATGGATATCCTCAGCCTCAATGACCTGGAGAAGGATAAAGAATGGCATCAGAAATCTCCCAGGGCCGGGGGGGACCTGCCCACGACTCCCCCATTCCCCTACTCCTGTCTGCTGACCCCACCTTCTTTTCCTTCAAGACATGGACCCAATTTTCCCAGTGGGACTAGGGCAGAGATTCAATCTGGAAGCTTCTGCAGAGCAGCAAGGGAGAGTCTGAGAGACCGCTAACTCTGCAGGCAGAAAGCAGTGACTTCTCTCTCTCCCCCTGTCTCATAGCCCTGTGAGACCAGAAGCTTCTCCTGGCCATTGCCAGCATTAACTTTGTAGCACCAGCAGCCAGCATGTAGCACCAGCAGCCAGCAGTGAGTGCCTGGCACAAAGAAGGTACTCAACAACTTGTTGAAAGGAAGGATTGGAGGCTCCTGCTTAAGGGAGAGAAAATGAAAACAAACAAATAGAAAAGCTACGCCCACCCCTCCACTGCCCACCTCCCCCACCCCCTACCCCTGGGTCCCTCACCAACAAAGGCAGGGGCATACCTTGTGTAGCTTCGGGGCCCGGGGATTGGAGCCCACATCCACCACATAGATACGGGAAGACATGAGACAGGGCAGCATCAGCTTGTCACGTGACTTGGTGCTGTCCCCGAAGCAGCTGCTGCAGGTGTTCCATCCCGAGTGATGGAGCTCATCCTTCAGGTTGGGCATGGGCAGTCGATGGATGACCTTCGAGGGGAGAGGGGGAGGGCTGATGCTCACCCAGACCATGCATCTGGGATCCCTGGATCCACTTGGGCTTGGCAGTACTGCACAGGCGGGAATTCTTCACTCCCCCGGACCTCAGGGGCGCCCTTTGGCAGTGAACACAATCTACAGTCACACCCAAAGGAGGGTGCAGAAGGCTGGAGCTGGGAAAGGGCCTTGCTGGGGCCAGGGCTGAAGGAAGGGTCTCAGGGCCCGCCAGTGCCGGAGCTCCACCTCACCTGGCAATACTGGGGAGACTTGGGGTCAATGTCCACAGTGGCCAGATAATCCGGGGCCTCAATGCCAGTGTTTCGGTAAATACAGGGCAGGTAGACAATCTCCTCCCTGGGTCCTGAAGGGTAGCAAGCAGTTAGTGGGGACAGCAGGGTGGAGAGGAATGATAGGGGCGGCACTGGGTGTGCCCAAGGCTGAGGTCTCGGGGCTCCCACCCCCACTAGCCGTGGAATCAATAGAAGGTACTGGCTTGTAGAATTCCTTTCCGGGGGGCTTTCAGATGTTGCCCACTGACCTTTCATGGCCTCCAGAGGGGTAGGGTAGCCGGGTCCACACTTCCCGCATTTTGTAGCTGTGGAAACAATGGGGCATGTTGGTTGGACCACTTTCTGGAGGGTGAGGGCTCCTTCCCCATGTGCCATCACCCATGTGCTGCCACCGGCCAGCCAGCAGAGGCAGGCTGTCCCAGGTCGTGTGTCAACTCTGGTCCCATCACAACCACCCATCTCCCTGCCCCTGAAAGCTCTGCTGAGAGACAGAGAGAGAGAGAGAGTGTTAGTGTGTGTGCCTGTGGCAGAAAGAGCTGCACAGGTAGGACCTGAGGATGGACAGACAATCAAGCAGGACCCAAGGGACAGCAGGACAAGGGTGAGCTCAGCAGAGGCTGCGCATATAGCGGTTACTATGACAACTTGCTCCCCAGGCCCAGCTGCTCACTAACTAGCCATGGGCACTTGGGCAAGTTACTTAATCCACTTCCACACGGAGTGTAAAAAGAAGGTAATAAGAACACCACAGTGGGGCTTTTAGGAGCAGTAAATAGGAAGGTTCAGTCAAGTGTGCAGCGTTGGACTTGATTAGAGCCCGTCAACCCTGGCTGTCCCCCAGCTAGCAAGGGTGGTACCTGTTCAACTCTGTTGCAGACAGTATCTCTACCCAGACCCAGGACACTTCCTGTTTTTCTCCCTTCTTGGTCCTGACCCCAGGCTGCTGGCCAGAACCTGGGTGACTTAGCTGAAGGTCTAGTAGGGAACAGGAGGTTGAAGTTCAAGGCTGTAGGGCTGTTACCACCTAGATGGCCTCAGACCAGTTTGTACCCCTACCTGTGAGCCCACTATCTTTATCGGTGTTTGGTGCACCTCTGGGGGGCTCAGAGGCCCACCCAGCAGAGCTGTAGGGTGTGGCCCTCCTTGTCCCTTAAGTCTGGCAACAGAAGCCACAGAGCTCTACCGGACCAAAGACAGCTGCTGAGATGGCCGGGGGCAAGGGACTGGGCCTCAGGCTAAGGGTTTGGAGCCGGGAGGAGCGGAGGAATAGCCCAGAGGGAGCGGCAGGCTGGAGGAAATCCCGGAGTGGAGATCACAGGACTGGGTGCTGCCTCCCTGCTCTGGCTCTGGCCCTGTCGACTGGGGGAGCCTGGGGGGGGCCGCACGTGGGGAGGCAGGGGGAGGCAGGAAGAGCTAGGAGTCAAGTCTCCCCAGGAGCCTGGGCTCGGGCCGTCAGCCAGGAAACCAGGTCCTCTACTCAGGGCAGCCAAGTGACAGGAGGCCAAGAAGTGGCAACAGCGTTTTGGAGTGCAGAAATCTAGTTTCAAGGTCCAGATCTGATACCTGCTCTCTTCACTTTCTCCTTTTCTTTGGCTAAAAGAGGGTAATCATATCTTACCTTCTTTTCTAGGTGACTATGAAGGTCAAATAAGCCAAGGTATTCACGAAGAACTTTTGTAAAGGAGCAGCACTGTATAAATATGGGTAGGGCTGTGCCAGAAAGCGAGGGGGTGGGGGGACAGAAATCCGGGGCCTGTAGTTGGTGCCCCAAGAGAGGGCTGGGGTAGATGGGGCAGGGTGAGAGGTCCAGTCCAAAACAGTTAGGGGGACTTGTGCCAGGGCCTGGCACAGGGGGGCATGGGGGAGAGGAAGGAGGTTGCTGGACACAGAACAGAAGATTCAAAACTCCAAGACTCAAGACAGAGACTCGGAAACCACAAAGCAGAACAAAGACAGAGAGAAGGTGTGAGAGTGGTGTTGCCGGTGGCATCATCGTCCCTCCCCAGCCCAATCCCGGTGTTTCAGGCCCTTTGCAACTCCAGGTCTCTAGGAGCATTGACGTGCTTGCTGGGAAGCACCCTCCTTGTCCTCTAAGCACCTCGAGCAAGATCTCTGAACACCTTTGGATTTGAGATGGACCCGGTTGGGAAGCTCATTGGGTCTTCCTAGTGTCAGGCTGGCTGGTAGGTATTCTGCCAGTCCAAGAAAGAGTCAGATGCAAGGGACAAAGACATCGATAATCCCAAGCAGACCCAAATTCTTCCTCAGCCTGACATCTGGGAGCCAGAGGACGACGAATAGGGGGTCTTTGGGGCCTAGGAGGGTGGGAGGTACTGGAACAGTGAGAGTGTGTGGGCTCTCATTCCCTTTCAAGGGGGTTCAAGGTGGTTAGAGTGAACTGGCCCCAAAGGCCTGGGTTTCCTACTTTCTGGAGTAAAAATCTGGCCCAGGGCTGGAATGAGGATTATCTTTCACCTCCAGTGACAGCCAGGGACAAGAGGTTCTCCTTACATATTCCTCCACCCCTACCAGATCTTCCCAGCTGCAGAAAGGCCACTGGCTCCAGGCTGCAGTGGGAACCCACTGGGGGGGGGGGGCAGGGGAGGGCCCAGGACCACCCACCCTCCTCTCCTTGCAGCTCTAGAAACTTTGGCTGAACTGGGAAATGCAGCGGTAGGGGTGGGGACAGTGGAGCAGAGTCCAGCACTCTGTCCCCTAACTAGCTTCTCCCCACCCAGCTTTTCTGTCAGTCCCTGTATTGTGGGCAGCAGGTTGGTGGTACTGGGTTGCCAGGAGGCCCCCTCCTTACCCATGCTGCTTGCTGCTATGCTGCAATCCTGACCGGCCTGCCAGGAGGGAGCAGAGAGCTGGGGTACGCAGGCGTCCAAGTAGGCTGTGCTGGAAAGGGGCAAAGGGAAGGAATTTATACAACCAGTCGGGGGCGGGGTGGAGTAGGGGGCGGGCCTGGGCTGCGGCCCAGAGCAAAAAAGGGAAAGATCAATGGCAGCTGGCCAGGACTCTCTCACACAGTCGGCTCCCTCCCTCCCGAGGCTGGTGTTTGAGTTACTCTGTGTGTGTGTGTGTGTGTGTGTGTGTGTGTGCGCGCGTGTGCGCGCGCCTGGGCACATGGACTTTGTGTGGCTGCATGGTCTTGTATACCTGTGTATAGCCCCTGGGTGTGTGCGTGTGTCTCTCTGTGTGTGAAAATGTGCCAGTGGGAGTGTTCCTGTGTGTCTGGACTTGGGCACATCTGTGTGCACCTATGTGAGCCTGTGCCTGCCAGAATGTTTATGCCGTGTGGGTCTGTGCGTGTGTGCATGGGAGTGCGTGTCTGCGGTGTTCCTGTGAGCCTAGGCGTGCAGGTGTTCCTGCATCTAGAGGCTCTCCTCTGGACTTGGATCTGTTTCTTGCTATGGAGGGGAACTCAGGGCCCTGGGCCCATCTGCTATTATCCACAGCCAGGGTCAGCTCTCTCCTAAAATTACCCTACTATTCCGGACATCCACAGGCCAAAAGGCACAATCTTACCCACCCTCAACTGCTCACCCATGTCTTCCCATGTCTCACACTCATGTATTCCTCTTGAGCTTTGAAGTGGAAGGGAAGTTGGCAGTGCCCGTCATCCCCTTCTGTTACCCTCATCAATCTCAGGAGGTGGAAGTTGAGTCCTCCCCACCCTCATCTGTCCGCTTGGCACCTCAGCAGCTCCCAAGGTGGAGAACAAGGCCCCAGGGCAGCCCAGGGGGGTGCCACTGTCCCTCACTGGCCTGTGATGAGTCACAAAACTCTCCAATCATCCAGGAAAGAAGGAGGATTTGGTGCTGGCCAGGGCTGCTGAGCCTGCTAGGGATAGTGTCCCAGGGACGTGGGATGGCCTCCGGCCAAATGGTAACTGCTCACCAAGGCAGGGTTGAGGCCTGATCTGTCAGCTCTCCCTGGGGCTGCCCTCATCCAGAGAAGCTGGGGTTGAAGGGACCCCAATAGTTCTTCATCTTGAAGCCAAGGGCCACCCCTCTTCCTGCGGCTGGCTGCCTGACAAGGGTGACCTTGCCCCCCTCTTCTAGGTACCTGCTGACTCTGTGTCTTCAGAAGCTACTTTCATCTCCTTGGATGAAAGCTATGGGGTGAAGTTTTTATTGGCTAATGAAAGGGACAAATTTTGGTCTTCAGACTGCCGGCGGAAAGATCCATGGACTTCCCAAACTGGAGTGGGAGGAAGGAGAACAAAACGGGGCTGCTGTATGATGGGGATCTGTCCTCCTCATTCCCCTGGATGAGAAGGCCCACACAGGAGGAGGCTACGTGGCTGCCCGGGACAGGGAGGCTCCCTTACCCCCTGCTCCCCAGTAACACTCAGCCTCTCCTAGCTTTTTCCTGCCGCTACATCCTCACCAGGGCACCATTGGCCAGGCATGTGCCACAGATGACCTTGTGGAGGCAGCTGTCCCACCGCGGGCCACCCATCATGGCTGCTTCTTCGCCTCTGCTAGCTTCCTTCTTCGTCTGCTGGTGGCCTCCACTTATCCTGCCTTAAGCCCACCACTCTGGCCTCCTCCCTCTCCTCCTGAGGTCTCATCTCATACCTCCTCCACTTCCCTGCTCTGGGGCTTGAAGTAGACCAACATCCAAAATCTGAAAGAGAAAGAAAGCCCATGTTCACCCTCTCATCCAAAGTTCCTGAGCTGTTACCTCCAAAGAAGCTGTGATTTTGCTGGCTCTAGACAAGAATTGCAAAGTACCATTTCGTCCTGAACTGCCAGCTCTGCATGCCCTGACCTTGGACTTGGCGTGCTCGACGGCTCCTGCATGGGACTCTAGCCTCTACCTGCTGCTTTCTCCCAGAAGGTTTCCTCCAGAGCCTGCAAGGTGCTTGGGAAGAGTTGTCCGAATTAGGGCTATGGGTGGAGGCAGTCCTGGGAGAGGATCAGGCTGGTAATAGTGGTGTCCATGACCCCTGGCAGTCCTGGGAGAGGACTCAGGCTGGTAATAGTGGTGTCCATGACCCCTGGCAGTCCTGGGAGAGGACTCAGGCTGGTAATAGTGGTGTCCATGACCCCTGGCAGTCCTGGGAGAGGATCAGGCTGGTAATAGTGGTGTCCATGACCCCTGGCAGTCCTGGGAGAGGATCAGGCTGGTAATAGTGGTGTCCATGACCCCTGGCAGTCCTGGGAGAGGATCAGGCTGGTAATAGTGGTGTCCATGACCCCTGGCAGTCTTGGGAGAGGACTCAGGCTGGTAATAGTGGTGTCCATGACCCCTGGCAGTCCTGGGAGAGGACTCAGGCTGGTAATAGTGGTGTCCATGACCCCTGGCGTTTTTGCTCCCATAGTGGGCCACCCCGGTCAGCCTCCTTGTGGCCTGAGCATCCCAAATGTTGCTTCTCAAGAACTTAAGGGCTCCTTTCTCTATCTGATTTGCCCTTTCCTAGCCAACCAGAGTCCAACCACAGCTGGCAGACTCCCAGATTCACACAAAGGGATATGGGGAGAGACCTGAGCTTCCAACCCTGGGCTGGCCCTGGGGAGGTGGGACCGCAGCCCAGGTCTGTTTGTCCCAGGAGGCTGTACACAATCCTGATACTGGGCACGGCCACTGCAAAGAAGGCTGGGTGCAGCCCATGCTCCTTCCTGCTCTTTCAAGTTCTAGAAAAGCTCAGTAAATATTAGAGGAGGCAGGTTATCAGGCTAGCCGCTGAATAGCCAGGTGATTATGTAATTGAACTTTGGCTCTGCTCCATCTCCACAGACAGAAAATGGATTCTTGCAGCCTTGGGGGCATGGAGCCCTGCTGCTGGTTCCTCCCTTTCCCTTCCAGCCTCAGCCAGATTTCTATGGACCTCTTGAAACAGGTCCTGAGACCTCCGTTTGGTAAGATGGCAAAGGGAGAAAGGAAGGATTAAAACCAGAGAAGGAAAGGGGGAGGAGATGATGAAGCTGGAGTCTCCAAGAATCAAAATGTTAAAAATGTAAAAAACAACAACAACAACAACAACAAAACAAAACAAAACATAAAAAAGAAAGGGAGCCTGGGTGCCTCAGTTGTTGGGCATCTGCTTTCAGCTCAGTCATGATCCCATGGTCCTGGGATGGAGCCCTGCATCGGTGTTTCCCTGCTAGGCGGGAAGCCTGCTTCTCCCTCTCCCCTCCCTCCGCTTGTGTTCCCTCTCTCACTGTGTCTTGCTGTGTCAAATAAATAAATAAAATCTTAAAAAAAAAAAAAAAAAAGTTGTTCTTCCTCTCTAGCAAAATAAAAGCGACAGGGAAACAATCAAAGTCCAGCCAGGGGAGTGATATCAGGAAGAAAGCAGGACTAACCAGTATGAACCACTTGGTCACACTCACCCCTGCACTTAACCCTTGCTATGCCCCAGTCTTGTAGGTAACTCATCTTCCCTTTTACTGAGGAAGAACCTAAGACTCAGAAGGGGCCAAAGGCACCTGGGAAGACGCAGAGCAGGAATCCCAGGTTCATCTGACTCTAGAGCTCTCAGTTTTTCTAACTACTCTGGGGTCTTCTTGTGTTTTGTCTGGTTCTGGCTTTGGCAGGGGTGAGGAGGGGGCATGGTAGTGGGGAGGCAGCAGGGAGGCAGAAGCACCAGAAGGAAGGCACAAGCTGTGGTGTTTTGTCTCCAGGGTTCTCCGAGGCCCTTTCTTGGGAGTGGGGAGAGCAGTGAAGAAGGTGTCCCCTGAACTGAGCAGTGGGGTCTTCACGGTGGGAAGTGAGTAAGGGATACCCAACCCCCGTGCTATCTGAAAGATACTACATCCAAGTATGACCTTTGGAGAGGGGTGATGGAGGGAAGGGGATAATTTTCCATTTTTACTTGAGATACTTGCATATTTTAAAAAATAATAAGCATGCATTACTTTTGTAACCAAGACCCCAAATAAGGGTATTAACTTTGTTGTTGTTGTTTTTGGCCTATCTGCCCTTTCCTTGGGGACACACGTTCATTCATTCATTCTTGCATTCCACAAACACTTCTGGAGCACCTGTTTTGGTGGACAGGGTGGGGAAGGAAGCAAAGTTTCTGCCTTCATAGAGATGACATACTGATAATCAAGGAAGCGTAGAAACAAATCACATATGGCCAAGAAGTGCTATGAAGGACACAGGATAATGCAGGTGGCTGAGAGCAGATGGGGGTTCGACAAGGTTGTCCGGTCTATACACGGATTTGCCTGCAAAGGAGCATCACAACCCACTATACACAGGGTCTGTGGTTCCTACCGCAGCAGCCTGGGGAGGTCTGAGGTAGGACTTGCTGGGCAGGTTGAGGTTTCTACCAGCTAAGCAGAGTTTATGAGCCCTGTCCTGCTCCTGCCTCCTTGTTTTACCAGACTGGCTCCACACCCTCTGCAGATGGCAGGGACATTTTCTGAGAATCTGTTACCAGATGTGGCTGGCGCCAGGCCGGACCCTGCTTGCCAGGCCGGGCCCTGCTTGCTAGCAGCCGGCTCAGGGACTGCCCACAGCAAACCTGGCCACGTAAGTAGCTTTTTCTTCATCTCACATCAGAGGAAACAGAGTTTCGACCAGCTGCTCACGCTTATTTCACAGCACCTCCCTGTCTCTGCACATGGCTGAGTTCAAAGCCTGCCGCCCAGAATAACAACAGAGCTTAGAGAAGGGGGTGGGGGAAGAAAGCCCTCTGCCAGGGCTTCCTACAAGGGACAAGATTTTAGAGGTGCTCAGAGGGCTTCTTGCCCACCCCCCCCCCCAACCGCTCAGAAATGTCCTCCCTTTGGGATTGCCATGGATGCTGGAAACTTTGCCACGCACAGTGTCTTTCTTCAGGATGAGGCGGCCTCTTCTCACCTTGCCGCTGTAGGGATTCCCCCGAGTTGTTAAGTGTGACTTAGTTTTATCAGATGCCTGCCTCTGATGATAAGAGCAAGGGAGACACTGGGAAGTGTTTAAAAAAGCAACTGTTTCCCCATTCCTGGAGACAGAGGAAAAGAATAGAGATTGAGAGAGGGAGAGCTTTTTCTGTGTCTTTGTCTACCTCTCAGGGGAAAATTTCAATATATGCAAAAATAGGGAGAATAGTATAATGAACCTGCAGGTACACCACCCACCTTCCATAAAAGTCTGCCCGTCGCCCATCTAGCTTCATCTCTACCTCCCAGCCCTCCTCTACCTTGGATCGTTTTGAAGTCAACCCTGGACATGGTCATATTTCTGGCATCAATATTTCTGTACGTATCCCTCCAAGATTAGAACTTTTTTTTTTTAACGATTTTATTTATTTATTTGACAGAGAGAGAGATAGCACAAGCAGGCAGAGAGGCAGGCAGAGAGAGAGTGGGAAGCAAGCTCCCCATTGAGCAGAGAGCCCGACGTGGGGCTTGATCCCAGGACCCTGAGACCATGACCTGAGCTGGAGGCAGAATCTTAATCCACTGAGCCACCCAGGAACCCCTAGAATTCTTTTTTTAAGAACCACCATGTCATAAGCATACCTAAACAAATAGTAAGTCTTTTTTTTTTTTTTTTTTTTTTTTTTTTTTTTTTTTAGAACAAACTGGTTTTAATCAATTGCGTCACCCTCACTCTCCTGGGAGCGGAGCAACAAAAAGGCTCGGCTCCTGCCCCCAGAGGACAGTAAGGCTTATGTGTCTCTCCACACTGCAGGGCCCAGGCTGGGCAGGTGGGGGGGGGGGTGGGGACAGATGGGGGACACAGGACGGGCGGGCAGGAGGCAGAGAGGAAATGGCAGGTGGCTCGAACACAGGAAAGCAAAAGGGGCCCCTGCTGGTCCCTGGGCCCCAGGGCCCAGCCCCAGTACTCCTGCTTTCCCCTCCCTGGCTCGAGAAAGGTCATGGAGAAGAGACAGGGGAGCAAGTCCCAGCAGCAGGAAAAGCAGCAGCAGCTGTTTCCTTCACCAATAAATATACTTCATTACCAAGCTAGAAATAGTAAGTCTTTACTATGATCAAATATTCAGTGTTCAAATTTCCCCTATCATCTCATCAATTTTTGTTTTACCGTCTATTTGAATCAAGATCTGAAGATGGTTCATAGCTTTCTATTCTTCAATCTCTTTAATCTGTGGGTGAAAAAAGGAGATACCTTGAAGACATACTCAAGTTCAAGAGAAGAAGTGTCTGATTAGAACAGAAATTACATATGTTGTCACATATCTAATCTACTAGAAGAAAAGGTGAAGTGGGTTTGAACCCAGTTATGTAGTCGAAGAGAGGGAACAGCATCATCAGTCACATAGATGTGGGGGAAAGTTCGCTGTTACCTCTTCCCCTGCCCCTCCTGCCCTAGCCTTCCTTCTGTGCCAAGCCTGGCTCCAGAAAAGCTGAGACAAGAGCCATAAAATGGCTTTTATGCATCATCTCCAACTTCACAGAGGCCCGCTTGGCTTGTACCTTCTCGGTTAAAGGCCCTGGGAAGGAAGAATTACATCATTCTTGGTTAATGACCCAAATTAAGCCATCAAAACCCCTAATCAAGCCTCCATTTTGGACATGTTATAATGCTGTAAATAAAAAATCCAAAGGAAAATAAAAGCCTTTCTATTTGAGGCTGGAAGAACCTTTGGCCCCTGGAGTCATATCCCTGAGTCACAGTTTCTCTGCTAAGCTCAGAACGGGCAGGAACAAGTCTTCTCCTTCTTAAGGCCTCCATTTTCTCACCTCTTCACCCAAATGCTGCCTGGGAAGAGTGTCCCAGTGTCCCAAAGACACAGGAATCCTGAAGCTTTAGGACTCTTGTCTTCAGTCCTACATGGAATCAGAGGAAGGTCTAGGGAAGAGCCTCACCACCTTCCTGAATCCTCTGTCTCTCATACACTGTATCTGGCCTGTTATTCCCCTAGGATCTCCCCAGGGTCACGGCCAAGTATAGAAAGATGGAAAGTGCTGTCTGGAAAGGGAATATTTTGGGATTTTCTGTCTCAGCTTATCAAAAGACTGCTCAGAAGTTTAAAAAAGGTGAGGGTGTTGGGGCGCCTGGGTGGCTCATTGGGTTAAGCCTCTGCCTTTGGCTCGGGTCATGATCCCACGGTCCTGGGATCGAGCCCCGTCCTGGGATCGATCGATCCCTGATCTAGCCCCACATCGGGCTCTCTGCTCAGCGGGGAGCCTGCTTCCCTTCCTCTCTCTGCCTGCCTCTCCGCCTACCTGTGATCTCTGTCAAATAAATAAATAAAATCTTTAAAAAAAAAAAAAAAAAAAAAAAAAAGGTGAGGGTGCCTAAGTGGCTCAGTCAGTTGATCTGTTTATGGTCTGCCTTTAGCTCAGGCCATGATTTCAGGGTCCTGGGATTGAGGCCCGCATAAGGCTTTCTGCTCAGCAGGGAGCTTGCCCCCCCCCCCCTCTGCCTGCCGCTCTGCCTACTTGTGATCTCTCTCTCTCTGTCAAATAAATAAGTAAAATCTTAAAAAAAAAAAAATACAATAAAAAGGCTTAAACTGAAAAAATAATGATTGGTTTTAATATACAAAGATCTTTAACATATCAATTAGAAAGAGACAAACAATACAACAGAAAAATATTCCTAGGATATGAAAATGAAGGATAAATGGCTAATAAACATAAGATATGCAATCTCATTTGTAATTAAAGAAATACATGTGGGTTTTTTTTTTTTTTTAAGATTTTTATTTATTTATTTGAGATAGGGAGAGAGAATGAATGAGACCACAAGCAGGGCGAGTGGCAGGCAGAGGGAGAGGGAGAAGCAGCCTACTCTCTGAGCAGTGAGCCTAACACATGGATTGGTCCCAGGACCCTGAGATTATAACCTGAGCTGAGGGCAGATGCTTAACTAACTGAGCCACCCAGGTGCCCCAAGAAATACTTGTTGCAGCAAAAACAACATGATATGATTTTCGAAAATCAAAAGATTGTTAATATTCAGTGCTGGAAGAAGTGTGGGGACAAGGGCACTCTTGTATGCTTTGGCAAAGGTGTAAAATGGTGAGACATTTTAAGAAGGCAGTTTAGCAGGTCCTGGGTGGCTCAGTTAGTTAAGTGTCTGACCCTTGATTTGGGCTCAGGTCATGATCTTGGATTTGTGAGATCAAGCCCCATGTCAAGCTCCATGCTGGGTGTGGAGTCTGCTTAAGAGTTTCTCTCTTTGGGCACTTGGGTGGCTCAGTTGGTTAAGCGACTGCCTTCAGCTCAGGTCATGATCCCAGGGTCCTGGGATCGATTCCCGCATCGGGCTCCCTGCTCCATGGGGAGTCTGCTCTTTCTGACCTTCTCCCCTTTCATGCTCTCTCTCACTCTCTCTCTCTCTCAAATAAATAAATAAAATCTTAAAAAAAAAAAAAAAAGATTCTCTCTCTTCCTTCCCTCTGCCCCTCCCCCATAAATAAAATAAAATTTTAAAATAATAATAAAAAAATAAAATAAAATAAGGCAATTTAGCAATACTTAGCAACATTTTCAGATGAAATCTACTTCTAGTGATCTACTCTGTGGAAATAGACAAGTATTCAAATATATTAATAAGATGTTCATTGCAACATGGTTCATAATAGTGAAAAGTTGGAAACAACCAATAGGGGAATAGATAAATATATTATGGAACATCCATAACATGAACACCAAGCAACCATAATGTATAGTTTTATACATTTTTTTTAAAGATATGATTTATTTGACAGAGATCACAAGTAGGCAGAGAGGCAGGAAGAGAGAGAGGGGAAAGCAGGCTCCCTGCTGAGCAGAGATCCCAATTCGGGGCTCGATCCCAGGACCCTGGGATCATGACCTGAGCCGAAGGCAGAGGCCTAACCCACTGAGCCACCCACGTGCCCCTAGTTTTATACATTTTTAAAAATTTTAACTTTTTAGTTTTTTATAATCATATAACATATTTTTATCCCCCGGGGTACAGGTCTGTGAATCGCCAGGTTTACACACTTCACAGCACTCACCGTAGCACATACCCTGCCCAATGTAGTTTTATACATTTTGACGTGGAAGGATACCCAAGAAATATGGTTGAGGGGGGAAAGGGCCAAAAAATAGTGTGATTCCATTTAATAAAAATGAGATGTAAAATTAATTAGTTAAACCACAGAGTTTTAATTTGATTCATTTATATAGTAAACTAATTAATTTAAATTATAATTTATAACTACATAGTACATAATTATACTATATAATTTAATTTAGTATATAATATAAACACATACTATATATATATATATATATATATATGATTATGTGTTTGTAGAAACAGATTTGAAGAGATAAACTTCTTTTTATCATACCAAACTTACCAAAGGTAACCAACACAGGTTACCTCTAAGTGGATTATAGGGAGAAATTTTTATTTTTCACATTTGTATTAATTATGTATTTTTTAAATTGTATAGTAAGCTTGAAAGGCATGCATAATTCAAAAATTGAAATAGTGAAAGAATATAATAACACTGTCGCCTATGAGATGAGCAAAAATTTAAATGGTTAAAATCCAGTCATAGAACATGAGGAAAAGGGCAGCATTCAGGATTGGTGAGAGTGCCAACTGGTGCCTTTCTAAACAAAGGCAGTTTGTAGGGGCACCTGGGTGGCTCAGTCGTCAAGCATCTGCCTTCAGCTCAGGTCATGATCCCAGGGTGCTGGGATCAAGCCCCATATCAGGCTCCCTGCTTGTGGGAGGATTGGGGATGGGGAGCCTGCTTCTCCCTCTCCCACTCCCTCAGCTTGTGTTCCTCTCTCACTGTGTCTCTCTCTGTCAAATAAACAAATAAAATATTAAAAACAAACACCCCCCCCCAAAACAAAGGTGGTTTGTCAATACCTACCAAAAATTAAATTGTGCATAGCATTTTACCTGGGAATTCCACTTCTAGGACACAGTCCGTAGAAATACCTCAACAAGCAGGGAATAAACAGGTCATAACCATAACAACAGATATCATTTAGGAAATGCTTAGTATAGCCTTGCTATTGTTCTAAGCACTTTAAAGTGAACCAACCCCACACTCACATAAAAGTTTACTACATGCCAGGTACTTCCTTAAGCTCTTTACATGCTCTAGCTTATTTTATCCTTATTAACAAACCTATAAAATGAAGACTCTTTTATTATGCCCATTGTACAGATAAGGAAATTACAGCATACTAAAGGGAAGTAACTCCCTCCAACTCACACGACTAGTGGGTAACGGAGCCCAGAATTTGAATCTGGGCAGCCCATTTCAGACTCTGTGTCTATAAGAGCTTGGCTCGAATGTAGTGAATTATAGAACGTTGGCTACAGTTCCTGGAGACGGGTTGTTTTTTTTTTTTAAAGATTTTATTTTTTTTTAAAGATTTTATTTTATTTATTTATTTTTTATTTATTTGACAGAGAGAAATCACAAGTAGATAGAGAGGCAGGCAGAGAGAGAGAGGGAAGCAGGCTCTCCGCCGAGCAGAGAGCCCGATGCGGGACTCGATCCCAGGACTCTGAGATCATGACCTGAGCCGAAGGCAGCGGCCCAACCCACTGAGCCACCCAGGCGCCCGAGACGGGTTGTTTTTATCTTTCACGCTTTGTGGCTGGCAAGCAGGGCAAGCACCGACAGCCCCTTTTACGTCTGGTCCAAGACAATCAATTACCCACTGCTAGAGGACCCACAGAGGCCAGATAGTCGCTTTCCCAGATCCCTTTGCAGGGGGGAGCAAGCCCGTGACAGTCTGAGTGGGACTGGCGCACCAAGGAGGGCTCAGATGCAAAGAAGTAGAACAGTGGTGGGCATGCAAATGATGGGGTCCCAGGCAAATGTGTGGGTGGCTAGCAATGCTGCAGAAGCTTCCAGGGTCTCTCGAGGCCCGAGGAGCCAGGGCTGTACTGGAATGGCAGGGGAAGAGACAGTGTTCTGACTGTGGGGTCTGGGACAGAGAAGGGCTCTCCGGCTGCTCCTGCTGTGGTTCAACACTTCTGCACTGGGGGCCTTGGGACTCAGTGGATCCAATAGAGCTCTACAGATTGGGGTGATCTGGGTGTGGCAAGCAAAAGCCAGAAGGAGAGTACCCCCCCCCCCCGCCCCCGGGTGGCCAGAAGACATGTTGAGGCTCAGTCCACATCAGCAGGTAACAGCTCCTCTCTTGATAAACAGCCTCTTGTGGGCTTCTGGGTTCCAAGAGAAACTAAACATGGGCCACTGTGACTCTGTGGCCCAAGCCCCTTCACAAATCGAGGAATACCCGATACACTTAGTGGGCCCAGGATCTCTGGGGCACCACACTCCTCACCTCCAAGAACAGCAGGATGCAGCCTGAGAACTTCCTGAGGGTTAGAGGAACCACAAAATGCCCCTATGTGCCCTCCAGCTCGCCCTGTCTTGCCAAAAATGGCTCCTTCTCAGTCTGGCCCAATGGCTTCAAGAAAGATATTGAGAAAGAAAAAAGCACTGGAGCTAGGATTACAGGCAGCTGGCTCTCCACAGTACACCATCACCAGGCAGCAGTGGTCTGTTAGGAGATGAAGAGCAAACATTGGAGAACCAGACTGCCTGTGTTTGAATTCCGGTTCCACAGTTCTAGCTGCATGAATCCGGGCAAGTAATTGGACCTCTGTGTACCTCAGTTTCCTAGTCTCTGAAAGAGAGATAGTTAAAAAAAATACCTACCCACATAGGTTGTTTTGAAGATTAAATATGTAAAGCTCTTCGAATAGCACTGAGCATTCACTAAGTGTTTGTGTTCCGACTGTAGCAAGAAAGCTCTTCTGAAGTTCTGGAGATCTGTTGCACAGACCCACAGCGGAACTGTACATTTTAAAAGGGTTCAGGGGGAGCCTGGATGGCTCAGTCTGTTCAGTGCCTGCCTCCGGCTCGGGTCAAGATCCCAGGATCCTTAGATCGAGTCCCTCGCTGGGCTCCTGCCTAAGCAGGGAGCCTGCTTCTCTCCTCTCCCTCTGCCTGCTTGCTGCTCCCCTTGCTTGTGCTCTCTCTCTCTCACTCTCTCTCTCTCTCCGTATCAAATAAGTAAATAAAACGAGTGATGAGATGGTCAATTTAATGTTATAGGTTCTTTACCACAATAAAAAATGTTATAAAACTTATGAAAACTTAAGTTTTTAAACATGGAATTTTGTTATCAGGATATTTGCTTTCAAACGTAATTAACGATTCTTTTCTCAGCTCACAGAAAATTAATAAATGCCTCTTTCTTTAAAAACAACAGCAACAAAAAGACTAGCAGTGTTTTCTGAGATAGTCCTGGCAGCTAGTGGAGGAAGAAAATCCTTCAGTGGATAAAATTTAAAGTAGAATGCATCACTGGTTCCACTGGAAGAAGACATAGTCTGAGGATCTTTACGGATTCATGGGCAAGGCCAGTCTTTGGCCAGGTGGACAGATTTGGATACAAAAATTAGAGGACTTGGGTGCCTGGGTGGCTCAGTGGGTTGAGCCGCTGCCTTCGGCTCAGGTCATGATCTCAGGGTCCTGGGATCGAGCCCCGCATCAGGCTCTCTGCTTGGCAGGGGGCCTGCTTCCTCCTCTCTCTCTCTGCCTGCCTCTCTGCCTACTTGTGATCTCTCTCTGTCAAATAAATTTAAAAAATCTTTAAAACAAAAACAAAAAGAAACCCAAACAATCTGATTAAAAAATAGGCAGAGACGTAAGTAGACATTTTTCCAAAGAAGACACAGAGAAAGCCAACAGGCACGTGAAAAGGTGCTCAACATCACTCATCATCAGGGAAATGCAGCTCGAAACTACAATGAGATGTCACCCCACACCTGTCTGAATGGCTATTCACACAAAGACAAGAAATAACCATTGTCGGCGAGGATGTGGAGAAAAGGGAGCCCTTGTGCCCCGTGGGTGGGAATGTATGCTGGTGGATCCAGTATGGAAAACAGGATGGAGTTTCCTAAAAAATTTAAAAATAGAACTGCCCTATGATCCAGCAATTCCACGTCTGGGTATTTACCTGAAGAAAATGAAAACGCTAACTTGAAAGATGTACGCACCCCTATGTTTATTGCAGCATTATTTACAATAGCCAAGACATGGAAGCAACATAAGTGTCCCTAGATGGAGGAATGGGTAAACAAAATGTAGTGTACACACACACACACACGAGTATTATCCAGCCATAAAAAGAAGGAAATCTGGCCATTTGTGGCAACATGGATGGAAATTGAGGGTGTTATTTTTTTAATTTATTTAAATTAATTAACATAGAGTGTTTCATTAGTTTCAGATGTAGAGTTCAATGATTCATCAGTCTTATATAACACCCAGTGCTCGTTACATCCTGTGTCCTCCTTAATGTCCATCACCCAGTTACCCCATTTCCCTACCCCACTCCTCCCAGCAACCTGTTTGTTTCCTTATAGTGTAGTCTCTCATGGTTTTTCTCCCTCTCTGATGACTTCCCATTCAGTTCCCCCCCTTCCCTTATGATCCTCTGTGCTGTTTCTTACATTGTACATATGAGTGAAACCATATGGTAATTGTCTTTCTCTGATTGACTTATTTTGCTTAGCATAATTCCCTCTAGTTCCATCCATGTCATTGTAAATGGCAAGATTTCTTTCTTTTTTTTTTTTTTTTTTTTTGATGTCTCAGTAATACTCCCTTGTGTGTATATATCACATCTTCTTTATCCATCCATCACTTAACATCTAGGCTCTTTCCATACTTCGGCTATTGTGGACTTTGCTGCTATAAACATCAGGGTGAAGGTGCCCCTTCTGATAACCATATTTGTAACTATGGGGTGAAAACCCAGGAGTGCAATTGCTTTGTTATAGGGTAGCTCTGTTTTTAGCTTTTTGAGGAACCTCCATATTGTTTTCCGGAGCGGCTGTACCAGCTTGCATTCCTACCAATGGTGTAAGAGGGTCCCCTTTTCTCTGCATCCTTGTTGAGGGCATTATGTTAAGTGAAATAAGTCAGATAGAGAAAGAAAAATTTCACCTGTATGTGAAATTAAAAAAACAACTCATAGAACAGAGAACAGATTGGTAGTTATCAGAGGAGAGGCGTGTGGGGGGAGTGGGGAAAAATCAGTGCAGGGGATCAAAAGGTATAAATTTCCAGTTGTAAAGTAAATAAGTCATAGAGATGTAATGTATAGCATGGTGATCATAGATAGCAAACACTGTATTGCATACTGCATACTTAAAAATAACTAAGGGGTGCCTGGGTAGCTCAGTTGGTTAAGCAGCTACTTTAGGCTCATGTCACAATTCCAGGGTCCTGGGATTGAGTCCCGCATTGGGCTCTCTGCTCATCAGGGAGCCTGTTTCTCTCTCTCCCTCTGCCTGTTTCTCCTCCTGCTTGTGGTCTCTCTCTCTCTGTAAAATAAATAAATTCTTTAAAAATAAAATTAAAATAACTAAGTAGATTTAAAGGTCTCATCACAATAAAGAAAAATTTGGTGGTGATGATGTTAACTGTGGTGGTCATTTACAATATATACAAATACCAAATCATCGTGCTGTACACCTGAAACTAATATTGTATGTCAATTATATCTCAGTTTTTAAAAAATGAACTGTTGTTTATACATGACAAACTGCACGAATCTTCAGAGATGCTGAGTGAAAAAAAGCCAATCACAAAAGTTTACATACTGTGTGATTCAATTCATATAACATTCTTGAGGTGATAAAACTATAGACATGGAATTACCAGGAGTTCAGGTGGGGCTGAGGGTGGGAGGAAAGTGGATGTGGCTATAAACCAGCAACACGGGGGAAACTGGTGGTGACATAAATGCTGTGTATCTTGACTGTACCAATGATTTCCTTGTTGTAACACTGTACTACAGTTTGCAAGATACTACCATCAGGAGAAACTGGGTAGAAACTGGGATCTTTCAGTATTTTGTTTTTTCTTAAAACTGCATGTGAATCTATAATTATCTCCAAATAAGAAGTTTAATTAAAAATGAGACCAGGGACACCTGGATGGCTCAGTCAGTTAAGCACCTGCCTTAAGCTCAGATCATGATCCTGGAGGCCTGGGATGGAGTCGGATCAAATCCTACTTCAGAGTCCCAGCTCAGCATGTAGTGTCCTTCTCCCTCTCTCCCTGTCCCCACCCCCCCGCTGCTCATGCGCATGTGCGTGCTCTCTTTCTTGCTCACACACTCTCAAACAAATAAATAAAATCTTTTAAAAAATGACATCAATTAAAAAAAAGCAAGAACAGTACTACTCCTATTTCCTTTCTTACTTCGTGTGTGTGTTTAATTTGAAATCTTTGACAATTTTGTGGCGTAAACACCACTGATTTCAAGCTACCAATGAACCATCACTAAACATGCAATTGGGAGATTAGCACAACTATGCCTCACAAGCTAGGTCCCCAAAACCTTTTTGCCCTATTAGTCTGAAAAAAAAAAAAAAGTTAGGAAAAAAAAAGTTAGAAAGGTTGGTAATATCCTGTATTTGGAGAGGTGTGAGAGAATGACACTCATGCATTGTTAACGGGAGGGTTCAATGAAATGCCTTAAAAAATCAAATTAAATTAAATTATATTTTTATTTTTTTAATTTTTTAAAAAATATTTTATTTATTTATTTGAGAGAGAGAGAGAGAGAGCATAAGAGCCGGGTGGAGGGCAGAGGGAGAAGCAGACTCCCTGTTGAGCAGGGAACTTGATGTGGGTCTCGATCCCAGGAGTCTGGGATCACGACAGGAGTCAAAGGCAGATGCTTAACCAACCCAGGTGTCCCTAAATTAAATTATTTTTACTGAAGTATAGTTAACACAGGATGGTACCTTAGTCTCAAGTGTACAACATAGTGATTCAACAATCTTATATATTATGCAAAGCTCAAATAATGTTTTTTGGAGGGCAATGCTGTATCTTTCTTAAATGTTAGATGTCAAGTTTTAGACCCCAAATGCAATTTTATGGTAATACTTGAACAAATGAATAAAAGGACAAAAATAGCTGTCCAGTGCAGCATTATTTATAATAACAAAAACAGTAGACATTACTTTTTTTAAAAAAAGATTTTATTTATTTATTTGAGAGAGTGAATGAGGGAGAGAGCACAAGTAGGGGGAGCAGGAGAGGGAGAAGCAGACTCCCACTGAGCGGGGAGCCCGATGCAGGACTCGAATCTGGGACCCTGGGATCATGACCTGAGCTAAAGCAGACACTTACCTGACTGGGCCTCCCAGGCGCCCCCAAAACAGTAGACATTTTATTAGAGAATAGTTAAATACTTTGGGATGTGTCTGTGCTTCATAAAATAAAGAAAGCAGACCACACATACTGGCACAGGACAGTCAAGATATTTGAGCAAAAAACAGGCTGCCAACCGCCAAACTGTATGTGTAACATGATTCTATTTTCAAAAGAATAAAAAACCCTCTTTGTTTGCCTGTGGATAAAAACTGTCTGGAAAAACATGACAAAATGTAAAGGAGTTTACTTGCGAAAAGAGTGAAATTAGATAGTATTTACCCTTTTTTTTTTAAAATTTTTTATTTATTTGTCAGATAGAGATAGCATGAGCAGGGTGAGCTGCAGACGGACAGAAGCAGTCTCCCCGCTGAGCAAGGAGCGAGACGTGGGGCTCAATCCCAGGAACCTGGGATCATGACCTAAGCTGAAGGCAGACGCTTAACTGACTGACCCACCCAGGCTTCCTGATGGTATTTACTTTGTATATTTATTTGCATACACTTTGTATATAGCATTTTATTATTGTGGTTGTTGTTACTTATGGTAAACAGGTACTGCTTATATACTTTCTAAAACTCAGTTTTAGGCCCACGTGGACCTGAAGAGGGACTATTTCATAAAGTTTGAAGAGTTTTATCTCCTTGAAGAGTTTTTTTTTTTTTTTAAGATTTTTTAAAAATTTATTTATTTATTTAAAAAGATTTTATTTATTTATTTGACAGAGAGACATCACAAGTAGGCAGAGAGGCAGGAGAGAGAGAGAGAGAGGGGAGGAAGCAGGCTCCCTGCTGAGCAGAGAGCCCGATGCGGGACTCGATCCCAGGACCCTGAGATCATGACCTGAGCCGAAGGCAGTGGCTTAACCCACTGAGCCACCCAGGCGCCCTTCTTGAAGAGTTTTATCTCCAGGCAAGGACCCTAAAACAGAGGTGATATAGAGGAGAACAGTCATTAAAAACAAAGCCTCGGGACGCCTGGGTGGCTCAGTCGGTTAAGCCGCTGCCTTCGGCTCGGGTCATGATTCCAAGGTCCTGGGATCGAGTCCCGCATCGGGCTCCTTGCTCGGCGGGGAGCCTGCTTCTCTCGTCGCTGCCTCTGCCTGCCTCTCTGCCTGCTTGTGTGTACTCTCTCTCTCTATCTCTGGCAAATGAATGAAAAAAATCTTTAAAAAAAAAAAAAAAACAAAAAAAAAAACAAAGCCTGGCAATTAGATCATAAATGGTCTTACAATGAAAATAGTAAGGCATCAAAAAAGACTAAGTGCAGAAAGACTTGGTGCAGAAACAAGTTCACTGATGTAGGATTTTTGAAGGGTGTGTTCCAAACGTGAAGGAAAGAGGGCTGAAGTTCTCTCCTTTGCCCTCCACGATCTTTGCTTCCTCTCAGATCACTTTTATTTACTTGTTTATTTTTAGAAGGGAAAGGAAGGGCAGAAGGAGAGAGAGACCCCCCAGCAAGCTCCCTGCCCAGGGCAGGGCCCAACGTGAGGCTTGATTTCACAACCGTGGAGATCAGGACCTGAGCCAATAGCCGAGAGTCCAAAGCTTAACTGACTGAGTGCCCCAGGCACCCCAAATCACTTTTAAAACAGCTTTATTAAAACAAAAACAAAAACAAAACCCAAACAGCATTATTGAGATATGGTTCACATACCATAAAACTCTCCCACTTAAAGGGTGCAGTTCAGTGGTTCTTAGAATATTCAGTTATGCAAACATCAACACAATCTAATTTTAGAATATCTTCATAATCTCACCCCCCCCCAATCAACCCTAGTATTCATTAGTGGCCCCATTCCATTCTCCACCCCCAGCCCTGGGCAACCACTAGTCTATGGATTTGCTTTTTTTGGACATTTTCTATAAATGGAATGATACAATATGTGGCTTACTGTGTCTGGCTTATTTCACTTAGTGAAATAAGTGAATATTCAAATATTCAAATATTTTCAAAGTTTACCCACATTGTAGCATGTATCAGTACTTCATTCCATTTCATGGCCAAATAATAATTGATTTATGGCCATACCACATTTGGTTTATCTATTCCTCAGTTGATGGACATATGGGTTGTTTCCATTTTTGGTGGTACTATGAATATGTGTGTACCAGTTTTCCTGTGATATATGTTCTCATTTCTCTTGGGTATATGCCTGGGAGTGGTGAGAGAACTTTTTCTGTTTGATTAAAGAAGAGGATTTCTTTCTCCTTTATGTTGGAGGAATTCCTCAAACATCTAGTTACTCCTGGGGATCGTGTTTCTATCTAAATCTGAATTTTCAGCATCCACATCTCAGCCCAGCCTTTCAAGGTACCCAAAGCCTCCAAATTCTAAGATTTTTCAAGATGACAGTGTGTGAAGACATCTATACTTTACTGTCCTAAAGCCAAAAGTCTCATGAATACATTAAAAATCAACAGAACAAGTTGGGGGACGGAGGAGCCAAGGGAGAGGGAGAAGCAGACTCCCTGCTCAACAGGGAGCCTAATTCAGGGCTCTGACGCAGGGCTTGATCTCAGGACCCCAGGATCTGACCTGAGCTGAAGGCAGACACCTAACTGACTAAACCACCCAGGCATCCCTGTATCTATTCTTGAAAAAAAAATTATAAAGCTAGAATTCCATTATAACTTCTCCTAACCTCATCTGCCTCTCCAGGGACCAAGTTATTTCCCTCACACCAGCTAAAAGCATACTTCCTGTGTTAATTGCATTTCCGGAAGCAGATTTTCTTGATTTTTTGTTAGGAAATGTTTTAGAGGTTCCTTAAATCTTCCCTAAGTAAGATTACATAAGACTCACTTTCAATCACCATCATTATTATTAACCTTATATTGATATGTGTTACTTTGTGCGTTTGAATTATTAGGAATGGTATCATATCATTTATATCATTCTGAAGTTTGCCTTTTTTATACAATGTGTTACTTTTTTTCTTTTTAGCTTCCTTGTATTGTAATACATTTTATAATAATATATTGCATTAAAAAAATTAATTCCCCTTTTGATGGGCACTTAGACTGTTTCTGATTTTTTGCCCTTGCAAATACTACTCAAATGAATATTCTTATATAGGTTTTCTTAAGCATACATGTGGGTGTCTCTCGCTCATAGATTCACTGGGTCATTCAGGTGTATTTTTCATATTTATTAGATGCTGTAAAGTCATTTTCAAAGTGCCTGTTTCAATGTATACTCCCATCAGCAGTCTTTAAAAGTTTCTTTCACCAAATCTTCCCCAGTAGTTGATATTGCCAAATAACTAATTTTTGATCATATCATTGGTGAAAAAATGTATTTCAATGTTTTAATTTGCATTTTGTGTTTATTAGTGAAGTAAGCACCTTATCAATTTTATTGATTGTGTGGATTTCTTCCCTATACATTGTTGTTTATATTAAAATGTGCTCATTTTCTTAGGATTGGTTGTTTTTCTCACAGATATGTAAAAGTGTTCTGAACTTTAGTCCATTAGAGATGATGTATTTCTCTGTTAATTGTAATTTTATTTATTTATTTATTAGAGGGAGGGAGAGAAGAGGGAGGAGGGACAGAGGGAGAGAGAGAATCTTAAGCAGGCTCCGCCACTCCATCTCACAATCCTGAGATCATGACCTGAGCCGAAATCAACAGTTGGATGCTTAACTGACTGAGCCTCCCCACTGGATGTGGCATAGTTTTACTTTGTAATGGTATCTTGGACCATATCATTTTAAAAAATATTTTGGTGTTATCAAATTGATTAGTCATTTCCTTTGTGATTTGAATTATGTTTTAGGAATATATTTATTATTGTAAAAATATAATAATTCTCCCAAAACTTACATATATTTTATATATTATATTAAATATATGTATATTTAATGTATTTCAATCAGAATCCCCATACAGTTTGATGGGTTTTTTTCCAAAAGATTTTATTTATTTATTTTAGAGAGAGAGCACAAATGGGGAGAGAGAGAGCATCTCAAGCTCAAAATGGGGCTCGATCCCACGACCCTGAGATCACCCGAGCAGAAACCAACAGTCACACGCTTAACCGACTGAGCCACTCAAGCGACCCCACTTTGGTTTTTTTTTTTTTTTTTTTAAGATTTTATTTATTTATCAGAGAGAGAGAGAGGGAGAGCAAGCACAGGCAGACAGAATGGCAGGCAGAGACAGAGGGAGAAGCAGGCTCCCCGCCGAGCAAGGAGCCCGATGTGGGACTTGATCCCAAGACGCTGGGATCATGACCCGAGCAGAAGGCAGCACTCAACCAACTGAGCCACCCAGGCATCCCTGGTTTTTTTTTTTTGTTTTTTTTTTTTAATTGGATAAAATGATCCTAAAGGAAGATTAAATACCCAGGAAGACAGACAACAGATTAATCTTCACATTTCTTGAAAAGCTTTTATAAATTGTTAAGGAAAAGACGTGCAATCTAATAGAAGAATTGACAGACAACATGAAGAGACAATGCAGAGAGGAGAAAATTCTCTAAGAAATATGAAAAGATGCTTGTATTCATAGATAGTCCAGGAAATAAACTTAAGGGTGAGCTGTCACACTCCACCCTGTTGGGCAGACAAAATATGGGAAAGACTATTACAGCTATTGGTAGCAGGGATTTAGAGTAAGGATACTTTTACCTTTACCTTTTTTTTTTTAACCTTTAACTTTTAATGAAAGGTAATGAACTGACTTATATACTGGGAAAAAAAAAACTTTAAAAAAAACTTTGAATTTTATTTATTTATTTTTTAAAAATATTTTATTTATTTATTTGACAGAGAGGGATCACAAGTAGGCAGAGAGACAGGCAGAGAGAGAGAGAGAGAGGAAAGCAGGCTCCGTGTTGAGCAGAGAGGCCGATGCAGGGCTCAATTCCAGGACCCTGAGATCATGACCTGAGCCTAAGGCAGAGGCTTAACCCACTGAGCCACCCAGGTGCCCCCCCCAAAACTTTTCTCTCTATTCTACACCTCTCATTACACAATTTTGTCTAGATTCATGGTTTTAATTTTAATCTAGACTCAATGCATGATTTCACATAATTCTATTTCTCATTATTTTTATACCCATCTGAAACAGCATTCTATATTTCAATTATGTTTTAATAGCATGTCCATTTAGTTTTTTGGATTTTTTATATGGGCAATCATATTGCCTAGTCACAATTTTTTCTTCCTCTTTCTCATTTCCTATGTCTCATTTTTTTTTCCCTCCCTCCCTCCCTTCCTTCTGTCCATCTTATATCAAGGCAAGGATTGCCAGTCCATCAGATGCAGTGATAATGGGTCTTCTTCATCTTGTTCTTTTCTTTTTTAATTTTTATTTTTAAAAAGATTTTATTTATTTATGTGACAGAGAGAGAGATCACAAGTAGGCACAGCAGCAGGCAGAAAGAGAGCGGGAAGCAGGGTCCCTGTTGAGCAGAGAGCCCGATGCAGGGCTTGATCCCAGGACCCCGAGATCATGACCTGAGCTGAAGGCAGAGGCTTAATCCACTGAGCCACCCAGGCGCCCCTTGTTCTTTATTTTAATGAGATTATGCAACAACATCTAAGTTTTATCACCAACTAATACCTATTGCAGGATTTTCGGTGGATATCCTTTTCCAGGTTAAAGAAATCCCCCTCTCTTCCTTCTTCAGTAAGAGCTTTTTATATTCTTTTCATGGATGGCTATTAAATATCAAATTCTCTTCCTGCTTCCATTGAAATAATTACATATTCTCTCTTCTTTAATCTGGTGAGTTACATTGATAAATTTCCTAATGGTGAATTAACCTTGAAATCTTGAGATAAACCCTACATGGTCATGTTTTATTATTTAATGCAGTGTTGGATTCAATCTGCTAATATTTTATTGTTTTTGCAAATATGTTTAAAAAGTCTAAACTTTGGGGTGCCTGGGTGGCTCAGTGGGTTAAAGCCTCTGCCTTCGGCTCAGGTCATGATCCCAGGGTCCTAGAATGAAGCCCAGCATCGGGCTCTCTGCTCAGCAAGGAGCCTGCCTCGCTTCCTCTCTCTCTGCCTGCCTCCCTGCCTACCTGTGATCTCTGTCTGTCAAATAAGTAAAATAAATAAAATCTTTTAAAAAAAAGTCTAAACTTTTCTTATACTCTTCTTGCCTCAAGTCCCAGTGAACTTTGCTTAGAGATATAAAATTTTAATCTGCTCTATTAACTCAATGTATTGACAATGAATCTCAAGTTTAATTTCGGCAGGAAGCATGTGAGAATTACTCTTCTCATCTTCCATCTGTTTTTGTTTGATTTAGGAGGGATTAGGTAAAAATCTGAATACCCATAATCAGACAGTGTTTATTGGACTGGGAGGGGTGTGGAGGTTGAGCATGAGACTTCCTTTACCCTTCTAGAAACTGGGAGTATGCAGTTCAATAAATGCTTAAAGGCTAGATGGAAGTGTAATGAGAAAACAGCCATTTTGACTTGCTGCCTTGGCATTTCACAATATAACAATTCTGTTCACACCTGGAGTCTGGACGTTTAGATAAGGACCTGAGTTTAGGATTCCACCTGAAGTTCCCCTGTGCTTTTTCTGGGGCACCTTTTATGTATGTATGTCGGTATGTATTTATTTACTCACACACATTTTATATATACACACATACATATGTGTATATATATGTATGTATACACACATAATATATACATGTGTACACACATATATGTATACATATTGTGTGTATATGTGCACACACACAATATACACACACACACACACACACACATATATATATATACACACAAACATATATTTTTAGAAAGGGACTGGGGAGGAGCAGAGGAAGAGTGAAAGAGAATTTTTTTTTAAGATTTTATTTACTTATTTGATGGGGTGCTTGGGTGGCTCAGTGAGTTAAGCTTCTGCCTTCGGCTCGGGTCATGATCTCAGGGTCTTGGGATCAAGCCCTGCATCAGGCTTTCTGCTCAGCGGGGAACCTGCTTCCCCCTCTCTCTCTGTCTGCTGCTCTATCTACTTGTGATCTCTCTCTCTGCCAAATAAATAAATAAAAATCTTAAAAAAAAAAAAGATTTACTTATTTGACACAGAGAGACACAGTGAGAGAGGGAATACAAGCAGAGAGAGTAGGGGAGGGAGAAGGCGGCTTCCTGCCAAGCAGGGAGCCAGATACAGGGCCTGATCCCAGAACCCTAGGATCATGACCTGAGCCAAAGGCTCAATGACTGTGAAACACTGAGGCACCCTGAGAGAATCTTAAGCATGCTCTGTGCCCAGCGCAGAGCCCAGTGCAGGGCTGTGGGGCTCGATCTCACGACCCCAAGATCATAAGCTAAGCCAGGATCAAGATTTGGGTGCTTAACTGACTGAGCCACCCAGACTTCCCCAGGGCACCTTTTAAAATAAGCACTTAGTGGTGAACCCTTAAAAAGCCAGTGGCCTCTCCCTCAACCACTTTATAAGAGGTCCTTGCTATCCTCCTTTCTACCTCCTGCTTACTGATGACCTGGGGCAGAGGACTGCACTTCCTCTAGCTTATAACAATCCTTGTGACTTTATTTTTTTAAAGATTTTAGTGCTCACTTCGGCAGCACATATACTAAAGATTTTATTTATTTGACAGACAGAGATCACAAATAGGCAGAGAGGCGGGCGGGGGGCTGGGGAAGCAGGCTCCCTGCTGAGCAGGGAGCCCGATGCAGGGCTTGATCCCAGGACCCCGAGATCATGACCTGAGCTGAAAGCAGAGGCTTAACCCACTGAGCCACCCAGGCGCCCCGTCTGCAGGCTAGAAGTCTAAAGCTAAGGAGCCACCAGCAAAGGTGGTTTCTGGCAACACCCCTATTCCTGGCTTTCAGATGGCTCTCTTTTTGCTATGTCTTTACATGGCCTTTCCTCCGTGCATGTGGGGGAGAGAGAGAAAATGTGTAACATCTCATGGTGTCTCTTCCCCTACACATAAAGAGACACACCAATCCTATGGGATTAGGGCCCCACTCACACTACCTCCTTTAACCTTAACTACCTTCTTAAGCACCCTATCTCTAGATACTCCTACACTGGCAATTAGGGCTTAAACATGTGAATTTTGGTGGAGGGGTGGTTACAATTCAGTCTGTAACACAATCCTTTTGAAAATTAAAATTTAATTTTAACTTAATTAAAATTAAAAATGTGCTTGGTCACAATAGCCAACACATGGAAATAACCCAAATAATAGTCAACAGATGAATGAGTAAACAAAATGTGGCCCATTCATATCAAGGAATATTATTCAGCCTTAACAAGTAATGAAATTCTGGGTGCTGGGGTAGCTCAGTCGGTTAAGTGTCTGCCTTTGGCTCAGGCCATGATCCCAGGATTGAGTCCCAAATCAGGCTCCTTGCTCAGTGGGGAGCCTGCTTCACCCTCTGCCCCTCCCCGCTCTCAAGCTGTCTCTCTCATTCTCTCTCAAATAAATAAATAAAATCTTAACAATAAATAAATTAATTAAAAAACCTGTAAGTGATGAAATTCTGACAAATGCTACAACATGGATGAACCCTGAAAACACTGTCCTAAGTAAAATAAGCCAGACAGAAAATCACAAATGTTGTATGGTGCCTCTTACTATGTATGAGGTATCTAGAATAGGTAAATTCATAGGAGAGAAAGAAAGTAGAATAGAAGTTACCAGGGCCTGAGAGGAATGGGGAGTGGTAATTATTTGTTCATTACTTAATGAAAAACTTCTGGCTAATATGGTAAGTTTTACGTTATGTGTATTTTATTATAATAAAAGATACAAGAACAAATTTAAATATGCACTCCAATTATACAACGAATACCACAGAGGAAAAATATTCTTACTCTCACACAACTACATAGATGAATCTCAAAGACATATGGCTGAGCAAAAGCCAGGCACAAAAGAGTACAGCATCATTTGTTCATCTGAAGTTCAAGAGCAGATGGACAAATCTATATTGATAGACATCAGGACAGCGGTTTCCTCTCGATGGAGGATTATTGACTTGGAAGGGGTATAAGGGAGGTTTTGGGGGAAAATCTAATAATTTGATCTCAATAGCGGTTACATGGATATATAGCTATATACATCTTAACTGAGTTGTGCATCTGGGATTAATGTACTATCTGTATGACATCCATAAAGAAGTAATAAAGGTATGTATCTTTTGACTCAGTTTACAAAAACAAAAGCATCACTATGTAACAACAAAAGTTTAAGAATTTACTGCAGCAATTTATGGGGTGCCTGGGTGGCTCAGTGGGTTAAGCATCCCACTCTATTTTTTTTTGGCATCTGTTTGCAGAATTTGCTTGGGATTCTCTTTCTCCCTCTCTCTGCCCCTCTCTCCTTGACCTTTTCAAGCAGGGCATACATTAAGGCATGTGGGGGTGGGGTGGGGTCAGAGGGTGGTATAGGTCCTAGCAAGAATAGAAGCTGGAAAAGGAGCAAAGGAAAAAAAGTAGCTTTTTTCAAGGGGTCCCTTGAGACAGGAAAACTGAAGGCAGACGCTTAACAACTGAGGAAATGATATAAGAAATAAAAGAAAAACTTAAGTCAGAATTTGAAAAACAATACAACTATGAGGTGATTAAACTCGGGAAAAATTGGAAATAAAAGGACAAATCTCAGAAATGAAGACTATAAACTGGAAGGAATATAAGATTGAATAAATACAACAGATAATGTCTCAAAAGAAACAGAACATCAAAAGAATTTTTAGGTTGAAAATAAATGAAAAGATATTCAGGATTCAAGAGACACAGATACTAAAGATAGGTAAAGAGGATCAGGAGCTCTAACACAGAGATAATAGACCTAAAGAAGAAAATCAAAGCAGGGGAAGAAAATAAATACTAAAAGCTGTAAATAAAGGGAAGAAATATTTTTAAAAAAGATTTTATGTATTTATTTGACAGAGATCACAAGTAGGCAGAGAGGTAGGCAGAGAGAGGGGGGGAAGCAGACTCCCCGCTGAGCAGAGAGCCTGATGCAAGGCTTTATTCCAGAACCCTGGGATCATGACCTGAGTCAAAGGCAGAGGCTTAACCCACTGAGCCACCCAGACGCCACAAGGGAAGAAATATTTTTAAAACCCTACACTGTGAAACAACAAACCACATATAAAAGAACATTGACTCAGAATGTTCTTAGAATGTTCTAGTGAAATCACTGGACTTTAAGGAAAAAACTCATCTTGTCCTCTTAACCAAAAGGAGCACATGTCCTCTAAAAGGGGAAAATCATTTTGTGATTAGACTGTTTGACAAGAATGATCTAAGTCAGTAGAAAACAGAGCAGTATTAACTCAAATATACTCAAATAAACTGTGGGCCAAGGATTTTATATCCAGGAAAACTGACTTGGAAGTTTGAACGGTACAGACAACTGTTGCCATTGTCTTTCACTTCAAAAGTGAGAGAATATAGATTCCATTAGCCCTCCTGGAAGGATCTAGAAAAAAGCTTTAGACAAACAAAATGACCATAGCAACATCAATTACAAGGAGAGTTGGTTTAAGCCATATATATGTATTATATATTAAATATAAATTACTTGTAGAAAAAATGGGAATTAGAAGAAAAAGAGTATGGTGTTAATGACTCTCTGATCTGACCATGTGGATACAGCACATCTATTAAAATGAGGCGGGAGAATGGGAAGAACAAATACAAAAAATGTTTTGTTTTTAGAAATTATATTGTTGGTGGTATTAGTAATACTTTTATCCAGAGACTAATGTATAATGTGGGATTAAAATACATGAATAATCTTGGGATACTTTAATTCTATAACTCTCTAAGTCCTTGAGAAAAACAGGGTCTCTTCCCATTGTGGAAGAAAGTAAGTACAGATAATCATGTAGTCCAGGTTAAGTAAAAGGCTTGTAGCATTTTACTTGAAGTGGAAGTAGAAGTATCCACGTCAATTTCACAAGGCACTTTTTTTTTTTTTTTTAAGATTTTATTTATTTATTTGATAGATCACAAGTAGGCAGAGAGGCAGGCAGAGAGAGAGGAGGAAGCAGGCTTCCTGCTGAGCAGAGAGCCCAATGTGGGGCTCGATCCCAGGACCCTGAGATCATGACCTAAGCCAAAGGCAGAGGCTTTAACCCACTGAGCCACCCAGGCGCCCCTAAATTCCTGTTGTTTTAAGCTACTAAGTTTGTGGTTATCTATTACAGCATCTATATGAATGCACCTGGTAAGCTGAAAGACTTGGCAGGTCAGTCCTTCTACTGCAAGAACAATCTAGATAAATTACAAAAACCTTATTTTTAAAAAAAGCACCAAAGGGCTGTGGAAGCAATGAGGTCTAAGTGAAGTAAAATTCCAGTGATGGAAGAATCTTTCTGAGTTAAGCTGAGCACAGGCTGAGGCTGAAGCTTAACCCATGCAGAATGCCTCCACTTGGGGAAGAGAACTCATCAGTTTTTGGTGGTCATTCAAAGCTGGAGTGACACGCTGAAAACTTAGGTGGCCAGTTTATTCATGGAACATTTGATGAATTCTAGGAATGTACAGGAGGCTGGAGAGCCAGACTACAAGCTTCTAAATGGCATAGTAAATCTCCCAGTTTGACATTATTGGTTAGGAAACAAAGACCTGCACAGGCAGAGGAAGGACAAGAACCTCAACTGGACTCCTCCTCAAGATATCTGCCACATTCTGAGCTGCATGGAGCAGGAACCTGGAGATCTAGCTTAATCTTCTTCAGTATTTCCGTGCTAAGGAGATGAATACCTGCCCAGTGTTCAATCAGAAGATTGTGAGGAAATGCCTGAAAAATAGGAGCGAACAGACTGAAACGCAACCCAAACCTCATAAAGCCTAATTCCTGACTGGATTGTGGTGATGAGCACCTCACTCTAACTGCCTGAAAGGAAAAAGGGCGAACATGTTCTTTTCTGGTGGAAAAGAACATGATATGGAGCCTCTAGAATTATTCATCATTTCTAGAAGACAATAAAAAATTAGTCTTTTTGCACAGAAAAAAGAAACATGACCAAAACAAAAAGACTGACAGAAGAAAACTCACAAATGGTCCAGATATTAGAGTCATCATACAAGAATGTAACAGTAACTGTGACTAGCATGTTAAGGAAAACAGTGAAAATAATGGAGATCTAGAAGAAAATACAGAGAATTTAAACAGAGAATTAGAATTGATAAAAAAAAAAAGTCAGATGGAAATTTTATTTTTTATTTTTTTAAAGATTTTATTTATTTATTTGACAGAGAACACAAGTAGACAGAGGCAGGCAGATAGAGAGGAAGGGAAGCAGGCCCCCTGCTGAGCAGAGAGCCCGATGTGGGACTCGATTCCAGGACCCTGAGATCATGACCTGAGCCGAAGGCAGCGGCTTAACCCACTGAGCCACCCAGGCACCCAGATGGACATTTTAGAACTGAAAAAAAAAATACAAAATCTTAAATGAAGAATCCAGTGTAAGAGTGCAACAGCAACTGGACACAGAGAGCATAGGATCAGTGAACTGGAAAACAGGTCAATAGAAAATAGTCCAGCTCAAGTGCAGAGATCAAAAAGAATGGAAAATAAAAATTCTGAAGCATGAGGACTTGCTTAAATAAATAGCATATCTGGAGTCCAAGGAGAGAAAAGATATTGTTGAGCAAAAGCAATATTCACAGAGATAATGGCTGAGAATTTTTGAGAATTAATGAAAGATACCAAACCACGGATTCAAGAACCTCACCAAACCCGAGGAAGATAGATACAAATAAAATCATGCCAAGGTATATCCTCCTAACACTAATGAACATCAAAGACATTGCTGAACATCTTAAAATAAGTAAAAAAAAATAAAAAAATAAAAAACCAAACCAAAACAAAACTATATTATCTTCAAAGAAACAGTATGACACACAGGGACTTCTAACAAAAACAGCAGAGGTCAGTGACAATGAAATAACATCTTTAAAGTCCAAAAGAAAACAACTGTTGGGGTGCTTGGGTGGCTCAGTTGTTAAGTGCCTGCCTTCAGCCCAAGTCACAATCCCAGGGTCCTGGAATCCAGCCCCACATTGGGTTCCCTGTTAAGGGGGAAGCCTGCTTCTCCCACTCCCTCTCCCCAGCTTGTGTTCCCTCTCTCACTGTCTCTCTCTCTGTCAAATAAATAAGTAAAATCTTAAAAAAAAAGAAAGGAACTACTAACCTAGATTTCTAGACGAAAGGAAAAAATGCCACCACAAGAAAGTTTCTAAAAGATACTTTTATCAAAACACTTAAAAAGGAATAAAGTTGGGGGTCTTAAATTTCCTGACTTCAAATCTTGCTACAAATCTACAGTAAACCAAACAGTGTGGTACTGTCATCAAGACAGATAAAGGGGCACCTGGGTGGCTCAGTGGGTTAAAGCCTCTGCCTTCGGCCTGGGATCGAGCCCCGCATCGGGCTCTCTGCTCCGCAGGGAGTCTGCTTCCCCCTCTCTCTCTGCCTACTTGTGATCTCTGTCTGTCAAGTAAATAAATAAAATCTTAAAAAAAAAAAAGACAGATATATAGACTAATGGGATACAGCAGAGAACCCAGTAATAAACCCTCACACATATATTCGATGAATTCCATGAAATACCAGTCCATTCACTGAGGAAAAGACAGTCTTTCCAACAAATAATGTTGAGGAAACTGGATCTCCACATGCAGAAAAATGAAGCTGGACTCTTACATTATACCATATACAAAATTTAACTCAAAATGAGCAAGAGATCCAAGGGGCACCAGCTTGGCTCAGCTGGTTGAGCATGTGACTCTCAATCTTGGGATTGTGAGTTTAAGCCCTACATTAGGTGTAGAGATTACTTAAAAATAAAATCTCAAAAATTTGGATAAGAACGCTAAATATAAGAGTTAAAACTAGGGGTACTTGGGTGGCTCAGTCAGTTAAGCATCTGATTCTTGATTTCAGTTCATGTCACAATCTCAGGGTCTTGGGATGGAGCCTTGTGTCAGGCTCCACAGTCAGTGAGGAGTCTGCTTGAGATTCTCTTCCTCTCCCTCTGCCTCTCCCCCTGCTCTCTCATGCTCTCTTTCAAATCAGTAAATAAATCTTTTTTTTTAAAAGAATTAAAACTATAAAACTCTTAGAAGAAAACCAGGTGAAAGCTTCATAACACTATATTTGGGGATAATTTCCTGGCTATGATCTCAAAAATATGGGCAAGAAAAGATGAAATTGATAAATAGGATTAAATCAAAATGAAAACTTCTGTGCATCGGGGCACCTAGGTGGCTTTTTGGGTTAAATGTCTGCCTTCAGCTCAGGTCATGATCTCGGGGTCTGGGATCAAGCCCCACATCGGGCTCCCTGCTCAGTGGGGTGCCTGCATCTCCCTCTCCCTTTGCCTGCTGCTCCCCCTGCTTGTGCTCTCTCTGACAAATAAATAAAATAAAATAAAAGAATTAAAACTATAAAACTCTTAGAAGAAAACCAGGGGAAAGCTTCTTAACATTGTATTTGGGAATAATTTCCTGGCTATGATCTCAAAAGTATGGGCAAGAAAAGATGAAATTGATAAATAGGCTAAATCAAAATTTAAAACTTCTGTGCATCGGGGCGCCTGTGTGGTTCAGTGGGTTGAGCCTCTGCCTACGACTCAGGTTGTGATCTCAGGGTCCTGGGATTGAGCCCTTCATTGGGCTCTGCTCAGCAGGGAGCCTGCTTCTCCCTCCCTCTCTGCCTGCCTTCTGCCTACTAGTGATCTCTGTCTGTCAAATAAATATCTTTAAAAAAAAAAACAAACCAAAAAACTTCTGTGCATCAGTGGACACTGTTGAAAGACAATCTCAGTTACCACCTTTGTGAGACTTTTAGTTTGGTGGAGACAGTCTTTGGACAGTGCCATACATGCTGTAAGAGAGATACTGTAGAAATGAATTCTAGAAGACAGAAGATTGCAAAAGTCCTTAGGAAAGACTCATAAAGGAGTGTAGCCACGGACAAACTGGAAGCTCTTTCTTTCTCATCTTTCCGCTTTACGCCCTAGGGCTAGGCCCTGAAAAAACGTCAGGAAATGATTCTTAACTCTTTTGAAGGTTCAAATTCCATTTCTCCTAAAAAGAATAGTGAAAATGTTTCTGAAGTGATTGTCATGATGGTTATTATTTTCCAATTTAGTCTAGTTTTATTTATTTTTTGAGACTTTCAGGACATCCCCTATACCTAAGGATATCCTGACAAGTATCAGAACCAGTCTGGGGATTGCTGACTTAAAAGCTTTAACTTTGGGGCACGTGGTTGGCTCAGCCCACTAAGCATCTGCTTCAGCTCAGGTGATGATCTCCAGGTCCTGGATTCGAGCCCCATGTCGGGCTGCCAGCTCAGTGGAGAGTCTGCTTCTCCCTCTCCATCTGCTCCTCCCCCTGCTTGTGCTCGCTCTCTGTATCTCTCTCAAATGAACTAATAAAATCTTAAACAACAACAACAACAAACCTTTAACTTTGGTGGGAGCTAGACATTAATTAAACTTAAAGTAACAGCCAACCATAGCAAATGAGGCACACTTTACAAAAGACTTTCCAGAGGGAAACGTGGGTGGTTTAGCCGGTTGAGCATCTGACTCTTGATTTTGGCTTGGGTCATGATCTCCATGTAGTGAGATCTGCTCCATCCTGTGCATGAAACCTGCTTAAGATTCTCCCTCTCTCCGTCTCCCACTCCTCCATCTCTTGAAAAAAAATTTGCCCCCGGGTAATACCAGACTGCTTTAAAAAGAGAAGAAAGAAACTTCCTGATTCCCCATGTTTCAGTTTAATTTATGTCTCATTTTCACCTCATAAGAAAAGACATGCTAGTCACCTTCTTTTGAATATTGCATCATCAAATGTTGGTGGTTTGAGAGCCATTCCACTCACAGACTGGATGATTCTAGACCCTTTCACTTTTCTTCATTTAGACCTAGCTAATCTCTGGAACTGGTACTGACCCAATAAGAGCCTTATTCTGTGACCTAAAAAGGAGTGAGACCAAAAACCAGCAAGCCAGGAAGTTGCTTCTAAACAGGGACATAGCCAGTTAATTGCTGATTGACTGATTTAAAATTCAGAGGATGAAGGCTCTGGCAGCTACAAATAAGAAGGTATTCTTGTAGTTTCTGAGGAATCCCAGTAAGCCATTGTTTGGTCCCCCAATAATGGGACCATGGTCAAAGGAGCAAGACTGATACAAAGCGAAGGTCTATTTTGTGCCAAGTATCAAGAATCAAACCGACCGCAAAGAGACCGGTTTCCGCCGCCCCTTACAGAGAGTGCGACCCTTCCCTGCCTCACAGACTAACTTTTATAGAGCAAAGACCATGTGGTTGAGCATGGCCACACACAGGTAGCCAATGAGACTGCAACACACAGAGGAAGCTGCACAGCCATGCTGGAAAGGGAACACCTGGAATTTAGTTTCACGCCCACAGTCAATGGAATTTTTCTGCTGCTTAAAGGGGTGGGAGGCGGCAAGAGCATTTGACAATAAGGAAACCTTCAGACATCTGTCCAGGGTCCCATAGAGTGAGTGATTCATCTGTGATATAATATACCCCAGGGCATACACATTTATAGGATTCTTTTTTTTTTAAAAGATCTTATTTATTTGACAGAGAGAGATCACAAGTAGATGGAGAGGCAGGCAGGCAGAGAGAGAGAGAGAGAGAGAGAGAGAGAAGCAGGCTCCCTGCTGAGCAGAGAGCCCGATGCGGGGCTCGATCCCTGGATCCTGAGATCATGACCTGAGCGGAAGGCAGCGGCTTAACCCACTGAGCCACCCAGGCCTCCCACGATTCTTTTTTTTTTTTTTTTTTTTTAAAGAGTTTTATTTATCAGAGAGAGAACAAGCACGAGGAGCAGCAGGCACATGGGTAAGTAGACTCCCTGCTGAGCAAGAAGCCCAGTGCAGGACTTGATCCCAGGACCTCATGACCTGCGCTGAAGGTAGATGCTTAACAGACTGTCCCTATATGATTCCTTTTTAAATCTGAGCTTGAAGACTCAGATCTAACTTCACTTGCTCTGTGGCCAGGTAAATACGCCACAAGCTTTATTTATAAAATGGGTCCACACAAGGCTCCTCTGAGAAATACAGATATAAGAGATCCTCATTCACTTTTGACTTTATGTGGGGCTTTTTAATAAAGATCCAAAAAAGGACACGAAAATTTCTGCCCCCTCAAGTGTCTTGAAGTAGCTCCCCATACCTACCTCCCAACCAACCTCCCCTTCCTCGAATTTGTGCGTCAGAACACTCTGATGTAGCCCAGACTGTACTGAGATGCAGCGAAGCGCTGCGACGTCAGACAATTCCAGCTCTCTAGGTCTTGGCCACCAACCAGGAAGATACTTACACACAGCTGTGACTTCATCAACAGGGCTGCTGGAAGCCGCTGGCAGGAAGAGGGTGTGGCCACTGAAGGGTCACTTCCGCTTCCGTTGGCGCAGGCGCTATCATTTCTTCTGCCACCGTGACTAAGATGGAAGCGTTTTTGGAGTCGCCGTCCAGACTTTGGGCCGGGGGTCCGGCCCCGGGGCAATTTTACCACATCCCGCCTACTCCTGGTGCCTCCTTGGAGCCGGCATCCTCGCCCTACGGGGGTCCGATTACGCGCACGCAGTAAGTGTTCGGCATCTTAGCCTGTACAAGGGGCGGGACGGTGAGGCCTGGTCGGGCCGGCCGGGTCTGAGGAAACCGGGAAAGGCGAGGCGGGGACGCCGGGGCCGAGAGCCCCGGAGAATGATAGGACACATAGAAAATCAGAAGCGGAACTCACTGCGTGGAAGGGAGCTGAGGCTCTTTCCTCTACCTCGTGCTTCTACCCTCGCCAGAACTCTCTCTGTCTAGGAACCCCATGGTGACCGGGACCTCGGTCTTGGGCGTTAAGTTTGAGGGTGGAGTGGTGATTGCCGCAGACATGCTGGGCTCCTACGGCTCCTTGGCCCGTTTCCGCAACATCTCTCGCATTATGCGAGTCAACGACAGCACCATGTTGGGTGCTTCCGGAGACTATGCAGATTTCCAGTATTTGAAGCAAGTTCTCGGCCAGATGGTGTAAGTTATGGGAGAATAGGGAATAGATCCCAGAGGGGGAGACGAATTCACTCTTTGGGTTTTTTGTTTATTTGTTTTTGTTTGTTTTTTTTAAAATCCCCTTAGAAGTTCTAGAGTGGAGGAGTTTGAGGCTGCAGCAGAGGACAGGAAAATTGTTGGGGGTGGAAGAAGAGAGTTTGCAATACATAGTTTTCGGCATTAGGGGGTGTAAAATAGGGAAGATTGTGGTAACTTGTTTTGGTGCGGAGGGGGGTGGATGGGATTCCTGACTTCCATTCTTTCCCTTTTCTCATAACCAATTCCTTTTAAGGATTGATGAGGAGCTGTTGGGAGATGGACACAGCTATAGTCCTAGAGCTATTCATTCATGGCTGACCAGGGCCATGTACAGCCGCCGCTCGAAGATGAACCCCCTGTGGAACACCATGGTCATTGGAGGCTATGCTGATGGAGAGAGGTTGACTTGAAATAACTTAATTTCCCTGACTACCCAACCTCTAGTGTCCATGTAGTATTGTATCTCTTCCTTCTGAGTGAATGCCACTTCTCAGACCCCATGGCCCATCTTTCAGCTAAGATACCTAAGAAAACCTAAGATGAAATGAATTCTTTGACCTCTTGTGTCCTGTTAGCTTCCTCGGCTATGTGGACATGCTTGGTGTAGCTTATGAAGCCCCTTCACTGGCCACTGGTTATGGTGCATACTTGGCTCAGGTAGGTGTGTGAGAGGGGAGGGACGACAAAGCACTGGGGACTAGTTGTCTGCTTGTTCTTCCCTTGAAATTCCAACATGAGGACTAGGCTAGGATCCCTGCTCCTGGGCAGATGGCTTTCTTTGTAGTCTGGAGGCTGTATGTATTGGCTCTTACATTCCAGAGACAAAAATGGTATGTCAGATAACTTAGTAGACCTGTGTAAAGAGGGATGCCCTAGAATTTACCCTTTAAGTCGGTGTTAGCACAGGTAAGCAGAATTCATTCTGCTGACAGAGGTGGACTGTCCCTTTTTTTTTTTTTTTTCCTTTTTAAAAAAATCATTTATGCTGTGGATTTGGAACCGACGGGTATTCAGCCCCTGATATCTCCTGTGTTTTTCCCATTTCCCTAGCCTCTGCTGCGAGAAGTTCTGGAAAAGCAGCCAGTCCTGAGCCAGAGTGAGGCCCGAGAGCTAGTGGAACGCTGTATGCGAGTGCTGTATTATCGAGATGCCCGTTCTTATAACCGGGTGAGGAGGGATATGAGTAATAAAGATGAGGGGACTCTAACTGGTGGGCCCTTGATAGTTGCAGTACCTGGATCTTTGCTTTTGAAGAACTGATTGCCAAATTTCAGATTAGGGGACGATCCCCTACTTGATCTTTGAGCAGCCCTCAGAGACTTCTTCATGGGGGTGAGGGTGGGCATTTTCATTGGGAGCTCTGCTTTCTTTCAGTTTCAAATTGCCACTGTCACCGAAAAAGGTGTTGAAATCGAGGGACCACTGTCTGCAGAGACTAACTGGGAAATTGCTCACATGATCAGGTGATTGAAATTAAAATTACATAATTAAAAATAAGTGGTAGAACAGTTGGGAGGCCCATTGGCTTGGCACTAAGCTGGGTTTTTCTGGAGCTCTCAACCAAAAGAATTCTTTGGGTGGAGAGGATTTTGGTAGGAGGGTAGAATTGCTTATAGGTATTAATTCTTCCCCGATGGCTTCACAATTTTATTATGCTCTCTTCCTTTTTAGTGGTTTTGAATGAAATACAGATGCATTATCCAGAATTGCAGTTGTACTCTTCTTCTAACTTTGAACTTGGCTGGTTCAAAGATACACTTTTCTATTGTAAAATAAATAAATCCTTTAAACGCATGCTGAGTGGTTTTACTGTCTAAGTCACACCTGGAGTGAAGGTGTGAAGTACTGCCACACGCCATCTTCCTCCCTGCTCAGAGAACCCTTGGCTCTTGGTTCTTACAGCAAATACAGGATTTTCTGCATGACAGTACAGGAAATCCACCACTGTCTTCATTTGGGCCTGTACTAGAAAAGTTTTGTATAGAGCCCAGGCTTAATCTGTGGGATAACAAAGTGCTTAACATTTTTCTTCAACATATCCATCCAGCTAGATTCTTAAGGATTTTCTGGTTTAATGTTGGCTACAAATGTTAATAGTTAAAACACCATTTCAGAGACAGAAATGTAGCATCTAATAAAGCTGTGGGTAAGGTGATTCCTAAGCAGGACCTGACAGCTTCAATCTCTCACCCATGCCACCCTCTTCACCCTTAATAGATGGAATACTAAATATCTTGAACATTTAATTTAAATGTTTATTGTTCAAATCTAGTACCATAAAGTCTTAAAATTATGTGTTCATTTAAAGTCCTAAGTTTAGGGGCGCCTGGGTGGCTCAGTGGGTTAAGCCACTGCCTTCGGCTCAGGTCATGATCTCAGGGTCCTGGGATCGAGTCCCGCATCTGGCTCTCTGCTCAGCGGGGAGCCTGCTTCCTCCTCTCTCTCTGCCTGCCTCTCTGCCTACTTGTGATCTC
Organism: Mustela lutreola; assembly: GCF_030435805.1. Lineage (NCBI taxonomy): Eukaryota > Metazoa > Chordata > Mammalia > Carnivora > Mustelidae > Mustela > Mustela lutreola. Next base: position 108,799,762 of record NC_081299.1, on the reverse strand, counting down.
TCTCTGTCAAATAAATAAAAAAATAAAAATCTTTAAAAAAAAAAAAAAAAAAAAATAAAGTCCTAAGTTTAGCTGTGAGTCAAATCCTTTGGGGTGTTAGCCAAATTCTCCCCAAATTTTGTTAAACCTGAATTCTAAAAATGAACACTAGGTGAATCTGATGCATATCCTCTCAACTGCTTTGAGAAACTAGTATAGGCAGCAAACTGAAACTACTGCAGAAGTTCAGTAAGGTGAGAGTGCAGATCAAAATATCCCTCCATTTTATCATCCATGTTACAACAAACTAGTAAATGGAAAAGTAAAAGGAAACCATGAGTTTTCTATTTCAGTCTTCACATATTCAGTCTCAACACAGAAAGTAGTCAATAAATACTTGTTTATTGATTAAACTGAATTATAAAAAAACAAAACAAAAAAAAACTTCCTTCTACTACTAAGCCATGCGGGCGGAATCCACAAAGATAACTTCCTGGCCAAAACCCAGCTGATCCACTGTTGGTGTTAATGGTCTTAAAAAAATTACCCCTCAAGAAAGTCATACAGTATGCAGAGGACAGGAACCCAGCTCTGCTGAGGCTGGGGCTGCTGTGGAGACTACCAAAGAGGAGGATTAGGTCATTGTAGATAGTTGACCATAGTTCTTGAACTTTCTCAAAGGCAAAGGGTTGACTTCAAAGTCCATACTGTCAAAATGGCATCAGGCAAAAAGCTGGGGAAGAGAAGCCCAAGAGAAGATGGATCCTCAGTTCACTTTTCAGATGCCATTGGTTCATGAAGTTGGCCAAGCTGTTTATGGGCAGGATCACTCCAGTTCACTATATTATAGTGTGCTGGGGGTTAAAAAAACAAAAAAATGGAGGTGAGGAGAAACAGGTGGTAACAAATGTCACCCCTGTACCACCAGGCCCATCACATCTTGAGCATGTCCCAGTCTGTGAAAAGCCTACTAAAATAGCGTTACCTAGAAAAAAACCACATTGTTTATAAATCCATTTCCCCTCATTTTATTAAATGTTCCATTTATGTACATTTTAAAGATGAACCATTTACAAGCCTATGCAGGCTGCCTCCTTGGCTCCCAGGAGGGACATGTTGCTGAAAGCCTTGGGATGGACAGAAGGTGTAGCTGTGGGAAAGCTGGACTTGGGTTTTTGTTCCTTTTCTATGTATGATACAGTACATTTCAGTTTATAACCATGAGTACATACAGTTAAAAAAAATCCCTCATGCAAACTGTAGAAAAAATTTCTTTCCTTGAAGCTGGCAGTGAAAAATAAAGATTCATGTCTTTTTCTTTGTGCACACCCCTGTGTGTTTCTTCTTCAGGTCACCATCTTCTCTAAGCATTAAAAGAAATAAGGAAAGCCACAGGGTAAGCAGGATTTCAACAAGTGGTCTGTCTTGTTTTTAAAGTTCAACACTTAACTTCTTGCACAATTAGCTCCTGGCTGTAGGACATGTGATCTCTGGAACAGGCATACTATCCACTTAACATGATGAAGACCCATACACTGGGAAGGCTCCCACCCTAATGCTGTAATCACCTCAATACCTCTTGCTTGCTAACGACACATGTATGATCCTTTGTCCAGAGTGATGGTGTGAGCATGGGAAAAGGGGCTAAGATCCCAAGTGCAAAGAATATTGGTTTTGTCATGTTTTTGTTGGAGGGAGGGTGGTGAGGAAAAACAAATCTAATTCTTCATTCTGGATGAGAGGTGGTTTCATGCATTTTTAAAGCCAAAATTTTATATCTCAGAGTTGCTGTAGAAACCAACATCTCTGGAGAGGGAAGGAAACGAGAAGGAAGAGAGAGTTCGGTGGGATTTTTTTTTTCCATTTTCATTTTTATATAAAAGTGTTAAGACCACAATGAAAAAAGTTTTTTTTTATCCATATATATAATAAACCAGTTTGTGAGCTACATATTTTTGTCTTTCCCATCTTCAGAAATGTTCTCACATTGACAATGGTTGGATAGCATCATGCCCAAAGACATTGCCACACAGTAAAACAAACAAAACCAGATGTACTATGATACAGTTGAGGTAAAAGGGGAAACAAAAAATTTTTAACATTCATCCACGAAGAATTTTTCTTTTTCTTGATTTTGTCAGAAAAATACCACACACAGTGATTTAAATTAAAAAAAAAAAAAAAAAAAAAGTCACGAAAACCTGTTTTTAGCAGAAGTGAATGACCAATGGGCCAGCTCCTTGGCTCAGATGGGATCACTACTGGTATTCCTAATAATCCACAAATCCACAGGGAAACAGAGTCAACATTGGGGGGAGTGGTGGCATAAAATTAAAAAATATAAACCAAATACCCGACCTGGCATAACCCCCTTTCCCTAAGTCCCTCTACCCCCCCCTTCACACTTTCCCACCCCCACTCCACACCCGCTCATGATGCCAACACTCAAATCTCCATCAGATCTAGGTCAGCTTCTTCAAAGCCATAAAAGGACTCGGTCTCACTTTCACCCTCAAAGAGCTGGTGAAGGCTTTCAGGCTCAATTGTCTCTTCAGGAGATGACCTGGGTCGGGGAGTGGAAGCTGAGGGCTCCTCAGACTGTTCCCCACTCAGCTTCAGCTGCTCCTCGAGGGAGGCAATGAGCTCCTCCTGCATGTCAGCATTTCTTGTGGGTGAGTTAATGTTGCCATCAGGGCCAGGCAGAACACTAGCCACAAGGAAGGACCGTTGCACCAGCTCTGGACAGTCCCCAATGACACCCAGCACCTCAGCCAGCCAGACCAGCACCAGCTGAAGCAGGACGTCCGAATCACACGCAGTATCTGCCATTTCCCGAGCCTGTTCCTTCCACTTTTTGTGTAGGAAGTTCTTGACAGTTCGTTTGATGCATACATCTAACGGCTGGATTTTGGAGCTACAGCCCGCGGGGACCACTGCAGGCAAGGTGCTAGAGGCACTCAGCATAGCCAGCACCTCTTCTGACAAGTGAGTGCGATGACAGTCCATCACAAGCATGCCTTTGCTGCGCTGGCATGCCGTGTGCTTCTGCCACACTCGGGTGGACCACAGCTCCATGATCTCATCATCACTGTAGCCACTCTCCTTCGCCTCTAGCAAGATAGAGTCTGGCACATTAGCAGGCTGATCCATTTGTCCTCGGTAGAAAACCAGGGTGGGGAGGACAGTGCCATCTGCCAGAATGGCCAGCACCACATCACACCACGGTTCCCCTGTGCCCACTGTCTGCAGGGCATTCTCCTTACGGTCATCACTGCTCAGCACCTCTGTATCTAGAAACAAGGAGATCTCATCAATCGCCACAATCATGGACAAGGGTAAGTCCTGGTTGTGAATCTGTCGCTGTACGAATTCAATGAAGAGTCCTGCATTCTCTGCCACATCCTTAGGTAGGGTGTGGGCCACGGCGCGCCGGGCATGGGGAGTCAGGTGGTGCCGGAGCATGAAACGCACAGCCCACTCGTAAGAGATCTTAAACCCCCCCTCCAAAGAACGTCCTATTTTGGTGGCCTTCTGGAACAAGGTCTCCTCATTCACAGGTAGCTGTTGCTCTCGCTGGGTTAGCACCCACTCAGCCAGCTTCTCTTCTGCCTCTAAGCTCAGGTATTTGCCCTCCAGATTCTCCCCCTGGGAGGCCTGGAAGCGCCGAAGCCAACGCCGGATCCGTCGCTGGGGATTTCGGAAGTGTTCAGCAGCCTGTTCCGTATTGCAGCACAGGGCAAACAGTACCACTCGAAGCTTCTTCACAGACAGCTGCTCCTTCTTGCCAACCCCACCGCCACTACTGCACCCTATTGCCTGCTCAGGCTCCTGCATGACTGGGCTCCCTTCATCCTGGTCATCGACATTCAGACATTCGGCCCCCTCTGCGGCCAAGGGCGGAAGGGCTAAAGGCTGGGGGTGAGTTGGGGTTGGTGGTGGGGTTGCAGTTGAGGCTGGTGATGGGAGTGCTTGGGCCATAGGAGTCACAAGCTCTTCAGGCTCAGCAGGGGTGGCCCCCGCAGATTTCACAGTGGCAGTTTTATTAGAGGGGAAGGTAGGAGGAGTATATATATTCTTCAAGCTCCGGTCATGCACTCGGTCACGAATGTGGCCATGTCTAAAGGATTGAAAAGAAAGCTCGGTTAAACTAGGAAAATGAAATACTAATAGTAGCAGTGATAATAATAAAAAAAGATGAAATACACTGAAAATAGAAATTAAACGATGAAGTGAGTTTCTGTTACCTTGAGTGAGACATCCAAGTGAGTCCTATAGAAAATGAGACAATAAAATGTTAACTCAGAGAAGAAACAAGCCCTCCAGTCTTATATAAATGTCAGGCTGGAATGCTTCCAATTTGGTGATGTCCATCTGAACACCAAATGAGCTAGCCTAGGTAGAGAGGCTCCTGACTCATATGGTAGAACTTATATCCTTATTTTCCTTTTCTGTTGTCCAACTAACTCCCATCTCTACTACTTACCCCGTGGCAGGATGCTGCTGGATCTGTGAGAGGGGTTGAATACCAAATGTTTGGCCATGGCATCTCCCACAGAGGTAACAAAGGTACATGAAGTGCAAGCCAGCTTGATACCACTAAGAAAAAGAATCAAGAGTATATAAAACAAATATATCAATGACACTAGGGATAAAATCTGAGGCCTGATAAAAAAAGAGAATGTTCTTTCTCCTCTTTCTCAAATTAATTCACGTACCTCCCCCAAGTTAATTAAAAGGATTTAATGTTATGAATGTGGAAAATTAAGAGACCATCACTAAGCTTTCCCTTACCTCACAGAATTTTTAAACAAAGCCAAATACTTGGGGCTCTTGCGTGGAACATGATTGCTGAGAAAGACAAAGAAAAAACAGCATGAGTTAGGGGGTTCTGACCATTAAACAAGAGATCACCAGTTTCTGACAATGCCCCAACAAAAGAGATGCCACTTTAATCCATCTTCACCTCAACCTAAGCCAGTTTTCCTTCCATATTAATATTCTCTATTAATATGCATATATATCACCAGAAGAGCTATTAAAACACACATTCTGACTCAATAGCCTGGGGTTGGAAGGAAGGGCTGAATTTCCAACAAGCTCCCATCTATTGCTGCTGGTGTTTGAGCCATACTCTGAGTAGCAAAATCCTACAAAATCAGAGCACAGACCATCAAAGTCAAATGAACATGGGTTTGACTCTTATCCTACTAGGAGAGATGGACAGACAGCTCTAAGAGCTGAAGGAGGGAATAAAATGAGTTCTGGAGACTCTGGAGATAAGATCACTGGTTTAACCCAGACTTACTTGATCATGTGGTTGGCATAGGCTCGAGAGCAGCAGGTGCTATAGCGACACAGAGAGCAGTGAACGTAAGTAGGGAAATGATTAGGGAAATCCGGAATCTCAAAGCTGCACTCCAGGCATGTCTGCCGACCCATAACACTCCTGTTGAGAAACAAGGAAAATTCCTGTTATTGCCCCAGGAGTCCTCAAATTGTGGGGGCTTCAGACAACAGATCCTGCTAAAAAGGCTAGTAGATTACACTGGCTATAGGAACAGTCGTGCCCACCCGGCCCCCAGCCTCCAGAAGCCACTGACATTTTCCTAACAGCTCTCTTCTGGATGTTGCGTCGGACAGGGGGATAAAGGAAGACAGGCAGAGGGTCCGTTGAGGAGGTCAGGGGTGTTGCCTCCTGCAAGGTGCTGGGAGGTGCATCATTGGAGGAAACAGGAACAGTGCGTGGCTGCCCTCGGGAAGCCCGGATTGTCACCTGCGAGCCAAGGGAAGGAAAAATTAGATACCAGCCATGCTAAACCTTGAATACTAATAATCTCTATTCCCCTCCACTTGGATCTATACAAGATACAGTGACAAGTCTTTTACCTTTGTGCCTGGTTTCAAACCTTCCAGCTGCTTGGGTTTACGGAAAGTTTTATGATGCTGAAGCTTATGTTCAATTTTGTCCTTGGCAAAGAGAAACTGCAGCCGGCATTTGTTGCAGTGATAAACATTCCTCTTCTGAAGGGGGAGAAAGAAAGAAAATCCCTTAAAGATTCCCAATAAATTTTCTTCCCTGATGAGAAGGCAGATGCATGCTAACAATCATTCCTTCCCCCTTTCTGTGGATAACTGAAAGAGGAAGAAATACACAACACCAAACCTACCACTGAGAATCATCACGTCCCATGGTCCCAAAGAAAGGCAGACTCACAGCCAGGATGACTAGGTCCTCCAACCATCTCTTCTTGACTTGGTTTAACAATGTGGATTAGCGGCTTAAGCTTTACTTGCCCCTATTTTGTCTTTATAATGCAGACAGTGCTACCTACTTCTGGATATTCTTTCTTTTTTTAAACACAGTAAAATGTACATGATGGAAAAAAAAATCATCACTTTTTATTCCACGCCTTCACATTTTAAGTTTGCCTTCAATTCCAACCCTCCACCTCTTTGCACAGAAACAATTTGCTACTAGTTTCCTGAGTATTCTTTCAGACATAGCCACATAACACACACACACACACACACACACACATCTCCAATCATGACCTCCCTGTTTGTCCTTTTTCTTTAACATGAATAACAGTATTCTTCTATAGCTTTTCTATACCTTTCTATTTCTTGCTATCTTTCCTCTTAACACTTCAATATATATACATGCACCTCTTCCTGTGAGACCAGTTTGAGGATTCAGACTGCCTAGTATTGAAGTCCTTCAGAAACAGGACTCAGGTCTATGGTTTTCTTCCCAGGATAACAAGGCTCCATTACCTGAGTACAAGGGACAATTTCCACACTGCTCTTTGCAATACACATGTGGGGGATTATAGGCAGTCACCCCTATGCAAATTAAGTGTGTGAGCCCAAGACGGAGCTCACACGTGAGAGTGCAGGCACGTGAGTGCAGACCCAGGCAAGTGTTCAGCACAGGTGCAACCATGTGGTTCTCCATTTTGTGCCTTCTCTATGTACCTTCACTCTCCTCTTCTAGTGGCTCCTTTGTTGCAGCATTTAAAACAAGGCCCTATTTATTCCATCTTAAAAACAAAACACAAAAGCAACGACAAATTCTCTTCTGCTACCTCTTTCCCTGGATGTGCCAGCCCTCAATCTTCCCCTTCTGAAACTTTAAAAAAAAAAAAAAAAAAGTTGTCTCCATTTCCTTCCTCTTCTTCATTCATCCTGCTGAAATCTGACTTCCACTCTCCTAACCAACCACATGGCTCCTATCAACGTTGCTGAATTAAAGGCTGGCCTCTAAATTTCTATGGTGCTTGTCATCTTGGTGTCTATGGCTTGACATCTATGGTGCTCCAACATTCAGATCATACCCCTGACTTCAAAACACTTTCCTCCCTTCAGCTTCCTTGACATCAAGTCTCTTCTGGATTTCCTCCTAGGACTAAGTAAGGTACTGTATTTGTAGACAGAGTCTTCAGAGGTTCTAAGCCTTCATCTTATTCTTAATTGGGGGTGAAGGAACATGACAATTTCTATGTTTAAAATCACTTGGGGGCGCCTGGGTGGCTCAGTGGGTTAAGCCGCTGCCTTCGGCTCAGGTCATGATCTCAGGATCCTGGGATCGAGTCCCGCATCGGGATCTCTGCTCAGCAGGGAGCCTGTTTCCCTCTCTCTCTCTCTGCCTGCCTCTCTGTCTACTGTGAACTCTGTCAAATAAATAAATAAAAAATATCTTAAAAAAAAAAATCACTTGGTTTATATAATTCCTAAGTATGTTTTCCACAACCCAAGCTTTTCTCCCAGGTTTCAGACCTAGATAATCTGTTTAACAGACAACTATAGCTGCTGTCCACAGACACTGCTAACTCAGAATACCCAAACATGTAATCCCCACTTCTGCCGCCAACCTTTCTTTCTACCATGTTTCTATCTCAATACATAGTTTCACCATTCATCCATTTTTCCCGAGCCAGAATTTTAGGCACTATTCCTAACTCCTTTCTCACTACCTTTACCAAATCCATCTCTAAATCATAAATACCACTTACCTTCTCAGTTATCTCTCAACACTATCCTTTCTTCATTTCAAAGCCAAAAGCCACTACTGTCTCTCATCTAAACCAAGAGCCTTTGATGTGTCCCCCTAACTCTGGTCCTGAGCTCTTTCAATTCATTCTCCTGTTGCAGCCAGTATAATCATAACTTAAAACAAATTTGAACTTACCACTCCAGGACTTAAAAAATTCCTTTAATGCCTCCCCAGTGACTCATAAAGTTGAAACTCCTTTTCATGGCTTACAGGATTCTCCATCACCTGTTTCCTAATTTCCAACCTTCCCCTTGTAGCCCACATTCAAACCACTTCCTTCCTTTAATTGAACTTCCTTTACTTCTTTGAACCTCCATACTCTCACTCTGTGCTTTGGAGAACACTCTTCTTTCATCCCACTTCACTTGGCTCACCCTTCCTCATACTTCAGATCTTGAATACTCTTCTTCTAAGGAAGCTTTAGCAGACTTCCAAAATAGGTATATGCTTTTCTTTATCTTATACTTCCCCAACACAATATTCTCCATGCTCTACTACTGGTCTTGTATATCACTAAATCCCTGGCACCTAGCTCAGTGCATGGCATATTACTGCAATTCGGCAAATTTTTGCAAACATATATACAGTATCTTCTCTACCAAAATTATCTGCCTAGCTCAGCCCTGGCCCCAGCATCCATAAGACTTTAAGAATGAGAATATGGGAACTGCTTGGCGCCTGGTACCTGGTGCCTCATGTAATGCTGTTGGAATGCATTGCCATTTTTGAAGACCTTCAAGCAATAAGGGCAGAGCAGATGCCGAGTATCCTCATGGATCATCCGAAAATGGACATCTACCTCAGAGTAGAGGGAGGAGCGATATTGACACACCTGAGTCACATAAGAGGGAAAATAAGCTAAGAGTGAACAACTGAGGCCTTAAAAAAGAGGTAGCAACAAAAAGGTCAAAATAAGTTTTCCTGAATGTACAGAAATCAAATTATTATTCTGACTCTGTAATGCAGGGCTGTTTGTGATAGATTCAGCTGTGGATTAAGATAAAAATAGGGGATGGACAAGAAAGTCTAAGAATACATTTTGTGACTACGAGGAGTAAAGTCTTCTTTGTCCATCTCTACGGAGCCACTTCCGGAGACACACTCCTGCAGTATATGTGTTTGTTCTCTGACTGGGTTCCCTGGCTGGGTACATGCACATGTTCCTTTAATGTTTTTCTCTAGTACGGAAAATCCTGAAAACAGACCCTAGATTTATTATTTCTTCTGGATCTCCCCAGAGTTCCTAAATCTGAGTGTATGCAGTAGGTATGCAGCAATGTTCATTTATGGATTCCTTGTATTCAGCCTGAGAGCAAAATGGCAAAATGGCTAAAGCTCCCTAAAGGAAAAGGCAATACCTGGCAGACATAAGGCATCTCTCCAGGCTTATGAGTATCCTTCATATGCTGGAGAAATAGTGGCTCACTCTCAAACGCCCACTCACAGATCTTGCACTTGGCTGTAAGAAGAAAAATAATCAATAAATCCACCTGAAAGTAAGACCAAAGTCCTGCTAACTCATAATCTTTATTCCCTCTGACTTCTCTATCTTCACTTTCAATAGTCGGTAAATCATTAACTCTCTTCTTTCTTTAAACCAGTTCTGTCTTAACATCTCTTTTCCTTGTGCCTCTAGCTCAGACTTACTATAAAGCTCTATTCTAGATTCTATAAGACATTTTAATTGGATATTCTATCACCAACGCGAATTCAACCTCTTCCTGATTCCTGGTTGTTTCCCCTCGCACTTACCCACGTCCTCCTACAGTTAAGCACTATCTCTGAGTCTACACCCCTATGTTCTGTCACCATTATTTCAGAATGTATCTAGGAATGGTCATTTTTCCATTCTCAGAGACAAAAACTTGGTAGAAGCCCACATGATTGCTACTACTAATCAGGTGGCTTCCAATACCTCTCATCTCTCCAATAAATACAGTGTCCATGCTTTACATACCATTGCCAAGTGAGTTATTTTAAATTACTACACTATTTGATCCCTAAGCTCAAAGACAGACAATGATCGTCTCCTATGAAGAATTCCAAACATTTACCAAATATCTCCTAAATGAGTATAAGAATTTGTCCTCAAAGACTGACAATCATGAACAGAAGTTCTTGCCTTGTTATGAGTTGTTGAGATGATTAAACTCTGAAACTGGCATTCTGTCAAGTTTATAAGACTGCAATTCTGAGTTTTTGGTAGTAATTTTAATTGCTACATATTTTGAAATAAAGAGACAAAATAATTTTCTTATAGTCAATGGAATTATTTTCAAGTTTTTGCAAATGTAGAAATTGTAAATTTGAAGCTTTAAGCATTTGCTGGAAAATATCCAACCCCTGTTCCCCAAAAGAGTGAAGCTGAAATAATTCTTTAAAGTAAACAAAAACCAGGGATCCTTAATCTGGAGTCCATGGACGATGCCTTAGGGAACCCTGGTAGCCCCTGAAATTATTTGCAGAAGAGTAAAATGTTTACTTTCTGGGTAGAGGGTTCAGAAGTTTGTGTTTATTTCAAAGGGGTATGGCAACCCATTTAGAAGCACTGCCCAGAGGGCGGCTGGGTGGCTCAGTCGTCAAGCATCTGCTTTTAGCTCAGGTCAAGATCCCAGGGTCCTAGGATTCTTGCACTGGGTTCCCTGCTCAGTGGGAGGCCTGCTTCTCCCTCTGCCACTCCCCCGCTTATGTTTCCTCTCTCACTGTATCTCTCTCTTTCAAATAAATAAGTAAAAGCTAAAAAAAAAAAAAAGCACTGCCTAGACATTTGTAAGACCTATTACAAAGACACAAATAAATAAAAAAAATTCTGTCCAGAAGAATTAAGAGGAACTCTAAGATATATAAGCTGAACATTGAAAGAACAGGGGGGGTTTGCCAGACAGAGCAACCAAGAGAAGAGAACAAAGGTAAGGAGATATGGAAGTGCATGGCATGTTTGGGAAATAGTAACTAGTATCAATTAAAAATGACAATATTGGGACGCCTGGGTTGCTCAGTTGGTTAAGCAGCTGCCTTCGGCTTGGGTCATGATCCCAGCGTCCTGGGATCGAGTCCCACATCGGGATCCTTGCTCTGCAGGGAGCCTGCTTCTCCCTCTGACTCTGCCTGCCTCTCTGCCTGTGCTCGCTCTTGCTCTCTCTCTCTCTCTGACAAATAAATAAATAAAATCTTAAAAAAAAAAAAATGACAATATTTGGGGAGCACCTGGGTGGCTCAGTCAGTTAAGCGTCTGCCTTCAGCTCAGGTCATGATCCTGGGGTCCTGGGATTGAATCCCACAAGCAGGGAACCTACTTCTCCCTCTCCTTCTGCCTGATGCTCTGTCTGCTTGTGTGCACATACACTCTCTCTCTCAAATAAAGAAAATCTTTAAAAAAAAAAAGAAGACAATATTTTCTCCTTTCCCCCCTTTGCCTCTTAATTCAATTTGTCATTAATTGCTTTTCTTTTTTTTTTCTAGAACACCTTTAAATATTGGTCCTTTCCAACCTTCTGCCTTAACCTTTCTTATTCTGTGTTCTCCTTGAGCAATTTCATTCAACCTTGAAGCTCTTCCTACAACCAATGTATCGGCTCTCTTGATACAGCTGTCATACGACATCAATAGTAACAACACTAATTAAATATCCTAACACATAAACACCATGCTAACATTTATATAGATTATCTCATACCAAGAAAATCAGTGAGATAGAAACATAAGTCACCAGTGGATTTAAGACATCTCTATTAACCATCCGCATCTGTTCTAGTTCCATAGAAGAGCTGGTATGGAAAGATCCAGTCAGGAGATAGAATTAACTAATTTTGCAAAGTGGCCATCCTAACACAGTCCCTCTGAGCACCATGACCCTCATGTCCTTGACACCTAACACAGTCTCTTACTTTGAGAAAATAGGAGTGAACTACTACAGCTTCTGCTTTCTGTTTTCCAAATTATGAAAGAAAGGATAGGGGCGCGCCTGACTGGCTCAGTTGGTTAAGCATCCAAACTCTTGATTTCAGCTCAGGTCCTAGAATGGAGCTCTGGATCAGGCACACCGTGCTCAGTGGGGAGTCTGCTTGTCTCCCTCTCCCTATGGCCCTCCCCTGCTCATGTGGGCATGCTCGTTCTCTAAAATAAACCAATCTTTTAAAAAAAAAAAAAGAAGGAAAGAAAGGATAGATATCTTATACCTTCCTAAGGTTCAGCCAACCTCATTCCCTATTATCCCAAGACTTTATCAAGCAATTAGTTCCCTCTTCGTTCAGTCATTTTCCACACAAGTTCCTTCCCAGCATTTGACCATGGTTAAGCCTGAAGCATCCTTCCCTCAGCTCTACCTCTTCTTCAGTCTACTGCCCTTAAACAAGTATGAAGAAAAACATAATGCTATTAAGATTATACTATTATGATAATTTAAGTGTAATGATCCACTGATGTTTGGGACAATTCAGGAAATTTGAAAATGGACTAGGTATAGATAATATTAAGGATTTATGACTGCTTCTGTTAGGTTTTGACAATGGTATTATGGCTGTATATAGAGAAGGGTTTTTATTTTTTAGAGATACATACTTAAGTATTTGGGGTGACATGTCATTATGTATGTAATTTCATTTAAAAACACTTTAGGGGGGGCCTGGGTGGCTCAGTGGGTTGGACCGCTGCCTTCCGCTCAGGTCCCGATCACAGGGTCCTGGGATCAAGTCCCGCATTGGGCTCTCTGCTCAGCGGGGAGCCTGCTTCCCTCTCTCTCTCTCTCTCTCTCCATCTACTTGTGATCTCTCTCTGTCAAATAAATAAATAAAATCTTAAAAAAAACAAAAACAAAAAACAAACAACACTTTAGGGGCGCCTGGTTGGCTTAGTTGGTTGGGCAACTGCCTTCAGCTCAGGTCATGATTCTGGAGTCCCGGGGATAGAGTCCCACATCGGGCTCCCTGCTCAGTAGGGAGTCTGCTTCTCCTGCTGACCTCTCTCGCTCTCAAATAAATAAATAAAATCTTAAAAAACAAAAACAAAAAACTTCAGAGGGGCACCTGGGTGGCTCGTGGCTTAAGCCTCTGCCTTCTGCTTGGGTCATGCATGGTCTAAGAGTCCTGGGATCGAGCCCCACATTGGGCTCCTTGCTGAGCAGGGAGCCCACTCCTCTCCACTGCCCCCTGCTCTGCCTGCCTCTCTGCCTGCTTGGGATCTCTGTCAAATAAGTGAATAAAATCTTAAAAAAAAAAGGTTAAAAAAAAAACCTACTGCAGAAAAGGAAATTTTTTTCAAAATTAAAAAGAAAGCAATGGGGGCGCCTGGGTGGCTCAGTGGGTTAAGCCGCTGCCTTCGGCTCGGGTCATGATCTCAGGGTCCTGGGATCGAGTCCCGCATTAGGCTTTCGGCTCAGCGGGGAGCCTGCTTCCTCCTCTCTCTCTCTGCCTGCCTCTTTGCCTACTTGTGATCTCTGTCAAATAAATAAATAAAATCTTAAAAAAAAAAAAAAAAAAAAAAAAAGAAAGAAAGCAAGCAATGGGTCCAAAAATACTAATATTAAAAAATAAGCTACTTTTATCAGGATCTGCCATATGTATGGGAAAGAGGACTTACACAAGAATCCAAGAATAAAACTGATACACAGTGAAATATAAAAAATGTAATTTACCTCTTTGGGTTAACAATTTCTCAGATTTTTGATCAATATAAATTTTAAGTCACATGATACTCAAAAATTAAAAGTCAGACATAACAAGAGTGGAAAGTGAAAAGGATTGATGAGGTTCTGACTGGGAATTTCTTTACCCATAAGGAAAAACTTATCTTTCCACACATAAATTAACAATAAGATGGGGGTGCCTGGGTGGCTCAGTGGGTTAAAGCCTATGCCTTCGGCTCAGGTCATGATCTCAGGGTCCTGGGATAGTGCCCCACATTGGGTTCTCTGCTCAGCGGGGAGCCTGCTTCCCCCTCCCTCTCTGCCTGCCTCTCTACCTTCTTGTGATCTCTGTCAAATAAATAAATAAAATCTCAAAAAAAAAAAAATGTATTCACTAGGAAGTGTAGATGAGTTATTCAGATTTTCCATCACTGACAGTGAAGACTTTGGGGCCCTATAGCAAGACCAAGTTGGCTACTCTGCCACTAAATGCATAGTGGTTGATTCCAGTATCTAGTCTATTTCCGAATTATCAGTCCAAAGTTCTACCATCTCATTAATTTTTAAATCCTGATTACATGCTGAAGTGATATTTTGGATATACTGAGTTAAATAAATTATACTATTAAAATTAATTTCAGAAGTGCCTAGCTGGCTCAGTCAGTCAAAGCATGCAACTCTTGATCTCAGGATTGTAAGTTCAAGCCCCATGCGGAGTGTAGAGCTTACTTAACAACAAAACAAAGAAACAATAAACAGTTATTAAAAAAAAGAAGTTGTTAAAAAAAACTTTTAAATTTACCTTTTTTTTTACTTTTTAAAAATGGCTACTAAAAAAATTAAACTTGCATATGTAGCTCACATTGTATTTCTATAGACCAACATTATAGTAAGCCACGAATGGCAATCCCACTACTCTTGCCAAAGCCAAGGAACTACAAAGGGAAAGCAATGCTTTCCTGAAACAGATTCTGGAAAGACATGGGAAGATACGCTCTATTCCTTGTCCGCACTATTTTGTGTCTGAATGTAATGCCCGAGATTAATACAGCCACCCTGCTACAAGCCAGAGACAAGAGAACAATAGCAGAACACTCAAGTTCTGGGTTACAAGTTTACTCTACCTCAAGGACTCTCAGTTAAACAATATAATGGATATTCTTATTGTTTAACTCATTTTTAGTTAAGGTTTTTAATCTGCAGCAAAAGCATAGAGATGACATGCATATTTCTTCATGTGTTTGCTCATACAGTTTCCCATCACCTAAAAGGTTTTCTTATTACTTTCATCTGTCTAAATCTTTTATTTATTTATTTATTTATTTACTTGTATTTAAAGACCTTAAAAGTTAGGGGCAGCTGGGTGGCTCAGTCATTAAGCATCTGCCTTCTGCTTAGGTCATGATCTCAGGGTCCTGGGACAGAGCCTCACATTAGGCTCCCTGCCCAGCGGGAAGTCTGCTTCTCCCTCTCCCACTCCCCTTGCTTGTGTTCCCTCTCTGTCAAATAAATAAATAAATAAAATCTTTAAAGAAAAATAAGTAAATAAAGATCCTAAAAACTTTAAGTATGACTTTCTGGGAAATCTAGCCCCAATGACCTTTCTGTAAACTATTTCACCTATCATTGGTATTATACAATGCATATGTTTATAAATAAATATACTGTCTTTTTCTCATTTTCCTTTATATAATTTTTATCTTAGTACAACAAAACTGGAAATTCCCTGAAAGATACAGAAGATATTCCAGGAAGACTGGTCTCAAATCCTCACAATGGCACTTTACTAGAGATGTACGCTCTCAAGTAAATGACTTAATTTTTGTGAGTCTGTGTTCATTCTGTATTTCCTCATCTGTTAGATGTATAGTGAAGGTGACATTCCACACCTCATCTTACATTTCACTGAAAGCACTGTCTTAATGGTATTTTATGTTTATAATGCTATCTTTTGTCTTATGTAAAACCTACCAGGGTACTAACTAAAGTGGAGGTGCAAATATAGATGATCTCGGTAAGGCACCCACTGCATTACACTGTATACATTACAACACGTTACAGTGGTCCTGAACCAAAGCCCCTAACAATTCTAGCACTGAATTCAATTCAGGCTTGAAGAGAAGTCTAAGTTCTAAGAATAAAGGGTGAATGAAGTAAGGAATTGATTAGAAATGTGCAAAGGGCTTCCTCTAAACTGATATTCATACAAAATGATGGGCTCTTCCCAGTGCCATTCAATGAAGAACAAAACATACCCCTACAGTTTAAGAGTTTCCAAACTTACTAGTCGATTCATAAGGACTATGAACATTTTCCAAGTGGCACTGGAGCTGGAAGGGTGTGGAAAACTGGCGGTAACAGTGTTGGCAGATAGTATGACCATCTACCTCACCGTTCTGCTGATCGAGTTCTACATGATGTTTCATATGGTTCATGAATCTGTAGCAGAGCACAAGAAGTAGAGAAAACAAAAAAATCAGCAGCCAGGGAATCCCAGAACACATATTATGTACCACCCCCTGCCTTGCTTGGGACAGTCCTTTTCTGAGCCCAGAAAAGGGTTCTTGAAACTAAGAGTTCTGTGGAAAGATGTACTGGTTTCCCTTACCCCACGCAAAGTTATCTCTTATTATTCCCACAATACCTCCTCCTTCTGTAGTACCACTTACTGATTTAATGATAATCCTTAGATTGGATAACAGGACTACTGCCCAAAGAGAAAAGACAAATTTCTCATCCAGGGTTAACTTCTGAGGCTCTTCAACACTTACCGAATGTTGTTTTTTAGCCTTTTGGTACAATGTGGGCATCGGAAAGATGTGGCAACCTTAGGGAAGTTTGTGAGCTGGGCCACTTTGCCACCATCCCGTCCGTAGTAGAAGTCATCTACTAGCATGATGAGTTTGGTCTGGACAGCATCACCCACATTCTCATTTGGCTCTGGTACTTTGGAAGGCGGTGACAGAGCAGGAATAGGTGTAGAAGAGGGTGTGGAAGCAATAGGAGCTGTTTTCTCAGGGGATGGGGGCTTTGCAGCTGACGGGACACTGGGTTCTGAATCCACAGACTTTCCTTTCTTCTGGTATTCCACCATTTCTGGGCAACAGTACTATAAAGGAAAATCACTGTAGTTATCTTGGCGGCTGGGATATGCCAACTCCCCAACCTCATGAACATCACCTGGGAATGGTTTGGTTCCAGGTATTCTCACCCAGGTTTCACCCTTCAGTTTTCTATAGTGTTTCTAGGATTATGGCTTCTTCTAATGGATATTTATTTATAGCCATATGCCTCTCCTAACCCAGTATCTTGTATTTCTCCTTCCTGCCTTGGATACTTCAACCACTTACTAGCGTAACTTGCCTCTGAATTCCCCAGCAAGAAGAAATTCCAATCTTTGTGTCTGGACTAATACCAAAAAAATGAAAAGGCTAGAAATGAGAACTGGTTAATGACTCCTGGTTCATCCAAGGACAATAAACAGAATATAAACTGAGGGATATCTAGGTGGCTCAGTTGGTTAAGCATCTGACTCAGCTCAGGTCATGATCTTGGGCTCCCCACTCAGCAGGGAGTCTGCCTGTCCTTCTCCCTGCTCAGGGAGTCCCTCAAATAAAATCTTTTTTTTTTTTTTTAAAGATTTTATTTATTTATTTGACAGAGAGAAATTACAAGTACACTGAGAGGCAGGCAGAGAGGGAGAGAGAAGGAAGCAGGCTCCCTGCTGAGCAGAGAGCCCGATGCAGGACTCGATCCCAGGACCCTGAGATCATGACCTGAGCTGAAGGCAGCGGCTTAACCCACTGAGCCACCCAGGCGCCCTCCCTCAAATAAAATCTTACAAAAGAAAAAATACAGGTGTCTGCGTGGCTCAGTTGGTTAAGTGTCTGCCTTTCACTCAGGTCATGATCCCAGGGTCCTGGGATGGAGACCCATGTAGGGCTCCCTGCTCAGTGGGGAGCCTGCTTCTCCTTCCTCTGCCTTTCTCCCTGCCTGTGGTCTCTGGCTGTCTCTCTCTCTCTCTGTCAAATAATAAATAAATAAATAAATAAATAAAGCAAGCTTTAAAAAAAAGGAAGAAAATAAACCAAGGGGAGCCTGCTTCTCCTTCCTCTGCCTTTCTCCCTGCTTGTGGTCTCTGGCTGTCTCTCTCTCTCTCTGTCAAACAATAAATAAATAAATAAATAAATAAAGCAAGCTTTAAAAAAAAGGAAGAAAATAAACCAAGGTCAACTTGGTTTGAGTGGATTACCTAACAAACCTGTCCTCCTGTGCTCCTGTGTAGTTTCAAAATCAACCACAACCAAGGAATTAAGGTTGCATATGTTCCAATCTACTTGAGAGTCTTTAAATATATCCTTCTACATTCCAAAGTATGAAACTCTTCTAAAATAGGCCAGAAAGGAGCATAACCCTTTAAGAAACTTCTAAGTCATTTCAGAGTCCCTGCTTCACATGCTCCTAATCCTAGAGGAGGTATGCAGTGGTAGCCACTGAGGCCGGATCCCCATCAAAACTGCTATCACTTACACACATGTGACCTCTCAAAGCTTCAGTAACACGGAATTGAGCATTACACCGTGGACATATTTTCCGTCCACCATCCTGGAGGTCGAACACTGGGATGGAAGAAGAGGTCACTGGAAGAAGTAAGAAGCATTGATAAGATTAATGAGATGATACTAGAAACAGATTACTGGCCCTTTGAAGAAATGTTAAACAACCCCTGAAAGGCATATTAAGGTTGATACGCAAGCATGAATGATCATTATGAGGACCATTCTTTTAACTCTAGGCCAGGGGTCAGCAAATCACAGCTCCTAGACAAAATCCAGCCAAATTTCTATTTGGCCCATGAGCTAGGAATGGATTTTACTTTTTTTGGAGGTTATACAACTTTTTCTTTAGTTGAGGTAAGACATACTTAAAACTTACCTCTTAACCATTTTCAAGGGTATAGTTAAGTATATTCACATTGTTGTACAAGCAGAACTCTTTTCATCTTGTAAATCTGAAACTCTATCCATTTAACAATTCCCCATTCCTCCTTCCTCTTAGTCCCTGGCAACCCCTGATCTACTTTCCATCTCTGATTTTGACTCTTCCAGGTACCTCATATTAAGTGTAATCATACAGTATTTGTCCTCTTGCGACCAACTTAGTTTAGTACTTAGCAGAATGTCCTCAAAGTTCATGAATGTTACAGCATTTACAAGAATTTCTTTCCTTGAACAATATGCTACTTTATGTATATTCCATATTTTGTTTATTTATTCATTGGTTGATGCTCACTTGGAGACTGCCTCCACTTTTTGGCTATGGTGAATGCTGCTGCTATGAACATGGGTATACAAGTATCTGCCCGAGGACCTGCTTTCAATTCTTTTGGGTCATAACCCAGAAGCAGAATTGCTGAGTCAGATGGTAATTTTATACTTCACTTTTTGAGAGACCATCATACTAATTTACATTTTCACCAGCAATGCACAAGGGTTCCAATACCTACACATTCTCACCAACACTTGTTACTTTGTTTTTTGGATAAGAGCCATCCTGATGGGTGTGAAGTGGTATCTCAACATGGTTTTGATTTGCAATTCTCTAATCATTAGTGATGGTGAGCATCTTTTCATGTGCTTAACAGCCATTTATTTATCTTGTTTGGAGAAAGGTCTATTCAACTCCTTTGCCCAGTTTTTAATTGGGCTGTTTTTTTTATTTTGAGTTATGCTTTATATATTCTAGATGTTAACCCTTTATCAGATATATGATTTGCAAATATTTTTTCACATTCACTGGGCTGCTTTTTCACTCTATTCACAGTGTCCTTTGATACCCAGAAAGTTTAAAATTTGATGTAGTCTCGTTTTATCTATTATTCCTGTATCTACTGTTATATTTTTCTTTTGGTGTCATATGCAAGAAATCATTGCCAAATTCAATGCCATGAAGCTTTCCCCTGTTTTCTTCTCTTATAGTTTCAGCTCTTACGTTTAGGTCTTTGGTTTGCAGAATTAATTTTTACATACGGTGTTTAGGTCCAACTTCACTGGATGTGGATGCCTGATGTTTCTGATACCATTTGTTAAATGTTTTTACATTTTTAAATGGTTGAAATGAAAGCTAAATAAGGTATTCTGACACATGAAAATTACATATAATTCAGGGGTGCCTAGGTGGCTCAGTGGGTTAAGCTTCTGCCTTCGACTCAGTTCATGATCTCAAGATCCTGGGGATGGAGCCCCGCATTGGGCTCTCTGCTCGGTGGGAAGCCTTCATCCCCTTCTCTCTCTGCCTGCCTCTCTGCCTACTTGTGATCTCTGCCAAATAAATAAATATAATCTTTTAAAAAATTACATATAATTCAGAGACCATAAACAGTTTTAGTGGAACACAGTCATGCTCATTTGTTTGTGTACTGCCTGTGGCTGCTTTTGTACCATAAGGGCAGAGACCATATTTAGTGCATAAAGCCTAAATTACTATCTGGTCCTCTAGAGAAAGTTTGCCGACCTCTGCTCTAGACCACTGAAAATCCTTATGCTCATATCTTGTCTACACCTGAAAACCTCTCTAGTACATCCCAACTTTAAAATCTTGTGTAGAAATCTATCTCCTCTGTGAAGCTTCTTTTTATTATTATCCCACCCATCTCTGATCAACTGGTCCATTTCACTCATCTCCACAGCACAAGAAACACAGAATTATCTCCTTACAGCTGATTTAGTTACACTTTTCACAGTGGCTATCCCTTTCCTACACTAGAGTTTTTTGTAGAACAAACTGTGGCAACTACATTTTATGTCTCTATTTCAAAGCATAAAGTGCTAAAGTAACAAATACTTTATTAATGTTTCTGAATGACTGGGTACTCCGTCTTTCAGAGTACTGTACCTTTCATTGAAGATTCAGGTCCGCTGGTTCTCTGGGAGCCATGGGCAGAGTTGTTGTTGGATACCACCACTGGCCCAGGACTCTGGCCCAGGGAAGGGATGGTGTTAAGAGTATTCACCAGTTTGGCTACTTCATTGCTATTTTCACCTGTAACCCCAGGTCGCTTCACAGTGACAAAGCTGGCAATGCTCACTGCAGGTGGAGAGGGGAAGGAGGGAGCTATGTTGGCCAAGTGAAAATCATCTGTTCTCCACCCACTGCCCCCCGCCCAGCACTGCCATCTCCACTTCCCAGGGCTCACCTAGCTTGGGATTGGGGGTCTGGCTGGACTGGCCTGGAGGCTGAGCAGCTAGCTGCCCCAGTGAGGTCGGCTGTGTGGCAGTGGGAGTGGTGGAGGTGCTGGGTGTGGACTTGGTCTGCTGGGACTGGGACTGTGGGACGGTGCTCCGAATGGTCAGAGTAGCTGGGATGACAGTGGTGAAGGTGTTGGTGGTGGGCCGCACAGGCATTGTGGAGCCTGGCCTCACTGGGGTCATCTGAGAGAACACTTGTGGGACTCCAACTGTCGGCTTAACAAACTGGGTACCTGGGGCTTCAAAAAAGAGACAAAGAAAAGCACCAAAGCTTGGTCAATAAGCTCACCTCTCATACATTCTACCTGTATTTACTGAAAATACTAGAACAAGAAAAGGTTACTGCCCCAAAGTGTTTGGTGGCCATCAGAGGTGAACAAGAGTAGCACACACTCTATTGTCAAGACAATACATATCCAAGGTGATAAAAGATCTTATAGTAAGGAATCAGCCCTATTAAATTGAAGAAAGAAGATTCCTATCAACTCTTCTCACAACACCTTACCACACTGCCTTTTTTATCCCAAGAATTTAATCAAAAGTGGCTGGACCTCAATACTGGAAGAGGAAGGATAAGTACAGATAGGAGGCAGTGTGCATATATATAAGGCCAAAGGGCAGATGCAGTCCTAAAATAAAGCCAGCTTTCTCTCTCAGGATACTAAAGGAGTCTTCCAGTCTTTCATATGAACTCAAACAGAAAACTGACTATGCCATTCTACTAGCATCCCAGAGGTCAATCTCCTTGCTCAGCTGTAAATAATTCCATTAACAAATATATAGAAATATCAGAACTAGGTAAGTTAAATTCATTAGACTTAAGGCCAAAAGCACTGTGTGGGCTCTGAGAACAACAACAAAAACTTAGGAAGACGAGCTTATGGAAGCACCCAAAGAACAATTTATTAAGATTTTTTTGGCCTGAATTGCAGTAAACTTACAGGAACTAAAGAACTGTGGAGGAAAATCACAAGATTTTAAAAAAGTATTTTAATTTAGTTTCTTTAAAAAAAAACTACTAACTAGTCACTGGCAAATTTATCATCAAAGGATAGGTCATTTGTTTTATATCCAAAATCTATGCTATAAAATTAAAGCAAAATAAAGTTTATAATCCCACCATGTAAGTGAATAGACTTATTAAGAAATGTGCAATTTGGGAGTTTTCATTAATGATATTCCTTCAGGATAACACACGTAATAGCTGACTAAAACACCAGAAAAGGACTATATAAACCCTGTTTGAAGGGTGGTAAAAAGTTAAAAAGAAAAATAAAACCACCATCCTGGTCAAAGGTTAGAAAGTTTTTTAAAAATTTAGCTTAAAAATGGAGCTTAAATCAGTATGATCTTTGCATTTTTAGACTTTCCTTAAACACACTTTTTAAATGACCAAGGATATTCTGAAACAAGAAAAACAAATCTTCCGGATGCCAGTTTATTTTGAATGGGTAGACATTTTTCCTTACCTGGGACTAGTGTTATTGGTCTAACCGTTTGGCCTTGCTGTACGTTCAGCACAATCCCAACCTGATTCATTGCATTTTGTACAGGCCGGACATTTCTTACAGGAAATCCCTGCATTAAAAAGCAAAATGATCTTTAACATGGAGATCAGCTAACACTAGCAGAGATTGCAATAAGACTACATCTTAAAAAATTCAGTCTTACCTAGTGGTTCTTTTTCTAGAGGTATAACTTTTAAATGACTGAGATGGAGAAATCTAGGAATTTTGGCAAACTTTTGAGTGACAAAATATCAAAACTGAAGAATAAGCTTTAGTACATATGAGCAAAAAGGAAAACATACTTCCTCTTAAAAGAACCTCAGCTTAAAAAATACCTCATCCACCAACTGGCCCCTAAACAGATAAAGGCACACAAGAAGGGGGGAAAAAAAAAAAAAAGGCACCAGGAATATTCACTGGAGTGATTCAACACAAAAAATTGTTTTGTTGTTGTTTTTTTAAAGATTTTATTTATTAGACAGAGAGAGATCACAAGTAGGCAGAGAGACAGGCAGAGGGGGAGGAGGAAGCAGGCTCCTTGCTGAGCAGAGAGCCCAGTGTGGGCCTCCATTCCAGGACCCTGAGATCATAACCCAAGCTGAATGCAGAGGATTAACCCACTGAGCCACCCAGGTGCCCAGCACAAAACAATTGTTAAGAAATTGTTCCCAAAGTCCACTTCAAAGGCGGTAAACCTCTGGCAAACTTTTAAGAAAAGAATTTCTAACTCAGGAAGCCACAGGCAGAGAGAAACACTTGCCTTTATGTTACACATTCAGCATTAGGCTTTCAACTTCAACTCACGTTATATGTCATATAACTTACGTTATATGTCATATAACTTACGTTATATGTCAAATAAGTCATCTTCCTCCTTCTCTTCCAAAGATAATCCCTGCACTTTACCAATTTCACGAGTCAACTAACTCACCCCATTTTAAGAAAAACAGCCCAAGCAAAGGGCAGGAAGTGTTAAGGACCAAGTGTTAAAGCTTCCTAATCAAAGCTTTCCCACTAATTTCTGCCCAGATCTCAATCAAATCACTTAACAGCCCTCTAAAGGACTGGAAGAGGAAATTACCAGGAGCGTTACATTTGGCTTTCTTTAAAAATCAGTATCAAATTAAAGAACAGCAAATGAGAAAGCCAGGTCAAAAGATAGGACTTAGAGTTCTAAGTTAGAGCCGCCAATGGTTCAGTATTTTTCTCTCTTCCCCTACGCAGCACCAGAACTGAGTCTAACTCACCTGTGTAGTGATGAATATTGGTTGTGAGGCCACAGGAGAACTGGTCACATGATTGGCATTCTGCATGACCTGGACAGGCCTCAACACTGGTTGAGTAACCATTGTGCCAAGACCTGGAGCTGGATTCTGGGTTAGGATGAGTGGCTGTCCACCTTGTTGGACCAAAGAATTGCCAGCTGAAGATAAAAGTAAAAGGAAGAAAGAAAAAAAAATGTAAGAAAAAAAACACCCCACATTTTATAAGTAACAGTACAGTCTCAGATAAGAAATGGTATCCCAGATAACAAAATATTCAAGACTGCCACACTCACCTTAGGTTTAACATCACCATATGCACCAAAAATGTAAGCTTTACCCAAATCTAAAACTAACAGAAAAACTGCAGATAGGTTTCATGTCATGAACCTAGAAGTGAGATTTCTACAAGGCTATCATTCTGACTCTGACAATATTGGTATATGATTTAACGTAATCTCTCCACACCAAATTAACAAAACAAAGTAACATATAATTTCTTTTTCCATATTTTAACTAGGTAAAACTTAACTTTGTCAGAATACAATTTGTTGTTAGCTAATTCACTTTTAATCTTTTTAAAAGTGGCATATTTATCAACAAACATTAATTCAGCAAGCACACAGAATCTAAAGAATGGCACCTCTTCCTAGTGAGTCAAAGCTCAGAAATCTAACAGATTCTCTAAACAACCACTGTCTTTTATGGGTATGGGAACACAGAGATTGACAGGTTAACTCCTTTTTCTCTTTTGTGTCATCAGAACCAATAAAGAAAAGACTTGGTCAAAAACTAACCAACATTCAGTGAAAAAGGTATGACTTCAGAAGATAATAGTTCCTTCAAAAATAAATATCAATAAATTGACTACTATTGAACCACTTTAGGTTCTTTTTTTTAAAAGATTTTATTTATTTATTTGACAGAGATCACAAGTAGGCAGAGAGGCAGGCAGAGAGAGAGAGGAGGAAGCAGGCTCCCTGCTGAGCAGAGAGCCCGATCCCAGGACCCTGAGACCATGACCTGAGCCGAAAGTAGAGGCTTTAACCCACTGAGCCACCCAGGCGCCCCACCACCTTAGGTTCTTAATGTTTTATTTTTTTTTCCAAAGATTTTATTTATTTGAGAGAGAGAGAGGTCACAAGTAGGCAGAGCAGCAGGCAGAGAGAGAGGGAGAAGCAGGCTCCCTGCTGAGCAGAGAGCCCGACATGGGGCTCAATCCCAGGATCCTGAGATCCTGACCTGAGCTGAAGGCAGAGGCTTAACCGACTGAGCCACCCAGGTGCCCCTAAATGTTTTAAAGTCTATTTACTACATTTAGCAAAAAAGTCGTTAATACTAAGTTTCTCGATTTACAGACAATACTCCAAAACCACACAGAAAATTTGAACATCAATATACCTAAATCGGAGATTCAAGCAAGATACTGCCTCAACTTTTTACATTAAATAACCAGAATGGGATGGGTTCCTATGAACTGTATGTCCTACTTTGACAGATGGAGTCACTGCAGTTAGCTACAAAGCTAGACCACTGGAGTGAGTATATAGCTGGCTATTAATGGGCCAACAATGGTCTGTCCCACTTTTTTTTTTTTTTTTAAAGATTTTATTTATTTGACAGAGAGAGATCAGAAGTAGGCAGAGAGGCAGGCAGAGAGAGAGGAAGGGAAGCAGGCTCCCCACTGAGCAGAGAGCCCAAAGCGGGGCTCGATCCCAGGACCCTGGGATCATGACCTGAGCCGAAGGCAGAGGCTTTAACCCACTGAGCCACCCAGGTGCCCCGGTTTGTCCCACTTTTATCCAGAAAATAAGTGCCCATCAGGAACTAGACCTCATAGTTACTAGGCCAGCTGACTAGTGATTATGAGGCTGACACAGATAAAAAATTACAAGTTCCATCTCTGCTAATTATACTGGCAATTTACTATTTTAATTTAAATGTCTTATTATGCAGAAGTGAAAATACATATAAAAATACCATACCATAATGAACTCCCATGTATCCATCACTCAGCTTCAACAATTATTAACTATGGTCAATTTTGTTTTTTCTATACCTCTCATCCACATTCTATGAATCTTTCTAATAATTCCAATGAATTCTAATTCTAATAAATTATTTTAAGTGATTTCCACATTCTTTTTTTAAAAATATTTCATCCATTTACTTGAAGGAGAGAGACAGCACTAGTGAGCACAAGCAGCGGGGGAGCCACAGGGGGAGAGGGAAAAGCAGACATCCTGTGTAACAGGGAGCCCAACTTGGGGATCGAACCCAGGACCCTGGTACCATGACATGAGCTGAAGGTAGACCCCCAACCACCTGAGCCACCCAGGTACTCCTGATCTCTATATTCTTATTAAATCTTTCCTTAGAGAAATTCTAAACATTCATGGGCTTTACAAAGTTCTGCTTTCAGGGGATGAAGAGGCAATCAGAATCCTTAGGCTTAATAAGCCTATAAAAGAATTAACCAAGTAGTACCCTGCCTCAGAGTCTGCTCTCAAATAAACTAGGTACCATAGCCATAAACTCATGAAATAAAGGGAAGAGATTCAGCAGCTTCTCTCACAATAAGTTGTTTTACAAATCTGAAGGTCTTGATGTATCCCTTTATTCTTTTATGTTTACTTACATAACCTTAAAACCCAGAGATAAGAAGAATAAATGGAGTTAAAATGAGCTAAACAGGAGTTGAAAAACATACAATTTATAGAGTAAGAAACCTATATCATTAAATTCACATCATTCACAGCTCAGAAGTAAGCAGCAATTTATTTTCCTACATAATATTTCTTTCCAAAGCAAAATGTATGATCAGTCAGAACGATGGAAGTAATTTCTAAATGCTGAGTGATAGATTCTGAAGAACAAAAAGAATTGTAAAAACAATCCAGAATTTTATTACTGACATCTTTTTTAAGATTTTACTATTTATTTGACACAGAGAGAGATCACAAGTAGGCAAAGAGGCAGGCAGGCAGAGAGAGAAGCAGGATTCCCGCTGAGCAGAGAGCTCCATGTGGGGCTCGAACACAGGACCCTGAGACCATGACCTGAGCTGAAGGCAGAGGCTCAACCCTCTGAGCCACCCAGGTGCCCCTCCCTGACACCTTCTTTAAAAAAAAAAAAAAAAAAAAAAAAAAAAAAAAAAAGGCTTTACTAAGATATCATCTACATAACATACATATTACTCATATAAAGTATACATTTCAGAAGTTTTTAGTATATTTGCGAGGTTTGTGCAACTATCACTTCTATTTAATTCCAGAACATCATCCCCAAAAGAAATCTTTTTCTTCTTTTTTTAAGATTTTATTTATTTATATGAGAGAGAGAGATACAGTGATAGAGGGAACACAAGCATCAGAGGGAGAATCAGGCTTCCCGCTGAGCAGGGAGCCCAAAACAGGGCTCAATCCCAGGACCCCAGGAACATGACCTGGGCCGAAGGCAGACGCGTAACCATCTGAGCCACCCAGGCGCCCATGCAGGAAGAAATCTTATACCCATTAGTAGTTACTCCTCATTCTCTTCTCCCCTTGGTAACCACAAATCTATTTTCTGTCACTAGAGAATTGCTAATTTTGGAATTTCATATAAATGGAGTCATATAATATGTTGCCTTTTGCATCTGACTTCTTTTCATTTAGCACTACATTTTTAAGGTTATTCATATTATAGTATCTCATCCCCCCCTCTTTAAATTTTATTTATTTATTTTTTTTAAAAGATTTTATTTATTTATTTGACAGAGAGAGATCACAAGTAGACAGAGAGGCAGGCAGAGAGAGAGAGGGGAGCAGGTTCCCTGCTGAGCAGAGAGCCCGATGCGGGACTCGATCCCAGGACCCCGAGATCATGACCTGAGCCGAAGGCAGCGGCTTAACCCACTGAGCCACCCAGGCGCCCCCCCCTTTTTTAAAGGGAAACAAGTTTTTGTTTTATTTTTAAAAGATTTTATTTATTTATTTGGCAGGCAGAGATCACAAGAAGGAAGAGAGGCAGGCAGAGAGCAAGGAGGAAGCAGGCTCCCCACTGAGCAGGGAGCCCGATCCCAGGACCCTGGGATCATGACCTGAGCTGAAGGCAGAGGCTTTAACCCACTGAGCCACCCAGGCGCCCCTCATTCCCTTTAATGGCTCAGTAATATTTCACTGTGCAGCTGTGTCTATCGCCTTTTGTTTATTCATTCAACAGCTTAGGTTATTTCCATTTGGGACCTATAATGAATAATGCTGCATTTGAGCAGGGTATTTTGTGTGAACTGTTTTCATGTTCTGGGTATATAGTTAGAAGAACTGCTGAATCATATAACTACATTTAACTTTTTGGAAAACAAACTATTTCCCAAAGTGGCCAAACCATTTTTACATTCTCACCAACACTTGTTATTTGTCCATCTTTTTGACTACAGCCATCCTAGTGGGTATGAACTGGTATCTCACTGTGGCTATGATGTGCACTTCCTTTAAATGTATTTTTTTAAAAACAGTTTATTTATTTATTTGACACACAGAGATCCCAAGTAGGCAGAGAGGCAGGCAGAGAGAGAGGAGGAAGCAGGCTCCCTACTGAGCAGAGAACCTGATGCAGGGCTTGATCCCAGATCCCTGGGATCATGACCTGAGCTGAAAGCAGAGGCTTTAACCCACAGAATCACCCAGGTGCCCCTGATATGCACTTCCTTAATGACCACTAATGTTGAGTATCTATTCATGCTCTTACAGGCCATTTATGTATATTGTTTGGAGAAATGTCTACTCAGATCCTTTGCCCATTTAAGAAACTGGATTGTCTTTTTTTTAAATTTTTTTTAAGATTTTATTTATTTATCTGACAGACAGAGATTACAAGTAGGCAGAGAGATGGGGAAAAGCAGGCTCCTGGCTGAGCAGAGAGCCTGACGTGGGGCTATATCCCAGGACCCTGGGATCATGACCTGAGCCAAAAGCAGAGGCTTTAACCCACTGAGCGACCCAGGCGCCCCTGGATAGTCTTTTTATTTTTTTTAAAAGGATTTATTTATTTAGGGGTGCCCGGGTGGTTCAGTTGGTTAAGGGTCTGCCTTTGGCTTGGGTCATGATCCCAGGGTACTGGGATCAAGCAACTAAGGGATCCCTGGTGGGTGGGGAGTCTGCTTCTTCCTCTCCCTCTGCCCCTCCCCCTGCTTGTGCTCACTCTCTCTCAAATAAATAAATAAGATCTTTTTTAAAAATGTACTTTTTTATTTAGGGGCGCCTGGGTGGCTCAGAGGGTTAAGCCTCTGCCTTCGGCTCAGGTCATGATCCCAGGGTCTGGGATCAAGTCCCGCATCGGGCTCTCTGCTCAGCAGCGAGCCTGCTTCCTCCTCTCTCTCTCTCTGCCTGCCTATCTGCCTGCTTGTGATCTTTGTCTGTCAAATAAATAAATAAAATCTTAAAAAAAAAAATGTACTTATTTATTTGAAAGAGAGGGGGTGGGGCGGGGAGAGACTCCTGAAGCAGTCTTCCTGCTAAGCATGGAGCCTCATGTATGGCTTGATCCCAGGATTGAGATTGTGACCTGAGCCCAAATCAAGAGTCAGCAGCTTAACCTACTGAGCCACCCAGGCACCCCATATTGTCTTTTTACTATTGAATTATAGTGATTCTTTATATAATCTATATATCATGTCCATTACCAGATATATTATTTGCAAAATTCTTCTCCCATTCTATGGATTATAGTGTATTTCTTGATTATGCAATATTAAGCACAAAAGGTTTTATAAAGACCAATTTATCTATTTTTTTCTATGGCTACATATGGTTTTGCTAGCCTAAGAAACCATTACCCAGGAGCCTGCTTCCCCCTTTCTCTCTACTTGTGAATTCTCTGTCAAATAAATAAAATCTTTTTTTTTTTTTTAAGATTTTATTTATTTATTTGACAGAGAGAAATCACAAGTAGGCAGAGAGGCAGGCAGAGAGAGAGAGGAGGAAGCAGGCTCCCTGCTGAGCAGAGAGCCCGATGCGGTACTCGATCCCAGGACCCTGAGATCATGACCTGAGCCGAAGGCAGCGGCTTAACCACTGAACCACCCAGGCGCCCAATAAATAAAATCTTAAAAAAAAAAAAAAAAAAAAAAAAAAATCAAGACTCAGGGCACCTGAGTGGCTCAGTCGTTAAGCGTCTGCCTTCAGCTCAGGTCATAATCCCAGGGTGCTGGGATCAAGCCCCACATCGGGCTCCCTGCTCCATGGGAAGCCTGCTTCTCCCTCTCCCTCTGCTTGTGTTCCCTCTCTCTTTATGTCTCTCTCTCTCTCTCTCTGTCAAATAAATAAATAAATAAATAAATCTTAAAAACAAAACAAAACAAAAAACCCCAAGAGTCAAGGAAATGGTTTCCATGTAGAGAGGGGCAAGGGAGACAAAAGAAACAGGTAAATTATAAAAGCGAAATCCATACCCTCCCCCAAAACAGTTCTTTACAATATTATTACTGGAGGAGATGGCTATTGGTAACCAGGAGCCAGATAAGTTTTAAAACTGGTTTAAAAGGAAGCAGCAGGAGAAGACAACTTTTTAACTATCTCAAGTATAAAGTACATTAAGTGAAAGAATACTGAATTGGTTAAAAGTTCTCTCTTGCTATGTTATTAATGTAGTAAGTAGATAATACACCAATACAACTAAATAGAAGACACAGGAAAACTGGGTTGAAAGAACATTGAAAAAAAGAAAGAATTTATTTATTTATTTGACAGAGAGAGAGATACAGTGAGAGAGGGAACACAAGCAGGGGGAGTATGAGAGGGAGAAGCAGGCTTCCTGAGCTGCAGAGAGTCCAATTCAGGACTCGATTCCAGGATCCTAGGATCATGACCTGAATTGAAGGCAGAAGCTTAACTACTGAGCCACCAGGTGCCCCTGGAACATTTTTTTTTTTTTTTTCCCAAGATTGACTAACTGATTGATTTATCTGAGAGAAAGAGAGAGAAAGCATGTGCGCAGGGGCAGGGACAGTCTCCAGTAGACTCTGTACTGAGTGCGGAGCTCAACATGGGGCTCAATCCCACAACCTCGAGATCACAACCTGAACCAAAACCAAGAGTCCAACACTTAACTGACTGTGCCACCCATGAATCTCAAAAATGGAACCTTCTTTTTTTTTTTTTTTTTTTTAAGATTTTTATTTATTTATTTGACAGACGGAGATCACAAGTAGGCAAAGAGGAAGGCCAAGAGAGAGGCGGGAGCAAGCTCCCTGCCGAGCAGAGAGCCCAATGCAGGGCTCGATACCAGGACCCTGGGATCATGACCTGAGCTGAAGGCAGAGGCTTTAACCTACTGAGCCACACAGGTGCCCCAAAATGGAACATTTTTTTAATTCACTCTATTCTGAAGTCTTATCCTTAAACCTAGATTAGCATTTCAAGAATATAAAATAAGGGGTGATATAATTGTATCAATAACATAAGATAAGAAGAGAGAGTGAGCACAAACAGGGGGAGAGGCAGAGGGAGAGGAAGAAGCAGAATCCCCACCCACCAGGGATCCCTAAGATTGGGTGGCTCAGTGGGTTAAAGCTTCTGCCTTAGGTTCAGGTCATGATCCTGGGTTAGAGCCCTGCATCGGGCTCTGCTCAGCGGGGAGCCTGCTTCTTCTCCTCTCTCTCTGCCTCCCTCTCTGCCTACTTGTAAACTCTGTCTGTCAAATAAATAAATAAATAAATAAATCTTAAAAGGAAAAAAAAAAAAAAGAATGTAAAGTTATAGAGTTGTCTACATTATGCAAAAAGGAGATGGCTAGGCAAACTGATCTATTAATGCATGCTTATCTATGTGAGAAAAATTTTTGGAAGAATACTCATGACACATGTAACTGTGGTTACCAGTCTATACTCACTTTTTTTTCCATTAGTATGGGTTAACATTTTAATTTGAATATTAAAAGTATCTCAGGGTCCTGAGATCAAGTCCCATGTCAGGGGCCCCTACTCAGCAGGGAGTCTGCTTGTCCCTCTCCCTTTGCCCCTCCCTCTACTCATGCTCTCTCTCTCAAATTAAAAAAAAAAAAAAAAAGGAGAAATACAGGAGAGTTGCCTGGGTGGCTCAGTTTGCTAAGTGACTGCCTTCAGCTCAGGTCATGATCCCAGGGTCCTGGGATCAAGGCTTATGTCAGGCTCCCTGCTCAATGGGGAGCCTGCTTCTCCCTCTCCAGCTCCCCTGTGCTTATGGTCCCTCTGGTCTCTGTCATAAATAAATACAAAAACTTAAAAAAAAAAAAAAAGGTTCAATAATACCTAAAGTTGGCAATGATATGAAGAAGAAGCTTCTGGGGGGCACTTATTCAAAGCAACCTATTAGGACAATTTGACACTGACTATCCAATTTTAAATACCTGACCCAAACAATCTCACTTTCCACTAAAGAAATGCTCACATAGTGGGCACAGATATAATGCCTGAGAATATTCACCAAGTGTTGTTTGTAATCACAAAAAAATAGGGACTATAATAAATAAATAACAAAAGAGGAGTAAATGGTTATAACCAAAAGTAAGACCACTAAGTATACTTTTTTTTTTTTTTTTTAAGATTTTATTTAGGGTCCCATGGGTGGTTCAGTCGGTTGAGCGGCTGCCTTCGACTCAGGTCATGATTCCAGAGTCCTGGGATCAAGCCCCACATCGGGCTCCCTGTTTAGCAGGAAGCCTGCTTCTCCCTCTCCCACTCACTCTGCTTGTGTTCCCTCTCTCGCTGTCTCTCTCTCTGTCAAATAAATATATAAAATCTTAAAAAAAAAATTTAAAGATTTTATTTATTTATTTGAGAGAGAGAGAAAGCACAAGAAGGGGGAGGATCAGAGACAGAAGCAGATTCCCTGCTGAGCAGGGAGCCCAATGTGGGACTCGATCTTGGGACTCCAGGATCATGACCAGAGCTGAAGGCAGTCGCTTAACCAACTGAGGCATCCAGGCGCCCCACTATATGCACATCTTTTTTTTTTTTAAAGATTTTATTTAAGTAGGCAGAGAGGCAGGCAGATAGGGAGAAGCAGGCTCCCCGCTGAGCAGAGAGCCCAAGGCGGGCTCCATCCCAGGACCCGGGGATCATGACTTGAGCAAAGGTAAAGGTTTTAACCCACTGAGTCACCCAGGTGCACCTCACTATATGCACTTCTAATGGAAATATAAACTGATATAACATTTCTAGATGGCCAGTTCAGGAAAATTACCAAAATCCTAAAAACTGTGATGACCTTTGATTCAACAATCTGAAATTTATAAATACATTCTCAGAACTAAGGATATGAGAAAAGATAGACATGCTCACCACAGCTCTTTAGAGCAGCAGTACAGGCCTTCACTACTATTACTGTTAATAACAGTTAACCAAATGACAGGAAATTCAGCTGACCCCTGAACAACTCAGGGTGAACTTGACGGGTCCACTTGTACGTGGATTTTTTTTTCAATACATACAGTACAGTACTGTGTTGGTTCTCTTTTTCATGATTTTTCGAATAATGTTTTCTTTTCCCTAGCTTACTTTATTATAAGAATACAGTATAATACACATTACATACAAAATACGTGTTAATTAACTGTTATTAACAGAAGGTTATCTTTAAGTAAGCTTTTGGGGAGTCAAAAGTTATATGCAGATTTTTTTTTTTTTAAATGAGAGAGAGAGTGAGCGAGCGAGCGAGTGACCATGAAAGGCGAGAAGGCCAGAGGGAGAAGCAGACTCTCTCCTGAGCAGAGAGCCCAATGTGGGACTCGGTCCTGGGACTCCAGCATCATGACCCGAGCTGAAGGTAGTCACTTAACCAACTGAGCCACCCAGGCACCCAATATAGACAGATTTTCAACTGTGCAGCCAGCTGGCACCCGACCCCAAGGCTGTTCAAGGGTCAACTGCAGAGTTATTCATCAACAATGTTACAGACACACATTTGTTAAAATGAGAACATATTCATTACATTAAAAGGGGAAATGGGAGGCAAAGAGCAGAGTCTGTATGATCCACTTTTGAAAAAAGCAAATCATTACATACAGCATATGAAGTATATAAAAGTACATACATGTACAAAATAAAAGTTACAACTAGTTATTCTCCAGGTCGTGAAATTACATTAAATTTTTTTCTTTTATTTTTTCACTGTACTTTTTCTTCAATACACGTAATATTCTTTTATTAATAAAGCTATTTTTTAAAAAGTCTTTTGCAGCAACATAATTGATTCTACGAAGTGCTTATTCTACTTATGAATCTTAAGACATAACTTTCCAATAATTCATCTTTAGATTGTAAAAACAGTCATCAGAAATGAAATAGAAACCAGTACTATACAGCTTCTCTAGTCAATAAACACACTAAAAACACTACTCTTTCACCATTTCCTTCAAGTAGACAACAACCCTATCCTATTTTTCATACCCAGGAACCAGTAACCAAATGAATCTGCCAGAGGAAAATCCAGAACAAAGCTGCCCTGGAAGAATTCTTAACAAACTAGTAGGGCTTTTCTACTTAAAATAATAATAATAATAACAACAACAACAAAAACAAACAAACAAAAAACCCAGATCTCTTTAATAGTTAGGAATTTGGGGTTTACATTTTCTCTCCTAGAAATTATCAGCAGCAAGAATCAGGTGCCCTCAGACTTGAAACACCAACATCCAATTCAGCACTAACTCAGAAGGAACAGCACCACTCCTGAATTACTTCCATATCACAGAATCATTACTAAATTTCACTCCAACTAATAGAACCACACACATCAAGACCTAAAACTAAATGGGTACAGCTGTTCCTAAGACCTCTTTAATTCTCTTACCCTCTGGCCCAGGAAGAATTTCCAGATAATCCCACTTACCATTGTTGTTGGCAATTAGTGTGACAAGAGTCTTCTTTGTACTGTCGCTGTTCTGTGCCCCGCTGCTACTAACGGTGGTGGATGTAGAGAGGTGCCCAGCAACAGAAGCATGGGCAGCGATGGGCACTGGAGCCGAGACTGGCTGCTGGCTCACAGAAACTGTGGGGAAGGGGAGGCACAGTCACTTGGAGACAGGGACAGATGACACTGAAGGATACTGTTCTAATCCTTTTTCATCTTGTTGTGGGTCTCTAGAAATTTACTGCTTTCTTTGCAAACCCAACTGTGCATCTGATTTCTCCTTCTACCCATCCCTTACTCTACCAATTAGACACAAAGTCTTCTTCATCTCATACTGCCTGGTTAATTTAGATCACGAGCTCACTGAAACAGTATTTTAAGGTTTTGCTTATATAGTACAAGCAAACCTCTAGGACCCAAAGGTTTATTATCACCACTATTGGTATTCATAACCATGCATGCACAGTAAGACATCCACAAGATCCCAAACAGTGTCCTGTTTCAGCCTAAACCAATGCCGTCTTCAGGTCTCAAGGCAGGGAAGATAAAAATAAAGAGAACAACAAATACAATTTACAGGGGGAAAAGAACTATCACCCACTTTCTAAATTCAGGGCAATCTAGAATTTGACCCTGCAGCATCACCTTCTTCAAAGAGCAGCTAACAAGCCTAAGTTTATAAACTTTCCATGAAGGCAGACACACAGAAAATTCTGCTCAGCTCACAAAGGAAACCAAAATCAAGTTAAAAAAAAAGAAGAAGAGGAAGAAGAAGAAGAAGAAGAAGAAGAAGAAAATGACTACGGGATCCTGTTTTTGACTGGGTATATAAATGAACACTGACACACACCACTACTTTGCATTCTCGTTCATTGATTATTTGTAAGAGGATTGATA
Source organism: Mustela lutreola (assembly GCF_030435805.1). Classification (NCBI taxonomy): domain Eukaryota; kingdom Metazoa; phylum Chordata; class Mammalia; order Carnivora; family Mustelidae; genus Mustela; species Mustela lutreola. The sequence continues at coordinate 108,764,322 of NC_081299.1, read as the reverse complement.
AATATTTGATAAGCATTAGTTAATTCAACTGTCAATGTTTTAAATGAATTAAGTACAGTGTTTCTAGCTTTATGTATGAAGAAACCAAGGCTAGAGTTTACAGACTAGAGCATGGGAAAAAAGCACCAGTGCCACACTGAGGCATCCCTGGATTCTTAAAGTCCTCTTCTGCCTCACACTTTCTTAACAAAAATGCAATCCAACTGAATCAATTTAAATAATTTAAGATCATGAGCTTTTGTTACCTGTAGGAGTTTTATCCACTGAATTATAATCTTCAACGACAGAATCCTCAATGACATCACTGATTTTCTGCCATGGCTCCAGCTCCTCCTCCTCACATTCCATAAAGAGGTCGGTGTCCGCCATGCTACAAGAAAAAAAGATCTCAGAATGAGAGAAATAGTTTTATACAAAATATGGAATCAGATTCTTTTTTTTTTTAAGATTTTATTTATTTATTTGACAGACAGAGATCTATAAGTAGTCAGAGAGGCAGGGAGAGAGAGAGAGGAGGAAGCAGGCTCCCCGCTGAGCAGAGAGCCCAATGCGGGGCTTGATCCCAGGACCCTGGGATCATGACCCAAGCCAAAGGCAGAGGCTTTAACCAACTGAGCCACCCAGGCACCCCTGGAATCAGATTCTTGAATCTATCAGTAACCCACCCCCGTGCTCCCTCTATTTCTCCTAACCTCCCCGCTCCCACATTTAGAAAGATCCAAAATTATAACTTTTATTCTTGAAAAAAAAAATCATTATGAATAAGACCATAGAAAACTGTTCAATAATTAAGAGTCTAAAAGTTTAATTTATAATACCTAGGGTTTGGCTGTGATTAGGGTGAGACAAATCATGAAAGTACAGGGTGTTTAATTTAAATGTTTATTTTGGAGGGTGCCTGGGTGGCTCAGTGGGTTAAGCCTCTGCCTTCGGCTCAGGTCATGATCCTAGGGTCTTGGGATCAAGCCCTGCATCAGGCTTTCTGCTCAGTGGGAGCTTGCTTTTCCTCTCTCTCTCTGCCTGCCTCTCTGCCTACTTGTGATCTCTCTATCCATCAAATAAATGAATAAAGCCTTTAAAAAAATTAAATAAAATAAAGAACCTCAGTCTAGTCCCAGTTTATAAACGTAGGCTTGTTAGTTGTTCTTTCAAAACAATGATGTTGCAGGGTCAAATTCTGGATTGCTCTGAATTCAGAAAGTGGGTAACAGTCTCCCCCCAAATCCTTGTACTTCACCATGATTTTGGAGTTAGCATTTACTTTGAAAACACTTGCCTAAGTTACATGCTTCTTATAAACATAAAGCTTAGACCTTTGCAATGCTATTCTGCACCCCCCAATACTAATTGACTAAAGGTCAATCTGCCTTGGAATTGTAGAAGCATTATGCTCCATGTTCAAACAAAGCCTTTAATGCAAAGGTTCTCACAGTGCCCTTAGTATTTCAGAAACTTATTTTTACTAAACCCCTAAGCCTAAAAAAACAAAAACTACCAACTTAAAACTAAATAAATAGTCTAAGTAGCTGGATCCAACTTGATGGATTCGTTTTGAAGATGCCCAAGAGATGGTGTTATTCCCTTGAAATGTCCCAGGTGAGTCAGCTGTAGCAAACTGCCCACAGTTTCAGTGGGTAAAGTGCCTAACTTGATTCTAACTGGTCTCTAATATTCTATTTTAATTATTTGTCTTCCCAGACCAAAATCACAGAGGGGAGAAGATACATACAAGGGGAAAAAAAACCATATATATAAGGTACCAACTTAAATTTTCTTAGTTTTACATTGAACTTATCTATATAAAAGACGATGCTAGCCAGAAACCGAATTAAAAAGAAGCCAAATCCGTATCACGAGCATTCCTTAAGCAAAGACTGCACAACACAAATTTCTGTATTGTCCAGTCCAGTTTCACTGAAAAAGAAAACATTCTAAACAACTTTGCTTTTTATTTTTATTTTTTAAAGATTTATTGAGAGAGCAAAGCAAGTGAGCCAGGGAGAGAGCACGCACACATGAGGTGGGGGGGGGGTTCAAGGCAAAGAGAGGGCTCCCCAATGAGCAAGGAGCCCACCCCGCCCCCCTACCCCTGTCACAGGGCTCAATTCCAGGACCCTGGGATCATGACCTTTGTCGAAGGCAGACACTTAACCAACTGAGCCACCCAGGTGTCCCAACAACTTTCTTTTGTAACTATTTAGTTTTATACCAGTTCTCTTTGCTGTTTAACTTCTCAGGCTCATAGCCAACAGACAAATAATGCATAAATATCAAACAGCCAACAGAAGGCATATAAACTGTGGATGATAACCTCTATAGATGGTTCTCAAGCACCTTTTTTCAACCCTGATAAGATGCAAGCAAAGCAAAATCCCCTACATATGCTGAGCAATCAATAAGAAACTTTCCTTCTGAGTAAGCAGAGCTATCTGAATGCAAATTGTGGTTTTCAACATCATGCATATGGATATTTTAATAGCATATCCAGAAGTCTGGTCTTTTACCTCAACTATTTACAATATTTAAAGAAACTTGAGTACATGTTTTATTTTGTAATGCAATGAGTTGTAGTAAGAATAATCAAAAGTTTCTTCCACGTGGTCACAAAATCATACTATGTTAAGTCCTCCCATGAAAAAGATACTCTAAGAAACAGAGCAGGAAGAGTAAATCTGAAAAGAGGACTAAGTGTCTGTCACCTAACCAGTTTCTACCAAGTGAGTGAGAAAAAGAACTCCCCAGATATATGCTCTGCTAAGACAACCAATAAAAATTAAAAGATTCAAGACAGGTAAAAAATTCAACTCAGAAAATAGTTTCCAAGTTCTTTACAATAAATAAGATGGAATTAACCAATAAGGCTTGTCAACCCAGAAAAAAAAAAAAAAAAAAAAAAAAACACATCTGCTAACTCAGCACATTTCACAAACTTGTATCTAACACCTCTGAAAGATACTGAAACCAAGTTATGTTTTTTTTTTTTTTCAAACAGTCCAAAATTATGGCCTAGACTCTTATCTCTGAGCATGATGATCACTCTTTTAGCACCTACAGTTCAGGTTCAGTTGAAAAGATGGGCCACACCACAATAGAGATACCAACTTAAATACTTCGCAAACTTGAAAAATGAAAATATGAATTTAGCACCTTTCTTGTAGTTTTCCAGTTATCAAAAAGAAACTTTCATTAATATGATGAAATGCTGTTATTTCATATCTCTACCAAGATGCTCATGACAGAAACACCATCATTCTCTGTGGTCTTTCAAATGATACATGGCATATAGTTACCTTTCAACTATTTTTGATCAAAGAAGGCAGGAATTACTAAATACGCAGTACTACAATATATGGATCTTCCCAAACTATCACTCTACTCACATTTAACACCTCTTTCCACACCAAACCTTTAACTTAATTTCTCACGAGGAAAACAAAACAAAAACCTGGATTCCCCCCACCCCGCCTCTTCTCTATTATTTTGCTGTTAAGTGCATTCAGACTTAGTACTTCTCACATTAACAAAGAAGTTGAAATTCAATTCTTACTCAGTTTAGGGGTATTTTCATTTCTTCTGAATAATTGCCAGGTAAAAAAAATGGATTTCAGAAAATAAAGGCTAGCACACAGATAATGCAGGGCCACATCAAGAAGAAAACTTGGGACGGGCAGCAAATTTGAGAATCATACTATAACCAAGTAAAAGTGGCAAACTTTGATCACATTCCAATTATGAGTCTCTGAATCAAGAATGCTGTGATTCTTTTCTGCTATTTTAAAAATGAGATATAGGGGTGAGTAGGTGGCTCAGTCTGTTAAGCAGCTGCCTGAAGCTCACAGGTCATGACCCTAACCCTTGCTCAGCAGGGAGTCTTCTTTTCCCTTTCTCCCTCTGCATATGCCTGAGCACACTAGCTAACTCGCTATCTCAAATAAATAAATAAAATCTTTATTTTAAAAAAATGATAAAAATTCTAATTAAATACAAAAGTAAATATTATATCCATCACCCAGCTTCAAAAATTACCCACTCAAAGTTGTCCTTGTTTTATCTATGCCCTCCCTCCTTCATATTTCTTTGAAGCTAATCCCTATCATATTCATATATATTTTGGTATGCAGCGCTAAAAGATAAAGACTTAAAAGATCATATAACAAAAACGTATCATTAAATGCCTAAAAACTGACAGTCCCTTAATATCAACTTTCAATTCAAATTCTCTCAAATACCATACTTCTTAAAGTTTGTTCAAATTAGGATCCAAAAAAGGTCCATATATATCATTATTTGGGTAGTTTCCTGTATCTTTTAATTTCTAGGTCGTCCTTCATCTTTTTTTCCCCCTCCCTTGCAATTTACTTGTTGAAGAACCAGTTTACCTCTTATAATTTCTACAACCAGGATATTGCTGATCCCATACCCATAGCATTTACATGCCTCTGTGCCCTCGATATCTTGAAATGGACAGTTGGACCTAGTGGCAGGATTAGATACAGGCTGAACGTTTTTACCCTAAGATTACTCATAAGGATGAGGCTTTCCTCCATCAGTAGGCATGCTTAATGCTGGATCTAATAATTCTATATCATTCCTTCTTCATTTATTAACTGGGACAAAAAACAGGGGCTCCTGGGTAGCTCAGTTGGTTAAGTGTCGACTCTTGATTTAAGCTCTGGTCATGATCACAGGGTTATGAGATCCAGCCCCATGCTGACTCTGCACTCAGGGGGGGAATCTGCTTAAGAGTTTCTTTCAATTTCCCTCTATCCCATACTATCTCTCTAAAAATAAAATAAATAAATCTTAAACCCAAACAAAACAAAAGACAAAAAGCAGAGGTACCTGGCTGGCTCAGTGGGGAGCCTGCTTCCCCCACTCTCTCTGCCTGCCTCTCTGCCTACTTGTGATCTCTTTCTGTCAAATGAATAAATTAAAAAAAAAAAAAAAAGAACTGTGTATGGATTACATAAAGGGAAAGCATATCATAGAGGACATTACTAAGAAATCTTCACCCATGCCAGTGGTTTTTATCTAACTCAATGATACTCAAAAATGGGAATTTGCCCCTGAGAAGACATTTGGCAATGTCTGGAGAAATTTTTGGTAGTCATAACTATGGGTGGGATTGGGGAGTGGTGCTACTGGCATGGCCAAGGGTGCTATTAAACATCCTATGATGTATACGTCATCCAGGGACTTAATCTGCTCTAAAACGTCAATAGTGCCAAGACTGAGAAACCTTGATCAAAAGGAATCCATGCTCTGAAGGGGAAAATTTTCATTCCACATCCTATGCATCAAAAACTACCTTCTTTTTATTTATTTAAGAAAGAGCAAGCACAGGGGGAGGAGCAGAGGGTGAGGAAGAAGCAGGCCCCCCTCTGAGCACAGAGCCCCACATGGGGCTTGATCCCAGGACTCTGATATCAAGACCTGAGCCGAAGGCACACACTTAATAGACTGAACCACCCAGGCGCCCTTATCATTTCTTTTTACAATATCTATCTTTGCAAAAACAGAAAATGAACAAGTTTCCGATGAACCATTCAGATGGTTGTATCTCACAAAATAAAAACATTTCATTTTTATAAAGCTCCAATGCATTTGGTTTGTTTCACCTTATAATCATCTACCTGTGAAACTTGATTTTCTCTTTGCATTTACCTAACAACTTCTGTGCCATTCTTTTTTTTGCCCAAGTACCTAATTTCTCCTCATAAAACAGGAGCATCATGATGTCGATCTTTTAATCAGTATTGCTTGTAACTGTTGGTACGTTAGTACTGACTAGTGAATAATTTTTGTGAAAATAATTTCCCAAAGTCTTTTAATTTAATCTCCATTTCTAAAATTTCTGGGTTTTTACTTTAAAAGTTTATTTATTTATTTGTGGGTGGGGGAGAGAATATTTCAAGCCGACTCCTTGCTTAGCATGGAGCCCCATGCAGGACTGGATCCCAGGACCCTGAGATCACGACCTGAGCCAAAACCAGGAGTCAGACGCTCAAATGACTGAGACACACAGGCACCCTAAACTTTCTGGTTGACCCCTTTACAGGAATTCCTCTATAGGTTGCGTCTGCTAAATATATCAACCCTTCTTGCCTGTCCAACTTCCAAATCATTTTCTCAGAGGGCAGTGAACAAAATAACATGAAGCAAATCTATTTCTGTGTTTTCTCAAAGTCTTATTATGTTTGAACTTTAAGTTACAGAGGTAGCTCTATATCTCAAAAACCAAAGGTTTTGACAGTATTTGAGTTTAAACAGAAAAAGTCAGCCAATAATCCAAACTCTGCCTGTCACCAACGATGTATGGCTTGTTCTTCTGTAAACAAACAAGCCACTGACCAAAATGTTTAACCTTAATTAAATGAAGCACTTAAATTTAACTTGCATTTTGTAGGAAACAAAACAAAATAGGAATAAAAAGCACCATAAGGAAATGAAGAGGTAAATCCAGAAGGTGGGACATGCTATAAAGAAATAATCAGACAAATGCAGAATATAGAGCATTCTATAAAACTAGTAACACGTTCTCTTTAAAAATGTGACACACACACCAAACTGAATTTAAAAAAAAAAAAAAAAAGGGGGCGCCTGGGTGGCTCAGTGGGTTAAGCCACTGCCTTCGGCTCAGGTCATGATCTCAGGGTGCTGGGATCGAGTCCCGCATCGGGCTCTCTGCTCGGCGGGGAGCCTGCTTCCCTCTGTCTCTCTCTGCCTGCCTCTCCATCTACTTGTGATTTCTCTCTGTCAAATAAATAAATAAATAAAATCTTTAAAAAAAAAAAACAAAACAACTAAAGAGCCATAACAAATGCAACATGTGAACCTTTATTGGATTTTGGTTCATATAAAAACTATAAATGACAATCTGGGAACAAATGGAACATTTGAATATACAGATTATATACTAGATGATACTTGGGAATTACTTTTTATTATTTTAATTTTTAAATTTTTTCTTTCTTAAATCTCAAGTCCACTATAGTTAATGTACCCTGTTAGTTTCAAGTGTACAACATAAGTGATTCAACAATCCTACTTATTACCCAGTACTCATCAAGATAAGTGTACTCTTAATCCCTTTATTTCACCTATTTTCCCCCACCACCTAGGAATAACTTTTACATTTCCTTAGAACAGTTACATCAGAGTTATGCAGGAGGATGTATTTATTCTTAGCAAATGCATGAAATATTTACTGGAAGTGTCATGACTCACTTTCAAGTGTTTCAGCAAACATGCACATTTTGGTACTTTCTTTATAGACATTAGTACGTTTAAAAAAAAAGTCATGTCTGGGTAATGGGTTCGCTGCCCATACTTGTACTGTATTCTTTCACTTTTACATGCATGAGGTTTTGCTGTTGTTGGTTTTTTTGTTTGTTTTTACAGATTTCACTTATTTATTTCAGAAAGAGAGCACAAGTGGGGTGGGGAGGGGGGCAGAGAGGGAAAGGGAGAAGCAGGCTCTCCCCTGAGCAGGGAGTCCAATTCAGGACTCGATTCCAGGACCCTGGGATTATGACCTGAGCTGAAGGTAGATGCTTAACCAACTGTGCCACCTTGGTGCCCCCTATGGATGAAATTTTCTTAGTAAAAAGTTGGAAGATCAGATGAGTAAGATCTGAGGATCTAACGCAAAACATGGTGACTATAACTAGTAACACGGTATCATATAATTGAAATTTGCTGAAAGTAGAACTTAAATTTCTCACACAAAAAATAAATGAGATAATGAATGTATTCATTAACTAGATGGAGAGAATCCTCTCACAATGTACATGAAGTCACCATAATGTACACTTTAAATCTCTAACATTTTATTTGTCAATTACACCTCAATAAAGCTGAAGTTTTAAAAAAGAAAAAAGCTGGGGGTAAAAACTACCTATTCATATTTTGGTTGTGATATTTTTGTGCTACCCTATTCTGCCACTATCTTTTTGCCATTTACTAAAACTGGTAGCCTTGTTGACTCAATTTTCTGTTAACATGTTCTTATTTCTAGGAGCAATTTTCATATAGATTGTATATACATACTTCTTAAAATGTCTATGATAATTAAATAATGTTAGAAAAAAGACATGAATCTAAGGTGGATTATGTAGGCTACCAAGGAGGTACTCTAAGAGGAGTACCATCTTTGCCATCTTCCATTAATCCAACCCATTATCTGACATCTTGGTAACCTATCTAATTTCTGTATTTTATAACAGTAATTATATTGACAACATAATTTTTGTGTACTCAGTAGGCTTTACTCAACACTGAGGCTCACACAAGACTATCAGCAATTCCCATAGCGTTGTAAATCTCTGGCATTCATCTTTCTATCCACAATATGGATATACCAGATACATCTTTCTAGAGAGAAATTAATTAATTATATCTTAAGTGCTGACAAATATGGTAGTCTATACTCAAACCCTAATTAGTAGAGTCTACATAATTGAAAAGCAAGATACAAAGAATCTTTACAAACAACCTGTTATTTAAAAACAACAAAAAGAGGGCGCCTGGGTGGCTCAGTGGGTTGAGCCGCTGCCTTCGGCTCGGGTCATGATCTCAGGGTCCTGGGATCGAGTCCCGCATCGGGCTCTCTGCTCGGCGGGGAGCCTGCTTCCCTCTCTCTCTCTCTGCCTGCCTCTCCATCTACTTGTGATTTCTCTCTGTCAAATAAATAAATAAAATCTTAAAAAAAACAACAACAACAACAACAACAAAAAGAATCCAGTAGATACACCTGTCAGTCTACTTTTGAGGTTATCTACCCTCATCTCAAATAATATTAGGAAAACATGTTTTCTACCAAAACTCTCCAGACAGATTTGGCTCTTGAAGCTTTCAACTCCTTTAATTTGTCTGGTTCTTTCATAGATGTAAATACCAGGAATGAAGAATTCAGAATTTAACATTTTCAATTCACTACTGGTACATACCCGCCCATAAACCAAGATAAAAAGAACAGGAAAAATGTTTTAAAAAACAAACAAAACATTTAAGAATACACTGTCTTTCTTTTTTTTTAAGATTTTATTTATTTGACAGACAGAGATCACTAGTAGGCACAGAGGCAGGCAGAGAGGAGGGGGCGCAGCAGGCTCCCTGCTGAACAGAGAGCCTGATGCAGGACTCGATCCCAGGATCCTGGGATCATGACCTGAGCTGAAGGCAGAGGCTTTAACCCACTGGGCTACCCAGGCACCCCGAATACACTTTCTCTTATACCAAGTGAGAAAAAAAAATAATCCTCAAAACAACTGGCATTTGTTTTCAAGTTAACTCAGTTTTTGGCTTTGAAAAAGATTAATTTTAGAAAACCTATAGGACTGACTACTTAATACTTAACGTGGCTATAAAACTAATTATTATATCTTTAAGAAGCTTTTATTTATCCAGTCTTTTTTTTTTATATATAAAAGATTTTATTTATTTATTTGACAGACAGAGATCACAAGTAGGCAGAGAGGCAGGCAGAGAGATAGAGAGAGAGAGAGAGGGAAGCAGGCTTCCTGCGGAGCAAGGAGCCTGATGCGGGGCTCGATCCCAGGACCCTGAGATCATGACCTGAGCCGAAGGCAGCAGCCCAAACCACTGAGCCACCCAGGCGCCCCTATTTATCCAGTCTTTTGCATGACCTATTTTGTCTCTTACAGAATCTAACAGTTGTAGAATTTCACATATAATATTCACAACATGTTAATAATCTAATACTCCCAAACAAAAAATATTTTCAATTTAGCAGACAGCAAATCTATCGAGAAGCAGCTGGATGTAAGTTACATGCTCTTTACTAAAACAACAATTAAAGCAGTAAGTTCCCTATTTTTAAAGGGCTAAATATTCAGAAGTCCCATTCCCAAGAAAAGCTCTTCCTCACTGACAGTTGTTATGATACCTAAACCTCATTTCTACTCCCTCAATTTCATTTAACTTTGTTAAATACCAGTAATATGTTAGTTAACACTTACCTTTTCTCCCCCCAAGTTACATGTAAAAATGTTTTTGTGGATATGGCTTTAATATCACAAACCAGAAATGCCAAAGAATCTATAAAATTTTGAACAGATTTGACAAAGGCACCAACCAGCTCTAGGTTTGTAATTTAAATCAGAAATCTCCACCCTCAACAAAAAAACACAAATGTAGAACAAAGATGGAAACATCACCTGGAATGTATTTTATTTTACGGTGATACCCCAGACATTATTATGTAATTTACACTCATCATCCCAGTGAATTCTTACAATTGAAGAACTAAGTACTTCATTTTACAGATGAGAGGTTTAGAGAGATTAAGTAACTTGCCCAAAGTTATGGTTAGTAGATAACTATAATGCAGGCCAGGATTCAAATCAACCTTTTCCTCTAGAATTCTTCCCCAAGCCATTGCTTCTTTTTATTAACTCCAATGAACATTTGTAAATTTTCCAGTTCCTAAATGGAGGCAGATCTGGATGATCTCAAAAGCAGAAGCATAAGACACACCAGGTCACTCTCACATTTTTTTGGTCTTGAGACCCCTTTACAGTCTTAAAATTATGGAGGACCCTAAAGGAGTTTTTATTTATGTGGATCATACCTTTTGATATTTACCATGAGGCATTACAACAAAATAATTAAGTACTTAACAATGCAATTAACAACAAACCATCAGTTAACATAAATAACATTTTCAATTAAAAGCTATTTTCCCCCAAATAATTAGAGAGTAACATTGTTTTATATTTTCCCAATCTTTAAGGTCTACCTTAATAGAAGACAGTGTGGTTCTCATAGCTGCTTAATGCATTCTGTCTGTTGCTCTATATTGCTTTGATTAAGTATATGGACTATGTGGCCTCACAGATAGCAGGAAAAAAGAAATGTATAAAAACCTTTTCAGGGGGGCACCTGGGTGGCTCAGTGGATTAAGCCGCTGCCTTCGGCTCAGGTCATGATCTCGGGGTCCTGGGATCGAGCCCCGCATCGGGCTCTCTGCTCAGCAGGGAGCCTGCTTCCCCCTCTGTCTCTGCCTGCCTCTCTGCCTACTTGTGATCTCGCTCTCTGTCAAATAAAATAAATAAAATCTTTAAAAAAAAAAAAAAAAAAAAAACCTTTTCAGGTAGTTGCCTACATTGACACAATACTAGAACTCAACAGATGGTAGTTTCTTTAAGAATAGCTGCATCTCGGGGCGCTTGGGTGGCTCAGTTGGTTAAGCGACTGCCTTCGGATCAGGTCATGCTCCTGGAATCCCGGGATCGAGTCCCACATCCGTCTGCCTGCTAGGCAAGGAGTCTGCCTCTCCCTCTGACCCTTCCCCTTCTCATGCTCTCTCTCTCTAAATAAAATCTTAAAAAAAAAAAAAAAAAAAAAAAAAAAGAATAGTTGCATCTTGGAATCTAAATCCCTATCAATCAACTTTTCCTACTTTGTCACATATTAAAATCCACTGGTGTAGGAATGCCTGGGTGGCTCAGTCAGTTAAGCATCTGCCTTCAGGTGAGACCTGATTCCCAGAATCTTGAGATGGAGTCCCGCAGGGAGCCTGCTTGGGATAGCGCTCTCCCCCCTCTCTGACAAATAAATAAAATCTTAAAATAATAATAATAAGGTAAAGTAAAATAAAATATACTGGTATACCTTGCATCCTGAAAGGATCATTGACTCATGATGATTTTGAAACATCAGATATTGATCACTTAGAAAATAAAGATTTACTGAGATGCTCATCCTTCAAATGCTGACATATTTCACTATAAATATAAATATAATATAAAAAGATTTAAAAATCACAGTCATTAACACTGATGTTTTAAGAAAAGGCTTAAAAGGACTAGGAAAGCCATCAAACCTGAGATGTCAACTTTTAACAAATTCTAATTTTCACTCACAAATTTTTGTCTTTAACAACAAATACTGTCATTTGCTTTCCTCAAAATGACAGGCTCACCTCGCTATCAAGAATGTGCCAAACATTAAAGTGAGAAAAACTGTAGTTTGCCATTCGTTCTTCCAAGTAAAAATGCTGTTCCATCAAATAAGCAGCTCATAACTCAATCTCACAAGTGAGAAAGATCATACCTTCTTACGCAGCGTAAGTGCTTTATGCATCCTTCCCATTCACATTCTTAAAAATTAAAAAAAAAAAAACCTACTGAAGAGTTGAGCTTTAGTAAAAATCATTTTTACTGGTTCATCAAAAGCATTCTCACATGGTGTGCTAAGGCGCCACCAGTACTTTTACCCAGCTTTGCTTGTGAACCATCAGTGCAAATGTCACTGGAAAAAAGATAAATCGCATCTTAGCGTTTTCTATTCTGAAAATAGTTATGACCTCTCAGCTCCCCTGAAAGGGTATGAAGAATCCCCAGAGATCAGCGGGTCACACTTTAAGAACTGCTTTCCCAGGGGGCCTGGGTGGCTCAGTTGGTTAAGCACCTGCCTTCAGCTCAGGTTATGATCTCAGGGTCCTGCAACCCAGACCAACACCCGGCTCCCTGCACAGGGCAGAATCTTGCTTCTCTCTCCCCCTCTGCCCCTGCAACCCCTAACTGTGCTCTCTCTTGTTTGTTTTCTCAAATAAATCTAAAACAAACAAAACAAAACCTTGCTTTCCTAGATTATACCACCAAAATCTAGGTGGGGGTGGAAACAAACAAAATCCTGTTCATCCCAAGAATCTCCATCTGTTCTTTTAGTTTGAGATACACCACCATCATGACTGTTATAACGGTACTTTACGGGGAAGGACTAATCAAGGACGTAAATTGTCATTTAATTGTTTTAATATTATATACTGAGCACTTTCACACTAAACCAATAATTCTCAATGGGGTGATTACCTCAGCCAAAGGGCTGCAAGTTAAAAATGTAAAAACGATGGCACTCCCTAAGAGTCTCCCAAAGAGACTTGGGGATCAGCTCCCAAAGGAGCTCTTTCAGCAATCTCCAAGAACGTTATAAGTATCCCAAAGTTAAAGATTGTGCGAACTAGTTCGAATTCAGAGTCCAACTCCCAGTCCCAAGAGCAGCTCAGGGTCTGGAAATTCAACGTCGTTCTTCAGGAAGCAGCCCTGTCTGCCCCTGCCATTTCCCCTCCCTCTAGAAGGGAAAATCCTTTGAAAGTAAAACCATTTCTCTGGGGTTTTGAGCTGCGGTGGGAGGTGTCTAAAAAAGAGTGTTGCAGACTAGTTTACAATCTGCAACAAAAAGGCAGTTGTTCTGAGATGGTAGAACTCTTTCCCAATTTCCATTTCGAAAACGAGACTGGGTTAATTGACTTCCATGACTCTTCTCAGCTCTACCTTTTTCTGAGCTGAGAACGTCCAAAAAAAGTGAGCAGAGATACGTCCAGTTATGTCCTGTTAATAACTCCGCGTCTGATGGGAGAGGAAATCAGGGCAACTCGCAGAAAGGAAGGAAAGCAGGTGGATCAACGAACCACTCCTTTCCAGTGGGTGCTGAGAATCTAGAAAAAATAGTCCCTTGGATAAACATGGCGCCCACCGCGGCAGGATATAATCATCAGAAAATAAAAGATTTTTCCGCCTCATCCCATCTTATAAATCACAGCGCCAACCCAAAGAAATTTTAGGACCAAGGAAGAAGACTTTGTAAACTAACCGCAGTGCACTAAGGCTTAAGATGTACTACTGGACCGAGCTGAGATTACATAACACAAGTGAGCGGCACAGCGATCACTCATTTTCCTCCTCGCGCTCAAAAAGGCCGCCCCACTCCTTCGCCGGCGGGGGCGCGGCGGGAGAACAGAGCACTACCCCCCACCCCAGGACGTCACCTCGCCGCGGCCTCGCCCCCTCGCCCGCCCCTCCCGTCGCGCCCAGCAGTCTCACAGCCGCCCGCGCCCCCGCCCCCTTCCTCGCGGGCCGCCGCCTGCGCCCGCGCCCGCCCACTCCTTCGAGACGCCTCGCGCCGGGCGTGCGTGTGGACGTCGGGTGTGTGCGGGGCCGTGGGGCGCGAGTGCGCGCGCGCGCGCGCCGCGGCGGACGCCGGGGGGCGGGGGCGGGCGGCCGGCAGGCAAGTAGGGGCTGCCCGGCCCGACCCGCCGCGCTGCTACCGCGGCTCCCGGGGCGCACGCACTCACACTCGCGCTCGCGCGCCGCGCCCCACGCCCGCCGCCACCGCGAGCCGCACCGCCACTTGCGGGGGGGCGGGGGCGCGCGCCACTGGGCCCCCGCCCCCACCCCTCGCGCACCCGCCCCATCCCCCTCTCATTGTCTCGCCTCGGAGCGCCTCGCCTAGAGAAAAGATAACGGAACCCTCGGGAGAAGGGGGTGGGGAGAGAGAAGTCCCGCTCGCTCACTCACCTCCCGTGGTCGTCGCCGCCGGTAGTCTGACCCGAGGAAGGCGCCGTCGCCTTAAAGGGACCTTGCACCCGGCGCCGGGAGAAGGGGGTGGGAGCAGGGGAGGGGACGGGGGCTTGGGGGAGACGGCTGAGAGGGAACCGTTGAGAGCTCGTCTCCCCGAGGGTGAAAGAAACCTCCCTCGGGTTCGAGTGATTTGGGGTGGATTTTTTTTCCCGAGGGGGGCGGGGGGGCCCCGAGGGAGGGGGTGGGGGGGCCAAGGAATGCGGCTCCGTGTACGGGAGCTGGCGCGGGGGAGAGAAACGCCGACTCCCCCCACCGACCCTCTCGCCCCGCGGAGGGATACGTCTCGTCACTTCCGCCCTCCCCCTCTCGTGGCCTTTCAATTGGTTGGAGCTTGTGGCACGTCATGGGCTCAGCCTAACCCCTGCCTGGGCTTCTTTTCTAGTCAAGTTTGTCTGGGCCTGCAAATAAATAAATAAATTAAAAAAAACATTTTTTTTTTTTTTAAATGAAATAAAGAATAATTAGCCTCAGAAGCAACATATAAATTTTGGTGAGAAAAATGGCATTTCCAAAGAAGAGATTGCCCAAATCACTTGCCTCGACTTTCCAAGTAAATTTGGGAATCTCCTCACTTTCCAGCCAAGGCTTGAACCTAACCAAGAGGGGAACCTCATACCTCAGGCCAGATGGTGAGGCCCAATGGCACCAACAACTGTCCTTAGAACAAAGGCAGCAAAATGGCACACACTCTTCCTCAGGAGGCGTTCAGCCAAGTAGCCTTATGGCATTAGCCTTAAGTAAAGAACTTTTAAAATCCATTTTTATTCTGAGGGCTTCTGGATTCTGGAAAAAGACCGCATATATTGTTTATTAAAGTGATTCATGTATGGAAACTACTTTGAAGCCATTTTTTTTTTTTAAGATTTCATTTATTTATTTGACAGAGAGAAATCACAAGTAGATGGAGAGGTAGGCAGAGAGAGAGAGAGAGAGGGAAGCAGGCTCCCCACCAAGCAGAGAGCCCGATGCGGGACTCGATCCCAGGACCCTGAGATCATGACCTGAGTCGAAGGCAGCGGCTTAACCCACTGAGCCACCCAGGCGCCCTGAAGCCATTTTCAATAGAGTCAGCAGAGATCCTCCATTCTAAGAAAACGTAGATTCCACATCTGTGCTTTTTGGTCCAATCGAGGCTGAGATGGATTGGCCCAAAGAAACCAATGGGTCCAGTCAAGACCATCCTCCTGTAATTCTTCCCCAAACAAAAAGTGAATTCCAGGTAGCTAAGAAATTTTGTCCTTTTTTACTTCTAGAGTTGATAATATTGTAATATTTTCCTTGGATATGTGAGTATATTGTTGCTCTCCAAGCAAACACAAATACTTGCTCCAAACCAAATGTAAATTGAAGTACTTAATGCAAATCTGGGGAGATTCAGAACCATATTTATTCATTTTTTTATGTATGTACATTCCATTTAAACCACCAGACCGAAAATAGGCCATGGAAGTAGGCATTACAAATTGTGCACCCATGCAGGTGTGTGTACATGATGCCATCCATTTTCATTCCACTTCGTCTCATTTCATACCAAGAACATGTGAATTATTTTAGCTTGTCATTTTTAGCAAGATCTTTATTATTTGGATTGGGGAAAAAAAAATCATTAATCCTTCTGAAAGTGCTTCTGAAGCCTTTCCAGACCTGATCTGGAAAAGTCCATGATGGGATTATGGAATCAATCACCGGAAGAAAAATTCTACATGAAGCTCAAATCCTATTTTATGCTTTCCTGCAGTAATTATAATTCAATATAATATTATTTGCCTCTGAAATATTCTTGTTGAAATGTATTTGGCCATACTGAAAATTCTAGCTCATCCTCTCTGCCAATGAGGTCTAGTCCAGCGGACTGTATGGCACACTGTTGACCAATAGCCATTAGTGTATCATACTGAAAATGTGTCATGTATCCATTCACTTCTTCACTACATTTTTTATTGAGTACTTTGCTATATGCAAGCACTGGTCTAGGTGTTGGGAGTACAGCAACACAGCAAGCAAACAAAGTTCCTAATTTCATGAAACTTGTACTCTAGTGGGGGGAGATATACAATATATACATAGACAAATTGTTCCAATATCTATCATTGAATAACAAATGACCCCAAAACTTGGTGGCTTAGAACTACAACAATTTTATTGTTGTCTTTCATGATTCTGGGAGGCAATTAAGCTAAGCCAAGCAGTTTTCACTTGGAGTCTCATACAGTAGCTGGGACTGAAATAATCTCAAAAGCTTCCTCAGATATCTGGAAGTTGGTGATGGCTGTTGGCCAGAACAGCTGACTGTTGGTCTCTCCATGTGGCCTGGGCTTCCTCATATCATAGTGGCTGAATTCCAAGATTGAGTGCCTCAAGAGGACCAGGCAGAAATTGTATGGCTTTTTGTGACCTAGCTTCAGAAGTCACAAAGCATCATTTCCACCACATTTGCAGGCTGCCCTCGATTGAAGGCCAGTGGGAAACATCTCTCGAAGGAAGTAGTAGAAATACCACATGGTAAGAAGAGTCTGTGGCATAGGAAATCTTGTTGCCATCTTGGAAACTATAATCTACCACATATCATATCAGCAAATATATAGTAGGTGACAATAGGCTAGGTGCTATGGATAGGGAAAAGAGCAGGAGAAGGGGAATTCAGAGTGGACAGTGTTAATTTGGACAGTGTTCGGAGTAGTACAGAGGTGGGGATGGGAAAGTCGGTATTTTATGTGGGGTGGTTGGAAAAGGATTCATGATTAAGTCGACATTTGAACACAGACCTAAAGAAAGTGAAGCCAATTTCAGATTTTTCTCTTAGTGAAAGTGAATTCATTGGAGAATTTTGAGCCCAGGAGTGACATGACCTGACTAACATCTTTAAAGGAACACTCTGGCTGCTTTGGGAGAATAACCAGTGGGGGAAAGTATATGCAGAAAGATGACTTAAAAGTCTCTTGAAATAATCCAAGTGAGGTAATGGTGGCCTGGACCAGGTGGGAACGTGGAGCTGCTGCTTCAGTGGAGTTCTGCAGTTTGTTGTTTAGTTCTCTGTGACCTATTTTTCTGTAATTTTGTTTGTGTCCTGGAAGACAGGTTTTGTTTTGTTTAAGATTTATTTATTTCTTAGAAGGGGAAGGGGTGGGGGGAGAGAGAAAATCCTGCAGCAGGGACTCCCTGCTGAGCATGGAGCCCCACTCGATTCTACTCGGGCTCAATCCTAGGACCCAGAGATCATGACCAGAGCTGAAATCAAGAGTCGGCTGCACAATGGACTGATCCACCCAGGAATCCTGCTGGGAGACAGTTTTGACCCATAATGGCTAACAAAATGTGTGAGTCATTGTGCCCTGCCTGCCACAAAGAAATAAAGGAAGACCATCATGCTAAATGTTAAAATGGGAGTTTTTTGATGTCCTTGAGGCATCTTTGAAGAAAGAGTTCAGGAAACAAAGGTAAGGATCAGCAATCAGGGAATGGAGCAAGCTCTTTGACATTATAAGAGATGTCCTAACTATGCCACAGCAGGAGGATTGATCAACTGCTGAATGACTAATTGCTGGAAGAAATCAGTACTAGAGACATTTTATAACTTCGGGGGATAGGAAGAGAACTCCACCACCTTGCAACACTAGAGCAACGTCTGCAGAAGGACTCTTATAGTTAGTGCTCTTCCATTTCCAGAATGTATTCCCTGTGCTAAAGGGAGTATTAATTTGGACAGTGTTGGAACATTTTGCTGTCCTCAGCTGACGCACAAGTTTCTAGAATAAATAGTATGGATAGCTGTGGCCTCTTAGATTTGACCCATCTTGATAATGATGGGAAACCAAAGCAGCAGAACACAGAAACCTTAGAATTCCATTCACATGTGCCTCTACAACATATTTGGGAGGGGTCTGAAAGCCAGTCCACTTTGGTATATTGAAGAAGTTGTACCTTAAAACGGCTGCTAAAAAAGTATTCCAATCTTAAAGAGCCAACTTAGAAAAATTGAAACCTCTCCCTATGGATTTCCAAGAAAGGTCAAAAGTTAATGGAAGTCCCAAGTTGGGCATTTCACAGTTAGGTAGCCGGAGACTGTTTCTTTTCTACAGTTTATGGAAACACTTATTTGCTTTCTTGGCTTATGGTTTCTGCCACGAGTTGAAAATTAGAACCACATGTAGCTTGGAGAGTGTCAAGGCAGAGAGACATATGATTTCAACATGTCTTTAAAAGCAGTGATCCATGGATGCCCGTCTGCCCTTGTTTTGCTAATATCCAGACCCAATCACCCACCTCTTGGGTTCAGTGTGAAGCTGACCTGTACTTGTCAGGGTAGGGAGTGGAGAGGATTGGGAGGTCAGTCCAGGCAGAAAGCAGCTTTGTGGGGGACAATGCCAGGTTTCTTTAAAATGAGCGTCTTGCTCTCTGCAACATACACTCAGGATGGTCAAAACCAGGAACCCAAAGGAAGCTACTCATTCTGGAAGTTGTGAGAGCTAGAAAAACAGTGGAGAAATTTTCACCATCAAAGCATCTCCCAGCCCCAAAAGATTGACAGCTGTTGCACTGAACCTAGGAGTCAAGAGAAGTCCACACATATGGGTAGGAATATATGCATAATGTAATGGGATATGCCTGACTTAATGGGGAAATCATTGTGACATAAAAGGCAAGTGATCTGTGTTTGACCAATGACAAATAAGAAATGGGGAACCCAGAGGCTGCTGCTAGGTTTTATGTAAAAATATTATGTGTTACCACCTTATGTTTAGAGGAGTTGAGGACTTTCCTAGGCGCTAAGAAAATTCTCAAGAGGTGAGAAATAACTGGAGGAAGTTTTCAGACTGGGTTTCTAAAATAAACGTTGCTGGGGCACCTGGGTGGCTCAGTGGGTTAAAGCCTCTGCCTTCGGCTCAGGTCATAATCCCAGGGTCCTAGGATCCAGCCCCGCATGGGGCTCTCTGCTCAGCAGGGAGCCTGCTTCCCTCTCTCCCTGCCTGCCTCTCTGCCTGCTTGTGATCTCTGTCTGTCAAATAAATAAATAAAATCTTTAAAAAAATAAAATAAAAAAAACGTCGCTCATTAGCTTTCAATAAAAAGCAACTGAAGGTCTCTGTCTTCCAAATATATTTTGCAAGAAATGTATGAGCAGCGATTTCATCAGTCATCAAGACTTCTCTGAGTTGCTGTATGATTTCATGGAAGGTAATAATTTCATTAAACTTTGAATTAAATTAATATTATTTAAGAGACACCCAGAAGCAAAGCTACATTTGTTTCATCTAGGTTGTTGCTACGGAGTTGAGCAGGTATGATTATCAAGTAATTAAACTGATTCCATAAAGCTTCATGGAAAAATTAATTGGATTATTTTATAGATACACTTGTTATGTGGTTTGTTCACTGTAATAGATTGCAAAGTAAAATTTAATTAAAATTTCCTTTTTTTCTCTAGGATACATTCTTTTCTAATTTAGCAGTGTTTGTATTTTATTATAGTCATGAATAATTTCCAGAACGCAATTATAGACATTAAACAACTTGATTCACTCTTCTGAAGGACAAGAGGATTAACATCATTGTTTTATAGATGAGGAGACTCAGATAGCCTCCAGAATTTAGTTTTAAAGGTTTCTGGTGTAGATAGGTGATCACATCTTCTGAGGTCTCTACTTATTGTTGAGTATGTACAGTAGGAGTTAGAGGTAGCAAGAGGGCCATCTCCTAAGACAGCCAAAGATTCATTTTTAATGTCTTTTGTGTTGCCTGAGACATAAAGTTAGTAAGACCTGAAAATGTGAAAGTGTCAAGATTCACCAGATTAAAGTAATTTTATAGGAGCAAAATGATTTAGCCTTCATTCATCTAGGAAAATAGTTCTCATTTCTACGTTTGTGTGTAAATGCATTGGTGTGTAAGTCCTTGTGAATCAGGTGTGATATGAGCTTCTTCTTTCCTAAGCACCCTGCTTCCTGGGAGCCTCTGGTCCCTGCTTCTCCTATTCAGAGATCTTATTCCTAATCGAGAGAAGTGGATCTTCACCTTTCCTGCATTATGAACCCCTTGAAAATCTCTATGAAAGCTATAGATTATCTCCTTTTTTTTTAACTTATTATTTATTTGACATACAGAGATCACAAGTCGTCAGAGAGGCAGGCATAGAGAGAGGAAGGGAAGCAGGCTCACCTCTGAGCAGAAAGCCCGACGCGGGGCTCTATCCCAGGACCCCAGGACCATGACCAGAGCCGAAGGCAGAGGCTTTAACCCACTGAGCCACCCAGGCGCCCCTATAGATTATCTCCTTATGAAAAATGCATGTTAATACATATGGATAAAATTTTGCAAATACTTTCAGGTTTGAAGCCCATTTGTGTGCTTCTGTATGAACCCCAGGGAAAGAATCTCAGGCCCTGGGTTCACTGGTCAAGATCCTTTGCTCCCTGTCTTTCCAGAGGAGTGATATATTTCTCAGCAATAAAGGTTTGTTGTCATCATTCTGGTAAAATCCAGAGTACTACTGGGCAGAGTGGGGCTTGATCACAGGACTCTGGGATCATGACCTGAGCCGAAGGCAGACGTGTAATAGACTGAGTCACCCTGGAGCCCCTACACTGGAAGTTTCAACTGTATTGGTAATGTTTTCCTTTTCTTAAAGATGTTATTTACTTATTTAATTTAGAGAGAGAGAGAAAAAAAGCACAAGGAGGGGAGGGGCAGAGAAGGAGGGAGAGGGAGAGAGAGACTCTCTCAAGCCCACTCCACTCTGAGCGTGTAGCCAATGTGGGACTCACTACCCCTACCCTGAGATCATGACCTGAGCCAAAACCAAGAGTCTGATGCTCAACTGACTGAGCCATGTAGGCACCTGGTAATTTTTTTTTACACTGAGTGGTAGGTGCATAAGTTCCTTGTACTACTACTTATTTCTTGTGGTTTTAAATATTTTACAATTATCTCATTAAAATAATTTAAAGAAAAATATAATAATTTAAAGAAGAGCAAAAAAGGAAGTTAAGTCTTATCAAAAAATTTAAGAAATCCCTTTAGGTAACACTCACTCTCTTTAGGAGAATAACACTTGGGGATACCTGGGTGGCTCAGTCGGTTAAGTGTCTGCCTTGGCTCAGGTCATGATACCAGGAGTTCTGGGATTCAGTATTGAGTCCCACGTCTGGCTTCTTGCTCAGGGTGAGCCTGCTTTTCTGTCTGCCTGCTGGTCCCCCTACTTGTACTCTCTCTCTCTCTCTTGCTCTCTCTCTGGTAAATAAAATCTTGAAAAAAAAGACAAGGAAGGAAAAGAAAATAACACTTGGTTTTCTCAGACCTTTACTCTTTTCTCCATTTTCCCCACAAATTGTTTAAGGGGCAAGTATAGCTTATGCAATTGTATGACAAAGGACAGAATCCACGAGACCCCTAAGTGTGAATGTTCTTTGACTGTTCTGGCCTTTGGGACACTGTCCCTTCCCACCAGGCCACTGCTTGTCCTGCTGGTATTTGCAGCTGAAAGATATGGTTCCAGACCAGGTGGATATAACTTGTGAGCTGGCCTTGGTTGCTCAGGACTCATGGCTGTCTCTCAGCCTCTCTTCAGCTCTCTGGCTCCAGATCCTATAAACTGCAGTTTGTTTCTGAGGCTCATTAATGAGCCTTGGCCCCGGGTGGTGGAGGCAGGGGATTTGCTCGGCAGACTTCCCTACTGTGTCACCTTGCTCTAGCTTGCTAAGGTCACCCCTCCGATAAGTTCCTCAGCCAGATACTGTGGCTCTCATTGACAGCATCCCAGGAAAGCCGGACCCCAGGGCCTTTGGTCTGAGTACACTTTTACTGACTGTGTATTGCCAGAGGAAGATACAGAGCATCCTCTCAGCGGCCCCAATGAAAGTAAGTTCCTGCTATTCCCTCCAATCACATGATATACCTCGTCATTTGAGAGAGAGAGCATGAGCAAGGGTGTGGAGGTGGGGGAGAGAAACAGACCCCCCTGCTGAGCAGGGAGCCCCATGTAGGGCTCCATCCCAGAACCTTGGGAATATGACCAGAGCTGAAGGCAGAACCGACTGAGCCATCCAGATGCCAGATGTCATCTCCAGACAGAAATCTGGAAAGGAGAAATCAGGACATCTGAGAGTTTTCCCTTTCCCCCTTCTCTCTCCTAGTCTTTCTTTCCCATTATCCCCCAGGACCAGAAACATAGGATTCCCTGCCTTCCTCCACTCTGTGTCCTTCTACCTCTGAGCAGCAGACCTCACGTCTTGACAGTCATACCCTTTGAAAGAACCTCCTGAATTAAGTTCTCCCAGCTAGTATCTTCAGGGAGTCAAACTTTTTTTTTTTTTTTTTTTTAAATCTTGAAAGGAATTTAGGAAATCTTTCAAGCCACTAACCTGGCTTAGAAATTTCTTGTCTTGCTATAAAATTCTATTTTGAATGCCAGAAACTGAATAGCTCAGTATTTCCACCCCCCCCCCCCAACCATTCCTTCTCTAACAAATCCTTATCTTCCTCAAGCAGATGGATGCCAAGGGCCAACTAAACCTAAAGTCATTTATTCATAAAGACACACTGTTTTTCTAAACTATTACTTTTCTAATTGCACTAATGTTCTCCCCATCCTGTTCCTCTCCTTCATAGATCTCCCACAACTGCCCCATGACAGGTCAAATTCTGAGATTAACTGCTGGGAGTGATGTTCAAAATGTTGAACAACCAGCTGAATAGCATCGCTGACCCATGATGAACCAGAGAGGAAAGAGAACCAGTTAAGTGAGTTCCCAGTGTTAGCTCTTCCTCTCGCCCAATGCACATCTGTGTCTAGCTTGGAGAATGTTTCACCCAGGGGCTCTTCTTCCTCAGCCTGTGTTTGGAATGACTCCCCTCCTGCCTGGTAGGCAAGATCTGAGCAGTGTGCCTGGTGCACCTCTGGTACCAGTTTACAAGGCGTGACTTCAAGGAACATAAACATCTCATTGATGTCACAACTGCTTATTAGGCCGGAGGTCTCTCTTGGGGAAAAAGTTCAGGCCCAATATTCAGAAAGTCAGTGAAAAAAAGTGAAAGGAGAGCCTGGCAGTAGTTGAGGAATTGGCCAAGCACTAGCTAGCTCCTCACTTAACCTCGTCTGAGCTTAGTGACTTCAACTGTGAAACCAGGTTAAAGAGAATTCACTGATCTAAGGCATGTAAGATGCTTAGCACAGAAGTGTGGAGTCAATGTCAGCTATTAGTGTAAACATGAGTAATGTTTATTATAATAATTATTTTGTCGTTGTTACTGGGTCAATTCTTCATGAAAGAATATTGATCCTACTATGTAATACTTTCCTTCCTTCCTTCCCTCCCTTCCTTCCCCCTTACTCTCTCCCTAATATTCTTGTCAAACGGATTTGCCACTCAGTTTGAAAAATACAAGTCTAGGGGCACCTGGGTGGCTCAGTGGGTTAAGCCTCTGCCTTCAGCTCAGGTCATGATCTCAGGGTCTTGGGATCCTGCATAGGCTCTCTGCTCAGCGGGAAGCCTGCTTCTCCCCCCCTCCCCACCATCTGCCTTTCTGCCTACTTGTGATTTCTGTTGTCAAATAAATAAGCAAAATTCTTAAAAAAAAAAAAAAATACAGGTCTAGTGGGTTTTCCCAATCATTAAATATTTCTGTAGGTTGTTTACTCTCCAGAATTCAGCAAACTGCCCCTAAGGGCAGTTTCAAGGTTTGACTTTTGTCTCTACGACTTAAGTCACTCCTAGGGGATCTTGTTTCCCCTATAGGACAGACTACATGAGAACCAATACAAAGAACTGCAAAGTCTGAAGGCAAGAACCACGTGTCTAGTGGAATCTATTTTATTAATTATTAGTTTTTTTTAAAAATCTCTATCTTAAATATTTAGCACCGTTTACAACTACACCAACACACAACTCTAGTTTGGGAGCCCAGCTATTCATTTCCATGCGAGAGAAACCCCCTTCCCAAAGCCAGGCTCCCGCGGGTCCCTCCGGAGCCCCAGCCCTTCTCTGGCCTCGGGTTAACTTTTCCCTCCAGTTTGGTGGAAGGTTACCTTAGAAGAAAATAGTCCCCACCGTCTAAAAACTTTTCAGGGGGAAAGTAGGCGTTGGACGTGCGGGCGGTTGGATGGGCTCCGCTGGCAGGAGACGCGGAGCCGGGACCGGCCGGGGGCTAGGAGGAGCGGGGGGCGGAGCGGGTGGCGGCGCGGGTGGCGGTGCCAGGCGGCAGGGGCGGACCGGCGGGGAGGGGAAAAGAAAATTTGAAGTCCCGGGAAGGACCGCATCGGCCTGCGTGCTTCTGTTGAGCGCCCGCCGCCCGGGAGGGGGCGCTGGCGGTCGGGGAGTTGAGGATGGGGCCGAGGTTGCCCCGCCGCCCCCAACCCCGGCCCCGGGGCGGGGGGGGGAGGGGGGGATGGTGGGGGGGGATGGTGGGGGGGAGGGGGGGATGGTGGGGGTGGTGGTGGGAGTGGGGTGGTGGGGGTTTACTCCCTGGTCGCCTAGAGCCGCCTTTTCTTATTGATAATTTCTTTTTGTCGTCGTCATCTCTTGGCCTCAGACTGCATTAAGGGAGCCATACTAAGAGTGCAGAAAATAAGGTGACCTGGAGAAAAAATTAAAATGTGATTTAAAAAATAGAGTTTCTTCTGCTTCCTTTTTCCTCTCTCAAATTATTTTAGATGTAAGTTACATTTGGAAAGGCCCCCAGGGTCAGGCTTTCCAAGGCTTTGTCTTCTGCCCTCGCCTGACACTTAAAATGATGTTTTGGTGTAATGGTAATTTTGCCAAATGGAGGTCGGCTTCCCAAAACATCACACCCTGGTAAGTAATGAACATTTCCATAGGTGAAGGCTTAGTTTTTGTTTTACTTCTTTCTAATAACATGTCTCTTTTGAGTGGGTAAGATTATACCTAGGTCAGCCCTGGTTAATTCAAAGATTCTTTTAAAAAAAAATCTCTATGGTAGGTAACTTATGTAGTTTCTCATTCAGATTTAGGGAATTTTGCTTTATTGCTACATGAATTTTACCTATCTTTTGCCATGTTATTCTTAGTGTAGATAGAAAATAGCCTGTCTCATTCTTTCCCTCTCTCTCCTGGTTAGCATTGTCAACAAATATTTGGGGAGTACTTAGTTCAGTATGCTGCTGGGTACTACAAATTAAACAATCTGATATACCTGTTAATTTCATTAGAAATAGTGTTTAGGGGGGCAGCTGGGTGGCTCAGGTCATGATCTCAGGGTCCTGGGATGGAGCCTAAGTCAGGCTCCTTGCTCAGATTCTCCCTCCCCTTATGCCCCTCCCCCCACTCATGTTCCCAGTCTATCTCAAATAAATAAATAAAATCTTATAAAAAATAGCATTTAGGATTTCATTTACATATGGTCTTTACCTTGCTATATATCAGAAATATCTGTGAAATGTAAACTCCTAAAATGTAGGGGCTCTATGTTATTCTTCAGTGAAATGGAGTTAATCTCCATGTAGCATTGTGCATTTTAAAGGGTCTAGGATATAATAGGGACTCATTAAATGACAGCTGTTAGTATTGTTTATCTGGATATCCTCCAAAGTGCTTTGCATGCGGTAATCAATAAGTATTGTTGAATGAGTGAATATGCCATGTCCCATACTATACACAGGGAAATACTAGGATGGGAGCCCTCTAGCACAATGACGTCATTTCATCACTGAAGTTTAGTATGAAGGTTTCCATCCTGGAGCCCTTTTACCTGAAGTGGGTTCTCTTGACCTTGGAATGTGGACCACTTCAAATTTTTAGGGGGGAAAAAGTGTACCTAATCAACTAGTGGGGCCTAACCTCTTGTCAGGATGGAACTTAAGAAGTTTGTTTAAATATGGAAAAGCTAAGCTCACTTGACACAGATGGGGGCGTTTCTAAGCATTATTCAAGTTATTCATGTCAAAAGCGATTAGTGGGCCCTGGTTTCCATTATTATCTCACTTGTTAAGAGAGTAAGAGCTAGGAGCTCTGCAGGTCACATGATTCAATGAAGGAGTTGAGGGAATCCTTGTGTTTCTGCCCTTAGCCATATTCAGTTTTCAGTATATTTGGAAAAGGTGAAAACGGAACATGGAGATCTAGTTACTTTAATGCTGTCAGACTGCTAAGTGGTGGAAACTTGTTGAAGAGATTTACTGAGCTGTTTCCGTAGATTAAAGACTTCAGTGAATTAATTAGAAAGGTTCTGAGAGATAAAACATGCCAGACCCCTACTGGCTTGTAAAAATTGTTCTTTCCTATTGATGTGATGTGACAGCTGAGCACAGTTCATGTGAAGCTGCAGAGGAATTAAATAAGGGCCGTACTGATTATTCAAAGAATGCAAGTGTTCGGGACGCCTGGGTGGCTCAGTTGGTTGGACAACTGCCTTCAGCTCAGGTCATGATCTTGGAGTCCTGGGATCGAGTCCCGCATTGGGCTCCCAGCTCCACGGGAAGTCTGCTTCTCTCTCTGCCCTTCTTCTCACTCATGCTCTCTCTCCCTGTCTCTCTCTCAAATAAAAAAATAAAATCTTTAAAAAAAAAAAAAAAGAATGCAAGTGTTCAACTCCATCTGGCCGTGACAATGGAGTCAGCTGGGTCCCATGCTCATTTTTTTCCGCTCAAGCACCTGAGCTCAAGAGAAGTATAGACTTTAGCAAGGTGCTAGACTATTTGGTGAAAACGAAGTCACCACTTCAGAAGAGCTTCACAGATTTTGATGAGTAGGTATTATATTTCATGTTTTAGTCATTGCTTTTGGAATGCACACCTGAAGCTGGCCCTCAGTTACCCAGCCAGATTTGTGTCACTCAGTTTCCAGAGTGACTGACTGAACTGAAAGTCAACTATGTAAGGAGACAAATATCCCTGGAATGTTCCAGACAAGGAGGTGAACTGCAGAAGTATTCTAAAATTTTTGACCAGTGTTTGGACCTAGCTGGTATAGAAAGTACATTCTTTTTCAGGCAACAGTGAAGTCAACATTGTCAAAAGTGTCAGCCAACACTGAAGCTGCAAGGCTTCAACATTAATATATACCTGTAGTCAGAAATCAAGTAAGCTGTGGTTGAATAGAACATATTCCTTCTACACATATTTACTAAGTGGTTGATCTTGGAGATGCCTCAGTTTTTATAATTTGAACCATCTATATAATTTAAACTTTTCTAGTGGCCATATTAAGAAATTTAAAATACTGGTTTCGTATAATTAATATTATATTTTATTTATCTGAATATATTTAAAATATTATTGTGGTATGTGACCACTATAGAAATAATATAAATACTTATTATTATAGAAATAATACTAGTACTTATTATTAATTTTTAAAAGATTTTATTTATGTGAGAGAGGGAGAGTGAGTGAGCAAAAGAGAGAGTACAAGCCCTGGGGAGAGGCAGAGGGAGAAGCAGACTCCCTGCTGAGCAGAGATCCTGATGTGGGGCTCCCCAGGAGCCTGAGATCATGACCCGAGCCAAAGGCAGAGGCTTTAACCCACTGAGCCACTCAGGCGCCTCAAGCCTTGACTCTTTTTTTTTTTTTTTTTTAAAGAATTTTATTTATTTGACAGAGAGAGATCACAAGTAGGCAGAGAGGCAGGCTGAGAGAGAGGAGGAAGCAGGCTCCCCGCTGAGCAGAGAGCCTGATGTGGGGCTCAATCCCAACACCCTGGGATCATGACCTGAGCCGAAGGCAGAGGCTTTAACCCACTGAGCCACCCAGGCGCCCCCCCAAGCCTTGACTCTTGATTGGGCTCAGGTCATGATCTCAGGGTCACAAGATGGAGACCCCTGCTGTGCCTGGAACCTGCTTGGGATTCTCTTTCTCCTTCTCTCTCTCCCCCTCCACCCCCCCCAAAAAAAAGTTTATTTATTTATTTTTAGTAATCTCTACACCCAACCTTGAGAATTCACACTCTGTGACCTATTTAGAAATTATTAATGAAATATTTTACGTTCTTTGGAATCCAGCTTTTCTAACTTGTTATTTTACACTTTCAACACATTTCACATTTTGCTTACCACAGTTCAGCTACTTAAAGCCACACGTGACCAGTGGTTACCATATGGGGCAGCCTAGGTCTAAAGGGAAATACAGATGAGTAAACAGGTAATTTCTGCGAAATGTAACAGAAGCTATGATGAGACAAGCATAAAGAACAATGAACATATACAAAGGGCTTAGTCCTTTCAGTCTGTTCCCAGATTCCACAATTCTCTATGCTTCTTGGCATCCTTCTCATAGCCACTCTTAAGCCAGGCCAGCATCTCTCTTTCTCAGACTTGCACAATAGCCCCCCAAATTGTCTAACTGTATCCACCTATGTGCTTTTCTGCAGCTAGAGTGACCTTTTAAACATATGCATGGGATCGTGTCACCCTCCTGCTTAAAACCTTAAATACATAAATGCACAGTGAACAAATGTGAAATGATGGACTTAAGGGCACCCAGCACACAGGTACTGCTCAATGAGTTCACTACCACTCCCTTTCACTGTTTCTGCTTCTTCCCTCTCTCGTTCCTTTTTCTGTCTGCCTCCCAGGCCCAGCCCCTCCTCCTCCTTTTATCACCCAACGGTCTCTATCATCTGAATTTCTTTTTCTTTCTTACTTTCCATTTTCTTCTCTCCTTTCTTTATTTTCTCCTTCCTTCCTTCCCTCAGGCTTGATGCCCAATATGGGACTTCAGTTCACCACCCTGAGATCAACAGTCCCCTGCTTTTTTGGATTGAGTCAGCCAGGCGCCTGTCTTCTTCCTGCTTCAGTAGAATTTAAGTGGCTTTGAAGAGAATTTTAATGGGGTTAAAATTTTGTGCTATAGTTATTTACTTCTGTGTTCAAGTTCTTCACTTAAAAACCAGGAGAGCTTGACCCTCTGTCAGGATTAAATTCAAGTGCTTTTTTCTTTCTTTCTTTTTTGAAAATATAATTTATTTATTTATGTGACAGAGACAGAGCTCACAAGCAGGGGGAGTGGCAGAGGGAGAAGGAGAAGCAGGCTTTCCTGGGGAGCTTGATGCAGGGCTCTATCCCAGGACCCTGAGATCATGGTGGGTGGTGAAGGCAGATGCTTAACTGACTGAGCCATCCATGTGCCCTGGGTGCTTTTTTTTTTTTCCCTCAACATGGTCTTCAGTTAACTCTTCTTGTAGATATGAGACTACTTCTCCTCCTTCTTCTCCTTCTTCTTTTTAATATTTTATTTATTTATTTAACAGAGAGAGAGAGAGAGAGAGAGAGCACAAATAGGCAGAGCGGCAAGCAGACGGAGAGGGAGAAGTAGGCTCTCTGCAGAGCAGGGAGCCTGATGCGGGGCTCCATCCGAGGACCCTGGGATCATGACCTGAACCAAAGGCAGAGCCACCCAGGTGCCCCGATATGAGACTTCTATAGAAAAATACATATCACCTTCTCCTTCTGGGAGGAAAACGATCCCCTTTCACATTTTGCAGAGGGGCAAAGTAGTGTAGCTACTTACACAGGATCATCTAGTGATTTGAAACAAGTCGGAAGAACCCAGGCGCTTGCCCACAAAGGTTACCTCTTTTAGGTAGATTGCTGCTGCCTCCTGGCAGTAGGGCAGTGAGGCAAATTAATTATTCAGTGTCTGGAGAGATCAATAAATAAATGAAATCCCTACTTAAATATACCAGGGTGCTGAGAGCTTATAGTTTCCTTAGCCTTGCACACTTTCTGTGGAGCACCATTTCTCTTGTTTGAAGGAACAGCCTACCCAAGTATACAGGCTGCCTCCCTTTTACTTCTGGGAAAGTGGATTTATGTCTCCAATAGAGACAGCTCTGCCAGGTGCCAACAATCTTTCTACCTCCAGTGAGAGCAAGAAGAAATCCTGTAATTACGTAAGGAAGAAAGGAATTTATAATTCAAGAAGGACTTCCTGCTGCCAAGTCATAGTACAGATTACATGTAGGCAGAGAGGCAGGCAGAGAAAGAGGAGGAAGCAGGCTCCCCCCCCAGGCTCCCCCCCCCTCAGCAGAGAGCCCGACGCGGGGCTCGATCCCAGGACCCTGAGATCACGACCCGAGCCGAAGACAGAGGTTTAACCCACTGAGCCACCCAGGCGTCCCTGAATCTATCTTTTTACTATACCTTCTATCTTTCTACTATATCATTTTTTTAAAAGATTTTATTTATTTATTTGACAGAAATCACGAGTAGGCAGAGAGGCAGGCGGGGTGGGGGCAGGGAGCAGGCTCCCTGCTGAGTAGAGAGCCCTATGTGGGGCTCTATCCCAGGACCCTGGGATCATGACCCAAGCTGAAGGCCAGAGGCTTTAACCTACTGAGCCACCCAGGCGCCCCCAGGAGTACTTTCATATTCATTATGTGCCAACTACTCGCAAATTTAAAAAACCCCAGACTGGGGCACCTGGCTGGCTCCGTTGTTGGAGCATGTGAATCAATCTTGCGGTTGTGAGTTTGAGCCCCACGTTCGGGGACAGATTGTACTTAAAATTTAAAAATCCTTAAAAAAAAAAAAAACCGGGACACCTGGGTGGCTCAGTTGGTTAAGCAGCTGCCTTCGGCTCAGGTCATGATCCCAGCGTCCTGGGATCGAGTCCCACATCAGGCTCCTTGCTCCATGGGGAGTCTGCTTCTCCCTCTGACTCTGCCTTCCACTCTGTCTGCCTGTGCTCGCTCTCCCTCTGAAAAATAAATAAATAAAATCTTAAAAAAAAAACAAACCCACCCTAAATACTTTTGTATTAAGGTATTACCTCTGCAACCCGAAACATTTTGACCATTGCTCCATGAACATACAGACCCTGTGTACCACATTCCATCTTAGCATGTTGTTCTTACCTTCTCACTACAAAGATGTACTGATAATATCTTTCTGAACAGAATTACTCTCATGAAAGAATCGAAGCATGTTGTATTAGGATAATTGCTATAACAGATAGATCCAAATAAGGAAAGTGGCTCCAATACAAATCTTCCTTCCTTCCTTTTTTTTTTTTTTTTTTTTTTTTGAGATTATTTATTTATTTGACACAGAGAGAGAAAGAAGAAGCAGGGGGAGTGGCAGGTGGAGGGAGAGAGAGAGAGAGAAGCAGGCACCTGTTGAGGAGAGAACCCAATGTGGGCTTGATCCCAAGACTCTGGGATCATGACCTGGGCCAAAGGTAGATTCTTTTTTTTAAAAGATTTTTTTTTTTAAAGATTTTATTTATTTATTTGACAGAGATCACAAGTAGGCAGAGAGGCAGGCAGGGTGGGGGGGAAGCAGGCTCCCTGCTGAGCAGAGAGCCTGATGTGGGGCTCTATCCCAGGACCCTGAGATCATGACCTGAGCCGAAGGCAGAGGCTTTAACCCACTGAGCCACCCAGGTGCCCCCAAAGGTAGCCTCTTAACCAACTGAGCCACCCAAGTGCCCCCAAATCTTTCTTTCTGAGGATTTTTATATATTTTTAAAAAGATTTTATTTATATATTTATTTGACAAAGAATAAGTGAGGGGGCAAGTGAGTACAAGCAGGGGGAGTGGCAGAGGGAGAGGGAGAAGCAGGCTCCCTGCTGAGCAGGGACACCCCCCAGACATGGGGCTCCATCCCAGGACCCTGGGATTATGACCCGAGCCAAAGACAAACGCTTAACTGACTGAGCCACCCAGATGCCTCTAAGATTTTTTTTTAAAGATTTTTATTTATTTATTTGATAGAGAGAGATCACAAGTAGGCAGAGAGGCAGGCAGAGAGAGAGGGGGAAGCAGGCTCCCCGCCAAGCAGAGAGCCCAATGCGGGGCTCGATCCCAGGACCCTGAGATCATGACCTGAGCAGAAGGCAGCAGCTTAACCCACTGAGCCAGCCAGGCGCCCCCCTGGGTTAGATTTTAATCATTAAAATCCCATAGGGTCACTCACATTCCAGTCCCTTCCTATCTGTGAGGACTCATCTCATGGCCAGATTAATGAAATCATGCCTTTTGCTGTTGTGTGACTCACTGAGACTTCCCAAAGGAGCCACCATCCATCTCACCCTCTTGTGGCCACAAGACTCACTCTGAGCTTTGGCAAAGAGTGAGGCGGAAGCCAGAGGGGAGGACTAAAGTCAGCAGAGAGCTTAGCTTAGCCAATCTGTGGAAGAAAAATAGTGTATTCAAAGAGAAGGAAAGCAGTTAGCAAGTTCAAGGGAACTATACTTAGCTAATTCCTGAGTCCCAAGTCCATCCCCAGACCTAGTGTGTCAACCTCCCATAAAAATGAGGTCCAGAAAACTTTGGGAGGTTTATAAGACTTTCTTTTTTAATTTTTTAAAAATTATTTTATTTATTTGACAGAGAGAGGGAGAGAGCACAAGCAAAGGGAGCGGCAGGCAGAGAGAGAGGGAGAAGCAGGCTTCCTGCTGAGCAGAGACCCCCCCCCCCCCAATGTAGGGCTTGATCCCAGGACCCTGGAATCATGACCTGAGCTGAAGGCAGATGCCCAACCACCCAGGAGCCCCTGATAAGACTTTCTTAAGTATGGTGAAGGTCTCTCAAGAGAAGAATGGAAGATGTAGTCCCCTCCCTGAAGGATTTTGTCATATAATACATCCGTTGCAGCTATCAGCAGGCAGAATTGTGTATGGCTAAGAGCATGACTCTAGCAGTCTGGGTGTGAATGCTGGTTCTGCTACTTACTGTGTGACCTTGGGTAACTAACTTAACTTCTCTGTGCTTCAGTTTCTACACTTTAAGTAGGAGTGATAATGCTACCCACCTCATAAGATCAACATGAAGATTAAATGAGGTAATATTTGTAAAGTAATTAGAATAGTGTCAGGCATATAATAAGTGCTTCAGTGCTTTTAAAATAAATAAACATGTGTAATTAGAGATTTCTAGATAACATTTAACAACACTCATTGTGTGGCTTAGTTCCATAAGAATTCAGTAAAGGGGGGGCAGGTGCCTGGGTGGCTCAGTTGGTTAAGCATCCAATTCTTGATCTCAGCTCAGGTCTCGATCTCCGTATTGCGAATTCAAGCCCCTTTGGGCTTCACGGTGGGCATGGAGCCTACTTAAAAACCATACAAAACAAGAACAAAAACAGAAACGGGAACATTTACAGGGAAAAAGAAACAAAGAAGGGTTTCAATAAGGAAGTGAAACTTCAGAATGGGCAGATTTGGGAAGACAGACATATGGCCAGATCCAGATGAAGGCGTGGTGGTAGAAACTGGCATGGTATGGGGGCAGGTGGTGGAGAATGAGAAGAGATGGCAGGACAGCAGAGTTGTAATTGGGGAACAGAGCGAGCTACGGTTGACACCTGATTGCGTAAGACTCTGAAAGACTCTAGGAGGCAACAGAGAATTGTTGGCATTTTTCAGAGGGAAATGGCATGATGAAAGTGGTGTTTTGGGAAGATTCATTTGACAGTGGTTTTCGGTAAAGACTGGAGAAAAGATCAGGAGAGGGAAGGACAGTTAGGAGGTGGTTATAATTCTGACTTGAGGTAGTGAGGACCTGATTTAATGTTGACTAGAACATAAGATGAGGGGAATTTGTGAGACGATTGGTTTTAAATTTCTTTTCAGGAAGTAAAGATGTAAGATATGCTTATAGTTTAAAAAATTGAATAGGACATAATGGTATAAAATGAAAAATAAAAGTCTCCCTTGTCTTTGCCACCCCTAGTCTGGCTTTACCAAGGTAAATAAGTTTTAAGCATGTACCTGTGTATAAATGGTTGACTCTGGTTTTCCTGCTAGTTCTGTTCTATAAAGTTGTCTCCAGCAGTGAATTAGCAAATGCAGAACAATTGTTCTTGGGGAAACACAGGGTTAGATTCTTGCAAGTCTCTGATCATAACATTTTCAACTGATCAAACATAACTTTGGTTTTGTGTGTTTCTGTTTAAATATACCTTATTTAACATGTATTGTTTATTCATTAACATTGAGCTCATGACCAAGAAGAGCACCATGACTCATGCCTGAAGGAAGCTTATCTAATGCATATTTTCTCTAAAAGGCACATTGAAGTCTTCTTGAGCTTGGACACACTAAACAGCCCTTCAGCACAACAGTTGGCAGCCATTTTAAATGGTGAAATCACCAACACCACCAAAAAAATGTGAAAAACATGACACTACATAGACCATGAGTAGAACACTTGTTTGTGGGATCAGAGCCAAAAGAAAGAAGGCTGAGCGTTCCTTTGTTGGACCTCAGCTGGGAATGAATCTGTCCTGTGACTCAAATTGTTTACTGCTCTGTACATGTCTGTGGATGACTAAGAAAGCGTTATGAGTATTGATTGGGGGGGCTACAAGTAACTTTTAGCGATTTGGCAAACTGACAAATATAGAACTCACAAGTAATGAGAATGAACTGTGTTTAGAGGGAAGCCCAGCTTCACAGCCCTATGACCTGTGCAGTCACACAGAGCTGCATTCAGTATGTCTATATATAAACACATACACTTCAGCAGACCATGACATTACATTCAGACACCATACTCACAGTAGCATTGCTGCTAAGCTAAAGGATATTTGTATTTCAGATAGTGATCATGATTGCCTTGTTGCTCTCTAAAAAGTTTGTACTAGTTTTCACTCCTAGCAAGAATATTTTTTGGGTTGCCTGGGTGGCTCAGTGGGTTAGAGCCTCTGCCTTCAGATCAGATCATGATCCCAGGGTCCTGGGATTGAGTCCCACATCAGGTTCTCTGCTCAGCAGGGAGCCTGCTTCCTCCTCTGTCTCTCTCTCTCTGCCTGCCTCTCTGCCTACTTGTGATCTCTATCTGTCAAGTAAATAAATAAATAAAATCTTTAAAAAAAAAAAAAAAGAATTTCGAATGTCTATTTTCTTACTGCTTGCTAATTCTGTGAATTTCCAAACTTTAAAACGTTTGCCAATCTGATCATTGCAGTTCTTTTAATTTGTATTTATGTTATCATGTGTGAAGTTGAACATGTTTACATATTAGTCATTTTTTTCTCTTTTGTGAATTGCCTATTGCTATCCTTTGTTCTAATACTAAAGTTGTTTGCCACTGGTCTTTCTTTATATAAATTAATTAGCTCTTTCCTTATTATATGAATTACAAATATACCATCCCTGACTTATGAGTCTTTTGATTTTTATTTGCAGCATTTTGGGGGGAGGGTATTTCTTAATCTCCTTCACCTATTTCTCCTGGCAACCACCAGTTTTTCTCTGTATTTATGAGTCTGTTTCTGTTTTGTTTGTTCATTTGGTTTTTTATTTAAGATTTTATATATTTGTTTATTTTTTAAAAGATTTTATTTACTTATTTGACAGAGAGAGACACAGCAAGAGAGGGAACACAAGCAGGGGGAGTGGGAGAAGGAGAAGCAGGCTTCCTGCGTAGCAGAACCCAAAGCAGGGCTTGATCCCAGGACTCTGGGATCATGACCCGAGCCGAAGGTAGATGCTTTAATAACTGAGCCACCCACAGCCCCGCATCAGGCTCTCTGCTCGGCGGGGAGCCTGCTTCCTCCTCTCTATCTGCCTGCCTCTCTGCTTACTTGTGATCTCTGTCTGTCAAATGAATAAAATCTTTAAAAAAAAAATAACTGAGCCACCCAGGCCCCCCTAAGATTTTATTTTTAATAATCTGTACAACCCGGGGATCATGAGTCGCATGCTCCACTGACTGAGCCAGCCAGACACCTCCATTTGTTTTGTTTTTCAGATTCTACATATAGGTGAAATCACGATATTCGTCTTTATCTGTGTGACTTCTTTCCCTTTTTAAAAAAATTTTTTTTAAAAAGATTTTATTTTTAAGTAGTTTCTACACCCAACATGGGACTTGAACTTATAACCCTGAGATCAAGAGCCCCATGCTCTACTGACTAAGCCAGCCAGGCACCCTGCTTTTAATTTTTAAATAAACAACTTAAGAATTATTTCAGATTTATAGAAAAGTTGCAAAAATAGTAAGTACCATAAGAGTAAGTGTTCTCATCTACCCTACACCCAGTTTTCCCTGTTATTAAATATTATATTAGTACGGTATATTTATCACAATTAATAAGCCAAGGGGCACCTGGGTGGCTCAGTCAGTTAAATGTCTACCTTTGGCTCAGGTCATGATCCCAGGGACCTGGGATTGAGTCTCCCATCCGACTCCCTCCTCAGTGGAGACCCTACTTCTCCCTCTGCCACTCCCCTGCTTGTGCTATCTCTCTGTCTCTGTCAAATAAATACATAAAATCTTAAAAAAAAAAAAAAAAAGATTCCTTTGATTTGGAATGGTTCTTTAGGTCTTTGTCTTAAAAAACAGAAACATAAAAATTTTTTTAAAAATGAGTCATTAATGCTACTTGTTATTAACTAAATTTCAACTTTAAATTTCATGCAGATTTCCTTAGTGTTTAGTCTCACATTCTGTTTCAGTTCCAAGACCCCATCCAGGATACCACTTAGTATTTACTCATAATGTCTATTTAGGCTCCTGTTGGCCATGACAGTTGTTTCCTGCTTTTTATAATTGTCATCCCACATCAGTTCATGGCTAATGGGAGCACAACCCTCTTGGAAACAGCCATGCTCACCATTCAGAATCAGCGAATAGCTGACTCTAGATCCCTATCTCTACTCTCCCTTCTGCTTCCAGTCCCTTTATCCCAAGGCTGTCAGGCATTCCCAGCTCCCTGTACATTCACTTCAGTGCCTGTGCATTCCTCACTTGCCCTCTGAATTCAACATATGGAAGGTAAGTCTTCCTTTTAAGTAAAATGCTGCTTTCTAACCTTCTTTGCCAGAGGTTGGGCTCGCCCCCACATATTCCCATAAGCTTGCTTTATTTGTTTGTGTGTGTGTTTATTTACCCCCTTGTCAGGATAGCTGGCTGGTTATCTTGGTAGCTAGTTTCTGGTACCATTCTAAGCAAGGAGTCTCTCCTTCAGATCCTGGAAAGACTGAGGACTATGGCTAGCAGAGACAGGGAGGTCGAGAAGAGTTGGTGAACTGGGGAAGTTAATGCCTCTGGTTTGTATGTGTCAGAAGTAAAGGTAAAATGTGCAAGCACAGAAGGCCTAGAGAAAGCTAGAAATACAGATTTGGTACACTGACGAGAGGTCAGCGTTTAAAAGAGAGATGTGAGTTACCTGCTTTTGAAGGTGGCAGTAGAAAGCATGGTAATGAGGGAGAAGAGCTGAGGGCAAAGGAGAGAGAGCCTTGTCTACAGTTAGGGGACTGGAGGGAGGGCCCATGATGGAGACATGGGAGGGGCTGGCACCCATGGAGAAAAGAGTGTGGAAGACTAGGAAGCAGCTGAACAAGAGACATCCAGTAGAAGGAGCAACTGAAAAGAGGTCTTTAGTCTCTGAGCTCAACTGTAGAGGGATAAGGGGACTCAGAACCACTGAGTATAAACTGACACAGGCAATGGTGAATGGAAAGGAACAAGATAGGGGAGCAGCTACAAATTGCAAAAGGAAGGTGATATGGTTCTCCTATACATCTCTGAGGTCAGAAGGAAAGTAACTCTGAGAATGAGTTAGTGAAGATGATAGAGGGGAAAGGAAAATTGCTGCAAGTTAGGTTCTATTTAGGTTCTTGTAGTTTCCCTGCTTCACCAGAATGTAAGTTCACAAAGGCAAGGATTTCTGTGTTGACTTCTACCATATTCCAGGAGCCTAGAAGAGTGCCTGGTACCTGGTAGGTCTTCAGTCAACATCGCTAAAGAACTGAGAAGAATAGGAATGATTAAACCTAGATACCAGGAAGAGAGACTGATTTTAGAATGAAGGCTAAATGTGTCTCTTCCTCTTAGGCCATAGGGAAGATAAAGGAGCTGGGAGTAGATACGGAACTCATGCCTGAAGCCCTGGGCTGAAGGGCATGGTACCCAGTGGAGATGGACTGAGGCTTGTCAGGGAACTGAGGGCAAAAATCTCCCCCTGCTTCCATCCAGGGCAGCGAAGAGCTGGCCTCGGACACCATCTGAGCTCCCTTCCCAGACTTTTGCATTTTAGCTGTGTCCCGTGCACAATGAAGAAAGGGAACTGACAGTGAAGTGACATGATTTAGGTTAATGAACCACTGGTCACTTGCCAAGTGGATGGGTATTTGTTTTTCTTTCTGCCCACTTTTGTAGAAAAAATTTTTTATGAATGATTCATCTAGTCTCATTACCTGAAGTACAAATTTGTGAGCTGATAACAAGAGATTAAAACCCAGGGAGAACATATTCACCCCACCTGCACATCTACCTCCAATTTCTGGTGGATGGATATGTCCACTATCTTGACTACAGTGAGGATTTCATGGATGTAGATATAGAGATAGATATAGATACATATCTCTATATATCTCAGAGGGATCAAATTGTACATTTACATTTATGTAGTTTACTGTATGTCAATTATACCCCAATAAAGCTGTTTAGAAAAAGGAAAATAGGAATCTCATATAAAATATTTTTATAATCACAGAGTTAGGGTATTTAATTTGTGCATGTTTACTTGTGTATATCAATTTATCTAACTTATCTTTGCAGTCAAAGATAAAATCATTTTGAAATATTATTTTGGAGGAAAAAAGGACAACCAGGGAGACAAGCTACAAAGAGTGTCATTGCAGGAATCCCAGGCACACACCAGGATGAACTAACCATTTTCTGAAGTGTGGGGTGGGGAGACAAACAACTGAAGAAGAGAGTCTTCTGTTAGCTGGGGTGAGAGTGTTGTGTTCTTTTTGTAATTCCTTATTTAGCTGGCTAACTCCTTGAGACCATGCTCCCCACCAATATACATAAAAACCTCCCTTTTAGACTGGAAGAGATTATGCTGAGTGAAATAAATCAAGCAGAGAGAGTCAATTATCATATGGTTTCACTTATTTGTGGAGCATAACAAATAGCATGGAGGACATGGGGAGTTAGAGAGGAGAAGGGAGTTGGGGGAAATTGGAAGGGGAGGTGAACCAGGAGAGACTATGGACTTTGAAAAACAATCTGAGGGGTTTGAAGTGGTGGGGTGGGGGTGGGATGTTGGGGTACCAGGTGGTGGGTATTATAGAGGGCACGGAGCACTGGGTGTGGTGAAAAAATAATGAATACTGTTATGCTGAAAATAAATAAAAAAATAAAGAAAGAAAGAAAAAAAATGCATAAGAGTATTTTGTCACAGAAAAAAACAAAAAACAAACAACAACAACAACAACAACAAAACCCTCCCTTTTACAACCTAGAAAGATGTTTTCTTCCCTAGGGAAGCTAGTTGCTCTGCCCTTCTGTGGTCCCAGGGTCTCATTTCATAGGCCTACTGAGGCACTACAGAACTTGAGAGATGTGAGTACAATTCACTGAATGGATGGATCAAGACCTGGTTTCCCTGACCCCAGGACTCTGTGATGAATGGAACACTTGCTGAGGCCCATCCACTTTAAACTTTTCTGAAAATGTTTTGGAAATTATGGCCACAGGAATCAAATTTAAGTGGCTAAGGATTTAATTTACTCCCAGTTGGGGGCACCTGGGTGGCTCAGTTAGGTGAGCAGTTGACTTAGGCTCCGGTCAGGATCCTAGAATCATTGGGGGGGTCTGCTTCTCCCTTTGCCCCTCACTCTGCATGTGCTCTGTCTCTCGAATAAATAAATAAGTAAGTAAGTAAATAAATAAATAAATAAAATCTTTACAAAAAATTACTCCCAATTGGTCTCTGCTATTGCATTGCCATCATAGGGCTTTTATGCCAAACAACATGCATGCATCAGTGCTGGGTGCTGTTCTTAATCCTAAAGAGCAGGTTGATTCTTTATCTCGACCTGAAAATTCAGAAAGTCTAGAGACTAAAATCCCTGGGGTAGGGAATGAAAACATGTAGCTTTTCATTTTTCTGTTTAACATTATTTTATTGCCTGAGTGTGTCAGTTTGGGTCCTTTGGGAAAAGAGATGCTGAGACAAAGTTAGGAATATAAGTTGA
This sequence comes from Mustela lutreola, assembly GCF_030435805.1. Lineage (NCBI taxonomy): Eukaryota > Metazoa > Chordata > Mammalia > Carnivora > Mustelidae > Mustela > Mustela lutreola. Next base: position 108,724,058 of record NC_081299.1, on the reverse strand, counting down.
CTAAGCTAACACCTGTGAAAGAGGGAGGATGCAGGACAGAGCAAAGGAGAGCCTTCAGCACCATGCACATCTGACAGAGCCTTGGACCACCCAGGAGAGAGCCCTGGGGGAAAACCCACTAGTATAGGAGTCCCACGCTGAGCAGAAATGACCAGGTCCTAGTACTCAGTCATGCTCAGTTACTGGCTGGGGTTGCCAGGGAAGAGCATGCTTTCAACTGGAACATAATAGTGAATCCTGGAGGTGCTGCAGCTGGAAGGGGAGGAGGGGGAATGACTGTACTTCTGGCAGCTGAACAGAAGGTACTTTTTTTTTTTTTAAGAGTCTATTATTTGACAGGGGAGAGAGAGAGAGAGAGATTGAGAAAGAGAGAGAGAGAGAGGAAGAACACAAGCAGGGGGACCAGCAGAGGGAGAAGCAGACTTCCTCTGGGGGTTCTCGATCCCAGGATTCTGGGATCATGACCTGAGCTAAACATAGATGCTTGACTGACCCAGGCTCCCCTCTCCTTTTTCTTTAAGATTTATTTTGAGAGAGAGAAAGGGAGTGTGTATGTGGGTAGGGGTAGAGGTAGAGGGACAGAGAATCTTTGAGCAGACTCCATACTGAGCATGAGCGGGGTTCGAACCCAAGATCCTGAGATTAGGACTTGAGCCCCAATCAAGAGTTAATCAGTTCAATTGAACTGAACCACCCAGGCATGGCCGGCTCCCCCGAACTTTTTTTTTTTTTTTTAAGATTTCATTTATTTTGAGAGAAAGAGAGAAAGAGACAGGTAGAAGGTACTTTCTTGAAGGGAATCCAACTGGGGCCCTCCATGGCTGCTACAGCCCCCTTCTTGCGTCCTGTGGCAACAACAACATTTTTGTTTTCCGTGGGCCTCTCTTCCTGAGGAGGAACTCAGAGGCAGGTTAATGGAATAAACTACTGTCCCTGGTGCTGCCATTAGTCTCAGGGCTGCAACGGGTCCTCATTGTTTCCTTCCTCCTCACTGCAAATCTCCCTCGCTCTCAGCCATTCTCTCTCCTGTTCTCAGTGCCCCAAACCCTGATTCCTGAGTAGTATGGGGTCCCTTTGCAGGTTGGGGTTGCTGCACCTTTTCATTTGTGGTTACAACTACACAAGGAAGGACCATGAGGTGCCTAGATAGGTCACCACACACTTTTTTACTGGGATGCTGGTGAGTTACTAGGACCTCCATCCTGCCCCAGCTTTGGGGAAGGGCAGTCCTAGCTCTTAACTGATCAGGATCCATTACCCCTGGCACCACAGTAGTTTGGTATCCTGCCTGCTACTCCCTGTACACATATAAGGAGCCCAGCTCCTTATATGCCCAAAGGGCAGCCATAGTATGTAGTTTAATGTGATCCCTGTGGATAGAGCTAGCCTCTTTGTGGACCAGAAGTTCTAATCCTCCAAAGCCCACAGTAGAAGGAACAGGAAGCAGAAAGACCTCCAGTAGGTCACTGAGAGTGAGATGGTAAGTGGGTGCTTTGGTCTGAATGTTTCCGTCCCTCCAAAATTCATATGCTGAAATCACAATACCTGATGTAATGGTTTTAGGGGCGGGGTATTTAGGTCAAGAGACAGAGCCTTCATGACTGCAGTTAAAGTCCTTATAAAACAACAACCAAGTAAAATCCCCTCTTCCTTCTACCATATGAGAACACAATGAAAAGACAGCCTTTGGGCTCCTGGGTGGCTCAGTTGGTTAAGCCACTGCCTTCGGCTTGGGTCATGATCCCAGGGTCCTGGGATCAAGCCCTGCATCGGCCTCTGCCTCTGCCTGATGCTCCTCCTGCTTGTGCTTTCTCTGTCAAATAAATAAATAAATAAAATCCTTATTTTAGTTATTTATTTTTAAAGATTTTATTCATCCATTTGACAGAGAGAGAGAGAGAGAGGGAGAGGGAGAAAAGACAAGACAGCCACCTATGTCAGGGAAGTCCTTACCAAACATGGAACTTGCTGGCACCATGATCCTGGACTTCCCAGTTTCTAGAAGTGTCAGAAATAAGTGCTTATTGTTTATAAGTCACCCAGTTGATGGCATTTTGTTACAGCAGCATGAACTGAGCAAGACAGTAGGGCTACTTCATTCCTGCTCCAGAAGGGGCTGTCTTCTGTGTCACCGGGTACATGGGCCAGAGCAGTGTTTCTTGAGTGGCATGTGTTGCCTTCACAATGTGAAGAGGCCTGTCAAGTGCTGTGATTCCTTCTTTGTCCTAGGAGATGCAAGATGCAGCAATTTTTCTTTGATTTTGGACGAGATGTCCTGGCATGTTCTTAAACACTAGACTCCTAAAAACTTCACCATGGTTTTGATGCAGTAGGCCCTGGAATCTTCATGGGGATTATCTTTCACACTCTGGGGCATGTGTGTCTCCACAGAAGCTTATGGAAGCTTATAGTACGCAAGCTACTCTTGCTTCTCCTGACTGATCAGCATATGTCATCAATAGATCAAAGGGATGTTCTGTAGGATGGCCCAACAGTCCAGATTGTTTCTGACTAGATGGGCTGACTCCATTGTAAACTCAGGATTCTATTTACTACCTGGCTCTCATAAGCTCCACTCAACGGGAGTGGGAGGATAAGATATGCTTCGGGTCTCCAGATAACAATGTCAACTCAGGTCCTGCATCCAACAGTCCTCAAAATGCTTGACCTCTTCTCCTCTCCTCTGTTTACAGTCACCCAGGAAAACAGTCATAAGTCCTTTTGTGGAAAGACTAGGGAATTATTGTAGTATATACTTACCATGGTATTGCTAGTCTTGGAGACCCTGCTACCTCTTTAACCAATGCACATTAGGTCTGAAAACGGGCTCGAGTTTGGGAACTAGATAAGGAATCAGGATTTTTTTTTTTAATTGGGACTTCCATCCTTAGGTTCCTGCTTATTTATTTTTGCTTTCTTTCAACGACGTATGTTCAGTAATGCCTGGGCTTTCCCCCTAGGGATGCTGCATTCTATTAACCATCTCTACACCTCTGTGTCAAACTCCCTGGGCTGTCACTCTGACCTTGCCAGTCATTAGGATAATTGTAACCCCCAGGCTCTGGCAGTTAAGTTTAAGTGCTGCCACTTGGCCTCATTGCTTTGGGACTCCTTTATTTCTGTTGCTATAAAAGAGCCAAGCTGTGACAGCATCTCCTCTTATTGGCCCTGGCTTGCAGAAGAAAGCCACGCTGAGCTTCATAGCAATGCTGGTACTGCCCTCACCAGCACATTCCTAATGGCCTTGGTAAATTGGTTCCTCTAGACTCTAGCATGTGCCCACTTCACCGAGCCATGTAATCCTTTCTTCTCTCAATTGCCATGGCGATCCAGGCAGATGAACTTCACGCAGCAAGGGTTCCTCCATGTTTCTAGGAGCCACTGGGGCAGGTCCTTACCAGGAAGTTAAATTTTACCCCAAGAGAGTAGGCCCCAGTGAGTAAACTGTTCCTTATCCAGTCTTGTATTTCAGTCCCTTGGTCACAGATACTCCTCAGATCTTACCAGTACCTGCTGGTTAGTTCTTACACAGCAAATGGCAGTGCTTGGGGCAATAGTCCCTTTCTTATCTCATTAGGACCAGCATGTTCTTGCTGTACTATACTGTAACTTAACCTTAAATAAGGTGTTGGCAGTCAGGAGAGGAGGTACAGGCAGATTCTGGCAGTGGGGAGGCTTCCGTAGTGTCTTTTCACGTGGAGGGAGTACTTGATCTTAATAAGGAGGTGAGGGTCCCTTCTTAAGGCTCTGAAGGTTCAGAGAAGTGTGAGAGCCAAAATTTTGGGGGATGGGGCACCACTTAGATACCTCCATTCTGAGTACCAGAGTCCTGGGTTTTCCCAACCCGGGTCCTGACCTTGATTACCGATCTGCCTCCTGGAACTCTATTAAATCCCAAGTTTGGTCTTCAGCTTCTTTTGCTCTCCACCTGCTACAGATAAGGTCCTCTTTGTAACCCATCAAAGAGGCTATCTGCCCTTCATAGTTAATTTTCAATGTTTGGTAACTGCTCTCAGCTTTTCATTATCTCTTGATAGGGCTCAATGCAACTTAATAACAGCCAGCCAATTCCATTGTCTCTGTATTCACTACTACCCCTCTGCCTACCCTGTATGCCTGAATTGTTATACCACAGGAACATTCTCCCACTTTGTCATTAGTGAAAGCAACTGGGCCACCATCTTGTCTCAGACAATCTGTAGCCCACATACTATTTGGGAGAGGTTCTTATTGTCAGCCAGGCAGTGAGTACTACAGTTCTCAAACCCTATCTAATTGCCTGCTTTATCAGACCACTCCTGGAACCAACTTGAGTCCATTCAGGTGGCCTGGGAAGCACATGCTGAGGCAAAATTAGGAGTGCAAGAGGCTCTGTGGGTATTAATGCCTGTGAATGAAAAAGGGGAAGGAAGCAGGAAAGGGTACAGAGAGCTTTTAGATAGAATACAGATCTGACACCCCTGAAAGGAAGGATGTAGGAAGCAAAATTGGGCAAGCCATGATGCAGGTCCTTCCAAGCTCTAGTCAACTGAATGAAAGCTTCAGAGCAGAGTGTCTGACAGAGAAATCCAATAGTGGACAGAAATGGCCAAGTCCTGATCCGCATACCATGCCTGAACCTAGGCTAAGGGCTGCCTGGGGAGAGGGGGCCCTTACCTCTGACACTGTAACAGATCCCAGAAGTGATGTAGCTGGAGGCCGACAGCTAACTGGGTGCTGGTAGATGAATGGCAGATTCTTTGTCACAGGAAAATCTGAGCCATACAGTCTCCGGGGCTGCCACACCAGGTATTTTGTCTCTGATTTCAGTGCTCTGTCCACATGTCATCTTCCCTTTCTCTGTATTTGAGATACATATTAAAAAAAAAATTCACATAAAGAATCTAAGCAAATCCAGCAATTGGTGGGACCCTGCCGAAACTTCTTGCCATAACTGACTGGGAGAGAACCTGGGGCTTTGGAAATGTGTATACAGGTTTAAACTGCCAAGCTTCTGCCTCTTCACTGATGAGGAAAGTAAAGCAATATGGGAGGGTGGAATCAGCTGTTGTTTGGGTGTGTGGAGGCAAGCTGGCTCTCTCCTCCAAACAGCATCTTAACAACTCAGAAAGAAAAAATTATGCAGAAGAAATCTGTTCCTTTTAATTTCCCTTGGAATTGGAAATATGTAGCCTTCTTGCTCTTTTTTTTCTTTTAAATTATACTCTTATTTTGTATATGTACTGGAAACTTTAAACATACTGGAATTTGGTTGCTCAGAGTGTTAGAGGTGGGGCATCTAGGAGCACAAATGGGTGAGGGAGTATAGGATGACAGGAGGAGTTTAGAGATGAGGCTCTGCCTTGTTAGGGAGTGACTTTGATTAGACTGAAAGGTTGCTTGGAATTCTTTGTCCAAAACAGTTACTCTGTTACATATCAGATACGGTTACACATATTCATGTTCCCAGCCCATGATAAGAGAGGGGCTGGAAGATAGAACATGACTCTTCTTCCCTAAAGAAGCTCTAAGGAAACAATGTAATTATGAAATCGGGGATCATTTTCTTAGTTTTTCAGAGGAAACTGAGTCCCAGAGATTTAGGAGACTTGACTAATAGTATGGATTTCCCAGAAGAAAAGTGAGAATACAGATCTCTGACTCCTGATTCAGTGCTCTGCCTCAACTCTGCCTAAAATCTCTGTGGAAAGACTGGAACACATGGATCAGAAAAATGAAATATCTTTGGGGAACTCTTAGAGATCCCGAACCCAAGTACTCTAAGAGTGTATCAAGTGAGTATATAAAGTGACTCTTTCTTATTGTCTTCCCTAACAATTCCCATAACAGAAATTTTACTCAACCAAGAAAAGCTCCAAGAGTTAGTAAATTGCAAGTTGTCATTGCTCTTGAAGGGCAAAATACTTGCGAACAAGCCCCAGAAAGAAATGATGAGCAGTGTGCTAAGGGACATTAGGGTGAGTAGTCCCTTTCTTTCTCCCTTGCCACAACTCCAGTGTGGGGCATGCCACCTCAACTAAGCTTTGCCCCTGCATTTATCATTTTGAGTTAGCTTAACCCTCTTAAGTACTGCCTTCTTCTCCCTCAAACCCTTTGATAGTTCTCCATTACAAATAAAGCCCACATTTCTTATTCTGATATTCAAGGCTTGTACAATCTATCCCAGAATCTGCCTCTCCTGTCTTACTTCCCACTCTGTCCAGGTCTCTTTGATTAGCCTGTAGGGGCTCCCTCCAACTCCTACAACAAACACTATGCTTTCCTGCCCCAGGACCTTTGCACAATTCTGGTCCTCATTCCTCCTCTTCCTTCACTTACCTGTTTTCTCAACACTCAGATTAGATACCACTATCTTCTAGTTGAAAGGGAGGCTTTCCTGGTAGCATTTCATTTGAACCATTTATTTGGCACTTACTGTATTCTTCCATAGGTTTCTGGGTAATTTGAATAGTTCCAAAACTGGTTTACAAAGTCTCTAGGGCTCAGAATCACCCTTCTTTTTGGCAGGTTGTGCAATGTGGTGAACTAAAGTGATTTGACTCCACTTTATGCCCCACTCCTTACCTGGTCTTCCAATTTAAGTTCCAGAGTACAGACTTCATCTTTTCCTCTATGTCCAGGCTTTGACTGCCTGCTCACATTCTCTCTCTCCTTTGCTTTCTTCTTTCTTTCTTTTTTTTCCCCAAGATTTTATTTATTTATTTGACAGACAGAGATCACAAGTAGGCAGAGAGGCAGACAGAGATAAAGGGGGAAGCAGGCTCCCTGTTGAGCAGAGAGCTGATGCAGGGCTCATCCCAGAACCCTGGGATCCCTGGGATCATGACCTGAGCCCAAGGCAGAGGCTTTAACCCACTGAGCCACCCAGGCGCCCCTCTCCTTTATTTCTTGAATCTTGCTCACCCTTTTGGCTTATTCTCAAAATATAACCAAGTCTCTCATCCCTAAAAACAAAATAAAACAAACATAAAACTTCCCCTTTTACTCTGGTTTTCTTTAAATCAGGTTACCCTTTTCCTTCTCTTTTCTTGATATATACTTCTGTTGTTGCAGTCTGAGCTGAGGGTCTGACCTCTGCTGAAACTTACACCTGGAAGATCAGCAAAAATTCAAAATGTCAAATTTCCATTTCTTCTCCTACTTCTACACCTCTCTTCCATGGACTTTGTCACCTACCTCTCCAAATCCTCCATCTGACTTTTGTGTTTCTCCCTTCTGTCCCATATTTCTCAAGGTTTGTTCTTTGGTCCTCTTTGCAAATTTGCATATCTCTGAGGATGATTCTTAGATCTGTTTCTAGCCCTAAGTCTCTTCTAAGCTTCACTTCCTACTTTGTGTGTGTGTGTGTGTGTGTGTGTGTGTGTTTATGTCTCCCTTACTTCTCCAACAGGGCAAATTCCAAAGTTAATTTATTATGTTATTCCTCTTTTGGGTCCTCCCCAAATCCCTTCTGTCTCCTGTCCTTTCAGTCTCAGCCAATGGTGTCACCTTCCTCTAGTTACTTACCTTTAAGTTACTTGTCCTATGCAGTCTTCCCTGCAGCTCCTCAGGAACTGGCCACAGGTGATTTTTTTTTTTTTTAAATTCTAAGTAGTTTTTTTTTTTTTTTTTAAGATTTTACTTATTTATTTGACAGAGAGAGAGAGAGAGAATGAGCAGGCAGAGCGGCAGGCAGAAGAAGAGGGAGAAGCAGGCTCCCCTCCAAGAAGGGAGCCCAATGGGGGACTCAATTCCAGGACCCTGGGATCATGACCTGAGTCTAAGGCAGATGCTTAACGGACTGAGCCACCCAGGGACCCCAACAGGTGATCTTTAAGACAATAATTTCAGTAGAGTTGTTACTGGTAGTGGTGATGGCCTGGGAAACTCAGGAAAGAACAGAGGAAAGAACTGTAGGACAGGAATTTGGTACCAAATTCACTTAGTGAAAACTAATCCAATTTACTTAGAACTTACTCTTTTATACCATTTCACAAAAAGTATAATTACCCACTTAAATATATATCAATGTAATTTATTCCTTCTTTCTGTTTTTTTTTTTTTTTTAAGATGTTATTTATTTATTTGACAGACAGAGATTACAAGCAGGCAGAGAGGCAGGGAGAGAGAGAGAGGGAGGGAAGCAGGCTCCCTGGCCAGCAGAGAGCCTGACTTGGGGCTCCATTCCAGGACCCTGGGATCATGACCTGAGCGGAAGGCTTCAACCCACTGAGCCACCCAGGCACCCCTATTCCTTCTTTCTGAATATTGTATTAGCTCTGCTTTCCTACCTTTGCCATACTTGTAAACTGGCCAATTTTTCCAAATTGTAACATTTCTTAAGGAGAAGGGACCACAAACTCTGTAAAAAGACTTTTTTGGTGTCACCTTTACTACCTTTGCCTGATGATGGTGTCCTTCAGAGACTGAGTGCTTCCTTGAGAAATAGATGACACTGATGGTAACTCTGAGGCCTCCTGGTTTTTCTTATAATCTGTCTCCAGAGTGTTCCCCGTGTGGAGTCTTCTTTACCATCCTAACTTCATATTTACTACAAACATACTAAGTTCCCTAATTATTAAGGTGTTATCCATGAGACTTTAGGTGTTTCCACTTTTCCAATAGCGGGGTCAATTATCATTCTCCCATTTCAAAAAAAAAATTTTTTTTAAAATTTTCCCACTGGTCTGGAGATGACACATCCTGGAGGGATACTTCCTCTTCGGATCCCCACCCGCACACCATTCTGCTGTTCCCTCCCCTAGGCACTGGCCAGTTTGATCACTCTAATCCGGGTATAGTGCTTCCCTTGGAACGCAGAGACTTTGGTTCCTAGTTAAGGAACTGGTAGGTGTACTTTACCCTCCAGGACCCAACACCTAGCTTCGGAAGGATTGAAGGGCGGGGAGGGGAGGGTAAGGAAATGAGCGCCAGTGAGTGCACCCGACTGTCAGCTGCATTTAAGATTCCTCTTCAACACTAAATAAATACACGGTAAATATTTGTTGAGAACAATATTCAGAGTCCAGCAACATAAACTTATCTCCTTTTTACGTATCTCAACGGTTAAAATCTAGAAGCCGACTTTAACGCTGTTTAATCACAGCTAGCGTTTAGCTGGGGCCTGTGGTTCTCTGAGCAGTCCTGACTCTTTACTCTTCTGGGGCCTGGGATCAATTCCACCACCTCGGGGCGCCTGGGTGGCTCAGTGGGTTAAGTCATGATCTCAGGGTCCTGGGATCAAGCCCCACAAGGGTCTCTCTGCTCAGCAGGGAGCCTGCTTCCTCCTCTCTGCCTGCCTCTCTCTGACCGCTTGTGATCTCTGTCAAATAAATAAACAAAACCTTAAAAAAAAAAAAAATTCCTCCATCTCTTGAAAGGCTAAAGTGGATTCACAATCTGGGGTCGAGTCCCCTTTTGTTTATAGAGCTAGGGTCATTCCTATTCATTGTAAAGGTACATCCCCCTTCAATGTAAACTTACATAGTCATTTACCCAATTCCCATTCTTCAACGAATTAAGCGCCTAACGTGTGCCGGTACCTGTAGTAGGGGTTTGGGATAGCAGCGAACAAAACAAGAGATCCTTTACCCGGTGGAGCTTGACATTGGACGAGAGACAAACGATGAATATGATTTTAAAAAATTGATGAGGTAATTTGGAAAATGATAAAATACTACAAAGAAAAAGGTATCAGGCTGGACAATGATTTGTGGAGCCCAGAAGATAGGGGCTACGGCTCAGGCTGGGGAGAAGTGACACGAGCCGAAGTCGCGGAGCTCTGGCGTTTGAGAACCAGGGAGATACCCTCTGCGAAAGGACATCAGAGCTATCTGATTTATGCCGAGATGGGTGAAGCGGAGAAAGCGTTCTAGACAGAGATTCCCGCTGAGAGTCGCGGAGGCAGAGGGCTGCTTTCCAGCAGGGGCAAGAAGATGCTCTGGCAAGCGGCTCCTGGGGCCGGGCAGGGGTGGTCACACACTGCCAACCACTGCGCCCCCAAAATGGCCTACCATTACTCCTTGCCACCGCGCCCGCTGTGCTCCACCGCCCGCCGGCCCACGTGACCCGGCCCCCTCCCGGCCCGCGACCCCCTGTCCAATTCCCTGCGGCGAACGGCCCCGCCCCTCGAAGGAAACGGGCCAACCAGAGAAGGGTAAGGCGGGCGGGTGGTGACGGCCAATGGGGGTGGAGCTCCCGAGGGGAGTAACAGGTTGGTGGGGGGAGGGAGCGCGGAGGGACGGAGTGGGAGGGCCGGGGAGCCGCGGGCGCAGCTTAGCCCGAGCGCGAGCCCGAGCCCGAGCCCGAGCCCGAACCCGAGGCCGAGGCCGAGCCCGGGAGCGCCGAGCCCGGCTGGGGTGAGTGAATGCGGAGGGGGCAAGAGCCCCTGAAAAGGCAAGCGGGCGTGACGGGCAAGGGGCGAGGCGATTCGAGATACCCTTTTCCGGGGTACAGGTGCTGCACTGAAGAGAGGAGGAGGGGAGCTGAAGCTAGGGTGGAGAGTACTGGCTAAAAGCTGGCTCCTACTCTGGTACCAGAGGCAAGTGGCTGGGAACGTGCCAGGTGAGGGGCACCTGAGGCTAAGGCTACTCTCAGGAGACGAAAGCGTTTCAGCGTCTGGTTATATCTGGAGGTCAGACGCCGGTCCTAGGGGCAAGGATTTCTGTTGGAGACCGCGGTGTTAGGGGGGAGTAGTTAGTGTCAGTTGAACAGGGGGAACAACTGCCTGGGGTTCAGAGACGGAAGGGGGAAGGCGTCCAGAGGTGCTATTTGCCTCAGGTTTTCCTCCTGGCTGCCGTTCTGAGCTGGCGCTGGCACCTCCTTTCAGGCGTTGAGAGGTGTGAGGTGTGGAGTTTTGCTCTAACCCTTCACCTACAGATGGAGATACTGAGGGACAAAACAAGAAGGCACCCCCGTCTCTTTGCTAGGTGTGAAACTATTTAAGCCTTCAGTTTCTGTCAGCCTTTGCTTTAATGCCTGGGAGATTTTTTCCTTCTTCCACTTGAGAGAGTGCTCGCCAAGAGAGGGGTATGAGGAAGCATAGATCCCTAGGCCTACAAAATCCGTAGAAATTCTTTCTAACGAGGCTTCTGGCTGGGGCTAATGTCGGACCCTCTCCCCAAGCACACATAGTTTATTCTGTGGTTCTAGATGGGGCCATTGGATGCAGTTTAGGAGCCTAACCCATTCCCTTGATGCCTCCCAGAAGATCCCTATTACTCCATGAAACCCCACAAGGCGTCCTTGAGTCCAGGACCATGATGGTTGTCATACTGTCAGTAGGCACCAGGGGTGTGGGAAATAGGCAGGACTCCTTTGGAGACCATAAGACTAGGGAAATTAGCACCTCTGGGACTCCACACTGGACGAGAGCTGCATGTTGCGGACCAGACAAGGCTTCTGAGGCAGATTTCCTTGCCTTAGGCAGGTAAGGAAACCAGAGCCAGTCTTAGTTTGGCCCCTTTGATGCCCTGCCTGAGGAAAGTTGTTGTAATTGGGAAATAATTAGCAACCGCTATGTTGTCCATAGGCTGCCTACACGTGCCTCTGCACCTCTTCTTTTATCCTTGATATTTCGAGTCGGGGGCTGGCTGTAGGGGACTGCTAATCCAGAGATTTGCCCTGACCCTAAGAGGATTCTGGCTTCCTAGAACCTTTTCTTATTTCCCAGGCTGACCCGCATGCTATCAGCCCTGTGGGAGGAGAGGAGAAGGTAGGGTTGTTTCTCTATGTTGTTTCAGGGGAGGGGAGAACTAAGGGCCAATGAATTGGCCAAGGCAAGTGTGGGATGAGGAATGCAGCTTCCGGAACTTAAGAGGGAGGGGTGGGGGAAACAAAGTCTTCCTAACACATACTGGCCTGTCACTCACCAGGTTCTTTGTGCATCTGTTTCTCCCTGTTCCCTCTCCACTCTCTGCCTCCTTCATAGCCTTGGCATCTAGGCTGGACAATCCATGCCCATGGTTTTGCCCCCTGCCTCCTCTGCGGTGTGGAGTTTCTCTGGTCTGCTTTATGAGCTGCCAGTGGAGTCTCTCTGGCCCTCCCCTACCCCCTTGCCTCTCAAACCAGTCCAGCCAGTTTGCAGGGCCCAGTTTATCATTCTGTTTTTCTCCCCCACTGGCCAAACTGCTCTAGCCTGGCTCTCAGGTTTCTGCTTTTTCAGTGGACTGGGCCAGGAGTCCACTTGGGGCCAGTTCTTTTTGATCCATGGGGAACCTTCTTATCTTTGTAACTCTTTCTGAGAAAATAACCAATCCATCAAGGTCACTGAGCTATCCTTTCCTATTTTGGCCATTTACTTCTCTTGTTCCCTCTGAGAGGAGTCTAATCTCTATACCTCTTTTTCTTCCATTTTCTAAATCTGCCAGTTATGTAGCATCTAGCATATTGCCTGGCCCTGTATATGTCAGTTCTTCCTCTACACACCCCAAACTACCCCACCCCCACTTCCTGCCAGAAGTTCAGAGACTGTCACTCCTAGTTGGAAGCCAGATGCTTATGGCTGGGTGAGGTGACGGAATTGGGGCAGGGCAGGCTAATAAGTAACTAAGGGAGAAGTGGCTGTCTGGAACAGGTGCAGCGTATCCTCCCTCTTCTTACAGGCATGAATGGAGAGGGAGACGAAGTTGAATCAACTTGTGGCCTGGGCTCTTCCCAGAATACAGTTGATGAGGAATGGCCTGGGCACATGCTGAGGAGGGAAAAGCAGGGGCAAGCTGGGAGAGCGAAGCCTGTGTACTCCATGTTTCCTGGCACCAGATCGATGTTTACCTGCCTCTGGGGTTTACGCAAGGCCTTGGAGCTGCTTGGCTCCCCTGGCCACGCCCCACTGTCCTCTGTAACTAAAGGCGGATGGGTTTCAGGTTTTCCATGTTGAATCATTTAGAGCTCTGCTTTCTGACCCACCAGCCCAAAGATCATGTCAATCCTGCTCGCCCCTGACCCACTGTCCCGGGACTAACAGTCCGTTGAAATTAGGGAGTCATTGGGACCTGGGGGCACGATCAGCACTGCCTCTGAACAAGTTGGTGCTCTTGGGTGGGTGAGGGGCTGTGCACTCTGCTGGGCCTAGTCTGGGAGCTCCTCTATCTGGATCTGGAAGATCAGTTGATGTACTGACAGAGTAGAGCTGTGATATGAATAAATCATGGGACTTCTGAGAGCTGGCAGTCTAGGCACATCTGGTTCCAAAATTAAGACTGAATGGGGCAGGGAGAGGTCTTGTTATGAGGGCACATGAGAAATGGCTGTGAGGGGGATCATTGGGTAAATCTCCCCACTGCTATTGGAGTGCCTTAGTTCAGGATACAACCTTTAACACATATTTATTGATACATACTGTGTCACCAGGTCCTGGAGGCCTGAAGTCAGCTGAGAGCTATGTTCTTTGTCCTCCAGGAGTGTATCATCTAGTGGGGGAGACAGACAAGAAGCAAATCACTCTGATAAATCTATAAAAGTAAACAGGGGTGTCTGGCTGGCTCAGTTGGTACAGCATGCAACTCTTGATCTCGGGGCTATAAATTTGAGCCCCACAATGGGTGTAGAGATTACTTAAAAACGAAATCTTTAAAAAAATAATAAACTGAGGTAGATTTATTGAAGGACAACTATAGAACATATAACATTGTTCTTTTTTTTTAAAGATTTTATTTATTCATTTGACAAAGATCACAAGTAGGCAGAGAGGCAGGCAGAGAGAGAGGGGGAAGCAGGCTCCCTGCTGAGCAGAGAATCCAATGCAGGGCTCAATCCCAGGACCCTGGGATCACAACCTGAGCCTAAGGCAGAGGCTTTAACCCACTGAGCCACCCAGGCGCCCCATATAACATAGTTCTGATCTAGTTTGTGGGAGGGGGTGGTTGGGAAGGGCTCTGAGGAAGTGACATCCTTCTGTGAAGCATGTGGAGCCAGAAAGGGCCTGTTAGAAGGAGTGCATGTATGCAGGGTAAATTTGTTATCAGCTTTGTGACAGGCGTAGGTGCTGCTAGCTATGTTTCATGTTTCATGTCATTTTCCCTCTTTTTTTTTCTTTTTTTAAAAGATTTTATTTATTTGTAAGCGAGAAAGTGAGTGAGTGAGAGGGAGAGGGAGAGAGAATTTGAAGCAGACACCGTGCGGAGCACGAAGGCCAACATGGAGCTCGAGCCCCACAACCATGAGATCAAGTTGAAACCAAGAGTCAGATGCTTAACTGACTGAGCCACCCAGGCACCCCTATTTTTTTTTAAGATTTTATTTATTTGACAGAGACAGACACAGCCAGGGAGGGAACATGAGCATGGGGAGTGGGAGAAGCAGGCTTCCTGCCTGATGGGGGGCTCGATCCCTGGACCCTGGGAGCATGACCTGAGATGAAGGCAGACGCTTAACGACTAAGCCACCCAGGGTCCCTTCCCTCTTTTTATTTAAAAAAAAAAAAAAAAGGAACCTAAGTAAATTACATGCAAGAATCTGAAATGTAGAACATGGTAACATTTTTATAGCTGTATACACTTGTAATTATTATTGTCTAATTTTTACAAGTATTTCCTCAGGAGGTATTATCATTACACCTGTTTACTGATGAGGAAATTGAGGCTCAGAACAGTTGTGATTTGCTCAAGGTTATATACATTCAATGAAGAGGAGGGCTAGGTTCTTTTTTTACTGGATGAGTGGTTTGAAGAACCTTTGCCTTGTAGCTTCTTTCCTGATCCCATTTCTTGAATTCTAACAAAGGACCCTGCCGATTTAATATCCTTTTGTTTGGAGTATCTGAGGTTGGTTCAAGTCCTCCCCAATGCTGGAATGGTGGAAGGGCAGGGGTCCTTTAGTTCAGGGTGGACTTGGAGGTCTTAATGAAACTCTTGAGATTCTGTGGTAAAAGCTTGTGTGGACTGTTTCTTGGGGGGTGGGTGGGTGCATTACTTCATTCTCTCAAATGGAGTCTGAGAACCATTGCCAATAAGGGCTCCTCCCTCCAGTTCCTTTCCCTGGAGGGGAAGGGCTGGGAATGTTAGGAATGTTCTTCCCACCAAGCCCTTTCTCACCTGCTGCTAGGCCACTCCCTTTCCCTCTCGCTCTTGTTTTCTGGGCTTCCTAGCAAGACTACAGTCCCTGAAGGGGGCCTTGCCAGCTTTCCTTGGCCCAGAGCTCCACTGGGAGATTGAGCTGCATATGTTTTTGTGTCTATCTGGCTCTTCAGATACTCCTCCTCCAGTTTGGTACTAGGCTGTGGTGGAGATTAGTTGTAGGGCTGCGGAAACTGGAGTTGTATTTGCTTCAAGAAGAAACTGCCCTCCTCAGTTCCTGGAGCCAGAGCACACCTGGAATATATTCCATTTGCGGACTCTAATTTTAGGCTGATGGGGACCAGAGGAGTTGGCCTATGGGTTGTCCTGGCTCTGGCCTTCAGGTGGGACAAGTCTACCTATCCTAGGGCCCTTGGAATGGACATTCTTTTTTTTGTTTTTAAAGATTTTATTTATTTATTTGACAGACAGAGATCACAAGTAGGCAGAGAGGCAGGCAGAGAGAGAGAGAGAGAGGGAAGCAGGCTTCCTGCGGAGCAGAGAGCCTGATGCGGGGCTCGATCCCAGGACCCTGACTGAGATCATGACCCGAGCCGAAGGCAGCAGCCCAAACCACTGAGCCACCCAGGCGCCCCGTGGAATGGACATTCTTAAGTGTTACTTAAATCTTTTTTTTTTTTTTTTTAAGATTTTATTTATTTATTTGACAGACAGAGACCACAAGTAGACAGAGAGGCAGGCAGAGAGAGAGGAGGAAGCAGGCTTCCTGCTGAGCAGAGAGCCTGATGCGGGGCTCTCTGGGATCATAACCTGATCCGGAGGCAGAGGCTTTAACCCACTGAGCCGCCCAGGCCCCCTGCTTAAATCTTTTTTTGAATAAGCAATACATCTACATGGTTCCAAACTTAAAAGGGACAAAAGATACTCAGTAGAAAGCTAGTTACTCTCCCATCCTTGTCCTCAGCCCCCAGGTCCTCCAACCCAGAGGCTTCACTGCTATCATCCCAGAAATAAGATGGCATAACTTGTGTGTGTGGGGTAGTTTTGTGTATCTTAAATGAACTCTGGGAGTAAAGGGCCCCTTTTCTCCATTGGGATAAAGGTATCTGTTAGGCAGGGTTTGGGATCTGCCTTCATTGGGGTTGGAAAAGGCACACCATGCTATAGGCATATGTGTGAAGATCAAGCAAAATTGTTGAACTCTCGACAAAGCCATGCTTCCTAGGACTGTATTAGAGGAAATGGATTCTTCTAAGTCAGTGGGTCTCAAAACCTGGAATCTGGACCAGCAGTGTCAGTATCTCCTGGGAACTTGGTAGAAATTCAGATGCAGACCTACTAAATCAGAAACTCTGGGGACAGAGTCCAGTAGATACTTTTCAGATAAAATAGGAGAACCACTATTCTGTGTAGAAGGAACGACAAAGTAATAAGCCACACAAAAGCCGGACAGGTGGAGGTTTTGGTGTTTCTGCTTCTAGTCTCTCAGCTTTAACTGTTTTCTTGATTTTCTAGGACCCCCTCCCATTCATGGAACAGGCATCCACCATGGCTGAGCCCTGGGGCCCTGTAGACCATGGAGTCCAGATTCGCTTCATTACAGAGCCAGTGGGTGATGCAGAGATGGGCACCCTACGTCGTGGTGGGCGACGTCCAGCTAAGGATGCAAGAGCTAATACCTATGGGGTTGCTGTGCGTGTGCAGGGCATTGCTGGACAGCCCTTTGTGGTGCTCAACAGTGGGGAGCAAGGTGGTGACTCCTTTGGAGTCCAGATCAAGGGGTCCAACAACATAGGGGCTCCGGGAGCGCTGAGCTCTGACTCGGAATTCCCTGAGAGCTCCTACTCTCATGCCAAAGAATTTCCTGCCCGCTCACAGGGCAGTATGTCTGATGAGGAGCCTGGGGTCCACTGGAATGGAAGGCTGCTCAGATCCCAGTCCCAGGCCTCACTGACAGGCCCTGCCCCTGTGAGTCCAAGTACCAGGAGCACTAGCCTTCTGGAGCTGGCCCCCCAGGGAGCTTCCCCAGGGAGCACCATTGACACTGCTCCCCTGTCTTCAGTGGACTCACTCATCAACAAGTTTGACGGTCACCATGGGGGCCAGGCCCGGGGGCAGACTGGTCGGCGCATGCGTACTCTGCCCCCTGAACAACGCAAGCGGAGCCAAAGCCTGGACAATCGGCTCCCACGGGATACCGTTGAGGAACGGGAGCGTCGGTCCCCCAACCACTGGACTCCTAGCACAAAGCATGACAGCCACATAGGCAGCTCCAGGCAGTTGACCCAGAGCCAGAGCTCTCTCGGTGGCTTTAGCCATTCCCATCAGACCCAGGACTGGGTTCTGCAGAGTTTTGAGGAGCCACGGGGGAGAGCCCAGGATCCTGGCATGCTGCAGGTCAGACCCCACTCCTCTGTAGCTACCGATCCCCAGCCCCGCAGCCCCGGGACCCCTTGCTGATTCAATAACTTAAGGCAGAAGGTTTCTTTCTTTCTTTCTTTTTTTTAAAATATTTTTATTTTATTCATTTGACAGACAGAGATCATAAGTAGGCAGAGAGGCAGGCAGAGAGAGAAAGAGAGAGAGGAGGAAGCAGGCTCCCTGCCGAGTCGAGAGCCCGATGCGGGGCTTGATCCCAGGACCCTGAGATTATGACCCAAGCCGAAGGCAGAGGCTTTAACCCACTGAGCCACCCAGGTGCCCCAGGCAGAAGGTTTCTACTTTTGTCCTCCACTTTACCCATCTTCTAGATAGATGATATTCACATGTACGAGATACTTCCATGGAAATGGAACTGATGTGAAATCAGCCTTCACAAGCATGAGAATCAACTTGTTACCGCCTGGTCATGGACTGTGCCTCAGTCACTAGCATTTGCTAGGTCTGCAGCATCCGTAAGGCAGGCCTGGTAATATGACCAGCTTCCAGTGGTCTGGTCAAAACTCCCATCTCTGTCTCCCACTCAGGAGTGTAAATAAGTGGGGCAGTAGCTTCTTGGAGACAAAATTAAGCCTGTTCATTTATAAGTTCTAGTACATTAACTGTCAGTAGTAACAGCTTACCACAGAGCTCACAACTAGTTGAGATCTGCTTGTCAAGGAGAATCTGGCTTGTAGCAATAGTGAGAGGTGTACCCTGCTTGGACCTCTCCTGGGCCTGCTGCTCAGGCTTCCGCAGTGTTGCCTCTTTTCTGCATGTGAGGCCTGTTGGGCATGCTGGGAGGGCCTTGTCTCCCATCTGCTGCTTCTGCACCATCTGAACCCCACACATGCTGCTGGCTTCATTTTCCTGTTTCTCTGGGTTTATGTTTTGCAGTTAAAATCAACCCCAGACCTTCTCCGAGACCAGCAGGAGACAGCGCCACCAGGCAGTGTGGACCATGTGAAGGCCACCATCTACAGCATCCTGAGGGAGGGGTAAGTGGGGGCCCTCCCAGCAGCGCAGTCACACACACCCCCTCTTTTCCTTCTGGCTTCCTTCCCCATCTTCCCTGTCCTTAGCTCTTCCTTCTCTCATCTCTGTTACCTCTTCCCTCTCTTAGCTTTTGCTTCTGCCCTTTTATCCTCCAGAAGCTCAGAAAGCGAAACGTCTGTGAGGAGGAAGGTCAGTTTGGTGCTGGAACAGATGCAGCCTCTGTTGGTGAGTGACCACCTCCTGGTGGGGCCAGGAGGCAGGGTTAGGGCTTGTGGGGCCTGGATCTGGATGTGGACCCATTCCTTCCTGCCCTGTTTCTGGCAGATGACTTCTCCTGTGTCTGATAAGGCCCTGGCTGGGCAAAGTGAGCTCACCCGAAAAGTGGAGGAGCTGCAGCAAAAGTTGGATGACGAGGTAAAGGTGAGGGGAGACTAGAGGTGCAGGAGGCACATGGGGCACGGGGGAAACAGTGCTTGGGTTGCTCTTCCGTGTGACCAAATGAGCACTCATATGTTCTATGACACAGGAGACAAGAGTATGTGCTGGTCCCCACAAGGACTTCTGGGCTTCCCTGGAGCTTAGGGAGAAGAGCGCAGTTATCAGAGCTCTGACTACCTTCCATTCATTTCCTTTGGAAGTTCTTATCCTGGCTTTGCTGCTCACTGGGATTACTTACCTCAGTTTTTTCACTGTCATTATGATGATGGCAATACGAGTAGCTGTCATTTATTGAGTGAACTTTATATATATATATATTTGAGAGAGAAAGCATGAATGGGGGGAGGGGCAGAGAGAGAGGGAAAGGGACAAGCAGACTTCTGTGGAGTGTGGAGCCTGGATCCCAGGACCCTAAGATCGTGACTGGAACCAAAGTCTGATGCTTAACCAGCTGAGCCACCTAGGCGCCCCTATTGAGTATACTTCTTGTAATAGGTACTGTCCTGGATAATATATAATAATTATAGTGATCTTATAAAATAGATATTGTGGACATTTTCGTGATAAGAAAACTGAAGATCAGCCAGGTTAAGTGAATTGCTCAAGGTACTAAGTAACAGAGATGGAATTTAAAAATTCAGGTCAACCTTATGTGAAAGTCTGTGTACTCCCTTTAAAAAAAAATATTGTGGGGCACCTGGGTGGCTCAGTAGGTTAAGTGTGAGACTCTTGATTGCAGCTCAGGTTGTGATCTCAGGGTTGTGGGATCGAGACCTGTGTCAGGCTCTGTGCTGGTCATGGAGCCTGCTTGGGATTCCCCCTCTGCCCTTTCCCCCACCCCACATTCTCTCTCTCTTAAAAAAAAAAAAAAAAAAGTTTAAAAAGTTTAAAAAATATTGCTCGCACCTCTAACAGTATTGCCTTGTATGTAGTTAGTAAGTATTGGATTGTAACTTCCTTTATTTCCTGGAAAGCAGTATAGTATACTGGTTAAGTGGTCAGCTGTGGAGTCAAACTGAGTTCAAATCCTGGTAACTCTTGGCTGCGTAACTGACTTCGGGCATGTTCTTTACATGTTCTAAGCTGCTGTTTCCTTAACTATAAAGTGGGGATAATAATTGTGCTATCTTATTTATCTATGGCTATGTAACAAATTACGTCAAAATTCAACAGTTTCAAACAGTCATCTCCTGGTGTCTTGAGGGCCCAGAGTCTGGAAGCACCTTAGCTGGGTAGTTCAGGGTCTATTAGGAGTTTCCAGTCAAGGTGTTGGCTGGGGCTCTAGTCAAGAGAAGACAGTGGTTATTGACTGGAGAACTCACTTCCTTGCTGTGTGGACCTCTTCATGGGGCTGCTTGAGTGTCTGCACAGTATGGCATCTACCTTCCCCCACAATGATCCAAGAGAGAAGGTAAGGAGGAAGCTGCAGTGCCTTTTTAGGATGAGTTGCAGAAGATACACATCATTGCATCCTTTTTCTGTTTGTTAGAAGAGTGTTCTTAAGGGTGTCTGGGTGGCTCATTAGTTAAGCATCTGCCTTCAGCTCAGGTCATGATCCCAGAGTCCTGGGATTGAGCCCTGCATCAGGCTCCCTGCATCAGGCTCCCTGCTCAACGGGATCCCTGCTTCTGCTCCTCTCACTCCCCCTGCTTGTGTTCCCTCTCTCACTGTCTTTCTCTCTCTGCCAAATAAATAAATAAAATCCTGAAAAAAAAAATTAAATTAACTAAAAAATAAAGAGGGGAGAAACTTCACCTTTTGAAAGGAATGTCAGACAATTAGTGGACATACTTTATACCATCCATCACAAGTCCCAAGGCTCATTAGGAGAATTAAATGCAGATAATAAACACAGGGTCCGTAGTACAGTGCCTGTCATGTAGTGAGTCAGTAAATGTTAGACATTTGCATTACTCCTGGTCCTCTGAGAGGCTTTCCCTTCTCTCCAGCTGCTTTATTCTCCCTGCCTTTTCCAGAAGCGACAAAAGCTAGAGCCATCCCGGGTTAGTCTGGAGCAGCAGCTGGAGGAGAAGGAAAAAGAGTGCAGCCGGCTGCAGCAGCTGCTGGAGAGGAAGAAGGGGGAGGCCCAGCAGAGCACCAAAGAGTGAGTGCAGCTGATGGTGCACATGGGGCTGCTTGGGGACGGAGGCCAGAGTTGGAGGTGTCCCCTGGGTGGGAGAGATGGAGAATCTAGATATCTAGAAGCTATAAGGGGCAGACAGAAATAGTTTAAAGATAGGACCTTTCTCTTTGCTTTCTCTGTCGGTAATGGTGATTGTGCCTGAGTTGGGTTACCTGGATTTGCCTCTCTACTTCAGGCTCTAAATCTGTAAAATTGGTTAATAATAGTAGCTACCTCACAGGACTGTTCATTTAGTAGATGTCTTTGCAATGAATACTGTTTGGCACGCACTGATCTAGATTTCTGGGGTATACTAGTGAACCATTGAGATGAGGAGCACTGCTGTCCAGAAGCATAGTTTCTGTGTGTGTTGGGGGGGTGGGTTGGGGAGACAGACAGTAAATAGTGAGCATATTAGATAAGTAAATCTGTAGCATTTGAGAAGGTGATTAATGGAGTAGGTCAAAGTAGATTTGGGGGCCTGGTGGTGGAGGAGCCAATTTGTATATTAAATAAAGTGGTCAGGGGGCACCTTGGGGTTCAGTTAAGCGTCTGCCTTCGGCTCAGGTCATGATCCCAGGGTCCTGGGATCAAGCCCTATATCAGGCTCCCTGCTCAGTGCAGAGCCTGTTTCTCCCACTGCTCCTGCTTGTGCTCTCTCTTCTCTCTCCCTCCCTCTCAAATAAATAAACAAAATCTTTTAAAAAGAAACAAAGTGGTCAGGGGAGGCCTCATTTAGATTTGAACAAAGAAGGAGGTTTAAATGAATTAATATATGTAAAGGGTCTAGAAAACTGCTTGACACCCAGTGCTTGATGATATTATTTGTTATTAATTATTAGGCTCCAGAACATGAAGCTCCTTGTGGATCAGGGTGAAAGGGTAAGACATGGGCTGGAGACCAAAGTGATGGAACTGCAGGACAAACTGAAACAGGCCCAGGGATCAGAGTCCGCTAAGGAGGCGCTAAGAAAGGTAGGGAGGAGGATGGCTCCCGCAGCTTCTGTTTCCTTTCAGCTAGAGCACCCTCAGATCTGGTCACCTCCAGTTTCCCCACAGTATGGGCAGAAGATAGCTGATTATGGGTACCCCTTAGTGTGCTTTCAGAGAGGTTCAGTGGTCAGATGGGGGGTAGAGCCCAGAAGGGTGGGCATCCTAGAGAGCAGAGAGCACCGGGTACTGAGCCTGACAGGTCTAAGCTGCTCAATAAATATTTTTGGTTGACCAAAGGAATGAACAGGCAGAGTCACCTCTTTACTTGTCTTCCTTTCTCCAGGACCTGTCAGAGACCCGGCAGCTGCTGGAAGAGGTGTTGGAGGGGAAACAGCGGATAGAGGAGCAGCTGAGACTGCGGGAGCGGGAGCTGACAGCCTTGAAGGGGGCCCTGAAGGAGGAGGTGGCCTCCCGTGACCAGGAGTTGGAAAGCGTCCGGCAGCAGTACCAGCGAGATGCAGAGCAGCTTCGCCAGAGTGTGCAAGATGCCACCCAGGCATGTGACCAGAGCAGGGACTGCTGGAAGAGGGCAGCCCCTCACCCCCAGAAGGGGCTGCCTTGAGGTCTCTTTGTATTTGGGGACTTTCCATGTCATAACTGGAACTCCCTCTGAAAGACAAATGTGAGATGGCCAGGAAACCTACAAGGGCAGAGTGAGGAAATGCAGGCCAGGAGTACCATGAGGGTGTGTGACCAAAGTCCCATGGGGAAATAAATGGGGGAGGCATCCTGTCAGTGACAGCGGGGGTGGGGGACACTCTGACCTGGGGAGACTTTGTGCTAACATCGCACCAGGCACCCTGAGGTCTCACAGTGTGTCACCAGTGTGGTGCCCTCTGGTCCTGAGCCTCCCCTTCCACAAGCTTAGACTTTGATCTGAAGCGAGTTCTTCCCTCTGAGCCTCCTGTCCCCAAATTGTCTCCTTCCCTAGGACCATGCTGCCTTAGAGGTGGAGAGGCAGAAGATGTCAACCCTCGTGCGGGAGCTGCAGAGGGAGCTGGAGGAGACCTCAGAGGAGACAGGGCATTGGCAGAGCATGTTCCAAAAGAACAAGGAGGAACTTAGAGCCACCAAGCAGGAGTAAGGAATTTGTCTCTCAGCAGTGCTTATCCATGTTTCCTATATCCTGCTGCTTTTCTGCCCAGGCTGTGCCCTTTTCTCTGCTGAGAGTGGGTGCCCAGCCTGTTGGCTTCTGAGGAGGTGGTTTGCATGGTCCTGCTAACCTTGCCCAGGCAGGTGGCCTAACCTTGTTCCCTTTTCCTTTGCATTCACCTGGCTGGGCTCAGACTCCTGCAGCTGCGGATGGAGAAGGAGGAGATGGAAGAGGAGCTTGGGGAGAAGATGGATGTCTTACAGAGGGAGTTAGGGCAGGCCCGGGCTGGTGCTGCAGATACTCGCCAAATGGAGGAGCTCAAGAAGGTACTTTGAGAGGCACCTGACTGGGACTCGATCTCAGGGTTGTGAGTTTGAGCCCCATGCTGGATGAAGAGATTACTTAAAGAAAGAAAAGAAATAAAAAAGGTACTTGGAGCTGGGGTGTAGTAGAGCAGGTTGGGTGATGGGCACTGACCTCACCTACCCATGAGGATCTCCAGACTAGTGGCTGCCTCCTCTGTGCTTGGTTTTCAGGATCCACCTTTCTGCTCAGCCAGCTCTTTCCCCTACACACTCTCTGATGCAGTTGGGTTGCTCTCATTGAGTGTACAGGTTTCCAGTGGGAAGGACTCCTAGTTGGGTTCAAGCCAGAGGCTGCTGGCTGCCTCCCAAGAGACCTCAGGGGAAGCAGCATTTAGATGGATTTGTGAAACTCCAGGGTCATTTTTGAAGCTTCGAATTTGGTCCACACAGGGAGAGTTGCTCTGTCTGGAGCGGGTAGGGTGATGGGGAATAGGGCAGGGGGATGGACTCATTAACTATATCTATGAAACCAACATTTACACTTAGAATGGCAGTTTATTAACTTGTAATGTGAAGTGTCATCAGACAGACTGGAGTACTTGCATTGGCATGGCCAGCTGACCTACTGGGGAAGCCAGATGGTATAGTGAAGTCTGCCTAGAGTATAGGATCTAGACGCAGGGATTTTATCATGCATGGACGTTTTATAAATGATAAGGTCATCAGATTGAAGCGAATACAGACAATTTCTTCATATTCTTGGTATTAGTTTTTGGAGGACAAGAAAGCATCTAATTATTTTGGATGATTTAGAAAGTTAGAAAATATTTTGTTAGTATAGGGAACTGGCATTTATGGCCTCCTAAGGATCCTTCGAGGTTTATAGTTCTTTGATTCACTATGCTGGATATGTAGTTGGTGCTCATTTAACAAGTATTAATTAATCATTGCTTGTTTATCATGCCTTTGCCATAAGGCTGCCTAATTATAATCAAGGCAGTCATATTTATTAAATGAGTAAAGACATATAGCTCTTAGTGATGATTTTCCAGATAAACAAAAGTCTGAGCTTACACAAAATACTTGGAGAAAAACATAAAGAACATTAACCAAGTGTACTTTTAGTGATTGTGAAATGAAAAGTGCTCTTAAGTTTTTACTATGTTAGTATGAAGTTAACAAATTATCAAGAATGTCTGAAGTCTGTTTGCTACATTAGTGGACATTTCTCTGGACAATCTCAGTTGACTATCATAGGAGATAAAGCTGAAAAGCTAAGAAGAAGTAACTAGTGCTTGATTTAACTCGTATACGAAGTGTATTTTATCAAGTACCCACTCAAGACAACATACGCATTAGGAAAACAGACCCCATCCAGTATAGACCACACACCGTGCTGTTTTTTTTCTTTGCAGTTAGTTTTGTTATTTTATACCGAAAACTCAAAGTATATTATATAACCTTTCAGCCTAATTATGGTATTTTCTGAATTTCAGAAGTAGCTGATAGCTAAAGAATGATAGCACGAGAGCTCATATCTCAAAATTTTATTTATTTTTGATTTTATTTATTTATTAGAGAGAATACAAGGCAGAGCAGTAGGCAAAAGGAGAGGGAGAAGCAGGCTCCTCACAGAGCAGGGAGCCCGATGTGGGGCTCGATCCCATGACTCTGGAATCATGACCTGAGCCGGAGGCAGATGCTTAACTGAGCCACCTGGGCACCCCCTCAAATTTTTCTTTAAAGATTTTTATTTTTATATTCAATGTGGGGCTCAAACTCACAGCCCTGAGATCAAGAGTTGCATGCTCTACCATCTGAGCCATGCAGGCTCCCCAGTATTTTATTTTTTTTTAATTAAAAAAAAAAAAAAGATTATTTATTTATTTATTTGACAGACAGAGATTGCAAGTAGGCAGAGGGGCAGGCAGAGAGAGAGGAAGGGAAGCAGGCTCCCTGCTGAGCAGAGAGCCCAATGCGGGGCTTGATCCCAGGACCCTGGGATCATGACCTGAGCTGAAGGCAGAGGCTTTAACCCATTGAGCCACCCAGGTGCCCCCCCAGTATTTTAATTAAAAAAAAAAAAAAAAAGAAAAAAGAGCAGCACCACTATTTATTGCATAATATGTTTTGGTTTTCAACCCATTTTATTTTTGAAATAGCCAATCCTGTTTTATCCACACCCTCATCTACTCTCACTTAATGTGATTTGATTGTGTGTGTGTGTGTGTGTGTAGATTTATTTCACATACCATAGAATTTACCCTTTCTAAGTGTATGATTTAGTGGGGGGTTTTTTGCTTGTTTGTTTTTAAAGATTTTATTCATTTATTTGACAGAGAGCACAATCAGCAGCAGGCAGAGGGAGAAGCAGTCTCCCCACTGAGCAAGGAGCCCAGTGGGGGAGTAGATCCCAGGACCCTGGGATCATGACCTGTTGCAAAGACAGACACCCAACCGGCTGAGCCTCCCAGGAATCCCTTTGTGTTTTTTAGTATATACACAAAGCTTTATGTCCATCATCACTATCTAATCAGAGAACATTTTCATCACCCCAGAAAAGAACCCCATATCCATTAGCAGTCACTTTCCCCAGCCCTGGGTAACCACTAATCTACTTTCTGTCTTTATGCATTTGCCTATTCTGCACAATTTCATATAACTCGAGTCATAATATACGGCCTTGTATGTCTGGTTTCTTTCACCTAGCATAATCTTTTTGTAGGTTTACTGATGTTGTAACATGTATCAGTACTTTTTATAGCTGAATAATACTCTATATAGATATATCACATTTTGTTTATCTGTTCACCAATGGGTGGACGTTTGGGTTATTTCTATGTTTTAGCCATCGTGAGTAATGCTGTAATGAACATTCATGTGAACATGTTTTTTGGGAACATGTTTTCAGTACTCTTGAATATATACCACGGAATGGAATTCATATGGTCATTCTGTGGTTAACTTTTTGAGAAGCTTTCAGACCCCTTGCCCAAGTAGCCACAACATCTTTCATTCCCCCCGCAAAACATGAGAGTTCCAGTTGCTGCACAGTCTGATATCCCAGGCCACCCCTGTGCCCTGTCACTGTCCCTCTTCCCTTCCAGGAGCTGCGCCAGACCCAGCAGGAACTTAAGGAACTAAGAGAAGAGCAGCAGAGCCAGGAGGTGGCCGGGCGCCACCGGGAGCGGGAATTGGAGAAGCAGCTGAAGGTTGAGGCTGATCGAGGTCGGGGGTTGGAACAGCAGAACCTCCAGCTGCAGAAGACCATCCAGCAACTGAGACAGGACTGTGAAGAGGCTTCCAAGGCAAGGGGAGTGGGCACAGGGCTTAGGAGGTGGAGGCTGAGGGGTCTGGAGGGCAGAGGAGCCAGAGGGCATGGAAAGTTACCTATCATGGGTATGTACAGACCAGATCCTTGGTCCTAGGTGTGTGGTGAAAAGTAGCTAGGAGTGGGCAGGGGGGAGGCAGGGATGCAGCATGGCTCTGTAGGGGTGGGATTCGCAGGGCACTACCACTATTTAGGTCCAGTTCTCGTGGACGGTCTTCCGGGTGGCTCTCCTGGGGGTGGCTAAGGACTTGGAGCCCTGGGGTCTGAGCTACCGCTCCCTGAACTGGCCGCAGGCTCAGGCGGCGGCAGAGGCAGAGGTGGCAGTGCTGGGGCAGCGGCGGGCAGCCGTGGAAACCACACTTCGGGAGACCCAGGAGGAGAATGACGAGTTCCGACGGAGCATCCTGGGTCTGGAGCAGCAGCTGAAGGAGGCCCGGGGCCTGGCGGAAGGTGGGGAAGTGGCGGAGGCAAGGCTTCGGGGCAAGGTGCAGCGGCTAGAGGTCAGTGCTTCTGCCCACATCGTTGGCTCCCTGTCCGCCCCCACCCCCTGCCCTCTCTCCTCTTGTCCCTGGCTGAATACTTCAGCTAAATCCTCAGCTATCAGTTTCATTTTATGCTGAGTGTGCTTCTGTTGGCCTTCCCAATCCAGTGTTACACTTGGCTTTATTTCCTGGTGCATGCTTTGCTGTGGATGTCTTGGCTCTTGCACTGGTACTTTTGTCTCTTATCTTCCACCTTGTGCTTATTTTCTGTGTCCTGATTTCTTTGCTGCTTCCCCTGAGCCTGTTTTCACTGCCCACCTTTTTCATAAATCACTCTTCTTCCCTCCCATCTATTCCCCTCCAAATGGCCTATGTCTTTGCTCTCCCAGGCTGAGAAACAGCGACTGGATGAGGCCCTGAATGCAGCTCAGGAAGAGTCGGGGAGCCTGGCAGCTGCCAAGCGGGCACTGGAGGCCCGGCTGGAGGAGGCCCAGCGGGGGCTGGCCCGTTTGGGGCAGGAGCAGCAGGCACTGAACCGGGCTTTAGAGGAGGAGGGGAAGCAGCGGGAGGCACTCCGGCGGGGCAAGGCTGAGCTGGAGGAGCAGAAGCGCTTGCTGGACAAGACTGTTTGCCAGCTGAACAAAGAGGTGGGGCATGGGGTGTCCTGGACTCTCAGGAAGAGTCCTAGCTCTTATGGAAGCTTGCCTGGGGGGCGAGGGGTCGGGGAGGGGGTCAGAATGTGTGGTGTTTGCTTGCTTCAAGTTCACTGCTGAGGAAGCCAAGGCCAAATCTTGAGAGAGCAGTGTCCTTCCTACCGCTCCTCAGTGTTCATGTCATTCCTCCACATCCCATTCCATGTGGTCTTGGTCCTTGGAGAATGTTTCCTGTGATTCTCTCTGAGACATCTGTAAGATCTGAATGTAAGAATCTTCATTAGTAGAATTTTCTGTTTGGGGTAGGGAAAGGAATGTTCCATCATCTCTCCCTAGCTGACTTTAAGACCTAAACATAGGAATTTTTGTGGGTGGAATTTTATATTTGGGGGAAGGCAAGAAGAAAGGAAAAATAAATAAATTGCATTTTTGCAGGTAAGATCATCCCTGTAACCTCTTACTTTATAAAGCTAGAGCAAACATACATATTTTGTCAGTTCTAAAAATGCACATTACGTCATCTCTGACATTGACTTGGCATCTTGTAACTGATGGTATGTTACGGTTCAGTTGGCAGGTTTTTCCTTCTTAGTGGTATATCTCACAATCTATTGGCATCTTGGGTTTGTTGAAATGTGGTCATTTAAGGTTTACTTGGTATCAGACACTTTTACAAGTACTTTGTATCATTAATGTAATTCTCACAACAACCTTGTGATGTAGGTACCATTATTTTCCCATTTTATAGATGGGGAACTGAGACCTAGAGAGGATAAATAACCTGTCTGTGATCACACAGCTAGTAAGTGGTAGAGCCAGGATTTGAGCCCAACTAATCTGTATATTACTACTAGCCATGCTATAGGGATCTGGGCCCAGGGAGAGCAAGGGAGGGCTGCTTAGGCAGTAAGGAGAATCTGGGGGTCTGGGCTCGGAGAAGGGCCAGAGGTATGGTGCTGAAAAGGCTCTTTTCTCTTCCTCTCAGTTGGAGCAGATTGGGAATGACTCTAAGCAGGCCCTGCAGGAGCTGCAGGCCCAGCTGGAGGATTATAAGGAGAAGGCCCGGCGGGAGGTGGCGGATGCCCAGCGCCAGGCCAAGGAGTGGGCCAGTGAGGCTGAGAAGAACTCAGGGGGGCTGAGCCGGCTTCAGGATGAGGTAGGAGGAGGAATGGCAGGGGTGGGAACCTGCCCAGTGTCCTTGGTGTGAAGGTCATTGCCTCTTTTTTTTTTTTTTTTAAAGATTTTATTTATTTGAGAGAGTATAAATAAAATCTTTAAAAAAAAAAAAAATCACAGTACCAAAAGAACCTTAACACTGCAATGTTATTGGAAGTGTAGTATCAAAACAGAGGCATGTCTCGAAATATGATAGCTAGTTTTATTTTATTTTTTAAAGATGATAGATAGTTTTAATACTTCACAATCTTTTACTGTAACAATTTATTATAATTTTCTGTTCTGCGATTACATTAAACCCTTTTTGTTTTGTTAAAAAAAAAACAAAAAAAATCCCAGTACCCTACCTGGGTCCCATATCACTTAAATCACAACTCCTAGGGCTGGGGCCCAGGATCAGTTGTCTAAAAATGACTTAACTGATACTAATTTGTGGAGGGCATTTTAAAACAATAAAGAAAATGGACTAAGCTCCTTTCTGCCTGATAGATAGGATGCTGCCTGATTCCTGAATTGTTAAAGAAAGCTAACTAGATCTTCAAAGAGAAGAAAAGGGACTAAAAGTCGGCCTGCTTTTTGTTACCACCAGACTTTGGCAATTCTAAAGAATGTCAGTGATGTGACATTTCTCCCCACAGGGCGGCCTACTCCCGCCCCTCTGCTCCCACCTTACTTCTCCAAGCTGTTGCATTTTCCCTCCTGCCCAGACCCAGAGGCTACGGCAGGCCCTGCAGGCTTCTCAGGCGGACCGGGACACAGCCCGGCTGGACAAAGAGCTGCTGGCCCAGCGATTGCAAGGGCTGGAGCAAGAGGCAGAGAGCAAAAAGCGTTCCCAGGATGACAGGACCCGGCAACTCAAGGGTCTTGAGGTGATGGTGTGAGGGTGACAGGGAGGGGGAGGGGTGTCCAGGTCCTGGCCCAGGTGGGACTTCCATGGGGGAAAGGAGCCAGGACACACCAAGCCCCCTTTCTCTGCTGGGTGTTGAAAGCTGGTGGCCCACAGCTGATGGGTTTTGTTTGAGTGCAGTGTTTTAAATGACTGAGTTAATTGCCAGTGTTTAGAATTTTATACATGTCACTTATATCTTACCGATTTCTGGCTCCTTTTGTACATGTAGAAAATATGGTCACCCTGAGCTTCTAATCCCGAGTTGTCTGCATGGCAACAGTTGGCTGGAACTGAGCAGTGGCATCTCCCCTTTAGAATGAATAGTGGTCTTCAGTTTGCTATATTTGGCAGCAATAATAAAAACAGGGACAAGGGATGCCTGGGTGGCTCAGTCAGTTGGGCGTCTCCCTTTGGCTCAGGTCCTGGGATTGAGTCCTGCATCTGGCTCCCTGCTCAGCGGGGAGGCTGCTGCTCCCTCTCCTGCTCCCTTGGAGCAACAACAAGAGCAGTAACAACAAACAGTGACAATAGCAGCAGCAAACACATATTATGCCATGTGCCGGGCACTGAAGACTCATTTAATCCTGAGAAAAAACCTGTGGGATAGGTTCTCCATTTTATAGATGAGGAAAACAGACACACAGAGAGGTTAAGCAACTTGGCCATGGCCCTTCTGCTAGGAAGTGGTAGATCTGACTCCATCCCAGCTTTGGCTTGGACGCTTTGGTTTCTGTCTGTTATCCCATTAGGGAAGTCGGGCTGCCCCACTGAGGAATCGATTCGGGGGTTTGTCATCCTGCCAAGGGCCAAGACTAGAGCAGGCACCACCACCCTCTCCCCTCAATGCCACGCCTGGTCAGCAGAGGGTGCTAGCTCCATGGTGGCTCTGGGCAGGGGCGAAGACAGCTGGTTGTGGGGACATGGGAGACAGCAAGGTCTGTGGAGGCTGGGCTTTGGGAGGGTCCTGGTGGGGGTTTGGCATTCTGGTGTCCAGCATGTGGGGCAGAATGAACCTGTTGCTTCTGTGCTACAGGAGAAAGTCTCACGGCTGGAAGCGGAGTTAGATGAGGAGAGGAGCACCGTGGAGCTGCTGACAGAACGCATGAATCGTGGCCGGGACCAGGTACCCCCTTCCTTAGCTCTCAGCCCTCTCAAGAACACCTCTGCCCACCCATGTTTCATAATCTGGGGAATTCTGGCTGTTGAATCTGTGCATGGCTGGTGCTACTTCATGGTCTCCTCTCCTTTAGGATGGGTGGAAAGGAGCCAGGGATCTGAGTGGAAGAAGGAATCCTGATGGCCTGGGATCCTCTCTGACCTGAGTCCAGGCTGCTTCCACTCAGAGGGGATGCTGGTTCCTGGCGAGATGGAGGCAGCCCTGTTTAAATTCTGTGGCTCCTCCCGTTTGAAAAGGCTGTGATTTCTTAGTTGCCTAAGAATTATGGGGATTCAGAGAGCATCCTACAGTTTTCTCTGCCTCACATGGTTCACCTGGCTGGTTCATTGTTAGCCCTACCCAAATCTGGCTCCTCTCATCCATCCCCACTAGGTGGACCAGCTGAGGGCAGAGCTCATGCAGGAAAGGTCCGCTCGACAGGACCTGGAGTGTGACAAAATCTCCCTGGAGAGACAGGTAAGCAGGGGAGTAAGGAGTCTTGGGGATAGACACCAGGAGGCAGGTAGAATGACCACAGGAGGGATCAGAAGTGGAGAGTGACCACAGAGACTTTCTGTCCTTCTCAGAACAAGGACTTGAAGAGCCGCTTGGCTAGCTCAGAAGGCTTCCAGAAGCCCAGCGCCAGCATCTCTCAGCTTGAATCCCAGAATCGGGAGTTGCAGGAGCGGCTGCAGGCTGAAGAGAGGTGATGTGAGCCCATCCTCCCTCTTTCCCTCTGGGCTCTTCTCTGTCTTGCATGTCAGACATGGCCAACCTGATCTTCAGGGGCAACTTTTCTCTTGGTAAAGAGCAGAGGGAGCTGTAGAACTTCTGAAATGTGAATGACCTATTATCTCCCCTGTTGTTTGGATCTGCTCCTAGATCCTCCCTAGTGTGACATGACTGAGAGGAGTTCATGGAGGCTGGAGGGAGCCAAATAGGGTTTTCTCTGGAAATGGCTACAGCCACAGACACCCCCCTACCATACCCTCCTAGGGAGAAGACTGTTCTGCAATCTACCAACCGAAAACTGGAACGGAGGGTTAAAGAGCTGTCCATCCAAATTGATGATGAGCGGCAGCATGTCAATGACCAGAAGGATCAGGTAAGGACGGGAGCCAGGGACAAGAAGTCATATGGTAAGCATATACTGTGTGTTTGCTTGAGGGCAAAGGGAGGCCCCATCTCATAGGTCTTCCCAGCTTCATGTAGGGATGGAGACTAGACTGGAGGCCCTGGATTAAAACAGTCATAGTAATAAGCACATGCATTAAGTGTCTGTGATGTGCTAGGTTCTCTTTCTGTTGTACATGTATGAGTTCATTTCATCCCCAAAACAAATCTGTGAAGTTAGGGAACTTGCCCATGGTCACGACATTTTTCTAGGGCAGCGATTCCTTGTCAGAATTGGGTCCCAGTCCATGGTCGCAACAGATGCTTTTCTAATGTGGGGACTTTGTATCCTGCCCAGCTAAGCCTGAGGGTGAAGGCTTTGAAGCGGCAGGTGGACGAAGCAGAAGAGGAGATTGAACGACTCGATGGCCTCAGGAAGAAGGCCCAGCGTGAGCTGGAAGAGCAGCATGAGGTCAATGAACAGCTCCAGGCCCGGATCAAAACCCTAGAGAAGGACTCCTGGTATAGGCTGCTTTTCTTTCCTCCTCTTCTGAACCCCGGGAATGGGTTCTCCTGAACTGAATAGGGAGGAGAATCTCTAAGATGGGACCTCTGCAGTCACTCCTTTCTGGCTGAAAGCCTGTATGGTTATTCTTTAGCTCAGCCCACTGTCTATATATACCCCATCTCCCCAGATCTCACATAGGTGGGGGAGCTTGTACCTTAAGGCCTTAGAAAAGCTGGGAGTTTCCTTAGCATGAAAAGCATGGTTGTCTCAGTTTGTCTCCTTCCCTTACAAGTATTCCTCTCTCTTAGGCGCAAAGCTTCCCGCTCAGCTGCTGAGTCAACCCAGCATGAAGGGCTGAGCTCAGATGAGGAATATGACAGCGTCTATGACCCTTCTTCCATTGCATCACTGCTTACGGAAAGCAACCTGCAGACCAGCTCTTGTTAGCTTGGGTCCACGAGGGACCAAAGACCACACTTGCAGCCTGCCCTGGCCAGGCCTGCACTGCCCTGCCAAGCCTCGAATTCCTCATTCCTGGAGGGGGATCCCAATTATTAAGGCCTAAGAATGGGAAGGGTATGTGTGATGGTGATAAAAAAGGCATTGGCACTAAGCTGGTGAACAGGCTTTCCCTGTCCTCTGGAGGAGTGGGTATTTTAGGCCAACTGAGCCCTTCCCTTAAGTCTTTTTCTTCCCTCACAGCAATAGGATGGTCACCATAGAGGCTGAGGGGGATTGAGCATGTTAGGAAGGGACAGACATTGCCACGTATATAAAGCTTTATTTCTTTAGCCCTTAACCCTCAGGCTCAGGGAAATACCTTTGTGATTTTTGCTCCCTTGACTCCTGCAGTATGTTTTCCTCCCACTCTGGAGCAGGGTGAAGGGAACATTATGAAAAATAGACACACTGAGGTGGCTGTATCCAGCTCTTGGATGCTTCTCTTTGCACAGTCATGGGACCCATATGGTAGTCCCCACCCCTCTCCACTCCTTTATATTTTGTCTTCCTCAAGCCAGTGGATCCAAGGGATCTGTTCTTCCCTTCATCATTCCTACCTTCCTTTCCTTTTGGTGCCTTAGGGTGAGGAGATAAGGATGTTCTTCTTGCCTTCTATACCTGCACATTCATACCTCTCCAAGGACCAGCCTTTCCCCCACCAGGGCCCTCAGCTTCCCCGGCTGCCCCAGTCTAGAGAGCTTTTGGCTCATTTACTGATGAGCCCTTGCGTGAGGGACTTTGGTAGGACTGTGATAAGGTTGTGGGGCTTGGTTCTGCTCAGGGTTTCGATGTTTCCTCCTGTCTTTCTGTGACTATGGATGTGTTTATAAGGGAGTTGCATCTAGGAACCCTGATAACTGTCTGCATGAGTTTGAAAAGCAGAGGTTTTTCTCGTGGCTTCCCTGACCCAGATGTGCCCAACCTCAGTAGGGAATCAGGGGATCCTCATTATCTCAGGAGCTTGGACCTGACATAGGGCTTCCTGCCTAGGGCTAAAGATGGACTCTGTAAAAATGGGTAGAGGCAATGGAAGATTTATTCCCCTCTTGGGTTTTGGGAAGAGCCAAGCCCTGGTAGGGAGGAGGTAAACCTGCTTATTTCCTGAGCAGGTTCTGTAAGGAGCGTAGGGGAGGAAGAAAGCTGTTTTCACCAATGACTTGTAATTTCATGATTTTTTTTTAAAATCTTCTATTCTGCAAGTTAGAGATTATCTCCCAAACCAACCCAGCCTTGATTTTATTTTAAATTAAATATTAAAATTATATATCTATACTGAAATCCTTGACTTCTCATTCTTTTTCCTGGCTTATTTGGAGGTCTGTTTTTTTTTTTTTTTTTTTAAAGATTATTTATTTATTTATTTGACAGAGAGAGAGATCACAAGCAGGCAGAGAGGCAGGCAGAGAGAGAGAGAGGAGGAAGCAGGCTCCCTGCTGAGCAGAGAGCCCGATGTGGGACTCGATCCCAGGACCCTGAGATCATGACCTGAGCCGAAGGCAGCGGCTTAACCCACTGAGCCACCCAGGTGCCCTTGGAGGTCTGTTTTATGCAGAAACCATTTTAACTAGAGAACTTAGAGGCTGAAACTGGGTTTTTCTTTATCTCACTTTTTAGAGGCTCTTTACAGCAGATTAGATGGACCCTGGGGAACGACGTGTGTTTATAGCACCTGCATTCTCTCTTAGACAACCTTCTGGGAGTAGAAAAGCCAGTAAATGCTGTATCTGAGGGTTAAAGAAGACAAATCAGAACTGGGTTTTATTCCTTTGGGGCACAGGGATGTCCCCAGCATTCACCTCCCATGTACAAAGACATTTCATTCCCAACTGGTAGGGGACCCAGTCCCTACCTGGGGAAGTAGAAAAATTTCTGGCACTCCTGCTCTTGTTTTGCCTTGAGGGAGCTCGCTGTTCATCAGAGCCATTGTCAGATTCAGGGACACTGCCCACTCAAGAGTGGGCCAGACTTCCTGCCTGCTTTCCAGGTGGACCACAGCCCCATAGAGTCCCCAACTTGCAGCGAAAAGCCAGGCTGTTAGAGACTCCATCCTTGGGCGATCCTCTCCTGAGGGCCCTTAAAATGGTAATCTGGCTTTGGGGAGCAGATGCCATTGGAGAAGTTGAGGTTCATCCTTCCTCAAGAATACAAAATCCATTTAAGGCAACGTGTCCCGCCTCTCCCAACCATATAAGGGCAGCTTTGGTATAATAGTTTCTACAAAACAAACCCCACCCAGATCCAAGCTGGCTTTGACTTTGGCCTGGGCTTCCTGCCAGGGCAGGGCACCTGCCAGACTGGCTTAGGCCAGTCTGAGTGAGTTGGCTTCTGGTGCCTGCATTTCTACCATGCTCAGTTCCACAAAGGTAGCCTACATAGGGAGAGGAGAGCGTATGGAAGCTTTTTTCCAACTCCTCCTCTAAGGGGAAAGTAGGGTGATTCTCTTCCACCAATACTGACCTTGGAGTTGAAAAGGGAACAACAGCAAGATTAACGAAGAATGTTTGAGATGCAACAACACACACCGGACAAAATTTGGGTTAAGCAGCCTCAGATAGCCTCCGAGCCCCACCTTTAGGTAAATCTGAGCTAGCGCAGATGGACGTGTCCTGCTGGTTCTCGGTCACGCCCATCCTGCTCTTTCGCTCACGTTGGCGAACGGAATCTTTGGGGCGTGTTTAATCGGCAGTCACCGCCCCAAGACGCGCCTATAACAAGGGGGCGGTTCCGCGCGCGCCTGCTTAGTAGGCGCCGGCCGGCAGGGCGGAGGTTAGTCCTCCGCGCTGCGACCCCCGCGGAAATAAGATGAACGGGACACAGAACTGGTGTACCTTGGTGGACGTGCACCCGGAGGGGCAGGCCGCGGTAAGAGAGAGTGGCCCACCGTCCCGCCCGGTATTCTCGGTTTCCCGTTCGGTCCCTCCCATGCCCCGCGCGGAGTTCGCTGACATCACCTGGGGCCGGCTTGGGGCCGGCTCGGTGCCGTGGGCTCCTCGCCTCACTTCTCTTTCTCTTTTTCTACCGCCGCGTGGCTGGCAGTGGGGTTCTTGGGGAGTCGCGGCAGGAAGGCTGTTCCGGGACTCGGGCGTCCCTGCCCTCTGGAAGGACACCCCGTCTCCTGCCCGGGACCCCCGCGAATATCCGGGGCGCGCTACTCAGGCGTCCTGTGGGCAGTAGATTGCGTCGTGGGATAAACGAGCTCCTGGAACGGGGTCTTTGCGCTCTTTGTACTTTGAATACCCGACGGGGAGAGATTAGCCTTTTCTGTTGTTCCTGGTGTTCTCAGAGGCCCTTCAGATAATTTAATGGTGCTCTGGGTGATCGGTAAGAAGACTGGGTAGAGAGTCAAATCCCAGGGCTTGGACCAAAGGGTGGGGCGGTAGGACTCTAGGTACGCCGACATTGGCCAGGAAATCCGCCTTTCGCTGGGAGGGATAGGGCTGTCTGCTTGAGGGACACCTCTCTGCTCGGATTTCTCCTTCCCCTTGCAGTCCTCCTGCCTCCCCTTCCCCCATCGGCCAGCCGGTAGTTTCCTGGGACGGTTTCTTCGCTTCGTTTCCGGGTCCAGCTACCAAGCCCTGGGCAAGTGGATGAAGGAGATGCCAGAACCTAGGCTGGAAAGGGAAGGAAGTGACCCACGCGAGAGCTTCCGGACGAAGTGAGGTTGGGGGAGGTAGGGGCGTTCTCCAGCGCTAATACATCTGCTGCTTCCCTCACTCCCTGGCTCCCTGTCCTTGTTCTCCCCACCGCAGGTGACCGACCATATGATTTTTTTCTCTCCAGAGGCAAAGGAAGGTAACTTGTGTCTGAATGTTTCTAGGCTTTGCTGGGGAACTTGACCCAGAAAGGGTGTGTACTGTTTTATGGATTTTCAAGCTGTTGTGGATGAGAGTGAAATGGGAGTCAGGATGATGGGGCGTTTGTATCCCTCCATTTCCCCTCCCTCCACTCTGTATCTGATTCTCTTTCTGGGTTCCAGTCTCAGCATGTTCCCTGGGGGAGCTAAGCCAGCTGCACCTGGATTATGGCTCTTCAAAATAACTCGTAGAATAGTTTCTCATTTCAAGTTTAGGGTACAGATAATCACTTAATTTGTTCACAGTCCCTTCTCCATTTCTGTCCGGTCTGTGAGTCTTTCTGCCCACATTACAGGTCTTGTTACTGCCCAACCCTCCACTCCCCCAGCAGTGCAACTTTGAAGATAATAAAGAAATCCATCCTCTATTATGTCAGCCCTAAGACCTACTATGTGCTCTTACTCACTGTCTTGGAATGGTTGAGGCAGGGAAAAGGGTATGAGGAAAATCAAGGAGATGGGTGTTGGGCTTCTTTTTGTTTGCTGTAAAAAAGAGATCCGGAAAGATCTTAAGACCAGTGTATTGGTACTGTTGAGAATGATTTGACACACTCTTCTGTCCCTTGATATTTTGTTGCTTGCCTCATGAGGGAGAAAGAGTCTGTAGAATAGTGAGCAAGGAATTCAGTCAGTATACAGCCATGGATTAGTTTAAACCTAATTAGAGATCTCTAGAACACGGGGAAATAGAAATTCCTTTTATTCCTTCTTCATAGGCTAGACTTTAGAGGTATTTTACTTCAGAGCTGTGAATGAAATAAGCATTGCTGGAATCTGTTCTTGGAGACATTCCTGAGCAGTTCAGGAGCAGGGAGGAAATGAAAAACAATCAATCAGTCAGGAGATAGGATCTGTCCCTGGATTCCTCTCTCCTCTGAGCCAGCCTGAAGATAGACTTTATGGCTCTAGACAGTCCCCAGGAAGCTGTAGAATATTCACACCATCGAATGAGTGCTCAGTGCATGCTCAAAGTGAGTGAATGGATATGTAGATGAACAGATGTTCCTCCTTAGTGTCAGGGGTATAGACAATTTAACCCGCTTCTGCATCCTAGTGGGAGTGAGGATTCTGGGACTCTTGGTGTTTCCCTACCAGGCAGGCTGAGTGCCTTGGTGCATCACACTTGGATGTGGAAATACAGCTAATACCTCTCTGGTTTATTTTTATTGTTAGAGGCAGATGCAGCAGGTAGGGTGAGCCAATGTTTTTCATACAGCAGATCATGACTACAGTGGGTCTGAAGTCAACTTAGTGGGTTCGAGCCCTAGTATTAGAAAAGAAATGGATTCTGATTACATGGCATTCTGGACTAGGCAAAACTGGGGGGACAACGAAGAGATCAATGGCTGCCAGGAGTTTTGAGGGTAGAGGGGAAAGAAATAGAGCGCAGAGGATTTTTTCCCCCTAACCCACAAAATGTACATTATTTACTTTACTTGAGTGAACTCTAAGGGGATCCAGGGGCTTTGGGTGATTAAGATGTGTCAGTGTAGGTTCATTCTTGGTAACAAATGTGCCATTCTGGTGAGTGAGATAGGTAAGGGAGGAAGCTCTGCCTGTTTGGGGGTAGGGAGTATAAGAGGAATCTCTGTACCTTCCTATAGATTTTGTTGTAAATATAAAACTGCTCTAAACAAAATAAAGTCTTCAAAACAAAAGAAATAGAATTAGCACTATCAGAGTGTTAGGGTGGACATTTTAGCAAAGATGTGGTTTCAGTTATATGTATACATAGTATAAGTGTGTGTGCCTGTGTGTGCTTATTAGATCTTGAGGTAAATCTTTTAGGTCAGAGGAGTCTGCAAGCTACTGTAGTAAGTTATACTGACAGATGGACGCACAAAGTAACCTCAAACATTTTTATTAGACATTCCATTAAGTTCCTTTGGTTATAAGCAGCATAGAGGGACTCTAGCTAACTTAAGCAGAAGAGGAATTTATTAGAACGAAATGGCCAATCAGAATTTAAGGGAAAGCTTAAAAAGTGTGGACCAAGGCTGTTTGCATTGGCAACACATGGACTAAAACTGAATGGATACGGAGAAGATTGGCTTGGCCCCTGTGCCAGGGTGACATTCAAAGTTGTGAAGCCTTCCCTGTTTTTCAGTACTGCTATAATAGCAGTGTGTGGTGACACATGGTAGTTACACTTTTGGTGAGCATAGCATAACCACAGAGTTGTCAAGGCATTAAGTGGTACTCCTGAGACTAATGGAACATTGTGTCAGCTGTACTTGGAGGGTCTTGGATCTGGCTAAGTGGAAGGGACTAATGAAGGGTTTCTACATCTGGGTGAATTGGTTCCCAGTGTTTTTGTCATTCTGTCCAAGATTCTAAGGAGAGGGTTTCATGGGCCCCTCGCCCCCCGTAGCCAGGGCAATACGATGTTCCCTGATGGACAGGCTCACCAGATTCTCCTGTAAAGGAGGGAGAGTGTGCAAAGCAAAACCCAAGTGCTATTACTGGTAGAGGAAGATAGAAGCTGTGTGGGAAAAGCAACAGAAGTTTACTATGTTAGACTTCAGTTTGAATGATCTGTTTCTTTTTCTTTAAAAAAAAAAAAATTTTTTTTTTTTTTTTTATTAAGTAGGCTCCACGTTGGCTACAACGTGGGCTTGAACTCGTTGACCCTGAGATCAAGAGTTGCATGTTCCACCTGCTGAGCCAGCCAGGCACAGGCACTCCTCCTTTCCTTCCTTCCTTAGATTTTATTTATTTATTTATTGAGAGAGAGAGAGCGCGCGAGAGAGAGCATGAGTGAGTGGAGGCAGAGGTAAAGGGAGAGAGAATCTCAAGCAGACTCCATGCTTAGTGCAGAGCCCAACATGGGGCTCAATCCCAGGACCCTGCGAGCATAACCTGAGCTGAAGTCAGATACTTAATTGACTGAGCCACGCAGGTGCCCCTCTCTCTTTTTCCCTTCCTTCCTTCCTTCCTTCTTTCCTTTCTCTCTTTCTTTCTTAAAGATTTTCTTTATATGAGAGAGAGAGAGAGCACTCGAGGCTGAGCAAGCTGGGAGGGCAGAGGGAGAAGCTGGCTCCGTGGTGAGCTTGGGGCCCAATGTGGAGCTCCATCCCAAGAGCCTGAGATCATGACCTGAGCCGAAGTCAGACACTTAACCAACTCAGCCACCCAGGTGCCCCTCTTTTTTAATTATAAATCATTTTTTAATCAAATATATGTGCATGATTTTTAAAAGACTAATATTATCAAAAGACTTTCTAAGAGAAAGTAACAAGAAGTTTCCTGCCCCAATCCCTGCCCCATGGGAGAGACCACTTTCAGCTTTTGGCACTTTTGTCAGGTGTTACCCCCGTGTTTCTAAATAATATGCTTAGAGTGATACTTCTTGACTTAATCAGTTTCAGACAACTATTGACTTCCTGCTGTAGGAATTACAGGAAAGTTTATACTCCCACCCCTTCCATACTCTATTTCCCTTCTCCCATCCTCCCAGTGTATTTACATCACTATTTTGGGCTAAACTCTGATTTCTGTTAATAGCATTGTGGTTAAGAGCCTGGTCCTGAGCCTCTGACTCTACAGTGGGGTTGTAGTCAGGGCTTTGAAGTTGGCTTTGCCCAAGATCATTTCAGTAAATTACTTAATCTTTTCCATCTCAGTTTCCTCATCTGTAAAACAGGGATAATAATTGCACCCTTCTAAGGTTGTTGTGAGTATTAAATAAAATAATGTATGCGAAGGGGCGCCTGGGTGGCTCAGTGGGTTAAAGCCTCAGCCTTCAGCTCAGGTCGTGATCCCGGGGTCCTGGGATAGACCTGGATCCGGTTCTCTGCTCAGCAGGGAGCCTGTTTCCCCCCCCAACCCCCAGCCCCTGCCTGCCTCTCTGCCTATTTGTGATCTCTGTCAATAAATACATAAAATCTTTTAAAAAAAAATGTATGTGAAACATTAAGCCCCAGGCCTGGACCATGGTAAGTGCTCAGGTGCTAGCTGTTATTTTCTGTTTGCTCTGCCTACTGGCTTAGATGAGACTGTTTCAGCCTCTCGTGAGACACCTGCCCAAAGGGTGGAGTAAGAGTCTGGGAACTCTCTGGTCTGGTCAAGGTGTGCATCTTTTCATTATGTTCACATTTATGCTTCTCTGTTCCTTTCCCCTTACCTCTGCCAGTGGAGGGTCTCGAGGAGGAGAAGGGGTCCGTAGTCGGCCTAGAGTAACCTTTGCCATCACCAGCTCAACCAGGATGGGTCTTGGAAGAGTGATGGTCAGGAATCATATTTTGGTATCCTGCTCTAGGCCCCTTTTCTCTTCCTCCTTTTTCTGACTCATGGCCGAAGTAGCTGATGTCCCAGGATGCTCTGGACTCTTTGGTAAGCTGATTGCCTTTAAGTAATCTATCAACATTACCCTTCCTCAGAATATTTACACTTTACTCATCTCTAATTTTAAAGAAAGATTTTATTTATTTATTTGAGAGAGAAAAAGAGAGAATGAAAGAGAGAACATGAGAGGGGAGAGGTCAGAGGGAAAAGCAGACTCTCTAGTGAGCAGGTAGTCCGCAGGACTCCATCCTGGGACTCCAGGATCATGACCTGAGCTGAAGGCAGTTGCTTAACCAACTGGGCCACTCAGGTGCCTCTCTAATTTTTTTTGTCTTGATCAGTCTTGGCCAGAGAGTTTCTCTAAACAACACCTGGGTGGATTTGGAATTTTTTCATCTGCTACAGCCTGAACCTTTGTCTTTACCCTGGAATAGGTGTTATTCCTTTAGGATCTCAGAAGCTGAATTAGTTTAATATTAAGTCTTTCCTGAGTTCCATTCCTTTAAAATTTTGGTGGTTGGGGGGAGGTGGTGCCTAGGTGGCTCAGTCATTTAAGTGCCTGCCTTCCGCCCAGGTCATCATCCCTAGGTCCTGGGATTGAGCCCCACATTGGTAGGGAGCCTGCTTCTCCCTTTCCCTGCCCGTCCCTCACTCATGCTCTCTTTCGCAAATAAATAAAATCTTTTAAAAAAATTAAAAAAAAATTTTAAAAAGATTTTATTTATTTATTTGACAGTGAGAGAGAGACAGTGAATGCAGGAACATGAGCAGGGGGAGTGGGAGAGGGAAAGCAGGTCCCCTCCCCCTGCCCAGCAGGGAGCCCATTGTAGGGCTGCATCCCAGGACACTGGGATCTTGAGACCTGAGCCGAAGGCAGAGGCTTACCGAAGGCAGAGGCTTACCGACTGAGCCACCCAGGTGCCCCCCAAATTTTTCTTAACTAAAGCTATGATTTATTGAAGGTTTACTCTGGGCCTAATTTTTCTGTAACTACTTTAATGAGCTATAATTCATAGACTGCACAAATAACCCATTTAAAATATATAATTCAGTGGCTTTTAGTGTCATCACTGAGTTGTGTAGTCATCAACACAATCAATTGTAGAACATTTTGTCTAGCTATAAAGAAATTCTGATCCATTAGCAGTCACTCCCCATTTTCTCTTAACTGCTCCCTCCACCCCCAGCCCTAGGCAACTACTGATTTCTTTCTCTGTGATTTCCTGTTCTAGGTATTTTATGTAAATGTAATCATATAATATGTGATCCTTTGTGACTGGCTTCTTTTTTTTTTTTTTTTTTTTTTTTAAGATTTTTTATTTATTTATTTGTCAGAGAGAGAGCGAGCGAGAGCTAGCACAGGCAGACAGAGTGGCAGGCAGAGTCAGAGGGAGAAGCAGGCTCCCTGCGGAGCAAGGAGCCCGATGTGGGACTCGATCCCTGGACGCTGGGATCATGACCTGAGCCGAAGGCAGCTGCTTAACCAACTGAGCCACCCAGGCGTCCCTTGTGACTGGCTTCTTTCATGATGTCCTTAAGGTTGATCCATGTTGTAACATGAATTGGGATTTCATTCTATTCTATTTTTTTTTTTTTTAAGATTTTATTTGAATGAGAGAACGCAAGTGGAGGGGGAGGGGCAGGGGCAGAGGGAGAGGTATAAGCAGGCTATCTGCTGAGCAGGGAGTAGGACTGACTGACATGGGGCTTGTTCCCAAGACTCTGGTATCATGACCTGAGCTGAAGGCAGATGCTTAATCGACTGAGCCACCCAGATGCCCCTGTACATCATTCCTTTTTAAAGCTCAATGATATTTTATTGTGTGGATATATTATCACATATGCTCGTCAGGGATAAGTGTTCATGGACCTTTGGGTAGCTTCTGTTTTTCATATATTA
The DNA here is from genome assembly GCF_030435805.1 of Mustela lutreola. NCBI lineage: Eukaryota > Metazoa > Chordata > Mammalia > Carnivora > Mustelidae > Mustela > Mustela lutreola. The sequence continues at coordinate 108,680,854 of NC_081299.1, read as the reverse complement.
TGAATAATGCTGCTGTGAACATCGACTTATATTTTAATCTCTTTAATTTCTTTTGGAGACACACACCTAGGAGTAGATTTTGAAAGAGGATTCATTGATACTTACTCCAAAGGAATGAATGAATTCAGAATGGTGAGAGCCCTGCCTCTGTGACATCTGGAGTAGGGAAGAAACTCCTGGGCAGAGGAACTTTTCAAGTTTGGTGACTGCCTGCCTGTTCCTTCCACTCAAAGCTCAGCCCATAAATTCCTTCTCATACCATTCCAGCTCCCCCATTCATTGCCAGATTCTTACTTTCTAGTGCACTACAGCTGATGTCTCCAAGCCTGCCAGGGATTTGAGAAATCCTGAGCTCTGCCAGAGGATCTGGGATTAGGAGGCTTACCCAATCACCTGGCATTTGGCACCAGCATTGGCCATATTTTTCTGGGGTGGGGGAATGGAGTGTTCACTTAGATGGTTTCGGTTCCAGACACATGTGCTCAGAGCAGGTGAGGCGAGCTTCCCTGCCTGCCTGTAATTATGGTACATGCCTCCTTGGGTCACAATGCAGTCTTGTGAAATCCTTTTTTGTTTCTTAGGGGTGGGGAGGTTTAGTTAGGGGAATAGGTATGAACCAGGGAACTTAGTGGCCTAGATTTAAGCCTGGCCAGCAGGGGCAGGAAGAGGAGAAAAAAATACAGGGTCTGATGGAGATGGGTAGATGAAGGAAGAAAAAGGAAAGGATCTTCTAGGGTCTGGGGCCACAAAAGCAAAAAATGACAAAATGACAAGAGGGAGGAGGGGGCACTGCCCCTCCATCCCAGGCTGGCTGGGTACCTGGCAGGTTTCCTGGAGAGTGGCTAGCTCAGCAAAAGGGTGTCTCCTTCACATTCAAGAGCATTCAGGAGCCCCCCTCGTCCTTGTACGCGTTCACTATTAGGCCTCTTCTACCCTGGCGGATGCCTGGTGATGAGAAAGGCTGCCCCATTTAGAGTGCCACCCCAAATCCTTTTTCTCATTTCACCTCCCATTCACCCCGGTCAGCCCTCTGCATAGTGCTTGTCCAGCCCATGCCTCTGGGCAGGTAGCCAGACAAAAAGCAGACACCTGTTTTGTTGGCTAATCTGTGGGGAGGAGAGGAATAATTCTTTGTGTCATACTTAACAAAGGGCCATCTCTGGCCTAGAGAGGCCAGAACGAAGGCTGTCCAAAACCTGAGAGTGGGGTGGCAGCCAGGAGAGGGTAAGCCCCAACCACCTCATCTGGCCTTGTGCTGGCCTCTTGGGAGCCAGTGTTTCAAGGGGCTGGCTATTCCCATTTCTCAGAAGGGGAAACTTGAGGTGGCTGTCGCAGCTGCTTGAGAGACCACGTACGTTTTGGGCAGGAGAGGGGATAGGACTGAGGGACAGAGTGATTAGAGGAATGAGTTACAGAGTGAAGAATTAAGGATGCTGGTTTCCAGCTCAGGGACTGTCTCTACTGCCCTTACCTCCTAGAAAGAGCCTCGACTCTCACCTGCTGCCCATGCTCACGGTCCCCTTAGCAGCCTGGGGAGTGCGAGCCAGGGAAACATAATTTCCCATAGATCTGTCCCCTATCACGTGAGCCCAGGGTGTGAGAACCACTGGGGCCTCCCTCTTTATCTCCCTATCGTTTGTCCACAGCGTCTTGATCTCTAACCCCTCAGCTATGTGTTTATTCCCTTCCCACTCTCAGGAGTGATTCACAGCTGGAGATTTGTTTGAACAGAAGCAAGAGGCTGCCTGTAATTTGGAGGTGGCTGGGCTTCTCCCCAAGAATGTTTATGAGGTTAGAGGCTGCTTACCTTGTGATTAGCTGCTACTTTTTCCCTAGAGAAGGTTCTACTTCTTATCTTGCCTTTCAGGGAGTCTCCAGTAGGACTTCCCTGCTAGACATTTTGGGGTATTCCTAAAGGTCCCTGGAACCTTCTCCTAGCCCTGAGATGAGTCCTGCTCCAGAAAATAGCTAATGGCACCAAGCAGAGATGGGCCTGGGTTTCCCTCCTTCGCTCTGGGCTGGAGTGTAGGTTGAGGTTCATGGCCTTGCAGACTGGATTCTCTGGTTTTGGAGGCTGAGGTGGCAGAGAACCCTAGATTTGTTCACAGGCTTCGTTTAGACAATTTGGCTCACCCACCCTCCTCCCTGTGTCTTCCTAGAGCTCCTTGAGAAAGTAATGCTGTCTCGCCTTTGTGAAGTGATTTATGGTTTGCCAAGCACTTTCACACTATCCTACCATCTCTACCTGTCCTGCCTTAAATGTAGGCAAGGTACTATTATCACTACCATTTTGCAGATAGAAAACAGGCCCTTAGAGATAAAGTGATTGCTCAAGTGTTAATAGGTGTCAGTTTGACTCAGACCCCACCTCCAGCTCTGGCACTTTTTCTTGCCTTCTCTTAATTTATGTGTTTCACTAGACCAGTGCCGCACACATTTTCTGTTCCTCAAGTTTAAAACACTGTAGAAGCATTGACTGAAAGTCTCTTTACTCCTTTGTCCTCCTCTTGTTTAATGTGTATACATTCAGTGCCTTTCTCATTGCTTACGTTCTAGAAATGCCGTGTGGCATGGTGGCTGGGAACACAGACTCTAGAGCTATAGGACCTGGGTTTGAATCCTGGCTCTGACCTTTGCTAGTTATATGGCCTGGGGCAAGATACTTAATGTCTGGGCTTTGATTTTCTCCTCTATAAAATAAGCATGTTAATAATAACATTTGCCATATAATATTATTATGAGTATTAAATGAGTTAATATATTTAAAGCACTTAGCGCAGAGCCCAGTAGGGCTCAGCACATAGTATTTGTTATATATAGGAATTGGCAATGACTATGAACATATATGTGTGTGTATATATATATGTACTTAAATAAATAGGAAGTCATTTTTTTTTTTATGATTTAGTGCCTTGCTTTTTTCCTGCTTTATCTTGGAGATCATTTTCTGTTAAATAAATAAAAGTTTATTTACCAGCAGTGTAATATGCCACAGTGTGGATGATACCATACCCGCACCTACTGGAAGGTAGTTCTGCTGTTCCCAGTTTGTAACTATTGTAAACAATACTGCTGTCAACAGTTTTATACATGTATCTTTGGTATTTTCATAGCGCATCTTACTAAAAGTAGAATTACTGGGTCAAAAAGTTTATGAAATATGCAAATGCTTTTTATTAATATTGCCAAATTAACTTCCCAAGATCCCTGTATGAACTTAAACTCTAACAATACATGAGACCAATCCTGGACTTTATCGGTATCTTTATTATTTTTTTAAAAAGATCTTATTTATTTATTTTGTGAGAGAGAGCATGAGCAGAGAGGAGGGAGAGAGTGAGAGGGAAAAGCAGGCTCCCCGCTGAGCAGGGAGCTCGATGAGGAGCTAAATCCCAGGACCCCAGGATCGTGACCTGAGCTGAAGGGAGACACTTAACCAACTGAGCCAGCCAGGTGCCCCAGTATCTTTAATATTTGCCAATTTGTTGGTCTACAAATGCTATTTCTGCAGGATTTACATGAGGAAAAGTCCATTGCTTTACTGAGAGCCAGAAAGAAGGCTTGAGTATATGGGAAGTTTTAAAGCAAAGCAATAAAATGGACAGCTGTGCACTGAACACCCAGCTTAAGAAATAGAACATTACCAATCTTCCTGAAGCCCCTGGGGTCCTCCTTCCTAGTTCATAATGCTCTGCTTCCTCCACAGAAGTGATCACTGTCTCGAATTTTGTGTTTATTTCTTTGTTCTTTATTATACTTATCCTACTTAGACGAGTGCTACAGTGCTTGGTTTGGCACGTTTTAAACTTTATATTCATGATATTCTCTATATTCTCTAACTTGTATTTTTTTTTTTAATTAGTTCATTAATTTAAATATTGTCTACACCAAATGTGGGGCTTAAAGTCATGACCCTGAGATTGAGACTCTCTTGGTCTTCTCAATTGAGCTAGCCAGGTGCCCCTTCTATAGCCTGCTTTTAAACTTACTACTGCTAATTTGGAGATTCATTCATGTTGATGCATGAAGCTGTAATTCAGTTATGTTCACAGATGAATACTAGTTCACTGTACTAGTAGACCAGACTTTATTCATCCATTTTGTTGTCAGCCGATCATCTGGGCTATTGCCCAGATGCTGCTGTGAGCATACATTTGCTTGTTTCCTTTTTACACTTTTTTTTAATTTTAATTTTTTATTTATTTAAAAAATACTTTATTTATTTGACACAGAGGGAGACAGAGTGAGAGAGGGATCACAGGAGGAGTGGGGGAGGGAGAAGCAGCCTTCCCACTGAGCTGGGAGCCCAATGTGGGGGCTTGATCCCAGGACCCTGGGATCATGACCTGAGCCGAAGGCAGACACTTGACAACTGAGCCACCCAGGCACCCACTCTTCTTTTTTAAAATTTAAATATTTATTTATTTATTTTAGAGAGAGGGAAAGAGAGGGGAGAGAGCATGAGCAGGAGGGGCAGAGGAAGAGGGAAAGATAATCTCAAGCAAACTCTGTGCTGAGCACAGGGCCTGATGCAGGGCTTACTCTCACAGTCCCTAGATCATGACCTGAGTGGAAACCAAGAGACAGACACTTAACTGACTGTACCATCTAGGCACCTCTCCTCTTTACTACTGCTGCTACTACTACTATACTATTACTATTTGTTGTTGTTGTTCTTTTAAAAAAAAAAAAAGATTTATTTATTTATTTGAGAGTGGGAGAAAGAGAGCTTGAGTGGGAGGGGCAGAAGGAGAGGGAGAGAGATTCCCAAGCAGACTCCAAGGGCTGAGTGTGGAGCCTGACAAGAGGCTTCATCTCAGAACCCTGAGATCACCCGAGAAACCCAGCATTAGAGGCTTACCTGACCGCACCACCCAGGCACCCCTACACTTCTTAAATTTACAATTTAATGAAATTCTCCCCAAGATGATAAGTCCTTATTTTTTTATAGCATTTCCCTAATTACTGGTGAGATTGAGCATCTTTCATATATTTTTAACTTTTACATGAAAATTTTTTCCAATAATAGATTTTATTTAACCCAATATATGCAAATATTATCATTCCAAGTGATCAGTATAAAAAGAAATTGTTCAATTTTTTTGTACTATGTCTTTGTACAGAGAGCATCTCTATTTGGACTGGCCACATTCCAAGTGGTCGATAGCCACATGTGGCTAATGGCTACCACATTGGACAACATAGTTTTTGATAGTGAATGACTTGACTTAACCGACCCAACTCCCTATATTCAGACCAGACCTGTCCTTTATCTATCAATCCATATGACCCTTCTGTTTACCAACTGATTTATTTATACGTTAAACTTTAAATTTTATTATACCATTATTTTTAATTGAATTATAATTGACACACAATGCGACATTACTTTTAAGTGTACAACAGAGTAATTCAACAAGTCTATATGTTATGCTGTGCTCACAAGTGTAGCTACCTTCTTTCTCCATGCAGAGTATCTTTTCATTAGTCTATTAGCTACTTATATTTCTTTTCTTTTTTTTTTTTTAAGATTTTATTTATTTATTTGAGAGAGAGACAGTGAGAGAGCATGAGCGAGGAGAAGGTCAGAGGGAGAAGCAGACTCCCCATGGAGCTGGGAGCCCAATGCGGGACTCGATCCCGGGACTCCGGGATCATGACCTGAGCCGGAGGCAGTCGTCCAACCAACTGAGCCACCCAGGCGTCCCACTACTTATATTTCTTCTTAGAGTTACCTTTCTTAGACTTTGCTCATTATTTTTGTTTCCCCTCTTTTTGTGTTTGCTTTTTCCAGTGTTTCCTATTGCTTCACTACACTGAGAAGTTTGTTTCTCAAAAGAGAGGGAATTGGGGAGATCCTCCATCTCATCATCTGGAATTGATGCAATGTGTACTTTTTGAGAACCTACTTAGGTCAGACACTGTGCTAAATAAGCTTATGACTTTACTGGGGGAGATGCATAAATAAGTATTTATAAGGGGGATCATTGTTACAGTGTACAATATGTATGCATTGAATGCAGAGAGCAGGCTCTGACTGGGGAGTGCTGGGGCCGAGATCCATGGAGCAGGGATGCCTGAGCTGAGAATTCTCCAAAGAGGAAAGGGAGGGGAAGGGACCCAGAAAGAGAAAGCAACATGTGCATTCATGGGGAGGTGAGACACATAATGCATTGCAGGACTCATCAACTGTAAGAGATTTGGGTTTGGTTGCCTTCCTACTATTAGATCGGGTAAGTTTGGGATAGAGTGTAGGGTACAAGTAGGGTAGTGGGAGGAGTCAAGACATTATGTGGTATAGACAGTGATAAGCCTAATTCTGTGGGGATTTTAATGCCATGGGGAATTTTAATTTTTTTTTTGAATTTTAATTTTTTTAGGAGATTTTATTTAACAATGACCTACATACAGAAAAGTGCATGTACCATAAACGTACAGTCAGTTAATTTCACAAACTGGACATATTTTCCGACCCAGCATCTAGAGGAAGAAACAAATCATCAGCACCACAGAAAGCCCTGCCTCTAGTCATTATCCCCTTCTAGTCAGTACCTTCCCCCATCTTCCACAAGTAACCACTATCGTGACTTTTAAAGTATATATTAGTTTTGCTTGTTTTTATACTTTTTATGTAAGTGGAATTGTATAGTATACTTCTGTGTCAGAATTCTTTTACTTGGGGAGCCTGGGTGACTCAGTTGTTAAGCGTCTGCCTTCAGCTTAGGTCGTGGTCTCAGGTTCCTGGGATCATCCCATATCGGGCTCCCTGCTCAGCAGGGAGCCTGCTTCTCCCTTTGTCTGCTGCTCCCCCTGGTTGTGCTCACACTGTCTTTGTCTCCGACGAATAAATAAAATTTTCAAAAATGGGGTTTTAGGGGCACCTGGCTTAGTCGGAAGAGCATGTGACTGTTGATCCCAGGGTTGGGGGTGTAGAGATTACTTTAAAATAAAATGTTAAGCAGCCCCTGGGTAGTAGAGTTGGTTAAGTGTCTAACTCTTGGTTTCAGCTCAGGTCATGACTGATCCCCGTGTCAGGCTCTCTGCTCAGCATGGGGTCTGCTTGAGATTCTCTTCTCTCCCTGCTCTCTCGCTCTCTCTCAAATAAATAAAATCTTTAAAAAGTAAAGTAAAATCTTTAGGTGGTGCCTGGGGGATGCAGTCAGTTAAGGGGCTGACTCTTGGTTTTTGACTCAGGTTGTGATCTCGGGGTTGTGAGAAGGAGCCCCATGTTGGATTCTGAGCTCAACACAGAGTCTGCTTAATACTCTCTCTGTCCCTCCCCCACGTTCTTGTTCTTTCTAAAAATACACAAGTCTGGAAAAAATAAAATCTTTAAAAAAAGAAGAAAAATAAATAAAAATAAAGAGGCATCTGGGTAGCTCAGTCAGTTAATCGTCTACTTTCAGCTCAGGTCATGATCTCTAGGTCCTGGGATTGAGTCCTGCATTGAGTTTCCTGCTTAGCAGGGAGTCTGCTTCTCTCTCTCTCTCAAATAAATGAAGTCTTAAAATTTTTTTTTGGTTTCATGTATGTATGTATGTATGTATTTAAATAATCTGTACATCAAACTTTCGACCCTGAGATTAAGAGTCACATGTTCTTCCAATTTAGCCAGCCAGGTGCCCCTATCCTTTATATTCTGGAACATTTGGATAAATTCTAATTTTTGGCTATTAGGAGAAATGCTACTGTGAACAATCTAGTATCATTTTTTATGGGTAGAATTTTTGTGTTTTTTAAAATATTTTATTTATTTATTTGACAGAGAGAGATCACAAGTAGACAGAGAGGCAGGCAGAGAGAGAGAGAGAGGGAAGCAGGCTCCCTGCTGAGCAGAGAGCCCGATGCGGGACTCGATCCCAGGACCCTGAGATCATGACCTGAGCCGAAGGCAGCGGCTTAACCCACTGAGCCACCCAGGCGTCCTGAATTTTTGTGTTTTTAGGCGGAACATAGGTATACATTTCTGTTGAGTAGATAAATGGGATTAGAATTACTATGTTACAGGGTTTGCAAATGTTCATCTTTGGTAGATGTTTCCAAGGAGATTATGGTTATGAGCAGTCTCACCATCAGTATAGGAGAGTTCTGATTGTTCCATAGCCCCCCAACACTTGTTTTTTTGTTTTCATTTGTAGTCATTCTGATGGGTATTTTGTAGTATTGTCTTTCGGTTAGTGTCTAGCTCTTTGATGATGATGACTAATGAAACTGAACCCTTTTTAGATGTTTATTGACCATTTGGATAACCTCTTACGTGATGTATCTTTTGAAGTCTTTTGCCCATTTTTCTGTTGGGCACCTGTTTTCTCTCCCTTTCTTTCCCTCCTTGCCCTTTCTCTCTTTCTTTAAATATACTTCTTATTCTGGAATATTAAGTTTTTAGGAAAGTTGTAAAGATATTACAGAGATTCTCATACAGTCTTTGCTCAGTTTCCTCCAGTGTTAACACCTTACATAACCATGGTGCCTTTATCATAATTAAGAAAATTAATGTTGATACAACATTGTTGTATCATTGTATGTATACATTGTAACATGAAATGTTATATATGTAACATATGTAACATAATGTTATATATGTATACATGTAACATTGTAATGTTGATACAACAAAGTACAGGCTTTATTTGGACTTTGCTGGTTTTTCCACTAATATACTTTTTCTGATCCAGATCAAGTCCAGGATACCATGTTGTATTTAGTTGTTTTTTTTTTAAAGATTTTATTTATTTATTTGACAGAGATCACAAGTAGGCAGAGAGGCAGGCAGAGAGAGAGAGAGGGAAGCAGGCTTCCTGCGGAGCAGAGAGCCCAATGCAGGGCTCGATCCCAGGACCCTGAGATCATGACCCGAGCCGAAGGCAGCAGCCCAAACCACTGAGCCACCCAGGCGCCCCTAGTCGTTTTGTTTTATAGGAATTCTTAATATATTCTGAATATTCTTTGCCAGATAAATACAGAGTGATTACCTTCTCTGTGGATTATCATGAGTTCTAAACTTTAATACAGTCCAACTTATCAAATTTTTTTTATAGGGAAGATTTTTTTTTTTCTTTTTACATTTAACTCTACAATCCAGGGACGCCTGGGTGGCTCAGTTGGGTAAGTGGCTGTCTTCAGCTCAGGTCATGATCCTGGGGTCCTGGGATTGAGTCCCGCATCAGGCTTCCTGCCCAGCAGGGAGCCTCCTTCTCCCTCTGCATGCCATTTCCCCTGCTTGTGCTTGCCCTCTCTTTCTCTGACAAATAAATAAATACAGTCTTTAAAATAAATAAATAAATAAGCAATCCGCTTGAAATTGATATTTGTGATATGGTGTGAGGTAGAAGTTAATATACATCTTTTTCCAATGAGACACTTTTACTTTAGCTTGTAAGCATATACTGCGGCAGGTATTTTGAAGAGGAGCATTACATCAAATTTTGAGGAACTGAAACTTTTGCTGATCTGCGTGTTTTAATCACTGTGTTTTCACTTAAGCATCATACTGTCCATCTTACCAACTAATAAGGGGGAGAATAAATCAATACACACAACAAATGAAAGCCAGTGTCAGTGTTTGAGCACAAGTCCAACTGTTCCAAAGGTGATTCTTTTTCTGCAAAGAAGAGAGAAAGCCAACTGGGCTTGAGGGGTAATGGACCAGGCAATAAATTTGGTGATGATCTAGGTACTGTTGTGTATCATCTCGTTCTGTCAAAAGAAAACATATTTTCTGAAATAAATAAATATGTTAGAAATAAAAAGAACTTGACAGTAATCTACAAAAGTGGGGGCAAGGGAAGGAGTTTAGTTTGAATACCTAAGTTTATTTGGTTTAATCTATTCAGTGGCATACTAGTGGCCACTAAAAGCCAATTTTGAAGAATATTGAGTATGATGGACATTAACGATGAAATATGAAAGGGAAAAAGCAAGTATATAACTTTGTACAGTAGTATGTTTTTAAAAAATTGTATAGAAAAATTATAAGGAATATGCTAACATTTTAATAGTGACTATTTTGAGGTAGTAGGATTATAAGTACTTATTTTCTTCATTATAGTCTTTAATTTTTGTTCCTGAAAGTATTAATTAAATTTTTATTAGATAATTGTAGATTCACATGCAGCTATAAGCAATAATAGAGATTCCCCATCCCATCTTGCAAAACTGCAGCATGCCATCACAACCAGAATGTACTTCATGCAGTCAAGATACAGCATATGTCCATCACCACAAAGACACTTCATGTTGAAACTCACGCATACTTCCTTTTCACCCATCTTCTCTTTACCTCCTGGCAACTACTAGTCAGTTCTTCATTTCTATAATTTTTTCATTTCAATAACCTTAAATGAATGGAATCATACAGTATGTAACCTTTTGGGATTGGCTTCTTTCCCTTGCATAATTCTCTGGGAATTTATGTATGCATCAATAGGGATGTGTACAACAATAGGAAACAAACAATAATTTGTTCCCTTTTCTTGTTGAGTAGTAAGTAGTCCATGATATAGATACACCACAGTTTGTTGTCTGCATTGAAGGGTACCTGGTTTGTTTCTAGTTTTGTAGTATTACAGACAAAACTGCTATAAACACTAGCGTACCTGTTTTAGTGTTAATGTAAATCTTCATTTCTCCTGGATAGATGTCCAGGAGTACAACTGCTAGGTCATATGGTATTTGTATGGTTTAAAAAAAAATTTTTTTTTTTAAGATTTTATTTATTTATTTGACAGATGGAGATTGCAAGTAGGCAGAGAGGCAGGCAGAGAGAGAGGAGGAAGCAGGCTCCCCATGGAGCAGAGAGCCCAATGTGGGCCTCGTTCCCAGAACCCTGGGATCATGCCCTGAGCCGAAGGCAGAGACTTTATACCCACTGAGCCACCAGGCGCCCCGGTATTTGTATGGTTTTTAAAGAGACTGCCAACCTTTTTGTTCTGCCCCAAAGTGGCTGTCACTTTAAATTCCCATCTGCAGTGTGTGAGGGATCCAATTTCTCCACATTATTCTCCACAGTATTTGGTGGTGTCACTGTTTTTTGTTTTGGCCATTCTGATAGGTGGTGTAGAATGGTATCTCACTGTGGTTTTGATTTGTATCACCTCAGTGACAGTGAACATCTTTTTATGTGCTTATTCACATCTATATATCTTCTAAAGTGAAATGTATTTTCGTGTCTTTTAGCCATATTCTAACAAAATAATAAGAAACAGAACTTTATGTTCATGAGAGATACTGGTCCGTAATGTTTGTTTTTCTTTCTTTTTAATTTTTTCTCTATTATTTTTTTTTAAAGATTTTATTTATTTATTTGAGAGAGAGAGAGCATGAGAGGGGAGGGGGCCAGAGGGAGAAGCAGACTCCATGCTGAGCAGGAAGCTGGATGCGAGACCCGATCCTGGGACTCCAGGATTATAACCTGAACTGAAGGCAGTTGCCTAACCAGCTGAGCCACCCAGGCGCCCCTACTTTCCTTTCTTTTAAAAAAAATTGTCTTTGATCTTTTCTGTGTTAAATTTTATTCGTTTCTTCTCTTATCTTTATTATTTCCTTCCTCCTGCCTGTTTTGGGTTTAATTTGTTGTTCTTTATCTAAAAGTGAGAAGTCTACATTGTTGATTTGAGATTTTTTTCTTTTCTAATATATGCATTTATTTATTTTTTAGAGTAATCTATATGGCCAGTGTAGGGCTCAGACTTATGACCTTGACCGATCAAGAGTTGCGTGCTCAGTGCACCTGGGTGCCTCAGTCAATTGAGCATTCAACTCTTGATTTCCACCTGAGTCATGACTTCTTGGTAGTGAGATCAAGTCCATCGTGGGACTCCTGCTCAGCAGGGAGTCTGTTTGAGATTATTTCCCTCTGCCCCTCCCCCTACTCCTGTGCTCTCTTCTCTCTCTCTCTCTCTCTCTAAAATAAATAAATAAATCTTTAAAAAAAAGGAGAGAGAAAGTTTCACGCTCTACTGATTGATCCAGCTAGGTGCCCCTTTTATGTATGCTTTTAGTGTTAGGAATTTCCCTCTCAGACTGCTTTACTTATTTTTTTTAAAGATTATTTATTTATTTATGAAAGAGAGAACAGCGTGAGTGTGAGGGGCTGAGAGAGAGGGAGAAGTAGACTCCCCACTGAGTAGGGAGCCCAATGCGGGGCTCAATCCCAGGCCCCTGGGATTATGACCCAAGCCAAAGGCAGATGCTTAATTGACCGAGCAACAGAACTGCTTTAGATATGTCCCACAAAGTTTGACATTTTGTGTTTTCATTTTTCTTAAGTTCAGTGATTTTTAAAATTTCTCCTGAGATTTCCTTTTTTTTTACATTAGTAAGTATGTACCCTTTTTTTACATTAGTAAGTATGTACTGTCTTTTTAAATTTTTATTTATTTATTTTTTAAAAAGATTTTATTTATTTATTTGACACACAGAGAGAGATCCCAAGTAGGCAGAGAGGCAGGCAGAGAGAGAAAGGGGGAAGCAGGCTCCCCGCCGAGCAGAGGCCGATGCGGGACTCAATTCCAGGACCCTGAGATCACGACCTGAGCTGAAGGCAGAGGCTTAACCCATTGAGCCACCCAGGTGCCCTATTTTTATTTTATTTATTTGAGAGTGAGAGAGTGAGTGAACACAAGTGGGGGGAGGAACAAAGGAAGAGGGAGAGAAAGAAGAAGCAAACTGCCTGTTGATTGTGTCCCTGGATATAGGGGTCAGTCCCAGGACCCCAAGATAATAACCTGAGCTGAAGTCAGACACTCAACCACTCTTAAATGAGTGGTCTCCACTCAAGTGCCCTTGAGACTTCCTTTTTGACCAAAGAATTATTTAGGAGTATGTTGTTTAGTTTCCCAGTATTTAAAATTTTTATTTTCTCTTTCTGTTACTTCTAGTTTGATTTCATTGTGGTCAGATAACATGCTCTTTATTATTTCAGTTCTTTCAAGTTTGTTGGTTTGTTTTATGGCCAAATTATTGTATATCTTACTGTATGTTCTATAGGTACATACAAAGAATGTGTTACTCTGCTACTGAGGGGAGTGTTCCATAACTGTTGATTAAATGGTGTTGGTTGGTGATGTTGAACTCTTATATGTCTTTGCTCATTTTGGCCTAGTTCTATTAATTGCTCAGAGATGCATTTTGAAGTCTCCAACTATAATTGTGGGTTTGTGTGTTTTTCCTTTTAGTTCTTTGGTTTTTTTCTTCACATATTTTTTAGCTTTGTTGTTTGATGCTTATCCATTTGGGATTGCTATGTTTTCTTTGTGTATTGACTCTTTTACATTATATGACCCTCTCTGTCTCTGATAATTCTCTTTGCTCTGACATTTACTATATCTGATATTGATATAGACACTCTTGCTTTCCTTTGATTAGTGTTTGCATGATATATCTATTCCCATCCTTTTGCTTTTAACTTGCCTATATGTTTATGTTTAAATGCTTTTTTTTAGACAGCATGTATTGATTCATGTTTTTTAATCAACTCTGCCAATCTTTTTTAATTGGTGTATATAGACCACTTACATTTAATGTAATTATTGCCATGGTAATTCTGCCATTTTATTTTTGTTTTTCATTCTCTATTTTTCATTTATCTGTTTTATTTTCCCTGCCTTCCTGTGCGCTACTTGACAGCTTTTTAGGATTCCATTTTGATTCATTTGTTGTTTTTGATATTAATCTTTTTATATAGACTTTTTAATGATTGCTCAAGGTATTACTCTTATATAATAATTTATATAATAAAACTTTTCACAGTATACCAGTGTGCCGTTTTACCAGTTGAGTGAAGTATAGAAACCTTACCTTCCTTTACCTTCTCCCATTCATAATATAATTAATTTAAATATTATCTCTATTTCTTTCTAAAAAAGAAAAAACTTCTGTTTTTTTTTCTTTTTTTTTTTTTTAAAGATTTTATTTATTTAGAGAGAGAAAGAGATTGGAGAAGGGACAGAGGGAGAGGGAGATGGAGGATCTCAAGTAGATTCTCCACTGAGTGTGGAGCTTGAGTGGGGCTCGATCTCCCAACCCTGAGACGGTGACCTAAGCTGACATCAAGAGTTGGAAGCTCAGCCAGCTGAGTCACTGAGGTGGCCTCTCCTCTGAGTACATTTAGAACTGAATCAGTGTCATAATTTTATCTTCAACCATGAAATGTATTTTAGAAAGCCCAAGAGGAGAGGGAAAACCTATTGTATTTAACAATGTTTTTGCTATCAATGTTGTTTTTATCTTCCTGATGTTCCAAACTTCCTTTTGTACTGTTTCCTGTATGTTTGAAGACCTTCTACAACTGTTCTTTTTTATTTGTTTGTTTGGGGAGAGAGAAGGGGAGGGAGAGCTCTGGAGGCAGGGAAGGGCAGAGGGGAGAGGGACAGAATCCTAAGCAGACTCTGTGCTGAGTGCAGAGTCTTTCATAGGATGCCGAACCCACATAGGGCTGGATCCCAGAACCCCAGATCATGGCCTGAGCCAAAATGAAGAGTCAGCTGCTTAACTGACTGAGCCACACGGATGTCCTACTTTTTTTTTTTTTTTTAAGATTTTATCTATTTGTTTATTTATTTATTCATTCCAGAGAGAGAGCATGAGAGTGGTGGTGGAGAGGGGAGCAGAAGGAGAGGACAAGCAGACTTCATGCTGAGAGCACAGAGCCCAATGTGGGACTTGATTTCACGATCCCGAGATCATGACCTGAGCCAAAATCATGAGTCAGACACTTAACTGACTGAGCCACCAGACTTCTCTACAGCCATTCTTTTAGTGTAGCTAAAATATTGGTAAGAAATTCTCTCAGTTTTCCTTTACCTGAGAACATCTTGATTTCCCCCCTCATTCCTGAAGATTTTTTGGTCATAGGATTGTTGATTAAGAGATTTTTTTCAGTCCTTGAAACTAGTGTGCCATTTTCTCCTGGCCTTCCTGGTTTCTGATGAAAAATCTGCTTTTTATTCAGGGTGTTTTCCCCTTATAAGTAAAGTATCTTTTTTTTTCTCTGACTTGAAAAGATTTTTTCTTTGCCTTTAGTTATCAGAAGTTTAATTATGATGTGTCTTGGCATGATTTGCGGGTCCATCCTGTTTGGAATTTGCTCAGCTCCCTGAATCTGTGGGTTTATATCTTATGTAAAATTCGGTAAGTTTTCAGCCATTATTTCTTTGAGTACTTTTGCAAGTTGCCTACTTCCTCCTGTCCACCTGGAATTCTGATAACATGTGTGGGTGAGGTAACTTTTCATAGGCTCCCTTCTAGCCTAGTTGTTTGTGCTCTTTCAGTTAGAATGCCTGGGTTCATACAATAAACCAGACTTGATGATCTTCACTAGCTAATAATGACCTCTTTATTTTGGCTGAGGGATGCCCCAGGTTTCCCCAAATGCCTCCAGGTATGGAGAGGATGTTATAGCCAAAGTGCCTGTCTGTGTCCTGGGGAAAAAGAGTTGGCAGCCACTCTGGCTATTTTGAAATCATTTCCTCTTCTTTCTTGTGTAATGTTCTCTTGACCTAGATGTCATGGAGTACTCGTATGCATTCAGAAAATACTTTCCTGTGTAAAGGACTGGGGCAGACAGCAGCCCACAAGGAGTTAGCAGAAGGGGCAATTCCTCCTGAAACATGACTAACTGAGAGGCAGGTGCCATGGGAGGCCCTGTAATGCAGAGGGAGCTCGGGGAGGGGAAGGTATGTTTCCCACGGGAGGTAGGGAAGTGTCATGGAAGATGTGGCATTTCAGTGTGAACTCTTGAGGGCCTTGCGGATGTCCCATGTGAAGATGGGAAGAAAGGACATTTAAGGCGAATGGTGGAAGCAAAGTCACCAAGGTGGAAAAGCCCGGGATGTATTGGACTGGGGGAATGAGGAGCAGTAACAAAAGAAGTGAGTTGACCCAGGCTCTGGAGGGCCTGATATGTCCCCACTAAGGATCTAACTTGTATTTGGTAGGAATTAAGTGTTTTTGTAAAAGCAGCTACATTGCTAGGATTGGGAAGCCCTAAGAGTCATGTGGGAGTGTCTTCCATCTGTCCCAAATTTGGGTTCATTTCCAGAAGTAGGAGGAGGCTAATATTTGAGTACCTCTTTCTTATGTGGCAAAGAACAACCTCCATACACTTTCAGTTAATTTTCAGCAAAACCCCCGCTAGTAGTGTTGGAGGGTAGTGTTGTCATTTTATAACGAGAACACTGAGAATTAAGTATCTAACCACAGAGAGTGATTTCTTCTCTCCCAAGTTCTTTTCCTTGCACAGGAAGGACTGTTCCCTGCCCAGAGAAGCCTCTCCCAGCTCCCTCCATGGAGCACATTCTTTCTTCCTCCTTTCCTTCCACCAGTCATTTGGAATGTTAGGAAGGTTCCTTAAAACCATGTTAAGGACCTCAAGGTCACTGTTGTCCTTGGGTAGCTCAGCATCCATCTTCCCATCATTGCCTGGGGGAAGCATATACTCTCTTTTCATGCTCTCATGGTATCAAAGCTGGGAGGAACCCTAGAGATACATAGTCCAACTCCTGATTTTTCTGGTGCAAGCCAGAGGCCCAGCAAGGCTACATCTTCCATCCAGCTCTACAAAGAATGCAGAAGACTGGCAGGGTTGGGTCCTCTCTGCCTTGCTGATCCTCTCTTTAATGTTATTACCCCAGATCTCCACCACCTGCTTTTTCCTATTACCATAGGATTTCCCTCTCCATGTGTTCTATTTGACCCACAGTTTGTGTTTTAAACCTTCTTTGATTTAGGCAAGAAAACCTGCTTCTTCTTTTGAAATGAGACTCATCTGTAAATAGATATCTATTGTCGTGCCTTCTTTCATTTGGATAATTTCTGGATGTCTTGTAAAAGCAGGGGCTTAGGGTGCCTACGTGGCTCGGAGGGTTAAGCCTCTGCCTTCTGCTTGGGTCATGATCTCAGGGTCCTGGGATCAAGCCCCGAATAGGGCTCTCTGCTCAGCAGGGAGCCTTCTTCCCCCTCCCTCTCTGCCTGCCTCTCTGCCTACTTGTGATTTCTCTCTCTCTGTCAAATAAACAAATAAAATCTCTCTCTCAAAAAAAGCAGGGGCTTGGGGGCGCCTGGGTGGCACGTCAGTTAAGCCTCTGACTCTGGGTTTTGGCTCACGTTGTGATCAGGTGGTGAGATTGAGCCCCACACTGGGCTCCGCGCTTATTGCTGAGTTTGTTTAGGTTCCTCTCTCCCTTTCACTCTGCCCTCCAACTGTCTCTCAAATAAATAAGTAAATCTTAAAAAAAAGGAGGGGGAGGGTTTGGATTCAGCTTCTGTCCCATAGTTTGGTTCAGGAAGGGTATCCTAGGCTTGTAAAGTGCGTCGGTGGCTTCCTGGTTGGCTGTCAGGTGCGGGAACCTTGGATTGGGTGTGCCTTCGAGGCTGGGAAAACGGCCGTGCGTGCAATGTGCTATAATCTGAGGATCAGGGTGGCTAGCCCTTCTGGAGTTCCGTGGAGCAGCATGCTGGACAGTCTCTGGTGTGGCATCAAGAGCATGGTCAGAGGCCCCAGGGACATCCTGCCACCCAGGAGTGACTGCTCTTAGGCAAGCTAATGTCCCCTTTCCAGACCTCAGCTTTTCTGTCCAGTGGTGCCACTCCACAGGGCTGGCAAAAGCATCCCTGGGCCAGTCCCGGATGGTGAAGGTAAGGGGTTATTGTTGCTGTCATTGTCATTATTAGGGCAGCGTGGACATTCTCAGGCTGACTCTACAGAGAGAACTGACAGGAGATGAACTTGAACACTTAGCCCAGAAGGTAGGGAGGTTTCTGGTGGGGTGAAACCTCTCCCTCAGCCAGTTCTCCTTCCTTGCTGCTGACTTCCCATGCCAGTGCTGCCGGGAGCCAACTCCGCTGCTGCTCAGGATCACCTTTCAGACCCACCACCTGACCGCGGCATTGTGCATGGCTTTGAGATGAGGGGAGACCCCACTGAAAGTGAAACTAACCTGCAATTTCTGCTAATTTCCCCTGTCTGGTGTTGCTGCTGTGTGGCTTCTGGTAGGGGTTCTGAAGTGAATTTTATAGGGGAAATCAGACTAACCCTTTACATCTTCTAAGGAGCAGGTATTCTGCATTGGGCAAGGGGCACATGTTCCGGGCTTGTCATGATTTCTGAGCCATTTTTCTCTCTCTCTTTCTGGCAGGCGGGCAGGAAGACCTATGCCATGGTGTCTGGCCGCTCGATCAGTCATTCCCTGGCCTCAGAACTGGTGGAGTCCAATGATGGACATGAGGAGATCATTAAGGTAAGCTTAGTTCACCTGCACTCTTTCTCTCTCTCCTCTCTCTCCTCTCTTTCCTTATAGGCCTGCAAGAGGGAGTAGCTGACTTTGCCACAGGGTTTGACTAGGAGGAACCAGGAATGCTAGTTCCTGGGCATTTCCCTGTAAAGATCTTAATTAACACCAGGAGACCACAGTCAGTGTGTGGTGATTTTGGTGCAACCCAGCCCCAGGCAAGAGAATGGATGAGAGGACCTTTCCAGGTGCCTATCTCACTATCCATATTTAGCTTCTGGAGGTTGTGAAGATAGGTGGGAGGTGTGTTTAGGGAACTTACTATTTTTTAATAAAGCAATTTTTGTTTTTTCTTTTTAAAAAGCAGCTCTTTGAGGTATAATTCATATACCATACAATTGATTCAGTTAAAGTGTACAATTCAGGTTTTTTGTTTTGTTTTTTAAAGATTTTATTTATTTATTTGACAGAAATCACAAGTAGACGGAGAGGCAGGCAGGCAGAGAGAGAGAGAGGGAAGCAGGCTCCCTGCTGAGCAGAGAGCCCGATGCGAGACTCGATCCCAGGACCCTGAGATCATGACCTGAGCCGAAGGCAGCGGCTTAACCCACTGAGCCACCCAGGCGCCCTTACAATTCAGATTTTTAGTATGTTCACAGAATTGTGCCATCATCACCACTCTTAATTCCAGAACATTTTCGGTCACTCCTTTCTGCTTCTGGCAGTCACCAATCTATTTTCTCTGTCTCTGTGGATTTGCCTCTTCCAGGCAGCTCACGTAAATGGAATCCTAGAACATGGGGCCTTTGTGTCTGCCTTCTTTCACTTAGCATAATAGTTTCAAGATCCAGTCATGTTGTAACATATGTCAGTACTTAATCCTTCTCATGGTTCAATAACATTCCCCTGAATGGATATATCACATTTTGTTACCCACTCATCAGTTGATGAACATTTGGGTGGTTTCCACTGTCTGGCTGTTATGAATAATGCTGCTGTGAATATTCAAGAGCAGGTTTTTTGTGGATATTTTCAGTTTTCTTGGTACACACCTAGGAGTGGAATTGCTAGGTCATTTGGTAACTCTGTATTTAATCTTTTGAGGACCTACCAGACTTTTTCTCAAAACATTTATTCCGTTTTGTACCCCAACCAGCAAGGTAGGAGTGTTCCAGTTTCTTTGTATCCTTACTGATACTTGTTATTATCTGTCTTTTTGATTATAGCCATTCTATTGCACGTGAAGCCATGTCTTGTGGTTTTCATTTGCATTTCTCTGATGGCATGCTTCCATATGCTGATTGCCTATTTGTGTATCTTCTCCAGAGAAATATTTATCCAAATCGTTTGCCCATTTAAAAATTCAACTAGGAGGCTCAGTTGTTAAGTGTCTGCCTTTGGCTTAGGTTGTGATTCTGGGATCCTGGGATCAAGCCCCACTTCAGGCTCCGCGTTTAGCGGGAAGCCTGCTTCTCCCTCTCCCACTCCCCCTGCTTGTGTTCTCTCTCTCTCACTGTCTCTGTCAAATAAATAATCTTAAAAAAAATTAATTGTAGGGATGCTTGGTTGGCTCAGTCGTTAAGGGTCCACTTTTGGGTCAGGTCATGGTCCCAGGCTCCTGGGATGGAGCCCTGCATCAGGTTCCCTGCTAATGGGAGGCCTGCTTCTCCCTCTCCTACTCACCGGCTTGTGTTCCCTGTCTCGCTGTGTGTCTCTCTCTGTCAAATAAATAAATAAAATATTTTTAAAAATTAAATAAATACAAATTCAGTTGTGTTTAAAGAGTTTATATGTAGGTACAAGTGATGATGTGGCCACACTTTCTCTATGGTCTTATCTTTGCTATATTTGAATTTTTAAATAGCAGTGAATAGTCCAAAAGACTTGTAATGATGAGTAATTAAATTGGCCAAAAAGGGTTTGGATATATGAATATTATAAATAAAACCTTATCATATTTGTTAAAAGAAGTCAATTGTGTTTTAATTTTCTAGATATAAGGGTTCCTTATATATTCTGGATACTAACTAGACCCTTATGATATATATGACTTGGAAATATCTAAAAAAATTTTCCCATTCTTTTTTTGTTTTTTACTTTCTTTCTTTCTCTCTCTCTCTTTTTTTTTAAAGATTTTATTTATTTGACAGAGAGAGAGATCACAAGTAGACAAACAGGAAGGCAGAGAGAGGGGGAAGCAGGCTTCCTGCTGAGCAGAGTTCGATCCCAGGACCCTGAGATCATGACCTGAACTGAAGGCAGAGGCTTAACCCTCTGAGCCACCCAGGCACCCCTTGTTTTTTTACTTTCATAATGATGTCCTTTGAAACAAAAGTTTTTAATTTGATGAAATCCAATTTATGTATTTTTTTTCTCTTGTTGGGTTTTTGGTGACATATCTAA
This sequence comes from Mustela lutreola, assembly GCF_030435805.1. Taxonomy (NCBI): domain Eukaryota; kingdom Metazoa; phylum Chordata; class Mammalia; order Carnivora; family Mustelidae; genus Mustela; species Mustela lutreola. The sequence continues at coordinate 108,660,224 of NC_081299.1, read as the reverse complement.
GAAAGTCACAACCCAACCCAAGGTCACAAGGATTTATTCCTATATTTTCCTCAAAGAATTATAGTTTTAGCCCTTTGAATAGGCCTATAATCCATTTTGGGTTAATTTTTGTGTATGGCGTAAGGAAGAGGTCCAATTTCATTCTTTTCCAAGCGAATCTCCATTTATACCAACATCATTTGTTGGAAAGACTATTCTTTCCCCATTGAATTATCTTGGCATCCTGTCAGATAAAATCAGTTTAGGATATTTTTATTGTGTTATTATTGTTTCTGGACTCTCAGTTGTATTCCATTGATTTATGGGTCTCCTAATGCCAATTCCACACTGACTTGATTACTGTACCTTTGTTATTTTTGTTAACATTTTGTTAATACTGGGGCACCTGGGTGGCTCAGTCCATTAAGCGTCTGCCTTCAGCTCAGGTCTTAATCTCAGGGTACTGGGATTGAACTCCGCATTGGGCTCCCTGCTTAGCAGAGAGTCTGCTTCTCCTTCTGCCTGATGCTCCCCCTGCTTGTGCTCACTCTCTCTTTCTCTCTCTGACAAATAAATATAATCTTTTTAAAAAATTGTTAATATTTATTAGTATTTGTAATTTTGTTATTTTTCAGGATTATTTTAGCTATTCAGAGTCCTTTGTATTTCCATATGAATTTTAGGATCAGTTTGTCAGTTTCTGCAAAGAAGCCAGCTTGGATTTTGATAAGAATTATGTTGAAAGTATAGATCAATTTGGGGAGTATTCATCTGTTTTTTTTTTTTTTAATTCCACATATAAATGAAATTGTATGCTATTTGTCTTTCTCCAGTTAACTTATCTCACTTAGCATAATACCCTCTAGTTCCATCCACGTAGTATTTTTTCTTTTTGTTGCTATTGTAAATAGAATTGTTTTTAAATTTCATTTCAGATTGTCCCTTGCTAGTGTCTAGAAATTTTTTTGTTTTGTTTTTTGTATGTTGGTCTTATATCCTACAACCTTGCTACAACCTCTAATAGTTTTGGAGTGGATTCCTTGGCGTATTCTCTCTCTCTCTCTTTTTTTTTTTTTAACATTTTTGTTTTTTAATTTTTTTTTTTTTAATTTGACAAACAGAGATCACAAGCAGGCAGAAAGGCAAGGCAGAGAGAGAGGAGGAAGCAGGTTCCCCGCTGAGCAGAGAGCCTGATGACGGGCTCGATCCCAGGACCCTGGGATCATGACCTGAGCCAAAGGCAGAGGCTTTAACCCACTGAGCCACCCAGGCACCCATCCTTGGTGTATTCTATATAAATGAACACTTCATCTGCAGATGGAGATAGTTTTTCCTCTTTCTTTTCAATCTGAATGCCTTTAATTAATTTCTGTTTCTTATTCAAAGAATAAGAAGGGCCATTGTATGGCCCTTAGAGAAAGCCAAACCACCCCATAATTCTATCAATGTAGTCATTGTTGTTATTACTGTGTTGTGTATCCTCGTAGACATTTTCCTTCGCGCGTGGACATTTTCCTTTGCACGCTTGCGTGCGCGTGTGTGTTTTTTCAGAAGTTAAATTGTACTGTATATATTCTGTCCTACAGTTTGCTTGCCCCCCAACAATGTAATGCTTTAAATGTTGGTTTGTAACATCTTCTGTGTCCATAAATGTAAATGTCTGGTATTCTAATGGCTGCATAGTATGCTATTATAGACATACCACAATTTAAGTAATTCCCCATTGTGGGACATTATGCCTGTTTCCATTTTTGTAGTCATAAACAATATTTTGCTGAACATGTTACTACACTGTGAATGTCTTTTATAATACAGGAAATAAATATTTTCTTTATTGTGAAAGAGTCAAGCATGTATAGAGAAAAATGTGTAAATCTCTTTTTACAACTTCCTTTGCATAAATTTACATATATATATATATTTGAGTGTTTATGCCAGTTTGGCTAAATTTATTTCCTTAGGATAAATTTCCAGAAGTAGATTGGGTAGGTCAAAGAGTCAGTATCGTTCTCAGCCTTCTGATTTCAGTGGTCGAATTGGCATGCAGAAAGGCAGTCAGTTTACCTTCCCAGCAGCAGTGTATGAGCCTGCCCGTGTGCCATGAACTCACCAGGGTGTTCCGTAACTGAGTGGTGCTGTTTTCCTTATTGCAGGTGTACCTGAAGGGGCGGTCTGGGGATAAGATGATCCATGAGAAGAATATCAAACAGCTGAAGAGTGAGGTGCAATACATCCAGGAGGTGGGCCTCCATCCCTCTGTGGGAACCTCCCATGTTTTTGACTCCCTTCTTTTGTAAGGTTTGGTTCTCTCCCATCTGCTCCCTTCATCCCCAAAGTGCCACCAGGGCCCCTGGTGTCAGGTATCATTTCCTGCCCTTCCATCAGTCAGCCAATCCATTCACCAACAGTAGTTACCGACTACCGTGTGCCCAGCACTGTACTACCCCAGACATCATCTCTAAGACTGCTGGTCTTTTTTCCCCCGCTTTTCCTGACCCTCCCCTATAGCTCTTGTTGGCTCCTTGGCCCTTGTCATCATGTAATAACATATTACATGTTTCATGTGTTTGCCTTTCGCGTTGTGTGTCTCTGCAACAAAAATGTTCGCTCTGGCAGGCAGGGCTTCCTATTTGTGTAGGAAGGACTTGCCCCTAGCCAGTGCTGAGGGCAGGACCTAGCTCACAGGAGGAAGGGATGGGGATGGACACAAAGCTGGGTGAGGTGGTACGCTCTCTTTCCTTCTCCCAAAGCTCAGGCTTCTTGCCCTCCCCTCCCAGGCCCGGAACTGCCTGCAGAAGCTCCGGGAGGACATAAGTAGCAAGCTTGACAGAGATCCGGGAGATTCTCTCCGTGGACAGGAGATACAGGTAATAGGAAATGGTTGATGGTCGGATCCTCATGGAAGATGTTGTTCTAGGCAGTCCCTTTTGCCAGTCGAATCGTGGGTGCGGAGTCTCCCACCACTGCCAGGAAAGGCGCAAATACAGGCGATGTTGGCTTTCTTAGAGCACTCACAACCTTCAGTGCTCTCCAGCTGGTGGGCACTGGTGTTTACACCTATCAGCCTGTAAAAAGTATCCATGTTCCCAAAGCAGTGTATAAAAACAGAGCTTATGTAAATAAAATTACCATTAAGTTATTGGTGAAAACCTCTCCCCTGCAAGGATTCTGTGATCGCTCTATTTGCGGCATGGAGTCTCATGAAGCAGACACTTGCCTATAAATGTAAACTTCTTATAAGTCAATCTTGCTTAACTGGGATGGCACCATGGTGTGAATTGGAGGTCTTGGCCCTTGTGTGTTATTTGTGTATGTAGCTGTCTCTACCCAGGCACCAGAAGCTCCCTGAGGTTAGGGTTCATCCCACCCCGTGTCTCCGTAGCCCCACACTCAGCACAGGGTCAACGATGCAGAAGGTCATCAGTAAATGTCTACTGAACCTATTGGAGAGGTCTTCTTGAGATGAATGAGTAACCCTGGGATCTTGCTTTTTGGCTTTTCTAAAATTGGAGGCTAGAAGGGTGCTCAGGAGAACAGACCTGTCTCTTCCATTTCACTCTCATCCTCCTTTAGATGTTGAGTTTTATCTCCTTCATCTGTGTTTTGTTTGGGGAATGGTGGGGGCTAGTCTTTCTCCAGCAGCCCCTGCCCTCATTCTCCTGAGGGAAACAGTGACCTGGAAGCTAATGGCAGCAAGGTTCCTCTCTGGCGTAAGCGTGGACGAGGCTTGTGTGGTGTTTCCCCCTAATTCATTTTGCTGTGATGGAAGGTAGGACTTTCACTGCCTAAGCTCACATCTGGCGGCTGGGAGGTGCTTTGTGAGGTGACTGAAGAGCCTGATGTGCCCAGAGACAGGCCCGAAAGTCCAGGGCCCTTGCTTGCACAGACCAGGAGTCATATGGTGAATAATCAGGCTTTGGGCTGGAAGGGATTACAGCAAAGGCCGCTTCGCCTTCCGCTTTATGCTTCATCAAACCTTGTCAGGATCCCTGAGGGGCAGTGGAAGCTCTTTGTTGGTGGCAGGCAGCTGCATGTATTCCCTGGGCTTCCAGGAGTCAGCCTGCATGTTGTTCTGTGTGCTGAAAGGTTTTAGCCTGGGGTTCCCCTCATCCTCCCCACGAGGCTAGATAGAGTATTCCCTTCCAAGGCCACACATGTTTCTCCACTGCCTGTCCTCTCCATTTTCCACAGAGTGCTCAACGTCTTTTTTCTCTTCCTGCCTGCCCTCCTACTCGCCTTCCTTCCTTTTCTTCTTTCTCTTCCTCCTTCACTTCCCCTTCCTCTTCTTTCTCTATCTTCTCCACCTCTTTCTTTTATTCTGAGATTTGAATTCTTCAGATATTAAATGTTTCAAAGTTGGTTGTTTGGGTTGTTATTTTTTGGGGGAGGGGGGGAACAGATGCCTTTTATTGGTCTAAGCAGTGTAATGAGTAATAGGCTTGGACAGAGCTCCCCTGTCTGTCCTGGCTCCCATCTTCCCTCTCCTGGGAGTTGGTGATTCACCCCTAGGGGAGAAGAGTGTTCTGGGTAGGGGTGGCAGACAGAGCCAGGATAAAAAATACAGAGCTGGGATCTGAAAGGGGATTAGGGTGAAGTAGAAAATATAGGGTAACCAGATCATCCAAATAAAAGTCCGTCAGGGTAGAAGAGAGGCTGTTTCCCCACATGGGCCCCTCTGCCCTTGCCAGGAATGGGAGGGGGCAGGAAGCTTCTGCTAGAGATTTCCTACTGTGCCCTTCGTGCCATTAGCATCTCCCGGATGTTGTCCTCAGCTTCCTTCACACTCCGCTCTAGGTAGGATTTCTTCTGCTCTAATTCTTTAATTTTTTCCTCTGCTATTTTCTGTTTCTCTAATAGTTGACTGTGAATTACCTCCTTGGACTGAAGAATAAACATTCTTCCTACACCTTCATACATGTTAGTCTCATCTACCAAAGTCATAATCTCTGTATCTGTAAGATGTGCATGCTTTTTCGTTCTGTTTAGCTGTTCAATCTAGCTGTCTGCAAGCTTCACCTTCTGTTGAGTGTCAGTTACTTTGGCTTGAAGTTCTGTGAAGGTCTTCTTTAACTCCAGATCCACGGGAGCCGTCATCTTGGTTCAATCGGTGCGCCTGCGCAGTAGGATAAAACCAGTGTTTGGGCTGTTTTAACTACTTATTTTATTTTCCTTTGAATAGGTGGTGTTAGAAAAGCCAAATGGATTAAATCCAAGCTCCATGACCCAGTATAGCAGTTCACCTGAGGTACGTTAACAGGGAAAATGGTAACCACTTCACTGCAAAAGAGGCAGGATAGCTTCCTCCCTGATCCCCTTGTTATCACTCTTCCTCTCTCACTAAAGGTAAGAGTAAAGTTTCTGTGAAAATTCAAACAGAGAAACAATACAAACTGGAAATTCTCCTTGCCCAGTTCCACTCCTTTGAAGGATCCACTGTTAACAGATTGAAGTGGGTGGATCCTTTAGTGCTCTTGGCCTTTGCTGCTGATTAAAATGGCCCTGGGAGCTTTCAGGAGACAAGCCTGGTGTCAGCCCCAGAGATTGTAATTTAATTGGTCTGAGACGTGGACTGGGCATTGGGACTTGAAAAAGCTCTTCAGGGGGAGCCTTGCTGGCTCAGAGGGTAGAGCATGCAACTTTAATTTTATTTAATTTTCTTTGTTTATCTATCTATCTATTGAGGGGGGCTGTGGAGAGAGGGAGTGGGAGAGAGAATCTTAAGTAGGCACCACAGTCAATGTGGAGCCTGACTTGGGGCTCCATCTCACAACCCTGAGATCAAGACCTGATCAGAAATCAAGAGTTGGAGGTTGGGGCGCCTGGGTGGCTCAGTGGGTTAAGCCGCTGCCTTCGGCTCAGGTCATGATCTCAGGGTCCTGGGATCGAGTCCCGCATCGGGCTCTCTGCTCAGCGGGGAGCCTGCTTCCCTCTCTCTCTCTCTCTCTGCCTGCCTCTCCATCTACTTGTGATTTCTCTCTGTCAAATAAATAAATAAAATCTTTAAAAAAAAAAAAAAAGAGTTGGAGGCTTAACCGATTGAGCCCCTGAGGCACTCTGAGCATGCAACTTTTGATCTTGGGGTTGTGAGTTTGAGCCCCATGTGGGGTGTGGAGATTACTTAAGAATAAAATCTTAGAAAAAAGAGAATATATCTCTTTAGGGGATTCTAATGTTTAGCTAAAGCTGAGTATGTTTTTCTTTTCTTTTCTTTCTTTCTTTCTTTTGTTAATCTCTACATCCAGTGTAGGGCTCAAATTTGCAACTCCAAGATCAAGAGTCTCATGCTCTTCTGACTGAGCCAGCCAGGCACCCCTCTAGTGTAATTTTCTATACATAGAACACCTTATCTAAATAACATATGCCTATTTGTTTGTATACATATTAATATATACATACATACCATTGACACATGTATAAATACATGTGTATAATATACACATACTTTGCACAGATTCAGGGTCATGATAAATACATTATTCCGTGCTTTCTTTTCAATTTTTTTTAAACTGTAGCTTCCATCAACTTAAAGTTTATTAAATTTATAGCCTTCTCTCTATTTTAGTACATGTAGATCTACCTCCTCCTTTTGAATAATGCCATAGTGGTATTTCTTTCCATGGCTGCCCTTGTTTATTTATTTATTAAAATTCCAGTATAGTTAATATACAGTGTCAGTATAATACAGTGACTCAACAATCCTATGTATTGCCCAATGCTCATCCTGGCTGTCCTTTTTGAAAAAAATTATCCCCCAGCTTTATTGAGGTTTAATTAAGAAATAAACATGGCTATCATTGTTAGGAAAAAAAGGGGGTGGGGCCTTTGTTATTACCTTTTGTGATAATGTAATAAGATATGCTTATCATAGAAAATTTAGGAAATTCAGAAACAAGCGTGAAAGAAGAAAAAATGTCATTTGAATGTACCCAGAGAAAAGCCATTTTTTTGTTTTTTTTATTAACATAGAATGTATTATTTGTTTCAGGGGTATAGGTCTGTGATTCATCAGTCTTACATAATTCACAGCACTCCCCACAACATACACCCTCCCCAGTGTCCATCATCCAGCCGGCGCATCCCTCCCACCCTCTTCCCTACCAGCAGTCTTCAGTTTCCTGAGATTAAGAGTCTTTTATGGTTTGTCTCCCTCTCTGGTTTCATCTTGTTTCATTTTTCCCTCCCTTCCCCTATGATCCTCTGCCTTGTTTCTCAAATTCCTCATATCAGAGAGATTATATGATAATTGTCTTTCTCTGATTGACTTATTTTGCTTAGCGTGATACCCTCTAGTTTCATCCATGTTGTTGCAAATAGCAAGATTTTATTTTTTGGTGGCTGCATAATATTCCACTGTATATGTATATATAGCACATCTTCTTTATCCATTCATCTGAAAAACGACGGTTTTAAATGCAAATGTGTGTTATAATATCGAGATTATACTGTATATAGCATTTCTTTCTGTTTGTTTCTTTTGTCTGGGTGGGCTTTTTTGTTTTGTTTTGTTGTTGGATTGTTTTTTTTTATGGCTCTGGAGTGCAGGTCTGAATCAGATCTACCCATCCATTAGGGCATATTATCATCTCTGGTCTCATAATGACCTTTTTCCTTTTTTTTTTTTTTTTTTTTTTTATTCTGCCTACCCTGCCAAAAAGTATACATTCTAATATATTCAATGTATGGCTTAGATATGTCTATGTTTTCAATTTTTATAATGAATTTTGTTTTCCTTTTTACCCAACACCATGTTCTTAGGATCTATCCTCACAACTGTACTTAAATCTGGTGTGTTTCTAACTCCTACATGCAGAGTTTTGTAACTAACTTTTTTCTCTTCACATTATACCATGAACATTTTCCATGTCATTAAATAGCCTTATTAGAACACCGTCTGAAATAAGCACATAGTGGTTTTCTCCAGGAGCTTTTAAATTGTTTTCACCTGCTCAGCAACTTAGGTATGGATCGAGGGCCATGAACTGGATAACATCTTGATGGCTAGAGTTTGGCATGTTGTGATTCTAGCTGCTCACTCTAGATGTGCAGTTTGAATTTTTTCCCTTCCCCTGCATCACCATAGTTGGTAACAGGTTATAATAACCCCTGGTACTATTTGTTCAGCCTTTTCTCCTCACGAGCTCTAAGCCCTGCCGGATATTATCTTATATTTGAGTCAGCCTGTGAGGCAGGCCATGGTAAGGCGTCTTCTTGCTGCTTCACAAAGGCCCACTGGACTCAGTGATGGTGCAGCAACTAGGGCCTTGTGGCCTGCCTCCCAGCTGAGAGCTCCGTGCTTCCTAAAGTGCAAGACAGGTAAAGATTTTTCTGTTAGACTTGCTGGGAGCTGGTAACTGGGGGCAAGACCCCACATGCCAGCACAGTGCTAACCACCAACCCACGACTGGGTGTGTCTGGGGAGAGACTTGTGGTAACCTTGATGAAGTATCGAATCAGAGTCCTTGTAGTTGGTTGGGTGTTTTTGCTCTAAACCTGCCCATCCATCAGTAACCCTCTGTGTGCTGGTCTCTGTGCTAGCTGCAGAGAAGACCAAAACGTGTGCCTTTGGGGTGCATCCCTCCTGGTGGGTGTGGCCCAGTCCCTGCCCTTGGGGTGCTGTAGTCTCCCCTCTCGAAGAACTCGTCTAATGGAAGCAGGACCTACAGGTGAGGATGGCATTAGCCTACCTGTTAATCCATTGATACCTGTATAAAAATTACTGGGTGTGTCCTAAAATCATCAGGTGAGTTTGCTAGTTGAGTTCCCCAGCATATGAAGAGTGTTTTCGTGTGAATAACTCAGTGTGGTCTGGACAAGAGGGCCCACCTGTGTGTTGCAGGGGACCTCCTCTTACACAAACACGGGGCCTTCACCTTCTTTTCTCTGCTCTGACTGTAGGTAGATGCCTACATAAGTGAAGATGCCGAGAGCTTGAGAAAGACTGTGCGGGACCTGCTTGTCAAGCTGCGGGAGGCTGAGCGGCAGCACCAGTCAGACCGAGTGGCTTTTGAGGTGAGATTCGGGGTTCAAGGAGAAAGTGCCCCAAGGGTTGGGTTGCTGAATATAGGGGCCATAACTTAGCATGGACTTCATGTCTTTCTGGCATGTGCCAGCCCCTAGAGAGGTCAGGCTTTGAGGCCTGGGCACTTTCCTGTCTGCTTTTCGCATTCCTGGGCATTTACAGTTTTTGCTGTTCAAGTCGAGTCCGTGGTTTAAAGGTTGGCACTTGTTTCTCTGCTGAAGTTGAGTGGTGGTGCTGGTCTGGGATAGCGGGTAACTCAGGGGCCGTTACTCTTACCACAGTAAGAATTACTGGGCTCTAGGCAGCTCACAGGCAGGGACTGTTGCTGTCAAGGTCACCCATGTCTGGCATAACATCTGACGTAAGGTGGGTACCTCTTAAATGTGGACTGGATAAGTGGGTGGAACAGTATGGCTATAGAAAAATCTGTGTCCATGGAGTCAGAGGACTTCCTGAAGTCAAGTCTTACAGAGCTTTGTGATTTGGAATGAGTATTTCAATTATTGTTACAAAAGCAATACTAATTATTATGGAAGATTTAAAAAGTACAAAAGTCTGTTGAGAGTGAAAGCCCCCCACAATTTAAAAGTGTGTGAGGTCTGCCATACTTTCCAGAAAATTCTTTGAGTATAAAATGAGGTACACTGGAAAGATACTAGGCTTTTGCATGAGATTAGCCATCTGTTATCTGCTATTGTTCATCCACATATAAAGAATTTCTGTGTCATAAATGTGTAATGATAGGCTGTGCCCTGCCCAGGCATGCCAGGAGCTGGTGGTAGGAAGAAGACCGAATGCTTCTCTTCTGTGAGACTAAGAGAGAGAATTTTTAAGAGGGATATTGAGGGGGCAGGAGAAGGCACAGGGCTAATCAATTGCCTTTAGAGATGATCTGTTATTTGAGCAAGTAATTTAACCTAAGTATCAGTTCCACATAATGTAAAAAGGGGTCATTTTAAGTATACAAGTGTGGTCTGTGAATTGAGAGGTAAGACACGTACATATATATATTGCTCCGAAGGATTTTAGAAACATAAGATAACCCTGTATTTTTCTTAGTGATCAATTTAGTTAAGCGGGTTTTGCTATCCTAAATAGTTTGGACTTCACGTGATACTGTGACGAGTTTGTTCTTGGAACAAAGTAGTTGTGCAGTAAAGGAGTTTGCCGCATCTGTTTCAGAACCCACAATTTGGATAAGTGGGTTGACAATGGATCATTTTGGTGATCAGCTGTTCCCTACCTTCTTGGTACACACCAGGAGGAAGGGATGCTGAGGCTTTAGCACTGACCAGACTCTGAATTTTGGAAAGAATTTTTTTTTTGGGGGGGGGGGTAAAGATTTTACTTATTTAATGACAGAGAGACACACAGCAAGAGAGGGGACACAAGCAGGGGGAGAGGGAGAAGCAGGCTTTTTGCCAAGCAAGGAGCCCAATGCAGTGCTCGATCCCAGACCCCTGGGATCATGACCTGAGCTGAAGGCAGATGCTTACACCACTGAGCCACCCAGGTGCCCTGGGAAGAAATTTCTACACTGAGGGGTGTTATGAAGCACTTGTTGGTTTGGGCCATCTGTGGGGGCGGGGGGTCTGCTAGCTCTGGGTTTCAGTGCTTGACCAAAAGGGTCCAGAGTGAAACCCTAAGACCAGAAGGTCCCAGACCGCTGTAGCCACCTGCCCCCAGTTTCCCAGAAGGGGCTGGCCTTAATAAGCAGCCTGTCTGCAGTCAGAGATGCTGTTTCTGCTGTTGGGGTAGGTTGGCACACCCTCTCAGGATTCAGAGGCTCCTTCCAGGCATTGCTGACTGGAGCAACAGGGACAAATGTGGCAGAGGAGTAGGTTTTTTCCTTTGTGATCCCGCAGCAGAGTGTGAGGATCAGCCCATGACCCATTAACGCTGTGCTCTGAGGACACACCAACCTGCGTGCAATGTTAGGTACAGAAGTGAGAGCTTTTGTTTTTATGTTCCTGTCCATGGGGCTAGCCTGTTCCAGGCTAAAAAGGGACCTTTGGAGGCTTTTCTCTGTCTTTCTAATGAATGAAACTCTCTGATCTACGTTTCTATAAAGGCGGTAGCAAGGGCAAGATTGTTAGTTACCGTGAAAACAACCTGCCAGTGGGCATGGGTTTTCTGTTCCACCAGCAGCAGCCTGCTGTCAGGAAAGGTTCACAGAGAGTTGGCTCTGCACAGGGCTGGTGTGCAGCATGGATGTGTCTCATCACATGTCCTCCTGGGCTTTGCTTTCTCTTCCCTGAGTCTGACTTTGGGAGGGGTCAGACAAACTGGTGACTTTGGTGTTCTGTTTTCCCAGGGCTGCGTGGACTTTTGAGTGGTTATATGGATTCTTCTGTAGCAACTGACTGGGGAGTCAGTGTGGGGTATCTGGGAAGAACTGAGATGAATAATGAAGTCATTGTGTTCTAGCATTGGCTCTGTTATTCCCTAGCTTTGTACTTTGGGTAAATCAGTTGACCTTTAGTTGCAAAAGGAGAGGATTAGACTAGATGAGTACCAATTCTTTTCATGACATTAGCGAGCAGTAACTGTGTGCTAGGTACTGGGCTGAGCTCTGGAAATATAATGGTTCTTGCCGATGGCCCACTGGGGCGTGCACACAAGTGACTGGGCAAAATCCCCTCAGTGCTCTAAGAAGGAAGGCCACACAATGGAAGGACTACTCACTGGGCATGGAGGCTTCTGGAAGAAAGGATATCTAAGCTGAGACCTGATGTTGGCATGCGGGAGGAAGGGAGGCAAGTTCTTCCTTAATTTTTCATTCTAAAATTCTGCTTCTTTCTCTTCCAAATTGGCTGTCATCTTGGAAATGGAACAATTCTTCCTGGGGCCCTTCTAGGTGCTATTTTGTCCTTGTTATGCAGGCTGCAGTATTGCTTGATGTGAGGGTGAGGAAGAGTGGGAACAAAGAAGGAAGGACGTGGAGATATGCTCCCCTGGATTCTTTGTGTTTGCATTTATAGGAAAGTCACAGCCCTGGGTTAATCTTGGGTGGCACTGGCCAACTGGGGGCTGGGGCAGAGGAGATATTGACAAAGTCCACCATCTGGAAAGTGCTAATGGGTTCCAAATGTCACTCTAAAGTAGAGCTGGATCAGGGGGCCTGGGTGGTGCAGTCAGTTAAGTGTCTGACTTGGTTTCAGCTCAGGTCGTGATCTCAGGGTCATGAGATCGAGCCTGGTGTCCAGCTCTATACTCAGTGTAAAGTCTGCTTAAGACTCTCTCTCCCTCTCCTTCTGCCCCTCCCCACACCCCTACCCCTTACATGTTCTCTCTCAAATAGATAAATAAATCTTTAAAAATTTTTAAAAAAATAACAGCTTGATCAAGTATGTGCCAGTGAACCCTGGAAGTGGAGATACCTGCTGGTTTCCCAAGTCATCCTAGAATCATGAATGGGAAAGAGGGGGGTGCCTCCCTTCCCCTATCGCTGCGCCCTGGGCCCTGGATCCTGGGTTCTTTCCTAAGGTTTTTATCCACGTTTGCTCTTTCCCCTCCATTCCCTTCACCCATCTGCGTCCTGTCTTAGGTCACACTCAGCCGGTACCAGAGAGAAGCAGAACAGAGTCAAGTGGCCCTTCAGAGAGCAGAGGACCGAGTGGAGCAGAAGGAGGCTGATGTCGGAGAGCTCCAGAAGCGCCTGCTAGGCATGCAGGCGGTAATAGTTGGAGTCCTGCCTTCAGGGCCTAACTCCTGCGCTGGGGGAAGAAGGGGGTGGTCCTGGGAATAACTGAGACCACTGTAGTCTGCTTTTATGAACAGTACCAGTAAAACACACTTCACTGCTTCCTCAGCAAATACTTTCGAGAACCTTTTAGCCTTTAAGGAACAAGAGGTCTTTCTCTCTGCTAAGCTCAGCCCTTGCTAACTAGAGTTGAACCCATTTCCATTTCAGTTGGGTTCTTATAGAGCTGCCCTTTATGGGCTTGTGAAAAGAAAAGAAAAAAAGAAAAGACGGGACTGCTCTTAAGGAGCCACAGGGCCTGGTTTCCCAGGGACCGGCAGCCATAGCCACCAGGTGGGCCTGGATAACACAGGGCCAAGCTCTCTGTCCAGGTAGCTGGGTGAGGCTGGGAAGTTTCTGTGTGCTGAGGGTGGGAAGAGTTATCCCTGACAGGGGAGGGTGCCTCAGCAAACCAGCTTGGCCTGCTGCTCTTTGGCAGCTATCCCAGACCCAATAGGGACTGAGCCCCAGCCCTCAGGCCCTTATCACCCCAAACACAGAAACCATTGCTACCTCCTTATCCTAGGTTTTCTTCCCTTTGGCCCATCCAGGAGCATCAGGCCTTATTGGTGAAGGTCAGGGAGGGAGAAACAGCCCTGGAGGAACTTCGGAGCAAGAACACTGACTGTCAAACAGAGCGAGAAAAGTAAGGGCCCATGTTCCCCGGGGAAGCTGGGGTGCAGGGAGGGGAGGGCGCGCCATGCAGCCTGCAGCTCTGTGGCAGCCTGGCCTGGGGAGGAAGCTGGAGCTGATGTCAGATCTTCCAGCTCTGAGTCACGGTGTGGCTCCTCTGGGTGGGGCCCTGCCCAGGGAGATACTGTTTGGGAGGCTGCCATCTTGGGGGAGTTCATTTTCCACAGAGTAGGAGCCTAAAGTAAAGGCTTCCATGGTGTTAGTGCCAAGGTCAAGTGGGAGCTGGTGAAGTTCCTGCTGTTCTGGCACATCATTCTACAGGCTGTCATACGGGACGCGCATGTGGTAGTATTGCACCATAGTTTCCGCCCCTCAAAACAAAGGCCGACTGGAAATTATTTGAGGGCAAATCAAAAACTTCCTCACAAGTCATGCTTCAAAAAATACAATAAGTATCTTCATGAAGAGATTCAGAACTTCCTGTCCCTTGAAGCTACTCCAGCTGAGAACCAGGGGTCGCTGGGATGCTTTCTGCTCCAAGATGTTCACAGATTCCCTCTGATAAGAGATCCCAGGCCCTACCAGTGAAACTTATGGAGCAAAGAACGGGCCATTTTGGACCTTTAAGGATTTGGAAATTTTTCATGCTGCTGGCAACTAATAAGTAAGACCGCAAATGGTAAATCAAAGTTAACAGCATCTTGGGTCTGTTCTCCATAGTGTGAGTTGGATTTTTTAAAATTCAATAGACATCACCTGGAGGGCCTTCTAAGGCATTTCAAGATGAACAGACATGATCTTTTTTCTTTTTTGTTTTTAAGATTTTATTTATGTATTTGACAGAGATATCGCATGAGAGAGCCGCACAAACAGGGGGAGTGGGAGAAGCCGGCTCCCCAGGAGCATGAACAGCAGCCATAGCCACCAGGTGGGCCTGGATAATGCAGGGCCAAGCTCTCTGTCCAGGTGGCTGGGTGAGGCTGGGAAGTTTCTGTGTGCTGCCAAAGAGCACACAGAAACCTCCTACTCCATGGAAAATGAACTCCCCCTAGATGGCAGCCTCCTAAACAGCAGGGAGCCCGATGTGGGGCTCCATCCTATGGTCCTAGGATCATGACCTGAGCCAAAGGCAGATAGATGCTTAATGAACTGAGCCACCCAGGCGCCCCTACAGACATGATCCTTGCCCGCTTGGACCCCACAGTCAGTGGGGAGTATCTTCCCTCCTTCGGGATAACCTCAGTCTAGGCATGGGAAATGGAGACATTGTATCGTAGCCTCCTTTTGGGCTCAATGTCATCACGGAATTGTTTTAAATTACTCAGCACTCCTTCTTTCCCAGCAGTGGTGCTTATGGGCAGGTGACTGAGAGGAAGCATCAGGAGAAACAGAAAAGACCCAGATAATCCAAAACTGAGGCTTGGGAATGGCACGAAATGGCTATGCACCAAAAATGTTAGTCTTCTTAGTAAAAGGAGACTGGTCAGTAGGGCACTGGAGAGTTGATGGTGGACACTCAGACTGTGTGAGGCTTAGGGAGGATGTCGGGGTTCAGAGTGCATTATACTCCACCCCCAACCTCACCAGGAGCCCTGCCCTCCTGCTGCCTCAGGCAGGAGCGGAGAGAGATGGGTACTAGCAGTCTGAACTCCTGGACACCCTGCCTGGTCGCTGGACCTCTGGGGATCTTGGCCCAGTTGAGAAGATGCAGAGAATATAGCAGTCTCTGGAAATCAGGAGATTTAGGAACACACTTGAATCTTATCTCCCTCTTGACACAGAGTCCTCTCCAACAGCTTGATGGCATTGGGTATCATACTCCCAGCTCCCACTCAAATCTCTCCAGGAATGAGGAGCTCATCACACCTGAGGCAGGGCATGTTCTGACAGCTTGAATGCTGTCCTGTGTTAGCATGAGGACTGCTTCCCTGGACATCAACCTGTCGGATCTAGTTGTACCTTCTAGAACTTTCCAGAATGACTTATCCATTCTTACCTCTCTGAGTGGCAGTTCCCTTGTTCAGTCTAGCTGACCTCTAGTGAGGCTTCCACCGCACTGTTCCAAGGTGTCCCAAGCAACTCCTCCTTGTGGCAGACCACTGGGGCATCAGGCAGAGAGGATCATGGTCATGGATACCCCCCAAGCCCCAGGTTCTTTCTGTGACTGGGTAGAGAAGTGCATCTTTCCCCTCCTCGCCTCAGCTTTCTGTTCTTCCTCCCCAGGGCTGCCAACCTGGAAAAGGAAGTGGCCGGGCTGCGGGAGAAGATCCACCACTTGGATGACATGCTGAAGAGCCAGCAGCGGAAAGTGAGGCAAATGATAGAGCAGGTAAGCTGTGCCCGCGTCACCCCATGCCACCCACCCCCTCGGGAAGTCGCCATGTGGGGCCCGGCCCTGTTTTCCTGTCAAGTCTATGCCTTTGCTGTTCATGCTCCTGGGGAGCTTGGCTTATAGTTCTTATATTAACACATTTATGCGGCACCTGGGTGGCTCAGTTGGTTATGCGTCTGCCTTCAGCACAGGTCTTGATTCCAGGGTCCGGGAATGGAGTCACAAGTTAGGCTCCCTGCTCCCCCTGACTCATTCTCTGAATTTCTCTTGCTCTCTCTCAAGTAAATAAAAATTAAAATAAAGAACAAAGGAAAAAAAAAAACAAGAAAAACATTTATGGCTACCAGTTACTAGATTCGAGTGATTGGTATTTGCTTTTCTCCTGTCTTTCCCCTTTGACTTTAATCATCTGCCTTCTGCTGGGAAGGAAGGAAAAGGTTAGTCTCTCTTAAACGTTGAAGAACACTGGTAAATGAATAATGAAGTCACAATAAAGTCACTTATCTGGGTGCAGATTATCAACCTTTGACCCTCACAGCAGATTTTCTGCCTTCCCCTACCAAACTCAGGATATGGTGTTTTGCAGAATAGTCTTCAGAATTTAGAATTCTGAATTTAGAATTTAGAATTCTTTCAGAATTTAGAACACCCTAACTGGGAGGGCATATTTGCTGCCTGTCAGCTCCACAAGGACTAGGATTTTTCTATCTTGCTCCCTGCTGTTTCCTGGTGTCTAGAACAGAGCCTGTCTCATAGTAAGCACTCAAGAGATATTTCTTTTTTTTCTTTTTTTTTTTTTAGATTTTTATTTATTTTAGAGAGAGGGAGTACAAGTGTAGGGGATGCATAGAGGGAGAGGGAGAAACAGGGTCACCGCTGAGAAGGGAGTTCTATGTGGGGCTGTATCCCAGGACCCAAAGGCAGATGCCTAACCAACTGAGCCACCCAGGTGCCCTGACGGTTACTTCTTTTTTTTTTTTTTTTTTTTTTTTTTTTTAAGATTTTATTTATTTATTTGAAAGAGAGACAGGCAGAGGGAGAGGAAGGGAAGCAAGCTCCCTGTTGAGCAGAGAGCCCGATGTGGGGCTCGATCCCAGGACCCTGGGATCATGACCTGATCTGAAGGCAGCAGCTTAACCCACTGAGCCACCCAGGCACCCCCCCGACAGTGACTTCTTGAATGAATAAATGAACAATGTGTATTTCTCAACATTAAATGGAATGGGTTTTAAGCCATCCCTGATTTTGGATCGTCAGGGTGGTGTTCTCACCACCCTTCCCCTCACACCTGGGATAATCAAGAGCTCAATATGGACTGAAAGGAGGCTTTTCTCGAAAAGCTAAGGAAGTCATGTAAGAGGTACAAAAGTCTGTCTTTTGCTTCTGGCTCCCCAGCAGCAGGGGAGGTTTGACAAGCATATACTGAGTCATTTTAAAATGAACCCTATTGGGGCGCCTGGGTGGCTCAGTGGGTTAAGCCGCTGCCTTCGGCTCAGGTCATGATCTCAGGGTCCTGGGATCGAGTCCCGCATCGGGCTCTCTGCTCAGCAGGGAGCCTGCTTCCCCCTCTCTCTCTGCCTGCCTCTCCATCTACTTGTGATTTCTCTCTGTCAAATAAATAAAATCTTTAAAAAAAAAAAAAAAAAAAAAAAAAAAAAAAAAAAATGAACCCTATTGTCTCCCACATCTTTGCAGCTCCAGAATTCAAAAACTGTGGTCCAGTCAAAGGACAGCACTATCCAGGAGCTTAAGGAGAAAATCGCCTACCTAGAAGCAGAGGTGTGTGTACTGGGCAGTCCTGGGAAGGGAGCAGGCTCTTGAAGACAGGACCGTACATAGGGAGGGAGAGAGATTCTGCCTGGCTGCTGCTCTGAAATGAGCATCTGGGATCATTGTTATGGAGTCAGTGCTTTCTGGAACCCTTCAGGGAGTTACGGTGATGAAACCTGTCCCCACTCTAAGGGGGCCCATCATCCCGTGTCATGAGTTTAGCAAAAGAGGAGACCACGAGCTGGGCTGTGAATGGGGAGGCATTCCTTAGGAGGGGGTCTTGTGTTCTCCACGGCTAAGGTGGTGGCCTCGTTCAGCTCATGAGTTCTTAGTCTAATTCCCCCCTTTCCTGAAAGTTGGGGAGGACAGCAGGGAACGATCAGTGTCGCACAGAATTCTTGAAGGGAGGAAGCAGGAGTGAGAGCTGGAGGAAGAGGGTGGTCAGGCATGGTGAAGATGAGGGAAGAGGGGAGGGTACCCTGGTGGTGGCATGCATGGCAGGGGTAGTGGGGACCGCAGCACAGACAGAGGTGCAGAGACAATGTCACAGCTGGCCGACTCTGACCCCACAACCTGTATTACAGAATTTAGAGATGCATGACCGGATGGAACACCTGATAGAAAAGCAGATCAGTCATGGCCATTTTAGCACCCAGACCTGGACCAAGACCGAAAACCTGGGCAAGTGAGTGGGAGTGCCCATGGTGGGGCCTGGGTGAGGAGTATGGGAGGAGGGACAGAGCTGTGGGAAGGAAAGCTTTAGTGTTGAGGCCAAGGACAAGGCTCTTTTAAATCCTGTTTCTGCTCTCAGTGTCTAATCTGACCTGTTCTCCACCTGAACCATTTTCTAACCAGGTCGGAGTAGAGCCTGGTAGCATAGCCCCAGGGAGGCTCACAAAACAGCCTCTGGATGCAGATGGACCCCCTGAAATTGTTTGTGACAATCAAGGTGTAGCAAAGTGTGTATTTCTAGAGAGAGGCCCTTTTTTTTTCCCAAGAGACTCACAGAAAGGTCCCAGATTTTGAAAAACATCAAGAATCACAGCTAGACCCGCTTCTCAGCTGTTGAACTGCTCCCTGTTTTTCCGCCACCCCTATTCCTCAGATAGCAGCACCCGCCCCCCCTTCTCTTCTCTTAGACGCTGCTGACAGTTACAGTTCCGAAGTCTGAGAACCAAGAACTCAGCTGGCACTGACGTGTGGAACCCAGGGCCGGGTGGGGGTTCAGACATGGGAGGTGGCTGTGTGTGGGGCAGGCGACAAGCAGCACTCAGAGTTTGCCATTTTCTTTCAGCGTGAGGATATCCAAGCCCCCCAGCCCTAATAAGCCCATGCCTCTTATTCGAGTGGTGGAAACATGAGCAGAAGAGCTGGACGCTGCTGTTGCCGCTGCTTCTCACCTGCGGAGAAGCCGCCGCCCCTGTAGGCTGCTCGCCCCGACTTTGACTTCCTGACTGATCCCTGGGCTGGGGGTCCATGTGTCCCACTGTTTCCAAGCTCCTGCCCCCTGTGTGCTGGGCAGACAGAGGATGCACACCCCTTCTGGACACTGCAGCCCTGGAGGACGTTCACCCACCAGCGAGAGCCAGGGCAGTATCCTTATTCCTATAGTTACTAGTTTTCTCTGTAGTAGAGCCGCCCTTCTCTTGTAGGCTGGAGTTCAGCTGCCCCAGGATCCAGGCCCTCACTGGGTCGGGAGAGGTGGCAAGATTTCCCTCACCCAGAGAAGCTGGAGGCACCAAGGTCTACAGCGAGGGGAGGGTATCCGGGGAAGGGGGAATGAAGTTCCCTCCACAAACACAGCTCAGTTCTTCACAACTCATTGTTTGTTTTTCCACTCACTCTGCCCTCAGCCCCTGCCTACCCGGGCCTCCTACAGACAGACCCAGAGCGACCTGTCATGGCCTGGGGCAGAGTCAGTGAGCTGCAGCTTTGACTGGCCAACCTTGTCTTCCTGGGAGAAGGAAATGTACATTCCGCGAGTAGCATTTAGTGGAAAGGTTCTGTGGGGCCACAGGGAGTAATGTGTGACTTCTCTCTGCTGGGGAGACTCCCAGCATCTCTTAGGGTTTTCCCCTAAGATGCAGTGCAAGGTACACCTCAGTCTTTTTGACTCAAGAGCTAAAAACTGTTTTCACTGGGTTACATTGATCTCAGTGAAACTCTCATTGTATTTATTTTGCTAAGTTATTGGTGTTTTCCCTTACATCTCACGATTGATTTAATACTGGAGTTTTATAGCCTTCTCTTGTGGTGTTTGGATTTGCTCCATGCTGGGAAAAATGTGTTCCCACTGGACTTGTTGATTTCAGAAGTAAATCTTTCTCTTTTCCTTCTATCTGCTTCTTTCCCTTCCTCCTTCAAACCTGATCTGAGCCTCAGGGCGGCAAGCATATTTGTCCTGAGGCTTTGGGGTCTGAGTGTGTGTTGTTTGAGGGAAAAGGGTGATCAGGATTCTTGGGGAGGGATTGAGTTCTTCCCCTCAGCCCTCTGCACCCTCTGCTCCACAATCCATCTGTTTCCCTGGCTCTGAAGGACCCTGACACTCATCGTGTTTTCTTTAGGGCTCTTCCTGCAGCCTCAAGGAGGAGATATGCATCAGAATGTGGTACTACTGTACTGGTACTGCTGTAGGGCACAGAAACATTCAAAGTCAACATGGGTTAAGTCTTTAGGTCCTCTTTGGCTCGAAACCAGAAGCCCGTGTGCTGGGACTGGGTGGACAGGCTGGGGTCCAGAGTGCCATGCTGGTATTCTCGTTCACTTTCCTCATTTGTAAAACGAGGGGGTCCGGATAATTTCCATGGGCCCTCTCAGTTCTGATGATTTTTTCCTGTGGCATAGTCTTGATATGGCAAACTTAATAAAATATGTTAAATGTGTCTCTTTGAGAAGCTGGCCTATTCCCCTGCCCTACTCCACCACCCCCAACTTTTCTGGGAGGATGAAAAAACATGATTTTAGTGCCTGTTGAAGCTGGGCCGCCTGTTGTCCACATCTGGAAGGTATGGGCCAAGCAGCCCAAACGCTAAAGGACTGTGGCTTTCAGAGGAGTTAGAACGTTCCTCTGAAGCAGCTCAGCTTTGTGGGCTGGGTCTTCATTGTAGGAGATGGCCCCCAACTATGGCCCTATCTGAGGTGGTGGCCTTGTGGGAGCCCTACAGTTAGCCAAGGTGTGTCCTCCTTGATGGGAGAGAAGAACTGGTCACAGCAGAGATTCTGTGTTCACTTAGAGACTCACCAATCAACATGGGAGGAAGTGGGAACCACTCCAGGTCCTTTGTTGAAACGCCTAGCGCTCTGGAAATGCTGACAGCAGCCGTTTAAGCACTCTGCGTTTGGCTCTCTCTGGGCATCGTTCCATTAGTCAGTCCACTGATCTTTTTCTTTCTCTCTGCCAAGAATATAGTTGACTGCAGAGCCCCCTGGGGCATAGCCAAGTTTACACAAATCTTTCCTAGACCAAAGAAACTAGCAATGCAGCTGCCTTTATTCCCTGGCCCCTTCCCTCTCGTTCCCCTTACTCCTTCACTGGGCAGCGTGGACATTTTTCTCTTAGGATGTTTCTTCTCCCTTCTGCTTGTTAGCAAATTCACACCCCAGGTTTCAGAATGCATTGGAAACCTTCCATTACCGACCCAGGTCTGCGTTTTGACGGCCCAGGGTTCTCTTTTTTCTTTGGCAGTCCTGCTTGACCTGGGTCTATCTAGACTGTGCTTGTTCACAGAGTATGAAGAGGGTGGAAGCCGGGCGGGGTTGCCTGTGGCGCCAAGACTTGCAAGGCTGGAAGGCAGGAGTGAGTGTACTGCCTCACGGGAAAAGGGTGCTCTCACCCAGAGCCTCAAGGGTTTGGTGGGATGAGCAGAGACTTGGATTGGAGACAAAGAAGTGGTCTGGAGGCTAGAACTGGGGCTCTGGGAAAGTCCTGGGACCACACCATGCCTTCCTGTATATTTGCCCCTGCCTACTTGTCTCACCATTGAAAAGGAGCAGGGACTTGCTCCCAAGGCTAAGGAGGAACAATGGGAAGAGCACGCTGCGTGAAAGCAAAAGGTCATTTATGTCGTAGCGACCTTTCCAGTAGAGAGCGAGAGAGGGGAGCAGGACGTGGGGCCCAGAGCCCGAGGAAGGGCGCGGGGAGCAAGCTGCTCCTTGGTTGCAGCGACCTGTTCATTGCCTGCGTTAGGGCACTGGTAAGCCAACTCTTCCGTGCTGCCTGATGACTTCGTGGAGGGAAGATTGAATCTGCCTGCCCGGGACCTTTGCCATGAAGGCCTGTTTCTTTGAGCTGGGTGCTGAGGGCTGCCTGGACACGCAGCCATCGGCAACCAGTTCCCTACAAACCTGGAGCATCAGCCCCAACGTGGGAAAAGCGGCTTTGCAGGAGCACTCCTCGGCTCCCACATCCCTTCACGTGTACCCTTCTGCAAACAGAAAAAAAGCCCAAGAGGGACATGGTATTGCAACCAAGAGGTGCATGGCAACTTCTGGAATTTTTGTTTCTTTTAGTTTTTAAGTTCCAGTTAATACACAGTGTGATAGTAGTTTCAAACATGCAATGTAATGATTCAACACTTGCATACAACACCGGATGCTCTGCATTTCTTAATCCCCATCACTTATTTAACCCATCTCCCCACCCACAGCAACTCTTTTTTAAGATTTCGTTTACTTATTTGAGAGAGAGAGACAATGGTAGAGAGAGCATGAGTGGGGAGGAGAGGGAGAAGCAGGCTCTAGGGGGCTCGATCCCAGGACCCCAGGATTATGACCTAAGCCAGAGGCGGAAGCTTAACTGACAGAGCCACTCAGGCGCCCCTCGGCAATTTTCTTTTTTTTAAACTAAATTTCTAAAGCCCGGGCGCCGGGGTGGCTTAGTGGGTTAAGCTTCTGCCTTCAGCTAGACTCGGGTCATGGTCTCAGGGTCCTGGGATTGAGTCCCTCATCAGGCTCTCTGCTCAGCAGGGAGCCTGCTTCCTCCCTGCCCCCACCTACCTCTCTGCCTGCTTGTGATCTCTGTCTGTCAAATAAATAAATACATGAATGAATGAATGAATGAATGAATGAATGAATATAAAGCCCAAAGTTGGTTTGCGTATCTTCATCTCTATTTAAAAGAATCTTTCACTATGAAGTGTTCCAAGATTTACTCTGTAAAGATGCTCTTGATAAGATATGGCTTGGCTTGAAACAACTTAATCTGACCAAGGAGGGCAGTGTCCCTTGGGGAACTAAAGCGGCCTCTCCCCTTTAATGAGCTCTTCAGGATGTGTTGCTGTTTTCTGTGGGGCTTTTAACAATCCCCTGGGTTCCCTCATTCCTCAGAGTCAAGCATCACAGAGCTTGGGCCTGAGCTTGTTCAGGCTCTGACCCAACAGCAGATGTTAGCCTAGGGCCCTTGGCCTCTTTTCCGTGCTTCGATTTAGCACTCTGGCTTTACAAGGAGAAAGTATGTCCTGTCTTCCCAGTTCTGAGCACCATGGCCTTGAAACTCAAAGCTGGAGACCTAAATAGTTCCTAGGCTGAAGGCAAAGGAGATGTTTCTTACAGGGAGTGATAGCTCTGCGTGCTCTGCAGGTTGTCAATGAGACTGCTTTGAACTCTCAAATGTGTGTGGCCTTCTAGCCGCAATCTCTCCCGCTGGAGCCTCCTGGGACATGGGACTGAGGGTGGATGGTGACAGGATAATATAGTTCCTGACAAGGTCTTGGTCACCAACTTGTAGGCCACAGGATCTCAGACAGCTGAGGGAAAGAAGGTACTCATCCCCATCACTTAATCTGCTAGCTCAGTGCTGCTTACACACCTAGGCCTTTCTTCCCTCTCCCTGGTATTCTGGGTACTGTGTCTGCAGGAGTTTGGGGACCCTTATACCTCTTCTATGTGTCTCTCTCTGTGTTTGTGTGTGTGCTGCCTGCTATGGAAAACATTATTGTGGGGGGAGAAATCTGAAAAACTCTGTCGTTTAGGAAAACCTCTCTTTTCCACCCATGTTTCCTCTGTAGTACTCTCACAGGACACTTCACTTCTGAGGCTCCTGGTCACAGAATGGGTAGGCTTCCCCCTCTTCCCCACTGAGGACCCCTGCTGGGCGTCCTGCAATTTAACCTCATTCTGTCACCATCTGCCCAGAGACACCAGCCTCTCCTTCAGGTAAGTGCTTAACCCACAGGACTGCTCCCTGCGTCAGATGCCAATCACAAGTAGCAGCTTCCCAGATTCCCACAACTTCTGTCTGACTTCGCTACAAATTGGAGGTTCCCACAACCCCCTCTTTAGCTTAATTTGCTACATTGGATCGCAGAACTCAGGGAAACGTCGAAGTTTACAGTTTATTACAGGACATGATAAAAGATACAGATGAACAGCCAGGTGAAGAGATACCGAAGGTGAGGTCTGGGAAGGTCCCAAGTGCAGAAGCCTCTGTCCCCGTGGAGCTGGAGGAGGGGTTGATGCGTGCCACCCTCCACGTGTGCACGTGTTTTGCTGGCCTGAGAGCTCTTGGAGCCCTATATACTGTTGGGGGGTTTTGGAGGCTTTCTCAAATAGGCATGGTCAGTTATTAACTCCCATTTCCAGGCCCTCCCTCTCTGAAGAATTGGGGATGAGGCTGCAAATGCCAAGCTTCTAATCACGCTTGACCTTTCTGGGACCAGCTCTTGCCCAGGAGCTTGCCCAGAGTCACCTCACAAGAACAAAGATGCTCCCAATGTTCTTCTATCACTTAGGAATTCACAAGGGTTACGGGAGCCCTGTTGTTGGGAACCAAGGCCAAAGACCAAATATGAGAACAAGAAATGTTCCCAGTGTCCTTATCACTTAGGATATTACAAGGCTTTTAGGAATTCTGTGCCAGGAACTGAGAGCTGAAACCAATATGTATATATGTATATATTTCTGTTATCTCACAACTTGTCTATAGTACAGACCTCTCTTCTTGGATCTATTGTAATCTCAGGGTCAGGAGGACAGAAATTGACTACCTTCCCAAATAGTGCTATACACCGTTCTCTTTCTCGTTGTAAAAAGAGTCACTCTCTTCAGTGAGTCAGGCTGGAGACTTTGGGCTGTCTTTGACTCCTTTTTCCATTCCTTCATCCGTTGTATCCCGTTGGTCAACATGTCCTGATGCTTCCTTGTTTGAAAAATCCCTAAGACTTGCCTCTTGTGTCCACAGCCTTGTCTCAGTCAGCCTTAAAAGCTGGATTGCCTCAGAAGCCAGTGTCTTCTGGTTTCCTACCTTCTAGTCTAACCTACCCCAAGCCCATCCTCCTTACCACCATCATTTGAATCTTTCCCAAATACTAGGTTCATCCTATTAGCTGAAGGTTCATTCTTCAGACAGGATGAAAAAAAAAAAAAAAAAAACTGAGGGGAAACAGGACAGTCTCCAAAGATTAAAATCTACCTGTAAGAGGAGGGGCAGGTTTACTCCATCTGGCTCCAGAGGGCAGAACTTGGGTCTGTGGGTGGTTTTGGTGGGAGACCGCCAAGAAACGAAAGAATGCGTGGACAAGGAGGGAGTCAGCTGGCCTGTCCTGTCCAGTTGGCAAGTTTCCCTGCAGACACCAGTAATAGCCCAATTTGAAAACACCCTGAAATATAAAATACCTAGAAATTGGGGCACCTGTGTGGTGCAGTTGATTCAGCGTTGGGCTCTTGGCTTCAACTCCGGTCATGATCTCAGGGTTATGGGATCGAGCCCCGCAATGTGCTCCTCGCTCAGCCGGGGAGTCTACTTGAGTTTCTCCCTCTCTGCCCCCTGCCCTGTGCTTGCTCACTCTCAAATAAATAAATCTTTAAAAAGATACCTGGCAGGGGCACCTGGGTGGCTCAGTGGGTTAAAGCCTCTGCCTTCGGCTTGGGTCATGATCCCAGGGTCCTGGGATCGAGCCCCGCATTGGGTTCTCTGCTCAGCAGGGAGCCTGCTTCCTCTCTCTCTCCCTGCCTGCCTATCTGCCTACTTGTGATTCTGCCTGTCAAATAAATAAATAAAATCTTTAAAAAAAAAAAAAAAGATACCTGGCAATTGCCTTTATTGGAAATGTCAGTGAGCGATGTGAAGACAATGACCAAATTTTGTTGAGAAATATGGGAAAAGTCAATGAAGGAAAACTTCCCTGACTGGCAAAGTTAAAATTATAAAGATGTCAATTCTTTCTTAATTTATTTCAGGCTTTGTGTAATTGCAGTGAAAATCCCAATAGAGTCCTTTTAGAATTGGCTATAATTATTTTAAAATTTATCTGGAAGAATAAATAGGGGAGATGGCAAAGAATATGTTGAAGACAGAGCTTAACTGGGAAGAAAGAGTATTAGCCTTGGCAAACAGTAAAACATTATATAGCTTATACATCAATTTAACAGACTGGCAAGGCAAAAATTTTATATAATTTTATATAAGCCTTGGCTCAGGGGGTTAAAGTCTCTGCCTTGGGCTCAGGTCATGATCCCAGGGATCCCAGGATTCGGGGATCGAGCCCCACATCAAGCTCTGCTCAGCAGGGAGCCTGCTTCCTCCTCTCTCTCTGCCTGCCTCTCTGCCTACTTGTGATCTCTGTCAAATAAATAAATAAATAAAAATCTTAAAAAAACAAACAAACAAACAAAAAACCACCATGGGGGGCTCCTGGGTGGCCTAGTCAGCTGAGCATCTGCCTTCAGCTCTAAACCTGGTCACAGGGTCCTGGAATCGAGCCCCACATCAAGTTCCCTGCTTAGTGGAGAACTAGCCTCACTCTCTGCCCCCTCTGCCTTCTCTGCCTGCCCCTTCCTCTGCTTGTGCTCTCTCTCTCTGACAAATAAATAAAATCTTTTAAAAAAATAAAAAGAACAATGGGGAGAAAGGCATTTGAACAGATGGTTAAAATTTGGGACATGGGAGCAGGTATAGGACTCTATCCTTAAATAGTACAACTAAATAAATTCCAGGTAAATTAAATATTACAAGTTAACTGTAGGCAGAAATATAATTTAATAACTCTGAGAGGAGATCCATTTAGAATTTTAGTCCTCAAGGTCATGAAGGTATATGTCAATTATACCTCAATAAAAAAATTTTAATTCACAAAAATGTGACTTCTGAATTAAACTGAAGGCCAAAAGAATGAGGAATTCTTAGTGACAAAGATGAAAAAAAATAGTCACATTTTTACTGATAAGCTCAAACAAAATGATTGAAATACTAAGATCCCCTTAGACCACTGATCAATATGAGGATGGATAATTCCTACACATGTTTATTAAGCTCCCACTCTATGCAAGCCATGTAGCTTTGCACCCTAGGATTCCCCTAGGGTGACCAAGGGAGACAAGTGTGTCGAGGCGGAGAACGTGGGTTGCAAGTCCGATGGGCTTAAGCAATAAAGGGTCAGTCTTAGGGTTCAGGTGACAGGAAAGTCAGAGACGCTGTAGGCCCAGGCAAGTGTCCATAGAGTACTCTGAGGTCTCACTAAAGACCTGGGTTCATTCTCTTTGTTCTCTCTGCGCAAGAGGTTTGTTACAGTGCTTATTGTAATAGTGTAAAATGAGAGACAACATGTGTCCAACAGCAGAGAAATGGGTCTGGCACATATCCCTGGGATATTATGCGTTCACTACAAATGGCCTTTATGAAGACTATGCTTCGAATGTTAAGTGACGAAAAGTAGGGCTCAGCATTTTAGGGACACCTATTACAGCTTTGCAAAAGAAAAAAATGTTTCTGAAAAGGCTAGAAATAAATACTCTGAACCACTCCCCATGCTTGTGCAATGTGGCTTGTTTTTCTGCTTGGTTTTTGCTAACTTAGCCCTTCGTTTTCCAAATTTCCTATGGCGTTCATTCTTTTCTCTCTAGCAAGGCTGCTTCCCACACTGCCTTCAGCTCATGCAGGGATCAGTCTTGTCTTTGTACATTTTCCGGTATTGGTTCCTTCACCTGAAATGCCTTCCTCTTTTGACCTATTAACCCGTTAGACATTTACTGATAATCAACACGAGGATATTTGTGGAAAGCATGGAAGACAGTGGACAAGAAAACACTTTGTGTAGAGCTTTACAGATGTTAGTTTTTATCATGAGGAAATAAAAAGGAAGGAGTGAGGAGGAAGAGAAAGATGCCTATTCTTTGCACATTATTGTGCCAGGCGCTAAGGGAGGACAGACTGGAAAAATCCAGAAGCTTACCATCTAGTCAGGTGGGTAGGGGAAAAACAACAACATGTGGAATGCCAACACGAGAGAGGCAAGTAGTGCTGTGAGAGAAGGGTGGGGAGGATGTGGGGTTAGAAGCAGACCCTGAAGGCTTTGGGCAGGTAGGTCCCAGGAGAAAGGGCAAAAAGAAAGTCCAAGTGAGAAATAATCAGCCTGTGTGGGGGGTAGTGGGCATAGCTGAAGAATCCTGCTGGAGAAGTAGTGGGGGACTAGGAGGTGTGGGAGGCAGCTAGGGTGGGCATGCCCCCAGAATCTGGACTCTAATCTTTACAATAACAGGTCTCCAACGGAGTTTTTAAAAAATTAGTGTGTAGGTTTCAGCGGGACAAGGGTCTTCCTTGTCTGTCCTGTTCAACACTGAATCCCTAGTGCATAGAAGCATGGTTCCTGGCACACAGTAGGTGCTCAATAAATGTCAGTTGAAGGGAAGTGGGAATGAAGGCTCATCCCAAAGAGGTAGATGACACAGATTGAAAAGATCAAGGCTGGTGGCAGAGACACAAATTAACAGACTGTTAGGGCACCTCCAGGCATGAAGTAATGAGAGACTGACCTGCGCTAATGGCTACAGAACTGGAAAGTAAGGGACTGCTGTGATAGTCATTTGGAAAGATGGGATAGGTCCTGGTGCCTGACCAACTGAATGCAGGACATGGGGAGAAAAAAATCTAAGATAACATCAAGGAAAGTCACTCATGCTTCAAGATGGCCTGGGTTCCTCTGCCAGGAAGGCTTCCCAGAATTCTCAAGCTGTGTGTTCCCTTTCTGAACTTAATACAAATAATCTGTATCACCCCGTTTTAGGGTGCAACATTATCATCCAGACTTTGCAAGTGCTTGTTTCCCCAACTAGACTGCAAGCTTTATATTTTATTTTAAAGATTTTATTTATTTATTTGACAGAGGGAGACACAGCGAGAGAGGGAACACAAGCAGGGGAGAGGGAGAGGGAGAAGCAGGCTTCCCGTCAAGCAGAGAGAGCCTGATGCGGGGCTCAATCCCAGGATCTTGGGATCATGGCCTAAGCAGAAGGCAGACACTTACATGACTGAGCCACCCCTAGACTACAAGCTTTTAAAAGGTCAGGGTTATCTCCAAGCCCCTGAATGCCTGCCCTTCCTACTCCTGCAAAGTAGATGCTCAGTAAGTCTTTAATCATTTAGAAGAGACCTGTGTTCTCCTCCATGCTGAAGAGGGTGCTTTACTTCTGTTTTCTTTTTTGTTCTCTTTTCTCTTTTTCTTTTTTAAAAATTATTTTCATCTTCTCTCTTAGTTCATGCCTTAGTTTCATCTTCTCTCATTACTTCATGCCTGGAGGTTCGAGGGAGTGAGGAGGAGGCCCATCCTGAGTACTAATACATTCCCCATGGAAAAGTCAAGGGCCAACTATTGGCATTGCCACCAGCAATGAGGAATTTCATTCATTCATTAGTTCTTATATGGGCTTAGTCATAGGGGAATGGTGTAGCATAGAGCCGAAGCTCAGCATCGGCTTTGGATTTTGCTTATAATCTTAGATCTTAGATCTGTCATTTACTGGCCATGCTGGCTTGGAAAATTTATTTATCCTATCTTCTCTTTAATTTGCTCATCCATAAAATCAAAATGATAATGTCCACCTTACAACATCTACCGAGAGCTAACCATGTGCCAGGCACTGCCATTTGAGTCCCATTTTACAGATGAGGAAATGGATACGCAGAGAGGCTGACCATGCACAGGTGAGAAGTGTAGAACTGGGAGCGGGTCCTAGGCCATCCAATCCCATGGCTCCTGTGCTTGGGCTGCTTTTGAACCTCAGAGGTGTGGCCGTGGTCCCCACAAAGCCATATGGAAGGATCACGTGCCACAGGTCTGACACACAGCAGACACTGGATATGCTAATATTGTTAACATTTTTGAACATCTAATGTGTCAAAGGAATAGGCTTAGGCTCTGGGAGTGTGACCAGGAAGAGACACACTCGGCCCTCAGATTGCTACCAGTCCGCTGCTGCCACTAGATATTTGTGGGCCCACAGGCAAAGCGACAATCATGAACTCTCACTGCTGAAAGATACCACAGAGCCTAGAACTGCCTCACTTTACAGGTGAGAACACTGAGGCCCAAAGTGGGGGTGGGGGGGGTCACTCAAGGTGGAAGCTTGGATGAGAATCCAGATCTCCTGCATTGGAGTGCTGGGTCCTTGGCCTAAAGAAAGTGTCCAAAAAGGCAGGAGATGGTCCTTATCCAACGCTGGTGTGCGTTTCCAAAGCAGCTTTCCTTGGGGGAGCAGAAGATGGGGTTGGGGGTGTCATGGACAGACAGAGAGAAGCCCATCAGATCTTCTCTGCTTGCCTGGCTCACCAAGTCTTTAGTATCGTCCTGTCTTTCTAAACTTCAAATGGCAGCTCCCTCTTCCTGCCTTGTCTTCCAATGAGGATGGCCAAGTGACAGAATTTCTCTGATCCTTGGGTTCCTTCTCTTAAAAAAAAAAAAAAAGCCAAAAAAGTGGGGGTGGACTAAGGTCTCTTTTAGCTCTAAAAGGGCGTGGGTCTTGTGGGGAATGCTTTCAGAGCATATTTACTCAGTAAACCTGAAAAACAGAAGGAGTTTTTGTTTGCTAAGTGGAGGTTCTGCTATACCGCAGGTTGCAGCCACAAGAGGGCAGCAGGTCCTCGAGCCCCGGGGCAGATGGCTGGGGTGGGCCCCGTAGGAAGAGAGGAAGCAGGCTCTCTCCAGGACCTTCCCTGGGGTCCCAGAGTTTTCCTGTTGTAAATGCCAAACTCACTTCTTTAGCAAAAGGCAGCCAGCAAGCTTAGGGTGAGACGAGGGAGCAATTTTGCAAATTAAGTCTAGCACCAAAAAGATGAAAGACCAGGCCTAAAAAGAAATTGGATTCTAGGAAAGTAAATATTTTATGAAATATTGAAAATGTATCCCTGTCCTAGTTTAAGTTGCCTGCAGCTCACATCATCAGAGGCAGAGCTTTGAGAAGAGCGGGGAGCATTTTACAGGCTGATAAAAAGTATGGCAGGCTTATAGGTGATTTTAAAAACTTATTTGTGAGATTCCACCTCACACCAGTCAGAACGGCTAAAATTAACCAGTCAGGGAATGACAGATGCTGGCAAGGATGCGGAGAAAGGGGAACCCTCCTACTCTGTTGGTGGGAATGCAAGCTGGTGCAGCTACTCTGGAAAACAGTATGGAAGTTCCTCAAAAAGTTGAAAATGGAGCTACTCCTATGACCCAGCAATCTCACTACTGGGTATTTACCCTAAAGATACAAACGTAGTGATCCAAAGGGGCATGTGCACCCGAATGTTTATAGCAGCAATGTCCACAATAGCCAAACTATGGAAAGAGCCCAGATGTCCATTGACAGATGAATGGATAAAGAAGATGTGGCAGGGGCGCCTGGGTGGCTCAGTGGGTTTAAGCCTCTGCCTTTGGCTCAGGTCATGATCCTAGGGTCCTGGGATCAAGCCCCGCATCGGGCTCTCTGCTCAGCAGGGAGCCTGCTTCCCTTCCTCTCTCTGCCTGCCTCTCTGCCTGCTTGTGATCTCTGTCCGTCAAATAAATAAATAAAAATCTTAAAAAAAAAAAAAAGTTGTGGCATACACACACACACACACACACACACACACACACAATGGAAAACTATGCAGCCATCAAAAAACAAAGTCTTGCCATTTGCAACAAAGTGGATGGAACTAGAGGGTATTATGCTAAGCGAATTAAGTCAGTCAGAGAAAGACAATTATCATATGGTCTCTCTGATATGAGGAATTTGAGAGGCAAGTGGGGGACTGTGGGGGGAAAGGAGGGAGAAATGCAACAAGATGGGACCTGGGAGGGAGACAAACCATAAGAGACTCTTTTTTTTTTTTTTAAAGATTTTATTTATTTATTTGACAGAGAGAAATCACAAGTAGATGGAGAGGCAGGCAGAGAGAGAGAGAGGGAAGCAGGCTCCCTGCTGAGCAGAGAGCCCGATTCGGGACTCGATCCCAGGACCCTGAGATCATGACCTGAGCCGAAGGCAGCAGCTTAACCCATTGAGCCAACCAGGCGCCCCATAAGAGACTCTTAATCTCAGGAAACAAACTGAGGGCTGCTGGGGTGGGGGAGGGATTGGGTGGCTGGGTTATGGACATTGGGGAGGGTATGTGCTATGGTGAGTGTTGTGAATTATGTAAGACTGATGATTCACAGACCTGTACCCCTGAAAAAAAATACATTATGTTAATAAAATAGTGTACCATAAAAAAAAAAAAAAACTTGTGAGGCTCATGTGTTAGATCAGTGTTTCCTAAAGCTTCTTGAGAAGTTTCAGTTTATTTTGCTCATGTTTATTTTATTTTTTTAAAGTTTTATTTATTTGAGAGAGAGAGTGGGAGAGGGAGACAGAGAGAGAGCATGAGAGGGGTGACAGAGAGAGAAGCAGACTCCCCACTGAGCAGAGAGCCCAATGTGGGACTTGATCCAGAGACTCCAGGATCATGACCTGAGCCGAAGGCAGTCATATAACCAACGGAGCCACCCAGGTGCCCTTTGCTCATGTTTAGTAAGGCTTTCCTCAGGACAAGACACCACTTTTTGTTGTTGTTGTTGTTGAGGGAGAGGGTAAAATAACCCAAATTATCATGTGTCATTGAATGAAGAACACCAGCCTGGGCACATTAATGTGTGGATAGGAGAGGAAGCTTGGTGAAGATGTTGAGGACGGCTGCGCATACTGGCTTGGCTTAACCTCTTCAGAGTTCCAGTCACCAATAATCACATTTCAGATCATCACAAAAGCCCAGAGATTCCCGAGGACCTTCCCAAGGGCTTTCTCAAATATATAAAAGACCTTGATTCCTTGAGAAGACAGTTCCCATTGCAGATCACAATCTTGCAAAACTTCTACAACACCCACACAACAAAAACGTAAGGATATGAGCTTTATATAGAAAGAGAATCTTGCTTAATTATCAGTTGTAGAGCTAGAGCTTCAATTTCTTTTTCCCCTACCCCCAGGGCCATGAAGGGGTGATGACTGGGATTAAGCTGCCCACTGCCTTACTCAACCAGCCTCATTTCTGGACCTCTACTACCTTGTGAGGTTCCAAAACACACTGTGTGCCATTCCCCACCTCTCTGCTTTTGCATATGCTGTTCCTTCTGCCTGGCACTCTCTGCCCTGCCTTAGCCTTCTAACAAGCTTCTGTTCAACCTTCAAAAACCCCCCTGAAATGACACCGTTTGGTGAAGTCTTCCCCGACTCCACAGAGAATCGCCCACAGTTAATCAGTGGTTCCATACTAGCTGGTACAAAGCTTATCCCATTCTACAGGAATTGTTTGTTTTCATGTCTGTCTCTCCCCCCAGATCTGAGAATTCCTAAAAGGTAGGGCTGATGATTTATGTCTGTGTCCCCAGCCCTGGCCCAGTGCCTGGCACGTTGTGGATATTCAGCAAATGCCAGCTGACCAGAAATGGATTCTCTTTCCTGTAACCAGCAGAGTGTTTTGCAAGGTGACTGACCAGGATCACAGAACAAAATGGAAACCATTCCTAAAGGGAGCCCTGGAGCTCTGCCTGGTATTCGGAACTAAATGCAGAAAACTGCTAACAGTCAATGTTCGTGCTTGGAAGGCACACAGCATTCAAAACTTAATGGAGACCATTTGCCTAGAATCTATTTTAAGAAGATTACATGTAAGGAGAATTTTTCTGATCATGTGATTAAGCTCCAGAACATGAATTTGAGGAAGTGACAGGTATTCCCTATTGAAGAGCTGCATAATTTATGTATTTTAGAAAAGACTGTTTGGAGTGAGTAGGTAAACATGAACAGAGACTTCTGATTGTAAGTTTATGTAATAGAATTGCTCAGCTCTGGGCACTGGACACGGGGTGGGGCTTTGGTAGCTTCCCGTGGAATGACGTGGCCCTCCGTGAACGTGAACGGGTGTTGGGGTTGGATACATAACTGTCACTTCTCTGCACAGCTCCTCACAGCTTTGCCTCATTTGCAAACATCTGAGGGATTAGTAAATATTAGTAGATACATGTTGTCAGTAAATAGACTGCGAGAACTGCCAGCACCTGCTGGTGCTAAGTCCTTGTGCTCCTTTCTGGCTCCGAGTCTTCCTCTCTGCCTCCTTGTTCCGCAGCCTCTTGGCATGGATGTGGGGATATCCAACTGTACCAAAAGAGGACTGGGAGACAAAGGAAGAAAGGGGGCAGGTAACCTTTAAGGGGAAAGGAAGTGGGTATCGTAGTTGGTTCAATTCTGTGCTGGGGGTTCCCTTGTAGGGCACTTTGGGGGAATGGAATTTCTTGAACTGCATGTCAATCAAAACAACAGTAGGTTTGAGAAAAGAGGGAAGGACGACACAGGAATGTGAAAGAAGTGATTGCTGAGGCTAGAAATGATTCTTACCCACAAATTAAAATGGGCAAAAGTTCAGCATTAGGTTATCAGAGAGAACCATGAATTTATATTGTACATTTGTACCTTTTTCAAGTTTAGTGCAATTCCTTCATTGTATATCTTTTTTATTTATTTATTTTATTTATTTATTTTTTTTAAGATTTTATTTATTTATTTGTCAGAGAGAGAGAGAGTGAGAGCGAGCACAGGCAGACAGAGTGGAAGGCAGAGGCAGAGGGAGAAGCAGGCTCCCTGCGGAGCAAGGAGCCCGATGTGGGACTCGATCCCAGGACGCTGGGATCATGACCTGAGCCAAAGGCAGCTGCTTAACCAACTGAGCCACCCAGGCGTCCCTGTATATCTTTTTTAAATCAAGATTTTATTTATTTGACACAGACTGAGAGAGAAAAGGAGAAGCACACTCCCAGCTGAGCAGGGAGCCCGATGCTGGACTCGATCCCAGAACTCTGAGATCATGACTTGAGCCTAAGCAGACACTTAATCGACTGAGCCATCCAGGTTTGAGCCATATATTTGTTGTATATGGCTATATACATATATACATACGTATATGTAGACACACATATATACATATGTATATATGTATACATACATATATATAATATACAGATATATTTGTTGTATATCTTAGATAGTCTCACTATTTTATTAAATTTTTTATTGTGATAAAATAGACATAAGACTTACTATTCTAATGATTTTTAAGTGTATGATTCTATGACAATAAGTATTATTTACATTGTTGTGCGACGGTCACCACCATCCACCTCCAGAACTTCATCTTCCACAACTGAAATTCCATATCCATTAAACACGAACTCCCCATTTCCTCCTCCCCCAGCCACTGGCAACTACCATTCCACTTTCCATATAAATTTGAATACTCTAGGCATCATATAAGTGGAACCATACAATACTTGTTTTGTGACTGGCTGGTTTCACTTAGCATGTTTTTAAGATTCATCAACGTTGTAGCATTTGTCTCACTGGTTAATTGTTATTGTTGGGGAGGGGGAGAGGCACAGGGAGAAAGAGGGAGAGAATCTCAAGCAGGCTTCATTCACAGCACAGAGCCCCATATGAGGCTCAATCTCGCAACCCTGATAATCACGACCTGAGCCAAAATCAAGAGTCGGACGCTTGACTGACTGAGCCACCACTGTTTCATAAGTGCATCTTGCAAAATCCTTTTTTTTTTTTTAAGATTTTATCTGAGAGAGAGGGAGAGAGAGTGAGCACGTGCATGAATGGGGGGAAGGGCAAAGGGAGAGGGAGAAGAAGATGCCCCCCCACCCCGATGCAGGGCTTGATCCCAGGACCCCGAGATCATGACCTGAGCTGAAGGCAGATGTTTAACTGACTGAGCCACCCAGGCGCCCCACAAAATCTTATTTCTTAAAGTATCTCCATGTGTAGATAAAGTAGACATCGTCATCTCTAGTTTACAGTTGGAGAAACTGTTGAAGAGTTTGTTGAAGAGAAACTGTAGAAGAGTTGAAGAGACGATAAGTACATCAGATATGACTGGATGCTTTTACAAATCTGTATCCCCCTATACTCTCTCCCTCACAACCTTCTTTCTTTTGTCAGAGCCCCAATTATGTTCTCATATTTACTGGCAAGCTATGCCAGGGAATACTCTTAGCTCCATGAGTAAATCTTGATTAGTTTGACTCAATCACAGTTATCTCAGGTCTTTTGCCAATGACTGGTTTAGGTGATACACTTTTGGCCAAGAGACATAAGAGAAAGCTGAAGCAAGACCTTTAGAAAGAGTGTCTTTACTTTTACAAATAGACACAAGAAGAAAAGGCCTAGTTTCTGCTTCTCAAAGTGGTCACCTGTGTGGGTGATGCTCGGAGCTCGGCAGCCATCTTGTCACTATGGGAGGAGTTAGCAAATGTTGACATGGCAGAGGAGAGAGATGGAAGAATGTGATCCTGAATGATATGAATAAGCTGCTGAGTTAATCAACACTGGAACTCCCCACCTTGATCTTGATACTTATGTGAGATCATAAATTTCCTTACTGTTTAAAGCGCTTTTAAATTTTCTGTATTTACAGCTAAAAAAAATACTCAATGATTTTGAATGATAACAGCTGAGCAGGAATGCAGAAGATGCAAGTCTCACTCCCCTTTTCCACTGGATGATGCTAATGCCTCAGGACTGGTCTTTTGCTATGCGACCTCCCAACCTGTTGTATTATTTCTGAACTGTTGGCTGTGGGAAGTAATTTTTGGTGAAAAGGACCTGTGGAAAATTAAGTTCAATTTTGAGGAAAAAGTTGGAGGCACTGGAGAAAATGACGAGAGACAGAGTGACAACTGCCTAGTGCATTACAACTGGAAGGATGGTGAAAAATGTTATTTGGGAACGATCCGCTGAAACATAACAGTCAGGTCTGATGAGAAGGGCTAGATGGAAAAAAGCCAGCCAGTGAGGCTATAAGAGCCAGGGAGCTTTTCCTTCCCATGGGAAGCCCAGCAAATCTTGGAGAGGTGGTATGTAGCAAATGGGAGACAAGGGCATGACATGAAGATGGCCAGGGGAAGGGCTTTGAGACACCAGAACTATTCGGTGCTGCTAGAGAAGTAATATAATTATAAGTACATACTAAGTTGACTCCAATGCTCACTTAAGCCTGTGATAGATTCTATTAGCTACTTTTTATAGTTTACCCAAAAGCTTTCTTTTGACAAGTGACCTGGGTATGTGATCCAGGTTCGGACAATCATAGTACTTCATTGTCCAGGCAAGTTGAATTGGTCCAGGTGATGTGCACACAAAAGGGCCAAAGTCCTTCCTGAAAAATAATACATGGATTTTGAGAAAAATAAGGTGTTTTTTGCTAATAGATAAAGAGAACCAGAGATGAAAAAAAAGGCAGGCAGATGAAAAAGAATTAGGTGGCCCCAGGTTCTCTGTGTCTGACACTTAAAAGGCCTTGGTTTCTATAGTGCTTGGTTTAAATCAAAGAGGCAGGGATACCTGGGTGGCTCAGTTGGTTAAGCATCTGTCTTTGGCTCAGGTCATGATCCTGAAGTCCTGGGACTGAATCCCACATTGGGGTCCTTGGTTGGTGGGGAGCTTGCTTCTCCCTCTCCCTGCTGCTCCCTCTGCTGGTGCTCTCTCTTTATAAATAAATAAAATCTTGGGGCGCCTGGGTGGCTCAGTGGGTTAAAGCCTCTGCCTTCGGCTCGGGTCATGATCTCGGGGTCCTGCATTGGGCTCTCTGCTTAGTGGGGAGCCTATTCCCCTCTCTCACTCTGCCTGCCTCTCTGCCTACTTGTGATCTCTCTGTCTGCCAAATAGATAAATAAACTCTTTTAAAAAATGAATGAATAAATAAATAAATAAAATCTTAAAAAGAGTCAAGGAGCCATCCCAATGTGGCAGGTTATATTTTTCAGAGATGGCCAATGTGATATATCCCACTCTGATTATGTTGCAAAATTGACACTCTTCTCATCTAGGGTTGTGTCTGTATCCCTTCCCATTGTACCTGGGCAGACCTCTGTGACCACCAGGACAAAAAAAATATGGTGAGGTGATATCATGTGACTTTCAATGCTGCGTCATAAAAATCTCATGCACCAGAACCTTTGATTTTGGAGCTTTGACACAAAACTTGAAGAAGCCAAGAAGAAGAAACCACATGAGGAGGCTATGTATGGGGGTCAGGCCATCGGATCAGCTCCAGCTGAAGTCCCAGCAGACAGCCAGCCTCAATTGCCAGGAGTAAGACATGCCCAGATGACTTCAGCCACCAGTCACCCTGAGCTTTTGAGTCCTCCCAGCTGAGGCCCCAGGCACTGTGGGACAGAAGCCAGTCATCTCTATGTGTTCTATCTGAATTCCTGACATACAGTCCATAAGCATAATAAAATGATGGTTTCAGGCCACTAAGTTTGGGGATGGTTTATTTATAGCTACAGTTAACATGAATACCCAGTGTCCTTCTCAGTTATGTGAACCAATACATTCTCTTTTTTGCTTAAGCTAGTTTGGATTAAGTTTCTGTCACTTGCAGCTATAAGAAATTTGATTCATGTACTCTTTAGTCTGTAGGTATTATTCACTGTTGCAGATCAGTTATTCAATTTACCAAAAAAATAAATAATAAATAATTTTTATGTGGTCTTCATGGAGAAAGTACAGAAAAAATAGTGAGAAGGATAGAAGACTCAGAATTAAGAAAAGGGGTTAAGAAAAGGGCCCTGTTTTTGTTTTCTTCAACCTGTGAGTCCATGGGTAATGATATACCTTACTGCCTCATTTAAGCCATTTA
Source organism: Mustela lutreola (assembly GCF_030435805.1). Lineage (NCBI taxonomy): Eukaryota > Metazoa > Chordata > Mammalia > Carnivora > Mustelidae > Mustela > Mustela lutreola. Next base: position 108,621,841 of record NC_081299.1, on the reverse strand, counting down.
ATTTTTTTTTTTTCACTAGTGTTGATTTCTGGCCACTGACCAGCTGAGTGACCTTTGACAAGTCATGACACATTGCTGGGTCTATTTCTTTTTTTAGAGAGTTGTAGTGGAGGAGCTATTTCTTCATCATCAAAATGAGGGAATGGGGCTAGATATGATATTATTATTGATATCTATAATTAAAATAATAGAGGTCCATTATTTTATATATATTAGTGATAACTGTGTTATTATGTTAGGTGTTTTCCCCATATGACTCATTTTACTCCTATACAGCAGCTGTTATTAGACACTTTCTGGTCCTTTTCTGGACTGAGATTTCATCAATACTCCTTCTCTTGTGCCCCTCACTCTCTTAACTCGTTGAGGACATGTCATGTGTGACAAGTTCCTGGTTTTCCAGAAACTTATGTTCAGATTAGAAAAGTAAAGCTGGACTAGACATTAAATTATTATGGTCTAAACTGAGGGGCACACCACAAATACGATAGGAGTAACATTTGTTATCTGCTGCCATGTAACAGATGACCACAAATTTAGCAGCTTAGAACAACACACATGTATTATTTCATAGTTTTTGTGGGGCAGGGGTCTGGACTCAGCTTAATTGGATCCTCTGTAGGGTCTCACAAGCCTGCAATCAAGGTTTTGGGCAGGGTATGTTCCTAAGTGGAGCCCAGGATCCCCTTCCAAGCTTCTGTGGTCATTGGTGGAACTCTTAGAGGCACTGGACTGAGGGCCACCATCTTCTTGCTGTCAGATAGGGACAAGTTTCCAAAGTCTCCATTCCTAGAGGCTCTTGTAGCTCCCTGCCATGGGCCTTCTCCACAGGCACATCAGAACATGGAGGCTTTCTTTCTCAGAGCCAGCAGGAGACTCCTTCATCCTAGTAGGCTAAGAAGTGTTATACAATGGAACTGTTTGTATGGGAGTGACACGCATCACCTTTGCCACATTCTGCTGGGCAGAAGAAAGTCACAAGTCCTGCCCACAGGCAAGGGGAGGAGATTACACAAGAGTGTGACTCACTGGGAGGTGGTGGTGGTGGAGTGTCCCAGGAAGGTGTGTTTGCCACAGAAATTTAGGAAAAAAAGGTAAGTCAGAGTGAAGTGGACTCCCTCAAGGGAGGTTTTATGGAGGGACTTAAGCTAGAGTTTAAAGAAGGAGTAGAATTTAGACCCCCAAAGAGGGAAAGAGAAGAGGCAGACTATCTAGAATCAAAGGACCATACACATATGAGCAAAGGTGTGAAGGTGGGGTTCTCTCTTAAGTTAATGTCACACAAAAGCCCAATGGAAACCTGCTGACTTCTTATATTACAAAGGACAGGAGGATCTTTTTTTCTCTTCTTTCTTTCTTTCTTTCTTTACTTATTTGAGAGAGAGAGAGAGAATGAGCGTGGAGGAGGAGCAGAAGGAGGAGCAGACTCCCCAGTGAGCAGGGAGCAACTCCAGGATCAAGACTTGAGCCAAAGGCAGACACTCAACCCATTGAGCTGCCAAGGTGCCCCTCTTTTCTTTTTCCCCCAAAGATTTATTTATTTATTTGGGAGAGAGCTGGGGAGGGGGATGGGGCAGCACAGAGGGAGAGGGAGAGAGTCTTAACCAGACTCAGGCTGAGCACAGAGCCCCAGGCAGGGCTCCATCTCATAACCCTAAGATCAAGATGTGAACCAAAATAAAGAGTGGGACGCTTAACGGATTTAGGTGCCTAGGAGCCCCAGAGCATTTTTTTCTCTTTAACCAAAAGGAAGCTGGGTATTAAAGAGAGTCCTGGCTGTGGTGTCAGAAAATTTGGGTTCATGGTTCAGTTCTGCTATAAACTAGTAGTATGATTGGGGCCTGCTGGTTAGCTGAGCCTACTGGCTTCCTGTGGATGCTTCTATTTATGTTGCTATTGTGAGGACTTTGTAAGCTCTTGGGTGGGAAGTGCTCTATACACTTTCTGGGTCCCATTTCCAAAGGCAGCTTCATCGAGTTCCAAGATCCCACTCTCTCCAAGGCCATCTCTCTCTGGCTCTCTGGGAATCCTCTTTCTCAGTCATCACTTAAATGGCCAGGGAGAGGCACTCTTCAGGTTCTGGCCTTGGCACCCCTAATCACTTTGTGATCCGCTCTGCCTGGTGTGCTCCTCCATCACCACCCACCACCCTGAGCCCACGCTCATCAATCCATGCTGGGGCCAGACCCCTTCCCCAGTGCCAGACTCACGAAACCAACCAATCCAACCTGGATCTCCCCGAAACCCCTCATATCGTTCTCATATCCAGAACTAAACTCATTGCCCTCCCTGCAAGCTTCTTCTTCTTCCTCCTGGTCTTGGGAAATCACACCACCAAGTCTCACCGCTTGGAACATTCTTTCCTGCCCTGGCCTCACACCTGAGCTCCAAGTGATGCCAAGTCCTCTCTGCCCAGTGTGACCCTCCAGTCACCACAGTCCACGCCTCCCTCTTGTCAGTTCTCACGGGAGTCAGGGCACCTGGTTCTCAACATATCCTTCTGGCTCATTTTGTTCTCCACACTTCCTGCTGGATGAACTTTCTCAAGCACGAATTTAATAATGTGTCTGCTCTGCTTTAAAGCATTCAGAGGCCCCTAAATACTTGGGAATGAAATTCAAACTCCTGGACATGATTTTCAATGTCTGAAATCCTCTCCGATGTCATTCTTGCCCACGTCCCCTCGCCTCTGCTCCAGTCCTACTGAACTGCAGTCCGTTCTCACATGGCACCATGTTCTTTCAAGTCTCTGGGTTTGAATGCACTGTTTCTCTGGTCAGAAATACCTGGCCACACTATCCTTCTCTGCCTTGCCAGCCCTTCTTATCCAGAATTACCCAGCTTAGCTGTTCCATTTTCAAGGCTCTCCTAGGGGCACTCTTGCCAGCTTGTGTAGGCCTCTATCACAGCTCTCGTTACTCCACAGACCCAAAGCCTGGGTTGTAACTGTTTTTTTTTTCTTTTGCTCTCTTCCTAGTTGTGAGTTCTCCAGAGCAGTAATGGTGTCTTATTTTAGTTTCTTATTTTGATGCTCTGATCACCTTTTCTTCCAATCTGATCCTTTCTACATATTTTATGTAGTTATATTTTGAATAGGTAACACATTCGTCTGCCTAACATCTGCCATTCAGATGTTACAAAAAGCTATATAATGAAGTCTCCCTTCAACTGCTGTCCCACTCCAGTGGTCCAATCGCCCTCCCCAGAGGCAATCAACATTATCAGTTTCTTGTGAATACTTCTAGGGATATAAATATTTCTAGACATAAAAACATATCTATGGTTCCCCTTTTATACAAAAATGTTATCATGTTCTACAGACTATGCTGTACCTTGTTTTCACTTATGTACTGTATCCAGGAGATCATTTCATTTCAGCACATAAAAAGCCTCCTTATTCTTTATTTTCGGTTTTCCATTGTGGTTGTACCCTAAGTTAATGAACATTGGGTTACTTTCAGTCTTTTGCAAATACAGATAATACTGCAATGACTCTCTTCACAAAAATGTCACTTCACACACAAGTGTAACAGTAGAATGAATTCCTAGAAGTGGGGCTGCCAGATCAAGGTGTACGTGCATTTGTGAGTTTTACCATGTCATACTGCCCTTCATGGAGTTTGCAGATTAAATCTTCTTTATCTTTGTATCCCTAACACCACTGCAAAGTCTAGAACAGAGCAGGCATTCAGTACATTTTTTTTTTTTTTTTGGTCAAATAAACAAACGAAAAAATAGCTCTTTCAGTGAAAGCTCCCGTTTTCCTTTCTTTGATGTCTAGTGGAAAAAATCTATGCCCATATAGAGCTCAATTCAAACCAAATGATTGTAGAGTATTACTGTAGAGCAAAATTCTTATTATTTCAACTTGTACTGTTTTCCTTATTTGTGCAATTGATATACTTCTTCATCAGGTTGGTTATAAAATAAGATCATACTAACTTCTATGTTCTAATATAATAGCTGAATCCTTATCCCACATTTTGTGAGATGTCTTAATTATTCTACTACTCTCTTCCCCCACATCCTGAGCAATTACTAGAAGCCCGTACACAGTCCACAAATTCTTTCAGGTCGTTGCTTGTTGCTTTTATATGTCATCAGACCTCTCTCTGCAATGAAACTTTTACTGCCTTTTTTTTTCTTTTTAAGATTTTATTTATTTATTTAGTTGAGAGACAGAGAGAGTGTGGGGCAAGGGGAGAGGCAGAGAGAGCTGGAGAGAGAATCTGAAGCAGACTCTGAGCTGAGTATGGAGCCCAACCTGAGGCTCAGTCGAAGGACCTCAAGATCATGACCTCAGCTGAAACCCAGAGTCAGACACTCGACAGACTGAGCCACCCAGGTTCCCTGCTTTTCTTTTCTTTTTTACACTGTGAATCCCTGTAGCTCCTCCTGGATTGTTTACTAGCTCTATGGATTCTCTACGCCTGTTTATTCATCTATAAGTAGGGCACATTATAGGATTGTGAAGATTAAATAAAATTACAGATGTAAAGTGCTTAGAACAGTGTTGGGCACATAGTAATGTTGAGAGAAACAGCTCTTTATGGGTCTCTCATGCTTCTACCCATCTTCCTGGGAATGCCAAAAGTGCAAGACCCTGACTACTCTTCACCAGGGTCAATTCTCAAGGTTGCATTTAGAGTGAGCAACTTTAAGGAAAGAAGTAATGTCTCCCTACATGACAGAGAACAGGTTTGTCATTGCTTCCTATGAAAAGGCAGTTTCCCCCCAACTCAGTGTTCCTTGGTTGTGCACAACCAAGTAAGTGCACAGCCTTCATGTGAGCCCTTGTAAGACCTGGGGGAAGAGGAATTGACAGAAACGTGCTGAAGCTCATGTTGCTTCCTGTGTGGTAATAGCCCTTTGTCTCCGACCCAGTAATTCTGTGTCTTTTGTCAGCATCCACAAAACAGTAACAGACTAACTTATGTCGAGTCACAGACATCAGTCAGGAGGGTAAACTGAAATACCAGACTCCAGTACTAAGTGCTTAAGTAAGCTATTTTCATTATTTTGGTTCTTGCTCTTCTTTCTTGCCTTTGCTGGGCATTCTGCACACTCTCTGTGAGTGTGCATTTGGGTAGGTAGCTGAAAAGCATCAACTGGGCCATTGGCCAAGAATTCTACAGTGCTGTTTGGGGAAACAAAATAAATCAGAAATAAAGGATAACTTCAAAATCATTGCCCAATTTAAATTATTACTTAGCCCCTCTAATATCCAGTTCTAAATCGCTGAGACTGTAGTTTTCTCTGCATATACTTTCTGTATAGTTGGAGTATAGTTTTTATATAGTTGCAATACGTGAAAGTTGCGAAAAAATAACCGGGTCTTATTTCCTGTTAGCTAATAGCTGAATGAGTTTGGGCTCTCTACAGTTCAGTTTCCAAATAAGTGAAATACAGAAATGAATTCATGATCCACTCAGCTCACAAGGTTGTTGGGGCCACGGAATAAAATAATGTATGCTAACACAGAAGGTACTGAACAAATGAGTTGTAATGATTTAAGGTTGCAACTTAAGGCTGTCGAGTCACAAACATCAGTTTATCCTAATATTTTGCTTTAGAGGCTACAAAATGAGTTCTGAAATGAAAGAAGAAAAAACTTGACCGCATGTCAACAGTTGGAACAGTCCGCCGCACTCGATGCAGTGTTAGTCGCCCAAACTACAACTCCCGTCAGGCTTTGTCCCCGAACTGCGTCACACATAACCTCCGCTCTGCCCCGGGCCCTGCCCTCACCCCCGCCCCCACCGTCCAGAAACTACAACTCCCAGGAGGCGCCACGGGCCTAACCGTCCGTTCTCCCCCCGCCCCCGGCCTCCCCTTTACCCTCTCCGGCGGCTCTGCGACGGACTTGGGTCCCGCGGGCGGCGGAGCGGGCGCGCGCGTAGGGGGTCGCGCGGCTGCTGAACAGGGCGAACGCGCGCGAATAGGGAGTGGAGGCGTAGGGGGGCGGCGGTAGGGCTCGCTCGCTCGCAAGATGGCGGACGAGGACGGGGAAGGGATTCACCCCTCAGCCCCTCACAGAAACGGGGGTGGCGGCGGCGGTGGGGGGTCCGGGCTCCACTGCACCGGGAACGGCGGCGGGGGAGGCGGCGGCCCGCGGGTCGTGCGCATCGTCAAGTCCGAGTCCGGCTACGGCTTCAACGTGCGGGGCCAAGTGAGCGAGGGCGGGCAACTGCGGAGCATCAACGGGGAGCTGTACGCGCCGCTGCAGCATGTGAGCGCCGTGCTGCCCGGGGGAGCGGCCGACCGGGCCGGGGTGCGCAAGGGGGACCGCATCCTGGAGGTGTGAGTATCTGGGCGCCCGCCGCCCCACCCCACCCCGCCCCCTCCGGCCGTCCCTGCCTCTCACTCTACCCCTGTCGAGCTCAGGCCCCACTGTCCCCCCTCCCCCCTCCAGCCCCGGAACCGGCCCTAGGGAACTCCGTTCCTCTCAGGCCCCGCACCTTCTTGGGGTTGACCCTTTCACCTCCCCGCTCCTTGGGTTTTCGCAGCGCGCACCTCCCTCCTTGTAACCAGTCTACGTCCCAGCGCCCCCTCTGTTTTTACCCCTGCCCCCATTCTTCTGCCTTCTTTTCGGCCCCGTTGCTTTACCCCTGGGTATGCCGCTCTCTTCTCCTTGCTGCCCTCATAATGGACTTCTGTCCCCTGCTGACGGAATCTCCTTTTCTGACCCGGCCTCTTTCGTGTCCTCCCCAAGTTTTCATCTTAAGCATCGTAGTTTTTGTTCGCCGCTGCGGTCAACCCTCATGGACCGTCCCTCTGTCCTCTAGACGAAGTAGGCAAACCTGTGATCTGCTCCCACTTTTCCTGCGGAAATATCATCCCTCTACTGCACTCCTTTTGCTTTCCTTAGTTACCCTCTCCTGTGGTTAAGCACCCCCTCATTTTTTCTATCCTGCCTTGTGTCCCTTTCCCCCCCTCCCTTTTGGATTCACACTCCCAAGAGTGTACCTTCTTCTCTGATCCTTGCTTGCATGCCTTTGTTTTTGTTTTTGTTTTGGTGGTGGAGGAGGGTGTCTCTGACATTAGTTTCTTTACACTATTGTGTAAAGAATATCCCATCTCACGCAAGCATTTCGAATCTAGTGTCTACCATTTCCATGTACCTCTGTGAGCATCCGTATTCTGAGCCCCCCCCCCCCTTTCTGATCTTCATTTTTGCACCATACTCCTACTTCTTTTTAGTCAGGATTATGGTGGATCTCTCCTTCATTCCTGCTTCCCCCCAAATTATGCTCCTCTTTCGGGTCTTTGACCTCCTTACTTTATTGGGGCATGCCCTTTCTATTCTCTCTTACTACATCCTCTTGTGATCCCACGCTTGAGTTTATCCTATTCTTTATCTCCTCCAGGCTGCTTTCACTTCTCAGTTTAGGCTCTTGCTGCTGCTGCAACCCATCCTCTTCCTACTGCAGCCCCTCCTCCTTCATACTCCTTCAACCTTACTTCCCATTGCATCCCAGAGCTCTGCTGCCTTGTCTTCCTGTGTTTCTGTGCAGACCTCCTCCATCACTCTCATCCAGGTTTTACCCTTGGTGCCTTTATACTTTGTATTAAAATTTATATAGTGATTGCTGGTTGACTCTCATTACCTCCATTCTCCTCAGCAGTCTTCAATCCTGTATCTCTTGCGTTCTTACTGAACCTTATTTTTTCCACACTTTTGCCCTCTCCCTCAGTGCTTGGATTTGTCCTCATGAGGTCTTTCTCATTTTTTATAAATGTTATTTTAGTTATAATTTCCACAACTTTCAGTCTCTCCTGTAGGAAAACAGTAGGTTTGCCGAAGTTTTCAAAGAGGTTAGTATCGTGAGGATCTAGCCTAGTTGAGGAGTCCCTCCCTTTTTATTTACCTCATCACCCCTGCCCTTATCCTCTACACACTTTCTCTGTGGAATTCACTCATTCTGTTTACTCTTACCTTCCACCTGAAGAAAGAATAGCTCATCAAAATAATTGTTTGGAGCTATTTAACTTTCCATTTATGTTTTCTTTTTCCATTAATGTTCTATGTGCTCTTTTTTCTTATTCTCTGGTGATACATTTTTAATCTTTGGGGGCCTGGGCATTCAGATATAGAATGGAGTTGTGGCCCAAATTTGTTTCATACCTGGGCATCTAATTCTATTCTTTCTAGATAACTAAAAATCTGTGGTTGATGTTTTCTTCTGATAGAAGCTCTTGTAATTGTCATTTTCCTTTCCCTTTGGAAGTTAACTTTGGATCCAGGTGTTTATCTTTAAATTTAAAATTGAAGTATTTATTTAAAATTAGAAATTCATCATAAAGTTCTACATTACTCTTTATAAGAACTAAAGGAACTAAAAAAAAAAAAAAACTAAACCACAAATAATTCTGTAGATGACTACAGCTAACACGATCAACCATTTCAAATATATATGTGTGTGTATATTTATATGTATATAGATATATATATCAACTAACAATTTTATAACAGAATCTTGACATAAATTAGTTACTGTAAGGAATACTTCAGATGATCCCTTAGGACAGATGGAAGGACTTGCCTCAGGTCCAGGTTCCAGGCTAGGCCCATTCCTCTTCCTAGAGAGAAAACATTGAATTTTGGTGCATACGTGGTGGTGAGTAGGGACTTTGTCTTAAAAGAGACAAGAAAGTGGGCAGGACAAAAGAATGCTCTTTGCTTAGAGAACCTTACTCTGGAGGGTTGTGATGATCAGACTTTTTCCTGGCAATGGTTTCTCACCTTTCAGTTGTATTTTGATTTCCAAATTCTGTAAAGCTTCTTTGCTATCGTTGTGGAAATGGTGATAGTTGGAACACGGAGTCAGGCAAGTTGTCAAATTGTCTGAGACTTCAGCTCTACAGCCTCTTTCCTTCTTCCAAAGTCTTTATCTTCTCCTTAGGTTTTCTTGTGAAGGAGGAAATCAGCAATCAAACAGACACAGTTCTTGAGGGATATCTATGTCTGTTACTTGTTTTGCTTTTGTTTAGGTTGATGCTAATTTTCCTGTAGCATTCTTTAGGCAGCACTCCTTAGAGCTTTTCTTTGTCTCCTACAGGTTCCTTAAACCTCTTTGTTGCCCCAGGAAAGTTTTGCATGTTACTGAAGTGCCAGGTGGGATCAGGGTTAGGCATAGGTAGATTATTATTGTGTATAGACATAGTTTGCATGAAGTCATAGGTGGATGTCTGGACCTTGATGATTGCTGTTTAAGACTTGTCCCTATTTTAGATGCTTTCCTGCTATACACAAATTATTCCAATTTTCATATATTGTAGTCATTTGGGCAACTGATTGAGTTGTGAAAAGAACTGAGTAACTTTGAGATTTAAGGGACTAAAGTCTTGGATAAGAGTAAGAACATTGATTTCTTTGTATTTTAAAGTCTGTCTTACAAAGGTCCTGTCCTCATTGAATCTTAGAACAGTCATTAAACTAAATTCAGTATGGGGCACCTGGGTGGCTCAGTGGGTTAAGCTGCTGCCTTCAGCTCGGGTCATGATCTCAGGGTCCTGGGATCGAGTCCCGCATCGGGCTCTCTGCTCAGCAGGGAGCCTGCTTCCCCCTCTCACTCTGCCTGCCTCTCTGCCTACTTGTGATCTCTCTCTGTTCAAATAAATAAATAAAATATTAAAAAAAAAAACAAAAAAACAACTAAATTCAGTATGAATCAGTTTGTCCTTTTCCCTTCAAAACTGACTAGATTCTAACTGCTTTGCAAAGAGTCATGTTGCGGGGCGCCTGGGTGGCTCAGTGGGTTAAGCCCCTGCCTTCGGCTCAGGTCATGATCTAAGGGTCCTGGGATCAAGTCCCACATGGGGCTCTCTGCTCAGCAGGGAGCCTGCTTCCTCCTCTCTCTCTGCCTGCCTCTATGCCTACTTGTGATCTCTCTCTGTCAAATAAATAAATAAAATCTTTAAAAAAAAAAAAAAGAGTCATGTTGCGGGATATGAACAAGCCCTCTGGGCTCTAAATTTTACTTTAGATGGAAAATTTTGTGCTAGCAATGTTAGTCTCCACTTTGTAATTTTTCCCAGTGTAACATATATTGAATGTTTCCCTTTGATGTGTATATACCTGGAGGGATGGTTTCAATAAGTAGAACCAAAATGCACATGTCTTTGCACTAATTATATAGTATGTGCAGTAATATTTGACTTCAGGTTAATTTTCTTAAGGTTAAAGTATTTCCAAAGGCTCTTGACTGATTTCTTGAGAGGTGCCCGTAGAAGGGTTATAGTTGTGGTACCATCTTTATTTTTAAGTGATTAGGCTTATCTGTTGAGTAGTTTGTTTTATCTCTTTGGTATTTGGGTGGTGTGGTCTTTAATAAGCATGGACCCCTAAGATTGCTTGCAAGCATTTAAAATCCTGGTATATTTGTGTGGGGTAGAGTTTATGCTTTTCCTCTTCATAGTGTCAAGATAATCTACCCATCGACTTTCCTTTGTTAAAGTTACACTTGCTCTTAGCCAAAAGGCTGAGAAGTGATTCCCTTGTTAAAGGGAAAGAAAGAAAAAAAAGAAAAAAAATTAAAGCTGTATATATATCTATGTCTATATAAATTTGTTTATTGGGAGTTCATCTTATAGGAATATCTCATGGCCATTCCTTTTTTTTTTTTTTTTTTTTGGCTTCATTTAATGTAAAAGTTTGGAATAAAGAGGTTGGTGCTACAAGAAATATTTTTACAAGTTACGTGTGAGTCATTTAATGTTGACTGCTAAGTACCTTCTCAGGAGCTGCTTTCTCAATTATAGATGAATTCTATTTGGCCCAGATTTTCCAGGTAGATTTTAGAAATGATGTTTGAAGTCCTGGTTATTGATCAAAGGAAAATTTTATGGTACTGATTCTTATGCTTTAGTGAACATAAAAATCACTGGGTGTGTTTGTCAAAAGTATCAATTCTTGGGCTCACACTTTAAGGGTTATATATGATTCAGTAGGTCTTGCATGGGGCCTAAAAGTCTTTATTTTTTTACTCCCTTTGCAACCTATGTACCCAGCCCATACCTGGAGCAACAGGTTCTAGGTCTTGAATTCTCAGTTCATTTTATCTTCGTGGTTATATTGAGAGTTATGAGCTAAGACTATACTAACAAATAATGATTTTTTTAGACTCCTGAACTCCAGCCCTTAGAAAATCAATTCAATAAGATAGTAGACTATTATATCTGCTCATTTAGACTTTATTGGATCTTTCTAAATGTTGTAATAAAGGTATGTGGTGAAGGGTTAGAACAAGTTAATAAAATCCTTATATCACTTTGCACTTTTAAAATTTTTATTTTTATTTATTTATTTATTTATTTTATTATTATTATTTTTAAAGATTTTATTTATTTATTTGACAGACAGAGATCACAAGTAGGCAGAGAGGCAGTCAGAGAGAGAGGAAGGGAAGCAGGCTCCCCACTGAGCAGAGAGCCCAATGCGGGGCTCGATCCCGGGACCCTGGGATCATGACCCGAGCGGAAGGCAGAGGCTTAACCCTCTGAGCCACCCAGGTGCCCCTTATTTATTTTTTTTATTTGACAGATCACAAGTAGGCAGAGAGGCAGACAGAGGGTGGGGGGAGGGGAAGTAGGCTCCCTGCTGAGCAAAGAGCTGGATGTGGAGCTTGATCCCAGGACCCTGGGATCATGACCTGAGCTGAAGGCAGAGGCTTTAACCCACTGAGCCACCCAGGCACCCCACACTTTCTTTAAATTAAAGATTTATTTTAGAGAGAGAGTGAGCGAGAGAGGGCACAAACAGGAGTGGGGGGGTCGGTAGGGGGAGAGAGAGAACCTCAAGCAGACTCTGCTGAGCACAGATGCGGGGCTTGATCTCATGACCCTGAGATCATGACCTGAGCTTGAAAATCAACAGTTAGACATTCAGCATCAAGAGTTGAGCAGTCAGGTGCCTGGGTGGCTCAGTCAGTTGAAGTGTCTGCTTTTGGTTCAGGTCCTGATTCCAGAGTCCTGAGATTGGCAGGGAGCCTGCTTCTCTCTTTCCTCCCTGCTTGCTTATGTTCTCTGTTGCTATCTCTCTCTCTTTCAAATAAATAAAATCTTTAAAAAAAAAAAAAAAAAGAGCGAGAGAGAGACATTCAACAAATTGAGCCACCCAGGCACCCCTCACTTTGCACTTCATGTAATGTGTTACAATTTGCATAGTATTTTTACATTTGATCTTTACAACAGCCTTGTGAGATAGGGAAAATATAAATTCCTTGAGGATAGGGACTACATATACCCATGTTGTTTCCCTAGTCAAAGGTCTAATGGCACATACAAGGTATTATTCAGTAAATATTTGTTGAATGACTATAGGAGTATTATTTGTCCCTTTTTCATAAGAGAGGAAACTGAGTATTGCAGTAGTGAATGTTAACCAGAATTAAACCCAGGTCTTTGGGTTCTAAATCCAGTATATTTTCCACTTCTTTGTTTTCTCAGCTATTTTTGGCTGTTAATAGTCAACTATTTTTGACTGAATGGTCCCTTAAAATTCTTTTTTTTTTTTTTTAAAGATTTTATTTATTTACTTGACAAAGATCATAAGTAGGCAGAAAGGTAGAGAGGCAGAGAGAGAGAGGGAAGCAGGCTCGCGGCTGAGCAGAGAGCCCGATGCGGGCCTCGATCCCAGGACCCTGAGATCATGACCTGAGCCGAAGGCAGAGGCTTAACCCACTGAGCCACCCAGGCGCCCCGGTCCCTTAAAATTCTTAAAATTCAGTCACATCCCTATAAACTTGAATAGCATTTGAGCTTTGGTTCTATTGTGAAATGTAACTGTCTTTTATCATTATTTACCCTGTCTCTGATTGTTAAATTGGATGGGTTACAGGGAACCAAAATGGCTAGTTGTTGTTCTTGTTTGTTGATACTCTTTATTGGTTAGCAGTGAAGAGAGCCTGATATAATCATAATTGCAGTCCCAGGAAATACTTTTAATTCCCTAGGTAATTGAGGTAGAAAACATATAAAACTAAATTTGAAAATAGCATTTATCTTCCTCTTGGAAATCACTTCCACAACACCGCTGTTACCAGGAAAAGATCTGTTGTTAGTAACAAGATTTGTCTGGTTCATATAAATTATTATGAAGAAGGCTTCTCTTCAGCCCCCACTGACTAGTTTGTTTCAGGTGAGGGTTTGTTACCATGCTCTCAAGGATAATTATTTTTTAAGGTAAGTTCCATTGGGAGTAATTTTTATGATAAGCAAAGAGACTCAGTTGACAAGCAGACAGTTAAAATTTATGATCACTGCCCTGTGCTTTGGGAACGTGATGTGTGGTAAGTTTTATTCATTAGATGATGGTATTACTGACACAGTGGATAATGTGGTGGTTTAGGTTAGAGCCAATTAGAATTGTTCTTTTTGACTATCAGCTATATAGATTTTGAGCAGTTCTCTAAAAGCCTGTATAGGGGTGGTATGATTCAAGCCCCACATGTGGAAAAAAATATTTAGGACTTTTTTTTAAAGTAGACTCTAGGGGCACCTGGGTAGCTCAGTGGGTTAAGCCTCTGCCTTTGGCTCAGGTCATGATCTCAGGGTCCTGGGATTGAGCCCCGCATCGGGGAGCTTAGCGGGGAGCCTGCTTCTCCCCTCTCTCTGCCTGCCTCTCTGCCTACTTGTGATCTCACTCTCTCTGTCAAATAAATTAAAAAATAATAATCATAATAAAAATAAAAAGTAGGCTCCATGCCAAACATGGAGCTTGAACTCATGACCCTGAGATTGAGTTGCATGCTCTACGGACTGAGCCAGACAGGTGCCCCAAAAATATTTAGGCAGTTTTAAAATATCTTTTTAAAAACTTGCAAGTCTCTGTAAGAGATCTATTTTATATTAGAACCAATAAAATACCAAAAAAACCCATCTGAACCAAGTTTCAATAAACAATATTTAGTGTTCTTGTGCTCTCTGGCATTTTTTAGTCTGTTCAGTATTTGAGAGTTTTTTGTTTTGTTTTTTGAGTGCTGATGGTGATCCACATGAATTTCATGACTATTAGGTTATGATCCACAGTTTGAAAAGTAGTGATTTAGGGTATCGCTTTTCTGGTATGGCCCACTACTAATATCACCCCATCTGGTTTAGCAATTAAGCACAAACTACGTGTAAATTACTGTTAGGCTTGTATGAATCACAGAGTCCCTGCATCTCTGCCCTTGAGAAGTTTAACACTGCAGTGGGGTAGTATACAATTTACTGTGTGTAAAGCAAGTGAATTAAGGGGAGATAAAGAACACAATGGAGTTTAAAGGAAAGAGTGATATGGTTGAGATGACTGGTGGGTAGATCGGTCACAGAAGGCTTTTTAAATTGTGATTGAAGGACAAGTCTAATTTCAGTAGTCAGAGAAGGGTGAAGGATTTCATAGGCTGAGGAAACTGTGACCAAAGGGAGGAGGATATGAAAAGTTCTTGGGATAACAAGAAATCTAAAGTTGCTATTTGTAGACAGTTGGGCTTGAAGTTAGATCAAAAAGGGCTTTGAATCCAAAGCTATGAAGTTTGGATTCTGTTCTGTTTTTGAGGTCAGAATATAATTATATGTGCATTAATACCTAGGACTCCCTGTGAATTTAGTTTTTATTTAATTATTTACCCAAAGAGGTTGAATAACTTCCAAGGCCAAAGAGGAAAATCACTATTAGAATTAGAAGAATTTCAGAGCATCTAGTCACTTGGGCTATCTTATACTGTATAAAGAAGGGAACTAAGAACAACTAAGCTCTAACACCCATAGCTGGGAACAGCTGGTGAGGAGCTGGTTGCCTTTAATTTGTATAAGTTTTACTTCACAGTCTAGCCTAGCTTGTCTAATATATCCTTCTCTTTTTAAGTTTTTTTTTTTTTTTTTTTTTAAATTTATTTATGTATTTGGGAGAGAGAGGAGAGGCAGGGTGAGAGGGGCAGAGGGAAAGAATCTTCAAGCAGACTCCATGCTGGGTGCAGGTTTCCATGTGGGGCTCCATGAGGATCTGACAACCCTGAGATCATGACTGTAGCTGAAATCTAGAGTCGGATGCTTAACCCACTGCTCCACCCTGGCCTCCCACTTCTCTTTAAGCTTAAAATGAGTGTACTTACTGTTCTGTTCACAGTTGGTAAGTTTGATCCTTACATGCTACAGACCCACTGTGCTCTGCCCTACAATGTTCTGTTTTAGCTGTTCTAAGAATTCCTAGTCTGTTCCTCTGATTTGAAGATGCCTCCTTTAATTTAAATATTTGGTTTCTGCATATAGCATACTGTTGGGAGTTGAGGGGACTGAAGACAGACAGCTTAATATAGTACTAAGATTTATATGTGCTGTCTACATTCAGAATGAAAATACATCTTTAAATCAGAATTGGTGATGACCACAAAGTAAATTTTTGCTTTCTGTCCGTAATCTGAAGGGTACTTCAGGATTAAATTGTGTGATATGGTTTTAGTAAAATGCAAGGTAGTATGTATGTAGTCTCTTGCTGTTAGTTTGCTCCCTGCTAAGCAAGTAAGGTTCTCATGGTAGTTGAGGAAATAAACCTATCTGCAAGGTATTGAAGTTGCAGAGTAAGAAATTGTATTTGAGTATCCTTATAGGTACTTCCTTCCATGAACTTAAGTTATTATAAAAACATCTTTTTATTTTTAAAGTTTGTATTTTATTTATTTATTTATTAAAAATATTTTATTTATTTATTTGACAGACAGAGGTCACAGGTAGGCAGAGGGGCAGGCAGAGAGAGAGGAAGAGAAGCAAGCTCCCTGCTGAGCAGAGAGCCCAACTCGGGGCTTGATCCCAGGACCCTGGGATCATGAACTGAGCCAAAGGCAGTGGCTTAACTCACTGAGCCACCCAGGCACCCCTAAAGTATTTTTTTTTAAAGATTTTTATTTATTTATTTGATAGAGATCACAAGTACGCAGAGAGAGAAGGGGAAGCAGACTCCCTGCCCAGCAGAGAGGCCACCTCTGTCCCAGGACCCTGAGATCACGACCTGAGCCGAAGGCAGAGGCTTATTAACACACTGAGCCACCCAGGCACCCGCAAACATCTTTTTAAAAATGATTTATTTTTGCTTAAGCTATCTAAAAGTGTAGGTTCTTGTGTCAGACCTCAGAGCAAAACTAAAATGACAAATCTATGTGTTCTGTGGACTTGAAACACAAGTAATTAGTTTACTTCTCTTTGGAAAAGTACAGAGTGTCTGCAGAGAGTCAGCTGCTTGTGTGGATATTCTCCCAGCTGTGTTCAAGCAGCTGATTACTTTTAGAGAACTATTCCAGGAGATTAACCAGGAAGTTGTTTTTTTCCCCCAAATACTGCAGTACTTTTATATTTATATGTCTGTCATGTTTTAGTTAGGTTTATTTAGTATGTTTTTAAAAATTGGTATATTGGTTAAATTAATTTTTGGTGGTCTTGGAAAATGTGAAAGTTTTGGAAACTTCTTCAACTTCTTTTGCTGATCAGTTTAATCATTTAATCATCTATAAAGTTTATAACTTGTAAAGTGTGTCGTTTGTCTACTGAATGCATCATGGGTTACTTAATTTTTTTTTACCCAATGTTACTGTCATTTTGATTTTGGTAAGGTTAAAAACTACTTTCTGGATCTGTTTTCTCAAGATATGTAACTTGCATCTCTCTTTACTTGGAAACAGCAATGAGTTTTGTTCTCTGGCTGGTATTTTGAATCCAAGGAAATGTGACACTTATTTATGAGTTATGTGCTAGTAGATTATTTTAGATTTCTCTGCCTTACCCAGTTATCCTTTATATTGCTGATTCAGAAAAGGTCTTATTGTACCTTTCTTCTTCTTCTTTTTTAAAAAGATCTTATTTATTTATTTGACACAGAAAGCAAGAGCAGGAACACCAAAACAGGGGGAGTGGCAGGCAGAGGGAGGGGGAGAAGCAGGTTTCCTGCTGAGTAAGGAGCCTGATGAAGGGCTGATGGGACCCGGTGATCATGACCTGAGCTGAAGGCAGACGCTTAACTAACTGATCCACCCAGGCGCCCCTCTACACTTCTTTCTGTACACTCATGTATAGTACCTCTTGAGAGTAATTGAATGGTTAGGAAATAGCTAGTAGGATTCAGGGTGCAGGCTCTTGTCCTAGAACAAACTTATCCCATCACAGGAGGAGTCATGTTTTTAATCACGTTATGTAGTAATCCAGAAATAGTAGTGAAATAGAACTTTAAAAAATTAAGATTCCTTCTTTGGTAATTTGTGCCACTTACAAACTAAGATTGTTGATAAACCTGGTTGATTTTATCCTTTAACTTTCACTATGATCAGTGTACCAAATTAAAAACATTTGGGGGTTCCATTTCAATTGGCCATGAAGGCAAGGGTCCAAAATACAGCAGATCTCAGACTTTCTGAGTTGGTGTT
The DNA here is from genome assembly GCF_030435805.1 of Mustela lutreola. Lineage (NCBI taxonomy): Eukaryota > Metazoa > Chordata > Mammalia > Carnivora > Mustelidae > Mustela > Mustela lutreola. The sequence continues at coordinate 108,604,448 of NC_081299.1, read as the reverse complement.
GGGAAATGATTTAAAACTGATTACGTTTGTTTACTGTTCAGTAACTGAGGGGGGTTGGTTCTCAGCAGTAGTGGTGTACATGGGAAGCTATATTAGGCTAGGGAAACCATAATGGCTACTAGCAACTTTCTTAACCCCTACCTAACATTCATCATCCCATAATGTAAAGAAGTAACCCAATTTTCACATTCAACCTTACTTTTAAATAGTTTAAATAGAACCATGCAATACTACATGCTGACAATGTTTAAAGACAAAAACTGAAAAACTAACAATCCTATCAAAACAAAATAAGTGATGTTGTAAATAGTTTTAGTATCAGAACTTTAAGACCTTACTGGTAATTCTTTAGCCTCTGTCATGTGAGGGAACCCACTGTACTTAATTTTTTTTTTTATACTAAATGTGGTGCATTTTGTTTTCATGGATGAAACAGTATAATTATAATAGATTATTCCCAGAATTTACGTGAAATAAAGACTCGCTTTTTAAATGTCGACATGTTTATTTCTTACTACTCCTTACTTCATTTTGCTATCCTTGGAGTCAGTGTTATTTTTAAAATTAATAACAGTTAGTTACTTTTATTTTCAACACATTTGAGTAAAAGAAAACATAGCCTCACTTTGAAATTGCTTATGTAATTGAATGCCATATTTTACTCTTAAGCATTATTTCTGTTACTTCCCATAATAGAAAGCAAAATTATCACTAATATTAAAGTTTGAAAAATGTAGAGCTTGCATAATGTTTTTAGTACTTCCCCCTAAACAGTGAAACCAGTATAAAAGTTAAAAATAAGGAGTGGAATTATGGGAGTACATGAAGGAAAACCATTATTGAATGTTTTTTGTGCTAGTCTTAATAATTTTTCATTCATTGGCAGAGAGAGAGAGAGAGAAAGAGTACAAGCAGGGGAAGCAGCAGAGGGAGAGGAAGAAGCAGGCTCCTCGCCACCCTACAACCCTCCCCGAGCAGGGAGCAGGGAGCCCAATGTGGGGCTCTGTCCCAGGATCCTGGAATCATGACCTGAGCTGAAAGGAGTTGCTTAACCAACTCAGCCATCCAGGTGCCCCTTAGGGAAAAATTTTAGTGAGTGCTTACTACCTGAACATGGGATTAGACACTGGGGATAGAAAGATGAGTAACATGTAGTCCTTGCCCTTAGGAAATTAGCTGCATGTAGCAAAGTTTATCCATTTCTCTACTGAAGGACATTTGGGTGTTTTCAAGTTTTTGTAATTATGAATAAAGCTTCTATGACATCTGCAGGTTTTTTTATTTTATTTTTTTTAAAGATTTTATTTATTTATTTGAAAGAGAGAGATCACAAGTAGGCAGATAGGCAGGCAGAGAGAGAGAGAGGAGGAAGCAGGCTCCCTGCTGAGCAGAGAGCCCGACGCGGGACTCGATCCCAGGACCCTGAGATCATGACCTGAGCCGAAGGCAGCGGCTTAACCCACTGAGCCACCTAGGCGCCCCACATCTGCAGGTTTTTGTGTGGACAAGTTTTCAACTCCCTTGGGTAATACCAAGGAGGACAGTTGCTAGTTCAGCTGGTAAGAGTATGTTAGTTTTGTGAGAAGTTTCCAGTCTTCCAAAGTGGCTGTACTATTTGGCATCCCCACCAGCAATGAAGGAGTATTTCTGTTAATCCATATCCTTGCCAACGTTTGGTATTGTCAGTGGTCTGGATTTTGGTTATTTTATTAGGTGTGTAGTGGCATAAAATTCACTCTTTTAATTATAAAGTATTGTAATATGATAGAGAAAATTTGGAGACTAAGGAAAAGAAAAATAATCCCCCATCTTATCATCCTAACAAAACTACTTTTGGTATTTTGGCTTTTATGTAGGCATCTTCTATAAAGTTGAGATCGTACTGTTATAATTTGTAATCTAACTTTTAAAATTAATACTTTATTTACCAGAACAGTTTGATTTACAAAAGAAAATATCAGAGAGTTCCCATATATCCTTCTCCCACCTCAGCCATAGAATTTTTCCTTTTTTGAACATCTTACATGAGTATTGTCCTTTTGTTTAAATTAAGGAACCAATATTGATGTATTATTACTAACTTAAGCCCATAGTTTGTTCACATTTTTTTAGTGTCTAGTCCTGATGTCTTTCTGTTCCAGGATCCCATCCAGGATACCACATTACATTTAGTTGTCATGTCTTTTTAAGCTCATTTTGGCTGTAACAGTATCTCAAGTCTTTCTGTGTTTTTGATGACCTTTTGATGACCTTGACAGTTGTGAGTATTAGTCAGGTATATTATAGGATGCCTGACTACTGGAATTTGTCTGATTTTTTTTTTTTTTTTTTTTCATGATTAAACTGGGATTTTGTTTTTGGGGGAGAAATAGTTCAAGTGAGGAGTACATACTGTTATTATGATTTGTGATGTTGATCATCTGGTGGAAGTTGTGCTCAGCCCCTCTCCCCTATTGTACCCTTTGGATAGGAGTCACACCCGGCGTAGCTTACACTTAAGGAGTAGGGAGTTATACTTCTCCCCTCTAGAGTGTAGTATCTGTTTAATTTATTTAGAATTGTTCTGCATAGGAGAAGGATGCCTCTTCTCCCCCATGTATAAATTTATCAATCATTTATGTCATGGGCTCAATGGATACTTATTTTATAATATGGGTTTTATAATCCAATACTGCTTTATTTTATTGCTCCATTTGTTCTAGCTTTGACCATTGGTTGGTCTTTTAGTTGGCCCCTGTGCCTTTTGCCATACCCTCCTCCCCATTAATGTTTGGGTTGTTTTGTTTTGTTTTGTTTTTGAGCACTTCTTTACTTTCTGGCACTACAAAAGGCTCTGGGCTCGTGTTGTGTATTTCATGCCCAATCCTTGAATCAGCCATTTCTCCAATGGGTCCTAGTTATTTTTAGTGGGGAATGGTATTAGAAAGCAAGATCTGGACACTAGATGCGGTGGTAGCTACCGGGTATAACTTCTTTCAGGTCCTCTCAGTTGACAACAAAAGAATATATGTGTGTATATTAGCCCCTGTATATATGCATATTTGTAAATATTTCTATATGTAACCATCTTTATCTGCATTAAGTTAAACATGAGTTCTTACTGATACTGTAGCTTTACTCCATTACCATATGATTTTTTGGTTACTCTCCCTTGCAGATCTGTGCATTTCCACTTCAAAGGTGAGAAATTTGGTTTCCCATGTTCATCATTCATTTACTTGTTTAATTCCAGTATACACGTATAGCAGTTGTTAACTTGTACCTTGGGGAAGCAATTTTATCGACTAGAGTATAGTATTTATGTGCAGTTGCTTTTGCCTTTATCTTATAGAATTCATTATGGTTACTTAGGTCTGTACCTTTTCCCCCATCCTCTTCAGTGAGGTTGTTTAAAATACATTTGAAATACGAATAGATTCTCTTGTCACAGTCTGGGATTCTCCCAACCTGCTAGCTGTTTTTTTTTTTTTTTTTTTTTTTTTTTTTTAATTTGCTTACCTTCAGGTTTACTCAATGTTATAAATATCCTTAAGTTTTGCAAATGCATTTTGTCGTGATTGTGTGTTACAGTGTCATACAAAATAGTTTTATTGCCCTAAAAATCCCCTGTGCTTCACTTATTCATCCTTCCTCTCTCTCCACACCCCAGCAACACACTGATCTTTGCGTTTTCCAGAATGTTGTATAATTGGGATCATACAGTATATAGCTTTTTCATATTATCTTCTTTCCCTTAGCAATATGCATTTAAGGTCTCTCCCCCGTACCATGTCTTTCTGTGACTTGATAGCTCATTTCTTTTTATAGCTGAATATATTCCATTGACTGAATGGATAAACAGTTTTGTTTAGCCATTCACTTAAAAAGGACATCTTGGTTGCCTTCAGGTTTTGGCAATTACGAATAAAGCTGGTATAAACGCTTGTACGTGGGTTTTTGTGTAAATACAAGCTTTCAAGTCAATTGAGTGAATACCTAGTAGTGTGATGGCTGTGTCTTATGGTTGAGACTAAGTTTAGCTTTTTAAGGAACTATCAGTCTGTATTCCAAAGTGGCCATACTGTTATGCATTACCACCAGCAATGAGTGAGTTGCTCTTGTTCCACATCCTCATCGTCATTTGGTGTCATCAGTTTTTTTGGATTTTAGCTATTCAAGTAGGTGTGTGGTATCTTGTTTTGACTTGCAGTTCTCTAATGATGAATGATGTTGAGTAAATTTTCATACTCTCTTTTTCCCTAGGTTTTATTTATTTATTAGAGATAGAGAGAGAGAGAAAGCACAAGCAGGGGGAACAGCAGAGAGGGAGGGAAAAGGAGGCTCTCCACTGAGCAAGGGAGCTCCATACCAGGAACCCCATTCAAGGAGCCTGGGATCATGACCTGAGCTGAAAGCAGACTTTCAACCCATTGAGCCACCCAGGTGCCCCACTTTTCATATTCTTATTTGCTGTCTGTAAATCTTCTTTGGTGAGGTGTCATATCTTTTGTCCAGTTTGTAATTGGGTTGTTTGTGTTTTTATTGTTGAGTTTTAAGAGTTCTTTCTATATTTTGGATACAAGTCCCTTATCAGATATGCATTTTCTGTATTTCACCCCAAGAGTGTAGCTTGTTTTTCATTCTCTTAACAGTATCTTTCACAGAACAAAAGTTTTTAATTTTAATAAAGTTCAGCCTAACAGTTTTTTTTTCTTAGATAACATTTTTGTTGTTGTATCTAAAATCTCTTTGCCATACCCTAGCTTGTCTCCTATGTTACCTTTTAGAGGTTGTATTTTATAATCCACTTTTTAAAAAATAACATTTTATTTATTTATTTGTTAGAGAGCTAGAGAGCACAAGCAAGGGGAGCGGTAGAGCAAGAGGGAGAAGCAAGCTTCTTGCTGAGCAGGGATCCTGATGTGGGGCTCCATCCAAGTACCCTGGGTTCATGACCTGAGCCTCACGTAGACACTTAACTGTCTGAGTCACCCAGGCACCCCTACAATCCACTTTTTAACATAATATTGGCTCAAACATTGTTATTTTCTTCATCTCCATTGTTTTAAATGATTGTTTTATAGTTAATTTGTGCTATAATTTTAACTATTCATCCCTCTTATTTTTTTAAATTATTTTTCTATTTTTAAAGATTTTAATTAATTAATTAATTAATTAGGCTGACAGAGATCACAAGTAGGCGGAGAGGCAGGCAGAGAGAGAGGAGGAAGCAGGGTCCCCGCCGAGCAGAGAGCCCGATACGGGGCTTGATCCCAGGACCCCGGGATCATGACCTGAGCCTAAGGCAGAGGTTTTAACCCATTGAGCCACCCAGGCGCCCCTCTTATTTATTTATTTTTTTTAATAAGAACAGAAATTTGGAAACAGTCTTTTTCTTTGTTTAGGAATATTTCATTTTTTCTTTCAACATACTTGAGAGTGGTCCACATACAAAGGTTAGTAAGTTCTTATTACTCTCTTGGAGCTCCTATTTTGATGTTTTCCTTTGGATAAATTTTAATTGCCATTTTAATTGAAAAGATAGGAACACTTTAATAACTTTAGATGCATATTACCTGTAAAATTGCTTTTCAGAAGGATTTTACCTATTTACATAGTCATCATCTCATTTTTCCTGTAAGTTAACATTAAAAGCACTGAGGTGGGGCAGCTGGGTTGCTCAGGCCATTAAGCTTCTGCCTTTGGCTCAAGTTGTAATCTCAGGGTCCTGGGATGGAGGTCTGCATCTCAGGATTCCTGCTCAGCTGGGAGCCTGCTTCTCCCTCTCCCTCTGCCCTGCCCCCTGCCTTCGTGCTCTCTCTCTCAAATAAATAAATAAAATCTTAAAAAAGTATTGAGATAATAATTTTGCGCTTTTTAAATTGTTGACAAGTTTTGCTATTTATTGGAAAAAGCTCAAACATTTTAGAAATCTTTGGCCATTTACATTCTTTAGTTATACTTCTCTTTTCCTGTCAATAAGGTGTTTTAAAATGTAAGATGCAAAATGTTCTTATTTCTGAAACAAATTACAAAAAATTTCTTTATTTAGTGGTCCAGAATAGTAATTTTGTGTAGATGCATCCAGGCTTCACTTCTTTTGGCTTTGTTCGGCTTACATGTGATTGAATCTCTTATCTCAGGAGTTTAAGGGCAAAGTACAGCCTGATTGCTAAGACAATTAGTCAATAAACATACTCCCAGACTTGATTGTTTGCTTAAGTAAGATAGTGAGGAGGCAGAGTTAGATGAAAAGGAGTCAATCTAAACCAGTCAGATGCCTTCACTACAAATTAGAAAGGACATACATTCACATTTCAGTAGAGTAGATCCTTGCTTTTATAGTCTAGTGTACCCACCAACTGGGCAATGAACCAATGAAAAGTCAAAGGAAGTGTCTCTCTTCTGATGTGTCAAGGGTCTGTTTTTCTCCAACTTGGAGTCTTCATCCAATTTCTATAAAGATACGTTGTGGACAGAGTGGGGAGGTTTATAAAAAGCTTTGTGTAATTGAAGAAATAATAGGTATGTAAAATTTTAAAAAACTACTCATAGTTCTAGTCACTCTAAACTATTTTCATATTTTACACAGTGTGCCTTTTCTTGGGCAAAAATATTTTATGCGCTCATAATCACAATACCCAGTATTTTGCATTTAACATAATATAAGAACTTTTCCATGTTATGTTGCATGTAGTCTTTACAGATATTTTTTTTTAAAGATTTTTATTTATTTATTTGATAGACAGAGAGAGATCACAAGTAGGCAGAGAGGCAGGCAGAGAGAGAGGGGGAAGCAGGCTCCCCGCCGAGCAGAGAGCCGGATGCGGGACTCGATCCCAGGACCCCGAGATCATGACCTGAGCCGAAGGCAGAGGCCCAAACCACTGAGCCACCCAGGCGCCCCCTTTACAGATATTTAAAAAAAAAATAATTGGTCCAGGGGTGTCAGGGTAGTTCATTCAGTTAAGCGCCTGACTCTTGGTTTTGGCTCAGGTTGTGATCTCAGGATTGTGAAATTGCGTTCTGCATTGGTCTTGCTTTCAGTGGAGAGTCGGCTAGAGATGCTCTCTCCCTCTCCCTCCCACTGTGTTCCACCCCATGCTTGCTCGCTCTCTATCTCTCTCTCAAATAAATAAAATCCTAAAACTAAACAACTGGAAAAAGAATTGTATGATCCATTTGCTTGATGTACTTCAATGTCTTTATTCAGAGTAATTTAAAAGTAGAATAAGGATTGTGTTTCACTCTGATGATGGACTCCTATTTCACATTTATAAATGAGGATATTGTATAATAATTTTTATTTAAAGATTTTACTTACTTATTTGAGATAGAACAAGAGAGAGAGAGAGAGAGAGCACAAGCATGGGGAGAAGCAGGCAGAGAGAGAAGCAGAGTCCCTGCTGAGCAGGGAGCATGATGTGGGGCTCCATCCCAGGTCTCTACTGGGATCACGACTTGAGCTGAAGGCGGACGCTTAACTGACTAAGCCACTCAGGTGCTCCTAATTTTTATTTTTTAAGATTTAATTTTTTTTTTTTAAGATTTTATTTATTTATTTGACAGAGAGAAATCACAAGTAGATGGGAGAGGCAGGCAGAGAGAGAGAGAGAGGGAAGCAGGCTCCCTGCTGAGCAGAAAGCCCAATGCGGGACTCGATCCCAAGACCCTGAGATCATGACCTGAGCCGAAGGCAGCGGCTTAACCCACTGAGCCACCCAGGCGCCCCAAGATTTAATTTTTTAAGTACTCTACATCCAGAGTGGGGCTTGAACTCAGGATCCCAAGATCAAGAATCACTTGCTTAAAGATTTATTTTTATTTTTATTTTTTAAAGATTTTATTTTTAAGTATCTATATCCAACGTGAGGTTTGAACTCACAACCCTGAGATCAAGAGTCATATGCCCCACCTATTGAGTCAGATGCCCCAATAATTTTTATTTTTAAATAAGTGTTATTGAGGTTTATGTATGGTCAGATGGCACACAGCTTAAGTGCAGAGTTTGAGTTTTGACAGAGGTATCGACCCATTTAACCACCCCCCCCAGTCAAGATACAGAATACTTCTGTCATTTCTGAAAGCTTCCTTGTGTTCCTTTGCATTCAGTAGTTACCCGTGCCCCACAGATAACCACTGATATGATTTTTACCACTGTAGAATAGTTTTCCCTATTCTGGTAGTTAAATAGATGGAATCAAATCAATCACAGACCCTTTTCTGTTTCACTTTTTTTTCTTATTGTGTTTTTGAGATTCATCCATGTTGTTGTGGATATCAGTAGTTTTGGTCTTTTTTATCGCCAATTAAGAGTTCATTGCATGAGTGTGCCACAATTTTTTTAAAAATCTGTTTACCTTTTGGTAGATACTAGGATGTTTTTAGCTTTGGACTGTTAACGAATAAAGCCTCAGTGAACATTCAACAGCAGTTGTTTATAAGAAATTGCCAGATTGTTTTTGCTTTGTGCTTCCATTAGCAGTGTATGAGAAGTCCATTTCTTCTATATCTTTGGCAAAAGTTGGTTTTATCCTCTTTTTTATTTTAACCATTCTTGTGGGCATGTAGCCACTGTGTTTTAATCAATATAATTGAAATCTATGTCATATTGCTTGCAGTTATAGGAATTTATTGTCTTTTTTTTTACAGTCTGTCTCCAAGGGACTAATTGCCCTTTAATTACTTTTTGTGAATGTCACAGGGGTGGGAGATCAAGATCATATTCTGTTTACCACACAGAATGGCTCCTTGCTGTGGTACATTTAGTGATTGGCGCTGTCATATTTCCATCCATATTTAGTTTCAGTATGTACAGCTTCCTTCAGTAGGTACACCTTCCTCTACTAATCCTGACTATTTAGAGCGTTTCCCCCTTGCTTTTCAGAGTGTTTATATTAGCTTTACAATTTCCCCTGTTGGCTTACTTTAGTTGAACCGAAGTCTTATCTAAAGCCACGCACCTGGGTGGCTTAGTTGGTTAAGCATCTGCCTTCAGCTCAGGTTAGGATCCCAGAGTCCTGGGATCAAGCCTAGCATGGGGCTCCCTGCTCAGTGGGAAAACGGCTTCTCCTTCTCCCTCTGACTGCTGCTCTGCCTATTGTGCACTCTTTTTTCTGTCAAATAAATAAATAAAGCCACTCCCGTTAGCTAGCTAAAGGCCTGATTGGGCCAGATTTTGGTCTTATGTAAAAAATGAGAATTTTATTAAAATTATTAGGTATATTTTTATAATGCTGAAAACACAAAGTATACATTGTAGGTATATCTGATTACCCAGAGAAACAAAATTTGTGGATTGTTGGAGATTTTTACTGGCCTTTTTTTCCCTTATGCTTTATTATGAAAAATTTCAAGCATACAGAAAAGTTGAAGGTAATGCACAGTGAATACCTGCATACCCACCACCTAAATTTTATAATTAACATTTTGCTGAATTTGTTTAATCAAATACCTGCTGAAAATGTTTTGATAGTGTGGTTGAGCTGTTCCCTTTCTTTGTGGAAGAACGTAGATGAGTGGGACCCATTGGGCAGTAATTACTTTTGTGTGGTATAGGACTAGGTGTTTCTCTGATGCAGTGATATTATGAAGGTGATTCCCTTCTTGTGATGAGTCAGCGTAGGTTGAGAGCTCAATCATTTATTTTCAGATGAATTCCAGCTACATTTTATTACAAAGGCAGAAGACAGGCAAGGGAGATTGGTGATAGAAAGGATTTGTGTCATCAGGAGGCCAAAATGCTACTAACCTGCTTGCCCAACTGATACAAATACTATCACATGAATAGCTGTCATTTATTGAGTAGTTACCGTCTTCTAGAGCTTTATCTCATTTTAGTTCTCATTCTGTTAGCTAGGTATTATTAGCACAATTTTATGGGTTAGGAAACTGAGGTTCAGTGAGATTGAATAATTTAGCAGTGTCTCATCTGTTAAATGGCACAAGTGTTACCCAAAGCCAAGTCTCTCTGACTCTAAAACCCATGCTTTGAACCAGAAGTCAACTGCTGGAAGTTTCCTTTATTGCAGAATTTATAGTTTACATTTATGTCTTTAGAATTGTCCAAATTGGGCCACACTTTGAGCTTAATATGGTGGCATTCTTGTGGAAAAGAGGGTATCATAAACATTTTTATAATTGCAGAGTCCTCTTAATTTTTGAGGAGGGAGGATCCTTTTTGAAATTAAACATCCTGGGGTTTTTACTGACCTCATTTCATTCTCTGAAGAATGAAGGAATTTCCAGCCTTGTATTAAATTGTGGAATGTATAACCTTCCATTTTTAGTAGAACCAAATAAACATTAGCAAGTGTGTTTAGAATGTGACAGTGGTAGTTCGTTCCTGTCTTTATTTATTTAATTTTTTAAAAGAGGTTTTTAGGTTGATAGCCAATTTGAAGCTTGGTCTTTCTGATAAAGAATTGAAACATAAGCAAGCTCTCTTGCTCCCTGGCTCTTGGAATAAGCCCTACTGCAGTTTCCCAGATGACTTTCAGGGCTTGTTTTTTGAGTGACCCAGGAAAAGTGTATTTTAATGTAAAAACTGAATGGATGGTGGAAATATGCATTGAAAGCAGTAGTTCTTCACCTTTTTGGTTAAGAACTTTTAAAGGTTAAGAACTTTTTTTTTTTAAAGATTTTATTTATTAATTTGACAGAGAGAAATCACAAGTAGATGGAGAGGCAGCCAGAGAGAGAGAGAGAGAGGGAAGCAGGCTCCCTGCTGAGCAGAGAGCCCGATGCGGGACTCCATCCCAGGACTCTGAGATCATGACCTGAGCCGAAGGCAGTGGCTTAACCCACTGAGCCACCCAGGTGCCCCTAAAGGTTAAGAACTTTTAAAGCCAGTGGAAGCAGTGGACCCCATACTCACGGTGAAAAATACATATATGCACAAATATAGTTTTACAGACAAATGATATAGGTGTTCACCAACTCACAGCCTATTGACAGAATACCCCAGATTAAAGATACCTTAAAGGAGAAAAAAATGGGGAGCTGAAAAATAAGATTTTAGTAGTTAAACTTTTTTCATAAATGTGTGTTTCATAAAATTGCTTATACTAACGTAAAATCTTGTTTTAGTATCCAAGGTGTTCAGTCTCTAAAGTGAGTTTTCCCTACTTTGTTAAAAAATTTTTTTTAAGGGTATTCATGAATAAGCTAAGATTCCTAAGGGTAGATGAAGTTCTCTATGTTGATTTCTCCCATCCAAGTACTAACCAGGCCCGACCCTGCTTAGCTTCCGAGATCAGACGAGATCGGGCGCGTTCAGGGTGGTATGGCCGTAGACTCTATGTTGATTTCTAAATTTTTGCTCTTTTCAATTTTTTCTACCAGCAAAACATGTTTGTAGAACTATTCATAAGGCTAGGATTAGATGAAATCCTTTGACAATTCCCAACTTTAGGTTTCCATTTCTTCTTCAACCAACATTTCTTCAACAGCGATGCAATACTTTGTTCTTTTTTTTTTTTAAAGATTTTATTTATTTATTTGACAGAGAGATCACACAGATGCAGAGAGTCAGGCAGAGAGAGAGGGGGAAGCAGGCTCCCCGCTGAGCAGAGAGGCCGATTCGGGGCTCCATCCCAGGACCCTGAGATCATGACCTGAGCCAAAGGCAGGTTAAGGCAGCGGCTTAATCCACTGAGCCACCCAGGAACCCCACAATACTTCATTCTAGTGCAAGTATTCAGGTGGTGTTCCTAGCGAGTTACATGTTTCATTACAGTAATCCTCACAAGAATCCTTTTAGGGGCTTATTATTGTCCCCATTTTACAGATGCAGAAAACAATGCTAAGAAAGGTTAAATGACTTAGTTAAGACAAGTGCCTGCACTGAAGGTAGGGCCAAAAATTTGAACCCATAGCTTCAAAGCTCATTTTCTCTCTGTTTTACCCTCTGGCTCTGTGATGAGAGTTGATCATTTTTTTGATTACTAGTTTGACCTGATCCAAATCTTAAAAGCCCAAATTTCTATCAGTGGAAGGGGTGCTTTTATTTTTTCTATAGCTAGCCAATTGTAAAATTACTGAATTTTTTGTGTGTGTATAAGTTAGACTTTAGGTTGTGAAAGGTCTAGAGTGCTGAATTTACTGATTAGATTGTTAAACCCAAAAGGAAGGAGGTTTAGCAGGGTGATCTCTTGCCTGTTCTGTTTATATAAATGGATGTTTCAGATACCAGACTTTGACAGAGACAGTTCAAGTGACTGGAAAGTTTGTGGAAAGCTTGTTACTAAATTTAACATCATTTTCAGGAAGGAAAAATCCTAATGGTTTGGAACTGAAAAAGAGCATACCTCTAAAGGGTTGTAGATAAGCTTTTATCACACTGAGTAAGGTCAGGTGTCTATTTCTTAACTCTTGGGAGATAGCCATGGAGGGAACCTCCAGCTCAGCTAGCTGCCTTGTGGTTTTTGCTGAGACAGCAGGCAGGGTCAGCATCGTAGAAAGGTAGTTCACAAAACTCACTTTGCTGAGTGAGTTTTGTGACACTCAGCATCTTTCTGGCAAAATTATTGTTCTTTCAAACCTTGTACTTTTCCTAGTTGCAGCCTTCTTATGCAATGAAGCAGGGAGGAGAATGAGTAGGTTGATTTACTATATAACTTTAGATGTAGGTTCTTTTAGTTTGAACTGACGACACAGGGCTTTAAGTGAGATAGCACAGAGCAGAAAGAAGAGTAGATAGAATGCTAAGAGAGAATAATTGATGTAATTGGGAGGACAAAAGTTGGTTCAGATAATGAAATTTCAAAATTGCCTTTTTATTAAAAACCAAGTGATAAAAGAAATTATTTATATGAAAATATATACCACTTAACTCCCAAGGTGATGAAACTTGGTATAAAGGAAAATTAAATTGACTGATTTGGAGTTACGGGATAGAATCAGATATAAATATAAAAAATTATTTTAAGTCATACTTTTGAGTCTTTACAAGTTAAAGGAATGCATTTTGTAAAAAAAATTTCTTCTTACAGAAATTTTAGGAGGTTTAAAAAGAACTAAGTAGAGTTCAAATGGCAGTATTATTAAAAGGTGTTTTGAATGTACTGTATACATGCTTGGTTAGGATGAGGAAATTGGCTTTGAAAGCTTTGTTTCCTCTGCAGCTTCACCATGTGTTTTTCCTGAAGCTCTGTGTGGGATTCTAGCATAGAGGAAGGGCAGGCCCTCTCACCTGTTTCCATTTTTTCTCCCTGCCATAAGTTCACAAATACTTTTTCATGTATGATTTATAAAAATAATAACAGCTTTTCTGGAACCAAATTAATCTTGATTTTATGGTTCATACTGCGTGACAGCTGGGGCAGGAGGGTGGAGTTACAAGGTGTTTGGACCCTTCTGGTTTATGGGATTTCTTTTTCCCTTTTTCCTCTTAGGAACGGCGTGAATGTTGAGGGGGCGACACACAAGCAGGTGGTGGACCTGATCCGAGCAGGCGAGAAGGAATTGATCTTGACAGTGTTATCTGTACCTCCACATGAGGCAGATAACCTAGATCCCAGTGACGACTCGTTGGGACAATCATTTTATGATTACACAGAAAAGCAAGCAGTACCCATATCGGTCCCCACATACAAACATGTGGAGCAGAATGGTGAGAAGTTTGTGGTGAGTGTCAGCTCAACTCAATCCTCAAAACATTTAGCTTTTATTTCCCCTCGATCTTGTCATTTATGATATATATTAGAGCATTAGAAGTAATCACCACAACTTTGATTAGTTTGTCTACCAGCAAGATGGGTTCATACATAAATAAAAGATACTGATTATGATTTTTGCAGGGAGTAAAGTACGGTAATGGAGAGGATTTCTATTTCTGTTTAAATATAATTCCACTGTCTTTCCAGACAGTTTTAAGTTTGCATTCTGGTCTTTTGTAAACATGTTTAAGTTGGTTTCGTTGACTTGTTTGTTCGTTTATTGGTTGCCATATATCTTTGCTAATAGCAGTCTCTCACTTATTGTTGACTCTGTAGAGCTATAGAGCAAGGTTAATTTCAAAAGATGGTGTTTTCTAAAACATTTGGGTAATACAGAATTTGTCCACATCAGAACCTACAAATGCCCTGCACTCCTTTCTACCTCTTGTTCTTTTTCCTTTTCTTTGGAGATCCTGGTTGAGTGATTAACTTGGGTTTTCCGCAAGGTCCTAAGTATACTCTGACTACAGTTCTCATGCACTGTTCTATATATTGTCAACCTGTTACTGTTGTAGATGTGCAGGAACGCCCATCTTGAGTTCTGGGTGATATGTGCCAGCCCCTTTTTTGAGTGCCTTGCTTGTTCCTCAAAACCTGATAGGGGCTGGTAGCCCAATATACTTATTTTTTCTCTTGATTGAGGTATGCTTTATTTGCCTTTGATTATTTGGGGAGTGTTGAAATAATGAGAAATTCATTATTCTTTGTAGAAAGTGCAGTGTGTTCTGTTAGATATTGGCAAACAGACCATATGTGTTTCAAGGTGAACTGCTGACTAAAGATGTAGTCTCTGAAACTGGGATTTATTCCCTGTGTAGGAATGAGCCACAGGACATTTATGGTAAATTTTTTTTTTTTTTTAAGATTTTATTTATTTATTTTACAGAGAGAGAGATCAGAAATAGGCAGAGAGACAGACAGAGAGAGAGATGAGGAGAAGCAGGCTCCCTGCCGAGCAGAGAGCCCCATGCGGGACTCGATCCCAGGCCCCTGGGATCATGACCCGAGCCGAAGGTAGAGGCTTAACCCACTGAGCCACCCAGGCGCCCCTATGGTAAATTTTTTTTAGTGGAGAAAAGCAAGCAGAGAAGCCAGAAAAGTTCAGAAGGATCAAATAGTGTTCAACTGCATCTTTAATTTAGCTGGTGATGGTAATCCATATAGCACAGCACAGTTTATGTCAGCCTGGTCTACGGATTCTCAAAGCCTTACTCACAAAGTTTAGAGTTTTGTGTTTTGGAGGTACTATACTTTGAATCACAAGGCATGTAAAAAGTAGAAATCAAGGTCAGCTCTTAAAAGTAGAGCAGATTCGATGTTGAGACCTTTTGGGAATTACCTGAGAACTTTGGAACCTCTGTAGACTTTAGAAAAGGAATGAAACTACTAATTATCCATTTTAAGAAAATCGATATTACTGAGCATAATTTACCAACATTAACATTCACCCAGGTTAAATGTTCATTTTCACGAGTTTGGATAAATGTACATAGTTTTACAATCACCATCATCACAATCAAGATACAGAACATTTTCACCACCCCAGAAAGTTCCCTGGTAACCCTTTGCAGTCAGTCCTCTCCTTATAACACCACCCCTGTCGACCACTGATGAGCTTCCTGTTAGTATATTTTGCCTTTTCTCAATGTCAAATAAGTGAAATCATATAATAATATTATATATATATATATATATATATATAGTCATATAATAAGTAGTTTTGGGTATCTGGCTTTGTTCATTTTGTTCATTTTTTTAAAAGATTGATACATGTTGCATATATCAGTAATTTGTTCCTTTTAATTGCAGTTAATTTTTAATTGAATAAATTTACTACAATTTGTTTTTCCAGTGGCTTTTTGATGCATGTTTGGGTTGTTTCCAGTTTGGGGCTATTATGACTAAACCATGAAATAACATTAATATATGGGGCTTTATGTAGATGTATATTTTAATTTCTCTTGAGTAGCTAGAAGTGGAATTGCACGGTCATATTGTAAATGAAAGTTTAATCTTTTTTTCCCTTTGAATTTTTTTTTTTTTAAGATTTTATTTATTTATTTGAGGGACAGAGACCACAAGTAGGCAGAGAGGCAGGCAGAGAGAGAGGAGGAAGCAGGCTCCCTGCTGAGCAGAGAGCCCGATGCAGGACTTGATACCAGGACCCTGGGATCATGACTTGAGCCGAAGGCAGAGGCTTTAACTTACTGAGCCACCCAGGTGCCCTCCTTTGAAGTTTTTATTTATCTATTTGAGGGAGAGCACAAGCACAAGTTGGGGGGCGGAGAGAGAGAGGGGGACAGGGAGAAGGACAAGCAGACTTCCCACTGAGCAGGGAAACCCATGCAAGGCTCAATCCCAGGACCCCAGGATCATGACCTGAGCAGAAGTCAGATGCTTAACTGACTGGGCCACCCAGGTGCCCCTAATCTTTTTTTTTTTTCCCCAAAGATTTTATTTATTTTTTTGAGAGGAGCAAGAGAGGGAACAGGAGTGAGGGGAGGGAGAGGGAGAAGCAGACTCCCCTGCTGATCAGGGAGCCCGGTGTGGGGCTTGATCCCAGGACCCCGGGATCATGACCTGAGCCAAAGGCAGATGCTTAACCCGATGAACCACCCCGGAGCTTATTTTCATGTCCTTAGTGGCCATTCTTACATTTTCATTGTTGAATTGTTCAACTTTTTCCCCCATCTTTAAAAAAAAGATTTTATTTATTAGAAAGAGTGAACATGAGGGCGCCTGGGTGGCTCAGTGGGTTGGGCTGCTGCCTTCGGCTCAGGTCTTGGTCTCAGGGTCCTGGGATCGAGTCCCGCATCGGGCTCTCTGCTCAGCAGGGAGCCTGCTTCCCTCTCTCTCTCTCTGCCTGCCTCTCTGCCTACTTGTGATCTCTGTCAAATAAACAAATAAAATCTTAAAAAAAAAAAAAAGAAAGAAAGAAAGAGTGAACATGAGAGAATGAGTGGGGGCAGGGGTAGAGGAAGAGGGAGAAGCGGACTTCTCCCTGAGCATGGAGCTGATCACAGTGCTCCATCCCAGGACCCTGAGATCATGACCTCAGCTACCCAGGTGCTCCTCCCATTTTATTTTTATTTTTATTATTTTTAAAATATTTTATTTATTTATGTGATAGATCACAAGTAGGCAGAGAGGCAGGCAGAGAGAGAGGAGGAAGCAGGCTTCTCACTGAGCAGAGAGCCCGATGCGGGGCTCGATCCCAGGACCCTGAGATCATGACCTGAGCCGAAGGCAGAGGCTTTAATCCACTGAGCCACCCAGGCACCCCTTATCTTCTTATTTTGTTGCTAAGAGCTCTTTATGTATTTGGAGTCCTTTATCAGAGAGGTGTTTTGTAAAGTATTTTTCCCAGGCTGTGGCTTGCCTTTTTAAAAATTTTTACTTATTTAAAAGATTTTATTTATTTGAGAGAAAGCATGAGAGGGGATAGGGTCAGAGGGAGAAACACACTCCCTGCTGAACAGGGAGGCTTATACGGGCTTGATCGTGGGACTTCAGGATCATGACCTGGGCCGAAGGCAGTTGCTTAACCCAACTAAGCCACCCAGGCACCCTTTATTTTTATTTTTAAAATTTTTTGTCATATGTTCAATTAACCAGCATATAGTACATTATTAGTTTTTGATGTAGTGTTCAACATTTGATTAGTTGTGTATAACACCCAGTGTTCATCACCCCCACGTGTCTCCTTAATACTCATCACCTGGTTACCCTATCCCCCAACCCCTCTCCCTCTGTGACCCTCAAGTTCCCAGAGTCCAGTGTCTCTCATGGTTTGTCTGATTTCCTCCCATGCAGTTTTCCTCTCTTCCCCTGTGGTCCTCTGTGCTATTCCTTCTGTTCCACATAGGAGTGAAATGTATGATGATTGTCTTTCTCTGCTTGACTTATTTCACTTAGTATAATCCCTTCCAGTTCCATCCATTTTGATGCAAATGGTAGGTATTCATCCTTTCTGATGGCTGAGTCATACTCCATTGTATATATGGATCACATCTTTATCCATTCATCCGTTGAAGGACATTCTTTTTATTTTTAGCAGTATCTTTCAAAGAACAGAAGTTTTACATTTTGATGAAGTTGAGTTTGTCTGTTTTGTTCATTTATGGATAATTTATATTCTAAGACAGTTGCCTAACAGAAGGACACAAATCTTTTGTTTTCTTGTAAAGGTTTTATAGTTTTAACTCTCTGTTTTTGTAATAACTTTATTAAGGTGTGATTTACATACCAGCAATTGTACAACTTAAGTGTATATAATTCAGTGGTTCTTAGTTCACAGAGCCATTACCACAGTTAGTTTTAGAACATTTTCATCCTCTCAGAAAGGCAGCATTTTCCCTATCTCTCATCTCCCTATAGATCTTTCTGTCTCTATAGGTTTGCCTATTCTAGACTTTCCACATAAATGAAAATTATATGTGTTCAAGGGTTTATCCATGTTGTAGCATGTATCGGCCAAGTAACATTCCATTGTTTGGAAATGCCACATTTAATTTATCTCTTCTTCAGTTGATGGACATTTGGGTTATTTCTACTTTTTGGTTGTTGTGAATAATGCTGTTTTGAGTATGTGTGTTGTTCCAGGTTTTTAATATATATCTTTATAAGTACTACCTTTAAATAATTCAATATTACTTCTCGTATAATAAAAGACGTTTACAACAGTATATATCATTTCTTTCTGTCATCCTTTGTGCTATTGTTGTCATACATTTTACCTCTATATGTGTTATAAATTCCATGTTACTTTGTTATCTTTGCTTTAGATAATTCAAGAAATGAAAAATAAGGAAAGGGTCCTCCCTGTTCAGCAGGAAGTTTTGTTTTTTTTTTTTTAAGGTTTATTTATTTGACAGAGAGACAGCAAGAGAGGGAACGCAAGTTGGGGGAGTGGGAGGGAGAAGCAGGCTTCCTGCTGAGCAGGGTCCCCGATGCCTGGAGCTCAATCCCAGGACTCTAGGATCATGACCTGAGCTGAAGGCAGATGCTTATAAACGACTAAGGCACTCAGGCGCCCCAGGAAAGAGCTCTTTTATAATAATTTAATTACGTATTTACCATTTATGGTATCCTTCATTCATTTGTATAAATTCAGTTTCCATCTGATATCCTTTTCCTTCTGCCTAAATAATTTTCTTTAATGTTCTTATAGTGCAGATCTTCTGGCAATGAATTTTCTTAGTTTTAGTTGGTCTGAAAAAGTCTTTATTTCACCTTTATGTTTGAAAGAATATTTTTACCTGGTGTAAGATTCTGAGTTGATGGGTTTTTTTCTTTCAGTACTTTAAAAATGTGACCCCTGGGGCAACTGGGTGGCTCAGCGGGTTAAAGCCTCTGCCTTCGGCTGGGATCATGATCCTGGGATCCTAGGATTGAGCCCCACGTCAGGCTCTCTGCTTAGCAGGGACCCTGCTTCCCGCCCCCCCCCCCCCCCCCGCCTGTCTCTCTGCCTACTTGTGATCTGTCAAAAAAAAAAAAAATCTTAAAAATGTGACTCCTGTATATACTGGCCTGAATAGTGTCTAATGACAAGTGAGAGACCTGATTATTTCAGCTTTTGTTCTTCTCTAAGATGTAATGTTTTAACCCCTTACAGTTACCGTCAGAGTTTTTTAACTTCAAAGTTAAGTCTTTCTTGGTGTTTATCCTGCTTGGGTTTTCTAAATTTTATAGATTTGTGGTTTGATATCTTATTATTTTTCAAAAATTGTCAGCCAGTATGTCATTAAATATTTCTTTAGCTGTGTTCTTTTTGTCTTGTCCTTCTGAGATCCAATTACTTGTATGCTAGACTGTTTGATACTGTCCTAAGCTTTTGGATGTTCTATTGTTTTCTTTTTCTTTCTTCCTTCCTTTTTTTTTCTTTTTTTGCTTTAGATTGTTTTTGTTACCCTGTATTCAAGTTCACTGATTATTTCCTCAGCTGTGTCCAGCCTACTATTGAGCTTGTCAGAGAAATTCTTCTTCTCTGATACCATGTTTTTATTTCTATCATTTCCCCTGAAATTCCCCATCTATTTACACATGTTGTCTGCCTTTTCCATGACATCTTTTAATGTATGAATCATAGTTATTTAAGGTGCCTGATAGTTTTGACATTTAGCTATCTCTGAGATTGCCTTATCTCTTGCCATAAGTGTTTTTTCTTTCTTACTTTTTTGCCCTGTAATACATGATTGAGTACCAAGTATCATGTGTAGAAAAAAATAGAGACCAACGTAAATAATATTTGAACCTGAAAATAAGCACATGTCTTCATCAGGGGATTGAGTCAGTCAGGCTCAGTTTGGGTGTTGTTTTGGCTTTTGGTACCTTTATTGTTCCATAGGCTTCGAATCTCTCTAATAATATAGGCTGCTTTGTGCTTAGAGTACGGGCTGGGGTCAGAAGTTCTGTTTTTCTGTGTTCTGCTCTCCCTGCCCTCTCAACTTTTAGCTTCCCCTGCGTTGCCTATACCACAGACAAGTTCTCTCTACCTTTGCCTATCCCCCTCTGACAGACTGCTCGTGCTTTTTATTTAGGCTAGATTTATAGTGGGAGTTCTGTGTTATCTGGTCCAACTTCTGGCTCAGACAGGGTCTATGCCTGTATCTTGGGAGCAAGACTTTTTTAGTTTTTCTGCCCTTCTTCCTTATCATAGCTAAACTCTGCCTTGTATCTGTGGTTAGTCTTGGAAGAGTTTCTTGTCCCTTCTCTAGCTGTAGCAGAGCTCTACTTAGTATCAGTGTAGGAATTTGGGTCTAAGATGGTTCCTGCCTCTCACCAGGAGTAGGGAGTAAAGGGTTTTTCATTTTAGTTTTTCCCCAGAAGCAGTGGATCTTTGCCAGTGCCCTCTGAATGAGAGAATATGCTGGCTATCCCCCCCAAGGGCTTAAGGCTTTTGCTTAATGATAGAAGATAAGGGTTTAGGGGATGTAGGTGGGGCATTGTGTTTTTTTTTTGCTAAGCACCTCTGTCATGCCTAAGCTGCCACAGTAGCCCATTTCTAGTGTCCTGCTCTGACTCTGGTCTTTCTTTCTTTCAAGAGGCGCATGAAAAAGACTTCCAAGTGCATGGGAAATCTCTTATATCTAGAGCAGTATTACTTATTTAAGATTTACTTCCTAAATCTTAAACAGAAGCAGCCAATGATAACTACTTAATGTATTTGTCTGCTACTACTTGTTTCTGTCGTATCTGAGTCTGTTTCTATTGACTGAGTTTTCTTCTGGTTTTAGATCAAATTTTCATGCTTCTTCATATGTCTAGTAATTTTTGATGGGGTTTTGCACCTTGTTAATTTAATGTGACAGTATGTTAGATTTTGTTATATTCCTTTAAAGAATGATGGGTTCTGTTCTTTCTTTTCTTTCTTCCTTCCTTTCTTTCTTTCTTTCTTTCTGCTGGCATGCAGTTAAGTTACTTATACATTACTTTGATCCTTTTTCAGGTTTTTAAGCTCTTTTAGGGTAAGCCTAGAGTAGCTTTTCTACTCTAGAGCTAATTTAGCTCTACTCCTAAAGCATGGCCCTTTTGAGTTCTTTTGAATGTCATGGAGATTCAAGGGAGGTCTCTTTGTTCTGGCTGGAGGGAAGTCAAATGATTACAGATGCTCTTTGAACTCTAGTAAATTATTTTTACAGCTTACCCTGGTAATAGTTCTTTCCTCAAATTGCTATTTGGCCAGAATTCAAGGGGATCCTATACAAAATCAAGGGGATTTCTAGAGCTCTGTCTCTCTTTTGCTCCCCCCTCTTGTGTACTCTGTCCTACAAATCCTAGCTGCTTTGGCCTCCCTGAACTCTAGTTTCTGTCTCCACAACTCAGTGAAGTTGGATGCCCCAACTTCACTGGATGCCCCGTCTGACCCCCATTTCAGGAGAAACCAGAACCTAGAAAGCCTAGGTTATGGTAGAGGTCATCTTGTTTATTTCCCTTTTCTCAGGGATCACAGTTCTTAGTTGCTGGTTGTCTAGTGTCTAAAAATAGTCATTTCCTATGTTTTGCCCAGTTTTCTAGGTGTTTATTGTAAGAGGTTAATTCCAGACTATTTAGAAGTTCCCAGATTATCCTATAAAAACAGAATATTTTTATTTATAGGTAATTAAAACTTGATTTTTAATATTCTTGATTTTAAAATAAATACCAGTGGAACCTTGCTTCATACTATTTAGAAAATTTGATTCTAGTTCAATTAAGGATTTAAATAACAAAAAAATTAAAAGCTGTTAATAGAAGGTATAGGTGAATAGGTATAGCAAAGAGTTTTTGGTCCTGGGTATAGCAGAGTTTAACACAGAAAGCAGTGATTATAAGAATACTGATAAATTGGACTTCATAAAACAGACATTTTTAAAAAATCAAGTTACATAATAAAGTAAAAAGACAAATGACACAGTAGGAGAAGTTAGAATATACACACATGAAAAATCCTATGTCATGGACTTATAATGAACTCTACAAATCAGTGAGAAAAGCACAAAAACTCAGTCTAACACTGGGCAAAATATATGAATGTGTATTTTACAGAAGAGAACACTCACATGGCCAATAAATGTGTGAAGAGATGATAAACATCATTAGATGAAACATTAGAGAAATGTGAATTAGGACCACAGTGAGAAATCTTTTCATACCCATTCCCCATTGGCAAGAAATAAGAGGATCTTTTTATGTTTTACTGAGAGGAGTATAAGTTGATGTAACTAACCACTTTAGCTTACCGTCTGGCATTATCTATTTAGGTTGATTATTCACATACTTCATAACCTTACAGTTCTACTCTTAGCATTCCCAAGAGAATCTTTTATATATGTACAGCAGGGGGTATGTATACAAATTCATAGCAGTATTTGTTCACGATAGCCAAAACCCAGAAACAACCCAAGTGCCCATCAGTGGGATAACAGATATTTAAAAAGCAAAACAACAAATTGTTATATACAGCAGAATAAACCACAAAGGTATGTAACATTGTAGATGAGACTAGGGAAAAAAATAAGCCATGAAAAGATCTCACTCTGCATGATAACCTTTTTATAAAACTAAAATACCCCCCCTTTTTTTGTTATTTCAGAGGTAGAATTTAGTGATTCATCAGTTGCATATAACACCCCGGGCTCATTACATCAGTCGTCCTCCTTAGTGCTTGTCACTCAATTATCCCTCCCCCACCACTTCCCCTCCAGCAACCCTCTGTTTCCTAGAGTTTGGTGTCTTACAGTTTGCCTCTCTCTCAATTTTCATCTTATTTTTCCATCCTTTCCCCTATGTTCATCTGTTTTGTTTCTTAAATTCTGCATGTGAGTGAATTCATATGGTATTTGTCTTTCTCTGACTTATTTTGCTTAGCATAATAACCTACCCTCTAGTTCCATCCATATCCTTGCAAACGGCAAGCTTTCTTTTTGTAATATTCCATTAAAACTAAAATATCCTTTAAAAATTAATATAAAAAATAAAAATGTAAGGATTACTAATAGATACAGGAAAATACTATAAAAAGAAAAGCAAAGGAATGATGAACGTGATTGAATATGTTAATTTTGAGGGTCAGGGAAGCAGGGAGAGGAGGGGATAAAGGTGGCAGTGACTATGGTTAGAAATTATTGTCAGGGTCTTATTTATAGTTTACTTTTGACAAGGTTAAAGTAACTAATTAAATTTCCAAACAAAGAGCTTGCCATAAATGAGACTGCGTTATGAACCAGGGATTATGATTAATCTAGTTCTATACACCTGAGGTCTACATAAAGAAAAAAAAATAGACCATTTATGATCCATCTTGTGGGAGAATACACATACACATGCATGCACGAACACACAAGAAACCCAAGTTATTGAAGAGCATATTGTGGCCTTTGTGCTTTTTTATTTCCAGGAAGGAGCCTAAATACTTCAGCATTAGGGAAAAATCTGAGTTAAGGATCTCACAGAAGTGAACTAAGAGTGCTGTATCTCCTTTTACTTTATAAGCAGCTTAAGAATGGCAATGTTGTTGTTGTTGCTGTTTTGAGACTTTTTTAAAAAAAGATTTTATTTATTTATTTGATAGGAGAGAGAGATCGCAAGTAGGCAGAGAGCTGGGGAAGCAGACTCCCTGCTGAGCAGAGAACCTGATTCAGGCCTTGATCCCAGGACTCTGAGACCATGACCTGAGCCCTAGGCAGAGGCTTAACCCACTGAGCCACCCAGGCACCCAGTGTTGTTTTTTTTTTTTTAAAGATGAATTTTCAGATAAAAATAAGATTAAATAGCAGGATGGTGTTAGAAACAATTTGTTGGTCATAATGTACATTGAAGTTTCATCCAGATCAATAAAGGGAACAGGACAGCATCTATTTGACTTTTGGAAGCTGAACTTGGATGATATTGCCAAAATGTCACCATTCTATTTTTATTTTCTAGTAACTTTTGCATTATATAAGGAGATTCTCCTCTGTGTGTTCAGTAACATAATTCCTGTCAGAAAATGAAAACTTTTTAATATTCACATCCTACATAGGATGAGATGTTACCATTTCAAAGCCTTAAGGTGGGGATCTAAGGAACCAACAAAATGGAGATCTCTGATGTTTGGGATATCTGATATTCTGGGATTTTGGTTTTGCTACTGAATACAGAGCCCAGATGTTAATAGAATTGCTTTCCCTGCAGTGGATTGTGCTCATTGTAAGATTTTATCAGTTACAGGGCACCTGGCTGGCTCATTTAATAGAGCACAAGACTTAATCTCAGAGTGGTAAGTTCAAGCCCCACATTGGCCATGGGGCCTGTTTAAGAAAAAGAGAGAAAAGAATTTATCAGTTATCATCATCTGGCATTTATTACATAGGATTAAGTCATGAGGCTAGAGAGAAAAATGACATTACATGAATTTTCAGCATTTACATATTAGAAATTATTTTGAAGCTGAATTTTGAAACTTTGACCTACAGAATCCAGAGAAACAAAATTAGATCCCTGACAGAAGTTTTATACTTTCCTCACCCATATTTTTTTCTGTTGGGTTCTTACTAAGCAAAGAGGATCTCAAGAGGACTGAAACTTGAAACTCAATGGTGCTAAGAGCAGTGCAGAGCCTCTAAGCCCACTGGGCCCTGCTTGCCCCAGCCCTGGAGCCTGAGGGCAGGTGCTGTCTGATTGCACGGGCTCTGCCCATGAATGGATAACAACAGAAAGTGGTATCAGAACAATGAGATTCAGCAGTTTTGCACAGGAAGCTTTGGGAGATGTTGTTTAATGTAGTCTCCTTAAAGGTGGGACAAAATTGAACAAACAAGAAGAGTTTGGTCCTTTGGAAAGTGTAGAAGCTGCTAGTGAACTCTATTCTCCACCATCAGGAGAAGTCACTGAAATTAATTGCAGAAAATCCAGGACTTGTCAACAAATCCTTTTATGAAGATGGTTGGCTGATCAAGGTAACACTCAGTAATCCTTCAGAATTAGAAGAATTAATGGGTAAAGAAGCATATAAAGAAATACATAAAATCTGTTGAGGAGTAAAAATGGAACCCCTAAATAGTATGAAAGGAAGGAAAGAAGGAATGGAGGGAGAGGGGGAGAGAGAGAAAGAGAGACCGACAAACTTGTTGCCTCAGACAACTGGCTTTGCAGTGTGAACCTTCCAAGTTGAAGAAAGTGAACAGTGATCGTTAAATTCAGTGTACTATGGTAAGCTGGACTAACTTCATCTAATTCTGTTTATGATCCAGCCAGTCTTAGGGTTTAAATTAAGGTAGAAAGATCCCAAAAGCACTGCCTGCCCATGTACAGCTGTAGTTCCTATTTGATTATGTCCTCCTCAAGTCCAGAGAATGAATGAAAAAATATATATACATACATATATATATTTTTTAAAGAATTTATTTATTTATTTTACAGAGATCACAAGTAGGCAGATAGGCAGGCAGAGAGAGAGGAAGGGAAGCAGGCTCTGTACTGAGCAGAGCGCCCGTCGTGGGGTGTGATCTCAGGACCCTGGGATCATGACCTGAGCCGAAGGCAGAGGCTTTTAACCCACTGAGCCACCCAGGCACCCCCAGAGAATACATATTTTTGATAGACATTCTCGTTTGTAATGAGACTATGGGCATTTCTTTCTTTTTTTTTTTTTTTTAAAAGATTTTATTTATTCATTTGACAGTCAGAGATCACAAGGATCTCTTGTGATCAGAGATCACGACCTGAGCCGAGGGCAGGAGGCCCCAACCCACTGAGCCACCCAGGCGCCCTCTTTCTTTCTTTTTTTTTTTTTTTAAGATTTTATTTATTTGAGAGTGAGTACACAAGTAGGGGAACTGGCAGGCGTGGGAGAAGCAGCCTCCGCACTGAGCAGGATACTAATGTGGGACTCCATCCCATGCCATCATCATGGGATTATGACCTGAGCTTAAGGCAGATGCTTAACTGACTGAACCACCCAGGCATCCTGAGACTGTGGGCATTTCTCATGGCCCATGGACATTTCTTGAATTTTAGGCAGAAGACCTCAGCATGCACTAAGTCAATCAGTCATTTTTTTTTGGCAAGTGAGTGTGTCCAAACCAGGGAACTATGAATACTGATAGATCTTGGTTAATTTTCAGGACCAATGAAGAACAAAGACAATCTGTTGGCACTCTTTTTGTATGTTTCTTATTTGCTTAGCACAGTTAATTTATTTTATTTTATTTTATTTTTTAAAAGATTTTATTTATTTGATAGAGGCAGGCAGAGAGAGGAGGAAGCAGGCTCCCCACCGAGCAGAGAGCACAACGAGGGGCTCGATCCCAGGACCCTGAGATCATGACCTGAGCTGAAGGCAGAGGCTTTAACCCACTGTGCCACCCAGGCGCCCCTAGCACAATTAATTTAAAAATGCTTTTTGGCTCTTGGGGAGGACATTCCTGCTTGCCTTAAAGTATTACAGAACTGTCAGGCATCCAGATTATTTATATTTCTGTTGCCTTGACACCACATTTAAATTGGGATGGGGGAGGTAGGTGAGTGGCTATTTGATGTTACTCTTCTCATTGTATAAAGAAACTGAAAGTTGAGTCAATTTCTCAGGTTTCTTGTTGAAATTATCACAAAGGCCTCTCAGGCTGTAGCGTTCTTTTTATCCTAGGAAATGTTAAATACAGTCATAGTCTTGTGCATTATTCAAAGATCTATTGATCTATTCTATTCTTCCCTGGAAAAAGATTTTGGGGAGTATCTTTGAACTAGCAGTGTCCCTAAGTAGTTTTACCTTCCTTCCTTCCTAGTATGAGGAACTCAGGCTGATACGTATCACCCATACTGTTACGGGCTTAGTTTTTGTAAGCAAAAGAATGGTGATGTTATTGAGAAATTTGGATACTTTAGTTTGAGAAGGAAGTATATAAGGCCAGACTGACTAAATAAGAATTCTTAAGACATCCTGCCCTCAGGAAAACTGTGGTATTATCTAAGGGAAATGCTGTTCTCCTTTTATGCATTTGTACTTCAGGAGGCAGTGATGGGAATACTTGATAATATATGTGATTCATTACAACTTTGAGTGATAATCACAGGAAGAACGCTCATTGATCCGGATCATACACATCCTTGGAGACTGTTTGATAGTGATTAGAGGCTTTGTTTTTAATTGGAGGAATCATGGGTAAAAAGTTATAGGAGAGGAATCTTGAATAAATTAAAAATTTTTTTTTTTTGCATTTAATTCACTTCCTAAATCACAGAACCATGGGAAAGACACATCTTGAGCTTTGAAGGAAAGGCTTTGGCCTATACATTCTCAGTGATTAACTTGTGATTCCATGAGTAGATGATCTGTTTTGTGCACGTTTAAAATTTGTAATGATTTTTGCAAAACCAGTTAATGTGATTTGGAGCCAGTTTTTCCATCTCTGCCTCATTTGTTATGTTCTGAGAATACAGAGTAACTTGGATTATTAGTTGTTTTTGGATTGCATGTTCTATCACTTTCCTTTATGAGGGTACATAGTCAAGAATTTCACATATATCCATTTATTTTGTAATCAGATATTTACTGAGTGCCTGCTGTGTTCCACACTCTGTTCTAGAAGCTTGGCATGTATCTATGAACAATAGACAAAAGTCTCTAACCATTTCTTCATGAGGATTCTTAACTCTTCGTAATTACAAGGTGGTCCTTAGAATATGTTTATTCTTCAACTTTTTGTTAGCCCTGTTTTAATGATGGAAGGAAGAACAAAACTAAAGCTATCTGACTTTGGGAAAGTAGTTTTTGCAACAAAAACATTTTACTAACAAAATGCTACTATTACATAATTTTTGGAACTTCTTTGAAGTTTGGGCCACACACAAATAACAGTCACATTGCTTTCTAGTCAACCCTCACTTTATAAATCTCCAAATTTACTTGCTTGTTCATTCACTAGATTTACCACATTGACTTTGAATGACTTAACTTTCTGAAAATAAAATCCACTCTTTAAAGCTGATAATTGCCTTTGAAGATATTTAAAACAATGTGTTGGAGGTAATTTTAATAGCAAAAATAAGGTCATGGACTGCTTAAAAGGAGTGGCACTCTTGTACCTATCATTTCTGGCATGTTTCTTAAAAGTAAGCCTTATTTTACAGTGACCATGAACATATTCTCTGTTAAGTACGTAGCAGAATATACCTCACCAGCATTTGTCTGAGCTTGACTTTAGATGATTCTGTGATTTAATTTGTAGTAAGTAGGCTTTTTTTTTGTTTTTTTGTTTTTTTTTTTGTTTTGTTCTTTCCCCTCACCAGGTATACAATGTTTATATGGCAGGGAGGCAGCTGTGTTCTAAGCGGTACCGGGAGTTTGCCATCCTACACCAGAACCTGAAGAGAGAGTTTGCCAACTTTACATTTCCCCGACTTCCAGGGAAGTGGCCATTCTCTTTGTCAGAACAGCAACTAGATGCCCGACGTCGGGGGTTGGAAGAATATCTAGAAAAAGGTAAGCTGGCCTACTAAACTCTACTCTCTCAAGTAGACGTGGAGTCTGGTGGGTATATGTTGCAACTCTTAAACTCCATAGCTAAGTTTCCCGAAACTCAGTAGTGAAAGTAAATCACATTTCTCTGACCATTGATGTTGAGTGATCTGAGCTTTGAAGCTCAGACTGAAATGTCCAGCACAAGGATTAATTGTCATTTCATTGACTTGGTGAGGACTTAACAACAGAAAAATACATAATTCGTTTTTGATGCATTAGGGACCTGTATTTATAGGGTTAACGTTATTTGCCAGCAAACACAGACAGACTCATCAACATGCTGAGTTGACTTCAGAACTAAACAGGCCATACTTAAAACATTTTTATTAAAATGACTCAGTTCACTGGCAAATCATACTTGAAAACTCCTTTTCCTCTTACAGGTGCAAAGTTGTAGGTAATCTAAGGTCCTGTTGATCTAAGCAGGTTATAGGTTAAAGTATTGAAACCTACTTGTTATCTCAGGACTTCCAAGTAGTGTATCAGAAGTCTGAGATGTGGGTGCTGAAACATTTGCTTATCTGGAAAGATTAGGAGAAATGACCAAGATTTCCAGAATAAGATAGTTCATTCTGGTGGCTCAGAGAAGAGATCCTTATATTATGGAGTTATGTAATTTCCCAGTTGTGCAACAGGCCTTTTTGAAAATACTAATTTAATAGAATAATGGTCTTACATGATATTTATTAATTCTATGTCCTTGTGTCCTTGTATAAGAACTAATTGGCCTAATTGAATTTTTTTAAAACTTTTGTAGAGAGCCTTATCCCTGAAGAAAAAACTGTTTCCCCTGTAGAAGTTAGTGAGACTCCCTCATCTGTTTTTAGCTTTTTTCTAACATGGAATGGCCTCTAAACATAGCCCTCGGGAAATGAAAAAGGGGATAAATTTTTTTTAATAAAATGAAGTAAAATCATCCATATAACTTAACATCCTCATGAGAATGTCAGGAAATTAACTTAGATTTAGACAACTACTTACCTGCTTTGCTTTCCTTCCTTCCTTTTTTTTTTTTTTTTTTTTTTTTTTGGTTGTTTTGAAGCTAAAGTTGGTGAGATGAGAAGATGTGCTGAGCTTACTACTTAATTACCTACCCATTTTTTCTGAAGTAGTTTTAAGTTCTTACGGTTCTCTGACTGGCCTGGTTCCTAAGCAAAGTAGTCTTTTTTCCTTTTGTATTTGCTTTATTCCTAATTGACCTTATCCTTGCTCTATTGTCTTGTTCTTAGTTCACATGTGATTGCAAAGTTAAATTTACTGAACTTTCTCTGGTTTTGGGTGACTTCCTTTGGCCATGTTTAATATTTTTAGCAAGCTCCATCATTTTTAAAAGATTTTATTTATTTATCTGACAGAGAGAGAAAGAGCACAAGTAGGCAGAGTGGCAGGCAGAGGGAGAGGGAGAAGCGGCCTCTCCGCTGAGCAGGGAGCCCAATGCGGGGCTTGATCCCAGGACTCTGGGATCATGACCCGAGCCAAAGATAGCCACTTAACCATCTGAGCCCCCCAGGTGCCCCATCAGCAAGCTACATCTTTGAACATCCTATTATTCCTCTGTTGTAGTTCATATTTATAAGAATATTTGTTGTGCCTTAACATGTCATATGTCAGGAATGGCATACCTCCTCTGCGTTGCCTGCTACTCACGATTTATGCTTAAACCTTGGTATGTTCCTGACTTTAAAGTCTTGATTTTTAGGGACACCTGGGTGGCTCAGTGGGTTAAAGCCTCTGCCTTCGGCTCAGGTAATGATCCCAGGGTTCTGGGATCGAGCCCCAGGTTGGGCTCTCTGCTCAGCGGGGAGCCTGCTTCCTCCCTTCTCTCTCTGCCTGCTTCTCTGCCTACTTGTGATCTCTCTCTCTGTCAAATAAATAAATAATATCTTAAAAAAATAAATAAAGTCTTGATTTTAGAATCTCATGCCAGATTCTATTTTTATTTTCTACAGTGTGCTCAATACGAGTCATTGGTGAGAGTGACATCATGCAGGAATTCCTATCAGAATCAGATGAGGTAGGTGAAGAATCCCTTCAGTGACTATTTACCCCTTGACTCCTTGTGGGGGAGAACAAAGATATTGGTTATAGATTGAACTGCCATAAATTCTCCAAATGAGTGTTTTTTCAGCTTCCCTTTCTTCTGTACCCTGCTTATCTTTCAAGATCTATCCTCCTAGCAAAATTCAGATAAAACAGTATAGTATTGTTAACTCTGGTCACCATGCAGTAGAACTCCAGAACAAGAGCTAAATCTTGGTCATCTTTCTATTCCCTGTGCCTTACCATAATGTCAGGCATATTGTAGGTGCTTAATAAGTATTAATGGAGTAGAAGAATGAATATGTAATGCTGCTATATTAAATAGTGTTTTATCAGCTAATTATTTTTTATGTATATGTCTTTTTTTTCCCAACTAGAAATAAGTTTCTTTCAGACAAGGGCTTACAATGAAGTAATACTTAGGATAGTTTTAGATGATGAATATTTTTTAAGTGGTAAACGAAAATCCACTTGCTCTTAAATAGTTGTTTCTCTCTAATAAAACTTAGAAAGTCAGAAATCTGTTAGAGGAGGGGTACCTGGGTGGGTCAGTTGGCTAAGCATCAAACTCTTGATATCAGCTCAAGTCTTGATGTCAGCATCATGAGTTCAAGCCCGGAGTTGGGCCCCACACTGGGCATGGAGCCTACTTTAAAAAAAAAATCTGGGGGCGCCTGGGTGGCTCAGTGGGTTAGGCCGCTGCCTTCGGCTCAGGTCATGATCTCAGGGTCCTGGGATCGAGTCCCGCATCGGGCTCTCTGCTCAGCAGGGAGCCTGCTTCCTTCTCTCTCTCTCTCTCTGCCTGCCTCTCAGTGTACTTGTAATTTCTCTCTGTCAAATAAATAAATAAAATCTTTAAAAAAAAAAAAAATCTGTTAGAAGAATATATTAATCATCAAAAGCAATAAGAAAGAAGGATCTTTTAAATTAAGGGATAAGGATTGTGTACTCTTCTCTAGAAGAAAATTGGGCATTATACTAACTCAGAATCCTGCATTTCATCCATTTTTCCTGTCAAAGGTGTTATGATTACTTCAGGGTTTGGAAAGGAACTTAAGATACGACTTGAACCAATCTAGCATGCTTAACCATTTAAATCCAGAGAATGTTTGTCAAAACTACTGGGTTTAGTTGTTCTCTTTTCTCATTTGTGAGTTCTGAATTTTGGAAGTAAGCCAAAAATCTCATCTTTTTTTGACCTAGACTGCTTCACACAAGTGTTCGTTTTGAAATGTGAACATATTAGCTTTAACATGTTTCTTTCCTCCCTGTTCATCTTAAAGGTGAACTTCTGCTGCAGCCTGAAGTCAGCTTTCTGACTTGTAAAATGTATTGACTTTAAGGTTTCTTTTTACCCCTTTTCACTGGAACTTGTTTTCTATCACATGTTTAGGTTTGTTGTTTAGCTAACATGTTACAAGGAGAGTGAGGATATGCTGGGTCATAAATTCTATCTCTTTGTCTTTTCCCCCAGAACTATAATGGTGTCTCTGACGTAGAGCTGAGAGTAGCACTACCAGATGGAACAACAGTTACAGTCAGGGTTAAAAAGAACAGTACTACAGACCAAGTATATCAGGTAAGTTAAACTTGAACATGTAGACTCAATATTGAATGGTATAAAGCTAAGGAAGATAGATTAAATGAGTTAAAACATATAAAGTGCTTGAACTACCTGGCATATAATGAGTTTATTAAATGTTAGGTACTCTTGTTGATGTTATTATTAATGTGAAAATAGTTTGCCCCCCTTGAAGGAAGGGTACAGTTACCTACTGTCACAGTTACCTACCTACAGTTACCTACTGTAGGTAACTACTAGATAGTTACCTACCTAGTAGCTGTGATTAGCCCACCCCTTCTTTTTAATTGTAAAAAACTTTAACATACATGAAAACAGAACAATACAGTGATCCCCCATTTTTCTATCACTTATATTTAATAATCATCAAGATTTTGCCACATTTGTATTATATATCCTTTTTTCCTTTTCCTTTGTTTAATTTTTTTAAAAAGATTTTATATATTTGAAACAGAGAGAGAAAACACAGGCAGGGGGAGGAGGGGCAGAGGGAGAGGAAAGGCAAGAAGCAGACTCCCTACTGAGCAGGGAGCCTGATGCAGGGCTCAATCCCAGGACCCTGGGATCATGACCTTAGTCAAAGGCATGTGCTTAACCAACTGAGCCACCCAGGTGCCCCTTTGTTTAAATATTTTAAAGCAAATTCCATTTTATTGGACCTGTGTATATTTCAGTATAAATCTTCCCCCTCTCTCTCTGCCTACTTGTGATATCTCTCTGTGACAAATAAATAAAACCTTTAAAAAAAGAATCTGAATCTAAACAAGGTTTGGTTTTTATGTTTGTTTTTTTTTTTTTATTTTTATAAAGATTTTATTTATTTATTTGACAGAGAGAAATCACAAGCAGGCAGAGAGGCAGGCAGAGAGAGAGAGAGGAGGAAGCAGGCTCCCCGCTGAGCAGAGAGCCCGATGCGGGACTCGATCCCAGGACCCTGAGATCATGACCTGAGCCGAAGGCAGCGGCTTAACCCACTGAGCCACCCAGGCGCCCTTTATGTTTGTTTTAATATAAAGCAATCTCCCTTCCCTTCTCCAACTTTTAATTTCCATGTGACTGATTTATTGCAGAAATTGGGTCTGTGGTGTACAGTGCCCCACATTCTGAGTTTATCTTTTTGTTTGTTTTTTATCTGTGTCATTTAATATGTCTATCTTCTCCTTACATTTTATATAAATTGAAGTTTGCTCTAGAGGTTCGATTAGGTTCAGGTTCAGCTCTGTTTTATAAGAATACTTCACAATTGGTGATACATAGGTAGATATCTATCTATTTATAGATAGTGAAGTATTCTTATAAAACAAATATATAAATATATATCTCCTATTGCTTTTCAACAGAAGTTATACAATATCTTGTTATCCCACTTTTTGTGATACTAAGATTAATTAGTAGGTTGAGGTGGTGATGACCTGGGCCCTCTACTGTAAAATTTCCCAGTGATATGTAATTAGATGAATGTGCCATCAGTGATTGCTGCCTTAACCACTGATTTCATTAAGCGTTACAAAGTACTAGTTTTCTAATTCTGTCATTTCTTCATATTTGTTAAGTAGGCTTCTTCTGTAAAGAACTTGTCCTTAACTAGGGCTGTATAGTTACCCTAAAATACAGTTTATAGAAAAGGGAGGATAAATATTGAATTTTTTTATTGCCAATTTTCAGAGTAAAGAATTGGTGTCCTAGTTGATTCCAGTGAGGGCCAGTGAAATAATTATTTTGTTTTATTTTATTTTATTTTTAAATGTAATTTAATTTTATTATCATGGGGTTTTAGGTTATTTAATATAATTTAACATATATTATCTTTGATTCTCAGATTGTTCCAGTTTTGGCCAGTGGAAGCTCCTTCATGTCTGCTTCTGTATTCTTTTGATGCAACTTACTTGTTTATAATAACATTCTTGCTTTTTGATACAAGATGTTCTGGTCTCATCTTTGTATATTTCTCATCCTAGATTTAGAATCAGCCACTTTCCTCAGGAGTCCTGGTTTCATAATCAGTGAAATAATATATATATACATACACACACACACACACATTAATTTAAATTCAATTAATTAACATATAGTGTATTATTAGTTTTAGAGGTAGTGTTCAGTGATTCGTCAGTTTATATAACAGCCAGTGCTCATTACATTATGTGCCGTCCTTAATGGCCATCACCCAGTTACCCCATTTGCCAACCCACCTCCCTTCCAACAACCCTCAATTTGTTTCCTTAGTTAAGAGTCTCTTACAGTTTGTCTCTGTCTCTGATTTCATCTTATTTTATTTTTCCCTCCCTTCATCTGTGATCCCCTGTTTTATCCGCATATAAGTGAAATCATATGATAATTATCTTTCTTTGACTGACTTATTTTGCTTAGCATAATAATTCCATCCACGTCATTGCAAATAGTAAGATTTCATTCTGTTTGGTGGCTGAGTAATATTCCATTATGTATATACATATACACATATACACATATATATACATATATGTATATGTATATGTATATATGTATGTGTATGTATATATATACATATACACCACATCTTTTTTATCCATTTATCTGTCAGTGGACATCGGTCTCTTTCCATAGTTTGGCTATTGTGAACATTGATGCTATAAACATTGTGGTGCAGGTACCCCTTCAGATCACTACATTTATATCTCTGGGATAAATACTTAGGAGTATTAGGAGTACAGTTGCTGGGTCATAGGGTAGCTCTACTTTTAACTTTTTTTTTTTTTTTAATATTTTATTTATTTATTTGGCAGAGATCACAAATAGGCAGAGAGGCAGGCAGAGAGAGAGAGAGAGAAAGAGAAGCAGGCTCCCTGCTGAGCAGAAAGCCCGATGCGGGACTCGATCCCAGGACCCTGAGATCACGACCTGAGCCGAAGGCAGAGGCCCAACCCACTGAGCCACCCAGGCGCCCTACTTTTAACTTTTTTGAGGAACCTCCGTACTGTTTTCCAGAGTGGCTGCATCAGTTTGCATTCCCACCAACAGTGTCAGAGGGTTCCCCTTTCTCTGCATCCTTGCCAACATTTGTTGTTTCCTGACTTGTTAATTTTTGCCATTCTGACTGGTGTGAGGTGGTATCTCACTGTGGTTTTGATGCCAAGCAATGTTGAGCATTTTTTTCATGTGTCTGTTGGCCCTTTGTATGTCTTCTTCGAAGACATGTCTGTTCATATCTTCTGCCCATTTCTTGACTGGATTATTTGGTTTTTGGGTGTTGAATTTGATAAGTTCTTTTTTGTTGTTGTTTAAAGATTTTATTTATTTATTTGACACAGAGAGAGATCACAAGTAGGCAGGGAGGCAGGCAGAGAGGGTGGGGGGGGAGCAGGCCCCCCACTGAGCAGAGAGCCTGATGTGGGACTTGATCCCAGGATCTGAGTCAAAGGCAGAGGCTTAACCCACTGAGCCACCCAGGCACCCGAGTTTGATAAGTTCTTTATAGATTTTGGATACTAGCCCTTTATCTGGTAATATATTTGTGAATGTCTTCTCCCATTCTGTCAGTTGTCTTTTTGGGTTTGTCAGCTGTTTCCTTTGCTGTGCAAAGGAAAGTCCCAGTAGTTTATCTTGATGAAGTCCCAGTAGTTCATTTTGGCTTTTGTTTCCCTTACCTTTGGAGATACCTGTAGCAAGAAGTTGCTGCAGTGAAGTTCAAAGAGGTTGCTGTCTGTGTTCTGCTCTAGGAGTTTGATGGATTCTTGTCTCACATTTAGGTCTTTCATCCATTTTGAGTTTATCTTTGTGTATGGTGTAGAGAATGGTTCAGTTTTATTCTTTTGCATGTGGCTATCCAATTTCCCAAAACCCCAACGCCATTTGTTGAGGAGACTTGTCTTTTTTCCATTGGCTATTCTTTCCTGCTTTTTGAAGATTAGTTGACCATAGAGTTGAGGGTCCATTTCTGGGTTCTCTATTCTGAGAAGTTATATTTAAAGGTTATGATCTGGGTGCTAGATATAATCCTTACTTTTATTCTTTTCTTTTTTTAAGATTTTATTTATTTGACAGAGATCACAAGTAGGCAGAGAGGCAGGCAGAGAGAGGGGGGGGAAGCAGGCTCCCCGCTGAGCAGAGAGCCCGATGTGGGGCTTTTTATTTATCTTTAACCCACTGAGCCACCCAGGTACCCCCCTTTTTGTTTATCTTTAATCCTGATTTGATCAAGACTTTCAGGGAGACAAGGTTTCTGGATATTAATGTTTATTTTTCCTTTGTAGCAAAGAAATAAATCTCTTTCTCCTACATTTACTCATGTACTATATACCATGACAAAGGATATATATTTCTGAGATTATAGCATGATGCAGTGATTACAAGGAAAATGTTATTTTTACAAGTTGCTAGTTTTGTTTTGTATTCTTTGTTTTGTTTTCTAGTATTTCTCTAGCAAAGCCAATTACTTGCCCCTTTTTTTTTGCACTTTTCTTCTTTTTTTTTGGCACAAGTCTCTTCCTGAGACTTGTCGCTGTCAGCCATTTTCTAAATTTTGAAAGCATTTCAGTTTCTGTTCAGTGCAGTATAGAATGGTGACTTAGAACATTTATAATCTCCAGTTTCTGTCTCACATCAGGGATGAGCTTAGGTTTGATAATGTGAGTAGGATATGGGAAGAAGGATATAATTTGATATAGGAAGAAGGATATTTGGCTTACCGAGACACTAATATTTAACAGTTTTATCTTGTTAATATTTATATTGAGATTGATCTTGTGGTACTATTTTGTGTTTTTTGAGTTTTGATGTCTTCTGTTTGTAATTTCAGTTTTCATTTATTTGCACATGGAGTTTTTCAATTGTTTTTTGTCCTATGAGCTCCTAGAAAGAAGGATTGATACTTGTTTTTTAAAGATTTTATTTATTTGCTAGAGAGAGAGCACAAGCAGGGAGAGCAGCAGGCAGAGGGAGAAGCAGGCTATTCACTGAGCAAGGAGCCTGATGTCGGATTCAGTCCCAGGAGCCTGGGATCATGACCGGAGCCAAAGGCAGGTGCCTAACTGACTGAGCCACCCAGGCATCCCCTAATACTTATTTAATATGCCTCTGTTGTTCCAACATTCTATTGTTTTCATGTGGATATTCATGGTGATAATGCTTAGAAAACGGAGGTCCCCAGGCGGAGGCATGGATCCTCCAAAAAATAAATAAGAATAATTTTGAAGCATGAATAAAATTGTCAAACTATTTTAAGCCCAAGAACCAAAGATACAGATTTTGTAGGTTAAATGTGTGAGAGTGGATATTTAAGAATTTATTTTCTTCTTAAGACCTGTTCTTATCAAGCACATGACTTACAAGTGGTGTTAAAAAAGACCTTCGTGGGATGAAGTCATATTTCAGAGAGAAAAGATATTTAAGGAGAGATTATTATTAGCTTGAAGTGGAAGGGGAAGACTTATATTTAGAGATCATAGCTCTTTGGGTCAGATACAGGTTTTTTTCGCCTTTCATTTCATACATATGTGTGTATGAGTGCATGTAGACATACATACAAAGAAGAATAGCTATAGACTATGTATTTAGTTTATTTGAAACCAAGATGGCAAAACTCCTCCCTTCTCCCCCATTGCACATGGGGGACATACCTGTCTTTTCCCATAGTATTGTCTGATTTAGTTACCCTAAAATGAGTCTATCCTGTTTACACTATAGGCTATTGCAGCAAAGGTTGGCATGGACAGTACGACAGTGAATTACTTTGCCTTATTTGAAGTGATCAATCATTCCTTTGGTAAGTGCCAGTTGGTTTGTTTAAATTTTGTTTGAGGGTATTTTATTCTAATTCTATCAAACTAAAGCTCCCAGAAGCTGTCAGACTGAAACTGTTTGCCTAGAGAATAAGAGCTTGCAGAAGGGGAGATCCCACTCATGAGGACTGTCTTGCAGAAGCAGACTAGGCAGATCCTATTAAGTCCAAGTCAAAAGGGTGTCTGATCACTGATCCTTTTTCTTCTTTTGTAAATACAGCTTACTTATACCTAGCACTGATACTTCATGGCATTTTTTAAAATCAGAGTTTCAAAATTAATATATTCCAGTGAAGTAGCCAAAAAGAGGGATAGTCAATTTAGCCACAACTTGTTTTAGTGTACTTCTCTGCTTTTTGTAGGTAATTAAGAATAGCTTTTTATTTTCAGGAGTTAGAAAGAGATACATTGCTTAAAAACCTTTGCTTTAATGCATGTATTTAATTTTCCGTGTAAATAGATATTCTTTTTCTAGGAAGTTTTATTGCATGTTGACAGGAAGTTTCTCATATGTTCTTTTATAAAAGCTAGGGATGGTGGTCACATTGGTTGCATTGAGATCACAAAGGGGAGGAAGTCTGAGTGTCCCCCTCCCCAAAGAATTTATTTATTTATTTACTTACTTACTTACTTACTTATGAGAGAGAGCATGAGAGGGAAGAAGGTCAGAGGGAGAAGCAGACTCCCTGTGGAGCCAGGAGCAGCCCAATTCAGGATTCGATCCTGGGACTCCAGGATCATGACCTGAGCCAAAGGCAGTCGGTTAACCAACTGAGCCACCCTGATGCCGAGTGCTTGCTGTTGATGACAGTTTATGGGTCTTTCTACATCATATATATATGGGGCTAAGGCCAGAAATGACAGGTAATATTGACTGATCCCACCTTCCTCCTCCAAAAAGGGGGAGAGTTTGGTAGCTTTGGGTCGCCTTGCCATCCCTGGTCGAGGTATAACAAGGTCGATTCCCCTCAAAGCAGCTATCTCCTTATTATTCTTCATCTTCCCAACTCCCTGTGGTCTAACTAGGCAGATATAAATGTTGCAGAGGATTGCTAGGGAACCAGGGCACTTGGATTCTAATCTTACTCTTTTTTTCTAAACTTTAGTTAACAAATAAAATGGGAAATACAAGATCTGTCTTTTTGCAGTGTTAGAAAGTCAGGTAAACATCAAGAGAAGAAAAGTCTGAACCTTTCCAAAGAAAAGTAACATAGAAATTAAACACGATAGTGTTTTATCCTGCTGTGCCTTGTTAGGAAGAGGAAGAAACATTACTGGGAAGACGCTTTTCACTTTGATAGATGTCTTAGAGTAATAGGGAGAGGCTTTCAGCTCTTAACAATAGAAGCAGTTCATTGAGAATTGCCACATGGGAAACTCTGAATGTACCATAGCTGGGTGGGTAAGGCTTGCTTTAAAGATGTCTGTGGACATTGTGGTAACTTGCCAGATAATGGATAAGATAGTTTGAGTTTGGAATAAATGCTGTCTGCACAGTCAACATGTTAACTCAAGGGCATGCCATGCAAGTGATAGATTTCTGTCAATTTGAGACTCGATTGGCCATAGTCACAGTTAGAAGGGATAGATTTGGCTAGAGAAATGGTTATTTTGTGGTCCCATAGCAGAGCTCGTTGATGGTTGTAAACCAGTATTCTGGTTAAGGATAGCCTGCCACTCTTTTTTTTTTTTTTTTTTTAAGATTTTATTTATTTATTTGACAGACAGAGATCACAAGCAGGCAGAGAGGCAGGCAGAGAGAGAGAGGAGGAAGCAGGCTCCCCGCTGA
This sequence comes from Mustela lutreola, assembly GCF_030435805.1. Taxonomy (NCBI): domain Eukaryota; kingdom Metazoa; phylum Chordata; class Mammalia; order Carnivora; family Mustelidae; genus Mustela; species Mustela lutreola. The sequence continues at coordinate 108,564,601 of NC_081299.1, read as the reverse complement.
GCAGAGAACCCAATTCGGGGCTTGATCCCAGGACCCTGGGATCATGACCCAAGCCAAAGGCAGACCCTTAACAACTGAGCCACCCAGGTGCCCCTAGCCTGCCACCACTCTTGATCTTACACAGTTGTCCTGAGGAAATTCCTTATGTATCTTTTCACTTCAGCTTTCTTTCTTTCCCCTTTTTTTTTTTTTTTTTTACTTTCTTTTCAGTACGTAAGCTGGCACCTAATGAATTTCCTCATAAACTCTACGTCCAGAATTACACATCAGCTGTGCCAGGCACCTGCCTAACCATTCGAAAGTGGCTTTTTACCACAGAAGAAGAAATCCTCTTAAATGACAATGACCTTGCTGTTACCTACTTTTTTCATCAGGTAGGTGAATTGATCTTCCCGGAAAGGCCTGATTTCTTTTTCTGCTTATATGTAGTATGTAATTTGCCAATCCAGTGTGAATTCTTGATAAACTGCTTTGCCTCCTGGATCTTAGTTAAGTTATATTTTTAAAATGTTCTATCATGGGGCAACTGGTTGATTCAGTCAGTAGAAGATGCTAACTCTTGATATTCCGGTTGTGAGTTCGAGCCCCATGTTGGATGTAGAGATTACTTAAAAAAATCTTTTAAAAAAGTTAAAAAATAAATGTTCTATCCCATTTAACAGAAGATAATTAAGTTAAAGAAGTAAAGATGTCCTGGAATTAAGATAAATTTATTATTATTTTTTTAAAAACAAGAAATGAGCATATATGGCTATGTACCTATTAAAAAACTTTTCATCAAAATTACACGTATAGAGTTTAAAGCTCAAATAGTTCTACAAAGGTTATTATGAAAAATATCAGTTACTCCACTTACGTTTATCTCTGCTTCTTTTAGACAACCATTTTCACCCCTCCTTTACCTTTTTTTGTTGTTTTATAGACCTAAATCTTTTTTTTTTTTTTTTAAAGATTTTATTTATTTATTTGTCAGAGATAGAGCGCGAGCGAAAGCGAGCACAGGCAGACAGAGTGGAAGGCAGAGTCAGAGGGAGAAGCAGGCTCCCTGTGGAGCAAGGAGCCCGATGTGGGACTCGATCCCAGGACGCTGGGATCATGACCTGAGCTGAAGGCAGCTGCTTAACCAACTGAGCCACCCAGGCGTCCCTGTTGTTTTATTTTATATTTACTCCTATATCTCTTTTATGACTTAGTTACATTCCTGTACTTGAATTTTCAGATTCAAGCAGTATCTCTTAATTTGCCACTATAGAAGATGAGACTCTAGCTCCATTTCCTCCTGCATTCCCACTGCGTACTCCTGCATATGCATATCAAGCATACTTTGCTAGGTGACAGAGCTAGAAATTAAACTAGTTTCTTGACTTCAACTCTGAACTCATTGTGTTATGTAAATATTTTCCCTTAAATGGCTATGGGGAATGATTTTTACCTTAAAGAAATAAGCAGTCTTCTAGTGAAGGTTCAAGTGGCCCCAGGCTGGTGCCTACAAAAGTTGTCCTTATAGCAAATCACTGAGGTTGGATTCTAATGCCCTGGACAAGTGATTGTTTGTTCTTTTCCCTCCTTTTTTTCCTCTCCCAAAGATGAATATTCCCATCTCTTAGATTTTTAAAATTTTTCTTGGGGTAGAATGAGGTTGGGAAGGGGATACATGTTTCAGATAGCTGAACCAGGAGTAGTTGAGAGTAAGCACTTATATTTAAGTACCATCATGCATGTATCAAGTCCTGTTGGGGATTTTTCTCCATGTATGGTCTCAGATTTATCACTTCCTGTCTTGCAGTTGCTACCACCCTAGTTTATAGTCTTGTTTCAATTCATGCTTAAAGCACCATAACTTCATCAGTCTCCCTTATTTCATCCTCTTTGTAGCTTGGTTCATTTGGCACTCATGTATAAATCAGTCTTATTATTTCAAAATAACACAATTTTTTATTGCTTATTTTCGCTCCAGTAGTCCTTAGAGCTGTACTTAACTCTAAATTTCTGTGCCTGTTTTCTGGGGTCCATCATAATCTGTTAACTTACCCATCCAGCATTATATTTTGTTGTCCCCTGACATGTACCCTTTATTTAAATCAGGCAGATCTGTCTCCTGAATATATTTAAGCTCAGATGCATTCCTGTTTCCTGACTTCTGTTTATAGTTTTTTCTGTTCATCCTAACATTCGGGGTCCAACCAAGGCTTCCCTGATAATTATAATTAGCAAAAAACTCTGCTGTTCTTACTGTATATCACTTACTCTCTATACTGTACATCTTTGCTACTTCATTGTTACCTTTAACAATTATATACTATCTTTCAGCATTCTCTAATTGCTTCAATCTGTATAAATGAACTGCAATTTAAATCTCTTAACAGGAGAAACAAGATCCTCATGTGCCTAGAACAATTCTAAGCACATACTGGGGCACTCTTTAAATGCTACTTTAGTCCAATAAATATATCCTTGTGGCAGAGTTCACTGGTGATGATGATGATGGTTCAAGTGGATAAGAGTTGTTCTGAAAACGGGGGCGCGTGGGTGGCTCAGTGGGTTAAGCCGCTGCCTTCGGCTCAGGTCATGATCCTCAGGGTCCTGGGATTGAGTCCCGCATCGGGCTCTCTGCTTGGCAGGGAGCCTGCTTCCTCCTCTCTCTCTCTCTGCCTGCCTCTCCATCTACTTGTGATTTCTCTCTGTCAAATAAATAAATAAAATCTTTAAAAAAAAAAAAAAGAGTTGTTCTGAAAACGAAAACGAATCTGTATCTCTCTACTTTTGTCAAGAATGTGCTTGATAATGACTTTGATTTTCCTTTCTTCCCTTCCCTTGTTTTGGTGACAGGCTGTTGATGATGTGAAAAAAGGTTACATCAAAGCAGAGGAAAAGTCCTACCAATTACAGAAGCTGTATGAACAAAGGAAAATGGTCATGGTACGTTTATGTTCCCATAATCTCTTTATATAGAATGCTCATTCTTATCTCTTAAACCTGTTATTCCAGTCATTTTTGAAAGATGTTGCAACTGGTCAGTGGCTTAATTAATTAAAAAAAGAAAAAAAGGAGGGGGATATAGACCTTCATGTAACTATGAGGGTCCTCCGTCATATTTGTTCCTCCATTTAGCATATAAGAGGATATTTTGCTATGTGTGGGTATTTAACATTATTATTGACAACAACCAAACAGTATTTTTTTTTTTAATATTTTATTTATTTATTTGACAGAGATCACAAGTAGGCAGAGGCAGGCAGAGAGAGAGGAGGAAGCAGGCTCCCCATAGAGCAGAATACCCAATGCGGGGCTCGATCCCAGGACCCTGGGATCATGACCTGAACCAAAGGCAGAGGCTTTAACACACTGAGCCACCCAGGTGCCCCAACAGTATTCTTTTTTGATAAAAACTTCTGAAGCAAAAGATGTGCAAAACATTTAATATGTAAATATCAGTTCTAAAGAGTTGATATTTAGATTTTTAACACTAGAAATTTTTTAATTTTGGCTCAGGTTGTGATCTCAGGGTCGTGAGATCAAGCCCTGCGTAGGGCTCTGCACTCAGCAGGGCGGCTGCTTGAGATCGTTTTTCTCCCTCTCCCTCTGACCCTCCTCAATGTGCCTGCATGCTCATGTGCGTGGGCTCCCTCTCTCAGATAAATGTTTTTTGGGGTGGTTGTTGTTTTTAAAGATTTTATTTATTTGACAGAGAGATAGACAGCATAACTAGGCAGAGTGGCAGGCAGAGGGAGAAGGAGAAGCAGGCTCTCTTCACTGAGCAGGGAGCCCCACACGAGGCTCAATCCCAGGACCCTGGAATCATAATCTGATCCAAAGGCAGCTGCTTAACCAACTGAGCCGCCCAGGCACCCCTCAAATAAATGTTTTTTAAATGATTTTATTTATGATTTAGCAATTGGAAAATTATTTGTTTTTATAATTTCCTTCTCTGCAGTGGCTTAAAACATGTATGCTCAGTGGTGCCTTTTGTTAGTGTGATATCTTGGGGCTGTGCTGTTTGATTCAATAGCTGCTAGCCTCATGTAGCTATTTAAATTTAATTTTAAACTCATTTAAATTAAATAAAATGTAAAATTCGATTCCTCAGGTACACTGTTCTCATTGCAAGTGTTGAGTGGCCACATATGGCTAGTACCTACCATGTTGGACAGCTCAGATACAAAACATTTTGATCATCACAGAAAGTTCTGTTAGAGAGGAGCTAGCTACAGTATTCCTTACATGTTTTATTTTTATTTATTTACTTACTTATTTTTTTTTTTTTTAAAGATTTTATTTATTTATTTGACAGAGAGAAATTACAAGTACACTGAGAGTCAGACAGAGAGAGAGAGAGAAGGAAGCAGGCTCCCTGCCGAGCAGAGAGCCCGATGCGGGACTCGATCCCAGGACCCCGAGATCATGACCTGAGCCGAAGGCAGCGGCCCAACCCACTGAGCCACCCAGGCGCCCTTATTTACTTACTTATTTTAAAGATCTTATTTATTTATTTATTTATTTATTTGACAGAGAGACAGTGAGAACAGGAACACAAGCTGGGGAGTGGGAGAGGGAAAGCAGGCTTCCCGCAGAGCAGGGAGCCTGATGTGGGGTTCAGTCCCAAGAACCTGGGATCATGACCTGAGTCAAAGCCAGATGCTTAATAACTGAGCCACCCAGGCACCCCTCCTTAAATGTTTTAAAATGAGCTTTCAGTTTGCACCTGCCATAAATACAGGGTTGGAAATTGTCAAAAGTAAAATTTGTAAAGAACGCTTATATAAAATTTCACTTATAGAATTTTAAAATTTCTTTTTTGCAAATTCAGATATTGTTGAAAGTTTTCCCATTACAGTTTTTCATGATTTCACTCAAGACAGTTATCTTTGGTGATCTTTCACTCAAGACAGTTACTTTGGTGATGATGCTGATAAGTCACTGAATTTCTTTTGTACTCTCTGTGTGTGCACTTTTTCCTGAGGAAATATTCTCTTTCTAAACTAACAGGTTGGAATAAGTATACAAATAAGTCAGCCATTGAACTCAGCCCATAATCTTATATCTAGCTGGGATAGTTATTTTATTGCTTATCTGACAAAAAATAATAAATCTGTTTGCCTTAGAAAACTGCCAGAGATCAGGGAACCATTTACCAGTGCTCTACATACCAACAGGCTAAAATAGACAATACAATAATCTTTTAGACAGAACTAATTCTTGGCAGAATTTTGGTAAAGGGTATTTTACTATGTGAGAAACAGGATATTCGATTTTGGGGCACCTGGGTGGCTCAGTTGGTTGAGTATCTGATTTCTGCTTAGGCCTCGGTCTGGGGGTCCGGCAGTTGAGCCAGCCTTCCCCGCCCACCCCACCGCCAGGTTCAGGCTCTGTGCTCAGTGGGGAGTCTGTTTCTCCCTCTCCCTCTGACGCTCCCCCTGCTCTGTCTCTCAAATAAATAAGTAAAACCTTAAAAAAAAAAAAAAACAAAGAACTCGATTTCTACCTGTTCTTTAGGATCATGGCATTGTCTTCTCTATATTAATTTATGATTCTGACCAACACATCTGCATCTTTTTGGTGAAAAGGAGCAAGTACTAAAGGACCATCATCCTCTGAAGTACTTCTTTGCCTTTTCCAAAGGCAACAAATCAAAGTAATTTCATAAGGGCTTCTGATAATTCCAGTATGGAATACATATTGTTTCTTTGCACATGTAGTACTCGAGACACAATGTCTTCCATTTATGCATTCAACAACAAATATTTGTTGATTATCATTTGTGTGGCAGGCACAGTAGAAGGTGCTAAAAATATATGAAGAGATTTGGATTGTCCTATGGCAAAATATAAAAGATCTGAATCTAACAAGCTTGGTTATGTATTAAAAAATTACTTTTAGACTCAAATTTTTATCTTGTGATCACTCAGTTAAGAACTGGAAAATAGGGGGGATTGGGTGGCTCAGTTGATTAAGCATCTTGAGTTCAGCTCAGGTCATGATCTCAGGGTCACGAAATTGAGCCCTTTGTGGGTTAGGACTCTCACTCCCTCTGGGTCTGCCCCTCCCTCCCAGCTTTCCTGTGTGTGTGCTTTCTCTCTCTCTCCCTCCCCTCTTCAAATAAAGAAATGAATCTTAAACAGCAACAGCAAACCTTGAGTACAGTTGATCCCCTTGGATCATTGGAATTGAGTATAACATATGTTTAAACATTTATGGAATTCTGTTGTCTTAAAAACCTAGTGCCACAAGCAAGTACTAGCCCTATAATATTGCAATTAGATTTTAAATAAAGTCCCACCAAAGTTTGAAAAGTGTGAATTTTATTCAAGTATAATTTCATGTATTCAAGTATTAGTGTTCAAAGATATTAGCCTACCCAGTGGTCATGTTCAGTACATTGAATCTTCCAACTGGGATGGGCCCTTCTGAGCCTATGTTTCTTGATAATAACTTAATATGGTTGATTGTCCCAAGATTAGGCCACATCACTACTATTAGTTGCCAAATCACTGTGAGATCTTCAACAAACTTCAAGGTTTTAGTTTCTTTTCTATAAAATGGGAATATTTGGATTGCCAGCTATTAAGTACACTCTTGACTCCAAAATTCTTAAACATTCTGTAAGTTCCCTTATTTTCCAAATATAGAGGACAGCTCATATCTTTATACTTTGTGCAAATCTAAGAGTGTAGAGATTTAAAGTTGACAAATACTACCTGACCTGAGAATCTCTGAAAACCTTGTATTTCCCACATGACACTTAACCTCTGTCATCACACCAAGCCACAGGTACCCTTCGTTTCCATTCAGGCTATTTTCAGAACTTAATGCCATTAGAAAGTCCCCTAAAGGTCCTTTGCTTTCAAGGACTACATTCTTAAATTTGGAGGGATAAATGAGCATTTTGATTTGAAGGTGAGAGAGAGGGGCACATAGAATGTCCCGGTACTGTCCTAGGCACAATATGTACATTCTCATTTCCTCCTTATAACCATGGAGGTGTATGGAGAAGTGGAGTCTGATTCTTACTAATATCACTTAGCTTGTCAGAAGTGGAACTAGAATTTGAACGTATTTCAGCCTGGCTTCAAAGTGTATGTTTTTCCCTATAGCAGAGCAAAGAAGCTGGCAGCAGTGTCTTTTATTTCCAGATGGCAGAGGTGAAGCCCCCAGGCAAAGTGACTTACACAAAGTCACAGAAAGAGAGTTTAGGGGATGCACAGCTCCAGGCTTCATCTGATGTCTTTCCCTAATTCCTCCCTTTGTCTACATGTTTTTCTTTTTAATAAAATAAAGCTCCCTATTAGGAATATGGCAGAAATATTTTTAAAACAGTAGTGGTGTCTCTCAAAGAGAGGTCTCAGCAGCTGTGTTACATGTAAGGCTCTTTCAGTAAAGGACATGAACAGAACCAGTCCCAATGCTGCGTGACACCTTCCAGCATTTACAGAGGTTCTAAGCACCTTTGAGCAGAATGTGCTGCTTACTGAGCTTACGGACTCCCCGATGACTGTGTTAGGAGGATGCCATGAATTGAGCACTTGCAGGCCTGCTTGCAGGGCACTCTTCTTTTTCCCTTTAATACCTTAGGAAATTTCAAATATGTAAAGAAGTTGGAAGAATCGTACATTTAGCCTCCATGTACTCGTTACCCAGTTCCAGCAACCTTCCACTTTTCTGCCGTTCATGTTTCATCTGTCTCACACATATGCTTTCTTCCCCTGGAGTTGTTTTTTTTTTTTTTTTTTTAAGATTTTATTTATTTATTTGACACACAGAGAAATCACAAGTAGACAGAGAGGCAGGCAGAGAGAGAGGGGGAAGCAAGCCCTCCGCTGAGCAGAGAGCCCTATGAGGGACTCTCCCAGGACCCTGAGATCATGACCTGAGCCGAAGGCAGAGGCTTAACCCACTGAACCACCCAGGCGCCCTCCCCTGGAGTTTTTAAGAGTAATATATACAAATAATTAATAAATAAATACATAAAAAATAAAATTTAAAAAAAGAAAAAAAGAGTAATATATACATCATTTCACAGGGCATTCCTGAGAGGGAAAATAGTTGAGCCCTCTGGCTAAGGATAATGGAGCCTTTAAAATTATTTTTTAGGGGCGCCTGGGTGGCTCAGTGGGTTAAGCCGCTGCCTTCGGCTCAGGTCATGATCTCAGGGTCCTGGGATCGAGTCCCACATCGGGCTCTCTGCTCGGCAGGGAGCCTGCTTCCTCCTCTCTGTCTCTCTGCCTGCCTCTCTGCCTACTTGTGATCTCTATCTGTCAAATAAATAAATAAAATCTTTAAAAAAAAAAATAAAATAAAATAAAATTATTTTTTAAGCTGTCATTTATTGAATACCTAATTACGTACTGAGTACTATGCTAAATACTTTAATGGTCACAAATAACTGTGTGATGTAGGTGCTATTACTATATTCCTTTTCACAGGAGAGGAAACTAAGGCTCCTGGGATTTAGTAATTTGCTGGAGTGCAAGTACCTTGCCAAAGGTGACATAGTTAGGAAGTGATGGAGCCAGGATTCAAGCACAGGGTAGTCTGGGCCCAGGCTCTTGACTTCTCTTTGTACTGCTTCCTGTCCCAACCTTTGTTTCTGCTTAAAATCTCAGAAGAGTTTTATTCCATGGCACTGCCCGTCTTATATATCAAAGTTTAGTGGCCAGAGATATCTTTTTGCTCATAGTGCTAATGGCAGGGCCAGGCAGTATCTACTTTTATCCCTAGTACAGGAAGGATGATGAAATAGGGGGATGGAGTAAGGTGACAAAAGGAAGGAGAAATGAGAAAAGAAAAATGCAAATCAGATATTGTGGCACTGCCTGTCGCTGTGTTCTTGCTGTCATTTTATAATTTTCCCTCTTTGAAGTTGCCATTATTTTACCTAAACAGAAATAAATACAAAGTATGGAAGGGAGCATGTAGTTTGATTTTATTTCTGTGGGCCTTAAAGTCTTCCCAGACAGTCTCTGGGGCAGTAGCGATGGTCTTGAGTGCTGTTCATTGGTACCAGAACTACAGGTTGCTCAGGACCCTTTTTGTGCCTAGGCCCCTTTGTCTCTTCTCTCTTAGGCAGAAGGCTACTAGCTGATCTAGTGCAGATCAGCTAGTGTGCTGTGCTTTTGTCTTCCTTCCAGCATTCCCTGCATGTCCCCAGTGTGCTCCTTTCTGTGTGTGGGGACTCAAGGCTCTTTGCTTATTTTCTAGTTAGTCCCTGAGAGGAAACTGGGTCAGAGTCCATGCATCTTTTTTTTTTTAAATCATCTTTTCCCTATTTCTCTTCTATTCTCCTTCCCACTCATCTTTTACTCTCCCCTCCAAACTCAAAATAATGAGTTCAGTGAAAGAGAAGCCAGTCCTTATTGTAGAGGGAAAGGACAAAGAGCTGAGTTGGGAGTCCTTTCTGAGTCAGTCTTGTAGCACTGTACCTTGAAGGGTTGTATATGCCACTCATTTGGTCCACGTGCTTTTTAAGGAGGCATAGGTACTGGAGACCAGGGGATGGTGGCACTGATTTGGGGACTAGTTGGCAACAGAGAAAGGACCGGTGGCCAAGAAATTAAACCTGGCTTCTAGTCTGGACTGTGCCACCTGTGATCTTAAGGAAGTCTCCTGTGGGAGACTCTGGGTCTAGCTTTAACAGTCTCTCTCAGCTTCAACATGTTATGAGTATGAGATTTGGGGTAGCTTACTCCTCCTCATGGAGGTCCTTATAACTTTTGATTTGGAAGGAGATATCAGCTCCCTTTCCTTAATCATGCAGATGGGTTTGATTCCCGTCCCGGAGGCAAGTGAAAGGAGAGGCAGACTTAATGGCATTGTGAGTTCTGACTCCATTTGTGTACCAGTAAGGTAGAGAAAGGAGGTGGGATTGGCAATGCGGAGATGGAACAAAGAATCAGGAGCTGAAAGTGGAACAAAGAATTAGTTCGGGAGTCTGGCTCTTCTTAGTGCTGGTTATGAGACCAAAGCATGGGCTTCAGGTTGCTGGGTGAGAGGATTCTCCTTGTTCTTTCTCTGGTGTCATACCAGCAGTTCTTCGTGGTGGGTCAGTACCATAGTAACACTGTTTTTACCTTCCTTTTATTTTTTTAGTACCTCAACATGCTAAGGACTTGTGAGGGCTACAATGAAATCATCTTCCCCCACTGTGCCTGTGACTCCAGGAGGAAGGGACATGTCATCACAGCCATCAGCATCACGCACTTTAAACTGCATGCCTGCACTGAAGAAGGACAGCTGGAGGTGACAGTTCAGCATGGGGCTGCAGCTAGGAGCACTAGAATTGACACTGTTGCTCACTTACTTGTTGGGGTTTAGTTCCTGTTGGGAGGGGAGGTGAAATCAAAGCTATTTTGATGGGGTAGGTAAATCAGCACTGGATCCACACTAATCCTTACCTTCCTGGCTACTAACTCTGACGCTTCTGTCAAAGTCTTTTAAATGATCCAGACATCTCACCCCTTTCACTTCTGCTGTCTGGTTCAGAACTATCCTAGCTATACTCTCCAGCATTCTTGGACTTACACTCTTATTCTCGGTTGTTTAGAACCAGGTAATCGCGTTTGAATGGGATGAGATGCAGCGATGGGATACAGATGAAGAAGGAATGGCCTTCTGCTTTGAATATGCCCGAGGAGAGAAGAAGCCTCGATGGGTTAAAATCTTCACACCATACGTGAGTGGTAGACAGGGAAACGGTCTAGGGGAAAGTAGATTGGGTTTGAAGTTCTCAAGCTGAATGCATAAATGGGGAGAGCTGTAGAGGTAGCAGTTGTCTTTTGAATCCTAGAGCCCCAGGTGTCTTCCTGTCTTTCCTGGAGGACTTAACTAGGATTGGCAGTTTCACATCCCATTTGACTCACAATTACCACTAGAAGGAGCCAGAGAATAGTAGATGAACCAGGCCTGGGGGTTTTTTGTTTGTTTTTATTTTGTTTTATTTTGTTCATTTGGGTTGGCTTTTTGTTTGTTTGTTTGTTTGTTTTGGTGATGCTTGCAGGTTTTTCCTCTAGGCTGAGCAAGTTTGTGATGTGCGGTAAAGGAGGGCAGGAGTTCAAAGGTGTGGCCCTGTGATGCCTAATCTTGAGAAGTCCGTGTTGCTATTTTGTTTTTGTTTTTCAGTTTAATTACATGCATGAATGCTTCGAGAGGGTGTTCTGTGAGCTCAAGTGGAGAAAAGAGGTAATTCTAAACAATCTTGAATTGACTTTTTCATCTCATTTGTTTAAATGAGATGAAACAATCATTTGTTTAAAATGATAGGCCTATGGCCAAATACCTGGGACCTTCACCTCCATCTCAGTCGTTAAAGGAATATTAGAGACAATTTATTCTTCTAGAGAGGTTATTCTTTCAGGCTTTGGATGCTGAATGGAATGTGCAAAAGAAGCCCTGCTTCCTCCCTTGCCTAGTGGGTAGCCATTGGATGTCAGCTATTCCATCTCCCATGACTTCCTGGACCCTCCTCTGCAGTGGTTTTGTTTTTGTTTTTTAATTAAATTACTTCCCTTGTTGTTCCTGACCCAGAAGGGCAGCTGTCCTCACTTTTAGCCGTTCTGACTAGACCAGTCATGACAGAACCTGTCTGGGCTAACCAAGAGTGCGTGGTGTGGGAACGTTCTGCTCCTGTTTTACTGCTGTCTGAATATGCCAGTGCTGGAGCAGAATTTGGAAGATTCTGAATAATTAGCTACTGATTCTCAAAGACAATGTTTCCGAAGTTCAGAAGATAAAGTCAGGATTATAAAAATTTGTATTCTTGGTATAGTAGAAAGAGCACTGGGCTCCAAGAATCAGTTCAGTATTTTCTCCCAGCTTTTTTCCTCCCTGCAACGTTGGGCAAATGAGCCTCCCTAGATCCCATTTTTCCTGTCTTTTGTCATCTATAAAATGGGAAAGCTGAACCAGATAATTAATCTCTAAGCTTCTTTCTGGGTCTACACAGCTGTGCTTCTAGATGGGAAGTTATAGAAGAGGAGGAGGCCGATCAGATTGAGTCATGTAGCCATACATTTTTCTCCTCCTTTCTGAGGGTGGCTTCCAGGTGGGAGGAGATGCAGACACCTCAGTAACTGATCTCTGTTTTCCTTTCAGAACATTTTCCAGATGGCGAGGTCACAGCAGAGGGATGTGGCCACCTAGCCTTTCCTCATCTCCTCCTCTTCACCCTCATCCTCTCGCCCCTTTCGTCTCCTGTGTCAGACAGAGTAACCGTTAACACAAAAGAAGAGAAAAAGGAAAAAAGTCATTATGTTCAAAAGCCCTAAACTAAATACTATTAATAGTCCCTCTGAATTTCATGTCTCTGGAATTGAGCTGGTAGAGAACAACAGATTGGTCAGCACCAGGAGTCAGCTGAGTTAAGACAGGAAAATAAGGCCAACAATGCGCCAAAGGTATCTTGGTCCTTTCACCTGGGCCTCATACCAACAGACTCTCCTTGTACTATATTTTTAAAACTGGAACTATGAACTCCATCCATTTGCACTGTTCAGACATATATATGTATGTATGTAAAAATTATATATACACAAATTAGCTGCACGTATATACATATATATATTTCTTTTTAAATTTCATATTGATGGCAGTACCTTTTTTAGCTTGTGTTTTTACACACCTTTCACTAGAATTCATGACTTCTCTCTTGCTCTCTTTATTTTGAAACAAACTTTAAAAAGGAAAAAAAATATTTTACCAGGAAAATACCTCTCCTCATGAAGGACTCGATAAGTTTACAACCTGCTTGGGTTTTCCCCCCCTTTTTTGTACTGAGTGAAGATTCTGGCTTATGCATTGCCTAGAGTCTGAGGAGCAAGGAGCATAGTTTCTTTATCTTCCACAAGGCTGCTGGGGAGGAGAAAGAGATGTATATCTCAAGGGCAGCAAGACTTGCAGATCTGCAGGGAGAGTCAAAAGTCTTGGTGTGGTCCTTGATTCCAAGACACCTTTCCTGGTCCATCTCGCTCTCCCACTCATGGCTTTCTAGCCACATTCTCATCTCCTTCTCACTTCCCGAGGGCCCCTTGAATGCTCTTCCTCCACTGGCCTAGAATGGAGGGGGAGGGTCAGCTCAGGAGGTTGATGCCACAGGAACCTGAAACACTTCGTGGTTGTAATTTCCCATTTCCTACCATTTCTGAAGCAGGCAGAGTATTAGGGACCAGAGTTAAAGCCAATACCTTTAGGCACAAAGATCGGACTTAGGGGAAAAGAAGGAAGAAATGTCCCTTAAGTACCTAAGCTTTTCCCTATCCATTCCTGACCAATAATCACCCATAACCAGTTATGTTCTCCATGACTTCCTTAAAGAGCCGTTTTGGGAAGAGGGCTCTGATGATATCCCTGAGGACTTGGGGAAACTTGGAATGAGTCAGTGGTCTGTGCCAACCAATCTACTGCTCATCCAAGCCAGCTGAGGACCCAGGAAGAACCAGTAGGAATATGACTGATTTGAGTTGGATCTCAATTTTTAATGAAAAGGAGCCTGAAAGAAAACCATTTTGTCCCTCAAAGAGCTCCTCATCTCACCTTGCGGTTTGAGCTTTTGAGACCTGAGAACTGTATCCCAGGACCAGGTGGGGCAACACTCTCAGCCCCCGGCTCTAGAGATATTGCATTGGGGGTGTGAAGTTGGGCTCCCATGCAACCAAAGCACGTCTGTGAGCCTTCTTTTCTTTTTCCCTTCTCTACCTTCTAAACAGAAACCTCCATTGGGTGGCATCTTTTGCTTTGTCTAACTGGGAGGCAACCATACTTGGTTTAGTCAGTCTACTGAGCAGTGGTGGGGTGGTTTGAAGTTTCTTTTTCGGTAACTTGTTTTTGCGGATCGTCATGAGGCCACTTTTCTTTCCCTCTCACTCTGTTATCCTGGCAGCTGTTTGCCCCAGGACAGTGTGGGATCATACAGGACACCTGTCTTCCCTCCCCTTCTCCAAACATAGGTGAAATCACAGAATACAGACGTAGGGATGCTAAATGTTTTAAAGTTACAGAGAGTGATCCCTGGTTTGAAAGTTTTGATACAGGATTAACTTCTTTTGGCTTAAATGAATTTAATAATGAGCCAAAGGACCCTAGAAAGAAGATAATGCTGATTCCCCACTCCAAGATGCTAAAGAGGCTTTCGGCTCCAGCTTTGTTCAAATTGTAAACATAGCAGCCGTTTGCCCATATTCCCTCAGAGTGCGAGAGGAATGAGCAAATCCGGGGTCCGTGCAGTATCCCAAATACTGACCTCCCATTGATTGTGAGATGTGAGATGGTGGGGGGATGGATGCCCATAGGATGGAGGCCCGTTTTGTGGGGGTGGATGCTGCTCTGGTCCCTTCATGGCAGAGCGTTCATTCACTTGGTGCTTTGGAGACGGGGTGAGGGCCCCATGGGTATTGGCCTGTGGGCAGAATCAAACAGCCCCTACTAGCAGCCATACCACTAACAAAGCACCCAGTTGCATCAAGGAGGGGGGAAGGAGGGAGCTTCTGGAAGACAGCATCTTCCCCTCTTCCACCCACAGCAGGCCTCCTGGACCAGGCAGAGGTCACTGTGGCTTCATAGGATCAAGCTCTTTTTTGCATGAAGCAGTGTTAGTGTGACACTCCTTTCCCCTGTTGCTCTGTACTTCCTCTCCCTAATCTCTGCTATCTTTCTTAGTCCTGGATTGTGCCCAGGGAGACTTCTGCCCAGTCTTCTTTTGCAGTTTGTCTCTGGGAAGTGGAGGGGCTTGCCCTCCCCTCTGCTTTGTCCCTGCAGAACCAGCAGGATCTTCCTGATCTGTTTTCCTCCCCTCTGCACTCAGTTTCTGTCCTCTTTGGTAAAAGGTCAGAATTTTGTATAGATCAGGAGAAAATGCAGGCCCTGAGAAACCTGTCCTTACAGAAAGGTTTCCTAGGGCCATGCTTTGGGCTCTCTGCTCTTTATATTTTTATTCTTCTCTTCCATTTTCCTGCCCTACCCTTGCCCTCAGCCTAAGCTCAACCAGGTGTGTGCTCAGGGCAGCTCCTAGGCCTGGCCTTTTTCATTCTGTCATTACCCAGGCTAGTGGCTTTGGTTATCTCCTCTTGTAGCACCAAACCTAGTGCTTGGAGCAATAGTACAGGGCATTGACAGGAGGGGACATCTCTCTCAGAATCTGCCAGCTTATGTCCTGGCTCCTAGAAGGCAGTTTTCCTCATGGAGACTACATCCTGATTGACCTGAAGTCTCCAGACCTGGAGGGACTACTGTGCCCCCTCCTCTCCATTGTGCTCTCTGGCTGGGTCAGTTCAGCATAGAGACCCTTTGGGCTATTGGAGCCCAGGATACTGCTAGGTTCGCTCACCAGATTGATTGTTTCCCATTAGCTTCCTTTTGAAAGGAGGACAACGCTGTTGATACTCAGAAGAGAGGCAGTGGGTTTGCTTCTTCAACTCCTGTCTTCCAGTTCCACCTCCTTCCTTCCTTTCCCTCTAACCCTGAGCACGTCATGCCAGGCCTCACTCATACCAGGACAGCAGCTTACTCCTCAGCAATAATCTCGAGTGTGGGGAATGTTTAGGGTTCTGGGGAAGGGCAGGAGCAAAGAGGGGAATGCTGGGGGCTGGAGGC
Source organism: Mustela lutreola (assembly GCF_030435805.1). Taxonomy (NCBI): domain Eukaryota; kingdom Metazoa; phylum Chordata; class Mammalia; order Carnivora; family Mustelidae; genus Mustela; species Mustela lutreola. The sequence continues at coordinate 108,549,025 of NC_081299.1, read as the reverse complement.
ACTTGGCCATCTGCTAAATTGGACACCAGTTTTATATCATGCCCCCCCTTTTTAAGCCAGTGAGCTGGGCTTCAGTTTTCCCCAGGCCATGCATACTTTTAATTTATTTGAGAAACTCTAATTGTATTTTCACTGCAGTATCTTGTATTTTTTATTTGTGATTTGAGAAATGTGAAGAGAAAATACACAGACACATAATGGCTAACAGTGTTTCTTTCATTCCTTGTTCTAGAGCTAACCACTCTAAAATTGTTTGGTAATGTCACTTAGTGTAATTAATTGTAACATATTCTTTTAAATAAATTGATTTATTGATGAAACTGGTCTGTGCTTTCCTAGGCTACACATCCTTTGGGTTGCGTGGGAAGACGTGAAGAGGGATGAGATGGGAGTTAGGTCAGTCTGAAAAAAAGTAGCTAGAGGAGCACTCTTCTGAGGGCAGGAGATAGAGAAGAGCAGGAGAATGTGGCTTCTTTAAAAATGCCTCATACTGGGGCGCCTGGGTGGCTCAGTGGGTTAAAGCCTCTGCTTTCGGCTCAGGTCATGATCTCAGGGTCCTGGGATCGAGTCCTGCATCTGGCTCTCTGCTCAGCGGGGAGCCTGCTTCCTCCTCTCTCTTTCTGCCTGCCTCTCTGCCTACTTGTGATTTCTGTCTGTCAAATAAATGAATAAAATCTTAAAAAAAAAAAAATGCCTCCTACTCCCTCAGATGTCAGAGTTGATTGTGCCAGCCCCCCGCCCCCCCCAAATCCACATGAGGCTCACAGGACCCCTCTCCCTCAGCCTTACTCAGAGCCTAGCAAAGCCTTTGGGACACACAGCACTGTCCCTCTACCCCAGCAACATGGTATTTCATTTTATAAATGCCTCAGGAGACTGGTCTGAATCTGAACCCAATAACAACAATAATAATAGTAATGCATAATAGTAGGCACTCTGGGTGGTTGTATTCCTTCTGCCCACACCCCTGAGAATAAAGGTGGTTGTGGATATACTTTGTTTTTACAGAGGAGTTTCAGGTGCTGTGACCTAATGACCTACTCCAAAGAAACCTGCTCTTCTCTACATTAGCTCCTGGGCTGAATCTGCTCTGAAAAGCTCAGCATTTGTGTTAGGTCAGATATTTCTGTTATTTTTATAAACCTGTTTTATCTTTATAACCCCTGACCATATGCTTTTGCTCCTTGATTGAAAGCTATAAAAGCAGGAACTACTGTGACATTTCTTTTGGCAGTTTGGGGAGAGACATTTGTTCTGGGTCTCATTCACTCAGCCATCAGCATTAAATAATTGGAATCTGATAAATCTGATATTGGGTAAATAATTTATTTTTCTTTAACAGGGAAAGAATCGGTAGAGAAATAGTGGAATCCCAGAGCTGAATTACAGAAGTTTAAGTCGACAAATACTGATTGGCTATCTGCCTGCGCAGGGCACCCTGTTCCATACGACAGCAGATACAAAGGAAAAGAGGCATTGTTCCCGCTTTTAGCCCAGCAGAGAACAGAGAGATTCACGAATGCGGGTACATGGCAGTGGAAGGTTGAAGTGCCATAAGGAGGGGAGAAAAAAAGACTTCTGGATGAAATCAGCTAAGGAGGGGTGACTGGGTGGCTCAGTGGGTTAAAGCCTCTGCCTTTGGCTCAGGTCATGATCCCAGGGTCCTGGGATCGAGCCCCGCATCGGGCTCTCTGCTCCGCGGGGAGCCTGCTTCCTCCTCTCTCTGCCTGTCTCTCTGCCTACTTGTGATCTCTGTCAAATTTAAAAAAAAAAAAGAAAGAAAGAAAGAAAGAAATCAACTAAGGAAATCTTTGTGAAGAAAGTGGTGTTTAAGGTGAACCATGTAGGACAAGCAGGATTTCAACAAGAAGGTTTTTCCACAGACATTATTGAGCTATCATGTGTCTGACACTTACAATTGGGAATGGAAAGCCATGGGGGGAGGGAAAGGATCAAACACGTCCAGATGAACAATGAGTAGTCCTATTTGATTAGAACTTAGGGTTGTGTAGGAATAAGATGAAAGATGAGGTTTGGAGATCCTTGGATGCTAGGGTGAGGAGTTCTACATTAAAAAAAAACCTGCAGCTGTTTTTTGGATCAGCTGCAGTTTAGAAACTGATACTTCTAAATACATACAGAAGGCTCAATTAGGACATTGTTGGTAAGTGGAGGCAGTGATCATTGAAAGGAGGATGTGAGGAAAAAAAATGTGGAAGTAATATCTTGTGATTAAATAACATTGAATGCATGTGTCAGGAGTAAAAGACTCCTGAGGTTTCATGAATAGGTGGCTAGAAAATAGAAATATTTAAGAGTTGAAACAGGGAGAAAATGTTTTAGCTTTGGACCTATTACGATTTAGGCATGGGTGAGAAATCTAGATACATAGGCATCTAGCAGTTACTTCGTAATTATTTGTTGAACACCTAGTGTTCTGGGCGCTTTTGAGGGTGATGGGGATACAGTGGTAAACAAGGTGAGGGACAGACTCAGCATCTCCCTGTGGATGGATCTGTAGAAGGCTTCTATGGAGAACAGGTTGGAGGAGGGCAGGTAGGGAACCACAGAGACAGAGGAGAACCCACCAGAGGGCTCTGGTGGTACGAGGGTGACTTTGGACTTTGTGGCCATGGAGACGGAGAGACAGATATGTGTAGGTCAACAATATATTTGAGAGAGAAGACAAGTAGGGCTTTGCAGTTGGACTGGATAGGAGGCATGAGACGGCAGTAGTACTAGACACTCATGAGGAAGACCGAGGGAGGAAGGCACGACCCAGAGTGAGTTCAGGACAAAAGTTCAGTTAGAAACAGCTGGGAGTCCTTCTCATCAAGTGGATGAGAGGATACAGTATATTAGAGGGAGACCCAGTTTGTGGGGGGCAAGAGGAGCCTGCCTGATTACTCAGGAAAGTAGATCCAGAGAATGGGAATCTTCCAAGGACTAGACTCTTGGCTTAGGGTAACTCAAAGTTGTCAGACTCGGAGAAAAGAGTGAGTCTTGGCCATGAGCGGAAATGCCTACAGTCACAAATACTAGAAGCCAAGACTGGCTTTGGCATTTTAGCAGGAAGAGTGTAAAGACAAAGGAAACCATGTAAATCAGACAGGCTGTGCCCCGTCTCCACTGAGGAAATGGAAACACCTTGCATGACGTTTGTGCATTTCTAAGCTCTCAAAATATGGCCAGGGCATGGGGGTACATTGGAGGAATTATCCAGGGCTTTTCTTGGCCACACTGTTGTCCCTAGAGCCCCCTAACTGTGGATATTTTTCTAAATATCTGTTTTTGTTTCTATAAATGGAAGGCTTCTCCCAATCCCTGCTATTAATCTGTCAGCTCCACTCTTCTGCCGTAAGTTCTTTTCCCATTCCCTTCTCTTAATGCTACCATTAACATGGGAACAGTAACTTGATCATTTTAGAAGCAGCAGCTGAGTTTCATTCTGCTTGGTCTGACTTAGGGGATCCTATTATTCTCATTTCTTATTTCCTCTGCTTTCTCATTTTGTTACTGCTCAGACCTCTCCTGCTCAGAAGAGGTGGTAGTGAACTTTGGGAGCTAACAGAACTACCCTCCTTGATACCCTGCTTACTATATTTGAAGCTAATATGATGCCAAAGAAATCTGTTTATACAAGGTACAAGTTCAGGACTTCCTTTTCTGACCCTAAGTGTCCTATGTTTTCCCATGAAAGTGCCTGGAGATGATGAGCACTGGGTGATGTATGGACTTACTGATTCACTATATTGTATACCAGAAACTAATATAACACTGTTAACTATACTAGAATTAAAATAATTTTTTTTTAATCTTGTTTCAAACTTTATTCCCAGGCCTCTTCAGCTTAATAAGCTGCAAAGAATGAATTGTGTATAAGCAAAAACTGAAAAGAGCTGCAGTGTCCAAGGGGCTTGGGCTTAAAAATATTAGAGATCTAGATTTTATCAGATCCATGAACAAAATTTTAAAAAGCAGTCATAATATGAAATAGCAGCTCCCAGTAACTTCTTTAAGTTTTATCTTCTTCAGAAGTTGACTCAATTCAGTTTGCTTCATTCTTGGAAGCTTCATCAAAATTCTCCACAAGATCTGGAACTTCATCATCATCATCCTCTCCGGTAGCAAGTGGTGCTTTTCCATCCACAGATTGTTTGGGCAGAGCTTCAGCCAGTCTTCTTAAACTAGTCAGACTGTCTGCACCAAGTTGGTTTAGGATACTGGGTAGCATTTCTGTCAGCTGCTTTGTCTCAGCATGGCCTGTAATGGTGAAAGTGTTCGCTGCCAGCGATGCCTGAACTTTGGGGTTATTAAAGTGGATCACTGTTCCTTGGTTTGTGAACATATTCACTTCTTCAATACCAGAGATATTGTTTACCCCTAACTTCTTTAAGGAGAACTGAAGTTTTTTTATCATCTGCTGTAGCTGTTCTATGAACCACCTTCTTCTTTCGGCGAGCAGTTCCTTTCCTACCAATGCGCACTTGTGCTTGCAGTTTGGCGAGTTTCTCCTGGTTCACGATCGTTTCTTTCATCTTGTTGGAGTGGAAATGGGACTGCGCGGGGGACTAGGGTTGGCGCTCAGGGGGTCTCGGGCAGACCAGCTGAGATTAGGTGCACACACGCGGGGACGCAAGATGGCAGCTCTAAAATAATTTTTAAAAAGGACCTGGAAAGGAGTGCCTGGGTGGCTCAGTGGGTTAAGCCTCTGCCTTCAGCTCCAGTCATGATCCCAGGGTCCTGGGATCAAGCCCCACATCAGGCTCTCTGCTCAGCAGGGAGCCTGCTTCCTTCCTCTCTCTCTGCCAGCCTCCCTGCCTGCTTGTGATCTCTGTCAAATGAATAAATAAAATCTTTAAAAAAAAAAAAAAAAAAAAAAAAAGGACCTGGAGAATCCCTGCCCCAAAATGCTTCCTGTCCCCCAAAAGACTGCCCTTGTGTTTCCCTCTTCATCCTTCAACTTCACTTGTATCTGCTGCTTCCCCGGAGAAAATGTGACGGCAGTCTTGCAGGGAGGGACACAGCCGTGAGCAATGACAATAAGTAGTCTTCAGTGTTTGTCAAGGGGCTGCCTGTGATCAGGGAGGATACCAGGAGGAGGAGATTTTGGAGTCTTTTGCCTCCCCTCTCCTCCATCCTACGAGAACCCACCAGTATAACACTTTGGGAAACGCTCTTTGGTCTAAAATTCACCTTCCATCTTTCTGTCCTGACCCAGAAACTGTGGTGAGGACACAAGCGAGTCACTTCAAGGGAGAATTCCTGGTGTTGATACCAACTCCTGCTGTCCTTACACACACTTCTGCCTGTCTGTGAACACACACACACACACCTATATATTCGAGATTTCAGATGTTCCTACCTGATTCTCTTCTGAGTAAGGCCCCATCCCTGATCTCTGCCAAGCTAAGAGACTCTTTTCCCTGAAAGAATATCCAGATATGTTTCTATTGTACTTCACACGTTGCTTCTCTTTTTACTACTTTTACTAGTTTGGAGCAGTTTAAGAGAAGGCCAAAGTATGGGGCCGATGTGGGGGCGGGTGGTGAGGAGCCACATCCATGTGCTCAGCTGGGACAACCCTGGCCTAAGGCTGGCTGGGCTGGAAGGTAAGCAAGTTTAAAGTAGGGAGCATAATGAGGGTGGGATAGCAGGTAGCTGCTAAAATCAAGTGGCCGAGATGCTGTGAAGTCACACACTACTCCTGTGTGAGCCCATGTGAGCCCATGTGAGCCCCCTGAACCCAACCCTAAGGCAGTTCACAGAGAAGAATCAAAAGAAGACCCAAAGCGGAGGGACCTCAGGGCTTACGCAGTCCACCTTCTGCGTGATAGGACTCACTGCCGCAGCCTGCTTGGTACTTGTTGGGATCTCTGTTTTGGGTCAAAGAACGGGTAATGGGGCCTGCCCGATGAGAGAATCATGGGCTTTGGAGTCTGACATATTGGGCCTCCTTCCCGCAGCCATCCCTTAGTAGCTTTGTGATTCTGGGTAAGTTAGTTACCCTCCCAAGCCCTTTTTATTTAACCTGTCTATAAAATTATATCCTGCCTCACAGAGTTGTTGGGAGGTTAAGGGAGGAAATGTACATAAAGGGCCTGTAACAGAATCGCAGAGCAAAATCGTAGCTCCCTGGATCCCACTGATGGGTGCAGGGACAGTTCACCCCCACAAACAAGGGAGAAATGGAGACCAGGAATGTGAGACTCAAGTCCCCAGCCTTCGGGGGGACAGGGCTAGATACAAGAAAGGCCTGCTGACCTGCTTTCTTCCCTCTGTGCCTAGTGCTGCAGAGCATTCCAGGATTAAGCCCCAAGGAAGGGTGGAAGAATGGGATCGTGAAGCTATGGTCAAGACCTGGACCAGCTCAAAGGTCTTAGACGCTCCTGACAGGTCTCTCTCCCAAACCTCCCCTCCACCCACCTTTGTCCCCTCCCCAGTGCACAAAATCCCCTACCCTCAACTTTCCAAGACTCTTATTTGATGCTTTTAAACTTTTTTCTTTATTTAGACAGAAAAGACCAACTCTTTAAAAGTAAAATGCAATAAATAAATAAGTTAAGCATAGAGAAGTGTCTGAAATGGACTCCCCAGTCTCCCCTTAGCACTCCCACCCCCCACCGCCCATTTTTTTCCCCTAAAACTTCTTCCTAAAGAAAATGATCAGGTAATAAACCCCTGTAACCCCTCCCCACACCCCTCCTCCCATATACCCAATTACCCCCAAAGCAAAGGGAGAAATCAAGAGAGAGAAAAAATCCAAGGGAAACATTGTCTAAACTCCCAGAAAGAGAGACGGCAGCGTCCGGGCCAGGCCGGGCTGGATAACGCACGGGTGGTAGTGGTATTTACACGGAGGGGACCAGCAGAGACTGTAAACATTCTTAGGGGTTTCGGGGGAGGTCTTTGCCTCATGAGAGGAGGAGGGTCTCTGTGGCTGACCGGCCGAGAGGCGGCCCTCAGGGCTCCCCCACACCCTCCTTAGAGGGGGCCCATGGGGGAGGCAGTGAGTTTTAGGGCTGGGAGCCCAGGGTTCAGGGATATCCTACCTCTAGCTGAGGGTGGCAGGGAGTGTGAGAACCAGCTTCGGAGAAACCCCTAATGTGGGGAAGAGGCTGGGGTGAAGGTGAGGTGGGGAGCTTATGGGAGGCCCCTCTGTCTTCCCGGGGGCCACAGGCCCGCTGGTGGGGGAGGCAAGTGCGAAAGCTGGGCACAGAAGGTCACCACAGGAACCCCAGCAGAAGGCAGATAGCCCGGAGCCTTTGAGCCTGTCCCTTGCTCCCTCACAAAGGCCAAAAGGGCACCTGGGAGGAAATAGGCCCTTCAGGAGGGGCAGGGTGGTGGGAGTGGGCCGGTGTCCTGTTCCCCCAGGGCTGTGAAGCAGCTTTTGCCCCCAGAGCCCCATCGAGGCCCCGGGCAGGTGTGCAGAGAGGGCTGGGACCAGACGTGGGGAGAGGGGTGTGGTGCCCCTTCCTCTGGTGTCTCCAGACCTGTGAAGTAAGGAGACATGAGTGAAGCTGTAGGGAAGGCCCGGCCAATGCAGGTCACAGGCCCTGCCAAAGGAGAGGTAGCTGGGCTGGCTGACGCAGGAGAGGATGGGGAAAGCTTGGGGAAAGCAGGTCATCAGAAAGGCCTCAGTCCAGACAGCCCCCCAGCTGTTGGACGAGGGACAGTGATGGAGGAGATGGGAGGGAGAGGGCCCATGATACAGGAGACCAAAGGGTATTCAGGAGGAGGTATTTACACAGCCCGTGAGAGAAAGAAAGGCTGGAAGACAGAGAGACAGGGACTGGAGGGGACAAAGCAAAGGAGTGAGACAACAGGCAGGCAGGCAGAGATAGCTAAGAGAAAGGAGAAGGGGCAGCGGACAGACAGACACCTGGAGGAAGAGCAAGGCGGCCAGGCTAGGACCTGGAATGGGGCTTAGGGCTGCAGACTTGGGGGCTGAGACCCCCAGACCCTAGAGAGTGCTCTCATTCCTTTTCAGAAAGGAACAAAGAAAGCAAGAGAGAAATGCACAGAACACAGACCACAGTCACCAACCACTGTTGACCAAGCACATCCCGCGAGCTGCCCCCGGCCCTGACCCTGGGCTGAGGGGCGCTTCCCTCCGCGGCCCCCTCCCCAAAGAACAAACAATCGGCTCCAAAGACAACACGCTCGTTCCATGCAACTTACAGGGGCCCGGAGCAGGGGTCCGGGGATGGGGGCTTCGGCCGACAATGGACACGGGCCCTGGGCTGGGGGGGCCCCCAGGGTGGGGGGAGTTAAGCAGCCAGGATTGGGGGGAAAGGGGGAGAAACAGAAAATGTGGGTATTGTTCTTGGGTTGTGTTTTTTCAGGGGTTTGGTCCAAAGGAGATTAAACAAACACAAAAGTCACCAAAGCTCACAGCTCTGTGGCCACGAGGCTAAGGTGATGATGGCAGTTGGGTGGAGGGGACCCATTTTGTGAAATTCGGGCGGTCCAGCATTTTAGCCGCCTCCACCTAAACCAAAGCTGCTCCTAGGAGGCCTGAAACTTGGACTTCCCCCAGTCTGTTCTGTGCACTCTGCACTGCCCCATGGATCTATATTGCACAAGAGCCCAGGGTCTATACTACATGGGGTCCAGGGTGCTGAGGGTCTAATGTCCCCACCTCTCAGGAGGATAGATATTCCAGGAGCCACGATTGTAGAACCCTCCAGTATCCTACACCAGCCCCCTTACTTCTCCAACTCTACTCCTCTAATTCCACTCTGACCCAAAGGAAAACGAATAAGAGAGACACACACAAACACATAGACACTGACCAGACAAATGACACCAAATTCTGAGGAAGACCTGGGAAGTGGACACAGATCTAGACAGACTTGGCTCTCTCTGGGGTCACAGTGTGTGTGTGTGTGTGTGTGTGTGTGTGTGTGTGTGTGTACACTCACACACACAGGTGTATATATGTGTGTGTGAGAGAGAGAGACAGAATGACTCAGGTGACTGAAAGGTGACAGCAGAAAGTGACTGAAAGGGTGACAGCAGAAGGAACTATACCAGACCCCAGCTTCAAGTGCACAGAGTCAGGCAGGGTAGGGTGGGCATCCCTGAGGCTAGGGGAGCATGGGGTGGGGGCATTCCAAGTGAGGGCCCTGGCTTCAGTGTGAGGGAGTTGAAGAGGTCACAGGATGGGAGCAAGACCCACCTGGGGGCCCTCAGTAGGGCCGGTTGGCATCCTTAGGCCGCTTTAGCTGGACTTTGAGGCGCTTCATGCCAATCTGGAAACCGTTCATGGCCTGGATGGCAGCCTGGGCACTGGCCGGATTGTCGAAACTCACAAAGCCTGAGGTGAGAGGGGCATAAGGCCCAGCCCAACCCCACCTCACTTGCCTGTGCTTAGGGCCAGAACCTGCTCCTTGGTTCCCTGCTTTCCCAGCTCCCTTCCTCCTGGGAACCTGAGGGCCTGGCACACAGCAGGCATTTGATGGGGAGCAGCTGATTGACAGGCTGAGGAAACGCAGTGCAGCCACTCAACATGCTCTTGGACATTCTTTCCAGCACTCTCTGAAGGGCAGCCCCTTCCTCAGCCTGGATAACTCTGAACCTGCCTTCTGAAAACACAGACCACTTCTGGCCCTTTGTGACTTCTCAAGCAGGGAGGACAAGGCTCCTTCTCCCCTGAAGCAACTTTTCAAAGACATGAAGGCAAAAGACTTCACTCCCTAAATTTTCCTTTTGAAAACCAAACATCCCGTTCCTGAGACTCTTCCAGACTTTTGGGAGCATGAATTTGACCAGTGCTCAAGGAGAAAAGGTGGAGTTGCAGGTTTTGGAGGAAGAGCTAGATAGCAGCCGGTATGGCATGCTGAGGGTGTAAGAAAGGTTCCTTCTGACCTTGGATAATCTGGATTTCAAAATTTGGGCCCACTGTGACCATGAATGCCTTTAAATGTCTCAGACCTTATCCATATTTGGAGTTTGGCAAAACTGTACTGTATCTTTTGGATCACCACAGTCTTACCAAAACACTTGCTCTGATTGGTGGCCCGGTCAACAAAGACTTTGGCTGAGATGACATGGCCGAAGGGGACGAACATCTGGAGGATCTCTGAGTCCGTGAACTCCTGGGGCAGGTGGTAGATGAAGATGTTGCAGCCGTCAGGGCCTGGATGGCAGCAGACACAGAGGAAGAGCTCAGGAATTGGGAAACGCAGGGCAAAGGCCCCACGGAAAGCAGGCCCTGGCAGGGGGACCCTCCCATCCCAGCCCCCACATGCAGGCCAGGGCACCAGACACCTCAGCCCCACTCATTTTCTTCCCACACATAGGGCCAGAGTCAGGCTTGGAGCAGGTGACAGGGAGTTCCCAGCCCAGGACCAGGGCGCTCCTCTCCCTGAAGGCTCTGGCCCAGGAGAAGGGCGCCCAGGCCGCACCTTCCCGTTGCTGCTGCTGCTGCTGTTGCTGCTGCTGTTGCTGCTGCTGCTGCTGCTGGGGAGGAGGTGGGGGCTGCTGGGCGACCAGGGTTGGTGGAGGCTGCGGGAACGCAGGTGCGACCAGGCTGTAGGCTGCTGGGTAGGCTGCTGAGGGGGTGGTGGGAGAACGGAGAGCTAGTGGGGGTCTCGGAACTCCCCTAGCCCCTGGGGCCCTCTGGCCAGCCCTGTCTCCCTTCGCCTAGCCCAGGCCAGTGGGGTGGACCAGCCCTTGAACTCTGGGTATACTACCCCTAACGTAGGACCCATGGGACCCATCAGGAAGCCCCAGGGGGTGGCTGGCAGGGCAGGGTGCCTGGAAGACCAGCTTCTCTCCCTCGCTGTCCCTCCTGTCATGGGCCCTGGGCTCCTCACCTGTGTAGTGCTGCATCCCCGCGTAGGCCTGCTGCAGGGGGTCCACAGGTGCCGCAGGGCTCTGGGCTGGGGAGAGCAGCACCAACTGTGAGGCGGGGGAGGACGCAGAGCAAAGGCCAGGTGGGGGGGGAACACAGCCTCCCGGGGCGCGGGTGTGACAGGATAGCGCGCAAAGGCACAGGGTGGTGGGAAGAGCGCAGAGCGTGGAGTCTGACTGCCTGTGCGACCCTGGACTTCTCTAAACCTCAGCTTCCCTGGCTACGAATGGGCAGGAGCCTCTGAGCCCAAGGATGCCAGAGCAGAGAAAGCACCTTATGACCCTGAGGCCTGCAGAGGGAGGGTGCACCACAGCTGTCTGTGGGCATTGGGAGCGGTGGCTTTGATAGCTGCTGGGGAGGGAGGGGGGCAGGCAGAGACCCCCACCTGGGTAGGGGTGAACCCCGTTGGGATACAGAGCATCAGGGGCAGGTTGCCCGGTGGGCTGGGTGGGCACCGGGCTGTAGCCGTTGACGCCCAGGGCAGCAGGGATTGCCGAGACGGGCGTGGCGGCGATGGCAGGAGGGGTGCTTGTTCCTGGGGAGGAGAAAGCGACAGAGACAGAGCAGAGGAGCGGACACACACACACACACACACACACACACACAAACACAGAGAACCAGTCAGCAAGGCTGCAGGCATTAGGGAGGAAGCAGGCCACTCTATTGCCCCTGAGTCCCTCTCAGGCCCTCTGGCTTCCCTGAGCAGTGCCCTATGTCCCCTCCCCGCCACATACACACCGACCTGTCCCACTTGTGCCCAGCCCAGCCCGGCCTGCCTACCCTGGGCTTTACCTGAGGATGGGGTGATGGGGGTGGCAATGAGGCCATTGGCATTGATGGCGGCCATGTGCTGCATCTGCACGGCGGCCATGGTGGCCATGGGGCTGAGGTAGGCACTGTGAGCCGCCACCAGGGCTGCCTGTTGCTGCATCAGCTGGAGGGAGGGGAGGAGAGGACAGTGGGGCCGGGTCCTGCCACCCCCACCCCCATGCCCAGCCTGGCTCCCCTCCCAGCCACGGACCGTGGCACTAGAAGGGTGGGGGCAGATCCTGGAGGCCAGGAGGCGGCGGGGAGGGGCCCAGCCCAGGCCCCCGGGGTCAGTGCTCACGGCCTGGGTGTAGGCGCTGTAGGCTCCAAACTGCAGGGCGATGGGGCTGAACATGCCCAGCTGGGTAGCCACCTGCTGCATGCGGCGGAGACCTCGCTCCTTCTCCGTGTCGGCAAACTTCACCACCAGGCTGGATGAGGCACCCTGGGCAGGGGCCACGTGGCGGTTAGAGGGACAGAGGAGTTGGGACCTCTCCTGCTCAGAACCCTCAAGGCCCGGCCTCGGTTCCATCCCTCCAGGCTTGGCCTCCTGGGGAGGACAGCCATCAGGGCGCCTCTGTCCAATGGGAAGATTTTCATCCCAGCTTCCCCCTGTGCCGGGATGGGCGAGAGGCTACAAAAAGTTGAGGAACTCGAAGGCACGTGTTTGGAAAGGGAATAGCCTATTGAAATCAGAAGGGTGCCTCAGGCTTTGTAAGGATTCCGAGCTGGAAATCATCCCCAGCCAATATTTAATCTCAGCCTGGTCATCCCATCTAGCTGCCCCAGTCCCCACACCACGATGCCCACCCCCACACCCTGACCCTTGTGGTATGCTCAGAGCATGAAGCCTCAAATTTGAATACCACCTCGAGCTAAATCAAAATCAAACCCAAGGAACATGTGCGGAGATTTTATAGAATTCTGGACTCTAGAATGCAATTCTCTATTTAGTGGTGCATCCTCTCTCAGCCAAGGCCCAGCTAATCGCTTGCCCAGCCTCTGCTGAGGGAGCTTCAGAGTCAGCTAGGTCCATCAGAGAAACACACTCTGCTGGAGAGCCCCCCACGAGCACGGTCAGTTGGCCAGGGCATGTGGGGCCTCTAAGCAAGTGTTCCGATGCCCAGCCAGGGAAGGTGGGGTGTACAGGAAGGTGGGCGAAGAGACAGGAGATGGAGAGGCTGAGGAGTGAAGGAGGCTGGAGAGGAGGGCAAGACCTGTGGACTGGAGGTGAGGGGTCAGAGGTGGGGGGATGTCATCTGAAATGTGAATGTGGGGGTGCTCACCGGCAGGGTCCGGCTGCTGTGAAGGGTGTTGATGGCCGCCTGGGCCTCCGCGTGGGTCTGGAACTTGACAAAGGCGCAGCCTACAGCATCCAAGAGCAAGGAGGAAAGGGTGAGTGCTCACCCTCAAGGGCCCCCAATGCTCCTGTCGCCAGGGAGCCAGGGGGAAAGGAGCAGAAAGGCCAGAGGGCCCGGCTGGGGAAGGGGAGCCACTGGGTACCTTTGCTGGTGCCATCTGGCCCCCGGAGCACAGTGCACTCGTCTATGGTCCCAAAAGGCTCGAACATCTTCCTGACGTCCTCATCTGTCTGCTGCTTCCCTAGCATCCCCACAAAGAGCTTCCGGTCTTCTGGGGGGTAAGGCACAGGACAAGGGGCATGTTCAGGGCTCCCTGGCTACTTTCCCCCACTCTATTCCCACCAGGACAGGCACAAATCCTGCCCTTCACCTTTGGCAACTCCCTGGAGCTCCAGGCACTCCCCTTATCCTGAGACTAAGGCTACTAGCAGTGATGCCAGTGATTTGGGGGGAAATGGGATACAGTTACATAGGGTGCTCAGCACAGTTCTGAAGGGCTTGCACTTTCCTCTGGGCTTCAGTTTGGCCATCTCTACAATGGGCTAGATGACATCCCCTTTGACAACAACCCACACCTTGACCAGGAACCCTTTGGAATTCTCATATTTCCTTCCTCAAGAGAGGCTGTCCCTCAGTTACTCTAAGCCCTGGGCCTAAGTCCCAAGTCCAAGGGTACAGAACCTACCTCCTCGGCTCTCGCTGTCGGCTGGCTTGACCTGGATCGGCCTGTTCATCTAAAAGGAGAGAAGAGAAGGCAACTGCTGGGGACCTCCTCTGAACCCGATAAGAGCCACCCCTCACCCCCAGGCTGGGACCTGCAGAGAGGCTAGAGGAAGCAAGCCCCAGGCCCTAAACCCTAAACCGATGATGGGAAGGGAGGGATGGGCCTAATCTTGTTTAGGATTAGGACCCGGGGAGATTAGAGGCAGTGGGAGGTCAGGATGTCTAGGAGGATGCTCCTGGGCCCACTCCAGGCCCTGGTGAAGCCCCAGGTAACTTGACCAAGTGATGCTCTCTTTAGGGGGAGAATGGAACTTCCCATAGGACCTGGCTCCCCAGATGGAGCCCAACCAAGGGGCTATTCAGCAAGAGCTGCCTCAATTTTACAAAGTAGGGGCAAGACAGGCCTCTCCAGTGAGCAGCCCCAAGGAAGACTATCGACCCAGGAACACCCTGACTTCCTTCTGACCCCAGAGGTGTGTCTGCTTCTCTATCTGCCCCCCTACACCCCTTGACCCCAGGGGGAAGGCACTCGGGCAGCACAAAGGGAGCAGATGCCCAGTCTCCGTGGCAACGGGAGAATGCGCGCCATGGCAACCGCCCACTCAGCCTGATTTATCCCTCCCGTCGCCCTGGCGACCGTGCTGACGTCATCACTTCTGCTGCTCCACACACCCGGTGAAGGAGTGTGTGGGGGGGTGAGAACAGGGTATGCTGGGGGTGGAGGATTTGGAGGGGGCTGGGAGGTGGGGGAGGGGCCCAGGACAAGCTTCCTGATTCGTGCTGAGCAGGCTCTGCAGGGGCCACACTGTCCCTTCTTCCTCAGCCTTCCTCCTCCAGGTCAAATCCTTGGTGTCTCACAGCTGAGAGGGCTCCGAAGGAAGAACTGCTGTCCCATGCTCTTTTGACATTCTCCCTGTACCCTGAAGTCCTCCAGAGCTCTCCCTTCTCTTCACTCCTGCAGCATCTCCCTTTGTTCGGTCTCCAGTGGAAATGCAGACACCCCTCAGTTCCCCCCTCCATGATCTTGCCTGGTGAGGGGACTTAGCAATGACTTCTGCAGGTTGATTTCCTTCACTGGGGGCAGGGGGCATCTTCAGAACTGGAGGGAGGGGAAGGACTCAGTATTTAGTGTCTGAAAATATTTTGCTACTGAGGGCTATCCTAGCTCCAGTAACCAAAAATATAAAACAAAAGAAACCATTTGTTGACATTCTGAGGGGAGCTACGGGTATCCTCAGGAAAGGCACTGGACTGGGGGTCAGGAGATCCAGGTTCAGGGACTAGCCCTGCCACTCACTAGCTGGGTGACCTTGGACAAGTCACTTCTCTCCTCAGGACCTTAATATTCTCCTCTGTAAAACAGTGGGGCAGATCAGATGGTGGTGAATCAGGTTCCCCTCAGCTCTAGTATTCCAGCCTTTGGGGATCTCGTGTGTCATCACTTCACACAGAGAAGTACAGGACTGGTAGTGGGCCCCTTGACCCTTCTTCTCACACATAGACCCTCCACCCTGGTATCCAGCCATTCCAGTCAGTGCGACAGGACTCTGCTGGTGAGGGAGCCCAGGCCTGGATCAAACCTAAGCCGCACCTTGGCGGACACCCCTGTCCTGCCCCACCCCCATTTATGGATCCAAGAGCAGCTGGCTGGGGGGAGGTGGGTAACAGTCACCCAAATCCTCCAGCCAATCTGCCCCCAGCTTTATCCTCCACCAATCTGGGATTATCCCTTCGAGTTTCAATCTCCTCAGGAGCTTGCACCTGCATGTGTGTGTGTGTGTGTGTCTGTGTGTGCGCACACGCACATGTGTGTGTGAGAGAGAGAGATGTGGGGGGGCAGGAGTGGGGGTTAGACACCCAGGGCGCTCAGTTTTGCACGCTGTAAAGCTGTAAAGGGCCACACAGGCACCTTAGCCCCAGCCACACCTCCTACAGAAGACGTAGACTCCACACCAGGGTCTTTCCACAGCATCAGGGAATTCTTGAGTTGACACTATCCCTTTCCCAAAATGCCCCTAGGGATCTGAGGTTCTAGGCAAAGGCGGGGAACCTGAGACCCAGAAAGAAAGGATGCCATTCCCTTACTGCACGGGCTCCCAGGCACAGAAATAGCACCTCAGTAAATATCCACAGCTGATAGGGATTCACACAAAGACACACTGGCTGTGTGCCGCACAGGTCACATTGACAGAAGGTCCCCGACACAGCCTCCCTCAGAGCACCCCCCCCAACCCATGCCCAGGCTCTCCTTCTTGGCCTGGCACTTCCTGTGGGAAGCTCGGTCTTTGTTAGCTCAGTTCGGGCACACCTGCCCCCTCCCCTGAGTCCAGCTGGGCCCTGTTTACCTGGCAACCCAGGCTCGGGTGCCTCTCTTCCCTAACCACCACCAGCCAGGTGATAAGCCCTCCTGAGGGCCTCCCAAAGAAGAGGAGGCTATTTATACTCAGACTGCTCCCCCACTGACTTGGTCACTCATAAGGCCCTTATCCTTCTCACCAATAGCAAAGACCTCACTTCCAGCAAGAGCTCCTATTTCCAGAAAATCTCATTCTCCAGAGGACACAGGCCTTCTTCTCTGCCACCCCTGGCTCCTGACTCCCTTCCACCCGGTGTCCCAGACCACACATGGATCCTTTCCACGGGGCCCAAATTCACTGGCCCAACAGCGAGCCAACAGGCAGGGCCCATAGCCCCAGAGTGTGACTTCAGCCTAAAGAGAGGGCGTAGGGCAGGCTAGGCAGAATTAGTTCCTCCCACCACCACCTCCAGGAGGCCACACCCTCCTGGAGGAAGAATCCACAGGCCTTTGGCAGAGCCTGTCCTGGGAACACTCAGGGGAGAGAAAAGGAAATGGGGCTTGACAGCCACAGGTCCAGCCTCCATTCTTCCTCTGCAGCTGAAGTATCACCCTAATATAGCAGGACTGTGCAGATTTCGGGGTGACAGAGATGGGGAGGAAGGAGAGAGAACTAAATGCTCCCATTAAAAAAGAGCCTATATTGGGGCACCTGGCTGCCTCAGTCGGTAGAGCATGTGACTCTTGATCTTGGGGTTGTGAGTTCGAGGCCCACATTGGGAGTAGAGATTACTTAAACATAAAATCTTAAAAAAAAAAAAAAAAAAAGCTTGTATTAGGAGGGTGTGGAGGGAGGTTAGACTGCAGGAAAAACTTCCCACAGAGGGGATGCACTAAATGGGCATGCGTGCGCACGTACACACACACACACACACACACACACACACACACACACACACTGAACGACTATTTGAGGAAACAATGCTGCCAGGAACGCAGGTGGCAGAGAAAAAGACCTGGGGGATATAAAGGGTCAGGCAGAGCCTGGACATAGACATCTGCTCCCCTAGACGCCCCAAGCCCCCCAGCACAAGGGTACCCTTGGAGGATAGGACCTCCCCCCTCCATTTCCTACTAGAGGCTCTGTCAAGCCAATCTGGATCCTGTCTGGAGGCAAAGGCCGAAGTGGAGGCCTCAGTGTCACCTGGGAGCTCACTCAGGGGCGGGGCTAGACAATCATTAACCAGATGCCCTCTTCCCTCACCTGCCACCCTGGGCCTATATTTTTTTCCAGGAAGTGGGGGCAGAGACCTTCTGCACCCTGACAGTCAGAGCCCTGCCGGAGCTCACAGACAGCTGGAGGGGGCAGACCCAGGCCAGGTCCCTGCCTAGCAAGACAGCAGGAAAAGAAGAGACGTTGTGACTAAGATGAAAACTATTGAATTGTCAGGAGTCTCCACAGAGGAAAGGAAAGAAAGGAAAGTTGGAATGTGACGTGATGGAAACCAGGCTTCCCAGGGAAGAGTGTGCCCACACCCACGCAGCCAGGCTGGAGGGCACACGTGCACACATGTGCACATGCACGCGCACACGCAGGCTCCCCGGATCCCAAGCCTGCTCTCTCTCTCTCTCTCTCTCACAACCGTGCGTGCACACACACACACACATACACACACGAACACACATGAACACACACAGATCCTTAATGCCATAGGCCAGGGCTGTTCCGGTGCCTTGCCACCAACTAGGACGAGATGGAGGGGAGAAAGCCAGTCTGACTGTGGGATTTGCTCTCTTAGCTGCATTTAAGGGGTGAGGGCCACAGAGGGAATGGGTCACGGACCTACTGAAGGTTTGAAGTTGGGAGTGACTGAAGCAGTTCTGATTTTCCTGGATGCCCCCACCCTCTTTGCCCGTCTGTTTTGTCTACTTCCCTCCCAGGAAGGAATGGAGAATCAGCCTTTTTCTCTATGCCCCACATAGGGGAAGGGGTAGAGGCTCCAGCACCCAGGCCAGGCTCAGCAAATGTTTGCCTGAGGGATGGATGGGGTAAGCTCTCAGAATTACTTCCTGGGGCTCAGGGGGTGCGAGGCAACAGAAGCACACAGACATGGGAATAGAATCGCACAACCTTTCCCCCCAGGCTGCATGGCAGGAGGCAGCCTGAGATTCTCTATCCCTGCCAGCCCAGGCCTGGGACAATCTGCACAGCTATCTCAGAAGAAGAGAAAAAGAGCTCTGACTTTTCAGGAGAGAGGCCATGCCGGAGGGCACCCCTGCCGACCTGGACACACTTTGGGGGTCAGACTTGATGTCTGCCCCTGCCCTTGCTTGCCCCAGCCCATGCCCCCCAGGGCTCTGCTCCACCTTGATGCCCAAAGCTCTTCCTAGGAGACACGAGGTGAGTCTTTGAGAGCACAGAAGCCCGCACAGAGATGCTAGTCCAGCAGGTACCCACTGTCCCGGTCACAGTCAGACATTCCATCCCCAGAGCCACAAAAGAGTGCCTGGGTGCCTCCTGCTTACTTTGCCACACACTTGGTATCCGGAGTCTCTCCCCATGCCTCACAACCAGCTAAGCTCTCTAAGTGTTGTCCCATGAGCAGGCTGGGAAGTGGAGAAGGGGCTGCACCTGCTCTTTACAAAGGTCACATTTGCTCTGCTAACCGCTGTCTTCCTTCTCTCCAGGTAGAAGAAATGAATGCATCTCCAGCAAGAAAGAGGGCTGTTAGAAGGAGAGGGGGGCCTCCTGGTGATGAGAGGAGGTAGGAAATGAGTTCTGTGTCTCAGAAAGGTGGTGAGCCCCCTGCCCCTTCTAGCACCCTTTTCAGGAGTGCCCTATGAATATGGGACTCACCCCTGGAAGCGTCTTCTGTTCGTGCAGGGCGCTCTGGGCCTTCAGGGCTGAATCGCGGGCACAGTATGTCAGGAAGGCACATCCTGAGGAGGGGCAGGGGCAGAGAGACCGGGTGGGGGTGAGTCCCTGATACCCCTCCCTAAAAGGATCCCCCCAGCCATGACACTGAGGACTGGGAGGCTTGCCTCTTCTTGCCCCTCTCTGGCCGCTGGAGTGGGAAGGTGTCTGAGAGGGGCCAGACATTTTGCCCCAGGGAGTCTTTGGGCTGAGTCGTTGGGAGAGGGGGCTTTGTGTGGGGGGAGAAGGGGCATGTGGTTGCCAGACAAGTGTGTGCGGTGTGGTTTCTCTCTTCCTTTGCTGGCCTCTTTTCACCTTCTCCTTTGCCTCTCCCTCCCTCCATCTTGGTTCCCATCACCCTTCTCCTCTCCCATTTTCCCTATTTCCTCATCTCTCTCCAACTCTGTGGGAGGCAGGTGGAGGGTGAAAAGTGGGATAGAGGAGAAGGAAAAGGGAGAGCAGTTCACTGCAAGTCCCTCGGCCAGTTGACAGGGCAGGCAGTGGGCCCCCCACCCCCACCCACAGTGCCTGGAGCTCTCCAAGTCCTGACCGGGGCCTGACCCTGCTTAGCAAGAGTGCACAGCCCTTGGACAAGCCCAAGGAATGCCTCTTGGCCAGCCTCTCTCAAGTTCCCGCCCCCACACTTCCCAGATCTACACCAGTCTCTGTCCTCCACACCCTGCTTCTCAGGTCCCTCTCTTGGGTCCTGGAGCTGCCCTGCCCAGTCCATGTCCACTCTTGCCAGGGTGACCCCCACCTCAATAGAGCCTGAGACCTACTAAGATTCCCAGGCGAGTGTACACACACGCACACACACACACACACACACATGCATGCACACACACACGTGCGTGCGCACGCACACACACACACACACACACACACACACCCCTGCTGGCTCCTTATCTCCTAAACCAGATCTCTTGGTCCTCCATCCTCCTTTGAGTTCATCCACGACATCACCCTCTCATCTCTGGAGTCCACATCTCTGCATCCCCTCCAAACTCTTCCTCTAAAGAGGCCATCCTAAGGCCTGCATCCGAGTCCCCGCTCACCCTGGCTGTTCTCTTGCAGCTCCTCCATCCACTCCTTAGCCCCTGAACTCTTCCCTTCCACATTGGCCCTTTCCAGCTACTCCAGCCCTCCAGACTGGCTTCCCCTCCTCCCAGCCTCCCTTCCCACCCCTGGCATCTCTCCAGCCTGGCCTGACCCCTCACCCTTGTGCAGCCCGGTGTACTTGTCCTTGATGACAGTCAGCTCGAAGATCCGACCAAACTGTTCGAAGATGGGCTTCAGGTCCTTTTCCTCCAGGTGCCTCGGGATCTGCCCCACAAACAGCTTGATGGCATCCGGCTCCTTCATTGGGGCGGCCCAGGAGGAGGGGCCGAGGGGAACAGGGAGAGGCCCAAAGGCCAGGGGGAGCTGCCCAGCAAGGAGGCAAGTGGTGGGGGCCGGGGCCCAGCCGGGGCTGGCTTTCCCTTTGGCCCCCAACCACAGTGCTGAGCAGAGGGGCAGCTCTTCACACAAAGGAGGCCCAGGGAGTTGAGGGCTAGGGGTCAGGGGTCTAGGCAGACACTGTCATGCCACCAGGGGGCATAGCCCAAACAAATGATCTCCCTCCCAGAGATCTGGCAAATATCCCAGAATGGGGGTCAGTGTGCTCAAGATCTGGAGGATTAGGGTGGTATCTGGGGTGCTGGGAACTGGGGGTTAAGAGCTGGAGTCAGGGAAAGGGCCTGAGGAGGGTGATGGAGATGGAGGCTTAGGGGTTAGGGGCCTGGTAGGTTGCCAGCAGCGCCCGGGGTTGGGGGGGAGCACTCCTGATGTGGGGCAGGTGGAGCTCTCGTTGGCTTTCCCGGGAGGACACCTCCCCTGTGGCTGATTCTTCTGCTGGGTCCGAAGATCCCTGATGCCAGATGCTTGATCTCTGATGGCGGCAGGGCTCCGGGGGTCCCTTTTGCCTTGCCGCCCCCCTTCAGGTCCTCCCCTCAGCCCCCCTCCCACCCCCACCCTGGTCCCTGGGCCTGGGTTGCTGCTGGCTGCTCCCGCTGCTGGGGCTGCCTGCTTTCCCGGTCACCTGGGTCCCGGAGCTCTGCTCTCCGGCCGCGCTCTCCTCAACAAAAACCTCCCCCCTCCACACCCCCCTCCCCACTCCCACCTCCTTTCCCCTGACATCAGTGATGTCAGTCTCAGGGGTGGAATACAAATTCTCTACCCTGGAGAGGGACGCACAATACAGACAAGAGCCACGCCCTCTTTCTATCTCCTTCCTCCCTGACTCCCTTCCCACCCCAAGAAGAGCAGCTGGTGCTGTTGATAATAACCCTTCCCCCATCTTACTCCCCAGTCACGAGCTGGGCAAGACACTAAGATGGAGAATTTATAGAGGAGCCCTAAAGTGGGGTCCATTGTTCCGGGGGCTGGAGCTGTCCCCGGTGCTGGAAGCGAAGACCCAGGAGAGGGGAGCAGGGGGGAGGAGGAGAGGGGAGCCGGCATCTGGGGAGACTGAGTGTGGGGAGCAAAGGAAAGAATCTGGGGAAAAGAAAATGTCATAGAAAGAGTTGGGACGGTTGGGAGTGGAGGGAGATGTAGATGGGGCGGGAAGCAGGTCTCAGAGCCTGGGGGAAAGGGCAGAAGAGGACCCAGAGAGGAAAGATGGAAGGGGCGGGGGGAGGAGAGAGCGGGGTGAAATGAGCACAGAGAGATAACTGTGTATTTTCCGGAAAAGGATCCAAGAAAAACTATGTCTTGCTGGCATTTGCCAACGCCCCCTTCTCTCCCTCTGGGTGGTTTGTGTGTGTAAGTGCGTGGGCAGGGAGACAGCGGTGGTGAGGTGGTTACGACTGTGAGAGCTATCACTTGTAAGCTCCTTGAAGAATTGGGCACCGTTTAATTCAGCATTTTACTGTTTGGGGTCTAGCACAGTGTCTTGCTCATACATAGTTGCTTAATAATTATTTTTTGAATAAACAGTAGATGCAAAGAACCTCTGATAAGACCAAATACCCGATTCCTTTAGGGGGAAGAACCACAACTAGCAAACTCCAGTTTAGGGCAGAAAAAAACCCAAAACACACAACAATTTCTCGTCCTTTTGCTCCCTTTTCCTAGTTAGGTTCCTTGAGTAGGACTCTCAATGTGAACCAGGTAGCAAAAAGGGATGGGGGGAGCACATTTGGAGGTCGTTACTCTTTTAAACCACTCTTCTTCTACAGATGATTTGTTTCCCCCGTAATCTCAAGGGAGCACTGGGCCCACCCACAGCACCCTTCAGTGCAGGGAGTACCTGCTGACATCAAGTCTCCTGGACTGGGCAATCCTTGTGGAATGCCCCATCTACTGTCAGTCCCTTCTTCACCCCAGAGTGGGGTTGATGTCTCCACAGTGGCACTGGTGTCTCCGAAATCCATCCAACTGAATCCCTGCCACCCCCATTCCTCAGCTATCACAGCAGGCAAGCTTCTCTTCAGGAAGGGAAGTAATAGTAATGGCGCTTAGATGACATGGTGCCCCAGAAATTCTTCCAAATGCTTTACATTTACTAATGTATTTAACCCTCAGCACCACCCTATGATGTAGGTTCTACTATTACTTCCAAATAAAGATGAGGGAACCAAGGCACCAACAGATAAGATGGCTTGCCTTATATCATAGACCTAGAAAGAGGCCTTAATGAGGGTGGAGCCCAGGAAGTCCGGCTCCTCAGTCCTGAGTTTAACCCCCACATCATATGCTCCCCTTGGGAATGGTAAGAGTTGTTAAGCCTGGCTTTCTTCCTTGTGTGCCTTTATTTGAGCACTGTGTAATAGATGGCCTTCTTTCTACTGCTTCTGATTCTCTGTTGACCACCTTTCATCCTTCCTTAGTCTGGGTTTGAGTGTGTGTGTGTGTGTGTGTGTGTGTGTGTGTGTGTGTGTGTAAATATTATCACAGTTCATCATATGGATGCCCAGGTCCTCCCAGGTGGGCCCCTAAGATGGGCACGGGGGTAGATGGGAGGGAGATGGTAGAGGACCCAGTACTGGGTGGTCAGAACACACCATGGCAGTGCCAGGGAACCAAGAGTGCAAACACACATGGAAAGCAACTTTCCACTCCCTACTCCACCCTCATTGTTCCTTTTCTTGCCTCCTAATCTGATCTAGGTATTTATGGAGATGCTAAACAGATCACACCCTCTGAGGATGGAGCCTAGGAAGACCCCATGGCCCTGTTGATCTTGTTACTCTGTGTCTTGTCAGCAGATCTGCCGCCCTGCTGCTCATTCAAGCTTGGGGCTAATCACGTTAATTGAAATATTAAACATTTAAAAAAATGAATTATAATGAACTCCCCTTCCTCCTCCTCCCAATCAGCAACTGGGGAGACAGCTGCAGGCAGCAAAATGCCTCCAGCCTTTTGCTTAGTTTGTGGTCCCCAGATGGAAGGTTTCTATCTGAAAGGAGAGTTAAGAGTTAAGGGGAGAAGAGGAGGGAGCTTGCTTCAGGGCATCCTTGCTGGGTGACTGTGGGCACATCTCTGCCCAGTGACATAACTCTGGAGGGTTAACCCTAGGACTCCGAGGCCCATTCTGGGAGGTTGCTCTCCAGGAGGAAATGAGGCTTCCAAAGCTTACTTCTTCCAAGGTCTTTCCTCTTTCCACCATCCCCAAGCTCCCCCTCCTTCTTATTCTTCTGCACTCAGTTCTAAGCTGCCCTACATAAAAAGATTATTGACTTTATAAAGGGAGAGCTCAACTCCTGATTTTAGATTCTTAGAAAATGGATAATTGGGATATATTTCAAAGGGAAAAAGGTAGTGGCGGTATATGTAGGCAGAGTGGCTAGTCACCAGATACTTGTTGGCCTCACCAAATGAAAGCAGAGTGAAGCCACGTGCTGCAGAAACCATGACACTGTACAAAGAATCTATTGTTTGATCTTCCTTCCCAAAAGTGGCTGCTGTCTCAGATGGAGAAGTAAGACACAGAGGTAAGAGGTGAGGACTGAGGTGCTATGAGAAAACAAAAGTAAGTAGAAGTAGCCTCTCTTATTTACAAATAGTGGTACTTGGACCAAGGGAAGTGCTCAGTCAAGAAAGGCTTGGTTGATTCTCAAAGTACAAGAAGATGACAGACTAGCAAAAGAAGGACATTACTTATTTTATACACCCGGGTGGGAAGATGGAGAAAGTTTTACATATTTATGTATGCATGTGTGTATGTGCACGTGTGTGTGTCCGTGTACATGTATATATTTGTCAGTCCAGCCCAGCATTGTTTAATAGAAGGCAAGCCATATATATAACTTAAATTACTAGTAGCCACATTAAAAAAAGCTAAAGAAGTGAAATTACTTCTAATAATAGATTTTATTTAACTATAGATTCTCAATATTATTCAATGTTTATATGATATGTCCAAAATATTCAACCTGTCATCAGTATAAAGATTATTCATAAGATACTTTGCTTTTTTTAAACTACATGCTCAAAATCCAATGTGTATTTTACACTTAATAACACATCTGACAATTCCAGCAACATCTGAGTGCTCAGCAGCCACAGGTGGCTCACACTCACCTTACTGGATAGTGCAGTTTAAGAGGTTCCCCCACTAGCTTCTGTGGGGTTGGAGGGGTGGGAAGAAACAGGTCTTGGCCAACAGGAACCATCACCTCTGATTAACCTCTGCTCCGGCCTGAAAAAATCACTGTGACAGATGGCAGCTTATCTACCTCTCTTCTAACCCTTTCTCCTAAAAACCAGACAAACAACCACATTGATTACTAACCTAGATGAGATTCCTGGGAAGAGACCTGTAGCTCACCACCTCATCTATCTTCCAGGGTTTTATTATTTTTTTTCTGGCTTAGGAACTGTCCACATTTTCACTTCTTCCCTTCACTCTTTGCTGAGAAGGATAGAGGTAGACCACTGAGAGACCCCCTCCAAGGCCAGGGTCGAAATGCTGGCCTAGTTTCTCCTTGGGCAGTTGTCCACAAATCTGAAAGACCAGCCTCCCTTCTGAGGTCTTTTCCCGGTCTCCCAGGAGACCTCTGCTGGGCATGATGTCTGGGGGTTAGAAACTCAGCACCACGCGTATACACGAACAGGCTCCTGTCCTTTCCAGGCCTATTTGCAGCTCTCTGGCTTTATGTTTCACTTTCCTTTCTTAATTAGATACTAAAAGAACACACCTTGAAGACCAACTGCCTTTCCCCTCCTCTGTTCACTTGGGAGTGGGAGAGATGATTTAGAATGTATGAGCAGCAACCTAATCTACACAAGAAAGTCCGTCCAAGGAGGGAAACCTCTGGCACGATATACCCCAGGTCCTTTCCGGTATCTTTAGTATGAGAATGTCCCTTCCATTGCAGAACTCTGTTCACTCCATCCTATGGGATGCTTTCATGTTAAGTGTCTACAGGTCTGGGCGCCTGGGTGGCTCAGTGGGTTAAGCCGCTGCCTTCGGCTCAGGTCATGATCTCAGGGTCCTGGGATCGAGTCCCGCATCGGGCTCTCTGCTCAGCAGGGAGCCTGCTTCCTCCTCTCTCTCTCTCTCTCTCTGTCTGCCTCTCTGCCTACTTGTGATCTCTCTCTGTCAAATATATAAATAAAATCTTAAAAAAAAAAAAAAGTGTCTACAGGTCTGAAGGAGGGGTTTGGCTTTGGGGCCAACTGAAAAGGAACAAGCTTGAATTCTCTCTACTACTAGGTTTCAACAGCTGTCAGAAAAGGGACAGGGTCAGGAACCTGATTCTGGGAGACTCTGCTTTAGGAATCCCTTTTTCAGTTTTGCTTCAGAGCCAAGGGGAAAAAAAAATTATTTGAGGTTCGGTGGGGTCAAGAAGAAGAAGGGCTCGTTCCATATACAGACAAGAGGGGCAATTAGCCCCTCAGTCTGGGGAAGGAGATCCCTTGGAGACCCTCCCGCGTTTATTCCTCGCTTTCAGAGTGGCCCCCAAATTCCTTCCCCCAGCCCCTCCCCGCGGGCTCGTGAGGGCCGGACTTGGGGGGGCGGGGCCTCAAGGCGCGTGGTCCGTCGCCTTGACGACCTGGGCAAGATGGCGACGCTACAGGGCGGACTTCTGGGGCCGGACCCGGGAGCGCTGAGCCCCGCGCAACAGGAGCAGCTGCGCAACTTCAAGGTGGGTGCGCCTCGGACTCCCGCCTCCGTCGAAGTGCAGCTCCTCTAGAACAAGGGCTGCAGACCGGGAGGGGGTCAGGGAGGAGGGCGCGGGAGCCTGTTCTCAGATGAACTGGCGGAAGGCTGGGAGAGACCCCCGGTGGAACCGTGGGCTTCTGCGGCTCCGGACGGAGCCTGACCGGCGCCTGAAAGTGCAGGAAGAACGACCACAGAGGTCTGGCCAGTGAAATGGACCGAAATTGCTGCCGGAGACAGTAACTTAGTACAGACAAGAACTTCCGGACGGTGGAGACCCGACCTTAGCTATGGCCTCCGAGTCTGACCAAGCTGGAGGTGTTGGTCTATAATAAAACAGGCGGCTTAAAATTTCAAACATCCCGGGAAAAGACCTAGGTCAGACGCACACCTAGTTTCCCCAAGGCCCGCACTTGAACCCTGAAATCTGTCTCCTCGTGGAGCGTGACCTTTTGCTCTTCTCCCCCTAGATTCAGACTCGGATTGCTAATGAAAAATACCTGAGGACCCACAAAGAAATAGAGTTGCTCATAAGTGGTTTCTTCAGGTAGGTGGTTTTCCTACCAGCCTCGACAACTAGTGGGAAGTAGTACCAAATCTTGGTTGGGAGAGATGAGTGACTGCTGCCTTTAGGGTCAGAAAGGTAGGAAAAAAAAAAATAAAATAATACATATACATACCTATATGTATATATATACATATATGTATATAATACATATACATAAACAATCAAAATTTTATATATATATACATATATATATAGTAGACAATATTTTAAGATTGAGTTTTTTCTAACTCTGAGATATGTGGCACCTGGTGTGTTTCTTAGTTACCTCTAGAGGTTTTCTTTTTCCTTTCTTTTTTTTTTTTAAAAGATTTTATTTATTTATTTGATAGAGAGAGATCACAAGTAGGCAGAGAGGCAGGCAGAGAGAGAGAGGAGGAAGCAGGCTCCCTGCTGAGCAGAGAGCCCGATGCAGGGCTCGATCCCAGGACCCTGAGATCATGACCTGAGCCGAAGGCAGCAGCTTAACCCACTGAGCCACCCAGGCACCCCCTAGATGTTTTCTTAAGTTATCTCTAAATTCTAAAAAATATTAATAGTCATTTTATCTGGAAGGATAAATATATATCTTCTGACACTTGGAAGAGGTAATTTCGCATTGAGAAATTCAGCAGGCAGCCACTGGGTGTAGAACACTATTTCTCCATCAGAGGAGCTTAACAAGATCACTAGAACTTAAAAAAACGTTCAGATGTCTGGCCCTTTTCTCCCTAAGAGCCTTGTTGTGGAAAGACCAGTGGTTGGAAGCTATTCCCCTGTACGTCTTGGGGAAGAGACTATTTTCCACCATATCCTGGAGCATGTTTTTCTTTTCCCTACATTGCCCTTCAGCAGGACATTTGTTTGGGTGGAAAATTCTAATGGGATGAAGGGCAAAGAACTGTCAAAAAAAAAAAAAAAAGTCTTGGCGCAACAACAGATGAAAACAATAGAGCTGTTTCAAATACTGTTTGACTGCAGACAAGGTTTAAATAATAATAATAATAATGGCTTCCATTTCCATGCACTGTGTTGGTTTCCTACATTAGCCTTTATCACACTGAATTGGAATCTCATTGTCTGTCTTCTGTTTCTGTCCCTGGACCAAAACCCCTAGTTGGGGCAGCCATGTTTGCGTCCCCCCCCCCACCCCGTACCTGCACACTGGATGCCATCTTGGTACTTGTACTGATCCTCCCAGCAACTGCAAAACAGGTTATCATCACTTCCATTCTGCAGCTGGAGAGGTGAAGTACCTTCCCCAAGATGCGGAACCAGGATCCAAACCGCTGTGTTGGGTTGAAAGCTCACAGGAGCTGGGGAGCCAGAGGTGCGGCTCTTCTTCATCTTCTTCTTCTTCTTCTTCTTTTTTTTTTTTTAATATATTTTATTTATTTGACAGACAGAGATCACAAGTAGGCAGAGAGGCAGACAGAGAGAGAGGAGGAAGCAGGCTCCCTGCCGAGCAGAGAGCCTGATGCCCAGGACCCTGGGATCATGAGCTGAGCCGAAGGCAGAGGCTTTAACCCACTGAGCCATCCAGGCGCCCCTCTTCTTCGTCTTCTTAAAAGTTGACCTGGAGCGGTGTCTTTTTTTCCAGGCTCTTTCGTCTTTCCTGAATCTCACTGTTCTTCATATCCTAATCATTTCTCCAGTGGCAGCAGAGTCTCACAGACCAGGTAGGGGATGGAGAAAGGGAAAAGCTTCTCTGTGAAGCTTGGTTTTATTTGACCCAGGGGTAAGACTTAAGGCAAAAGATAGTTTAGGGGTCTTTAGTCAGTGTCAGTCATGGGAATCAGGCCATCATTTTCTGCACTTTTTCTTCTAAAGGGAAATGAAGGTTAGCTTCATTCCTATCCTGGGGACCTTGCAGTCCCAAGTTAGGAATGATTCCAGCAGGAAGGTTGGAGATACAGATGTTTAAAGCCTGAATTAAGTCACCATTTGCATTGTTAACAAATATAAGGAACGGGTGGTGGTGGTGTGAGATGGTGAATGAAGAGGGTGCTGTTTTTAGTTATAAGTCAGGGATGGGCCAGCTTCTCCATCCAGGAAGTTTCCAGGAGGAACTGGGTGTCTGTGCGTGGCTCGTGCCAGAACAGCCCCTTCCCTTCCTCACCATCCCCACCTCCTGAACCGGGTAGGCCACCTGGCTCTTCCCTTTGCTGTCCCTGAAGTTACCTACAGGAAATGCTCCTGGCTCCTTTTAGGCCTTTCTCTTTCTGAGATGGAGGTGGGAGGGAGAGAAGAAGTGTTTAAAGTTTAGGGGTTTGCTTTTGTTGTTTGTGGTCTTACTATTACTGCCTTTGGAAGATACTGGGATGAACCAGAATCAGCCCCTATCTGTACTGGATACTTCAGATGGTCTTCACCTTGAGAAAAGAGGAAGGGAGAAAAGGGAACAGAATCCTGGGCAGCGTACCTGCCCTCCCGTCTTCTGCAGGTCTCTGCTCTAGACTCACTCCAACCCACGAGAAGCTCCAAAGTGTTTTTGTTGGGAAGCGAGCTCCCCACTTGGGTTTTCCAGATCATGATGACTTATGGTGATGCAGTCACTGCTCTTCAGGGTGTACTTGTCCATACAGTGTATGGAACTCTTAATACCTTGAGTTTTGGACCTGAAGAACAGACAGAAGAGGGATCTAACTTATTTTAGGCACCCGGAGATCTAGGATTTTAGGCTGGAGATAGGATAGCAAAGTGTGAAACTGTAGAAAAGCTTTATTAGATATTTTTGTAAGTAGCCAGGCAGATGAATCTACCCCAAATTTAACACTGGTTATGTCATTCCTTGGCTGGAAAAATCTGCAGTGGCTCCACAACACTGCCCCGTACCCCCAACTTTTTTTTAACATTCCATTGAAGTATAATGAAAAGTGGCATATCCTAAACTGGGTGAACTTTCACAGGATGAGAATACACATGGTAGTGGGATCCAGACCAAGAAATAGAACCTGACTAGCATCTTGGACCTGCTGAGACCCTTCCAAGCACTTCCCCCAAAAAGGTAGCCAGTATTCTGACTTCTTTTTATTTATTTATTTTTTATTTATTTGATACAGAGAGAGAGAGAGAGATCACAAGTAGGCAGAGAGGCAGGCTGAGAGAGAGAGAGAAGCAGACTCCCTGCTGAGCAGAGAGCCTGATGATGCGGGGGCTCCATCCTAGGACCCTGAGATCATGACCTGAGCCAAAGGCAGAGGCTCAACCCACTGAGCCACCCAGGCACTCCAGTATCTTGACTTCTCGTAGCACAGATTTGTTGTGCCTTTTTGCAGTTTATGTAAGTGGAATTCTACAGTACGTGCTCACTTGTGTCTGACTTGCATGTTGCTCGACTGTGTCTCATAGATCCCCCATTCTCACTGCTGCGTATGTCCTGCTGTGTGACTAGTCTGAGCTGTACGCACTCATTCCCCTTGTCTTTTTTAAAAAAATATTTTATTTATAAGTAAGCAGAGAGGCAGGCAGAGAGAGAGGGTGGTGGAGGGAGAGAGCCTGATGCGGGACTCAATCCCAGGACCTTGAGATCATGACCTGAGCTGAAGGCAGAGGCTTTAACCCACTGAGCCACCCAAGCGCCCCCCGCCTTGTCTTTTCAACTGAGTATAATTGTCTCTCCCTGGCCTTCCAGGCTCTCCATAATAGGGCCCCTTTGCTCCCAACTACTCTCTGTGCCTGCCTGCCGTCCCCACCAGATGGAACCTCTGATCATTCCACTGACCTCCCCACTGACGCCGGGGGGGGGGGGGGCACTGACACTTCTGGATCCTGGAGATACAAAGGTGGGGACTTCTGTTCCTACTCTTTTTTTTTCTTTAAAGATTTTATTTATTTATTTGATAGAGAGAAATAGCCAGAGATGGAACACAAGGGGAGTGGAAGAGGGAGAAGCAAGCTTCCTGCCAAGCAGGGAGCCCAGTACAGAGCTCGATCCCGGGACCCAGGGATCATGACCTGAGCCAAAGGCAGACACCTAACGATTGAGCCACCCAGGCGCCCCTCCAGTTCCTGCTCTTGAGGAGTTCACCATCTAGAGGATATGGACTCTTTCCTTTCATTTCTCTTGCTGCTTCTCTGGGTCTGGGATGCCCTTGTCCTGTCATCTGAAATCCCGACTGCACCACAAGGGGTGCCATGTGCTATGTGAAGCTTCCTGGGGCCCTGTTCTCTGTAACCTTTCTCGCTGTCCACAGCAGACTATTAACACCCTCATACAGCCCTTCCTGCAGGGTGCTTGGCCTTTCAGACATTTGGGAACTTACCCATTCTCTTTTACTTGACTCATTTCTTTGAGATGGTGCTGTATTTTCTCTTTTTTAAAAAAAGCAATCCCTCATATCTAGTATAGTTACTTACACAAAATTTGTGCTCAATAATTATCAGATGGAATTCAAGGAGAAGGGAAGCCAAGTCCTTACAGCTTGGGAAGCAGGGGCTTTGTGGGCAGGCGAGGCCTTCTTCCAGGGGGCAGGGTGGCCATGGCCAGGAGGATGTGTTGTAAAGAGCACGGGCCTTGGAACCACCAGACCTGAGCTCTCTGCCCTTTGTTTCCTCTCTTTGTGAACTTGGGCAAATGATTAACCCTTTGAAAGATTGATTTCTTCATTATATATGCATTATATATTTCTTCATTTAAATGCGGCATGGCCATTGCTGTTTTGCAGGGCTGTTGTAAAGTGAGATAAGATTTGTGAACGTTCTTTATGAACCATAAAGCTCTATGTGAAATAAGGCATATTCCCGTCCAGCGGCCCCAGTGCTGAGGCCTTGTGAGTGTTGCTTGGAGACCCGCCGTCCATCCTCTCCACTTTGATTGCATCGCTGCCTGCCCCATAACTCCTGTGGTTACTCACTGTTAAACATAGTCACCAGGCTGTGGCGTTGTATATATGCCCCACCACACACAAGCCCCTCAAGGACTAGGCAGCATGTCCTTCATCTCTACCACCTATGCCTGGCTTGGGATCTGGTTCTGTGAACATGTTTGATGAATGAGTGACAAGCTTCACCTGGCTGGGACACAGCTGTCTTGTGAGCTGAGCTTAGTGGCATTTATAATTGCTGCTCCTTGCCTCAGAACTTGATCAGAGGGAAATCACAAATGGAAGGGTCTTTGTCAGGCGTTCTCTGGCTTATTGACTCCCAGACGGGTGTGTCATGGGTCACTCTGCTCCCTGAAAGGTGGGACCCGCTGCCGAGGCTGAGCGCAGTCTGCCTTCAAGCCTGCTTTATTCCTACGCTTATCTCTTCATGTCTTCCAGAGAAATGTTTTTGAAAAGACCAGACAGCATCCAAGAATTTTCTGCAGGTGAGTAAGGCAATGTCTGTTTTGGGTTTTTGAGAAACCAGGCCGAGGAGTATTATTGCAAATTTAGACTTGGACAAGCCCACGATTCTCCCTACAGAGTTTGGGGGTACGTCTTCACTTGATGTGGCCCTGGGGAGCTCTTTTCAGAAGGCTCTTTCCACCATTGTCATTTCCTCCAAATGAGGACAGATAAGAAATGAGGCAGAGCTTCTTTATGGTGAGGATTAAGGATTTTGAGATTCCCAAAGGAGCAGAGGGGCAGCTCTTCTCCCTGGGACTCCTGAAGTGGGGTTCCCCACCCTGGCCGCACATTAGAATCACCTGGGGAGTTTTTAAGAAATGCTGAAGCCTGGGCCCACCCCAGAGGTTGGTATTTAATTAGCTCAGGGTGAGGGGGGCAGCCCCATGGTTGTAAAGGTCCCCAGGTGATCTTAATGGGTTCCACTGCCCCAACTGGCTTCAGGTCACTGGTATTCAGAGGGAAAGGCCGGGTGGGAGGCTTTCTTGGGGCCTGTTAGCCCAGGGAGCTGGTGACGGGGGCACACCGTTTCTAACTGAATCTGGTGCGTCTTTGCAGCTCCAGCAGATGCTGCCTCTGATTCACATTTATGCCGGGTGTATAAAAACCATCCTCTGTCGTCATCGTGTGAGAGTCTGGCTCTCCTCTGAGAGGATATTCTCAGAGAGGAGAGGGCGTGAGAGCTCAGAGACAAGCTGGCAAGCTGAGCTGAGACGAGAATAACACTTGGCATTTTTTTGGGCCCCAGGATGGGCCGGGAGCAGCAAACCCAGAGATCCCTCAGCCCTCTGATGGCTCCCCGTGCGTCAGCAAGCTGATGAGCTGCCGGCTGGTGTGGCCGGGCCCGGAGCCATTCTGTGTCAGCCCCTCCCGGGAAGGCGGGAGCTGGCAGGCTCAGCACTACTCCGGGCGGAGATGGGGACCACGGGATCTGCTGTGACTTCTGTTACTTGTTGGAAAGCAGGGCCGCCAGGAACAGGCCTGCTGAGGCTGAGCCAGCCTTGCTTTTGAGCCGAGTGAGCGGACTCCCTCCCCGCCTTCTCCCCTTGGGTTTAGATAATTTCTTCTTTTCGATTCTCATCCCAGACTATTTCACGGATCCAAGACTTCCCAACAAGATTCACATGCAACTAATTAAGGAGAAGAAAGCGGCTTAATTAGCAGAATCAGGATGCTCAGCTGTTGAGAGAGACCAGGAAGAATCCAGCCTCAGGGTGGGTGTTAACCTCGCTTACAGACAGAGGCTGCTTTGCTCTTGTCAAAATAAAGTCTGGGCTTCTCGGCCCGGAGTGTGAAGGAAACCAGAGGGAGAAGCGGCAGAGAAGTTTCATGCAAAAGTGTTTCGTTTTCTTGACACTATTTTGGGGAATTAGGGGCTGTGAAGAGTGGCCCAGGGTTTGTCTGGCATGTCCATGGCAGGAAGAGACATCTGTCTTCAGAGCCTGGTGGAATGGAGTCGGAGAGTGGAAGCGGAACCGTGTGGGAGTGAGGAGTGAGGAGTGGCAGGGAGACGGGGGTGGGACCCACTGGTATCCAGACCCCACTGTCAGACTGTGGAATACTGGAATAGCGCGCACTCTCGCAGATGGCCTTTTCCTTCTGTCGCTGGTGCGGGGAGCAGAGAGGGTTCCCATTGCTTCTGGAAGGGGCGGGAACAGTTTCCTTCGCAGCACCTTGGACAAGGGACTTTCCTGTTACCCGTTCTTTTCAAACCAGGCTCTGCCCAGGAGGGTTGTCTCCCATTTTTCAGGCAGGATGATTTCTGAAAGAATTTTGCAGGTTGGAAGCCACGTTCCTGGTGTCACCACACCGTTTGTATTTTGCAGGGCCACCCGGAAGCAAGGGAGCCCTGTTGCCATCAGAGTGGGGTCCCAAGCTACCTTGGGCCATATCTGCTGTTGCAAAGGCTTTTAAAGATATTCATTAAAAACAGACCTTTCTAATCTCTCTGCTGTGTTTCACTCAGAAGAGGATGCCATCCAGTCGGGAGGGCTGCGGCACCCCTCCTTGGACCTGCTGGGCAGCAGGGCCGTCTCTCCATCTACCGCAGCCTGTGGGCCTCCACTAGGGCAGCAGGCTGCTCCCACTTATGCCTCACACTGTGTCCTCCTTGACCCTCCAGGCCACTTGCTCCCAGAGCTGAGGCTGGTGGAGAGAACAGGGGTGGGGACTCCAAGAGGCCCACAGCTGATCGGGGCGGCCCTGAGGCTGAGTCCACGTTTTAGCATGGTGTCCCCCCCACCCCCATCTTCCCTCCCATTTACCGTATGGTGTGTACAAGGTTTAACTTTTCTATCAGCGATAAAAGCAATGGGGCTGGAGGGACCGCGAGAAAATGAGACTGGACAAGGAAAACCCATTTGGGGTCCTGCATCTTGTGAATTATAAATCTAACAGGTGACTCAGAAGTGGTGGACTTTGTTCATGAGGATTTTTACCAACAAGCTGCCCATCTGTTGTTTGCAGCTAACAGGCAGGGGAGGGGGCCAGTTGGTCTTTGACATCCTTTCCAGGCCTGGAAGGCATGAATGTCTTCTGTGCTTGTGCCCTACCTCTCTGGTCTCCACAACCCACTGTGTGAAGGACCTCTCACCTGGGTGTCTCCGGTCCACATCACTAAGGCAACGGAGGCACAGCCCAAAGCAGGGGCTGTGCTTTCTCTCTCTGCCCCTTGTCTCTGTCCATCTTGTCCCCAGCTACCAGCCCCTCCATGGTGGAAGGGCCACAGAGCCGGGCATGGAGAGGACTAGTAAAGCGATGCCTAATAAGCTATGCAGCAGGAACCTGAAGAGTTTTTCAAGTGCTTTCAGAGTCACACTTCAGCAGCTATGGCTCTGGCAGTGAGCTACCCCTGCTTAGAAAATCAAGATGAAGCCGTCAGCAGAAAACCCACGTGTAGTAAGGACCTCTGATGTGAAGTGTTAAATTAGACTCTCTCGAAAGCTTTCCCAGGAAGGGAGGCCTGCGTCAAGGTGGGGAGAGGGCAGTGTTTTCCAGATGCTCATGTGCATGATACCACAGGAGGACAGTGGTTCATTCTTGGAAGGTTCCTGGAAGAAATAAGAAATGCATTTCAATTAGAATATATTTCAAAGCCAAGGAAAGCTTGCATTTAGCACGTGGTCCTAGAGCATCTGCTCTGTTTGACATCACACACTGGGTCCAGAGAGTCAGGTGCAGAGGTCATCCTGCCACGAGCTGCTTGACGGTCTGGGAGGAGATGTGTACCTTTCTCCCCAAGCATGAACTGTTCGGATAGCTCACCTTGTAGATGGAAAGCCCCATCAGAACAGGGACCATAACCGGGCTTATGTCTGGCATGTAGTAAGTGCTCAGTAAGCGTCTGTGGAGGGAATGAATGCTTGTGTAATGGAGCAAGCAATCATGTTGCATCAGCCGCTACCAAGACTTATAAAGTCACAGAGCTGTGATGGGTGTAGGTACATCTAGAGGAGGAGGGAGAAAGGCTACCGGCTCTACCTGCAGGAGTGAGGGCGGCCCCAGGGAAACTGGCATGGGATGGGTGGGGAAGGGTTTGCCAGAGGGATGTGGAGGGTGGCATGGGGGGCCAGGGTACTGTAGGTTCTCCACTTTGCTGAGCAGGGAGGTGGTAGCAGAGCCTGCATGTCCCCTGCTCATCCTTCTTATCCCTTTCTTCCCTGCTGACCCTACCCAAGCTTTGTTGAGGGCAGCAGTGGGCTCAGCCCCAAGTGGTAGATGGTATTTATCCTGAGCCAAGCATGGCAATCACATTCCCTGGTTTCCCAGCCTGCCTTGCAGCAAGGGGCAACGCGGGTCAAGGTGCACTGTGGGTTTCTAGGAAAGCTTGGAACCTTCCCTTTTCCCACCTTTCTTCCTGTTTTGAGCCTGAAAGTGAGGTCTAGAGCTGAGTGGTGGTAGTAAGGCCATGAAGGGACAAGTGTGGTGGCTGAGCCAGTCCTCCAGAGTGGCAGGGAACAAAGATCAAAAGACTGAGGGCCTGGTGGCATCTTTGAGCACTTGAACAACCGAGTAAACACCTGCCTTCAGACTTCCTGACAAGTGAGAAAAAATACATTTCTCGTTTGTTTTGAAAGCACACCAAGAGTTTAATCCTGACCCACCACTTACCAGTTGTGCAGCCTTGGCAAAGCTGCTTAACTTTCTTGAGGTCAGGTTTCTCAGTCTAGAAACTGAGGCATGTAATTAGCAGCTCCTGGGGCTGCTGGGTTAGGAATAAAGAAGGGACAGTGGCTGGCACGTGGGCAGTGTTCATAGGAGGGTCTGACTGGAGGTGAGAACAACGCAGGGATGAGAGACCCAACAGGAGGAAGATGGACCCGCCACAAGGGGCATCACACATGAGACCCAAGAGGCTGATCTTCACCATCTGGGCAACAGAGAGCCAGCAAAAACTTTTAAGCCAAGAAGAGTTCATGAAGAGATTTAGAAAGTGTCAGAGTGTGGAAGATAAACTAGAGGAAGCTCCGACTAGATGTGGAAAGACCTGTGGTCCCAGCCCGCACCGTCTCTCTCGGCCCCTCTGCAAGGCCCCTCTGCACTCCCATCTTAGCAGGCCTGTGCCCAGGCCGGCCCGCTGTCAGCGGAGAGCCCACTGCACCTGGGAACAGAAAACCCAGTTTATGGCGGCTGACGCAAATAGAGGGTTGTTTTTCTCACCCAATAGTGTGTCTGGCTATAGGCAAGATTCAGAGGTTCAGTGGTGAACACAAGGACCCAGACCAGGCTTCCATCCCTTCCACTCAGCCAGCTGTAGCCTGTGGCTGCACTATTGCGAGGGGCTGCTTCTGTTCTCCAGTGGGGAGAAGGTGGCAGAGCTGCACCAGCCGAGTCTGTCCCTTTTTGTTGGGAAAGCCAAGTTTCCCCAAATGTTCTCTCCACCTGCATCTCACAGGACAGACTTGGGGTCCACCCAAGTGCTCCAGGGATGGGGAAAAGGAACATTTAACTCTAGCTTCTAGAGAAGGCAGTGTCCAGAGAAGAGTGGGAATTGCTGTTGGGTTAGCCCCAAAGCAGTGTCCATGCTCACCAGTTCCTTCTACCTGCCCCTGCCTGTCCCTGCCATTCCCCCCAAAGAATGATCTTTTAAGAAACCTAAACCGGGGGCGCCTGGGTGGCTCAGTGGGTTAAGCCGCTGCCTTTGGCTCGGGTCATGATCTCAGGGTCCTGGATCGAGTCCCGCATCAGGCTCTCTGCTCAGCAGGGAGCCTGCTTCCCTCTCTGTCTCTCTCTGGCTGCCTCTCTGTCTACTTGTGATTTCTCTCTG
The DNA here is from genome assembly GCF_030435805.1 of Mustela lutreola. NCBI lineage: Eukaryota > Metazoa > Chordata > Mammalia > Carnivora > Mustelidae > Mustela > Mustela lutreola. The sequence continues at coordinate 108,511,785 of NC_081299.1, read as the reverse complement.
TCAAATTAATAAATAAAATCTTAAAAAAAAAAAAAAAAGAAAGAAACCTAAACCGGAGGGGTGCCTGGGTGGCTTGGTCGGTTGTGTCCCAACTCTGGGTTTTGGCTCAGTTTGTGATCTTACAGGTCCTGGGATGGGCTGTGTCTGTGTCGGGCTCCACCCTTGGCCGGGAGTCTGCTAGAAGATTCTCTCCTTCCCCTCCCCCAATTGGTGTGCCCCTTTTGCTCTCTCCAGTAAATAAATCTTTTAAACAAGAAAGAAAAAGAAAGAAAGGAAGGAAGGAACCTAAATCAGAGTATGTCACTCCTCTGCCAAAAACCGTTCCATGGTCTTCCAAGGCACTTAAATCCAGATGGCTTTCTAGGGGCCTCAGAGCTTTGCAAGACCCCCTCCATTTCTCAGACGTTTTCTGCCCCCTGCCTCCCACCTGCCTGTGTTCCAGACACACAGGTCTTTTCTCCCCTCCTCAGACAGCGGAGTTCGGAGTTCCGGAGTTAGGTTCTTTGAACTCTGCCTGCATTGTTCTTCCCCAGGTCTTCACAGGGCTAGGGGGCCCAGCTAGGATGCTCTGGTCTGAAAGGAAGCCTCTTTCTTGCTAAGGGAGCAGGACTTACTTTCTCAAACGGCAAGTCTGTAGTGTCAGTTTAGGGCCTGCCTCTGCGGTTTGTTCCTTTTCCCTTGTGGTCGAAGGCTGAGCAGGAAGGGACTGTAGCAGCGATACTTGTCTTTCTTTTCTGGAAAGCAGGTCTTCCCCCAGTAAACCCCTCTACCTCTGCCAACTCCCACTAACACCTCATTGGCCAGAACTGTGTGCATGGCCGCCTTTAAGGGAGGCTGGGAAGATGAGTATTTAGCCAGCCAACAGTGCCATAGAGAGCTTCTTGTCACTTTCTCGGAGTCCTTTCCTAGAGTTCCAGACATTTTTAATATTTAATTTAAATATCCACGCCCCGCCTCTGCCATCTTCTCTTATAGCATTCTGTCTTTTTCACAATACCTGTCGCTGTCTGATGTGATCTTGTTTGCTTGTTTTCCTGTGACTGTATCTGGACTCTGAGCTGTGGCAAGAGCTGGCCTGGCCAGCTGTGTTGGTCACTGGTGGCCTGGCACCAACAGCTGCCCAGAGTACCCTTGCTGAGTGAAGGCTGAGCCATGCGCCTGGGCCCAATCTGTGCAGGGGCATGGGGACAGGAGATGGGGTCTCATATTTGGGAGGAGAGCAGGCAGGATTGTGGTTTGAATGGGGGAGAGAGATAATGACTTTGAGGTTTCTTGCAGGGGCAAAGGGAGACATATATGATGGGATCATTCACTAACACAGAAGTGATAGATTTAGACCCAAAGGTGTCTGCTGGGTTTGTAAGTGGGGTGTGGGTGAAATTAGTGTGAATCACTGCAGTGGGGTCAATGGGAGTTGGACTGAGTGAACTTCTTAGTCGTGAGATGGGGATGTAGTATGGATACACAGGTCTTTCTAGGAGCATGGTTGTGGAAGGAGATGGAGGAAGGGCAGTAGTTTGAAGGGGGAGTTGGGTCACTCATGGGCTTTTGGAAGGGGAGCTGCTTGAGCAGGCAGGGATCTGGCATTTTTCATCTCTTGAGATCTGATTTACTTTCAGGCTAAAAATGTTAGAAGCTTCTTAAAAATGTTGCACAGATAGGACCTGATATTGGAGGTAATGGGGACCAACAGGCTGGCCTAACTGTGCCTCCATGTGACCTAGAGTGACCTGTGTCAGCTGCTCCTCCTCCTCACAGTTGGGGCAGTGGCTCTTGGGGCCCGCAGTAAGGATTGCCCCAGTGTTGTAGCACAGGGTGGCGAGGAAGAAGGGCAGCATTTAGAAAGTGAGGTGCTCTCCTAGCCAGACAGGCCTCTACTGCCCTCTCCTGGGCATGGCTACAGAGCTGAAGCCGCCCCAGGAGACTACCTGTTCAGGCCAGAGTGAAACCATCAGCAGGGGAAGAGAAACAGGGCTTAGGAATGGGGAAGGAGTCACAGATTCAAAGATTCTTGTAGAAGGAAGTTGCTTCAGAAGTTACAACATCCAGTGCCTTGTCTCTGGCAGTCCTGTTCCAAGAGCTCACTAGATGTTTCCTTCTTTAAAGTGAGGGAAAAAGGAAACTTTGCAAGGTTGATTCATTCACTTACTTGCCCATTCATGTATTCAACAGATATTATTAGACATTAGGTACCCACAATGCAAAGTGTCGGAAATAAGATTCTCTTTCCTCAAGGAACTCACTGCCTAGTGACTGAAGACAGGCACATAGATAATTACAATACAATTTCAAAGATGAAGTAAGAGAAACATACAAAGTATGATGCGCATGCAAAGGAGATGGCCAGGCTGTCTCCCAATGTGGGAGCAGAATGCTGACAAATGGATTGGGACTGTGGGCCCCTGTCTGATACTATGTCTCCCCATTGTCAGCTCTGAGGGGCAATTATCATTTCCTCCAAGGAAAGTTCTTCCTGAACTCTTCCCTCAGTTTTTGTTTTTTTTTTTTTTAAGATATTATTTATTTGTCAGAGAGAGTGAGCGAGAGCGAGCACAGGCAGACAGAGTGGAAGGCAGAGTCAGACGGAGAAGCAGGCTCCCTGCGGAGCAAGGAGCCCGATATGGGACTCGATCCCAGGACGCTGGGATCATGACCTGAGCCGAAGGCAGCTGCTTAACCAACTGAGCCACCCAGGCGTCCCACTTCCCTCAGTTTTATCTCTGTGTTTAATACAGTCTGTTAGGGCCTTGTTTTCACAGCTATAAAAAGAGGAGTGTGTTACTGGATGTTACATTTGAGCATCATTGACATGACCAAACTCTATGAATGCTGACATTTGATGAGTTAAAACATCTCCCCAAGAGCTGGTTGGCAGGTGCATATGGCCATCCTTGGGAAAATTGAGCTTTAGTCCAGAGGAACCAAATGTACCTTGTGTACAGTTGCCTCACCCTAAATGCTAGCTGAAAAACAAATTCTCAGCATTCTAAAACCATCCGTGTTGGTCCCTTGGGTGGCTGAGTTTCTTTGTTTCTACAGGGCGATAACACGTCCCCTGTGGATTTTGTTGTGAGGCTTGGCATTGCACAGCCTGACATCCATACCCATGTCTGGCCCTTGGTAGGCTGCCATAGATAGCATCTACTATTTCAGTGAAGTAGCGGACCTCAGTACGTCATTTCCCCAGAGCCAGGAGCAGTTCCTGAGGAGAGGTCACACGTGTGGGCACCCTGGTGAGAGGAGGGAGTAAGTGCAATGCAATGCAAATTGACATGTTGGAGTGTAGGACTGAAGACTTAGAACTTTCTCAAGAAAGCTTTTTCAGGGCGCAACCCAGTGCTTCAGTAGTCACACTACTTCTTCTTCTTCTTCTTCTTCTCCTTCTCCTTCTCCTTCTCCTTCTCCTTTCTTCTTTCTTCTCCTCCCCTCCCCCCCCTCCTCCTCCTTCTTTTTTTAAAGATTTTATTTATTTGACAGAGCAAGGACAAAAAGGGGGAGAAGCAAAGAGAAAGGAGGAACAGACTCCCCACTGAGCAAGGAGTCCAACGTAGGACTCAATTCTGGAATCAATTCTGGGATCATGACCTGAGCTGAAGGTAGATGCTTAACTGACTGAGTCACCCAGGTGTCCCACAGTCACACTTTTGACTCTGTCTCTCACAGGCCCCACGTGGACTGGAATCTGAGGTCCTTCAGAAGCAGGACTTTACAAAGTACCCTATTCTTTGGTCATGAGGGCAGAGAAGTGACAGCACAGATTCCTTAGAGAATTACAGTGATGAGAGACTCTCTGGTGGCTGGGAGAACAAAGTGCCAGGAGTTGCCTGATAGTTGCAGGTTTGATTATTGTCCAATTAACAAGTACCTGGGAACAAAACTGGATGGGAAGAGGCTCAGTTGATTACTATATTTCATTTCCACACTTTGTGATTAGAGAAAAGAAAACCAAATGCTAAAGAGGATTGAACCATAGAATTTCTCCAAGTGGAAATTGCCTTAGATCTTAGTGATAGCTGAAGAAACCTGCCCACAGATGACAGAGTGGTCGAGGAGATGGCACTCTAGTATTGTGACTCTAGTATTTCATGCTAGAAAAAAAATACCTAGAATTACTAAGTTTGGCGAGCAAAATGTGGATAGGTGACAGTTCAGGAATGTGGAAGTATTATACCTCTGGGTAGTTAACCTTGCCTTCTAACTGTAGTTGAGGACAAAATTGAGTCATTCATTCCGCTAACATGTGAATGCCTGCTATATCTCACTCAGGGTCATTTCCAGCTCCATGAGTTTCATGAATTCACTGTTCTATACATCATTTTGAACAAGATGCTATGGGAACATCTACTGAGTGTAAGGAAAGGTAGTCCTCCCCTTGGGGCAGGCAAGCTGCCCAGTGCATTCTTGCTCACATGTATTCAATAGGTCATAGCAGTGTTTGGAATATGCCACTTTCTCATTTTTTCCCCTCAGCTGATGACCCTTCCAGTAGTAAAACAACAGACTGTGAGACCCGCCTACACCGAACCACGAAGGAGAGGAGTTGTCTATAGCTGTCCTAGCCATTGCATTCCTCACACTTAATGGAAAGGTGCTGTAGTGGGTGCTATGGTGTGCCATCCAAACACCCTCTCCTGGACTGAAGCACCCCTGTGCTCTCTCTCCTGCCTACACTGCTGGGTAACGGGTCTCAGCTGAGACCCCTCTAGGGTCCTCCACTGAAAAATCACCAAAGTTCATGCCCGTTCCTGAGGATCAGTGTGGGAGTACAGAGATCTGATTCCCTTGCCTCTGTGGGGGACAACCCTGAAGGGTCCTCTGTCCATGTTGTGGCTTCTTGCTTTCACAGATGTGTTGGTCCTGACATACACCTTCCTAAACCTTTATTCAGATTTCCATCTCAAGGAATGTTTCCCAGGGAACTCCACCTGGCAAGAATTGGTGCCAAGACTACTGAGGAAAGCGGATTCTAAATTGAGATTTTATTTTATTTATATATTTATTTGAGATGGTTGACATTTTTATTGCTTTGGAGTTGGAGGGCGGGGAGCAGGTGCTCAGGAGCTCTCGGTGGGGCAGGCACATCCTCTTCATCACCACAGGCTTCTGGCAGCCTTGTGCAGATCTGGGTGGCACTTGTTCTCGTGATCCTGTGTCTGATGGGGCTGAGGGGGGCCCTGGGGCGATCTTGATGGTGGCCCCTATGTAGGAGGTGGTGGCTTCTCTGGCCACCAAGATCCATCTGGGATCTTGGCTTCCTGACCACTGCTATACCTTTGCTGTAGGCTGTGGGTGCCATGCCCACAGTCTGGCGGTGGATCAGCCTGTTGTTGCCTGCGAGACTTCAGGTTACTGGGCTCTGTGGTGTTTCTCTTTTTTGTCTTCTGCACCACCATCCACTGCAGTCAGGTGGACAGGGCAGCGGCTGCTCTCATTGCCACAGCCGCTGGAGGCAGCAAGACTGAACTGGAATTTTAAAGCTGAATCACCTCTTGGCCAGCTGGCAGTGAGGGACACCATCACTGGGGGTAGGTGGAGCTCGTATGGCCCTGACACGCTGGCTCAGTGCAATTGAGGCCCTCCTTGGCAGCTTAAGGAGAGACTTGTCTCTTGCCTCTAGAGGACCCAAAAACCTCAGAAGGACCCGGATTTACTTCTAAGAGTGGGAAAACTCCGGTGAGGTTTGAATTCTTAAATCTGGCAGGTCTGTTGGGAAGGAGTGAGGCCCTGGGTTGGTGCTTTAAAAAATGTTGAATCCTGCATTCTCCTGCATCCCTTGGGACTGCAGGAGTACCCACTGCTTCGCCGGGTGCCTCCTTAGGAAGAAGGCCTGGAGGCCCTCAGAATGCGGCCGCATTCTGAGGGTGTTGCACCAAAGAGGGTGGGACATAAGGGTGAGTAGTAGATGGATACGGAAGCCCCTTCCCATGATACAGGACTTAATATTCTGACAAGTGCCCCGAGAGATACTGTTAATATTCTGATGGGATGGCTCTTAATCACTTGGAGGAAGCCACGGCCCACATTAAGTGAAGCAGAAATAACTGTTTCTTCATAAATCTTGAAAATTTTCCATTAAAAAAAAGTTTTATAGTTTTAGTTTATTTTTAGGTCCATGGCCATTCTGAGTTAATTTTGGTATGAGGTGTTAGATGTAGGTTGTTTCCTTTTGTGCTTACGGCTGTCCAGTTGCTCCAGCATTTGTTGAAAAGGCTGTCTTTCCTCCATTGAACTGCTTTGGTAACTGTAAAAAAAAAAAAAAAAAATGGGGGCATATTTATGAGTCTGTTCCTGAGCTCTGTATCCTGTTCTACTAATCTATGTGTCTATCCCTCCACCTATAGTTATACACAGCATTGATTATTTTAACTGTATAATTTAAAAATTGGGTAGACTGATTTCTCATACTTTTTTCAAAATTCTTTAAGCTAGTCCCTTTGTCTTTCACATAAATTTTATGACAATCTTGTAAATGTTTACAAAATGTTTAGGATTTGATAGTAATTACATTAAACCTGCATGTCTACTTGGGAAGGAAGTAACAGCTTTACTATATTGAGTCTTTTGATCCATGAATATCGTATGTCTCTCCATTTATTTAGATCTTTGATTTTTTCATCAATGTGTAATTTTCAGCATGTAAATCTTGTGTTTTATTTGTTATACCTACGTATTTTTGAGCAACTTTAAAGAGTATTGTATTTTTAATTTTGGTGTCCATGTGGTGTGTATGTTTGTGTGTATGTATGTGGCATGTGGGTGTGAATTTATTTTTAGTTTTTTTGTAGATTCCTTGAGATTTTCTAGACAATCAGGTCATCAGTAAATGGGGACAGTTTTATTTGTTCTTTTTCGTCTGCATTTTTCTTGCCTTTTGCACTGTCTAGAACAGCTAGCATTATTTTGAAGAAGAAGGGTATGAAAAAAGATATACTTGCCTTGTTCTGATCTTAGGAGAAAAGCACTCAGACTTTCACCATTAAGTATAATATTAACTGTAGACATTTTGTAGTTTTTCTTGCCAAGTTGAAGAAGTTTCCTTATATTCCTATTTTTCTGAGAATTTTTTTTTAAAGATTTTTATTTATTTATTTGACAGAGAGAAATCACAAGTAGATGGAGAGGCAGGCAGAGAGAGAGAGAGGGAAGCAGGCTCTCCGCTGAGCAGAGAGCCCGATGCGGGACTCGATCCCAGGACTCTGAGATCATGACCTGAGCCGAAGGCAGCGGCTTAACCCACTGAGCCACCCAGGCGCCCTCTGAGAATTTTTTTTTAACAAAAGCCAGGAATGGTAAAAAAACAAAACAAAACAAAAAACCATGAATGAGTATAGAGTTTTGTCTAATGATTCCATCAATTGATATGATCATGTTTTTCTTCTTCGCAGTGTTAATATGGTAGATTACATGGATTGATTTTTTAATATTGAACCAGATCGGCATGCCTGGAATAAATCCCACTCGAGCATGGTATATAAATCTTACCATAATTTGATAAAATCTATTTGCTGATACTTTGTTAAATTCATGAGAGCTATTGGACTGTACTTTTTTTTTGTTGGGGGGTTGTCTGTTTCATGGTAATACTAGACTCATAAAATGAATTGGGAAGTATTCCATCCTATTTTGTGGAAGAAATTATGTAGAATTATTAGTGTTACTTCCTCTTTAAACATTTGGTAGAATTCTCCAGAGAAACCATTTGGGCCTGAGAGTTCTTTTGGGGGAGAAAAGGAGAGCCTCAAATAATGAATTAATTCTCCTTAATTATTATAGGACTATTCAAATGATCTATTTCACACTGGATCAGTTATGGTAGTTTGTGTTTTTCAAGGATTTTGTCTGAGTTGTCAAATTTATGCATATGGAGTTTGTAGTGTTCCCTTATTATCTTTTTGGGATCTATAAAGTCTCTATGCTGTGTTTCATTCCTGATCCTTGTAGTTTGCTTTCTTAGTCTTGCTAGTGGTTTGTCAATTTTATTGATGTTTTTCAGAATACTACCTCTTTGTTTCACTGATTTTTCTTTATTTCTCTCACATTGCTTTCTGGTTCCTTTTATTTTTATTTCCTTACTCATGCTTGCTTAGGGTTTACTTTGCTCTTCCTTTTCTAGGTCCTTAAGGTGGGGCTTAAGATGATTGATTTTAGGCTTTTCCTCTTTCTTAATGTGTGCATATAGTGCTTGAATGTTCTCTCAGCACTGCCTTAGCTGTGTGCCACAAATTTTGATGTTTTCATTTTTTTATTCAGTTCAATGCATTTAAATTGTCTTTCCTTTGGAATTTCTCACTGACCCATGGATTATGTAGAAGTGTGTTTAGTTTTGAAGTATTTTAAGATTTTCCTAGCTTTCTATTGTTGATTTCTATTTTGAGTGTATGGTAATCAGAGAACACATTCTGTATTATTCCATTTTTAAATTGGTTGAGATTTGTCTTTTTGTCTGGATTATGGTCTGTCTTGGTGTATGTTCTATGGGAGCATAAACGAAGGTCTACTCTGCTGTTGTCGGGTGGAGTGTTCCATAAATTTGATGAGATCTTGTTGGAGATGTGTTGTCACTTCAGTTATCAGCATCTACTATCTTTTTTCATTCAGTTTGGGATCTTCCTGGTTCTTGGTATGATGAGAGACTTTTGTTTTCTAATATGTAACAATTTTTTTAAAAAAGTAATCTTCATGCCCAATGTGGGGTTTGAACTCACCACCCCAAGAACAAGGGTCACACGCTCTCTCAACTGAGCCAGCCAGGCACTGCATGATGAGACTTTTTATTGGAACCTGGACATCTTTGTATTATGAGATTGAATCAAAATTTAAACTCCTGGTTTTTTAAAATATTTTTTTAATAAACATATATTATTAGCCCCAGAGGTACAGGCCTGTGAATCACCAGGTTTACACACTTCACAGCACTCACCATAGCACATACCCTCCCCAATGTCCATAACCCCACTACCTTCTTCCTACTCCCCTCCCCCTGGCCACCCTCAGTTTGTTTTGTGACATTAAGAGTCTTTTTTTTTTTTTTTAAGATTTTATTTATTTATTTGACAGACAGAGATCACAAGTAGGCAGAGAGGCAGGCAGAGAGAGAGAGGAGGAAGCAGGCTCCCCGCGAAGAGAGCCCGATGCGGGACTCATCCCAGGACCCTGAGATCATGACCTGAGCCGAAGGCAGCGGCTTAACCCACTGAGCCACCCAGGCGCCCACATTAAGAGTCTCTTACGGTTTCCCTCCCAATCCCATCTTGTTTCATTTATTCTTTTCCTATCCCCCAAACCCCCCATGTTGCATCTCCACTTCCTCATATCAGGGAGATCATATGATTGTTGTCTTTTTCCAATTGACTTATTTTGCTAAGCATAATACCCTCTATTTCCATCCACATTGTCGCAAATGGCAAGATTTCATTTCTTTTGATGGCTGCATAGCATTCTATTGTAGATATACACCAGATCTTCTTTATCCATTCATCTATTGATGGACATCTAGGTTGTTTCCATAGTTTGGCTATTGTGGACATTGCTGCTATAAACATTCGGGTACACGAGCCCCTTCGGATCACTACGTTTTTATCTTTAGGGTAAATACCCAGTAGTGCAATTGCTGGGTTATAGGGTAGCTCTATTTTCAACTTTTCAAGGAACCTCCATGCAGTTTTCTAGAGTGGTTGCACCAGCTTGCGTTCCCACCAACAGTGTAGGAGGGCTCCCCTTTCTCCGCATCTTTGCCAGCATCTGTCATTTCCTGACTTGTTAATTTTAGCCATTCTGACTGGTGTGAGGTGGTATCTCATTGTGGTTTTGATTTGTATTTCTCTGATGCCGAGTGATGTGGAGCACTTTTTCATGTGTCTGTTGGCCATCTGGATGTCTTCCTTACAGAAATGTCTGTTCATGTCCTCTGCCTATTTCTTGATTGGATTATTTGTTCTTCGGGTGTTGAGTTTGCTAAGCTCTTTATAGATTTTGGACACTAGCCCTTATCTGATATGTCGTTTGCAAATATCTTCTCCCATTCTGTCAGTTGTCTTTTGGTTTTGTTAACTGTTTTCTTTGCTGTGCAAAAGCTTTTGATCTTGATGAAATCCCAATAGTTCATGTTTGCCCTTGCTTCCCTTGCCTTTGGCGTTGTTCCTAGGAAGATGTTGCTGCGGCTGAGGTCGAAGAGGTTGCTGCCTGTGTTCTCCTTGAGGATTTTGATGGATTCCTGTCTCACATTGAGGTCCTTCATCCATTTTGAGTCTATTTTCATGTGTGGTGTAAGGAAATGGTCCAATTTCATTTTTCTGCATGTGGCTATCCAATATTCCCAGCACCATTTATTGAAGAGGCTGTCTTTTTTCCACTGGACATTCTTTCCTGCTTTGTAGAAGAGTAGTTGACCATAGAGTTAAGGGTCTATTTCTGGGCTCTCTATTCTGTTCCATTGATCTATGTGTCTGTTTTTGTGCTAGTACATACTGTCTTGATGATGACAGCTTTGTAATAGAGCTTGAAGTCCGGAATTGTGATGCCACCAACTTTGGCTTTCTTTTTCAATATTCCTTTGGCTATTCGAGGTCTTTTCTGGTTTCATATAAATTTTAGGATTATTTGTTCCATTTCTTTGAAAAAAATGGATGTGATTTTAATAGGAATTGCATTAAATGTGTAGATTGCTTTAGGTAGCATAGACATTTTCACAATATTTGTTAAACTTCTGTTTTAACTTTCTGTGAACTGCTTTGGCATGGGAGGGAAAGGTGGGGACTTCATGACCCTCCACCAGCTCTAATCTCTGGCTTTATTTAGGCTCCCTCACTGCAGTGCAGGAAACTACCTCGATGCAATAAACTGAGGCAATTGGACGGCTCAGCTCACCTCATTTATTTTCATCTTCTCATTTAATGGAGTTCTGCACTACCTGCTTTTCAACATCCACAAACATGTATAATTTTGTCTGTGTTTTTGGTTATTTATATTGGGAATGTGATTTCTATAGCTGTGATCACTTCATGGGTAGAAGTGGAAGTCTTCCTGAGCCAGATTTTCAGCTGTAAGAGGCTAAGGCCCTAGGAGATAGGGCCTTGAAACAGTGTGACAAGTGTGTAAGATAGTAATTCCCCGTCTTCTCCCATAAGGACTCATGATGATTTGTTTGCACAATACATACTGGAAAAAGAGGAATATTTGACCATTTGAAGAAGTACCTGCTACAGAACCCTATCTGATATTGATGTCCACAGATATAAAGCATCATATGGCCCTGTTAGAGTGGCAGTGTATGGAGACAGGGTGTCAAATATTCCAGACCCAGGTCTGGCTCTCAGTGGTTGTGCTGGGTTCATAGATCCACCTAGCAGTCATTTCACTGGTCCTTGATGAGTAACTGAGATGGACATATTTGAGAGTTGGCAGACCTACGTTAACCATGACACGGTAAGAGCTCTCATAGTAAAGAAGACCAGCATGAAGCTCTTGAAGCTGCCTCTACCATCTCAGGCCAAGATAATAAATCAAAACTATCACATCAGTGGCCTTCTTGAAGGTCTTCAAGAAGGTGGTCCCATCATAAGGCTATTTGATTCACTAGCCTGGTCCCTGGTAAAACCAGACTGTTCCTGGATTATGACCATCTCAACCAAATAATTTTCAACAAGTAATCGGCTGTGCTAAATGTGGTGTCTTTGCTAGAGCAGATTAACACAGCCTCAGGTATGCAACAGGCAGCCATTATTTTGAGCAATATATTCCTTTCTATCTCTATAGGAAAGGAGGATCATAAAAAGTTTGCTTTCACTAGTGGGATGAGCAGTAATATAGATTTAGTCTTGCACCTGGACCATGTAAACCCTCCCACCCCGTCATCCTATCACCTAGACCATCTGGGCATTCCACAAAGTATCACCTTATCACACTGATGTCATCATGGTCATTGTACAGGATGAACAAGAAATGCAAGTACATTAGAGACTGGAGGTACATAAACCTGTGAATATTCAATGATGTTTTTAGAGGTCCAGTGGTCTGGACCATGCCAGGACATTCCCTCCAAAGTAAAGGAGAAATTTTACATCTCCCATCTCACTATTAGGAAGGGAACACACTGCCTGGTAAACCTCTTTGGGGTTTACAGACAGCATATTTCACAGTGTTCTGATACTGTTATTAATTTTGATTATACACAGACAGGTGCAGTCATGGCCTGCAAAGGGCATAATGACCAGGTAACCTCTTTGGACTAGAAGTACAAGTTAAGGGGGTGTAGCTAGGAATCTAAATGGGGAGTAGAGTGGGGAGAGGATAAATACCCCTGCAGACAGGACAAGCTGTAGCAGCAGGGGCTGTGAGCTGTCCCAGACCTTCCCCTGTGTTTTCCCAGGAAAAGGGGCCTATCAGAATCCCAAAGAGATCATTTCAGAACTTACGAAGTAAATGGATCTGAAAGTCACAAAAGGTGGACTGTAGTGGAGACTTACAGTGGGCCCCAATTTCCCGCTCCAGGACTGAAGCTGCTGAGAATGCTGAAAGCTCTTATTGGAGTTCCTCCTGGAACTACCTTCACCTGTAGTCAGTCATCTCACCTGAGCACATGGCCCTTTCGGGGTCCACGTGGGGGTACATGTCTGGCCACTTGCCTCAATAGGTTACACATTTCTGCACAGCGATCCTAGCTTGAGTGTGAGAGACCAAGGTCTTTGTTGACACCACTCAGGTCCCCCTCCCCCTCTACCCAGTCCCCCTTCCTTGACTCCCCCTCCATACACTTCCTGCAAACAAATTTCCAATTCAGTCTGTTTCACCAGGAACTCACATTATAGCAAATCAAGATAGAAACACTTCGGGATTAGCTGTGTGGAATGTTGTGCCTGTTACTCAGGCAATTTCAGAGAGCTTCACGTTGCTAATGGTGGTGGTATGGAAAGATGTTGTTAAATGAGCTTTTCATCTTTACTGTAGGGATGGAGATCACTGAAATGGCAAATTTCCAACAACGCCAGTGGCACACTTGAGTTATGGAGTCTGGCCAGTGTGAGGCTGGCGACAATTATCAGTGCAACTGATGATAAACCTCTATTAGCTGGGATAGCCTCATGTGAATGAAAGTTATTTACCTGACTCGGAGTGGTAGATGAGCTCGAACAGTAGGATAAAAACAAGTCTCTGAGCTTCTAGTAAGGATCGCAGAGTCAATGGTCTCTTCTTTACCTTTCCTAAATTGTGTGACCTCGCAGTATATTTGAGTGACTATCATAATCCATTTGTCAACTGTTGGTCTTTTTTCCACTCATGGACCTTGAATTTATGCAGAGCTACCTACTTCCCTTATCTCCCCTCAAGATCCCTATTCTAGAACTACCCAATGACTAGCCCTATATCGTAACCCTGGTCTAGAAACCAAGGTACCATCTTTTTCATAATTTCAGGGGCTGGTTATAGAAACAAAAGTTCTCCTTAAATTTCTTTCATCTCAGCTTCATTTTCTCCCAGCAATTATCTTTAGGCCTTATTTGAATCCCTTTAGAAAAGCAGAATCCAGGGCACCTGGGTGGCTCAAGTGGGTTAAGCCTCTGCCTTCAGCTTGGGTCATGATCTCAGGGTCCTGGGATCGAGCCCCACGTTGGGCTCTCTGCTTGGTGGGGAGCCTACTTCCCCCTCTCTGCCTACTTGTGATCTGTCAAATAAATAAAATCTTTAAAAAGAAAAAAGTAGAATCCATTGTGCTTATTCAACTTCTTGACTTTATCAATATACCTAACAAAAATAACTTTTTTTTTTAAAGATTTTATTTATTTATTTGACAGAGAGAGACAAGTAGGCAGAGAGGCAGGCAGAGAGAGAGAGGAGGAAGCAGGCTCCCTGCTGAGCAGAGAGCCCGATGCAGGACTCGATCCCAGGACCCTGAGATCATGACCTGAGCCGAAGGCAGCAGCGTAACCCACTGAGCCACCCAGGCGCCCCAAATAGAACTCTTAAAACCGAAGCCTATTTGCTTAAGTCCTTTGCCCACAGCACCCATGGGATCTAGCCTGCAAATGCATCCTCTTCAAATGTAAGGGCCTATTTAATCAGAGGGAGCCATTTTGTTGTCTACGCAGTCAACTTAGATTGACCCTGCCCCTCCCAGAGGAACTTACTTGCAAAGCCTAGATACAAGGACAGGTCAGGCCAGGTAAAGACATCCCAGTCAGTGGGGTGTGCATATATCTACCAGGGTAAATTAAAATTCAATTGGCCACGCGTGTGTAACCTACCAGTTTTTTTGTGTGTGTGGCAGACCTAGCATGACTGCAGTTTTCTCTGTGTATTGCAATCTCATTGGCCACCTGTGTATAGCCCGGCTAAACTACCTCTATAAAAGTTAAGTCTGTGAGGCTGGGAGGGGTCACCTCTTTGCAAGAGACGGCCCTGACTGGTCAGTTTGATTCTTGATGCTCGGCACGAAATAAAGTTTTGCTTGACCTTCACTTTGTATCAGTCTCACTCCTTTGATTACGGACCCTAATACTTCTTCCTTCCTTTTTAGCACTAAACCCCAGTAGTTCCAGAGGACAACCTACTTGGTGGTCCTATCCCCAGTCTACTCAAGCCTGGTAAACAACATCTAAAAAGAACACAAGCTTATAGTCAGTGGTATTGTAATAGCACTGCACAGTGACAAATGGCAACCAGACTTGGGTAGGCACAGGAGAACATACAGAATTATCCAATCATTATGCCATACACCTAAGACTAACATAACATGGTGTGTCAAGTATGCTACAATCAAAAAAAATTGGAAAATTAGAAATTTAAAATTTATCAAAACATGCACACAAACACTTAAAGACCATACACAGCCCCATTTGTAGCGGACAGAAAAGTAAACATAAAGGTGCGGTGGTGTTCAATCCTAACTGCATAAAAGTAACTGCTGTGCATATTGTATCACTGTTGTAAAAACACCAAAAAATAAAAAGAGCAAACCTCTTTATTTCCTCTTAAGATACAAATGCTCAGTTTGTATGTGGGACCATTCCTGGAGACCATGGCTAGCTCTTCCACTTGTTCCAACAAATTGCAGGCCAAACAGGATCTAGACTGTTTCCATCTGTTAAATCTACAGCCTGGTAGCCTATGAGCAGGACTGCCCGGTAAGGCCGGATGTAGTAACAGGCAAGCACGGAGGTAGGAGATACGGTGGATTCAATGTGTATGTGCAGTTTAGGCCCATGTCCCCACATGCTCTGTAAATTCCATTATTTGGTCAGAGCTGGGAGTGGTATCAGGGTGCTGGCCCATTGTTGCTCCCGGCTCCTCTGATTCTGCTCTTCTGCTTCTGAGGGTCAGAAGGGTTAGATCATCTGGGAGCTGGTGGGGGCCATTTCCTTGGCAGCCTGCCGGGCTAACCAGTACTTGTATCTTTTGGTCTTAGGCCTCTCAAAGTTCACCACAGACATAGGTACCTTCACAGTGTCAAGTCCGTTTACCTGTACACAAAATGACAGGAAGAGGTCAGTTGGGCAGATAAGAGCTACTACCATCCAATCCCACCTTTTCACCAGCCAGAAAGAGGAGACCATATGCGACACACTCACCGTCACCTCACACCAGTACTCCCCCCACTGCGTAATGGGCTCTTCTGGTAACTTTAATGCATGTGGGGCGACCACAACACCAAGCTGCAAAAAGTCACAACCAAAAAGAGATCTGTTTACATTGATGCAACTGTAGGCAACCTCAAAGGAGGTTCTGGAGTTTCCTGTAAAGGAATGAAAAAAACTGAGTTTACACTGGCTGATTCCTTGGGAGGGCACAGACCTCCAGAGATAAGAGCAGAGAAACTCGGTCCTAATTTCTCAGAAGAGGAGGAGGATTCACCAAGGAAAAGCAGGTCTTGAGACTGAAAATCACTTCACAAAAGTACAAATTCCCCAGTGAGTCACATTTCCTAGGTTTTCCCTATCTAGAGAGGAAATAAATAATTCCACCATCTTTTCCAATCTGCCTTCAAATTCTGGCCACTTAGTCCTTAGCCATTTCCCTCCCACAACCCCTGCAACCAAACAACACTTTCCCTAACTCCAGCTGTATGATCACACCCTTTCCTAACAGATCAATCGTTGGCCTCATTCCCGGGGAAGCTTCTATCCTCAGAGGTACAGCAGTATTTGGGAACACTCACATTTTTGAAGAAATGGCGGGCAACTATTTCAGGGTTTAGTTCCCATTTGACGTTATTCTTCATCCCCACCTCCAGATGACAGCTTCTCAGAAATTTCACTGTCTGATAGGAATTATAAACAAGAGATACGTTAGAGGGACGCCTGGGTGGCTCAGTGGGTTAAGCAGCTGCCTTCGGCTCAGGTCATGATCCCAGCGTCCTGGGATCGAGTCCCGCATCGGGCTCCTTGCTCCTCGGGGAGCCTGCTTCTCCCTCTGACTCTGCCTTCCACTCTGTCTGCCTGTGCTCGCTCTCGCTCGCTCTCTGACAAATAATATAAAAAAAAAAAAAAAGAGAGAGAGAGAGATACGTTAGAGTTGCAATCAAAGGAGAAGAAACACGTTAGCAAGAAGCATAAGGTCTGGGTTCAGGAAAAGGGCACAATTTCTGCCTCACAAGCATATAGGGAAGGTGACTGGGAGGGAGAATATTCTTCTTTTTAAAAATCTATTTATTTGACAGCACAAGCAGGGGGAATGGCAGGCAGAGAGAGAGGGAGAAGCAGGCTCCCTGCCCAGCAGGGAACCCAACGTGGGGCTCAATCCCAGGACCCCAAAGCCACGACCTGAGCTGAAGGCAGACGCCCAATTGACTGAGCCATTGTCTCAAGGCTGATTTTGTAGGAAGATGTTTTAGTGAAACTTTGGAGGAGAAGGCCACCTATACCTGGCTGTTCCTAAGCAAGGAGAAATAGGCTATGTCAAAGTTAGACCTATCAATGGGGACCAGTGGTATATCTCAGAAGAGACTGACTTTTTCTTTTCTTTTTGAGAGAGACAGCATGCATGAGTGAGGAGGGGTATAAGGAGACAGAGAATATTAAGCAGGTTCCACGAAGAGCAAAAAGCCCGACCTGGGGTTTGATTTAACAACCCTGAAATGACCTAAGAGGAAATCAAGTCGGACGCTTAACCAACCGAACCACCCAGGTGCCTCAGGATAGAATAACTTTCACAGACCATATTAACCCAATACTTCTGGCCCTTCAGTCCTACCCCTACCCCATTAACAATTTCTCCCTGCTTAGAGAATGAAGTATAAATTCATTAGCTGAGGATTCAAAATGTTTTGCAATCTCACCCCAACTTTCTTTCCAGCCATATGTTTTGTAATATTACCCTATGTAAGTCCTCTGGTTTTGCTAGACTGGTTCTACTTTCCATGTTAAAATAATGCCTGAACCACCTATACTTTTTTTCCCTTGATACCTTTCCCACTGTCCTGTTCTATCCAAAGCCTACTAATCCCACAAGGCCCAATTCAATCCCATCTGAAGAAAAGTCCTCTCCAGTCACCCTAACCCTTTTTGATCCATGTCATTCTTATAATCTACTGCCTTGAGGTTACTGATCACCTTCTCATGTGCCTATGTTCTCTGTGACTTATCTGTAAATATCCTTGGAGACAGAATCCTCATCTCCCATTTTTCCATGGATCCCCTGGTAATCGGGCTGGGGCCCTCCTCAATAAGGGCACATCACCCAACAAGTGAGGATCTCCCAGGAGGTCTCAATACCAGTTATGGCAGCCAAACATTTCTCCTTTCTCCTACACTTGTCTCTGCAATCAGGAGATTTCAAGGAAATCAAGGAGCCTCTCAGGAAGAAAATGGTGAATCCTTAGGTGACAAGTAACAACTTTCTATGTTTTTACTCACCATCTCACCTGCCCTGGTCTGGATCTTCTCTAATTTTCCTTCTTGTCTCAGCTAAAAAAGAAAGTTAAAGATGAGAAAAAAGAAAAAAAATAGGAGTCCATGATAAATATTGAATTTACTATGCTGGATACAGGCTGAGTTTCTGGATTCTTGTACTTCTAGTCTCTATTTCATTTTTAAGTTAGATAGCAAAGAAAAGAAAGTTGCAAGAAGAAATCTTATGATTTTTATTCCTCCAAGCCCCTCGGCCTTCCTTGCGCTCACCAATTTCTCCTCCTCAAACAGTTTCTTGTTTTCAGGGGAGGCATATACAGCCAGACCTTGAGGCAGTAGTTGATTCCGGCCCAAAGATTTCTTCACTGAGACCAGGTCACCCCGGACTCCAAGTCCTACCAATGAGAACAGATACTGGATCAGACTCCTGTTTAAGGAGCCAAGAATCAAAGAAAGAAGCAGCTATTATTCCCTCATAGCGCTTATTCTAGAAAAAATGCTAATATTCACTAAGAACACTTAGAAATTTCTAATTAGTTTCTCTGGGCCTGATTTAGAAATTTAATATTCCCTGTACAAAGTGAGAGCTGTCCCATCATTGGATCTCAGTAACTGTAGCACATGCTATTAGGCCTCCTTTTCCCTCCTTGCACTGTTGCATGTTTCTCTATGCAGGAACGCGAGGGCACAATCATAGTACTTGTTATGGCTTCTTCTCAAATATACAGCAGCTCATTTCTACAAAGTAGAGTAAGGACGAAAACAGCTAAGGGGGGACGGCAGGGAAAAGCTAATACCAAAGAGAGCCAGCCTAAGATAGGAAGGATCTTTACCAGGCCTCACCTTCCACGGACTGCGTGAGGATGAGCTCCAGGCTGCCTTTGGGCCCGTGTTTCGTGTCCTCTACCAGCTTATAGACCCGGTGTCGCCGGCGTAGGCGCGGCTTCCGGCCTTCTCCGGCCAGCGGCACCTTCCACCAGCGCTCCACGATGACTGTGCCCTGGCAGCCGGGGACGGAGGGTGAGTGAGCCTCCCGGAGAACCCCCTGCCGCCCTCAGCCGCAGGAACAGCCCCTGCCAAGCCGCGGCCCCCCAGAACGGTATTTGGGCGTAAAGAGTCCCACCAGAGGCGAGGACTCCCTGAGCTCAGAGGTGGCCCTCACCCGATTGTGAGAGAGGCTGAAGTCGCGCTCCGGGCCGGGCGTGCCCCCTGCGAGTCGCGGGAGCAGCAGGCCCCGCACCATTCCTCGCAGCAACGCTCTCCCCGCGGCCGCCGCCATGTTCCCAGCGCCGAGGGAGAGTGGAAGAGGACCCCAGCGCCGGCGCAGGAAAGGCCCCAGCGGCTGCCCGCGGCGCGCCTGAGCTGCCACCTCTCCGGCTGGCGAAGCCGAGGAGCAGATCCGGCCCCAGTCCGAGGGTGGCCTAGCCGCCTCCTGGCGGTCGGGAGCTGGGGGAGCTAAGGCAATGATCTGTGATTCGGCGTTTTCCTCACTCCCTCCTTCCTGTTTCTTTTCCGAGCAGGCACGCCCTGACAGATCATGGCATGAACCGGAGAAAGACACCGGCTCCTTCTTGGCTTCACTTTATCTTTAAAATGGGGGCTTTGGTTTATTTCTTGTGGCTTTGAGGTCACTTGCGGCTGTGGCATTCTGTGATAACTGGATGCCAAGGGAAGAGGGTTGCTGCGCTCACTTTTCCTTACTTGAGATCTTCCTAAAATGGGGGAGAGATGGGATCCTCTGGAAAACTGTGGGCAGCCAGGAGGAGGCCTACCCTTAATCTTTACAACTGTGTTACTCCAGCTAGTATTTAAAGAATTCTAAATCGCAAGGGAGATAAGCCACAGAAAAAGGAAAGCATGGCAGTGGTGAGGGAGCAGAAGGCACAAAGGACAAAGCACAAGCTCACAACCCACAACCCCCACCCCAGCTTGTGCTTTGTCCCCAGCTTGCCTTCTGCTCCCTTCGCAGCAGGGTCCAGACTGTTCTGTGGAGAATCTTCCTACCCGAGAGAAGACCACATGGAGTGAACAGGGTCTGTTTGGCATCAGAGATTGCGTAAAGGTGTTCTATGCATCCTGTTATTTGACCCTTAAACGTTCTCATTTCTCCTAATTACACTTGCCTCACTTAGCTTCCGGGACACCAGTTTTGTTTCTGTTGTCTTCCAACTTCACCAATTTTCTTCACAGTTTGCTTTGCTGATTTCTCCTTTTCTCCGAACTTAACTTGGGAGTGCCCCTAGGACAGTCTTTGGATCTTGACTCTTTTCAATATACATCCCTGCTTTGATCTCATTCAGTCTTCGTGATTTCCAAAGTTCTTTCTCTCTCCTAGACTTCTCCTAAACTCAGACTTGAATAGCCCACTGCTTATTTGTCTTCTTATTTATCTAATGGGCAATTCAAAGTTAACATGCTTCAAATCAAACCCATCTCTACCCTGCCTCAAACTGCCTCACCTGCGGCCTTCCCCATCTCAGTTGATGGAAACTGAAACTGTTCTTTCAGTTCTTGGACTCAACTTATTTTGCTCAGACTCCCAGAAATTCTGGGGGTTCTATCTTTAAACTGTTTCCAGAATCCAACTACTTCCCACCACCTCTAATGGTTCAGCCTGGAGTAAGACACCATCTTTCTTCTGGATCAGTAGTAGTTTGTTGGCAAATCTGCCTTTGTGCTCTGCAATTTATTTACAACACAACAGTCAGGATCTTTAAAAAAAAAAAAAAAAAAAAACAGACATCAGATCATGTTACCCCCCTACTCAAAACTTTGCAGTGACTTCCCCCTTTAGTCAGAATAAAAGGAAAGGGCCATACAGTCGTCTACAGGGCCTTCCTAATCTGCCCCGTTAGCTGTTTGACTTCATCTCCTCCTTTCCTCACAGCTTACACCATGGCCTCCCAGTTTCTTGAAAACACTCCGGCACTTTCTCCTCAGGGCGTTTGCACTAGCTGTAGCTTAGGCATGGAATGCTCTCACCCCCAGATGTTGGCTTGGCTAACTCCCCCACCTTTAAGTCTTTGATTAAATGTTATCTTTTCATTGAGGCCCATGTGGATTACCCTACTTATTTCTCCAGGCTGCCTAACCCCTTCACACTCATAATTTTCCTTTATCCTCTTTTCTCCATAGCACTTATCATCTAACATACTAAATTTTATGTTTATAGTTTGTCTTCTCACGGTTTCAGATTTATTAGAGAGAGTCAACAAGGAGAAAGGGGGAGACAGACTTCCTGCTGATTGGGGGAGCCCCACAAAATCAAGAGTCAGGGCACTTAACTGAGCCACCCAGGTGCCCCTGTCTTCTCACTGTTAGAAGCTAAGTTCCATTAAGCAGGGGTCTTTGTTTTGTTTACTGGTGTAGCCCAAGCGCCTAGAATATTGCCTGGCTTTCAGTAGGCCCTCAATCAATATTTGTTGAATGGGTGAGTGAATGAATATGCAGAGGTTTCAAACTGGTGGCCCCAGAATCAAATTTTGCTCACAGTGTTGCCTTTTTTTTCATTAACAGTTATTCTTTTTTGAGTTATAGCCCCTAGTTAACATTTGGAGGAATTTAACACAAAAATCTATCTTTCCATTTTATGTTGAAAAATCATATGGGGGTACCTGGGTGGCTCCGTTGTTAAGGGTCTGCTTTCAGTTCTGGTCATGGTCCCAGGGTCCTGGGATCCAGCCCTGCATTGAGCCCCGCAATGGGCTCCCTGCTCAGCAGGGGAACTGCTTCTCCCTCTCCCATTCCTTCGTTTGTATTCCCTCTCTCACGGTCTCTGTCAAATAAAATCTTTTACATACACACACACACACACACACACAGAGTTAAGAAAAATCACATGATCTGGGACCACTGAGTCTGCATTTCTACAACTGGACAGAGCTGAGTTGAGCTTTCCACTTTGCTACAGCCCCACCCAGCAGCTAATTCCATTAGCTGTCCTGGCTCCTGAGGCTGTTTGCAATGTCTACCCTACAAGGCAATGATATAATTCAACCATGTGTAGTACCCCTGGGTTATTAAAGGTAGGGATATAATAAAAACATTGAATTGATAGGAACTGGGAACCAACATATTAGGTCAGACATTGCATTAGGGCCTCCGAAGCCTTCAGTGTTAAAGACACCAACCAGTTAATGGCTTAAGTGCAATGTGTATATGTGTGTGTTACAGGAGAGTATGCACACACATGCATGTATATGCCAGAATAAGGAGCCAGGTTGGGTGCACTGGATAGGTGCTCAGGTGAACCTCTTTACCAATCAGTACAGAAACTTAAGTATTCTAATAACTGGAATTGCTATGAAGTACTTACTAGATAAATAGGAGCCATAGTTAAGGGGGTTGGTAGGGTGGGGTAGGGGAGCAGCAGAGTGGAGTCCTGAAGTGACATAAGGGCTGACCCTTTGCCCATGTCATAGTACCCACCGGGTCACAATGACACCAGGTTGTGTGAACCTCTGCCACCCTCTCTGAACCTCACTTTGCCGCAGGGAGGCACTGAACTGAGAAACTGCCTTGTTACAGGTTGCGACCCTCTGCCTTCTCCCTTTCTTATATCAAGAGGGGAAAAACACGGAACTACCTCTACCCGATCTGGTCACCATACGCCTTTTACCTTTACTGTTACAAATACCGGATCACCCTCCGGGAGAAGATGCTGCCTTGTTGTTATAAAAGGTACTTGTTTTCATCTCTACTTGTAGTTGTTCATATAAACTTTCAGGAAAAATAAAAGAATTTGAAGGAAATTCCCAAGTGGTAAGTGGTAATAGCAAAAGAGGGTGGAATGCTGGCGTGGAACTTTAAAATTTTTCCATCTGGCTGGCCTGGGAGAATGGAAACAGGCTGGGCAACAGAAGATACAGAAGGTAGTGCCAGAGCCCAGTCCTATGTACCTGGAAGTTAGGAGCCTCTCCCCTTCTCAGACACAGAGGGAACTAATTTGGGCCCCTTTTCCCAACCAGCATCACTTATAAGGAACGGGAGGACTTGACACTCCGGCCCCGTTCCTGCCTTCAGTGCTCCTGAGTCCCTAGCAGGCCTCCAGGTGGTCAGAAGCACCAAACAGGGTGATCACAACCAACTTAAAGAATTATACTCGGTAAGTGGCCTTTGTGTTGGCGCCGTGCCAGGAAAGTCCCTAGCTTGCTGTGATACTTTGTGAAGAAGGGGCATTAGCTAGTTGGAAAAGTCTGTAGATCTTAGAGCTCATATACAACAGCTAGTTGCTTTAGAAACAAGGATTCTGGCCCAGAGATATTAAGTCAAGATCATAGAGTTGGTGGTGAAAAGCAGAATGGGAAAAGAGGAGGTGGGAACAAAGAGCAGAATGTAGTAAGACTTCAGGGAAATAAAGTTGTTTAGATGCTAAGCAGGGTCTAGAAACCAGAACGCCTCAACTTGCCCCTGTATCCTACTGCAGTAACATGCCTGTGGGTGACCTCTGTATTTTAAATGAGAAATAGAATTCAGAGAAAACACCTATCATGGAAAAAAGTGGTAAAGCATTACCAGTGAGACAGTAAACAAATGACAGAATGTCGTTTGAGGAGTAAGACCTCTGAGGTAAGTTTCCAAAGGGCTGGTGTGCCTCTCAGGTGAGGTCAGCAGGCAGTAAACCTGCAACTGCATCGACTCCTTTCTAGATTGTGTGATATCAAGGAAAACTCCACAGTAGAGAATTAGGTCCTAGGACTAAGGGATAGAGTAAGACTCTGGCTCCAATTCTCCCAGGCTCCCTGTCAGCACATAATTAGCTCTCTCAGACACAGCCAAATCGCCTGCGATCTGATCGGAGGTCAAGAGGAGAACAGAAAACTATTACTCTTTTATTCCTCTTCCAGGCTGGGAACCTGACGGTGCTGGCTACTGACCCCCTGCTCCATCAGGACCCAGTGCAGTTAGACTTCCATTTCCGCCTCACCCCCCAGACCTCTGCCCATTGGCACGGCCTTCTTTGTGACCATCGACTCTTCCTGGATATCCCGTATCAGGCCTTGGATCAAGGCAACCGGGAAAGGTGACTGACCCCCGATGGGAAAGAAGGAAAGAGGAGTGAGAGGGGAAGGGGCAAAGGGTTTCCTTCTTTTATGTCATAATCAGGGAGTGGGGCTGCTAACCAGTGAGGGTTGATTCAGAAGCTAGATACTCTCGCACCACTGAACTGGCAGGCAAACAAGCCTGTGAGCTGAGCCAGAATCTGGGTTTCAAGTAATCACAGCCCATGGGAGGCTGCTGGGCTGATTCAGAAACACAGAAGTGAGGATCCATAAATAGTTGAGTGATAGGACGTGCCTTCCAGCTGTTTGTGTTTATAGAGCAGTTCCTTCTACCCAGGCCCCCTTGGGTGTCAGTCCTATTGTGTGCAACCCCTGGCCTTCAGAGAAAAATCTATCAATGCAAGTTCATCAACTTTTACTTCCTGGCTTAGGTCAGGAAAAAGGGAGCTGTAAGGTTTCTTCTATTCCAAGTAGGGGTCTGGATTTTTAGTTCCCTAAACATTAACTGTAATTCTTCTCTCTGGCCCCTAGTTTGACTGCAACACTGGAGTATGTAGAGGAGAAGACCAATGTGGACTCGGTGTTTGTAAACTTCCAAAACAACCGGAATGACAAAGGTGGGGATTGGCCGTCCTTCCTGACCCATAGTGCTGAAGCAGCTGACAGCAGCTTTCCCTTTGTAGGATATGCTCTTCCCCTACTCTTTAGAAGAGAATGTGCCCTAGGCATTTCAGGGATTTAACCACCCCTCCCCCTACCCACATGCACAAGGAAATGATGGCAAGGAAATGATGGCACCCAGCACTCTGTGCCTTCAAATTACACTGGGATTATGAGGAAGGCCCTACAGGTAGATGTCAGAAGCCAGACTGAGGAAGCACTCAAGAAATTAACACAGAACCATTCAAGGCATGTAGGCTCGTGAGACAGAAAGAACCTCAAACATATTAAGCACCTACAGTGCGAAGGGGTTGAGCATAGGGCCAGGAGGATAGGAATATTTTTAACCAAATGCTTGGAGCACATGTTGCAGAAACCACTTCTTCCCTCATACTGTTGGAAGATGGTCAAGAGCTTATTACCCTATCATTGTATTGGGCTTCATAAACCTCAGCTCATTTAAATTGTGAGGAAGGTTCTATGATCTCCATCTTACAAATGAGAAAACAAGTTCAGAAAGGTTAACTTGTATGTTACAAAGCTAAGTAAATGTTAGAGCCACATTTGGAGTCTAAATCAGCTAATCCACAACACATCACCCTAATGCCAACACTACATGGCTTTCCCCCAGCCACTCCCCGGAGAAAGAAGCCAAATCTGGGGGAATAGCTGTATGAAGCCTTGAAGTCTTTTCTAATTGTTTTTCTCCTTTCACAGGTGCCCTGCTACGGGCCTTCAGCTACATGGGGTTTGAGTTGGTCAGGCCAGATCACCCTGCCCTCCCTCCCTGGGACAATGTCATCTTTATGGTGTATCCCCTTGAAAGGGACCTTGGCCACCTCTCCAGTGAGCCTCCCTGAACATACTTATTCCTGCGGATAATGGGAACCTGATAAATAGGAACCAGGATGTGATTCAGGACACCTCCCATCTTAGGAATAAAGGGTAGTGCAATCCTCAAGTGTTAACTTTTCTGGGGGGGTGGGCTTCGGGGGGGAAGGCAGGGTTGGTTATGCAATCCTCAAGTGTTCACTATTTCTTGGGGGGAAAAGTAGGTAGGCTGAAGTGGAACAGGACCCCTAAAGAGCCGAAATCACTACAGGATAAACATTTAATGATTGAAAAATTAAGAGGGACTGCACCACAGAGGGAATGGAGAAACTAAGAATCTTAGTTTCCTTTGTCTTTTACTTTTACTTATCCTAACCATTTACTGAGCACTTGCTAAGAGAAAAAACCGGGCACTATGGAATTCAGAAAGACTTAAGCCTTGATGGGAGATTTTTATCCATATATTTCAGTTCAAATTAGAGAAATACTAATTCCTTCTCTTTGGTTGTGGAGGAAATCCAAGAAGTTACCTGGATCCCACAGCTGTGACTCAAGGGGAGGATTTCAACAGACAAATTCAAGAAGTAAGCATAGGAGAGGACATTCCACACAGCAAGAAAAGTACAGGTTGTGTTGAAAGAATAAGGAACCCACCTGATTGGCAAGACTTAAAAGCCGCATTAAAGGGGTGCCTGGGTGGCTCAGTGGTTGAGCCGCTGCCTTCAGCTCAGGTCATGATCTCAGGGTCCTGGATCAAGTCCCGCATTGGGCTCTCTGCTCAGCAGGGAGCCTGCTTCCCTCCCTCCCTCTCTCTCTGCCTGCCTCTCTGTCGAATAAATATCTAAAAAAAAAAAAAAAGCCACATTAAAGGGACAGACTTGAATTTACAGTAACAGACTGCAGCCAGGAATAACGCACCATTCCTTTTTCTGAATGGAGTCCTACAAATGATTTAGATCAGGGACTGCTCTACTTAAGGGTGATTGCCAAGGGACCAAGGAGCCTGGTGACTAGCTGGCCTCATGACCTGGTTGTGGAGCAGCACCAACCCCAGGGCCCCGCACCAACCCCAGGGCCAGCGCTGCTTCAGGGGTGGGTTCACTGCAGCCAATATCTGAAACTTTGCCAGGTCAATAGCTGTCCTTACTGATTCTTCTAAGACCCCACAAGCTACTCATCAGAGTTGCTCCTTCACTGGAGCCTTTCTGCTAGATGGTACTGAGAAAAACTTTTTTTTTTGAAAACTGTGGCTATGGGAAAACGTGGTTGCCATGCTGTATATGTAGGCCCAATTCCTAGATTTAAAACCCTGCATTAGACATCCTTATGTACTAAAGTTCTGCAGTTCACCTTACTGATCCTTAAAAGCCCTCCCTGTTCATTGGCCATTAATCCACCACCTACAATGCAGGGAGACACAAGGACATGGCTCCCAAAGGTCTTACAGTAAGTTCACATGGGTAGGGTCTTTTCTGTTTTAAAGATTTTACTTGAGAGAGTACACGTGCATGTGAGTGGGGCATGTGAGATCATGACCTGAGCTGAAATCAAGAGTCAGATGCTTTACTGACTGCACCACCCAGACACCCTTGTGGTTCTTATTTATACCATCTGAGCCTAAATTGGTCTGGTTCTTAGTGATCTGAGCCTAAATGGTTAATTCTAAAGTAACTTTAGGGAAAGGACAGATCAGGGAAAGGACAGGATCTGTGCATGGGAAGGGCATTTGTTTAAAAAATGGGCCATCCTTGTGAGGCACGTGACAAATTCTACCAGGTTTAGGTTCAGAAGATACCCACAGGCCTGCTTCCACCTGATTCAACCAACATTTAGATAATTTTGTGAGAACTTTATTCAGCAAAGAATCCCCGAAATGATTCAAACAGCTATGTAAGTTCTCTTTCACCTTATGAATGTGTGTATACACACAGATACTACACTAGCACTTCAGAACATTTCCTGAGCCGCTCTCTCCTTGTCTACTTGTATTTTAACCAAAGTTTACAGGGAAAAACCTATCTCTAATAACATATCAGCAGTTAAGGCTGGGAGGCAGTGTTCTCTTCCCCCTTCCTGAGGCTTTTTTAATAATAATTCTGCTGATTTCTGACACTGCCTCCTGACTCAACTGCAGTCTTTGAGTTCACCACTCAAAAACCTTTAACTAAAGTCACCTGATGAGGTGAGTCAGAAGTCTGCAGAATCATCACTTCCAGTGACCAAACCCTGGCTGCTTCCCAGCCCCAAAAAGGACACAGCCTTGCAGAAGCATAGATCAATGCCTGGCAGAAAACAGTGAGCCAGATGTTGAGCAACCTGGAAGCAAACTCTGGAAGAATCCGGGGTCAGGCAGGTGAAGTGGGGACGTGTACTTGTCTCCCTCTACCCTGCACTCTTTCTGGTAGTCCGACAGAAGGAGAGAAGGCATTCAGTCCGCTGCAAGCCAGATCGTGTATGTAACAGAGGAAGGACTGCACAGATCTCTTTGTCATAGGCTCCTCTTTCCACATACCAAATCCTGTGCCAAACCTGCCAAAGACACAAACACACAGAGACATAAAAAGCTTGAAAGGGCTCAACCTGAGAGTGAAGCTGCAGGAACTCAGCTGCAGAGCAGTGTTCAGACAGGCTAGGGAAGAGAGCAGAAGGCAAGGCCCCTGTTGTCACCCTTGTTACTCTCTGGTGGCTTGAGACAGAGGAGAGCTGTACTCACGCAGTAAAGCAGGCAGCTAAGGTGGCTGAAGCCAACTTCACAGTAAGTAGTCATCGTCCAGGTTATCGTCACCAGACATGGAGGCAGCTTCTGTGTAGCAGGAATGGAGAGGAAGTTAGGCACGGCCACTGAGACTCAGGGGAAAATGGGCTACTTGGTTCTCAGGATGCTTTTGGTTAAGAGCCCAGATTTCACATCACCCCCGGTTTGGAGAGACCAAGTGAAAAACAGCCTGTACCTGATAAGCTGAGGCAGGACAGGGTATTTGCTATCTCTCCAGGGCTCTTCTTGGTCCCAGTGAGCATGCTGTCAAGAGACACATCTGTTTCTGTGGCCTGTAGGGATGAAGACGAGAGAAAGGAAGAGAGAAAGGAAGAATGTAGTGTTGGCTGGTGGGAAAGGAGAGGCCATCCCAGCTTTATGCCCACGGGATGTGGTTAAGGCAGTTGGGTTTGGCTGCCAAGAGGGACACAGTGCTTGCTTTGAGCAACCTGTGGAGCTACTCCTTAGGAAAGCCCTCCATGGAATGCACGCAGGACTAGGCACCAGATCTGCCCCGAAGCAGCATCCTACACGTAGCCACAATGGCTCACTCACCACATTGTGCAACATGTCTGGGACAGCTCTTCTTCCTTCCACGTCTTCTGGAAGCTCAACTGCATATCCTTTACGAACTAATTCTAACCCAATATCGAGTTTCTGAGAAGAAAAATGAAAAGTGAATGATGTTCTCTCTAGGGATAGGAATATCTGAGGAACTAGGACAGAAGAGTTAGATTAGGATTGATACTTCAAAGACATTCCTTGAGTGGGAAGTAAGCAGGATCTTATGAGGTAGGAGTAGTATCAGATAAGGATTTCTAGGAAAGAAAAAGTAAATGAGACCATAAATATACTGAAGAGATAGTGAGCAACGAGTGGAGCCCAGTCATACCTTCCCATTGCTAGTATCATACAAGTAAATCTTGGGCCAAGTTGAGATCCCAGTCTGGACATAGCTGGAGATCTTGGCCACCAAGGGCTTCCAGTCAGCACAGTGAGTTAGTCTGTCAAACTCATCCAAAGCTTCCTCTTCCCACTGTTCACCTGGTAAAAGATTGCAGGGAGAACCTATGAAGGGATCCCTGCTGATGGGGTGAGATTACACCCTGGAGGGAAATTGGAACCACCCCTTTCTACTCCACAAGGCACCTATGTCTGCCTGCTTGCTGCTTTCTACTGCTGGGGAGGAAAGACATCTGAGCCCCCAGAACTCATAAAGCTTGGGAATGTGAGAATTCCTTCCATGTGCTGTATGAAAGTTTTTCTATGTGGAGGCAAGGTCAATAGGCCACGTGACCAATTTACCTGAGGGGGCAATCCGTGCCAGACTACACTCTATTGCTTGAAATGGGAGGCTCAGGAAGTCACTCCTAAAGTGAAAGAAACTGAAATTAGAATCCCAGTGCCAGAAGGGTCTCTTACAGTCCTGGTTTCTAGAGATCACCAATTAACCCAGCTGGAGAAGATAATAATCTGCTCTGTAAACAAGTTCTCTTCCCATGAGTGCCATGAGCATACCACCAGCTATGGGTCAAGGCAGAGTTAACAACGGGGACTCCACCATGGCCTCCATACTGACCTGAGTGCCCGGAGGTCCTTCAGTGGGCAATCTCCATTATCTCCAAAGTCAACAAAGTAAAGGTCCAGGTTCCCATTCTCCAAGGTGCCAAGGACTCGAGCTCGATACCAGGAACCATTTGTAGGTAAAGGTGCTGCTACAATGTCTCCCACATGCACAGTCAAGTCTTCAGGCTGCACAGGGGAGTGAGGATCAGGATGGGGAAGAGTTAGGTGGGCAGGCTAAAAACCAGATAAGCGGAAAGTACCAAAAGGAAGAACAAGTAGTTGCTTCCCAGGAAAAGAGAACACACTACAATGAAAAAAGAGCCCCCCCCCCCTTTTTAAAAATCAAACCCAGCCCAATCCCTATGGCACTCACTAGACTATTCTCATAGTGCTGGGTCATCTCACTGACAAGCTTATCCAGCTGCAGGCTGCGGGAGCCGATGATTTGGATCCAGAAGTGGTTGGGATGTTCAGAGGCAGAGACATAGACTTCCAGGAACTCATCGGCATGGAAACTGAAGTCAGGACTGGGGACTAAGCACAGGGATAAACAAGTTAAGCTATAGAATCCTCACTTTCTAAACTAGTGACCATATGAGAATCACCTCTGTTTGAAATGGGGAGACTGTCTCAGAGGTGAACGTACAAACACCAAATGGCTTTGACCATTTAAAAAATGGCTGGAGGGAAAACTGGATGAAACACACAAGAACAGCCTGAAGACCCATCCTAAGTTGATTTGTGTATCTTTCATGTAACTGAGTAATACATTGAGTTTACACTCCTAGTCATCTGCCATATATTCAAATCAGACACCAATTACAACAAAGGTAAATCCTCCATATGCTAGCTGCAGCATGGACCAGTGGAAAGATGTGGGCTTGTTCTAAATCTCATTCTATCACTGACTCATTATGTGACCCTGGCCAAGTCTGAGAACCTCTTAGGGGCCCTGGTCTTCCCTGCCCCCATCCCACAACCTATACACAGAAGAGAATGCTCACTGTCTTTTCATTCTTCTTACTGGTGATGATTCTTTTTAATGGTGATGATTTTTAAAAACAGTAATGAGGTAGGCCAAAACCAAACCAAAACAAAACAAAACAAAAAACACCAGGTTGAGTATTTTACTTATTTAATAAATCTGTGAAAGAATATCATGTAAATTCAATTATTTGATATATTCAGTAGTACTAGTTTCCTGTGAACTAGCATATTTTAAGATTTGATTTTATTTTTTATTAGTTTATTTATTTCCAGCATAACAGTATTATTTTTTCACCACACCCAGTGCTCCATGATAAGATTTTATTTTTAAGTAATCTTTCTACCTAATATGGGGCTCAAACCAACAACCCTGAGATCAAGAGTCACATGCTCTACTGACTGAGCCAGTCAGGGGCCCTGTGAACTAGCATATTTCTATATCATTCTCCATCACTAACTGGTCTGTGTTCAGAAAATTATTATTTATGTTTAGTACTAACCTCAAGTGAAATATTACCACATAAAAGTATATCTGTGAAGAGACTTCTAAATGCAATCCAAAAAACAAATTGTTTTTACTGCTTCCTATTTTGGGTTATCTAAGCCAGTATTTCTATGTTCTATATGGCAAATGGGTTCCCACTTTGTTACATACTTTCAAACATGGACATCTCTGGACTGGTCTGGGCTCCAGATTTCTGAAAGCTGTCACCATTAGATTTCTCCCAAGCACTTTCTGGCCCTACAACATCACCGCCTCCTTTTCGGGGAGGAGATCCTGGTAGGGTTGCTGGCTCTGGCACTGTACCAGTACCAGCGTTTTTCCACAAAGCTGGCTCGCCAGCTCCACCAGACTCTGCCACTTCCTCTCTTCTCACACTGATTGGCTGCTTGCGTGGGACTCTGGTTTCTGCAGAATGTGCAATTCTCTTCCGAAGTTCTTCATCTTCTGAAACTTTCTCCAGTATCAAATGCTGTGGTAAGAGATGAGATCTCTGTGGCCAGATATTTTCACCCAGGACAGAATAAAGGGTTCTCATTCTTAGACACAATTCAAATCTATTAGCTACTTGCCTTAGCTGCTGCCACTTCCTTCTGCGTTCCTGAGATTTTTATAAGCCTTGATAGTAGCAATGTCCCCTCTGATTCTTTGTCACAGGTAATTTTGGCTCCAGAGGCCTTACAGATTGAACGAATAGTCTCCCCACCTCTCCCTGCATTGAAAAAATGTAAAAACCTGTCCTTTCCTCCTGGCCAAACTTAACTATTACAGAAATCACTATTTTGTATATACTGGGAGAGAAGAGTCAGTTCTCATGTCCCAAGTGAACAGAATGTAAGATACTGAACAGAAAGCAGAAGCTACTTCATGTCATTTCCATTTTTTGACCATTCAGCATACTTTACACGTGCACTTCAGAAGATATCCCACACTGTGAAACACTGGGCCAATGATGGACATTTCTCTACCTCTAATAGCAGCATAAGGAATGCTCTTGGGGAAGGCATAACAGATGCTCTCTAGAAGAGCACTATCTTTAAAGATCTGGGATAACATGAGCAGGATTAGCTTTCTTTTAAACATCTATTATGAGGTAAACACATTTACCTGAACCCTTCTGGAACCTACTTGTAAGGATCAGATCATAAAACTTCTTGAGGTAATGGGTTTGCTTTACCACTGGTTCTATAAAAAAAGTAAAGCTCTGGTCTCAATATCCCTGTCTCCCCACCCCCCCACCAAGGTGAAGGGAGACAGGCCAGGAAAAACCCTTGGGAAGGTGTGAAAGAAGGCAAAGGTGAAGAAAAAAGGGAACAACAGAGGAAGCTGTCCAGTGGTACCTATGATCCTGCCCACGGATCTCTGGGGAACTGAGAGCTGCTCAGACACGGGGGTATTCTCTGTCAGGATCTGATGGATGGCTGCTTTGGCCTTGCACACCTGAACAGGAAACCCACTGATAAGCAGCACCCGTTCATCGCCTACATCCTCTGTGTCCACATCAATCCGAGCACCTGTCTGTTTCCGCAGCTGCAGAGAAAAGGATATATGGCAGTACGCTCTATAATAGCTCCCATTCGGGTCAGCAAGGTACACTCTCAACCTAACCATGGAGGCAGATGGAACTGGAAGTAATCAGCTAAATTAGGATGGTATAAACAGTCCTCAATTACCTGTAGTTATGAAAGGAGATTCGTGACAAAGCTAACCTCAACTAGCAGTTGATTCAAAACAGTTTCTCTTAGTGTTTAGAACCCTTTTTCCCCCTAATTTTTTTCTTTTTGATCAGACAATCAAATATTTGGGTTTTTTTTGGATATTCCAAATAAACAATAGAAGAATTAAATAGCAACTCAACATTTACTAACAATTAACAAGAGCTCATTAATTCCATAGTAGAAAGGAATGGTTCAAGCTACACCAAGTTGAGAATCATGCAATCAAAAGTCCCCATTTCAAGCTGAGTCATTTATTCTCTAGGGAGAAGTAAAACTCTCTAGAAAGAAAAGAGCATAGTTAGCTAAAAAGTTCCTGTATTTTTTTCTTTTGAAGACATACATAGTATGGGATGGGGGCAGAGGAGGGAAGCAAGATTAAGCAGAATCAATCCCTGGGGAAGCCAACTGCCCGTTTGCCACTTACCTGTTTAATATTGGCTCCTTGCCGGCCAATGATGAGCTTCACAGCCTCCTGGGGAACTCGCATCTCTATCTCAATGTCGTCCTCCCCAACAAACGTCAACCGCTCTTCTACACAGATCATGGCTCATCAGATCAGACTTAGATAGCATTCAAGGTACCCCAGCCCTCCCATAAATCTAGCCGTCAAAGAGAACTATCCACGAGATAGACCCAGAATCTCAACCATAATGACAAGAAGTAGCATCTGAGTAGGATGAGAGGGTCCAAGGAGTTCACTGGGCTCAGAACTTCCATTTGTACCTAAATCCTTTCTCTAGGTCCAGCCTATGGGTAAACTGGATTCCATGGTTAGCTTTCTAACAACTAAATACAAGACGCATATAAAAAAGATAAAGAGTATAGATGTTAAAAAAAAAAAAAGATGAAAAAGAACCCATTGTGGTGCTGCTGTTGAACGGAACAAATCAAGAGAATTATAAAATGAATTTATCATTTCATAGACTAGCTGCACATTAAGGGCACAGAAAAGAAGAAACAAAATAGTTTTAAAGACCCCTCACAGAAAGCCAATTACATCCCAACAGACATACCCAGTCCAGCAAGGAGAATTTTCATTTTAATTTAACAAGGCCAGAGCACGTTCTGAACATTGCCATATGCACAGCTGTGGGGCTCACGTACCTCTGCTTTCCCTGTATCTGCGGTATAGGATATAGGCAACCGTTGCACTGGCTGGGATCCCGAGGCCCAGTGCTATTTTCTGAATAGTGGACAAACTTGTCCAAGAAGTTCGTTCAGTGGACATTTTCTGTTGTATTCAGACTTACATCCTGAAATAAGTAAATGAGGGAAAAGAAGAAGCTTTCATCCTGTACCTTTATGACTGGCAGAGAGGCACGGAAACATATTACAGTATTATTAAAAAG
This sequence comes from Mustela lutreola, assembly GCF_030435805.1. NCBI lineage: Eukaryota > Metazoa > Chordata > Mammalia > Carnivora > Mustelidae > Mustela > Mustela lutreola. The sequence continues at coordinate 108,477,575 of NC_081299.1, read as the reverse complement.
AATACGACTATCAACCTTTCCATATTAAAAGCTTAAGCAGTCTCAAAATCTCCCCCACCCCCCACCAAATCTATTTCATGTAAAAGGTCTCAGGGTATTTTTTCTAAGTTGCTAAGCAACATACATAAAGAGGCAAACTTCATTCCCCATACCCTCCCAAGGAAAACCATACATTGGTCAAAATTTTATAAGATGGAAGAACAAAAAAATTGTTAAATGAATAAAACAGTACAAAAATATATCTTTAGATTTCACATCAGACTACTTAAAATTGCTTATCTGTGCCCTTCCATGCCTTTAGGCCTTTCCAGAAGCTGTTGTCTCTGCAAGAATGGCTTTCCAGGCCTAGTTTTACTTTTTTTTTTTAAGATTTTTTTATTTATTTGACAGAGATCACAAGTAGGCAGAGAGGCAGGCAGAGAGAGAGGAAGGGAAGCAGGCTCCCTGCTGAGCAGAGAGCCTGATGTGGGGCCCAATCCCAGGACCCTGAGATCATGACCTGAGCCGAAGGCAGAGGCTTTAACCCACTGAGCCACCCAGGCGCCCCTTTATTTACTTATTTTTAAATATTTTATTTATTTATTTGACAGAGAGAAAGAGCGAATGCATGAGCAGGGGGAAGGGCAGAGGGAGAAACAGATTCCCTGCTGAGTGGGGAGCCTGACAAGGGGCTCGACCCTGGGACTCTCCAGGATCATGACCTGAGCTAAAGGCAGATGCTTAACCAACGGAGCCACCCAGGTGCCCCTTCAGCCCTAGTTTTAGGCTCTGCTCCTTCTACTTCTTTACCTCTACTGATTTCTATTTATTCCTCGGCTAACACTGAAAGGAGGTCTGCCCTGTTCCTTCACTAAAACTACAACTTCCCAGACAAACTAGCTGGCATGTAGAAGACCTATCTAATCTCACCTCTGCACCTTCTGTATTTGGGTTTCTCCTCCTCTTTCCCTGGAAGTGCCTTTGTAGTTTTGGGCCTATCTCTCCGTGGCCTCTATCCACTGCTACTGTTACTCTGCTGTCTTGGGGCACTTTTATCCACACCCGCACCTTCAACTACTACCTATATGCTAATGACTCTAACAACACTGCCCCTGACTGATTCAGAAGCTCATCAAATCTCATTCAGACCACTAGCCTTGCTGCTCTTTGTCACTGTATCTTCATTTTGCTGCCAAGCTAATTTTTTTAAAAGATTTTATTTATTTGTCAGAGAGAGAGAAAGAGCAAGTGAGCACAAGCAGGGAGAGCAGCAGGCAGAGGGAGAAGTAGGCTCCCCGCTGAGTTTGGGGAGCCTGATCCCAGGACCCCGGATTCATGACCTGAGCCAAAGGCAAATGCCCAACCGACTGAGCCATCCAGGTGTCCCTGCCAAGCTAATTTTTAAGATTTTGTTTATTTGAGAGCAAGAGAGGGAGCGAGCACAAGCAGGCAGAGGGAGAGGGTTAAAACAAACTTCCCTCTGAGCAGGGAGCCAGATGCCTGGCCTTGGGATCCTGAGCTGAGCTAAAGGCAGACACCTTTTTTAAAAAAAAAATTAACATATAATGTATTATTTGTTTCACAGGTACAGGTCTGTGAATCATCAATGTTAACACAATTCACAGCACTCACCATAGCACATACCCTCCCCAGTGTCATCCCCCAGCCACACCATCCCTTCTACCACCCTCCCCTCCAGCAACCCTTAGTTTGTTTCCAGAGATTGCGAATCTCTTGTGGTTTGTCTCCCTCTCTGGTTTCATCTTGTTTCATTTTTTCCTCTCCCCCTATGATCCTCTGTCTTGTTTCTCAAATTCTTCACATCAGTGAGATCATATGATAATTGTCTTTCTTTGATCCGAAGGCAGACACTTAAACGACTGAGCCACCCAGGCGCCCCTCTGCCAAGCTAACCTTAACATCATCACTGTATTTTCTTATTCCATAACCTCTCACACCCTCCCAGACAACTCACATTGTCTCTTCTCAAGTCTCTAGCACCTCCTCCATCCACGCTCTCAACTGATGTCTTACCTCCTATGCGACCGAGAAAGCACAGCATTCAGAGAAGATATTAACTGAGATCTACCACACTTAACACCTACCTCTATCTATGCCCAAATACCTACCTCCTGTGGCCATGGATGAACTGTCTCTTCTCCTGGCACTGAAGGCTCTCATAAAAGTATTGCTCTCCTTCTTTCTCATGCATTCTTAATGTTTTCCTCTCTCCTGGATCTTCCTCTTTCCGTCAACACACACAGCACGGTTTCTTGTTTCTTAAAGAAAACCTTTCTTGGGGTGCCTGGGTGGCTCAGTGGGTTAAAGCCTCTGCTTTCGGCTCAGGTCATGATCCCAGGGTCCTGGGATCGAGCCCTACATGGGGCTCTCTGCTCAGCAGGGAGCCTGCTTCCTCCTCTCTCTCTGTCTGCCTCTCTGCCTACTTGTGATCTCTGTCTGTCAAATAAATAAATAAATCTTAAAAAAAAAAAAAAAAAAAAAAAACCTTTCTTGATTCCACTTACTCCTCCAGATTCTTCTCATTTCTTTCCCCCCTTTCACAGGAAAACTCACAAGTGCCAATACTTCAGTGCTCAATTTCTCTTCTTGAATCTACTCCCACTGTTCTTGCCAAGGTCATCAGTGACTTCACATGGCTAAGTCCAATGGTCAATTCTCTGTCTTCACTCTACCTGCCCTCGCCTTCATATCTGGCACAACTGGGAACTCCTCCTGCTCTGAGACCCTTTCTTCACTTGGCTTCCACAGCAGCACTCTTCTGGTTTTCCTTCCCCCTTTCTGGCTGACCCATCAGTCCGTTTCCTTCTCTGGCACTGGTTATCTCTTAAAACCACACTGCCCCCAGGCCTCTGTCCTTTGCCCTCTTGTGGGTTCTATCTCACTTTCTTAGTGATCTCACAGAGTTTGATTCATAGTTTGGCTTTAAATCCCATCTGTATGCTAATAGCTCCCAAATTCATCCATCCATTTAGGGTCATTCTCCTGAACATCAGGTTTGTATACCCAACTGCCTAGGAGACCTCTCTGTTAGAGATCTAATAGGCCCTCAAACTTAAACAGGTACGACACTGAGCTCCTGATCTCACCCCCTGCCTGCAGTCTTAGCTGATTCAGTAAATGGCAAGTCCATTTTTTTAGTTCCTCAGGTAAAAATCTTACTCATCCTCTCCCTCAAATAGCACCTTTAGTCTGTCAGCAAATCCTATTCATTCTACCTTCAAATTATCCAGAATTTGACCACTTTTTATCTGTCCGTTCCTAAGATGACCATCTTCCCTAAACCATCATTATCTCTTGCCTTGATCATTGCAATCAATTATATCCCAGCATTTGCCATTGTCCAGTTTATTCTCAACAGCTGAAGTCAAATAACATTACTCAGCCACTCCAAACCTCCCAGTGGTTTTCAATCTCACTATGATTATAAGCCCAAATCATTATATTAACCCATGAAGTCTTCATTTTGATTTTAACCCCATTGGGCACTGGCACTGAAGGCTCTCATAAAAGTATTGCTCTTCTTCCTTCTCAAAACCCATTGGGGTTAAAATCAAAATGAAGACCACATGGGCAGGAATTTTTGTTTTGTTCCTCAGTGCACACTGTAGCCAGTCAATAAACATTTGCTGAATAAATAAACTTCTTGAGCAACTCTGTTGCCCATGTGAAAAATCATTAATGGCATGAAAGGGTCTTTATAATCTGCTTGCCTACTGCTTTCACAACCTTATACTTGAAGCCCACTGCTATCAGGGGAACAGGATGTGCTTTCCTGTGTCCCTTCTGTCTTCCTGATCATACTCCTTAGCTCAGTTGGTCTCCCTGGCAAAATCCTACTCCTTCCTCACATCTCAGCTCTATTGCTACACTTCTGCTGAGGCCAGTGTGATTTCCCCTGGCTGACTTAGGGTTTCTCCTTAGCTCCTGCTGCCCTATGAATGAGACTTCCATGATAGCATCTGCTCACACTGTATGCAACTGTGTATCTGTTATGCCTGTGTCCTGGAGAATGGCTTCAAGCAGGCCAGGTCAACCACATCTATTCAACACTTCTAGGTTAGGTGTTATTGTGACATTAAGGATGAAAAGATAAATGTACTGAGTAGCTACTCTGCTACCAGGCACTTTACCTCCATTATTTCAGTTATGTTCATGTAATCCTGTAAGGTAGGAAATGTTAACCCCAATTTTATAGAGGAATATACCTTCTTAGGTTACCTCTTACCCAGAATCTGGGTTATTATTTAGATATTACAAACCTTACACAGTGACTTTAGGAGCCCCTCTCTCCTTTTTTTTACATAAACTGAGCAGAACAGTACTTGGTGTTTTTATTTAGGAAATTCAAAATTAACACTAGTGGAAAACACTGTAGCTGGTAAAAAAAAAAAAAAAAAGACAGTGTCTACTTTCAGATAGTACAATCTAGTAGAATAAAACAGTGTAGCTTTTTAAAAAATTTGCTTTAAAATGAATGAGAAAATATAATTTATGCTATGATTTGCCTCCAGGTACAAAAGTTTACCCAGATGATTTGATATCCAAGAAAAACATTTTTTTTAACCTTTAAGAAAAACTGGTTCTAGGAAGGCTAAAAACGTACTCATTAACATAGGACCTATTCAGGAATAAAACTGATTCTAAATGCTTTTCCTGAGGCAGAAAGAAAAAAAAAAAGTGCTTTCCCTAAAAGCCTTTCAGGAAGGGTGATGAAGGAAAAGAAGAGACCTAGCACAGATAACTCATTCCAGGGACACTTGGGAGGCTCAGTTGGCTAAGTGTCTGCCTTCAGCTCAGGTCATGATCTCAAAGAGGTACTGGAATTGAACCCTGAGTCTTCCTCTCCTTCTGCTCCTTCCCGGCCCCCGGCCCCCACGCTCTCTAATAAATAAAATCTTAGTTAAAAAAAAAAACCCTCATTCCAAGAAGCAGATAAAAATCATGGTAAGACTGCAGGTGGGTTTCTTACTATATTCAGACAGAAGACTAAATTTTGCATCTGGTCTCTACAGCTTTACTGACCAGCAAAAATGAATAAAGTTCTTTAGGGAACCACCAGAAGTTTGTCTATATTTTTAAAACTTGTGTTTTTAGATGATAGTTTTAAACAAATTTTATTCACTGTCTTGCCCACTCAGGCCCAAAAGAGAAAACATTTAATTACCTGGGTGAGGGACGCTTTTCAAGTTTCTTGTTATTTCAGACAATTTGTTATTTAGTAAGAAGATCCAATATATATAGTATATCACTTTTGGAGATTTAGTATAGACATGGAGAAATGTGGCTGCTTTTTTTTTTTTTTTTTTCTTTTTTAGTAGGTAGGAAGAAAAGGCTTGAGTTTAATGTGTGTTAGAGTTATGAGGTTCCTTTCCTAACTGGATTTAAAAAAAAAAATCAGTTTCTCTTTTTTCTAGGCTGTAAATAAAACCTTTCACTGATTTCTGTGAAACTTTGGGTGGTATCATGTTTGCATATACCAAAGGAAAGGAAATAAGCTCTGTCCCATAAAGACTTCTGCTTAAAGTCTTGAATTTTTGAACCTCAAACCACTTCTTATTTTTTATTCTGGGTATTCAGAAGAGAGTTCACTTCTTTTATCTAGTGGTTACTTCATATATTTTTTTATATGGTCTCTAAAGTCCAAAGCTCATCTTCACTATTATAGTGCCTCATTTAAATAATGCTCTTTGTTATGGGCTGAATATGCTGGGGACATATTTCAAGGAGGAATAAGAATTCTCACCCTGAAATACAATCTAGGAGGAAGGATAAAACACCAAAACAACTAGCTACAGACAATGCAAAGACATTATAAATTCTTGGTTAAAGCAACAGCTGGGGACACCTGGGTAGCTCAGTTGGTTAGGTGATTGCCTTCCACTCAGGTCTTGATCCCAGGGTCCTGAGATTTAGCCCTGCACTGGGGCTCCCTGCTCAGTGGAGGCAGGGGGCTGCTTTTCCCTCTCTGCTGTTCCCTGTTTGTGTGCTTGCTTTCTCTGTCAAATAAATAAAATCTAAAAGAACACAAAAACAAAAAACAAAAAAAGCAACAGCTGGGGGGGGGGGCTAGAACTTAAACGATTTTTTAGATGGCAGAGTTGAAAACTCTTTAAAATAAAAACAATTTTTCTGCACCCAAACCAATAAATATTTAGTATCCATTATGTGATTGGCCCTAGAGGATACAGCAGTCCAGACTTAGTAGCTGATTTCATGGGGCTTCCTAACTGGCAAGGAAGGTCTTATCTCGACAGACAAGAGTCTGTAGGTGTTAAAGGTTTTGGGAAAGAAATCTAGGTCTGTGAACAAGAGTGGTAACTGAATCCATGCTCTAATGCTGTCTGCCTTTTAACACATTTCTGACCATAATTCATGCCTAAGAAACCATAGAATTTTAGAATTGGGAGGACCAAAGAAATGATCTGATTCCACTAATAATGTTCCAACTGGGGAAACTGAAGCACAGGGATATACAGGGATTTCCCTAAGGTTACACAGCTAATTAGTCATTTCCATACAATGCGGTATGCACTGTGGTTTGAAGACCAGTCACAAAGGCACCTCTTTAAGGAGAAAAAAAACTAACAGAATTTTCACCCCAGTTCAGAAACTGTAAGGATCAAGGCAAAAAAAATATCTGATATTCCTCCTGCTCTGCTGCCAATGCCCCCCATCCCCCGCAATCCCAACTTCTCATGCTTGGTTGGGTTTCATCACTATGGGCTTCCATAGTACTCCAAATATCACTTTATAACACATAGCATTGCTTGTAATTCTTTACTAATGGCTGTACTGACAAGAATGGAAGGTAGCAAGTGTGGGGTAGGAAGACAAATTCAGAGGATAGTTCAGGTGCCAATGATGGAGATGGAGAGGAGAGTTTTAGTAGGTAGAATACACATAAGATCTAACAATTGATTCATGGAAAGGTTCAAGGGTGAGCCAAAGAGCTAGCTATCAGGTTTCTCATTTGAACATCCAGTAGATGGTGTCTGAGACACAATATTAATGATTTGGTGGTGGACAAAATGTGGTGGGAAGGTGAAGGTCCATGACGAGGATAAATTTATTATTTATTCAAATACTCTATTTGAACTGAAAGCAAAATTTCACTTAACTCCTTTTCACATATTACAAATGAAGTTTGTGGAGCTACCTTAGGTCTCAAAGGATGCATATCTACTTGATTAATCAAGTATGATTTTACTATAATATGTATATAATTTCATATGGTTTCTCTTTTAAAATAAGTGGGAAATATTACAGCAACAGGGATATAACTGTATAGTACTGAATGCCAACTTGTATTTAATTTTATTACTTCAAATTGAATGTGAAAAGGAGGTTGGCATTTAAGACCATCATTCTAGGGGAAACTGAGTAAAGAGGAGACACGTGGATGATTTCAAGGTGAAAGAAGCAGATAATAGTTTTCAGTAAAAACCAATTTTGAAATTTCTTGATATTTATATGAAACAGTTGCTATTTGATATGCATAAATAAGGCTTACTTTTATGTTATTTCAAAAACATCGTTAGGAGTCAAATCATCGTAAGCTCCATGGGGCAAGAAATCTCTCACTCCCTTATCTCCAAATAACCAGAACCTACAAAGTAGCCAAAACATAGTGACAGGCCTGTTGAATTGAAGCAGCTTGTTCAATATTCTCATCCTTGTTACATTTATTTTGAACCAGAGTGAAGAAAGTCAACCCGTTCAGAGTGAGAATAGAGTAAAAACGTAGCTTTGACGGGGAATCTTCAGACAAAACCTCAAGAAGGGAAACTGGGAAAACAAAAACTCCAATTTACTATTCAGACGACTGACTGAATAGTCATCCTATTAGAATAATTAAAGAAAAAGCTGGAGAAAATAAAAGGTAAACTGATGGAGGTTCTCAGTCTCAAAAAAGATCTCTCGAGGAGTCCAAAGTAGCTTGGGGCAAACACTCCGGCCCCGGGTCCGTTGTGGGACCAGAGCATGTCCTCCGGATTCGGTTGGTAGCCCGCCGTTCGGCTGCCCCATACCCTCCCGGACGCCTCCCTTCTCTCAGCCCCATAGTCCCGCCTGCTTGTTGCCCCCGGCCCGGCCTCTCGCGTCCCCTAAGTTTCCGCGTCCGGTCCCAGCCTTTACCGCTCTCAAGTTAGCCGTCGCGCGCTCCGCCTCGCACCTAGCCCCAGCGGCCGTCACCTCCTCCCTCTCGCACAGCAACTCGAGCCCCGCCTGCCTCGCTTCAGCCGCCTCTGCCCCGCCCCGCAGCCCGCCTTCACCAATCAACGCCCGGATCGCAGTCCGACCAATCGCCTGCCTCGCCACAACCAATCCTTCCGCGGGCTGCCCCTGAACGACGGGGCCGCTGCGTGCCGATACCCAATTACCCGGATGGACTTCAAAGCCGGCCACCACGTCACCCAATAGGAGCCAGGGAAATCAGACGTTGTTAATTGAGACTGCACCTGCTGAGAATTAAACAGCCAATTAGAGGCTTCGCGGAATCCTGCCCGCCCACCTCTAGTCCAATTACCGAGGAAGCTTCAACGTCCCCTAATCTGGGGGAAAAAAATCAGCGCTCCTGAGTCTGGGACCAAGGTGCGAGGGCGTGGGATCACGCATGCTTGTCACCGTTCACAAAAAATTAGTGCCTTTGTACAAAGCTAGTGTCACCGACACCCCAGTTACCGTGGGGAGAGCAGCCTCCTGACCGGCGATGGCGATGCTCCGCCACTTTTCCTCTGTGATCTTTTGTCTTGATTGGTCCTAATACTGTGGAAGGGACACAGGAGGCATGGAAAACTTTTTTTTTTTTTTTTTTTTAAACATGAAACAGGCTCGGTAGAGATGGAGAGGTTGAGGGGAAAGAGGTGCTCGGAGTGAACAGACGATGAAGACGGCCACGGCAGCTGGGGAGATGGAGAGGGACCCGAGTTGGAGCGCCCCGTGGTAAGGGAGCTACGGGTAGTGCGGGCGTCAGGGGCTCGCCCTTACCTAGGGATCGAGGGGAGCGTGTTGGCGACCGGAGCAAAGGCACGGCTGGGGGCCCCGTTCTGTGCAGCGCGGCAAAGGGGGTGGGCTTTCCCAGGCGGCGGTTTCCTTGGGGAGAGGGCATTCTAGGCGCTGTTCCGGACCGTGGACCGTTAAGGACGGTTGGGCCCTGCTACCGCCGTCGGGCGGTCTGGGAGCCTCGCGAGCCGGACCCCGCACTCCCCCGGGCTCACCCGGGGACGCGGGGCTGGACGCTCCTCGTAACGTGGAGGTCTTTGGCACTATCTTTTGTCGCTCTGGCTCACGATGAGCACTCCGTGCGTGTTGAAGGAGCGCCAGATGGTATCTTTGGTCAAGTAGAGCGATGCCTTTGGGCCTCAGGATTTCGCTTTGTATTAATTTTAAAAATGTACATTTTGAGTAAGTAATACACATTCTACAAAATTCATAGACTTTAACGGTTATTACGGTGAATAAGGTCTCTCTTCCCTCAGGAGGCAACCAGTTTTACCACATTCTTGTATTTTTTTTTCCCACAAGATTCTCTCTCTCTTTATTTTTTTTTTTTTTTTAGATTTTATTTATTTATTTGACAGAGATCACAAGTAGGCAGAGAGGCGGCGGGGGGACGGGGTGGGCGCGAAGCAGGCTCCCAAGCAGGGAGCCCAATGCGGGGCTCTACCCCAGGACCTTGGGACCATGAACTGTGAGTGGAAGGCAGAGGCTTTAACCCCCTCAACCACCTAGGCGCCCCCACAAGATATTCTATAGTAAACATGCACATATATTCATATATATATATTTTTTCTCAGTTGATAATTTATTATTATATTATATTTATTATCCGTACTGTTCTTGCCATTATATAGCCTAGATAGCTTACCAGCACAGCATATGTATGTGCTTCATAGTTTCACAGTAAGACTGAGGGATGTATTAAGATATGTTTAACCAGGGGTGCCTGGGTGGCTCAGCGGGTTAAAGCCTCTTCCTTCGCTCAGGTCATGATCCCATCGGGCTCTCTGCTCAGCGGGGAGCCTGCTTCCCTTCCTCTCTCTCTGCCTGTCTCTGCCTACTGGTGATCTCTGTCTGTCAAATAAATAAATAAAATCTTTTTTTAAAGGCATATTTAACCAGTCCTTTCACATTAAATTGATACTCAAGTATACTTCATCTGGCTGATGTTTATCTGTATAATAAATCCTAAGCTTAGCTTGTGTTCTCAGATTTCCGTCCTCACACTCCTGGCCCAAAGCCTTCCAGTTTGGCAATTCCGGAGCCACAATGCAGCACTCTGCCTGCCCTCCAGAAGAAAAACTTTGCCATATGGGGCTACCGAGAAACCCCAAATGATTATCTTCTCCAGGCCACTTGACTGTACTGCAATTATACAGCCTATGTGGGCACTAATGCCCTGTCTGGCACAGCCTGAGCGCAGACCTCCTGAACGACACCTAGAAAGCTGGCCCCAAACTGAACATATCGGACACGTAATGGCCTTAGGTCGTCATCTCTTCCCAACCTTGCTTTTCAGGCTTCAGAACCGAGACCTTATCTCCAATCACTGCCCAGAGGTGAACGTGATGCAGAAATAAGAACTCCTCCTCCCCCAACGCAAGAAACCTTGTGGTTGGCATGTTGTCCAACGTTCAGTGTAGGAGAAACCTGCATGCTCAATGAGGCCCCGCCCATGATTGAGGGCCGCCTTGGGCACAAACACGCATTATGGCCCTAAGCCTGAGTCCCCTATTCAAGTAACGCCTCTCATTGGCTGGAACAAGAGCCCTCATACGGGGCTTGCCATGTCCATAGGCCCCCAGGCCTAACCAGAGCGTGGGTATTACATTTGTCTGTACCCAGTGTTCTGCTCTAGAATCGCTCAATTGGGGGGACACATGATGCAGAGAACAGGACTCCTTCCTTCCCACAGAATGACCCCAATCTCTTAGGAGCTGGGCAAATCACCAGAGAGGGAGACTCTTCCACGCCCCATGATTCCACCCCTACATTAAACGACCATCGTGAATACAACACTCCTATGTCTTTTTACTTTGCTTATGGTGGTATTTTTGCTAGGCAAATATTTTTATGTATTTGAATTTATCACTATTTTTAAATAACTTCTGGTTTCCTATAATATTTAGAAAAGCCTTCTACCAAGATTATTAAGAAATTCTCCAGTGTTTTAAAAAAATACTTTAATCGTGTCTTTTTTTGTATGTAAATATTCTCCTGGAATTTATTTTGGTGTAAAAGTGTGAATAGATAACCAACTTAGCTTTGTTTTATTCATCTCTACTTATTGAATGAACCCGTATTTCCTCCTTTTTTTTTTTTTTTTAATTCTACCTTTATAAGACCCAAATTGCCATATGTATTCAAGTCTGTTTCTGGATTTTTTGTGTTCTATCGATCTCTTTTCAATTCTAGTACCATACTGGTTTTTTAAAATTAATGTACATTATATATTTTCTCAACCAAATTTTAAAAATTGATGTATAATATACATATAGAAAAGTGCACAGATGAAAAGAATACATTTTTTAAAAGATTTTTATTTATGGCAGAGAGAGATAGCGAGAGGGAACACCAGCATGGGGGAGCTGGAGAAGGAGGAGCCCAATATGGGGCTCCATCCCAGGATGCTGGGATCATGACCCGAGCGGAAGGCAGACTCTTGACAGCTGAGCCACCCAGGCACCCTGAAAAGAATACATCTTGATGAATTTTCAAAAAAGTAACACATTTGTGTAACCAACACCAGATCAAGAAACAGAACATTACCACTCAAAGCCACCCTTGTGTTCCTTCTCAGTCAATACTCCCCTCAAGGGAGTAGTGGGCTCTTTTGATTTCTAATAGCACAAACTAGTTTTGCCTCTTTTTGTTTTCTGTATAAAGAGAATCAAACAATATGTACTTATTTATGTCTAGATTCTTTTGTTTGGCATTATTTTTGTGAGATTCAGTATTGTTGTGTGTAGTTTTAGTCCATTCGTTCTCATTACTGTGTAGTATATTGCGAGAATATACCCCAAGGTACTTTGTGATTGTACTGTTAATTTTATTTTGATTGGAACCACATATTGTTAATTTACCCAAGGGAGAATTGTATTTGTCATACAGAATCTTCCTACATACCCATCTAAGCCATTGGTGTTCTGTCAGCAGCATTTTAAAGTATTTGTCATATAGACTTTACATATTTCTTGTTAAGATTATTCCTCAGTATTTGACTGCCTTGATTGCAGTAGCCACGTTTACTTTTTAAAAGGTAAACCAGTAGTTCAGACCTAAGCAAGAATAACCATTGTTGCTATAAAAAGTACAGGCCTGCTTTATGGACCCATTATCTTCTAGTTCCAATAGAGGTGGTAGGCAAAAAGGATATGAAGTGGAAGTCCAAAAACGAGGATTACAAATTAACCACAGGAGGAATTTCTTAATCAGAACAGCAGAAAACCAGGTGTAATCCCTTTCCACAGAAATTTTTTGAAGGAGTGTTGACTTCTAATTAACTTTTAATTAGCTGAACAGAGAGGTTGGCAGTAGAAGGGACAGGTTTAGGTGAGAGGATTTCAAACTCTCAAATCCTATTTGGGATTTGTCATCTCATGCACCCCTCCAAGAGCCCGAGTCAGGATTGAAAGATTGTGTTATGAGGCCGGGATTGAATGAATTGCAATTTCTGTGTCCTTACTTTCAGTTTTGAAGAGTCTGTTCTCTTCCCTTGAAGGGTCTTCCCTTGAAGGGTGCAGGAGTAGGTGATACCAGTTAACATAAGGTCTGGGTTTTCCAGAGCATTCAGTGAGCATGTGTTTCCATTCAATAAGCTAAGCAGGAAAGTGGACCTTAGCTAGAAGGCTGGGCAGTGAGAGGTTCTCAAAGGCAGTAGCCTGGTTCCAGAGCCTTTCCTGCTTAAAGAGTTCCCTTCTTGGACAACAGGCAAGTAATCCAGGCATACAATATTCAGCCAGCTGGGTTTTTAGAAAACAGCATTCATTTCTCCCTTTGTCTGTTGTAGGAGTTACCCCATCCTCCCCCATGACTCAAGGCTCTGCATCTGAAACCAGTAACCCAGAGGGCGGGCCTAAGTATCCCCAATTATGCTGTGCTGCTCTTTAGTCTTTAGAGCAGATGGATGAATTGTGGCAGGTGTCCTCTACTTCTCTGGTCTCCACCACTCAGCTCTATGTCTTCCTACTTAATTCTCCTTACAGAGAAATTTGGAGGAAGAGGACTCAGGAGTCCCTGATATCAAATGCTCTCCATCCTGAATCACCACCACACTCTCTTCTTTGGGCAAAATTCCCTCCCCACCCCGAACTCTCCTGCCTCCCACTGAGAGCTGGAAGCTGGTGGGAGGAGGGGAACAAAGGAGAGGACAAGTTGCCCTGACCTGTGCTAACATCCATTCTGTGCCATAGTCCTTCCCAGCCTTTCTCCTTGCCTATGATGGACCCTAGAGAGTATAGGCTTGTCCTCAGCCTTCCCTGCCCCTGCTTCTGATGGCAGAGCTTCTTCACCTGCCTTCCATGGAGCCTGTGATGGTTTCAGGGTGACTGAGGACAATCTATAAGCATTTTTTTCATAGCTCACTCCAGGCATTCTCAGAGGGGTCTGTGATTCCAAAAAGGCTGTAGATCATTGCCTTGCAGGGCTTTCATCATTGAATCCGGGATCCAGCATAGCATAGGAAATAGAGAAATTGGAATGTGTCAAGGACCAAAATGGGGAGTGCCCAAATGCTGCCCGAGTATTTAGGGGCCCAAGTTTCTCTCAGCTTAGGTGAGACCATGTCTGAAATGGAAGAGAGGAGAGTGGGAGAATGAGGTAATCTCAGGAAGGTTCTGTCAAGCAGGGGTGGGCAGAAGGTAGACCTTCTGGTTGTTCTACCATACTAGAAATTACCGAGCAGCCTCTCTATAACCTAAGAGGTTTTTGACATTAGAACCCAGAAAAGGAGGAAGTCTGAAGACTCCAAATTTTGAGAGGCTCTGTTGCTGGCACCCAGGATTTCAGTTCAGACCATTTGATCCATGGAATTTCTGCCCCTTTCTGCCAGTCCCTGGAGCAGAGGCAGCAAGGACATTTGGAGAGGGAACTGAGAAGAAAGGGTAACAACCAACCAAACAACCCCCAGCTTCTTGAGTCAGGCACCTTAGTTCCTGAAGGCAGGGGAGGACCAACAGCTGGCTGTGTCCCCCTAAGGGACTTGTTCTGAGTGGTGGGGTAGAAGAGGAGCCAGGTCAGACCCTTCCATGGAGAGGCCCTGGGGAGGGGTCAAAGGAGCAGGCAACGACTAAAGCAGCATACTTTTTTTTTTTTTCTTTAAAGATTTTATTTATTTATTTGACAGAGAGAGAGATCACAAATAGGCAGAGAGACAGACAGAGAGTTGAGGAGAAGCAGGGTCCCTGCTGAGCAGAGAGCCCTATGTGGGACTCGATCCCAGGCCCCTGGGATCATGACCCGAGCCGAAGGCAGAGGCTTAACCCACTGAGCCACCCAGACGCCCCCTAAAGCAGCATACTTAATGGGAAGCATTTGGGTTTTGATTCCCGACAACCCCGAGTTCAAAACCAGCTGCCTCACTAACTAGTGTGTGTCCTTGAGCAAGTTCCCTCAATTTGTTTGACCCTGCGAAGAGCCTCTGTTGGGTTGCCCCCACTATGTGGTCCTTAGTAATCTCCTCGCACATACACACACCACTAGCACGTGTCCCTAGTTGCATTTACATGCTTCTACACACACACACACACACACACACACACACCCACCCACCCACCCCTGTGCAGTCACACCTGGGCTGAGGGCAGCCTCCCCAGGCAGGTAAGATAAGGAACTGGCTTGCTGGTGATTGGACAAGCTGTGGAAGTGCTTATCACAGTGACCTTGCCACATCAAAGAGCTTTAGGAAAAACTGTGTAGGGAAAACAAGGGGTGTTAGTTGGCGGTAGTTCCACGGGCATTTTCCTCAGGCTGAACGTGCTTCTTGAGGGCTACATTTAAATATTATAACTGATACTTGATTTAGTTATTGGAAAACTTTTAATATATTTGGAACAACGTGGATGTGTGAACCCCCCTTTTCAACAATGACTTTTATGAAACCTATGAACAGCTCGCATCTTTCTGGGAAAATTTAGTGATTGAATTGAGATTTGCTATAAGTGTAAAATAGACACTGAGTTTCAAACATGTAATATGAAAACAATAATGTAAACTATTTCATTACTAATTTTCATATTGATAACATGCTGAAATGATAATAGTTTGGGTGCCCTGGGTTCAATAAAATATAGTATCAAAATGTTATGGTATCTCTGGGTTCTTTGCTTTTTCAATGTAATACGAGACCATCTGAAATTACATGGGTGACTCACATTCTTTTGCCTTTGGGCAGTGCTGTTGTAGAGACTGTGGGACCCGGGGAGCTGCATCGTCTGCTCTAGGGCACGTCATCTGTTCCCCACTGCTTCTGGGGGCTTTCCAGAGATTTGTCTGCACAGCAATGCTGCTTCTGCCCTCTTCTGCATTGCAGAGTGGGCAACTAGAGTGAGGACCTCTAGTACTAGACCCCCAAGTCCCAACCTACTAACCTGTGCATGGAAGATTTTGGAGGGGAAAGGGCTGTGCCAGGGAAACCTTTCCGGTGCCTTACAAACTGGAGAGGGGCAGTTGCTAGGATGTGAAAGAAGTGGGTTGGGGTTTGGGGGAATGAGGTTGGAAGCTCAGGGATACCGTTTTCTCAAGATTGTTGGATTTTCCAGCCTCACTCCCCAGCCTGCTGGGTTCTTACCTCTGGTCCACTCTCATACCCTCATTGGGCCCCACTGAAGAGCTTGCATGCTGGTCAAGTCTGGCTGCCTCCTGGAGGGCACCTGCTCCCCTCTCGGTCAGGGACAGTTTGAGCTGGGAATCTTCTAATTAGTGGAGTCTCCTCGAAGCAAGGACGCGAGCAGAAGGAATTGCTAGGAGGCTCATGATGCTTGCATATTGTGGGGTGGTTGGGGGCTCTTGAGGGCAGAGGGGAGCTAAGGACACTGAGCAGATGCTGCTGCAGAGAGAGGCTCCCTAGGGCCACATGACTCCCCACTTCTGTCTCTCCTCCCTGCCCCTCCTCTCCCTTCACTCCTCCCCTTCTGATGATGCTGGTGCTGCTGCCTCTCGAATCTTTCCTTTTCTCTGGTTCTGCCTTGCTTTCTCTTTGAAGCACACTCAGAGGCAGTCAGCAGCTCCTCCCACCCCTCCTCTGTACCTGGGATCTCTGTTCAGTAGTGACCTCTATCCAGAGACAGCTTCCCACTGGGGCTGCACTAAACAGGAAAACAAGGGGCACCTGCAGAAAGGTAGTGGAAATTAACTAGGCAGCCAGAACCTGCTGCTGCCTCTTTCCTCTGCTTTTCACTACAGTGTGTGGTGCCTCTTCCTGCCTCTTTTCTCCAAGCCTGGTCCTGCTGGGTTCTGGGACTCTCTCCTAGCACAACTGCAGATCCTTGCTTTCGTTGGGCATTTTCTAGGAGTTCCCTTTATACTTTTCCTCCAGGGAACCAGGGATCTGTGATTGGGAGATCATGATTAGGAGACCCCAATAAGAATGAGAAAGAAGGGTGCCTGGGTGGCTCAGTGGGTTAAGCCGCTGCCTTCGGCTCAGGTCATGATCTCAGGGTCGTGGGATCGAGTCCCGCATCGGACTCTCTGCTCAGCGGGGAGCCTGCTTCCTCCTCTCTCTCTCTCTCTGCCTGCCTCTCTGCCTGCTTGTGATTTCTCTCTGTCAAATAAATAGATAAAATCTTTAAAAAAAAAAAAAAAAAAAAAAAAAAAAAAAAAAAAAAAAGAATGAGAAAGAAGTGAAGGAGCTGGGTGTCCTAGGCTGGTATTTTTGCAGCAGCTCTCTTGGAAGGTGGAGGACCTCTCCTTCTCCAGCTGCACAGATGCAGAGGACAGGGAAAGGGCTGAAACTGAAATAGATAGGAGTCTCTACAGAACATCTCTGGGCCTCCTTCTGTGTCAAGCCTGTATATCAGGCAAGCCCATTGGGATACATGCTCAGTGGGCAGGCAGAAAGGGTAGGAAGGGAGAGATTTGCTAACAATGAAGGGGGAAAAAGAGTGAAATAAAACTCCCGATATCACACTTCATTTAGGCTGCAACTGTCATGGCCATTTGGCAGCAAGTTTAATGATGTGACAGATGGGACAGGTATTGGAGGCTCATGCAGACATAGCGCCAATGTGTAGTGTGACCTCCCCCCACCCCCACCACTGCTATCGCACATTCACATCTTCCTACCCTAAGGTCCTTGGCCCTAGTTCCTTGTGCCTGGGGAGGGGACAGAGCAGAAAAAAAGAGGGAGACTGCCTGGTTGAGGAGCAGAAACACTGAGAAGGAAGCGGCACTTCCCAGCCCCACCTCTGCAATAATCTTATAGCTGTGGTTGGCAGCTGGTAGTGATTGTTAAAGGGCATAAGTGCGAGCAAGTAGACTGGAGCCTTGGGGATGTTTCCTGCTTTGTTGGGGGAAGGGTGGTTGGGGAGGGCTGGGCTGACTGCGCATCTGTATCTTCTGCTCCCTGGGACCCTCAAACTGCAAAAGCAGGGGGAGGCAGACCATCCTTAGCTAGTGGCATGAGGCAGGCGAGTGTTGGACTAGCTTCTGGTCCAAGGAGCCTTGGTTCTCTTCTATTCTGGTATCTTGGCTGGAATTCCACCATGGAAGGAAAGGTCAGAAGAGCTTGGCAGTGACCCGGTTACCCCCAGAGTTCTTATCCCCAGAGGGCCGAGGGGCCACAAAGTCAAAGTTCATGTGATGTTTGACCCGGCCTTTGCCCTTGCTCCAGAGGGCAATGAGGCCAAAGCAGAGGGTTACGGAGGTGAGGAAGGGAAGGAAGCCCACTGCCAGCACCATAGCGACCCCCCTGCTGTCTAGGAAGAAGGGCCCTGGGATAGCTGGCATGGTGATATTGGGGTCAGAGAGGGTGCCGTTTGGTGGTTCCACTTGGATTACTTCTAGCCAGGTCTTCAGGGAGTCATTCCCAGCAACATTGCTGACCACGCAGATGTAGGCTCCCCTGTCCTGTAGCTGCACTGAGCGGATCTCCAGCGTCCCATCCTCTAGGACCCTCACTCTCCCAGCCCTTCCCAGCCAAGCCCCCTGTGGCCTCATCCAGGAGACAGTTGGGGCTGGGTCTCCGTCTCCGGAGCATGAGAAAACAGCATGCCCCCCCTCCTCTGCCATGACCCATCGCGGCCCGGACTTTCGGATCAGGGCTGGTTGGCAGGTGAAGTGCCCTGGAGGTAGGATGTCTGAAAACTCCCTCAGGCTCTTCCCCTGCACATGCTGGGGGCCTGCACAGGCTGGGGGCGACGTGCCAAAGTCCAGGCGGCGGCGGAGCCGTAGCAGCCAGAGGAGGCGACAGTCACAGGTCAGGGGGTTGCCGGACAGCCTCAGGGTGACCAGTTTGTCTGGAGCAGGGAAGGCTGTCTCCTCTAGGGTCTGAAGAGCGTTATCTGCCACATCCAGGAGGTGGAAGGCGGTCAGGCCATGGAAGGCATGGGCGGCGATGGAGGTGAGGCATGCGCCAGACATGCGGAGCTCCTGGAGCCGCACCAGAGGACTGAGCCTTCGGGCTGGGATGGCTGAGATGGGGTTCTGAGATAGATCCAGGACCCTGAGGAAGCTCAGGTGATGGAGCGCTTGGAAGGGCACGGAGCTCAGATTGCAGCGGGTGATGGCCAGGTTGCTAAGATTGAGCCCTGCCAGGCTCCCAGGCTCCAGGGCTTCTAGAGATGGCCAGTGGTGGATCTCCAGCTCCTTGAGCTGCCCCAGGCCCCGGAGTGCCCCAGCTGGCAGCCTCCCGATGTCCAGTTCTCGAAGCCTGAGGGCCACCAGTGTCGGGAGGCGGGCCAGGGCTGGGCCAGGCACTGTGCTGAGGTTACAGCGCTCCAGTGTGAGGGTGCTCAGCTTGGCCAGCCCTGCAAAAGCTCCTGGAGCCACAAACACCAGGTGGTTGTCCCCCACCTCCAGCTGCTGAAGGCTGCCCAGCTCCCCAAAGGCTCCGTCAAGGAATAGGACAATCTGGTTGAGGCGAAGGTCCAGCAGCCTAAGGGCTGGTAGGCCTGAGAAGCTCCCAGGCCCCATGATTCGTAGCCGATTGCCCTGCAGCCTCAGGGTGAGTAGGCTTTGGAGGCCATGGAAGGCTCCGGGTTCCAGGCTGGACAGCTGGTTGTAGCTGAGGTCCAGCTCCCGGAGCAGGCCCAGGCGGGAGAGCATGCCACGCTGAAGTCCCCACAGGCGATTCCCACTCAGGTCCAGGAGCTCAGTGTCCAGTGGGAGTCCTCCAGGCACAGCTTCCAGTCGCCGATGGGCACAAAACACTGCCCGGGGCTGTGAGGCGCAGTCACAGACAGCAGGGCACCCACCGCAGCTCCCTCCGGGCAGAAGGAGCAGGAACAGGAGAGGGGGCCAAGGGGGCCAGGCTCGCTTTCGAGCTGTGGCCATGGCCATACCCTCTTCAGTCCTGGAATAGATGATGATATGGCCCTTTATGGAAAGTGACTTCAGGTGATGGTGACCCCAGCCTTCCCTGGGCCTCCTTAGAGGAGAGAGAGATGGAGCTATCTGTCTCAGCATTGCCAGCAAGTAGGGTGGAGACCCGGGAAGCACCACCGGTAGACTACTTCCTTGGGTACCTCCTGGGCCTCCTCTTCAGAGAATCTCTATTTTCCTCCTGCCCCTAGCCCTGGACACCAGGCCAAGTGCTTACTGGCTCATGGAACCTTAGTTGAGCCTGACTCCAGTGGGGAAAGTTTCCTATGGATGGGACAGGAAACAAGGAAGTAACTCTGAGTCTTCCTGTATTGGGCTTTTCCTGTATCTGTGAGATCCAGGAATACTCTGGTCCCTTCTCCCTGATATTTGTTCTCCCCAAGCCCTGCCCTCCCACTCTCTGCTGACCCTTGTTCTCCCGTGTTATCTGCCCCAGCTTTTCCCCCCTAGCTCAGGGGGAATCACATCCTTGGATTAAGATTGGAGTGAGGTCCTCACCTTGACTGAGTCCTCCAAGGCTGGGAAACCTGCTCAGCTCTGTTCCCCCAGGCTGCACTTATTGCCCCTCTGCCCTTCTCCAGTCTGGCCTGGGGCCCTGAATGAGCAAGATCTAATCTCCCTGAAATGCCCGTGTGGACAACAGCCAAGCTGCACCTCAGCCACAATATAGGTTGCAGGGGGCACTTGAGTCCCTCACAAGAACCCTAAGGGTGATCCCCTGGTGGCTGACACTGGGGTATGTGAGGGACCCAAGGGATGCCCAAGTTTTGAGGTCGTTGCTTGGTCCTTAGTCTCAGGCTTCTCTTCTATTCCTCCTCGATGGTGTTTTGATTTAGTCCAAGGTGTTAATCTGAGGGAGCTCTCTTGTCCCCTTTGGGCTCAGCTGTCCAAGTGATACACAGGAGACAAGTGTGAGCCAGGGATGCATAGACAGGTGAGAGACAGCACCCGGCCCGTTGCTGTGGGTGGGGAGTGTGCGAGCCCTTGGCCGGCACAGCGATTGCTTGGGGAGGCCGTGTGCAGAGCCTGTGGACTGCAAGTGAGTTTTCTGGGAACCGAGGGCCTCGGCAGAATCATGATGATGGTGGGCAGAATGGCCACCAGGGAGTGATCAAGGTGCTAGAGGAGAAGGGGCTGGTAGATGGTGAACTCACCCTCAGCTTCCCCTGTTCAATGTCAACAGGGCATTGAACAAGGGAGGGGAGGTATTGGAATTGGCAAGTGAGGGCTAAAGAGATGGGACTAGAGACAAGTGATGCTCCCTGGATGTCAGGCTGCCTGGGTTTCTTTCTAGCTGCGGATCCAGATGGCCTTTGGGGCTTCAGGCTGTCTGGGCCCTGCAGGGTCAGTTTTCTCCCACACGTCCCATTTTCTCCCATGTGGAACTTAGAAGAGGCAGTTTAAGAGATGGTAGGACTTCTTCCCATTCGGGAGGGATCACATCCCTGGATCCTGATTGAAATGAGGCTTCACAGCCCCCCTTTAGAAGGGCTGTTCTGGTGGCGCTCCTGCTGTGGTAGTGGGAAACTGAAGATCAGAGAGGCAGAGGGAGGCAGGACACTGTCCCCAGGCTTGGGAGGAGAGATAAGTGCATGGGGCAGGCCAGGGATGCTTCTCAGTCTCCTCTTGTCCCCAGCCCAACCTAGCAGGTATTTCTGGCATGGGACAGATGTGTCCCAGTGTCCCTCATTGTCCCTGTGCCTGTTCTGGGAAGTCCACCCGACAGCTAGCTCTTTATCACAACTGCTGCAGTTCCTGCTCATCCTTTTTGCTGTGCATTCAGCAAAAGTGCAGTGAAGCATGTAACCCAGCTTCCCTTCCTCCTACTCCTGTGAGTTTCCTCTTGGTCCCCAAAGCCTGCTGGGCCAGGGGCTGGGGGATCTGGGGACAACCCCTTTTCTTTATTTTTAAGGTGGCTAATTTAATCACAAACTTCCCTTGCCAGTCTCCATGGCTACAGGACTGGCTTCCAGCCACTTTTGCAGGAAGAAATGGGTGTCAGAACCACTTATTTCTTGAAATGGGGTGGGGTCTGGGGCAGCATCTCTTCAGGGAACAGGAAAATTTCTTCTTGCGTCTATGTGGCAGTCCAGAAACACATCTGAACCTGGATTATCCCTTTTAAAGCAGACCTGACCGAGGTGTGGGGACCTGCATGGGGAGAGGGCTCTTGGTGGAAAGACTTCTGGAATTTCCACACTGAAATGTGGGAAAAATCCATCCCAGAGGTAGAGGAAGCACTGGGGAGATGGACAGAGGTCTCCTTAGAGTCCTTCCCCACAGGGGCCTCTGGGACATTTTAGTTTTCCCATTGAAGTCCAGCGGGGCCAAGATCAATGGCTGACCAGAGCCAGGAGGGGAAGAGAGGGGGGGGGCTGGGGACAGCTGGTGGGGAGGGACAAGAGGGGCACAAACCCTCCAGCCTGACAGGCATGTTGGTCTAGCCATGTCTCTGAGAATGCTATAGAGAAGGGCAGCTGCAGCCTTGGGACAAGGGGTGGGGTCACTTACCGGAGAAGCTGGAGGGCAGCATCAAGTTGGACATTGCATCTATCTGGGGCTGGGGGCCGTCCCATTCAAGCTGCACCCCAGGGCCGGGGTGGGGGCTGGCTGTACCTCTGGGTATGTCTCACTTCTCGCCGCCTGCCACCCGCTGCCCGCCCGCCCGCCTGCCCACTGTGGCTGCTGTCGCTGCTGCGGCCGCTGCTGCCAAGACCGAGGTAGAGAAAAGAGCCAGAAAGCATTTCTCCTTTTTTTTTTTTTCTCCTCTCTCTCTTTTTAAACCAGGCGAGAATGAGTCTGCAGCAACCCTGTTGGTGCAAAATAAATAAATAAAGCAACCAGGGAGGGCTGCAGCAAGCGCCACTACAGGAAGGTGAAGGGGTGGGGAGCGCACAGGGAGACTTTGGGGTCCAGGAGGGGTCAGGAGGTAGAGGCAGCCAGCAACTCGAAAAGGTCGAAAAGGTCTCTTGTGGACATCCTGACTCCCCCCTGGGGAGCTCTGGGGCCCAGCACCCCCCTCAGGGTTGTCTTTTAGTCTCCCAGATGCAGGGAGAGTCTGTGCAGCCTCTCAGTCTTAATGTCCCCCAGGGGTAGCATTTTGTGGGGAAAGTTCTCAGTCCGGAACATCTCCCATGGGGCTTAGTTTGAGACTCCTTCGGTGGGGGTTCCTGAGCAGCAGCTCTCAGGCCTCCCTGGAGGGCTATGCAGAGTGGGGGCTGCAGTCCTCCTGATGTTCATGGTTCGCTGGGTTGGAAACCTGGGTCTCCACACAGGAATGAGACAGGAGAGCAGCTTGTCTGTAATCGGATTTAAGAACCCCTGCCCCTGTCCCTGTCACACATACCTATGGGCTTTAAAGTCATTTTATGAAGAATAGCACAAGTTGGGGTTTATGTTTAGCTGACTAAACCCCTCCCCTGAGAGGAACACAACACCCCCACATCACTGGCTGTTTATCCCTCAGAGGAGGGCTCACAGTGATTTGTAAAGCCAAGAGAAGTTCTGTGGCATGATCACAACTAGACACACAGGTGTCTGTCCTGTTCCCTGGTCTCCCCTCTGCTGGAGTTGGGGTGAAATGACGTCTATTTCCTTTCCACACAATGAAGGATGACTCTTCCAGGGGTTCGTCTGTGGGCATCTGACTGACCAGTATCCAATCACCTCTTCTTCTTTGGGGTTTCTTATGCTGACAACTGGGGCTGGGATTGAGTTTGGGCCACCCCAGGTCTAAGGTTTGTGGACTGGTAAACCATGAGAATGTTCTAGGGTCCCTCAGGATTGGGACTCTTTCCCTGAGACCACTAATTACCTCTGAGCTGTGACCTCGAGGAAATCATGTTAGGTTAAATGTGTCTGCAGAGGTAGAGGTAGAGAATTGTAGTTTGAGTTTGTGAGTTTATGTTTTCTTGTATGTGGATGTGTGTCTCTCCTCAGATTTGTGCTGACGCCTGAAGTCTATTTCTAAAGTGCACAGAAGTGGTTTGAGTTCTAACTATCTGTGATGTTCTTGGCCTCCAATTGTATCCTATCCCTGTACCCAAATGCCATAAAGAAATTATCCCAGCCCCTTACCCCCATTCCATCCGTATTCTCCACATATCCCGGTTTTGTTGTTGTTATTGTTGTTTGTTTTTTAGTTTTTAAAGACCCTGGGAAAAGGGCAGGGTGCCCAACCATTTCCTTGCTGAGCTAAGAGACAGGGGGAAACAGAAAATCTAAAGATTTGGATTCATGTTATGTACAGGTTCTCCTGGGCTTCAGCCATCAGTCTCTGAGCTTGACATATTTCACCAGCCAAAGCCCACGGGGAAATGGAATGAGGTATTTTAAAGTCCTATTCTTAGCTTCTGAGCCCAGAGGTGAGTTCTATTCATCCAGGGTGTCCTGGATCTGCCTAGTGTCCTGAGGACACCATGGTCCTTCTGGAGGTCCTTATGTGCCACCCAAGGCCTCTCAGAAGCTGGGGGTGAAGGGTCATGGGAAAGGAGACACAACAAAGCTGAGGCTGGAGATGGTGTTCCTTCATCGCCACCCTCTGGCTCTTGGCCCACTGCCAGGCAAGCCTTTGGGGGAAAACCAGTCTCAGCAACTGCACACCCCTCAAGAACAGGCAGGGACCACCCTCCGGGGGCACAGGTAAGAAAAAAGTGAAGGTGGGATGAGATCCGGGAGGAAGGCCAGTAGGCTGTAGGGCAGGGAAAGGGGTCCCTCCTCCAGGTCACTCGGACAGGCCTTCAGGTGACTCAATTTCAGTGCTGAAGAGTTCCTTGTAGAGTGGAGGAAAAGCAGCTTGGACCACAATGGGGTGGAGGTGCTGGAAGGTCTGCAGCTTTTCCACGTGCTGGCTACACAGGCTCCGAAGTTTCCCCTTGGGTGGCAGCTGGAGATGGGTTAACAGGGGAGGAGGGTCAATACTCTGACCTTCTCCCCAGAGCAAAGATGTTCTCTCCTCCCTGGGCTAGGGCAGCCTGCCTTGCTTTCCCCCTCTGCACTTGGCACTGGAAGAGGGACTTGGTAAGAGTTCATCACAGGGGGGTTATGTTCAGGAAACCGGAGGCAAGCAAGGGCTGCTGCGGGACAGGTGCGTGTTTTCTGAGTGAACCGCCCCCATTACATTCCTGCTATTCCTGAAATGAACCCTGGTGAGTACTCTAATTCGCACTATCTGCTCTTAGAAGAGTGATGCCCTGCAGCTCTGTTGTAGTCCATCACATGCCCCTGGGACCTTACTTGTTGCTGGTCTCCTCACCTGGAATACCTTTCTGATTCTTCTTTGCTTGGCTAAACTTCCTCACTTTCAAGTGTCCCCTCCTCTGGGAATATTTCCCTAACCTGGATGAGGTGCCTTTCCTTTGGGCTTCCCTCTGTGTAGTAGCACTTAAACCCATTTTAGGAAAACGGTCTAATTTGTTTGCCTTCCCACCCTAGCTAGGTTTAATTTCCTTAGGTAGGGTCTCTCCTTGTCTCCCTCTCTCCGTCTCCCTCTCTGTATCCTCTGTTCCTGTCATAATGCTTGGCACATGACAAATGCTCACTACCTCTCTGAATTATAAATGGTTTCCAAGCAGGTACCCAACACCACCAGTACCAGTACTCAGCCAGAGGGGAACAAAAGAGGCCCAGAGACCCATGAGGAGACACAGGCAGGGAGACCTCACTGGAGAAAGGCTGAAAAAACCATTCAACCTCTGCAGCTTCCGCTCACCAGCTGCTGCCTCTTCCCCCCACTTAGTTTCCTAGGAAAGGGGCAGTCAGAGAAGACCAGGCACATAGATCTCTTGATATCTCTTGGATTCATAGTCTTCTCATTTCTGCTGGTTTAGTCTGAGTTTGTCCAGACTGCCATAGTAGCTTCATCTGCCATCCATTCATCACTAACTGTTGAGAACCTACTCAACTAGGCACTGTGATGGGCTATGGTGATATGTCACTGGATAAAATAAAGTATAATAAAATAAAATATCTAGCTTTATTAAATGCGTATTCTAATGAAGGATCCAGAAAACAAATATATAATAAGTTTGAGAATTTCTTTAAAAACAGTTCTGCCGGGTGAGGGGTGGAGGGCTTTTTGCCTCAGGCGGTCAGGGAAAACCTCTCCAGAATGAAGAGATGGAGCCATTTGGAAGACTGGGGAAGAACTTTCCGGGCAGCGGGAACAGCAGATACAAAAGCCCTGAGATGCACGTGTGTGTGATGTGCTGAAGGAATGGCAAGGAAGCCAGAGCTGCTGAACAGGTGACTGAGGGGTCGGTGGGAGGAGAGGAGGTGAGAAAAGAAGTCGGGGTCATATCATGCATGAGGCCAGTGAGCCGTGACAGACTCTCGGATTGCCTCTCAGCAGGATGGGTGGCTACAGCAGGACTGAAACCTGTGCTAAATGGCCCTCCTGCAGGATGGCCTAGCGAGGCCTGGGGGGCCTAACGGGCCACAAGAGAACACTTGGGGGTTAGGTGTGATGGTGGAGGGTTTGTATTCTGAAGGTGAAGCCAACCAGATCTGCTTTCCAGCTGTGCTCCCAGGCTCTAGTCTCTCCTTCCAATCCGGCCGACCGGACTTTTTACTAGCTAGGGTGGGAAGGCAAACAAATTAGACCGTTTTCCTAAAATGGGTTTAAGTGCTACTACACAGAGGGAAGCCCAAAGGAAAGGCACCTCATCCAGGTTAGGGAAATATTCCCAGAGGAGGGGACACTTGAAAGTGAGGAAGTTTAGCCAAGCAAAGAAGAATCAGAAAGGTATTCCAGGTGAGGAGACCAGAAGTTCTTTCGGACTTACAATGTTGTGTAAGTCATCTCTATCCTCAGCACCTAGCACTCATTGTGCCTGGCACATAGCAAGGGCCCATTGCTTGAACGATTACATAAATTGTTCCTCTACGCGGGTTCCAAATTAAATTGCCTAAAGAATAGCTCTGATGATATCAGAGCTCTCCAGATATCGGAGCTCTCCATTGCCTGGAAATAAAGCCTTCATTCTTTAATATGGCACTGGAAGTCCTCTCTGATTTGCTACCTGACCCAATTTCAAGACTGTCTTCTGTTACTTCCCTGCCCTCATCAATGCCAGCTCTCAATCTTACATGTTAGAATGTACCACAGCTATTCCCCATATATGTGCTATTTTGCCTCCTTATTTTTGCCAATGGTTCCCACAGCCTGGAATGCTTGCCCCACCCCCATGAATGTCTGTTGCCAACCTTAAATGCCACCTTCCTAGGAAGCGTTTATGACCCACTCCTTTTACCCCGAATTATTTTTAATTCCTGTTTTATGCTGTAATAACATTCCCCCACTATCTCTTATCGAAGTAACCTATGAGTGGTACGGGGATATGGTAGCCGAGCACTGGGATTAAATCTTACATTTATTACTTACCAATCGTGCAAACTTGGACTAGTTGCTTAAGTCTCTTCATCACTAAAAGGAGGTTTTAATACCTGTACTGTTGACTAAGCTGCCCTGAGGATGACTGCACGTCTGGGACAGCAGCATCTTGTTAATTGCATTACTATTGTATCACATACCGTAGGCTACTCTGGTATACGAGCCTCTTTGTACCAGACCAGAAACGCTCGGTGAGGGCAAGGACGGCCTCTTGGGATCTTTCCATTCCACAGTGCCTTACACAAACAGGTGCTGGGTGAGTGTGGGCTATATTAAGCCAAATTATTTCCTGGCAGTCCCTCCCGATTCCAGGTTCTCTTAACCTTCTGTCTCTATGCACATGGAAGCGACATCTCATCCCCTTGGTTCCCGAGCTGCTGCAAGCTCTCTTAACACAACATGGCACTCAAGGGCTTCCTACCCCCAACCTTGGAGCCTGGCCCTTGCCAGTCCTGGGGGCCCTGCTCCTGCACTGGACCTGACCTCCTCCACCTCAGGGACTGCTCTTACCTTAGCCAGAATGCCTTGGCGGTGAGTCTTGTAGAGATGGTGATGAAAAGCCAGCTCCAGGTTGTGCTGTAGCTGTTCTACTTTCCTTTTCTCTTGCAGCCCTGGCCGGTCTGAAGGAGGGCATGGGACCATAGTGAGAACAAGAAAGAACACGGACGTTAACGGCCC
The DNA here is from genome assembly GCF_030435805.1 of Mustela lutreola. NCBI lineage: Eukaryota > Metazoa > Chordata > Mammalia > Carnivora > Mustelidae > Mustela > Mustela lutreola. Next base: position 108,449,974 of record NC_081299.1, on the reverse strand, counting down.
CCAGAAGGGTGTATCAGTTTGGACATCTGTGCTGGATAGTGGCCTTCTCAGCTGAATGTGTACGCACGTGCATGTGCATCCTGGTTTGGTCATGAGAAGCTCTGGAGCCTGGGGCTTGGCTAGCTGTCTACAAGGAAAGCTGGGGAGAGATGAAATGGATAAGGACATCCAGTCTCCTGGGGAGCCTGGGTGGCTCAGTCAGTTAAGCATCTGCCTTCGGCTCAAGTCATAATCCAAGGTCCTGGGACCAGGCCACGCATCTGTCTCCCTGCTCAGTGGGGAGCCTGGTTTTCTCTCTCCCTCTGCCTCTCCCCCTGCTCCTTCTCTCTCTCTTGTCTTCTCTCTCTCAAATAAAATCCTTAAAAAAAGTAAAGACATTGAATCTCCTGACTCCCAGCAGCCTTCTCCCTGGTACCCTGATATTTCACATAGCCCATTCAATGCTCGGATTCCACTATGGGGGGAAAAATGAGAGGGGGCCCTGTCTGAGTGGCCCTGCTGAAGCCTCCTAGGCCAGCACTAGGGCCTCTGTAGCCATCTGGGGCTAATTTCAACAGACAAACCACCTTTTGCCCTGGCTCCATAAAACGGCCAGAAGTCATCTTTTAAGTCTTTATCTCTAGTTCGAAGGATGTGTCTAGGTCTCTACCCATTGGCAGAGTCAGACAACAGATAATTTTGATGGGCAAACTCAGGTTAGTAGCTCGACCCACTTGTCTTGAGTTCTCCAAATTCTTAGCCTTCCCCGGCTCAGCCCAGCCTGCTCTGTTCCGGGGGGTGGGCCCCCGAGTCCTGCCATGACAGCGCACGGTCCTCAACCCAGCTTACACAGAGCAGTGATCCCCACGCACATGGCAATCACCTGCGGGAGGCTATAAAAAATCCTGGTGCTCTGGCTATTCCCCAGATCAATGACCTCAGAGTCTCTGGGAGTGGAGCCCAGGGAAGAATCACTTTTTTAAAAATCTCCAGGTCATTCCAGTGTATGGCCTCACTGAACTGAGTGACATGAGAGCTCAGGAGCAGAGGAAACTCTCCCTGGGAAGCGGCGCCCTTCCTCTCTTCCTCACGGCTCCCCGGCTCCCCACTTCTCCAAGCCCACCTTGGAGGGTGTTTCCCTCCCTGAGGCGCCTCTGAAATCTGCTCTCTGCTCTTTAAAGCCATTTCCCAGATTTAACCGCATTTGAAGGTCCAGGCCCTTCAGCATCTGTCTCACTCCAGCCACCTGCATGTCCCTCAGGCAAGCCCAGCGACACTCACTGGCATTGATGAGCACTAGCGCTGTGTAGAGAGCGATCTCGTCCTCAGAAAAGCGCAAGGAGCTCAGGGAGCGGGAGAAGTCGAAGATGGAGCTGATGAGCTCACTGCAGCCTGAGAGAGGGAAAAACGAAAGGATAAGCAAGGTAGATGAGGCCATTGCGCCCGAGGACACCCGCCCTCTTGGTGTTGGGAGCAGGGGGAGTGATTTGCCCTGAAAAGAGGGAGCCTGGGTCTTGAAGCTTTAGATGGACTTGCCATCCAATTCTGGTCTCTCTCATTTCCCCCTGCCCCTCACCCAAGGCTCGGAACAGCTCCATGCCACCGTATTTGCCTTCGAAAAAGACCGTGTGGTTGTCAGCGTTGTAGGCCCGGCACATCCTGACCAGCACCACTTCCATTGCTCCTGGAGAGGCGGGGGACAGGCGAGCAGGAGTCAGGTGGAGCCAGGGAGCTGGCTAGGTGCCCTTCCAGTGTCCTGCTTTCCCTAAGCCACCTCCCTCTGCTCAGCCCCACCCCACTGCATGCTCGCTCCCCCTCCCTCCAGGCCTGCCCCCAGTCTCCGGGCACCTGCTTTGAGAAGCACAATCTGGTCATTCTGGCAGAGCTCCATAAAGCCTGAGAGCCTCTTAGCGAACTCCACCACGTACTGAATGGCCTCGGTGAGGCGGTGGGCACAGCGTTCCCACATCTCCCACATGGACTGCAAGGAAGGAGGAGGGTCCCACTGTAGCCTCGTTTCTGACCCTGTCACCCTCCCACGCCCCTGGGAGCCCAGACTGATAAACTGCCGTCGTGAGGTTCAGAACTCCCACACTCTCCACTCTGGCATTTTCAGCCCATTCTCAGCACAGATGCACACTCGGGGTCAACTCCTGTCATTTGGTCCCACTCACTGAGCACCCACCAGCCACTGGCACCAAGTCAGCTGTTGTGGGGAAATGAAACAAAAATCTGAGATGCAGCTTTGCCCTCACAGGGTTTGTGTTTTGTTGAGGTGAGAAGCACATACTGACCCCTCTCCCCGTAAAGACCTGTAGAGCAGGAAAAACTGAATGCCCAATGAGTGTTTTTTAGAACAGGTGTGATAGGCAAGAGCATAAACTTTGGAGCCCAGTGGATCTCAGTGTGCCTGTGGCTCTGCTACTTTATGACCTGCGGTAAGTCTGGTGACTTTCCCAAGCTCAGTTTCCCAGTCTGTTAAATACAGAAATAAATGCCAGCCTCGTAGGTTGCTGTGGTGAGGGTGGAGGATCATTTCTGGGAAGCGTGCATTTAGCAAAGTGCCCGGCAGAGAAGGGGTGTTTAACAAATGGGAATCAGGGTTCTGTCTACTGCTATCATACAGAGGGGACGGGAAAGGAGACTGTACTGAGGGCTGTGCACACCAAGGTCTGGTTGCTGGCAGAGGTAGGATGAAGTCCAGGCAAAACATCAATAGGAGAAAAGGAAAACTTATCTATCTGCTACACATAGACGCGTAAGCACACACACACCCCAGACTTAAAAGCAGGTACATACTTGTGTCTGTCTGCTTCGCCCCAGCCCACTTGCATGTGCAGGTAGCTATTTCTTACCCTCCCCCCAGCCCCTCCCACATGGTCTCCTGGCCTCACCTTCGTCTGGTAGCCGGCCACCTCCTCCCGGGAGAAGATGTTAGGGCGCTGCCGTAGCAGGTCCTCTAGCCGCAGCTGACACGTCTCTCGGTAGGACTTACAAACGTTCTGCACCAGGTGCTCTGGGGACAGAGGAAGGCACAGGCTTCTTCTCAGCCAGCTGCGACCCTACCCATACTCTTTGGGTATGCCCTTGGCTTATCCTTGGCCTGGCCCACCCCTGTTCTACCTCCCACCCCTAGGCCCCTCAGCTCCCTGGGGCTCATGTTTGGTGTACACAGGGTGCTGACTAGAGCCCTTCTCTTGGAAGCCCCTCTCTCACCATCCCTAACCCTCTCCGCCACCCCATTGCTCACCAGTCTCTGTCAGGGAGGCATAAGGCCCCTCTGGGGCGCTGTGGAAACTGAGGCTGCAGTAGCTGTCCGGGCCCTGTCCTGGTTCCTCAAGCCCAGGATGCCCGGCATCCTCAAAACGAAGTCCACATCTGTCAGGGCTCAGCTGGCTGCCTGTGCTGTAGAAGCCCTTGCCAGTCTCAGCCTTGCCCCGCTCAGGGCTGTATTCCAGGTGGTATGAAGCCCCGTCAGGCCCGGCCTTGGCCAAGCTGCTGGGGTAGGAAGACACGGAGCCCGGGGCTCTCAGTAGGCCAGGGGGGCAGGCCGCGGCCTCAGGCAGGTCAGGTGAGGAGCCCTGGGGCAGCTGCCCATCAGGGAGCCCTATAGGGCAGGCGAGGGGGTCGGCCTCCTGACCCCCCGCTGGGGGGGTCTTGGCCACCTGTCCCCGCTGCTGCTGTTGCTGCCGCTGAAGTTGTTTCTGCACCTCGGCGTGCAGGCTGTCCCTCTGCTTCTTGGACATGCGGCCGAACTTGACAGCTGAAAGAGGTCGGGGATCAGGAGTTTTCAAGGCAGGAGCTCAGGGTACAGGACAGCATCGACAGGCATTTTGATCATTACAGAATTCACTTGCTGTTCCCTGAATAGCTGGCTCCAAGCAGAGCTTCTCCAGTGTGGCCTAAGAACCTCCCCTGGGGACCCCCACTTTTGCTTGAGAGCCCTTCCACCTCTTGCAGGTGTTTGCCGCGGGCTATGTCCAGCCCAGTCTCCCAAGCAAACTCTCCCAGCTGGAAACCAGCTTCTGCTGGTAGCAGAATTCAAGCAGCAAGTCTGGACTGAGGAGTCTGACCTCCTGATGTCGGGGCTGGGGGTGGTCGAGTTGGGTGTCTCGAGCTGTATTGGGGTCACCTCGCCTGTCTAGGAGGGTCGGAGGAAGAGGAGAGCTGAGAACACAGGTCTCCCTGTGGTCAGGCCTGCAGGCTCCCTGGTGACCTAGATACTCACCACAGCCCAACCCAGGCTCCGCGGCTTGTTTCTGAACATCCTCTTCTGCTCTCTCTTTCCTGCCTTTTCGCTACCCCCCACACCCCTCCCAGGTGTGGGGGCACAGCCCCTCGCCCCGCCTGCCCCTTTGCACCCCTGCGTGTTTCCTTTCACTTTGTTATTTTGGGCGCTGAAAAGTGCTGACAGCCTCTTTCTGGCTCCTCCTCACCTCATGCCTCCCCCAACCCCACCCTGGGCTCCCTCTGTGGTGGTGATGGGGGGCTGCACTGAGGTGGTGGGCAAGGGCTGAGGAGAAAGGCCTCAGGAACTGCAGCCCTTACCCTCATGCCTTCCAGGTGGTTCTCAGGCTGACTCTGGCTCCAGTCTTTAGCCACTGTCCCGTGTCCTAGCAAGGGGATGGGGGTCTGGGGGGATGGTGCTAGCTCCGGAGTCATGGGGCAGGAGGGAGTGTGGAAGCTGGATGGTAACTGGGCCACAGGCAAAGGAAGTAAGGAGAATCCATCCCAGAAAGAAGGAAATGAGGAGCCTGGGGCATTGGGGGAAGGAGGGCTGTTCTAGCAGAGCCTACAGTTGGGGACCACGAAGAACTTTGCTGAGGTGTACCCCCCAATGCGTGGCCAGCCCATGCCCCATGGATGGAAGGATGTTTCTAAGGGCGACCTCTGCCTAGCACAGCAGGCCTGCCTGCCTCTTTGGAGACTCCAGGGAAACCCCAGGGGGCTGCCTGCTTGGCCTCACCATCTCGGGACATGCCCAGTGCCAGGCATTTCTGCAAGCGACAGTGCTGGCATCGGTTTCGGCTGGTGCGGTCGATGGGGCAGTTCTGCTGGCGGGTGCAGGAGTAGACCACATGGCACTGCTGGCTCCGGCGGAAGAAACCCTGGGGAAGGCAGGCAGAGACCTCAGTTGCCCATCTCGGCCAACCCCAGCTCTGTCCCCAGGGCTTCCAGCCCAGGTTCTGACCCCAGCATTCCCAGACCCCATGACCGGTCCATTTTCTCTCCTCCCTTTCTTAGCAGAATTAACGACTTGCCACACAGTCATGTCCCCAGATTACGGAGAGGCCCTCCCGAGTCAGGCACTGCTTCAGCAGCCCCCCAGCTGCCTCAGGAGACCGACCCAGTGTCAGAACAAATGCCACAGAAAGAGAACAAAGCCCACATCACCCCTTCTGTCCACCTTGGAAGAGAAACTGCGCGCGAGTGTGCCTGCTTGTGCATGCTCACCTTGCACCCCTCACAGGTGATAACCCCATAGTGGATCCCAGATGACTTGTCCCCACAGATTTTGCAAGGAATGACTTCAATTTGTGCTGAAAGAGAGAAGGAACAGTAGGTCAGCCCAGGGACCTGATCCGCCTCCTAGCCTGCGCCTCTGGGCTGTAGATACAGGTACACGGTGCTTCCCCACCCTGCTCCGGCTTGCTCTACCCCGTCTTGCAAAATGGAAGAAGGGCAGTGCCAGTGCTGCCCTGCAAAGGGTCTGGGGAGGCCGTTTTCAGTTTCACGGGGCAACCAGGAGCTGTCTTAGCTCCATGGGGGCAGAAAATGCAGCTGCAGAGAGGACACCTGCTCCACCCTTGAAGTTGAAAAGCTCCAGTTGCCACCCTCCCTCCTGAGGACCTAGGAGTTCTTGCTGATTAACAACACCTGCTTCCCGCCCAGGGGCCTTCCTCTAGGCCACCCTCCCCCACCAGACTTTGCTCCCATGGGCATAGGGTGAGACGTGGGGGTGGGGGGAGGAGATGTGGTACGTTAAGGCAGGAGGCCCCAGGGGACCAAATAGAGATGCTGGCCATGCTCTGGCTGTGCTCTGCTGGCAGTGAAGGCTCAGGGATGGGCTGGGCAGTGACCAGGGGCCAAGAGGACACTGAGTAGGACCCAGAGAGAGTAAGGAGGAGTGAGATGGAGCCCAGGAGAGGGCTCAACAAGCCAGGTCTGTCAGATACTGAAGATCCGGTCAAGAATCAAACAGGACGCTGAGGCCCCAGGCCCTGGAGCAGAGAGTGGGCAGCTCTGCGTGTGTGCGCCCATGAGAGTGCCTGTGTTTATGGGCCCAATCACATGTGTGCCAGTCATGAATGTTAACTCTGGCTGGGACTAGAGACCATCTCATGCAACCTTTGTCCTTTCCTTTCCTTTCCAGGTGGACAGATAGACCAGACAGGGTAAGGTGGTTGGCCTGGAGTTCATGCAGCTAGTTTCCTCCAGAGCTGGGTCTACACTCTATCTCCCCTGCTTTCCATTAAGTTGTTCCTTATACCTGGCTTTGGGGTCCATATGCCATCGGGCATGTATGAGGGTATGTGCACACATAAAAGGTACGTTTGTTTGTTAGCTAGCAGGCACAGTTGTCTGTTGGTGTGTTAGTGTTTGTTCATTGGCCAGTAGGGCCCCTGGCTGCCCACTGAGCCCATCATGGCCTTTCAGGGCTCCAGATTCTTCTCCTCTACTTTGCCCTATCCCTTTCAATGCCCAAAGCTCTCTACTGAGAGAGAGGACCAGCAGTTGGGCTTCTCCCAGCTTATCTTTGAAGGGGAGCTGGGATTTCCACTATGTCAGGGGTTTTTATCCATCCCAAGGGGACAAGGGTCTCTTCTCTGCCGTGGGTGCCTTGCTGCCTCCCCTTTGAGCAGGCCAGAAAAGTGATCTAAGCCCCCAGCCCCAGGTCATCTCTGACTGGTCCCCAATTGTGTTCCACTGTAAGGGTCAGTGAAGGCAACAGGTTGCCTATAGGGCAAGCCTCTGTTCCGTTGAGCTTACCTCCGGCCCAGGCCTGGACCCTGGTCCTGCAAAGGGCCTCCTGATGTGAGGTGGGGAGGGGGACGGTGGCTTGCCCACCACCCCGTGGAATTTTGTTTCCCTCATCTTGAAACCATTGTCCCCTCAAGCCAACTTGGAGCTGAGTCAGAGTAAGCAGCTGCCTTCTCCTGGGGGACAAGGCCCATGGGTGTCTGCAATTCCCTCAAGAGAAGTCACTTCTTTCCCCCATCTCAGCCCCCACTTGCCTGCCCAAAATCCACATAGGAGGGTGTGATCATCATGGACAGATGGCAAGAGAGCCTTTCAGATTCTTCCCAGTAAATTAAGAGCAGATTGGAATGCATGGAAGGGAAGAGAGAACAAGAGGGGACCGGTAGCTGGAAAGGGGGCAGAAAATGTGGAGGCACCTGCATGTCAAGCACTTAGATTCTCTAGGCCTAGGTTCCCTTGTCAGTGAAATCAGGATTAAAAAAGAACATTGTTTGTCTGTGGGATGATTGTAGGTAGGTCAGTAGGTGTGATGACATTACCTGCGGAAAGCACTGTGTTTAAGAGGCAAATTCTATATATGCTGTTACTACGGAGCACGGCTGAGGGTGAAGAAATGCAATGGGCACCTGAGGCCCAGCAGAAGCCTTGTGCCCCATAGAATCTGTGCTTGCCTTGACACCTTCCCCTCCAGCAGCATGGGTCTCTCTCTCTCTGGCCCTCAGCTCAGAGAGGGGAGAAACCAACGTGGGTCACCCAAAAAAGCAAGCAGAGGGGAGATTAGGCCAAGCCACAGTGGGAACTCGGACTCCAGCCCAGCAGGCAACCACAGGCCTCCTGGCCTCTTCCCTTCTCCCGGAGCCACATCCGTGTGCGTGTGTGCGCCAACCACACAGGTGACCCAGACCCATCTCTCTCTGCCCCACACCTGACCCACAGCTGATCCCAGCTCCCGGAACCTCACAACGCTGTGAACCGGACCTTGCTCTTCTCATGGGATGGTGTAGCCAGCCACCAGAGGTATACCCCTTCACAGATACCTATGCCTGGGGGGATGCTGGAGTTTGGACTCCAGCTACCAGGCCAGCCAATCTTCAGGGTTCCCCAACCCCAGGCCCCCAAGACAGAGGTACACAGTGAGGTAGGAACATGGAGTCAGAGTTTCTGGGCTAGAGGGGTCCAGACCCTGTAGCCTCTGAGCTAGAAAGACCAAGAGGCTTGGGACTGGCAGGCAACAGAGATTTAGACCTTGAGATGGAGTAACAGGGGCAGCGACACAGAAAAACCCCCAGTGTGGTCCCAGTCCCAGTGCCGTGAGCCTGGCCCTGTGTGTACCATCAGGCCCTCTGCTCCCACTGCTCCCTCCTTCCCCTGCCACCTGTACCCCGTTTAATGCCATCTGCCCGAAACCTCAAAGAGAAAGTACTGGTGCGCATGAGTGTGACTTGTGGAGGTGGGGAGGGGAGAGAACGGGAAGGGCTGGCAGAGGTGGCAGTGGGGTGAGCAGGAGCTGAAAAACACCTCGGATCCCTCACCTTCACAGCCTACCCCTGAGCCCCTGCCTGAAGCAGCAGGTGATGGGAACCCAGGTTGGGGAGGGGGAGCTGAGTAATCACAGGATTACTCAAACTGTTGTGCTGGAGCCTGGCCTGCCAGGAACTTACCATCTAAGGGCCTGCGGGTGCCAGGAACTCGAACCAAGCAAAGGTCAGGGCTGTCTAGGCCAACCCCTGTGGCCCCCGCTGCTTCGGGAAGATCTTTGTATCTCATTGTTGCTCTCTCCTGGGGGGCCCAGCAAAGGAAACTCTCACACTCCCAGGAGACAGAAGTGCCTCCTTGCTCAGGAAGGCTCCCGAGATCATCTAGGGACTTTGTGATTCTAGCCCTTTGCGTTTCACACAAGATCACCAAGGGATCTTGTGAACGTGTTGTGAGCAGGTCCCTTCTCAGGTGTGGGGGCCCAGATTGTGCATTTGGACAGGCTCTGGTTGGTGCTCACTCTGGCTGGTCATCAGCCTATGCTTTTGAGTAGCAAGAATCTGGGCCCTCTTGAGGCTTTTTGGGTCAGGCGGCTCCTCCTGGGGGGTGAGGGTAGGGTTGGTCATCTCCTCCCCCAGTTCATTCTTGTGTCTTCTCTTCAACCTGGGAGACCTCTAAAGCTTCAATTCTGATAGGGTGCTGGGGAGAGAAAAGGAATCTCTTCTGGATTGCTTCAGAGACTGAAGTATTCCCAAGGAGCTTGCTATGCACATCTCCTCTGTGGGGAAATCCGGTAGCAACAAAGTGGTCTGTCTGCTCCTCCCTCCAACCCCTCTAATCTCGCCCTTCCCACAGCTGTGAGATTCACTGATAGCGCTCTCTGAATGCTTCCAGAGCCTGGCCCTGGGCCACCTTAGGAAGCCAGCTGTGAGCCTTGTCCAGGTGCCCTATGCCACAGAGAGGAAGTGGTAGGAGCAAAGGAGGGGCTCTAACCCAGGGGGATCTCTCCCCTCAAACCCCAGAGCCTCCTCTAGCCCTGATGGTGAGTGGGTGCAGTCAGAGGAGCCGTGGGGTCCTTAGCTTCTCCTGGTGCTTTGTCAGTCTCCCGCTGGGCCTTCCTTCTCTTCTCTTTCTCTCTCCTTTTCTCCACTGGACAGTGATTAAGGTCGGATGGTAGTGATAGATGTCAGCCTTGGCTGAATTCTTACTCTGTGCCAGGCTTTCCATATGTGTTTCCTTAATGATTATGCCAACCCTGGGAGCTAGGCATTACTTGCCTTGTCCCCGTTTCACAGATGAGAAAGCAATCTGGGAGGGCATAAGTGGCTTGACTACGGTTACACAGTCTGAAGTGGAGTATCTGGCATTTGAACCCAGGTCTTTGTACCTCGAGAGCCCATGTCTCCAGCCGTTAAGCTACACCCCCTCCAAGGATGAGATACCCAACTACATCAAGGAGATGGGATAGGGGTCCAGATTATTGGCCGCAGAGGAAAAGTGTGAAGTGTGGAGGTGGGCTGGGAACAGAATTCAGAGAGGACCCCCTGTGGAACTAAAGCTGACACTCGCGTCTAGTGTAAAGACCCATGGAGACATGGCTCCCTCTGTCCCAGCTCTTCCTCTCTGGAGCCCACCTCCTCCTGCCTTTACTCATGTCTTGGGGCAGGCTTCCAAGGTGGAACAGCTTGCCTGACCCAGCAGAGCTCCTTCAGAGGTGTGGACTGGCTTTCATACATCTTAGTAGGCCTCTGCAGAGATGAATGAGTGAATGGGAAAGAGGAATTCTTAGTTTAGCTCCTCCCAACCCCCCACCAGCACAGAGACCACAGCTCTGGCCAGGGGTCCCCTGTGTACCCCAGCCTGCCACCAGCCTCCCTCCTTTCTCAGCCCTCCTTCCCACAGCTTCTGCAAAGCTGGAAACCACGGTGGTGGGTGCCACCACAGGGGAGCAGGAGGGGGAGGGTCGGTGGGGGGCCAGGAGAGAGCTGCTCTCTACCTGCTGAACACTACTCCCAAGCCAGGGTGAGGATTTTCTGCTGATACACCCAGATCCCGGGGCTGAGAAAGTCGTGAAGCTAAAACTCAGGTGGGCGAGGGAGAGTCTGGGGTTCTGAAAAGCCACGAAAGCCAGCCAACCACCTGAAACCCCTCCTGGTACCCCTGCCACCCCCGCAGTCTGGGACAGGAGAAAGGAGGGGAAACAGAAGAATTGAGTGAAAACAACCAGTGCATGGGGGGGGGGGGGGATGAATCACCAGGAGGAAGCTCTGAGGAGTGGGAGCCCCAAGTCCCAGGCAAGGGCTTCCCAGCCGCCAGGGTCGGAGCTCCCTTCCACAGGGCTCTGCCGTTCCAGGACACATGGAACCCAGTGACACTCCGGCTCTGGTGCTGAGTCCCGCCCTGTTAGTGTCCCTTTCCGAGAGAGACACCTCTGTCTGTTCTGAGGCCAGAGTCCCAGGACAGCATTGCAGTGGCAGGAGGAGTAGAGGTTAGATCTCAAAAAGGACTGGCCATGGAGGACTAGAGGAGACCCCAGGGCTGCCTTCCGTGGAGGGCTCTTAGCATGGGAAAGTCCCTGTTCCCTGTTTGAGTCAGGGACACAGAGGCAGGGGAGGGGAGGGGTGCCTCTGGGACGGGTGGGGACACCAACACCCATGCTTCGCTGTACGGGACAGGCTGGGATACTCCAGCTGCTAGTATCTTGGACTGGGGGTGTTTGGGATTCCTGTTAGGAATGGAAGAGAGGAAAAGGCAAAGGTGCAGGGGTGATACAAGGAAGGAGGAGGCCCTTTGTAAAGTCTTCAGGTGGCCCTGGGCTCTCAGGATAAGAGCTGTGACCCCCTGGGGACCTGGACTTCTTTCTGACCCACTGCTCATCATGATCATGACCAAAATTGGGAAGATCAGGGCATAGCAAAGACAGGCATGAGACCTCCCATCTGCCCCCCACCCCCACCACCTCGCCATCCATAGCCAGTGCTGGGGCCTCATGCCTCTTGGCTTCACACTAGCATGTCCTCAGAGAGAGAGAGATGACTAGGGCCACCATGCCTCTGGTTGGCTGGGGAGTCTGTTTGGCCAATGCACTTTTCCTCTTTACTTAGCAGCAGGTAGCCATGGCGAGGAGCTGTGCCATCCTTTCAGAACCTCCATGTACTCCATGCCTCTCTCTCTCTGCCTTCCTGGACGCTGTCATTATTTCACGTCTCCCCTTGGCCACCCATCCTCCCCCCTCTGCATCTCTCTCTCTGTGTCAGTGTGCCTTACTGTCTTCTGTGCCCCAGCTCTGTCTTGGGTTTCATACCTCGATGTTCTGGTGGTATTTCCTGGTACTTCTCCATTTATAGCTCCATCAGGACATTACTGGCCTCTGCTCCTCTCTTTATTTCCTGGTCTGTGTCTGTCCCCTTGGTCTCTGGGTGTGTCATAGTCCCCAGCCCCCAATGTGCTGCCTCTCTCTGACTATGGTCAGAGGGCTTGGGGGTGGCTGGCATTCATTAGGAGTGTTATGGGGTGGGAGTGGGGGACAGTCAGGTAACCCAGGGCCATGAGATACCCAGAGATGTCCAAGTGAGAAGCATTGGTGGCATCCAGTCCCAGATCGAAGGGGACCCCTCTCTCCTATCAACCAGCCTGGATGGAGCTGTTGGGGGATATCATGTGGAGCTGCCTAGAAGCTCCCTCATTCAGTCCTGGGGACTCCTGCTCTCCTGCCGAGCTCTGAAGCATATCTGATCCTTGCTTGCTAGGGTGGATTTGCTGACTGGAGGTCATTTCGGGGAAGATTGGTTTGCTAACCTTTGCTGCTAATCCGAAGAAGCTAGAAGGAAACGAAAGCTCCAAAGGGCCCCTCTTCCTGTGGAAGGTTTGGCTTTTTTCCTCGCCTCACTGACCTACCCAGCTCATACACCTGCACTGGGATCTCTGTCCCAAGCTCTTCCTTTCCTATGGCCTCCTTTTCGTCTGTGTCCTGGGAGCGTTGAGACGCCTTCACCAGCCTTGGGGATGCTCACCTTGGGGACCAGGGCTCTCTTCTTGGTCATAGGTCCTTAGAACTGGGAGCCTCTCCCAAGCTGGTTTTGTTTTTAGGTTCAGCTCTCTTGTTTTGTTGATGAGGAGACCAGGGCCTAGTGACTTGCCTAAGGTTACATGGCAAGTTAGTGACAGAACTGGCACCAGAACCTGGTTTTTAGACTCTCGACCCATGGGTCTTTCCAGGACCCAATATGGCTTCTCTTCTGTGGTTTGTGGGAAGACCCCAGGTTGAGGCTGGGGCTGCCTCAGGCCTCAGGCCACAGGGACATGGGGCTTCCCTTTTGTGCATTTGCCCGCTGCTCTGAGAGGTGTTCTAGCTTTCCTTACATGAACACAGGAATTGTCTGATTCACCCATCCTTGCTCTGCTAGAAGGCACAAGGACCCCAGACATCTGTCTACTAGCTGTTGGCCCTTGGCTCCACACCAGGAAGAGGGTGAAGCTGAAGGCTTTCTGCTCCCATCTCCCTTCCCCTATCCCCCTCATCAAATGGATGACTGAAACTGGGGACACACACACACACACATGCATGTTGAGACCTGGATGCGGGGTTCGGACCCCTTCTACCTGCTGATCTGGCTTTCCTTTCCCTGTCCTGCTGCTTTGGGGCACAGTAACCCCTCTGGCCCTCTGGCTCCTCTTTCACCAACTCAGAGGCAGGTTGGAGGAATGGAGGGAAATTCTGCAGTGAGAATCCGGGTCTGTGCCTGTCAGTTAGCAGCCGCCCTCTGCTACAGCAGTGGGATCTGGGGCGAAGCTCTCCCCTTCCTGGGGCTCAGTCCTTTCTTGTTAAACGAGGAGCAAAACACCTCAGATAATCCTGCAGATCGTTTCCAGGGCTCACGACAGTGGCGTTCCTCTACAACGCCATGTATTACCCAACCCGCAAAATTGCCTGGGGAGCAGGACTTGTCAGTTACTCCACCCATCTCCCAACAGACCTTGGCCTTGACTGGGACACACACTGCCAGCAAGAAAGAGCACTCAGCTTTGCTTACACTGTTCCCAAGACACCCCTCTGTTCTAGAGGCCCAGGGATGACGATGGCATCCACGCTTCCCCACTCCCACGTGGCCCCCTTCACTTACTTCTCATGACTGAGCCTTGGGCTTTGCTGCTGCCTCAGCTCTCTGTCCTCAGCAGGGGGTGGTCCAGGGATGGGGCACAGCTGGCAGCTGGGTTGGGGGTGAGGCCCTTTCTGCAGAGCCTCAGCTCGTAGCTCTGCACCTAGCTCTCTCCCAATTCTTCTGGGGCAGGGGGGTTTAAGCCACCACCACACAGGTGGCCGAGTGACAAACCCCCCTCACCGCATCCCCACCCCCTCTGGGGTGCAGCAAGTAGGATGACAGGCGCCCCACGTGGCCAATCTGGGCCCAGGGCAGGGTGTGAGGGGCGGGGCAGCCAATTGCAGGGGGCGTTGGAAAATTCCAAAACCACATGCGACAGCCACACGCGGCAAAAGCTGTTTCCACCCGCTGGGGTAGTTCTGGCTGGGGAACCAGAGTGGAGCTCACAGGAGCCCGGCCAGGTTCCTACTCCCCCCTCCCACTGAGGACCCAAGCCTGACCCTCTTTGCCAGGTGACTCCAGGGACAGGGATGTTTCTAGAGGTAAGTCACAGGATGTCTGCCTGGAGGGGGCAGTGGCTTGTGCCACCTGAGACCCTGTGGACTGCCAACAGCCACCCAATTGGGTGCGATCTGGGAGGCTGCCCCACCGCCCACCATGCTCAAGCCCTCCATACTGATGTGGTGCATGCCCCGGGGCAAGGGAATCAATGATAAGAGCAGCGGTAATAATCATCAGACAAATACCCACTATCTGCAGGAAGTGTTAGTCTGTCAGAAATTTCCTCAAGAGCAAAACTGAAATTGGAATGCAGATAACGATGATAGCGGTGATGATGGTGAAGGTAATAATAATAATAATAATAATAATAATAATAATAATGTTTACATTGTGCCAGAAACACTTCTTAAGGTTTTATATGGATTATCTAATCCTTACAAAATGCTTTTATGAGATAAGGTACTGTTATCTCCATTTTGAAGATGAAGAAAATGAGATAACAGAGAAGTGAAGTAACTTGCCCAAGGTCACACAGCTAGTAAGTGGTGGGGTCAGGATTCAAACTCTGGCAGTTTGGCCTGAGGAATGGCAGGGTTTCTCTGGTTCAAATCTGCTCTTGAGGGTGTGTCTCAGCTTGGGAGGTCTCCTGGCATGTGAGTCTAGAGTTTTTCGGCCTGGGGGTCCTTCTGAGGGGCTCTTTCAGCCTCATATCTGCTCTGTGGGGTACCTCAGACTGGGAGTTCCCTTTTCAGGGCCCTCCAGTAGCTAGGCCCTCTTTTTGTCTGGGGGTCTCTCCTGGGTTCCTCCCTTCTTGGGTTTGTCTTGGAGCCCCTCCTTGGGGTTGTCTCAATTTGGAGCCTATTTCTCTGAGCCTCCCAGCCTGGGGGAGTCAATCTCTCCTGGGTTCTCTGCACCAAACTTCTTAAAGAGGTCTCTGATCTTGCCAGGCCTCCAGCAGCTCCTCAGCCTGGTATAGGCTTTTCCCCACTGGCCTTCCTCTGGCTCTCAGGACCTGGGCAGTGGATTGGGGTAGGGGCTGTCCCCCTGGCTTCTCAGAGGACACTCTGGTCTGGGGGTAGGGACATGGTTGCCCAGGACCTTTGGGCTGGGAAGGGGGCGTGGTTCTGGCCAAGGTTTTTGTGGTAAGAGGTTAAGGTAGGAATGGCATGTAGCCTCTTCCAGTTCCAGCTGCTCTGAAAGTCCCCCTTCTCCCTCCCCACCCACATATGGTCCCTGGCTCCCATCCCCCAGCTCACAAGCACGTCACTCCTTGACCTGCTTTCCTCCCAGGGCCCTGCTCAGCATTTCCGTGGGGCCCTGTGGCTAGGGGCAGGCGAGGCACAGATCAGGATTGTGCTGAGCAAAGCAAGCCCCCACCCAGGAGGATGTGGCATCCTGGATGCCCCCCCCCAAGCCCCTGTCTGCCCAGCTCAGGGACCAGGGGATGCTGTTGCCTCTGAGATTTCTCGATGGGGAACGGGGAGGCTCTAAGCAATCTTGGAAGCCAGAGTAGGGTCAGCGGGCTCTCCGGAGGAACTGGTTGGTGATCCAAGGGAGGGCCATGGAGAAAAGCAGGTGGTCTCTTGCCCCAGAATGGTCCTCTGTCCTCATTAATTCAGGGACTTATGCTTATGGAGGCCTTCCCCCAGAGTACCCTCGGGCTATTAAGGGCAGCGTGCCTGGCCCTGATGGGATAGAAGCTTTGTGACTAAAGTGGAGTGGGTGAATTTTCTGGGAGAGTAGTCTCTCCCACAAACTAGGGGACAAGATCTGCTGTGCTGAGAGGTCCCTAAAAGAGGGTACATACTCTCCAGTATCCTTGGGAAGTCCTTCCTGAGCTCTAGACCCCTTCCCACATGTTGTAACCTCAATCTTTCAGGGCCCAGAGTGTCCCTGGGTATTATGTTTCCTACAGAGGTGAAGGCTTTCCTGCTCTCCAGCTCTGTACAGCCTGGCTTGTTCACACCTCAGGACGTGTTAACCACCGAGAGGAGCACCAAACATGGCTCAGCTGCCATGAAGCCTGCTGGCACAGGCTCCCTGAGTTCCCGAGGCTGCCCCTGCCTCCCTCTGCTCGCTCTCTCCCTCCTTTCCCCTACTGGCTCCTGTGCCTCTGTCCAGCACCCCTCTTCTCAATCTCCCAGGGATCCCTTTAATAATCATTCTCTCCTTGTGTCTGTGGTGCCCCCTCTCTGTGGGCTTCCCCCGATCTGTCACCCTGCTTTTGAGGTTTCTTCACCCCTCCCCCTGCTGGGCTCCCCATCTCTCCTCTTTCCCTAAGTTCTGCCTCTGCTGCCTCTGCTGGGCTCCCCTGTCTCTGGGCCTGCTCCGAGCTTTGCTCTCTCGCACACAGCCCCAGAGCCCTGTTCAACTCATCTCTCCACACCCCATGCCAGGGGCTGCCCCAGCCCTCTACTCACAGGTGTGGGTCTTCTTTGCAGCCAGCAGCTCTGGAAAGAGAAGACAGAGGTTCGGGGTCAGAAGTTGAAGACCACCGTGGGCATCAGGAGACAAACCCCTCCCCATCACAGCCCCTATCCTACCCCATTCCTTCCTCCAGAACCTGGTATCTGAGCAGAAGGTAGCCCCATCCTTCACAGTACCCATCTCTCCGTTCTCTGACCCTCAGGGCCTCCGAAGTGCCAGGCTTCTCATCGCGTCTGGGAGTCCCCCAAACTATTCCTTCTCTCGAAATGTCCTTTCCTGACGCCCTGCTCAATGTTAAGCCAACTTAACATTCAAGCTTCCGATGGGAGAAGCTGCCCACGCCCCTCTCTCCTGACCTCGTGCTGACACTCAGCCCCTTGCATTTGGTTTCCCGACACTCATGGCCATGTGGTTATCTAACTGCTATCATTGTGTCATTATCCATGAAATGAGGCTCTCTTGCTACCTGGGAGGCTGTCTCAGTGACCTTGTTATTCCCAGAGCCTTCCATAGTGGCTGGCCCATTAGAAGAGCACGTAAATATTTTGGAGCTAGAGTTACAGCTCTGTGGGAGTTAAATCTCTTGGTTTCTTTCTGGTGCCTGAAAGCACCTAGGGCTTCCAGAGGTATGGAGATTGAGGGTAAGACACTGAAGATATCTGGAGGAAAAAGAGGGAGAGTCTGCCTTCCCAGACATCTGGTCTACCAGCCCGCAGAGGAGGGAGCCCCTTCCTACTGCTAGTGCAGGTAGACAGCAGGCAAGTAGAGTGCCTGGGTGGGTTGACACAGGGTGGGCAGGGACGCACATACTTCTGAGGGGTGGCTGCTAAGGGGAAAGCCTTAGCTACAGCGTCATGGCAGTGGTGGTTTTAGTGGTGGGGTGGGGAAGGTGGTTATTCATTTATAGCATTTATTGAACACCTACCAAGGGAGCCCCTGGGAAGAAGTTTCTCCTGCCAGTCCTTGGTCCCTTTCCTACCACCACACAGCAGCTTTTCATGGAGCATAAGGCCAGCCTTTTGTCCGAGAAAAGGCTGCAGCCCTCTCTTATGCCCCCTATAATCTCCCTGACCTCCGAATCTGCTCTCCTGTTACATTTTCCCTTCCGCTGCCCAATCCTGGACATCTCTCCACCATCCCCCACATACTGTCCTTCTGCACAGGAGATGCTCCCCACCGGTCAGCTTCTTCAACGGGGCAGGGTTGGGGAGTGGTGGTAGTGGTCATGAATGGACTAGAAGTGTTGGGCTCTGCTGGGGTGGGGTGGGGGAGGATTGCCCCAGGAAGGAGGTTCCATCCGGCCCCTCCCCCCTCCCCCTGATCCTGACTGGCCCCACCCAGCTTCCTCCCTGAGGTGGCACCTCTCTCTGGCCTCCAACCCTGTACCTCGGAGCAGTCCTGGGAGGGGGGTGCTCCCCTCACCAGCCAGCCAGTTGCCTGCCTGGGAAGTGGATTTCTTCCTCCACCAGGTGGCCCCAGAGCCTGCTGGCCTCACTCGCTTTGGTGCTCATTACTGATCAAGCATGTGGCAGTGGCTCCCTCTCTGAGAGGGTCTCTGAGTTAGACCACACGTGGGGCCAAGGACTGCCTGACTCTGTCTCCCACTGCCCCGGTCTGCTGCAGAAATGAAACCCCACCCTCCTGGGCCAGTGGAAAGGAAAGTGCCAGGCTAGTGGGCATGGGCAGCTGACAGGGTGTGCTTGCTTCCATCCCCGACCCTCGGTCTGTCACCGTTAAAGGTAGGACAGGTCCCTCCGTTGTTGAGTGAACAGAAGGTGGAGTGGCCAGCCTTCCAGCGATGGCTAGGTTCCGTTCCGCCAGCTGTGTCGCCACCTCCTCGCAGGGGGCGCTCGTGCTGGGGAGGGCCTGCCCACATTCTGACTCTTCCTGGCTCAGCTCCTCACCCCCCCACCCCTGCCCCACACCTGTTGCTTCCTTCTCCACAGCTCCCTTTCTTTCCTCTCCATGTGTTTCCTGCTTCTCCCCTTTTCCCTGCTCTCCTCCTCTGCTGAGTCCCCAGTCTCTCCTCCTGCTTCTCCTTCAGTTTCCATCAAGACCGGCCGGCATCCCCAGCCAGTCCATCTCTCTCCTCTTTTCTTGTCTTGTCCTCCTCCTTCTCCTCCTCTTTTCTTGACCAAACTCTTCCAATCTCTCTCTCTGCTGAACCTCCTGGCAAGTCCTTTCCACCTGCCTGCAGGGCCACGGGCCTCTTACCCTGCGAGGCTCGGTGCTGTCTCTGTGGGCCCCTGTCCATGGGGCAGCTCCCTTGGTGCCGTCCTTGCTGCCCTGGCTGCCCAGGAGGGCAGGGAGCAGGGCCCAGGAGAGGGAGGAGGGAGCAGGGAGGGAGCACCTGGCCCGTCAGCAGGCAGGGGAAAGGAGTGGCTGGCAGAGTGGCCTGGCCGCAGGAGGGGACAAGGCGAGAGATTGGAAGAACAGAGTTTGGAACCTGGAGGAGAAACAAGAAAAGGGAAGGGGACTGGCATTTATTGACCACCTATGTGTGCTGGGCCCTTTGCCAGATGCTTTATGTAGGTCCATGATTTTTTTTGATCCTCACAACACCTATCATTATTCCAGATTTACCCCTAAGCTACATGATGCTCAGAGATGTTACTGACTTGCCCAAGGAGAGTAAGCGGCTGAACTGTGATTTGAACCCAGGTCTTTGTGACTTTAGGATGGTGTGTTTTCTACCTGACCAAGAGAGGCAGCAAGAACAGAGGAGATGGGGAGGGGATGGCTTCCCTGGGGGGCGGGGGGGACGGATTGTGCTGCTTCTCCGGGATGAGGTCAGACTCATCCCATGGTTCCTCAATTTCTCGAGGTCTCTGGCTGCTTAGCCCCTGCGCCTCCCTGTCCTTCCCCTGAATTCCCTGGCTTGCTGATGCCTCCACATTTTCCTGGTCTGTTGGGGGCATTGCAGGGCTGGAGGAGTGTGTGGGGGCAGAGAACAATGGGAGGTGAGCAGCCAGGAGAGATGCCCCTGCACTAGCTGGAGGAAGTAGAGGCCCCCCACCTCACCTCAATGGGCCCACACTGGAGCCCATGCAGAGGAAGGGCTCTGCAGAAGGCTTCAGGACAGGATGAGGCTGGTGCAGGTCTTGGATGCCGCTTCTCTCTCGCACAGCCTCAGTCCAGAGTTTGATTAGCTGGGCCTGGCTCTCCTGGTTACCCAACAGGCTGGCTGGCCAGGGGCCAAGACGCAGTGGGGCGGCTCCCTGGCCCCAGCTCCTGCTCTCGCTCCCAGCTGGTAAACAGCAGCGCAGGAGCCAGCCACACCACAGCACGTGGCACCTGGCATGGAGAGGGCAGGCGGCTGCCCCTTCCCTCTCCTGCCCTCCCGTCTTGCCATCCTACCCTCCCGCCCCACCCTGGAGCTTTGCACTCTGCTGCCATCAGCACCTCCATTCCTGGGTAACTCCTGGTATCTCCCAGTGGCTGCAGCTTGAAGAACAAAGGTTAGAAGTGAAGAAGGACTTCCCAACTCCTAGGATGGTGGGCAAGGGGATAGGCAGTGAGGAAGAGTGGAGCGGCCACTTTGGGGGACCTTCTTATGCCAAGATTCTGATGGTGTGTCCCCTACACCATTTTTGTAAATGGAAGGCCCACACATCTAAGTGGCCCACACTTCTATGGACCACACTTCCCCACACAGAACAGGATGCAGACCTGTTTTGGTACTCTCCCCCTCGGGCAGGCTTGGATTAAGAGGCAAGGCTCTCCAAAGTACCACCCGATCTGGTGCCCTCTGGCAGACAAGTAGAGCCAGCCCAGAGGCAAAGGGACAGGGGTACAGGGGAAGGCTGGGGTCCGGCTGTACTGCTCTCCCTTTCCCAGCCCAGTGATTGGCTTTGCTTCCGCTCAGGATCCTCTCTGTCTCTCCCTGTCCGCCCCTTCCTGTCTATGGTTCTGTTTTTCGTGCCTCTCCGTCTTGTCTCCTCTTCCAGCCTCTCTTCCTCTGTGATTCTGGGTCTCCCAGAGCCCTTTCTGACCTCCCGGTTGGGGCCACCATGCCAGGCTATCGGGCTACCCCCCCAAACCACAAGTATGACTGTCTCTCCCAGCCACGCCACTGGTGACACTGTGTAGGGTGGGGAGGAAGTGACTGGGGCTTTGGAAGACAGGGTCCTGGCGTCTCAGCCTAAGCAAGGCATGTGCTTTCTGGACATTCCAGGATCTCTACCCCTTTCCTTTCCCAAGCATGGATTCCTGGGATTCTTGTCCCTAGGACAAGGAGTTACTGTGATCATCCTTTTGGGAAGTACCCCCTCATGCCTAATCTTCCTGCCTCCTGCTCCAATCACAGCCCCTTTTCTGGAGGAATCGGTCCTTTCAAAGCGGGGCAGTGTTTGGGGTTTTTTTCCCCTCCTCAAATTTATTCTTACAATTCTTATGCAAGGAAGAGGCTGATAGGGATCAGAGAGTCATTTCACCCCCACGTGCCCAAGTTCCCTTATCAGACTGGGGAATCTCAAAGCAGGGGGGTGGGGGGGGGTGGGGGGGTGGGGGTGGTGGCTTGGAACTGGGGGACCAGTCACCGACTTGTTTTCCCTTCCTCCCCACCCTCTAAACCACAGAAACCACTTAAAGCTCAGTGTAAGCCTGCCCTTCCAGGGAGGGCCTGGGGGTGTGGAGGTGGAAAGAATGTGGGGTCTGGGCAGCCTGCAGGCCCCATACTGCCCCAGCACCATCCTTCCAGGGCCATCCTCTCTGGGAAGCCTGAGTCAATGATGAGGACAACTTTTCTTGGGTCCTTTCTAGGAGGTCCAGGCCTGGGGAGTCCTCAACCCATGGGAGTGATCCAGGGAGGGGGCTGTACCTCCCTCCTCCCTCAACCATTAAAAAAAGCATAACAGAGGCTCTAGAAACATCTGTAGAGCTCCAGGTCTCCACCCCTCCCCCTTCCTGTCACAAAGGCCACTGTGGGTGGAGGGAATAGTAGGAGTTTGACCCCAGCTACTGGCCCTGAACTTTCTATGGTGACCTGCCTGTACCACTCATCTGTCAGTTAACATCTGTGATCACTTAGGCTTGGGCACAGCAGCGAGTGCTGAAAGGTGGAAGCTGGGAGTTTGGGAGCTGAAAGACTTGGATAAGAACATGGCCTGCTATTTATGAGTCTTCAATAAGGATAAAATAAAATAAAAGGGGATGATAGTAACTCCTGGGAACAGGCTTTGAGACCCCAGCAGTGTGCACACAGGAGGGATTCTTGGCACTGTATTTGTCCAGGGGCACATTTCTGTGGCTTCAGCCACAGAAACACAGAACACAGAAGTTCCTCTGGGAACTCTGGCCTCCAGCACAGGGGAACAGCTCATAGCTGTGACTTGAGTGAGTCGCTCTTTGAATCTCCACCTCACAGCCTCCTCTGAGCAGCAGGGTGGGGTGGGAGATCTGGGGGAGCCAGGGTCCTAAACCTTCTGGGCAACCAGGCCGTTCCCAGGCAAGTTTACTTAGCCTCTCTGATCTACCTCTCAGTAAGATGGGAATGACAGTACTTTCCTTACCGAGCAGTTGTGATGAATACTGGGAAAACACAGGTAAGCTACAGGACCTGGTCCAAAGTACTGTGGCTACAAAAGGATGTTTGGGCCCGTCCATTCCTATGGTCTTCCCTTCCCTTTATCTGACTCCCCTTTCCTAGGCCCCCTCCTGCTTTCTTTTTCTCCATAATATTTACCAAGTAACTTAACTTCTCTTCTTTCTTTCTTTCTTTCTTTCCTCCTTTCTTTCTTTTTATTTAACATTTTACTTATTCATTTTGTAACTTGTCTGATCCCAATGTCTGTTTTGATCACTGGCACCTCAGTGGGGCCTCCCTACCTTGTGTTGCAGGAATGCATGAATGAAAGTTAAGAGACCTCTGTGTTTCTCTCCAGGGACTTTCAGATGGGCATCAAATCCAGTTGCTCATCAAAGGTTGTGATGGGGGTATTTGGGGCTGACGGAGAAGGACAGTATTAAGGAAAGAGCTAGACCGATGGGTGATTTCACAGACTGGACAAAAAATGGTAACACTGTCCTTCTAGGGAAGGAAGAGACACCTTTCAGAGTGAACTGGGTGGGAGGTGGCAACAGGCACTTAGAGATATAGTGGGGTATTAAGAGCCCAGACTCTGGAGCCAGACCCTCTGAGTTTGAATCCTAACTATACTCTTCACGATAGGAGTAAAGCCCAAGGTCACATTGGCTAACAAAAGTACTTAACCCTCCAGGGAGTTGTGGGAAGAATAAACGAGTTGACAAGTTGTTGAACAGTTCCTTGCTGGGTGATAATCCTTGTAGCTGTTAGCCCTTTTTATGGTTTGGTCAATGTTACCCCCTGGTGGATGGCTGGAGCAAGGGTTCCCTGGCCTTGGGCTGGGGCAGCTGGTGGGAGTACCTAATCAGGGGAGGGAGAAGGCATCCCCACGATCTGAGCCAAGTACGTTTGTGTTTTGTTAGCACCACTCATGCTGAGCTTTATCAGGATGCAGCAGGCTCTGGTTCAGGGCACCATGGAAACTGAGAAAGGGCCCAAGGGGGAGGAGGAAAGAAGCTGGGTTGGCCCATTGCCTTCCTCCTCCTCTCCCTCCTTCCCTCCATCCCTCTTTCCTCTAAGTTGGGCATGAGCCAAGAGGAACCAACTCCAGGGAGGGTGGAGAGACAGACAGAGAGAGAGAGAGAAGAAGGTCACTGCTGACGTCAGGGACATTCAGGTAGGAGGTAAACACAATGTGACCTACATTTTCTCCTTCCCCACCCTCCCCCTACTCACTGGGGTAGCCTTTCAGAGCATCTTTGAGAAGAGCTCTCACACTCAGGTTAGACGCCCTTCCCATCTCAATTCCGGGGACAGTTTTTCTCCGCCATTCAGTCCTCAAGGGCTGCTTGGACTCTTGGCTGCAGCTTTGCCTGCTAGGGTGGCACAGGCACAGGCAGAGAGAAAACACGTAACTCAGCACTCTGTGCTGACATCTCCTGACTCACTCTCAAGACACAGAAATTTCTTTTCTCCTCAGGACACACGAGGCAGAGGGGTGGGGGACTGCTGATTTCCCCTATGCAGCCCCAAGGAACCCCCTTGGGGGAAAGGTGGCTGATGTTGGTTTCAGTCACAGAGCTTTTTCTGCAGTGACTCAGTGATTAGAGGACCCCCTGAAGGGGTGGAGGCCTTTTTGGACAGGGCCTTAGGACCTACCCCGCCCAGACCTATTAATCTAGCTACAGCATCTCTTGGGGATGGAGCCCAAGCCTGCGGATGTCTGATTATTCTAATGCTCACTCAAGTTTGAGAACCACCACTTGAGGTCAGCTCTAACTCTGTGTAAGTGAGTTTCTTCCATCCCTGGTGTAGCCAAGGCGGAGGGAAATGAGTAGGCTGTAGATCGGAGCTTAGGATGCCAACAAGGGGCGAGATCCTGCTAAAAACAGACATTTTATTAGCAAAAATAAATACAAGCTGGGCAGACGAAAAGAATGAATACGCAGACCTAGAGGAGATCTCTTTGAGGAAGAGACAGTCTCTCAGTCTACAGGCTGAGATGGGCAGGTGCCGGGAAGGTCCCCAGACCCAGCCCCCCGCCCAAGGGAGGCAGCAGGGCAATGAGGGGCGCCTCACACTCCCCCAGCAGCACGTCTCTGCGGAAGCCTGCGCCCCTGTCCAGCACCTTGGCCCTCAGACTGCGGGCGGCCAGGTCTGGCGGGCCCAGCCCGTCGAAGAAGAAGTCCTCGTTGAAGATGGGGTTGGCGCTGCATTTGACCACGCGGCTCCGTTGGCCTCGCGGACCGACGCGGGGCCGCAGCCTCAGCACCACGCAGCAGCCTCCACCGCCGCTCCCGGGGCCGGGCCGCGACTGCAGCAGGCCCTCGGCGCTCACCAGGCGCAGGCGCAGCCGCCGGGGCCCGGCCTGGTATTCGGCCGAGAGCCGCAGCTGGCCGCCGTGGGGTCCGAGGCGCAGCACGCTCTCCTTGGTCGGCCGCAACTGGCAGCACAGGAAGTCCAGGTGGAAGAGCGGCGGCCCCGCGCGGCGCGGCGCGGGCGGGCTGGTGTCGGCCGAGCTCGCCTCCTCCGGGGACAGTGAGTGCGGCCGGGGTCTGCAGGGGCCTGACCGCGGCGAGCCGAAGGGCGACGACTCGGGCGACGAGGCCGTGTCGCTGTCGGGGGCCCGGCAGAGGCGCAGGTCCGGGGCGGAGACGTGCCACCGGCCGTGCGCTGGGGAAAGCCCCCTGGCGGCGGCGGCGGCGGCGGCGGCGGGCAGCGGCAGCGGGTGGAACAGGGACTCGCGCCGGCGCGTGTGCGGGCTCTCGGGCAGGAAGGCCCAGCCTTCCCGGCCTGCCAGGTGGGGCAGCGAACAGGCCGCGGGGAGGCTGCGCCCGGCCAGGGGCTCGGGGCCCCCAGCGTCCGGGAGCCGCGGCGGGATGCAGAACTGCGGAATGCGATCGGGAGTGAGGACGTTGGGACAGGCGCGCGCGGGCGGGCCCGGGGCTCGGCGCTTGGGGAGCAGGCTGGAGGGCGCCCATTGGGGCCTGGATTCCGGGGGCCCCAGCCTGTAGCCGGCTTTCTCCAAAAGCCACATGCAGTGGGGGTGGGGGTGGGGAAAGTCCGAATTTAGCGTTCCCAGCGGAGGCCTGCGGAGGACAGAAAAGGGCCCGAAGTGGGTGATACAGCGAACATACACCGGTTGGTCCACCACGGCGCACTTTCTCCCGGCGCACGGGCCCCTATCCGAGCAGGAAAAACAAGGGGGTGGGGGGTGAAGCCTGGGGGCATGAGGAGAAACGGAGGGCATCAGGGCATCGGACAGTCACATTTGCAGATGCACGCCTTAGGCACCCGAGATCTCAGACTCCGCCATTAGTGCTAAAGATGCTCAGTGAGAAGGCCCAACACACCCACTGAAACTCTAGGCTACTATTAGGAGAATGGATGAACATGCGCAAACTACCGAAAGGTCCATAGTCACAAACACCGACACAGATCCCGAACCCTGCTGGGACATCCTGTTCCCCGGAAGAGACACAGAGGCCCTTGGCAATCTCATCCCCTTCTCCCTCGCCCATCCCGAACTCAAACTCTTCTCCTAGGTCTTGTCTGGCTCCCCTCCCAGAGGAAGGAGGAAGCTAGCTCCGGCTACCTTCCTGGCAGCCAGGAGCAAGCCTCTCCAACCTGAGCCATCCTTCCGTCCTGGCCCCACCTGCCTCCTCTTGCTCCTCCCTCTCCTTTCTGAGTGGCTCCCACGCCGGAGTTGACTCAAGGCACACCAGGCTGCTGCCCTGCGAGCCCCCAGGGCAGGTCCAAGGAGACGCACCTCTGGGGGTGAGGCGGGGATCACAGAAGAGTATTCCTCCTCCCCAAGCCCTTCCGTTGTCCTGCCGCAGCCTCCCAGCCCCAGGGCATCCTGAGTCTGCAAGGCTGGCGGTCTGTTGGTCCGCCACTCCCACTCTCCACTCCTCTCCCTAGGAACCACTGAGCACAAAGGCGGTATTGATTCTCTGCCACCCCCAGAGTCGGTTCCGGAGGCTTCACCGCTGGTCCCTCACCGCACACCCACGCCCCACCCACGGGACCGCGACATCCTGACCGTCTGACCATCTGCCTGGGAGCCCGAGCCCACAGCTAGCTCCGTCAGACGCCCGGAGGGCAGGCCTCACCCTTGGGCTGCCGCTGGTTCCTGGCTTCTGGCTGGTAGGAGTTCAGAGCCCAGAGGGGAGCAGCTTCCTCTCCAGCTTGCTCCCCCAGCCCAGTTCTTCTGGGAGGAGCTGGCAGGGGCCTCTGTTGCCTACGTTGGACCTCTTTTCCTGGATAAACAGAGCTCTGTCTCCACGGTCATCAGCCCAGCCTTCTTAACTCCTTCCTCCAGGTTTCTAGCAGCAAGCCAGTCCTGGGCCCTGGCCCTCTCTGCAGGGAAGTAGAAGGAGGTCATCAGTGGGCAGTGGCTTCCATACCTCTGTGCTGCCCGGGCCCTACCCTCGGCTTGCTAGGTGAAACCCATGGCCATGGTCACACACACTCTGCAAAGCCCTCTTTGATGGAGTCCCCCCCCCCCCCCCATTGTTCTGTTCTGGAGCCATCACAGTAACTCTCAGACAGAGGGACTTGCAGTGTGACTAGTTCTCTGAACTATACTGGCTCAAGGAAAAGTTACCAGGATTCAGATTTCTGGACATAGAGACACTGAAGACAGAGCTGGTTCTATCAGTGGGTCAAGCGCCAGCTGGCCTGTGCTCCTTGTCTTTCGCAGAAGGCTGTTAAACTAGAAGCATGGAGAGTGCCTCTCCTCCCATCCCCTCCCCTGCAGGCAGATCCCACAAAGCACAGGCCACCACTAGCAAGATGAGACCCTCAAGTGCACCTACCATCCCTCACTCTCTCAAAGGCTTCAGGCTCATTCCCTCCTTAGGATTTTTGCATAGGTTGTTCCCTCTCCTAGGACGACTGCCCCCTTCCATTCTTCAGATCTGGAGGCCCTCACTGACAGCCTCCCATCTAAATTAGCTTCTGTTGTATACTTTCACAGCACCCCATATTTTCCTTTCTGGCATGGGTCACAGGTTGGTTTGTTTGTTTGTTTTTCCCCTCTGTGATTTTTGTATATGATTATTTAACATCTTATTAGACTGTGAGCATCATGAAGGCAGCACTTAGGACAAGGCAGGTGCTCAATCAGGATTTGTTGAATGAATTAATGACATTAAGCAGAATTATATCTGAATCAATTTATTCATCCATTCACTATGCTAGGTGCTGGGGATACATAGAATGGGGGCAGGCTAAAGGAAGAGACAGTTAATAAACTTGCAAACAACAACAAGATGCAGGAAACAAGATGGTTATTTTGACATCTGATACCTGAGAGTTTTAAAAAAGCATATGTTTCTTTTGTGGAGATCCCTGGTGACTTCAAACCCTCTAGTCCCATGGCTTCTGACTCAGCGAGGCCCTGGTGTCCTTTCTGGGGAGGGTGGTCTATGCGGAGTGCAGCAGCCAAGAACTCCAGGCTTTGGCATTGGTCAGACATTTTTGGCTTCTATAAGAAGTCCAGAGGTAGGGTGGAGTTCAGGGAAGTTTGATTCTGTGGCTTCATTCATTCAGTTACATACCACGAATATGTGCCAAGCACTGTGCTGGACTGGAGGATATAGCAGTGAGAAAACAGATGTATCTCCTAGCCAGCCGAAGTTGATACTTTATTTATTTATTTTTTTTAGAGATTTTATTTACTTGTGATCTCCATCTGTCAAATAAATAAATAAAATCTTTTTTTTTTTTTTTTTTTTTATTTGACAGAGATCACAAGTAGGCAGAGAGGCAGGCAGAGAGAGAGGAAAAAGCAGGCTCCCCACTGAGCAGAGAGCCCGACGCAGGCCTCGATCCCAGGACCCCGGGATCATGACCCGAGCTGAAGGCAGAGGCTTTAACCCACTGAGCCACCCAGGCAACCTGAAGTTGATACTTTAGCAGAGGAAGAAAAGATGCTAGAAAAAAAATCATTAAAAAAAAAAAAAAAGTACAGTTTATGAGAAGTGTTGGGAAGAAAATAAAGGATCATAGAGGAGTGCTCAGTTTTAAATGGGGTGGTCAGGGATGGCCACCTTGAGAAGGGAGCATTTCAGTAACAACATGGAGAGAGAAAGGGTTTCTGAAGGAAAAACATTCTAGGCAGAAGGAATCATCAATGAGAGTCTCTCGGGCAGAAGCATGCCTGGAGTGTTCAAGGAGGCAAATGGGTCCACAGAGCTGGAACAGAATGAGTGAGGGGGAGGTAGAGTCAGAGCGGTAACAGAGCCAGATGTTGTTGGGACCTGTAGCTGCTGTGACAATTTTAGCTTTTATTTGAGCTGAGGAGTAATATGACTTGCCATGGTGACTTGCCTGGTGACTATGTTGAGAACAAAAGGAAGGGGATAAGGGCATAATTAGAGAAACCAGATAGGACACTAATGAATTAATCTTTGCATAAGATGATTGGGGCATAGATCAGGGTTGTAGTAGTTTCTAGATCTGTTCTGAAGATCAAGTCAATAAATGGATCCATCCCCATCTAAAGAGAAAGAACGATCTCTTTTTGGGTCGAGCAACTGGAAGAATGGAGAATGCGTTGAGAAGAGGAAAGATTAGGAGCTCAGTGTTAGCTCAATATAGTCTGAAATGCCTGCCGACCTCTTAATAGAGACATTGAATAAGCAGATGCATATATGAACCTGGAGCTCAGAGGAAAGGTCCAGACTGGAAATATAAGCGTGGGCACCAAGAGAAATGAAGATAGAATTTAAAGTCAAGAGACCTGATTAAGTATAGGTAGAAAGAGGAAGGATCTTGGGCTCAAGGCTCAAGACTGAGCCCTGGGCATGCCAATATATTTTTTTTAAAGGATTTTATTTATTTACGAGAGAGAGAGGTTGAGAGAATGAATAGGAGAAGGGGCAGAGGGAGAAGCAGACTCCCCGCTGAGCAAGGAACCTGATGTGGGGCTCCATCCCAGGATGTTAGGATCATGACCTGAGCCAAAGGCAGACGCTTGACTGACTGAGCCACCCAGGCGCCCCAAGAGAGAAATTTTTAAATCACAGAAATAATGGTATGTTTGTATGCTGATGAGAAAGATTCCATAGAAAGGAGGAAATTGGTAATGCAGAAGAGACAAATGAGAATTAATGCAGCGTTATTCCTGAGTAGACACAAAGAAATAGGTTTTGGGCGTGGGAAATCAATCTGGGGGTTGTCCTTTGCCTACTATGCGGACAGTTCACCCAGTTACTGAAGGGAAAAGAACAACTGAGTAGAGGTAGAAGGTGAAGGAGTGGGTGGTGGGAGCTTGTTCTCTCTGAATGCTCCTAATTGCTCATGAAGCAGGATGCAAGGTTACCAGCTGAGAGTAATGATGGCTGGAGGAGAAGGTGACTCTAGGGTTTGGGTAGGTACCAGGAGAGGAACAATCACCCAGGAGGACAGGGGAGTGAAAGCTCTAGGGAAATACAAGCTGGCAGCTGGGCAGTACTGCAGGCTTGCCTGGAGGATAGCAGCCGTAACTTTATGCTGCAACCAAACAGCACGGTTGTGAGAGTTTTCTCTAGCTGTATTCAGTTATACAAATGCAGGGAGAAAATGGGCAGAGATTTGGTTCAGGATTGTGCTCAGTCATTGATAGTTCACTTTCTGGCTCCCTCTCTCCTTCCATTTCCTTCTCTTGGTGGATAAAATCAAGGGCACATACAAGCACACCCACTGCCTGGGTCACACAGCAGTGGGACTGAGAATGGAGTATAGATAATTCACAGCCTCGTTGCCTCAGTCAGGGTCAGGTGAGGTGAGGAAAACAGCACCTGTTGGGCAGTTCAACAGAGGGAGTTTAACACAGGGAACTTGTTACGGAGGTATTGAAAGAGCTAAAGAGGCAGATAGGCTGGTGAGCACAGTCTAGCAGAATCTGGGACTTTGGAGACACAGCCTTTCAAAGCAAAGAGAAGGGGAGAACTCTTAACTTCTTGCTACTTCCCGCCTTCCAACTGGTCACCAGAGCCTCTCAAAGGTGACAATGGGACACCTGGGTGGCTCAGTCCGTTGAGTGACTGCCTTTGGTTCAGGTTATGACCTCAGGGTCCTGGGATTGAGTGCCACATCCAGCTCCCTGCTCAGTGGGGTGCCTGCTTCTCCCTCTGTCTGCTGCTCCCCCTGCTTGTGTTCGCTGGCATTCTCTCTGACAAATAAATAAATAAAATCTTAAAAAAAAAAAAAACAAAAAACAAAAAGACGAGTGACAATGGAGCCTGGTTTCCCAGGTTGTGGGCACTGGCTTTGCCCAATCCAAGGCAGAGGAGGGATGGGATGGAGGAGGGATCTGAGAGCCATCAAGCAAATGACTGGTGCACAGAGGAACCACAGGTCAACTTAACGAGAACAAGATGTCAGACCTGGAAGGAACTTAGACGTCACCTCACCTGTCCTTCCATTTTTATAGAACAAGGAACAGAGCTAGAATGCCATGATGTGCCAAATAGTAGCAGAGTTGAGGCTAGAAGCTAGATCTATGTTAAAGAGCATTTTTTTTTTTTTTTCTTGAACCCTAGAGGTCTTTGGATTGGAGCAGAACTACTCCCTTCAATGAGGCCCAGAGTGCTGCCTCCTCGCCTCCACCAGCACTATCTCTGCCACTCATGGAGAACATCACATGTGACCCAGGGCCCTGATCGCCTTATTCCTGCTGGTGCCATTGTAGAGGGACCCCTGGAAGACTGGGCATTACAGAAGTTATCTGGGTTCAAGCCTGATGAAGAGGCAGGCAGGACTTTCTTCCAAGTAGGCAGGCAAGTGCTATAAGACTCCCTGGGCTTTTGGGTCTTGCTAAGCTCTCTGCCCATGGCCTTGAGTAGTGGCCTCAGCATGATTTGCTAC
Organism: Mustela lutreola; assembly: GCF_030435805.1. Classification (NCBI taxonomy): domain Eukaryota; kingdom Metazoa; phylum Chordata; class Mammalia; order Carnivora; family Mustelidae; genus Mustela; species Mustela lutreola. Next base: position 108,419,131 of record NC_081299.1, on the reverse strand, counting down.
AATGTTCACTGTGGGCACTGGCAGGTGATGGAGTTGGTGATATGCTGTGTCTTACAGCTCTGGCTCCTTACCTAAGACTTTTTATGAATGACTTAGCTCTGCAGTTCCAGGAAGGCCTTAGGGGCCCTTTTTTAAAGAGCTGATATGAGCTAGTATCTCCTGCCTTCTTGACCTGGTTGCTCTTACAATTGCATTATCCACTCTTCGGTTCTCTTGGCACTGGACTCAGGCATCTGGAGAAAACATATCCTCTGTTTTTTTTTTATTTTTTTAAAAAAGTGATTGATGGATTGATTTGACAAAGAGAGAGAGAGAGAGCACAAGCAGGGAGAGCAGCAGAGGGAGAAGCAGGGTCCCTGCTGAGCAGGGAGCCCAAGGAGGGGGTCTGTTCCAGGAGCCTGGTGTGATGACCTGAGCCAGAGGCAGATGATTAACTGACTGAGCCACCCAGGCAGCCCTATTCTCTGCTTTAAGCAGTATAAGCTGCCTCATTTGCCAGGATGGCCAGTGGATTCCATTCCATCTACCTTTAGAGTAGTTGCGTTTCCGATGACTTTTTAAAAAGTGTGGAGGTAGCAACTCCCCTTTCCTACCTAGAAAGCTGTGATACTTGACCTCCTGGAAAGGAGAGGGGCTTCTCAAAGCCCTAGAGCCTAGAGAAGTGTGCCAGCAGCCGATAGCCTTATTTCCCTTACCAGGGTCCCTGCCTGCTTTATCCAGTCAAGCCTGATGTTCCCAGCCCTGCTGTGGGGTCTTGCCTGAGACATTCCCAGCTCTGTCGATTTCCAACCCGTGCCTGTTTCTGTTAGAGGTGCCGGGGTAGGGGCCCCAGCTCCTGGAACCTCAGCCTAGGCCCGAACTTGAATTCTTCACTTTCCAGGGTGTGGGTTTGGATATAGACTCTTCCTTCCTCTGCCCGTCCTCCTCTCAAACGGAGACCATGGTTACTAGCTATTCACCCTAACCTTTTCCCTTTCTTCCCCAACATATAGTTAGACCATGTTCTCCTTTTGTTGTTTAGTGGGGCCTTGTGACTGAGTTCTGGTCAATGGAAGTATTTTGAGGCTTGGTCCCTAAACACCTCTATTATGATTCTCGCTTCTCTTATCTGGCAACTATATGTCAACATCAGGATGATCTTGGAAGTCATGTGTTAAAGACAGCAGAGCTTCCATCTGCCAGATTCCTGAATGACTCCTACACACCAACAGCTGGACTTTATGTCCATTCTTTTTAAAATATGGTGACACTTCAGAGATGTAAAGGTATACCTGTCTCAGTATTTGGCTTTACCACACTTGATAATAAAGTCCTTTGTGGTATGCCCCCTTGGAGTTCTCATTCTTTGGTAAAACTTCTCAAGCCCTTGACCTCTTCCTGGGCCTCACCCGCACCCCTTTAGTTTGGATGGCATTCTGCCCATCCCGGAGGCCGCTGCTCAGTTTCCCACTTCTCTTCTCTGCAGGCTCAGAGGAGGCTCTGGCTTCTCCTTGGTGATGATTTCCTCCCTCAGTCTGTATTCTTCTCCTTCATGTCAGACCATTCCTTCTTAAAAATATTCGCCGGCCATATTCTTTTTCCTCTGTCACCGCTGTTTCCTTGCCTGGCTTACTGGCCATTGTCCCGTAGTCTTGCCAGCTGGCTCCCACCTTCCATTCATCCCAGGTCAGTACACTCCAGACCCCCATTTTCCATCAGCAGTTGGGCCTTCTGCATGCTTTGGCCCATGTGTACCTGGTTGGTTTGTTCTGATCCCCACAGTGGCATATGGCAATCATTGCCCTCCTTCCAGACCCCTCTCCCCACTGAGGGCCTCGCCTCCTGTTTCACTGAGGACGCTGAAGTCCTCTGGCATGAAACTCCTTCTCCTCCCCCCTACTATGCACTCCCCCTTCTACTAATTCCTTTTTTGGTATCAGAGTCACTGATGCTGTCTCCACCTGTGCTCTCAATCCATCTCTGAGACCAGATAGGTGTTCTGCTGAATGACACCTCTCTCCCTCCTAGAGTGTCAGCCTTTCTCCACTAGCTCCTTCCAAAGCAATTTATAAATATAGTCAACCCTCTTTCCTTAAATAACTTCATCAACAACAACATTCCTAGAAAGAATCATCTAGATTCACTTGTCATTCCCACCCATCTTTTCACTCACCGTAATACTGATTTTGCTCCCACGTGGCAAAGAAGACCCTCATCTTCCTCATTGCCAAAGGCAAAGGCCTACTTTTAGTCCTCATCTGTCTTGCCTTCTCGTGAGTGTTGGACACTGCTGAGCTCTTCCTCTTCAGAATGGTCACTCCGATCCTATCCCCAGTCTCTGGTGGCTTTTCATCCTTTGCCCCAACTTTAAGCCTTAGCGTGACTAAAAGTTCTATCTGTGACCCTTTCCCTATCCTTCATTTCTCCCCGCCCTTTCCCTCCTGTCACTCTGCATGCTTCACTCCCCATGGTTCCATGTCCCTTTTTATACTGATCACTTACAGACTGAGTCAGTTGCTCATCAGTCTCGAGCTCCAGACCATAATATCCAGGTTCCTGCTGGTGCCTGCCATGTGGCTAAAACACCACGAGCACATCAAGCTCCATGGGTGGGAAACTAAGCTCATTATCCACCCCCACCTCAAAACTGCTCCTCTCTACTCCCGATAATGCCCCTTGCAATTCCTAGGCCAGAAACATGGTGTCATCCTGCAGAGCTCTTCACCAGTCCATGACATGTAATTAGCAGCAAAGTCCCACGCTCTTTTGTTTGTCCCATGTTCCATCTCTTTCATCTTCAAAGCTCTGACCCATGTCAGGCCCTTACTATCTCTAGCTGGGGGCCGTGATGGGGTCTCCCACCCAGGGTTCCCACCTTTGGGCTTGCTGACCCTTGCTTTACGGCCACCAGAGTTCTCTTTCTAAAGAACAAAACTTTATGTCCCATGCACTGCGCCTCCCCGCCCCACCCTTACTGACCACCACCAGGCTATACCCTTTAAAGTCTTTCCTTGCTGTGTGCTTGGTGCCTCACCCAGAGCCTGGAACCTGCAGGTGCCCAGGAGATCTCTTGGTGCTGAATGGGAAAGTGGGTTTATGGGAGGTGCTGGCGGGATTCTAATTTCCGGGCACAGAAGGGTCTTAGCTTGAGAATGAGGCCATAAATCTATTTATTCAGAGGAGTGCACCCTCTCCTTTATCTCACCAGTCACTTCCTGGGGACCCCTCCCTGCTCTGTAGTGGGTCCCTAGCAGGCAAGGCAGTCAGCAGGAAGGCTTAGTGACTATTACTGGGATGATTCCTCTTCCAGTTGCAGCTGAAGGAAGACGCCTGCGAGGGAAGAGAACAGGCTGAATGGCAGGAGCCGGAGGGGGCGCCCTGAGCATTTGCATCCTGTTATCTGGCGGCTGACCTTGTCCCTGTGAAACAGGTCAGACCGCTCATACATAGAAAACAAACAAACAAACAAAAAAACCCTAGCCTGGTTCTCCAGGTGCCCAAGCCCACTCTAAAAAGCTGGTCCCTGCTGGGGACAGCATCATCAGCATTCTTCCTTCCATTTGCCTTGAGGGTGATGGTGGCAGGGGGTTGAGGCTGAGAATCTCTTTACCTGAAGACTTGGCATAGACTGTCTGCTGATCCCTACTCTGGGCGATGCAAGACATGTAAAGCTTCTGGTCCTCGATCTTTTCCACGTCAACATTCAGGACAGCCACAGAGCCCACAGGGATCAAGCTGGAAAAGGAGGTGGTTTAGCTCGTCCCTCATAGGACTCCCCAGCAGCCATCCCTGCACCCCTCCATTTCCCCCAGCCTTCTCTTCATTCTACTCTGCCTCAGGGAATAAGTGGCTCAGGACTCAGGGCCCCGTTTGCAGACTTCCAGAATCTGACAGCAGAGGCTGTGCTCTGGCTGGGACCCAAGGAATGGCTGAGCAGTGGCTGGGGAAGGAAGGCAGCAGACAGGGCTCCCACACCACCACCGCTGAGCATGGCCACTCCTCAAGGATAAAAAGGGCATGACTTTGGCCAGGGCCCCAAGGACCCATACTTACTTTTTGAACCTGATGTTGAGGCTTACTGTGAACAGCCCCTCTCCAGCCAGGTAAGCCGTTTTAGAGAAGGTCTCGTCCATCAGGGCAGCCAAGGACCCTCCATGTGCAAACCTGGGGGTGGGGCAGGAGCTAGGCAGGGGCGCAAACTTCCCCGCCCCGCTCCTTGATCCCGACCAGGAACCGCCCTGCCTCTGCCTCTCTACCGGAGAGAAAACAAGCAGAGCAGCATCCCAGCTCATCAAACTGGTCCCAGTCACTTCAGCTTTTCTACCATGTTCCTTCAAAGGTGTCAGCAACCACCTGACATAATTCTTTTATTTTGCCAGGAAAACTTCTTGTTGTTGTTGTTTTTCCGATAAGGTTAATGGGAAAACATTTTTTCTGATTCATCACCTGTGGCTGGCAGAAATGGCCATCATTTGGAAAGGTGCACTTGTACAGGGCCTGGAAAATGCCTGGTGTTTTTCAGTGTGGGCTCCAGGGCATGGCCTTGGGCCAGCTCCCACCTTATCCATCAGTACATCTGGGGCCAAGCCCACATTTTCAAGGCAGAGAAATGTGAACTGTAACTTGTGTTCTCTACAGGGCCAATAGGACAGACTCCTGAGCAATCCTGCCTGCAGAAGGCCCAGGGCCCCCCTTTGGCAGGTTGCTGCCAACACCTGCTTTCCTTAGAGCGAGAGAATTTCTCAATCTCAGTTGTGTAAGCCGACCTTATGCCAAAGCTGCTTTGTTGGTGGTGAAGTTGGGAAAAAGAGAAGTGCGCTGAAATCTAGAATGCAGATAACATGAGACAGATTCAAGCTTCTGATTTCCAGAAGCATGATTCTCCACGGACCAGGCCAGCTGTCCCCGCTGTGCTAGCATGGATTACCCTCCGGTTCCGGTTCCTACCACCAGGAGGGGAAAGAGCTGGAAGGTTGTGGAACCACCCTCCACCTGGTTTGACTTCCTGCCCCACCTCCCACTACCTGTCTGATCTTGAGCAAGCTGCTAAGTTGCTGAGCTGCTAAGTGGCTAAGCTTTTCTGAGCCTAAGTTTTTCCACTATAAATTCTGAATAGAAATAATTCCTATTTCAGCAGATTACATGAAGTAATGTTCATAAAACCCCCTACTTTCACATTGCTTTAAAGAGGGGAAAACAAGTTGGTGCCAAAGAACCCCAAATCTGCTCTTCCCTTGGCATCCTCATTGGGCAGACAGGGACCCACTGACAGGCTTGTGGATTCTGCAGGATAGCTCTTAGCCAGCCCGCAACCTAGCCCTCCTCATTGCCTAGGGGCTGGGTGGACACTTGTGATAAGATAGGTGATATATATTGGTCTCTGCCCTGGATTCAGGACAGTGCTGTCGGAAACCCTTGTAATTTCCTGGGCAGTGAGAGTGTCTTGTTTTACTGAGGTGGCTCTGGGCAAGCTTCTGGATGACTCCTGGATGAGGGCTGGTCCCCAGAAAGACCAAGCCATGATTAGAAGCTTCTAGAGAAGGGTGAAGGGCTGGAAATGGAATATTTGATGGACCACACCTGGTGAGGAAGTCTCCATAAAATCCCAATGGTACAGGGTTCAGAGAGCTTCCAGGCTGGCAAACACAGGCCCAGGGGAGGGTGATGCATGCCAACCCCACAGAGACAGGAGCTCCTGCATGTGCTTAGGACCCTCCCAGACCTTGCCATATGTGTGTCTTCATCTGGCAGTTCTTCTGTATCCTTTATCATATCCTTTAATAAACTGGTAAATATAAGTGTTTCCCTGAGTTCTGGAGGCCTCTCTAGCAAAGTAAGTGGGCTTGAGGAGGGGGTTGTGAGAACTCTGACTGGTAACTGTAGGGGCCAAGGCAAGCTGCCCCAGGATGGGCCACTCGAGCATGGATATTATTTTGAGCTGAAGGCAGTTGAGACCCTGTGGAATTCCTTCACTACATAGAAGAATTTAAACTGGGAGTCTTTCCCAGAGTAAAGGTTATTACCAGAGATTAAGTTTTACCTGAGTGACCCATCTGTAAGGCAGGATAAGCATCTAATTACCAAACATCTGCTCTTCTTCTTATTACCATGCAGAGTGCATTCCTTCCCTTCTAAGTCCCAGATCCCTGCCCCCTGCTCCTTAGTTCAGGATGACAGATAGGCTTCATTTTGCCTGTCTTTGGAATTCCCATGTCTGTGTGAATTTCCTGTATGTACACTATTAAATTTGACTTTCTCCTGTTAATCTGTCTCAGGTCAATTTGATTCCTAGTCCAGCTGCAAGGACCCTTGAAAGCGACAGGAAAATCTTGCTTCCCAACATAGCCAAGTCAGACAAAAGTTGTGGGAACCTGGCAACCTGCCACTTGCTCTTGGCGTCTTAAGTGGGGGGCAGTCTTGTGGACTAAGCCTTTACCCTGTAGGATCTGATGCTGTCTCCAGGTAGATGGTGTCAGAATGGAGTTAAATTGTAGGACACCCAGCTGGTGTCCCAGAATTACCTGGTGTGGGGAAAAGCCTCTAAACATTTGGTGATCAGAACTATCAGAAGTGTCCTGTGTGAGCAGTAAAGGAGATGCACAGGAGAAAAAGACATAGTAGTTGAGAACTGTTTTTTTTCCCCCCTATGCAATAGGTAGACTGAACTGGATATCTCTTTCTCTTCAGTATTCATCTCTTCTCTGAACCACTCAACCCACTGCCTTCAGTGTTGGGTGGTCCTCCGCTGCCTTTCCATGAGCCCCTAAATAAAAATCAGTTATACTTCACCCCTCAGCCCCGCCTTCTATAGTTTTCCTCTTGAGAAAGACAGGCATTCCTGACCTGTGTAGGGCTCTGACCTAGTCCCCCAGTGCTCAGTGGGAAAATCAGTGTCCTCATGGAAGATGCCTTTGGGATGGCAAAGGTGGCCAAGGGCTGCAGTCTGAATCCACGGCCTGTGGAGGTGCTGACATCTTTTTTTTTTTTTTTTTTTTTAAGATTTTATTTATTTGACAGAGAGCGATCACAGGTAGGCAGAGAGGCAAGCAGAGAGAGAGAGAGGAGTAAGCAGTCTCCCTGCCGAGCAGAGAGCCTGATGTGGGACTTGATCCCAGGACCCTGAGATCATGACCTGAGCTGAAGGCAGAAGCTTAACCCCTGTGCCACCCAGGTGTCCCAAGGAGCTGACATCTTTTAAGATCTCTGAATTTAACTGTGAGTTTCTCCCAGGCCTTAGGACCCTAAAGCTACCCCCCACCATTCTTTCTCTCTTGTAGGAACTCTGGCACCACTAGCAGGCTTTGGTGACTGTCTAAAGAAGGAACAGGGGGGCGCCTGGGTGGCTCAGTGGATTAAGCAATACGCTGCCTTCTGCTCGGGTCATGATCTCAGTGTCCTGGGATCAAACCCCGCATCAGGCTCTCTGCTCAGCGGGGAGCCTGCTTCCCCTTCTCTCTCTGCCTAACTCTCTGCCTACTTGTGATCTCTTTCTGTCAAATAAATAAATAAAATCTTAAAAAAAAAAAATAAAGAAGGAACAGGGATGCAGGAGAAGGCGGACAACCATGGACTTGGTGGCCCAGTGGCCTTGGGCAAGAGGCTAAAGGCCAGCTTGATTTCCCTTGTGGAATTTACCTAGTGTGAGTTCCTTCCTGGGCCTATCCCAGGTTCAAAGGCAGCAGAGTATAATGGAGAGATCAGTGGCTTGGAGTCCCAGATCCTGGACTAGAGACCTGATTGGTTGCGTGGGCTGCTGTGCTACCTTATCTCTGTGTTTGCTCCTAGGCAAAAGATGAAGTCTGGAGAGATGGTGTCTGAGAGCTAAAATTGTGTCATATGATTTGTGAGTACATAGACATGGTCCTGTAATACCGTATCTCTCAGTCATTCTGGCAGCTAGGTATTATTGCCCGAGGTTTCAGGTAAGAAGGCTGAAGGCCAGAGGTTGAAATGCTTGCTTAGGGTGCCAAGGCCAGCAAGGCAGAACAGAACTGAAAGCCTGGCTCCAGATCTTGTCCTCTTCCAAGTTCACAGCACATTTCTCCCAAGTGGCCTCTAAGACCACCTTCTTACTGGAAAAAATTTTAGGCCTCCATACAGAGGCTCTCCTTATCTGCCCAATGAGGCCTGGACCAGGTGACCAAGAGTGCCCTTCCAGGCCTGGTGTGGAGACAGAAGCCCAGTGCCCACCCTCCCATCCTCCAGCTCCGAGGAAGAGGGACAGACTCTGGGGGCCCTGTGTGTGGCCCATCTGAGCCGAGCCCAGAAAGCAGCCAGGGACATCCACACAGGCTCTGTCTGTGGCTTACCCTGGGGGCCCCTCCAGGTAGGGGCCAGGTTGGAAAAGACAGATGGACTTCTTCTTGGATGGGTGGAAAAAAATGACATACTCGTAGCCTTGTCCTTCCTCTTGGATACATCTGGTGAAGATGCGCCAGTCGCTTTTGTCTAGGGAGAGATGGGCAGTGCTGTAGCTTGAGAAGTGGATGCACAAGTGTGTGGGCCCTAGTTGGAATTCAGCACCATGGTGGAGCCCTGCCTTAGGCACAGGCAGGGTCCAGGAGAGAACCAGAGGATGCCCTGGCTCTGCCCTCAAGGAGCATTCAATCTGAGAGTGGAGAGTCTGCCCTTTCTTCAGGGAGCCCTTGGTCTGGAGGGGGAAACACTCAGGAAGTTCCCTAGCTGAGGGGTAGAGACAGGCTCATGGCCAGATCAAGACTTTAACAGACCTTAAACCTGGGAAATTAAAAATGTAACATGTCCTGCACATATAATTCAAAATAACAACAGTACTAAACCGTAAAATCAGGATGCCTGGCTAGCTCAATTGGTAGAGCACATGACTCTTGATTTTGGGGTTTGAGTTTGAGCCCCATGTTGGGTGTAGAGATTACTTAAAAATAAAATCTTAAAAAAAAAAAAACCACAGTAAAATAAATGCAGAAAAGTCCACCAAAGTCCTGATTTTCCCCCCAAGATGACTACTACAACAACTACATCCTTTTTTGGTGGACATAAAATTCTTTGAAAAAAATTAATTTGGTGACCCTGCTTTGTGGTATAAATGCAAAGGTCATGTGCCTACCGTACCACAGATTCATCACTTGGCTAGAAAACCACATGCATGAATGAGAGAGACAAGAAAACAGGGACATGTGTGCGCACAGGCACACTTACACGCACCCACACACATGAAGGAAGGTGAAGGTGGAAAGTTCTATCCGTCTGATCTGGTGGGAGTTTGGGGAGCCTGGCTATGGAGCCAGTAGAGTGGGGACGCTGTGTTGAGCCTGCAGTCGGGGAGGCAGGCCCCAGGGCCCCTACTAAGTGGAGAGGAGGACTTGGGATAAAGCCTGACGGCATAGGAAGAACACCCAGTGGGAAGGCAGAAGGGTAGGGGGCTAAAGGCTGTGCTCAGTGGGGGCTCTTGGCTGGAAGCAAAGGCCAACACTAGGTTGTGTTCTCTCGGATACGAGGAAAGAACCAGAAATCGGAGGGAATACTCTTCTCTTTTCCTGGGTCAGACACAGAAAGAACTTCCTGCTGAGAACTAGAAGGGAGGTTATGGATCCCCTTCCTGAGGGTCCTGAGGGTCAACACAGTGAATGGGACTGGCTGAACCCCCCGTGGGCTGGGGAGCAGATGTGCCCACAGGCCCTCCCAGGCCAGGCCTTACCTGAGGCAACTGCTAACCCAAATGGGAGTTTCAGCCCCTGGATGTGGTCTCTGTTGGACTTGAAGGAGGGGAGTTTGACCCAGCCATCGGTCTTGGTCTTCTCCAGAAATTCCTGGTATAGGTTCAGCATGTCTGGACACCAGCTGGCATTGGGAAGGGCGTAATCCTTCAAATCCGTCTTCTCTGGACAGAACCTTGAGACCTGGGCAGGAAAAATCAGAGAGATTAAAGAGCTTCTTGAGGGATGGGGGCTGCTGCTTGTGCTGTGGGACCTCTAGGTGATTTGCTCCTGGGTTCACTGGCTCCACCAGTGTCGACTTACAGGAAGCGGCCCAGGTTCCTTGCAGAGGGTTAGGGGACACCTGTGGTGATGGCAAGGGGACCCTACAGTGCAAAGGGAACGGGGGCTGACAAGTAGAGGCATACGGCTCTGTGGTGTGCCTTGCAACTGTCCTGTTTAAAAACCCGTGAGCTGTTCCTTGAGGCTGAGAACTACTAGTCTAAGCCGTGCTGTACAGATAGGGAAACTGAGGAAATATGGCTAAGGTTGCCAGGCTTGTGAGTGTGAGAGCTGATGGTCATACTGGAGCCTGTCCTGAGATACTGTATCCCAGAGGGTGCGTCCAGTTGTTGAGGGCCATTGCTGCCACCTGCTTGCTTTGGGGACTAGTCCAGGTGTCTATAGCTATGGGCATGCCCTGGCAAGGTGGCTCCTTTTTTTTTTTTTTTTTTTTTTTTAAAGGTGGCTCCTTTGAAACATGTTTCAGGTGTCCACACAAGGGTGTTACTATCTGTAGGAAGAGTGAGCCCTCTGTGGTGTCAAATACTCACGGACCTGTCACAACTATAGGCAGTGGGCTGGCTGCTGGCCAAACCACACACAGGTCTGTCCATCGGGAAATGCGCAGATGCAGCTGCAGCAGTCTGAGCTCCATGGGAGGAAAGTGACTCACGCATGGCTGCACAAGATCCAGACCGGGATAAAAGTGTCCTGGTGGTCTTAGTTTGGGATTGCTTGTCCTGTCTTTCTTTCTCCCTGCTTCCCTCCCGCCTTCCCTCCCTCTCGGCCTCCCTCCTTCCCTCTCTCTCTTTCTCTCTTTCCCTTTCTTCCTTCCTTCTTCTTTTTCTTTCTTTCTCTTCCTTTCCGTTTCTTTCTTCCTCCCTTTCTTTTCTTTCCTTTTCTTTCTCTCTCCCTTCCTTTCCTGTCCCTTCCCTTCCCTTCCCTTCCCTCCTCCTTCATATCTTTAGGCCCATCATGGGGGTTGAACTCACGACCCTGAAATCAAAAGTCATGCTCCACCAGCTAAGCTAGCCAGGAGCCCCTTGGTCTGGGTGACTTGATATCCCAAGAACACCTTCCCTTTGCCAAATCACATAGCTCCCCAACACACTGCCCACTTGCTCCAGCCATCATCTGGAAAGAAGAAATTTGGGGTGCTCCTTATGCCCTAAGCCCCCAAGAGAAGGAGGGCTGCCTACCTGGCTGAGCTGGGAACTTACCAGGGAGTCCGCGGAGGATCCGAATGCTGAGGTGGGGCTGAGTCTGGGTAAGACTTGCGGGACGCCAGGAAGGACCTTGTGCTGGCCAAGTCTTACTGCCCCCAGGAAGCTTCTCCTGATCATGGCTGAGTTCTGAGGCTGGGGCTGGTGGGACCACCGGCAGACTCTTGAGAAAGCAGCAAAGTGAGTGAGTGCTTTTTGGATGTAGCTGGGTGCTGCGGGGATCGCTGCCACCTCTGGTACAAGCCTCTCACCTTTTCGGTCACCAGGCTTCCAGCAGCAAGCTGCCTCCGCAGATGATTAGGCAAGGCTGGGCTGGGTTGACACAAGAGCACAGATGTTTGGAGCCTTTCACTGGTCCCAAGCCCCGCCTAGCGCTTGGGGAGGAGCAGACCCTGCTTGGACAGGAATGCTTAACAGGACTGGGCTGAGTCCAGAAAGAAACATTTGTTAAAGAGAAAGAAGCACATAAGGAAATAGCATATGGTACACGGGGCCTCAGAGGGCTGCCCTGAAGTGTTTGCGGGGCGTGATATGAGAAAATTCCCAGAAGGATAAGGGAGGTCTATCTCTCGATTGGAGAGTGTTGGTGGAGTGTCTGTGTGTGTTGGTGGAGCCTTTGTGGCATGTGCTTTGCAGCAAGACCACTTAAGTCCCCTGGTATGGTCCTGGCACCCCTTCGTATATCGCAGACAAGGGGTCGCACAGAGAAGCCTCCATCTGCTGGTCCCCAGAGGGGATACTGGCAAGAAGGAGATGGTCTTAGAGGCACAGACAGAAAATCATTTGGGAGCAGTGAGCTTAGCAAAGGTACTTTCATGCTTTGGGAAGCCCAGAGAAGGGCATGAGTGCTGGGGGTGAGGTGGGGAGCTGGGCAGTGGAAGCCTTGTTCCTGACAAGCCTGGAAGAAAGACAGCTTTCAGGGGAAAGTGGAGAGGAGTGTTCAGCAAAGTGTCTACGAAGTTGCTGGCTTTTCTAGTGCTGGTATTTTTTCTATTGAATTAAAACTGCCAGTTTTCCACTAGAAGTCCTGGTTTTTAATTTACTGGAGAAAAGCATGTTCTGACGGTCAGAACCATGTAAAGGTGGAATTCTGATGACAATGGTGTTGATGGTGGCGATTGGGGCAGTTTCTGAACAATCAAACTGATTTAATAGGAAAGTTTACAGGTTTTGTCCCACTTTCGGTATTTGGCTTCCCCAGAAGACTAGAGTATAACTATTTCCCTCATGTCCTCTCACGATTTGAATGAAATTTCTTCAAGGACGGGGAAACCAGGTTTTTGATTGAGTTAGTCTCTGTATCTAGCCCAAACAATTAGAATTAGTTGCTAGCATTTAAAAAACAGGGAGTTTCACACAAAGGAGGTCAAGGATCTCCAGATAAGTAGGAAGATCTGGCAGCAGTGTCCTTCTAGCACTGTGCCGCAACAGCTGGCCGGGGGCAGGCATTGTGTTCTCTGGCTTGGCCCAGGCCTCCCCCGGTGCCAGGCATCCCTTCATTCCCTTGAAGCCTCTATGTGTGATATCTGATGGAAACGACGGGGCCTGAGGTGGAGACGAGAGAGGAAAGAGGAATCTCAGAAAGACTGGAGAAGGGTCTGAGGAAATGGGAGGAGGGAGGAGGAAGGGCTCCACAGGGGCCTGATCCCAGAAAGGTTGCCATTTTTGTCCAGATTCCAAGAAGAACCAGTAGCTGAACCTGAGAAAGGAAGTCCTTGTTTTCTTGCTCAAGAGCCATGTGGAAGCTAGGTTATCGCCCTTGCACAGCCTGAATTCCCTTGCAGATCACATACCCCAGCGGGATCAGCCTCTCTTCTTGTTGGACTAGCAGAGAAATACTCTCTGCAAAATAATAGAAGATATATATATTGGTTTCTGAGCACAGCTCCCAAATCCCTTGGAGTTTTCTGGATGATCCAAATGTCTTTCGTTCTAATGAGGCAAATCTGGAAAAGGAGTCTCCTGGATAGCTTCAGGGTGGAGACTGGTCAGCGGAAGGACAAACCCAGGATGAGAAGCTTGGAACTTACAGTCTCTGTTGGTTTGAAACCCCTTGGGGGCACCTGGGTGGCTCAGTAGGTTAAGCCTCTGTCTTTGGCCCAGGTCATGATCTCAGAGTCCTGGGATCAAGCCCCACATTGGGCTCTCTGCTCAGCAGGGAGCCTGCTTCCCCCTCTCTCTGTGCCTGCCTACTTGTGACTCTCTCTCTGTCAAATAAATAAATAAAATCTTAAAAAAAAAAAAGAAAAAGAAACCTCTTGGGAGCTTCCCTGTGTAATCTGAAACTAGCTCATAAGGTAACAACAAAGAGAGACTGGAGAAAAGAGGCAGGCCACGCCAGGTTGGTAGGTGGCAGTTTTAAGGAGGCAAGGGAACTTACAGGAGAGGCTAGTCTTGGGTGGCAGCAAGACAAATGGAACCCTGCACCCACCTGGCACCTTTTAGGTTCAGGGACAGAGGGGCCCTAACTGGATTCAGTCATGTAGACTATGCAGGACTTCTCAACAGCACATTGTTACTCAAGGCTGTGTCCTTGGAGCAGCCTCTCAGAGTAGGAAAGGCAAATGAAACCCACATTCCAAGGACAGGGGTGGAGGCAAGAACCTCTGATCACCAGGGTCCAACTTATGGTTCAATCGGCAGTCATGTCTTCTTGATGACCTTCCCCAACAGGTACCCTCCTCCATTCTTCAAGAAGGGGACAGAAGCTGGAGATTGAGTTAATGATCCACCATGCCTATGTGAAAGCCTCCATACAAATACCAAAATTATGGGGTTTGGAGAAGCTTCCAGGTTAGTGCATCTCAACCCAGTGGGAATAGCAGTTTCTGAGCTCAAGACCCTTCCAGACCACATCTTACGTATCTCTTCATCTAGCTGGTCATCTATATCATTTATCACGTGCTTCATTGTATAATAAACCAGTAAGTGTAACTGCTTCCTGGAGTTCTGTGAGCAGTTTCAGCCAACAATCGAATCTAGGAAAAAGGGTATGGGAACTTCGGATTTGTAGCCAAGACAGACAGATGTTGTAATTAACCCAGGTACCTACCGCTTGCCATTGGCATCTGAAGTTGGGGGTAGTGTTACAGGACTAAGCCATTAACCTGTGGGGTCTGCACCCAATTCCAGTTAGTGTCAGGATTGAACTGTAGGGACGCCTGGGTGGCTGAGCTGGTTGAGCCTCTGACTCTTGGCTTCAGCTCAGGTCATGATCTCAGGGTCATGAGATTGAGCCCTGCATTGGGCTCCGTGCTCAGAGCAGAGTCTGCTTGGGATTCTCTTCCTCTTCCTCTCCCTCTGCCTCTACCCCTCCCCCTGCATGCTCTCACCATCTCTTAAATAAATTAAAAAAAAAAAGAAAAAGAAAAAGAAAAAGAATTGAATTGTAGGACATCTACCTGGTGTTGCAGAGAATTGCTTGGTGTTGAGAAACCCCACACATCTAGTGTCAGAAGCGCTGTGCAATTAAAAAGGAGAAGTGCAGGAACATTTTCCGGTGGACATCCTCCCACTTAAGTTGTTTCACAACTTTTGGTTAAATCTGCTTTCAAGTATTTACATCATTATGCTTCTGTAAGTTTTGTTCCCAGTCTGCTCAAGCCCTATTGTTAAATTTCCTTACTCGTGTAAGTAATTTTCCGTGAGCTGATGATTCCCAAGGTTCTGCTGGATGCTGTGGTCCGGGGCAATACAGGGAACTGAAGGGGCTGTGCTGCAGATCAACCTTCATTTCCCTGAGATAACATCTATGCTGATGGCAAAAGCATGGGTATGGCCTTGCAATTGGTGAATGGAGGAAGTTATTCAAGGCCATTCCACATATCTTGCAGGTTCTCTGTGCAATACGGAGCCCCTTCTAGAAATGGGCTGGGAGGTCAGCTATGCAGGGAGGAGGAAATGTGTTGGCTAGGGCCTTCAGTGGATTTTGTTACAACATGAAATTTGGCCCTGATCCTTCACTGTGAACTCAGCTTAGAAAGAACAACAACAACAACAACAACAAAACCAAACCTGACTCAGCTCAGGGGAAAGAGAGCTTCTCCCAGACCTGGACTCTCTGGAGAAGCAATTAGAAAAAAGAGGGAGTGGAGTGCCTGGCTGGCTCAGTCTGAGGAACAGGTAACTCTTGATCTCAGGGATGAGTTCAAGCCCTATGTTGGGTATAGAGATAAAAATAAAACTTAATGAAGTACTGTCTGATGACTAACATAACATAATAAATAAAAATAAAAATAATTAAAAGGGAAGAAAAAAAAGAAAACAGAAGGAAGCCAGTGAAGGTTCATTATAATTTAGAACTCCTGTTGAATTCTGATTCAGCCTGTTTGCCTGTTCGGTTCATTTCCTATTTGGGACCCAAATAGGAAATGGGGGATGTGGAGTCTGGGAATTTCTCTCACCAGGGTTCGGCCTGTCCCCAGAAGCACGTCCTAGGCCAGATCTGACAGGTGGGTGGTCCATCAGGAGAACCAGATAATTTACAACTGCCTCTTGGGGGTGGGGAGAGCTCAGAAGTTTACCAACTTCTGGGGTGGAAATATTCCCAGGGTGGCTGGTTTCAGGCTACTACTATGAAGCCATGGACTCTGACTGTGAAGCTGGGAAAAGATGTAGACAGTTGTCTCCTGCAAGCTGGTAGGTATTGGCTCCAGCACTCCACTGATCTAGGAAATTCTCTGGTGTGTTGTAAAGCAACAGGGGTGATCAAGGGCTGGTAGATTCTGTGGATCACTTCCCAGTCCCAGGACTCTTTCTTCCTTATAGCAGGTTCCCCAATCTGAATGCACACCCACCTCTGTCTCTTTGGGAATTTCTTTCACTGTAAGACTATGTGGTAGCCCTTAGTCTCCCCAGCCTGCCCTCATTCCTTGCTCTCACCAAACAAACTCAGAGGACCCTTTCTGCTTAGGGGGATTTATTGTAAATCACTAAAAGGAAACAGGTAAAGATGAACATTGCCAGAAATCTTACAAAGTCCTTCTCAACTTGGGGGCCCTGGAAGCCCTCTCAGATCATTCTGGACATGTAGTGGAACTCCCCATGTGGGCCGGCCGGCTCCCACCTGTGATGGTGGGTTCTGGGCACTTCGGAGTTGTTCTGTCAAAATGGCCCCAGGCCCTTCTGGATGAGGAAGGGACTTCCTAGATGTCTTTGCTCTTCTGTGATCTCGATCCCTCCTGAAGACTTGGCTCTTACACTCATCTCTGCAATTTCTAGAGGGCTCCCAGACTACCCCAGGCCTCTCTCAGTCTGTGACTGATCTTCAAACTTGTCAGGCTAGCCCCAACCTCAGGGAACCTTGGTTTCTTGACCTTCTGAGTTAAGGGTCAGGGGCCAGGCTGAGTGATGTGAAACCGAGGGCACTCAGAGGGGGCTGCCCTGGTCTTGCTCCCCTCAGGAGTTGCCGTGAAGGAATACAGGCTCAGTTACCAGCTTTCTAATTTCTCCAGAAAAGCTAATATAAAACCAGACTTTTATGATATGTGAAACCTTCCAACCTGCAACCGTTGCCCCTAATTTATAAGTACACAGCATACACCAATTCAGATGCCTTTGCCTGGATTTTATCTGGCAGGCTGCTTGATGATGCCAGCTGGGTATAAGTTCATGTCTGGACCTTCTCACACTACTGCTCTCCCGGGAGTCCGCTGCTCTTCTGTTCGGGTCCCATCTCTCTGACTATCCCCAAATAGTCCTCTTTTTATGGCTCCCTGAGGGAGGGACCCTCCTCAGATGCATTTACATCCTGGACACTCACCATGGGCACTTTGGAAAGGAAAATAACTGTCCAGTGTTGAAACTGATAAATCAATTGCCTTAAGAGTTTTCCCCTCCATCCTGTTGCTAAGAGGTTTTGTCTGTGCTGGTCATGGGACCTGTGAATGAACAGCCTGGGGAAAGGCTCAGCCTCAGGATAGCCAAGACTGGAAGGGGTGAGGGAGGCTGCCTTCACGAAACCAGGGCATGGGATGGAGCTAAAAGAAGTGGTTGCTACGGACTGTGCCCAGAGGGGCCCTGACTGGGTGGGCTGGTGGGTGTTGCCTGGGGGAAGGGTGAGCAGGCCTGTGGCAGACCTTGTGTCCAGGGGAGCTGGGCAGCCGATAAGCAGACACTAGATCCTGGTATGATCATTGCACTAATGGAGGGGGTCCCAGCAGAATACAAAGCAGGGACTGCGCCGGGACTGATGGGGACCTGCTCTCCTCCTCTGAGATGTGAGTGCCCCTACCCCAGCTCAGCCAGAGTTCCTATTTGTGAACGGCCAAGAGGCAGAGAGTTGGGACCTCTAAGCTCGGAAAGTGACAAATCCTGAATGGGTGTGTGTGGGTGTGTGTGTGCATACTCAGGGTAGGGCTCCCAGTTCCCAGCCAGGTCTGTATGTAAAATCCTTTCTTCTTCAAACCCAGACGGTCACTTGAGAGATAGCACCTTCACATCAAAGGGACAGCCACATGGTGCCACTGGCAAATCTGCTTTTACGATCTTCGGACACAGAGTAAGGTCACATTGCCTTCTGAAAACATATCACACGGCTAACACAGATCCCATGATACCTGGAACCTTTTCTTCTCCAAAAGCTCTGGAACAGGGGTGTCAACGATCTATTGAACGAGTTCAGGGGCCAAGTCTGTGAGACCTCCAAGTACAGGTGACAGTGGCTTCACTAGCTGCTGCGGTGCGCCCCGCATTTCTGCCCACTTTCCTCAAGTCACGGGCATCCCAGTGGTAGAGTGTGTGTCTATCCCCTGGGCATGGAGCCAAGTCCTGTGGCCCTGACACTCCCTGGCATGGGCCAGGGGCGGAGGGTGTGAAGGCAATTCCTCTTCAGGCCTCCAGGAGGAGCCTCCTCTGGGCCTTGGGAGTGGGCTCACAGGATGAGTCAGTGGCCGCCTAAGTCCCTGGAGGCCTTGAATAGTGACCTTACAGGGTAGCCTCCTAAGACTGTCCCCTTCAAGGTCCCACCTCTGTGCTTCCCAGGCAAGGAACCCCCTCCTTTTTGGGGGCAATTTCCCCTGCCAGCTTCCTTGTAGCCCGCCGTCTCCACCTCCCCTTCTCTCCAGCCAGTCCTCAGACCTCCACTTAGTCCCCATGCGGAAGGCCCACTTCCTTCTCCAAATTCTTCCCGTAGAGTTCCCAGAGCCCATAAACCCTGAATGATTAGCATCTGACAAAAAAAAAACACCCCAAAACCAAAAAACCAACCCAGAACAGTTCTTCCTTTTCTGGGGTATTGTAGGGCACTATTTCCCACCAGCTCTGGGAGATAAGAAGAACTATCCCATCTTTGAGTGGCAGGTAAAGATTAAGTTTGATATTAAACCAGCCTAACCTTTGGTTCCCTCCTCAAAGCCAGGCTGCCCGGGAGTGCCTGGCTGGGGCTCTGCCTTGGGTTCTACGAAGACAAAAGACCCATAGAGAGGTCCCTTCCTGAGGTCGGGGCTCCTGGTTCAGTGGGGCAGGGGAGCTCGGAGGATGTGGCCTCCTCAGAAGGCGGCTCTCCTGACCACGGCTGGGCACTGGGCCTTGGTGGTCCTGTCAGCAGAGAACAGTGTTGCAGCCACTCCCTGCTGTCAGAAAAGCCTTGCTCCCTCCGTTGGTGTCCCCTGCGAGGCTGAGCTGGCCTGGCTCCTGGCCACCGTGAAGCCCAGGGATTTACTCCTCTCACCTACCTTCGGCCCAGCAGCCCGAGTCCCCGCTGTCTCAGTGCATACACACGCACATGTGCGCACACACACCCACACATGGGCACGTGTGCTCACTTACAAACATACTATGCATGGTTACACACACTTACACATGTACACACATACTCACCTGCTGGACTGGGAGAAATTACCAAAGAAAGGCTTTCCCCTCATCTTTCACAGTGTGAGGGGCAGTGAAGTCCGTGAAGGGAGGGGAGCCTGTCACAGGCCATGTGCTGTAGCTGCCTTCTGGCCAGGGGCATCTCTGGCCAGGTGTCTGCAAGTGACATTGGTGTGATCACCCCCTAATGGAAGCAGGTGGAAGAAAATAAAAATTCTTTTGTGAAATGTTGATTTGATGGACATAAAGTTCAGATCAGTAGAGGAGTTTCAAGGGCAGGAATATTTGGCCATCCTCATCTCTACCGTATCATCAAATGAAAACAGATTTGAAGATTATAGATATTTTTTGGGTTTCTTATCCAACTCAAAAAGATCTAATGTTGCGATCACCAGACCCAAAGCCTTGCTGGGAAATCCTCATGTTTTAGATCCCTGCTTTGGTGCTTTACTGGAATACAGCATTACAAGGGGTGTCCACATGGGGTGCAATTCACCTCCTGAACTGCAGTTTCCGCAAAAAGCCAGGATCAGAGGAACCCACAGGACCAGGTCCACAGCCTCAGTTGGTACCACATCTGAGGGAGCTGCTATCCTCACCTCTGTGCCAGGGCCCCTGCAGCCTGCCTTGTGTCCCGGCCTTCGCCATGAGCATGGGGGCCATGGGGTCCGAAAAAGCCTGCTGTCCGTTCTCCACACCAGCTAATTCCAGCCACTGGGCAGTTACTACAACCTGTCACTGAAATAAATGCTCACATGGGACACCCAGCACAACTGGCTGGAAGAGGCGGGCATCAAAGTGCAGGTTATCTGGCTGAAAGGCTGAACAGCGGGCCACGTCCTGGTCAAAGACTGCAAAGACCTGGACTTGATCTTTCACGTAGCTCTTCCCACAGAGGTCGAATTTTAACTGGTCAGGGACGTGCTGCTGAACTCCCTTCTGAACTTCCTGCCAGAGGGCGTGAACAAGCTCAGAATCAGCCTGGTCACTCTGAAGGAGGCGTACATGCAGAAGATGGTGAAGGTGTGCACAGACACGGACTGCTGGAGCCTGATCTCCCTCTCCAGCAAGAAAGGCTGGAACGTGGAGCTGAAGTTTTCGACTCCATCCAGTGCCAGTTTGAGTTTGACGTGGACTCACACTCGACTCTCTGCTCTTCTTCTCAGATCATCCTGGACTCTCTGCTTGTCTTCTACGACAGCAGACCCTGAACCCCATCTCCCTCCTGGCCTCACACGTGCTGGCAGAACAAAAACATCATCCCCAACGCCACCAATGTCACCTGTTACTACCAGACCGCTCCCTACGTCAGTGATGGCAACTTCAACAACTACTACGTTGCCCATCCTCTGGTCACCTACAGCCAGCTGTACCCTACCTGGCTTCCCTCTAGCTAAGCTTGAGACCTGAAGGCTTCCACAGTGGGAATCCCAAAAGGGCAAGGGTTTTTAGAGAGGGGTGCCTCCTTCTCAGTGTAGGTGTTTGGCTTTTAAAGGGGCACTCAGCTCTGATTCTGCTCTTTTTTTTTCCTTTGTGCACCCATTGGAGTGGGTCTACAGTCTTATCATGAGCCAACCCTAAAGGGATCCGTTATTCCAGTGCCACTCTGGAAAATGCTATGGAATGGACGACCTCTTCACATCTTTCCAGGATCGACAGTAACACACATGTCCCCAACACCCGCACGGGGAGATTGGAGCTCCGTGCACTAATGGAATCTGGGAGAAAGCTTGGTCAATGTCTCTTCTTTTCTCACTCAAGCTGAGAGTATGTTTGCCCTCACATGGGATTCTCAGCTGTTCTATGAAAGTTGTGGTTGCAGTCTATTTTCTTGTACTGATTTTAGTCACGCAGAAAATGGTGGATGTGAGACTGGTCTCGTGACTTCATTTTTGTTCAAGGGACTGAATTGCTTATGTTTGTTCCCTATTAGCAGAGCTGAGGATTTCTTTCCTGAACAAACCAAAGCTGGTAGCTGGAGAATTGAGATATGGTTGCAGTGGTTTATGGTTTAGCAGCTGTGCTCTCATGAGGAATTGCTTAGGAAATATCTCATGAGATATTGCTTAGGAAAAAAATGACCTTTGCTTGAAATGTAACTTCAAAACAAAATAAAATGTAGAACGTAATGTCTCTTGTTTTTGTTCGTTTTGCCAAACGCTTTGTTTTTATTTCATGCTGGGGCCGAAGGCCCATGGGTGCCCTTCTCCACCATTTCACCAAGAAAGTAGCACTGCCCACTCCCAGTCTCCCATGACCTGGTCCCAAGGCCACAGAGCAAATGCCTAGAATCAGAATTGTTTTCTGAATCGAATGCAAAGTTCTCCAAGGGCCCTGAGGCTGCCTGGCTCTGCCCGCAGGAGAAGCAGGGCTGGGGGTGTGCAGTGGGGTTGCACAGGAGAATTCCAGGGTGGTCTTCCAGGTGACGCTGGGGACAGAGCCTGGGGTACTTAGGAAGGCCATGGCTTCCTTCTTGTTTTATGCAGCCTGTTGTGATGCTCCCTTCGAAACAGAGCAGGGAGATCAACCCGAGAGCCTCTCTCCCAGTGGTTGCAGGTTCCATGTTTGGGCAAGAGTCGAAGACGTACAAAGTAAGAGGAGGGGTAACAGCGCTACAGTTCTAGTGGTTTCGACTCTAGAGTAGGCTCTTCTGAAACTCGGGGATGTTTGTGGGGCATGTCACAAATGGACAGAGGACTTGGAAGCTCTTTTTTTATTCCCCCATATTTTAGATATGGGTGAAGTGGATATTATTCTTGAATCTTGTTTCCAGTTGCTTTCCTTCGTCACATTTATTCTTACCTGTGGTGGCGGATTAATTTTTCCTGAGAACAGAAAGTTACTTCAGAGGAAATCAACAGCCTGAGTCTCCTCCCCTTACTTAGAGCATTTTGTTTGTATTCCTGACAGCACTGATGTACTCAGCTAACCAGAAACAATTAGCTACAACTCTGTAACATTTACCCCTAGCCCTTTACACTTACTTTACTTAGTATTGTTTACTTCAGAGGTTTTTCTCCTTGACCCTTAAAATGGACACTAGTGATATACTACTATCAAAATTTGCCTTATGATGAAAACTTTACCAATTTCTTTCTTTTCTTTCTTTTTTTTTTTTTTAAGATTTTATTTATTTATTTGACAGACAGAGATCACAAGTAGGCAGAGAGGCAGGCAGAGAGAGAGGAGGAAGCAGGCTCCCTGCTGAGCAGAGAGCCCGATGCGGGACTCGATCCCAGGACCCTGAGATCATGACCTGAGCTGAAAGCAGAGGCTTATCCCACTGAGCCACCCAGGCGCCCCAAAACTTTACCAATTTCTTGATTGGAGTATCATTCTTAATAAAGTAGAAAGTTTTCAAAATTCAAGTTTGTAAATTCTGGCCTGAAATCAGTGATAAAGGAAATGTCTTCCGCCTTTGCCTCCTTGTGGACCTCTGTGCATCACACTTACACACTTGCCTGGGTTTGTAACAAGAGGAGGACAGTAAATCCTGGTGGTGGAGTCTTGAGATCTGGAGTTAGAATGACAGATGCAAATCCCAGGTTTGCCTCAGCTTTCCCATCTGTAAAATGGGAACATTAAGAGTTCCTACTTCATGAGGTGGCTGTGCGATTTTGGGAAATTTACTTAACCTCACACAGTTTGCTCACAGGTACAATAAGAAGTAAAGGAGGTAAGGCAATAATGTGTTTACACAATGACTGAAAACTTGTAATTTTAGGCAATAGCTATCTTTTTTTTTTTTTTTTTTTTTTTAAATAATTCTTAGACTGTTGTAGGCTTGAACCACTCCAGAGAAGCCCTATGGGCCAATTTGTCTTCGTTTCATTCACACAAGGATACAGTCTCTGTAAACAGCCTGTGCACACCATCTCTAACACTGCTTTTCCCAGGGGCAACTCAAGACACCATCAGCCAATGAGGGCAAAGGCCTTGTAAAAATCTATTGTACAGGTTCTGAGAAAGAAGATTCCTTTTTTTTTTTTTTTAAGTCTTACTTCTTTATTTGAGACAGAGAGAGAGAACACAAGTTTGCTTAGCGGCAGGCAGAGGAAGAGGGAGAAGCAGGCTCTCTGCTGAGCAGGGAGTCTGATGCAGGGCTCGATCCTAGGATCCTGGGATCAGGACCTGAGCGGAGGGCAGACGCTTAACTGACTGAGTCACCTAGGCACCCTGAGAAAGAAGGTTCTTTTTTCTTTCTTTCTTTCTTTCTTTCTTTCTTTCTTTCTTTCTTTCTTTCTTTCTTTCTTTCTTTCTTTTAAGATTTATTTATTTGACAGAGAGAAATCACAAGTAGACGGAGAGGCAGGCAGAGAGAGGGGGAAGCAGGTTCCCCGCTGAGCAGAGAGCCCGATGCGGGACTCGATCCCAGGACCCCGAGATCATGACCTGAGCCGAAGGCAGCGGCTTAACCCACTGAGCCCCCCAGGCGCCCGAAAAAGATTCTTAAGGTCCGTGTAGATTGCTGCGATCTTGAATTCGAAAGCCCTTGGGTTTGGGTCCCTTTCCTCCCCTCTCCCTTTCTGTCCTTGCCTAGATCGCCATGCTGTGGAAGCACAAGGCCGAGGGCAGAAAAGGGTTTACAGGAGGGTGGGTGGACTGCCACAGTTCAAGGCTGGCCACAGTTTTCCCCGGGGAGCTAGCTGGGACCTTCACATTTATGATTGTGCACACACTAGTCAGAGTGTTTAATGCTAGTTCTAATAGTGTGCGGTGGGGATAGCAAACACAGCGTAGGGGTTCTGAGGGAGCCTATCTCTGTGGTGGTGCTCTGCTATTTCTCTAGTTGACCCTTAGTTCACTGTAGTGACTGAGACATGTCCCCCCACCGACCTTGTCTTTCTTCCACGGTTACTAGGAGTCACCTAGGCACATCTTGCTTTCATGGGGAGAGCCACCACTGCTTTCTGAGGGGAGGATGGCAAGTTGTTTTCCCAGAGTGAGGCTCACCTCTTTGTGTTCCTGCCAGCTGGGCCTGGGTTCCAACTGTGCTCTAAGGGTAAATTACAGATAGACACCGTTCTTCAGCAGGGGTCCCGGATGTGACCACTTCTGGGTCTGCAGACCCAAGGACTAGGTCTGGCACCCAAAGGGCTGAAAGGAGTCAACTCTAGAGTCCAGCCCTCTCATACACCTTCCAACTCTTGCCCATGACTTCTGCCTCTTTCTGCCCCCCTGCCTCCCACCGCACCTTACTCCCCCACCTGGGTACCTCCAGACATGATTATAAAACACTCGACTCTTAGAAAGGTCCCGGATCCTTATGCAATTATCTCCCTACTTCCTCACGGACTCTCTGGGCTTCACATGTCAGTAGTTGAAGGGGAAGAGTTTGTGAGGGCGTGGAAAGAAGGATGATTTGGTTCCATTTGTCCCTCTGCCAGTCTGACAAGATTCCACTAGAAGAGACAGAAATGGGGTGACATGTCAACCAGAAATGGCTAATCCTCTTCAAAAGATGTTTTGTTATATTAACTCACCAGGCACTTCTCCATTAATTGTAGGTTGAGTTTATCTCATATAAGTTATATGAGACTATATATATGGTTCCTGGACTATAGCTATGCTTATTTAACATTTAAACTCTAAATACTTCACACATTGCTGCATCCTGTGGGCTCAGTAGTGTGCTGGCATGGCTCCCAACCAATGTGGTGAAGAGGAGAGTGACAGTAACAGCAAACATGCATTTTACATTCATTTACTCACTTAATTCCCCTTACAATCAAAACTAGGGACTAAGATTACTTAACTTGCTCCAAGGCACAGTCAGGATGTGAAGCTAGGCTGTCAAACTCTGAAGGGTAGGCTCTGACTTTCTTTCCCTGTGACAGACCCTGACAGACCTTGACTGACAGAGCCTGAAAGACCCTGACTGACAGATGCTGACAGACACTGATGGATCGTGGGCTACCAGAAGACTTCTCTTTTGAGGAAACCTGGGTGGATGAGAAGCTACCAGTAAGAGGACCTGTAGTTACCAAGCTCTTCCACCAGCCAGAGGCCATAAATTACTGCGTATACGTCTCCTTAGATGAGCACAGAGCCCAGCCCTAGCCAGCAGAAGCCAAATTTCAACAAGTTTTGTCTTCTTTTTAAGGGTAAGGGTGTCCTATTCAAATCACTTTTCTACCTGGGAATTCATACACATTTTTACTGAACACTTTCTCTGCATCATACTAAATGCTGTGTATGGATTTGCTGTTTTAAGCCTCATATCCTCATGAGGTATCCATTATTTTTAAAAAATTTTTTACAAAAATTAATTTATTTAACAGAGAGAGAGTGTGATAGAGCACAAGCGGGTGAGGGGAAAAGGGAGAGGGAGAAGCAGGCTTCCCACTGAGCAGGGAGGTTGATGTGGGGCTCGATCCCAAGACTGGGATTAAGACCTGAGCCAGATACTTAACTGACTGAGCCACTCAGGTGCCCCAGGTATGCTCTATTTTAAAAATCCAACTTCTATTTTATCAAAGTAATTTCTTCTTCTTCTTCTTCTTTTTTTAAAAGATTATATATATTTATTTGACAGAGTGAGAGAGATCACAAGTAGGCAGAGAGGGGGGGTGGGAAGCAGGCCCCCTGCTGAGCAGATAGGCTGATGAGGGGCTCGAACCCAGTACCCTGGGATCATGACCTGAGCTGAAGGCAGAGGCTTAACCCACTGAGCCATCCAGGTGCCCCATCAAAGTAATTTCTTGCATAAAGTTTAAGGTTAAGCTTAACCTTTTTTTAAAAGATTGTATTTATTTGAGACAGAGTGTGCGTGACAGAGTGAGAGAGCAAGAGTGGGGAGGAGCCGAGGGAGAGGGACAAGCAGACTCTGTACTGAGCCCAGAGCCTGATGTGGGGATTGATCCCATGACCCTGAGATCATGATCTGAGCCAAAATCAAGAGTCGGATGCTTAACTGACTAAGCCACCCAGGCCCCCACCCCCAAAGTAAGGTTTATTATTAAAGACAACAAATTCCCGGGGCGCCTGGGTGGCTCAGTGGGTTAAGCCGCTGCCTTCAGCTCAGGTCATGATCTCAGGGTCCTGGGATCGAGTCCCGCATCGGGCTCTCTGCTCAGCAGGGAGCCTGCTTCCTCTCTCTCTCTGCCTGCCTCTCTGCCTACTTGTAATCTCTCTCTGTCAAATAAATAAATAAAATCTTAAAAAAAAAAAAAAAGACAACATATTACCTTCACACTGCTCCGTTTTCCACTTCCATAGATTCAATCACTTTTAACTATTGTAGTGTTCCTTTGGTTTTTTAAAACTTGATTAAAATGACTTTCCATTGTTGGGTTTATACTCTGGGTTTATTTCCCTAATATTTCCATATTTTATTTTGAATTAGAACTTATGAAACTTCAAAATATTTAAGCTATATTTTTAATAGGAGCTTTGTAAGAATTTGTGTATTCAGCAATTAAATATTTGCAATTTCTATTATATTAAATTGTCTCTTAAACTAAATTTTAAAACTCAGTACTGGCACTGGGAGCCTCAATCCTAGATTTATATTATTTTTTAAAATATCACGAACTCACAAGATGGGACTGGGGAGGGAGACAAACCATAAGAGATTCTTAATCTTAGGAAACAAACTGAGGGTTGCTGGAGGTGTGGGGGGAGGGATAGGGTGGCTGGGTTATGGACATTGGGGAGGATATCTGCTATGGTGAGTGCTGTGAATTGTAAAAGACTGATGATTCACAGACCTGTATCCCTGAAGCCAATAATACATTATATGTTAATAAAAAAATATATCACGAACTTTGGTCTTCTACTCTGTTATTTATTTGCCAATATTTAACCCCTATTTTTAAAAATTTAAATTCAATTAATTAATGAATAGTGTATCAGTTTCAGAGGTAGAGTTTAGTGATTCACCAGTTGCATTTAACACCCAGTGCTCATCATATCACATGACCTCTTTAATGCCCATCACCCAGTTACCCCCTTCCCTGACCTATCCTTCCCTCCAGCAACCATCAGTTTGCTTCCTATAGTTAAGAGTCTCTTATGATTTCATCTTATTTTTCCTTCTCTTCCCCTATGATCCTGTTTTCTCAAATTCCACATTTGAGTAAAATCACATGATAATGTCTCTCTGATTGACTTATTTCACTTTGCATAATAACTTCTAATTCCATCGGTGTCATTGCAATTGGCAAGATTTCACTTTTTGATGGCTGAGTAATATTCCAACATATACAGCACGTCTTCTTTATCCATTCTTCTGTCGATTTGGTCTCTTTCCATAGTTTGGTTATTGTGGACATTGCTGCATTGGGGTGCAGGTGACCCTTTGGATCACTACATTTGTATCTTTGGGGTAAATACTTAGTAGTGCAAATGCTGGGCCATAGGTAGCTCTATTTTTAACTTTTTGAGGACCCTCCATACTGTTTTCCAGAATGGCTGCACCAGTTTGCATTCCCACCAAGAGTGTAGGAGGGTTCCCCTTTCTCTGCATCCTCTCCAACATCTGTTGTTTCCAAACTTGTTAATTTTAGCCATTCTGACTGGTGTAAGGTGGTATCTCATTGTGGTTTTGATCTGTATTTCCCTGATGTCAAGTGATTTTGAGCATTTTTTTCATGTGTCTGTTGGCCATCTGGATGTCTTCTTTGCAGACATGTCTGTTTATATCTTCTGCCCATTTCTTGACTTAACCCCTATTTTTGTATCAACATCACCCCCAGGCTTTTATCACAGATAAATACAATGTACACTCAGGAAATCACTCACTCCTCCTAATATCAGTCTATTAATTAGACCTGAAAACTTGCTACATAAAAACTTTTCTAAAAATTCATAAAATATTCCCTCTATCATTATCTATTTGGGATCATCTGTGCCACTAGCATTTATTCACCTAATTCTCTATCAATTGTCTAGTGCCACATTACAAATTACCTAAAATTTTAGCTCAAAATAACATTTATATCATTTCAGAGGGTGAGGAATTTGGAAGTGTGTTAACTCTGTAGTTGTGGTCCTGTTTCTCAGGAGGTTTCGGTCAACCTGGTGGGTGGGGTGGAGAGAGAGATCGGATGGGGAGAGGGAAAAAGGAAGGGGGGAGGGGAAGAGAGGGAGGGAGAGAAAGGGAGAGATAGAGATGGGGAAAAGGAGGATTCAAGATGTAAAGATGTAAGCTTTTTTTTCTTTTAAAGATTTTTATTTATTTTATAGAGAGAGAATATACAAGCAGGGAGGAGGGGCCGAGGGTGAGGGAGAAGCAGACTCCCAGTTGAGCAGGAAGCCCATGTGGGGCTCCACCCCAGGACCCCAGGATCACGACCTGAGCTGAAGGCAGATGCCCAACCAATTGTGCCACCCCAATTGTGCCACCCAGGTGCTCCAAGATGTAAGCTTTCTATTTGTTAGACGTGCCATTAAGTCCTACCCACACTCAAAGGGAGTGGAATTAAGATGTAGTATAGTTAACATACAGTGTTAGTTTCAGGTGTACAATATACTGATTCAACAATTTATACATTATTCAGTGCTCATCATAAATGTACTCCTGGGTGGGGGGATGGGTTAAATGGGTGATGGATTAGGAGGACACTTGTAGGGGGTCCCTGGGTGGCTCAGTTGGTTAGGCATCTAACTCTTCATTTCAGCTCAAGTCAAGACTGTCGTGAGATCAAGCCACGTCCGGCTCCACACGAGGCATGGAGTCTGTTTAAGAGTCTCTCTCTCGGGTGCCTAGGTGGCTCAGTGGTTAGGCTGCTGCCTTTGGCTCAGGTCATGATCTCAGGGTCCTGGGATCGAGTCCCGCATCGGACTCTCTGCTCGGCGGGGAGCCTGCTTCCTCCTCTCTCTCTCTGCCTGCCTCTCTGCCTACTTGTGATCTCCCTCTGTCGAATAAATAAATAAAATCTTTAAAAAAAAAAAAAAACAAAACAAAAAAACAAAAAAAAACACAAAGTTTTCAACACCTGAAACAGAAACCATATCCATTATGCAGTAACCCCTCATTCTCAGCTCCCCCCAAGCCTCTGCTAACCTGTAATCTACTTTGTGAATAAATTTGCTTATTCTAGGTATTTCATACAAGTGGAATCACACAATATTTGTCCTTTGGTGTCTGGCTTATTTCACTTAGCATAATGCTTTCAAGGTTCATTCACATCAGAATTTAGTAATAGCATTCTTTTATATTCAAACAAATATATTCATATTTGTTTATCCATCCGTCTGCTGATGGACATTCCGGTTATTTCTACCTTTTGGCCACTATGAATAATATGGTAATGAACACTGGCATCCAAATATCTAAGTCTCTCTTTTCTTTTTTTAAGATTTTATCTGAGGGGCACCTGGGTGGCTCAGTGGGTTGAAGCCTCTGCCTTTGGCTCAGGTCATGGTCTCAGGGTCCTGGAATGGAGCCCCGCATCAGGCTCCCTGATTGGCAGGGAGCCTGCTCCGCTCTCCCCACTCTCTGCCTCTCTGCCTACTTGTGATCTTTGTCAAATAAATAAGATCTTAAAAAAATAAAAGATTTTATTTATTTGAGAGAGAGAGAGAGCATGAGCAGTGGGGAGCAGCAGAGGGTGAGGGAGAAGTAGGCTCTCTCCTGAGCAGGGAGCCCGACATGGGGCTTGACCCCAGGACTCCGGGATTGCGACCTGAGCTGCAGGTCTCTCTTTTTAAAAGAGTCTCTCTTTTTAATTCCGGTGCATTGCCTGGGAATGTGGGAGGAGAGAACAGGGTGTGACTACTAATGGGGCTGTCTTCTGGGGTGATGAAATTTTGAAACTAGGGAGAGGTGGTTGTTGTACAACACTGGAAATGTACTAAATGCCCTGAATCATATTTTATTTTATTTTAAAGATTTCATTTATTTGACAGAGAGAGAGAGAGAGAAAGAGGGAATACAAGCATGGGGAGTGGGAGAGGGAGAAGCAGGCTTCCCGTGGAGCAGGGAGCCCAATGAAGGGCTCAATCCCAGGACACTGAGATCATGACCTGACCTGAGAGCAGACGCTTAATGACTGAGCCACCCAGGCATCCTGAGTCATACACTTTAAAAGTTAATTTTATGCTATGTGACTTTCATCTTGATTAAAACACACACGCACAAAGTGGTTTCTCTTCACATCTACTGGGATGGCCATATATACATACACGTATGTGTGTATGTACGCATGTGTGTATGTATATATAAATATATAGATACAGATTTATTTATTTTTAAAAAGATTTTATTTATTTGACAGACAGAGATCACAAGTAGGCAGAGAGGCAGGCAGAGAGAGGGGTGGAAGCAGGCTCCCCACTGAGCAGAGAACCTAATGCAGGGCTCCATCCCAGGACATTAGGATCATGACCAGAGTGGAAGGCAGAGGCTTTAACCCACTGAGCCACCCGGGTGCCCTGATTTTTTCATATAGTAAAAAAAAAATAAATTCCATGTATAACTGTCTGATTGACTAATTTCACTTAGCATAACAGCCTCTAGTTCCATCCACATCAGTGCTAACAGTAAGATTTCACTTTTTGATGGCTGCATATTGGATCCTTATCTTGTTCCTGATCTTTGCAGGGAAGCTTTCAGTCTTTCACCAAGTATGCTAGCTGTAGGTTTTCCATAGATACCCTTTTATTATGTTCTGCAAGTATTCCTAGTTTTCTTGAGTGTTTCTTCATGATAGGGCATTGAATTATGTCAAGTACCTTTTTTGCATCAATTGATCATGTGGTTTTATTCCTTTGTTCTCTTAACATGGTGTATTACATTATATTCTTTTGAACTACCCTTGTATTTCTGTGATAAATCCCACTTGGTCATGGTGTTTAATCTTCTAAAATGTGATGTTGGGGGAGGTGGGCCTGGGTGTTTCAGTCGGTTGGATGTCCAGCTCTTGATTTCAGCTCAGGTCATCTCAGGGTCCTGGGACTGAGCCCCAATTCCGACTCTTTGCTCAGCTGAGTCTGCTGGAGATTCTCTCTCCCCCTCTGCCCTTCCCCTCCGCTTTAAAATAAATAAATCTTTTAAAAAATAAATGTGCTGCTGGATTTAGTTTGTGTTTTGTTGAAAATTTTTGCATCTATATTCATAAAGGATATCAGCCTATGGTTTTTCCCCCTTATCTGTCTGCAGTTCACTTAATTTTAAATCCGTAACTAAGATGAAAAATAAGCCAATTCTGTAATTCTGAGCTGATGTTAGTAGTGACAAAGAATATTATCAAAAGAAATTTTGAGGGATGCCTAGGTGGCTGAGTGGTCAAGCTGCTGCCTTTGGCTCAGGTCATGATCCCGGGGTCCTGGAATGGAGTCCCACATAGGGCTCCTTGCTCGGCGGGGAGCCTGCCTCTCTGCCTGCTTGTGTGCTTTCTCTGACAAATAAAATCTTAAAAAAAAAAAAAATTTAAATCTTCCTGAAACATAAAATCCAAGACTTTAGTGATTTAAACTTGAGATTTTCTTGTGTCTACCATAGAGAATGCTGTATGGTTGGCATTGGAAAGAGGGGTTTGCCTAGGGTTCCATGATGGCTGGTTATTAGATAAAATAGTCATTTGGCCTCATGACTCCCTGTGATAGGTGGTCAGCATCTTGAGAAGGAAATGCGAATTGAAACACAGAACACAAAGGACATCTGCACCCTAAGAATAGTTTTTCTTGACTTCCTTTTATGTTTCATTCCACCTTCCCACTGGAGAAAAAGTTAATTTTTAAAAATTCCTTCAATGTACTTCTGTACATGACCATCTATTATATTTCCTAGGCATTTAGAAACCTGGGGTTAAGAGCAAAAGCTGGCTGCCCAATTGTTTGCCCTGATAGTTCAAAGGTATTTTAACACTGACCCACATCAATTCCCAATCTTTATTCAAACTGTTCCCTACTGGCCAGGGTAATGAGGGGAAATGGGCATGGAGGAGTATCTGCACAGCAACAGCTACACAGCAAGCTCATGACTGAGCAGAGCTGGCCCAGTTCTCAGGAAACTCCCCTCCTAAGCCACCTGCCCTCCAGCTTACAGATTTATCAAAAATGCAAGCTGATGAAGGCAAGAAAGCAAGCTTGGTCAAGCCTAGGAATGGAGTCTACTGCATAGCAGGGAAACCATTTTGCCCTTGCCGGCTGTGGAAGGCCCTGCATAAACAGCCGCCAAGCCTTTCCCGCGGCTGACCCTGTGCAGGTGCAAGCAGAACACCCGCAATACAGACAGCCCAGACACCAGCAAAACAGTGAGACGAAAACCTTACATGTGGATGGGAAGGAAGGTATGCACATACGTAATAAAACCTGGTCCTCTGGGAATCTTTGTTAGGTTCTTTTTAGCTTGGATGATGGCCTGGTATGCTTTAGCAATTTGAAGTACCTTCTCTGTCTAAACTCCTTTCTACTAATTAAGTGAAACTAGATGGCAGTGTTGGCTCATTCCTTCAGCTTCACATTTTTACACATGCCTACTATTCATGAGAAGCTATGAGAGAGGCATCAAGAGCCCACAGGCTCCAGTGTCATTAGATGGAAGATCTGGAAGAGAGGCTGTTGCCAGACATGCAAACTACACAGATGCGGGCCAGGCACCTGCCCAAGCTCTGCCAGGATTTCCAGGAAGAAGGAACTGTTAGCCTCACCTTTACTGTGACCCTGATCTTCTGCTGGGGCCTTTCTTGCAGCCTGGAAACTGCAGGTGTGCCCCAGGGATGGGAATCTTCTCTGGGCTTGGCCATCCCGGGATCAATCCACTCTGGCAGTGGAGTCGTCTAGCTGATCTTTCAGCTGTGCAAGGATGACTGGGTAGGGGGCTGCAAGGCTATCCCTAAGTCATTAGGTCGAGCCATAGGAAATTGTATTTGACCATTCTGACCTTTGAAAATGGCTATTTTGTGTGGTTCAACCTAAACTTTCTTAAGGGGAAAGAAAGGCAAGAAACTGAAGCCCAAACTATTGTCTGCAGTAGATTCTATTTGATCTATTAGAAGCAGAATAGGTTTCCTAGAACATTAGTCTCCCAATTCGTTTTTTCATCTTGTTATAGGTTCTGTTATGGGGTGAACCATGTCCTCCCAAAAGGCATGCTGAAGTCCCAATTCCCCTACATCATAATGAGAACATATATGGAAATGGGGTGTTTTTAAGTAGGGTCCATGACCCCAGTGCAGGGCTTGAACTCATGACTCTGGGATCAAGACCTGAGCTGAGACCAAGAGTTAAATGCTTAACTGACTGAACCACCCAGGTGCCACAGAAATGGGATCTTCATCAAGGTAATGAGTTTAAAGCAAGGTCATTAGTGTGGGCTCTACCAATGACTGGTGGCCTTATAAAAAGGGGAAATCTGGCCAGAGGGAAGATGATGGGAAGGCAGGAGTGATGCATCTACAAACCAAGGAACTGCTGAGGCTACCAGCAGCTAGGAGAGAGACTTGAGCAATCCCTTCCCTAGAGCCTTGAGAGGAAGCTTGGCCTTGTCTTGAGAGGGAGCTTGGCCTTGTAGAACTCTTGACTTTGTATTTCTGATTCCAGAACTGTGAGGCAATGAGTTCCTCTGTTGTTTGAAATCACCCAATATGTGATACTTTGTCATGGCAGCCCTGAAGTGAAGGTCTGAATGTTTGTTCCCGCCACTGCCTTCGTGTGTTGAAATCCTAACACCCAACGTGATGTTATCAGTAGGTGGGCTGTAGAGAAATATGTAATAAAGTAGAACCCTCCTGTGTGGTTAGTGTCCTAATAAAAGAGGATCTAGAGAACCTCTAGCCCTTCCTACCATGTGAGGACACAGTGAGAAGGCATCAGCTCTAAGCCAGTTAAGCTAGCCTTCACCAGGTGACTTTGACTTTCTAGGTTTAAGAACTGTGAACAATTTCCGTTGGTTATTTTGTTCTGTATTTTGTTATAGCAGCCTGAATGGATGAAGATACCTGGGAAGTAAATACAGGTTCCTTCCAGTGAAGATCAACTATGCTGTTGGTTAAGACACAACAGGACAGCTTATGTTGGTACAGCTATTTAATCCCTAGGATTCAGAGTTGAGGTATCATTCATTCCTATAGGAACTAGTTGTGCTTCCTACTGTGGCCAAAGAGATTTTGTTTGGATATAATAAAGCTAGCTTTGTAATTTATCTCTCTCTCTCTCTCTCTCTCACACACACACACACACACACACCTTCCTTCGGTTTTCTGGCATTTTCTAGTTTGTGTTAAGAGTTTCAATATAATTTTCTTCAGTCTGTAATGGGGAAGATACTATGCTTATGCAACCTTAAGGAGCCCATTCAAATTTAGGAGAACCAGAAACTTATTCTGAGGACACACAAAAAACTGCTGATACTGTCACAGAGAGTCCTTCCGTGTTAAAAGAGTTTAGAAGATGCAAACACCTCCTGGAGTTGTATTTCGAAGATTTGTTCAGGAAGATCAGTATTAGCAGGCTTCACCCCCTGGGGGGGGCTCAAAAGTGGGTAAGCGGGGCAGGATCAGAGACACCAGCTTCTTCTGGAGGAAAGGAGAGCCCAGTGCAGGTTGGTGCAGAATGCACCAGAAACTTTTATGGCGAAGTTTTTTTAGGATCCAGTTTTACAAATAAGCCTAAACAAACAAAATAACAGAAGGTGATTATAAGCTGGCTGACTACAGTCGGATGGGACTTCTCTGAGTAGAAATGTATACATAAGGAAAGGGATTTTCACTCATATTTGTACCTTCCCTCTTTGGGCCTACTCTCCTTTCTTAGCCAAATTAAGAGTCAGCTTTTGACTATCCCAGTACAACAGCACCTCCAGGAACTGTCCTCTCCCGCTTGGTCATTTTCATGGTTCATTACCACTTCCATTAGAGAGAGTGAGGGAAGTGAAAGGAGGTGAAATTACAACTAAGCCATATGGAACCTTTGATACTGAAAGCTTTAGGGAGACAAGACATATAACCACAGCCTGGAATGGAGTCTTTAAATTTGCTATGGATTCAAATTATTCAGGATCCTATTCCTGCTTCTTTTACCCATCATTTCTGCAAACAGCTACTAATTGGCAGGGGGTGGGGAGGAGGAATAAATATTAAGACACAAAAAGGAGTAATTGTAAAGGAAAAAAAATTAATAAACACAACTATATTAATGTGAAAAAAAAAAAACAACTTCCATTCATAAAAAAGATACCTCAGAGCAAATAAAACTTACATACTGGAAAGTGAGGCTTGTATATCCAACAAAAACACTAGTTTAATACAAAATAAAGAAAGAACTCCTATAAATCAGGTAAAAAAAAACAATAGAAGAGGCTGAACAAATAGAAATTTTATAGAATGGGAAACTAATACAGTAGAGAAATAATATGATGAAATGCTCATCTTCATGGGTGATTAGGAAAATGCTAATCAAGATCACACAAAAATAACATTTTACAACCATTTCACTGGCAAAAATCCAGAAGTCCAACTTTACCAAATGCTAGTGAGGACAGAGCTCAACGGAATCTCATCTATTGCTGGTGGGAGTATAATTTATTAACAGCTTTAGAAAGCAAGCTAGTTTCCTCTCTGAAGCTGAACACTCCCATATTCTACAACCCAGAAATTCTACTACCTATATGCCACGCTCTTGCCCGTGTACACCACCAGAATGCTCACAGCAGCCCATTCACGAGTCTAAGGCCCATGGGAGACCTGAGTGGCTCAGTCGGTTAGTCGACCAACTCTTGATATCGGCTTAGTTCATGATCGTGGGGTCGTGAGATTGAGGCCCACATCAGGCCCCAGGCTGGGTGTAGAGTCTGCTTAAGATTCTCTCTCCCCACCCTGCCCCCACCCTCTACTCTCCCTGCCTCTCTTTAAAAAAATAAAGTAAAATAAAAATAAAAAAGAATCCAAAGACCAATATCAGAAGAGGATATAAATCCACTGTGGTATAGTAACACAATGGAGTATCACTAAGTAGAAAAAACGCGGAAACTACATGCCAACAACAGAATGAACTTCAGAAATGTGAAGCTGAATGAAAAGACAATCAACTCTCAGAAAAATACATACAGTGTGTGATCTTTTTACAAAGTTCAGAACAACTAAACTGTACATTCCTTAAGTACACACATATATTCTTGATAAAACTTATTAAAATAAAAAACTAGGTATAAGCAAATATAACTTTTTTTTTTTTTTTTTTTAATTTATTTGACAGAGAACACAAGCAAGGGGAGTGGGAGAGGGAGAACAGGCTTCCCGCCAGAGCAGGGAGCCCGAAATCAGGGCTCGATCCCAGGATCCTCGGATCATGACCTGAGCTAAAGGCAGACACTTAAAGACTGAGCCACCCAGGCGCCCCTAACATTTTATGTTTATTATACTTCAAAAACCTCAGGAAAGCAGGAGGATGAGATGGGAAAATAATTAGATAGGAAGATGATAGTAGGATTCTGATTCTTGGCTGATGGTAGGTTTTCAGAGTGTTTCTTATTAAACCGAAAAATACTTTAGTGAATAAAGAAATAAAAGATGACTGTTTCATGCATCAATGATGCTTACTGTGTCCTAACTCAAAGATTCTGATTAAGCCAAATGTGGGCATCTGAGGTCTATTAAATAAAACGGAACAGGGGTGGCCTGGGTGGCTCAGTGGGTTAAGGCCTCTGCCTTTGGCTCAGGTCACAATCCCGGGACCCTGAGAAACAAGCCCGGGATTGAGCCCCGCATCAGGCTGTCTGCTTGGCGAGAGCCTGCTTCCCCCTCTCTCTGCCTGCTTCCCCCTCTCTTTGCCTGCCTCCCTGCCTACTTGTGATCTATCAAATAAATAAATAAAATCTTAAAAACAAAAAACAAAAAACAAACCCAGACCAGAAACAAACAAAAAGCACTGGGTATCTTAATTAACTCGTCTACCAGCTGAAGCTAAGGAATGTAAGGCTTCAAGGGCTCCTCCCTTGCAAGGGCCCAGTCAGTCGAGGGGCCATGAGTGCGCAGGGATACAATCTGGAACCACTTGTGAACAGCTTAGAGAGACCACAGAGGGAAGGGACCTGCATGTCCAGACAGCAGCAGCAGTAGCAGCAATGCTGCAGTTTCTTTCCTCTTTTTAAATAAAGACTCACATTTGTACCCAATTCTGCATTCTTTAAACTGTGCAAGTTTTAGGTGCCACGAAACCTAGCTTTTGTCCTGCTAATCCACTGACATAATCATGCCACAAGCTACACACAAGGGCCTATGGTGGCTTCTCCCTCCAACCTACCTGGTCCTCCTCCCAGAGGAAACCAAAGTTTGTGTGGCACTCCTGAAGGTCTCTTCAACACAAGAATATACAAATACTTCCCCCTCTCTCCTACTTTTTACTTTGAAATGTCAAGCTGCTAGAAAATTGTGAGACTAGTACAAAGAATGGTCTCCTCTGGCACCACTGGAGTTTAACTTGCCAAAATGTGTGTAAAATGACAACACACAAAGTTACTCACACTGTTATTTCTAAGAGCAAGAGACTAGGAAAACATTCATGTCCAAGATCTTCAATCCAACCAACATCACAGCATTCATTCTAGTGTTCTCTTTCCATATCTGGAAATCCCTTCTCTGACAGTAAGGCACCTGGCTCCCCTCTTGGCAGCCAGCCTGTATAAATGCCACCGTCCCACAAGGCTCTGACACCCTGCATCGGGCCACCTGCCCTTCATTCCACTCGGGCTCCAACATGGGGCTAAGCCATCGTAGCCATACCTCACCGCAGCCATACCTCACCGCAGCCTTTGGTCAATCCCAAGCCTATCTTGCCCACTCTACCTAATGGCTTTTGGAATAAATTATTCAGGAAGGAGGGAAGGAGTAAAAGGGAAAGAGGAAGAAAAGCGTAAGAGAATGCATTTTCTGTATTAATGATAATGATAGCACATTCACAGTCCTGTATCTTAGGGTTTTCATTCAATATATATTAATGAGATAGCCCCATAGCTAAAGAATTTCCTTATTATTTATGGTACCATAACATTCCACAAAATTTCTTGTGGCACACACAAAAATGGTTGCTCAACCAGTCTCCCACTGACAGGTATCTGTGTTCTGCCAATCCTTTGCTCTCCCAAGTATCTTTACAAGAGTAACACAATTACTGTGATAGTAGAGCAACATATACATTGTAATTTTGCACATTTTAGTACACCTGTGGGATAAATCCTAGAAATAAGTGAAAAAGAGTACAATGACTATGTAGGGATGTTTGTTTTTTGTTTTCAGATTTTATTTATTTGACAGAGAGAAACACAGTGAGAGTGGGAACACAACCAGAGGGAATGGGAGAAGGAGAAGCAGGCTTCCCACTGAGCAGGGAGACCCATATGGGGCTCAAACCCAGGACTCTGGGATCATGACCTGAGCCGAAGGCAGATGTTTAACGACTGAGCCACCCAGGTGTCCCATGACTTTACAGTTTTGATAGATTTTGGCAAGTAGCTCTCAACCAGTGTTTAAGAATACCTTTAACAGGGCGCCTGGGTGGCTCAGTGGGTTAAGCCGCTGCCTTCGGCTCAGGTCATGATCTCAGGGTCCTGGGATCGAGCCCCGCATCGGACTCTCTGCTCAGCAGGGAGCCTGCTTCCTCCTCTCTCTCTCTCTCTCTCTGCCTGCCTCTCTGCCTACTTGTGATCTTTCTCTGTCAAATAAATAAATAAAATCTTTAAAAAAAAAAAAGAATACCTTTAACTTTTATCTTTACATGATAGGGAACTAAGAATTTCTGGGCATTTGTGGGTTATAAAGCCAAAGCAAAACAAAAACAAAAACAAAACCCAACCACTTCCAAGTCCCCAAACACAAAACCCAAGACACTAAACCAAACCAAAAAAAGACATAGTAGCAGTTTCTTACTTGTTGCCTCAGAGTATAGAGTCTTTTCATCCACACTTTGGACATTACAGGAAACAAACAGTTTCCTTCCTTCAATTTTATCAAGCTGGCTATTTATCACAACAACAGAACAAAGGGGGATAGGCCTGCAGGGAAAAAAAAAAAAAGGAGACAAAATTTGTTTTTATTAAATTTATGTAACACTGAAATGACCAAGTGCTTGTGAAGTGCTGGAAATCTCTGATAGCTGGTATCAGCATGTGTCAGATAGAACTACCTTCTCAGATCAGACACCCCTACCCTGGGCTGAACCCAGGCTGCCTGCCCTTGATGTTAGCTTCAGAGAACCTGAGGGATTCCAACTTTTCAAGGCACAGGCTGTCACATCTGAAGACCCAGAGCAAACTCTGAAGCATACTGGAATCCTTTAAAGAAATGAAAACAGGGCCATGAGAGGTCTCATTTTCTATCATAATCCAAATTTCTCACCCAATCCCCTTTAGAGTGACTGTCACTAGAAAGTCACCCAATAACAACAAACTGCAGGTAATAGCTTAATGTAGGCCGTTCAAGAGAACTTTCCATAGTAACAGAAATGTCCCACCTCTGGTGTAGTTGTCCACTACAGTAGCCACCTTACAATGAATACCCAAGAGGAACTGCTGTGAGTTAGAAACTGAATCTTTAAATTTAATAAATTTGTATTTCATTTTAAATAGCTACACATGACCAGTGGCTACAGTGGCCTTTGGGAATCCTGGAGACAGAGTGCGATGATGAAAGAGGTACCTTTTCAAAGGTGAAGTGTTACTTGGCAGAAATGTAACAGTGCCACCACAGAAAGGAACTACTCCAGGTGGACGGGAAGTCATCACAAGTGATTACCTCTGCCCTGGTTTT
This sequence comes from Mustela lutreola, assembly GCF_030435805.1. NCBI lineage: Eukaryota > Metazoa > Chordata > Mammalia > Carnivora > Mustelidae > Mustela > Mustela lutreola. The sequence goes on along the minus strand of NC_081299.1, from coordinate 108,379,477 downwards.
GCTCCCAATTAGCTTTTCCTGAACCTCCTGATAGAACAACCTAATTCCACTTTTATTACTTTAAACATACTTAAATATATTCTTTATCATGTAGAAAAACCGTCTCTAGGATCTAATTTTATAGTATAAATAGTATAAAACTATTTGTTTAATGTCAATGTATAAAAAATATATATACTGTATAATATATTTAAGTATAAATGTATATATATGTGTGTATAAAATAAAGTCAATGTAAAAAACCACTAACTATATGTAAAGATGACCATTTTTCCCAAGTTGATTTTTAAGTTAATGTAACTGCTATCAAAATCACATTTTGTTTTTTGGTAGATTTTAGCAAATTTATTCTAATTTTCATTCGATTCATTCAAATGATACAGAGGTAGCTGGTAAGACACAGGATTATGTAAGAGAAGGTATGATGACAGTTTGGGTGAGGAGTTAAAAATCTCAAACACAATTAGGAATAAAGGAAACTACCTCAACGTAATAAAAGCCATGAAAGAAAAGCCCTCAGCTAACACCATACTCCATGGAGACAGACTGAAAGCTTTTCCTTCTAGATCAGAAACACAACAAGGTTGCCTACTTCTGTCACTTCTATTCAACAATTCCACTTCTATACATTAACAATGAACAATCAGAAAAGAAAATCAAGAAAATAATTATATTTAAAATAACAGAAAAATAAAATACTTAGGAATAAACATGACCAAGAAGGCAAAAAAACGTGTACACTGCAAACTACAAAGCCCTGTTAAAAGAAATTAAAGACAGAAATAAATGGAAAAAGTATCTGCTCATGGACTAGAAGAAAATACTAGTAAGATGTCAGTAGTATGCAAGCCAATTTACATATTCAATGCAATCTTAGAAAATCCCAGTAGCTTAATTTTTTTGCAGAAAAAAGAAAAATCCATCCTAAAATTCATAGTATTCTCACGGGACCCTGAATGGCAAAAACAGTGTTGAGGGGTGGGGAAGAAAGCTCCAAGTCTCACACTTCCAGATTTCAAAACATATTAAAAAGTAATAAAAATAGTGTGGTACTGGCATAGAGACAAACATACAGACCAATGAAATAGAACAGAGAGCCCAGAAATAAACCCTTTCATCTTGGTCTAATGATTTTCATTAAGAGTATTAAGGCCACTCAATGGACTGTGCCCCGGAGGCTCAGTTGGTTAAGCGTCTGCCTTCCCAGGTCAAGTTCCTGGGACCAGGTCCTGCATCAGGCTCCCTGCTCAGCGGGGAGTCTGCTTCTCCCCTTTCCCTCTGCCTGCACCCCCTACTCGTGCTCTAACAAATAAAATCTTAAAAAAAAAAATGCAAATCAAAGCACAATCATGTATCACCTCATACCATTAGGATGGCTACTATCCAACAAAAGCAAAAACAAAAAATCCAAGATAACACAGGCTAGCAAAAAGTTAGGCTGCCGATGGGAATGCAAAATGATGCAGCTGCTATGGAAGGAAACTTGTACAGTGGTTCCTCAAAAAATTAAAAATAGAGCTACCATGTAATCCAGCAATTCTACTTGCTGTTTAGTACTTACTCAAAAGAACTAAAAGCAAGATTTCACTGAGATATTTGCATACTCACGTTCATTACAGCATTATTTGTAAAAGGTCAGCAGTGGCAACACCCCAACTATTCAATGATGGATGTATGGATAAACAAAATGTGATATATACATGATGGCATATTATTCAGCCTTAAAAAAGAAAAAAAAAATCCTGGGATGCCTGAGGCTTAGTTAAGTCTCCAACTCCTGATTTCAGCTCAGGTCATGATCTCAGTTCAGGGTTGTGAGATCAAGCCCTATACTTGGCTTGGCACTCAGCGGGGAGTGTGCTTGAGATTCTCTTCCTCTCCCTTTCTTTCTCTGTGTACCTCTCCCGCCTGCTCTCTCTCTCTAATATATATATATATATATATATATATATATATATATATATCTTTAAGGAAAAAAAGAAAGAAAAAGAAAAATCCTGTTACATGCTACAACATGGACAAAACATGAGGACATTTTGCTAAATAAAATAAGCCAGTTACAAAAAGAGAAAATGTTGTATCGAGTCCATATATATATATAGTCAATTCATAGAAACAGAAAGAAGAATGGTGGATGCCAGGGGGTTATAAGGACAGGAAAATAGGGAGTTAAGGTTTAATGGGTATAGGGTCTCAGTTTTGCAAGATAAAAAAGTTCTGAAGATTAGTTTCATAACAATTTATATATATTTCACACTACTCAAAAAAATGTTGAAAATATAAGGCACAGGGGTGTCTGGATGGCTCAGTCATTGAGCATCTGCCTTTGGATCTGGTTGTGAGATCTTGGGATCCTGGGGATCAAACCCCGCCATCAGGCTCCCTGCTCAGCAGGAAACCTGCTTCTCCTTCTCTTACTCCCCCTGCTTGTATTTCCTCTCGCTGTGTTTCTGTCAAATAAATAAATAAATAAAATCTAAAATATATATATATATATATATATATATATATATAGTGTGTGTGTGTGTATACTGTATATACATATACCGTATATACATATACTATGTATATGTATATACAGTACACACACACACACTATATATATATATATACATATATATATATATATATATATATATGTATATATATATATATATTGCACAAAGCCCATTAAATCTTAAACACCACTGTGGGGATCCCTGGGTGGCTCAGTCAGTTAAACATCTGCCTTGGGCTCAGGTCATGATCCCAGGGTCCTGGGATTGAGACCTGCTCCTTGCTCAACAGGGAGTCTGCTTCTCCCTCTGCCTGCTTTGCTTGCCGCTCCCCCTGCTTGTGCATGCTTTGACAAATAAATAAATAAAATCTCTAAAAAAAATTTAAAATACTATAAAGTAAGATACCAAAAAAACTAAATACCATGTGAACTCATAAACTTACTAAATGTTAAGAATTTTCCAGCTATGACACAGAAATGGCCCAACAGCAAGGTTATCCTGCCCACCATGAGAACACATCTATATTTTCCTATTCTTCTGCACTATTCTCCACTCAAAAGAAATCAGCAATCTTTACAGAGTAGCTACTATACGTCTTGGCATAGATACACCTCGTTGTTGCTAAAATAAAAGTAATGATAATAACAACACTAACAATAATAATAATAAGCAGCCAACACTGAGTACTTATGTGGCCAGATATTGTTCTAAGTGCTCTACATGCATTCACTCATTTACAGCTCATAATGACCCTATATTTATGGTGGGTATTCTTAACCTCTTTTTAAAGATGATGAAATTAAAGCATACAGAGGTTAAGAAACCTGTCCAGGGCCATACAGGTAGTAAGTGGCAAAAGGGGCATTTGAACCTGCTCCAACATCTGTCCTCTTAACCACTACATTATACTGTCACTCTGGAGACAAAAGTACTTAAAATTCCGTCTGGAAAGAATTGAAAGGGCAGGATCTAGGTCCAAAGAAACTCCTAACAGGCCAAATGCAATTTAAGCACAGAAAAGAGTGTGATAATTATGACTATGTTATGGAAAGCCAGGAGTCCCTAATGATTCTGAAAAAGGGGAAAAATTAACTCAAGAACTATAAAACTATAGCTGTAATTAAAAAATAAGGATGGCTATGATTGGATAGGTTTAATTTTTTAAGCAGTTTACATATAGAGAACAATGAAGATAAAAGTGTATGTCTGCCTTCACAGTATTTTACTCTATTAAAGGTCATGGTTAACAGCTGAGCTGACAGGTGAAAAGAACACCTATGCATATTGGTGGATTTACACCCAGACAACTGCCATTTGGGGGTTTATGTATGTCTCGCACAATCTAAGAGCCCTCATTAACCCTCTCCCCACATCAACAGGCAGAGAACTGTCAGGAAGCCAAACAATTCCAGAAAATGCAGGAATGGTACTCTTTACAGAAAGGACTGATTACAGAAAAGAACCAAGTAGAAAGAAGGCAAATGTGTTGCCCACCTGAGTATCTCTGAAAGAGAAAGCTAGCTTCCATAAGAAGCATTTCCTTTACCGTGTGCACACCAATCTCTGTCTCAAGGTCTGCTGCCTGATCCAGGACATGTAAGAACCAGGTAATACCAGGAATTTACCTTCTAAAATTGATGTTGAGATTGGCAGTCATGACAGCTCCCCCAGTTAAAACTGCACACATACCAACAGTAGAATCAATCATGGTTGCAATGGCACCTCCGTGAAGGAATCTAGTTACAACAAGAGAAAAAAAAGAAAAACGTTTTCAGGAAGGTCTAAAAACAGAGCCTCTGGAGATAAACTACCCAAGCACATCTCCATATAATTTACTTATGAAAGGTCCATGTTCAATGAACTCAAATAATATCCATGTCCCCACATTTATTTCATTCTTAGCATAATACTATAGTGTTGCTAATACACCAGAACTTAATGGTAATTGGATACCAAATCATTTGTTTTATTTAACTGTATATAATACTGTTTAAAAATATAAGAAATGCAGGGGCGCCTGGATGGCTCAGTTGCTATGTGGCTGCCTTGGGCTCAGGTCATGATCCCAGGGTCCAAGGCCCATATCAGGCTTTCTGCTCAGCGGGAAGCCTGCTTCTCCCCTCCCACGCCCCCCGCCCGTGTTCCTTCTCTGCGTCTTTCTGTCATATAAATAAATAAGGGATCCAGCCCTGCATCGGCTCTCTGCTCGGCGGGGAGCCTGCTTCCTCCTCTCTCTGCCTACCTCTCTGCCTACTTATGATCTCTGTCTGTCAAATAAATAAATAAAAATCTTTTAAAAATATATAAAACAGTAAAATCTTTTAAAAAATGTAGGAAAGGGGGGCACCTGGGTGGCTCAGTGGGTTAGGCCACTGCCTTCAGCTCGGGTCATGATACCAGGGTCCTGGGATAGAGTCCCGCATCGGGCTCTCTGCTCAGTGGGGAGTCTGCTTTCCTCTCTCTCTCTGCCTGCCTCTCTGTCTACTTGTGATCTCTCTCTGTCAAGTGAATAAATAAATAAAATCTTAAAAAATGTAGGAAAGGGGCGCCTGGGTGGCTCAGTGGGTTAAGCCTCTGCCTTTGGCTCAGGTCATAATCTCAGGGTCCTGGGATCGAGCCCCGTGTCCAGCTCTCTGCTCAGCAGGGGAGCCTGTTTCCCTTCCTTTTTCTCTCTGCCTGCCTCTCTGCCTATTTGTGATCTCTGTCTGTCAAATAAATAAATAAAATCTTTAAAAAAAATGTAGGAAAGGCAGATCAACAAAGAAAAATAAATTAAAAATTGGAAGGCCTATAATGCCACCATCTAGTGACAAATCAGTTAACATATTAATGATACTCTCTTGCCCTCATACTTTTGAAATTTAGTATTTATAAACATCTTTCCATGTCAATAAATATGTATCCACACTGCCACTTCAATGCCTTTATTGTAGTCTACGGATATGTAAGACTACAAGCTAGCCATCTTTCAGATGCTACTAATCAATGGGATGCTATCATTCTTACCCAGGTATTCCTTGCAGGTAAGGACCTCCTTGCAATATGCAAACTGTCCTGTTTTCAACTTGATTATGGAACATCGCATATTCAAACCCCAGACCTTCCTCAAGGCTTCTGGGAAAGAGCCGAGCCTGTGACAATGGTTCTTCTTTCACAGGCTTTGAATCTGTAGGGAAATGAGGTGGATGAGCATATGAGAAAACAGGATGAGAAAGATGCCCTGACAGAGCTAAGCATCTGTACTGTGCAAGAACCACGTTAATGGATGACTGATTAAAATGTCAACGAGGTACAAAATTAGAGGGAATGGGAGCATCTCACAGAAACAGAATATAGGGTCTTGGGGCACCTGGGTGGCTCAGTGGATTAAGCCTCTGCTTTGGTTCGGGCCATAACCCCAGGGTCCTGGGATCGAGCCCCGCATCAGGCTCTCTGCTCATCGGGGGGCCTGCTTCCCTCGCTTCCTTTGCCTGCCTCTCTGCCTACTTGTGATCTCTCTGACAAATAAATAAATAAAATCTTAAAAAAAAAAAAAAGAATATAGGATTTTTGCCCTTATGGACTTAACAGTCTAATTGGGGACAGAGTAAACATAAATGAAATCAAAACGAAGTACTTACTCACACATGGCAATCAGGAAATAGAGCATATCAATGCTGAGGGTACACTAAGTGAAACAGTAAATAAGGTACAAAGTCTTCTTGGAACAAGTATGGCTTAAATGGGATTTAAAGAAAAATAAGTGTTAACAGTAGGGAGGTTTTCTCTGCAGAAGTGAGTCTAGCCTCAGCAGAAGAAAAGTTATCATAATCTAAATCAGGTCCAGTTCAGTTGAATATTCTGTGTGATTAGGACTCTAAGGCCCCAGATTCTGGGTTAGAAGCATTAAGGTTAGCAAAATCAAATTAGTGAGTTGTAATCAGACTTTAAAAGAAATAGAATGCTTCACATATATCCCAGGCAACAAACAGTATTCTTATTTAGACACGCTTTTTCAGTTACACATCTGTGCCCAAGTTGTGTGTTAATGGGCTGCGAGTCAAAACACAGGTCACTTCCAAGCAAAGACTGAAAGCTATTGTTCTGAAGGCAGGGTGTGTTTAAACTTACATACCAATGTTAAGATTTAATTCCCCAATTAAATCTTGGGTGACTCAGTGGGTTAAAGCCTCTGCGTTTGGCTCAGGTCATGGTCCCAGGGTCCCGGGATGGAGTCCCACATCAGGCTTTCCGCTTAGTGGGGAGCCCACTTCTTCCTCTCTCTGCCTGCCTCTCTGCCTACTTGTGATCTCTGTCTGTCAAATAAATAAATAAATCTTAAAAAAAAAAAAAAAAAAAAGGTTTAATTCCCCAAACTCTACTTTCTCGGCTCATCATGATTTGCCATGCCTAACACTCAATTCTTTTGTTACTAAACTTGTATTTACGAAGTTTGAAAAGGATATGAGATGAGACTACTTGGGAGAAGAGGGGAGAATGCCTTTATTTTAGGTCATGAACATCCCCTAGGGCAGGTACCCTTTTAGACTCTGTCTGCTCCACAAGTGGCACACCTTGTGTCTGCACACACTATACGCGCTCTAGTGGTTGTGGAGAAAATTAAGGGAGCCAGACAGTTGAAATGGAGGACCGATATCGTCAGAGTTGGGGAAAGCGAGTTCTTTGCCTAGAACTTGTTCAATCCTCCCACTCTATCCAGACAGTGAGGAAATAAACCTCAATGACTCGGAGAGCCATCTAACTCTGACACTGGAACTTCAGTTAATAAGCAACAAACCCTTCTAATTTTTTACTTAAGAGTTCAAAATTTCTGGGGCTCCTGGGTGGCTCAGCTGGTTAAGTCTCTGCCTTCGGCTCACTTCGGATGAGTTTGGATCCCAGAGTTCTAGGATCAAGCCCCGCATGGGGCTCTCTGCTCAGCAGGGAACCTGTCCCCCCCCCCCCCGCCTCTCTGCCCATTTGTGATCTCTCTGTCAAATAAGATCTTAGAAAAAAAAAAAAAAGTTCAAAATTTCTGATCTAGATTACCAAACCCTGAGGTTACCTCAAAGAAATGAGAAAACAAAGATGTAAAGTAAGTTTTGTTAGAAATGCAGACTGTCAGGCTCTACCCTGACCTACTGAAGTGCGGCCTGCATTTTAACAAGACTCTCAGGTGCCTGCTGCTGCCCCTCGGAACAATTTGTTACTTCAACTGTAACCCCTGGAGGATTTTACTAGTTGCCAAGCACATTTAGATATGGCCTTAAGAAATACATATACTGGCAACAGGTCTTTGGGGAGAAGGACGACGTACGACCGTGAAGCTGGGCAGCTGGGGATGCCCGGCCCGCTCAGGGCGGAACGCCGCCTGCTTCAGGGAAGCCGAGCGCCCGGGAACGCCCGGTCAGCTCAGGGTGGAACGAAAACCGCCTGCTTCCCTTTTTCGTGATCGCTCCTTTCTCTTCCCAGAAGTGCCCGTTGTTAGTTAGATGAGTCCTGTGAATGTGCTTGGTCAACTAGAAACCTGACCCTCCTCCTTGCTGGCCTGCAAGACGCGACTAACGTGTGACCTTCATCCATCCTTCTGTTGGCTATTGTTTTCTATCCAATAAAAGTGAGACTGTGGAGTTGCTCGTGAGACTGTGGAGTTGCTCGTGGCAGCCGTCCTTTTCGACTGTTGTCCCCTGCTCCCAGTCTTTTGCAGCTGACTTGTTTGTGCCTAATTCTTCTCTCGTCGCCGTCGCCGACTGGAAGCGGCAGGTGCCTCATATATTCATGTTCAAATTTGAGAGGCACTGGCCTTTTACAACACAGGATACAGGAGTGACATGATTGGACTTAAATTCTGAATCACTCTGCCAGCTGGATGAAAGGAGGGATTGATGAGGATGAGAAAGATGAGGGGAAGACCACTGAAACACTACAAAATCATGGTCACCAGCTTATTCCCTAGGTGAGGTGACTGTCCCCAGTGTTAGAGATGATGCAGCGAGATTCGTCCAGGGTTGGGGTTTTCGTAGATGAGTAGGACAGAAGTTCAGACAAATGAGCTCAAAGAATTGCTTCTGTGAGCCTTAAGCAAGCAAGACGGAAGGAAGACAACCATGGTAGGGAAACTGTCTAAATGTGTGAATGTGGAGGCTGTTAACTTGTTGCAGACGAGGCTCAGGATGTCTCCGGCTTGTACAGCTGGGGCTGGGTAAAGAGTTCACAGCTGACAGGAAGCTAAGTGAACTGAAATGATGGGGACTCAGATGGTGAACCAAGTATTGAAATACTCTGACGGAGAGGTTGGCAGAGGACAGCCAACACAGAGGGTGACAATGTCAGACGGTAGAAACCCCGTTCAAAGGACTGGGTTTCTAAGAGGAACAGGAAATATGGGTTGAAAGCAAGTGTGGGTAACGAGAACCTCCAAGTCCCCCGGCACCAAATTCAGATATAGTCAAGTTTCAGGCAAGAACCATGAACCATGTGGGAAAGGAGCCCTGGAAAACACTGATATTTAAGGAGCAGGGAGGAGAGAGAGAAGACTAGTCAGAGAGGTTTGTGAAAGCCAAGAGAGAAGTTCCAAGAAGAATGAGATCAACAGAGAGGTCAAGTATTGTAAGGGCCAAAAAAATGCCCTCCAAATTTGGTATTTAGGTCACTAGTAGTTTAAGTAAAGAAACTTCCATAGAGCTGTTAGGGGAGAAGCCAGATCACACTGTTAAAGACATTCAACTGTGTGACAGGATAAAGAGTTAGAATGGAGTTAGTAACACAAGTTACTAATTTTCCCCTTTATTTGTAAAACAAAGTAATTCTTATTTTTCTCTATTGGCAGTTCTATAAAGAAACTTGTGAACTCTACTATTTTTCTAGGTTAAAACTGGTTTTATTTTTCTTTCCTTTGTTCTTTCAACAAATGCTGAAGTACCTACCATGAGGAAATGGAGGCAAGGAATAACTTGCTCAAGATCATACAGCTTTAAACTGTGGAACCCAACTGGAGCCCATACACTAAATTTCAACAGTAAAGTAGGAAGCTGTCAGCTTTTGGATGGTGTCCAAAGCCATGTGAATGAATGGGGTTACCAACAGAGTAGCTGAGATGTGGGGCACCCTAACATGAAGAGTTAGAGGACAATGAGGAACCAGCAAAATACATGGACAGGAAAGGAACAATGAAGTAGGGGAGTGTGCAGCCTTGGAAAGGAGGCACTGGCTGTGCCAAAAGCTGAGAGGTCACTGGTTAGCATCGTAAAGGTCACTGTGCCCTTGACAAGATTAGTTTCAATGAAGTGATAAAATTCTGACTGAAGTGGGTTCTAGAGCACCTGGAAGAGAGAAAGATAGAGTTGTGGCATGTCTGGCACTGATGACAAAGACCCAGCACAGTGGGAGGTCTGTAAGTAGGCCAAAGGAGGGGGGGATACAGTGCACAGAGACAAGGCTTGGCTCCCCTAAGAGGAGCCATTAACAGGAAAAACAGGAAAAAGCAGAACACCAGGCACAGATGCAGGGAGTGGAAAAATGAGGCAGAGAGCGGATGGAAGTTCTTTTCTGAATGCTTTTACTTTCTCTTAGGGTTACAGGAGGCAGATCAACTGAAAGCAAGGCTTGAGAAGGTAGGATATAGTCTTTTAGGACAGCAGGAGCACGAACAGATAGGCAAAAATGAAAAATGCTTCTCAGGCAACATTAAGGGCCTACTCAAGGTTATTTTGTAAAAAACCATACTAATCCCGAGGCGTCTGGTTGGCTGAGTCAGTTAAGCGTCTGCCTTCAGCTCAAGTCATGATCTCAGGGTCCTGGGATTGAGTCCCACCCCACCCCACCCCCACCCACATCAAGTTCCCTGCTCCACCAGAAGCCTGCTTCCCCCTCTTTCCTTCTCCCTTTTCCTCTCTCCTCACCCCCAACTTGTGCTCTTTCTCTCTCACAAATAAAGAAAATCTTAAGAAAAAACAAACAAAAACCCATCACAAGGGCGCCTGGGTGGCTCAGTGGGTTGAGCCGCTGCCTCCGGCTCAGGTCATGATCTCAGGGTCCTGGGATCGAGTCCCACATCGGGCTCTCTGCTCGGCAGGGAGCCTGCTTCCTCCTCTCTCTCTGCCTGCCTCTCTGCCTGCTTGTGATCTCTCTCTGTCAAATAAATAAATAAAATTTTTTTTTAAAAAAGAAAAAAACCCATCACAATCCCCAAATTATCCTCAGGGATGAGTTTGGATGACTAAAAGATAATGAGTAAATTAGGAAATACCTGTATAAGCTCTGTTTACCATCTGTTTACTAAGGCCTATTCTAGAACTACAGTACTTAGGACAGCAGAAATGCTCAAAAGATAGTTATCAAAGGAAAAAATCCTGGATTTGCAAATCAGCAGCCTAAAAGGTCTTTATAGGCTGACTCAAAAAATGAAGAATATATTAGGTATATACATAAACTTCAGTAAGGTTCAACGATTTGGCCACGTAGGTGCAGAAAAAGGGAGACCAACAGTTCACACAAACACCACAGGGTGTTTAGCTGACTCTTAGTGGAAAGTGGGACATGGCTACCCACCTACTGCTAATATCTTATTCTAAACTGAAAGGATATAAATGGCTTCAAACTTAGTTCTGGGAAACACACACTAAGAATTCTGAGAAACTGGAACGTGTCCTGGAAAAAGCAACCAGGCTTATAGAACAAACTGAAATGTCCTCTGGGAAAAATACCTGAAAAAACAGAGAAGAGAAGCCTGGCAACAAGAACTGTCCAGCACAGGTGCGAGATGCATGTATCTAACTTCTACACATGAAAAGGATGTGAAAGGATGCTTACTCTATGTGTTCCCAGCTGGTAGACCTGAACAAATGGGTGAAAGGCTAAGAGTGACTATAGCTCAATACAGTCGAAGGAAGAAATCACTAATAATTTGAGCTGTCCAGAATGGATAAAGCCCCTTTGTCCCAAGCACCCTACGACGGGAAGGGTTCAAGTGAAGTGCGGATGAATGATCCTAAGGGTTAATACAGAAAGCAAGAGAAGAAAGAGAAAAAGTTAGACTGAAGTAGTGGGTCCCAGCCTTCCTTCCGTTCCAAAACAAGGGCGCCCACTGTTCTTTCCAAAAGCAGTGGCTTAGTAAGAGTGCTGGGTTATGAGTTCCACAAGGGTGGGGCAGCTCAATTTTTTTCTTCATTGCTATACCCAGTGGCTAGCATAGTGTCTGACACACAATAGGTGCTCAGTAAATATTTGTATAAGAAAGAAAGCCAGTAATCTCAAGAGAGGAAAGAAGAAAGTTGCAATGATGACTAAGAACCCTTCCCTAAGTGATTCTGATGGTCCATTCTTATATTCCAGACTAAATTATCTTCCAGGTCCCAACTCTCAGATTCTATTGTCTCTATTTTATCCTGGTTTGATTTAGCTAATTAATACATTTATCTCAATAACTATCCACATGTGTTAACTCTTTAAACTTCCTGAAATTTCTAGGTCATGGATTCCTTTGGGAATCTTATGAGAAACACCGACTGGTCCCATAAAAAATGGACATTCCTTAGGGAAGGAAGACCATCACTTTGTTTATCTGAAAGTCTGACATACTTCTTACATTCTCCTAAGGTCAGGTATTTCAAGTGTTCGTTTCTGTTTTAAATGCAGAAGTCTAGGGGCGCCTGGGTGGCTCAGTGGGTTAAAGGCTCTGCATTCGGCTCAGGTCATGATCCCAGGGTCCTGGGATCGAGCCCCACGTTGGGCTCTCTGCCTACTTGTGATCTCTGTCAAATAAATAAATAAATAAATAAATAAATAAATAAAATCTTTAAAAAATAAATGCAGAAGTCCAATTTAGGAGCCTAAGCCTAACTGGGCAACAGAGCACCATCTAAAATGGCAGATAAAAAAGGTTTTATTACCTCCACTTAAAGAGAGATAAAACCAAAGGGGAGTTCAGTAAGATTGGCTTTTGCAATGTGAAGATCAAAGAACTTTAAAGAACTTTAAACTTTAAAGTTTAAAGAACTTTCAACTTCTAGTTGGTTAACATCATTAACAGAAATCAGTGGTTCCCTAATTCCAGGACCAACTGCATCCACAGTGTTAAAGCTTGTTAAAAATAGATTCTCAGGCTCTACACCAAAGGGTCCAAATGATTCAGATCAGGAGAAACACAAAGGAGCTTAACTCTTTAGTTAGTGTAAAAGCGGTAAACCTATGCAGACCTGGAAACACAAGTTTTTCAAGTTTTCAGATGCGCCCCCTTTAAATCGTAACAGCAGGCCTGTGATTTTCACTCCTACCAGACCCAAGAAGGGAGGTAAAGCAAGCAATGGGCTGCTGCAGTTACTCCTTTTCCCCTGGTTATCTCCCATGTTATACATGAGGTGTACATGTTAATAAGCTTGTTTAATTTTCTTACTAATCTGTCTTTTATTATAGGGTTCCCACCAAGATCTTGGAATTATTTTTCCTCCCCTATAGTTTCTGGCGACCCAGAAAGTACCTGCTGAAACATATCACTTTTTCCAGAGCCTACAGATGGGATCAAACAGGCAGAAGCCAGCCAAGGGTAAGAATTCTTACCAAACTTGGCTCTCCCAGATCTCCATCTGTAGTGCCCGGACAAGAAAGGAAGGTAAAATGTTGTTCCACCCTTCCTAAATTCAGCTTAGTAGGAAAAAAACACGAGTAAGAATTAATTCTTTGAACTGTGTGACTCCTGGATTTGCTTTCAGGTACCCACTGGCTATCAACCCTTTCCCTCTTGTGGGTAGTTACTACTTTTTCTGTTTGTGTTGTTTTCTGTTCCGAGAACTTAGGCTGCATTTCTGCCTGCTGCCAACATAGGTTGTTGGTTCTTATGCGTACAAGTGGTCCAACTGTCAGGCTGGGGGTCCCAAAAAGGTGGCCAGACAGAAATGTAAACTCTACCCCATTTGTGGCTAGTGTCCTGCCAACTTTTGCCAGCTCTCAGGGGGCTGTATAGGTCTTTCTTTAGGTTACCTTGGGGAGTGGTTCTGGGTCTTGGAAGGTCTGAATCTTTTGCCTCTCTTTGGGGACACTTTTTGTGTCTGCCATTAAGCCATAAAAGGCTTACTCGTTTTAGTTTTTAATCACTTGATGGATATGCTTTTGATTTATAAGACACAGGAAAAAGTATTTAAAAAAGAAATAATGTCAGGAAAATTTACTGTTTCAGTCAAAACATGAGAAAATATTTGAAAGGAATTTTTTGAAAAGCTCAATGGTCAACACCTGGCCACACTGGAAATTGACAGTTTTTGTTTTAAGGGGGAGGTAGCTGCACCTGGGTGGCTGTCTGTTAAAAGTGGCTGCCTTCAGCTCAGGTCATGATCTTGGTGGGGGTGGGGGGGGTGTCCTTGTTCAGTGGGGAGCCTGGTTCTCTCTCTACCTGCTGCTCCCCCTGCTTGTGCTCTCTCAAATAAATAAATAAAATCTTGAAAAAGAGTCAGGGGCGGGGAGGCAAAGGGAGAAGGAGATCTTAAGCAGGTTCCACACTCAGTGGGCAGCCCAATGGAGGGCTCCATCTCATCTCTTGAGCCTGAGATCATGACCTAGCCCAAGTCAGACAGTTAACAAACTGAGCCACCCAGGTGCCCCATTGTATGCCTCTCTGCTCTATTTGATCCTGACTCCTCCCATGTGAACTTCTCAACAGACTGAAACCCCCTTCTTGAATCCCTACTGACTATATGCTCCACCAGCTCTGTCCACTTCCTTCTTGCTCACATGATTTAGTTAAGTATAATTTGGAACTTAATTGGCTTCTTGGGGAAATTTAAGATTTCCCTAGATTGGCTCCTCTGGGACCTCTTCCTTCCTACTGCTTCTGTCTTCTTTTGTCACCTTCTATCTCCCATTCAGTTCCCTGAATCCTTGCTACATCCCCTACTTCAAACTCCTGCCTCTCCAAACCTTCTCCACCCCAGCCAGATTTTCCCTTCCCACTTTACCCCCTTAGTTCCTTATAGCCACCTGAGCTTCAGACTGCTTTCCTCTACTGGGGGCTCTCCAGGGACCCAGATGATGAGGGAGCACGGGGCTGGCTGAAGACAAAGCAAAAGCTCGTGCCTTGCACCCCCCTCTCCATCCGCTCCCCGTCAGTCCTCTGTGTAGCTTCCCTGAGGCAGCCCTGACTGCCATGAACAATAAGCAAATAGTTAACTTGCAGAGCTCACAATCCTGCTAGACAGGAGTCTCCCTTGGCTTACAAATGTCCTAAATCTCACTAACAAAGACGATTGATAGCAGGATTGTGACAACCCACCAAAAAGTCTCCCAACTATCTTAATGTTCATGGCTGGTCTAAAGACAACACTGATCCAGCCGCAAGGGCAAGGCCTCCGCTAGGCCTGGGACATCCTGGCACCTTGTAGGCCCTCTTTAGCATATGAAAACTCCACTGACACCTCCCTTCCCCTCACCTTCCCCCAACCGCAGGGTACGTAACCTGCCATCCCTCACAACTCGGGGCAGCCGCATCTCTGCCTGCCCGCCCCCCCCCCCCCCCCCCCGGTGCTCTAATAAACCACTTTTTTGCACCAGAGACATCTTAAGAATTCTTTCTTTAGCCGTGGGCTCCGAACCTCACCCCACTGAACCCGACCTAGGTTCTGGGACTTCATCACAGAGATCCCAGGCAACTCTCTGAGACTGCAAAGAAAAAAAGGAGCTATTTGGACAAGGGGCAAATGAAAAACTCTTCTGCCTTCGGCTCAGGTCATGGTCTCAGGGTCCTGGGATCGAGCGCTCAGCAGGAAGCCGGCTTCCTCCTCTCTGCCTGCCTCTCTGCCTACTTGTGATCTCTGTATGTCAAATAAATAAATAAATAAAATCTTAAAAAAAGTCTTCTATACAAATGTTTGTAAAAAGCTTTAGCTGAGTGGGTTAACCCCAACTTATTCCATTTGCCTGAAATACAATTTGGATTCAACTGTTCTTTCTAAACTGAGTATAAGATTTCTTTGCATTTATCTGTATGTTTATGTATGTCTATGTATGTTCGTTCTAGATGTATGGTATTTTTCTACCTCTAGGTGGCACTGCCAAAATTACTCTGTAAAAAGAGCTCTACTTAATTGGCTTTTAAAAAAAGTGCTTATATTGGGGCGCCTGGGTCGCTCAGTGGGTTAAGCCGCTGCCTTCGGCTCAGGTCATGATCTCAGGGTCCTGGGATCGAGCCCCGCATCGGACTCTCTGCTCAGCAGGGAGCCTGCTTCCCCTTTTTTCCCTGCCTGCCTCTCTGCTTACTTGTGATCTCTCTCTCTGTGTAAAATAAATAAATAAAATCTTAAAATATATATATAAAAGTGCTTATTATGTAAATTAAGCATTCCTCAAACTCAGAAAAAAGAGACTGAGCCAAATGTTTTTCAAATTCACATGACTTGGGTAATCTTTTGTAAATATAAGTGATGAAGTTCTAGAACCTAGGTGAGGTTCGGTGGGCTGAGGTCTGGAGCCGATGACCAAGAAAGAATTCTTGAGACATCTTTGGTGCAAAATGGTGGTTTATTAAAGCATGGGGACAGGACCCGTGGGCAGGAAGAGCTGCTGCCCCGGGTTGTGAGGGTCGGCATGTTATATACCTTGTGGTAGGGGGAAGGTGAGGGGAAGGGATGGGAGGTTTCAACAGAGTCTTCACATGTTAGGGAGGGCCTACAAGGTGCTGGGGGGAGGCCTTGCCCTTATGGCCTGATCAATGTCGTCTTTAGGTCAGGCACTAACATCAAGATAGTTGGAAGATTCTTGGTGGGGTATTATGATCCTGCTATCATTTACATTCCCTTCTACCTCAGTCTCCTCCAGTTTATGGTGGGGAGGGAGACATTAGGGCTTCAGGAACTGAGAGTTATTTGCCTCTGGAAATTTGTGCTATTGATAAGGTAACCTCCCTGTTTAGGTCTCTAGGACATCTATAGAGCAAGGGAGATTCCTGTTCTGCAGGATTGCGATCCCTGCAAGTTAACTATTTATCATTTTATGGCAGTCAGGGGTGCCTGAGGAATGCTACACATATTATGGAGGGGAGCGGGTGAAGAGGGGGTGCAAGGTGCCAGCTTTTGCTCTGTCCTCAGCCAGCCTCCTGCTCCCTCATCATAAGTACTGTTGGTTTACTAAAACCACCACCACTAACCCAGGAAAACAGATAGGCGTTCTCAGAATTGTCAGCACTAAATGCAGACATGCAACTTTTTCTACCTTGTTTGCTAGTCAAATGAGCTCCTGTTATTTGTTATACAAATTTGTTAGCAAGAAAAATAACTTAAGATGATGAAATTTTTATGAATAATGTAAACATTGCTAAGAACAAATGAATTAAATGGATGTAAGCTAAACATTTATAAATGAACAACAATAATTAGGCTTTAAGTCTACCTAAAAATGGTTTCTTAAATCTCTTTGGTAACTTACATTCTTAGAATTTTGCTGTTATGGGTAGTCATTAAATATCTAGATCATTTCCAAATAAGATAAATACTGAAACATTGTTATATTATTAAGCCTAAGTGGGTTTTTTTGCTTAAACTTTTTTTTTTTTTAAAGATTCTATTTATTTGACAGAGAGAGATCACAAGTAGGCAGAGAGGCAGGCAGAGAGAGGAGGAACCAGGCTCCCTTGCCAAGCAGAGTGCCTGATGCAGGACTCAATCCCAGCACCCTGAGATCATGACCTGAGCGAAAGGCAGAGGCTTAACCCACTGAGCCACCCAGGCTAAGTTTACCTGCTGTGGCTTCTTATTACAGAAAAAATAAACATACGGGGGTCTGTTAGTAATTATGTCCTGTGCCACACTGAAAAACTGTACTATGAGGAAGTGTATGCTTCTAGAAATTGGCAAATTTGTGAATACATTTTTATAATCTCCACAATGCTGGCATGACACAGTTCTTAACTGCTTACTTCTTCATTTTCACTAGAAATTAAGTTGTCTGTGGGTTAAGAATTCTAATATATGGTATTAAACGTACTAGAAGTAATAAGGGAAACAACTCTATGCAAAGCAAGCAGAATGTATTTTTAGTAAGAAAATGTTTGAGATGTGGAGATGTATTTTTGTTAAGGAAAAAAAGGTAAATCTGTCCTCAAGTAAAGTAACTAGTTGTTTCAGAATGAAAAGAGAAGAAAGGACAAACTAAGTAGATAAAGTTGGAGGGGAGAGGGAGAAACACTCTTGCCTTTTGTGGTCAAAGTGGCCAGAACTGAATGAAATTATTATGAGGGTTTTTTTTTTTTTTAAAAGATTTAATTTTTAAGCAATCTCTATACCCAACATGGGGTTCTAACTCACACCCCCAAGATCAAGAGTCGCATGGTCCATCAACTGAGCCAGCCAGGTGCCCCTATTTTAAGAGTTTTTAAACTAAGTTTTATCTGAATGGCTGTACAAAGTTGTAATTTCACCACTTTTCCTCATTAGGACAGAGTTTTCTTAAAAGACTATTGGTCTGCTCTTGGTAAGAGACTGTGGAAGGGTTTTTTTGTTTGTTTTCTTTTGTTTTTTACCTTTTAAACAATCTGCCTAGAAAGCACAGATTTTGTATCTTAGACCAGCATCATTTCCTATGCTCCATGTTGTCTTTTGCAGGTCTTTACCTGAGAACCCAAGTCTACTCTAGTCACAGAGATTAAGTTTTTGGTGTTTTAACAACTAAGTATTCTTCTGGTTTGCCTCTGACATCTTTTTTTTTTTTTTTTTTTTTAAAGATTTTATTTATTTATTTGACAGAGATCACAAGTAGGCAGAGAGGCAGGCAGAGAGAGAGAGGGAAGCAGGCTCCCTGCCGAGCAGAGAGCCCAATGTGGGGCTTGATCCCAGAAGACTGGGATCATGATTCTGGGATCATGACCTGAGCAGAAGACAGAGGCTTTAACCCACTGAGCCACCCAGATGCCCTGCCTCTGACATCTTTTAACCATCTCTTTGGTTCAAAGAGTGCTGCTTCACAGTGACCTGCTTAATAAGGTGTTCTAAAACATTTGATATTTGACAAACTTCCCCCAAAAAAGTCTAAGTAGGTCTTTCTAAACTCAGACTAATTCTGGGATTTCCCAGCATGTTCCCTGGAACATCTCCTAAAGGAGAGATACTTAACTATTTAAATCATGTGATTAAATTCCTAGTGATCTGCTCTGTTCTGGTATAATGTTATCAGTCATAATTCTGGTTATCTTAAAAATCTCTGCCACAGAAATAACCACATTTCCTTGTCATTTGCATTAGAATGAACTCTCATCAGATCTTTAAAACCATGGCCATTTTAAAGGCTGTCATTTACAGTTTTACTTATGATTTTTTCAAGTGCTCGGTCTTCTGAGATTCAAGGACAGGACTCTGATATGCATAGATTTCTGATAAACTTTAAGATCTTACCACTGAACTGGGTAAGAATTTCCTTAACTTTAATGGAAAACTCAACTCACAAAACTGCCTATGATGAAGTTTTAGAATGTAGGTGAGGTTTGGTGGGGTGAGGTCCAGAGCCGATGACCAGGAAAAAATGGAGACATCTTTGGTGCAAAATGGTGGTTTTTTAAAGCACAGGGACAGGACCAGTGGGCAGAAAGAGATGCTGCCCCAGGTTGTGAAGAGTGGCAGGTTCTGTACCATGAGGGTGGGGGAAGTAAGGGAAAGGGTCTCAACAGAACTTTCATATGCTAAAGAGGACCTATAAGATACGGGATACCAGAGGCCAGGCCATTGCCAAGGTCGTTTTGCCCTTTTTAGCAAGCTGTTAGATAGTTGGGAGAGTCCTGAAGAATGTCACATATGTCTCACCAAGGAGTGGGGTTGGGGGTGGGGGAGGTTGCAAGGTGTCAGCCTTTTGGTTTGTCCTCAGCCAGGCTTCAGTTCCCTCATCACCAGGATCAAGCAAAACAAGAATCAATTACAAGGGACTAAATGAATTGATGAAGATAGACAGAACTGAAACATTTATCGTCCTCCTTACCTGATCTCATTAGAATTTGGAAATGCTTAAGTATTCTTATTTTTATGGTATTATGTATTTATTTGCAGATAATCTGTTCCTTATAACAGACACAGACATGACCAAACAGCCTCAAGAACTAAGGCTGACTTTATAGAGCCAATAAAAGCCCTTCAGAACACTGCCTGGTATCTTGCTTACTGGGTTTCCGACATCACAATGAATAAAGATTGCCCCCTCCTGGAAGCCTGAGAAGTTCAGAATACTTTGGGGGCTCTGAGAAGAGAGGAATCCATTCAAATTCATATGTATTGCAGGCAAGGGCAGTGAGTCCTTGGCTTGGCTTCTGGCCTTGAGTGGCTTTTCCAAGTACAATCTGAGGAGGCACCTGGGTGGCTCAGTTATTAGTTAAGCCACTGCCTTGGGCTCGGGTCATGTATGATCCCAGAGTCCCCAGATGGAGACCCTATCAGGCTCCCCGATCCTCGAGAAGTCTGCTTCTCCCTCTGACCTTCTCCCCTCTCATGACCTCTCTCAAATAAGTAAGTAAAATCTTATATATATATTTAAAAAGTACAATCTAAGGGATGCCTGGGTGGCTTAGTTCATTAAGCATCTGCCTTTGGCTCAGGTCATGATCTTGGGACCCTGGGATTAAGTCCCACAAGGGAGCCTGCTTTCCCCTCTGCCTGCTGCTCCCCCTGCTTGTGTGTGCTCTCGCTCGCTCTCTAGCAAATAAAATAGTAATAAAATAGACGTCGAATCAGAGATTCCGTAGAAAAGCAAAGGAGCGCCTAAGTGGCTCAGCTGGTTAAGCATCTGGTCCATGTCATGATCCCGTCATGATCCCAGGGTCCTGGAATTGAGCCCGCACTAAGCTCCTTCCTCAGGAGGAAGCCTGCTTCTCTCTCTCCCTCTGCTGCTTCCCCTGCTTGTGCTCACTCACACTCTCTCTCACGGAAATAAATCAAATCTTAAAAAAAAAAAAAGGCAAATCCAAAAAACCCAGGTGGCCAATAACTATTCTTGTGGTAGTGAGATGCTTAGGGAATAAAATTATGACCATTATACACCTAACCGCTATTTCTGCTTCTGTACCTTTGCTTGCTAACCCATGAGGAGATGGAAAAATACCAGCCGACTTTCTATGGACACTCTGTAACCACACATCCCCCGCCCAGAACTGAACCTGGCAGAGTAGCCGCTCCCGGACCCCTCCCACTGAGCTCTGGGTCGAGAAGTAACAGCCATCTGGCGCCAGAGAAACCCCCACCCAGAATTGGACGTGACAGAATGACTGCTCCCGGACCCCCCACTCAGCTCTGGGTGCAAGAGTTAATAACAATCTGGCGCCCCGCGTCTTGACAGGGAGACCCTGGCCAATCCTGAGGTGACACATACCCTAGCGGTGCCAACCAAGCAGTTTGAAGAACGACAGCCCTTTGACCTAACCAATAATCTGTTCCCAGCCTTTTCCCGCTCTGTAGCGCGCCAGTCATGGAGTTGCTTTTTGATTTTCCCGTGGTATGTGGCGATCTGTTACAAGAAACTATGATGTATGCTAAGTCCCTGCCTCCCCAAAAATAGTGTATATAAAAGGTGTTGTGACCCCGAGCTTGGGACCTCTTAGCGTCACCAGCAACGAGTGCGCGGAGGTCTGGTTTCGAATTTGTAATAAATGACCCTTGCTGTTTGGCTTTGACTCTGGACTCTGGTGGTCGTCTTTGGGGGATCTTGGAATTTGGGCATATTCAGTAGCTATGTAAATAATCAGGCCATGTTTAATGAGACCAGATTTATTTTGCAAACAAGTTAAGTTAGTCTTATTGCGAGCATCTCTGATACAAATGGGATGACTGCAGAAGAGAAAAGTATGTTTCAATAGCACACCTCTGTGGATATCAGATGCCAGTGCTGTCACTGTCTTTGAAGTTGTTATCTGCAAAGTGACCTGGATCCTAAATTCTTCTGGTTTTCTCAAATATTTATCTGATTAAGACTCTCCAAACAAACATTTCCAATTTTCTTCCAGCCTTCTTTCTGACTTGGAATCACTAAGAACAAAACCGCTTTTCTTGAGGTCCTGCAAACTGAAACTGGACAACCAGACAGAAATTTCCTAGAATCACTGTTAACAGCCATGCGTGGATGACGTTCTTGCTTGTTGCAGCTGGGCTATTCAGAGGGTTCACACCTGATGACATCACCAGAGATTGTCAAACTGCACACAAGGAAAATGAATGAGACTGCTCAAAGCGGGCTTTCAACTACCTCCATTTTGACCTTAAGTTTTCTTTCCAGCTCATCTCTTAAGGCAGGCAAAAAGCCCTCCAAGCAAAGTATCCTGTCTAGGGAACCAAAACTGCCCCTCAAGCAATAAGGACTGCATAGACCAGCAATAAGGTCTTGCCTAGGCCAGGAACCCACCTGTGATTGATGCTAGGCTAATCATCAACCTGACCTTTATATAATTGAAGGAAGGAGGGAATGGAAGCTCAGGAGGGAAGTTGACCCAAGTAAAACCATTTTGGTTTTTAGGTTGTAAGTCAGCAGGTCATAGACCCAAAAGACCCCCCTCCCTCCGGCTATAAAAGAAATGTCAGTTGGACATTTTTGAAACTGTTCCCTCAGAGTGTTGTGCTGACAATACTCACCCCATCTTTGGACGTCCATCTTGTTCACATTTGCTCAGAAACCTCACTTGTTCTGGGCCACTAGGAGATTAATGTATATACCTTAGAAATGCCTGGTAAGGCCACAACTGGTGGGGGAAGAGGGAGGTTTATTTTGGCCTCCCATGAATCAGAGATGACGCACAGGGGGTACCCCAAGATCTAATTGGGCATGAAAGCCTTTGGAGGTGTGTGTAAACCTTTTGATCTCACTACAATGCCCTTCTGTGTCCTCCCCACTCTACATAACCTGTGGACTAAGGTCTGGATTTCGTGAATAACTAACTATGCAGCTGCTGTGGACTGTTTTCCACCAGAATCCCTGTCAGTAAGTTACCCTCAATAAAACTCTATGTAAACTATCAAGTGGCCTGCTTTGTCTTCTGGTCTCAAAGTGCCGTCTTAGCTTGGGAATAGTTTACTGATCATCCTCTACCTTCTAACATACTCCCTGCAGGTAATGCTAAAACTCTATGTAGGACAGTAGAAAAACCAACCACCAAAATATAGGAGATACACCCAAAGTTAAAGAGTAAGCTCCTCCCTAGATGGTTAGCTAACAAAAAAAAAAAAAAAAGACAAACAAAAAAAACCCTATCAAACCCTTTACCAGAAGCAAAGGGGCAGAACTCTTCTTCACCCAGGAGGAGAGACCATTACTTTGTGAAGTAGCTCCTACTGCCTGTAAGTCCTTGAAACAGACAGAGTGACATTTCCTCTAGGAACTCAGCTGCCTTTATGTTAATACTTTGCTAAGGGCAATCTTAGCCCACCCCCAAGATCCTGTAAGTCTACTTTAACACATAAAAATTCCCTTAGAAGGGGCGCCTGGGTGGCTCAGTGGGTTAAAGCCTCTGCCTCCGGCTCAGGTCCTGGTCCTGGGGTCCTGGGATCGAGCACCCCCATGGGGCTCTCTGCTCGGCAGTGAGCCTGCTTCCCTTCCCCTCTCTCTGCCTACTTGTGATCTCTGTCAAATAAGTAAATTCTTAAAAAAAATTCCCTTGGAAACTTTCATTATCTCTACTCCCCACCCTAAGATACATGTTAGCAATCATCCTCTAAGTGATGAGGGAGCAGGAGGCTGGCTGAGGACAAAGAAAAAGCTGGCACCCTGCACCCCCTCTCCACCCGCTCCCCTCGGTAATGTGTGTGACATTCCTCAGGCACCCCTGACTGCCATAAGCGAGAAACAAAGAGTTAACTTGCAGAAATCACAATCCTGTAAGACAGGAGTCTTCCTGGGTTTCCAAATGTCGTATAGAGATCTACAAAGAAGTTACCTTATCAACAGCACAATTTCCAGAGGCAAATAACTCAGTTCCTCAGCCCTAAATAAAGTTAAATTTCTTCTATACCCAAATCTCACTAACAAAGATGCTTGATAACAGAAAAGTGAATGGCTTGCCAAAAGACAACATTGATCAAGCCGCAAGGCCTCCATATCCTGGCACCTCATAGGTCCTCTTTAGCATATGAAAGCTCCATTGAAACCTCCCTTTCCCCAACCGCAAGGTACTTAACCTGCCATCTCTCAGAACCCAGGGCAGCAGCTCCTTCTGCCCACGGGTCCTGTCCCCGTGCTTTAATAAACCACCATTTTGCACCAAAGATGTCTCAAGAATTCCTTGTTGGTCATCGGCTCTGGACCTCAGCCCACTGAACCTCACCTATTTCTAGAACTTTATCCATAAGCACACTGCCCACTGATCTACATCTGAAGGGTCTCATGATTCAGAGGTTTTGACAGTAATAAATGACCTCTTCCCAACAACAGTCAGCCCCCTCAAGGTCCTAGACTTTGCTTCCAAAATTCCTTACAACTTATGGTATATCCCTAACCCCTCCCAACTTGAAGGCATATTATCAGTCACCCATCACAATCCCAGTGCAGCTCTTTCTACCTATGGGTCCTGTCCCCGTGCTTTAATAAAACCACCTTTCTGCACCAAAGACATCAAGAATTCTTTCTGGGGGCGCCTGGGTGGCTCAGTGGGTTAAGCCGCTGCCTTCGGCTCAGGTCATGATCTCAGGGTCCCGGGATCCATCTCAGTCATTTCATCTGAAGTCTGAGCTTCTCAAACTCACTTTCTCCTTTCTTCCTTTACTATTATTTCAGGGGCTTTTCAACAACTATGGTCGTATTGGAACACTTTCAGGTCATTGCTCTGGCTGCAATCCTCTATCCTGGGGCTGCTCTATGGGGAGGAGAAAGCCTGCCTTTTGGCTGGTAGGACCCTGGACAGAATGGTAGACCCAGAAACTTGAAGCCTTCCCTTTATTCCTGTCTTTATACAAAGTTGTCTTTTGGGGGCATAGGACAACCACCTAAGTTGCTAGCATAGCTGCCAATCTTTAGACTCCCGTGTGAGGATTCTTCTCATTGGTTTAACGTGATGTTCTCCACATCTCTAGTCTAGTGATCTCTGGAACTGGCTGAAACCAGTACCCATTAACAAATTAAGTTCAACTGGGACCGTTTCCTAGAGAAGTTGGCTGTAAACACTACACGCGTGGAATGTCACTTAGACCATGATAAATTTCTATTTCTACTGTCTTCTGTCAGTGTCCTCCACTTACAACTTTAATAGAACTGGACAATTTCGCCTTGTAAAAACTTTCCTAATGTTTTTCCATGGGTTAAAAATAGTGGGTTGGGGTGCCTGGGTGGTGTAAGGACCTATTTATATTTAGCCAGAGGCTTCCATTAAGGTTAAATAATACTCTTGTGTAACCCTTAAACTGTCCCTGCTTCCCTTCCCCCCAGGGGACTGACTTACTAAAAACAAGTCCCAGAAACCAGCCCCAGGTAACAAAGCCCAGATGCAAGGGTGAGTCAGTCCAGGTGGAGACATTGATCAGTGGGGGCGCATACTGTCTCCTAGCTACCAAGGAGTATGGGCCCCGCCCTTTGGGCACCTTTTGGATGCCAATTCTAACGAGGGTGATAGGCTAGGTCAAATGTCTACTATAAGGTAAATTGTAATTCAATTGGTCACTTATGTGTGACCTAACATGACTGTGAAGTTTCCTGTGTGCATTACAATCTCATTGGCCACCTGTGCATGGCCAGGCCCAACCACATAGCCTTTGCCCTTAAAAGCCATTCTGTGAAACAGAGAAAGGTCCCTCTCTCTGTAAAAGGCGTGGCCCTGGCCGGTCATTCTGATTCTTGATGCCTGGTGCGAAATAAAGCTTTGCTTGACCTTCGCTTTCTATCAGTCTCGCTCCTTTAATCACTGACCCATTATTGGGGGACCTAACAGGTGGCTCAGTGGGTTAAAGCCTCTGCCTTGGGCTCGAGTCATGACCCCAAGATCCCAGGATCGAACACTACATCAGGCTTTCTGCTTGGCAGGAAGCCTGCCTCCCCTGCCAGCCTGTCTCTCTGCCTACTTGTGATCTCTGTCAAATAAATAAAATCTTAAAAAAAAAAAAAAAAATGGTGGGTTCTTCAGGGCAAGGAGAGGTTTGGTATCTCAGTCCACAGGTCAGCACCCATTTTACAGTCTAGAATGCTATGGGAAAGCTGGGGAATACCAAGAATCCTTCCTACCAGGACTTTAAGGGCAAGGTGATGATCATAGCAATTTCATTCAAGAGACGTCTGGGGTTGCTTTGACACCAGGAACCTCCGACAAACATGGAACTGTCTATACATGAGCTATTGTGGAAATTTCTCTAAAATTTACCTCATGTTTTCTAGCTTAGGCAAACGGCAAACATTCAAAGACAATGAGAACTGTAATTGTCTATAACAACTGTAATTGTCAGTAACATCTGCAAAGGTGGGTTACTGAAACATAAATTTTTCTCTCTATAAGCACTCTCATTTCCAGAAATAGCCAAATTAAGATTAATCTGTATGTAGAACAAGTCACAATCTTAGCCTTACTTTTTCCTTTTGCCTTTGTTTCCCACATCAGCATCACTTAGGCCAAGTCACCAAACTAACATTTGCTTATTTATTTTTTAAGACTTTTATTTATTTGACAGAGAGCAAGTGCACACAAGCAGGGAGGAACAGGAGAGGGAGAGTGAGCAGCAGGCTCCCTGTTCAGTAGGGAGGCTGATGCAGGGCCTGATCCCAGAATCCAGGGATCATAACCTGACTGGAAGGCAGACGCTTAACCAGCTGAGTCACCCAGACTGTTCTGAAACTGGGGTTTAATATCTAATCTACCTGCAGTGTCAGCCTCCCCCAGAAAGGTTTTAACTGAGTCAGGCATCATCCTGTCATCACCAATGAGGTAATGTTACCTAGGCCCTCTCCACCCCCAAAAGCAAATGAGGTCATCTGCATGATAAGTCCCAGTACCCTTTCCTCCAGGTGATAGTAAGCTTGCCGGCAATCCTTTTCTTCTGCTATTAACTCCTTGCCCCACCCTCCTTCTTATAAAAACCTTCTATTCTGTGTAACTCCTGGGAGCCCCTCTCCACTTACCAAACGGGGTGCTGCCCGATTCATGAATCGTTTAATAAACCCAATTAGATCTTCAAATCTGCTCAGCTGAATTTTGTTTTTTTGGCTGGGCCCTCACTCCCATCTGAGATGCTTTTGAGCCCAGTATCTAAAAATCTTCTTAACTATCCTCTGGACTCAAAAACAGAGTTTATAGTTTGTTCCAACGATTAACCTTTGATTTAGTTTTATTTCCATAAAAAAATGCCTCTTATTAAATAGGTGATTGATTGTTCACGTTATGCAGAACGCCCCCTGCAATACCACCTCCTGAAATGAGACACAACTGTTTAACTGAACTAACATATTCTCAGGACTAACAGAGTGGTTCAAAGACATGAAACTTCTTGGGAAGCTTCAAAGAGGGGAATGAAGGATAGCAGAACGCGCCAACCCAAAGTATGGCTCTTTGGCCTCAAGCTTATTCTGAGGAACAGCAGACACAGGGGAACCTCCAAAAACAGAGAAGTTAACCTTTTGAGTGGAAAATTTACATTTCTAAAGGAAATCTCCATTTGTAATGGTGCCCCCCCACCCTGCCCCATGCCCTTTCCAAATAGAAGAGGGCTCTACATTGAAGAGAATCTTATCTATGGAGAAAGCACCAAGTTAATTCTGCCTAACCAACCTTATCCTGTTTACTGTGCTTTTTGCTGGTTACTTCCCACAACTTCTCCCCTTCTCCCATGCCCTGCTTCAGTACTGAGCCGAAGATGGTATTTAAACTGGTGACTAAGGCCACCCGGGGAATTACTCACTTTTCCCTAGGTATCTTCCATGTACACCTGAGGTAAACCTGTTCAACTTCATTAAAAAAAAAAAAGAAAATTTTTTTTTTAAAATAAAGCAATGGGCCTCCCAATTCCTATACCAGAGATCTGGCACCACATTTTAGGAACTAAAAAGTTCTCTTTGGGAGATGATAAGAACTGAATAGGGACTGCAGTCAATACTGCTGTGATGGCAATGTGCAGTAACAGAGGGCAGCTACCCTTATAGTGATGAGCACTGAGTAACGTACAGAACTGTTGAATCCTATGTAGTATACAAAGAACTACCATAACATTGTTAGGTCAGTTTAAAAAACTCTTTTTTTAAAAATTAAGGTGCATATTTATTTTTTGTATAGCACTCATCACCATTTGATATACTCTGTATTTTCTTTCTTTAATGGTCTGTCTCTCCCTCTATGGTGTTAGCTCAATGAGGGCAGAGATTTTAGGTAAATAATTTTACCTTTTAGGTAGAGCACCTTCAACAGGTCTTCTGGGTTTGTTTTCTCTTTCCTTTCTTCCCACAAATATTTGTAAGGCACTTACTAGGTAGTCGGTACTGTTCTAAGTACTGGAGATCCCAGAGAGAATAAAACCAAAATCTCTGTCCTCAGGGCAACTGGGTGGCACAATAGGTTGTGATCTCAGGGTCCCGAGACCATGACACCGAGCCCCTGTAGAGCTCTGAGACAGCAAAGAGTCCACTTAGGACTCCCTTTCCCGCTGCCCCTCTCCCCACATGTGCACACTCTCTCTCAAATAAATCAATCTTGAAAAAACAAATCCCTGCCCTCCTGGAGCTCACACCCTGGTATGAGTCAAAAACAGTCTGTCAAACAGTGGTTAAGTGCTATAGAAAAAATAAATGCACCTGAATAAATGATTATTAAGGGAAAGAAAACAATTTGAAGAAACCACATACTATACGATCCTAATTATATGGCATTCTGGATAAGGCAAAACTATGGACACAGTCAAAGGATCAGTCATTGCCCACAGTTCAGAGGGATGGTGGGGAGGGTGAACAGAGGGGGGTTTTGAGGACAATGGAAACATTCTGTATGGTACTCTGATAGATACCAGGCATCATACATTAGCCAAAACCCATAGAAAGCACAATCCAAAGAGTTAACCCCAATGTAACCTATGGTTAAGGATACTGTTATGGGGCACCTGGGTGGCTCAGTGGGTTAAGCCTCTGCCTTCTGCTCAGGTCATGATCTTAGGGTCCTGGGATCAAGCTCCACATTGTGCTCTCTACTCAGCGGGGAGCCTGCTTCCCCCTCTCTCTTTCTGCCTGCCTCTCTGCCTATTTGTAATCTCTGTCAAATAATCTTAAAAAAAAAAATACTATTAGCAATAGTAGTTCATCAATTATCAATTACACTTTAATGCAAAATGTTAATGATATGGGGAACAAAGGCAGAGGAATGTCGGTAAAATTAAATCTTATAACCAGATTGTTAACATTCCTCTTTATGAAAGTCCATTTTGAACTTCCCCTATCTTTACGTCTCCCAACCAGAAGGTATAAAATCACTTGCTCCTCATTAGCCCGGAGCAGCAAGGAGCAAGAGCCAACAGCAGCCACAGCTCCTTCCACCCACAGGCCTGTCCCAGTGCTTTAATAAAACCACCACTTTGCACCAAAGACACCTCAAGAATTGTTTCCTGGCCGTGGCTCTAGACCCCAACATTTCCACATCAGTATCCAGTGCCTCAGTATTTCCTGTTTTGTATTTAACATTTAAATATTCTTTATGAGAGAGTGGTTGTTCCTACCAGGAAAAAAGATTTTGACCTCTTCAAGCCTTTTAGAAGATATAAATTTATATGAAGGCAAACGTTTCCAAGAGCCATCTTCACTCTTCTTCATGAACTGGTCAAAAATGAGTCTCATGTCCTTGCTCCAGCTGGGGTTGGGGAGAGAATGGTCCCTGTGAGCAACCTCTGATGAATATGACCTCTAGAAGAAAGAGAAGAGAAAAAGAATGGGAAGGGAACCCTATCTTGTAACATATTTTTCTTTTTTCCTGAGACTATCTTGCTGCTTCTGCCTCTCCTCTTTCCAGAAGGTGGTCATTTCAGAGTAGAAGCAAATTTTAAAAATCAGCCAGACCAACCTCCTTGAAAGGAGAGATTGAGATTTGCTCAGTGTCACCCAACTAGCTTGGAACAGCGCAGCATTTAGCTCAGGTCTGTGGATTCCCTTTCTTTTTAAACAAAACAAAACACCTTAAGCACAAGGTAAACCAGGAACTGGAAGTAAACAGATGAATGTAAAAGAGTTACTAATGGGGTACGCAGGACCCAGAGCACAGGGAGAGGTATTTAGCTCAGATGTTGTTGTGGAGGGCAGGAGGGGGGCAGTGGTGGTGGTTCAGGAAGGAATTTTTTGACCTAAATCTTGATTTTGATGTAGGGAAGATGTTAGGCTTCGAAGTCAATGGTCAAGAAAGAATTCTTGAGCTGTCTCTGGTGCAAAAAGGTGGTTTTATTAAAGCACGAGGATGGGACCCATGGGTAGAAAGAGCTGCACTGGGATTGTGATGGTGACTGATTATAAGCCTTCAAGTTGGGAGGGGTTAGGGATATACCATAAATTGTAAGGAATTTTGGAAGCAAAGTTTCCAGGACCATGAGGGGGCTGACTGTTGTTGGGAAGGGGTCATTTATTACTGTCAAATAAAACCCGAGTCCTGAGACCCTTCAGGTGTAGATCAGTGGGCAGTAAGCTTAGAGGATGATTGCTAACATGTACCTTAGGGTGGGGAGTAGAGATAATGGAAGTTTCCAAGAGAATTTTTGTGTTTAAGGAGACTTTACAGGATCCTGGGGGTTGGGCTTAGATTAAGATTGCCTTTTGCTCTTAGCAAAGTATTAACATAAAGGCAAATGAGTTCCTAGAAGAAATGTTCACTCCGCCTGTTTGAAGAACTTGTTAATGGGGTATTGTAAGGAAACTTAATAATTTTTCTTCTACCTTTGTTCACCACATCAATTAGACAGCAGAAATTAGCTAGCTAGAAAGGGTACTGTAGGCAAGGGGAAACTATACGCAAAAGCAAGGAAGTATAACACAGTTTTATGGGGCCTCAGAACCACCACACTTACCAAATACTCATGAAGTAGGAACTAATTTATCATCCCCATTTTACGGATGATGAAACTAAGGCCTAAAGAAGTTTGGCTTTGTTTCAGTGCAAGGGGAAGAGCAGATGGCTGCAGAAATACAGACAAGGGCATGGCTGTGAGAAACTTCCATACTATGCTAGTTGGCCTGAACTGGTCTGGAACCATAGTTGTTCCCAGAGGGATTTTCACAGGGAAATAACAAGAACTCATCTGGCCATCATATGAAAGATAATGGGAGGGACCAAGACTGGATCTGGGGACTCCTGTGTCAAGGCTTTGGGAGATAACTTACCCAAGTGAAAAATTATGACTGCATTAAGAAGATAATGAGTAAGGGAAGAGTAAAAAGACAATACGAGCTCCAGGTTTCTGACCTATGCAACACAGTGAGTGACAGAGGCAATTACCAAGAAACAGAACAAAAAGAGGGGGCGGAGGTTGGGCAGACAGGTGCTTGCTGTCAGAGTAACCATGGCTTCCACCCATGCTATTTCTCTGCAGCACTGGGCCACGCTACCACTCCTGTGCAAAGGCAGCAAGTGGAATGGTACAGAGGTCCCAGGCCCTAGAGGGGGAGAAAAGGTGACTTATTAAGGAGCAGGACAAAGCAAATGGCCATAGGCACTGGAAAGGAAAACTTTTTATTTTGGGGTTTTTTTTTTTTTTTTTTTTTGGCTTCAGCAGAAATCTTGGAATGTTTAAGATCACAGAAGCTATCAAGTCTATGGCATTCCACTTCCAGTCACCCTTTTCAGTTTAGATTCAATGTATCTATAACACTTGGACCACACCTGAAACCAAAACAGTAAGGCTGAGCCATGATGGAAGAACAAGCAAACTAGCCTTCCACTGACACTTGATACATGACACCTCCACTGGCTCTTATCTAGCTGGCTCTGATCCTGGCCCGATGGTTGAGAATACAGGCAGCCTGTCACAAAAACCCTACAGAATTAAAAACTCCTTGGCTGAGGAAAAGGAAGTAACAATTTCATGAGGGTAACATGAGTAGGGTTAAGACAACTCCACCCCTAGCCAGGATCTGTACCTGTTTTTTTCCTATGGCTTTGAATTTGCTCATCTCTTTAGAACCTAGTTCAGAAAATCTGGTAAAGAAAAGAGCGAGCAATTTATAGGTGCACGGGTGGCTCGGTCAGTTAAGTGTCTGCCCTTGGCTCCTCATGATCCCAGGATCCCAGGATTGGACCTGAATCAGGCTCCAGGGAGCCTGGTTCTCCCTCTGCCCTTCCCCCCACTCATGCTCATGGACATGCACATTCTCTCTCAAAAATAAAGCAGTTTTAGAGAGCGAACGAGCCCCTCTATGGGAGAGCACAAGCTGTAGGAGAAGCAAGCCGCTCATCAAGCAGAGAGTCCAATGTGGGGGCTTGATCCCAGGACCTAAGGATCATGACCTGAGCCAAAGGCAGCCACCCAGGAGCCCCCAAAATAAAACAATTTTTAAAATCCACCATTATTTCTCCATCTCAAGACAATGATAGATGTTGGGGCATCTGCTTTCGGCTGGGGTCATAGTCCCTGAGTCTTGGGATTGGGCATCCTGCTCTGAAGAAAGCCTACTTCTCCCTCTCCAACATCGCCCCCCCCCTTTTGTTTTGTGTCTCTCACTATCAAAATCTTAAAAAAAAAGACAATAATAAATGTTTATGTCTTTCTACCAACTTTTCTTAAATGTGATCTTTCTTGTATTTATTTATTTATGAGAGAGCAGGGGTGCTTGAAGGTGGGGGAGGAGCAGATAGGGAGGAAAGGAGAAGAATCTCAAGCTGACTATCCACTGAACTGAGCATGGAGTCTCACACAGGGCTCAATCTCAGGATCCTGAGATCCTGACCTGAGCAGAAATTAAGAGTTAGATGTTTAACCAACTGAGTCACCCAGGTGCCCTTCAATGGAACTTTTTTTTTTTTTTGAAAGATTTTATTTATTTATTTGACAGAGATTACAAGTAGGCAGAGAGGCAGGCAGAGAGGGAGAGAGGAGGAAGCAGGCTCCCTACTGAGCAGAGAGCCAGTTGTGAGGCTCAATCTCACCACCCTGGGATCATCACCTGAGCTGAAGGCAGAAGCTTTAACCCACTGAGCCACCCAGGCGCCCCAAATGTAACCTTTCTTGATATACTCATAATTTCAGTAAGAAATTTATTTTTCCTTTCTGCCTCACCACTTAAAATTATGTAGTACCCACTTTTTCACGTCCTTAATCTCAATTATCACCATTTTCAACATCAGAAAAATAGTCCTTTAGACCCATGTACTATAATTTACTTAACCATTTAAGTTAGGCATTTAAAGCATTTCTAATCTTTTGCAGCTTTAAGTAAGAATGGTCACTGGAAATTTTTGAATATAGCTTTTTCTCTGCTTTGGATTATTTCCTTAGAATCCAGTCTCAATCACATGGCTTTTAAAGAACATGAATTCTGGAAATAAACTGATCTAAGCAGTCACAGATAAATATGCACTGAGCAATACATGTCAGCTGAGAGGTAGAAAAGACTGTAGGATCTGGCTCATCTACAGGTCTCAACAGGCGACTCTACCAGAGCTAGGGTGGCTCAGTCCTTAGATATCTGCCTTTTGGCTTAGGTCCTGACCAAGCCCCCACATCCAGTTCCCTGCTGGGTGCAGAGACTGCTTCTCCCTCTCCCACTTACCCTGCCTATCTGTGCTCTCTCACTGTCTGTCAAATAAATAAATAAAATCTTAAACAGGCAACTCTAGGATGGATCAGTTCCACCGTCTTTTTATGTACCAGGATGAGAGATAATTGAAGACTTTTAGGAACTAGAACGACCCCTTGGCTGTGGGCTGCCCTACCGGATTTTAACTTTGAAGGGTGGGATTCAACTACATGCAGTGAACTTTTTAAAATCTGCTAATATGCCTGCTTTGGTGCTGGGAACTGGTGGAGGCAGAGAGGGAAAAGAGGACTTGGGCCCTGCCCTCAAGTGGTGGCAGCTTCAGGTGTGGAAAATGCTGTAACAGGAGTACATGTAGACCCAGGAGTGACACGGATGAGGACTGATGGAGTGGTTTCTAA
Organism: Mustela lutreola; assembly: GCF_030435805.1. NCBI lineage: Eukaryota > Metazoa > Chordata > Mammalia > Carnivora > Mustelidae > Mustela > Mustela lutreola. Next base: position 108,345,972 of record NC_081299.1, on the reverse strand, counting down.
AGCAGAAGTGCACTAAGGACAGAATGGGAGAGCTATACCAAGCAAAGGCACAGAGAGATGACACAACTGTTTGACACCTTGGGGAACTGCCAGGATTTCAGTCCTCAGGATGTAAGGTGCAATGAGAAGAGCAGCCAGATGTGCAGCCAGATGTGGATGGCAAAGCAGAAGGGGAACACTCACCACCGAGCCTCTGTGGCCTTAACACAGGGCTTAGATTTCATCGGCTAGGTCAATGTTTCCAAACCTCAAAATGAAAGCTGATTTTAGGTAGCACAAGGACTACAACAAATGTATTTTTAGAATGCCTATTATCAAAGGACATAAACAACATGTCATATTTGACGATCTCACAAACGTTATTTCTTAGGATGAAGTTCATTAAAGAAACGTAGTCTTTAAAACACCACGAAGGTGGTATTTGAATGATAAAGTACTTTTTTCCACTATGGGGAGCTTTAAGCAAAGCAATAACATGAACTTAGGTTTTAGAAACCACTCTGGTGTAAAAGATGAATTGCTAGGTGAGAAAAATGGCAGGGAAAGCTGTTAAAACTGTTGCAAAGATCTAAATGAGATATGGTTGGAAGCCAAACTAGGTAGAGAGAAATGAAGGGGAAAAAAAGACTAAGAGACTTTTAAGATACTGGGACCAAAGGATGTGGAGAGAGACTGATCATGGGGAAAAAGAAGTAGGAGCGCCTTGGATGATTCCAGAATTGCAGCTTTGCAGATTGGGGTGGAAAGAAAGGAGATTTTTGTTAGTCTCTGTGTGTTGTTAGGAGGGGGAAGAGGAGGAGTAATCTGTTAATTTTAGAGGCATGTAAAGTGTAGGACCTCAGATGAACACTGTGATGTTGTGAGAAATAAAAAAAAAAGTTTCAGTTCAACAGGGTAGGACTCAAGAGATACTTGATGTAAAGGCACAGGCAAATTCCCAGCACAGACTGTGTACGTGAGGGATAAATGTTAGGGATAATCATTACCTTTTGTAGCTCTCTGTAGGGGAAACGTCTTTGGTTATATGTTTTTTAAGGGGGACTTGTTAACTGAAGTTATGACTTCTTTTTAATGTGTTTCCTTTTAAGATTAAATTACTTAACAGGAAAAAAAAAAAGACTTACAAAGCCTCTAAATACTATTGTTAAGTATTCTCAACACAGATTACAAGGCACCAACATGTAATTAAAGTAATAAATTTATCTTTGAGGTAAGCGCAGCACAGGCTATTTTCTTTCCCAGGTGAAAGACGGTATAGGATTAATAACCAGTCTGCACACATTATTCTTTAAAAGAAAAGTGTGACAGCTTGCAGTTCTTGCTCAGTACAGAACTGTTCCATGTTCTCTTAGTACTTCATTGTAACATACAGCCATTCACCCTTTTCTCCCAAACTAGACTGTGAGCTCCTTGAGAGAAACGGTTTTCTTACTGATCTTTGTATCATGAAGACCAATGTCTTACATGTTGTTGGGGTTCGATTAGTAATAATTGAATACTGGGGTGCCTGGGTGGCTCAGTGGGTTGGGCCTCTGCCTTTGGCTCAGGTCATGGTCCTGGTGAAAGACCCCCCCCCCCCCCCCGTCGTTATTGCATCCAGTGGCAGTGTTGGATTCTTGGGTAAGGGGATCCGCGGGTCTTTCACTGGCACCCTGGGATTGAGCCCTGCATCAGGCTCTCTGCTCAGCAGGGAGCCTGCTTCCCCCTCTCCCTCTGCCTGCCTCTCTGCCTACTTGTGATCTCTCCCTGTCTGTCAGATGAATAAATAAAATCTTAAAAAATAGTAATAATACTTCAGTGAAGCGAAACATAGGGAAGTAAGAACAAGCATTATTTAGTACAGGCAGTGCATTAAGCGTTGCCTCATTTTCCTCTTACAACAGCCTTTGAAGTTGAGAAAGTGGCTTATGGGACAATTACCCGCTGGGCAGAGATGATCAGGATGAACTCTCGAAGGGACACCGCTCTTCTGGCGAGCACAGACTGTAATGGTCAGGAGCAGTACTGCCTAGGTCAGACCCCACCGTCACTACCGGCCCCTGTCTGACCTTGCCCAAACCAGACCGCCTTTTTTTTTTTTTTTTTTAAGATTATTTATTTATTTGACAGAGATCACAAGGAGGCAGGCAGGGGGGTGGGGTGGGGGAAACAGGCTCCCCACTGAGCAAAGACCCTGACGCGGGGCTCCATCCCATGACCCTAAGATCATGATCTGAGCCGAATACAGAGGCTTTAACCCACTGAGCCACCCAGGCGCCCCCAGGACCGCTTCTTTACCGGTCTCAGCCGTAGCCATCCTCCCCGACCTGCAGACCGGAGTCCAACATCCCGGAGGCTGCCTCACGCCGGTGTCCCCTTCCTGTCCCTCTCCGCCTTTGGCTCTCAGGGCTGAAAGCGACCCCGCTAACAACAACGTCTGGCACTGACATTAGCTTTTACCCCGCGGTGAGCGGATCAACAGGTCAGCGCGGCCGTCCTCACCCGCTCCCCCCAGACACAGGCTGTCCTGGCGCGGCCGCCCGCTCCCGACGCCCCGCCCCCGGACTCACGAGAGGCCACGAGTCCCTCGCCAGCGGGGACGCGCCTCCCAGCGGGACGCAGAGGACTCCCGGCGTCCGCAGTAGGGAGACGCAGCTCCGCAGCATCGCTCGGAGAGGGCGCAGGGTTCCGACACAAACGGCCTGGCAGTCTCGCGCTCACCGGCTCTGCCCATTCTCCGAGGGAACACGTGACCAAGGGGGCGCGGCTTGAGGCGGGCGGGGCGGTGGCCTTTGGTGTCGTCAAACTTTGGCCCTCGCCAGGTCCGGGCAGACTACTGTTAAACCACCCGGCTGGAGGGCAAGGGGAGCGAGGCCCCAGAAGCGGGGAGGGCAGGAGGATCAGCCCACAGCCCGGCAGCTCCAGTCGGCCTTCGTCCCCAAGCCCGGTCCCACCCCTCCCGCCCGGCGCTGGGATCTCTGGGCGTGTTACGGGGAAGTCCGTCGGGCGGAAGACAGAAGGGCCCTCGGCGGCTGGGAGCGCACACGCGGAACCGTAGCGGTGAGGTCCTTGTAGGCCACAGACGTTCCCTGGGATCAGACTGGTATTGATTTATAGAGAGCCTTCCAACTACTGAGTGCATTTATACGCGTAAAATGCTCCTTTTCAGCCTCTTCCGCTGCCCCGGGTCTCCCGCCCCCTTAAAGCCCCGAGCAGAGCTAAAAGTTCTAAGTCTTGCTTTTTTCAAAAAGAAAGAACTCTTAAGAACTCTTGAAGGACGTGTTCATCTGTAGCCTTGGAGACAGGCCTGAGCTCAAACTCCTCTCCACGCCTGGCCTCTGTTTCTTCATCTGTTTGTGGAGAATACTAAAGGTGCACAAAAGGGTGTTCTCTTCAGTGGGAGTCACGAAGTTAGAAGTCACCTGAAGTTACCAAAAGTCACCTCGTACGTCCCTCAGGAAACTGTCCCAGGGGCCCCTGGGTGACTCAGTCCTTTAAGAGTCTTACTGCCGTGGAGGTCGGGAGGGGCCTGGCATCCAGCCCTGCCCCTGGGGTTCCCTGCTCAAGGTGCCCTCTGGCCTGCTTGTGCTCTCTTGTGCTCACTCGCTCTCTTCCTCAAATAAATAAAATCTTAGATTTAAGAAAAAAAAAAAAAGAGGGGCGCCTGGGTGGCTCAGTGGGTTAAGCCTCTGCCTTTGGCTCAGGTCTTGATCTCAGGGTCCTGGGATCCAGCCCCACATGGAGCTCTCTGCTCGGCGGGGAGCCTGCTTCCCCTTCTCTCTCTGCCTGCCTCTCCGCCTCCTTGTGTCTCTCTCTCTGTGTCAAATAAATAAAATCTTAAAAAAGGAAAAGAAAAGAAAAGACAAGGAAGGAAAAGGGAAAGGAAAGGAAAGGAGAGGAACTGTCCCAGGCTGGTGGTGTGCTGGAGCCGGCTCCTATAAGCTCCTAGCAGCAGACTTAAAAATTCAGAATTTGGGGGTTCGTGGGCGGTTGAGTGGGTTGGGTGTCGGCCTTGGGGGGGGATCCTCCTCCTAGGATCCTCTGATGGAACCCAGCGTGGAGCTCCCTGCTCAGTGGAGAGCCTGCTTCTTCCTCTCCCTCTGCTCCTCTCCCCAGCTTATGCTGTCTCACTTTCTTTCTCAAATTTTTAAAAATTCAGAATTTGGCTAGCCAATCCTTAAATACTGCTATTATTGAAATTTAAATTATGTCATGGGGCGGGAGTGGCTCAGTTGCTTAAGCAGCTGCCTTCAGCTCAGGTCAAACTCTCAGGGTTCTGGGATGGAGCCCCAGCTTGGACTCCCTGCTCAGCCAAGAGTCTGTTTCTCCCTCAGCCTTTGCCCCTCCCCCATGCTTGTGCATTCTGTCTCAAATAAATAAAATCTTTTAAAAAACTTATGTCAACTTACAATTGAATAAGTTATATTAAAAATAAAGGTGTTTGGGATGCTTGGGTGGCTCAGGTCATGATCTTAGTGTCCTGGAATGGAGCCATGCATCCAGCTCCTTGCTCAGTGGAGAGCCTGCTTCCCACGCTCTCTCTCTGCCTGCCTCTCTGCCTACTTGTGATCTTTGTCTGTCAAATAAATAAATAAAATCTTTTAAAAAATCACGAAGGTGTTTGATGGTAGAGTCTGTAACTTTCTAATTACTGTTGGGCCCCCCAAAATGGGTACCCCAATAGTGGGTCTGTGATTAAAGGAGCGAGACTGATACAAAGCAAAAGTCAAGCAAAGCTTTATTTCATGCCAAGCATCGGGAATCAAACCAACCTTCAAACACTCCAGTTGGGGCCGCCCTTTACAGAGAGAAAACCCCCTCCCTTCTTTCCAGACTAACTTTTATAGAGCAAAGGCCATGTGGTTGGGCCTGGCCACACACAGGTGGCCAATGAAATTGTAACACATAGAGAAAGCTGCACAGTCATGATGAAGTTCTAGAACCTAGGTGAGGTTCGGTGGGCTGAGGTCTGGAGCCGATGACCAAGAAAGAATTCTTGAGCCATCTTTGGTCCAAAATGATGGTTTATTAAAGCATGGGGACAGGACCCGTGGGCAGGAAGAGCTGCCGCCCCGGGTTGTGAGGGATGGCAGGTTACGACGTACCCTGCGGTTGGGGGAAGGTGAGGGGAAGGGAGGTGTCAGTGGAGTTTTCATATGCTAAAGAGGGCCTACAAGGTGCCAGGATGTCCCAGGCCTAGCCGAGGCCTTGCCCTTGCGGCTGGATCAGTGTTGTCTTTAGACCAGCCATGAACATTAAGATAGTTGGGAGACTTTTTGGTGGGTTGTCACAATCCTGCTATCAATCGTCTTTGTTAGTGAGATTTAGAACATTTGTAAGCCAAGGGAGACTCCTGTCTAGCAGGATTGTGAGCTCTGCAAGTTAACTATTTGCTTATTGTTCATGGCAGTCAGGACTGCCTGAGGGAAGCTACACATAGGACTAAGGGGGAGCGGATGGAGAGGGGGGTGCAAGGCGCCAGCTTTTGCTTTGTCTTCAGCCAGCCCCGTACTCCCTCATCAGTCATGCTAGGTCACTCATAAGTGACCAATTGAATTACAATTTACCCTATAGTAGACATTTGAACCAGCCTATCACCTTGGTCAGAATTGGCACCCAAAAGGTGCCCAAAGGGCGGGGCCCATACTCCTTGGTAACTAGGGAGACAGTATGCATCCCCCCCACTGATTGGGTATCTCCATCTGGCCTGACCCACCCTTGTTTTTGGGCTTTGTTACCTGGGGCCAGTTTCCAGGACTTGTTTTTGAGTAAGTCCCTTGGGGGAAGGGGGGCAGGGACAGTTTAAGGGTTAAACAACAAGGTTATTTAACCTGGATGGAAGCCTCTGGCTAAATAGGTCCTTACACTACCTGTGCTCTTGGGGTTATTTACCTCTATCCTATTTGTGTGGTGGGAATAGTAGGCATATATTTTCCCAACATCACTTTCAGTCACATGGTGGCTTGAAATTCACTTCATGGGAGTATTCAGTCAGATATTGCAAATGAGGGCCTTCTCTCCCCTTTTAATTAAACATTTAACAATAATATGCCATTAGTCCATTTAAGAATTGAAGTCTTAAAACACTAAGTCTTAAAACACTAGCATAATAGGTTATTAAAATTGCTTACACTCAGCACATCATTCATTACATATTTTTCCCAACAACACACCTCAGTCACCACTCACATAGTTAAAAGGTGGAACTGGAGGGACCATTATGAGGAAAGAGTCATCGGAGGTAAGAAAACTTTGCTTTGGGCTTGTTGTTAAGTTCAGAGAGCCCCCTTCTACTTTTGTGTGTGTGTGTGTGTGTGTGTGTGTGTGTGTGAAATGAGTATCTGTGAAACTAATTTCCAATTATTCCAGCATCCTTTATCAAAAGGCTCTCTTTTCTCTGGTCAGGTGTCTTTGCTCTCTGGTCAGGTGTCTTTGCACCTGGATCAAAAACTGATTATTCATAGATGTTTGGGTCTATTGCTAGACTCCGTATTCTGTACGTTAAGCTAGTTATCTTTCTTGATGCTAATCCCATACTATCTTTATTCCTGTGGCTTGAAATTATTTTCAATTTTGTTTTTCTTTTTCAAAGTTGTTTTGGCTATTCTAGATATTTTGACTTTCCATAGAAACTTTAGAATCAGCTTGTCAATATCTACAAAAAAAAAAACTTCTGGGATTTTGAATTGACATCTCAGCAAATGGAGTCTCTTCATGAAAGTTGTTTTTCATTGATAAGTCTTATGAACAAGTTATATCTTCACATGTATTTAAATCATATGTAATGTCTCTCAACAATATTTTGTAATATAGATCTTGTACATCTTTTGTCACACAGACATACTTGTTTTTGTATGATTCTCTTTATTGCGCTTTGCAGATACTGTGTTTTTACAATTGGAGATTTGTGGCCACCCTATGTGGAGCAAGTCTGTTGGTGCCATTTTTCCAACAGTATTTGCTCACTTCTTGTCTCTGTGTCACATTTTGGTATTTCTTCAATATTTCAAACTTTTTCATTATTATTATATTTGTTATGGTGATCTGTAATCAGTGATTATGACTCTGAGTGCTCAGATGATGGTTAGCCTTGTTCAGTCATACAGTGTTTTTAACTTATGTATCTTGCTTTTTTAGATATAATGTTATCACACATTTAATAGACTACAGTATAGTGTAAACCTGACTTTTATATGCACTGGGATACAAAAAAAAAAGCATTTGACTTGCTTTATTGTGATATTTGCTTTATTGTGGTGGTTTAGAACCCAACCTACAATATCCTGAGGTATGCCTGAATCTATCTTTAAGTATTTCGAATGTGTCGTGTTCTTATAAATAAGATTTTTTTTTTCAATCTCTGATTGTTTACTGCTAATATATGGAAATACAATTACTTTTAAGGGTGCCTGGATGGCTCAGTCAGTTGAGCAACTGACTTGATTTCAGGTCATGACCTCAGGGTCTTGGGATCAGGCCCAATACAGAGCTCTGCACTCAGCCTGGAGTCTCCTTCTCTGTCTTCGTCTCCCTCTACCCCTTCCCCCAGTCTCTTTCTCTCTCTCTCATAAATAATCTTTAAAACAAAAGAAATACAATTACTTTTTATATGTTGATCTTATATTTACAAACTTGCTAAAGTCACTGGTTGGTTCTAGTAATTTCTTTTTTCTTTTTTTAAAAGATTTTATTTATTTATTTATTTTTTAAAGATTTTATTTATTTATTTGACAGACAGAGATCACAAGTAGGCAGAGAGGCAGGCAGAGAGAGAGAGGAGGAAGCAGGCTCCCTGCTGAGCAGAGAGACCGATGCGGGACTCGATCCCAGGACCCTGAGATCATGACCTGAGCCGGAGGCAGCGGCTTAACCCACTGAGCCACCCAGGCGCCCTGTTGTTGGATTTTATTTGCTAGTATTTTCTTAAGGATTTTTGCATCTATGTTCATCAGAGATATTGGCCTATAGTTCTTTTTTAGTGGTGTCTTTATCTAGTTTTGGTATCAGGATAATTTTGACTTCATAGAATTCATTTGAAAGTTTTCCTTCCTCTTCTATTTTTTGGAGTAATTTGAGAAAAATAGGTATTAACTCTTCTCTAAATGTTTGGTAAAATTCACCTGTGAAGCCATCTGGTTCTGGACTTTTTGTTTGTTCGGAGGTTTTTGTCTTTCTTTCTTTCTTTTTTTTTTTTTTTTTTTTAGATTTTATTTATTTATTTGACAGACAGAGATCACAAGTAGGCAGAGAGGCAGGCAGAGAGAGGAGGAAGCAGGCTCCCTGATGAGCAGAGAGCCCGACATGGGGCTCCATCCCAGGACCCTGAGATCATGACCCGAGCCGAAAGCAGAGGCTTTAACCCACTGAGCCACCCAGGCGCCCCTCTTTCTTTCTTTCTTTAAGAGAGAGGGCATTGGTGGGGAGGGACAGAGGAGTGGGAAAGAGAGAATCTTAAGCAGTGTCCATGGCCAGCAAGGAGCCTGATGTGGGGCTTGATTTCACAACTCTGAGATCATGACCTGAGCTGAAATCAAGAGATGGACACTTAACCAATTGAGCCACCCAAGTACCCCTATTGGGAGTTTTTTGATTACTGATTGAGTCTCCTTGCTGATAATTGGTATGTTCAAAATTGCTATTTCTTCCTGCTTTAGTTTTGGTAGGTTATAAGTTTCTAGGAATTTATTCATTACTTCCAGGTTGTCTAATTGGTTGGCATATAATTTTCATAATTTCTCTTAAAATTATTTGTATTTCTGTGGTATTGGTTGCTCTTTCATTAGTGACTTGGTTTACTTGGGTCCTTCATCTTTTTCTTTTTGATGACTCTGGCTAGAGGTTTATCAGCTTTGTTGATCTTTTCACAGAACCAGCTCCTGGTTTCATTGAACTTTTCTATTGTTTTTCTAAGTTTTTATATCATCTACTTCTGCTCTAATATTTATTATTCCTTTCTTTCTGCTGATTTGGGGTTTTGTTTCTCCTTTTTCTAGCTCCTTTGGGTGTAAATCTATGTTGGCTTTTTTGAGATTGTTTTTGTTTTCTGAGGTTGGCCTGTATTGGTATTAGAATTGCTTTTAGAATTGCTTTTGCTACATTGCAAAGATTTGGGACTATCACATTTTCATTTTTTAAAAAATAAAGATATTTATTCATTTGAGAGAGAAAGAGAGAATGAGCAGTGCGGAGAGTCAGAGGGAGAGAGAAAAGGAGACTCCCTGCTGGACAGGAAGATTGACATGGGGCTCCATCTTAATCCTGGGACCCTAGGATCATGACCTAAGCCAAAGGCAGCTGCCTAACCAACTGAGCCACCCATATGCCCCATTGTGTTTTTATTTTTATGTGTTTTTGTTTTTTTGAGACAGAGAGAGAGAGTGTGTGAGCAGGGAAGGGTAAAGAGAGAGGGTGCTAGAGAATCTTAAGCAGGCTCTAAAATCAAGAGTCAGATGCTTAACTGACTGAGCCACCCAGGTGCCCCTCCATGTCATTTTTTATTTCTTTTCTGATTTCTTAGTTGACCCATTCATTGTTTAGTTTGCATGTTATTTAAACTCTGTGTATTTGTGTTCTTTCCAGATTTTTTCTTGTGGTTGATTTCTAGTTTCATAATGTAGTCAGAAAAGGGGTGCCTGGGTGGCTCAGTGGGTTAAAGCCTCTGCCTTCAGCTCAGGTCATGTAAGGGCCTACTTAGCCAGAGTGAGCCATTTTGTTGTTTATGCAGTAAACTTAGATTGACCCTGCCTGCCACCACCCCCCCCAGAGGAACTTACTTAGAAACAAGTCTGAGAAACCAGTAAAATATGATTGACCAGCCCCTCATAACAGAGCCCATATACCAGGACGTGTCAGGTCAGGGGGAGGTAACAGAGCCCAGAATACAAGGATGAGTCAAGCCAGGTGGAGACATCCAATCGGGAAAGCACCTCCCTAACCACCCAAGAATGTGGGTCCTGCCTTTTGGGTGCCAATTCTGACCAGAATGACAGGCTAGTTCAAGTAGTTACTATAGGGTGAATTGTAATTCAGTTGGCCACCTGTGTGTGGCAGGCTCAACCACATGGCCTTTACTCTTTACTCTATAAGTTAGTCTGTGAGGCTGGGAGGGGTCGCCTCTTTGCAAGAGATGGCCCTGGCTGGTCAGTTTGATTCTCGATGCTTGGCGTGAAATAAAGCTTTGCTTGACCTTCGCTTTGTATCAGTCTCGCTCCTTTGACCATGGACCCAACAGTCATGATCCCAGAGTCTTGGGATTGAGCCCCACATAGGGTTCTCTGCTCAACAGGGAGCCTGCTTCCTCCCCTCTCTCTCTGCCTGCCTCTCTGCCTACTTGTGATCTCTGTCTGTCAAATAAATAAATAAAAACTTTAAATAATGTAGTCAGAAAAGATGTATGGTATCACTTCAGTCTTTTTTGAATTTGTTGAGATTTGTTTTGTGGCCCAATATGTGATCTATTCTAGAGAACATTCCATGGGCACTTGGAAAGAATGTGTATTCTGGACCTCCAAAGTGCTCACAGCCAGCTCAGAGTGCTCTTGGAGAAGCTGGGCAAGGACACTCACTGGGTGCCTATTAGTTGGGCCAGGTAACTATATGCTAGAACATCTGGGTTAGAGAGGAGCTGGAGGAGGATCCCCTCGTCCAGCCCTCCCCCATGCTACCATCAAGGAATCTTAAGTGTGGAGAGGAGCAGAATTTTCCATAAACGTCCTTGTGCAGAAGAAAAAAAAAAGAATGTGTATTCTGCTGTTTTAGGTTAGAATGTTCTGAATATATTTGTTAGTTCTATCTAGTCTCATGTGTCATTCAAAAATACTCTTTCTTTGTTGACTTTCTGTTTGGATGGTCTATCCACTGATGTAAGTAGAGTGTTAGAGTCTCCTCCTATTATTGTATAACTGTTGATTAGTTCCTTTGTATTTGTTATTAACTGTTTTATGTATTTGGGTGGTCCTGTGTTGGGTGCATAAATATTTATAATTGCTGTATCTTCTTATTGGATTGTCCTCTGATATTAGTATTTCTGCCCCACCTTCTTTTTGACATCTGTTTGCATGGTAAATGTTTCTCCATCCCCTCACTTTCAATCTGCAGGTGTCTTTGGGTCTGAAATGAGTCTCTTCTGGCAGCATATAGATGAATCTTGTTGTTTTTTTTTTTTAATCCACTCCGTCACCATACACCTTTTGATTGGAGCCTTTAGTCCTTTTATACTTAAAGTAATTATTAATATGCATTTATTGACTTCCCCCCCTTGTTTTGTGGTTGTTTTATGAGTTTTTTTTTTCCTGGTCCTTCTCTCTTTCATGGTTTGCTGGCTTTCTTTAGTGATATACTTGGATTCCTTTCTCTTTATTCTTTGCATATCTGTTATTGGTTTTTGATTGTGGTTACCATTAGTTTTTTTTATATAACATCTTCTGCATATAATACTCTATATAAAGTTGATGGTTGCTTAAGTTTAAACCCATTCTTTACTCTGTTCCTCCCCATATTTTGGTATATGGTGTCCTATTTTGTATACTTTTATTTTGTGAATCACTTGACTGATTTTTAAAAAAGATTTTATTTATTTATTTGACAGAGAGAGAGAGAATGGAGACAGAGAGAGAGAGAGAATGAGCAGGGAAGGGGCAGAGGGAGACGCAGACTCCCCACTGAACAGGGAGCCTGATGCGGAACTTGATGCGAGGACCTTGGGATCATGACCTGAGCCAAAGGCAGATGCTTAACTGACTGTGCCACCCAGGCATCCCTTCATTTACTGATTTTTATAGGTATATTTATTTTTACTGGTTTTATGCTTCCTATTTTTTGTATTCTCACTTATGATCTTCCTTTCCACTCCAAGAGTCCCCTTTAATATTTCTTGTAGCTGTGGTTTAGTGATCATGAATTTCTTCATGATCTCTAAATCTCTCCTTCTATTCCAAATGACAGGCTTTCTGGATGAGTAGTCTTGGCTGCAGATTTTTCCCATTCAGCACTTTGAATATATCATGCCAACGGAAGATGCATCCTTGAATTGGTATGCCCAGGATAGTGCACCAAAGTGACATACTGGATGGCAAAGAGTACAGGTTGGTGGGGAGCAGGTAGTAAGGAAAGGAGAGGTTAGAAAGAGGGCCACTTCAGGCAGCTGCAATTCATGTGTGTCATTACTATGTTAATGTAGTATCTAGACACATTAGATGGTTCTTATCATCCTTTGAACCACGTGGCAAGAGGGCGAGTTCTGCCTTGAATGGCCAGACATAGAGCATTGTCATTTTCTAACAGTCAAATGTGCTTCCTACATGGGTTCTCTTTCAGGGAATACCCCAGAAATTTCCTGCCTCAGGCTTTCTTATATGCTGTTCCTCTTCTGGCATTGCTCTTACCCCCAACTTTTCACCCGGCTAGCTCCAACTAATCCTCCAGTGTCAGCATAACTGTCACTCTTTTAGTATGACTTCCTTGACCAAGTGTATCAGAGGCAAAGCTAGGTGCTTTACACTTGATAGTTTATCTAATCTAATTAGGTCCTTGTTAAGTTCATCCATAGTAGCTGGGACTTTTCCTTTGAAGCATTTAGCATAGTTTGTAATTAAGTATGTATTTTTGTGCCCTCTGCCTCCCTCAGGAGACTGTGAGTTTTCTCCAGGTCTCCAAGCTCAGCCCTGCATCTCTAATGTCTGGCACAGTAACGGACAGATCATGGCACTCAGAAAACAGTTGTTGGATGAACTAATGAATGGGAAACATTTGGAAAGAGGCTGAGGACTCTTCCTCTCTCAGTCCCTCTCTCTCTCTCTAGATTATCTCATCAATTCCCAAGGGTGTAAACACTATCTATATGCTGATGCTCCCAACTTTTATCTCTAATTCAAAGCTCTCTTCACTTCATCATTAGGACAATTGTGTGTGATAACCATTATTATCCCTATTTTAGAGATGAAACACCTAGAGAAAATTATATGTCCTGGTACTGTCATCAAAGGTACGGTTTCTTGGATGTTAGGATACATTCCTAAGAATGTTCTGCTATGTCATTCTTATTACAGAGTGCTGGGTCAGTCTTTTTCAACATTGCCTTTGCTGACTTCAGAATTAAAAGCTCCCATAAGGTTTGTAATGTAAAGACACCTGGATTGATGGATCCAACCATGCTGTTAGATGAAGATTCTGGTAGTGAGTGGGACCTGCTAAGCTGGATAAACAGCATCCTTTACAGAATTATGTTTTAAGAAAGCGTGTTTTTGCCATGGTATGCCATGACTAATAAAAAGCACCATTTAAAAATACTTATAAATGGGAGTAGTTCAGTGCGTTAAGCATCCAAATCTTGATTTTGGCTCAGGGCATGATCTCAGGTTGTGGGATTAATCCCTGTGTTGGGCTCTGTGCTCACTGTGGATTCTGCTTGTCTCTCTATCTCTCCCTTTGCTCTTCCCTGCACTTGTGCTCTCTCTCTCTCTAGAATAAATAAATAAAATCCTTTTGAAAAATAAATACTGACAAATGCTCAATATAGATTTTAAAGCACTAGCATGTGACTAAAGAAGAACGTCTACTTCCACAGTTGTAGGATTACTGTAGGCCATACTTCCTTTGCTACTGTATGAAACTATTTGGGTTGGGCACTAGCCCAAATATCTTACGAGTCTTGAAGAGGAAAGCTGCAATAGGTTAATAGTGAAACTGTCCCTGTATAAGACACTAAGTCCCCGAGTGGATGAAGTCTGAGTTAAGTCTTGTGGGGCTAAGATGAGTTGGCCCAGCAGGTGAAGCAGGAGAGGACATTGCAGGTACAGGGTGTCCAGGATCAACTCCCAATGCCAAAGGACAGTGTGGAGGTGCTTGGCAAGCCCAGAGAACCACTTGTGGTTTCTGTGGGGTTTGGGGATTAGGTAGGAGAGGGATGTAGGGAAAGATGAGGATGGAGCAGCAAGTAGGGTCTTCAAGATCCAGAAGGACCATTACTGCCCAACTGATGTCTTGGTGTTTAGGCCTTGGGGAGCTACAAGGGTCCTGTTAGCAGAGGAGTGACATTTTCTGGTCTATATTTTAGAATGATCACCATGGAGGTTTTGTGGAAATTGCATTAGAATAAAGGATGTGCTCGAGAATAGAGGATACTGCTCAAAGCGGGAAAAGAAGTGTGTTTGGGGACAGAGGAAAGAAGGAATATCTATTGAGTTGGAGATACCCATGGAGACAGCCAATGGGCAAATAGAAAAGTCAGGAGTTTGAGAGAAAGACTTGAAAACGTATTTTGAGATATTCACACAGAGCACACTGCAGGCCTTCCCAAGAGCTGCATGAGTGGAGTGAGGTTGGTGGCCAGACTGGAGAAGGGTGTGGCATGGTGGGGAGTAAGTAGGCAGGACATAGATGGGAATGGACTGACTGCCCCTCAGAAGCCTCCCTGTGAGGAGAAGGGGCGGCAGCAGCTGCAGCAGAAGAAAGGTTTGTTTGTTCTTAAAAAATGAGGCTCATTTCTGTTGTTGTTCTTTCTTCTTTAATACAGAGACTATCAACTATACATGCTAAGAACATTCAAACAACACAAGTTATAAAAGTAAAAGTAAAAGTAAAAACTTTTCAACCTGCTTGGTGACCAGACTCCTGAGCAGGCAGCCTGACACCTATCCTTCGGTGCTTTCTGCCCCTTTCTGTTTAAATCTGCACATTCACCCAATAATGCTAATAGACAGCCACTCTCCCAGTGTGGCCCCTCTCTTCCGCCACAGCCACAGCTCTAAAAAAACCCACATTTCTCAACCCGTTGTATTCTTCCCCAGGGTACTACTGAATTTTCCCTCACAGTTGCCATATTCAGTGGGGATTTGAAGGCCTCTTCTTGCTGGAGTCTCTTCACAGCAATTAAACATATTGATTTCTTTTTTTTTTTTTTTTTTAAAGATTTTATTTATTAATTTGACAGAGAGAAATCACAAGTAGACAGAGAGGCAGCCAGAGAGAGAGAGAGGGAAGCAGGCTCTCTGCCGAGCAGAGAGCCCGATGCGGGACTCGATCCCAGGACTCTGAGATCATGACCTGAGCCGAAGGCAGCGGCTTAACCCACTGAGCCACCCAGGTGCCCAACATATTGATTTCTTAAAGCTTCCTTTTCTCTGGTTCTCTCTCCTTTTTTTTTTTTTTTTTTAAGATTTTATTTATTTGACAGACAGAGATCACAAGTAGGCAGAGAGGCAGGCAGAGAGAGAGGGGGAAGCAGTCTCCTTGCTGAGCAGAGTCTAATGTGGGGCTCCACCCAGGACCCTGGGATCATGACCTGAGCTGAAGGCAGCGGCTCAACTGACCGAGCCACCCAGGCACCCCTTCTCTGGTTCTCTTAACTCCACCTCATCCAAGTTTAATTCTTGGGTCTCTGGAAAGTTGCTTCTGTGTGGAGTCATCAACTTTCTCATTACAGCTTGGGACATCTATCCTCGGCTGTCTTCTTTTCATGGATTGCGATCGGGCAAACTTGGTACTCTTTAATTCTGGTAAAAAGTTTGGGTTCAAATCTGACCGAGTGACTTTTTTTCCAGGCCCTGTGGAGTAAGGGCTCAATCCCATATCACTGCCCCTACTTCAGATGCAATCTGCTTGTCTCTCTATCTCTCCCTTTGCTTCCTCCTCTCTCTCTCTCTGCCTGCCTCTCTGCCTGCTTGTCATCTCTCTCTGTCAAATAAATAAATAAAATCTTTAAAAAAAAAAAAAAGAGTGCTGGCTTGGTCTTTCTCAAAATTGCTTTTGTTAGACTTCAGAGGTAGAAGGTGATCAGAACTAAGGAAAAAAAATAAAGCAGGAAAAGCAGAGAGGGAGTACTAGACTGGGGGTAATCAGGGAAAGGACCCTGAAAACATGACATTTGAGCAAAGACTTGGTGAAAATAAGGGAGGTTTTGGGAAAATGACAAGTACAGTGGCCTTGAGGCAGGAATATGCCTGGTTTTTCAAGGAAGAGCAGAGAGGCCACTATGGCCACATCACAACGAGTAAAGGAGAATATTATATGGAAAGAGCTAATGGAAGCCAAATTACACAGAGTTTTGTAGGGCATCGTAAAGGCTTTGGCTCTTACTCTGAGCAAAATGGGGCACCATTGGAGGCTTTGGTGTAGAACAAGGCATGATGTGACTCACAAGAGCTAACTTAACAGTGTTACTCTGGCCACTCAGTGGACAGTTGACAGCAGAGGGGCCTTTCTTCCCTCTTCCCCCAAACCAATTCCTTCCCTAGCTCATTTTGGAAATCAGTTTCCACCATTCATGCCCAGAAACCTAGATGGCATTCTGAGTCCTTCTATCTCGTAACTCACATCCAACCAGTTACCACTAGTCAAGGAGATCAGTTAGGAAGTTAATGCAGTAATCTAGATGAGAGAGGATGGCAGCCTGGACCAGGAAGGGAGTGATGGAGGTAGTGACTCTTGATCTATTTTGAAGGTAAAGACAGCAGGATTTGCTGATGAATTGCAGGTGGAGTGTGAGAGAAAGAAAGGAGTCAGGATGAGGCCAGGGATTTGGCCCTGGGCACTGGAAGCATGGGGCTGCCAGCAACTGAGATAAGGGCAGATTTTAGGCAGAAGATCAGGAACTCAGTTTTGGATTCATTAGGTTTGAGACAGACAAACAGATCCAAGGAATAGAAAAGAGCATGAATGCACAGACATTTATATATATATATGTCTATATACATATATATATATATTTATATACATAGACACCTGACTTAAAACCAATGTGTCACTGCAACAGAACAGGGAAAATATGTTCTTTTTAACAAGTGGTGCTGGATCCATTGGATAGTTGATGGGAAGAAATGAGCCTTGACCCTCTTTCATGCTATGTGCAAAAATCAATTCTGGTTGGGGGTGCCTGGGTGGCTCAGTATGTTAAGTGTCTGCATTCAGCTCAGGTTATGATCTCAGGGTCCTGGAATCAGGGCCTGAGCTGGGCTCCCTGTTTAGTGGGGAGTCTGCTCCTCCCTCTTCCTCTGCCCCTCCCTCCGACTCTTGCTCACACGTGCTCTCTCAAATAAATAAACAAATATTTTATTTTTAAAAAAATTTAAAAAAGAAATTAAAAAAAAATCAACTCCAGGGGCACCTGGGTGGCTCAGTGGGTTAAAACCTCTGCCTTCGGCTCAGGTCATGGTCCCAGGGTCCTGGGATCGAGCCCCACATCGGGCTCTCTGCTTGGCAGGGAGCCTGCTTCCCCCTCTCTCTCTCTCTGCCTGCCTCTCTCTGTACTTGTGATCGCTCTCTGTCAAATAAATAAATAAAATCTTTTAAAAAAATCATCTCCAGATGGATTGTAGACATAAGCAGGCAGATAAAACAATAAAACTTAGAGAAAATGGAGGAAGATGTTTAAGACCTTGGAGTAGAAACAGTATTTCTTAACGAGATATAAAAATATCTATCCATAAAAAGAAAGCCAAATTTGGTGGCATCACAATTTTAGACTTCAAGCTCTATTACAAAGCCGCATTCATTGAGATAGTATGGTACTGTCACAAAAACAGACACATAGATCAGTGGAACAGAATGTGGAGCCCAAAAATGGACCCACAACTCTATGGTCAACTAATCTTTGACAAAGCAGGAAAGAATGTCCAATGGAAAAAAGACAGTCTCTTTAACAAATGGTGTAGGGAAAACTGGACAGCCACATGCAGAAGAATGAAACTGGACCATTTTCTTATAACGCACACAAAAAAAAATAGACTCAAAATGGATGAAAGACCTCAATGTGAGACAGGAATCCATCAAAATCCTTGAAGAGAACGCAGACAGGAACCTCTTCAATCTCAGCTGCAACAACTTCTTCCTAGAAACATCACTAAAAGCAAAGGAAGCAAGGGCAAAAATGAACTATTGGGACTTCATCAAGATCAAGAGCTTCTGCACAGCACAGGAAACAGTCAACAAAACCAAAAGACAACTGACAGAATGGGAGCAGATATTCACAAATGACATCTCAGATGAAAGGCTAGTATCCAAAAATCTATAAAGAACTTACCAAACTCAACACCCAAAGAACAAATTATCCAATCAAGAAATGGGCAGAAGACATGAACAGACATTTCTGCAAAGAAGACATCCAAACGGCCAACAGACGCATGAAAAAGTGCTCCACATCACTCGGCATCAGGGAAATACAAATCAAAACCACAGTGAGATACTACCTCACATCAGTCAGAATGGCTAAAATTAACAAGTTAGGGGATAACAGATGTTGGTGAGGTTGCGGAGGAAGGGGAACCCTTCTGCACTGTTGGTGGGAATGCAAGCTCGTGCAGCCACTCTGGAAAACAGTATGGAGGTTCCTCAAAAAGTTGAAAATAGAATTACCCTATGACCCAGGAATCACACCACTGGGTATTTACCCCAAATGTACAAATGTAGTGATCCAAAGGGGCAAGTGTACCCAAATCTTTATAGCAGCAATGTCCAAAATAGCCAAACTATGAAAAGAACCTAGATATCCATCAACAGATGAATGGATAAAGAAGATCTGGTGTATATATACAATAGAATACTATGCAACCATCAAGAGAAATGAAATCTTGCCATTTGCAACAAAGTGGATGGAACTAGAGGGTATTATGCTTAGTGAAATAAGTCAATCAGAGAAAGACAATTATCATATGATCTCTCTGATATGAGGAATTTGAGAGGCAGAGTTGGGGGTCATGGGGGATAGGAGGGGAAAAAAAAAAGTTGGGACCAGGGAGGGAGACAAACCTAAGAGACTGAATCTTATGAAACGAACTGAGGGTTGCTGGAGGGTAGGGGATAGGGATAGGATGTCTGGGTTATGGACATTGGGGAGGGTATGTGCTGTGAAATGTGTAAGACTGATGATTCACAGACCTGTACCCTTGGGACAAATAATACATTATATGTTAATTTAAAAAAAATCTAATCATAAATGAAATATATTGATAAATTGGACTTCATTATAATTAAGAACTTTTATTAATCAAAAGATACCAATAAGAGAGTAAAAAGGCAGGCCTAAGGGAGGCTGAAGATACTTGTAGAAATGCATCTGATGAAGGGCTTTATGTAATTATTATTTTAAAAAAGATTTTATGTATTTATTTTTGTGTGAGGGAGAGAGCCTGAGCAGGAGGAAGGGCAGAGGGAGAAGCAGACACCCTGCTGAGTATGCACGTGTTTGTAACTCAATCAAGCACATCAGAAAAGAGGATATCCAATGGTCAGTAAGCAAATGAAAGGGTACTCAGCTTTATTAGTCATTAGGGGAATGCTAATTAACCAATATGCACCTACCAGAATGGCTACTGAAAAAACCCTGACAATACCAAATTTTTTAATTGTACCAAGAATGGGACGGGCAACTGGAGTTCTCATTCTCTGCTACTAAGCGTATAAATTGATAAAACCACCTTAGATAGCTGTTGGGTAGCAACTGCTAAGGCTGAACATATGCATTCTCTATGACCCAGCGGTTCCACGCCTAGGCTTACACCCAACAAAAGCGAATGAAAGAAACAAGGAAAAGAATGTCCATAGTATCTTCTTTTATAATAGTACTGAAGTGGAAGCAGCTCCATACCCATAAGCAGCAGAATGGATAACCTGTGGTTAGCTCATACAAGACTTCTTTTATGCCTTGAAAAAGAATGAACCATGCTTTCCACAACAGCCTGGTGAACCTCATAAACAATATTGAGTGGAGACAAGCCAGGCACACAAGAGTAGGTTGAAGTTTCATTCATACAACCTTCAAAACCAGGCAATACATTTAAAATCATAGAGTCAAAATTGCGTTATCTTTAGGGAGGGAGATTATTGATAAGGAAGAGATACATGGGAACCTACAAAGATGTGTGTAATGTTCCAATTCTTGAAACAGACGGTGGTTACAAGTATATGTCCCTTTGTATAAATCTATTGAACCACACTTATGATTTATAACATATTCTTAACGTCTTTTTAGCTCCTTTTGAAATAATAGTCTATAGGGCTTTTAAAAAATGTTTGTTTACTTATTTAATAATCTCTATACCCCATATGGGGCTTGAACTCACAGTCCCAAGATCAAGAGTCACATGTTCTACTAACTGAGCCAGCCAGATGCCCCAAGGTTACAGTTTTGATCCATTTCGGGGACATATCTTTCTGGAATGTTCTATTGTTTATGGGGATTTATTCTTTTTTAAAAAAAATTATTGTTATTAAAACTTTGTGATGACTCAACTAAATCCTCTTTTGTTGCTCACTTTTGTATGAAAGTAGTTCTCTTGAACTTTTAGAGTGAGGTAAGAAAGTTTTCCCAACTTCACAGACCTTCCTCTTCTGTTTGGTGTAACGTTAAAAATATGAAGCCCACTTTCTGAGATTTCTGGACTCTGTTCTCCTCCCTGATCAGGACCTCTGCCTCCTCTCTGTGCTAGGACACCTTGGGGGATGGGTACTGACAGTTTATGGGGGCCAGACTGCTCAGCCTCTTTGGTCCTTACTAGGGACCCCTTGTACTCACTTAGTATTGAGAGAGCAGAATCTCCCCAGTTTCAGCTGGGCCTTCTGTGTCTGTTGCTGTTTTGAAGTTTTCCTGTTCTTGGGTCCATCAGACACTGCTGCCATTTCTTCCTTCTTCTTCCCATACTGATACTGATACTGTGCAGGTTTTGTGACTGCTGATTTATCTCTAGTTGCTTTTATTTTGAGACACCTGGGAGATATTCTGCCATCTACTTTTACTATTAAAGGGTCCAAGGGCAGGCCACCCCAAAATGAGCCACTTCAGCATAAAGATTATTTTAAGTTAAAAAGCAATCCAAACCCAGCAGATTCAGGAAAAGCTTTCTACTGCCCCCACATCTACCTGAGAAGAACTGAGATAGAGGACCTGCTCCAGAAAGAGAGCTATCATGGTGGATAACTACCTTACACCATGAGCTAGGTCTGGTGGACAGGGAGGAACCTAGCAAGGCCTGTTTGATCAAAGTCCTCTGTGTCCCATTGTTTCTGAGGGGCCCAGCAGACATATGTTTACCAAACATGGACTCTTTTTTATCTTCCTGTGAATCACATTCCTTCCCTTTGAAGTCCCAGACCCCTACTCCTCCTTAGTTCAGGACTGCTGTATATCTCATTCTGCCTGACTGTCTTTGGAATTTCCATGTCTATGTGGATTCCTCCTCGGTATGAAATTAAATTTGATTTTCTCCTGTTAAACTGTCTCTTGTCAATTTGACTAAGAAGTCCAGCCAGAGGGACCTTGAAGGGGCCAGAAGTTCTTCCTCCCCATGCGGTGACTGTCCGTGAGGTTTTGGTTTTGCTATCTACTTGTTTGTCTGAAAATTTTTTTTTTTTAAAGTGGAGCCTGGGTGGCTGGATGGTTCAGTTGGTTGAGCATCTGCCTTCAGCTAGGGTCATGATCTTGGGGTCTTGGGATCAAGTCCTGTGTTGAGATCCCTGCCGAGGGGAGAGCCTGCTTCTTCCTCTCCCCTTGCCCCTCCTCCTGCTTGTGCTCTCCCTCTCTCTCTCTCTCCCTCTCTCTCTCTGTCTCAAAAATGAATTAATATCAATCTTTAAAATTAAAAAAAAAAAAAACAAGTGGAGCCTAATGTGAGGCTTGAACTCACAACCCTGAGATCAAGACCTGAGCTAAGATCAGGAGCTGGATGCTTACTGACTGAGCCACCCAGGTACCCCTGCTTGTCTGGTTTCAGGTGAGGATTCAGAGATAAAAAAAAAAAAAACTGCTGCTGCCATCCCTGCTGAATCCCTTACACTCAGATGCATGCCCTGTGCTGTATAGATAGTTTATTTTTTTTAATTTTTATTTTATTTATTTATTTTTAAAAAATATTTATTTGAGAGAGAGAGAGAGAGAGGGAGCCAGTACAAGCAGTGAGAGCAGCAGAGGGAGAGGAGAAGCAGACTCTCTACTGAATAAGGAGCCCAATAAGGAGCCCTCGATCTGAGGACTTTGAGATCATGACCTGAGCCAAAGCAAATGCTTAACTGACTGAGCTACCCAGTTGCCCCATTGTATAGGTATTTTAGATATTTATATTTTAGGGCAATCTTAGCTTCACAGAGAAGTTAAACAGGAAGTACAGAGAGTTCCTCTGTACCCTTTCTCCTCCAAACAGTTTTACCTGTTATTAACAGCCTTTGTTACAAATGATGAACCAGTAGTGAGGCTGTAACTAAAGTCCATCATTCATATTAGGGTTTGTTCTTTATGTTGTACTTGGTCTTTGACAAATGTATCACGTCATATATGTTATATTTCCATAAGAGGTAAAAAGAGCCACCCTCTGCTCAGAAATAGCTTACCAGTTTCTAGTACTGAGACCTTGAGGCATGGATGTATACAGGGGTTCTCACGGAGGGGATTCTGTAAAATGTAACGAGTAACACCCTCAGTGACATCCTGGCTGTGAAAACAGAAAAAAGCCTCATACAGTTCTACCATATAATGTCCCTCAACATAAGCTGATGGTCCCAAAGTCCAAGGAAGGAAATTCTGGGGGAATGGAAAGACCCAGCAGAGGAGGCAACAGGTATATAGCTTTCTGACAATCTGGCCTATTGTAGAGAAAAATGTACTGTAACTTACATATACTTCAGTTAATCCTACA
Source organism: Mustela lutreola (assembly GCF_030435805.1). Lineage (NCBI taxonomy): Eukaryota > Metazoa > Chordata > Mammalia > Carnivora > Mustelidae > Mustela > Mustela lutreola. The sequence continues at coordinate 108,323,374 of NC_081299.1, read as the reverse complement.
TAAAAATTTTGGTAGATACTAAGAAGTGACAGCACATTAAAGATCTGTTCGCTTATGAGACATTCTTTGTCAAATGCGTGCCATTTTCTGCCTTTCTTTTGCTTGAGAAATTGTAAATGTAGGTTTTGGAGCTGGTATTCCATATGAAGAGAGGTGGGGTTTAAACACCATTAAGAATCTACTGACGTCTTCCCAGCTTGAAGAGAAATGGATTAGGATGTATTGTAGTTTTTTATGACCCATTTTTTGGTGTCTTTTTGTGGAACTGTTTGCAGCTCTACATCCCAGAAAGCTAGTGGTTTTAACATTTCCAAGTAGGCTATAGTAACTCTGCCTTCTATTTATGTATTACATTTTCCCGCCCTTTCATTTCTTTTGAAATTACCTTATGGTACACCAAGAACACACAGAAGGAACATCACAGAATTTGTTGAGTTTTTTTCGGTATGTTCTCACCAAAACTGCACATTAACCTGAAACAGCCAAGATCGTGTGTATTAGTCTCTTATTGCTTCCGACAAATTCCCACAAACTTAGTGGCTTAAAACAGTGCAAAGATAGTTGGGGAGGTCAGACCTCCACAGGGGTCTCATGGGCCTAAAATCTGAATGCGGGGAGAGGGGTGGGGTGGGGGTGGGGGTGTGGGATTCAGGGGAGAGTCTAGGTCTTTGTCCTTTCAAGCCTCTAGAGGGCGCCCTCATTCCTTGGTTCTGGGCCCAGAGCCCGCAAGGGTCTAACTCCAGCCTTTGCTATAATCTGAGATCTCCTTTGATTCTTCTGCCTCCCTCTTCACATTTAAAGACCCTTGTAAGTACATCCGGCCCACTCAGGAAATCCAGCATAATCTCATTTTGAGTTCCTCAATGTAATTACATCTGGCATAATCCCTTTTGCTACATGAGGGAACATTTATAGATTCTGGGGACTACAATGTGGACATCATTGGGGACCTTCTGTTCTGCCTAGAAGTATTTTTAGACAGTTATCTGTATCTTCCATTGACTTTTAGCCCAAATCTTCTGAATTTGTAGTCAGTAGGTAAAATTTTTGACTATATGAACATCCTATGAGTAATTAGGAAGATTTTATACATCTTTATTTCCCTGCACACTTGTGGCTGATTTTCCTCAAGAAGTTAGTAAGTTGTATACCTAATAGTTTGTCCCTTTAACTGATGACTACTGTCTCATTAAGGGCTTGGAAAAACTTCAAAACTTCATCTGCTGAGGCTTACACAGTGATAAATTGTTATTTAACATTTTTGTTTTCCAAATTGGGTACAGAAGAGACATTTTACTTATTTTTTTTAGAAGATTCTATTTATTTATCAGAGAGAATGAGTGAGAGAGAGAGAGCACAAGCAGGAGTAGCAGACAGAGAGGGAGAAGCGGACTCTCTGCGAAGCAGGGAACCCCACGTGGGATTCCGGAATCATGACCTGAGCCCAAGGCAGAATCTTAGCCCACTGAGCCACCCAGGCACCCCCAGAAGAGACATTTTATACAGATATAAACAATGAGATCTTGGGACTGTTTCCTCTTCTATGAGGAGAGGTATAAGATGCTCCCTTCCTCTTTCTCCAGTACTTAAATCCATAGCAGGACTAAATGTGCCCGGAGGACAATGAAGTATGTTTAGTGATTCGAAATAGTTCAGATTTTAGGAGTACCTGTCCTCGATCTCCTTGAACCTTGGACTGCAAAGTTGTCACCATCAAATCTTATGGGCTAGAAGAGGGGGTACAGCTTCTGGATTGTTGCTGTTTGGGTTCTCTGCCAGGTGGTACTCTACAGCGGACACGTGAAGAGTGGGTAATGAGCAGTATCTATGTCCTCCTCTGAGTGGGTATGAGGTTGTTGAAAGCAGGTTTCAATGTACGGACATGTGGTGTCTTGTAGGTGAATGCTCCGCCAAATTTCTAAGGCTGTAAGAAAAAAAGTACGATGAGTTCTAAGGATCGTCCTGGAAAATGAGGTATGAGTCACAGGATAGTCCTCCTCATAGGAGAGCTGGCAGCTGCAGGCAACGTGGGCTGTGCCTGTGGGATTTCTCCCTCCAGAGCAGAAACCACCGGAACTGCAGTTGCCTTCAGCATGAAGGACTGGGGGGGGTGGGGTATGAAGAACATGACTATTATTTACATTTTCTTGGTTTCTGGTACCACAAGAGATACAGAACTCTTTTTTTTTTTTTTTTAAATTTTATTTATTTATTTGACAGAGAGAGAGAGAACTAGCAGGCAGAGGGGTGGGCAGAGGGAGAAGCAGACTCCCTGTTGGGCAGAGAGCTGGACGTGCGGCCTGAACCCAGGACCCTGAGATCATGCATGACCTGAGCTGAAAGTGGACGCTTAACCAATTGAGCCACACAGGTGCCCTGATACAGAACTCTTACTATATTCTTCTCTTTGGAAGAATATAACCACTTGTTAAGGAGCTCCCAGAGACTAGATACCGAATGAGGCACTTTTTACCCATATCGCATTTAATTCTCACAGCAACCCTGGAGTGTCTGCCTTGGAATGTCTATTTTATTTTTTTAAAATCTTTTTTTTTTAAATTTTATTTATTTTATTTGACAGAGAGAGAGATCACAAGTAGGCAGAGAGGCAGGCAGAGACAGAGGGGGAAGCAGGCTCCCTGCTGAGCAGAGAGCCCGATGCGGTGCTCGATCCCAGGACCCTGAGATCATGACCTGAGCCGAAGGCAGCAGCTTAATCCACTGAGCCACCCAGGCGCCCCGGAATGTCTATTTTAAAGGTGAGAAGACAGTTCCAGGAGATCAATTAACTTTCCCAGGATCACAGAATTAATAAGTTATAGAGCAAGAATTCAAACCCAGTGTTCCTGACAAATTACATGCATTTTCACTAAATTACAGCTAACTACACTGCCAGTCTTTTACCAATATTGGTGAAATCTCTCATTTCATTAATATGAGCAATTCCAGAGCATAATCCTTTTTCTTTTTTTTAAAAAAAGATTTATCTTTTTTTATTTTGAGAGTGAGAGCGAGTAGGGGTCGGGGGTGTCACAGAGCTGGAAGGCGAGAGAATCCCAAGCCAACTCCCCCACAAGCAGGGCCCTGAGATCATGACCTGAACCAAAATCAAGAGTTGGGTGTTTGACCAGCTGAGCCACACAGGTGCACCCAGAGCATAATACTGATGTCATTTCCAGAATCATGCACTATTGAAACCTATATTTGCTCTATCTTGTTGGACCCAGGTTTATATATACAGGTTAAATACAGTCTTTAAAAAAAATAATTAAATTAAAATTAAAATTAAATTAATGAAATTTTAAAATTACATTAAAAATTAAATTAAAGAAATTAAAATTAAATTCAAATTTTAAAAATACAGCCTTAAAAAATTTTTAAAAAGGGCAAGCAATTTGCCTTGAGGACCTGCAGGGGGCATCAGAGGCCCATTTGACCCTGGTACTCCTTTGTCTTTAGCCAAATTCAAAAAGAAGGGGCCCTGGGACTAGGGCAGTATCAGCTATTTGGGGGATGTGGGCAGGAATAAAACAAAGTGAAGCTTACAGATGGAAAGAGGTTGTGTCTCCCTCTTCTCCCTGCTGTTTTCCTACCACATTGCTCTCCCTTCCTTTAAAAATTGTTTTATTTTGTTCTTGTATTGTTAACTTCCCCCATCCAGTCCACCATAATTACATTTTGCTACTTACTAAAGATCCTTATTTTTTATTACTTCTCTTAATTTAATTTTATATATTTTTTATGTTTTAAAGATTTTATTTATTCATATGAGAGAGAGAGAAGGCAAGAGAGAGCGCTGTGCAGGAAGGGAATGGTAGCAGCTACAGAGGGAGAGGGAGAAGCAGATTCTTCCCCAAGTAGGGAGCCCTCCTATGGGGGGCTCCATCCCAGGACCCTGAGGTCATGACCTGAGCAGAAGGCAGAGGCTTTAACCCACTGAGCCACCCAGGCACCCCCACTTCTCTTATTTTTAAAAACCTCAAATTTGCCTTAGAATTTACTCATTTAAAATCGCCTCTATGGGGGCGCCTGGGTGGCTCAGTGGATTAAGTGGCTGCCTTCGGCTCAGGTTATGATCTCAGTGTCCTGGGATCGAGCCTGGCATCGGGCTCTCTGCTCAGCAGGGAGCCTGCTTCCCCCTCTGTCTCTGCTTGCCTCTCTGCCTACTTGTGATCTCTCTCTCTCTGTCAAATAAAATAAATAAAATTAAAAAAAAAATAAAATCGCCTCTATGCATGCGAAGATAACATAACATAACAGCAGCACTGGTATTATAAAATAAGTAATTACTACCAAGAGAAGGTGCTCACTGACTTTTAGGGGGAGGCGGCATGGAATTAAATGAAATTGAAAGTGATAGCAATACTTATATCTTAGTTTGGATAAAAAGAAAGTTTCACAGAGATGCTTTGAGTTGAGATAAATTAAGACTGTGATTTCTTTTACTGTTTTGGAGAAACCTTTTCAGTGATCTAGCTTCAAATAACTGTTTCCTGCATTCTAACAAAACTTAAGAGCTCAGGGAATCTCTCACACACACCTAAAAAGTAGTAAGCATCAAATTGTAATTAGACTCCTGGATTCGTAGTCTGTTGAAGCTGAGTGAGATCTCAGAGAGCGTCTAGACACCTCTCTTCTCTTCTGGGGTGACTGAAATTCACCAGTGTACTAAGAATAGTGTACAGTGTACAGTGTACAAAGAATAGTACACTGTACTATTCTTTGACCCCCTAAACCTCAGCCCAAATTCTGGTTGGGAGCAGGTGCTCTGTAAATATTTGTTATCTGAATGAGAACACTGGAGGCCCAGAAAGATTACAGATTCCTATAACTTCACATAACAACTCCAAAGACATAGGATGGACCCCGAATCTTGAAAGTACACATGGAATCCCTGTGATTGCAATAGTGCAGATTTGAGCTGATAGAGATATGTTGGTGACTCGCATTTGTCGTCAGTCACCTCGTTTTACAAAATGTGAACGATTCTTGGGACATTTCTAAATAGCTGAAGTTTAGCTTTATTTGACTTACATGCCAGGTGCATTCCTGTAAAATTCAGTGATGTTCCAGCTATGGGAAAAAATGCTTCACATTTATATGTAAAATGGAATTAGGCTCTACGTTCAGATAGTCCTAAAATTTTGACCTACAGGAAGGCTAGGAGGACTTTTAAAGTTGTGTAAGACCTTGGGGGGGGCGGTTACTGTTGCACGGAATGTAGAGTGTCTATCCCTAAACCTGACCATGCCGGCTAAGTGCTGGTGCCTGCCGATCATGGTGCAACCAAAGAACACACTTGTAAATTCCCCCCTTTTAGAGGTGACCCATCCTTGTTGAGAACGACTGGTCAAAAGGGTCAGCATTTTTTAGTTACCTGTGATTTTCATCGGGAGAGATAATAATGTTGACATTTGTTGAGTACTAATTATGTGCCACCCACTGTTCTAAGTACTTAATTTATTTTAACTGATTTAATCCTGACAACAACTCTACAGTGTAGTGTCTGTTATTATCCCCCATTTACAGATGGGAGAACTGAAGTTTATCAAGGTTAGGAGAAAACATAGCAAGGAAGTAAAGAAATTGGAATTCAAACCAAGGCAGTCTGGTGCCAGAGCCCGTGTGAGTAAACATTGCACCCATTGCCTTATGGTAGAAGGTGATCAGGCTTCAATCAGTTCCCTCAAAATACTTAAAAAAAAAAAAAAAGGTGATTCTCTTAAAATTTATCAGTGTCCTAAAGTAATCTAGGCCTGCTGTTGTGGAAATTGATGAAGATCATTTGACTCTGTTTCTAGATGCCCTGCTCCATTTCTATCTCTCTCTCATTCTCTCTCTCTCTCTCTCTCTCTCTCACACACACACACACACACACACACACACACACACACTGTACTTGCTTAACTTCCTCTGGCTCATTGGAAGAAATGATGATATCATAGTTCCTGCAGATCTGCAAATGCTGGTATCAAGGACTGGTGAAAATGAGTCAGGGGCCCTTTGTTGGAAAGATCATGAGGGTGTATGTGTATTGTATTTTCACCACTGAAGTCATAACTTGGTTACAGTTGCTTGGTAACCATACATGGTTGTAAGCAATTTGTAAAAATTGAAAACGGCTCTGGTAAAAGTCCATACAGATTTTTCCACCCCTTTTTATATAGTCTGTAGTTCTCACTAGTATCACAGAGAAACAAAAATTCAGTAGTCCTTCATGCTTTACCTTTTCCTCACTCCCCTGTGTTTGGCATCCATTTATAACATGCTTTTTGCCAAATTTTGTAAGTTTAGACACTTAAATCCATGGCATGGAATTGCTTCACAGTAGCTTTTGAAATCACTACTTTCAAATATTTATTGGCAAAACTCTACACTGCTGTCCCTCACTAAAAAAGAAGAATTAAACAAATTTTGTGTTTGAGTGGTCAATGTGAGACCACACTGAATGACATGTGTTAGAACCCGTAGTCTGAAAAAAAAAAAAAAAGAACCTGTAGTCTGAGAGGTGGGCTCAGTGGAATGACAGCATATTAGGTCTGAGGTGCCAGTGAGTCCCACCCCTCAGTTAGAGTGCATGGCTGCCCCAGGACAAATTTCACCCTATACTTGGTCTTCAACCTTGGTTAAGTTACTCAGATTCTTCAAGACGGAGTTTTCTTGGCTGTGGATGGAGATAATACTAGTTCCTAACTCATAGTGTTGCTGAGGCAGGGGGGTGAAATAAGGTGATGGGTATACAATAACCAGGCCAGTCGGTGCCCAAGGCAAGTAGTAAGGTGGGGGATGAACTTAATACTATGAGTGCTCCAAGGTCACCAAACCTTTGAAGGTCAGAAGCAATGTACTTGGCATGTCCTTAGTGGCCATTGGTTGTGAATTAGTGGCCTGTACATATTTGGTCATCCATGTAGTACTTTAAAAATACTTTAGTAATTTGCCGGCCTTAAAAATCAGGAGATAGCATGTAATAACCTAGACTTCTGGCTTCTCTTGAGAATATAGGAATGTCTGAAATCCCCTGCCCTATTTCCTACTTGGCAGCAGTAGAGTGCAACTGAAATGGGGTTGCCCCCATGGGTGAACTCTCTTTTCACTTCCTTGTCATCTGCCAGCTCCAAGACATTTGAGTCAGCTGCCGCCTGGTGCCCAGAACCTCTTACCCAATGCCTGTACCTTGTCACACATGTGTCACCAAATATGTGTCCAGCCCTTCCATGTGGAGGAGCTGGGTAGCAAGAACCCAACAGAGCAAAGTGACTGAAAAGTACATCATCCAAGCCCTCCTGTAACTTCTCTGGAATGTCAGGAATTGTACCAGTTTTAGCACCATTAAGCCCATTCTTCAGAAACATTTCAAGTTAGTGGACAAGAGTATATTATATACACACCTGTCATGGTGGGACATTAGCTGAAATTTCAAGGAAGTTCTTGAATTAGGGAATGGATAGCATTTCTCAAATAGCTGTCAAATAGGATCAAATAGCATTCCTGTGGCATGTCTTTTCCTTTTTCCAATACATCAAGATACAGCCTAGCTTTGAAACCCTCCAGGGTTCCTCACTGATCTCACTGGGGAAGGAGGGAGAGGGAAATAAGAGATTCTTTTAATACTTAAAAAAATATATATTTTATTTATTTATTTATTTATTTATTTGGTGGAAAGAGTGAGTGAGAGGCAGAGAAGGAGCAGAGGGAGAGGGAGAAGAAGACTCCTCTGCTGAGCGGGGATCCCAGTGTGGGGTTCCATCCTGAGACTTCGGGATCATGACCTTAGTTGAAGGCAGACATTTAACAGATGGAGCTATCCAGATAAACTCAAAGTACTCTTGAAACATAATATAAATCCTTGATGTGACTGAATACTCCTGACATTGAGTGGGAAATGAGGAAAGTGGTGGTAACCAAGGGGTGGTATGGGGGATTCAGCCCCTCCTTTTCTTCAAAATATCTTCCACAAAGGCCCTCCAAGTAAATATGCAACTATTTTGCTATCTCAAATGCTGCAAGAGAAGTATCCATGCCCTACCCTCAGATTGTTAACCCTAGAACCCTCCTTTGTAGAAATCTCTGAGGGCACATGGGAAGTTTGGTGACAGCCTGCATCCCTGCACTGAGGTGTTGTGAATTAAAACAATGCGGATTGGGTCCCATTCCTCAGAACTTGCTCTTCCCGCATTAGTAGATTTGTAGCAAACAAGGTGGGGTTATGGTTTGTTTTCCTGAAATCTGTCTGACCACCTATTTGAACTTGATCTGGGTGCTTGGTTGAGATTATGATCAGAATTACCTTAAGGACAAGTAATATAAATAAGCCTTTTTATATAGTGGCATCCCAGTTAGCAGGCAAACCAACCTATCTCTCATACCCTATTTCAACATACTTAAGTCATGTTAGCAGGTAGACTGAACTCATGTGGAAACACAGTAATCTCATCTGAATGGCAGGTATATATATATTTTTAAGTTTATTTATTTAAGTAATCACTACGCCCAATGTGGGGCTCGAACTCACTACCCCAAGATCAAGAACCGTACATTCTTGTGACTGAGCCAGCCAGGGGCCCCAGGAACAGCAGATTCTTAAAGCCAAAGCTGAAATATGTGGCGGGCTGTCCCAGGAACTGTAACAAGCACTTGACATGAATTAGTTTCTTGATCCTCACAATAACCCTAAGAGGTAGGAACTATTACTGTCCCCTGTTTAGGAGTAAGCATACTGAGGGATAGAGAAGTAGAGTAACTTGCCCAGTTCCACAGCTAGTCAACCATCTGCGTACGAACCCAGGCATTCTGTAGGATTCATGCTCCTCTGAAGATGAGATGAATTTCTTGGCAAGCACATTTTGCTGACCTCTCTAAGGAAGGTCTAACACGGTGGCCACTCCTGGCACACTAGCTTACTGTGGTACTAAAGTTTTGTAGTGTTGAGGAGCAGAATTTTCTTTCCCCTTCTAGGTCCTTCTTGCTGGTTTAAGAATCAAATGGACTGGGGCACCCGGGTGGCTCAGTGGGTTAAAGTCTCTGTGTTCAACTCAGGTCATGATCTCAGGGTCCTGGGATTGAGCCCTGCATCGGGCTCTCTGCTTAGCAGGGAGTCTGCTTCCCCTTCTCTCTCTGCCTGCCTCTCTGCCTACTTGGGATCTCTGTCTGTCAAATAAATAAATAAAATCTTAAAAAAAACCCCTCAAAAATAAACTAATTATTAAATATAAAAAGTAAACCTCATTAAAAAAAAAAGAATCAAATGGATTTGAGACAGATTAACAGGAGAAAATCAAATTTAATTTCATACCGAGGAGGAATCCACATAGACATGGAAATTCCAAAGATAGGCAGAATGATACATACTCCTGAACTAGGGAGAAGGACTAGGCCCTTGGGACTTCAAAGGGAAGGAGTGAGATTCACAGGAAGATGAAAAAGAGTCTGTATTTGGTAAACACATGTGTGCTGGGCCACTCAGAAACAATGGGACACTGAGGACTTTGATCAAACAGGCCTCGCTAGGTTCCTTCCTGCCAACCAGACCTAGCTCATGGTGTAGGGTAGTTATCCACCATGATAGCTCTCTTTCTGGAGCAGGTCCTCTATCTCAGTTCTTCTCAGGTAGATGTGGGGGCGGTAGAGAGCTTTTCCTGAATCTGCTGGGTCTGGATTGCTTTTTAACTTAAAATAATCTTCATGCCAACATGGCCCATTTTGGGGTGGCCTGCCCTGAACCTCTACAGAATCATGATATAGCATGATGCTGTAAGCCTAGAGGAACTTTGTGTTACCTTTAATGACCTGAATTAGACCTATGGAAACTGCTAGCCAATGACAGAATACTTAACTCACTTTAGTGCCCAAGAAAAAAGTGGTTAAATGTAATTTTCGGCTTGCTTTTGAATTTAGGTGCAACCAAACGTTCACCCCCTGCTGTGCATTAAATGGCAGTGGTCAGTGCCTCTTTTTTCATCTCAAATAATGGCTCTGGACCCAGAGCTAATAACCCTCCTTGAGTCCAAGCAATTCAGACAGCTGAGAGGGGGTCCTGGCAAATGGCACTTCTCCAGGGCATAAGGCTGTCCTCTTGTGGCCCTGATGGCCCTCCGTCGGTAGGACAGGTAGAATAGGGATGGTGGTGGAGTTGTGCACACACCCAGAACCTGTCCCACCCCGCACCCCGCCCATTGTGAGCCCATCTGTGAGCCGCCAGGCCTACCAGGAGGAGAATGTTGGTTGTGTGGTAAAGTAAAGCAGCCAGCTGTAAGGAGGGATTGGAGCTGATTAGCAACCAAGCACAGATCTTTCTCCATGTATCTGTGAACAGAGCATCTCTGTCCTACTAGCTGGCTCTCTCCTATGCCACTTGCTCAGTTTTTGCTTACTTAGCAGTTAGCTGTCAAATTAGAATTCCAGAGGCACCTGGGTGGCTCAGTTGGTTAAGCCTCTGCCTTCAGCTTGGGTCATGATTTCAGGGTCCTAGGATTGAGCCCCTCATTGGGCTCTCTGCTCAGCCTGGAGCCTGCTTCCCCCTCCCTCTCTGCCTGCCTCTCTGCCTACTTATGATCTCTCTCTCTCCCTCTGTCAAATAAATAAATAAAATTAAAAAAAAAATCAAGATACATCCTTGTTTAGTCTTCAAAGCCTTGATATAATCTAACTTTAATTGGCAAGACCAAACAAAAAACTCAATCAGACAGGGGTCTTCCTGTCTTATAACCAGAAGCGATCAGATGGAGTGATTGGATGGGTGACTCAGGAGTCAGACTGCCTGAGTGAATCCTGGCTGTTACTTCCCACTTGGCCAGCCTTAAAGTCTGGTGTCTGTGTTTCTTCATCTGTAAAATAGGAATGATAAGGGAAAAACTGTACTCTAAGATGGCTGACCAAACCAGCATGGGAATTCCGGTCCCTGTCTCGAAGCCCTTTTGGGTTCTTCTTTCCTACCCCATGTCCTGTGCATGTCAAAAGTACCAAGTATGCAGAAGTAGAAGGGTATAGATTACCCTCCCTGCTTGTGCTTGGGGCTCAGACCTTTGGAGAACGGTCTCCTCTGAGCCTACTGGTGTTAAATAAACCTCCAACCCTCCAGAGTCTCTGAGTGCCACTTGGTTCTTCTGTCAGGATCCAGTTCAGGTTCTGTAACATTTGGTTCCCTGACCGGGAAACCCCAACTGTGCTGGCGCATTGTTGCCACTGGTTTGGGGCAATGGTGGGGCAATGATGGAATGAGGGATCCTAACCGAGAAGGCACACCCTGCCTAATGCACATCTTGCCTAATCTCCCACCCAGTCTCCTCAGACCGGCCAGCTCTGCTGTTTCCACCTGGGCTCAAAGGAGATTTGGCAGGTGAGGACCTGGTCCCAACAGTGGATTCTGGTAAGGCCTGGGGCCCCAGGACCCAGCGAGGCCCACCCATCAGGGTGTTAAGGGGAAACTGATCACTTCTCAGAGACCTCTTAGAGGTCTCACAGGTAGGGACTCCTCGGGGGGAGGTCCCTCAGGTCAGGAACCCACGAGAGGGGGGACAGAAAGGAATTTCCAAAAGGAATTCCACAGGTCAGGGCCTTCCAGTGGGGGAGGAACTGTAATAACTTCTGTGTGAATGAGTGAGTGAATGTGCAGTTTGACCTGGCTTGTCAGGCAGGACTGATTCTGTGGCTCCATGGGTGGGCAGGGCACTCTTAGGGTCCCCAGAAGCCTAGAGAGTCCAAATGGGTCCTAACCTGTTTCTGTGGTGACCTCATAAAGTCTGAGGCGAGCCCCTTTAGGGCACCAGTCCGGGGTTTATATGGACTTGCTACAGCTAAGAGGCACCCAAGACTCCTATGGGAGAGGCTCCTTGGGAGGGGCACTCACCCTTTGTCTGTCTCTGCACCACCGCACATGGGAAACACCACCATGGGATCAGGACAGAGCAAACCTATGGTCCTGGAGACCATGATCAAGAATTTCCAAAAAGGGGGCGCCTGGGTGGCTCAGTGGGTTAAGCTGCTGTCTTCGGCTCAGGTCATGATCTCAGGGTGCTGGGATCGAGTCCCGCATCGGGCTCTCTGCTCAGCAGGGAGCCTGCTTCCTCCTCTCTCTCTCTGCCTGCCTCTCTGCCTACTTGTGATCTCTCTCTGTCAAATAAATAAATAAAATCTTTAAAAAACAAAAAAAAAGAATTTCAAAAAAGGGTTCTCAGGAGATTATGGAGTTAAGATGTACCCCAGTAAGTTGACAACCTGTGTGAGTCAGAGTGGCCGATTTTTGAGGTTGGATGGCTGTCAGAAGGGACATTGGACATCCTAACTATCCATCATATATGGTGAGTCATCACAGGGGATCCAGGACACCCCAACCAGTTCCCATACATCCATTCCTGGCTGGATATTGCCCAGACCCTTCCCCCATGGGTGCAGTTCATTCACAACAGGCAGGGACAGGCTAGAGTCTTAGTGACCTCATCTAAGTGGCCCAAAGGGAATGGACAGAAGTCCCAGCCTCCACAGTTCTTGGCTGGAGATCCTGAGGATAAGACAATCATGTTCCCCCCACCCCCCATATGTGTCCCCAAGAACATCTGCACTGGCCTTCCAGTTTCAGACATTCCAATGCCGTCAGTCTCTCCAATGCCCTTGGGTCCAGGAAATCCACAGATGGATGCCCCTAGGCCCAAGGGATCTGCTTTCTCTGGGACCAGGAGCCATACTGCTCCCCAGGCCAGGCATAAATGCCTTCCAGATGCTGGTGCGGGAAATATGGGAACCCAAAAGGTGCAATGAAGACTGAAAGGTCCAATGCAGCCACTCTATGATGTATTATGAGGCTTTCTCCACCACTGACCTTCTTAACTGGAAGCACAACACCCTATCTTACATCTTACTCTGAAAAGCCAAAAGCTTTGGTAGACCTCATGGAGTCCTTCTTCCAAACCCATAGGCCAACCAGGGAGGACTGCCAGCAACTACTCTGTACCCTGTTCAACGTGGAGGAAAGAAGAAGAAGAAGAAGAAGAAGAAAAAGAAGAAGATGGGCAAGGCAGTATCTAGAAGAACACACGCCAATGGTGGTTATCGATCCTGTTGTGTGGGCTAGCGCTACAGCACCTGGGGAGCGTACCATGTGGGACTTCACCATAGAGGAAGGACAGGCTCACATCCACTGATACCAAGGGTTCCTCCTTCAGGGAATCTGAGCAGGAGCAAAGAAACCCATGAACTTGACCAAAGTGTCCATGGTCACTCGACAGCTAGAGGAAGAATCCCCCAGGGACTACTATAAAAGACTGTGCGAAGCCTATTGGATGTATACTCCATTTGACCCTGAGGCACAGGAGAGCCAACAAATGGTAAATACCTCCTTTGTGGCTCAAGCCACCCCAGACACCAGGAAGAAACTCCAGAAATGGAAGGGCTTTTTCAGGGATGAACATCACCCAGTTAACAGAGGTTACTAATAAGGTCTACATGAATAGGGAGGTCATAGCTGAGAGGGAGGCTGAAAAGAAGATGAAGAAAAAGGTCAGTCTCCTTGCCGCCACTCTGAAGGAAAAGGATGATGCAAAGGTGGGAAAACCACAACCACTGAAAGGGGGAAAGCCCAGAACCCCCCTGGCTAGAGACCAATGTGCCTAGTGTAAGGAAAAGGGACACTGGAAAAATGAATGTCCCAGCCAGAGAAAGGCTCCAAAGCCCAGTTGCTATAAGGAAGAACCATAAGGAAAGGACCTCATAGGTTTGGCAGAAGTAGATTCTGACTGAGGAGGACTGGGCTCATTCCTCCCTGGCCCACTCTCTTTGGCCTCCACGAGCCCACAGTCAGAATGAAAGGAGGGGGCCAATCAATGACTTTTATGGTTGACACTGGGGCTGAGCACTCTGTTGTCACCTCCCTGGTGGTCCCCTTCAGCACAAGAACTGCAACCATCTTTGGCACTACTGGGACAAAAGCAATACAGCAACCCTTCTGCCAGGCACAACAATGTGAACTCGGGGATCACAAGGTCTGGCATGAATTCCTTTATTTGCCTGATTGCCCCATCCCCCTCCTGGGCTGAGACATACTCTCCAAGCTCAGGGCTCAAATAACTTTTGAATCCACCGGGCATGCCAGCCTCCGACTAAACCCAAAACAAGAAGCAGGGTCTTTGGTACTAGCGGTCACCACGCTGAGAGAAGAAGAATGGAGGCTATTTTGTTCTCAAGCCCAACTGAACAGCCCACCAGAATTCAGACTTGCCTTCTCTACAGTATGGGCTGAAGACAACCTGCCCGGACTAATGGAGAACCAGACTCCTATCATTGTTGAACTGATCCCAGGAGCCCAACCCAAAGACAAAGGCAATATCCCCTTCTACAAGAAGCCAAGATCAGCATCCAAGAACACCTGACCAAGCTCAAAGAAGCAGGCATTCTGCTAGAGTGTCAGTCGGCCTGGAATAGCCCACTCTTGGAATCAAGAAACCAGGAGGAGAACACCAACCAGTTTAAGACCATCTCTCTGCACCCCTGGGCCCAGATCCACACACCCTCCACAGTCAAATCCCAGGATCAGCCAGATGATTCACTTGCCTGGATCTAAAGGATGCCTTCTTCTGTCTCCACTTAGCTCCCTAGAGCCAGCAACTATTTGCCTTTGAATGGACTGAACCCAACACAGGGCCTCAGATGCAACTAACTTGGATGCGCCTTCCACAGGGGTTCAAGAATGCACCAGCCCTCTTTCGGGAAGCACTAGCTGCAGACCTCACCAGCTTCCCAAGAAAGTCACACGATTTACCCTCCTTCAGTGTGTGGATGACCTCCTTCCCAGTGATACACAAGAAGACTATACTAAAGGCACCAAGGCCCTCCTCCAGCATCTGACAGACTCGGGATACAGGTTCTCATGGAAGAAAGCGCAGATCTGCCAATGACAAGTCAGATGCCTCAGTTTCCTTCTCACCCAAGGGAAGAGAGAATTGGGGCTGGAAAGAGAGAAAGTCATCATCTCTTTGCCTAGGCCTCAGACAAAAAAAGGCCTACAGGAATTCCTGGGGGCTGCAGGATTCTACTGCATCTGGATCCCTGGGTTCTTGGCAATAGAAAAGCCTCTCTATGATCTCTTAGGAGGTCTAGATTGGGAACTCCCTGCCTGGACTGAGGAAGCATAAGCTGCCTTCACAGAGATGAAGACTGCTCTGGGACAGGCTCCGGCTCTGGGCCTGGCAGATATAGAAAAAACCCTTCAATCTCTTTGTACATGAGAAAGAAAAGATAGTGTTTGAGGTACTCACCCAGACCGTTCCCGTGGCATATCTGTCAAAGAAACTGGACCCCGTGGCAGCAGGATGGCCACTGTGTCTCAGGGCACTAGTAGCCACAGTCCAGCTCATCAAGGAGGCAGACAAGCTCACCCTGGAACAAGAACTTAACATCAAGTTCCCTCATGCAGTTAGTTGCAACCCTCATGAACACACAGGGGCACCACTCCCTTTCCAGCTCCTGGCTAGTACAATATCAAGGGCTCCTCTGTGTAAACCCTTGAGAGAGTAAGGACATTAAACCCAGCAACCTTTCTCCCCACAGAAGAAGGGGAACCAGACCATGACTGCTCTGAGGTAACTGATGAAGTCTACATGAGCTGTCCAGATCTATGGGATCAAGCCATAAAGAATCCAGAGTTCAT
Organism: Mustela lutreola; assembly: GCF_030435805.1. Taxonomy (NCBI): domain Eukaryota; kingdom Metazoa; phylum Chordata; class Mammalia; order Carnivora; family Mustelidae; genus Mustela; species Mustela lutreola. Next base: position 108,307,734 of record NC_081299.1, on the reverse strand, counting down.
GCTGTTCAGCGAAGGCAGCAGTTACCTACAAGAGGTTGTCCAGAACGCAGATTATGCAGTGACCACAACCACTGAAGTCTCAGAAGCTAAGGGATTACCATCTGCGTGATGAGCACAATGGGCTGAACTCTATGCCTTAGTCTGAGCCTTCACCCTCAGTGAAGGCAAGAGAGTCAGCATTTACACTGACTCCCAGTACACCTTTGCTACTGTGCAAATACATGGGGCCATCTATAAGGAAAGGGGCCTCCTTACCACTGCAGGGAAAGCTATCAAAAACAAGGAGGAGATACTAAAACTCCTCAAAGCTGTCTGGCTTCCAAAGGAAGTAGCAATCCTGCACTGTAAGGGATACCAGAAAAGAGACGACCCCATGGTGCAAGGAAATCATCCAGCAGATGAGATGGTCAAGACCACAGCCAGTAAGGACACGGACAAAGTCCTTTACCTCACCATGGCCCTTATGCCCACTTACACTAAAAAGGAAGAAAAGAGGCCGTGGCTGAGGGGACCACCCTGACTAAAAAGGGATAGTGGATGATGCCAGACAGACATGTCTTTGTTCCAACAGCAACAGTCGGGCATCTAGTTAAGGAGTACTACTAACTCACTCATCTAGGGAAAACTGCATTAGAGGCCCTCCTCAAGAAGCACTTACTACGTCAGCCAGCTGCCAGCACTATGCTGAGCAACCAGTGAACGTTGCATAACATGTGCTAAGTAAGAATAATGCTCGATCCGCACGACAGCCCCCACCAGTTGTCCAGAGGATGGGAGCAACCTCCTTTGAAGATCTAGAAATAGACTTGAGCCAAGTACAGCCTTGGTACAACCAAGCAGGGGATACAAATATCTCCTATTAATGGTGTGTATATACTCTGGTTGGGTTGAGGCCTTCCTGTCCAGAACTGAGTGGAGTCGGGAAGTAACTGGAGTCCTCCTGAGAGAGATTGTGCCCTGGTTTGGTCTGCCATTAACAATCTGCAATGACAATGGACCAGCATTTGTAGCAGATAGAGTACAGACCTTAATCAAATCTCTCAACATCATTTGGAAGCTCCATACCGCCTACCAACCTCAAAGTTCAGGGAGAATAGAATGGATGGATCACACCCTCAAGGAAAACTTAGCAAAGTTTTTCCAGGAAAGTAATATTCCATGGCCAGATCTGTTACCCCAGCCCTCCTGTGCGGCTTCTCCCCTTCCACATAAGTGTACAGACGACCTCCCCCATACTTAGGGAGCCTTCCAGGGAACCTACGTCAGACTGGAGATAAGGACATAAGGGAACAGCTTCAGGCACTGGGAACTGTGCTAAATAAGTTGTGGAGGTTTACCATCGAGAGAACTACGACATCTCTAGGGTTGCAGATACACTCATGCCAACCAGGGGACTCCATTTGGGTCAAGGATTGGAAAAAGGATGCCCTCAAACCACAGTGGACGGGGCCTTACACTGTTGTTCTAACCTCTAGACTGCCCTCAGAATCACAGGTGTCACTCCGTGGGTACATCACTTCAGAGTGAAGAAAATTCATCATTTGGATGAGGAGAGGCACTAGTGGAAAGACCAGCCAGACCCCACAGACCTGGTCTGGCTTTGCCTTCGACAGGACCCCGACTAATGGACATCTGCTTGCCATGGTCCCTAGCTCTCATCGGCTTGATATCCCTCATCTTATGAGTTGGACTACACTGTTGCCCCTTCTGACTGGACTTTGCCCCAGAGACTTGCTATTGTTATTGCTTATTGGGCAACCTTGGGAACCTTAGGATGGATTGCTCCATTTACCTAATTATGGGTTTCCTCCCCCTTGCCACCCTCCCTGATATTTCTGGAGGGCCCCAATGTGCCTGCGTAAAAACAAGCCGATGGGGTACCAGGTTCAGTGCCTATATTTACATGCCAGCCAAATGTTATCAAAGGGCCGCCTTGTGTATATATAATGGGAAAAAATATTGGACTGGGCAAATAGCAAATAACAGTATTGCCAAACCAGGGGTGACAAGGGCTCCACTGCCTGGTGCACATATCTCACCCACTTTGGAATGTGAGATGGAGAAGGGGCCCAGGATCAGGCATTAAAATAAAAAAACAAAAGGGTCAAGGAGGCCCTGAAGGCATTGGTAACCCTAAACCCTGACTATCACAGGATCGACCTTATCAGGCTCCCACAGTGAACCCAGGTCCTGGCCCCCATCCACTAGGTTGGCCAGGTCCTTACAGCAGCCTATTCACTAAACCAAAACTTGAGCATAAACATGTAAGCATGCTGGTTATGGCTACCTTCTAGTACACAGAGCCTATATAGGGACCTCTGTACCTGCCTCTATCTATTGGGAGCTGGACCTCTATAACAAGACCCAGAACTCCATGATATTAATTGGTCCAGTGGCTTTCAATGTTCAGCTCTAACTGACTAGAGATAACATTACCTGTTTCAACAGTCCCAGAGCAGGAAATATTAGCTATGGTTCAGTCTCAGCTCAGCTATGTACCAGTAATTGTGCTGTAAGCCATTCAGAGATTTACCGTACCACGCCCAGAGTTTTCCTCTTGTGTGGAAATTTGGCTCCAGGAAAATTGGATAGGTCTGTGAATGCCTGTCCTCCTTACCCCTGACGTCTCTGTCTGGTCTGATCAAGAGGTTGAGTGAGCTCTCAGCACCCACCCAAGCAGACAAAAAGGGCAGCACTGGGCATGATGACACTGTTAGGTGTAAGGGTACTTTCAGGCTTGGGAGCGGGTGCAGCAGGCCTCGGTACCTCATTCCAGTTCTGTTACAAACTTTTCCAGGAACTAAATGAGGATATGGACAGGGTTGCAGACTCTCTCCTCTCATTGCGGAGCCAAATAACTTCCCTAGCTGCAGTGGCCCTACAAAACCAACGGGCCCTAGATCTATTCACAGCTCAAAGAGGTGGGGCATGTGTATTCCTAGGAGAAGAATGCTGCTATTATGTAAATGAGTCAGGGGTGGTAACCACAAAAATCAAAGAATTAAGGGTAAGAATACCAACATGAAAAAAGGAATGAAAAACATGGGGAATCTACGGGCTCAGCCAATGGACTACCTGGTTGCTCCCGTTAGCTGGACCCCTGATCTCCATCCTCCATCTCATCTCACTTGGCCTCTGTGTAATAAACCCTCACTAGGTTTATAGAGAACACTGTCACCAGGTGCACCACCGCCCAGATATTGGCCTTGCAAAACTACCAACTCATAGTAGATGATGATGATGCCCTCTAAACCAGGTGTTTAAAGGGGCATCAAAGGGGGGATGATAAGGGAAGAACTGCAAGATGGCTGACCAAACCAGCAAGGGAATTCCAGTCCCTATCTCAAAGCCCTTCTGGGTTCTTCCTTCCTACCATGTTTCCCATGCGTGCCCAAAATACTAAGTGTGCGGAAGAAGAAGGGTATAAATTCTCCTCCCTGCTTGTGCTCGGGGCTCAGACCTTTGAAGGGCAGTCTCCTCTGAGCCCGCCTCTGAACCTCCAAAGTCCCTGAGTGCGGCTTGGTTCTTCCGTCAGGATCTAGTCCAGGTTCTGTAACAGAAATCGTGAAAAGTGGTGCAGTGAGCCTGTTGAGTACCTGTTTGTTAGCCCTCAGGAGTTACCTCAGGGTAGTTCAGCATTGTCGGTGACTGAAGTCCCATCAGAGACAGAGACCGAAGAGGAGCTGTTAAAGTGGAGTTACTTTGGGTCATTTTGGATCTCCCTTTTTCCTCTTTGCTTTTTGCAATGCTATGTGGCAGCTCTCGCTGCCTGTGTCAAAGGGCCTTTCCCAGTGATTAATGTTTCAAATTTATAACTGGTCAAACAGATACCAGGAAAAAAAAAGGCAGTAGTACTTCATCTAACCACACCCACACGAAAGCAGATGCTGGGCTGTTGCCATGGTGATGCAGAGTATTTTGTAAAACACTTGGCCCGGGGGACAGGAGTTGACTCATACTCCTGCTGGGTGGGGAGAGGGCAACTGCTTTCAATTAAAACCTCCAGGACAGGATTTGAGTTGGGGATTCCCCAGGTTCTTGCAATAAATCAGAGCTTTCTGGGGCCTGGGGTTTGGTTGTACATTTGGTTCAGCTGTCATGTGGATACTTTTTTTCTGACTTCCTTCCTCCGGGTAGAAGGAGCCATAGATATCCCTTTGCTCTTCTGCATACATCAAAACATGGCAAATTTAGTTCTCTTCAAAATAAGGTCTGTTTTCCTCTTACGTGCTGACACAGCTAACTAAACCTAGGAAAAGGATTTTTATGAGCTTCTCCCATCTTGTCTGTTTATGCATATTCATTGTCCATAAATAAGGCTCACTGGAGTGTGTTATTCAGCGTTTTCTTTTTAGCTAGAGTTAAGTACACAGGAGGTTATCTTTCAGAGAGGTATTTGGACAGCTATAGGTATCATAACCTCAGAATGGAAAATCTGTACCAGATATGACTTCACTGGAATTTATTAGCTGGTTGAAATCAGTAATTCTACATGAAGCAAACTGAGAAGCAGAGTTACATGCCGATAGAATGTACCAGGGAACTCAAGCACTTAGTCTGGATTAATACTGCTCAGTCATCAGTGACTACCCACAGTATGCTGGGCAGGAGCAGAATGAGACATACTCTTTAGGAATTATGTGCTAATGAAAGTCAACCTCTCAATCACCTAACTTCTCAACCTAACCATCTCAATGAGTTGCTGTCATGCTCAAGGCACGCTGCTAAGCCATCAGCAGGGATATAAACCCTCTAAAACACAGCTCTTGCCCTTTAAGCATTTCTAATACAGGGGAGGGAAAACAAAAAACAGAAAAAACTAACTAGCAATGATATGATGCACAAGGTAATATAAACTGAATATTGGCAGCATGTGTGTGGAGAGGAGAGAAAGCCCCATGGGCTGTGGTAAAGGAAGGTGGGATTTGAGTTGAGCCTTGAAGGATGGGTAGAGGGGGCAAAGGGTATTCAGGAAGGGGAAGAGACAAGAGCAACAGTGCAGAGGTTGGGCCTCAGCATTACAACTTGGTCCATATAGAGATGTTAGGACAGGCCCAGGCCCAGGAGGTCAGAAACTGGGGAAGAGAGAAGGCATTGGTGTGGGGTAGTATTAACATATAGTGGGGAGGGCCACCTGGGTGTCTCCATCGTTAAGCGTCTGCCTTTGACTCAGGTCATGATCTCAGGGTCCTGGGATGGAGCCCCACATCAGGCTCCCTGCTCACGGGAAGCCTGCTTCTCCCTCTCCCACTCCCTCTGCTTGTGTTCCCTCTCTTGCTCTCTCTCTCTCTCTCTATCAAATTAATAAATAAAATCTTATATATATATATATATATATATACACACACACACACACATATATATATATATAGTGGAGCTTCATTAGCATGGCGCCTAAAAATTGTGAGCCAAGCAAAACCAGGAAAGCCAGGTAGAATACAAGGGGGGCTATTTAAAAGTGTGTAAGTTATGGCCCTGCCAAGCAAGGAAAAGATGAGAGGAACACAGAATTCAGTCAACCCAAATCATGCAACAGTGTAAAAGTTTACAATAGAATTCCATAATGTGTGTGGCATCTGATGAATTGGCATTATGAGGCTAATGTGACTTGAGGGCCCAATAGAAGCTCTTACTCAGAAGAAAAAAAATTTTTTTTTTTTTTTAAAGATTTTATTTATTTATTTGACAGAGATCAGAAGTAGGCAGAGAGAGAGAGAGGAGGAAGCAGGCTCTCCGCAGAGCAGACAGCCCTATGCGGGGCTCGATCCCAGGACCCTGGGATCATGACCTGAGCCGAAGGCAGAGGCTTTAACCCACTGAGCCACCCAGGCGCCCCAAGAAGAAAAATTTTTAAAAAAATTACAATATACTAAATCTACAAAGTCAGTTTAAAAATATTTAAGAGCATTTAATTAATTTGTGAAAGCACTCTGAGAAGTGATGGCCGAATTTTGCTTGATTAATAACTAGTCTATGGAGATTTACACTAGAAATACTGGGTTTTTAAATTTAATTCTAATAAACCAAAATGGTGTTTTTCTGTGCGTGACTGCTGCTTTGGAGGACACGGACAACCGTACTGAGCACGAGCACAGCATGGAAGTCCTGGCCGAAACTGGTTTGATATGGCAGGTGGGTAGCACCAGGTCGAGGTCCCTTAGTTGTACGGACTGAGGTTTGGGGCGAGACTTTAGTTCCTGGAGGCATGGAGAGGAAAAAGAAACACTGACAGCCTAGGACCTGGGGCAGGAAATGGAGACACATGTCAGCAATTCTAAGTGGCAAAAGGTTCTCTCTCTGAAGATAAATGTTAGGGTACGGAGTCCATCACCCCTCAATTAGAGAACACTCTCGATAATGCAAGTCACACAGTGAGGTTTATTTCCATCTAGCTGGGGTCCAAGTATCTGCCCAGCGCAGCGGGTTTCAACAAGGACCCCGAGCACTCAAAGCCAAGAGTTTATATAGCATTTTCAAGGCATTTTTTTTTATAGCTACATACATATCTTGTGCCCCACTTTGACAGTTTAACTTTGTTTAACTGCTTTTAAGGACTAATGTGATACAATTGGGCCCACACAGACAATCTGGGATAATCTCCCCGCTTTGAGGCCCTTAATCTTTTTTTTTTTTTTTTAAAGATTTTATTTATTTATTTGACAGACAGAGATCACAAGTAGGCAGAGAGGCAGGTAGAGAGAGAGGAGGGGAAGCAGGCTCCCTGCTGAACAGAGAACCCGACGCGGGGCTCGATCCCAGGACCCTGGGATCATGACCTTGGCTGAAGGCAGAGGCTTAACCCACTGAGCCACCCAGGTGCCCCGAGGCCCTTAATCTTAATCCCATTGGCAAAGTCTCTGGCAGGGTAGGATTCACAGGTTCCAAGGATTAGGATGAGGGCCTGGCAGTGCAGGGGAGGAAAGTATTATTCTGCCTACACTGGCCTCCAGGTAGATAGTTGTTTTTTCTTTCCCTTTTTATTAATTTTAAAAAATAAACAAATATATATATATATATATATATATATATATATGCATATATATACATATATATTTTTAAGATTTTATTTATTTATTTGACAGAGAGAGATCACAAGTAGGCAAAGAGGCAGGCAGAGAGGGGGAAGCAGTCTTCCTGCCAAGCAGAGAGCCCTATGCTGGGCTTGATCCCAGGACTCTGAGATCATGACCTGAGCCAAAGGCAGAGGCTTAACCCACTGAATGACCCAGGCACCCCTATTTATTTATATTTTTAAAAATGTTCTATTTATTTCACAGAAAGAGAAAGCGAGTGCAGGAACACAAGCAGGGGGACTGAGGGATGGAGAAGCAGGTTTCCCACTGAGCAGGGAGCCTGATGCTCTGACCCTGCGATCATGACCTGAGCCCGACAGGGAAAAACTGTGCTCTAAGATGGTTGACCAAATCAACAAGGGAATTCCAGTCCCTGTCTCAAACCCCTTCCAGGTTCTTCTTTCCTACCCCATTTCCTGAATGCACCAAAAGCACCAAGTATGCAGAAGAAGAAGGGTATAAATCCCCCTCCCTGCTTGAGCTTGGGGCTCAGACCTTTGGAGAACAACACCCTCTGAGCCCACTGGTGTTAAATAAACCTCTGATCCTCCAGAGTCCCTGAGTGCCACTTGGTTCTTCAGCCAGGATCCAGTCCAGGTTCCGCAACATTTGGTTCCCTGACCAGGAAACTCAAGTGTGCTGGCCCATTGTTGCCACTGGTTTGGGGCAAGGACAGGGCAGTGACTGAACAAGGGATTGTAAGGGAGAAGGCACGCCCTGCCTAATCTTCCGCAGTCTTCTGCCCAGTTGCCTTAACCCCCACCCACACCCGCGCCTCCTGTTCCCACCCAGATTCAAAGGAGACTTGGCAGGTGAGGACCTGGTCCCAATGTCGGATTCTGGTAAGACCTGGGGCCCCAGGACCCAGTGAGGCCCACCCCTGAGGGTGGGAAGGAAGACTGATCACTTTCCAGAGACCTCTTAGTGGTCTTCACAGGTAGGGCCTCCCAGGGGGGAGGTCCTTCAGGTCAGGAACTGCACCCCCCCACCATAAGGGAGGACAGGAAGGAATTTCCAGAAGGAATTCCACAGGTCAGGGCCTCCTGGAGGGGAGGAACTGTAATAACTTCAGTGTGAATGTGTGAGTGAAGGTGCAGTTTGACCTAGCTTGTTGGGCGGACTGATTCTGTGGCTCCACAGACAGGCACCCTTAGGGTCCCCAGAAGCCTATGGAGTCTGAGTGGCCCTAAACTGCTTCCATGGTGACCTCATAGGGTCTAAGGTGAGCCCCTTTGGGGTGCCAGTCTAGGGTTTGTATAGACTCGCTAAGGCTAAGAGGCACCCAAGTGTCTGTCCTCTGGGATGGCAGACAGAGGGGCATCTGACTGGTCTCTCCTTTGGAGGAGCACCCACCCTTTGTAGTCTTCATGCTGAACACACAGGGTGGCCAAGAGAGCCTCCCTGCTCACCATGGTGGAAAACTCTTCAAAACCTATAGTCTTAGACTGTATGCTCAAAATTTTAAGAAGCAATTCTCAAAAGATTATGGGATCAAAACAAGTCATCACGGAAGCAGTTTAGGGCCACTCGGACTATGAATTGGAATGGGCCACCTTTGGGGTCAACTGGCCCTCTGAGGGGCCCTAAGACCTATCCACTGTCCAGGTCATTTACAAAATTATGGTCGGGGCTCCCAGACACCCTGACAATTCCCATATATTGATTCTTGGCTTCAGGTAGCCCAAACTCTGCCCCCATGGGTCCAATTCTGTGTTAATAGGAAGGACCAAAGTAGGACATTTGTAACCCAAGTAGAAGAGCCCAAAGGCTGCAAGGAGGCAAAGCCTATCATATCAGGGAGGCCCTGCCCAGGGGCATCAGGGGCAGCAAAGCAGATGAACTCTGGACAAGGATGAAACTGTCGGAAATTGTGGGGACCACAATCCTCCTCTGACCAGGGGCCTAAAGCTGAGCTGCAGGAAGAGAGTGCTCCTGTTTTTTGTAATTGGCATGTATAGGGGCTCTGATAGCCCACAGGAAACTTGATCCAGACAGAAACAGAATGTAAAATAACAGAGGCTCTCATATTTACCTTTAAGAGAAAGTGGGAGAGGCACCTGGGTGGCTCAATGGGTTAAAGCGTCTGCCTTCCACTCAGGTCAGAATCCCAGGTGTCCTTCAGGATGGGGACTTTAAGGAATATTCCCAAGATGCTGCCAAACCTCCTTTGTTTTGGGAAAATTCCCTGTCTTCTGTGGCCCAATATGGATTGTCTATCCCCACCCTTGTTGTCGGGAAAACATGGCATCTGCTCCTCTGGAGCTGATGATCATCTGAACCAGGAACCCTTTCTCTGCCCTCTGGCAGCACTTTGTCTCTTCTGCCTCCCCATCCCCCTTTTTCCTGTTTCTGTACCACCTTGGGTGGGGCCTACATTACTGGCTTCTAGACCATCCTCAGGGCCTCAGGCACAACTGTCAAGGAGCAAGAAGAGCACCCATTGGACCTACCACCACCCACTCCAGATTTCCCCACATGTCAGGTGAAAATTGACCATGGGAAAGATCCTGGTGGAACATATTTCAGCATTTAAACTAAGTTTGTTGGTTTAGTTCAGACAGATGTATCAGTGGTAAATGTGAAACTTTTATTCTATCAAGAATCAAGGTCAAATAAGCTTGTTATCTCTGTTGAAGTTTGTTAGCAAAGTGATGACTAAACTTATGGTTAATTGTCTCAAAGTTTTCATGGGTAATTGTTAATATAGCTTTCAAAGTCTTTGGTAACCTGAAACTTTAAGGTTTTGGTTGAATGACAAATGGAATTAAATTCGTTGGATATGTAGATCTTTCAAATAGGAAAAAATGCTAAGTCATTAATTACTGGACATAGGTTTGTGCTTTGACTTACTGCAAAGAAACTAAGAATATTTAAATCTGTTGGTAAACATGTTTTCTAAAGAATTCGGTTGTAACAGTTCACAATGGTTAATACTTAGGCATCACTAGATGTCAAGGTATTTCTTTCTTTTTTTTTTTTTTTTAAGATTTTATTTATTTATTTGAGAGACAGAGATCACAAGTAGGCAGAGAGAGAGGAGGAAGCAGGCTCCCTGCTGAGCAGAGAGCCTGATGTGGGGCTCGATTCCAGGACCCTGGGGTCATGACCAGAGCTGAAAGCAGAGGCTCTAACCCACTGAGCCATCCAGGTGCCCCTAGGTATTTCTAAGAGTACAAAATTCTGCTAACTGTAACTAAGACTGATGGAAGTAAGGGAAATAACCCTGTATGTGGAAAAGTAGGAGATATGTAAGAAAGATATAAGGAATGGGAATGCATTTTGTTGAAGGAGAAGAAGGTAATTTTGTCCTAAATGAGATGGTTGTTTGGAAGGAAATGACTTGGGACAAAGCCTAAATGCAAAGGAAAGTTGTAGAAGGTTTGTGAAAGGAAATCTTCAGAAAAAGAATTTTTTAAGTGTGGTCATGACGGACTAAGATTGAAATGAATTTTAAAAAGACACTGGTATAGAAAGCTGGTTTTCTCTCTGTTCAAGGACAAAGTCTTCTTAGGTTAACTGATCTGCTTTTAAGAAGAAAATGCAAACAGTTGTTTCCTCTTTGCCTGTCCAGAAAAACCATTTTCTATATTTTGCCTATATTGGGTCTTTATAAATATCCCTAATTATATTTAGGCATATGCTTTAAAACTTTCTAAGATTTTAACAAGTGTTGACAAGATTTAAATTATAAATGAAGTCCAGACACATTTCCATTGGTCTGGGCCTGCCTGGAGGCCCTCCTTTTTCTCTTCTGCTGAGTAATGGCTGCCCCTGAGACCCAGAGGTTTGCTGCCGGAGGGGAGGAGGGCAATCAGAGCAAAGTTGGGGGTGTCAGTTATGAGGACAGTAAGGATTATATCCTGGAGCCTCTTTCCCTGCCAGAAAGTCCAGGTGGCACCACTGCCTTAGAAGGTTCTCCATCTGTGCCCTGTATTTTCTGTGAAGGACGTTTTCCTTGGATGAACAAGACAAATTTCTGAAGCACATGATTATTGAACATAAGATGGTCATAGCTGATGTCAAGCTGGTTGCTGATTTCCAAAGGTACATTTTATATTGGAGGAAAAGGTTTACTGAACAGCACATTACAGATTTTTGTAGTGTGATAAGAATCAATTCCAGAGCTCCCCTTGAAGAACAAGACAATTACTTTTTGTTATGTGATGTTTTACCAGAAGATCGACTACTTAGAGAAGGACTTCAGAAACAGAGACTGAAAGAAATTATGGAACAGGGGCGCCTCGGTGGCTCAGTGGGTTAAGCCGCTGCCTTCGGCTCAGGTCATGATCTCAGAGTCCGGGGATCGAGCCCCGCATCGGGCTCTCTACTCAGCAGGGAGCCTCCTTCCTCCTCTCTCTCTGCCTGCCTCTCTGCCTGCTTGTGATCTCTCTCTGTCAAATAAATAAATACATCTTAAAAAAAAAAAAGAAAAAAAAAAAGAAGTTATGGAACAACAGCAGCAAGAAAGAAACGATAACCATTTTCATGGTATTTGTATGTTTTGCAGTGAGGAATTTTTCAGGAACAGATCTGTTCTTTTGAACCACCTGCCCAGAGAACATGCTTTCAACATTGGATTGCCAGACAACATTGTAAACTGCAATTTCTATGAACATTACAGAAAAAGCTGGACAACTTGCAGTGCGCGTACTGTGAGAAGACCTTCGGGGGCAAAAATACACTTAAAGATCATATGAGAAAAAGCATCGGAGGATTAATCCTAAGATCAGAGAATATGACCGATTTTATGTCATTAGTTATTTGGAACTTGGAAGATTGTGGGAGGAAGTTCAACTGGAAGATGACCAGGAGTTGCTAGACCATCAGGAAGATGACTGGTCTGACTGGGAAGAACACCCTGACTCTGCTGCCTATTTTGTGAAAAGCAAGCAAAAACCATTGAGAAATTATGTGTCCACATGGAGGATGCTCACGAGTTTGATCTCCTCAAAATAAAGTCAGAACTTGGATTAAACTTCTACCAGCAAGTGAAACTGGTCAATTTCATCTGGAGACAAATTCACCAATGTAGATGTTATGGCTGCCATGTGAAATTCAAATCCAAAGCAGAGTTAAGGACTCATATGGAAGAAGCTAAACATACATCACTTCTTCCTGAAAGAAAGACATGGGATCAACCAGAGTATTATTTTCCAACCTATGAAAATGACGCTCTACTGTGTACACTATCTGACAGTGAAAGTGACCTGACATCTCCAGAACAAAATGGAAATATTACCATCATCAGTGAAGATATATCTAAACTGCGTGCTTTGAAACAAAGCAATATTTTGAACCAGTTGCTACTACACGAGGGCTTGAAAAACTAGAAGAAAATGCCACAGAAAAACTAGAAGAAAATGCAACTTCTCATGTTTTTCTCTTATGAGACAAACTCAGAAAAATAAGGATTAGTCCTTGGTGAAATAAAAATTTTAAAAGTACTTTGCAAAAAATAAAATGAGGACTTTTTAAATTTTTGGCTATAAAGTTTTACTATGTAATCATTATAAATGATCTCATTTCATTAGGCTCAATTATCTATAATATGGAAGACATATGGGACACCTGGCTGGCTCAGCTGATGGAGCATGTGACTCTTGATCTCAGGGGTCATGAGTTTGAGCCCCACATGAGGTGAAAAGATTGCTTTAAATTTTTTTTTTCCTTTTTTAAATAAAGGGGACGTGTAAATCACACACACACAAAAATAAATTGTAAATGAAATCTCTTTAACTTATTAGGCTTTTCCTTGGTATGTTAAGTTACTCAGGAAGTACTGCTAAGCAAATGATAAACTCTGGGCTACATCTGGGTAAGTGCTATAACTATTCTAGAGATTCTATACATTTCCCAAAGTTTTAAGTTTTGATAGATCATCATTTGATATTGTAATTATTGAACTGTTATGTGTCAATGGGTCGCAGGATAACTTGAGTTTCTTTGTCTACAGTATCATAGTGAACTTTCTTTTTTTTTTTTTTTTAATTTTTTATTTTTTATAAACATATATTTTTATCCCCAGGGGTACAGGTCTGTGAATCACCAGGTTTACACACTTCACAGCACTCACCAAATCACATGCCCTCCCCAATGTCCATAATCCCAACCCCTTCTCCCAAACCCCCTCCCCTCGGCAACCCTCAGTTTGTTTTGTGAGATTAAGAGTCACTTATGGTTTGTCTCCCTCCCAATCCCATCTTGTTTCATTTATTCTTCTTCTACCCACTTAAGCCTCCATGTTGCATCACCACTTCCTCATATCAGGGAGATCATATGATAGTTGTCTTTCTCCGCTTGACTTATTTCGCTAAGCATGATACCCTCTAGTTCCATCCATGTTGTCGCAAATGGCAAGATTTCATTTCTTTTGATGGCTGCATAGTATTCCATTGTGTATATATACCACATCTTCTTGATCCATTCATCTGTTGATGGACATCTAGGTTCTTTCCATAGTTTGGCTATTGTGGACATTGCTGCTATAAACATTCGGGTGCATGTGCCCCTTTGGATCACTACATTTGTATCTTTAGGGTAAATACCCAATAGTGCAATTGCTGGGTCATAGGGAAGTTCTATTTTCAACATTTTGAGGAACCTCCATGCTGTTTTCCAGAGTGGCTGCACGAGCTTGCATTCCCACCAACAGTGTAGGAGGGTTCCCCTTTCTCCACATCCTCGCCAGCATCTGTCATTTCCTGACTTGTTGATTTTAGCCATTCTGACTGGTGTGAGGTGATATCTCATTGTGGTTTTGATTTGTATTTCCCTGATGCCGAGTGATATGGAGCACTTTTTCATGTGTCTGTTGGCCATCTGGATGTCTTCTTTGCAGAAATGTCTGTTCATGTCCTCTGCCCATTTCTTGATTGGATTATTTGTTCTTTGGGTGTTGAGTTTGCTAAGTTCTTTATAGATTCTGGACACTAGTCCTTTATCTGATATGTCGTTTGCAAATATCTTCTCCCATTCTGTCAGTTGTCTTTTGATTTTGTTATCTGTTTCCTTTGCTGTGCAAAAGCTTTTGATCTTGATGAAATCCCAGTAGTTCATTTTTTCCCTTGCTTCCCTTGCCTTTTGCGTTGTTCCTAGGAAGATGTTGCTGCGGCAGAGGTCGAAGAGGTTGCTGCCCGTGTTCTCCTCAAGGATTTTGATGGATTCCTTTCGTACATTGAGGTCCTTCATCCATTTTGAGTCTATTTTTGTGTGTGGTGTAAGGAAATGGTCCAATTTCATTTTTCTGCATGTGGCTGTCCAATTTTCCCAGCACCATTTATTGAAGAGGCTGTCTTTTTTCCATTGGACATTCTTTCCTGCTTTGTCGAAGATTAGTTGACCATAGATTTGAGGGTCTATTTCTGGGCTCTCTATTCTGTTCCATTGATCTATGTGTCTGTTTTTGTGCCAGTACCATGCTGTCTTGATGATGACAGCTTTGTAATAGAGCCTGAAGTCCGGAATTGTGATGCCACCAACGTTGGCTTTCTTTTTCAATATCCCTTTGGCTATTCGAGGTCTTTTCTGGTTCCATATAAATTTTAGCATTGTTTGTTCCATTTCTTTGAAAAACATGGATGGTACTTTGATAGGAATTGCATTAAATGTGTAAATTGCTTTAGGTAGCATAGACATTTTCACAATATTTATTCTTCCAATCCAGGAGCATGGCACATTTTTCCATTTCTTTGTGTCTTCCTCAATTTCTTTCATGAGTACTTTATAGTTTTCTGAGTATAGATTCTGTGTCTCTTTGGTTAGGTTTATTCCTAGGTATCTTATGGTTTTGGATGCAATTGTAAATGGGATTGACTCCTTAATATCTCTTTCTTCTGTCTTGCTGTTGGTGTAGAGAAATGCAACTGATTTCTGTGCATTGATTTTATATCCTGACACTTTACTGAATTCCTGTATAAGTTCTAGCAGTTTTGGAGTGGAGTCTTTTGGGTTTTCCACATATAGTATCATATCATCTGCGAAGAGTGATAATTTGACTTCTTCTTTGCCGATTTGGATGCCTTTAATTTCCTTTTGTTGTCTGATTGCTGAGGCTAGGACCTCTAGTACGATGTTGAATAGCAGTGGTGATAATGGACATCCCTGCCGTGTTCCTGACCTTAGCGGAAAAGCTTTCAGTTTTTCTCCATTGAGAATGATATTTGCGGTGGGTTTTTCATAGATGGCTTTGATGATATTGAGGTATGCGCCCTCTATCCCTACACTTTGAAGAGTTTTGATCAGGAAGGGATGTTGTACTTTGTCAAATGCTTTTTCAGCATCTATTGAGAGTATCATATGGTTCTTGTTCTTTCTTTTATTGATGTGTTGTATCACATTGACTGATTTGCGGATGTTGAACCAACCTTGCAGCCCTGGAATAAATCCCACTTGGTCGTGGTGAATAATCCTTTTAATGTACTGTTGAATCCTATTGGCTAGTATTTTGTTGAGTATTTTCGCATCTGTGTTCATCAAGGATATCGGTCTATAGCTCTCTTTTTTGGTGGGATCCTTGTCTGGTTTTGGGATCAAGGTGATGCTGGACTCATAAAATGAGTTTGGAAGTTTTCCTTCCATTTCTATTTTTTGGAACAGTTTCAGGAGAATAGGAATTAGTTCTTCTTTAAATGTTTGGTAGAATTCCCCCGGGAAGCCGTCTGGCCCTGGGCTTTTGTTTGTTTGGAGATTTTTAATGACTGTTTCAATCTCCTTACTGGTTATGGGTCTGTTCAGGCTTTCTATTTCTTCCTGGCTCAGTTGTGGTAGTTTATATGTTTCTAGGAATGCATCCATTTCTTCCAGATTGTCAAATTTATTGCCGTAGAGTTGCTCATAGTATGTTCTTATAATAGTTTGTATTTCTTTGGTGTTAGTTGTGATCTCTCCTCTTTCATTCATGATTTTATTTATTTGGGTCCTTTCTCTTTTCTTTTTGATAAGTCGGGCCAGGGGTTTATCAATTTTATTAATTCTTTCAAAGAACCAGCTCCTAGTTTCGTTGATTTGTTCTATTGTTTTTTTGGTTTCTATTTCATTGATTTCTGCTCTGATCTTTATGATTTCTCTTCTCCTGCTGGGCTTAGGGTTTCTTTCTTGTTCTTTCTCCAGCTCCTTTAGGTGTAGGGTTAGGTTGTGTACCTGAGACCTTTCTTGTTTCTTGAGAAAGGCTTGTACCGCTATATATTTTCCTCTCAGGACTGCCTTTGTTGTGTCCCACAGATTTTGAACCGTTGTATTTTCATTATCATTTGTTTCCATGATTTTTTTCAATTCTTCTTTAATTTCCCGGTTGACCCATTCATTCTTTAGAAGGATACTGTTTAGTCTCCATGTATTTGGGTTCTTTCCAAACTTCCTTTTGTGGTTGAGTTCTAGCTTTAGAGCATTGTGGTCTGAAAATATGCAGGGAATGATCCCAATCTTTTGATACCGGTTGAGTCCTGATTTAGGACCGAGGATGTGATCTATTCTGGAGAATGTTCCATGTGCACTAGAGAAGAATGTGTATTCTGTTGCTTTGGGATGAAATATTCTGAATATATCTGTGATGTCCATCTGGTCCAGTGTGTCATTTAAGGCCTTTATTTCCTTGCTGATCTTTTGCTTGGATGACCTGTCCATTTCAGTGAGGGGAGTGTTAAAGTCCCCTACTATTATTGTATTGTTGTTGATGTGTTTCGTTGATTTTGTTATTAATTGGTTTATATAGTTGGCTGCTCCCACATTGGGGGCATAGATATTTAAAATTGTTAAATCTTCTTGTTGGACAGACCCTTTGAGTATGATATAGTGTCCTTCCTCATCTCTTATTATAGTCTTTGGCTTAAAATCTAATTGATCTGATATAAGGATTGCCACTCCTGCTTTCTTCTGATGTCCATTAGCATGGTAAATTCTTTTCCACCCCCTCACTTTAAATCTGGAGGTGTCTTCGGGCTTAAAATGTGTTTCTTGGAGGCAACATATAGATGGGTTTTGTTTTTTTATCCATTCTGATACCCTGTGTCTTTTGACAGGGGCATTTAGCCCATTCACATTCAGGGTAACTATTGAGAGATATGAATTTAGTGCCATTGTATTGCCTGTAAGGTGACTGTTACTGTATATGGTCTCTGTTCCTTTCTGATCTACCACTTGTAGGCTCTCTCTTTGCTTAGAGGACCCCTTTCAATATTTCCTGTAGAGGTGGTTTGGTATTTGCAAATTCTTTCAGTTGTTGTTTGTCCTGGAAGCTTTTAATCTCTCCTTCTATTTTCAATGATAGCCTAGCTGGATATAGTATTCTGGGCTGCATGTTTTTCTCGTTTAGTGCTCTGAAAATATCATGCCAGCTCTTTCTGGCCTGCCAGGTCTCTGTGGATAAGTCAGCTGCCAATCTAATATTTTTACCATTGTATGTTACAGACTTCTTTTCCCGGGCTGCTTTCAGGATTTTCTCTTTGTCATTGAGACTTGTAAATTTTACTATTAGGTGACGGGGTGTGGGCCTATTCTTATTGATTTTGAGGGGCATTCTCTGAACCTCCTGAATTTTGATGCTCGTTCCCTTTGCCATATTGGGGAAATTCTCCCCAATAATTCTCTCCAGTATACCTTCTGCTCCCCTCTCACTTTCTTCTTCTTCTGGAATCCCAATTATTCTAATGTTGTTTCGTCTTATGGTGTCACTTATCTCTCGAATTCTCCCCTCGTGGTCCAGTAGCTGTTTGTCCCTCTTTTGCTCAGCTTCTTTATTCTCTGTCATTTGGTCTTCTATATCACTAATTCTTTCTTCTGCCTCATTTATCCTAGCAGTTAGAGCCTCCATTTTTGATTGCACCTCATTAATAGCTTTTTTGATTTCACCTTGGTTAGATTTTAGTTCTTTTATTTCTCCAGAAAGGGCTTTTATATCTCTCGAGAGGGTTTCTCTCATATCTTCCATGCCTTTTTCGAGCCCGGCTAGAACCTTGAGAATTGTCATTCTGAACTCTAGATCTGACATATTACCGATGTCTGTATTGATTAGGTCCCTAGCCTTCGGTACTGCCTCTTGTTCTTTTTTTTGTGTTGAATTTTTCCGTCTTGTCATTTTGTCCAGATAAGAGTAAATGAAGGGGCAAGTAAAATACTAAAAGGGTGGCAACAACCCCAGGAAAATATGCTTTCAGAAAGTGGTTGTTTTTCTGTTTCCAGAATTGCTGTTCTTCTTCTCTTCGATCTGCCGATGGATTTTCAGGTGTTTGCAATCTTTAGATAAGCTATCTAGCTGATCTCCGGCTAGCTGAAGCAGTCTCAGCTTGCTACTTCTCCGCCATCTTGACTCCTCTCCATAGTGAACTTTCGAATCAGATCATTAACAATGCCCATTTCTGAGTTTTTTTGTCATTTATAATTGTTCTAATTCTCCCATAAAATGAGTTTTATTTTATTTATTTATTTTTTAAAAAAAGATTTTATTTATTTATTTGACAGAGAGAGATCACAAGTAGGCAGAGAGGCAGGCAGAGAGAGAGAGAGGAGGAAGCAGACTCCCTGCTGAGCAGAGACCCCCGATGCAGGACTCGATCCCAGGACCCTGAGATCATGACCTAAGCCGAAGGCAGCAGCTTAACCCACTGAGCCACCCAGGCACCCAAATGAGTTTTATTTTATGATAAAGGAGATTCATAAAAAGGACTTTTAGGACAACACAGGTACTCAATACCTTTAAGATCAGAACTGAAATGAGTAAGAAATTTCAGAACTAACTAAAGCTGCATTCAAACTAAACCAGAATTAGTAACATGGGACTAAATGAACTAAAAGATTTATAGTGTTATGTGTCTTATTTTAGACATTGCTCATGCTCTAATGTTTGCTCCTCCAGACTAAGAAAAATTTTACTTAAGTTACCTGTGACTTACAGAAATGCAAAAATATTCATTTGTAAACAAATCAAAGTGTTCAGCTTTTCTATCCGAACCCTCTGAAACTCCAAAGGTCTCAGTAAGTATTCTTTCTTCCATGGCAATCAGTCATTTGCATAAGTTCAATAAGAATCTGTTCTCCTTGTAACAGGACACCATTGGAAACATGGGTTATTTTACCAAAGCTTTGACTGGAATGTCATATTTGAGAAAGACATTCATAAACTCAGATATGACCAGACAACTTTAAGGAACTTAGGTTGACTTTATGAAACCTGGAGCCATAAAGCCCCTTAGAACTGTTGGTCTGATACCTTGCTTACAGAGTTCCAAGCAGCCTCACCAGGTGAGTAAAGAATGCCACTTCCTGGCAGGTATGGGAACCTCAGGATACTTTGGGGACCTCAGGAAGAGGAATTTGCCCCAATTGACAGGTATTGCAGGCATGTCTGATGGCAAGTACTTGGCTTGGCTTCTGGCTTGGAGAGGCTACTAAAAGTTCAACCTAGAGATTCCTTATAAGAAGTTCCAGCAAAGCAGATTCTAAAAGATCTATAATGATCACTCACTGTTCTTGCTGAGCTTATGAAAATAATTAGGCCAAATCTGTTTAAACTGGACTTGTTTTTCAGATAAATTAGTCCTGATTTGGCCGTCTCTGGAAATGAGGGTTATTTTAGAGAGAAAAAAAATTTTTTTTAAGGTTTTATTTATTTATTTGACAGAGATCACAAGTAGGCAGAGAGGCAGGCAGAGAGGGTGGGGGGGGGGGAGGAAGCAGGCTCCCCGCTGAGCAGAGAGCCTGATGTGGGGGCTGGATCCCAGCAACCTGGGGTCATGACCTGAGCTGAAGGCAGAGGCTTTAACCCTTTGAGCTTTAACCCTTTAACCGTAAGCACCCCTGCAAAATTATGTTTTAATAACATACCTTGTGGATTCTAGATTTGATTGTCTTTTAATGTTGTTTACCTAACCTAGACAACTTGAGGTAAACTTCAGAGAAGTTACATAATAGCTCATTTAGACGATCTTCTTGCTTTTTATTCAGTGGGGATAATAACAGGACTCCCTGGCACATAATTAAACTGAGGCTGATAGAGACTACCGGCTCCAGCCCCTTTCCGTTCCTTGTTCTCCTTTGTGCCTGCTAAGGCCAAGAAAAGACCAAATAGCCACCCCATTTGACTAAGATAAGATAACAAGTCATTGCTCCTGCTGAGACAGAAGAAAAAGACAAGATGCCTGACCCTGTTTGAATAAGAAAAAGAAAAGAAACAGTCCCCTGGAGTGATTTAGCACTCTCCTGAGACACCTCCACATAGATGATACTTCCACATGAAGGGGCCATTTGGCCTTGAGAGACTGGGAAAGCATCCGGGCCTTGAGAGACCATGAAAACACCCTGCTACCATCCCCCATTACCTGTAATCATAAAAATTCACTCCTAACCCTGTCGGGTGCTTTGGGAAGGAATCCCGCTGAGCCCACTAGCATTAATAAAGCTACGTTTTCCTTCCTCTCCCGTGTGGCGTTTGAGTTTTCCTCGGTCACCTCAGATTTTCCTCAACAAAACAACTGGAAAATGGGATTGATTCCCCAACAATTATATAACTTAACTATCACCTTGACCAGTTCTGTGTGGCTGGAATAATAATATTGACTAAAATCCAGAAGCATAACCCACCCCATAGGATTAACTAGGGACTTGTGGTGATAATAGATGACCCCACTTTCTTTATGATTGGATTGGATGATGCATGTGGGACTCCCCTTATCTCTTGACAGGTTTTCTCCCACATGCCAGTGATCCTTTGTAATTAGGATATTGTTAAGGCTGGACCACTCAGGAAAAGGGCTTCTTATTGGTTTCATCCCTTAGTCATATTTATCCTAGAAGCCACCCCTATTGAGGTACAATCACAAACAAAGTCTTTAGCTAAGCATAGAACAGCCCTCCTTGTAAAAGGAGCCTCAAATTTCACTATGGGACAGTCCCTGACAGTAATGACTGCATTAGGTCCAGATTTGTCTTAGAAACCAAAGGCCGCCAATGGATGATGGAGGCCAACTTATTAAATACCAGGCTACACTGATAGAGATGTCTGAAATAATACTTAAATAATACCTAAAAATAATACCTAAAACCTGTCAGACTTTAAAATCCAGCTACCCTTATGCCTGGACCTGAACGTTACACTTCTGTAGAGCATAACTGTTGGAGGTCATTGATATCGTTTATTCTAGTTAACTGGATTTAAAAGATTGCCGCAGTTATAATTCACCTCAAAATCTCTATGGCAGGCCACCCCCCATAGTAAGTAGGCTTAGAGGAGACCTCAAACAGATTGGAAACTTAGAGGTGTCCCAACATCTCCAGGCTTTGGGAAAAACTCGAATGTGCATCTCCTGAGAAGCTTTAGACAGGACCCACTCAAACCATGGTGGACTGGGCCCCACACTGTTGTTCTAACTACCTCTACTGCCTTCAGGGTCTTAGGTGTCACCGAATGGGTCCACCACTCTAGAGTAAAGAAGACCCTCACCAGCTACATGAATCACACAGTGGGAAGCCCAACCAGATCCTATGGACCTGTTCCAGCTCCACCTTTGATGAGACCCCACCGACTGATGGACATCTGTTCACCGTGGTCCCTGGCTATTGTTGGCATGACACCGCATCCTCACCTCGGGAGTTGGACTTTACATTGCTCTCCCTTCTGACTGGACTTTCTCCCAGAAACTTGTTATTGCTTATTGAGCAGCTTTAGGAGCCTTAAGACAGATTGCTAAGTTCATAGAAAACATTATTACCAGGCGAGCCACTGCCCAAATACTAGCCTTGCAGGGCCATGGTAATAGATGATAATGATGCCCTCCAAACTAGGTGTTTAAAGGGACATCAAAGCGGGGAATGATAGGAAAATACTGTACTCTAAGATTGCTGACCAAACCAACAAGGGAATTCCAGTCCCTGTCTCAAAGCCCATCTGGGTACTTCTTTCCTACCCCATTTCCTGCCTGCGCCTAAAGTACCAAGTATGAGAAGTAGAAGGGTATAAATCCCCCTCCCTGCTTGTGCTTGAGGCTCAGACCTTTGGAGAACAATGTCATCTGAGCCCACCAGTGTTAAATAAACCGCCGGTCCCCCAAAGTCTCCGAGTGCCGCTTGATTCTTCTGCCAGGATCCAGTCCAGGTTCTGCAACAAGCTGAAGCCACACCTTAACAACTGAGCCTCCAAGGTGCTTGCCTTTTTTTTTTTTTTTTTTTTTTTTAATAACAGAAAGGGGGAGGGGGTGGATACGAAACAGGAGTGGGAGATTGTGGTGCAGAGTGGATCTTAGGTTTATCTTCAGACTCACTGAATATTGATCTTGGACAGAATGTAAATATTTATCTGATACAAATTATTCCCCACCCCCACCCCAAATAGGTAGAGGGGAATCCTGGACACTGAGGGTGCTGGCTCTTCCCTTTCTTCAGCTCAGGGATAAGAAAATATTATGTCTAATTCTATTAGTATATGTTCTCTGAGAACCATCAGCAATGGCTGAAAACAGCCTCCTTTCTGGGCCAGAGCTTTTCATCCCTGTCGCTGGAATTATCTGCTTTTCTAGGCATACTTTAGAAAGTCTGGCTTTGTTGGTCATGCCTTATTTGCTCCCAGTTCATCTTCTTCAGCACTAGCAACATCAGGGAATGGAATTGGGGCATTAACAAAAGAAATGAAGAAGACAGCAAAAATACAAAAAAAGAAAAGAATTTCTGTTTTTCAGATCCTTCATGTACTTAGGACCTGTCATGAGCGTGCTATGAAGGTGCACACATGAGTTGTGTCTTTCCACGATGTCAGCTTTACTCACTCATAAAGCAAAGGTAAATCGCAATGACAAAGCAGGTTCAGGATTCCAAACTCAGTGACCATTCACCATGGGATTAGACCTGGCTTCTTACACAGCTCATGTTCAGGCAGAGAACACAAGCCATACAACAAACAAGCTAACAGAAGTGGGAAGTTAATGAACTGAACGAGAAGTCAGTCTGTGGGCATGCAGCTGAGATGAGGACTCAGTCTGGTCTGGGTTGGCTCTTGGCCCTTACTGCTTCTGATGTTCAAGCAGGGAAGGATCTCAGTTCTGTCCGGAGATCCATCAGGCAGAACCTTCGGGGGCAGTTGCCTTTTTAAAGTGGTCAGACATATAGAGGTGTCAGGTCCGAAGAGTCTGATGGTTTGCTGCTCAAATCCTTCCTTTTTAAAGGGATTGCATCATTTTCAGGTCTCTGCAGACCTCCTCTGGTTCTGGGCAGCCAGCTGACTTTGGTCCAGCAATGTCTCCCAGCCGCAGTGCCTGAGCTGCTTGCAGCGTTGCTTGATACAGACTGCTGCTTGACATGAGGGACTCCATTTTGCTCTCTACAGGACCTGAACTCCAAATTACAGGGCTTTGAAAGCTTTTTTTTTTTTTTTTTTTTTTTTTGATTTATTTATTTTAGAGAGAGAGTGAGAGCACAGTGGAAAGGGCAGAGGGAGAAGACAAAAGACTCAAGCAGAACCCATGCTGAGCACCCAGCCCCCGTCGCAGGGCTTGATCTCACAACCTTGAGATCACCAACTGAGCTGAAACTAAGAGTCAGATATTTAACAGACCACACTGCCCAAGCACCCTTGAACTCCTAATACAGGAATGATGAAGATGTAGTCATTCACTCAGTATTTATGGAGTGCCCACTCTGTGTAAGATGTGACTAGCCCAGTGATTTTTGGGACAAAGAGGTTGGGCATTGTTTATTCAAAAACAGTCATCAAGCTAACTTCAAATTCTTGTGAATTTGGGGTTCACTTCAGTCCCTGGAGTGAAGTCCTTTTAGTCAATTAATTATCCAAAAGATGGCTTCTAGTTTGTAGCAGGAGGAAAAAGGTGCTGTCCTTTTGATGTGGGGAACAAAGGCAAAAGAAATGTAGGTAAAATTAAATTTCCTTAAAACCTGCAGCCAATTATGTTGGGCTGGCAGGAAGGGCTACTAAAGATGGCGAAAGTTCCTGCCACAAGACCTGAGCTCGGACAGGAGAACAAAGGCCCAAGCAGGAATCTGAGACCCACGCCCCGGGCTCCCGTGGACCAATGGGATCCTGATGAGCAGGCGGGATATCCAAATAAGGGAAACTTGCCCAAAGACCCCTGAGCTTTCCCCAAGACCCCTTAAAAGCCCCCTCCTCCCTGCCTTGGGCACGACTTCCGCCACTCTGCTTTCCAGAGTGGTGGAACCTCGCCCGAGGGTGCCCACCTCCTCCCGGCACAACTTTCCTGGCTCCCCTTCTCCTGAGCCCTGAAACTTCACCGGAGAGCATTTTTAATAAATCTTGCCTTGCACCCACTTTGCCTGGTGTTGTGTTTATCTCGCCAGAAAAAACTTTACAAATTACAAATACTTGAGGCAGGCAGAGCAGGACTTAGCTCCAGAATGTCATTCCTTCCAACTGTCCTAGCAGTAATGCTTTGCTGGAGGGAAAAATAACTTAAGCTTGACAATAGCCCAGCCTCTAGGTCCTGGGAGTCTTCTTTAGCATCTGCAAGTCCTTTTGGAAACTTCCCTTTGTCTCTACCTCCCCCAGCTCCAAACTATACAAACTGTTGCTCCTCACATTCCCCAGGGCAGCAGTCCTTTCTGCCCCTAGGTCCTGTCCCTGTGCTTCAATTAAACCACCTTTTTGCACCAGAGACGCCTCAGGAATTCTTTCTTGGCTGTCAGCTCTGAACCCAACCTTCAAACCACACCACTATGACTTTTTCGAGGCTTTCTTAGGGACATTTTTTTTCCTGGCATGCTGTGGCAGACAAAGGAAACAGATTTTGTTTTGAAAGGGATGGAAGTACTACATTCCAGTGCTTTCCATTCTTGTGGTGGATTCTGATAAGCAGGATTTGGGAAACGTTTCTGGGAAAAAATGATTTTTTTTCCTAATCCCCGTTTAAAATGTTGTAATTTTTCTCCATGTTAATGTGACAGCATCTTTGATTCGAGCAGTTTTTCTTCAGAGGGAAACATTCCAGTTCTGGATATTGCTGTGTGCTGGAATGGAAAACAGATGGACGAGAGAGACGGAGCCCTGCCACTCCCTGGTTCAGTTCTTTTGTGGGTCATTTTGATGAAGTTCTAGAACCTAGGTGAGGTTCGGTGGGCTGAGGTCCGGAGCCGATGACCAAGAAAGAATTCTTGAGACATCTTTGGTGCAAAATGGTGGTTTATTAAAACACGGGGACAGGACCCGTGGGTAGGAAGAGCTGCCGCCCCGGGTTGTGAGGGATGGCAGGTTACGACGTACCCTGCGGTTGGGGGAAGGTGAGGGGAAGGGAGGTGTCAGTGGAGTTTTCATATGCTAAAGAGGGGTTTGCCCTTGCCCTTGCGGCTGGATCAATGTTGTCTTTAGACAAGCCTTGAACATTAAGATAGTTGGGAGACTTTTTGGTGGGGGGTCACCAAATCATCTTTGTTAGTGAGATTTAGGACATTTGTAAGCCAAGGGAGACTCCTGTCTAGCAGGATTGTGAGCTCTGCAAGTTAACTATTTGCTTATTGTTCATGGCAGTCAGGGCTGCCTGAGGGAAGCTACACACAGGACAGAGGGGGAGCGGATGGAGAGGGGGGTGCAAGGCGCCAGCTTTTGCTTTTTCTTCAGCCAGCCTCGTGCTCCCTCATCAATTTAACCTCTCTCAAGTTTTGATTTCCAGGAGATAATAACCACCTGCATCAGAGTTCTTAGGGTATCACAATGAACCAACTACACATTTCCTCGTGCACTGAAGCAGAAAAATAATTTATTAGAAAGGGTTTGGAGAGCTTAGCATATCTCAAGAAAGCAAAGTGTGTACAAACAAGGCAGGTCAGGCCGCTGCCAGGATCGAAGCACAAGTACGTCACACAGACAGTCTGGTGGACATAACAAGATTCAGGGGTTGGATGCTGGCTGCCAGATGGCACTCCTAGTCATGGAAACTCAACATTGCCGCCCTTCTGCCTGCCGATTCTGCCGAATCTGCCAGCAGATTCTCTATGGTCTGGGCTATTTAGCATCACTCATTTCTAATTCCATGGGGATAAGGTGTGTCTGCTTACAGAACTTAAGTCGCCTGCTATTCCCTAACCGTGAAGGGGTCCGGGGAAGCAAGTGTGTAGCATTTCAGCTTCTATAGTGAGAAGTGGGTTCTTCCAATCCACCAAAACTTTTAGGACTGGAGAATTTCCAAACAAGAGAAAGAAGTTCAGATGCCGGCTAGCCAAACCAACCAAACAACTGCTGGAGTCCCTCCCTTTGATGGTCTAACATTGACCTGATTCCTTTTTCCCATATTTATACTTTCAAAAGAAAAAATTCCTCCTACACAACCTAATGCAACTAAACTTTGTATAATTTAAAATGCTCTCTCTCCTAACCCAAGGATAACTGGGACTTACCCCAAGGAGCTTCTGGATCCTGCCAGCCTGTTCCCAGCCTCATTATGTGGCAGCTTCCCTCTGTCCTCTTGATATTCAGAATCAATCAATCTGTGACACTGATGAGGGAGCAGGAGGCTGGCTGAGGACAAAGCAAGAGCTGGCGCCTTGCACCCCCCCCCCCTCCATCCGCTCCCCTCCATAGGTGTAGCATTCCTCAGGCACCCCTGACTGCCATAAAATGATAAATAGTTAACTTACTAAGATCACAATTCTACAAGACAGGAGTCTCCCTTGGTTTGCAAATATCCTTGAGATTTACAAACAAAGAAGTTACCTTATCAATAGCCCAAATTCCAAAGACACAGAACTCAGTTTCTCAAGCCTAATGTCACCCTCCCCTCCATAAAAACCGAAGGAGGCGGAGGTAGAAGGAAAAGCAAATAAAGTTAAATTTCTTCTAAACCTAAATCTCATTAACAAGGATGTTTGATGGCAGGAATGTAACATTCCACCAGGAGACTCCCAATTGTCTTTACTTAATAGTAACTAAGCCTTCAATATCCTGATAGTATTCTTTGCCCCAATAACCCTTTGTCCTCACCTACCCAACTCCTGCGTATATAACCAACCACCCCTCACAACCCGGGGCAGCCGCATCTCCGCCTGCCCACGGGCCCTGTCCCCGTGCTTTAATAAACCACCATTTTGCACCAATGACGTCTTAAGAATTCCGAACCTCCTCACCCCACCGAACCTGACTTAGGTTCTGGGACTTCATCAACACTGGAACAAGGACAAAAGCCTATTTGTCCTTGAAATAGGACAAAGCCTATTTCACAGGTTGCACAGAAGACTGACCTGTTAATTGGCTCTTTAGGGCATCTGAGATCTACTCTAGTTAGAGACTCAGAGAAAATGAGCATTGCTGTGGGCAATGACCTGGTTTCCCCGTGCACCATGCCTCCCTTCAGCTGCAAGATCATGGGCTGAGAACATCTCTTTGGACCAGAAGGGATTGGTTGATGAGGAAGACTCAGTGAGAGTGAGGTTTTTGAGTGCTCTGAGTCAGCCAAATGCTGGTGTATTTCCCAATTCTAGCACTTGGAGTTAAATTCTTTCTGCTCAGTACCCTAAATCCCGCATAAAAGATTCTGCAACACTGTGGAGTCAACAATTAATTTGGTGACCCACAGAATCAAGCCTTTTTCTTTAAGATTTATTTATTCAAGAGAGAGAGAGCTTGAGCAGGAGGGGCAGAGGGAGAGGGAGACAGAATCCCAAGCTGACGCTGTGCTGAGTATGGAGCCTGAGGCAGCACTCAATTCCAGGACCCTGAGATCATGACCTGAGCTGAAACCAAGACTCTGACTCCCAAAGGACTGTGTCATGCAGGTGCCCCATAATCAAATTTTTGAGGTTTTTTTTTTTAAGATTTTATTTATTTATTTGACAGAGATCACAAGTAGGCAGAGAGGGAGGCAGAGAGAGAGGAGGGAAAGCAGGCTCCCCATTGAGCAGAGTGCCTGATGCGGGGCTTGATCCTAGGACCCTGGGATCCTAGGACCCTGGGATCATGACCTGAGTCGAAGGCAGGTGCCCCGAGGTTGGTTTGTTTGTTTTTTTTTAATTGTGGGAAAATAGACATAAGAGAGCTTTATTTTCAAAGTTATATAAAGTCTTGGATTTTAGTCCAGTTGTAAGGGTAAAATGTGAGAATTTGAGCTTATTGTTCTTTCTTTATTCTGTCCAGTGACATTAGAAGAAACTACTGCATTCCACAGTATTTGAATTCCTTGTTCTGAATTCCATGTTGGTCTATGGCTTCTTCATCCCTGATATCTTCCCTTCAGTGGGTTTCCTAGTCCATGTGGACATAGGTAAGAATCTAACTAGCAGAGATTCTTTATAGTTCCTGCCTCTCTGGGTTACTAGCTTCTGATTCAGGTCTGCATCAGTCTGACAGTCTGACCCAGGGCCTCTTGCTAACTTCCAGTTGCAAGGGGGGGGGGTCTTGGAAAGTGATTACCTGGCTTGGCAGACTGTTTCCAGCAACACTCATGGGACAGGGAATTCCTCAAATGTATGCGGGGGAGGGGCGCCTGGGTGGCTCAGTTGGTTAAGCAACTGCCTTGGCTCAGGTCATGATCCTGGAATCCCGGAATCAAGTCCCACATCTGGCTCACTGCTCAGGGGAGAGTCTGCTTCTCCCTCTGATCCTCCCTGTTCTGGTATTCTCTCTCTTTCAAATAAATAAATAAATAAATAAAATCTTAAAAGAAAAATATATGCAGGGGATTCAGATGCTGGGCACCGTAAAACCCATCCAGGGTCTAGCACACTTCCTTACGAGTTGTAAGGGAGATTTTAAAAATGATATATATACCATATATATAAAAATATGTATAAATAAATATGTATTTCTATATTAATATATTATATGATATGTATACATTATATTTATATTAAATATTATATTTATAGTAATATAATTATATTTATATAAATATACCATTATATATTTATATTGCTATATACTTATATTATTATATATATAATATAATAATATATTATTATATAGTAATGATATAAATAAATAATATGTTGGGTCGGCGGGCTCCCGGAGTGCAGGAGGAGCAATGGAAATGACCGCTGCGGCTGGGTCCCGCTGTCTTCCAGCCTACCCCCCCACCCCCACTCCTTAACCCTTGACTCTCCTGCCAAAAGGATGCATGCCCAGGTCACGTCTCCATAGGTAACCTGATACCTGATACCTATGCAGGAGACCAATAAAGGACTCCCTCCTAGCTCCACTTCCCCCACTCTTGCTTTCCAGAGTTGCGGAACCTCACCTGAGTGCCCACCTCCTCCCGGTGCAACTTTCCTGGCTCCTCTTCTCCTGAGCCCTGAAACTTCGCCGGAGAGTGCCTTTAATAAATCTTGCCTTGCACCCACTTTGCCTGGTGTCGGGTTTATCTCACCTATAAAACCTTACAATATATATTTAATATGATATAAATATAAAATATATTTATATATAAATAGAAAATAAATAAATAAATATATGTAAAGCATCCAACATAATACCTGATGCATATTATATATCAATTGATGTTACTTCCTGGCATCTTCCTGGTTAATAAAATTGCCAGGTCTGAGCCATGAAGGATGGGACTACAGATATATAGTTAAACTCAAGAATCAAAATTTGACATAGGATTTAGATAAAAGACTTACCAGGCTAGGAAAAGTTATATTAATTCATCATCTTCTGATACTTAGAAAACTTCTACTTTTGGTGTCAGCATTGGCATTTTCATTTAGAAAAAGTGTGACTACTCAGCTTTTTTTCTAAAAAGTTTTAATAAAACCAACTAACCAGTTTTTATCTGGTTCTTGTTATAAAGAGGAGATTAAAAAATTTTAAATTTGATTCATCTTCATCCACGAAAAGTTATTTAGGCTGTGTGCGTTCTCTGTTGTGTTGACTGCTCTTACTTGCTCCTGCATCCAGGGGTCTGGGTTAGTTTTGCATCTGCGGTTTAAACTTATGAACACGTGAAGAAGGATAGGTAGAAATGAGAAAATTCTGTTTTGACTCCCAAACCCAATCTGAAATCAGAATGAAATTGGTCATGAATTTTCTATTACAAGCTGCATTGAAATTAGAAGCCCAGAGGCATATTTATTGGCTCGGAGATACGATCCTTCTCCATTGGCTTCCATAAGCAGCAAAAGAATGTCACTTCTCAGGATTTCCTTTGCAAGTATCTACACCCATTAATTCATTCATCAAAACTATTTCTGAGTTCCTAGGACATAGTGGATATTATGTCAGCCTCTGAGAACATAGTGGTGAAAAGACTGGTCTAACAGAATAGGTAAGACAGACTATAAACAAGTAAGTGTAGTGTTTTGTGCCAAGTGTGATAATCAATGTATGTGCAAAGACAAGTGGGGACTCAAAGGACAAAATATTTAACTGTGGTTAGGGTGGAAGTGGATTCAAAGAAGTCTTTGCGGAGGAAGAGACCTTTGAGTCAGACCTGGAAGGACAGCACGGGCTCTCCCCAGGAAGATAGGGGAATGATCTGTAGGCAGGCATGAAGGCATGAGGTAGCCTGGCTCCGTGTGGAACGCAGGTAGTTTGGAGCACAGAGCAGGAGAGGGGGCGTCAGGAAGCGAGGTTGGAGGGCGGTGAAGTCAGAACCTGGGGGGCCCTTCGTGCCACGCTGAGGAATGTACATTTCACCCTAAAGGCGGTGGAGGCCACTGATGGGGCAGGTTTGAATCTAGAGCAGTTATTCTGAAAGCAAACTGTAAGATCAGTTGGAAGTGGAGGTTGAGGGTGGAGCAGGGTGAGTTTAGAGATGGGGAAACCAACGAGGACAGAGAATATCGCACAGATACTGAGAGGATAGTGCGAGGATCGAGATGTCCATCTTTGACTCTGTCTCCATTTGATATGATGAAGCTACCTACCTATTGTAGCTGTATTGATAAGGAAATCCCAGTGCTCTTCAGATAACTTCAGTTTCCTAAGATAACTCTTATGGCAGCGTGGCAGAGGCTGCCGGCTGACCCCCCAAAGACATGTGTGCCCCTGCAGCCTGGTGGGCCTGTGGAACCAGTTCTCAGGTGAGGAAGGGATGTGCTAACTTCAGGGCTAGGGTGGTTAAATATCAGGTCTCTGTCCCCACTCTACACCTTTTCTGCCTTGCTGACTGGCAGTCCCTGTCACCACTTGAAGGAAAGGGGCAGGACAGGACGGGACTTTCTTGTGCTGTTGACTCAGCAGTGAGCCTGCTGTGATATGGCCAGTCTGTTCTGTTGCCAAATTATAGAAATGTGTTATTAGACTTGGTGGGCTTGCTGCTAAGTTGTTCAGGCTAACTCTAAGTCAGTTCAGGGATTATGAACTATTTTGACAGCAACACTATCTAGAGACCTAGGTAGTTTGTGCCCTTTTTATTGAAAGCTGTCTCCATGATGTCTGGAGTTGGAGGTGGGTCCGTTCTGTGTTCCACAGAGTGACTCCGGCAGGAGGCCAGTGGAAGTCAGAGGCTATCACTCGTGTTCCCTCTCTGGGCGGCAGCCTGTCAGTTTTTAGTCAAGTTATGCTGCACCTTGTTTTGAGTGCCATTTTGGTTCTTCTTTCTTTTTCATTCCCACAAACACTTTTTTGGCACCTGTCATGTGCCAGGCCTGTTCATAAAGTTTCACTTTGGGCCTACAACTATGCTAGATTGTTCTGGTGCAATGATGAACAGGAAAGACACAGTCTCTACTCTACTGAAACATAGAGTACTGGTGGCAGGAGAGAATTAAAGAAACTTTTCAAAATGATATGACAAGTGCTGTGTTTGAGGGAGAGCAGGGTGCCTAGAAAACAAATGGAAGGAATATAAAACCTGAGGCTGGAAATTCAGAAAGGCTTCCTGGAGGAAGTGATGTTTAAGCAGATCTATCAGGGTTGAATAGGATTTGGTCTGATGAAGAGTAGGAGAGAGAGAGTTCTAAGAGGATAGTATGTGCAAAGGCCTAGAAGGAGGCTAAAAGAAGTTGTTTGCCCCTTGAAAACAGAGTACAAACTGGGAAGCGGCAAAGGCTAATGTTGGAAAAGGAAGCAAGGGCCTAATGATGAAGGGGTTATAAGCCACATAAGGGGCTTAAAAAAAAAAAGCAGAAACCAAGGCAAGTAGAAGTAGTTTATTTGAACGTGGGTTACAAGAAACACAATGAAAGAATGGGGAAGTAAGCAGAAGGGAAGAAAGTGTTAACCAGCAGGGTATGGCTCTGGACAGCCAAAGCTCAGCGCCACGGAGACACTGGAGAGGGTGGTGACATGCCTCTGAGTGGCCACACTGGTCCAGGAGGGCATTTATCCAGCACTGTCACCCCTCATTGGTTGGAGGTTGCACCTGGGAATCTTAGTTCCTTCCACTCTGGCCTGTCCCTGGCTCCTCAGAGTACGACTTATGGCAGGCTGAGAGACAGGACCTCTGGAAGTCATTGTGTGAACAGGAGCAGATATTCAGGGTGGGCAGTGGGGATGTGGCACAGCACCGACAGCATCTCCCAGAAGTCCAAACATCGTCCAAGAACAAATGGGATCTACTGCAGGGTGTTTAACAATGCATTTTATTAATTTTTTTTTATTTTTTAAGATTTTATTTATGTATTTGACAGAGAAATCAGAAGCAGGCAGAGAGGCAAGCAGGGGGGTGGGGAAGCAGGCACCCTGTTGAGTAGAGAGGCAGATATGGGGCTTGATCCTGGGACCCCGAGATCATGACCTGAGCTGAAGGCAGAGGTTTAACCCACTGAGCCACCCAGGCGCCCCATTAACAATGCATTTTAAAAAGCTGATCTTGGCTGAATGGAGAGGGTGGATTTGATGGGGCAAAACTGAAGTAGACAGATGAGTTCAGAGTTATTTTTTATTTTAAAATTTTAAAAAGATTTTATTTATTTATTTGACAGAAAGAGATCACAAGTGAGGCAGATAGAGAGGGGGAATCGGGCTCTCTGCCGAGCAGAGAGCCTGATGCGGGGCCTGATCCGAGGACCCTGAGATCACGACCCGAGCCGAAGGCAGAGGCTTTAACCCACTGAGCCACCCAGCCACCCCTGAGTTATTTTCATTTTTATTTATATGACACAGAGAGAGGGAGCACAAGCAGGAGCAGTAGGCAGGGGGAGAAGCAGACTCCCCACGAGACTCGATCCCAGGACCCCAGGATTATGACCTGAGCTGAAGGCAGGTGCTTAACCAACTGAGCCACCCAGTCTCCCCAGTTCAGAGTTATTTTAATAAAATTTACTTTCTGCTAGAATAAGCCTGAGTGAATTTTGTTTGAAACCAAGAACCCTGAAAAGGTCAGCTTTATAATTTGTGTGTGGGGAGGGGAGAAGGAAGAGGAGGGGAGATGATGAACAGTTTTTTTAATAGATTTTACCATTTGGAGCATTTTTAGGTGAAACTGAGTGGCAAGTACAGAGATTTCCTGTATGCCCCCACCTTATACCCCCACATATGTGCTGCCTCCCCTGTTACCAGCAGCCCCCCCACTGGAGGGTCCATTTGTTATACGTGATGAATGTACACTGATGCATCTTTATCACCCAGGGTCCATAGAGTGCATTACAGTGGACTCGTGGTGTTTTGTATTCTATGGGTTTAGAGACACGTATAATGACTCATATCCATCATTCTAGTATCATAGAGAGTTGTTTCACTGCCATAAAAATCTCTTGTGCACTGCCTAGTTATTCATTCCTCCAAATTTCCCAACTCCTGGTGACTACTAATCTTTTTGCTGGCTCCATAGTTTTGTCTGTTCCAGATTGTCTTATAATTGGAATCATACATCACATAGCCTTTTCAGACTTTTTTTTTTTTTCACTTACTAACATGCATTTAGGTTTTCCCTGTGTCTTTTAATGGCTTGGCAGCTCATTTCTTTTTAGAGCTGAATAATATTCCATTGTTTGAATGTACCACAGTTTATTTAGCCATTTATTATTAGCCATTATTTAGCCACACTGAAGGACATCTTGGTTGCTACTAAGTTTGGGAAATTATGAATAAAGCTGCTATTAACATGTGGACATAAGTTTTTTCAGCTCCTCTGGGGAAATACCAAGGAGTGACTTCTGGATTGCATGGCAAGAGTATGCTTAATTTAGGGGTGCCTGGGTGGCTTGGTTGGTCGAGTGTCTGCCTTAGGCTCAGGTTATGATCCAGGGGTCCTGGGATCCAGCCCTGAGTCGGACTCCCTGTTTAGCCAGGAGCTGCTCCCTGCTCAGCCTGCTTCTCCCTCTCTCACTCCCCCTGCTCTTGTGCTCTCTCTCTCTCTCTCCATCAAATAAATGAATACAATCTTTATTTAAAAAATAATATGGGATGCTCAGGTGGTTCATTCGGTTAAGTCTCTGCCTTGGGCTCAGGTCATGATCTCAGAGTCCTGGAATCGAGCCCCGCATCGGGCTCTCTGCTCAGCAGGGAGCCTGCTTCCCTCCCACCCACGGCCTGCCTCTCAACCTACTTGTGATCTCTGTCTGTCAAATAAATAAATAAAATCTTAAAAAAAAAAAACAAAAACACAATGGGCTTAATTTTGTAAGAAGTCCCCAAGCTGCCTTCCAAAGTGGCTATAACATTTTTCATTTCCACCAGAAATGAATGAAGAGTTCCTGTGGCTTCATATCCTGTGTTCTGGATTTTGGCAATTCTAGTAGGTTATAGTGCTATATTTCCTTGTTTTATTTTGCATCTCCCTAATGATATGTGAGGTGGAGTATCTTTTCTTTTCTTTATTTCTTTTTCTTCCCTCTTAAATATTTATTTGCTTATTTTAGAGAAAGAGAGAGAGAGTACGCAAGCGAGTGGGGGGAGGCACAGAGGGAGAGAATTTCTTCAAGCAGACTCTCCATGGATTGCAGAGTCTGATGCGGGGCTCCATCCCAGGAACCGTGAAATCAGGACCTGAGCCAAAACCAAGAGTTGGCTGCCCAGCTGACTAAGCCCCCCAGGAACCCTTGGAGTGTATTTTCATAGGCTTATTTGCCATCTCTACACCTACTTTGGTGAGATAACTGTTAATGTCTTTAGCTCATTTTTGTAATGGCTTGTTTATTTTCTTATTGTTGAGTTTTAAAAGTTCTTGCATATTTTGGATAACAGTCCTTTGTCAGGTATGTCTTTTGCAGGTATCTTTCCCCGTACATGGCTTGTCTTTTCCTTTTCTTGACAGTGTCTCTACACCAAGCTGAAAATCTAATTTTAGTAAAGTCTGGCTTATCAGTTTTTCCTTTCATGAATCATTTCTTTGGTGTTGTATCTAAAAAGTCACTGCTAAACTTAAGGTTCACGTAGATTTTCTCCTATGTTGTCTTCTAGGAATTTTATTGTTTTGCATTTTACATTTAGGTCTGTGATCATTTTGAGTAGATTTTTGTGAAGGGTGTAGGGTCTGTGTCTAGATTCATTTTTGTGCAGACAGATGTTCTTGTTGCAAATTGAATGATTTTTCTTTGTCAGCCTGCTGATTTGATGGATGACATTAACCGATTTTTGAATGTTGAATCAGCCTTGTATATGTGGGATAAATCTGACCTGGGCCTGGTAAACAATTCTTTTCACACATTATTGGATTTGGTTTGTTAATATATTGTTGAGGATTTGCATCTATGTTCATGACAGGTATTGATCTGTAGGTTTTTTTTTTTTTTTTTGTAAACATTTGCTTTTGTCTGGTTTTGGTATTAGGGCAATACTGGCTTCATGGAATGGGTTAGGAAGTATTTCTTTTGCTTCTATCTTCTGAAAGAGATTACATAAAACTGGAATAATTTCTCCTTAAGTGCTTGGTAGAATTCACCAGTGAGCCCATCTGGGGCTAGTGCTTTCTGTTTTGGAAGCTTATTAACTATTGATTCAATTTCACAAAGAGATACAGGCCTACTCGGATTGTCTATCTCTCTTCTTGTGTGAGTTTCGGCAGATTGTGTCTTTCAAGAAATTGTTCCATTTCATCTAGGTTATCAAATTTGTGGGCATAGAGTTCCTTGTAGTAATTTTTTATTATCTTTTTGATGATTAGGAACTACAGTGAGGTCCTCATTTCTTTCTGATATTAGTAATCTGTATTACCTTTCCTTTTTGTTTTATTGGTATTATCAAAGAACTAGCTTTTGGTTTCATTTGCTTTTTTTTTTTTTTAAGATTTTATTTATTTATTTGTCAGAGAGAGAGCAAGTGAGAGTGAGCACAGGCAGACAGAGTGGAAGGCAGAGTCAGAGGGAGAAGCAGGCTCCCTGCGGAGCAAGGAGCCTGATATGGGACTTGATCCCAGGACGCTGGGATCATGACCTGAGCCGAAGGCAGCTGCTTAATCAACTGAACCACCCAGGCGTCCCTCATTTGCTTTTTTGATTGATAATACTGTTTTCAGTTTTATTGCTTTCTGCTCTAATTCATATTATTTCTTTTCTTCTGCCTACCTCAGATATGCTTTTCTTTTTGTTATTTTCCTAAAGTGAAAGCTTAGATGATTGATTTGATTTGATTACTTTTTCTTTTTTAGTTTTTTCCAGTTTTATACATTTATTTGACAATTCTGGTTAGTTCTCATCCACATTAACTGTTGACTTTTGAAAGTGGAGCCAGGTACATAGGTAACCAATGATAGAGTTTGTTTGGTGCATCTTTATTCTTGTCCTTTTTCTGGAGAACTACACATGGATACAATATGGAATATTTATTTAGCCCAGACAGTTTTGTTGAACCTGGTGTCAATGTGCACATCTGGAGTTCCCATCTCCTTCATGGAAAATTTCTAGATCTCTTTGAGTACCCAAGGGGCACACTTCTTGAAACCCACTCCATGGATCAACCTGTGATGTTAATGGTTTGTTCCCTGGTCACTGTCTCATTGATGGCAGGAGGCTCTTCTTCTTGACACCTTTCCTTGTAGGAGCCATTCTGCCAAGCTTAGTTTG
Organism: Mustela lutreola; assembly: GCF_030435805.1. Lineage (NCBI taxonomy): Eukaryota > Metazoa > Chordata > Mammalia > Carnivora > Mustelidae > Mustela > Mustela lutreola. Next base: position 108,270,838 of record NC_081299.1, on the reverse strand, counting down.
GAAAATTTAAGTGATTGATTTTAGATCTTTTGTCTTTTTAAATACATGCATTTAATGCCATGAATTTCCCTCTAAGCACTGTTTTCACTGCATCCCACAAATTTTAATAAGTTGTGTTTTTATTTTCATTTAGTTGATAATACTTTAAGATTCTGCTTCAGATTTCTTCTTTGACACATGTGTTAGTTAAAAGTATATTGTTTAATCTCCAAGTCTTTGGGGATTTTCCAGCTCTCTTACTGTTTTTGGTATCTAGTTTAATTCCACTGTGGTCTGAGAGTAGACAATATATGATTTCTATTCTTTTACATTTGTTAAGGTGTTCTTTATGGTCCAGAAGGTGGTCTGTTTTGGTGAATGCTTCCTGTGGGCTTGAAAAGAATGTTTAATCTGCTGTTGTGGGATGATGTGGTCTATAGATATCAATTATATCCAGTTGATTGTTGGTGCTGTTGAGTTCAACTATATCCTTACCGATTTTCTTCCTGTTACATAATTCAATATATTATCACTTTTTATTAAAATAGATTTTATTTATTTATTATAAAAAGAAAGAGAGAAAGAGAGCGCACAAGTACAAGAAGGGGGAGCAGCAGAGCGAGAGGGAGAAGCAGGCTCTCCACTGAGCAGGGAGTCCAATGCAGGACTTGCTCCCAGGGTCCTGGGTTCATGACCTGAACCAAAGGCAGATGTGTAACTGACTGAGCCATCCAGGTGCTCCACATTATTACTATTATTATTCTGAGCAATTTACTATGTGTTAGATCAATTAAGAATAAGAAAAAAAAGTTTTAATTTTACCTTTATTTATTCCTTTTCAGAAACTCTTCCTTTCTTGATGTAAATCCACATTTCTAACCTACATCCTTTTCTTTCTCTCTAAAGAACTTCTTTTTATTTTAATTTTTACTTATTTTTAAAAATTTTTTTTTTCAGTGTTCCAGAAGTAATTGTTTATGTACCACACCCAGTACTCCATGCGATACGTGCCTTCCATAAAACCCACCACCAGGCTCACCCAGCCTCTCACCCCTCACCCCTCCAAAACCCTCAGGTTGTTTTTCAGAATCCACAGTCTCTCATGGTTTGTCTCCCCCTCCAATTTCCCTCAACTTCCTTCTCCTCTCCAGCTCCCCATGTCTTCCATGTTATTCCTTATGCTCCACAATTAAGTGAAACCATATGATAATTAACTCTCTCTGCTTGACATTTCACTCAGCATAATCTCTTCCAGTCCCATCCATGTTGATGCAAAAGTTGGATATTCATCCTTTCTGATGGAGGCATAATACTCCATAGTGTATATGGACAACATCTTCCTTATCCATTCGTCCGTTGAAGGGCACCTTGGTTCTTTCCACAGTTTGGCAACTGTGGCCATTGCTGCTATAAACATTGGGGTACAGATGGCCCTTCTTTTCACTACATCTCTATCTTTGGGGGAAATACCCAGTAGTGGAATTGCAGGGTTATAGGGAAGCTCTGTTTTTAATTTCTTGAGGAATCTCTACACTGTTTTCCAAAGTGGCTGCACCAACTTGCATTCCCACCAACAGTGTAAGAGGGTTCCCCTTTCTCTACATCCTCTTCAACACACGTTGTTTACTGTCTGGTTAATTTTGGCCATTCTAACTAGTATAAGGTGGTATCTCAATGTGGTTTTAGTTTGAATCTCCCTGATGGCTAATGCTGATGAACATTTTTGCATGTGTCTGTTAGCCATTTGTATGTCTTCTTTGGAGAAGTGTCTGTTCATGTCTTCTGCCCATTTTTTGACATGATTATCTGTTTTTTGGGTGTTGAGTTTGAGGAGTTCTTTATAGATCCTGGATATCAGACCTTTGTCTGTATTGTCATTTGCGAAAATCTTCTCCCATTCCGTGGGTTGCTCTTTGTTTTGTTGACTGTTTCCTTTGCTGTGCAGAAGCTTTTCATCTTGATGAAGTTACAAAAGTTTATTTTTGCTTTTGTTTCCTTTGCCTTTGGAGACATATCTTGAAAGAAGTTGCTGTGGCCAATGTTGAAGAGGTTACTGCCTATGTTCTCTAGGATTCTGATGGATTCCTGACTCATGTTGAGGTCTTTTATCCATTTTGAATTTATCTTTGTGTATGGTAGAAGAGAATGTCTGAGTTTTTCTACACATAGCTGCCCAATTTCCCCAGCACTATTTATTGAAAAGACTGTCTTTTTTCCACTGTATATTTTTTCCTGCTTTGTCAAAGATTATTTGACCATAGAGTTAAGGGTCCATATCTGGGCTCTCTACTATGTTTCACTGGTCTATGTGTCTGTTTTTTATGCCAGTCCCATGCTGTCTTGGTTATCACAGCTTTGTAGTAAAGCTTGAAATCAATCAACATGATGCCCTCAGTTTCATTTTTCTTTTTCAACATTTCCTTAGCAATTTGGGATCTCTTCTGATTCCATACAAATTTTAGGATTACTTGCTCCAGCTCTTTGAAAAATGCCAGTGGAATTTGGATCAGAATGGCATTGAAAGTATAGATTGCTCTAGGCAGTATAGACATTTGAACAATGTTTATTCTTCTGATCCAAGAGCATGAAATTGTCTTCCATCTTTTTGTGTCTTCTTCAGTCTTTTTCATGAGTGTCAAAGAACTTCTTTTAACATTTCTGGCAAGACTGGTCTATTGGCAACAAATTTCCTCATTTTTTGTTTGAGAACTCTTTATTTCTCCTACGCTTTTGAAGGGTAATTTCACAGGGTACAGAATTCTAGGATGCTGGGTTTTTTTTTTTTTCTCTGAACACTTTAAATATTTCACTCCATTCTCTTCCTTGTTGCATGGTTTCTGAGGAGAATTTGAATGTAATTCTTATCCTTGAGCCCAGAGATTCTTTCCTTAGCTGTGTCGAGGCTACTACTAAGCCCATTAGAGGATTTTTCATTTCTGTTAGTATAGGTGGGTTTTTTTTTTTTTAAGATTTAAAAATTATTTATTTGACAGAGAGAGAGATCACTAGTAGGCGGAGAGGCAGGCAAAGAGAAGGAGAAGCAGGGTCCCTGCCGAGCAGAGAGCCTGATGTGGGGCTCGATCCCAGGACTCTGAAATCATGACCTGAGCCGAAGGCAGAGGCTTAACCCATTGAGCCACCCAGGTGCCCCTATTATAAGTTTTTTTGATCTCTAACATTTCTTTTGGGTTCTCAGAATCCCCATCTCTCTGCTTATACTGCCCATCTGTTCTTGCATGCTGTCTGTTTTACCCACTGGAGCCCTTAGCATACTAATCACAGTTGCTTTAAATTTCCAGTCTGGTGTCCACTGACAGATCAATGGATAAAGAAGATGTGGTACACACACACACACACGAATACTACTCAACCATCAAAAATGAAATGTTGCCATTTGCAACAGTGTGGATGGAACTAAAGGGTATTATGCTAAGCAAAAAAGTCATCAGAGAAAGACAGTTATCTTGTGATCTCACTCATATGTGGAATTTAAGAAACAAAATAGAGGATCATAGGGGAAGGGATGGAAAAATAAAACACGATAAAAATCAGAGAGGGAGACAAAACATAACAGACTCTTAATCACAGGAAACAAACAGAGAGTTGCTGGAGGGGAGGTGCATAGGTGGATGGGGTAGCTGGGTGATGGGCATTAAGGAGAACTTGTGATATAATGAGCATTGGGTATTATATAAAACTGAATGAATCACTGAACTCAACCTCTGAAACCAATAATACATTATATGTTAATTAATTGATTTTAAATTAAAAAAGAATAAATAAAAAAAATAAATTCCTGGTCTGGTAATGCTAACATCCCTGTTTTGTCTGAATCTGGTTCTTTTTTTTTTTTTAATAAATAATTTTTTTTAAGGATTTTATTTATTTATTTGACAGACAGAGATCACAAGTAGATAGAGAGGCAGGCAGAGACAGAAGGGGAAGCAGACTCCCCGCTGAGCAGAGAACCAGATGTGGGGCTCCACTCCAGGACCCTGGGATCATGACCTGAGATGAAGGCAGAGGTTTTAACCCAGGCGCTTTTGTCTGAATCTGGTTCTAATGCTTGCTCTGTTTTGTTTCTTTTCTTTTCTTTCTTTCTTTCTTTTCGCTTTTTTTTCTTTTTTAAGATTTTATTTATTTTTTTGGGATAGAGTGAGCATGAGCTGGGAGACAGAGGGAGAGGGGGAAGCAGGCGCCGCACTGAACAGGGAGCCAGCTATGAGGCTCAATTCCAGGACCCTGGGATCATGACCTGAACCGAAGGCAGATGCTTAACTAATTGAGTCACCCAGGCACCCCTCTTTTGCCTTCAAGTATGTCTTTTAATTTCTTCTTGGTAGCCAGGCATGATGTAATGGGTCAAAGGCACTGCTGTAAATAGGTCTTTAATAACACAGTGGTAAGGTGTGAGGGGAGAAGGAGTGTTTTGTGGGCCTGCAATTAGTCTCAGTGAACCTATGCCTTTAGACTATGAACTTCCTGTAGGTTCTCAATCCCTCCACCCCCTCACATGGGGCAGAATGCCTCGAGTGGACTGGAGTTGGGTATTTCCTCTCTCTTTCTGGCAGAGGTTAGGCTCTGGTTAATAGATTCTCCCGAGGGCAGACCTCGTTAAGAGGAATAGAATGCTTGGAGTATTTCAGAATGATTCCCCTTCTCTTTCCTGTGCTGGAAACATGTGGGGATTTTTCTCTAATATTCACTGAGAGAACCTGATAGAGCTCAGGAGGTAAAACTTTCAGGAGTGTGAGAGGCTCCCAGGGACTGAATCTCCCTGGACCTTTTCTCTCTCAGACTCACCTGTGCTGAGGCTCCGACACTCAGTACATTTCAGGTTTCCCTACCTTGACATTCATGAGGTTTCTGGTCCAGTTGTGTATCTTCCTGTTGATCTCTCCATTTGCGGGGGCAGCAGTTTGCCTGTGACCTCACTTCTCTGATGATATGGACATTAAGAAGGGTGGTTGGTTTTTTAGTTTGTTCAGTTTTTCACTTGTTGGGATGAAGTGGTGACTTACAAGCTAGACCAGAAACCCAGGATGTAGTTTTTATGCTGAGCTCAAGAGGCCTGTGGAACATCCAGGTGGAGGTGTTACTCTACTAACGATGCCTGAATGGGGGGTGGTGGTGGTAAATGAGATTACCCAGGGACAGAGTTAAAGTAGGAAGAGAGGAACTATGCAATGTCCTTGAGAAAGACCAACATTTAAGGAAGAAAAAAGAAATGCTAATAAGGCAGAATAAGAATGAACCTGAGAGGTAGGAGGAAAATAAGAAGAATGAGACCCGTGGAACCTAAGGAAATTTTGTTTTAAAGATATATTTCTTTATTTTGAAAGACAGAGGGAGAAGGAGCGTAAGTGAACACACGGGGATGGGCAGAGGAAAAGGGAGAGAGAAAATCCCAAGCAGGTTTCCCCCTGAACACAGAGCCCTACATGGGGCTTAATCCCAGGACCGAGGCATCCCGAAAGAAATGTTTTAAAAGAGGGAATAGCTAACAAGAGTAAATGCTTCTGAAAGGTCAGATAAATTAAGGTGTAGAGATTGTTTCTTGGAGGGAGATTTTTTGGGTTTGGATGAAAGCATTTTGAGTGGTGTGGTATGGCCTTATATGGGTCAGAAAGAAATGAGAAGGAAAAGATGAGGAAATGGAGAGAGCAAGTGAGATTAATTTTTTCAAGAAATTTTCAAGAAATTGGGATGTGAGGGAGTGCTTTTTCTTCTAGCAGGAGATATTTAGGCATATATATATGTTGATGGGAATGAATGCAATGAGCTGGAAAGAAGATACAGAGGAGGGTAGGTAACTGCTGGAGGGAAATCTCTTAGAAGGCAGGGAGGAGGTGAGAACCAGAGCACAGGAGGAGGGATTAACCTTAGAAGGCAAGAGAGATGTCTAGCCCATTTTGACAAGAAACAAGCAGGAAAGAATGCTGTAGGTTGTATATTATGTCTTAATCTTTACAAAACTCTGGGGCTAGATGTCGTTCTCCCCCATTTTTTTTTTTTTAAAGATTTTATTTATTTGACAGAGAGATCACAAGTAGGCAGAGAGGCAGGCAGAGAGAGAGAGAGAGAGAGAGGGAAGCAGGCTCCCTGCTGAGCAGAAAGCCCGATGCAGGACTCGATGCCAGGACCCTGAGATCATGACCTGAGCTGAAGGCAGCAGCCTAAACCACTGAGCCACCCAGGTGCCCTCCCCAGTTTTCAAGTGATGTAACAGAAGCCTGGAAAAGTCAGGTAATCTGTCTAGAGTCACAGCGGAGAACCTAGGTTTTCCCATCCCAAGGTTGCTTTGAATCGCAACTGTGATATTCATTCGCCTCTGATATTTTAAAAGCTTAAGTGCCTCATAGGAAATGCCCTGAAAATGACTGAAATCTAGTTGTGTCCTTGTTTCATGCCTTGATAACCCAGGATACGAAGAGTTTTACTGCCGCAAATGGCAGTGCCATTTGGTAGAGCTCTAGCCAGAGAGGCAGTCTTTAATTAATGTTTGACCAACTCCATACCAAAGGTCTGACTTTTCTTCCTGAATAAGACTTTGCTAGAATAAACAACCTTGCTCTGGCTCTTTGTGTGGCTGAGAAGCCCTAACATGTGTATCTTGTATAACTTAGTCATTCTTTCCCAACAATTACCACCACATGGGTACAATTTGTCTGTGTTGTAGATGAGGGAACTGAGGCTCAGAGAGGTCAGGTAGCTTGCCCAAGGCCACAGAGTAGATGGCAAAGGAAGAATCTGAACCCAAGTCTTTCTGACTCCAAAGCTCTTGCTCTTTCAACAAAGCTTTGCTATATGTAGCTTGAGGAGTCGGAGTAGGGAAAGACCTTCTGGCTGGGGATGAATTATAAGTGCCAACCGTATACCAAGTATTGTTTCAGGTGTTGTAGATGCAATAAATTAATCCCAGGGCAATCTGTGAGATAGGTTCTATTATTGTCTCCATTTTACATAGGAGTAACTGAGGCACCGAGCGGCACAAACGTATTCAAGGTCACACAACCTTTAAGTAGCAAAGCTGGGATTAGAGCCCAGAAACTCTGGCTCCTGATTTTGGGCTATTGCCTCACAGGAAGGGACTATTGCTCTCTAATGAGGAGAATAACTAGACTGGGTTCTCAAAGCTGATTTTCTGACTTCTTCCCTCTTTACCCAGTTTAGTTATTTGACTAGAGGCATAGACTTTGGAGTCTGACCTGGATGTGACTCACAGCTCTATCACTTAAAGTTGTATGACCTTGGGGCGCCTGGGTGGCTCAGTGGGTTAAAGCCTCTGCCTTCGGATCAGGTCATGATCTCAGGGTCCTGGGATTGAGCCCCACATTGGGCTTTCTGCTCAGCGGGGAGCCTGCTTCCCTTGCTCTCTCTCTGCCTGCCTCTCTGCCTACTTGTGGTCTCTGTCAAATAAATAAATAAAATCTTAAAAAAAAAAAAAGTTGTATGACCTTGGACAAATTACTTTCTTTCTCTACCCATTTGGTTTCGTTGTGTATAATGCAGGGACACTGTAAATACATAACTCAAAGAATCTCTATGAGGATTAAATAAGACAAAGAGGGGCCCCCCGGGTGCTTAGTCGGTTAAGCATCTGTCTTCAGCTCGGGTCATGATCCCAGGATCCTGGAATCGAGCCACACATCCGGCTCCCTGCTCAGTGGGGACTCTGCTTCTCCTTCTCCTTCTCCATCTGTGTGTTCTCTCTTTCTCTCTTTCAAATAAATAAATAAATCTTAAAAACAAAATAAAAAATGTGCTCGGCAGGAACACAGCACAATAGACAATGGGTAATAGATGTTACCCATTCTTATCAATACATCGTGAAGTTGACAATAACCAGTAGGATTTGAGCATAGGTTTACTTGACTCCAGAGCCCCACTTCCCCTATTGCACCAGTTACCTCCAAGTGTCCCCATCCTGGTGCTCGGCAGACCCCTCTTGTAGACTTCCCTGATGTCAGTGGATCTGTTAGTGTCCACTCAGGTGGCTCCTTTGACCCTCCCTCTGCCTGACCCACTGTGACAGCAGTTAGCGCTGAGAAGCTAGAAGTGACCAGACTGGGAGTCGGAGGCCAGAGAAGTGGGGATAAGAAGCCAGGGCCAGGGGAGGTCACATGCCTGACTTGCAGTGTTGCTGGCAGCTCCCAGCGGGAATGTGCAAAGACTACGGGATAATGTCATGGCCAAGTTAGGGTCTGACTTAGACAAATCCTTGTATAGAATGATTCATTACAGGTGGTCTTCTTTTGGAAGTCTGTCATTCTGGCCCCCAGCCCTAGGCGTTAGATTTTGATATTCTTGCATAGATTTTGAAGGTGCTTCTAATACTTCTTTTTTCCATCCATTTTAGAAAAGATTTTTAATGTATTTGTTTGACAGAGAGAGACACAGCGAGAGAGGAAACACAAGCAGGGGGAGTAGGAGAGGGAGAAACAGGCTTCCCGCAGAGGAGGGAGCCCAATGCGGGGCTCGATCCCAGAACCCTAAGATCATGACCTGAGCTGAAGGCAGACACTCAATGACTGAGACACTCAAGCACCCCTATTTTCCATCCATTTTTAATCAGTCATTGAGTCCTATTACATTTTTAAGAAACTGTTTTTGTGTCCTGGCCCCTCATTTTTTTTTTTTTTTTAAAGATTATTTATTTATTTATTTGACAGAGAGAGAGAGATCACAAGTAGGCAGAGAGGCAAGCAGAGAGAGAGAGGAGGAAGCAGGCTCCCTGCCGAGCAGAGAGCCCGATGCGGGACTCGATCCCAGGACCCTGAGATCATGACCTGAGCCGAAGGCAGCGGCTTAACCCACTGAGCCACCCAGGCGCCCCCTGGCCCCTCATTTTGAGACCTGAGAATGCCTGTGGGGAGTGCTGTTCTTCAGAAGGCTGCAGTAGTGTAAAAGGTTCTAGATTTCCCAGGGTAGTCTGAGAAAGCATAGGTTAGGAAGATTCTGTGTGAAGGAGAGAAGTCAGGGTCATCACAGGTAAACTGTGGGTGTGCTTCAGGTACTAAAGGTGAAATAGGGCCCTAAATAGGAGTGTGATCAGATGCCAGCAGGATGGGGGCTGCCACGAGAGTCAGCCCCAAAGGCAGGGTAAATGGTGGGAGTCCAAGGGTGGGGGTGTGAGGAGGATGTTGGGCACTTACCACATGGGGCTATTTGTTTGGCATGGGATGAGCCCCATTGCTTAAAGCAGGCTTCTCAACTGGGTCCCTCACAGTGCAGCTTGCTGTGGAGGAAAGTGAACACGTGTACGTGTGTGTGCATGTTGGGGGGAGTGGGGTGTGTCCAAAAAATGCAGCCAAAAGCAATACCCTCAATTTTCTTTGAGGTCTTCTGTTTTGTATTGAAGATCTGATTGTTTTAATAGAAAACTGTTCGAGAGGACATTACCAAGTAAAGTGGGTGTTCCTACTTATGCTGTAACCTGTAGGCTCTGTCACTGCTCCTCACCTCACCCCCTAAAAGCCACAGTGGGGGAAGCACAGGCTCAGGGACCTGGGGCTGGGGTATTTTGCTCCACCCTATGCTTACCTTCCTACCTCCTGTACTCGTCCAAACCTCACTTCTCTTACTCGGCTTATTACAACGTGCAGTTAAAATCTTAGAAAAAAACTACATTGTGATGTAATTATTGAAACAATACATATTAATTAAAGACAAGATAGTTCTTAAAAAGCAATGAATTATTATTATTTTTAGAGATTTTATTTATTTATTTGAGAGACAAAGAGAGAAAGAGAGAGGGCATGAGAGGAGAGAGGTCAGAGGGAGAAGCAGACCCCACAGAGCAGGGAGCCCAATGCGCGACTTGATCCCGGGACTCCAGGATTATGACCTGAGCTGAAGGCAGTTGCCCAACCAACCGAGCCACCCAGGTGTCCCTGAATTATTTTTTAAAGTAAAACTTTATTAAATCTTTTGTACATGGATTCATTTTGTATATGAATTCAGATCCTAATGGTATGAAAGGAGACACATAAATATTCTCCTTCCCATTTCCTGCTCCCCTCACCCGACCCTGCCCCGCCATCCTGTTTTTTTTTCTGGGAAGCATCTGGTTTTATCAGTTTCTTATCTATTTAAGTGATTATGGGCAGGTATTCGCCACTATCATTACCCCCCACATGGTGGTTTAATGGACATACTAACAGAGAGACAGATGAACGCTCTCCTGTACTTGCTCTAACATTATGTCTCCTTATCATTACAGATCAGCATATTGAGATCAGCTGTTTTTCATGACTGCCCAGTGAGCAGCAGGCTTTTTTTTTTTTTTTTTTAAAGATTTTTATTTATTTATTTGAGAGATAGAGAGAGAGAGCACAAGCAGGGTGAGCTGCAGGAAGAAGAGGGAGAAGCAGGCTTCCCGCGGAACAGACAGCCCCATGTGGGCCTTGATCCCAGGATCCTGAGATCATGACCTTCGCTGAAGGCAGACGCTTAACCAACTGAGACTCCCACGTGCCCCTGAGTAGCAGACTCCTAATTGGCAGACTTCTTTCTAGTGTCTCTGTCATTTGTGTCACATTAATTATGCTGAAAAATCACTTCCTTGTCAAACCTATGTGCTTTCCCCCGCCAGGTGTGATGCGGTCCTCCCTCTCCCCCACGTTCCGGCATCTGACAGCACACCCATCCCAGCCAGGCCCGGCCTTTCTCTGCTCATTCTTGCCTTCTCTGTGTTTTCTGTTCCTCTCTGCTCTTCCCACCCTGCCCTGCCCAAAGTGGATCTTCCCCTCCGTTCTTTTCTACCGACTCCTCTCTCCACAAAACTGTGGTCTCTCAGCAATGGTGGTGGCATCCACCACTCAGCACTCAGACTTCGTCATTGTCTTACCTGCTGTCACCTACGTGTTGTTGATATGCGCAGCTCTTGTCCTGCAGACTCCATGCAGGCCAGTGATCACATTTTCTGTGTCATTCGCTACTCCTGTGCTGCTTGCAGTCACATTGTTGAATGGAAATTTCATTACAGGAAATCACCTGTAAAGTGGAAATGTTGGGGTCTGGAAGCAAATGGTCAAGAAAGAATTCTTGAGGCATCTTCAGTGCAAAAAGTGATTTTATTGAAACACAGGGACAGGACCCACAGGCAGAAAGAGCTGCACTGGGCTCATGAGGAGCAGCTGATTGTATATTCTGAGGTGGGAGGGATTAGGGATAGCCAAAGTCTCTAAGGAATTTGGAAGCAAGACCTTGAGGGGCTAGCAGCTGTTAGGATGAAGTCATTTACTACTGTCTAGTAAAACCTTAGTTATGGGACCCTATAGATGTGTACTGGTGGGCTATATGCTTAGGGGATGACAGATAACATATATCCTGGGTAGGGGGTAGGTAGAGATAAAGGATTAAAATCCAAAGGGATTTTATGTGTTAAAGGAGACTTATAGGATCTTGGAGGTCAGGCTCATGTCAAGCTAACGTTGCCTTTTACTTCTAGCAAAGTATTAACATCGAGGCAGTTGAGTTTCTAGAGGAAGGTCACTCTGTCTCAAGTACTTGTCAATAGACTGTCAGTTATAAGAAAGCTCAATTTTTTTTTTTCCTTTTGCCTTTGTTCATCACATTGTTATCTATCTCATAGGTTGTAAAATTTGAAAGAAAGCCAAGAAACCTTTTGTGCGTTGACTCACCCCGAATGGATGTAGGGTAGAACAGAGTCCTCTACAGACACCAATGCTGAATCCTCCTCCTCCTCCTTCTAGAAAAACAGGCTTGAGGCTAAGTGCTGTTACTGCTCCAGAGCCTTGATGGATATGCCTGAAGAGGTTGATGGGAACAGGTTGAGCCTTTGCAGGAAGAAGCCACAATGCAGGGGCTGCTCATGGATTAGCTGCTTGGGTAACATGGTAGGATTTTCGCATTATGCACTACAAGTTCTGTGGTCCAGAGAGCTAACTGAAATGATTCTTCCTCCTCTGGTCAATCTTACTGGAAAAATTATATAACGTCATTAAAGAAAACATTAATGATATTACCGTTTTTACTTTTACATAACTGCTTCCAGACTTTGCCCACTTTCATGCAGTAAAAAATATACAGGGTAGCTTCAGTCAGAGTGAATATATCATTTTTCAGGTAAGTGGAAATCTCGGTAGGACATGAGGATTAGTGTTCCGTGGAGGCATCTTCCTCGTCCAGACCCTGTGGCCCTGTCATCTTGATTTTCTCCCTCTCTTCATTTTGGGTTGACTTGCCAGAGATCAGTGTTTTTCTTTCTTCCCTGTTCTCCATGCTTCTTAGAAAGATAGATATAAAATAAAATAAAATAGATTTATGTTTTGTATGCTGGAGTGTGATTGGGATGTGAGTGCTAGAGGAAAGTGAGAAGCACATTCACAAGAATTTATTTATTTGTTTGTTTTTTTATTTGTTTATTTTTGGTTATTTATTTATTTGACAGAGAGAGAGAGTAGGAGAGAGAGCACAAATAGGGAGGAAGAGCAGAGGGAGAGGGAGAAGGAGGATGTCTGCTGAACTGGGCACTCGATGCGGGGCTCGATCCCAGGACTCTGAGATCATGACATGAGCCGAAGCCAGATGCATAACTGACTGAGCCACCTAACACCCCTGCAGGAACATATTTACTGTCGATCACTGCCTATTAGATAATAGGGTCTGGCTCCTATAGGAGCAGCGATAAGCCAGACCCTAGATTTGTAGTGTTTTTAATCCAATGACCTCCCCTATCAGTGCTCACACATCATTTACGATTTCCCAGTTGTCATTCACTTATCACCTACCTTTCATGTCTCACCTTCATGTCCTTTCTCACATGAATACACTCCATTCTAACCTTCCCAGGACTCTGTGTCCTGGACATTCCTCCGTACCCTCATTACTACGTCCAGGAAGGCCGCAGGGAAGAGTGGCTAAAACCATAGATGGTTTAGGTTCAAATTCTGCCTCCGCCACTTATTAGCTCCATATCTTGGTCAAATCACCTGCAAAGTGGAAACCAACAGTACCTACCTCACTGGTTGTTGGGAGGAGCAAATGACTTAATATTTGTAATGCACTAGAACATAGTAAAAGCTCAATTAATATTAGCTATATTAATTATATAGCTATATTATATAATTATATAATTATTAGCTATATTAATATTATCTGAATTTCCTCTAATCTTTAAAGACTAGATTACCCTGTAATCTTTTCTGCCTAGTCTTGCCCCACCCACGATGATCACTCACTCTTTTGATGGTGTAATATATTTGATACTTAATTTATGCAAATAGCACCTTGAGACAACTGCAGAATAGGAAGAAAGAAACGCAGCCTCTAAGTTCACATCTTGATATTGCCACTTACTATGGGGCTTTGGGATAGTTACTAGAGTCTTGGTTTTGTCATCTGTAAAATGGGTGTTATAAAACCTTAACAAGGTTATTGTAAGGGCTAAATAAGATAGTTCTTAAGAGGTATCTCATACAGATCTTCATAGATCCTCAATAAATACACACATTCTTTTAAAAAACACTAGAATTTTGTTTTCCAGATTCTAAAAGTAGAATCGTAGAAAATTTAGATGACATAGCAGTGTATAGAAAGGAATTAAAATAATCTCATCAACTTCTTCCTGGAGACAACAGTTTCCCCAGCCAGTAACTCCTACCTTAGAAACTAAAACACAGCTGGATGTATATCCTTTAGTCTTTTATGCATGTGCAGACACACATATTTTAAAAAGAAAGGAATCCCAGGGCGCCTTGTGTGGCTTAATTGGTTGAGTGTCTGCCTTTAGCTCAGGTCATGATCCTGGGGTTCTGGGATCAAGCCCCGCTTCAGGTTCTTTGCTCAGTGGGGAGCCTGCTTCTCCCTCTCCTTCTGCCTGCTGCTCCCCCTGCTTGTGCACTCTCTTTCTGTCAAAAAACTAAAATATTTAAAAATACATATATATGTTTATATATTATTATTTCAAAAAGTATTTATTTATTTGTCAGAGAGAGAGAGAGCTCATGAGCGGGGAGAGTGGTAGGCAGGGGGAGAAGCAAGGACTTGATCCCAGGGTCCTGGGATCATAACCAAAGGCAGACGCCTAACTGCCCGAGGCACCCAGGTGTCCCTATACTCAATTTATTTAATCCTATTGTTGGACCTTAAAGTTGTATTCAGGTTTTAGCTACTCTTTTGTTTGTTTGTTTGTTTGTTTAAGGATTTTATTTATTTCACACAGAGAGACACAATGAGAGAGGGGAGAGGGAGAAGCAGGCTTCCTGCTGAGTAGGGAGCCCGATATGGGGCTTGATTCCAGGGAACTGAAGGGAGATGCTAAACGACTGAGCCACCCAGATGTCCCCAGGTTTTAGCTACTCTAAAAATGGATGCATCAAATAAATATCTTTGTATACGAATCTTTGTAATGATCTTTTGTTACTTTGTTAGGATAAATTCTCCCGGGATAGAGACGTTAGGTCAAGAGCAAAGCGTTGAAGGGTGCTGGTGCACACTGCCAAATGTGCCTCCCCCAAAGGCTGTAGAAATTACTTTCATATTAACAGTGACCAAGAGTGCCCATCATAAATCACTCTTGCCAATGTTCTGTTGTGTTGTTATTTAATTTTTTTTGTCTGCTTTGTATACTATCTTTCAACCAGATTCTAATCTTGAGCAGGTGCTGTGGACATTTGCCTCTTTACAACCACCACAGAACTTTGCTGAGAGTCATTCCCATAGATAGCCTTTGTAAATGATTGCTAGATGAATGAATTCCTCTTCACAACTATCCCTCTGAGGTTAAGAGCTGGAGAAGGCACCTGAACAATAACTCTCAAGTGGTCAGATTGAGAAAGAGGTTTATATACTTGCCCTTGTTCTCTCATGGAGATGATTTAGAATGGAAAATAGGAAATATTTTTAGATATTTTATTTAAATATCAAAATGATAATTTATTACATTTTAAATATTAAAACATTTGAATAGAAAAATATTAAATCACAGGTAATTGGCTCATGTTTAGGGAACCTGGACAAGGGCGTGGGGTCCAAGAGAGAAAAGGTGTGTTTTAGGGTCAGCTCTGCAGCATTTCCATGCTGCCATCCATTCTTCCTTCAGAACTGGGTGTGGAGGGGGGCGGGATCTGCTTTTACAACTCAGCCCTGTAGCAGAATGAGTGGAATTTTCCAGAAGTTCTTCTTGATAGCTGTTGGCATAATCACAGCTTTGCCCTCTGGGAGCCATTAGGCAGCGACTCTAGAAGCCTAGACGGCCCTTTTGGTAGGTCAGATTGCAGGATCCATTGTTTAGGTTGGCATGGAGAGTCATGTAGGGTTTTGAACCATAAATACCATTTTTATTTTTATTGTACTAGCTCAAAACTCTATGTTTCGAGCAATGGGGTTAACATAAGGGAAGTGTGCTATTCTCCCTTCCCCTGCCAGCTCCAACATGCACACACACCCAGAGGCTTCCCTGGCAGTGGGGACTATTCTGAACGCCAGTGTCTGGGGTCATCTTCTAGGAATAACACATTTCTTTAGAATTTGGGGGGATCTACATACCCACTGTGAACATGAATATAAACTTCTCTGCCCTAACCCCAGAATCTTTCCTGGGCTAGTTCTCTTTCTGTTTTCAGGTAGAGATTTAGAGTGTGAAAGTTTGCTGAGGATTTGGGGACATCTGAGCCCACAGTAACACCCTCGTGTTACAATTTCACTTGTCCAGTTGCCAATTGAACACCAATTTTGTAATACTCAACAAATACATTTGTCCCAGGAGGCAGGAGGTGTAAACTGAGGGGGTACTACTGGGTTGATACACATTCCTGTAGACCTAGATTTTGCTGGCTTGTGAAGGGTCAGTTTCTTCTCCATTCCCTGTAGCTGTCAGAGGTTATCTCTTGGAGCCTTCTTCCTTAGAGCCATGGTGTCTTTAACTTACAGGCTGGAAGAGTCCCCTTAGAATTAAGAATCATCACTGTGGTTGGGGTGCCTGGGTGGCTCAGTCGGTGCAGCGTCTGCCTTTGGCTCAGGTGAGGATCAATCCCTGGGTCCTGGGTGGGGAGCCAGCTTCTCCCTAGCCCAGCCTCCCTGCTCATGTACATGCACTCTCTCTCTCTTTAAAAAAATCAATAAAATCTTTTTTTTTAATACTGAGATTTTTCTTCTTTTCTTTTCTTTTTTTTTTTTTTTAAGATTTTATTTATTTATTTGACAGAGAGAGATCACAAGTAGACAGAGAGGCAGGCAGAAAGAGAGAGAAAGGAGAAAGCAGGCTCCCTGCTGAGCAGAGAACCTGATACAGGACTCGATCCCAGGACCCTGAGATCATGACCTGAGCCGAAGGCAGAGGCTTAACCCACTGAGCCACCAGGCGCCCGCCCCCCCCCCCTTTTTTTTAAATAATCATCATTGTTGTAGACACGGTAGATGGGTCAACTCCTAATGTGCAGAGGTTGGAACATGTGAAACTCTTACTTCCCAGACTCCCTGGAAGTTAAGGCTCTGATGGGATTGCAGTTCTGCTCATTAGATATACTTCCTTGAGTCTCAGGTGGGAGCCAAGTCCTGTGTGGGAAGAGGCAGGGAAATGGGTATCTGGGTGGCGTCGTTCTGGAGCTGCCCGCTGTAGCAAGGGCTTCCCAGTCCAGGCCCCTTAGTGACCCAGTTCTGTGACATGACATTCCTGGGCTCAGTTTCTACAGCTAGCCAACCCTTCCTCTAATACCTTGTAATAAATCCCTCTTTGTAAACCTGATCTAATCCCATCGCTGCAAAGCTGTGTTATCTTAGCTTGCTCATTTCTCGGTTGAGACAAAATAAAATGGTAGAATTGTGTCTTTGATTACAGATTTCCTTTTCCCAAAGCTAGTTTTGGACTACCCTGTTCTCTTTTGCATATTTTTCCTTGTGAGGATGGATGACCTTATACTGAGCTTTTCCCCAGAATTTTGTTGAAGTGTCCAGTCGTTAGAACAAATGTTTCCATCTTCACCAACCTATTTAACTGGAGCAATTTCATATACCAATTCATACATCGTCTCTCCATAAAAACAGGGCATTGTTATCAGTAAGCATATAGCACACAATGCACATATGCCGGAGCCTGCAGTAGGCAGACAGGGCTGGGAGAAGCATTTGGCTGCTTTTTAGGACATTGGTACCAGCACTTCATTTTCAGCAGAAAAGACTACCCCATTCTGTAAGTTGTGCTGGCCTGTTTCCTGCCATCACAATCTAATCAGGACACATCCCGTGACAACTCAACATATGTTAGTGTGTTGTTACTGAAGCATCACACCAGACTCTGTTTTTTGATCGGTTGTCTTACAGGCTTATTTTTACCCAAGACTGCTGAAACTCCACAATGAAAATTGGACTCTGACATCTCAGACATTCAAAGTGCTTGTTGGAAAGGCTCTGACTTAACTAGACAAGAAGGTGCTCAGCAATGATAAAATTAGGATATATTCTGGAAGTGCCTTCTCTCAATCCTTGAAGTTTTGGTCCTTCAGCTAGACACAGCTCCAAGGGCAGATCAGTCAGAGAAGTCTGACCTAAGGCTAAACTGAGACAGCTTTCCCACTTTGCCCACTCTGCAGTAAGCAGGCTGCCCAAGGACATGCAGGCTCTTCAGGAATGAAGCAGGGACCAAGCATTTCTGAAGAAGGAACAACCATCCATCTCAAGTGAGGAACTAAAAAAGGAATTTGTTTATTGAGGGCAAGAGGATGCAAACAATATAAAAATCAAAAGCTTATCTGACTTTTCTTTCTCTGCTTCTTAAATGGGGGTTGGATTTTATTTGTAAATTTTCTGAGGGTCCCCAACTGCCAATGGAATCCTTTATACAGAGGGAAGCTGTGTGACAGATTCCTTAAGAGACCCTTCGGAAGAACTCTCATTGGGTAGGAGTGGTGCTCAATATCGCCTATTTCTTTCCCTTCTGCTTCATGTGTACTACAAAATAGTCATTGCATGCAATGGTGAGCCCTGCGATTAGCGAGAAGAAGCTCTGGAAGCCCACTTTGCCATCTCGGCACTGGTCGAGGTCCTTCATTATTTTGTCCACGACCAGAGGGTCTTTCTGATTCTGAAAAAAAGAACAAAGGCAAGAAATATTGGTCAGTGGTTACTGTGCCAACCTTCTCTGATTTGCTCTGCTAAGAACCATTAATTAATATAATCTTCCAATTATCTGAACTCTTGTTTTAGGTTGTAAGTGATTTTTGGAGGTCACCTAAATGTATTTTTCTGCCTTGAGGGAGCATTTCAGTAAAATCATATTCAATTCATAAGCTAGGAAAGAAGTTTTCATGGTCTCTTTTCATAGAACTATAGAGATATTAGGAATTGCCTATTTCTAGGAAGAGGAGATTCATGTCAGAGAAGCTAGACCAGGCCTCCTAATTCTTAGTCCACTGCATATACATACCGCTGTGAACTTGGCATGACCTTCTGATCTGCTCTCCTTCTACCTCAGCCAATTCCACAATTTTCAAGATCACAGGATTCTGCCTGAGAACCACCCTAAAGTTCCCATTTTTTTTTGCAGCGTGTCAGCCTACATTCTCTTTACAATTTTTTTTTTTTTTACGATTTCGTTTATTTATTTGACAGAGAGAGACACAGCGAGATAGGGAACACAAGTAGGGGGAGTGGGAGAGGGAGAAGCAGGCTTCCCTCGAAGCAGGGAGCTGGACGCGGGTCTCGATCCCAGGACCCTGGGATCATGACTTGAGCTGAAGGCAGACGCTTAACAACTGACCCATCCAGGTGCCCCAGCCTACATCCTCTTAACAAGTGTTTGTTTCTGACAGTGTGGCCAAATCCTTGAAAAAGGAATCTCCTTAAGAAAAGATCTTGTAAGATAATTTAGGCAGTAAGTTTCAGATCTCTCCTTCTCCTCGTGAGGATGGTGAGGATGGTTAGACGTGGTAGTGTGGCTGCTCTTCCAGGGGCCAGACCATCAACCAGTGAGGGAAATGAGGCCCTCTGGAGGTGTAAAGGTGTTCAGGGGAAGTCTCTGCAATTCCACGGATTATGCATATGAGTGAGGAAACTCATGCGCAATGTCTCAGGAGTGCTGGATGTTTCCACACTGCACCCAGAAACCCCCTATGCTAAAGCAGCAACATTTCCCATTCGAGGACTGTAAACTCCACCCTAAGCTGTCACCTACGACTCACTCTGTGTGGCTGCCTCCGCTTCTGGTGGGTTTCAGTTAATTCTGGCCTCACCCCCAGCTTCCTGGCTGCGGTCAGGAGTGAAATTTGGATGACACAGAGGTCAACTCTAGAAACAAAATACTCCATCAGTGCAGCAAGTGTGGGTGTGTCCGGAATTAGGACCTGTGCCTGGAATAAATGGCCCAGCCACGTTCTGTACTCCGGAGTCTGTACGTCCTTTACATTTCTTATGCCACCAAGCCTTCAGATGGAGAGTCTGGGTCTCACATGATTTTCATCTTCACTTCTCATTTTATGCAACAGCACAATTAACAAGGAGTTAGTATGCGGAGAATGCCTTTGTGTGATGGGCAGGTTTACAAGGAACACATGCCCCTGCATTTTATGCTTGCCTGGGAGGATCCCCGAGAGCGGAAGTGTGGAGGTGACTGTGTCCAGCCCTCTCATGTATGGGGCCGGAACTGAGGCCCGGAAGCCAATGCCACCTGGCTAGTGTGAGGACAAAGCCAGATCTAATTCATGGTCTGGGGCTGTGAAAGCAGAGTGGCGGCATATTCTGCAGCCTTCTGGGCTAGCATCGTGGCCCGTGTGGCTGTGAGCCTGCTGTCAGGCTCTGCCTATCCACTTACTTAACTGGCGTGGATAACATGTGAATCAGAGCGTACTGTAAAACTCCATGTTTATGGGTTCGGGAGGCAGGGGCTCGACTCATGTGCTCACCACTGGGCTGACAAGACGCAGGACTCAGCACTTTACCATCAGCTCCCTTCACCTGTTAGAGGCTAATGCAGTTTTCTACCCCAAGCACAGAAACAATCCTTTCCTCTTTTTTTTTTTTTAGATTTTACTTATTTATTTGACAGAGAGAGGGGGCGGGGGAGAGAGCATAAGCAGGGGGAGTGGGAGTGGCAGGCAGAGGTAGAGGGAGTAGCAGGCTGCCGCTGAGCAGAGAGCCCAACATGGGGCTCAACATGGAGCTCGATCCCAGGACCCTGGGACCATGACCTGAGCCAAAGGCAGCTGCTTAACTGACGGAGCCACCCACGCGCCCCAGTAACGATCCTATCAAATGACCACAGGAGTGGCAGGGAGAAAGGGGCTTGCATTTCATGCTAGTACTTTGTCAAGCAATGTTTCCCCTTCGGTTAAACACCACAGCCACGTCTTAAGGGGCTACGATGTAAAAGGACAACTATGCCTTGTGGCCTAATGTCCTGAGTGAGGTGTCTGAGCTGATGGCATAGTCCTCTCCTAGTCCTAATGGGCCCCTCTGTCTGTGGGACTCAAGCTGTGTTCTCAGAGCATTTTCAGTGCAGAAAGCAGTGATCTCTGAGTCACACTTGGCTCTCATTCAGCAGATGCTTGACACCATTCCTTTGTAGATTAGAGCAGGACACTTATTTTTTAAAAAGCCTTTATCTGAAGGGATCTAAGAAGAGACATGAATTGCTCAGAGTGGATGTGAACAGAGAATGTGGGATCTCCAATGCCAGGTTTCTGACCTGAGGTGGCCACTTCCTACTTGATGCCTCTCTGGTGAGAGGCCCTTTTTCTCTGTCTCTGTCTCAATGGACATCTTGTGGTTCTGTGTGTGCAGCCTTATTTCACCTTCATACTGTAAGCTCCTTGAGGGCAGGGAGTGTGTCTTCTCTACCTTTTGCTTCCCCTATGACATCTTACAAACCGTAGGCCCTCAATAATGTTTAATAAGCAAAGGAACAAAGACACTTTTCTACTAGGGGCCTCCGCAGGGAAGGGATGGGAAGTGGAAGGAACAGCAACCAAGACTAGAAGTCCCAGTGTTCATGCCTGGTTCTTTCTGGGCCTTTCAGGACTTACTTCCAAAAATCCAGGGAACTCCTTTTCCATGAGTACTCGCAGGTCCTCCTTTGTTAAGTAGCCTTTTTCACCAGCAAACTTGTGAAATGTGAACATCATGGTTTCCATGGCATGTTCCATTTGAGATGGCATTTTGGTGAGGTCTGTTGAAACCTTTTAAAAGATGTAAAGAAAGAGTTTACATGAGCTTTTAAAACACATGTATTGCCAGTCTTCTGTGGGTAACTGGAAGGAAGAGGATTAGGTCATCCATGTGACCCTTTCTGGCCCCATGCACCTCAGGTGTTGGGCCTCCTGCTGATGGAAATGGGCCCCTCAGGTATTGGTGCTCTAAATGAGGAATTTGTCTAGTTGCCCACTAAGTCTGCATCAATCACCTAATGAAGAATAAAAACTAATCATCTGGAAAAGCAATTCCCATTTTTAACAGACAAAGCATCTACTGAAAGAGCAGAGGTTTCATCTTTTCTCTTGCCACTGGTACATGAGACTGACTCTTAGATACGTCTGAATACCAACAACCCACACAGTCAAACCTGGTTAATACTCCAAGCTTAACTAGGTAACCTGATTCAGTTTATGTCTAGGTTTAGAATTCTGCTAAAAAGGCACCTGGGTGGCACAGGTGGCTGAGTGTCCGACTCTTGGTTTTGGCTCAGGTTATGATCTCAGGGTCATGAGATCAAGCCCTGCTCAGTGTGGAGTCTTCATTGTATTTAATTTAAAGATTTTATTTATTTATTTGAGAGAGAGAAAGAGGGAGAAAGGGCACAAGCTGGGGGAGCAGCAGAGGGAGAGGGAGAAGCAGACTCCCCACTGAGCAGGAAGCTCAATGCAGAATTTGATCCCAGTATGTTGGGATCATGACCTGAGCCAAAGGCAGATGCTTAACCGAATGAACACCCCGTGCAGAGTCTTCTTGACATTCTCTCTCCCTCTCCCTCTGCAGTGTGCCTTCCCCAACCCCCAACGCCATGCATGTGCTCTCTCTCTGTCTTAAAAGAAAAAAAAAAGAAAAAAGAAAAATACAAATCTGATTACAAATAAATTTTGTTTTCTGGGCGTGTATTCTTTACTAAAGGTCTGAACTTGTTATTCATTGCAACACATTGCTTGCATCTCTGGTAGTAAAATGCAGGTTCTCAAAGCTACTCAAAGCTCATTGTCTAGTTTCTTGAAAAGGAACAAGTAACAGTATATCCCCAACTCCTTCGGGGACCTAGTTTTTGGCAGGAAGCACAGAAGAACCACTCTGATTCTGGGGCACAGTGGGAAAGCAAAACCTTTCCATTGGAAAGTGTTTAAAAGAAGGGAAAGGAAACATGTCAGATCATTCTGTTCAGGTACAATGATCTGGGGGCATATGCCACATCAAGACCCGGTGCCTGGTGCTTAATACAAACTCAGTGGATTTTGGCTTCATTGGAAGGAATGTTTTGTCAGAACAGAGTAGTTTTGGCCAACATCACTTAAGATCACACTAGTGGAGAGACAGAAACAGGTGAACCTGAATGGAGATTGCAGCATACCACTCCAAAAACAAACAACAACAACAAAAGAAAAAGCCCCCAAAGGGGAGCCTGGGTGGCTCAGTTGGTTAAGCAGTTAAGTGTCTGCCTTCAGCTCAGGTCATGATCCCGGGGTCCTAGGATTGAACCCCACATTGGACTCCCGGCTGAACAGGGAGTCTGCTTCCCCCTCTCCCTCTGCTGCTTCCCCTGCCGCCCCTCACTTGTGCTCTCTTTCTCATTCTATCAAATAAGTAAAATCTTAAAGAAAAATAAGTAAGCCTCCCAAAACCCCACGGCACAAGAACAGGTTTTGAGTACAGATTGATGGAGAGGCTGGCACCTTCCCTGGCTAGAGTGCCCAAAGAAACCAGAAACATGATTTTGGTCTGGTTCCTGCTGCTGACGGATCTGTGTTCAACACAGATTTCTAAATGCTATTTTTTACAGAGGAGAAGGCAGAGCTAGTTGGTGACCACGGGGACTGAGCAATTATACTTCTGAATTGTAAATTCTACCCCTTTAATCCCCAGATAAGTGCAGGAACCAGCATGCTAAAGAATGTGCTACTCTAGAGAATGCTACACGCCAGACTCTGGTGTGATTCATCCAAAAGGCAGTTCTCTTGGAAAGATCAGCAAATTAATGCTTCAAGGTCCACTGTGAGATGAATTCCAGGGGAACCACACCCTTTTCCTCCTTTCGTACACAGCCCCAGTGGTTGTCAATGGCAACCCACAGTGCTTAGATGGAGTTGCCCTTGCCTGGATTGTTCTGGAAGTTGAGCAATTTAAGAGAACTGAGCTGAACGAGTCAGGGGAGGGAAGATGTGGGATACCACCCAGGTCTGAAATAACTCAGAAAAGGAGTCAGTGACCAGAGGTATTTAAAAAAAAAACAAAAAACAAAAAACAAAAAAAAAAACAAAAACCAAACCAAAAAAACCCCAAAAAACAACCCTCTGTGTCTAAGCTCAGAGCAGCAGGGTTCTTCATAACCGATTAGCAAAGGTGCCGAAATTGGTACTGGTCACCAGACACCCAGCTCACCTTCTGCACAGAGCAGAGGGAAGGTGCACTGCAAAGCCAGAGAAGAAAGGGGACATGGCATAGAAAGGACCCCTATAATGGGAGAACAGACTAATTTAGGAACTTCTAAGGAATATAAGTTGTAAACAGGAAATCTTGGCGACCCTTGAATATCTTCTTTGAGAGAGTGAGGCCAGTCTAACTCGAGTGAACGCTCAGGTCTCAGAGGACTCCAGTCCCACTCCTACTTGTCCACATTCATTATGAAGCTTTCTTCTCTGAAGCCACGTGTCCCCCATCTTCCCCTCCCCATCGCTGTTTTATTTAACAAATGGGTAGTAAGAACAGCAGCCAGCCAACTCCCTATTTGTCAGGTAGACCTTTGAAATAAGAACGCAGAACAGTGACTAGCCAGGAATCTGAGTTCATGGAGGTGAATGGCTTTGATAAGCAGAGGAGATGCCCACGGTCTCATCAGGAACCAGTGCCCAGAGTACTGAGCAAGGCTACAAGCAAATTATTGTTTTGAAGGAGCCAGAGCATTGGTTTTCAAGTAAGATGAAGGAAAAGGGGCAAAAGTTGTGATTAGAACTGTTCTCTTAGCTAGTGGATGAGTCACGGAGCTCTTCTTCCCCAATGCAGCTGCTGCCCCACTGAGTCAGTAGCTCTCCTGTCTTGGGTGGGGTAGGCTGCAGGGCTGACCATTGGTACTAGAGGAGCAAGTTCAGGGACCTGAATCTGGCGCTTCCATCTCCCCAATCACACAACACACTCCATTCCATTTTCACTGGGGCTAAGAGGGGGCAGCATCCTGCGTACCCAGGACAACCTAGTTCTGCACCTGCAACACTCAATCCATTTAACTTTCACCTATCTCCCTCTCAGATTTAAGATCCTCCAGGGGAAGAACTGTGAATTATTCTGTTCTATGAACTGCAAGATAAGCGTTTGCAAAATGAATGAATGAATCAATCAGACAAGCCCCTTGGCAGGACCTGAAGTGCACGTGTGACCACCCGGGTTTGCACTGAAACCCTTGTAGTTCAGAGCTCGGCAGAAGGATGTGAAGCTGGGGTGAAGTGGGGAAGCGGCCCACAGGGGCTGCCTGTGAATGTTGGAATAGTAGGATACAGACAAAAGCACATTCCGTGAGCGCAGGGAAAAAAAATGTGTCCTGCTAAACAGGTCTGGCCAGACCCTGAACATGACTTCTCTTTCTCTTCTCACTCCTGCTGTTTTCTTGTGTTTTGGTTCACACTGTGCACTCCACAGGCTGTAACTACCTCATCGTTCTTGCATTTTTTTATTGAGTCATTTTATTCTGATGTCTGTGTGTCTTCCCTACCTGTTTGCCTGGGTAAGAGGTCTTTACGATGGAGGCTCAGAACTCTAGTTTTTCTCTGTGCAGTTCTCTCTACAGAAAAGAACCCTGGACTCCCCAAATTTAATCACAGTGGTGGTAATTACATTTTCCATTTCTGGTCCTCCTACACTGAGCACCTGCTGTGCACGTTAGGCTGGTATGCACACACACACACACACACACACACTCTCTCTCTCTCTCTCTCTCTCTCTCTCTCTCCCTGGTGCTTGCCACTGGGGAGTTCACCAGCTAATGGCATACTGTTTAAAAATATATTCTGAATTCTAGTTAATTATGTTTCTGATTCTTTCCCCACTAGATTGTGGGTTCCTTAAGCAGCCTGCCTTCCCACAGCCTGCTCAATGGAGTGGTAAGAATGAGTGACAATAATGTACATTTTGGTTCTCCTGGGAGTAGCAGGGAGCATGAGGCCTCCTTAGAAAAGTGTCTATTCCTGAGTGATCCCAAATGTTTGCTCTGGACCCATGCCCAGATCCAGACCGTAATTTCAAAAAGGACACTTCTAAAGAGCAAGAGAGCTGATTTACTTTGCTCTTCTGTGTCTTGTCCATACCCTAGTTTTCTTACAGCCCACCCAGAAAATAATTGGCAGGGTATGTGTCAAAACAAACATCTGTTATTTAAAAAAATGTGTTTGAGGTTTCCTTCCTTCTGCCTTGGAGATTTTGAAAAGAAAAGAAAAGAAAGCTTGCTCTTTCTTTCTTCCTTCCTTTTTTTTTTTTTTTTTTTTTTTTTTTTTTTTTTTTTTTTTTTTTAAATTTAACACAGAGGTATTTTTTAATTTGATCCCTAAAAAGAATTCAGAAAAAATGAGTTGAGGCAACGGATCTGGATCCAGGCTCTCTCTCCTGCCTCTCCTCAAACATAAAACTTCCTCATCAAAAACGTGGGCAGTGAAGAAAAAGCTCCAGATGCAAGAAGAACTCAGAAGCCTTCTCTACCCCAGTGAAGCATGTTCACTTTTCCTGGAAGATCTGTCAGACATCAGCCTGAACTGGAAAAGGGTAGCCATTGTGACAGTGCTGTTAAAACCATTGGTGGGTTATTTGTGGAGCATAACAAAAAGCATGGAGGACATGGGGAGTTAGAGAGAAGGGTGTTGGGGTAAATTGGAAGGGGAGGTGAACCATGAGAGACTATGGACTCTGAAAACCAATCTGAGGGGTTTGAAGTGGCGGGGGTGTGGGAGGTCGGGGTACCAGGTGGTGGGTATTATAGAGGGCACGGATTGCATGGAGCACTGGGTGTGGTGAAAAAATAATGATACTGTTATGCTGAAAATAAATAAATGAAAGAAAAAAACCATTGGTGGGCTGAACGGTAGTTATTTAGTGAAGGGGTAGGAAGTGCTGAAAATTGTTAAAAAATAAGCAAATTCATTCTTTTTGTTTTTGGTATGAGATTCCTAAATTGTTGAGTCTTCAGGAAAATGAAAAGCTTAAGAAAGATGCTAAGCCTTCATTCCAGCTTTCCCAGCACTCAGAGTGCTAACTTACACATCAAAACCCTGAAAAGATTCCATTGTTTCCCTCAACTTTGAACTATTGTGCTTTAACCAAGTGGGCAGTGCTCTAAAAAAGCCACATTTTTGGAACTCTCATTGGAAAGCAGGGAGGCACCCAGTCTTAGCTCCACCAGGACCAAGGGCTGACTTCACTGGGGCGGCTGCTTGAGGGGCTGGTCAAAGGCCAGACTTGGGAGGAAAAGGGCCCATCCTGTATTATTTGCAAAAAAAGCCAGGGCAGAGCATCATCTAAAAATCAGCGTACTTTATGGCCAGAATATCCTCAAGAAAACGTGAAGGACTGAAATAAGAAACTTCAAATGGGTCAAGGACCACGATGAAGAAAGTAGTTTCTGGCTGTCAAGGAGGCATATATGCCATCCGGGAGAGACAAGAAATAGAAACAGGTTAGGAATCTGTGGGGGCCAGGCTGATGAAGAAATTTCCCATGAGTTATATGAACTCATTTTTGCCCCAGCCTCTGGTATTATCTTTTGCAATCTGCTGGAACATGGTGGAGGCAAAGATCACTGTCTGGGTGTTTTTTGAGCCTGGTCTCCTCTGAAGTGCAGGGTATAAAGAGCCACTGCAGCAGTCTGAAACTCAAGCTGCAGAGCTAGGGGGTGGAAACCTGCAGCCGCTGCTAAAAACATCTTAATGGGAAGAGCTACCTCACAAGTAAAGCTGGGGCAGGCTGCCAGCAGGCATGCCGGCCAATCACCCAACAGGGGTGCGTCTCACCTTGGCCTTGCCAATCCAGTTGCTGCCCTCACCCACAGTTCAGTCCAGAAACCTCTCCTTCAGATAGCTGGCCAGTCCTGGTGTGACTCACTTCCTCTTGGAAAATGCCCTCTGAGATGGCACAGTTCCCCTTCTTCGGGAAGTGTTCTGTCCGAATCATCTGCACAGACTATCTGGAACCACTGGGGCCACACCCGCATGGTCTCACAGCTGAGTCACGGGCCTGCTCTAGGAGAATCTGGGAGCCCTTTGTGCTCACCAGCCCTGCAGGATGCTCCCAGCTCCCCTCGAGAGGGAAGGGGAGGTGGACTTGATGTATTTCAGAGTCTGGCCTAGGGCTCTGCTCTGCCTAGCTTGTAGCTGCTGGGCTTTCCTTAGCTTTCCTCACCAGCCCCAACCACCCACCTTTCAGAGTCCCGGTTTCAATTAGGTGGAGTCTAATGGACAGTTAGCAGTGTCCAGGGCTGGAGGAAGCCGCATTCCTTTGGCAAAGCTCAAGTTGTGACCCGGTACCAAGGGCAAGTCTATCTCTGCTCATGCACCGGGCCAGATTAATTTGGGCTGGAAGGTCTTTCATCAAGGCCACTCTTCCCTTCTTTATAGTTCCACTTGTTTAATGAGGATTGCAAGAAGGGAATCCTTTCAGTAGGGAAATCCCTTCCTATATTCTCCTCTCCGCCACCCGCCGGCTAGCCAAGCTTTGTTACGAAAACAAATAGACCTACACACAAACAACAGGAAGCCCAACCAGCAGCATCTGGCCGAGGGACTGAGCAGTGCCCTTTAGGAAGCTGCCAACCTGTCCAGCTCGGTCCGTGTAGCTCAGAGGAGGAGGCCACACACATCTGGCCAGAGGTCAGCCTGCAGCTCGAGCCCACAGAGAAACATGTCAGCCAAGAAGGGGCGAGAAGCGGGATTTCGGATAACTCGGGAGACTGGTGGAAAAGTGGCAGTAAGGAGCAATGGAAAGGGAGGAGAGGGCAGAGGCCCCAGGGCGCCCACACCGCGGTCCGGGAATAAAGGACGGGCGCCCCTCCTCCAGTCCGTGAGGATCGGGGCAGGGGCGCTGCCCGCCTCGCCGGGGTGTGGCCCAGGGCGCTGAGAAGTGGACAGCTAGCAGCCGCCGGCGCCTGGAACACCGCGCGAGCCCCGACAGCCGACGGGGGGCTTCCCCGGGCGCCAGGTCGGGGCTGGGGGCGGCCCGGGAGCGGCGGGCGGAACTCACCTTGGCCCGAGGCGCAGCAGGGACGATTGGCTGGGTGGGACGCGCGGCCAGTGAGCGGAACGCGGCGCTCTGGGAGCCTTAGTAAGGGGCAGGGGTTGGAAGGGGGAGGGGGAGGCAGGAGGAGCCTGGGCCGGTGCCCCGGGCGCGCTCACCCCACCCCTTTCACCCCGCCCCCTCACCCCGCCCTCCTCTTCCTGTTACCCCCCAACCCCAACCCGGCGCAGGCACACGCCCTCCCGGCGGTGCCGCTGCGCCCTGGACTCCGCCCGCTCTCACCTCGCCTGAGAGCATTCTTGTGAACGTCTCTTCCTACTCGAGGGCTCTCGGATAGTTCAGGGCATCCCCACCCTGGGCCGTGCCCTTCCTCTCGGGTTTGGTTTTAGAGTGAGCGCGCGAGGAAATCAAAGAATCCAGCCGTTCTGCGGGTGGGGTGCGCTGGCCCAGAACCAGATGTAGGCGGCTCTTCGGTAACCTACAGGTCTAGGAATTAGTTTCTAGATGGTTCCGCAGGGAGGGAGGGGCACGTGGAGCCCAAACGACAGCCAAGGCGTTTTATTCGCAGATTAGGCCCAGGACTGCAGTCCGGAGGGTCTCCTTGGCCTGTGCCCCTGGCAGCCCACATCTGGCAGAGAAGCCAGTTCTCTGCTTGGCGCCTGCCCTGCAGAGTGGGGGATGGAGGGTGCTTTTGGCTTGTCGGCTCCCACACAGGCCCCTTGTTGGACAAGGGATTGACCCCTTAGTGTGTATGGCTTCACATGGTGTATAGTTGAGTTTCAGTTGTAGGTGACATTGTTAAGACCAAAGTTTCTAAGCCTCCTTTTTGTCCTGTAATCTGCCTGTTTGGTTCTCGGAGCCCTTTAAGAAGTTTCTGGAAGAAGTTTAGAGAAAACCCAAGGGTTTCTAGTGGATGCACAGTGTTTTCCTCCTCCCCCCCATTTCGTTTATCTGCTGTTTAGGGTTAAATGCAAACTACTAGCAGCTGTTGGTGGAAAAGGGCCTAGTCCCAAGTCCTGGGTTTTCCTTTGTTCCCAGGGGAGGTCCTGGGAGGAGTGGAGTGAGTGATCCTAAAGGAATGAACAGACTCGGGGAATCCTCCAAGTGCTACCATGTGACTCATCTTGGCTTTTGCTAGGAAAATTCAATTTGAATTTCAGTTCTCACTTACACTGGGTTCCTGCAACCCTGGTGGTGACTGTTCAAGGGGGGAGTTCTTCAAAATTTTGCCATATACTTTCTAAGTTTTTCCCAGGCCCCAAGTTTTAGTCAAGAATGGAGAAACAGGGCGCCTGGGTGGCTCAGTGGGTTAAGCCGCTGCCTTCGACTCAGGTCATGATCTCAGGGTCCTGGGATCGAGTCCCGCATCGGGCTCTCTGCTCAGCAGGGAGCCTGCTTCCTCCCCTCTCTCTCTCTGCCTGCCTCTCTGCCTACTTGTGATCTCTCTCTGTCAAATAAATAAATAAAATCTTTAAAAAAAAAAAAAAAAAGAATGGAGAAACACACACACACATTTCTAAGTTGGGGATTTGCAGGAAGGGAGGGGGACTTAAAAAAAATTGAACCCAAATTCTCAAATTTGGTCCCTAAAGTAAATTCAGAAAAAAGGCAATGGATCTGGATCCAGGCTCTCTCTCCTATTTCTCCCCAAACATAAAACTTATTCAACAAAGAAGTAGGTGGCAAAGAAAAAGCTCCAGATGCAAGAAGAAAGAACTCCGAAGCTTTCTCTACCCCAGTGGAGCACATTCACTTTTCCTTGAAGAGTTGTCAGACATCAGCCTGAACTGGCAAAGGGTAGCCATTGTGACAGTGCTGTTAAATCTGCATTGGTGGGTTGGGTGGTAGTAATTTAGTGAGGGGATAGGAAGCACTGAAAATTGTCAAAAATAAGTAAAAAAAAAAATTTTTTTTTTGCTTTTGATGTGAGATTTCTAAATTGTGATCACACTGATTATAGAATTATGTGTTCTATTTTTGTTTCATAATACTTTATTTTCCTTCCTTCCTTCTCTCTTCTTTTTCTTTTTACTATTTTCTGTCATTATTTATCAAGAACATGCTCATTCATTTACTCATTCTTTTTTCTTTTTTTTTTTTTAATCCCTATTCGTCTACACTGTAGCTTCTCTACTCTCTTCTTCTGGTTGCTGGTGCCAGAAGCTGAGGCCTTCCAGTTCCTAGTAGCTTTGGTTCCAAAGATGGAGGGAACCGGGTTTTTGAAACCCTGTGAAGTGCTGAGAATGCAGTGGTGAAAATGGTCAGCAGGATGGCCACTATCTCTGTCTTTGTGCAGCTTCTTATGTTTTTGTACTGGAAGGTCCATAAAGTCCCAAGTGTCTGCCATGCCTATATTCTCCCTCTAGAAGATGTTGTGCCAGGCAGTTCTTTCTTTTTTTTCTTTCTAAATATTTTATTTATTTGATGGAGGGAGGGAGAGAGAGAGAGAGAGAGAGAGCGCGCGCGCGCGCGCGCGCGCGAGCGCGCACGCGCACACACATGCGGTGGGGGTGGGGGAGTGAGGAGCGGAGGGAGAGGGGGAAGCAGGCTACCCCCTAAGTGTGAAGCCCGAGGCAGGGCTGTATCACAGGACACTGTGATCATGACTTGAGCTGAATTCAGGCAGATGCACAACCAACCGAATGAGTCACCCAGGTGCCCCCAAACAGTTCTTTCTTGAGAAAGTAGTTAGGCCTTGTAAACCATTTGCATACAGTGACGCAAGCTCAGTTTCCCTAGTGACAACCAACGGGATCAGGCAGCAGCGCCTGAGCCAGAGCTGCTCAGCCAGGATGGTAGAGTAGCAGCGGGAAGGGGAGCTGCGCAGAATGGAAAAGACAGAATGGCCCTGTGCAGATCAAAGAAAATCTTGTTTCAAATGGAGTCAGGAAGCCAGCAGGGGGAGCTCTCATGCTCAGCACTCATCAAAGGCAGACCCAACAGGAAGAGAGGGACGTTCCAGGTGGATACTATTTACTATTCAGGAGGGAGGGAGAAGGCTTTCTAGCACAATCCAGCCAATGAGAGACTGTCACAACCCAGCCAATGAAAAGCCACTACCCTTCACATTCTCACTTTACTTGAATGGACTTGATGTTTGTAACAGTGCCTGTGAACTTCCAATTTCCTCTATAAAAGAGCAGTCCTCCTTTGTTCTTCTGACTTGCCTACGTTTGCTTGTCCCAGTTTGTAATTCTCTGCTGTGCCCAAATAAACCCATATTTGCTGGTAAAATAACTGGCAGTTTTATTTTTTAGATTAACAGCCATCCAAGGAATGGGAACAGAGGCCTGACTCAGTGTGGTCCCTGGAGTGAACCGAAGGCAATGCTGAAGCTCTCCACCAGGTCTATGGTATGTTCTAGTATACTAAATGCTAGGAGCAGAGGGCATTGTCCCACCACTGAGGCAGCAATGGGAGTTGTCCCTCTTCTCCGCGTGGAAACAAAACCTGTCACTTGGTCGTTCTTAACTTTTTGAGGTTTGTAGTTAGAGCCCAGAGGGCGGCCTGTTCACTAGAAATGTGCTCTTCCCGTCAGCTGGCTGTGGCTGCTCAGCCAGGAATTGGGATCCCAGCACCTGTTGCACTCAGGTGGGACTCTGATTAGTCACCTGTTGAATGGAACTGGCCGTGATGTGTGTCACTTGCAGATGAAATTAGTTAAGAGGTTACTTTACCACATTTTTTTCTTCCCATTTGCTAGATGCCGAGGCTTTAGGGGGTTGGAAGGAGCCTGAGTTACTGAATCACTGAATGGAGGAAAACCACCTGCAAACTAGGCCCAGCTTCACTGGAACAGTTATGTAGGTGAGAAAGAAAACTGTGGAATTTGGGGGTTTACCTGTTACCACATAACCCTAACAGATAGAATGGCATTCTTTTGTGTGCCAGAAATTTTGGTAGCATGCTCATGAAGTCGGGAGTTGAAGAATTACACTGTTAACTGATCACACATCAGCATGGTGGCGTGTTTTCGTGGAACTGGCTCTCCTCCCTGAGAATCTCTTGGGTCCTCAGAAGGCATGGTGCTCCCAGGTCTGGCAAAAACATACACATTTTTTGTCTCTTCATGTGCATCAAGTTGTGCCTGTAGCTCACAGAAACTATGTGCAGCCTAGCTGTTTGCAGGGAAACTCTGTTACTGTTGCGAATCATAGTTGTAGCAAAAGAAAATTTGACCTGTCAGTGAGGGAGCTCTGGTAAGGAGTCACCGCAGTCCGTGGTACTTCAGTTGAAAAGCACAGATTTACAGTTGTCTGGTCTAGACTGGTTGATGGCAATCCAGAAAACAAAACAAAACAACAACCCCCCAAGTGTGGTACACTGTAAATAGGGCAAAGCAGTTTATTAAACCTTTCCCATATTTTTTGAACATTTAGGTTGTTACCAGTTTTTTTTTTTTAACTGCCATACATTATAATGATATACAATAGGACTATTTTTGAATAAATACCTTTGCCCATCTGTTTATTTGCTTGGATAGATTTCTCTCAGAAATCTTTTTTTTTTTTTTTTTTTTAAAGATTTTATTTATTTATCAGAGAGAGAGACGGGGAGAGAGTGAGCACAGGCAGACAGAATGGCAGGCAGAGGCAGAGGGAGAAGCAGGCTCCCCGCCGAGCAAGGAGCCCGATGTGGGACTCGATCCCAGGGATCACAACCCGAGCCAAAGGCAGCTGCTTAACCAACTGAGCCACCCAGGCGTCCCTTCTCTCAGAAATCTTAAAGGACAAGTAGGGCTTAGATTGTGTGGGTGTGGACAGGAGGGAAAAGCATGTGCTAGAGCATGGAATCCTGGAGTGAGTGCTTCTATCCTAGGAATTGCTCCAGTCCTGAGAGGAGGTGCCTTTCCTGGGGCGCCTGAGATACTCTTCTAAGGGGTTTGGAGCTTGTTTTTGAAGGTAACAGGGAGTTGCTGAAGAATGTTAAAGGAGTGTGAGCTGCTATCCCACTTTCTAGCACCAGGCTCTGGATCATCACACCACTGTGAACTTGAGTCTCCCTCTGGGCAAAATAGGGATAGACACTGATCTTCTGTGTTGACAGAAAAAAAATGAAGCAGCGAGTGACCATGAAGGCACCCAGCTCTGCCTAGCAGGCAGCAGGTTCTGCACAGTGGATCTAGCTTCTGCGTGGTTCCCCCTCTGTGAGGCAGAACCTCTCGGGTGGTCAAGCATGGCTGTTCTGTGGGCAAATGCCTTTGAGCAGGCTTCGCTCCAGGGCCCCTGAGGGTTGAATAGAGGCTGTATTTGCTCTGCTAACCTGTCTCCTGGGGCAGCAAAAGTTGAAAGACTGTAGCTTGTCTGTCGTCCTCCCTCCCTTCCTTTAAACACTGAACTCTTGGGGCACCTGGGTGACTCAGATGATTACATGTCTGCCTGTGGCTCAGGTTGTGATCCCCGAGGTCCTGGGTTTGAGCCCTAATGTCGAGCTCCCTGTTTAGTGGGGGGATCTGTTTCTCCCCTCTGTCTGCCTCTTTCTTTCTTTCTTTCTCTCTCTCTCAAATAAATAAAATCTTAAAAACAGCAACAACAACAACGACACTGAACTCTTAGCTTGGGTTTGGAAACTACATGCTTCCTCTATAGCTGAACTGCACATTATAATGGTTATATTCAATCAGATATGTTCTGAGCACCTTCTTCTTCTTCTCCCCCCCCCCCCACCTCTTCTTCTTTTAACTGAGCACCTTCTGGTACCTGGTATGGTCTGGGTACTGTGGCTATGTCAATGACCAAGACAGAAAAATTTCCAAGGCCTTACATTCTAGTGGGAAAGACAAACAAAATACAAGCAAAGGAGAAAACTAAACGAATATAAAAATTGTGGTAGGTTGTAATGAGGAACATGATGGGAAAAACAAGAGTCTGAATGAGAGAAAGATTAAAGGGGACATGTTTTAGGTAAAAAGTCAGGGAAGAGGGACACCCGGGTGGCTCAGTTTGGTTAAGTGTTTGGCTTCAGCTCAGGTCATGATCCCAGGCCCCTGGGATGGAGTCCCTCATCAGGCTCCTTGCTCAGTGGAGAGTCTGCTTCTCCCTCTTCCTGAAGCTCCCCCTGCTTGCTCTCTCTCTCTCTGACAAATAAATAAAATCTTTAAAAAAAAAAAAAAAGTCATGGAAGAGTATACTGAAGACATAGAGGAAGAGAAGGAACTAGGGTTGCAAATAGAACAGGAGCTAGGAGGAAGCTTTCCCTGTGGAGGGAAAAGCAAGTGCAGAGACTGGGAGGTGGGCAGGGGAATTGAAAAGCCATGGGTGTGCTTGCAGCATGGTGGGGAGCAGAGGGGAGAGTGATAGGACATGAGGTGAAGGCACAATCTGCTGTGTCTTAACATGGTGGTTATGAGCACAGAATTGAGGTGAATCCTAGTTTCTATGCCTCTCTTTAGCCATGTGATCTCACACATGTTACCTAACCTTTCCAAACTTTAGTTTTCTCATTTGGAGAAGGGACTTGATCTTAGAACCTGCCTCACAGGGATGTCATGAATATAAATGAAAAAATGCTTGCAAATGCTTAGCTGAGTGCCTGACCTATAGTAAGTACCACACTAACATTAACCATAATTATTATTAAGTGGCTGGTGGGTTGGGCTGGATGAGCCTGTATAGAATCCTGGTTATGCTGGGTTGCTTTGTGCCATGGGCAGGTAAGTCTCTATGCTTTCTGTTTCCTCATCTATAAAATTTCTTAAATTCCTATCCTGGGGGGGGGTAATTATTATGGGAATTATATGAGGTGATTTATGTGAAGTCATCCTAATGGTAGAAACCAATCCCTCAAGGTCTTATACTTACTACTATTTTTTAAAAAGATTTTATTTATTTGAAAAAGAGAGAGAGAGAGAGAATATGTGAGCACAGAGGGAGAGAGAGAAGCAGACTCCTTGCAGAGCAGAGAGCTGGACAAAGGGCTCCATCCCAAGACCCCGAGATCATGACCTGAGTTAAAGGCAGATGCTTAATCCACTTAGCCACCTAGGTGCCCCAGGTCTTATAATTATTTAAAAATGTTTTCCTGAATATTCTACTCTCTTAGCAATGCTCCAAAAGAGATAATCAAAACCTGAATGAAAATTTGTTATAAGTTTGTGAATCTGGGGCACCTGTGTGGCACAGTTGGTTAGGCTTCTGAGTCTTGGTTTTGGTTCAGGTGGTGATCTCAGGGTCATGAGCTCAGGGTGGTGAGATCGAACCCTAGGTCAGGCTCTGGGCTCAGCGAAGAGTCTGCTTAAGATTCTCTCTCTTTCTCCTCTGTACCTCTCCCCCTTTTCTCTCTCAAATAAATCCCCCCCCCCAAAAAAAAAAAGTTTGTGAATCCATTTGTGTTATGGATTGAGGTGGCTAAAAAAGAAAAATCTGGGAACTTTAGCTCCATTTTTCTCATCACCAGAGATCCCGATTTCCCTGGTCTCTTGCAAAGAGGAAGAATAAAGACCCGTGCACTTTGAGTTAGGTAATAGAACACCAGCTTGTCTGAACTCCAAGAATGCTTGGTGCTGGGGGCAGACTCTGCAGGGGAGGAGCTGCTTCTTGTGGGCTGTAATCCTTTTCCTTTATTAACCCTTGAGAGCAGGCAAAAAATCTGCGGGCTGTATGGAAAAAAGTTGTTTAAGCCACAGAGACTGTGCTCATTGGTGATACTGGATCGTGGCAGGGGAGGGCTCAGACCTATGGGGCCCTCGTGAGTCAAACCCTTTGTAAAAAGTGGCTGCTTAGTGAGGGGGCTCCTGGTGGCACAGTCGGAAACCAAGTTTCCGCTGGCTCAGGTCAGCGATCTCTGGGGTGGGGGTGGGCGTATGTGATCTAGAGGTTGTGAGATAGAGCCCGGCCTCAGGCTCAGAGCTCGGCTGAGCAGTCTGCTAAAATTTCTCTGTCCTCCCTACCCCTCCCCGCGTGAGTTCTCAGTCTCTTTCAAAGAAATCAATCAATCTTAAATCTTAAAAAAAGAAAGCAAAAGAAAAGAAAAGAAAAAGAGTGGGCTGCTTTGTCAGAACTGATACCTCCACAGCGTCAGCCAGCAGCTGACTCTGGGGTTTCCTGGCAATCCT
This sequence comes from Mustela lutreola, assembly GCF_030435805.1. NCBI lineage: Eukaryota > Metazoa > Chordata > Mammalia > Carnivora > Mustelidae > Mustela > Mustela lutreola. The sequence goes on along the minus strand of NC_081299.1, from coordinate 108,234,441 downwards.
GTTTCCGGTCTGAAAGCGAGGGCCGCAAGAGGCGCCTTCAGCGATTTGAGTAGGGAGAAGGTGTGTCCTTGCTTCCTACCTAATGCTGTGGGACCCTCTAGTGGCCGCGGAGTGAGTAGCTCTGCTGTGCATGTTGTTTTCTTGGGCGTGGCCCCAGTAGACTAATGCTCAGGAAACCTTGCTCCAGGGCCCCCAGGAGTGAATATGGGGCCGGCAAATTTACCTAGCTGGTTTGTGATGGAGGCTGTGATTTAGGTTGGCACCCTGCCCTATTCGCCCATGCCTTTGGTAGCATAGCTCAGGTTCCAGGAATTTTCCATGTATAAGATGCAAAATACCAGAAAAACAAACAGCAGACAAAAAATGAAAGTAGATATTTATTTTACAAAAAAGATTTATGTATTTATTTGTCAGAGAGAGAGAGAATGAGCACAAGCAGGGGAAGTGGCAGGCAGAGGGAGAAGCACTCTCCCTGCTTAGCAGGGAGCCTGATGCAGGACTGGATCCCAGGACCCTGGGATCACAATCCAAGCTGGAGACAGACTCTTAATGGACTGAGCCAGTCAGGTGTCCCAAAAGTAGAGATTTAGGTTAAAGTAGTGCTTGGTGCCATAGGGATCAAAACCTCAAATAGGGCATAGAATTCAACCAATTTTATTGGTTGGTTTTTAAGTAAATTCATTTTAACAGTTTTGAGCAAGATAGGTTGAAATTCAGAGTGCCTAGTTATTGGAGAATGTGTTTGCTGATAATCAATAGGGGCATCTTTGAGGTCTATACTAGTCCTATTGTAAGAACAGAAATATAATCCAAATTCCACGTATTAAAAATTGATAATAGGGTTGCCTTGCTATCTTAGTCGGTTAAGCTTCTGCCCTCAGCTCAGGTCATGAAGCACGTCCTCGGATTGAGTCCTGCACTGGGCTACTTGCTTGGCAGGGAGCCTGTTTCTCTCTCTGCTTGCTACTCCCCTTGCTTGTGCTCGTGCTCATGTTCTCTCTCTCTGACAAATAAATAAATAAAATCTTTAAAAAATTGACATGATAATTTTATAGTCTGCAATACTCTGACTTATTTGTTCTGTGTAGTCACCTCAAGAAGTATTTCAGATTGATTGTTACGGTCATTGTAAATCACTGTGGTTTGCATATATTATCTCTAGTCTCCCAGACTGCTTGTATGATCGAGGTTAAGTCTGTTTGCAGAGGAGAAGCAGAAGCTCAGAGAGATTAAGTAATTTACCTCAGGGCATATTATGGCCCTATCAGAACCCACACTAAGCCTAGTTTCAAAGTCTCACTCTTGCCACCACCCCTCTTTGCCTTTCTTTGGATAGAGCAACAATGAGGACAGCTAGCTGCCTCGGATTATAACCAGAATCTAGGCAGAAACATGAGCAGCTCTGATAGGAGGTCCCATATGTGGCCAGTGTTGCACAAGTGTAGACAGTAGACCAGGAGGATTCAGAGCATAGGCTCCCTATCGGCTAGGACCCTTAGGAATAACTTCAGGGGAGAGACACAGGGCTTGCAGTGAGCCTTGAAGGCTGGGTGCTCTTCCCTCTGATAGACATTGATGTGACACGTGGAACACTCACAGAGAGGAGGGCAGTTTGGGGGTTAATAGGAACAGAACCACAGAGGGGCGAATGTTGGGACACATTTGGAGAAAGTAAGTGCAACTAGAAAGGGCTTGAGTGGGTGCTAAAGATTTAAACTGCGGACACAATTAAACCACAGAAGCGATAGTCGCCAATCGAGCAGGGAGGGGGAGCCAGTAGATGATGGTGGGGATGACATAGGCCTGAATTCGGATGATGGAGGCCTGAATTCAGATGACAGTGGTGACAATGGGCAGGAGGGTGCACACTGTTTGAGAACAAACTTCAGGAGAATCTGCGGGGCTTTCCTATTGAGCTGGGGACACGGGGAAGAGGAAGGAGCACAACCCCCTGGAATTTTCCAGCCAGGGCACCTATTATCATTGTGTGCCTGCCAAATGCAGGGAGGAGACCCTGGTTGGCACAGGAAGATGCTGAACAAGGGGCTGGTGGGATTCCAGGTGGAAATGACCTACTTTGTGATGAGTCTCAAATTGTTGGACCTACCCCGGGCATGGTGACTTGGGAGAGCTTGTAGACACTGGTTTTTCCAGTTGATGCTATACAGAGCCTGCTTCCCTGGACAGGGCCTGGTGGCTTCCTGCACATGCTGGTGGTCAGGCTGAGGTCCTGGCAGGATGCCTAGTGCCCGCAGAGGTTTTCCTGGCCAGGCTCGTCTAGTGATGAGAATGTCATACTGGCATTTGGAAAGCAGGCTGTAGTTGCTGGGCAAGGCACTTCAGGGAATGCTGGGATGGAGTCCTTGAGAGGAATTTGTGCTACAGGTGAGGAGACAAGCTGTGAGGGAAGACAGTGAAGGGAGATCAGGAGGTGGAAGTAAATATTAGCTGATTGCAGAGCTGGGCACCCTCCAGGTTCTGGTCGGATGTTGTTTCCATCATGAAGCTTCCCTGAATCCTCCCAGACTGGAGCTGGGTATTAGTCCTTGGGCCTCCCTTGGTACTTCATGGCCCTTATCACGGGGTGTAGAAATTGCTTATGAAGTTGTTTGTCTCCCTCACAGCCTGTAGGTTTCCTGGGGACAGAGATTTGTCTTGGTGTGTGGTGTCTTCTGAGCAGACTGTGGGGGATGTTGGCAGAGAGTGTAAATCACTGTTCAACACGAGCTGCTGAGGACAGCGGCTGTGGCTTGGAGCCACATACCCTTTGCTTAAGAACCGCTGGGATACCTGAGAATGGAGTGGGGGGAGAGCTACAGCTGAGCTCAGCCTGACTGTGCCCAACTTCTCTCTGTGAAAAACGTGATTTAATATCTGTCACTTACTCTAGCAAATACGAGTTAAATCCCTTCATGTTTTAAAACACATTCATGCTTCTCAGCTTGATCTGTTCTTAAAAGTTAATGGTAGATGTGTCATCAAGGTCTGTTAATGACAGAAATACTTCCACTATGAAACAGTTGTCCGACAACTCGACCCAACCCACACTAACATTGTTTTTTCCTTGTTAATATTTAATGGTAGCAGCTGTGGTGAAGTAGAAAGAGCATTAGAAAGATGAGGTTTGAGTTCAGGTTTCCCCACTTACTAGCTTTGAGAACTAGGGCAAGTCACTTCACCTTTCTTAAGCTGCTTATCTTCAAAGTGAGGATAACAGTAACCAATATTTGGGAAAATCATTGCATTTTATAGATCGTTTAGGTATATTCAGGTAGAAAGTTGAGCACCAACTTTATGCCTGACACTAAAAGCTTTGGATCCAGAAATAAGGACATTGTCTCTGTCTTCGGGGATCTCAGTCCAGTGGGGCAGGCAGACCAAACTACATGCAAAGGTGAATAGCATCATGGCCGAGGTGCCTTTGGCTGTTGCAGGAGTGCAGAGCAGAGAGCAGAGGTGGGGGAGATGGAGGAGGCTTCTTGCAGGAGGAGTCACCTTGAGGCTAATCTGAAGGATGAGTCTGAGCTATCCAGGTTAGGAAGGTGGGAGAATGAGGGAGTAAGGAAGAGGCATGTGGACAAATAATAGATGATCTGGAAGGTTTGATGGTTATGTGGGTTGTATGTTTGCAGGTTGTAGGAGATCAGGACATGGAATCCTTGAAGGACCAGATCATCAAGCGCCTCCAGTGCTGAGGGAAGAAACTTGAACTTTATTTTGAATATCATAAGGAATGTTGAAAGTTTAATAGTTATGTCTTCCTAATGACAAGAGCTATCTGTATCCATTGATAGGAAAATGGAAAATACAGAAATAGAAAGAATAGGGGTAGCATCGGGAGGTAGCCCTTGATCACATTTTGGAAAATATACTCAATGAAGGTATATGGATATATCTGTTAAGCCCTGGCTACTTAAAGTGTGGCTCATGGACCAGCAGCAGTGGCATCCCCCAGGAGCTTGTTAGAAAGGCAGAAGCCTGGGCTGTACCCAGGCCCAGGGAACCAGACTCTGCAGTTGGAGTGGAACAAAGATGCGTGGCAGTGTGTTCTCAGGTGCTTCTTGGTGGTGCAGGAGTTCAGAGGAGAGGGAGAGCCCTGCTGATCAGAATGGGTGTGGGGGCTTTTGGAAGACGTAAGACCTGAGGTAAAGTCTGTAGAATGTGTGGGATTAGGCCCCACAGAGAGGAGAGAAACGATGAATGGCATAGTGGCCAAGATTGGATTTTGGAAAGTATCAGGGTTCTCCTAAGAAAGAGAACCGAGAGGAGGTTTAATGTAGAAATCTGCTCAAGAGGTGGTGGAGGCCGAGCGGACTCTGCACCTGCTGTCTGCTAGCTGGGGAACCAGGATAGCTGGTGGTATAACTCAGTACAAGTTCAAAGGCTTGAGAATCTGGAAGGCTGATGATGTAAGTCTCCACCTGAGTCCGAAAGCTCAAGAAGCAGGTGTCGATGTCCAAGGGCAGGAGAAGATGGCAGTTTCAGTTCAAACAGAGAGAGGACAAATTCTCCCCTCCTCTGCCTTTTTGTTCTATTTGGGATCAGATTAAAGGATGCCCACCCCACATTGGGAAGGACCATTTGCTTTTACTTAGTCTATTAATTCAAATGTTAATCTCTTCTGAAAATATGCTCACACAGGGCGCCTGGGTGGCTCAGTGGGTTAAAGCCTCTGCCTTTGGCTCAGGTCATGATCTCAGGGTCCTGGGATCGAGCTCCGAGCTCCGCATCGAACTCTGATCGGGAGGAAGCCTGCTTCCTCCCTCTCTCACTGCCTGCCTTTCTATCTACTTGTGATCTCTGTCTGTCAAATAAATAAATAAAATCTTAAAAACGAGAGATTTAAAAAAATATGCTCACAGACACACAGAATCATGTATTACCAGCTCTCTGGGTATCCCTTCCCCAAGTCAGGTTGACACATAACATTAAAAAAAAAAGATTTTATTTATTTATTTGACAGGCAGAGATCACAAGTAGGCAGAGAGGCAGGGAGAGAGAGGGGGAAGCAGGCTCCCCACTGAGCAGAGAGCCCGATGTGGGGCTCGATCCCAGGACCCTGGGACCATGACCTGAGCTGAAGACAGAGGCTTAACCCACTGATCTACCCAGGCGCCCCTCAAGTAGACACATAGTATTAACCATCACCTGGAGTCAGGCCACCTGGCCTTGTCTCTTCCCTAATTGCTTTGAGACTTGGGAAAAGTTCTGATTCTCTCTATGCCTTAGTATCCACCTCAGTAAAATAGGGGTTAATAATTGAGCTTATGTTATAGGATTAGTAAAAGAATATAATAGATAATGTATATAAGACTCTTAGTGTATGGCATGTAATAAGTACTCCATAAGTTACTAGCTATTACTGTTATTACTACCAATATCAACAATGAGAATACAACACTTGGGACATAGAAGATACTCAATAAATTTAAGCTGAATTATGTCAAACTGAATTCCAGATGAAGGAAGAAACATCAAAGGTGCAGTGGAAGTCAAGCCAGGTTGAAGAACTTATTCTTGTTAGGAATGTGAAAATATAGACCAGCATGAAGTGCTAGTTGAAGCATTACTGGTTAGACTTTCACTGATGGGAGAGATTAAAGGGACACAAGCGGAGATGGACATAAGAGGACACAGTTAAGGCACAGGGAGAAGAGCTGGCAAAGGAAACGAAGAGTGAGAGGGGTTGCTGAAAGGAAGAAGGGGTCCTTGAAGAAAGATCTGGTGCAGGAAATGTACAAGATGAGCCAGGAACACCTTATTTCGGAAAGCACTGAAGTTTTCAAAGACTAGTGGAGTCATGTCAAAAGGGCTTAGGACCCAACTCAAAAGAGCTTCCATGGGCTGAAATGAGCAATAGGAGCATCAAGAGCACAACTGAAACACACTAAATATGCTTAAATCTGTGAGTTACTAATGAAACTAAATAACAAAATGATCTCATTGCTCAGTTTCAGAGAATGCTAGGTAATGATTCTGACACCAGCCACAATGTGTGCATTTTTTTTCTCCCATACCATCAAGAAATTCTCTGACACTAGCTGGATGTTCTACAATTTAACTGAATTCTGACCCTGTCTCCTTAGAGGTAGCATGGGACCCAGTGCTCATGCCTCAGTCCTACCAAACTGCCCATCCCCAACCTCAGAGCCAATTGAGAGTCCAGGGGGCCACCTGTGCTTCTGACCAACTGGCTGTGGGTTCAAATTTCCAATAGTCCCCTCCCCAGGTTTGATTACTTTGCTAAAGTGGCTCACAGAACTCAGAGGAACATTTTACTTACTAGGTCACTGGTTTATTATAAAAGGGTGTAAATCAGGAATATCTAGATGGCAGAGATGTATTCAGCAAAGTATGTGGGAAGAGACTTGGAGCTTCCATGCTCTCTGGAAGGTCACTTTCCCTGCACCTGCACGAGCTCAGCAACCCTGAAGCTCTCGGCGGAACCCTGTCTTTCTGGGTTTTTGTGGAGGTTTCATGACATAGGCATGACTGATTAAATCATTGGCCATTGGTAACTGATCTCAATCTCTAGTTTCTGTCCCATCCCTCGAAGTCAGGGGTCTGGACTGAAAGTTCCAGCTGTTCCATCACATGGTTGGTTCCCCTGGTAACTAGCCCCAACCTCAGGTGCTTTCCATAAGTCACCTCCTTAACACAACAAAAGACTGATCCCAAGAGTTTTAGGAACTCTGTGCCAGAAATGGGGATAAGGACCAAATATATGTTTCTTATTATAAATCACAGTATCACACTTGGGAGCCAACTGTTACTTTGAAAACTGTATATTTTCAAAATAAAGAGAAAGAATCAAGATTTACCCTGCTCTTCCTCTGTAAACTGTTTTTTAGGATAATCAAACAGTTGATGAAGAGTTTCTCTTTTGAAAAACATCATAACTAAAAATGAATAGAATAAAACTATTTTGATTTTGCAACTTCTAATGAAATAATGGATTGGGATAATGAGCATCAGTGAACATTGGTGACTTCACAAAAGGAGAATCAAACAGATGCTGCAGGATGAAAGCACACACAGGCGCTGAAGTATTCTTAGCAAAAACTTGAACCTGAGTCTGATCAATCTTCAGATCTGATTCTAATCTTTAGAAAGTATAGGAGAAGAGGAACACATTAAACATGAGCACAGAAATATATTAGCAAAATAATTATGAGAAATCTCACAAGACAAATGAACTTGTTTCTTCAATACATAAATAACAAGGGACAGGGGGGAAAAGGGAGAGAGACTGCAGAGTAAAAGAGCGGTAAGATGTCAATGAGTTGCACTAAGGGGACCTTATTTTATTCTAGTTTGTGCAAACAAGCTATAAGAAAATACCTTTAGGAGATAATTGAAGAATATTTGAACATTATATTAAGGAATTCTTGTTACTTTTTTAGGTATATATTGATCATATATATTTTTTATTTTTTAAACGGTTTTATTTATTTATTTATTTAAAAGATTTTCTTTATTTGGCAGACAGAGATCACAAGTAGGCAGAGAGGTAGGCAGAGATAGGCAGAGGGGGAAGCAGGCTGCCCTCTGAGCAGAGAGGCCCACATGGGGCTTGATCCCAGGACTCTGGGATCATGACCTGAGCCAAAGGCAGAGGCTTTAATCCACTGAGCCGCCCAGACACCCCAGGTTTTATTTATTTTTGGGGGGGAGAGAGAGAGAGCAAGAGAGAGTGAGCACACAACCGAGGGCAGTGGGGGGAGGCAGAGGGAGAGAGAGAAGCAGACTTCTGGAGGAGCAGAGAGCTGGATGTGGGGCTCCATCCCGGGGGTCATGGGATCGGGACCTGATCCCAAGGCCGACGCTCAACTGACTGAACACCCAGGCCTCCCACCTAGCATTCTCCTTTAAGGGCACTCTCACACTCCTATTTCCCTTCTGGCTTAGCACAACGTGGGAGTAAGTTTGGCTAGGCGGTGTCATCTCTACTTTCCCGCTAAAGAGGGAGAGACTTGGAGAACTTGCTCAAGATCACACAGTTGTCTAAAACCAGACTTCACATATTCTGAGACCAAGGGAAGGAGACTTCATGGTGCGGTAAGAATCCAGGAGGGGCTGATTTTCAGCTCCAGTGTCCAGCAGTGTTGCTGTTAGTGGAGGACTGGGAAGGTGAAGAGCCTGCTACTGGATTTGCTAATTCAGTAAGGATTTGTCTGACCCCGGGGGAAGAGATTGGAGCGCTGGAGAGGAGAAAACAGCCAGATTGCAAGGGAGCTGAGGAAGTTTAGTGGTGAGGAAATGCAGAGCAGGTGAATTAGCATTTATGAACTAACCTCTGCTGCCTGGTTGATTTTAATTTACACCTTCCCTGACTTTTACATTTGGTTTTCTTCCTTTGCCAAAAGTTAATCTCTTTACAGACTGGACTTGCAAGGTTCCTATGATGTTGCCTTTGTTTTGCATTCTTACCAGGAGCCCTGGTGACTTTGTGGATCATGGTTAATGATGGTGTTGACACTAAGCTGCTGTGGGCATAAAATGTGAAGCTGGTAACAGGAACACTTCTCTCTGGGAAGGTCAAGTTCTCTGCCGAGAGAGGTGGGGCTCGGGCTCCAGATTACCACTGTGTCTCTCTGCCCTCACTGCCTGCGAGGTGAACTCAGTTAGTTCCAAGCCAGTGCAGACTTGCCTTTCCCTCCCAGAGTTTTTTTTTTTCTTGACTGCAGTTTTGTGGGAATGCTTTCAGCAGTCGCTGGGGGAGATTAAGGAGATTAGAGAGGACAGAGAACAAAGAATGAATTATCAATATCCCAGTGCAGGTGTGGTCCTCACCGTCTTTCTGCCTGAATTCCCAGTACTTCTCTCACCAGGTTCAGGGGCAGTACAAAAGGGTGCTTGTGAGGTGCGTGGGGCGGTGAGGCACCAAGGTCATCTTGAGGTGCAGCCAAGCGACAGGTGGGGTGGGGGAGGGCAGAGTTTCTCCCCCAAAACTGGAGCTGGGCCATGAATTGCTGGTAGAATGCCCAGCTTCACCATCTTTATATATTTGCATCACTCTATATCTCATTTATAGAAGCTCTCTTTGGTTCTGTTTTTCCATTCGTGTATTCCTGCTCTTGTTTTATGTGTCCTATTTCTTGCTGTGTTTATTTGAACTTTTTTTTTTTTTTTTTTTTTCTTTAAGTAGGCTCCACGCCCAGTGTGGAGCCCAATACAAGGCTTGAACTCAGGGCCTTCAGATCCTGAGATAGAGACCTGAGCTGAAATCAAAAGTTGGGCACTTAATTAACTGAGCCGCCCAGGTACCCTGATTTATTTGAACATTTTAATCATGCTCATGTTAAGGTCCTGTCCAGATTGCTTGCTCTCTCTCATTATTTGAGTGCAAAGTATCTCTTCTGCTGCATAAATTATTGGTGCTTCATGGGCAATGCAATGTTTGTCTGTGAGCCCACTTAGCAGGATTTATCTCCTGTAGAAATCCTCCAAATAGCTGGATTGTCTTCATGAAGTGGTTTGCATTTGTCTAGGGTTTATAGTGCTCACTGCTCTGGAGTGCTTCTTAGTATCTTTGCCTGGGGATTTGGTACAGGGAGCAGTGTAGGTTTGAACTCCATGGCTTCAGGAAGCACAGGTGTGGTGCCCTGATGTCTCTCTGATGAGAGACCCCAGAGCTCCTTCCAAGTGCTGTCTAGGGTGGTAGGGTGAGTTTTCCAGTCTCTGCATGGACAGTGCAACTCTTGAATAGTTGTCCCTTATAGTTGTCTCCTTTAGCTAAGGGCTCAGTTCCTGTTCTCCACTGCAGCCCTAGGTCATATGGCCTCCACTCTGGTGTACTCTTATAGCTCTGAGTTCCCTCTTTGCTTTTGGCATCTGACTACTTCTCTTTCTGTCTTTTGATTAACCAAGTATTTCAACTTTTTAGGGGGAGGGGTTTCTATTTTATCTAGCATTGTTTGTAGTAGGAAAGGGGCTTGATGTATCTGCTATATCTTTGTCCTTTTTTTTTTTTTTTTTTAAGATTTTATTTCTTTGTTAGAAACAAGAGTGAGCAGGGGGAGGAGCAGAGGGAGAGGAATGAGCAGACTCTGCTAAGCACACAGCCTGACTGGGGTTTTGATTCCACAACCCTGAGATCATGACCTGAGCTGAAATCAATAACAGAATGATTAACCGACTGTGCCACTCAGGTGCCCCTCCATCTTTCTTCTTCTTCTTCTCCTCCTCCTTCTGTTCTCCTCATCTCCCCCACCACTCCTCCTCTTTCTCCTCCTCTTCCTCCTCCTCCTCCTTCTTCTCTTTTAAGATTTCATTTATTTATTTGAGAGAGAGAGTGAGAGAGCAAGAGCACAAGCGGGGAGGAGAGGGAGAGAAGCAGGCTCCCTGCTGATCGGGGAGCCCCACGTGGGGCTTGATCCTGTGACCCTGAGATCATGACTCGATCTGAAGGCAGCTGCCTAACTGACTGAGCCACCCACGTTCCCCTCCATATTCATTTTTTTAAAAAAAGATTTTATTTATTTATTTGACAGAGATCACAAGTAGGCAGAGAAGCAGGCAGAGAGAGAGGAGGAAGCAGGCTCCCCGCTGAGCAGAGAGCCCGATGCGGGGCTCGATCCCAGGACCCTGGGACCATGACCTGAGCCGAGGGCAGAGGCTTTAACCCACAGAGCCAACCAGGCACCCCATCTTCCATCTTCATTCTTGATAGAAGTCCTAGCTAGCATCATGGCCCAAATCTTCATGAAAAGTGGTAGATTTGGGCTTGTTTTTTTCTTTTTTTTCATTAAAAAAGAGAATCAACATTGGATTTCACAGTGATTTCTTGGATATGACAACAGAATCACAGGCAATAAAAGAAAAAATAAATAAATTGGACTTCATCAAAATTAAAAATTTTTGTGCATCAAAGGACATTATTAAAGGAGTGAAAAGGCAACCCGCAGTTGTGAGGAAATTTTGCAAATCATGTATTTTCTAACGGTTTATTATTCAGAGTATATAAAGAACTCCTACAGTTCAATAACAAAAAAATGACCTGATGGGGTGCCTGGGTGGCTTAGTGGGTTAAAGCCTCTGCCTTCAGCTCAGGTCATGATCCCAGGGTCCTGGGATCGAGCCCCGCATCGGGCTCTCTGCTCAGCGGGGAGCCTGCTTCCTCCTCTCTCTCTGCCTGCTTCTCTGCCTACTTGTGATCTCTGTCTGTCAAATAAATAAATAAAATCTTAAAAAAAAAAAAAAGAAAACGAGGGCTTGAGCAGACTTGTACTATTTGTACATAGCAGCACTATTCACAATATGCAAAAGATGGAAACCATCAAGTGTCCATTGATGGATGAATGGATACACAAATGAAGTCTATACCTCCAATGGAATATTATTCAGCCCTAAAAAGGAAGGAAATTCTAACATATCCCACATGGATGAAGCTTAAGGACATTATGCTAAGTGAAATAAACCAGTTAGAAAAGGACAAATATTACATGATTTTGCTTATAGGAGGTACTTGCAGTATTCAGATTCACAGAGATGGAAAGTAGAATGTTGGTTGCTGGGAGTGGGAGAAGGGGGTAATGAGGAGATATTATTTACTGTCTACAGAGTTTCAGTCAAAGAAGATGAAAAGTTCTGGAAATGGATGGTAGTGATGGTTACACAATAATGTGAATGTATATATTTACTGCTTCTCAACTGTGTACTTCGAAATGGTTAAAATTGGGGTGACTGGGTGGCTCAGTTGGTTAAGCCTCTGACTCTTGTCTCAGCTCAGGTCATGATTTCACAGGTTGTGAGATTAAGCTCTGTGCTCAGCTCGGAGTCTGCTTGAAGATTCTCTCCCTCTGCCCCTCCCCCCAATCACACCCACACTGTCTCTCTCAAAAATAAATAAATCTTTTAAGAATCATTAAAATGGGGGCGCCTGGGTGGCTCAGTTGGTTAAGCGGCTGCCTTTGGCTCAGGTCATGATCCTGGGGTCCTGGGATCAAGTCCCAGATCAGGCTCCCTGCTCAGTAGGTGGTTTGTTTCTTCCTCTCCTTCTGTGCTTGTGTGCACTCTCTCTCTCTCTCTGTCTCAGATAAATAAACAAAATCTTTAAAAAAAGCCTTAAAATGGTCAAAATGTTAAGTTTTGTGTTATGTATATTTAACCCCAATAAAAAGAAAAAATATCTCAATAAATTATGAATATTTACTAAAAAAACACTATGTGCATTAGTGTTGGTACTTTATCCTCTGTCTCTTTCTGTGGCAGGAGTAACTACACAGTAGGGAAATACTGATCTCTTCCTTCTACAATGTGCTGGATATTCTCCCTTTCCTTCCAGGTTCACTTCCCTGCTTCTCTGTCCTGCTCAGCCTTCTAGCTGGGTTGTCCTATGGCAGGCACTGGCAGCAAATCAGAAAAGGTGGGAAAAGAGAGAAATTGGTATTTATTCTCTTTGCTCCCTCCTGCCTCCTGTGGTCTGACAGGTGGCTGCATTTCTGAACCTAAGGCTACAACATCTGTGAGGGACCCCTTTCTCCTGCCTGTGGCTCTTGCTGGCTTCCAGTAACGGCTTCCTTGCCTTATCCAGTTAGGCCTAGTGGTGGAAACAGCTTCCTACTTTTGCTAGTCCCTGGTGCTTTGCTTGTTGTTTATCTTATCCTACCCACACCTCTATAATAGTTTCCTCATTAAACTAAGTGTCCATGTATTTTCTGTGGGGACCTTGACTGATACAGTGCCCTAAATCTGATTTTATAGCATTATCTATTTTTTCAAATCTACTACAATAGTCCCTCCTTATCTGTGGGGAATATGTTCTAAGACACTCAATGGATGCTGAAACTATGAATAGTACCAAACCCTATATATGCTATGTTTTTTCCCTATCATACATTTTTAAAAATTTAATTTAATTTAACTTAATTTAACTTTCCGTATTTGAAAGAGATAGATATAGAGAGAACACAAGCAGGAAGAGGAGCAGGGGGAGAAGCAGACTCCCCACTGCACAGGGACCCTGAAGTGGGACTTCATCCCAGGACCCTGGGATCATGACCTGAACTGAAGGCAGATGCTCAACAGACTGAGTCACCTAGGCACTCTCATACATATCTATGATAAAGCTTAATTTATAAATTAGGCGCAGTAAGATATTAACAACAATGACTAATAATAAAAGAAATTATAAGTGTACTATAATAAAAGTTATTTGAGTGTGATCTCTCAAAGTATCTCCTAGTACTGTACTCACCCTTCTTGTAATGGCATGAGGTAATATAATGCCTGCGTGGTGAGATGAAGTGAGGTGATGTACTGTGACCCAGTGTTGGGCTTCTCTTGACCATCTGATGGTATGTCTGTCAGAGGAGCATCAAGTGGGGGCTCCTGTGTATGCTGGGCACCATGTTAAGTACTAGTGATGTCAAAGTGCATTTAACAAGGTCCCCGTTCTTGGATTCAAAGTCAAGTCAGGGAAGACAGACAAGTAAAAGCACCATTGCAATGCAGAGTGATAAGCACTGTAGTAGAACAGAGTGCTGTTATGAAGGCACAGAGGCACAACACTTAGCTGTCTGTTCAGGAGTGTTTGGCAAGGCTAGGGAAAAGTGGCCATGGTGAGAGCAGGAAATAAGACTATACGGTAGCAGGGACTGGACCATGAGGACTCTGGAATGCCCCAGGATGAGTCTAGTTCCTATCCTGCATGTTGAGAGGGCCAGTGCCATTTTACCATGGGAGTGACACCATCAAGTTCTCCTCTAAATCCTCTTTGGTCACAGGGTGGAGAAATGAGTGGAAGAGGTCAAACTGGGGACAGGGAGAAGAGTAAGAGTGTTTATTGCAAAATAGTAGAGGCTGTCTTTTTAGAAGGGGAGGGACCAGTAATTGGCTGGTTTACTAAAAGAAATCTGTTCAAATGCGTACTTACAAAACAGTATTTCGACAGGTATACATTGAAACATGTCTGTTTACCAATATTTTGCTATATTACCTTTCTTGTGTAAATCACATTCATGATGATTTTTAGTGGTTTGTTTTTTTTTTTAAGTCTTATTTATTTGAGAAAGAGAGCGAGCCTGCATGTACGTGTGTCACAAGTGTGAGTGGGGGTAGGGGCAGAGGGAGAGAATCTCAAGCAGACTCCTTGCTGAGTGTGGTGCCCTACATGGGGCTCCATCCCACGACCAGGAGATCATGCAAGAGTCAGACACTAAACCAACTGAGCAACCCAGGTGCCCCTAGTTTGTTTTTTTTTCCCCCCTCTTTTAGTGGGGGAATTTAGGGATAGTTGTGGTACAATCTGAGTGAAAGGTGCTTCTAAATTTTTACCAGGTTTTTTGGGTCTCATTTGTTTATGGTTGTCTTACATAACACCTACATCAACTACAGTGATCTTCAGTGAATTTCCCTAATCAAGTCTTTGAAAATTCAATTTGGCTTTAATAAAGACAATTATCTGTACCCATATTTTATTGGTTTATAGACTATTTAGGTAAATTTCAGTTTTCAAAGAACAAATACAACTGATACAAACAGATTTGGGAATAGCCACAAATATGCTCTTAGTGAACACATGATCTCACTGATGGGGGCTCCCAAAAGCTATCCATTAGCCTCAGATGTTTGTAGTTGTGTGGTCATCAGTCAGCAGTTTTTTTTTTGAAGGGAATGGGAAGATGGTTAAATGAGTCAGCTACAAGGAAGGTCTGAAATAAAGCAACGAGGGTGGAGAGGAGGGGATGCATATGCAAGAGGTAGAACCCAAGAAACGATGACTGTTTGGATGTAGTTGTGAGAACGAGAAGTCTAGGATTACCTCTGGGTTCCTGGTTTGACAGCTAGGTGGATGGTGGTGCCATCCACTGAAATCGGGAATGAATCAACAGGATCAGGTTCTGGGAGAAAGATGTACAGTTGAGCCTTGAATTACACAGGTTTGAGCTGTGCAGGTCTACTTAAACGTGGATTTTTTTCAATAAATATACTGGAAGACTTTCTAAAGATCTGCAACAATTTGAAAAAACTCATGAACTGCATGACTGAAATATCAAAAATATTAAGAAACAGGTATCTTACAGGGCATAAGATGTATGTAGATACTAGTCCATTTTTTTTTAAAGATTTTATTTATTTATTTGACAGACAGAGATTACAAGTAGGCAGAGAGGCAGGCAGAGAGAGAGGAGGAAGCAGGCTCCCTGCTGAGCAGAGAACCCGATGCGGGGCTCGATCCCAGGACCCTGGGATCATCACCTGAGCCGAAGGCAGAGGCTTTAACCCACTGAGCCACCCAGGCACCCCAATACTAGTCCATTTTATTACTTATTACTATAATGTATACAGAAATCTATCATAAAAGAGTTTAAATTTAGGGGTGCCTGGGTGGCTCAGTGGGTTAAAACTTCTGCCTTCAGCTCAGGTCATGATCCCAGGGTCCTGGGACTGAGCCCTGCATCCGGCTCTCTGCTTGGGGGGAGACTGCTTCCCTCTCTCTCTCTCTGCCTGCCTCTGCCTACTTGTGATCTCTGTCAGTCAAATAAATAAATTAAAAAAATATTTTTTTAAAAGGAGTTAAAATTTATCAAAACTCTCACACTTACAGACTGTATGTGGCACCTTTAGCATCAAGAGAAATGTGAATGAGCACAAAAATTTAATATTAAACCATAACCTTGTAAAATTAACTGTAGCATGTATTGTACCATGATAGTTCTGTGGCTGCCTCTTGTTGCTGTTGTGGGGAGTCTGAATGTTGGGAGTATCCCAGTATCTGCGCAAAACACATGATGCTAATACCACCATCTGAGCAGTTGCCTGGCTGGTAAATGGCATACTATAATAAAAAGTAATCTTGTGGTTCTTGCTATTAGTAGTTAAGTTTGGGAGGAGTCAAAGTTTCTATGTGGATTATCTACTGCGTGAGGGTTGGAGCCCCAACTCCTGTGTTGTTCAGTAGTCAGCTGAGAACGCTGTATTTGGAGGTAGGTGTTCCTTATGTGGGATCCAGCTCCCATATCTGATCCACTCTCCTCAACTCTTGGTTCTCATAGTTCGTTTGGGGGTCCACCCCAGTTCTAAGGGTCAAATACACAGTCCAGGCTTGTGTAGCGTATCTTCAGACCCACTAATGGGCCTGGGTGGTCACATGAAACAGCCCAGGGGTGGAAGCAGCCCAGGAATTTAGAGAAAGACACCATCTCCTACCACTGTGCCAAGTTCCAGCTGTCCCTAGGCTGTTCTGTTACACGAGTCAATAAATTCCTGTTCTGCTTACAATTTTTAAAAAAGATTTTATTTATTTATTTGAGAGAGAGAGAAAGAGAGAGCACAAGTTAGGGGAGCAGCAGGCAGAGGGAGAGGGAGAAGCAGGTTCCCTACTGAGTAAGGAGGTTCTTGTGGGGCTTGATCCCACATGATCAGGATCATGACCTAGAGCTGAAAGCTGACTCTTAACTGACTGGGCCACCCAGGTGCCCTGCTTACAATTTAAATGGAATTTCCCATCACTTGCAACAAGAATCTTAGCTGTGTGACAGCCAGGTAGAGGTGTTGGGTTCAACAGATAACTTGAGAATTCTCGCAATAGATTTGGGCTGGGGATATAGAAATGTAAGTCATGAGCATACAGATTAAAGCACCGAGTCTGGAGAAGGTTACCCAGGGAAAATGCATGGTGTAGAGACTCATCAGTGTCAGTGCCATGAAGGGGGAAGCACAGAGCCTAATCATTCGCAGGAGGGACATCTCATCCCCACTTGGAGTTTTGCGAGGCTTCCTGCAGAAAACCATGTAGGCTGAGAAGGGAAGAGGAGGTGGGAATGGACCTGAGAATAGGAGTGGTGAGGGTGGGACAGTCTTAGGCACAGAACTTGGGCCTGGAGGTGAGAGAACCCATCGTGTGGAGGAAAGTAAAGGTCACGCTAGCTGGAATGTGAAAAGTGTGTGCATGAGAGCAGAGCCTGGGAGATCCTATGCGCAGTGAGCAAAGAGGGGGTGCTGTGCCTGGTCTTACATGCCCAAGAGCCCTGGGGAGTCCATGCAAAGTGGAAGCTGGAGAGCAACCAGATCAGAGGCTTCAGGAAGGAGGAAGGTCTGGAGAGGAGCAGGGCAAGAGGAGTGGGGTCACTGAGGAAGCTTCTGCATAGCCAGACAGAGGCCGTGGTGCCTGAGTCAGGGGAAACCTGGGGTGGGTTTGAGGGATATTTTGGTGAAGAATGAGATGAACTTGAGGGTTTGGGTGGATGTGAGGGGTGACTTCCATATTTCCAGCTAGGTGGACGGGAGTGCCCTTTCCTGGGATGGGGGCAGGGAGGGAAGGGAAAGCTGGGAGCTTGGGAGGATGGTGAAAGCAGTTTGGGGTACACTGACCCAGAGAACCTGAGTCTATTGAGGACAAGAATCTTCTCTGCCTTATTCATCCCCCTCTGCCAGATACACAGACCAGTCACACATTATAAGTCAATCTTTGCTCAATACCTGAGTACGTGAAAGATACTGGTATGATTTTATGTGGACAAATCCAGAAGCCAGTGTTGGAATTCAGGAGCTAGGAGTGGGTTGAGGAGAGAGGAATGTGTGGTCACTGGCCCCTACTGGTAGATGAAGACAGAAGTGGATGAGATCTGCAGGCAGAGTGTGAGGCATGGGAGGCAGGCTTTGCATATGGCCTGGAGAGCAGCAGCTTTGAAAGATTGTGATTGTCTGATGGGGTTCCTAACCATGATCTTGTCCCTCGCAGCTCTGCTCCTCTTCCCCAACCTCTTAGGCTCTCCTTTGCTGAGGCCTCTTCCTCTTGCTACACCATTTCTCCAGCTTTGGGCATGCCCCCAAGCCCTCTCCTTTCTCAAGCTAGATCTTTTCTCCAGACTTCAAATGCAGATGCCCACTGGGCACTGCCAACTGGACCTACTAATGACACTTTCTATTTGAAAATTTAGGGTCTTGCCAGCCTGAGGCACTGGTCTTCATTCTGGAATGTCAGAGCCAAACAAACAAAAAATGGTCCCAGTAATGGTCTAATTCATTCTATTAATCTATGAAGGACAAAAAAAGCTCTAGAAAGCTTTTTACTAAGAAGTTAAAACTTATGCAGATGGACAAGGAATCAGAGGGCCTCTGGAAACAATCACTCTCACTTGTGCTGCTTCAGGATCTGTACCCCACATTCTTTTCTTTGTCTACCATCTTTAACTTTGGGTCAGCCTTCCGACTTTCCAGAAAGTCTAGGCTCATTCCCAGCTGCTTTATCAGAGGGCTTAGAAAATTAAGACTAATGTTGACAGAAGCCCAAGCCAGAGGTAAAGAAGGAAACCCACAGCCAAAGACCGTGACCACACTAGCCTTTCCATTCCTCCAGCATCCTGCTCCTTCTTACCTCAGGACCTTTGCCCTCACTGTTCCTTCTCCTGAAACTCCCTTCTCCATTTTTCTTGAGGTTTGCTCCAGCTCATCCTTCAGATGTCAGCACTCGAGATCTCAGAAACACGCCCTCCCCCAGCCCCCATTAACCTGTAACACACCACCCTGTGATCTTTCCTCCATAGGACTTCACACACTCCAGTTATCTTTGTTGCTTACTTGTTCATTGGCTTCCCCCACTAGAAAGTCAGCTCAGTGAATGCGGGACCTTGTCTGTCTTGCCGACTGTGTCTTCAGAGCCTGTGACAGTGCCCGCAGTAGGGGTGAACAGATGCTTACTGATTTATGACAAGTGACACCTCTCCATCAGTCTGAGTAGTCGAAATGATTCTACTGGTATCATGAGTCATAATTACATCTACACCCAGTGTGTATTTCACTATTTCCTGTGCTGCTCCGGGAACTGCTTCCATCACGCTAATGCCATTCTTCCCATGCTGCTTCCTCTCTGGCACAAATGTAACTGACTTTCTAGTGTGGGATTTAAAAAACACTATTGCTTTATTAACTACCAGCAGGACTGGCCTGCACAGAGGGGTGGGGGGTGGGGGGCGCTCTGGGCTCAGGGTCCATGGAGATTGTGAGGAGGACGTGATGACTGGGAAGCTGTTTTGAAGGCAAGAGGTGGTCTGGAGCGCAGGCCCAAGAGACCCTCCGATTTACTTCCGGAAATGCGGAGACTTTGTAAAGGAGTCATGGCAAGCTATAGCCATGCCACCAATAAGATTAAGAAATTCTTGGAAATCTAGCTGCCCGTCAGAGTTGAGGTCCAGTTTCTTCATCATGCGGTCGAGGACACCAGGGTCCTTCTGGTTCTGCAAGATAACAGTAAGTATCATAATGATCCTATTAGAAATACAATTAATTTATGTCACACTTTCTAAGATGCTTTCCATTATGTCACCACATTTTAGTCACACAAGAGTGTGCAGTACAGGGTAGGGGCTAGTAGCATTTCCACTTCCCAGACACTGAGACAGACTCAAACAGATGAAGTGACTTGCTGAAGGGGAAATCTGCAACTAGAATACACATTTTCTGGCTCCCTGCCCAGGGTTCCTCTGTGACGGGCACAGGCTGGCTATTCAAGTTCATAAAAGCAGTGGAACACCTTTGTCAAGTGTTGCATGCAACCGCAGTGTATGAACTGTATGGAAGTGGAGTGAAGTGACAGGGAAGAAGGTGCAGGCCCCGATCTGCCCCCTCCTCCCCTTAGCTTAGTGGCCAACACGTGCACACGCTCACAGCAGCTAGTGGCAAAGGGCTGCTTAAATTAGGAATTTAGAAAGTCAGTCCTTAAGTGGCATATGCGCCTTATGGCTACCACACTAGACTATGCAGGTATCCAGAACATTATTTCCATGATAACAGAAAGTTCCGTGGGCGGGACTTGCCTAGAAGCTTTGGGTTGGACGAATAAATTTGAAAACTATCCTATTACACCATTTACCATTTCATATGCCTTTTCCCTAAATGGAAGAAACAATTCACCATCCCCTGTGTCATGCAGTTTGATAACTTTGATCTTTAAAATACATCTTACTCAAAGAAAAGAAGAAAAGGTCCTTTAATAGTCACAGCACTCCGAGCCCTGGGGGCTCAGCCTTGTCCATGCTAGAGTGATTGAAGCAGGAGTGTGGGGGTCAGCTGCTGGGCCTTCACTTCTAGCCATTCTGCCAGCACCTTATTTAGAGCTCTGGGCAGTTTGGGGAATGAGGGTTGGGAGCCGGGAGCCATACCTTTGTGAAGGCAGCCAGTTCCGTATTCATGAAGGTTAGGAACTCTGTCTTGGAGAGCGTGCAGTTGTTACCCTCCTTTCCAGCAAACTTCTGGAAAACAGCAATCAGAGACTCGATGCACCGCTCGGTCTCAGTAGGGCTGGACATTTTTGCCTTTAGAGAAAAAAAAAGTCAGGGCTCAGACAAGGGCTAGATGCCCAGAGGACACTCTAGAGATCTCATACTTTCATTTCAGGGCAAAGCAGTTTCCTAAAAGGCTAGGTCATATTTTAAGGGGCAGAGGGCCCCAGGACAAACACAGAAAATCACATTCTATGAGCATGCCTTCCCTATCCATTCCCATGTTTATTCCGGGTGAAGCATATTGAGGGTACACACAAAGCATGTGGGTGTGTCTAAAAGTAGTAGACTGCCTAGATGAGAGTGAGCATGGCAGGCTTCATGATGTTTCTAGAACTTGTCAGTAAACATATGTATAACTATAGCTCCACAGATCCATAAGCACACCAAGCTCTGTCTAGAGATTAAATAATTTCCTATTTTCTAAGAGAATACAGAGACTATTGGGATGAATGAAATGGCAGCTTTTTAAATCAATACTGAGGGGTGTCTGGGTGGCTCAGTTGGTTAGATGACAGACTCTTGGTTTTGGCTCAGATCATGACCTTGGTTTTGGCTCAGGTTATCTCAGGGTCATGAGATCGAGCCACACTCAGGGCGTGGAGCCTGCTTAAGATGCTCTCTCTCCTTCTGACCCACCCCAATAAAAAAAAAAAAAGCAATACTGAATTCCTGGGACTCTTGCATTTTCTAGAAGAACACTAAATGCATAGTTATTATGTGTGGGATGGAAGATCTGAGAGCTTTTTGGATGTTCAAAAGCTTCTTTCATATCAAAGGTTAGAAATCGTTAATTTTACATGTGAGAAACAGAGACATGAGAAGGTAATTGACATAGCAGAGTCACCCCTAGAATCTCAGCCTCCAGGTCCCTTTCTGCAGTTCTTGGTCTTTGTTCTAAGATACCACTAATTCCTACAGGAACAGCTGAAGAACTTCTCTGGTCACTTCAAAACACAAAGGTGGATATCAGGAAGGGAGCACCCAGTCTGTCACACAGCTCACCTGACCTCTACAGAGCTAAACCTCAGCTGTGGTTGCACCAGGAGGAGCTGGGGTCAATTCTGCGCTGGGCTCTGCTTTCCTTTTAACAGAATCCTTCAGGGAAATCCTATTTTGTAGAGCCTTTGGGTCATTCCTGCTGGTACCTAGATCCCCCTGGTGGTTCAGACTGGCAACTGCAGGCTTTCTGGAAGACCTGCCCCCCCTAGGCCCTTCCTCTGAGGCTTCAGGTATTAACAATGCTTTGCAGGGTTCCTGGGTAGCTTAGTCATTTAAGCGTCTACCTTGGGATCAAGTCCTGCTTTAGGCTTCCTGCTCAGCAGGGAGTCTGCCTTCTCTCTCTGCCCCTCCCATTGCTCATTCCGTCTCTATTAAATAAATACCTAAAATCTTGGGGGAAAAAATGATCCTTGGATGGTGACATTTGCAATTTAGCAATGAACCTTTAATTTGGTTTTTGCGAACTTCCTGGAGACTTTCAATCCCAGTAATTAGCGAGCTACAGACTGTAATTAATGTGCTACGAACTGATCTGAGCTTTAGCCACACAACTTTGGGCTCCTTCCCTCTTCCCTGTAGTGTTTTCATTTGCAGTTTCTCCATGTGCTTTACCAGCTAGCTGAGCTGCTTGGGGCTGATTGTATGTAGTAGTTATCTGTAATGCCCCTTCCAAGGTGGTTCTAATGAACTTTTCTGGAGGTGGATTCTTTCCTAACAGTCATCTTGTTGGAATTTTTTTTTTTCCTCCCTCAAGCAAAGAAAAACGTTTGTAAGTCCAGGATTTGGGAGTGAAACAGAATAAATAGCCTGGAAACAGTTGTGTTTGCTCCACAGCCTTCCTTATCAGGACTAAAATCTCACATCTTAGTAATGTGTCAGTTGACAGGAAGAAGGTCAGCTGGGAGTGAATGCCAGATAAGGTAGAAGATTCCAGGCTGAGGAGCAAGGGCTTTCTGACCTTTCTCTAGGCCTGCAGATGCTACTCTGCCCCCCTTCCCTGCAGAATTCAGATTGTTTTGCTTTTCTAGTTTCCAAGTGGCTTTCTGCATTTTTTTTTTCCTTCCTTAACATCAGGACTATAATTTAGACTTTTTTTTTTTCTACTTGAAACTGTTGCTATCAACTACAGAAGGGAAAAAATTAAAACCTCTGTATTTCTCCTCAGAGGTAATTTTCCAGAGCACAAAAAAAGAAACACAATTACCAAATTACTGAAATGGAACTGCAAAATTTGTAGAGCAGAAGGGGGCTTGGGAGATGGTTCCAGGGAAGGGAGGCCCAGAGACAGGAAAGCTTTGCTCCCGGTGGAGCTGAGGCTGAGACAGAGGAGAACTGGATCTCCTGACCAGAGGCCAGCACTGCCCACGGCTCACTGCATCCTCACAGTTGTATTTGGCACCATGATAGGAAGAAGAAAATGGTGTGAGAGAACTGGATACTGTGAAAGACTTTAAACAATGCATGCTCGAATGTTGATGAAAGGGGTAAGAAAAAGGAATATGAAAATGAAGTAACACTTGAAAATGACTCCAGCACTGCTGTTTTCATACTTATTTTTTAAAAAAGATTTTATTTAGATGTGTGAGAGAGAGAGAGCAAGAGAGCATGCACAAGCAGGCAGAATGGCAAGCAGAGATAGAGAAGCAGGCTCCCCGATGAGTAAGGAGCCTGATCTGGGATCATGAGCTGAGCTGAAGGCAGACGCTTAACCAACTGAGCCACCCAGATCCACTTCCTTCCTTCCTTATGTCTGTCTGTCTGTGGCATGGATCCCAACCTGGGAATTGATCTCACTACCCTGAGATCAAGACCTGAGCTGAGATCAAGAGTCCCACCCCTGATCAACTGAGCCATCCAGGCACCCCTGTGTTGGACTGGCAGGAAGGGCTACTTAAGATGGTGAAAGTTCCTGCCACAAAACCTAAGCTCCAACAGGAGAACAAAGACCCAAGCAGGAATCTGTAAACCCTCCCAACTGGGGCTCCCGTGGACCAATGGGACCCTGACAAGCGGGAATCTGAGACTGCCCCCTGGGGCTCCAGTGGACCAATGGGACCCCGACGAGCAGGCGAAATATCCAAATAAGGGAAACTTGCCAAAAGACCCCTGAACTCTGCTCCAGGCCCCTTAAAAGTCTTCTCCTCCCTGCCTTGGGCGCTACTTCCGCCACCACTCTGCTTTCCAGAGTCGCGGAACCTCGCCCGAGGGTGCCCACCTCCTCCCAGCGCAACTTTCCTGGCTCCCCTTCTGAGCCCTGAAACTTCGAGGGAGAGTGTTTTTCTAATAAATCCTGCCTTGCACCCACTTTGCCTGGTGTTGTGTTTAATCTCACCGGAAAAACTTTACACCCTGCTGTTGTTCTTAACCAATGTGCTCCCCCACCCTCAAAGGATCTGTAATGGCAGATCTTCACCACCTACTGGTGATGGGTCCACCTTTTCAAGGTTCCATGCGACGTTGTTACTCCCTTTTTGCATGGAAAGGAAGGAGGGAAAGAGTAGGCAGGGATAAATGTTGACACACTAGAGCAGAGTCTGGCAAATGTTTTGTACAGGGTCAAACAGTAAATATATTAGGCCACTGTGATCCATGTGGTCTCTGTCCCTCCTCTTCTGCAACGGGCCAGCAACCACAGACAACTGGTAAGTGAATGGGTGTGGCCGTGTGCTAATAAAACTTTATTTATGGACAATTAACTTTGATTTTCGTATCATTTCACATGTCATAAAGTATTATTCTTCCTGTGATTTTCTTTCAACCACTCAAAGACATAAAATCCATTCACAGCTTTTGCGGGGGCGGGGATGTAACAGAAACCTCTTTTGGCCCCTGGGCGGAAGCTTACTGACTCCTTTCACTGAAGAGGCCTCGGAGGAGGTAAATTTTGGAGGTGGCTTAATGCAAAAGTGAGAAATAGAGTTCGAAGTAGGCTGGCGGAAACTGAGAAGAGAAAAAGAGATGGCGACGCGAGTCCCTGGAAAGATGGTGGGTTCAGAGGAAAAGGGCAGGAGGAGCTCGGCCTGGATGGGGCTCCTCCCACCGTCTGGGCCGCATTCCGCTGGCTGGGAGCGGCATCAGCTTCAGGCTTTTTGAGTCCTGGCGGGTTGCCTAGCTCACCGAAACTGATTTTCCCAGGCTCCCACGGCTCAGTTCTGAGAAGTGTCCTTTTCTGGTCTACAGAAACAACTAGTGCCGCCGGACGCCCCTACGGCCCTTTCACTTGTCTCCCAGGGGCGGGCCAGGGGCCTCCAGCCCTTCCCCAGCGACTTCCCCACTTGCCGGTAGAGGGGGATCGGGCGTGGCGCCACCCGCGGGGTAGCGGTGCCGAGCGCAGCCCCCTTCTCCAGACGCGCACCAGCCCTCCGCCCGGGAGCCCGAGACCCTCCGGGGGGTCGATCCTCGGCGGCTATCGCAGCTATCACTTAGGGCTGCTTCCTTCCTGCCTCTCCACCCCAATTCCCCCCACCCCACCCCCGATTTATTTTTCCTGCCCTACTTCCTGCCACATCCACACAGAAACGAGAGATCGAGCATGGTGGAAAGCGCGGTGTGGCTCTTTCTATTGCAGCGCTTCGAAGACCAGAAAAAGTTCGGGCTTACCATGTGTTCGCGGGACGGGCGCGGAGTGGGCGTCCGGCGGCGGCGGCGAAGGCGACGGCGACGGCGGCGGCGGCAGCGGCGCAGCGAGCTCTGGGCGGCGGGCGGCGGGCTCCCGGCTCTCCGCGACCCGCCCCGCGCGACCGCTCCTGACTCACGCGCCCCCTCCCGCCAGTCAGCCTCCGCCTCCCGGAGCCGGTCCGGACTTGTCCGCCCCGCCCGCGTTGCCCAACGCGCAGCTCACCCACGGCGCGCTCTCTTCCTGCCTGTGGGCCTTGAAGATTTAAAGGGCTTTCCTGAGTTAGAAGTTCGGCGTAGCCGTCTTGGGCGCGGTGTGCCCCTGTCTATGGTTCTTTTCCGTGTACGAGCCCGTTCTGCTCGTTCAGATTAGAGAGGCAGGAGGGCCCTTTTGTAAAAACGTGCAACGCGGAGTGTGGCCGTAACTGTAGAAGTTCCCTAGGAGCCGGGCTGTCTCTTCCTTCACGCTAAGGTTGGGTAATGGAGGAAGCAGTGGTGAGTCCTGCCAAGTGGAGCGCTGTTGTCTCAAACTTCTTCCCCTGAGACACTGAAACCCTCCAACCCCCAAACCACTGCAGTTAAAACCTGACCGGTGTGAGTAGGTATTTGTTCTGTGTGCAGTTGGCAGAAGCTCTGGGTTCTGAAATGGTGCTGTCACTTTATTGCAGTACTTTTGGCAAATCCCCTCTCTCCTCAGAGCTCCATTTCCTTATCTGTTAAAAGCAGTGGTGTTGCATTTCCTGTTTCATAAGATCGTTATAACTGTCCAGGGAAATCATGGCTTTGAGACGGCTTCAGAAACTGTGGAGTAGACGTGAATGAAAGATAACGGACCACAGGGCATTGCATAAATTGCTTCCTGCACCGGCTGCTCACTTCTGAGCAAATCTGCGTCTCCCCTCAGCTACCCAGAGGCATGTTTTCTGGAATCCAGTTGAAAGCCTTACCCAAGCCCTAGGCTCAATAATTAAAGAAATAATCTGTTTCTCGCCCGTCTTCCCCTTCTCCGCTAATGGTACTGCCTTTCTGCCATTCTTCTGTTCTGCTGACTTGAGAGCTGTGTAGTCAGGTTTTGACTGTAAATCCCTTTCTTACCCACAAGTCTTTTCAACTGCCAACTTCTATCATTAAAAAAAAAAAAAAGATTTTGTTTATTTATTTGACAGAGAGATCACAAGTAGGCAGAGAGGCAGGCAGAGAGAGAGGGGGAAGCAGGCTCCCTGCCAAGCAGAGAGCCCGATATGGGGCTTGATCCCAGGACCCTGAGATCAGGGCCAGAGCAAAAGGCAGAGGCTTAACCCACTAAGCCAGGAGCCCCCCAACTCCTATCACTTAAAAAAAAAAAAAGATTTTATTTACTTATTTGACAGAGAGACAGCAAGAGAAAGAACAGGAGCAGGGGAAGCGGGAGAGGGAGAAGCAGCCTTGATCCCAGCACCCTGAGATCATGACCTGAGCAGAAAGCAGAAACTTAACTGCACCATCCGGGTGCCCTTATCAGTTTTATCTTTATACTTTCTTGAATCTGCCCCATCTTTTCTAATCCCACCTCCAGGGTTCTGTTTAGGTTTTCATTCACTCATTCCTTGGGCTTCCTAACTGGTCTCTTGCCCCTTTAATCTATCCTTTTAAATGTGTAAAACACGTTGGTCTGGGTGGCTCAGTCGGTTAAGCCTCCACCTTCTGTAGTGTCACGGAATCAAGTCCCACATAAGGCTCCTCCTGCTCAGCGGGGAGCCTGTTTCTCTCTCTCCCTCTGCTGTTGCTCTCTCTACTTGTGCTCTTTGTCAAATAAATAAATAAATAAAAATCTTTTTAAAAAATCGCATTTTCCTGCCCTACAGCCCTGATCAATTGTCTACTTAAAATACAAACCACAACAAAAGAAGGAAACAAAATGGCTCCTCGATTCCTTTTATATAAACGATTAACTTCTTAGCCTCTATCTGGATTAGAAAAGCTTCTTTTACCAAATGAATGAATTCTATTCATTTCTATCAAATGAATTCTTCAATGTACTCATTTGAAAAATATTTTTGGAAACTTAGTATGTGCCAAGACCAGAGCTAGGCACAAGAGATACAAATATGACTACGATATAGTTCCTGCCTTTGAGGTGGTCTGTGGATAGACTTTACCCTTAGTAGTTTGCGGGTGTTCCATGGATGGCTGCTAGGGTTCACAAATACCCTAAAGTTATATATGAATTTTTTTGCAAAAGAGATTTTCTTTCTGGGGAAGGATCTATAGTTTGCATCTGATTCTCACAAAATTCTAGGATTAAAAAATATTAAAGAATCATTAGTCTTATTGACTAATTTGTGAATCATGGAAACTTTGATAACATAATCCTCTTTAAGGGAAAACACCTCACTTATAGCCTCCTTTGTAGTGTCAGCCCAGTTGGTGACCACATGATTTGACCCCGTGCCCACTGTCATAGCTGACTGGATTGAAGTTAGCTCTGGACTCAAGGACTACCAATCCATAGACTGGACAGTGGATATTACATGACATGACATAGAAAGATGAACTGAGGCCATTCATCTTCTTGTCCTTTGGAAACTGAAATTAGAAACACATAGACAACTACACATTCAGAAGAGCTGATGCTGAACATTTGTGTAGAGAGACCCATGAGGTCATGGCAAATCAAAATTACAAAGAAGTGGACACTGTGAATAAGTAGAAGCTATGAGGTTTGGAAAGTGCATAGAATAGTGGGGGAAAATAGATGAATTACAAACTAGAAATAAAAGGAGTAACTACTTAGACATTAGCTGAGTTTTATAAATAGTGAATCACTAATAGTGAGGACCTGTGGTCTAACTTCACTGTTTCTTGTTCTTCCTGAACCTGCTTGTTCAGTTTCCCTGATTTTCTGTAAGATATTTATTCTTTCAACAACTTATCTGCCCCATGAGTTAGCTTGAGTGAAACCAAAGAAAGAGCTAAACCAAATAAGTATGAATTGTCTAGAACCAGGCTGGGACATCAGCTTGCTCCAGTTAAGTCTGCCAGTGTTGGTAACTTCCCAGGGTCGTGCTGAAATGGGTTCATTACTAGGTTTTCATCGGTGGAGGGAGAGTTCAGGATAGATGGGAGGCAAAGGTAGATTTGGCAAACTAGTTAAACAGTACATCAAAGTAAAGGGCTAAAGTAGGCAAGGAGCTGAGGGTGAGTGAGGACTGCTAAACCAATAGCAAGAGGCTAAAATGAGGTACAGATGAGGAAAAGGGCAATTCAGGAAATAAATGTGGGGCCTCCCACAGTACAGGCTAATCCTTGTGTGTTACCTGAATTCTGTGCAGAGTTGGGTAGATTCTTAAATGGACATAATGGAGTGTGATAGGCATAATTACTAGCTGTGACCAAGGTACAGTGACAATGCTGGGAAGTAAATGAGTGGTTAATGCTTGGGAGCAGGGAAAGCATCGTGCAGAGAGTGCTGCCTGAGCTGGGTGTTGAGGGATGCATGAAAATCCACTAGGTGGATGGAGCGGTGGTGAACCTAGGTGAAGTCAGGCAGTAGGGCAGTATGGCAGTATTTCCAATGACAGACTCGAGCTAGACCCTGGGATTCAAACCCAGTGCTGCAACACATTATCTCTAAAATCTCCAGCAAGACATTTCTCTGTTATGTGCCTCAGTTTCCTCATTTGCAAGTGAAGAGGATAGTAGTATTTACTTCATGTCGTTGTCATGAAGGTTAAGACATAATTCCTGTAAAACGCTTAGAACTCAGAGCACTGTCTTCAGAGGAGGGCTCACATGATGATTTGTGCAGAAGTAAGGAGGCTGTAGCACATGTGTGTTCTCAGGGCTTGTGGGCGGTTCTGTAGCCCTGTACTTTGGGTGTGGAGGGATGGTAAATGTGAGGCAGAGACTCCAGGATATGAGCCTGGAGAGATGAGGGTCAGAGCATGAAGGGCTATGCCTGAAAATTTGGGTTGTATCTGGAGAGCTATCTATCAAGAACCACTGAAGAGTCTTATGCAGGAGAGTGGCATGAGGTACTTCCCCTTTAGGGAAGTATAGAAAATGTACTGGAAAGGAGAACGACCAGAGACACTGAACAAAATCGAATATTCCTGCAATGACCAAGGCGAGATGTCCATGAATTCAGGGAGAGGGAGTTACCCTGTGCTGAGAATGCAGAAGCAATTGAACTCAGCCCCTGTGTGGAGGTGTGGGCTTTGAAGAGAGATGAAATCACTGTAGGAGAGAATAAGACTGAGAACAGTCACATTTGCTTATAGCTCTTTTTTTTTTTCTCTTTCAAATATTTATTTGAGAGAGAGACAGAAAGTGCAAGCACAGGGAGAGGGGCAGAGAGAGAGGGAGAGAGAATCCTCAAGCAGACTCCCTGCTGAACATAGAGCCCAATGCGGGGCTCCTTCCCAGCACCCTGAGAGTGTGACCTGAGGCAAAATCAAGAGTTGGCCACTTAACTGACTGAGCCACCCAGGGGCCCCTGCTTATAGTTCTTCAATCTCTCTCACCTCAGGACTTTTGCACCTCTATTACCTACTCATCTGTCTTAGTCTCCTTAAGCTGCCATAATAAAACACTGCACACTGGGTGGATAAAAAACAGACATCTATTTTCTCACAGTTGGGGAGGCTAGAAGTCCAAGATGAAAATACTAGGCAATTTAGTTCTGAGGGTGCGTTCTCTTCCTGGCTGCTTCTTTTCTGTATCTACATGCGTTGGAGAGAGAGGGAGAGATCTCACTCTTCTTCTTATAAAGCCACAGTCCTATTGAATTAGGGTCCTGCTCTTATGACCTGTAATCACCTAATCATTTAACCTTATTATCTCCTGAAGCCTGTCTCCAGATATAGTCACATTAGGGTTTAGAGCTCCAACAAATTTTGTGGGAGAAGGGAGAACATAGTTAAGTACCTAGCATCATCCTTCTTAAAACTTAGAAATTATCTCCTCTACGTATCCCTTGTTCTTTTTTTTTTTTTTTTAAATTATTAAAGTATTCTAAGTATTCCTTGTTCTTTAAGATGGAGCTAGACATCTAATAGATCTGGCCTTGGACTGCTGTACTTAGGCCTGCTTGCAAGGTTAGCCGTGGCCCTGGTCTAACCTCTAGGAACTTGGATTTTGAGAAGTTTCCCACTATTCTCTGACTGTGGTCCATAGTCCACTGTGCTTAAACTGTACAAACAATGTGATTTATGCCAAACACCTCTTTCCTTCTGGGAGTTTGGCATTTTGATAAATACCAGACAGGGTGTGCCTATGTGACCGGCCTCCAGTAAAAACTTTGGGCACCGAGTCTCTCTTGAGGTTCCCTGGTGGACAGAACTTCACATGTGCTGTCACAGTTCAAAGCTGGAGAGATTAAGCATGTGCTGTATCCCCATAGCTCCTAGTAAGGTGATTTTTACCACACTCTACTGTGGTAAACTCTTCTGTTTACTTCGTCTTGCTCACGAGACTGCAAGCTACTTGGGGACAGAAACAATGTCCTGCTCACTCCAGCACGCCCAACACTCAGTACAGGAGCTAACTGGTTGTACAGGGAGGGTCTTCCCTGGGTGTGGAACTGACCTAAGTGCTTTGACGACAGTGGCTAACAAGGCAACAGAAGTCCTGTTCTCTTCCTAGCTTTTGTGGATAAACCAATCTTGAAAAACCACAAGGAAGGAGCTTGAGAAGTGATCAGGGACACAGGAAGAGATTCAAAGCCTTCTCTGGTGTCATGAAGTCCATGGATGAGAGACCTCCCAGATGGAGGGATTGGTGAACAAGGTGAAGGTCCTCAGAGAGACAGAGTGCGTTGAAGGCTAAGATGCATTCTGTGGATGTGGCATTCATATCTGAGGAGACCTTTGCCGGAGTAGTTTTAGTACAGTGGTGGGGAGAAAGGCAAATGACTGTGGACTGAGGGGTGAATGGGAGGAGAGGAGTGGAGGCAGGGTGTGGATCATTTGAGAGGACTCACTATGAAAGAGGAGAGGCAGAGCAGCAGCCAGAGAAAGCTAGTTTGAGGGAGTGTCTAAAAACATCTGGGGAGGGGCGCCTGTCTGGCTTACTCAGTGGAGTGTGTGACTCCTGATCTCGGGGTTGTGAGTTCGAGCCCCACGTTGGATGTAGAGATTACTTAAAATCAAATCCTAAAAAAACCACATCCATATCCAGGGATGGCATGAATACGTTCACAGGCCACGGAGAAGGAGTTCTCAGAGGGAGAAGGCAAATGGACAGGATTGAAAGGATACAAATGATGGAGCAAGTTACCCTAGGAGCTGTGGGTGGAAGGAGAAAATCAGGAATAAGGCTGTAGATAGTCCACAGATTTGAGAGGGCTGTGGAGGAGCTGTCTCCCTGATGCCACTGGCAACATCATGAACCAAGGAGTGAGGACATCTGTTGCAATGGCCAGAGGTCTCAGAGCGACATGGAAAAGGGAACTGACCCAGAATGACTGAGAGCTGTAAATGCAATTTTATTTTTTAAATTTCTTCTTATTTTTTTGAAGGTAAACTCTACACCCAATGTGGGGCTTGAACTTATAACCCTGAGATCAAGAGGTGCATGCTCTACCGACTGAGCCAGCCAGGCACCTCTGTTTGGGGAATATCCTTAATTTCAGCTCCCTCTGATGAAATTCTATGGCTCCTTCAATGAAGCTTCTCCTTCATGAAGCTTTTCTGATCTCTACCACCCCTCGTTAAGTCCTCCCACCATATTTCATAAATTTTGTTTTGGAAGGGAAGATTTTGATATTCTGCTATATATTAAAGGGCTTTATGTTAATAGTTGTTTTATCTTTTCTGATAGCATGTAAATTCCTCGAAGTGATAGATTAATCTGTCTTGTTCTCTTGGGTCCATGGTCAAAGGAGCGAGACTGATACAAAGTGAAGGTCAAGCAAAGCTTTATTTCGCGCCAAGCATCGAGAATCAAACTGACCGGCCAGGGCCATCTCTTCCAAAGAGGCAGACCCTCTCTTCCTTATAGACTAACTTTTAAGGGCAAAGGCCATGTGGTTGGGCCTGACCACGCACAGGTGATCAATGAGAT
The DNA here is from genome assembly GCF_030435805.1 of Mustela lutreola. NCBI lineage: Eukaryota > Metazoa > Chordata > Mammalia > Carnivora > Mustelidae > Mustela > Mustela lutreola. The sequence continues at coordinate 108,202,558 of NC_081299.1, read as the reverse complement.
TGTAACACAGAGAAAGCTGCACAGTCCGGCTAGGTCACACATAAGTGACCAATTGAATTACAATTTACCTCATAGTAGATATTTGAACTAGCCTATCACCTTGGTCAGAATTGGCGCCCAAAGGGCACCCAAAGGGTGGGGCCCATACTCCTTGGTAGCTAGGGAGACAGTATGCGCCCCCACCAGTTGGATACCTCCACCTGGCCTGACCCACCTTGTATTTGGACTTTGTTACCTGGGACTGGTTTCTGGGACTTGTTTTTAAGTAAGTTCCCTGAAGGGGGTGGGGGCAGGGTCAGGATGGAGCTTCTCTGGCTAAATAGGCCCTTACAGTTCATCTTTGTGTCATTAATACCAATTTGTACGAACTAAGACCCAATGCATGTTTGTGGAATTGAATGAGTGGTGCAGTTTCAGAGTAGGGGCTGTATCTGTTTTAATTCTGTGTGATTTAACATTCATGACTTAATGTTAAATAACTTGCTCCTCCAAGAATTGTTTGACTCTTTGTGTTGTTTTTCTTTTCTGGGGGGAGGACATCAAGATATTCCTGTTAAAGTTCTTAAATTTATAATCCTTAAGTTATTCAATGAGTATTTATTGAGTACAAGATCCTGTGTGGGGTCTGAGGATACAAAGATAAAAAAAAGTCATGGTTCTTACCTTCAAGGATTCCCAAATCTAATTTGATGAATAAAATGGGATCTTTTCACAAACTATGCTGTATACATCAGAGGGTATTCACTCAGCCTCCAGGACAAGTTCTTTCCATTTAAGTCCTGGGCCAGAAGGTTTACCTCTTGAAGAAAAGAACTGTAAGGGGAGGTCCATAGGGTTCTCTCATAATCTACATCTCTCGCTCCAGAGCACTGGGACTACATTTGCAGTATCGAGGAATGAGCCCACAATCTCTGAGGCCTGTGCTGTAAATAGAAATGCTAGACAGGGAATGTTAAGGCTTGAGTTTGAGTTCCAGCCCCGTCCCTTGCTAGATAAGCTCTTTTCTATTTCTGAGCTCTAGTTTTCTCATATGTAAGATGGGGATAATAATTCAGGAGATAATAAATATAAAAGAGCTCTTTAAATGGGTAAGGTGTTATACTAATGTTACTTGCTACTGGCAATAAAGCTGTGCAGGTCAAATCAAAGTGTGCTTTGTGAACTACTTTGCAGATGGCGGGTGTCATTGCTGTTTTCCCTCCAAGTCCCTCCCTCCTCATTTCTGTTACCTCTGTCCCAGTTGCTGGTCCTCATTGACTCTCTCACTGGTACTATTGCAGTGGTGCCTTGAGCAGCCCTGGGGATCCTGTGCAGGCTGGAGGGGTAGCTATTCACTTTCCTCCATTGTTTGCATACGTCCGTCTATGTTTACTTCGTGTTCTAGACACCTTTCATGCTGCTGGTTGGAAGCCATTAAAGTCCTTCACATAGTTGTTTCCAGATCTTCAACTGTTATTCAGTAGAGTTGAAAAATTTTCTCTTTCACAATGACCCAAAGGAAAATTGTCACACATATGTTAAAATTTCTACTCTGAGGAGGCTGTGCCATATCAGGTCCATGTCCAATCCTTTGGCTGTAAATATGTCATCTAAATATTCTCAGTGAGTCTGTAGTGCTTAATTTTTTGGTCTAAATTCTGCATTTTGGAATTTAAGGTCCTTTATACTCTAATTCCAGTTGTTTTTTCACTATTTCCCTTCATTCACTGCAAACTCCAGTCAAATGGAACTTTTCATTGTTGCCTGTAGGCAAATTTCATCTTCCAGCTGGTTCTCATTGGTAAGGCCAGATTGGTTGTTCAAATATTGACATTCTTCTCTAGCTTCCTTCTTGTCTGAACCCCTGGTCAGTGGCCTCCCTTCTTGTCTGAACCCCTGAGTGTTGTCCATCTGAAGCCCAGCCACCTCTGTCTCTCTGGTGGGCCATGCAATTCCTATAATCAAGTAGCTTAAGGGTTAATTTGTGATATGGTGTGGGTCTCCAGGACTTGCTCCAGCTGGGCTGCCCGGTCACTATACTGATGGGTCAGTGATAGGTCACATTATGATTATCTTCCAGCCCCCTGAGGAGCTTTCTCCCTTGCCAATTTTCGTTCTTATGATTCCTTCCTTTCATCTAGAATGCTTTCCCCATCTCTTCATGTCCAAGTTCTACTTATATGAAGTCCTGGCTCAAAAAGGACCTTCTCTACAAAGCTTTTGCTTATCTCTTCCAACTAAAAAGAATCTGTCTCTTTTTTGATTTACCACAGCCCTTTATCTGCACTTTCCTTGTGGCATGTGTTCAGGTGATCTTGAATTCATGCTGAAACATAGGTTTATCCTGTAGACTACATTTTGCAGAGTACCTGCTGACACGGCTGGTTCCTAGAATTGATTTTCCTTTCTCTGGACATCCTCTGCCCCACAACCTTACAACAGTTCAGCTTCTGTGAAACATCCAAGCCTTTGGCGGGAGGAGAACAAGGTATAGATTCCAGAGGAGAGAACCTTTGTACTGTCTCCCCTTCACTGACCCAGTGTGGAGGTAAATTCAGTTTCTTCCCAGATTACAAGACCAGATGTTGCTGTAGCTTTGTTCATGCTGGGTCTTTACTATTTCAAGAATTCTATTTTTCTGGCCACTGAGACACTCAATCATGATTTGTTGGGTGAATGAACAATTTTATTTGGGTTGGAAATTTGGAGTTTATTCCATTAGAGATAAGCTGAAGCCCATTAATTAGTTAATGATTTTATATATTTATTTGTCAGACAGAGGTCACAAGTATGCAGAGAGGCAGACAGGGAGAGAGAGGGAAGCAGGCTCCCCACTGAGCAGAGAGCCTGATGCAGGGCTCGATTCCAGGATCCTGGGATCATGACCTGAGCTGAAGGCAGCGGCTTAATCCACTGAGCCACCCAGGCGCCCCCCGAAACATTTTTAATTAAAGAAAAATTACACCTGGCATGGTCTAACAACATCTTAAGCCTTTAGGACAATTTATATAAATATATTTACTCATGAAAGGAAGGAAATATGAACACTGAAATTTGACCATCAGGAATAAAGCTATATTTAGATTTCTTAAAATGATGGGAAAGGGTGGGCACAGTATTTTTCCCCTCTCTGGGAGCACATGTAAGAGACTGTTAGAAATAAAAGTGGTTAGGAGCATTCCACCTGTGGGAGCTATGGGGAAAGGTTTTCATAGAGCAGATATGGAAGCAAAGCAAGGAAATTGTTTGGTCTGCTATGGCTGAAGTGGTTGCCTTATTTGGAATTTTATTTTATTTTATTTTATTTTTTGCCTCCTCAGTCTAATGGCCTTCTTGTTTAATTACTTTAACAGTTTCATTAACATGTGATCAATCCTTTTAAAATTATTAACATATAATATATTATTTGTTTCATTAGTCTTACACAATACAAAATGCTTACCATAACACATACCCTCCCTAATGTCCATCACCCAGCCACCCTATCCCCCTACCCACCTCCCCTCAGCAGCCCTCAGTTTGTTTACTGATACTAGGAGTCTCTTATAGTTTGTCTCCCTCTCTTTCTCTTGTTTTGTTTCATTTTTTTCTTGTCTTCCCTTATGATCCTCTCTTGTTTCTCAAATTCCTCATATCAGTGAGATCATATGATACTTGCCTTTCTCTGACTGACTTATTTTGCTTAGCATAATACCCTCTTGTTTCATCTGCATTGTTGCAAATGGCAAGATTTCATTTTTGATGGCTGCATAATATTTCATTGTATATATATGTATATATGATATACATATAATATAAATATTTATATATAAATAAATATATATGTATATATATATAAATAAATAAGATTTTCTTTACTTATTCATTTATCCATTCATCTGTTTATGGACATCTGGGCTCTTTCCATGGTTTGGCTATTGTGGACATTGCTGCTATAAACATTGGGTTGCAGGTGTCCCTTCTGATCACTGCATTTGTATATTTGGGGTAAATACCCAGTAGTGCAATTGCTGGGTTGTAGGGTAGCTCTATTTTCAACTTTTTGAGGAACCTCCATACTGTTTTCCAGAGTGGCTACACCACATTGCAAAATTTTTTTATTTTGAAGATTTGTTCATTTATTGGAGAGTGAGAGAGAGAGAGCATGTATGTGCATGTGGGTGAGCAAGGGGAGGAGGAGAAGGAGAGGGAGAAAAGCAGACTCTGCTGAGTGTGGAGCCTCATGTGGAACTCGATTCCAGGACCCTGAGATCAACACTCGAGCTGAAGTTAAGAGTTGGACGCTCAACTGCCCCAGCCACCCAGGCACCCCTATAGTATTCTATAATACAGAGATATTATCAAAAGTCAAATAGTGAGCTTTTATTGAAAGACAATTAGATAGTTTCATTTTTTTCCTATGAAGTGTCTGGAAATCCTTACACATACAGGCATATCTGAGGAGAAACTCTTGAGAGTAGAATCCATGGTTTCCAGCATATAAACTTCAACATTTTGATAGATATCCCAAAATTGTCCCTCAAGGGTTAGTAGCTTTTGGTGAAGAAAACAAGTCACTTCTTCTGTGAATCAGCAAGTCCTCTGAGATGTTTAACACCAAATGGACACAAAAGAGTTTAGTGTTGTGGTATATTCTCTCGTGTTTTAGCCCAGAGGTGAGGTATTTCTGAGCCCCTTGCCTCTGGTATGCTGCTGGGGTTCTGCCAGCTTCTCCAGCTGCCCTCTCCTCATTTCCCAGCCCAGCCCTGGCTCTACTTTGAGTCTCTGTGTACCTGGCAAAACCCCCCTCTGTTGCTAAGTCACCCTTGATCAGGAGCCAAAACAAACCAGCCAGTGGTGAACAGGAAATACCTGTTTCTGCATCAACACCCGCCCTGCCCTCCTCCCCACCAACGGTCAGTGATCTCTCAGTTATTGTCCAGAGTGTGGCCTCTCCTTGTGGTCTTGTGGGTGCTATTTAGAGGCAGAGAGGAAAGCAAAGTTCTTCTAAAGCAGGGCAGTTTGAGTGGCAAAGTTAAAACAACAACAAAAAAATCAAGTTAAAGAGGATAATGGTATGGAAACGGGGAGATATGTATTCAGTAAATGTTCTCTTAGCACGTGCACTGTCCCTACTCGACAAAGTGGGTGTGTATGTGGGATGAAGGGCGGTGGGCCTGAGTAGGCTGAGTGCCTGCCTGGGCCTCCTGTTCTGGTCTCATATACCAGGAGTAGGAAGGAAGCCCTGTGTGTCTCTCTGCGCTCTGTCCCTCCCCTCCAAGCCAGGATGGTTAGGAATAGAGCTAGCTGTGGCAGGAAACTTGTGGTTTTGGTGGTCTGAGTGGAAACAATGACATTTGCTCCTGCCAGGCCTGAAGCCTGGAGCAGGGTAGGGGCTGGGAGTCTCCCCAGGAAGTGACTCAGGGTCCTGAGATGATTGAGACGGACGTGGCTTTCTTTCTCCTGCTGGAGGGTTGTGGGTGGGTCCCTGAGTGTTGTGCTTGATTTCCTCACCTGGGACACCTGAGCAGCCAGAACTCTGATTCAGGAGATATGAGCACCACATGTTGTCACAGGTCTTTGGGGACTCTAAAAATGCAGGAAGCCTTGGCCCAGAAGCTGCCACAGGGAAGTGCTGTGATGGTTCCTCATTCCTCCACCCACCTATGTTGCCCACAGCCCCTAATGGTTGCAGCCCTGTGGCTTCAACTTTGGAGGGCAGTAGCTTGGCTCCAGAGCTAGTGGTGGGAGGGTGGGGCAGACATGCCTCAGTCATTTCAGGTTTCTCAAATAATGAAGAACTTGTCAGATTACAGGAATCATATGAGGCACTTAAACTGTCAGTGTGCCAGAAAAATAATTGTCACCATTTACTACCTGCTCCAATGTACCCCTTTTATCTAGCTATTCATCTACCTTATTATTTTATAATTTATAGAAGTAAGAATAAAGAAATAGTAAAAAAAAAAATAGGGGTACCTGGGTGTTTCAGTTGGTTAAGCGTGTCTGCCTTTGGCTCAGGTCATGATCCTGGGGTTCTGGGATTGAGCCCTGTGTTGGGCTCCCTGCTCAGCCAGAAGTCTGCTTCTCCTCTCCCTCTGCTACTCCCCCTGTTTGTGATCTCTCTCTTTCAAAGAAATAAAAAACTTCTTAAAAAAAGGAAATAGTAAAAATAACTGTATTAAACATTATAATAAGAATTCAGATATGGCAAACTCAAATTTTTATTCCATATTTTCCTGGACTTGAAAACATGCACAGAAATGTTTGCTTGTGTGTCATTTATTTGTTCCATAATTACAAAACATTTTATTTTCTTTCTTTTTTTAAATTTTAAATGTTTTTATTTATTTGAGAGAGAGGGGGAGAGAGCACAAGCAGGAAGAACAGCAGGCAGAGGGAGAAGCAGGCTCCCTGCTGAGCGAGGAGCCCCAGGACCCTGGGTTCATGACCTGAGCTGAAGCCGATGCTTAACTGACTGAGCCACCTACACACTCCAAAACATTTTCATTTTCAGATTTATAATACCAAATGACCAGTCTTTTTTTTTTTTTTTTTTTAATGACCAGTCTAATGAATGTTTGTATTTCTACATCATCTTTCTTCCCGGCTGCCTTGTTACACTCCCCTGTCTTTAGCATTTTTCCACTTACAAACTGTATCAGGTAAAATTCTGTGCCTAAACATTAGATGAAAGAATATCATGTGTCTTTTTAGCAAAATGGGGTGGTTCAGGTACATGCAAAATATTGTGTGATGCCGCTCTTCCTGTTGAATAACTAACTGGAGGAGAATACCGTATCTCTTTTGTCCTTAGAGCTATACCATTCCCTCATTGATTCTTGCAAGCTTGTTTGGAGGAGGTGCAGCTACTTGTATACCCTTTATGAAGTAATGGTTTTCTCCCTCAGGGAACACCATCTTCCTTGACCGAGTGTGCAGTTTTGGGATAGACACACATGCAGGTGTGAGGAAGGCTAGAAAGCCAGATCAGTAGAATGGACCCGGGAGTCAGTGAGGTGAGCCACTTTGCTGAGAACACACCTGGTTCTCCCACGCATTGATGTAGGGTGTTGTCATCCAAAGATTTGTAGCATGAGAACTCATTTAGATGATCAGTTTCACCACGGTCATTAGAGGGCTTGCTATGAGTCTCTGAATTTTGATTCACCCATTTCATTCTTCTCTTTGAATCCTTTGATTCATCTAATCATTGTGAATGTATTCTTTTGTCAATTTTCTCCTCTTTGCTATTATGGGAAGAAAATTTTCAGTTCTCAATTCTCAACTGTGTTCAAGGAAAACAAAACCAAACAAAAACCAACTCTGTACATAAAGATGGTGTCTTCAAACATTTTAAAGTAACTTTTGAAAAGATGATGCGATACTTTGGGCACCACCATGGGAAAACTGAAGGATGACATAGAGGATGTCAGGGAGACGATTCATGTTACTCATGCAGGGTCTTCCAAGCATTCCTGTCTCTCTTCTGTTTTCTTATATCTTTTTTTTTTTTTTAAGGATTTTATTTACTTATTTGACAGACAGAGATCACAAGCGGGCAGAGAGGCAGGCAGAGAGAGGAAGGGAAGCAGGCTCCCTGCCACGCAGAGAGCCTGATATGGGGCTCGATCCCAGGACCCTGAGATCGTGACCTGAGCCGAAGGCAGACACTTAAAAGACTGAACCACATAGGTGCTCCATTTTCTTATATCTTGAAACATTTTAAGACACAAAAAAATGTGGTCACCAAGACCTCAAAATACAGCTTTGTTTTGTAAAAGGGTCCAATGATCCGGTGTGTCAATTAAAGACAGAATGAGTTTTATTGTGTGTGTGTGTGTGTGTGTGTGTGTTTTAAAGTAAGTCATCCCTTTGTTCTATAGAAGAACTCTAAGTAAGAATAAAAGTTATGAAGTACAAATCCTTGCAAATAGAACTACTGAAGAGGGAAACACGACATGTAAAATCTATATTTCTTTTAAAGCTTACAACCTATACCAGTGTTTTTGTAACATCATTATTTCCCTTTTCCTCCCAGCTTCTGGAGGCTTTGTTATGGAAGCAGTCAACAACATGTGAAGAGGTGATGTGACGCTGTCTCCACTGCGGTGGGTGACTTTAGCTCAGAGTCCGATATGGTGCTCTTCCCTTCTTGCCATGGTTCTGAGAGCACTGAGATGCATCTCACCTCCTTATCTTTGCTTTCAGCCCCAGGCACATTTCTCCCTCTGTCAGCCGCCTTAATGCCATTTCTCTTGACCTCCCAGCCTGGACTCTACCAGCCACCTGAGCAATCAGTCAGACATTCTCATTTGCCTTCAGTCCTTGTCTGTCTAGCCAGGTGCTCCCTCTGCCCCTGCTGCCACCTGTTAGCTGGGGCCGGCCTGGGGGAAGGTCACCCAGCCATGGGTCTTTGATTTTTCACTTCAGCCCTGTGTGTACCACTCATCAATCCCTTTCCTTATCTTTGGTGAGCTAGTTTCCACCTGTCCCTCAGGAGCTCTTCCCAGCTGTCATCCTCCTACCTCTGTAGGGGACCTTTCTTCTAATTCCTGGGGGAAATGCAAGGCCCTTAGGCACAACTTCTCCCAGTCCCCCCTACCCCCAAAGAGACCTTCCTCCACACCCATCCTTACCTCTTTTCCTCCTGTCCCAGGAACCTGGAGGCCCCTCCAGCCCCCGATCCTGCCTGTTTTGTATTCTTTACGGCTTTGGCCATGGTTTTCTCCTCTTTCCCCAGTGTTTCGATCCCTCTCTCCCAGGGCTCTGTTTTCTCCTATATTATCAGTCAGGGGACAAAAACACACCTGTTATTTTAACAGAAAGAATTTAACAGAGGGACTTGTTTGCTTGGTCCCCGAAAAGGCACACAGTGGCAGCAATTTCAGGAGGCATGGGAGCTAAGGGAGGAGGTGGAGTCATCAGTTTGGCAGAGGGGCTCCGAGACCTGAAGCCTCTGCGAAAGGACTCAGGGACGCATCTTGTGGCACATGTCTCTGAGGGCTGCTGCCCCAAGAATGGAAAATGGCACACTGGATTCAGCTGCCTTTGGGGAACAAAATCCAAGCCAGTGAAGGGCTGCTCAGTTTTGACAGAAAGTGTGCCTTTGCGGGGAAATTGCCCTGCTGGGTGAAGGAGCGGGGGCACCAGAAGCCATGGAGACCGGGCCCCTCCTCTCTGCAGTCCCCCTCACCCCAGCAGGGCCCCCACTGGAAGATCTCCTGGGGATTCAATGGCAAGTGGAAATGTGGTCTGTGGAGTCCCTGGCATGGCAGAGTGTGCACCGAGGGGTGGTTTGGAAATGGACAGACACCAGCTTCCTACTGTCCTACCCCTCCTCTCCGTTTTCTTTCCTAGACATTCACTACCTGAGTAGTTTCATGCGATGTCTGCTCTTCCTTGGCTCCCTGTTATTTCAAGCTTCTGAAGTTTATCTTTGCTATCATTTTGCTGCCTGAACTAAACTGGAAAAGGCCTCGTCGCTGGGAAGATCCTGGGGGCCCGTTTCCGTGCTTATTTCGTTTGGCTCCCTGAGTGAGCCGTGGGTGGCGGTGGATCTGTTATCTGCTTCCTGGCTTCCATGATTGCCCACACTCCTGTGTCTCCAGGAACCTCGATGCCTGTCCCTCCTGATTCTCCTCCTGGATCCCTTCCTTTGCTTTCCCCTCAAGTGCCGGTGTTCTCCAAGCCCCTGTCCTGTATGCATTTCTTCCCAGGGGACCTCATTCTGGTGCATGGTTTTAATCAGCACCTCTATTATACAAGTTGACCTCCAGATCTTCATGTCCACAGGCCACACTCTGGCAGTCTGCTGGCCAATCCTCCTGGACATCCCACAGCCACTTCAAATCAAATATGGCCAAAGCTGAACTCAGCATCTTCCCCTTCAAATATGCTTTTCTGTCTGTTTTCTCTCTCTTTGAAGATTTTATTAGACCAATGAGAAAAATATCCATTTTCTATGCTAAGGTATTTTATTTATTTGATTTTTTAAAAGATTTTATTTATTTATTTGACAGAGAGAGAGCACAAGCAGGGAGAGCAGGAGAAGGAGAAGTAAGCTTCCCACTGAGCAGGAATCCCAATGTAGGACTTGATCCCAGGCCCTGGGATCATATCCTGAGCCAAAGACAGATGCTTAACTGACTGAGCCACCCAGATGCCCTGTGCTAAGGTATTTTAATCATTTGGTCATTTGAAGACAGGAATATGCAGAAATTAATGGAGAACTTCTTTAACAAAATGTTATGATTTCATAGGAATACATATTTTTATAAGCATTGTTGAAGACAGCATGTAGTAGATCATCACCAAATAATGCTTTCATATATTAATAGTACCTCAGTGAGTTTTTAAGCATTATGTGGAGCTAAGTCTGTCTTTCCTGTGAACTTTTAAACATCTGCCTTCCTGAATTTTAGTTTTTATGTCGTACCATGTCCAGTCTCTCACTTCTTGGCTTTCATAAAACCTGGGATGATATTGTTGCTTTCCCTCCACGTTTCCATTGGTTTCATAGCATCATTGACTTCTGTCCTGCATCCTCTGTACCATTTTCTCATCATGAGAGATCAGAAGAACAGCAGAAGTTATGCCCTTCCCACATGCTGTGTTTTTAGCAGGCTGCCCCCCCCAGATGTCACATAGCCCTGCGATTTGTGGTTCTCCAAGCACCTGGAGTCTACCTCCTTCCCTGCTATGGTGTTAGCAGCTATTTATTCTGCATTTACTGTGTGCTGGGTAAAATCCCTACCCCAGAAATTATATAATAATGAAATTTTATATTGTAAGGGAGGGAGAATTCTTCCAGTTGGACTGGGAACTAAATCGACATGAGACAATTAACAGGAGGAAAAAAAAAAAACAAACCCAAAGTTCTATTACGTGCACTTGAAGGCTCAATAATGAAATTGGGACCCAAAGAAATGACCAAGGCAGACAGTTTTTCTACCTTTTAGATGAAGAGACAATAAAGGACAAGGAAAACAGATGTTTGGAGGCTTTAATTAGTAAAGAATTTGGGTTGAGATAGATCAATAAAAAACTACCAAGGGTTTATTTCTATAGCTTTTTCAACTTTAAAGTACCCATCTCTGGTGAGAAGGATGTCTTTTTACTTCTCAGTACAGGGAGGGTACCTTTCGTGTAGAAGATGTGTTTCCTGCCCCACCCTCCTTCAGTTCCCCCCCAGGGCTCCCCGTCATCTCCATCCAGGGTCTCAGAGATGTTCATACAACTCTGGTCACCCAGCACAGCGCTTCATTCCCCTCACGGCTCTGCTTAGTTCATTTCTGATGAGAGTGTGCTCATCCCTATTCCAACCATGATTTGTGTCTCACTGCGTCTGGGAAATTCCACAGTCATTTACGGAGCTCTGGCACGTGCTCTGCACTGTGCTCAGTGCTAGGAATAAGACATCCTCCTTCCCTCTTTGGGTCATAATGTCAGGGCCACTCTGTTCACTCAATATTCCAGCTGGGCCTCTGCAGACTCTGTTCTCTTGTCAATTACCAAGGACTGCTCACCTGTCATAATGCAGTTGCTGTCCCTCACCGTAACTGCTCTCAAAGTCTCCTATAGTAAGGGACTTCACAGATGTTGGATGAAATGATTGATGTTAAATGCTGTTCATGTTCCCACATACACTGAATATGTGTTAAAGACTCGACTGTAAATAGATAAGCAACAGCATTATTTAAGTTTAACTTTGCAACTCACGCAGCACACAGCAAGCACCATCAGCCAAAGTCACTTACTTACACCACAGTAAACTGGTGTTAGGAACCATATCTGTGTTCAAAGAAGGTTAAGTTAGGTCATATTAGGAGTGTATTTTAAAAAGTTAACTTTAAAAAGTTAACTTCACTTTAATATTTATTTACTCAACATACGTATATGGCACACTTTCCTGTGCCAGACACTCTTCAAGATGTGAAGGTTCAGCAGGAAATAAAACAGTCACTGCTTTCACAGAGATTACATTATACACATGTATTTGCATTCATGTTGCAAAGAAAATAGAAATTACAGATCAGCAAGGGAAAAAAAATAAAATGAAAGAAAGAAAAAGAAAACATATACAGTTCTATCATCCTGGTTAATTTTTCAGTGTACATGCTTCCTGACTTGGGTTCCTTTTTCTTTTTTTTTAAAGATTTTATTTATTATTTGTTTATTTATTTATTTGAGAGAGAAAGAGAGCATGAGCAGGGGGAGGAGCAGGGAGAGAGGGACAAGAAGACTTGGTGCTGAAGGCAGAGACAACATGGGGCTTGATCCCAGGACCCTGAGATCATGACCTGAGCTGAAATCAAGTGTTGGACACTTAACCAACTGAGCCACTTAGGCGTCCCATGTTCTATGTTATAAACATTCATATTTTACTCAAGAGTGGAATAAGACTTGATTATTATAACATAAGTAAGCACTGTAAATACCTTTTCATGTCATTAAATAGTCTTCTACCTTATTGTTTTTAATGATAGCATAATATCATTGGAATCTATTTGATCAGAGTTTATAGATGGTCGATAGCATCCAATAACTGTGAAAGTGTCAACACTAAAATATGTTACATTTATTTACTTCTCAAATATTATTATATTATATTATGTTATATTAGCTCTTAAATATTACATTTGTCTGGTTCTCAAGCTTTAGTGTTATAAGACTTACCTTGGGAGCCTGTTAATAGTTGAGATTCTTGGGCTCCTTACTCAGAGATTGTAATTCTGGAGGTCACGAATCTGCATTTTAATCAGTTTTACCAACCAAGGGATTATGAGGTAAGTGGTCCTAGAGCCACAGTGATGATGAAGTCCCAGAACCTAAGTCAGGTTCGGTGGGGTGAGGTTTGGAGCTGATGACTAAAGAAAGAATTCTTAAGACATCTTTGGTGCAAAATGGTGGTTTATTAAAGCACGGGGACAGGACCCGTGGGCAGGAAGAGCTGCTGCTGCCCCGGGTTGTTAGGAGTGGTTGGTTATATACACAGGAGTTGGGTAGGTGAGGACAAAGGGGTGTTCAGAAGGGCTATTGGGGCAAAGAATACTATCAGGATATTGAAGGCTTAGTTGCTATCAAGTATAGACAATTGGAAGTCTGGTGGAATGTTACATTCCTGCTATCAAGCATCCTTGTTAATGAGATTTAGGTTTAGAAGAAATTTAACTTTATTTACTTTTCCTTCTACTTCCACCTCCTTGGGTTTTTATGGAGGGGAGGGTGACATTAGGCTTGAGGAACTGAGTTCTGTGTCTTTGGAAATTGGGCTATTGATAAGGTAACTTCTTTGTTGTAATCTCAAGGAAATTTGCAAACCAAGGGAGACTCCTGTCTTGCAGGATTGCGATCTCAGCGAGTTAACTATTTATCATTTTATGGCAGTCAAGGGTGCCTGAGGAATGCTACACCTATGGAGGGGAGCGGGTGAAGGGGGGGTGCAAGGCGCCAGCTTTTGCTTTGTCCTCAGCCAGCCTCCTGCTTCCTCATCAGTGAGAATCTTTAGTCTCATTTATAGGAAGAGCATCTTATAGGCTCATAACTCCCTTCTTTCCTTCATGTGGTTTGTGGAAGTTAGGTTTCCCTCAAGGTAAGGTAGTTAAACTACAGTAGGTATTTAAGAGAATGAATCAGAGGGTTGAATTTGAGTTGGTTAAGGATGGTTGGAGCCAGAGCCAAGGAAAATATCACTAGGTCTAAGAAACAGGGCAGCTTTGAAACTAGGAATCAAACTGAAGGTCAACAGAGAGAGGACCTGGAACAGAATTGAGGCAGTGAGGAAGGTCCTAGACATATCTATCAATTAATGTCCGTGGTGCTGTTGGGTGTGTGGTCAACACCCAGGTCAGCCTGGTTTAAAGTGTAGAGTCAAGGGCAATGAGAGTTTGCAAAAGTCCTGACATATATAGGTCAGACATAGGTCAGGCAGAGATTCCTTGACTCTCAAGACTCAATAAAATGAACTTGAACTATCCCCACACTAAATCTTGGCCAGTAGAAATCCCAAATCTGGGTGATCTCAGTGCATATCGGGGGCTCACACTCTTGTGGCTGCCTCTTACCTGCATTGGATTTCTGCCTTCTTCACATGGATAATTCAGCCTCTTCTCAGATTTCCACCAAAAAACCACTTACACAGCATTTAGGAATTTTTTTTTTTTTTTAATTTAAGATTTGGGGGTTGTGGGCAGGGTTACATCACATTCCATAGAGCCTACTATTTATGGACCCCCTTCTTTCTCTTCCCTTCTGGAACAACCCAGATTCCTCATTTCCTGACTAACAGCTTATAGTTCTTTTTTTTTTTTTTTTTTTTTTAAATCTTATTTGTGTGCACACTCTGGGTCTTGCCTTTCACCCTGAACTAATGCCAAGACAGTTTTCTTGACAGTTTCAGTTTGAAGAGATATTTTGATTTTATAATAAAGCGCTCTCCCTTTTTATGCACATCTCTGAACCTGTCTTTGTAGCAGGGGATGGGATGGTGGAGTACTTATTTCTCATTTCATAGTTAGTACATAGTAAGCTGTGGACAGAGTTGGAAGCCAGTCCTCAGTCAACAGCTGTGGGTCATTAGCAAATGAATAGCCATCTGTTAGCACTGCACAACTCAATTCATGGAAGATCAGGTTACTCTTAGTTTCCATCATGGTCTTTCCTTCCTTTCTTCCTTTCTTTGTTTTTCTGCAGGGTGGCTGGCTGGGAGATCCTCTGGGTGATGATATTTAAACTACAACTCCTTGAATAACACTGGGGTTGGGGGCCCACCTCTCTCCCCACCCATTGAAAATATCCCCTTCTATCTTTTGTCTCCCCCAAAACTTAATAGCTTACTGTTGTCGAAAAGCCTTCCTGATAACGTAAATAGCTGATTAACACATATTTTGTAGGTTGTATGTATTATATACTGTATACTTACAATCATAGCTTTTTCTTAAAAGTTTTTAGTATTTCTAGACCACCGAATTTGTGAATTTCAAGTTGTCACAGATCCAAAACATTTTCCAATAATGTTTTGAAAACAAATCCATGTATATGTTGGCCCATGTAGTTCAAACCTCTGTTGTTCAAGAGTCAACCATACTTGCCCTCCAGAGTTGGCTGTGATCACATACCGAGTGAGACATACTCAAATGAACCTGTAGTTCATTTCATGTGTAAGTGGTCACTACCTTTCCTATCCAGGAGACTTTGCAGATGAAAGCAATATTTGAAGACCTATTTATTGATGTTACAATGATTTTGAAATTCAGATGTGTCTTAAAATTGAGATGCACACTTAATACAGTGTTTTCTCTGCCCCCCAACAAAAAATGCTGACTTTTAATATTTTTTATATTTATATTTATTTTTAAAATAAATATAAAAAATATTTTTTTATTTTTATAGTTTTCATTTTTTATATTTTATATATTTATATTTATTTTTTCATTTTTAAAAATTTAAATTCAATTAATTAACATATAATGTATTACTGGTTTCCGGGGTACAGGTCTGTGATTCACCAGTCTTATATAATACTCAGTGCTCATTTCCTATTGCCTAATCATGGGTCTGCTGGGAACATTGCAGGAACTCACCACAAGGTGGCGGACAAACACCAGGCATGAAGTTCTGAGCGCCAGCAGCTGCAAGGATGTGGTCCTTCGTGGATGGCCATTCAGGACCATCTAACTGGCTACGCTGTGGCTGAGCCCACTGAGCCAGGTGAAGACACAGATTCCATGGAGCAGCTGGAGGAGGATTTGGAATAGGGAAAGAAGTTAGGGGTCATTCATTAGAATAACAGTATATATGAATAAATGCTTACAATGTAGGGATATAGATGTAGGGGATATAGGTAGAGAATAAGGTAGTGTTAAATAAAAAATTCAATGGAGTAAATTTTAAAGATTTAATTGACTTTGTTGCATGAATTGATGCATGAATCTGACAGCATCCCAATTAACAAGTAGAAGGGAGCACCAAAGGACTACAGAAAAGGAAACGTTTTTATTTTTATTTATTTATTTTAAAAGATTTGTTTATTTAAGTGATCTCTACAGTCAATGTTGGGCTTAAACTCATAACCCTGAGATCAAGAGTCACACGCTCTTCTGACTGAGCTAGTCGAGCACCCCCAAAGAAAGGTCTTTAAAAGTAGTATGAGGGGCACCTGTGTGGCTCAGTTAAACATTCGACTTTTTTTTTTTTTTAAGATTTTAATTTATTTGACAGATTGAGATACGTGAGAGAGGGAACACAAGCAGGGGGAGTGGGAGAGGGAGAAGCAGGCTTCCCGCTGAGCAGGGAGCCTGATGGGGGCCTCAATCCCCAGACCCTGGGATCATGACCTGAGCCAAAAGCAGATGCCCAATGACTGAGCCAGCCAGGTGCCTCAACATCCGACTTTTGCTTTTGGCTCAGGTCACGCATGATCTCAAGGTTGTGAGATCAAACCTGGAGTCGGGCTCCATGCTGGGTGTGGAGCCTGCTTAAGATTCTCTCTTTGTCCCTCCCCGGCCCTTTCTTTTTCCTCTCTCCCTCTCTAAAAAAATAGGTAGAGTGGGAGCAGAAGAGAGAAGTTTATTAACAAAGAATCAATTGTTTTAGGCAAGTTTGGTTCCTCAGGAGAATGAAAGGGGTGTATTAGTAAATTTCCTAGTGCTGACTGATGAGGAAGAAGCAGAAAAGTAGTCACCTTTATTCCACAAGGCTCACTTGTAGCCTTCATAATTTTGGTAAAGATCAAATTCATGCTGGTTGTTACATTTATTTTTAAATACTTATTTATTTCCTTTAGAGGAGGGAGTAAGCAGGGGAGGGGTAGAGGGAGAGAATCTCAAGCAGACTTCTCACTGAGCATGGAGCTAGATGCAGGGCTCTAGGTGGGGGTTGGTCTCATCATCCTGAGATCATGACCTGAGCTGAAACCAAGAGTCAGATGCTTAACTGACTGAGTCACCCAAGCACCCTCTGGTTGCTGCATTCTTAAAGGTCTCATGACTGCCTGTAAATCTCACTGATAGTTAATATGGAACTCAATGATAGTCACCAGAGAAATCTTGCAAAAGTCGTTTTATGAGTAGAAATTTGAAGAATACTCCTTGCATGCCCCCTCCTCCTCCAGCACTAAGCATATGACCACCAGCTTCATACAAAAATGCAGCTCTTTCTCCCACGGGTCCTATCCCTGTGCTATTTAAGGAAATTTACTAAGCTGAACTGTAAAATGCTTCAAGAATCCTTTCCTCACCCGCCCATAACATTTCTGTTGGCTCATATGGGGATTATGGAGGGAATCCAAGAGTGTCTGTTTGACTTGTTAAGTCTTTTCTGTCCCCAATCTTTGTTTCTTACTTGTTCTTTTTCTTTTTCAGAACGTGCCTTATCTGAGTATTCAGGAGGCAACATATTGTCTGTGGCTTCACAGAGGGACAAACTCCTGCCTCCTGGCTAGACACCAATTCCTTGGTCATAATGGCATTGGGCTCAGAAATCAGGCTTTTCTGTTTTTTATTTTATTTTTTAAAAGACTTTATTTATTTGTCAGAGATCGAGAGAGTGAGAGAGTGAGAGCGAGTGCACAAGCAGGGTGAGTGGCAGGTAGAAGGAGAAGCAGGCTCCTGCTCAGCCAGGAGCCCAGTGTGGGACTTGATCCCAGGAATAGGGGATCCTGCTCAGCCAGGAGCCCAGTGTGGGACTTGATCCCAGGAATAGGGGATCCTGGCCAGAGACAAAGGCAGTCACTTAACAGACAGAGCTACCTAGGTATCCCTAGGCTCTTCCTGTTTTATCCATTCTTTAAATACTTTTATTTTTGGGGGCACAGGGTGGGCATACTTGTCATTAGTTTGGCCACTGATCTTAAGACTCCCTATAAGGTTTCTTTCTAAGTAACCCGATATGATTCCTCAATGAACATAAAATCCAAGGTATGTCTGACTGTGCTTCCCTAAAGGAGCTGGTCAGAGCTATTATCCACCTGGGGCACTCACCACTCCCTTGGGATTGGATCATAGTTAAAGCTCACAACAAAGTTGCCCAGATTAGATAGGAGGTCCATCCTTTCATTTTTTCATATTTCTCATTTTGTATTTACCCATGGGCCTTTTGGCATTCTCAGTCCTGCTCTCAGATTGAAAGTACTTCTAGCTTAAATATATGATACTTGATGTGATATAAAGTAGCTACCCCTTCATTTCTTTTTAAAATGATTTATTAATTATTTGAGAGTGAGAGTGAGTGAGCATTAGTGGGGGAGGAGGGGCAGAGGGAGAGGGAGAGAAAGAGAATCTCAAGTAGATTCCCTGTTGAGCATGAGCCTGATGTGGGGCTTGATCTCAAGACCCTGAGACCATGAACGGAGCTGAAATCAAGAGTTGGATACCCAACTGGCAAGTGGCTCCTTGCCACTGCTTGTCACATAGTAGGTGCTCTGTAACTACTTATGGAATTAAGGGACCTTCCTAACATTAATGACATACTGTATTTCATGGTTAAGCACAATGCTAGGTGTTTTGTTTTATTTAATTTAATTTATTTTTTTAAAGATTTATTTGAAAGGGAGTATGCACCCATGTGCTTGCAAGTTAGGGGAGGGGCAGAAAGTGAGGGGAAATAGACTCTCCACTGAGCTGGGAGCCCATCACTCTCCACTGAGCTGGATCCCATGACCCTGACCCCAGGCAAAACCAAGAGTCAGACACTCACCAGGTGTTAATTTTTAGGTAAATTTTTCCTTTCACTAGTTTAAATTACAGAAAAACCAAGCATGTATTAAAAAATAATCTACATCTCCTTAGAGATGATCACATAGGTTTTCTTTGCCAGGTTCCAGGATCTGTATGAATGGGTTTTTCTTAGTGAACTGAGATCTCCCAGAAGTGAACCATACCATGTAACAGTATGTAGTTAGTATTC
Organism: Mustela lutreola; assembly: GCF_030435805.1. Classification (NCBI taxonomy): domain Eukaryota; kingdom Metazoa; phylum Chordata; class Mammalia; order Carnivora; family Mustelidae; genus Mustela; species Mustela lutreola. The sequence goes on along the minus strand of NC_081299.1, from coordinate 108,183,694 downwards.
TTTCCTGGCATCCAAGTGGAAAGAAAACCCGGTCTTGGCTAACATTTTGTTTAGAGATTTCATCTATATTTATCAATGGGATTTATGTGTAGTTTTGGGGGATTCTGGGATTTTGATATTGGAGTTCTGCTACCTTTGAAGAAAATGATAAAGATTTATGTTTGTAGTCTCAGATGTGGTTTAAATGGTGTAGGAATTATTTGTTTCATGAATGTTTGAAAATAATCAGCTGTGAGGGTGCCTGGGTGGCTTAGTAGTTAAGCATCTGCCTTCAGCTCAGGTCATGATCCCAGAGAGCCCTATATCCGGCTCTCTCTTTGTAGGGAAGCCTGCATCTCCCTCTCCCACTCCCCCTGCTTGTGTTCTCTTTTTCACGCGTCTCTCTCTGTCAAATAAATACATAAAGTCTTAAAAAAAAAGAAAGAAAGAAAGAAAAGAATCAACTGTGAGAGAGTATTGTCTAAAGTCTTTGAGGGAGCATTTATTTGACAACCTTCTCAATTTTTTCTAGGGTTATATTATAACATTTTTGGGATTAATTTTACTAGAAAAATCATCTATTTTCCTCCCACACTTTCTTTTTTTCCCCTCTTTGTCATTAAAATTTTATTCTTCTGTATCTGTAGCTAAGTTTCTTTTTTTAAGGTTTTATTTATTTACTGACAGAGTGCAAGCAGGGGAAGGCTCAGGGAGATGGTGAAGCAAGCTCCCGCTGAGTAGAGAGCCCATGTGGGGCTCCATCCCAGGACCCCAGGACTGTGGAATCATGACCTGAGCTGAAAGCAGACGCTCAACCAACTGAGCCACTCAGGTGCCCCTGTTGCTAAATAATTTGGTTGCAGTATAATTATATTGTCTTCTCTTCTTTCTTAATTATTTTAATGATTTTCCAAATATCTTGGGTTCTCTCATTTATTAATCAGTTACGTGGCTATTCTGTTTCCCAGTCATGAATTTCCACTTATATGTTTTATTTTCCTCTTCCTTCTTTTCTTTTTCTTTTTTTTAAGATTTTATTTATTTATTTGACAGGCAGAGATCACAAGTAGGCATAGAGGCAGGCAGAGAGAGAGAGGTACAAGCAGGCTCCCTGCTGAGCAGAGATCACAGGACTCTGGGATCATGACCTGAGCAGAAGGCAGAGGCTTTATCCCACTGAGCCACCCAGGTGCCCTCCTCTTCCTGCTTTTCTTAAGTCTGTTTTGTATTTTAATTTTCTAAGTTATTGAATTGATTGTAGTTTATTCCTTTTTAAAATTCTTTATTCTTTATTGTTAATAAAATGCTTAAGGCTACAGCTCCAGATTTTAATATTTTGTGACTTTTAAAAAATTTTGTGACTTTTTATTGTTTACTTTTTAAAATTTCTTAATTGCTTTCTTTCTTAACCTGAGTTATTTAGAGGAGTGCTCTTAAAGTTTCAAATATTTTTATATAATCCTTTATTATAAATTTGTAGTTTTATTAGCATTATAATAAAAAATGTGACCTGCAGTGTTTATGCTTTTTGGAAGTTATTGCAGTTATTGTTTAGCTTTTATAAATCTTTCATGGGTACTTAAAAATATGTGCAGTTTTGGAGTGCCAGGATGGCTCAGTCGGTTGAGTGTCTGCCTTCAATTCAGGTCATGATCCATGGCTCTGGGATCAAGCCCACACTGGGCTCCCTGCCCAGTGGGGAGTCTGCTTCTCCTTCTCCTTCTGCCCCTCCCCCTGCTCATGCTTGCTTTCTCTCATAAATAAATAAAATATTTTAAAAAACTGTGTCCATTTTCTGAAGTGTGTAGATTCAAAATACTGAAGATCAGAAATACTGAAAAAAGTGTTAACTAGATACTGTATGAAGCATTTTATTGTTTAATATCTTATCTCAGTAGGTAATCTTATTTTTATCATTTCCATTTTACAGATGAAGAAATTAAGATTTAAAATGGTTTTAGTGAGGCGCCTGGGTGGCTCAGTGGGTTAAGCTGCTGCCTTCAACTCAGGTCATGATCTCAGGGTCCTGGGATCGAGTCCCGCATGGGGCTCTCTGCTCAGCAGGGAGCCTGCTTCCCTCTCTCTCGCTGGCTCTCTCTACCTACCTCTCCGTCTACTTGTGATCTCTCTCTGTCAAATAAATAAATAAAATCTTTAAAAAAAAAAAAATGGTTTTAGTGTCCAATGTCATAAAGCTAGTTAAGTATGGTGGAGCCAGAAGTTCAACCCTGACTGGTTTGCCTCTGGAGTTCATTGTCTTTACCATTCTTTCGTTCTTTATTTTATTTTTTATTTATTTATTATTTATATATAAAATATGTAAATCTATTTATATATATTATTTATTTATTTATTTGACAGAGAGAGAGAGAGACAGCAAGGGAGAGAACACAAGCAGGGGGAGTGGGAGAGGGAGATGGAGAAGCAGGCTCCTTACTGAGCAGGGAGCCCGATGTGGGGCTAGATCCCAGGACCTTGGAATCATGACCTGAGCCAAAGGCAGACGCTTGATGACTGAGCCACCCAGGAGCCCCTTCACCAATACTTTAAACAAATTTCCTATGAATTTGCTTATTTTCTATTTTTCATCTTCATCTCAACTTTCAATCTGAGAGTGATGAATTTCAAAAAAAAAAAAAGGAAGGAAAACTAAGGAGAAATCAGTATTTGGTAATTATTTACTAATTTTTATAAGGTTTATAATTTGAATATGCAAGCTCTTCAGATAAGCCTCACTAAAGTTAAAATCGTAGCGTTATTGGAAGATATATAACATTTAATTTTTCTTTCTACTATCAGCCATCCCTAAAAAATGCTAGAGTCCCAGAACCCCAAAATTGTGGCGTTTTACCAATTATAGATTAAAACTAGATGTCTAAGATTTATAGAGAAAGAAAAAGCAAAGAATGCCTATAGAGAAAGAAAAAGCTCAGCCAGTTGGGGAGGTGGAATTTCTTGGAGCATCTGGAAGGGATTTCAAAATTCATCCTCAGTAGAGTCAGGCTCATCTGGGACCCCAGTACTCTTCTCATACTTGTGGGTGCCAGATTTCCAAACATGGTAGGGTTTGTCCTGCTGGTCATCAACACAATCTTTCCATCTTTCTTCCTTGTTTTGGTACAAACATTCTTCTGGATCCCCATTTGAGGAGCAGCCATAGCTTCTTCCCTTTATTTGATCCTTAAACATCCCCAAACCTGTATAAGTGAGCTGACTTCTTGTATTGCCTGTTTCAGATGGGTCATGTAGGCAATAGCATAACCAGTTACCATTCTGCTGGGGAAAAAATTATACCTGACAGATAAATGGCCCAATTTTTCTGGTTGGTGCTGATCCCTGAATATCTAGATCTTCAAGCTCAGGTTTTTCTTGTTTGGGAAAAGGTTTTTGATTTTGTTCTTTCCCAAGCTGATTTTTTGTTTCATAATCAGGTTCCCTCAGAGATGTACTTCTTCTAAGATTTCTTTCATTGTTTCCCCTAAGATAACTCTCATCCTTTCTTGATGGGGGTCTTTGCTCTCTAACCTCTAGTATCTTGTCAGTCTTGGGTTCCGGGCTCAGGTCTCTTATTTGTTGTCCCCCATCATCATTGGGTTCTGAGCTCAGGCCTGTCTCTTGGTGTCTTATATAATTCCTGGATTGTGGGCTCACATCTCTTTCTTGGTGTCTTTCATCATCTCTTGGTACTGGGGTGTGGTCTTTATATTGGAATGGTTCACATATTGGAGTTGGTCTCTGATCCCTCATTTAGCTTCTTCTGTCACTCCTGGGTTCCAATCTCTGCTCCCTAATTTGGTATTGCCCATTTTCATTGGGCTCTGGGCTCAGGTCTCTTACTTGGCTTTTCTCATCATCCCTTAGTGCAGAGATCTGGTCTCTGTGTTGAAATCTTTCATAGTGTCTTGGAATCGGTCTCCGCTCCTAACTTGACTTCTACCATTCCTGAGTTCTGGTCTCATGTCTCTCTCTTGGTGTCTGCTAACATCCCTTGGTGCTGGGATTTGGTCTCTCACTATATATCTATCATTTTCTGGTGGAGTTGGTCTCTGCTCCTTATCTTGCTGTCTCCCTTCATTCCTGGCTTTTGGGTTCTGCTCCCTAGCCTGGTGTTCCCTATCATTCCTGGGATCAGGGTTTAGATTTTTCACTTGGCTTCTCTCACTACCTCTTCGTGAAGGGATTTGGTGTCTATGTTGGATACTTTCACGTTGGCTTGGAGCTGGTCTCTGCTCTGTAATATGGCATTTCCCATTATCCCTTGGTGCTGGGTTTTGGTCTCTCACTTGGTGTCTCTCATATGCTGTTAAAGTTGGTCTGTTCTCCATAATGTGGTAGCCCCCATCACTCCTGGGCTCAGGGCTCAAGTCTCTCACTTGGTTTTTCTCATCATCTCTTAGTGTAGGGATCTGGTCTCTATATTGGAATCTTTCATATTGTCTTGGAACTGGTATATGCTCTGTAATGTGATATCTTTTATCATTTCTGGGTTCAGGGTTCAGTTCCCTAACTTGGGTTCTCTCACCATCCCTTGGTGTGGAAATCTGGTCTTTATGCTGGGATCTTTCATATTGTGTTGGAAGTGGTTCCTGCTCCCTAACTTGGTATCTCCCACCACTCTTGGGTTCAGGGCTCAGGTCTCTGGCTTGGCTTCTTTCTTCATCCCTTAGTGCTGGGATCTGGTCTCTTTGTTGAAATCTTTCATATTCTCTTGGAGTTGGTCTCTGCTCCCTAACTTGGCTTCTCCCATCATACCTGAGTATTGGTCTCACATCTCTCTCCTGGTGTCTCCCACCATCCCTTTGTCCTGGGGTTTGGTCTTTCCCTTGGTGTCTCTCATCTTCTGTTGGAGCTAGTCTCTGTTCCCTAATTTGGTATCCATCATCATTCCTGTGCTCAGGGCTCAGATTTCTCCCTCAGCTTCTCTTGCCATCTTTTTAAAAAAAAATTAAAAAAAAATTTTAATTTTATTTTTAATAAACATATAATATATTTTTATCTCCAGGGGTACAGGTCCGTGAATCGCCAGGTTTACACACTTTACAGCACTCACCATAGCACATACCCTCCCCAATGTCCATAACCCCACCCGCCTCTCCCAACCCCCATCCCTCCAGCAACCCTGTTTGTTTTTCTCACCATCTTTTGATGCAGAGATCTGGTCTTTATGTTGGAGTCTTTCATACTTCCTTGGAACTTGTCTCTGCTTCCTAGCTTGGCTTTTCCCATCATTCCTGAGTGTTTGTTTCACATCTCTCTCCTGGTGTCTCCCAGCATCGTTTTTTGCTGTTTGGTCTCTCACTTGGTGTCTCCCATCTTCTATTGGAGCTAATCTCTGTTCCCTAACTTGGTGTCTCCCATCGTTTTGGGGTGTTGGGGTCAGGTCTCTTTCTTGGTATCTCCCATCAACACTTGGTGCTACAGTTCGGTCACTATGGTGGGTTCTTTCATATTTTCTTAAAGTTGCCCTCTGATCTCTAATATGGTTTCTCCCATCATCCATGCTTTCTGGACCTAGGTCTCTTACTTGTTTGCCATCATTTCTAAGTTCTGAGCTCTGCTTCTTCACTTGGTGTCCCTCATCATTCCTGGCCTCTGGACTCAGGTCTCTCACTTGCTGTTTCGCATCATTCTTTGTTACTGAGGTATGAATCCTCACCTTGTATTTTCCATTTTCCTGTGGTATTGGAGTTTGATCACTAACTCCTACTCTTTCATCCTCTCTTGGAGATGGAGATGGTCTCTGCTCTCTAGTTTGCTCTCTTCCACTATTTTGAATATCTGAGCTCAGCCCTCTCACTGGATGTCTCTCTTCATCCATTGGTGCTGAGGTCTGAGCACTTATCTCTCATCATCTTTCACTTCTGGTCTTCATTCTCTAGTTTGTTGTGCTTTACCTCCTTGTGGACTTGGTTCTCTCACTGGGTGTCTTCTCTTATCATTTCTTTGTACTTCAGTCTGACTCCTAACTTCTTGTATCTCATTCCTTCTTGGTGAATGTCTCTGTCCTCCAGGCTACATCTCACTGTTACTTAATTCTGGACTCTGTTTTTTTACTTGGTGACATTCAGCAGCTTTTGGTGTTGGAGTCTGTTCCCTACCTTGTTGCCTTGTAATATGCTGGAGTTCTTGGCTGTGGTCTCTCACTTGATACCTTCCACCATCCTTTAGTTTTGAAATCTGGTCTCCCAGTTGGTTATTCTCATCAACTTGTGATTCTAATGTCTACATACCCCTTTGTTGCCTTGATTGATTCTGTGGTTCTGCTCTGTGGTCTTGTGCTTGATATCTCCCACCATTGCTTAGAGCTGGGAGCTGGTTTCTCACTTGTTGGCTTGCAACATTCTGAGATACTTGAGTATTGACTTCTTTCACTTGAAGCATCCTAATGGTGTTGGGCTCTGGATACTTAGCTGGTGACATTCATCAACTCTTGATTCTAGGATCTTCTCCCTACCAGGTCATCTTGAATAATCTCTGTATACCAGCCTCTGGTCTCTCACTTGAAGACTCCTGTAATCATTTTGTCTTGGGTCCTGGCCTCTCTCCTGGCATCTCTGGGAGTCATGGGATTTTATGCTTGGGTCTTTTAATTGTTGTCCATCATCATTCACTGTTGAGATTTGATTTCTCACTTGGCGTTTCTGAGCCTCCTGGGAATTTTGCCTCTGATCTCTCATTTGATCACTCTCAGTATCTCCTGGTATTGGGTTCTGGTCTCTTGTGTGGTACATGTGAACAACTTGGGATTATTGGTTCCAGTCTGTCATCTCATGCTCTCCCTCATGCCTTGGTATTGGCATCTGGTCTCTCACTTGGCATCTCCCCACATCCTGGTATCTTAAGCTCTGGTTCCTTCCTTGGTATCTCCTATCATCCCTTGGTGTTTGGGTTTGGTTTCTCACTTGGTGTTTTCTTATATCTTGTGGTTCAGGTTTGCCACATGCTGTGATTCTAGGCTTTGGTCTCTCACTCCATGACTCTCATCATCACTGAGTGTTGGGATCTGGTTTCTCACTTCATCTCTCTGACTATCCTGGGACTCTTGAAATTCCCTCCCTAGGAATTTTTCTTTCTGCAATTGACTATCTTCTAACTCTGTAGATTGTTGTTCCTGACTTTCAGTTCTTTTTTCCCTTTTCTCTAATTCAGGACAGAGAATTGATTTTATGCAGGTATAATAGGCCTTTGTCAGTCCAAATATGAGCAAAATGAATTCACTGAAATCAACTGTTTAGTCACCATCTTGATCCAGCTCTTGAAGGATATTTTCTGTTGTTTCAAACTTATTTGTTTTCTATGAGAAAAAATCAAGAAAAAAAGTAGTGTATTTGTCATTTTTTTCATATGTCTTTTTTGTTACCTTGAATATTTCTTAGGAGACATGTAGCAGTTCTCTTTTCTGTTTCTTTTTGTTCTTTTTATTAGGTACCTCACTGAATAGTGTATTTTTTCCATTGAATAAATGCATAGTTTTATATTTTAAAATTCCAGTGAATGAAACAATTATTCCTAATAAGTATTACTAAGCTACTACATTATGTTGTGAAATAATTTACCAATCACTAACACCTTCTCTCTTTCTCCAGCTTTCATTTCATATTTCAAAAATAAAACACGAGTTACTAAAGTAGAATTGTTTCATCTATCCAAGCAAGGGATCAGTCTTCCTTGTTGTGTACTCTTTTTTCTTTTTTTTTAAACAATTTTTTAAAAAAGATTTTATTTATTTATTTGACAGAGAGAAATCACAAGTAGACGGTGAGGCAGGCAGAGAGAGAGAGAGGGAAGCAGGCTCCCTGCTGAGCAGAGAGCCCGACGCGGGATTCGATCCCAGGACGCCGAGATCATGACCTGAGCCGAACGAAGGCAGCAGCCCAACCCACTGAGCCACCCAGGTGCCCTGTACTCTTTTTTCTAAGACAATAGAGGAAGTTCACCTATTTCAATCAAAGGCAAATTGTTCTATTTGAATTTTGCTATTTGGTTATGGAGTCTGTGCCATTTACATTCTAAATGACACAATACCTTCTGATAATCCGTCTTTCTCCTGACTTTTCAATATTTCAGTCTTCACTGGTCATCATGTTGCAACAGTTTCTTTGCTAGGTATGATAGTTAAAAATATTTTTGTGCACCATCTTCCCACATTTCTTTCTCCTTTCTTTCTTCCTTTTCCTTCCTTCCTTCTTTCCTTTCCTTTTCCTTCCTTCCTCCGTTCCTTCCTCTTAGTTTCTTTCTTTCTCTCTCTCTCTCTCTCTCACTCTCTTTTTCTTTTTTGCCTAATACCCATTATCTTTTCTTACCATTTATCTTCAGGCTTCTTGAAAGAGTTATTATCTACTTCTTCACTCTTCATTTACCTTTTAGGCCATGTGTCCCTGGGCATTCATATTTACCACAATACCAAGTAGCTTCCTTAACGCCAAATACAATGGAAAATATTTTTAAAAAGATTTATCTATTTATTTATTTGACAGAGAGATCACAAGTAGACAGAGAGGCAGGCAGAGAGAGAAGCAGGCTCCCTGCTGAGCAGATAGCCCGACATGGGACTCGATCCCAGGACCCCGAGATCATGACCTGAGCCGAAGGCAGTGGCTTAACCCACTGAGCCACGCAGGCGCCCCAATGGAAAATTTTTGATCATCATTTTATTTCACCTCTCAGCTTCAATTCACACAGCTAACTAAACCTACTTTCCTTGGAAACATTCTCTTTTCTTTGATTCCATGACCATCCCACTTCCTGGTTTTCCTCCTACATCTCTGGCCCCCTTGTGCATTTTCTATTCTCATTTCTTCTCTTCTGCTTGATTTCTAGTTATTGGAGTTGTTTAGGATTTAATCATGGAAAGTCTTCCCATTCTATGTTGTTGCCTTATCACCCATTCTTGTAGATTTTCACCATAAAACAGAAGATGATAATCCGATTATTGTCTTTGGACCAGATCTCTCTTCTGAATCATATACCTATATACTCAACCGCTTTGGCGACGTCTTCACTGTGATATATCACAAATAGGAGAAATTCAACTTCTAGTCAGAGTTCAATGTCCAGTTCAGAATTCTTGACTTTCCCTCATGTGTACTTCTCATCAAATCCTCCCTTTCTCAGTAAATGGCATCACCATGCTTTCCAGTTTTTAAAGTCAGAAGCTTGGTAGCTGTCTTTGATTCTTTCCTCTTCAAACTTCCAATCCAATTGACCACAAAGATTTTAGTTTCTACCCCCAAAATGTAATTATCAGCTCATATATTCATTTTCTTTCTTATTGCTTGGATCCAATCTAACTTACCATCATCCTTGCCTGCACTGTTGTAGTAGCCTTCTCATAGATCTTTAGTCTTCCTCTTTTGTCCCCTTACAATCTGTTCTCCATTCAGAAGCCAAATGACTTAAAAAAAACTGTTAATTAGATCTTGTTATACCTCTGCTCAGAATTTTAAAATGGGTTTCTGTTATGTTTAGGGGAAAACATTTCAATTCCTTAACAAAGTCTACAAAGTTCTTCATGATTCAGTCGTGGCCACATTCACCACCTTCGTCTCCTCCCATTCTTCTATCCAGCCACCCTTGCCTTCTTCCAGTTCCTTGGACATATGGAGCTATTTCCTGACTCAGGGACTTTTATGCCCTTCTTTTCTGGAACTCTCTTCTAACCATTATTTGCGCTGCCAACTTCTACACATCCTTCAAGTCTTACTTAACTTGTTTTTTTTTAAGTCTTAACTTAAATGTCACTTCCTCAAAGAACCTTCTCTGAATCCCCTGTAGAATATGACATTTACCATTGTTTTTAACCAATAGTTTTATGATTATTTATTGCCTGTAAAATTTAAAGGCAAGAATCATGTCTATTTTGCTCATTAATCTTTCCCAGAGCCTAGAAATACACTGCATATAACTGATGCTAAGTAAATATTGGTTGAATAAGTGAGTGGATAAATGTGTGCCAGAATGGTGCCAGGTGCTAGAAATACAAAGGAAAACATGGCAGTCATGGTTGCTGCCTTTACAGATAAGTAAACAGGCAATTACTACACACTGTGTTCCACAGGGTGAAATGGCAGCCAGTGAGACAAACACCTAAACCCAATTGCTTTGGCTCCAGTTAGGTAACAGATAGTGGGTAGTGGTAATAGGGAGAGGCAAGAATAGACCTGGGGAAATTAGAAAGCTCTTGCAATAATCCAGGTTGAAAGTCAAGCAGAGAAAGACAACTATCATATGATCTCCCTGATATGAGGAAGTGGTGATGCAACATGGAGGCTTAAGTGGGTAGAAGAAGAATAAATGAAACAAGATGGGATTGGGAGGGAGACAAACCATAAGTGACTCTTAATCTCACAAAACAAACTGAGGGTTGCCGGGGGGAGGGGGTTTGGGAGAAGGGGGTGGGATTATGGACATTGGGGAGGGCATGTGATTTGGTGAGTGCTGTGAAGTGTGTAAACCTGGTGATTCACAGACCTGTACCCCTGGGGATAAAAATATATGTTTATAAAAAAAAAATAAAAAAATAAATAAGTTACTAAAAAAAAAAAAAAAAAATCCAGGTTGAGATGCTAGTGGCTTGAACCAGTGCAGGGGCAGCAGTTACAGAGAGAAGTGGATAGGTCTGGGAGAGATTTATTTAGAACTCAGAATAAGCAGGTCTTGGTGATTGAATTAGATGTGATAGAATAGATCAGAGATGGAGCTGTCAAGGCTAGTGTTCTGATTCTTGGATTAGACAAGTGAGTGGTATTTGCTGAGAAATGGAATGTAGAAGGATAACAGGGTGGAATTCTGCAAAGTTTGAGTTTAGGATGCTCATGAAATATCCATGGGATATTTAATGTGTGTGAAGCTTAGGAGAGAGACTCTGACTGGTGAGGTGACTGAAAATTGCAGTGTCCAGAGAATGGTTGAAGTAAAGAGAGTTAGAAGAATTACCAGGGGGAACACGCAGAGTGGGAAGAGAGTCTCAGAGAACATGAGCCCTTAAATGACAAGGCAGAGTGTGAGGAATTTGAAATAACCCCAAGAAAAAGTAACTGGAGAGATAGGAGGACAGCAGGAAAGACTAGTACCACTGGAGCCAAGAAGACAGTCCTAAGTGCCAGAGTACTAGGCAAGGAGGGTGACTGTTCTTCTTACCTCTAGAGAATTTCCAAACTCTTGCTGGAGAAGTTTCTTAAGTTCTGTCTTGGTTAACCTCTGACAGTGTCCATCACTTTTCGCATGCTTGTGGAAGGCATTGGTGATACTGATGATGTTCCTCAGAAGACAGTGAGGCATCTTATTTTGCCAGGAGTACACCTAGGATGTGACAAGGAATACCCAACCTGTTTCATATTCCTGAATTGTTACAATTTATTCTTTTTTTTTTCATTTCTTGGAAGGCAAACAACAGTGTAAAAATCTGACTTATTTATAATGCCAGATGTCTAGCTGCCTGTGTAATTTGTGAAATATGGCATTTTTATTTCGTCTTTAATTTCCAATGATAATGCTCTTACTACTATTCCCAAAAAGAAGAGGGCAGAATCTAAACAGACTCCCTTTGCTTTGTAGCCCTGAATGCATCACATAAAAGTCATCTGGAATGAAGATAACAATACCTCTCCTTCCACATCTGAAGTGTCCTCTGTGGACGTGCTGATGGGAGGGTTCCAGACTGTACTAGACCACTTGGCCCAAGAAGTAAAGAGCAGGCCTAGAGAATCATGTCCATCAGATTATCTTTTTCTTGCCCCTGCTATGTTACATGTCACATTGTATATGAATTGCTTATTTCATATCTTACTCCTTTATAGAGTGTTCTGTAAAGGCCAGGACCATGTCTTATCTATTTTTATATATTTTTTTTTACTGCCTAGAATATAGTAGAAGTTAAAAAATATGTTCGATGGATGGATGAATGAACAAATGGATGATTCCTAATTTGAGTGGTATGTTGGATTAGGTCTGTGGTTCCCAAATCTTGCTGTACTTTAGAATCACCAGGGGATCTTTAGAGAAATAGATTTCAGGTCCCACCTCCAGAGATAGTGGTTTAGTAAGTCTGTGGTGGGACCCTGGACTCTGCATATAAAAATCTCCTGGCTGATTCTGATGTAGCTTCAAGAACCACTGGCCACCTGACTTCTGAAGTCCTTTACAGTGAGAAGATGTTGTGATGGCAAAAGTTTAATTTGTTCAATAGTTAAACTATTTCTTTTGTGGTATATTCTGGGAATGTGAATGAATAAGAAACTGTTCCTTTCCTCAAGGAACTCAAAGCCTGGAGGAGGAGATCCAAAGTTACACAGTACAATCTAATAATGGACACCTAGTGGTTGGAGACTAAGGCAGGAACCTTTCTTCAGATGTTTCCTTTCTTCCTTCCTTCCTTCCTTCCTTCCTTTCTTCTTCTTTTTTTTTTTTTTTTTTAAAGAATTTATTTATTTATTTGACAGAGACAGATCACAAGTAGGCAGAGAAGCAGGCAGAGAGAGAGAGAGTGAGAGAGAGAGGAGGAAGCAGACTTCCTGCTGAGCAGGGCCTGATGCAGGACTTGATCCCAGGACCCTGAGATCATGACCTGAGCTGAAGGCAGAGGCTTAACCCACTGAGCCACTCAGGTGCCCCAGATATTTCCTTTCTTTTCTTTTCTTTCTTTCTTTCTTTCTTTCTTTTTTTTTTTTTTTTTTTTTAAGATGTTTCTTTTCTTGAAGACAATAGTGAATTCTGAAAATATTAGCTTTTGGGTGAAGTCCACTAGGATTTTGCTTCTGTCATTCACATAAGAACATGTCATGGTTGGGAAAGTCATAGAATTCTCCAGAAAGACAAAATTACACAATATGCACAATCTAATTGTCTATGTAAGAGTGCTAAGAAAGAGAAACAGGTATAAAAAGAGAAATAGAATTTTTTCTTGAAGGACTTATCTAGGTTGCCAAGAGAAATGGAGGACTTAGCCTGAGAGCTTGTGGAATACTGGTTTGGGGATCCTGGTGCTTATAAAGGAGTATTAATTGCACCCTTTAACCGGACATCTTTTGCAGACAACACCCTGATGTCTAATGTACTGATTCATTGTCAACCAAAACCCATTCCATCTGTTTCTTCTCCAGCAGGCTTTTAATCTCTGTGTTTCCTTGAATGCTGTTCCTATTGCCTTCTTTCTCTGTCCACAGCTTGACCCCTGAGGGACACATGCACCTTACACCCACTGTAAGGCCCTAGTACCACCGGAGTGTGTGTACTGATGGAGTGCTGAAGTACTCCCAAGAAAAACCTGGCGAACCAAGAGCGGCCTCACCTCCTGAAAGTAAAATACATTGATTCTTGATCTGAGCCATTTTGTTCCCGAATAAGGTCTTTCTCACCATTTATGATAGCACATCTGATTGGGTATGTTGGATTAATAATCCAGTTACTTTACATGCTGCTTTCATGTGATGGTGCATACAGATGTGCATCTGTCTTAACTGCCATCTGGTCTTTTCCACATGCTGGTGATTCTGCCCCTCATGACCCCTCTCCCTCTGTCTATGTGCTGAGCAAGCATAAGATGCTAGCATTGTGGGAGAGATAATGCTTCTCTGGCTGCAAAATCATGGACCCAGGAGAGGATCTGCGGGCTACCGAGTTGGTGGTCTATTGAAATTTCGCTTTTTGTAGAATTTTGCCAACCGAGGACCCTTTCTGTTTGGTTCTCTATTCACTTTCACTATTGTAAGCCTAGAAAGAAGTTTTTTTTTTTTTTTTTTTTTTTTTTTTTTTTAAGATTTTATTTATTTATTTGAGATAGAGAGAGGGAGTGAGCATGAGCCGGGTGGTAGGCAGAGGGAGAAACAGGCTCCCTGTTGAGCAGGGAACCTGATGCGGCCTCAATCCCGGGACCCTGGGATCATGACCTGAGCCAAAGGCAGACACTTAAACAAATGAGCCACCTGGGCGCCCCAGAAGTGGTTTTTAAAAAAAATTTCATTATTATTAAAAAACCATTTTCTTTCTTTCTTTCTTTCCTTCCTTCCTTCTTTCTTTCTTTCTTTCTTTTCTATCAGAGAGAGAAAAGGGAGGAGCAGAGGAAGAGGGAGAATCTCAAGCAGTCTCCACCCTTAGCGCCGAGCCCTACATGGGTCTCAAGTTCACAACCCTGAGATCATGACATAAAGACTATCTTCCAATTTCACCAGCTCATATAGTGTTCCTTAGTTTCAAAGGAATTATGTACTGGTGGCTACACTCTCACAGAAACTTTTATGACAATAAAAATAATTTCTAATTGTCTTTATTGCAGATATTTGTAGTCTTGTCTTAAAGATAGCTAGTCCTAGGGGCGCCTGGGTGGCTCAGTGGGTTAAAGCCTCTGCCTTCGGCTCAGGTCATGATCCTGGGGTCCTGGGATCCCGCTTCAGATCGGGCTCTCTGTTCGACAGGGAGCCTGCTTCCTCCTCCCTCTCTCTCTGCCTGCTTCTCTGCTTACTTGTGATCTCTATCTGTCAAATAAAATAAATAAAATCTTAAAAAAAAAAGATAGCTAGTCCTATAATCTTGTTAATGGCTATAAGGTAAACTGTATTAGAGAAACCTATAATAACCTTGTGGAAACGACAAACTGATAAGAACTATGAAATCAATTAAAGTGAATACAGGTAAATTTATTTTCTGGGGAGTATGATAGTTCCTTTTCTGCTAGTTGCACTGACTTTGAGAATGGCTCCATGAGCCCCGTCATCTCCGTGTCATAGAAAGAAACACTGAGGGCACCTGGGTGGCTCAGTGGATTAAGCCGCTGCCTTCGGCTCAGGTCATGATCTCAGGGTCTTGGGATTGAGCCTGGCATGGGGCTCTCTGCTCAGCAGGGAGCCTGCTCCCCCCACCCCCCGTCTGCCTCTCTGCCTACTTGTGACCTCTCTCTGTCAAATAAATAAATAAAATCTTAAAAAAAATAAAAAAAGAAAGAAACACTGAGGCCATGAGAGGTGGTTGTTTTCCCAAAGATACAGTGAACCACAGACTTGGGTCCCAAATCTTTTTATATCTAATTTGGTTCATTTGTTTGTAAGGCTCTACTGTGATTTCTAAGATTGTGTGTGATAAAAACATTTGGAGTTTTTTTTTCCCCAAAGTCTGTAACAAAAACACAGAATGTCAATTCTACCCAGTTTCTCTCCTGAACATCTGCATGGCTGTGGGCAATTAATTTCAGGAAGTGCCCTAAGTATATTATTTGTTAAACAAAAGAAAATAAAAATAGCTTTTGAAAAGAGGTATTCTAGGTATGTGACTCAATAATATTCCACTGGTTTTGAATTTGTGTGGGAAACTTTCGTGCCCATATTCAGAGGGTTTCCAACACTGGCTGAAGTGTTTTCCTCACTACAGGAGGAAGAAGAGGGAGGCGTGACCCGCTGTGACCCAAGAGAAGCCAGAGCCCTGGGTGCCTTGGGGGCAGGGGCCTGATGAACGGGCTCCCTGTAGCCAATAGTGCCATTGTTGGGGTGATTCATTAACAGTAATACAAATAATTATAATTATTGCTTTGAAAAACTTTTCTTTTGAGAGGAATTGTCTTTGTGTAAATGTCTTCCCACCCTCTTGGTTAAACCAGTCTTTGGCAGCCAAACCAGCCGCTTCAGGATTTTGTGTGTGATCACAAGGGGCTGATGCATAAGGTGTGCTGAACTTCTCTTCTGAGTTTGCCCTATTTCCTGGGGTCACTCGCTCACTTTTTTTTTTTTTTTTAAGATTTTATTTATTTATTTGACAGAGAGAGATCACAAGTAAGCAGAGAGGCAGGCAGAGAGAGGAGGAAGCAGGCTCCCCGCGGAGCAGAGAGCCTGATGTGGGGCTCGATCCCAGGACCCTGGGATCATGACCTGAGCCAAAGGCAGAGGCTTTAACCCACTGAGCCACCCAGGCGCCCCAACTCGCTCATTTTTTGATGATTTCTTTTCTGACTTCCTTCGTCTTCCCTTCAATTCCCCATTTCAATCTGTTTCTTGTTATCTTTTTCTTTCTGTGCACTTTCTTGCCTTTTGTGTCTTCCAGCCTGCCTCCCACATTGCTACCCCATTTGTTCCAGAATATCTGAAATCTCTGTTTTGGTCTTCTCTTTTATCCTCTTGGTCAAAAAATTATTCTTTCCAATCAGGGAAGATAAAAGTAGAGCACCCTGAAAACTGATATGCCGTGTTCCTGCTATCAGAAGGGGAAGTGACATTTACTGAGCATCTGCTCCCTTGCTGGAGTAGATGGAGAGCCTGCCATAGTCACATAGCAAAGAGGGTGGACTTCACTCTTGGTCTGTTTTGTGCTAGGGCCAGTGCTCTTCCCACTATACCACCCATACTGCCTTAATGGAGAGGGCAGTTTCTGACCCAGAGTCTATGGCCAACCGGTGTTAGAATAACTTTTGCTGTGACAGCCTTCTAGTGGTGTGGTCTTGGCCCCTCAGCTTCAAGGGAAGAACTCCTAGGAGTGTCCAAAGTCATGGTTCAGATGACAGGAGGCTACTAGGCATTGAGTCCTCTGTGAGAGGTTAGTTACTGGAGAAGTCATTGCTGGGGGTGGCTAACCCCATGCCCTTTCCTGCTGTGAAATTCCTGGTTCTGGTCTGCCTGCTGTGCAACCTTGGACAACTTATGAAATCTCTCTGAGCCACAGCAGCCAGGTCAGGTGGTCATCGTGTCTTGGGTCCGTCACTAGGATATTGTGAGGCTCAAGGAAATGGCTGTATTGTGGTATGTTTGAAACTCGTCTGGGTGAAAAACTCTTTACAAATCCCAGTTATTATCCTTATTATGGGGTTCAGCATGATTAAACATGAAGCATTTGTTCCATCTGAATAAGGTGCCTTAAATACACTTGGGCCCGTAATTATAGAAATGTAAGACTTCCCCCAACAATGTTCATAATGAGGAACTGATGTAGCCGAATGAACTGAGGCATGAGGTTGACTCCAAGCTCCCTAATATGTACTTTCTTAGACCAGCCAAGTTCTTCTTGACAAGAAAATGGAAAAGAAGCAGAAAATTCTTGTCCTTTGCATCTTCTTGGAAGAAAATAATAAACTCAGCAACCAAAGAATAACTTCTTTTATGTGTCAGGACTTATTTCTGAAACTATTCTTGTTAAGGATTTTTAAATAATACCCAAACTGGTAGGGGGTGCTGTTTTTTTTTTTTTCCCTTGTGATTCAAACATACTGATATAATTATATATCTCAAAGTTCTTTTTATTTATACACAAATTATGTATAAATTCTTGATTCTTTTTTTAAAAATTTTATTTATTTGAGAGAGAGAGAGAGAGAGAGGCTGAGCATGGGGTAGGGGCATAGGGAGGGGGAGAAGCAGACTTCCCACTGAGCAGGGAGCCGCGCATGGGGCTTGATCCCAGGACCTTGAGATCATGACCTGAACTGAAGGCAGACACTTGACTGAGCTACCCAAATGCCCCTAAATTCTTGAATCTTGAAAAAATTTAAACATTACAGATAAAAACCCAAGACTTCTTTGATGAGTTCCATGACTCCTGGTCCCTTTTATCTGTTCTCAGAAGTCACAACCATTATCAGGTTCCTGTTTTGCTTTCATATCTTTTCTTCGCCTTTTTATTCTTATAGACAGAGAAAACCAAGAAGATGTGTGTGTACCAGTCTCCACATATTTCCCCCAGGTTTAGTTTTGTCTTCTTCTGCTTGGTCTGATTCTACCCCTCTCCACCCCATTCCCAAGCCTGGCAGAGAGGTTTGTATATTGGCAGGGAATGGTGAGGAATAGTCCTCTAAAATCTTGGTGTTTGAAAGAAACAACTGTATAACATTTTATTCCAGTAGAGTTAGTAACATGGCCAGGAAGTGTTCCAGATTCTGTGTTTCAAAACCACCCCACCTCACCCAGGGGAAACCAGAACATTTTTTTATGGTTTTTGACAATACCTTGAACTTTAGCTTGACACGAAGGGATTAGCTTTTATTCATACTCTCTTCAAATAATTGAAACATTGCTAATGAAAGTCTTTCTGTTGTCTCTTCATCTGCCTCATGACTCTTGGATGTTCTCATTATGCTCTGCTTTCTCAGAAACAGACGTGAAGGAAGACTTTTTCCTTCATTTTCATGGAGACCCCTTCAGGGGTAGTTGTATCTAGTCCACCAACCTCAGCATTGACTCTGAAACCCTCCTGGTTTCTCATTCAGTGGTTTATAAAGGGCAGGAAAACATGTTTGTGATGCTTTCTGGAGGTTTCTGGAACAGGTTTAAAGTTCTTTTGACTCTAATTGCTCCTTCAGACAACAGGTGCCCCCAGACACCTATGGAAAGATTCTATCTTTGTATTAAGTCTTCCTAATTTCTTTCTAATTTTTTTTCTCTTTCCTCAAAATTGTGCCTGGGTGAGGCCCATATTGTGTCCTATGGAAAGGACATTGCTGGGGTTGTTACTCTGCCTGAGTGCTTCCTGAAAATCTCCCCAGAAATTTTTATCACAGATCCCTCTTCACCATTCAGACTTCACTCATGTTTGTCCACAATTTGAATCAGGTTGACTTCATACTCTGGGCTCTCTCACACCATGCCTTTTCTGTGTGCTTCCCTGCTACCAAGCCTTTGTTCAAGGTGTTCTTTTGGCCTGAGAGGAAACAACCAAAGTCCCTGCTAGCTGAACCTATCTTCTCCTAGGTACTTCCTGGGGATTTGATTGAGTCTGCACTGTTTCTGGACTCATTTTCTTCCACTGTGCCATCATTGTTCCCTCTTCCGCTATACTATCCTCCTTATTCCTTGAACATGCTAGGTCACCTGTCTCAGGGCCTTAGCACATGCTGTTCCCTCTGCTGGACTGCCTTTACCCTAGTAACTGTTGTTGCATGGATCCATTCCTCATCTCCTATGGCTCTCTGCCCAAATATCATCTGCTCTCTCTGTCTTAAAGGGCAACACTTCTGCTTCCTCTGCCTCCCCCAACCCATACCATCACTCTGCTTTTTACTCTCCCTAACATTGATCCCATATGACATATTATACGATTGCTTCTTTATTTTCTATTTTTTGCACTAGAATGTAGGCTCCATGAGGGCAGGGACTTGGTCCATTTTGTTCACTGTTGTATTTCTAATACCTAGAAAGTGTCTACCAGGTGGTAGGTATGCAGCAAGTATTTGTTGAGTGAATAAACTAGTGACTCTAACTACCATAAGCTTGTTCTTTTTAATAATTTCTATACTGATTGCCTGTGCCATGCCTACTACGCCTGTACTGAGGCACTTGTCAGAGCTAAATGATGAGGCTTTATTTAGGCCTTCATCACTTAACCACATGTTCTCCAATTGTTTCATGAGTATATCTTATTTACTCAATTATATTGTAAGCGATTTGGGCATAGAGACCAAATTTTATTATTTTTATTTTTTTAAGGACTTAACACTTCAAATGGTGTTGGATTCCATTAGTAATTATTTGTTTGTTTATCTATACCTATGAAAGGACAAGAGGTTGCTAATAGTGGAGCCCAGTGTGTTCAACAACTGCTATTGATGGCTATTCAGTGATGTCAGTCCCTGGTGGGGTTAAACTGACCCTAAGAACATAGTGGATTTGGTGCATTTGAGTCCCTTATGTGAAATTCATGGTTCTCCTTGCAGGGGTGTGACATCTCTAACTGATGTTACAATTTCCTTGGATGTTTGTTCTTCGATTCCAATCCAGATTCTAATCAGTATATTCCTGTCATTAAGGGTTACTGTAAAACTGGTAATATATTTTGCTGTATATAAATCAACATATGTTATTTACTATTTATAATATTTGAGAGATGCCCCATTCTTCCCTTATTTTAAATGAATTTATTTATTGATAGCCTCTTCAGATTTGAAAGTCACTTAACAATAAAATGCCCAAAAATACACGGACGGGACTGGAAGAGATTATGCTGAGTGAAATAAGTCAAGCAGACAGACACAATTATTATATGGTTTCACTTATTTGTGGAGCATAACAAATAACATGGAGGACAAGGGGAGATGGAGAGGAGAAGGGAGTTGAGGGAAATTGGGAGGGGAGGTGAACCATGAGAGACTATGGATTCTGAAAAACAATCTGAGGATTTTGAAGGGGTGGGGGTGGGAGGTCGGGGTACCAGGTGGTGGGTATTGGAAAGGGCACGGATTGCATGGAGCACTGGGTGCAGTGCAAAAACAATGAATACTGTTACGCTGAAAAGAAATAAAAAATAAAAAAAAATACATGACAATGAACTAGTAATGCTTTTTTTAAAAAATATTTTTTAAAATATTTAAAAATATTTTATTTATTTATTTGACAGACAGAGATCACAATTAGGCAGAGAGGCAGGCGGTGGGGGGGTGGGGTGGGAAGCAGGCTCCCCGCTGAGCAGAGAGCCCAATGCCGCAGATCCCAGGACCCTGAGGTCATGACCTGAGCCTAAGGCAAAGGGTTTAACCCACTGAGCCACCCGGGCACCCATAATAATGCTTTTGAGGAGTAGAAAAATAGAACTAGGAAAAAGGTGACTTCAAACACATGGTGTAAATAGGGCCAGCATGATTGTTGTACTTCAAGCCTTCTGGCAGCTGTTCCTAAGAGAAAGCACCATCGGTTACAGGGCCCTCATGACTGAAAGCAGAAGAACTGTCATTCTTTTTATGAGGAAAGAAAGCATTTCTTAGAATTGAATTCTAGATTTTTATTTATTTGACACAAAGAGAGAGATCACAAGTAGGCAGAGAGGCAGGCAGAGAGAGAGAGGGGGAAGCAGGCTCCCTGCTGAGCAGAGAGCCCAATGTGGGACTCGATCCCAGGACCCTGAGATCATGACCTGAGCTGAAGACAGAGGCTTAACCCCCTGAGCTACCCAGGCGACCCTAGAATTGAATTCTAAAAGGAATATCTCAGGCAGGACTTAATAAAAATAGGCACCTAACGATGGAATGGATAAAACTTTCAATGATATTTTCACAGCCAGTGCAGTGATGAGTTTCACATCTAGTTCTTATTTTTATAAAAATATTTTATTTATTTATTTGTTAGAGAGAGAGAGAGAGAGAGAGAGGGAGAAAGTGCACAAGTAATGGGAGCAGGAGGCAGAGGGAGAAGCAGGCTCCCTGTTCAGCATGGGACTTGATCCCAGGACTCTGGGATCATGACTTGAGCCAAAGGCAGATGCTTAACTGACTGAGCCACCCAGACATCCCTATTTCTTGTAGTTTTGATGAGAACTGAGAATGTGAATGGAGAGTTGTTATTCAATGGGTATAAAAAATTGGGTATGTAACTCTAAAACAACTCAGTGATGAAGGCAGTTTTGAAGCATAGATCATTGGGTCCCTTTGAAAGGACTTCCAGTGATTTAGCTCAGGCCGGGGATAGAATTTCAGCTATTGGAGGAGTGGGAATTTAAGCTTGGTATACAGTCATCCATAAATACCACTCCCTCAGCAGGACTGTTTGGGCATCCTGCCTGATGAGCCCGGCATGCTGGTACTCCCTTGGCACTGTGGTGGAGGATAGGTGTTCATACTCTACAAACCCGAGAAGCAAGTGTCAGGCAGGGTGACATTAGGAAAATCAAGGTAGTCTTCTGACCTGGATAAAAGATCATGCATCTCTGCATAGACAGGAGCCACAGGGACAGCCTTTTCCTTAATGAATAGACTCCTGAGTGTAATTGGTGTCAGAAGTACTGGAAAAAGGCCTGCACTTTTGTGTGGATCAGTCGGGCATGTAGCACAATAACATTTAATGCCAAGGTGATTTTGATTGGCTGTGGGAAACCTATCCCGTCCACCCCGTTTGAAGGCTTGGATTACCTGTCGCTATTCAGCGGAGGGCACCTGTAGTGGATCTGTCAGAAAGTCCCAGCAATAACCAAAATAGCTAAACTATGGAAAGAGCTCAGATGTCCATGACAGGTGAATGGATGAAGAAGATATAGAATATATTCAGCCATCGAAAAGAATGAGATCTTACCATTTACAGTGATGTGGTTAAAACTAGAGGGTGTTAATGCCAAGTGAAATAAGTCCGTCAGAGAAAGACAAATAGCATATGTTCATGCATATGTGGAATTTAAGAAACAAAACAAATGAGCATAGGGGAAAGGAAGGAAAAATAAAATAAGATAAAAACAGAGAGGAAGGCAAACCATAGAGACTCTTTTATTTTTAATTTAATTTTATTTTTTCAGTGCTCCAAGATTTATTGTTTATGCACCACACCCAGTGCTCCATGCAATACGTGTCCTCCATAAGAGACTCTTAACTATAGGGACCAAACTGAGGGTTGCTGGAGGGGAGGTAGATGAAGGGGTGGGTAATTGGATGATGGGCATTAAGGAGGGTGCTTGATGGACTGAGCACTGAGTGTTGTATGCAACTGATGAATCACTAAATTCTACCTCTGAAATTAATAATACACTGTATGTTAACTAAATTGAATTTACTTTTATTTATTTATTTGTATTTAAAATATTTTGCTTATTTATTTTTCAGAGAAAGAGGGAGAGAGAGAGAGAGAGAGAGATTGATCTTGCATGAGCAGGGGGAGCAACAGGCAGAGGGAGAGGGAGAAGCAGGCTCCCTGCTGAAAAAAGAGCCTGATGTGGGACTCCATCCTAGCACACTGGGATCATGACCGAAGGGAGATGCTTAACTGACTGAGCCACCCAGGCATATCACTAAATTGAATTTAAATGAAAAAAATCCCCAGCTGCACCCAGGTGCAGTCACTGACTCAGCATGACATCTCCTGGGGCGGGGCAGGTTGGGGGGAGGCGTCGGGGAATGCTGTGCTGGAAGGAAAAAGTGGCATTTGTGCAGCTGTTTCCTCTGGACTACTCTGTCTTTTTGTGTGTTTAGATTTATGGACCCAGAGCCTGCATGTTCTCCCTGGGATGTAACCATGAAGTAAGAGAAGATATTTTCCTGTGCCCAGGGCCAATGTTAGAGATCTGAAAGGAACTTAGGGTAGGAACTTAGGAGGCCAGTCGACCAGCTCTGGCAGCTGACATAGGGTCATTGGCCTGCATGTACCCCACTTGTGCCACAGGGACCCTATCCCTGCTTCACAGCGGACAGATAGAGCAGTGGTCCAGGTGCCATATGATGCAACTTTCAAATACACGGTACGGTGTTAGTAACTATAGTCACTATGCTGATTGTACATTGCTGTATCCCTTAAATGTGCTTCTTTATGTGAATATAGCACAAATTACTGTTTTATTCTCAGGTTGTAAACTTTTGAGTTAACTTTTCTTTGGGGCTGTTACAAGCAGTGCTGCTATGAATATTTTTGAACATGTCTCTTGGTGCATTTTTGTTGGGTTACATACCTGGGTAGAATTACCTGGTCATAGGATTGCATATATTCAGCTATAGTAGATATTACCCTACTGTTCTCTACAATGACTATTGTAACAATTTATGCTCCTGCTACCAGGCTGAGAGTTCTAGTTGCCCTACCTCTTTGCATACACTTGATATTATCACTTTTTAATTTCAGACATTTGGTAGATATGAGTGGTTCTCAGTGTGGTTTAACTGACACTTACCTGATTTCCAATAATGCTGAATACCTTTTCATTGGCTTTTTTGATATCCTCTTTTCTGAAGAGCCTGTTCACGTCTTTTACATTTTTTTTAGAAGTTAGGTTATCTTTTACTCATTGACTTAGGCATTCTTTGTATATTCTGATACTAGCTCTGTTTTTTTTTTTAATTGTTGTTTGTGTGTGTGTGTGCATATATGTGTGTGTGTTCTAAATTCTTCACAATAGTCCTGTGAGTTATTATAATGACACTTTACATAGGCAGATACCGAGGTCAGAGAGGTAAAATCAGTTACTGGTGGACAT
Source organism: Mustela lutreola (assembly GCF_030435805.1). Classification (NCBI taxonomy): domain Eukaryota; kingdom Metazoa; phylum Chordata; class Mammalia; order Carnivora; family Mustelidae; genus Mustela; species Mustela lutreola. The sequence goes on along the minus strand of NC_081299.1, from coordinate 108,159,868 downwards.
GTTGAAAGACACCCCCCCCCCTCCCCCCCCCGTCGTTAACTAATTAACTGCTCTTTTGTTGTGTAAGAGTACCCCTCCTCCCCTTGCAGTGCAAAGACCCTTCCCCCAGGGTTGAATTCAATGTAACTGCTCTTTTGCCTTTCTGTAACTGCTTGGCTTTTAGGGCATGACACTTGTCTCCTGTTTGAACAAGATACCTTCTCCTAATAGCCGAGGCATGGTCACATAGGCAAGGGGGCTGCATGGTCACGTAGGTCACGTAGACAGGGGGCTGCATAGTCACGTAGGCAGGATGCTTCTCTGCTGAGTAATAAGGTCAAACTTCCCCCCTTTGTTTCCCCTTCCCGCCTTTCTCTTCGTGTGAGGGGGTCTTCCAAAGCCAATCCACTAACACCAAGTATGCCTTTTTTCAAATGTTCAAATTGTCAGCCAATCGGCTCCGTCCCATCCGGGACTTGTATGTACCTGTCTATAAAAATCCTGCACCACCCCAGCCAGGTGTGCTCAGCTAGCAGGAGCTGCTGACCGCGTAACAATAAAGAACCTCTTGCTGTTTGCATCCTGTGGCAGTGTTGAATTCTTGGGTAAGGGGATCCGCGGGTCTTTCAATGTGAGGTATTAGAATGTAAGAATTATTCCTTTTCTCCGGTGACTTATAATCTATTTAGTTGGGGAAATAACACTCAGAAAACACTTAGTGAGTAATACTAGCAAGTAAGTATTACAGTATTAATCTGTTATAGGCTATGAATAAGCTTCTAGAAAGATAAGATTTAGTCTAGGACTTTAAGAACAGGTATAATTGCGGAAATACAAGAAATGAAAACACATTTCAGCGAAGGTGAACCACAGAAGCAGAAGCAAGCATTGAGATGGAAAAAAATAATGTGACTAATGCCTTGCCTTTGAATAGTTCTTTGCAGGATTTTACAGTTGTCTTATGTAGGACTACAGCATCCTTCATGAGGGCAGGGACCATTCCTGTTCCACCGACCAGGGCATGTCTAGTGTCCATATAGTGCCTGGCACATAGCAAGTGTTTAATAAATACACTTAAGTGACATGAAAGAATACATTCAATCCCAGAACCTTTCAACTTAGTAGAATAAGATTTAAATGATCAAGGTAAGGATTTAAATGAGATGACTAACCTGATCTCCTCACAGGATTTCTAAAGATATTAGTGGTAAATTGTAATTGGAGGGAAAGATTATATAGAGTTTGATCAGTTTAGACTTAATACAGCATAGAGGAAAGTGTAAGGCATCACTGAGAGGTCTTGAACTGAGAGACATGAAATGAAAGCAATGTTTTACAAAATTCCTGAGTGATTAAATGAAGGATGGACTGGAAGCAGGGGGCCCAGCTAAGAGGCCATTGCAATGATATCAGGGTTTATTTATGTATTCAACAAACACCTATTGAAATAATAATACACATTTAGTGCTAAGTTCCATGCTAAAGAAGGATAGCAAGATGTGTAAGTTGTGAACCTTACTGTCAAGGAGCTAATGGTCTCGGAGTAGAGGTAAAACAAGCACACAAACAACTGTAACTCATGGGAGGAAGTTTGAAAAAGAGACACAAATCCAGACTGTGGAGTCAGGGTAGGACAACAACTGTTTTTTGGGGGCATCAGGAAAGGTTCAAGTGGTCTTCTATAGCAGCACTTCTACCTGCCTCTGACTTCCTGCTCCCTTGTCCCTCTCTATCATGTTCCTTGCTCTGTTATCTGAATTACCTTGTTATTTATGGTTGTACATGTCTGCTGTTTGTCTCTCCCTCCCTCATTAGAATACAAGCTCCAAGATAGAGTACCTGTTTGTCTTGTCACTTCTGTATTTCTAATTCTTCACCCAGTATTTGAACTAACAAATTTTTAAACAAAAATTTTGGAATGAGGGCGCCTGGGTGGCTCAGTGGGTTAAGCCGCTGCCTTCGGCTCAGGTCATGATCTCAGAGTTCTGGGATCGAGTCCCGCATCGGGCTCTCTGCTCAGCAGAGAGCCTGCTTCCCTCTCTCTCTCTGGCTGCCTCTCCATCTACTTGTGATTTCTCTCTGTCAAATTAATAAATAAAAAAAAAAAAAAAAAAAAAATTTGGAATGAATGAATGAAATGATATTGAATTTGGGCCCCATAGGATAATCAAGATTTGGACATTCAATAAAAGGAACATTATTTTAGTGTAGGGTACTCGAAGGCCCAAAGGGAGTGGAGAATGAAAGGCGGATCTGGAAAATGGACTTATGGAAGACTATGGATATACATATGGAGAATAAGAGAAAGCAAATGATAATTCTGAAATTTGTGCCTTTGAAGCCTGATAGAATGGGGATAGAGAGGAGAGAATGAGGAAAATTGGGAAACTGGGAAGACAAACCAGTTTAATGGGAAATGATTGGCAGTCTCAGGGGTCATATCTTGTGAGCAATTGCACAGACTGGACTGAAGTGCACATTCAAGTCTGAACAAGGTGAGTTGAAACTCATCATTGTAGAGACACTAATAACTTGGGCTAAGGACAGTTTCTCAGAGGAAGAAAGTCCAGAAAGGAAGAGCCTGAAGTCTTGGGAACAGGATAAGAAGAATCCACAAGAGATGGGGAAGGACCAGCGAAGTGAGAGACAGTCACCAGTATAGCTTCTCTTGCAAATTTATTTATAACCTTTGTCATTTTGTGGTTCCTGACATATATTGCCAGTTGCTTGTGAAAAAGGCTGATGAGTTTAAGGCTCTCTTTTATATATATATGTGTGTGTGTGTGTGTGTGTGTGTGTGTGTATGTATGTATATATATATATTGTGAGTTGTCTCATGTCACCTGGTCATTAAAGAGATTTATATACATAAACACACATATATAATACATGATATGATATATATATATACACATACATACATACATATATACACATATATAAATATATATGTATATGTATATACGTATACGTATATGTATATATGTATAGATATACGTATATATGTATATATACGTATATGTATATATGTATAGATATACACATATATATTTAAATAAGGATATTCATTCATGTTTGAAAGTAGAATGAATAAAAAAGAAAAAAATGAAAAAAAGTAGAATAAAAAGAGCTGAAAATGTTGGAGGGGGAGGATATAAAGGGGAATTTTAGATTCTAGAAGAAGTATGAGATGAAGTGGAAGAATATTGAATCTCAAAGGCAGGATGCAATGGGAGATGGGGCATTTTGATTTCAGGAAACATTTTTATGATATCTACTTTATTCCTTTTCTGGGATATTATTAGCTCTGAGGCATCATCCTTTGTTTATTTATTTATTTATTTACTTACTTAAAGATTTATTTATTTATTTCAGAGAGCGTGCAGGGGGAGGGCTGGAGGGAAAGGGAGGGAGAAACTTTAGGCAGACTTCACACTCAGCACAGATCCCCATGTGGGGCTTGCTCGTACAACCCTGAGATCAAGACCTGAGCCAAAACCAAAAGTGGACTGCTTAATGGACTGTGCCACGTAGACGCTCCTAATTACAGTCTTTAAAAATAACCACAAATCATCTAAGATTGTTTTTGTTTCTGATCAGTGTTTCCAAGGCTAGGTAGAGAATAAAAAGGAACAAAAAGAACTAATAAAAGATATTAATCATGAAGTTTTTTATTTCCTACTTTTGATACAATGCTGTCAGCAAACCATATTGGTAAACATTTCGTAGACTTAATAGATCGTAAGATCTTCTGATGGAATCAAGCATACATTAGATTTATATTCTGATTGCTTAATTGAGCCAGAAACTCTGAAAACACTGTGTAAGGAGTGAGATTTAATAGAATTTTGCTGAATGAATAAACGAACAAATGAACGAATCTATGGCATAGATTAAGTTGCGCCTGGACATTAAGAAAAAGTCATGAATCTATTCAGATTGGGGGCTAGAAAGTCATAATTATTTTGAATTATGGTGATATCGGAGATTATCTTGAAGGATAAATTTTAGGATAAACTTGAACTCTGTTAGGGTATGTCATGAAGCAGAATAATCTGCATCTATGAATTAATTACATTTTATGATTATAAGGTGGTATTGCAGAGTCTCATACTCACTATTGCCATCTTATAAGAAGCCAACAAATCAATTAAAGAAATTGGCATCTGTTAAAGATATGAAAGGAAATTTTCTATTTTTAGTAACAGGTAAATTGTGAAAAACTGTCTCATGAGAAGATCCATTAATACTTTCTTATTTGCTTTTGTAGAAATCTAGGAAGGGAATTTAAATTTTTTTTTTAAAGATTTTATTTATTTATTTGAGAGAGAGAGACAGTGAGAGAGAGCATGAGCGAGGAGAAGGTCAGAGGGAGAAGCAGACTCCCCATGGAGCTGGGAGCCTGATGTGGGATTCAATCCTGGGACTCCGGGATCATGACCTGAGCCGAAGGCAGTCGTCCAACCAACTGAGCCACCCGGGAATTTAAATTTTTTAAAAGATTTTATTTCAGAAAGAGGGGAGAAAGCACACAAGCAGGAACAGGGGAAGGGGTCAGGGCAGAGGGAGAGGGAGGGGTCAGGGCTGAGCAGGGAGTCCTGGGCTCTGTCCCAGGACCCTGGGGTCATGACCTGAGCGGAAGGCAGATGCTTAACAGACTGAGCCACCCACAGGTCCCTAGATCGGGAATTTAAAGGATTATCAATTTGCATCTGAATGTGTGCTTGTGAGCGTTCAGGGTGACAGGGAGGGAAGAAGTCTGGGACATTGAGATGTTAAGAAGTTCCTAGGAACTTCTCCTGGGATCATAATGATTCATTGTTTTTTGGTGCTTGCCTCCTTTTGTAGTACTGGTTTCTTTTCCTGAGGGTAGCTTTGCTTATCTTCTGAGGCTAGGGAAGCTGATGTTTGCTGTGCATCAGCAGGATCTGCATCAGGGAGACATTCCTTGGTGTAATGTAATGCTTGGCTGTCACTGAAGATGATAGGACAATCTGAGATCTCATTGGTGAGGGGTGCACTTGACTGGTTGTTGAGGAGCTCTGGGCTTGATGACCTAGCTGTCTGAGCTTGGTTTTGCTGCTCCATTTGGGTCATTTCCTTCTGTTGCAGCATCTTCTCTTTCAGGTACTGGTAACAGAGGACTGGAATAGACAGTACCCCTCTCTACAAAAGAAGGTTCTTGGTTCTTCTGCATCTTCTCTTCAAGTCTGGTCTGGGGGACTGAAACATCATATCTTTTCTTGGCTGGATTTTGTTGGTCATTGGCTTCTGCCAACTCTTGGGGGGTTTCATCCTCTTCCAATGTTGCAGGTTCCTCTCTTTCAAGGTGTGTTTTGGGGGATGCTGAATTGTCCTCATCTAGATTTTTTACTGGAGCATCCTGGGTCTCTGGTGTCCTACCTTCTTCTCCTTTGGTACTTGGGCCTTGGACCTTTAGCGTTCTTCTGCTGTCTTCCTTTGCTGGAAGCTGCTTTATGGAAAACTGGTCAGTGAAGTCTGCCTCTAGGGACATTCTGTCTTCACCTCTTGTTGTGGACTCCTGTGCCTCTGGATGTCCATTGGGGTACATAGCTGGACCTGGGCCTTTTGTTCCTGAGCCCAGACTTTTGTGCTCTTCTCTGGTAGCCCATTCTGGTTCCTCAGTGAGCTGCTTATCCTGTTCTTCAACTCTGACTGCTAGCACCACATCCTCCTCAGTTCTGCTTTCCTCACCCAGTGCTACCTGTTTCTCAGTGTCTGGGTTACCATTGTGACTTCTTTCCACAGACTCTCTGAGAGGGTCTCCTTGATTCTGGGAATCCCCTTGCACAGGGAGGTCATTTGTCTCTGAGCTGTTATCACCATCCTCTGGAGTCAGGCTGTTGGGAATTTCAGAAGAACCCTCATTATTCTGTGTGACTGTGGGCTCGGGATCTTCTTCCTGGTAACCATCATCATCCGTGACTGGCTTGTCATGAGTCTTGGTGACCCTCTTATTTTCCTCTCCAGACTGGTTCTTGAGTGGTGCTAATTCCTGTGTTCTTTCTCTTGCTCCTGATGTCCCTTCTGCTGCAGGGACATTTTTGCTACTCATAAGTGCTTTTGCTGTGCCTTCCTCAGCATGTCTTGCCTCTTCTTCTGGGGTGACTATTCTTTCAATTTCCGGATGGTTCTGAACTCCTCCTTCTGAGCTCGACTCTTGTGTTTTAGAACCTGCTTTAGCATCCCTTTTTTTTGATGACTTTTGGAGTTCCTGATACTTTCCATCCTGTCGTTGGTCTTCCAGGGTTAGTAGCTGAATTTCTATCTCATTTTCTTCCTGTTCTGCTGTTCCATGGACCTCAGGGCCTCTCCTCTCTTTCCTTATAGCCCTAACATCAGGTGTTTCTGAAACATTTCTGTTATTACCTTGGACAGGCAGGTCCTTTGTTTCTTGTTCTTTTTCTTGTGCTGTTGGTTCTTGGGTCTCAGATGCTCTGCCATCACCCCCAGGTTCAGCTGGATTCTTTGTCTCAGGTGGTGTCCTGTCAGCATCCTCTCCTTGTCCTTGGGTCACGGATGTTCTATCATCATCCTCAGGATCAGTTAGTTTCTCTGTCTGCAATGGTTTCTGGGCAGCAGCTTGTTTTGGCAGGTCAGCAGGTTCTGAATTGGGCTCATAATTTCCTGGCAGTGATAGTTCTTGTGTTTTAGAATGTTCCTTAACACCCTTTTCTGTTGTAACTTCCTGATCTTTGGAAGGCCTCTGTGTTGTTTTTTCTGGTGGAGAACTTTGTGTTCTTAGGTTCCCTTTCTGTTCTTCACATTGATCCCTTGTCTTAGTGATACTTTGCTTCCTGACTGGTTTATCTCCCTCCATGGGACTCTCCTTATCCTGTTCCTCCTGCTTTGTGGGACTGTCAGTCTGTTCTGATTCTGCTGTTGTCTTATTTGTCTCAAGTTGAGCCCCATTGTCTCCCGTTGCTGACACATCTTGGGCCACCTCCTGGCTCTGTTGATCTCCTTCCAGGTGTTGGTTCTTAGGGTCATTGTGCCCAGGTTCTTCCACTGGCAGTTTGCAAGTCTTGGTGTTTTCAACCCCATTGTGTCCAACTGCTCCCCTTTCTGTAGGGTTGAACTGAGCTGATGATGTCATTCCTGAAGGAGGTACAGCTCTGTCTTGAGTTGGTGGCATTTGCTCTGTCCACTGGCCAGTGCCACTGGTCACCTGAAGATCCATATCATCAGGTTTCTCCTCTAGATTAGACACTTGTCTTGGTTCTGATTTTAGTAATGATTGTATATCAAGATAGGAGAGGTTCAATAAGTTGAAGATTGCAAGAACAAATTCATCAAAACTGATGGTGCCACTGCTGTCAGTATCCAGAAGGTTCAAGTTTCTCTCCACAGCATGAATGACACGTGGCTGCATGAAAACACAGTGAGAAATCAGGCTATTTATATGTGGTTAAGCACCCTGAGTGGCTGCATATATCCAAAGAATCCTCTTTTTTTTTTTTTTTTTTTTTTAATCTTATTCCTCAGGAACTAGTGAAATTTCCCAAATAGGAAGAAATTGTTGATTCTGGATGCCATTTTTTATCAGAAAGCTATGCTAAGAAGGAGTTTTTACATCACTGTGAGTTGTATTTCCATATATACTGGCTCGTGACTCCTCTCAGAACCTACTTTGCTGAAGCATAGCCCCAGTGAGGAAAACCTTATTTTCCTTTGTAAGACTTATTAAGCAATTGCACAGAGTAAGGAGCTGAGACTGAAAAAAGTTGTTCAAAACCAGTGAGTGCCAAGAGTTGATAGCCAAATGTAAAATAGGCAGGGATCACCTATGCCCATCTTGCATAGATTATGGAGAAAGGGTAAGTGGGGGAGAATTTCCACAACTCTCTGAATACCTTACCTGAAGAATGTCCCCAAACTCGCCCTGGATGAGCAGTTTCAACTCTGTGCAGGTCAATGTTGCCTTGTCACCATCCTCCTGGGCATACTTGTGGAATGTCTTGATTACACAGAGGACATCTTTTAGGAGCCGAGCCATCTTTCCCAACTCAGTAGACTGTGAGAAAGAATAAACAAATCTTATTTCCTAGGAAGACACCTTCAGGAAGGAGATACCTAGGTCATCCTTTTTCTGTCTCTCCCACAGTTCCACTGCCATCATCTGTTCTGTTCTGTCTATCTATCTATCTCTGTTAAGATATTGTATCTGCATTACAGTGATTTAGTTTTGTACCAGATAATGTCGGTGAGATCAGATCTGGCACAGGTGGGTATAGAAGGGACACTTCATCCCATCCTGTGGAAAACAGTGACACTCGTGTCTTCAGAGAAAGCTTTATTGCAAAAAGAATTGGAAAAAGAGCACAAATATAAGTACTAAAATGCACGAATGATGTCAACAGAATGGGACCAATCCTTCCAGCCTTAACTGAGAGTGTCTACCCATTTTCTCCTACCTTGGGTCAGTCTAACTCCTCTTCTTAAGAAAGTATAATTTTTACAGTTAGTAAAGCTTCTGGAGAAAAGAGAAGTAATGCCAAGAAAATCAATCCCTATATATGCAGGCTGAAGCAACATGTTTTTATTATTTATTTACTTTTAAAGATTTTATTTACATATTTGACAGAGAAAGAGATCACAAGTAGGAAGAGAGGCAGGCAGAGAGAGAGGGGGAAACAGGCTCCCTGTTGAGCAGAGAGCCTGATGTGGGGCTCAATTCCAGGACCCTGAGATCATGACCTGAGCCAAAGGCAGAGGCTTAATCCACTGAGCCACCCAGGCACCCCGGAAGCAACATGTTTTTACCAAAAAGACAGGGCTCAGTGAACCCACTGGTAAAACAAATAGAATCCTGACCCCTCAGTCATTACCCATCATTTAAATGACTCTGTATTTTCATTTTAGAATAGCTCTGAGTCCCATGTCTTGTTAAATAGTATTCATGCCTATGTCATATAGTTTATTATTATTTTTTTCAAGATTTTATTTATTTATTTGACAGAGAGAGCAAGAGAGCACAAGCAGGCAGAACATCAGAGGGAGAGGGAGAAGCAGGCTCCCCACTGAGCAGGGAGCCTGATGCGGGACTCGATCCCAGGACCTTGGGATCATGACCTGAGCCGAAGGCAGTTGCTTAACCAACTGAGCCACCCAGGTGTTCCAGTTTATATTTTGAAAAAAAGACAATGATTAAAGAAGTTCCGGAGCTCTCAGTTTAGCAGGATTAATAGCGGTCAAATTAGACTTGGGGTATGTCCCCTCTGGAATCCTTACACAATCTCACATATAAGCAGAGCAGCAACCAAGATCCCAAGTATGTTCAAGCATATGGCCTATGAGACTTACCTTGTTCACAAATGAGAGCAAGGAGAATAAAATGGGCAGCAGGCTGTGAGCTGACAGCAGGTACTGAAACCTTTTATTGAGTCCCTAATTGCACAGTTAGGAAGGAGACACCCTCCAGGTCTAATGCCCTGATTCATCACAAGCAAACCCTGTCTCCTGTCTTTGTCTACTCTCAGCTTCTCTTATTTTTGTTTCCTTTTTTAGGCAGCTTCAGTTAAGTCTTGGTTTCAGACTCATCCAAAGGAAGGAGAGGGGATATTTTTCTTCATTTGCTGACTTGCAGGTTATAGTTTTGAATGATCTTTGGGGTGGTGTTGGCTTTTTTTTTTTTTTTTTTTCCTCAACCTAAGGACACAACTACATTTCTGTTTGACAAATCATAGGGCTGACAGAGACCTCAGAAGTCATCTGATTCCTTCCTCTGCCCACAGGATGGACTGTATTTGACCCAGCTGGACAGATGGGTGTCAATCATGTGTTTAAAAATAGAGGCACCATTGGGCCATGTGACAAGAGTGGAGATACCAGTTGATTCAGGTGTTTCAATGCTCTGCTCTCCTTGCCCAGAGGCAGAGTTAGAAAAAAAAAAAATTCTTGCTGGGTATGAACTTTGCTTACCTAGAATGTGCTATTTTTTTTTTTTTTAAAGTGATTGATATCTGCTCTTTAAAGGTACTTTTGTAATCCAAGGAGCTTAGAAATGGGCAGCCATATCCCGGTGTTCTTTATGTAAAGGGGAGAGGGAGACCTAGAAATGACCAATCTGAGGACAGGTAGGAGAGAGCCTGAGATGCTGAACTGGTAAACGTTTTTATTGCCATCTAGATCTCTGTCCTTTTTTGCAGAGAATATTTAATTAATCAGAGAATTGGATTAGTTGTTTTATTAGATATTTAAAAAGAGAACAGGGTAAGTTTTAAAACATTCTTGCCTGCTTATAAAAGCATGTAAGAAACAGACCCCTGAAACAACTATTAAAAGCCAAGACCAATAGCATGGAGGGATGCAGAGGGAGGTAATTTTACAAGAAGACTGAGGCTAAGGGCAACATTGATATCGAGCAAAATCTTGCTTTGTTCCTCCTGATAATCAAAGCAAGTACAAGTACAGTGGAACTGAGTGTTGGGGTGGGGGTGGGGAATCTATGTTGATAGTTCCCACCTGTAAAAAATTTTCTCAGTACTGTCCTAAAATGCAGAAGCCTCCTCCTGAGAATTGGGATTGGCATGTGAAGGTCATCTTAATTCTGATCAGTCAAAATCTCCGGAGTACCTACTCTTTTCCAGGCACTATGCCAGGCACTGGGGTGTTTAAAGTTGAGCAAATTCTGTCTCCCTGTTTTGGAGGTTACAGGACAGTTTCGTGAGAAATGGCTGAAGTAAACAGTATTTTCAAGGTTGGAGTGGAAAGAAAGACGTAGGGGAGACATAACAGCTGTTTTCAAATGTTTGAAGGGTTTTCATGGGGATAAGGAATGGGATCGGAAGAGAAAGGAGCTTATATTCATTGAACACTTAAGACAGGTCAGGTCCTTCACATGGGCGGTCTTAACTTAATCCTCATAGACCTTTTAGGTAGTTATTATCCTCTCTTGATAAATAAAGAAGTTAAGGCTCTTACTGGGCACTGTGGCCATGTGCCTAGTAAACAGAAAGCCTGGATTTAGAATTGAAATGCCTCAAGAATATCTCTGAGCTCATGGTATCTCTATTAGTATTCCTTATTCTGTGTAATGCCAGAGAATAGAGCTAGAATCAGTGATTGACAATTTCTAAAAAGAAGTCTTTAGTTTTTATTAAGAACTCTGGAGGGAACAGTGTTGTCTGTCAATGGTGTAGACTGTTCTTAAGGTAACCAGATCCCTGTTCCTGGAACTGTCAAATAGAGGCTGAATTACAATCCACCGGCTAGGTAATGGGGGAGTACTGCCACAGCGTGTGGCAAGGCCGGCGCGGCTTACAGGGAAGAACATTGAACTCTTTCAATCCCAAATGCCCATGTTTTTAGCTTATATTTTCTATTTAGAAGGTCAGGGTTGTATCTTGAACAATTAAAGCTCTTTTACAGGCATTCTTATTTTTTCGGCGCTTACTTAAGACCATTTGTGAACGCCCATATTTCCGGGTGGTGGTGGTGACTTAAGGGACGGCAGAAGCAGGAGAGAAATGGGAAGAGGATAAGAATGATTTTTTGGTCTAAAAAAATTCTTTAGACTGCTATGCAGTAGACTACAAACGATTCTATTACCAAGGAAAAGACCTGGGCTGCCCTTTCTTCTTTTAAGAAGATATCTCTAGGGAGCCTGGGCGGCTCAATGGGTTAAAGCCTCTGTCTTCGGCTCAGCTCATGATCCCGGGGTCCTGGGATCGAGTCCCACATCCGGCTCCTTGCTCAGCGGGGAGCCTGCTCTCCTCCCTCTCTCTCTGCCTGCCTCTCTGCCTGCCTGTGACCTCTGTCTGTCAACTAAATACATAAAAAATCTTAGAAAAAAAGATTATCTCGAATAGTCCTTTCAACATGCCCTGTCCCTTCTAATTTTGCATAGGGATAATGAAGACAGGGAGAGAGACAGAGTCAAAAGAAATTGATTAATAAAGAACTATGTCTGGGGTGCCTGGGTGGCTCATTCTGTTAAGCCCTGGACTCTTCACTTGACCTTAGCCAAAAAGGCTGAGGAGCAATAGTGCTGAACTCTTAATTTTAGGCTGGTAATGATCTCAGGGTCCTGGAATGCAGTCTCAGCTTAGCGGGAGTCTGCTTGAGAGTCTCTCTCTGCCCCTCCCCCCTCACATGCATGCTATCTCTCTGTCTCTCTTAAAGAGACGAATGAATACATACCTATATACACAAATAAATAGAAACATATTTAAACATAAAACTATGTTTAAGAGCCTCTTACTTTCAAAGGTCACAACTGAAGTCTTCCATGAAGCTTCAAATAAAACCAAAATGATGGCTACTTTGGAAGAGATGGTTAATAAAGCAACTTTAAAAAATATTTATGTATTTATGAGAGAGAGAGAGCTATGTGTGAGTGGGGCAGGGGCAGAGAAGGAGTGAGAGAGAGAAGCCAACTCTGCACTGAGTGTGGAGCCCAGATATGGAGCTAGCTCTCATGACCAGAGATCATGATCTGAGCTGAAATTAAATCCTACGCTTAACTGAGGGAGCCACACAGGCGCTCTGCTATTAAAGCAATTTATCATTATTATTATTATTTAAAGATTTTATTTAACTGACAGAGAGAGACACACAGAAAGAGGGAACACAAACAGGGGGAATGGGAGAGGGAGAAGCAGGCTTCCCGCTGAGCAGGGAGCCTAATGTGGGCCTCAATCCCAGGACCCTGGGATCATGACCTGAGCCAAAGGCAGATGCTTAATGAATGAGCCACGCAGACGCCCAATAAAGCAATTTTTAATGAATCTCTGTAATATGTGGCAAGCAAAAAAGAAGACTTTAGTTTATATTTATAATTTCATTATCTTTTTTTCTTATTGTAAAAGTGTTCAGGATGATGGTGGACTGAGAAGATGTATATCCTTATGTCTCTCCGGGAATTTTCTAAAATAAAAATATACAGGAAGAAAAAAATAAATAAAAATTATAAGCAGAACTAGAGATTATAGCTTAGATTTAGGAAATTCATGGAAGTTGAAAAGTGGATGATTGAATGTACATAGAACATTTCAATTAAAACAGGTGGAGAAAGGCACAGTGCTGAATATGTTATGAAGGAGGGGCAAAGGTGAGGGCGGGTCCAGCCATCAAAACCTGGAGAAGCTCTGGACTCAGAATTAGCAGGTACAATGGAGGTGGGAGTAGGAAGTGAGGCTTTAAACAGGGAAAGTAATTGAGAGTTTATGTGAGGAACTTCTGTCTCAGTGGCCATAACCATATCCCTCCTCCACTTTAGAGCACGGAACATAGACATCTGAGCATATACTTCCCAACCTTCTTAGCAAAACCCCAAATGGCTCTTCCCTAAAGAGATTGAACAAAAGTCCTAGAAATGGTTAAGTGTAAACTTCTTGAGGGCAGGACTCTGTATCTTATTTTCCATATTATCCTCAGAAGCTGTATGTGTATCTGGACTACAGTAGGTGCTCTGTCATATTTGCTGACCAATAGATGGACTGAAAGCTAAGGCATTTAGTATAGATATTAATACTCTAGGAAAACCCTCTCCATATGAAATTAGTGGGGCATGGGGAAAGGGCAGGTCTGCATCCTGACAGCCATTTCTCTGCAAATTGACAGGTTGCTCATCCAGCCTGCTGCAAGTTCCCGTCTAGGTAAGAGAATTGGTGTGAAAACAGACCTATTTATTCAAATCAGAAGAAACTCAGATCTTTAAATTGGTATAAAGGGGCAACTAAGAATATTTAGGCATATCAGTAAATCAGCAGCATGAAAAAAAAAAAAAAAAAAAACCACCAAAAACCACAAGATAAACAGACAAACTGAACCCAGGGGAAATAGATATAGTTCAGGAAGCAGAAGAGAAATGAAAAAAACCCAAAAACAAAAACAACACTCAAATATACTCCAAAGAGATTAATTGAGGCAAGACCAGAGAACAAAAATCAGAGAATAAAATAGTATTTTTAGATTAAATTAAACAAAAAAATGAAGTGAAATAAATAAATGAAATAAAAAAAGAACAATAGAATTACAAAAGAAAACTTAGGTTTGGAGGGGCAGGATGGTGGAGAAGTAGGAGGTGTTGTTTTAACCGGTCCCCTAAAGTGAGCTGATTATCTACCAAAGCACTCTGATCATTCATGAAATCAGCCTGAGATTAGAATTATACACTTCTGGATCTCTACTAGGGCAAAAGACTCCAATGGACAGGTAAAGCAGAGTGGGAACATCGGACTGATATTGGAAGATAAACAAAAGGGGGAGGGAGCCACCAGAAGAGAGTGATTGGAAAGTAATACCCCAATACGAGAGTGCCCTGTGATTGGGGACCAGCATTAACTTGGAGTCTGGGTAAATGCACTCAAAAAGAGCAAAAGATCTTAAGGGGAAGTTGGTGGAATTGGGCGGTTAGGGACGAGGACTTAAGCCCACAGACCCAGGACAGCCACAACAGGCACTGTGCCAGAGAGAGTGCAGTGAAGAAGTTGGGTCTTGGTCCTTGAGCTGCTGGGGCACCCATGAGAGGTGGTGGTATGTGAGAGAGTCTGGTGTGGATGCCAGCTGGCACTCTCTAGAATCACAGCCTGTTGCACTCTGCACTTGTGCCCTGTGACCAGGGTCTGAGTCGCCCTCCATGCCCTCCCCTGAGAGAGGTCTGTGAGGGTGCTAGCTGGTGCTCTCTAGGACCAGTGAGAATCTGAACACTCCCAACCCTTGCCAGCCAGTGTGAAAATATCAGTGTGCTATCTCCAGTTGGGACCTCTCCAGGGGTCTAGACCTGCCCAGACAGCTGTGGCAGAGGCAGCCAAGGAAGCCAACTCTCTGAACTAGTACCTCTCGTGGTTTTGGTAGCAGCAGGGCACAAGCGGGAGCTCCTGCTACCCCTGAGACTGTGGCGGGGGTCATGCTCTGGGAGGTGAGAGAGGGGGAGTTTATGTGCTCTGGAGCACCTAGAAGGGAACAGACTGAGGCTTCTCTCTGAGACAGAGGTCTGGGTGCAGTTTGCTTTCCTCTAAACCTCTGAAGAACCGAAGAACCTCCAAAAGCTGCCAAGGGGAGGAAAAAGAAAAGAAAAGGAAAAAAAAATCCTCTAGAGAACAAAAAAGAAAAGAAAGAAAGAAACAAACAAAAAAGCCTCCAGAGAACAAAAGCCTGAAAAGCCCATTTCCTCAGAGTCCAGACCTTTGATTGGGGGCAAGACTGCCAGAAAATCCACAGGGCAGGCCTCTCCTCCAGAAAGCCAGCCAAAACAAAGTAAAACAAAACAAAACAAGAGGACAGTCATCACAGGGTCCACATAAAACTGTAAAAGCACAATATCAGAGGAAAAGAAGATATTAAGCTCCTGGTATTGCCCTAAAGCCTGTATACTTCATAGATACAACTTTTATTTTTAACTTGTTCCCACTATTCTTGTTCTTTTTGATTTTTTATGTGTTTTTAACCTATTTACCATCATAATGAGAGGTTCAGTACAACAAATTCCATAATAACCTTTTAACTTGAACTTTTTTGATACATATATCTGTGTTTTTCATTTGCTTTTCTCTTTTTTAAAATATTCATATGGAGATAAACTTCAAGGTAATCCTCTTTTCCCTGTCATTTCTAACCCTATATATAAACCAGTTTTAATCCCCCTTTATATCAGGAAAGTTGAGTCCTTTAACAAAGGTATCAAGGTAAACCCAGGAAGAATCAAAATAACCTTCCTCGCCCACACTGAGAATTTACAACCACCCTTCCATCTTCTTCTGTCAGTGTTTCTGTGTATTTGTTTTTATTCTGATCGTATAAAAAACTTATACTTATGGTTCATTTGGGCTGGGTTCATCTTCTTATTTTTTTTTTTTTCTTGTCATTTACTTTTGTTGGTCTTTTTGTTTGTCTGTTTTTGTTTGTATACTTTATAAATCTTACCTTTGGGGCCCATTCAGTCTGGGTCTTCTCTTTTCTTTTTTCCTGTCTCTCCCTTTCTCTCTCTTTTTCTTTTTTCTTTCTTTTTGATGGGGACTCCCAATTGCTCAGAAGTGTTCCTAGGTGCACCTTGCCTGGACCATGGTTGATATATTCAGCTACACATCCCCTCAGCCATCTCTCACCAAAATGACTAGGAGCAGGAATGCCCATCAGAGGAAAAATTCAGAGACTGTGCCCTCTCCATCAGAGCTCTTGGATGTGGACATAAACAGTAGGTCCGAAAGGGGATTCAGGCTAACAATTATCCAGGCAATGGCTAGGATGGAGAAAGCCATTAATGACAAAATCGAATTGATTAGGGCAGAGGTGAAAACCACCAGGGAAGGTGTTAACAATGCTATCAATGAATTCCAATCTAATCTAAATTCTCTAACAGCTAGGGTAAATGAGGCAGAAGATAGAATTAGTGATCTAGAGGACAAACTGATAGAGAAAAAGGATCAGGAGGAGGCCTGAAATAAATAGCTTAGAAGCCATGAAAACAGAATTAGGGAAATAAATGATGCCATGAAACATTCCAACGTCTGAATTATTGGAATCACAGAGTGGGCGGAGAAAGAAGAAGACTAGAGGATATAGTTGAACAAATTCACCATGAAAATTTTGGGAAATGGGAATGGAACCAGCATTTGTGACCTTAGAGGCAGAAAGGTCTTCCCCCAAGATCACAAATCTAGAAAGACCTCGAGACACCTGATTGTGAAAATGATGAATCATAATTTTGGACAGGAGCTTTTGAAAGCAGCTAGGGGGAAGAGATTCTTTTTTTTTTTTTTTTTTTTTTTTTTTTTTTTTTTTTTTAATTTATTTATCAGAGAGAGAGGGGGAGAGAGTGAGCACAGGCAGGCAGAGTGGCAGGCAGAGGCAGAGGGAGAAGCAGGCTCCCCGCCGAGCAAGGAGCCCGATGTGGGACTCGATCCCAGGACACTGGGATCATGACCTGAGTCGAAGGCAGCCGCTTAACCAACTGAGCCACCCAGGTGTCCCGAGATTCTTTATGTACAGAGGAATAACATCAGAATAACATCAGACCTGTCCACAGAAACCTGGCAAGCCAGAAAGGGCTGGCAAGGTGTATTCAGGGCACTAAATGAAAAGAACATGCAGCCAAGAATACTTAATCCAGCAAGACTGATATTCAAAATGGATGGAGAGATAAAGACTTTCCAGGATCAGCAAGGTTTAAAAGAGTATGTGACCACCAAGACAGCACTATAAGAAATATTAAGGGGGGCTCTATGAAAGAGGAAAAAACCCAAGAATATCATTGAACAGAAATTTACAGAGACAATCTATAGAAACCAGGACTTCACAGGTAACATGATATCAATAAAAATATATCTCTCAAAAATGATTCTCAACGTGAATGGCCTAAATGCACCCATAAAACGGCACAGGGTTGCAGATTGGATAAAACGACAGGACCCATCCATATGTTGTCTACAAGAGACCCATTTTGAACCTATATCCAGACTGAAAGTGAAGGGATGGAGAAGCATCTTTCATGCCAATGGGCCTCAAAAGAAGGCTGGGTAGCGATTTTCATATCAGATAAATTAGATTTTAAACTAAAAACTGTAGTCAGAGATACAGAAGGACACTACATCATTCTTAAAGGGACTATCCACCAAGAAGATCTAACACTTGTAAATATTTATGCCTCCAATATGGGAGCAGCCAACTACATAAGACAACTGTTAATCAAGATAAAGAGTCATATTGATATGAATACATTAATAGTAGGGGATCTTAACACGCCACTCTCAGTAATAGATCATCCAAGCAGAAAATCAATAAAGAAACAAAAACATTGAATGACACATTGGACCAGATAGACCTCATAGATATATACAGAACATTCCACCTAAAACAACAGAATACTCATTCTTCTCATGTGCACATGGAACTTTCTCCAGAATAGACCACATACTGGGTCACAAATCAGGACTCAACTGATACCAAAATATTGAGATTATTCCCTGCATATTCTCAGATCACAGTGCTTTGAAACTGGAGCTCAACCACAAGAAAAAGTTCAGAAGGAATTCAAACGCCTGGAAGCTAAAGACTACCTTGTTTAAGAATGCTTGTCAAGCAGAGAGAGTCAATTATCATATGGTTTCACTTATTTGTGGAGCATAACAAATATCATGGAGGACAAGGGGTGTTAGAGAGGAGAAGGGAGTTGGGGTAAATTAGAAGGGGAGGTAAATCATGAGAGACTATGGACTCTGAAAAACAATCTGAGGTGTTTGAAATGGCGGTGGGGTGGGATGTTGGGGTACCAGGTGGTGGGTATTATAGAGGGCACGGATTGCATGGAGCACTGGGTGTGGTGAAAAAATAATGAATACTGTTCTTCTGAAAATAAATAAATTAATTTTTTTAAAAAAGAAACTCTCTCACCAATAAAATAAAAAAAAAAAAAATAAAGAATGCTTGGATCAACCAGGAAGTCAAAGAAGAACTTAAACAATTCATGGAAACCAATGAGAATGAAGACACTTAGGTCCCAAACCTGTGGGATACAGTAAAGGTGGTTCTAAGGGGGAAATACATAGTCATCCAAGCCTCCCTCAAAAACACTGAAAGCCTGTATACTTCATAGATACAAAATACACCAGATGTCTTTACACCTTAAAGAACTGGAGAATCACCAACAAATTAAGTCAATCGCACACACAAGAAGGGAAATAATGAAGATGAGAGCAGAGATCAATGAGATCGAAACTAGATATACAGTAGAATGCATCAATGAAACTAGAAGCTGGTTCTTTGAAAGAATCAGTAAGATCAATAAACCATTGGCAAACTAATCCAAAAGAAAAGACAGTAGGCCCAAATTAATAAACTTATGAATGAAAAGGGAGGGATCACAACTAACACCAAGGAAATAGAAATAATCATCAGAAATTATTATCATGCTAATAAGTTAAGCAACCTAGATGAAATGGATGCATTCCTGGAAAACTATAAACTTCCAAAACGGAATCAGGAAGAAATTGACAACCTGAATAGACTGATATCTAGTAATGAGATTGAAGCAGTGATCAAAAGCCGCCCAAAAAACAAGAGCTTAGGACCTGCCAGATTCCCTGAGGAATTCTACCAAACTTTCAAAGAAAAAATAATACCCATTCTTCTGAAGCTGTTTCAAAAAACTGAAGCAGAAGGAAAGCTTCCAGACTCTTTATGAAGGCAGCATTACCCTGATCCCCAAACCAGGCAAAGACCCCACAAAAAAGTAGAATTTCAGACTAATATCCCTGATGAATATGGATGCCAAGATTCTCAACAAAATCCTAGCTAATAGGGTCCAACAGTACCTTAAAAAGATTTATCTGCCAAGACCAGGTGGGATTTATCCCTGGGTTTCAAGTATGGTTCAACATTTGCAAATCAATCAATGTGATAGAACAAATCAATAAGAGAAGAGAGAAGAACCACATGGTCCTCTCAATTGATTCAGAAAAATCATTTGACATGATACAGCATCTGTTCCTGATTAAAACGATTCAAAGTGTAGGGATAGAGGGAACATTCCTCAACTTCATAAAATCTATCTATGAAAAACCCACAGGGAATATCATCCTCAATGGGGAAAAGCTGATAGCCTTTGCCTTGAGATCAGGAACACGACAAGGATGCCAGCTCTCACCACTGTTGTTCAACATAGTAATAGAAGTCCTAGCAACAGCAATCAGACAACAAAGAGAAATAAAGTTATTCAAATTGGCAATGAAGAAGTCAAACTCTCTCTTCGCAGATGACATAATACTTTGTATGGAGAACCCAAAAGACTCTACCCCCAAACTACTAGAACTCATACAGCAATTCAGTAATGTGGCAGGATACAAAATCAATGTACAGAAATCAGTGGCTTTCTTATACACAAAGAAAACACAGAAAGGGAAATTAGAGAATCGATTCCACTTACTATAGCACCAAGAACCATAAGATACTTGGGAGTAAACCTAACCAAAGAGGTAAGGGATCTATACTTGAGGAACTACAGAACACTCATGAAAGAAATTGAAGATGGAACAGCTTTCCATGGAACAGCTTTCCATGCTCACGGATCAGAAGAATCAACATTGTTAAAATGCCTATACTGCCCAGAGAAATCTATACTTTCAATGCCATCCTGATCAGAATTCCACTGGCATTTTTCAAAATGCCAGAACAAATAACCCTAAAATTTGTATGGAACCAGAAAAGACCCCGAATTGCTAAGGAAATATTAAGAAAGAAAAAGAAACCTGGGGGCATCACGTTGCCTGATTTCAAGCTTTAGTACAAAGCTGTGATCACCAAGACAGCATGGTACTGGCAAAAAAACAGACACATAGACCAGTCAACAGAGTAGAGAGCCCAGATATGGACCTGAAACTCTGGTCAACTAATCTTTGACAAAGTAGGAAAAATATCCAGTGGAAAAAAGAAAGTCTCTTCAATCAACGGTGCTGGGGAAGTTGGACAGCTATGTGTAGAAGAATTAAACTCAACTATTCTCTTATACCATACAGAAAGATAACTCAAAATAGATACAAGACCTCACTATGAGGCAGGAATCCTTCAAAATCCTAGAGGAGAACACAGGCAGTAACCCCTTCGACATCAGCCACAGCAACATCTCTCAAGACACGTCTCCAAAGGCAAAGGGAACAAAAGCAAAAATGAACTTTTGGGACTTCATCAAGATCAAAAGCTTTTGCACAGCAAAGGAAACAATCAACAAAACAAAGAGGCAACCCATGGATGGCACTACAGACAAAGGGCTGATATCCAAGATCTAAAAGGACTCCTTAAACTCAACACTCAAAAAACAGATAATCATGTCAAAAAATGGGCAGAAGACATGAACAGATAGTTCTCCAAAGAAGACAGAAATGGCTAACAGACACGTGAAAAAATATTCATCATCACTAGCCATCAGGGAGATTCAAATCAAAACCACCTTGACATACCATCATACACCAGTGAGAATGGCCAAAATTAACAAGACAGTAAACATCATGTGTTGGAGAGGATGTGGAGAAAGGGGAACTCTCTTATACTGTTGGTGGAAATGCAAGTTGGTGCAGCCACTTTGGAAAATAGTGTGGAGATTCCTTAAGAAATTAAAAATAGAGCTTCCCTATGACCCTGAAAATACACTACTGAGTATTTACCCCAAAGATACAGATGTAGTGAAAAGAAGGCCAATGTTCATAGCAGCAATGGTCACAGTCCTCAAACTGTGGAAAGAACCAAGATGCCCTTCAACGGACGAATGGATAAGGAAGATGTGGTCCATATATACTATGGAGTTTTATGCCTCCCTCAGAATGGATGAATACCCAACTTTTGTATCAACATGGATGGGACTGGAATAGGTTATGCTGAGTGAAATAAGTCAAGCAGAGAGAGTCAATTATCATGGGTTTTGCTTGTTTGTGGAGCATGAGAAACAACATGGAGGATATTAGAAGAAGGAAAGGAAAAGTGAATTGGGGAAAATCAGAGGGGAGAAGAACCATGAAACTGTGGAATCCAAGAAACACACTGAGGGTTTTGGAAGAGAGGGTGGTGGGAGGTTGGGTGATCCTGGTAGTGGGTATTATATAAGGAGGGCACGTATTGCATGGAGCACTGGGTGTGGTGCATAAACAATGAATCTTGGAACACTGAAAAAGTAAAATAAAATAAAATAAGGTAGGTTTAGCGTCTTCTACCTTAATGAATAAACTTGGGATAATAGGAAACCACTCTGGAGAAGAATTTGGGAGATAAATGGAAGGAATTTCAGATCTGATTGGCTAGAAAGGTAGGATCTTTGAAGTTAGAAGTAGGCTCTGATAATTACCATCAGTTAATTATTTTTCCTGATTCCTCTTAGTTCAGGGTAGAAGCTGGGGTGAGGCATTATTTGTGTTGCTTTTAGAGTTTCAGTTGAACAAACTGAATGTTAGAATTAATTTTTTTTTCAGTCCTAGGAATAACCTTGGTGATAGCTATTTCAGCCTCATAGTTCATAATACGAAATGAGGCCCAGAAGGCCCGTGACTTTCACAAGGATACACAGATAGTGAATGATGGTATGGGTGAGAAGGACTATTTCATTACTGTATGCATAGTACCTTAGAATGCCTTGCACATAGCAAGGACTCAATAAATATTTGCTGAATGAATGAATGAATGAATCCCAGATTTCTGATTCCTTGTAGCAGTCTTTCCACTGCACCATAGAAACTATGGCAGATTTAGTAAAGTGTCTTTGAGTAACCAGGATCTGCTTGTAAAATGTCAAAGGATAAATAAGATCATCAGATGATAATACAGATATTTCCCAGCATAACCTCACCTTACATGGTGAATTAGTTTGCCAGAGCTATCATACAAAGTGTTATGGACTGGGTGGTTCAACCAACATAAATTAATTTTCTTATAGTTCTGGATGTTAGAAGTGTGAGATCAAGATGTTGGAAGGGTTGGTTTCTTCTGAGGGCCATGAGAGAAGGATCTGTCCAGGGATCTCTATCTTTGCCTTGTAGATGGCCATTTTCTTCCTGTGTCTTTATATCATCTTCCCTCCCTCCATGTCTGTGTCCAAATTTCCTCTTCTTATAAGGACACCATTTGTATGGCATTAGGGCCCACCTAATAACCTCATTTTAATTTAATTACCTATTTAAATACTACATCTCCAAATATGACTACATTTTAATATGCTGAGGGTTAGGACTTCAACATATGAACCTCTATGGGGAACATAATTCAGCCCATAAGATGGAGACCAGCTTTTCCATCACAGATTATATGTATTAAACCCCATTCCCCAGGAGGAGCCAGTTTATGTTACTAGAGCTCCCAGTTTATAGGTAAGCAGCCAGTTGCCCAACAGCTTCAAGTTTCTGCCCATGCATGTACATTAACAGGTGCAGCAGGAAAGTTGGATTGCCAGCATGTTCTTTTGCCAGCAACTAAAAGAAGAGCCATAGGGCATGGACTGGCTGGCATTTTTTTTTTTTTCTAACTACATGTTATTATAACTGTGATGAAACAATACTTTCTTCTTTGGAAATTGGCTCTTTTCTCATCTTGTAAAGTGTGTAAGAAGTCTGAAGGGCTTTGATTGTTTTTATTATAGTTGAACTGTAGCTTAGATGATGAGTGTAAATTTCAGGAGTATCCTGGGGCTGATATTTATAAGGAGGCTCTGAAATGGTGCCATTGAGAGGATCTTGGGAGAAAGCCAATCAGGCTCTTCTGGGTTTTCTGTGAAGATTCCTAAGTAAGGAAAAGTTTACACTTGCCTTAAGAGAAAAAGAGTTTTTCCAGTTAGAAATAATTTGAAAGAGATGAAGTTCCAAGGTAATATCAGGGGATTCCCAGATTCTGTCTTTTGTGGGTACCTGCTATTTGCATTAAAGTGAGCAAGAGCCCGGTGCTTCTTGTAGAAAATGTCACCTTACTCTATCAGAATGATTCTCGGGAGCTATAAGCTTTGCTTTATTGTCTCTACCATTGATCAAAATGTTAAGTGTCTGTAACTTAGAACTTCTCACCCATGACCCTCACAATTAGAAATGATCCTTTCCTCGATCAGGGCCTTCCTGGACTTATTCCTAGGTACTAAGGTACTGAATGTAGAGTTCAGCAGGTGGCACAGGAGGGTTTGGATTATTAGATAACAATTTTATACTTTGGCCTGATTAGTATTAAGCATCTTCTGACTGTGTCACCTCATGGATTATGTTGCTTAAGTCAATAGATAATCTATAATTTCTATAATATTGAGCTGAACTTTTAGCAATTTTTTACTTTGGCTTATCAGACACCAGAGAGCAAGAAAACTGCTGTATTATCAAAAGGAAGAATTAACAAACACATTATACAAATAATTTGTATAAACACATTATTCAAATAACGTTGTATAATGTCCTAACTAGTGAGTCACTGCTAGAATAGAAAGCTGTGGGGTCAAGAATAAAAACACTTGGAAAGAGAATTGCAGGTTGGAGATGCAAATAATACAGGGTTCAACCTTACAGGGAAAAATGGTTGGGGAAAATAGTTTTTTTTTTTCCTTTTTCATATTTAGACACAGACAATAGTAGCCAAATACCCTTATGTGGAATATTACATCAGTTAAGACCATTAGATCTTGAACTATGATTTGATGCATAATCAAAACAGACAAAATAATTATTTGCCAAACATTTATTATTTTTTACATAGTCCAATCATTTCAATAAGAACATCTCCAAGGTAGTATCAATAGACCTCAAAGGATTGTGGGATGATGGGTCTTATCTAAGGGCCTCTAGGAACTTGCCCTTCTTTTCACAAAATTTCCCTTTCTCTCCCCCCAAATGCTGTGATTGCTTATTGGCTCTAGAGCTAAATAGATGCTTACAGGATCCTGAGCAGTTTCCTTCTCAGTTAAAATGAACAAAGATAGTAAAATTCTCAAACTCATCAAAGACTGGGGGAAAAGAAACTGAGCACTACAGACTACAGTAGAGAGTTTTAAAATTTGAACTGTGGAGTTGTTTGAGAAAACAGCTTGCTTTTGCTCCATGATATTTTAAGTGTTTATGAAGTGTGAAAAAAAAAAAAAGAATTCAAATTCTAAGGCTTGAAGCTAAACCTTCTTCATAACAGATCTTTCTTCCAATTAGGGGTTGATTTCAGAGGGAGTTTTTCTGTAGAAGTCACTCCCCCTGTGCTTTCAAGGTTGTAAAAATTCAGTCCCCTTGCAGAATCTGTGCTAATTATGTCACAAAAGCCAGTCTATTTGGAGGTAAATGTTAATGTCGTTTAGGCTCAAGAAGAAATACCAACTGAACATTAAAAATATTGAAACTCTCCAAACGATGGATCAACTATTAAAAAAAAAGACCCAGTTATTTTTGAATCTTAAATTATATTCTTGCAACTTTGGAAAGCAACAGATTAACGTTCTCCAAACAGAACTCCTTAAACAAATTATTTATGTTTTAAAAAAATGCACACCATATCTGCACCAAAGAGCAAAGACACCCTGCAGTAAAGAATTATTTCAGGAAGAATAAAAGGCAAGAGTAAAAGGTTCATGAAATAAGTGTACTTTAAGGTTTTGGAAAAAAAGATTTTGGAACATCAGAGAGTTCTCCCACAACCAGAAACATTTGAGTCATTTGGTATCCAGTGTTCCTCATTTTCTTTTGCTGGAAGCTTTGGTAGGTGTCCGGATATTGGCAGCATCTTCTATGGGCGGTACTGAGATCTCTGCTCTTGGATGTACTCATAGAGAGGGCTGGAGCGCACCGGGACACTGGCAAACTGACGCTTGCCAGGCTCCAGAGACTGCTGACTGCCCATGTCTCCTTTTTCCCAGACTTGGCCACGGCGCCTCTGCTGCTCCTCCTGCTGGCGGCGCAGCTGTTCTTCCCTTTCCTGCAGGAGCTGCTCCTCCTCGCGGAACTTTCTGTCTCGCTCCTGGCGAAGCTGTTGCTCACGACGCAGCTCCTGTTCTTCCTCACGGAACTTTCTGTCGCGCTCTTGGCGGCGCAGCTGTTCTTCCCTTTCCTGCAGGAGCTGCTCCTCCTCGCGGAACTTTCTGTCTCGCTCCTGGCGAAGCTGTTGCTCACGTTCCCTGCGACGCAGCTCCTGTTCTTCCTCACGGAACTTTCTGTCGCGCTCTTGGCGGCGCAGCTGTTCTTCCCTTTCCTGCAGGCGCTGTTCCTCCTCGCGGAACTTTCTGTCGCGTTCCTGGCGAAGCTGTTGCTCACGTTCCCTGCGGCGCAGCTGCTGTTCTTCCTCGCGGAACTTTCTGTCGCGTTCCTGGCGGCGCAGCTGTTCCTCCCTTTCCTGCAGGAGCTGCTCCTCCTCACGGAACTTTCTGTCGCGCTCCTGGCGGCGCAGCTGTTCCTCCCTTTCCTGCAGGAGCTGCTCCTCCTCGCGGAACTTTCTGTCGCGTTCCTGGCGGCGCAGCTGTTCCTCCCTTTCCTGCAGGAGCTGCTCCTCCTCACGGAACTTTCTGTCGCGCTCCTGGCGGCGCAACTGTTCCTCCCTTTCCTGCAGGAGCTGCTCCTCGCCGAACTTTCTGTCGCGCTCCTGGCGAAGCTGTTGCTCACGTTCCCTGCGGCGCAGCTGCTGTTCTTCCTCGCGGAACTTTCTGTCGCGTTCCTGGCGGCGCAGCTGTTCCTCCCTTTCCTGCAGGAGCTGCTCCTCCTCGCGGAACTTTCTGTCGCGTTCCTGGCGGCGCAGCTGTTCCTCCCTTTCCTGCAGGAGCTGCTCCTCCTCTCGGAACTTTCTGTCTCGCTCCTGGCGAAGCTGTTGCTCACGTTCCCTGCGGCGCAGCTGCTGTTCTTCCTCGCGGAACTTTCTGTCGCGTTCCTGGCGGCGCAGCTGTTCCTCCCTTTCCTGCAGGAGCTGCTCCTCCTCCCGGAACTTTCTGTCGCGTTCCTGGCGGCGCAGCTGTTCCTCCCTTTCCTGCAGGAGCTGCTCCTCCTCACGGAACTTTCTGTCGCGTTCCTGGCGGCGCAGCTGTTCCTCCCTTTCCTGCAGGAGCTGCTCCTCCTGGCGGAACTTCTTGTCGTCCTCCTGAATCTTTTCTTCGTTCTCTCTGCGTTTGGAGTAAACCCTATGATTACGAACTTCATTTTCCTTTTCTGGTTGCCACTGCCATTTCAGATCACCGCGCTGATCGTCATCCTGGAATTGCCGCTTCCCGTCTAGGCGCTGCAGCTCTTCATCCTCCAGATATTGTCTGTCGCGCTGTTCGCGCCTCCTCTCCCTCTGCAGCTGCTCTTTCTCCTGCTGCAGCTGCTCTTCCTCCCGATATTGTCTCTCCCGCTCCTGGCGGCGCCTCTTTTCGCGTTCCTCCCTCTGCAGCTGCTCTTCCTCCTGATATTGTCTCTCCTGCTCCTGGCGGCGCCTCTTTTCGCGTTCCTCCCTCTGCAGCTGCTCTTCTTCCCTCAGCTGCTCTCTTTCAGCTGGCTTGGCGTACACTGTGTGGCGGCGTCTCTGGCTTTCCTCATCTGCTTGCCACCTCCATTTTTGGTCGTGGCGCTGGTCTTCCTGGTGTAGCTTCCTCTCTCGGTCCTCTTGGAAGCTTTCCTCCAACTGGAGCTGCTTCTCCTTACGGACCTCCTGCTCCAGCTCCCTCTCGAGTCGCTGGGGGCGCTGCTCCTCCTCTTCACAGAACAGCTCCCGCGCCTGCCGCTCCTCCGCTCTTAACTGCTTCTCCCGCAGCTCTTGCGACGCGGGCCTGGCCGACAGCCTCTGGCGGCGCCTCTCGCTTTCTTTCTCAGCCTGCCACTGCCATCTGAAATCGGGGCGCGGCTCTTCCTCCTCCCTCTGCAGGCGTGCCTGCTCCTCCCGCTGCAGCCGCAGTTCGCGCTCCTCCCAGAGGGGCCGGAACCCGCGCTGCCACTGGTCGCCCTCCTCTTGCTCCCGGAGTTGCCGCTCGCGCTCCTGGCGCCGCCTCTTCTCCTCCCGCTCCGGGCAGTGCTTCTGCTCCTGCCAGCAGGGCCTGGAGTAGACTTTGCTTTGACGAGCTTCTGCCTCACTTTCGAGCTGCCACTGCCACCTTGGGGTGCGGCTCTTGCCCCGCTCTTCGGCCTCTTCCTGTTCCACCGCCTCCTCAGCCAGCTGCTGCTTGCGCCTGAGCTGCTCTTGCCGCCTTTCCTGTTCCAAGCGGGGATCCTCGCGTCTCAGCTGCTCACGTCTTTCCTCCTGCTCGCGCCTCAGCTTTTGCTCGAGTCTCTCTTCCTGTTCACGTCTCAGTTCCTGCTCCAGGCGCGGCTCTTCGCGTCTCAGCTGCTCCTCGCGCCTGAGCTGCTCTTTCAGCCTCTCCTGTTCCAAGCGGGGCTCCTCGCGTCTCAGCTGCTCGCGTCTCTCCTCCTGCTCGCGCCTCAGCTGCTGCTCGAGTCTCTCCTCCTGCTCCAAGCGCGGCTCCTCGCGCCTCAGCTCCTGCTCGCGCCTGAGCTGCTGCTCCAAGCGCTGCTCCTCGCGCCTCAGCTGCTCGCGTCTCTCCTCCTGCTCGCGTCTCAGCTGCTGCTCGAGTCTCTCTTCCTGTTCACGTCTCAGTTCCTGCTCCAGGCGCGGCTCTTCGCGTCTCAGCTGCTCCTCGCGCCTGAGCTGCTCTTTCAGCCTCTCCTGTTCCAAGCGGGGCTCCTCGCGTCTCAGCTGCTCGCGTCTCTCCTCCTGCTCGCGTCTCAGCTGCTGCTCGAGTCTCTCCTCCTGCTCCAAGCGCGGCTCCTCGCGCCTCAGCTCCTGCTCGCGCCTGAGCTGCTGCTCCAAGCGCTGCTCCTCGCGCCTCAGCTGCTCGCGTCTCTCCTCCTGCTCGCGTCTCAGCTGCTGCTCGAGTCTCTCCTCCTGCTCCAAGCGCGGCTCCTCGCGCCTCAGCTCCTGCTCGCGCCTGAGCTGCTGCTCCAAGCGCTGCTCCTCGCGCCTCAGCTGCTCGCGTCTCTCCTCCTGCTCGCGTCTCAGCTGCTGCTCGAGTCTCTCCTCCTGCTCCAAGCGCGGCTCCTCGCGCCTCAGCTCCTGCTCGCGCCTGAGCTGCTGCTCCAAGCGCTGCTCCTCGCGCCTCAGCTGCTCGCGTCTCTCCTCCTGCTCGCGTCTCAGCTGCTGCTCGAGTCTCTCCTCCTGCTCCAAGCGCGGCTCCTCGCGCCTCAGCTCCTGCTCGCGCCTGAGCTGCTGCTCCAAGCGCTGCTCCTCGCGCCTCAGCTGCTCGCGTCTCTCCTCCTGCTCGCGTCTCAGCTGCTGCTCGAGTCTCTCCTCCTGCTCCAAGCGCGGCTCCTCGCGCCTCAGCTCCTTCTCGCGCCTGAGCTGCTTTTCCAAGCGCTGCTCCTCGCGCCTCAGCTGCTCGCGTCTCTCCTCCTGCTCCTGCTTCATCTGCTGCTCGCGCCTCAGCTCTTGCTCCAAGCGCTGCTCCTCTCGCCTCAGTTGCTGGCGTCTCTCCTCCTGCTCCTGCCTCAGCTCCTGCTCGAGTCTTTCCTCCTGCTCACGACTTAGCTGCTGCTCGCGCCTCAGCTCCTGCTCCAAGCGGGGCTCCTCGCGCCTCAGTTTTTGCTCTCGTCTCTTCTGCTCCCGCCTCAGCTCCTGCTCCAAGCGCTGTTCCTCGCGCCTCAGCTCCTGCTCGCGTCTTTCCTGCTGCTCACACCTCAGCTGCTGCTCACGCTTCAGCTCCTGCTCCAAGCGGGGCTCCTCGCTCCTCAGTTCTTGCTCGCGTCTCTCCTGCTCGCGCCTCAGCTCCTGCTCCAAGCGCTGCTCCTCGCGCCTCAGATGCTGACATCTCTCCTCCTGCTCCCGCCTCAGCTCCTGTTTGCGCCTTTCCTCCTGCTGGCGCCTCAGTTCTTGTTCACGTCTTTCTTCCTGCTCAAGTCGCGGTTCCTGCTCCAAGCGCTGCTCCTCGCGCCTCAGTTCTTGCGCGCGTCTCTCCTGCTCGCGCCTCAGCTGCTGGCGTCTCTCCTCCTGCTCCCGCCTCTGCTCCTGTTTGCGCCTTTCTTCCTGCTGGCGCCTCAGCTCCTGCTCCAAGCGGGGCTCCTCGCGCCTCAGTTCTTGCTCACGACTTTCCTCCTGCTTGAGCTGCAGTTCCTGCTCCAAGCGCTGCTCCTCGCGCCTCAGTTCTTGCTCGCGTCTCTCTTGCACGCGCCTCAGCTCCTGCGGCAAGCGCGTCTCCTTGAGTCTCTGCGGTTCCAACTGCTCCTCTTCCTGGAGCGCCCGCTCCCGTTGCTCTTGGCGCTCTAGCCTTTGCAGCTGCACTTCCTTCTGGAGTTCTCGCTGCTCCCGCCTCTCTTGGCTTTGCTCTTGGTTAGAAAATTTCTCTAGCTCCCGACCCTTGCGCCCCTGCAGATGCTCTTCCTCCTCAAGGCGCTCTTCCGGTTCTCGCCTCTGCAGCCGCTGCTTCTCTTCCTCAGCGAGTTCCCTCTCCAGTTCTTGCCTTTTCTGCCTGCGTTCTTCTAATTGTCTGTCCTGGGGCTCAAATCTCCTTTGGTCCTCTTGCCTGCGTTCTTGTAATGGGTTCTCCCTTCCCTCACACTTGGCCCTCTTCTCATCCAGCCCGGAGGCCTGGCTGAGAGCATAATAACAAGCTTGAGCTACCTTGAAAACGAACAGGAGGAATTCATTGAAATCGATGAGCCCGTTACAGTCTCGATCTAGAAGTTCCAGGATCAGATCTACTGTCTCAGGGTCATGTGGTCTCTATTAAAAAATGAAAACAAAAATTGTACAATGTGCTATTTACAAGTAGTAAACTTTCCCCACGATGAATGTTTTGTGATATGCTGACTCAAAAGACACTAAGAGCAATTAGAAAAACATCCAATATGTATTAAGTCTTGTACCTGTGTAAAATGTGAACACTTCATCTTAAAACATCTGTTGAAAATTTTTGTAACTTGTAATTTGTAACTTGTAACTTGTAATTTGTAACTTGTAATTTAATGCCGGTCAAAAGAATCCATCTTCTTTTGAGCTGGTTAAGAATGAACTAATTCTCAAGAGAAATGCAATGGAAATTTATGAAGTTTTACAGCAGCCATTTCTGTCTGAAATAGCCAGTATTCCTGATCGATTTTTATCCCATGTTTGCAAACAGAACAAGGCATGCATGTTAACACCATTTTACTAGGGAATGGGCTGATTTTAATTATTTAAATTTGGAAATAAATGTAAGTTCCTTCCAAGTTTAGTTTGATCTGACATCTTTGGTGGTTACTTCCCATGCACAGTTCATTCATTGCCATCAAGTACATGAAATAGTTGCTAACAACTTCCTTAGTTCTCAGACTATAATGCCAGCTGAATACTCAGAAATGAATGGGGGTGGAGGCACCTAAGCTGCTCAGTTAAGCACCAGACTGGACACTTGGTTTCTGCTCTGGTCATGATCTCAGGGTTGTGGTTTTGAGCTGGCAATGGACTTTGCACTCAGCATAAGTCTACTTGTCTCTCTTCCTCTACCCCCCCCCACACACCCCTGCACTTGAGTTCATATGGTCTTTCTCTCTCATAAATAAATAAAATCTTAAAAAAAGATAAGTGGATAGGGAATGTAGTGTAGAGCTGTGATGGTACAAAATGGATATGTTGCCATTCTTTGCTATGATCTCTCCTGAGAAGAAATTTTATAACCCTAAATCAGTAGATTTTCTCTTTGTATTATTTCTTACCCGAAGGACATCTCCAAATTCCCTTTCAAGGAGGTTCTTCAGGTCTTTTTTGCTTAGTGCTGCCCCATCACAATCATGTGAGGCATATTGATTGAACATTTCAGTGATATTGAAGATGCTTCTCAGAAGTGGAGACATTTTTTTTTTTCTTTCCTTCAAGTTCAAGTAAATCTAGAAGAATGAAAGAGGATTCAGAATCAGAACTCTGTTTCTGATCTTGGGGAGGCCTCATCCATACTCGTTCAGTCAGATCTCTAAATTTACAACCAGTAGCTATTTTCAGTCTGGGCTTTCAAAGTTTTTTATCTTTAAATATTGTACTTAGAAAGGGGAAGACAGATTCTGAGAAATTTCAAGGCAGGGAATAATCCTCAGACTATCTTGTAGTCAGCTTTTGATTGTCCACTCAATCTAGATTATCCATATCCTTTCCTTCTCTTTCTTCTTGCTCCCTAGCATATGTTGGATCAGATAGTCAAGAGAAGGGTGTAGAAATTTAAATTTGATATGTTGTTACTCATAAGGTTCTTACTTTATAGCTGAATAAAGAGAATAGGCGAGGGACACCTGGGTGGCTCAGTTGGTTTAGCATCTGCCTTTCACTAAGGTCATGATCCCAGGGTCCTGGGATGGAGTACAGCATTGGGCTCCTTGCTCAGTGGGGAGCCTGCTTCTCCCTCTGCGTGCTGCATCCCCTGCTTGTGCTCTCTCTCTCTGGCAAATAAATACATAAAATCTTAAAAAAAAAAAAAAAAACACAAACAGAGAATAGGGGAAAGCCAAAGGGTCAAGGAAGATTTGAAAGTAATCTTAAAGTGGATAGAAGCCAGGTGCCTGGGTGGCTCAGTGGGTTAAGCCTCTGCCTTCGGCTCAGGTCATGACCTCAGGGTCCTGGGATCGAGTCCTACATCTGGCTCTCCACTCCACAGGGAGCCTGCTTCCTCCTCTCTCTCTCTCTCTGCCTGCCTCTCTGCCTACTTGTGATCTCTGTCTATCAAATAAATAAATAAATAAAATCTTAAAAAAAAAAAAAAAAGAAAAAGTGGATAGAAGCCATGCAAATCTAATTGTGGCAGTAAAACATTTGGTGGTAACCAGAAAAATAAAAATGGAATGTTGATTATTTTCCAACCTTATAGTTCATACATCACATCTAGGAGAATAATTTATAAGTCACAAGTTCTAAGATTAAACACCACTTCTTCCTATCAAATATGGCATTATAATATTCAGAAATAACTATGCAGAAAATGGAGTACATGTTGTCAGCATTAACACAGATATGTTGCAAATACACAGTTTTTGGCTGGTTTCTTTAATTACTTCTCAACTCCAATACCTCAGATGTCATAACTATATGAAGATGGCCCATATTGAATAGAACAAATACAGAAAGAGTACTGAGGGTTGACAATCTTTTGAGATGGTAGTTTTTAGGAAGAAGAACCCAGAATCACACATGACATCCTCCAACACCTGATGTGCAAACAAACTTATAGAATTCAGAGACTTGGAAGAAGAGCTATGTTTCCATTTGAGTGATAGCTTCAGTTATAAGATGGCATGGAGTTAGTGGAAGTTTGATATCACTGTAAGATACTGATCCTTTCTGGTCTATAGACCCTCCTCTCCCCCACTGAATGTCTACTACAGCTGTAAAGTGAATCGTACAGAAGAACATGATCCCAATTGACTGGGACTTACCCACTTCACCAAAGGAAGTTGAGCCCTCGCTGACACTGCTGGCAAGTGTACTGGACAGTTGGAGCTGGGCCTTTTATAGGGGATTTAATTGTGCCCTGAAGAGCAACTTGGGAAGGAGACACCCACTCTGTGGGATGGCCTGATTCATTCCTAACCAAGCCCAGCTCCACCTTGGTCTCCACGAAGGACTTGTTTATCTCACTATTTGCTCACGTAGGTATTTGGCACGAGGTTCACAGACCTTACTTTCTGACAGTTAAGGTACTAGTCCTACCTAACAGGAATGGATAGGTTATTTGACAGAATCTATAATTTTCTTAAAGTGCTAAAATTAAATAAAAGTGAGATAAAAAAATTAATGTTCAGAATCTTAATTATGACTTCATAAAAAAGTAGTAACTTCTAAGCCATTTACTTTATAAAATATATAAATTCTAGAGTGGGGTTAAAGAGAAACTTTAGCATAAACTGATGAGAACAAATTAATATAGCAATTCTTAGGGTGATTAGAGTGTAAGGAATTGTTTTCAGTTTTTTCTCTAAAAAAGGGAAAAAGTTTGCATTTATATTTTTTGGGTCTAATGATGATTTTCCTACAGATTTGGGATTGCTTCCATGGGAAGCAGTTTTATCACCTTAAAATATGTTTTCATTAATTGTTCATAAGAGAACATGAAATCTATAAAATTTCATTCTTAGGATATTACATCTAAATGAAGTTTGCTGATTTCTTTTCTCATTAACATATCAATGCCCCTGGAGAAAAAGAGCTGGTGTAATGCATTATTGTAGATATAATCATCCTACTCAGCCTAAGTTACTAATGATTATGACACCTAAGCACTTGAGTCTGCTTCTCCTGGAAGCACATTAAGGTAATAGGTCATTCTAGCCCATTATATCTGTCAGGGCTTTCTCAACCCTGGTGATCATTTGCAAATCTCAGTGCTGTTTTATTGTAAGGAACTGGATTTTATCCTTGGTGTCAGTGACTTCTACCCTTACATTTCGGAATATATGAAACTTTGGTTCACAATAGATTTATGGAGACTATTAAAGATTCAATGGCTTTCAGCATTTTTATCTTCTCCTTTGTCCAACACATCCAGCTATTGGTTTTCTGAATTTTGAGGAGACACTGTAGGGCCCTTTAATAGAATGTGAAGATTTAGAACCTAAATCTTTTCTTTCTTTTTTTTTTTAAGATTATTTATTTATTTATTTATTTGCTGAGCAGAGAGCCTGATGCGGGACTCGATCCCAGGACCCTGAGATCATGACCTGAGTTGAAGGCAGTGGCTTAACCCACTGAGCCACCCAGGCGCCCTAGAACCTAAATCTTGATGGCTAGTACATTGTGTGCAGATTGGTCCAAATGATCATGGAGTTGACTTCTGTTTCTCTCCTCACTTGCTGCTGCTGTCCCAGAGTTGGGTGGAGAGGAAAGTGGGAGTGATAAATGGCGAGAAGACAATTGTAAGCCTGGCTCAATTCTGTATCCTTAAGGACTTTAACACTGAAGACTATGATCTAGGAATTTTCCTAGAACTGCCATTATTTCTTGGGATCTGGTAGTAAACTTAATGTAGTAGCTACTTAATGAAAAGTGAACATTTTTCTTCTTTCCTTTCTATTTAGGGATTTATATAGTTCTTTAATCTTTGGATTCTAGGATAGAACCATCATGATAGAACCTTCATGAGCACTGTGTACAATGTAACCACAGATAATCTCAGAACCTCTATTTCTCACAGAGGGATAGCTTTTCTGTAGTTGTCCTTCAAGGAGTTCCCTGGACAAAACCTGCTTTGTGTCTGATTTTGTTGTCATCCTCCAGTGTGTGATCTGTTGGGAACCTCAGCCCAGGTGGTAGGATGCATTTGTCTGATTCTATTATCTTCCTGTAGTTAATACACTCAAAGGGAGACTAATTAGTTTCTGTGAGAATAAAGGGAATATATTAATTATTCTAAAATCATGGTTGAGCAAGCAAAATTATACAGAAGGAAACTTCCCCCCAAAGTGCTTCTGAATAGCCTTGAGAAAATGGCTGAAATTGCTTTCATAGTAACAGAAGAACTCCTCCCCCATTATTAATGAAGCTTGATCTTTAATCCAGTGATGGTTCTTTTACTTACTCTTGTTTAAAGTCAACACAACATAAGGCAGAATATATAGAAACCTAAGAGAATTAGCCTATTTTTCTTGCTGCACTTTGTCTATAGTCAGAAAGATTATAAGCAGATTCAAATGCTAAATTCTAAAATCAGGTTTGATATTATCCTAATGAAGTGGCCCTCATCATTATATAATGTTCTTTTATTTAAAACGCTATCATTATTTTAAAATCCTGTTTAAAAAGAAGCTTCTGACATAATATTTGGACAGGGAAAGAATTTTTATTGTTTTTTTATCTCCTTAAAATGTTGGCAAATGCCAAAGAATGTAGAAAATTATTGAGTCCTAACATATTGGTCAGTCTATTTTTTTTAAGACCAATATGGAATCCTTAAAATGGAGCAGTGTTCACTCTTCATGGTTCATCAAAAAAACAACAACAACCAAAAACCAAAAACCAAAAACCAAAACCAAAACCAAAACCAAACCAAACAAAAAACCCAATAATCTGAGGATCCCCATTCTTTTTATATAGACAGAAAATCTCATTATTTTTCTTTTATAAGACTGGAGACTGAGGCACTGAGAGGTCAGAAAATACTAAGTATACTGACTGACGCAGGAAGGACCCAAGTGCTCCTGCTCCATTCTGTAAGAATCATCCTCCTTTATTAAGGATGAATGCTGCTGGGTCCAGAGCACAGGATTATATTGTTACTTGGCTTCGAGGCTTGGGCTCTTCATTACAGAAGCATTGAAAAGAGAAAATAAAATTTGTATCACTCAGCTACTTTGATATTATGTTCATGCTGAAATCTCTCAGGTTAGAGTTCTGCTGGATTAACAGAACTAAGGAAGTATTAGGTATTCTTTGTCTATATCCTAGTCAAAGGCTCATGTTCCATTTTCTGTTGTCAAAACCCAGAAGAAGTAAATAATAGATTTGACATTCTGTGGCATTCTACCAGGACCAGCCCTGTCTTGGCTTTACTGGAAAACCACTAAATTGAAAATTTAGGTGAAGCAGAGAAGGTAGCTGTGTGATTGGAAGCCCAGTGGTCTTATCCAGAACACAGTATGAGCCATGATGCAGAACTCTGGGAAGATGTCCAAGTAGGGTGATTTTATTTAATTAATTTATTTTTCAGTTTTTTAAAGATTCATTTATTTATTTTAGAGAAAGAGAGAGTGGGCACATGAGAAATAGTGCCTGTGGGGGGAGGGGCAGAGGGAGAGAATCCTCAAGCAGACTCCCCACTGAGCCCCACGTGGTGCTCCATCCCATGACCCATGAGGTTATGACTTGATCCAAAACCAAGAGTCTATTGCTTAACTGACTGAGCAACCCAGGCGCCCCCAAATAGGGTGATTTGAAATGGCTTAAAAAATAAGTTCGGTAAGTTCTCTGAACATCTCTCCAATGACTACTTTATTCTTAAAATTATGTGTTAAACCTTTCAAGTTTTCTTATTGTTTCTTTTTATTCACTGATCTACCAGTGGGACCCCACCTCTGACAGTCTAAGACCTAATATATTTTCTCTGAGGCCATGTACAAATTCCATCTCTTCCCAAAACCTTCCTTGACCTTTGCATATAATGATTTCACAATTAAAAAAAAAATTACACAGCATGCATAGTCAGCATCACACAACTAGCACTAGTTAATGTGTATTTTCCACATTTTCCCTCTAATTTAATGAGAGCTTGTTCTGTCTTCTCAGTTGGGTTTTAAGTTCCTTGAAGGCAATGTTGTATCTTTTACTTTGACTAGGTATTTAGTAAAATCCTTGCTGATATGATATGATTTTATTGCATTACAGCAGTTTAATTGGCCAGCAGGTTAGAATGAGATGAGTTGCTTGATCTGGGATGGATTTCTGTGGGTTTGGGGAGGAGGGCACACACTATAATGGGAGTGAGCCCTTCTGGGGCCTCTTTTTAGTTTCGTCATGTGTGGGACAGATGCTGGAAGAAACATTACTCTATCCCTCTCTGCCTTCCCGCATGCCCATCACTTCACCCCTCTGTTAAGTTAGGAGTTGTAAGATATGAATCCCTTCCTCAGAGGGAGCTGTAATAATTACAGCTTGTAAAGCATTTGTGATTCTTAGATATAAGAGGACTAATTATTATGATCATTAATAATTCTTAATTTTTATCTTCTTTAAGGTAAATTATTCTTACTTTAATTATATCCCCACCCTGGTGGTAATTATACCTCTGAGAGTCAGCAGATGCTTTCATCTTACATCATGCCATGCAGGGTGATGGGGCATGGGTGCCCAGGGTGCTCACTCTGGTGCTCACTTCTGCTCACTCCCACTCTAAGAGGGCCCCTGGCTTTCTTTGTTATTAAACTGGTGATAGATTTCAAGTGATTTGATTTCTCTGTTCTTTAACTGTATATCCTAACCAGTAGCTCCTCAATTTCACAGACTGTTGGGATTTATCAAAAGACACATTGAATGGGAAGAATGAATTTAATTTTCAAAATTTGATAAATACTCTGAATGAAGGAAGCAGGCATTCTTTGGTTGGGTGGTGGAGACTTTATGATGTCTATTACAGAAAGGCTCACCCTGCCATATGAAAGAAGGGCCACGGGTCCTCAGGAAACAAGGTGCTGTGTGACATTCTCTATTAGACTTAGATGTGCTCCTAGTACAATGGTAAGTCACTCTTTGGGATGAGCTATGAGGTTGTGTATCTAAAGAGCTAAAAAAAAATTTTTTTTAAAGAGGTTTTACTTCTTTTTTTTTTTTTTTTTTTTTTTAAAGATTTTATTTATTTATTTGACAGACAGAGATCACAAGCAGGCAGAGAGGCAGGCAGAGAGAGAGAGAGAGAGGAGGGAGCAGGCTCCCTGCTGAGCAGAGAGCCCGACGCGGGACTCGATCCCAGGACCCTGAGATCATGACCTGAGCCGAAGGCAGCGGCTTAACCCACTGAGCCACCCAGGCGCCCAAGAGGTTTTACTTCTGATAGTAAGGCATAACAAAGGAAATTGAGAGCTATGACTTTACACTTAGTAGAAGTTTGTGTTGTTGGATAAAAGTTACAGCCTCCCAAAGGTGGAGAAGAGTACTGCCAGCACAGGCAGGCATGCTCCAGTCTGCTTTGGAATGCTTTCTCTAAGCCTAGGAGTTCAATAGTCACCTGTGTCATGACACAGCTATTAAGCCCCACTCTTAGGTGTTTCAGCACATTGAATCCTACCCCATCCCTGAAGTAAGGATGGAAGTGGGACAAGGAGGAGGCCAATGTCCAGAATTTTTCATAGTTTTCATTCTGACCCTTCCTCTGCAGAGGGGCACATGCTTCCCTGGTCATCCTCTGCCCCTCTCCAACAACTTTTTTTCAGTTGCCTTCCTTTGCTCATTTCTCTTCTTACTGGCCAAGGTTCTTGTCCCTTTGGCCAAGTTGCTGAGTGAGGTCCTGGCATTTTTGGAGATGCAGAAGATGGTCTGTGTATTTCTCTATTCTTCCTTCCTGTAGATGTCTCTCTGGCCCACAAGCATTAAGTTCTTGTTCTGTGCTGAGCATGGTGCCAGACACCACAACAACTCTTACTACCAGGGGCTCCATCCACCCTGCTCCCTGATGATTTGGAATGAGACATGTTAATTCCAAAAATAAGGCTATGTGTTAGTATTTGCTTGTATACACAAGGATGGTTTTTCTAAGAACACACACACACACACAAACTAGTAACAGTGGTTACCTGTAGGGAGAGAGATGGGAAAGTGTCTTTTTTATTGTCTACTTTCTTGTACTTTTTGATATTTGAACAATGTGAATCTGTTATCTTTTTAAGAATTAAATACATTAAATGCTAAAAACAAAAGTTTTCAAGTGATTTGATTCCAAGAGGAAAGAGATGAAAGAAAGATAAGGTAGCTAGCAGAAAATGAGATGGGGAAAATCAACATTTTATTCTCAGACTTGCGTCTTAGAGCAGAACAGAAGAGTTTCTAGAAGTCAGTGCTTCTAGAAGTAAGAATGTATCTTATATACTCACTTGGTATTGCACCTGGCAGGGTACTTGGGGGATATATATATATTTAAGTGAAATGAAATGAAATAGACCTTAAAATATTTGAACCTTAAAAACTCACTAAAGTTGTTGCACACTAAGCATTCATTTTAGCCTTTTAGCAATTCTGTCAGATGTGTAATTGGAACTTTTCAGAAAGTTCTTTGAAGTTTTTCCTTATCTGCAGATGAAGAGTGCTGTGGATATTGCTTCTCTAGGTGTCTAACCAACTCCACCTGGCTCTGGGCTCTCAGTTGGCTTGCTCTCAGCTCTGGTCAGTGTCCTTAATGGCTCATCTATAACTGCACCGTTTGAAAGAATTTCCCAAATTACAAGAAAAAGGGCTTTCTTCAGCAAAAGTTGAGTCTTTGAAGTAAACCATATCCTGTATGGATGTTTCAAATGGGGAATGATTGCAACTTCTCACAGAACAAAGTCAGTTTTTCTGACATTAATGTAATCCCTCCTTTCAGGGCCAATATATTTCAAAACCAGATTAGGACGTCCTTTTGTCATGCTTTTCAAGGTGCAAAACTCTGAAATTTTCTGAATGCAAGCTCTAAAATAGTGCTTGTATAACCTTACCTGTCCCATGAATGTCCATAGCACCTTGCTCCTCAGCTAATCAGAAGCTTTCACTACAAACCTCTTAAATGGAAGGCACTGCACTAGGTGAAAAGAAGACATTTTGGGCATTCAGAGTCCCTATGATATAATTGTGAAGTCTGGTTATAATCCAAACATGCTCTTTGGGTTACAGAAGGAAGGCACCACTACTGGTTAAAGAAGTTTGGGAGGCCTTCTGAGAGGAAATGGTGCTTGTTCTGGATGAGATGAGTGGATTTCAGGGACTCCTGGGTGGCTCGGTTGGTTAAGCAGCTGACTCTTGGTTTCATCTCAGGTCATGATCTCAGGGTGATGGGAGTGAGCTCTGTCTCTGGCTCTGTGCTCTGTGTGGAGTCTGCCTGGGACTCCTTCCTCTCTGCACTTACCCCTGCTCTCTCTCTCTTTCTCCAAAATAAATAAAATGAATAAAAAAAAAAGATGAGTGGATTTCAGGTAGGCCAAATGGAATGGGAAGTATTCTAGGCAGTGTGTGGGAAGCTAGGGAATAGGAATGGGCAGTCTATTGTGAGAAATAAAGCTGACCAGTCAGACTATAATGGAGAGTTTATCACACATTGAGATACCACCTTACACCAGTTAGAATGGCCAAAATTAGCAAGACAGGAAACAACATGTGTTGGAGAGGATGTGGAGAAAGGGGAACCCTCTTGCACTGTTGGTGGGAGTGCAGATTGGTGGAGCCACTTTGGAGAACAGTGTGGAGATTCCTTAAGAAATTAAAACTAGAGCTTCCCTATGACCCTGCCATTGCACTACTGGGTATTTACCCCAAAGATACAGATGTAGTGAAAAGAAGGGCCATCTGTACCCCAATGTTTATAGCAGCAATGGCCATTGCTGTGGAAAGAACCAAGATGCCCTTCAACGGACGAATGGATAAGGAAGATGTGGTCCATATACACTATGGAGTATGATGCCTCCATCAGAAAGGACGAATACCCAACTTTTGTAGCAACATGGACGGGACTGGAAGAGATTATGCTGAGTGAAATAAGTCAAGCCAAGAGAGATAATTATCATATGGTTTCACTTATTTGTGGAGCATAACAAGTAACATGGAGGACATGGGGAGATGGAGAGGAGAAGGGAGTTGAGGGAAATTGGAAGGGGAGGTGAATCATGAGAGACTATGGACTCTGAAGAACAACCTGAGGATCTTGACGGGGCTGGGGGTGGGAGGTTGGGGGAACAAGGTGGTGGGTATTATGGAGGGCACGTATTGCATGGAGCACTGGGTGTGGTGCAAAAACGATGAATACTATTAAGTTGAAAAGAAATAAAAAAATGTGAACTGAACTATAAAATATTTTATATTAAGTAAATAAGCTGATAATAAAAATTCTAATCATCTCAAAAAAAAAAAAAAAAAAAAGGCTGTGTCTTCTTGGTGCTATCATGGTTTGGCCTTACAGAAGATATACTGGTTTCAACCATCCATCCATTCATTTAGGAAAGAATTAAATACAGTATGATATAGGTTCCATGAAAACAGGTCCCATATCTGTTTTGTTTGCTGTTGTATTCCCAATACCTGTTACAGAGCAGGCACTCAGGAAATATTTGTTGATTGAAAGAGTGAATGAATTGCATTTATGTGTCATGTACAAGTGCCATGATCAGAAAATAGACCTATAAGAGTTTAGAAGAAGTCACTTTTAAAAAATTATGTATTTTTATTTAAATTAAATTTAATTAACATATAGTGTATTGGTTTCAGAGTTAGAATTTACTGATTCATCAATTGCATATAACACCCAGTGCTTATCACATCACATGCCCTCTTTAATACCCATCACCTAATAATCCCATCCCCCTACCCACCTCCTCTTCAGCAACCCTCAGCTTGTTTCCTATAGTTAAGAGTTTCTTATGGTTTGACTATTTAGAAGTCACTTTTTAGGACTTTAGGAGATTAGGAGGAATGAACGTGAAAGAAATTAGAAAAGAAATTAAGATGAACCATGAGATAGGAAGGAGGGCATAATTTTATTTTTTAAGTCTTGCTGGGAGTGTGAAATGGGGCGGCTGGATTGTCCAGTACATGAAAGAGTGAGGATGGGGAGGGTAAGAGTAGTGACAATAAAACTGATATCCTAATTCTTTCTACACTGGCCTAGTAAGTGGTTTCTTTTGGAGAGTTGAAACAAAGGTTGGGAGAAAGAAATTATACTCACCAAGGGGCTAATTTCGGATCTGTAATTTAAAAGCAGTTCCAGGAGTATCACCTGAGCCAGTCTGAGTTTCCTCTGCTATTATTATTCAGATGAAAACTTGACTAAACAGAATTTGCCCAGTGAGGAAATTGCCTGGGGCTCCAGCCTAGGCATGGCCACGTGGACTGGCTTTGCCCATATTTAGACAATGGCTCCTGGAGGAGGTGTCATCTTTCTAATCCAAGCATCTGCTGTATTTCAGCTTGTTCCTCTGTACTCAGCATCATATGATCAGTTAAGTCTAACCAAATTTACTGCGCACTGGGCAAGGTACTGAGAATGAAAAGATGGATGAGAGATACCTCTTTCCTACATCTCCAATTTGGTGGAGGGAGTTTGGCCTATGTGGCATGGTAGTGAAGAGTTTTTTTGTGTTTCTGTGACCATCACCACCACCATCACCACCATCATCATCATCACTGTGAACCAGACATGACAGTAGCTGTTGTCTCTCATTCTTAGCTGGTCTTGTGTGGTGAGCATGCTTATACTCATTTAGTAGGTGGAGAGACCAAGAGTTAGAGATGTGAAGTGACTTCTCTAGGGTTGAAGAGCTGGCAAGTGGTGAGGTTGGATTTGAATCCAGATCTATCTGAATCTAAAACCTGTGTTCTTTACCATCTTCAATACTACTCACTCATTTAATTTTTTGCTGCCTATGTGGAGGTGACAACACTTTGATATGTAAAGTACCAGATCTTCCCTTTACAATTCCCCATCATGGTCAGCTGATGCTCTTGTCCGCCCCCCCCCCCCCCACCCCGCCCCATCCTCACCATGTGCTTAGAACAAACACATACTGTGTAGTGGGGCAGCCCTCTGTAGCAGGAATCAGTTCCATGAAGGCTGTTCCCTCTGCCACAAGTACACAGAAATTCATGGTTTTTGTGGGGAGGCTGTGAGGATCTTGTCTCCCATGAGATGTGGTGATTAGACCAAGACAACTTGACCTCTGTGATGTTTTTCCCCTGACAATTTTGTGTGAAGAAACCAGTGTCAGCCTAGACCAGTTTGTGCAGCTGATGCACTGGGGCTCAGAGTGTCCTGTTATCAGATACCAGCACAGTAACTGCTGAATGTCATGTGCGGACCTTGCAGACTTCTAGCCACAGCTTGATTATAATCATTAAGATTTTACAGGACACTGAATGTATTGCCAAGTGTTTTATGACCTTCTTTTTATTAGTTGTTCCCCATCCAGCCTAGTCTGACAGAAGGGCTGCCGCCTCTGCTTTCCTGATGTGGAAACAGGGCCACGGTGAGGTTAAAGTTTTTGCCAGAGGTCACCCAGCGGCTGAGCTGGTGTTCTGACTTGTTGGCTTGGCCAGATGTGGGCTTCTCCTTTGGACCACTCTGTTGATGTGGGAATCTGGGAAATTTAGAGCTAATGCAATAATACCTTGGGGGTCTGGGAGGTAGTAGGATGCATTGTTTGAAATTTGTCTTCCAGTATGAATTTTGGTTTTGGTATCCAGAATTGATAACTCAAAAAATAGAACAGCTCAGTAATTCCTATTCTCTTTCTGTGGTTCTCCCTTTTTTATGTACTAAGTTTTCCTTTACATTCCAAAGGAAGGGGTTGGTCTTGAGTGGGTCATTTTAAGTTCCTGGCATTTTGAGAGGGGCCCAGGTAGTGGGTGGTTATGATCATGCTGGTTACATGAGAATCATGAGATAGCTCTCTTTTGTTTGGAGATAGCATTATGATATCCCCTCATTCTCCATAGAGGGTGTCTAGTTAAAGCATTGGTTTCATAGGATCTTCCTAGGGAACCAGGTATTTCAGGCTCTAACATTAACATTAATTGAAAACTCAGGGTTAAGCAAATTGAAACACATTATTTATTATCCTCCTCCAGAAGGACTTTTCAAAGTCTCTCTGTGTTGCAAGTTTCCAAAGGGGGAACTCTAGTGTAAACTATACCTGAAACTCAAAGACCACCAGTGCTATTTTTTTCTTAGCTCTGTCTTCTAACAGTGATTTTCCATGGAATACCCCTGCTGAGAATCTCAAGCCTATTTCACTCAGACGGGTGGTACATAGTCACTTCTTTCTGTGGCTCTTTATGAGACTTCATTGTGCTCTGTGGAGTCATGGGAGGGGAGAAAATGCTCATGGGAAGCATAGGTGAAAGATCTAGGCATGCGTTTGTACCCAAGGCCAGGAGATGAACCACACATCTCCTGAGTTGAACTTTTCATTTTTTCCCTGGCTCATTAAATGAGTATTGATTATGGGGCATGTGTTTGTACATAACTTATATAGGTCTTAGGACATAACTTATAGAATCATGCAGGTTGTACTATATGATGAGCGGCATTTTGAAATCATTTGTACCAATAATTTTTCAACACAATAAGAATGGCCTTGTGTTGTCCCCACCAAATTTCTTTCCAGAACTGTGTATTTAGATACTTTTGGTACATGGTAGTGTCAGGGGATAAGAATGTATCTTTTTAAGGAACAGTTAATTTTTAAATGGCTTCTGACTTGCCATGTGGTAGGTTGGGAGCTGGTGGGAGACAGGGTTCCTGCTGTGGATCCAGCTTAGACATTGGTATTCTCTATGACCTTAGGTGAGTCACTTAAACTCACCTGGTCCCGAGTGTCTATGTATGAAATTAAGATAATGACTCCTGCTTCCTTCCTCCCTCTTGGGCGTAGGGGTGCTAGGAGAAATGAGATCATATGAGCTTTGAGCCTAGAGGAAAAAAGCAAGAAGAGAATTTTTTAAGGATTTCAACTTTTCCCTTCCCTTGATGTCTAAATGTAGAATCCTGGGAATAGATCCCCGGAGATCAGATCCCAGGA
This sequence comes from Mustela lutreola, assembly GCF_030435805.1. NCBI lineage: Eukaryota > Metazoa > Chordata > Mammalia > Carnivora > Mustelidae > Mustela > Mustela lutreola. The sequence goes on along the minus strand of NC_081299.1, from coordinate 108,115,286 downwards.
GAGAGAAATGAGGTCAGAAAGAGATGCCTGCACCTGGGAACTGCTTATGGGCCTTTGCAGACTCTTTCACTAAGTGTCACCCTCTTTAAATCACGGTGACTTGGGAGATTTGCCTCTTTGTTCTTTATCTATCTTCCTCTCTGTCCTTTATCTTTGTCCTTTATCTATCAGTTGATAGTCATCTTCTGTAATTGTGGGGTGCTCAGTCTGATTATTTTCTGTTTCTGTGTTAAATCTTTTTCCTAATATGTATCAGGATTCTGGCAAAGTTTCTTTATGAAAATTGCCCAAAAAACCCACTTGCTGAAATTGAGACATGCTTGCTGGACATTTGTCCTGCCATTGGCCTTTTCTTATCATGTGCCCAGGACATCTAGGATTGATGTCTTAGATTATTCTTTATCTCTTATCATCAGGATATGGCATCTCAGAAGCTTTTTGCTCTCAGGAACCTGAATTCTTTCAGTGTTCTGCTATATGTATATTGTTATGATGCCCATTTTCCTGAGGATGAGATGGAGGCAGAGGTGAGATGGACTTGCCTAAGGCTGCAGGGTGACTCATGAACACAAGGGAGAAGAAGGATGTGAGGGAGGGATTCTTCTTTCCTGACTTCACTTCCAGACCCCACGCTGTCTAGCCCATTCCCTCCCATGAACTTGCTTGCTTGGAAACCCAGTTCCAGAGTTATTTTGTTGCCTCCTCCCATCCATTATTTATCTTTGATGTAATTCATTTATCTAAGGCATCATTTAGCTAATTATTTTCTTGTGGTTCTTGCTTGATTGCAAAGAGTTCCCCATCTCTTATTCTACTTAAATAATAGTACAAGTCTCAGTAAGTGTAGCTCTCCACCTACCCTCCTTCTCTCTTGGCTCTGGTCTCTGTGTCAGAGGTTTGGGATCATATCTCACAGTGATAAGTGCAGAGTAGTTGCTCAGGAGGGAAGAGAAACTATAATTTATTGAATGCTTTCCATTGTTATGGTCTATATTAGATACAAAAATAACATAATAAACCAATGAGTATGGTATTCATATTTGGCAGATGAGGAAAATGAGGCATAGAGAGGCCAAGTGACCTGCCCAAGGTCACATGACATTCAGCTCACATTCTTTTTTAAAATTTTAATTGAGGGGTAATTGACAAACAAAGTTATATTAGTTTCAGATGTACAACATAGTAATTTGACATTTGTATTCATTGTAAAATGATCATCACAGTAAGTATAGTTACTGTCACCTTACAGAGTTAACAGAACATTATTGAGTGTATTTCTCATGCTAAACATTACATCCCCATGACTTACTTATTTTACAACTGGAAGTTTGTACTTCTTGATACTTTTTACCCATTCTGCCCCTGTCCCCATCCCTTGTCACATTGACAGCCACTAATTTGTTCCCTGTATCTGTGAGGCTGGGTTTTATCTTTTAGATTCCATGTATAAGTGAAATCATGAAGTATTTGTCTTTGTCTGACTTATTTCACTTAGAATAATACCCTATAGGTCCATCTATGTTGTCTTCAATGGCATGATCTCATTCTTTTTTATGGCTGAGTAGTATTCTGTTGTATGTGTGTGTCTAAAAAAATAAACAAATGTATATAAATAAAGTGAACATACACATGCACACATATATACATATAAACCATATTCTCTTTATTCATTCATCCACTGATGGATACCAGGTTATTTCCATGTCTTGGTTATTGTAAGTAATGCTGCAGCAAATATAGGGGTGTAGATATCTTTTTCAAATTAATGTTTTTGTTTTCTTTGGATAGATACCCAGTAGTGGGATTGCTAGGTCATATGGCAACTCTACTTTTAAGTTTTGAAAAACCTCTATACTCTTTTCTGTGGTGGCTGTACCAATTTACATTCCCACTAATAATTCATGAAGGCTCCCTTTTCTTTACATCCTTATCAACACTTACTTCTTGTCTTTCTGATGCTAGCCATTCTAATATGTGTAAGGTGATATCTCATTGTGGTTTTGATTTGCATTTCCCCAGTCGTGGGTGATATTGAACATTTTTTCATTTGGCCAACAGACAACACTTATTTCTTGACTTTTTTGATAAAAAAAAGTCAATTTCTTTGTCCATTTATAAATCAGATTTTATCCGTTATTGAGTTGTATGTACTTTATGTATCTTGGATATTAACCCTTTATTGGATGTATAATGTGCAAATATCTTTTCTCATCCAGTAGGTTGCTTTTGTTGACTTTTTCATTCACTATGCAGAAGCTTTTTAGGCTGATGTTGTCCCATTCAGCCCATTGTCTTTGCCTCTATGTCCTGCTGCTTTATATTTTACTAAAAGTTCTTTGATGGCTACATTTCTTGTTACTCACATAATCTTAATTTCTTACATTCATTCGTACAGTGATTTATGGTTTCAGAATGTTATTACAAATTTTATTTTATTTTATTCTTGCAACAGCCTTGTGAAACAGGTACCACAGGTAATAATACTCCAGTTTTTTTTTAGATGAAGAAGCTGCTGTTCATAGAGCTTAGTGATTTGCCTAACATCCCACTATCTGGTGTCCAGTCCATACCATATAATCTATTATCAAAATATTCTTTCTCAAGTACTATTTTTATTACACTACTTTTCTGATTAAGAATCTTACAGTGACTAGCTATTGCTAAATATACCATTAACAGTCAGTTGTTCAACTCTCTTTGCCAGTAGGCCTTCCTCATCCATCATTCATTCATTCATTATTCAACAAACCTTAATTAAACACTTGTGATGTGTGAAGAACTGGGGATACAAAGAGGAATAATACCTAGTCCCAACCCTTGAGGAGATTACAGTGTGGTCAGGGAGTCATGCAGGTCAACCCATTATTTTAATCCAGGATAATAAAAGCTATGGTAGAGGGTGTTGTGGGAGTACATGGAAGGGGCACATCACCCAGAGAGTGGGCTCGAGGAGGGCAGCTTAGGGAAGGTTGGGCTTGTACGGAATCCTGTGGGACAAGTTGAGGGTAGGGTGTGAGATAGGGAGGGATAAGGGGTGAGAATAGGAAAGCTAAGCAGGAAAGACCATGAAGGATTTTGTGGGCAAAGGTAAAGAATTTAGACTTTATCCTACAGACTATGGAGAACCATTATAGGATTTAAGTCAGGAGAAGACTTGATGACATACTCAGATTTGCATTTTGAAGTGGTCACTCTGGCAGAAACACTGAGAATGGATTAAGGGAAGGCTGGATAGGAGACAGAAGTCACTTAGGTATCCGTTGTAATGAAATAGTTAAGAAATTGAGTCTTAAACTAAGATATTTACAGGGCTCCTGGGTGGCTCAGTGGGTTAAAGCCTCTGCCTTCAGCTCAGGTCATGATCCCCGGGTTCTGGGATAGAGCCCCGCATCGGGCTCTCTGCTCAGTCAGTGGGGAGCCTGCTTCCCCCTCTCTCTGTCTCAGCCTGCTTCTCTGCCCACTTGTGATCTGTCTGTCAAATAACTAAATTAAAAAAAAAAAACTAAGATATTTACAGTTGGGCTGGAGAAAATAATTTGAATCAGGTTTTAAGAACTAGAAACCCATAAAGCCTGCTGACATATTAGATATAGAAGACAAGGAAGAGGAAGGAATCAGGAGGACGTCTGGGTTTTTCTGGAGCCCCTGGAAAGATAGATAGCTGGGAGAGGGACATGAGAAGAAGTGATCCTTTTTGAGTATGTTGAGTGCCTGTGAGACACCAGATTAAGGAGGCCCAAGAGACAATAGGACACCTAGGTCTGGAAGCCAGGAGTGAAGTCTAGGCTGGAGACAGGGATTTGGCAACCATCAGCAGGAATGAGATGGTTGTAGCCTCAAGAAGAGATGAGATTGAGTGGGCTGTATGTGTGGGTGTGTGTGGGGTACAGTGGTTCTCACCTGGGCTGTGCATTAGAACCACGGCAGGGGTGGGGGGACTCTAACAATCAAGATAGCTTGGGTCACATCACAGTAACATTAAAAATTCTGGGAAGAAAGGAGTGAACATCTTTTACAGTCTTTAGTCACTTCCTGAAATGACCCTTTCCCACAAGCACCCAAGCTGTTGGCTATTTCTTGCATTAACTTGGGAGACGGTCCTCTGTATCTCTGCTCAAACTATTCTAGATAGCCAGATTCTTGCCTTTTGCCAGGATACCGGTCCACTTCCCTTCCATGTATAAGACTTGGCTTAAAGCTCCTCCTCCAAAGATCTGATTAATTTTGCCAGAATCTGAGGACTCCTCTTTAGGTAGTCCCTCACACTAAATAGCAGTTCATCAGAGATGGCCCAGCTCTGGGGCAATGCCTGGAGCCCTGGACTTGGACTCTGAAGACTTAGGTTCAAATCCTGGCTCTGCTACAAGTTAATTAGCTGAATCTTTTGGGAGAAGTCATTAGAGCTCACCAGTTTCTTTATCTGTAAGGTATTCATAGCTATAACTACTTTGAAGGGTTCATGTAAGATTTGTGTGTGAGATTATAAGAAAACTATACATGTGGTATAAAATTTTACCTTTGTGAATAAGTTGCTCTACAAGCAAAGCCTGTGTGTGTGTGTGTGTGTGTGTGTGTGTGTGTGCGCACGCACACAAGCGCACATGCATTCATTTGATTTTCTAACTGGATTATAAACTCCTTAGAGACAGAAACTGTTTTGTTTCTTTTCTGCCTCCCTGGAAGGGGGTTTATCGGGCTATTGTGATTAGCAGCCAATATCTTTTGTGGGATCATGCTGGTTAACCTCAGCATCCCTGAGGATGTTGCTCCCAGGTGACAGGACTTCTGTGCAGGGATCAAGGGTCAGATGACAGCCTGCACAGGCATAGGATGCTATTTGGGTCAGTATCATCCAGTTCAGATCTGTGGGCTCCAAACATATAAGGGACAAATCCTAGGTGTGTGCAGGAAGTGAGAAAGGATTGAGCCCAATACCGTCTGATGGCTTACCAACTTGCTCTGAGGAAAATCTAAAATCCTTAAGCCTACAAGACCTTGCATGATTAGTGGGTATGCAGAGTGACTTCTCAGATCTCATTTCCTGGGACTCATCCCTTACTTGTTTTGTATCCACTTGTCTCTTTGCTGTTCCTAAACTCACCTGGCATGCTGCTGTCTTAGAGCTTTTATAGCTGCTCTTCTTTAGGCTCGGACTGCTCTTCTCCAGGAGTTCATTTACTTTGTTCACTTCTTTAGTTTTTGCTCTGATGTTACTTTCTCAGGAGACCCTTCCTGACCATTTTGTTTAAAATCATGACCCTCAATATTCCTTATCTTCCTCCACTGCTTTTTCCCTATAGCATTTGTCATTATCTAATGTAATATCTATTTTATTTATTTCCAATTCAATGAGGACCATGTTTTTTGGTCTATTTTTTTCTGTCTGATTTTCAAAACTGCTGTATTCCTGGTACCTAGGTGATTCTTGAACATAGTAGGCACTCACTATTGCTGATGAATGAATAAATGAATAAACAAATGAATAAATAAAATTTGCTTATCAATGGGCAATATATTTTGAACTGGTGGAGAGCCCAGTAGGTCGAGAAGTCTGACTCTTCTCCTTACTCTGATTTCCTGTTTGTTTCTTGGGCAGAGATTTGTGGTGAAAACTCTTATTAATTCCTGTGGGAAATGGCTCTTCAGCTTCCTGGCTTTTTTTGTTTGTTTGTTTGTTTGTTTTGTTTTCTCTCAAAGGGAATAAATTCTAAGGAGGAGAGGGCTTTGGTAGTTTATTGAATCTTACTTCAAGCTCTTTGCTCTTATATTTCCTGAATGTGGATCCTAGTCATCTGGAAAGTCCTACCTTTCTTTGGAAGGAATTTTCTAAAAAAAACAGTGGATCACTTCTTTGAACTTCGAAGTCAAATGAAGAGAGAATTAGGACATTGTGGTTTATAAATATGTGGGATTAATTCTCTCATGAGGTTGATAGGGTTGGGAGTGCACATTTTTTTTTTTTTTTCCCCAGAAGAGCCTGGACAAATTTGCAGAAGTGAAAGCACAATGAGCTGCTTGGGAACTGTCATCCTAATGTGTGTGGATACTGTTCTCTCGCTCCACCTCTTCCATAGGGAGTGTATAGGCAGTGACTGCATGGACCACTGGTCATGCTCAAGAGAGCCACTGTGGTGTGGTTCAAAGCCCCCAGATGCTCTGCTCAGAAGCATGGAAAGACTAAATGTGAGGTGTGGCTTCTTTCATCTCTCATCTGACTCACCTCTACCTCATCCAGCTACATCATAGGTGGGAGTAAGACACATGAGTGAAAATATCTCAGAGCTTTACTGTTTTTTTTATACCAGGTTGTGACAGAGTGTGGGAAACAATTTGGCAAGGATGTCAAGGCAGAGATTTCTGGCTTATGTGGGTATATAAGGTGACAACCTTAGAACAAAGAAGCTTAGGGGCGCCTGGGTGGCTCAGTGGGTTAAAGCCTCTGCCTTCGGCTCAGGTCATGATCCCAGGGTCCTGGGATCGAGCCCCGCATCGGGCTCTCTGCTCAGCAGGGAGCCTGCTTCCTCCTCCCTCTCTCTCTGCCTGCCTCTCTGCCTACTTGTGATCTCTATCTGTCAAATAAAATAAATAAAATCTTAAAAAAAAACAAAGAAGCTTAGAGTTGGATCATCTAGTTCAACTTAGAAATCATCCAACTCAAGATCCCTCTACTGCAGAAGTGCTTCTGCAGTGACCCTGACTGATGGTCACATAAACTCTTAGACAGGGCTGGTGATGAGATGATCACTACCTCCTAAAACAGTGGACTCTGTTATAAATGTAAGGATATTTCTCTTTAAATTGGGTAAAATTGCCTTCCTTTTGAATTGTACTTATTGATTCTAGTTTTACTCTCAAGCAATGTAGAATCACTTTTTATTCTATGGGACCATCTTCAGATACTTGCAAATTCTTAACATCCTTTAAGTCTTTCGAGGAGAGAAATCCTCATCATACTCTTCCAGAAGAAGTCCGTGTTGCTTTGCCTCTTGTGATGTCTGGACAGAGCAGTGCAGGGCAGAGAGTTCTATTCCTTCTTATCTGGACACTACTTCTGTTAATTTAAAGTAAGATTGCTTTACCTTTTTTAATTAAAAATTTAAAAAATTTATTTATGATAAAACATGTACAACATTAAAATTACCATCTTAATCATTTTTAGTTGTATGTAGTTAGGTACATTCACATTGTGATACAACCAATCTCCAGTACACTTTTCATCTCAAAAAAAAAAAAAAAAAAAGAAATTCTGTCTTCTTAAAACTAATTCCCCTAGTACCCTTTATCCCTAATCCCTGGAAATCACAATTCTGCTTTGTGTATCTATGAATTTGACTATTCTGGATTCCTTATATGAATCCAATCATGTAATATTTCATTTAGCTTAATGTCCTTAAAGTTCAGCCATGTTGTATACATTAGAATTTCCTTCCTGGAAATTTTCCTGGATAATATTCTATTGTGTGTATATCACATTTTCTATATGCATTCATCCATCAGTGGACACTTAGGTTATTCTTACCTTTTGGCTATTGTGAATAGTGTTGCTATATCAGGAGTGTGCAACTATCTCTTCACGATCCTTTTTTCAGTTCTTCTGGATATAAACCCGAAGTGTACTTGCTGGATCATATGATTATTCTATTTTTAATTTTTTGAGGAATCGTCATACTGTTTTCCATAATGGCTTCACAGTTTTACAAACATACTAGCAGTACACAGGGTTCCAGTTTTTCCACATCCTTACCAAAACTTGTTATTTTCTGTTTTTAAAATTTCAAAAAAAAATTTTAAGTAGTAGCCATCCTACTGGGAGTGAGGTGTTATCTCATTGTGCTTTTGATTTGCATTTCCCTAATGATAAGTGATATTAAGCATCTATTTATGTGTCTTGTTAGCTGGTCATGTACCGTCTTTGGAGAAATGTCTTTTCAAATCTTTTACAGACTTTTTAATTGGATTGTTTGGGGCTTTTTTTGATGTTGAGTTTTTGGAGTTTTTTGGTACATTTTGGATTTTGACCCCTTGTTAGGTATACATTTTGCAAATTAATTGATTCTATTGATTGTGTCCTTTGATGAACAGAAGTTTTTAATTCTGATGTAGTCCAATTTATCAATTTTTACTTTTGTGTGTGATGGTTAAGTAAAAGGCAGAGGCTTTTACTTTTGGTGTGATGGTTTAAACTATTTAAGTTTTTTCTTAAAGCAATCATAGATCATACTTTCCTGTTATGATGCCTATCAATTAAAAGCCCTAGTCAGATCTGTCATGTGTAATGCTGTTAAACCTGGTGACCTTCATTCCACCTCCTCACCTACATTTCTCTAAAGCCTACTCATCCCTAAAGACCCATGCCAAATGATTTTTTCAGCAAGAATCCCACTTGTATTCCCCATTCAGATGTAATTTTTTCTTCCTTTGGAACTTGTGCTTGATTATAAGCCTGTCATAATATTCTTTGGATTAAATTATTGGTTTATATGTTTTACACCCCTCAGTAGACTGTGAGCTCCCTGAGGGCAGGAACAGTTTGGTTTATGGTTGTGTCCCCCACCATCCTAGCATCATGTGTTGTGTGTGGCTGTTTTAGCAAAAACCAGTAGTCTTGGCAGTTATATGCCGGATTCTTCTCCATGAATTACAGTACTCATTAGATAGGCTCTTTTCACTGGCTTGGGACATTATAGAATAATTAAAAAACATGGACCCTGGAAGTCAGGCCTGGATTTGAATTATATTTTTGCCACTTTGGGGAAGTCATTTAATCTCTTTAGGCCTTGGCTTTCTCTTCTGTAAAATGGGGATGATAAAAAGCACCTAACTTATGAGGGCTCATAAGAGGATTGCATGGAATAGGCATGTGAGCCTCTCAACATTGTATACAGTGTACACTAAGTTCTCTGTGAAAGTTAGTGGCTATTTTTCACCTGTCTTTGCAAATACTTTGTTCTTTTGGACCCATCACATGGAATTGTGATTATCTTCCTGCACCATAGATTGTGAATTCTTCATAGTGAACACCCTATCTCTGTAACCCTTTAGTGCCTACACAGTGTCTAATAAATTATAGTCATTAGTATTTGTTGGATGAATGAATGAATGAATGAATCTGAGACTTCTGAACTGCAGCCCCAGTGTTGAGTGTGTAAATGCTGTTGTTCCACATGTAAATGCTGTAGGCATTGAACTGTGAGGTCTTAGAAATGAATACTAGCAATGATTTCCTTGACTTTAGGGAAGTGTGTGGAAGACAGCGTGAAAACCAGGCTTGCAGATTATGAACTTTAAATTAAGCAGAGTAAATTAGAATGCCACAATAGTGTAATGAGAAGAGTAGGTGCATACAGGTGATATGGAAGGCATATGACTAAAGTAAGTGTAAGGGGTGGCTTTATGGAGATGAAATTTGAAGTGAGATTTTAAACAGGAATACAATATTGATTGAATAAATCCATCTCCCTGTTTCAATCCTAACCATTCACTAAAGTCCAGGGCAGAGGTTACCTCTACCTTGAAGACATTTATCATGCCCCACCCACATGTGATCCACTCCTTTGCATCTCCATGGTGCTTTCTTTCTTATTACATACCACATTCTGTTATAGCTCTTGGTGTGTATGAGGTGATCAGAAATGTACATAGAATCATTATTATTCATATGCTTAGCTTAGCACTTGCCTCTGCTTCTGACTGATTGCAAGCTCTTTTAGAGCATGGTTATGTTTCCATAGTTCTCTAGTGCCTAGAACATGCCAGGCACTATGCCAGGCACTCCACAGGTCCTTTTAGTCACCCTATGAAGAAGATCCTATTATCGGAATTTTAAAATGAAGAAACTGAGGCTCAAGTCAAACAGGAACTCAAGTGGTTGGGGCAAGATGGGAATTCACTTCTTTTGGACTCCCAAACTGCTGTTCTTCACTCCATTGCATATTACACAATGTGTATACTCTGCATAGTTAGGGACATTGCTGCTGTAGTAGAAACTGATGAGTTCATTTGACAAAAGTCTTACTAGTTTACTGGGTAGACAGCGCCATACTATATGACTTGTTCCCTTCTCAACAGTCGTATTTTTTCTAGACATCTCAAGACACGGGGAATCCAGTGATCAGTAGGTGGCGCTAGAACCCCATGTGTTATTTTTTCCAGTTTGGTGTCAAGGTGTTTTTTAGCCTCTGGAATATTTACTGTCCTTAATCAGCCAGGTTCATTCACCTAGACATTTAGCTATAAAATCAGAGCAGTACAACTTTAAGGAAATCTACATTGTAAATGGTATTGTGCCAAGTCCTCATTTTAAGGCGGAGAACACTGGCGTACAGTATGGGGACAAAAAGCACCAGTCATATGTGGCATTAGCGGCAGTACGAGGACTAGAACTCAAATTTTCTTTCTCCCAGTTCAACGTGCTTTCTTTCTTAGACTGTTGCTATCTATTTAATAGTTGTTCCTAGTGTCTTTTTCTCTCAAGAATGCAAATTGCTTGTATGCAAAATGTATTTTGACAGTGGGTACTCAATAAATGTTCAATTCTAATTAGGCTCCAGCTGCTTGAGTAGGTCTCCCAGTAAGTTAACCGACACCAGTGGCTGCAAATCTATTGTGCTGGGTTTTCAAAGGAGCAGGAGACTCATCAGCTTCTTAATGGCCTCATAGCTTCTGTGGAAAGGACAAATGACATACCTGAAGCAACAGAAGAGCATTTGTGTATGCTTCCGTCAGAAAGCAGGGTGCACACAAGGGAGCCTGAGTATATGCAAGTCAACAGAGCACGGAGGGAGGGAGGATTACAGAAGGTGAGTTTGGAACTGGCCTTTTGAGGAGCTGGGGGATAGGAATTGTTGTGTTTGGATTGCAACGGAAAAGAAGGGGGATAATAGAGTGAAGAGTAAGAAAATAGAATGGCCACGGTCTGGGATCCTGCAAGTCATGGAAAGTGTTGGTGTTGAAGGGAGATTACACACCCCTCAGGAGTTTTGTTTCAATGGGGCTGTGCGGGGGAGGTGGGTGTGGGTTGGCAAAATGGCTGAAGGGGGTGAAGAAGTAGAAGCTTCCAGTTATACAATAAATAAGTCACAGAGATAAAAAGTTTAGCCTAGGGAATATTGTCAGTACTATTGTAATAATGTTTAGTGACAGATGATGACAGATGTGGTAAGCATTGTGTAAGGGATAAAATTGTCAAATCGCTATGTTGTATACCTGAAACTAATATAACAACTGTATTTCAACTATATTTCAATAAAAAAATAAGAAAATAATAAATGGGGCTTGAGCAGGGAGGCACAGAAAGTCTGAGAGAGAGAAATGCTGGTCCTGGGTTGTGAGGGAAAGTGGGAAGGATGAAAGCACACTAATGGTAGAATAGAACAAAGGGGACAGAGTGGTGGTGCCAGGCATGGACGGAAAGAGCCTGATGTAATGGAGAGTCTATTCAGTTGAATTTGATTCAACGAGAACCCACCAAATACTTATTCTGAATGTTCTGGGTGCTAACAATGATGTAAAGAATAATGAGCGGACCTTTTTCTGAAGGAATTTCTAATATAGTCAGGGAACGAGAATGTTCACCGATACCTACAATAATGTAGAGGGTGATGATGATCACAGAAGCTTTCCAAAGATGCTGCTTGAAGACAAAGAGGTGGTTACTATTGTTTAGAAGAAGGGGGATCAAGGAAGGCTTCTTGGAGGAGCTGGAACATAAGCTGGGCTTTTCAATAATATGGCAAACATTTGTTGAGCTTCTATTAAAAATAATGCCAAAGGGGAGAAGATGATAAACACTAACTAAATAAGTAAGAAGATATCAATTATTAACTACTTTATGTAGGTCATCTCAATTTACTTTTAACCAATGATTGGAATTTTTAATCCTATTTTATAGATGAGAGAACTGAGATTAAAGAGATAAAGAAGTTTTTCTAAGTTTTCTAAAATTGTAAAACAGTAACTGGTAGAGCTAGGTCTCAAATACAGGTCTTTTTATTCTAAATCTCAGTGTCTCTTTTTTAAAGATTTATTTATTAATTTTAGAAAGAGAGAGAGGGTGGCGGTGATGGGGAAGGCAGAGGGAGAGGGAAAGAAAGTCTTAAGCAGACTTTGTGCTGAGCATGGAGCCTGATCTGCAGGGCTTGGTCTCATGACTCTGAGATCAGGATCTGAGCTGAAATTAAGAGTCAGGCACTTAACTGACTGCACCACTTGGTTGCCCCTAAATCTCAGTTTCTTTACATACAATTGGTCAGTCCCTATGTTTGGTGGCAAAGATACAACTGAATAAGATGCAGGATCTGCTTGCTAGGATCTTGCAGCTTGGTGTAGGAAACAGATGGATGTGGAATCATTTCAGTGCAGTATAATAAATTATGTACTGGTACAGGTTTGAGAGATGCTGCTAATTAATAGAATAGATAGGATTTTGCCAGGTGAAGTTTAGGAGAGGGCTCCAGTGGAAGAAATGGTAAAAGCAGAGGTGTGGAGGTTGGACAGTTGTCCAGTTAGGCTGGAATCTAGGTGGCATGTGGGGGTATAGTGGGAAAAACCAAGCTGGAAATGTAGACTGAAACCCGATACCAAAGCCCTTTTGGAGTGTTCAGTGGACACAGTCATTGGGCTTGCACCTTAAATGCATACTCTTTTTGATGCAGAGGGTACAGTAGCAAACAAGACAAACAAAATCTGTGTCCTTATGGGTATCAAGTTCCAGTAGGGAGAAAAAGACAAAAACAGGTAGCATAAAACCAACACAACCGATGTGAAAAATGTTGGGAACAACAAGAGAAAGAAAGGGATGTGATTGGGAGTGACTGGGACGACTTCTGTAGACTAAGTGTCAAGAAAGCTTCTCCTGGGAGGTTACTCTTTAGCTGAGACTTGAATGAAATAAGGAGCCAGTCACACAAAGCTGGGGAGAGGACTCTTCCAAGCCAAAGCAATAGCTGGTTCAGAGGCTTTGAGGTAGGAACCAGCTTGTCCTGCTGGAATCACCAGCATGGTTGGAAAACAGTGAGTGCAGAGTGGAGTGGTGTATGAGGGCATGTGCCAGGGCCCCATACTAGGAAGGTTCTGGGAGAATGCTGGATTTTATTTTGCGTGGTGAGAAACCACTGAGCCTTTTACCCCGGGGAGTGATCTGATGCAGCTTCCATTTCACAGAGGGTTAAGGAGTTCCATCAGGAAACTGTTGCTGGGTTCTAGGAGAAAGACAGTGGAGAGAGGGTTGATGAAATGGGAGATGACAAGAATGGTGGGATCAGGGCTACATTGTATTTTGAGGTAAAAATAAAGGGACTGCTGATGAATTTGATTTGGGGGAGAGAATGATTACAATAAAAAATATCTCTCCTGTCCTTTCCCTTGAGAAATGTGGAAGGTCCTACCAACTTACTGAACTGGGGAAAATTGAGGGAGAAACAAGTTAAGTTAAGACTCCTGTTTGGGAATGCTAAAGAGATGCTATTTGATGTCCCAGTGGAAGCACCAGGAGATGATTGAATATAGGAGTCTGGGATTTAGGAAAGAGGTAGGGCTGGAGATGAAGACTTGAGAGTCTTAGAAATAGTTGTGATATTTGGAGCTATAGGACTGGACAAGATAACCTTATCAAAAGAGAAGGTGGCTGAGGAGTTAGTCCCATGGGGAAAGATGTCTTCTATAAAGGGAATGGTATCTTTCTGGTGTGGGTCGATTTAATTGTGAATTAAATTCATGGTGTGTATGATTGTCTCAGAGTCTGAGAGTAGAAACAGTGCTTAAAGGGGTGATCTGCTGTTTGGTTATTCCATTTGAGGGCATTTGGTTGGTTGATCTCTGGTTTAGATACAGAGAGCTGCTTTTTTGCCCCCTGAAGAGCAGTGCAGTGCAGTAGGACATCTTTTCTCCATGCTTTCACACCCTTTTAGGGTAGACCCCTTTCTGGTCTTTTGGCCTTAGAGCCTGGATAGCCCCTCAGTCTGTGCTTATGTTGTACCTGTGATGGGGAGTTACCCTTACAGTAGCATTTCTTTTTATCACAAACATCTCTTCTGTTCCTCTCATTTTCTGCTCAGAAAACTTTTGTGGATCCTACTATTAACAGAAAATATTCCAAACTCTTCATGGTGGGTTTTGAAGTCCTCCGTGATCTGACTTTATTTGTCCTTCCAGCTTTCTTTAGTATTCCCTTGGAACTTCCTTTACCATGCAGCACTCATGCTGTCCCCCTGCCTAGAATGCCTAAATTCCTCCCATGCTTCCCATGCTCAGCTGACCCACTGAAAGCCCCCAAGAACTCTTAGCAGCTTATAGATTTTGAGATGTCTCAGCTTTGGGTTTATTTTCCACCATCTAGTTTAGCTCTCTGGGGAGTGTCTAAATTACAGAGAACATTTGTGAAGAAGACCCACCTTACTCCTGAACAATCATGCCATTTAAACAGCAGCGAACATATGGGACATCCCCATCGAGCTTAAGGCCCAGGACAAGCCATGACCCGTCTCATGCCCACTCCCCCAGCCAGGATCATGACCCTAGCTTTGATGCTTTCCTCTGTGTAAGCTTATCTCAGTCCTTCCACACAGTTACTTACTCCCTTCTTGGTGTTATGACAGTGATTTTCTTTCTTTTTTTTTTTTTTTTAATTTTCTTTTTTCCCTCTTTTTTTTTTTTTTAAACTTAAGCTCATTTAGTTAATTTATAGCATATTATTAGTTTCAGAGATAGAGTGCAGTGATTCATCAGTCTTATGTAACACCCAATGCTTCTTATGTTCCATGCCCTCCTTAATGTCCATCACCCAGTTACCCCATCCCTCAACTCCCCTCCCTTCCAGCAACCCTATTTGTTTACTATGATTAAGAATCTCTTATGGTTTATTTCCCTCTCTGATTTCATCTTGCTTTATTTTTTTCTCCCTTCCCCTATGCCCCTCTGATTTGTTTCTTAAATTCTACATATGAGTGAAATCATAGGATAATTGTCTTTCTTTGATTGACTTATTTCACTTAGCGAAATACCCTCTAGTTCTATCCATATCGTTGCAAATGGCAAGATTTAAATTTTTTGGTGACTGAATAGTATTCCATTGGATGTGTATACCGCATCTTCTTTATCTATTCATCCATCAGTTGTCAACTTAGCTCTTTCTATAGTTTGGCTACTGTGGCTATTGCTATAATGACAGCAATTTTCTTGTAGTTATGACATCTTGCTTTATTTAATGGTTATGTGCTGTATACATATTTCTTACTCGATTGTAATCTTGAGGAAAGGAGGGGCTGTTATGAGTCTATATATCCTTCCTATGGTGAATCCAATGGCCCTTAACACCCATTCTTATCTCTTTCTATATTTCTTAGACTCTTTTGTAGCTAGGGTTCTGGATATGAATTATGTTTTTCCAATTAGATGTGTTTACATAATATTTGGAAGATACTGTGATTCTTGCTATTTCTTTTGGTAAACAGGGTTGTGGAATATGGTTTTTGACAGGCAGATTTGGGAGCAATGCCATCAGCTTCTGGATTCCAGCTTTCTGATTGCTGGGTTACAGTTCTATAGATGTCTTGACCTCAATAGTTCAGGCTTCACTTCCTGATTTCTAATAATTCAACTCTTACAATTCTAGACATTAAATGTTCTATTGCTTAAAATATCAAAAAGATTATTGTTTCATTCAACTTCATCCTTGGCTGAATAAGGGTCAAGTTTAGCCTCTTTTGTCTGTTATTATGTAAATATTACTATGTATTTGTTTAGCTGAATTTTTCCTGAAGCCAGACTAATTTTCTCCATCTGCCCACTTATTCAGCAAATAATCATGAGTGCCCCTGGACACTGGGGGCTGCACTAAATGCTGAGGAGTACATAGTTGAGTAAGATACAGTCTTATTCCCAGCTTGGTAAGGGTGATAATCACAGTAGTGTGTGACAAATGTTATAAGAGAAATGAGTGGGAATATAAAGGAAGGAGTGCTTGGAGTGTCCAGGAAGGCTGCCCAGAAGATGTGATGTTTTAGTTGGGACACAGACACAGAGGATGCCCAGGTTTTTTACCTGGCAGAAGCAAGGGGAAGTACTCTAGGCTATGGAATGGTATATTCAAAGATATGAATTAATGAAAGACCATGATAAACTTAAAAAAGGCTAAGCCCTTGGTATGGCTGGAGCATTTGGTGCTCCTGGGAGGGATCTTTCATGGGACTAAGCTGGGGGTCATCTGGGTCAGATGGTGAAGGGCCTAGGTGTCATGCTAAGGAGTGTGAACTTCATCTTAAAGTCACTGGTAGCCACTGAAGAGGAGGGAAATTCAAGGCAGTAGAAATGGAGAAGTGGGAAGAGATCCAAGAGGTTTGAAGAATGTAAAGTTGGCAAGGCTTAATGACCATGGAACATGGAAGTGAATGAGGGCAAAGGTCAATGTTAACTCCTCTGTGGTGGAAGGAGCTGAAAATATTTAGATAAATTCCTTTTGACCTTCTGTTATTTGTTTCATATTAATTCCTCTTCTTCCTCTTCCTTCTCCTTTCTCTTCCATTCTTCTCCTTCTTCTCCTTCTTTTCCTTCTTCAGTGCTCAGGAACTCAAAGAACAGAAGCAACTTAGAAGTCAAGAAATGAGGCCTTATTTTTTGGAAAACTTCACCCAGATGAAGATAGGATAGCATGTCCCTACCATGAAAAAGGAAAAGAGTCACTGAGATCATTGCTCACCAATCATTTATTGGGTATTTTAATACAATTCCATAGATTTTCTTTGAGGGGTTTTCAGGAGCTATGGATGGACAGTTTTGGCTTGTTGGAATCTGCAGGCAGATGACATATTCTTTCTCTGTGTTTTATATGATCAGAAACTGGATACATATGAAGCTGGAACCTGTCCAGTCAGCTGTAGTGATAGCAGCTCAGGGGATAGTGCCTCTGGTGAAGGGTAGGAGCCTGGGCATGGAAGGTATTGTGAACTTCAGGGAGGACTTTCCTAGAAGCCTCTCATCATGTTTCATTTTAATGTAGGCTATGAGGTTTGCAATTCCTGGTATTTTGTCCATAGGAGCCCAAGACTACCTGTCCTGTCCGCAGGCTGTAATATGCATCTTCAGAATACTTTTCCTGTTTCTGAATTATTGGGAGAAGTTTCTACCTTTCAGTGATCCAACCATGTCCCACCTACACAGATGGAAAACCAGGAAATGATTTAAATCCCCAAAGTATTAAAAATTGGGATCTGATTGTATCACCCAACTTACCACTCAGATTTAACCCAACTAGAACAACCTAGAATAGAAATGCCCTAAAAGTGAATACTAGTTCTCAAAAGCATCCTTTCAAGTAGATAGAAGAGGGAAGGAAGACAAACATTTTCAATCTCTTAAACAGAAGTAAGGATAAACTTGGATTTCTTCTTTGGTTTCAAGTTGCTTTAGCTCTGGTGTGTGCATAGCCTAGTGCTGATTCCTTTTCTGCTCTTGTACATAGTCATAGAGGGGATTGGGAGTAGGAGCTGCTTTGGTAGAGTGACTTCTACCTTGTTCTCTCCTTGGGGGCCTCCCACCAGTCTGGGTGGGATGGAAGGTCAGGTTACTGTGTCTTCCCTGGGAACCTTGCTTCTGGCTATTTTCATTCATGTGGAATTTTTCTCTATTAGCACATCTTTGCTGGTTCTCATAAGATTGTTGATCCTGGGATCCTTGATATCTTTCTTCCTTCTCAAGGGTTTGCCTATCCCATTGTTGTTGACAGTTTTGACTCTCTTCATGGGTTTGCCTGTCTCGTCGCTGACGGGTCTGTTCATCTTCATGGGTTTGCCTCTTTTGTCGCTGGCAGGTCTGCTCATCTTCATAGGTTTGCCTGTCTTGTCGCTGATGGGTCTGCTCATCTTCATGGGTCTGCCTGTCCCATCTCTTATGGGTCTGCTCATCATGAAGGGTTTGCCTGTCCTGTCTCTGATGGTTTTGTTTTTCTTCATGGGTTTGCCTGGCCTGTATTTCCCATGGAGTTTCTTGACTCTCACAACCATGTCTGCCCCAGGTTTGTTGGCCCTGCTCTTCCTCTGCCTGCTGGCTCTGCCCCTCTCCATGACTTTGCCTGGCCTGGGACTGTCTGTGTTCCTGCTTGCCACTAATTGACTGCCAGTCACCACCTTTGTAATTGTGTGATTTTTCTTGCTGGATTTCTGCTATGAGTTTGTGTTGGTCGTGTTGGCTATCCTCCTCAGGCTCCCATGCCCGATGGCTGTTCTGTTGGCCTTCCCTAGACTGGAATCTCTGCCCTTGATTTTGAATTACTTCATGTCCTTGAGTCTTTTGACTTAGTCTCCCTGACCTTCCTGATTGCTCAACATAAGAGTCTCTGGTTGCTCCCTCACTGCCTTGGAGGTAACTATTTTGCCCTGTTACCCCAATTGCTGACTGACCATAGTGAGAGCTCAGGCTTTGTCTGTCTGTCTGACCATAATGATAACCCTGGCCTTGTCTGTCTGTCCAGCCATAACAAGAGCTCAGGCCTTGTCTATCTGACTGGTTATAATGATAACCTTGGTCTTGTCTGTCCACCTGACCATAGTGAGAGCTGAGGTCTTGTCTCTCTGTCTGGCCATAACGGCAACTCTGGCCTTGTCTGTCTGTCTGACCATAGTGGGAACTCTGACCTTGTCTATCTATATGACTGCATTGAGAACCTAGGCCTTGTCTCTCTGTCTGACCATAGGGAGAATTCTGGCCTTGTCTGTCTGTCTGACCATAGTGGGAACTCTGGTCTTGTCTGTCTGTTTGGCCATAGTGAGAGCTCTGGCCTTGTCCATCTGTCTGGTCATAGTGAGAACTCTGGCCTGGTCTGTCTCTCTGGCTACACTGAGAACCTAGGGCATATCTGTCTCTCTGGCCATACTGGAAACTCTGGCCTTGTCTGTCTGTCTGACTACACTGAGAACTCTGGCCTTGTCGGTCTGTCTGGCCATAGTGAGAACTCTGGCCTTGTCTGTCTCTCTGGCCATAGTGAGAGCTCTGGCCTTGTCTGTCTGCCTGGCCATAATGGAAATTCTGGCCTTGTCTGTCTGTCTGGCTACACTGAGAACCTGGGGCTTGTCTGTCCCTCTGGCCATACTGGAAAATCTGGCCTTGTCTGTCTGTCTGGCTACACTGAAAACTCTGGCCTTGTCTGTCTACCTGGCCATAGTGAGAACTCTGGCCTTGTCTGTTTGACTGACCATTGTGGGAACTCTGGCCTTGTCTGTCTTCCTGGCCATAGTGAGAACTCTGGCCTTGTCTGTCTATCTGGCCATAGTGAGAACTCTGGCCTTGTCTGTCTGACTGACCATAGTGGGAACTCTGGCCTTGTCTGTCTCTCTGGAAATAGTGAGAACTCTGGCTTTGTCTGTCTTCCTGGCCATAGTGAGAACTCTGGCCTTGTCTGTCTATCTGGCCATAGTGAGAACTCTGGCCTTGTCTGTCTGTCTGACCATAGTGAGAACTCTGGCCTTGTCTCTCTGACTGACCATAGTGGGAACTCTGGCCTTGTCTGTCTCTCTGGCCATAGTGAGAATGCTGGTCTTGTCTGTCTGTCTGGCCATATTGAAAGTACAATTCTTGTCTATCTCTCTGACCATAGCCTGATTCCTGATCCATCCTCTGAGACTGTCCATGATAAGAGCCTGATTGCTGTTGGTTTTTCTGGCCATAATGAGAATTGTGAACTTGTTTGTCATACTGACTTAAGGCAAAAATATATCCTTGTCTTTTAGGCTGGCTACTGCTAGATTTATGTCTCCATCTTTGACCATAGTGGGAGTCCCTATCCTGTCTCTCAGACTGACTATTGCAGGAATCCCTATCCTGTCTCTCAGACTGAGCATAGCAGGAGTCCCTATCCTGTCTCTCAGACTGAGCATAGCAGGAGTCCCTATCCTGTCTCTCTGACTGATCATAGCGGGAGTCCCTATCCTGTCTCTCTGACTGATCATAGTGGGAGTCCCTATCCTGTCTCTCAGTCTGACCATAGTGGGAGTCCCTATCCTGTCTCTCTGACTGATCATAGTGGGAGTCCCTATTTTGTCTCTCAGTCTGACCATAGTGGGAGTCCCTATCCTGTCTCTCAGTCTGACCATAGTGGGAGTTCCTATCCTGTCTCTCAGACTGACCACAGTGGGAGTCCCTATCCTGTCTCTCAGACTGACCATAATGGGAATCCCTATCCTGTCTCTCTGACTGATCCTGGTGGGCATCCTGGTTTTGTCTCTCAGACTGAGGACAGTGGGAGACCTGCTTTTCTCCATCATGCCTCTGCCTGTGTTGCCTGCCTGTATTTTCTGGAAACCTATGGTCTTGTGTTCCCTCCTGCTCCACTTCTTGCTGGGAGATTCTATCTCCACATGACTTACTATCCAGTTTGTGATAGCAAGCTTGAGCCAATTGGAACACCAACAAGAGATATTCATGAAAATCAACATGTCCATTTCTGTCTTTATCCAAGAGGCTCAGGATGGTTTCCACTGTGTCTGGGTCATTTGGTCTCTGTGAGAAGATAAAACAAAGAGCAAAATCAGCTATTCTCCTGTGGATACAGTGTGTGCCAGTGTCTATGCCCCAACCTCTTCACTCTTGTATGAGCCTTCCTTGGTTGGAAACCATTAATCTGAAATGGCTTGGGCTTGGTTCTAGTCTTTGATCAGATTGTCCTCAGAACTGCATCTCTTGCTGGACCAATGTGGGCATGATTATTCCATCCCATCACATGTTATATTGTAATTATTTTTTTAACCTACTTTCCAACTACACTGTGAGATCCTAGAGGAAGGAGAAGCTGGTTTTATTCATGTTTGCATTCCCAGTGCTGGGATGGTGCTGGAATGGAACAGGTGTTCAATCACTCTTTACTGAATGAATGAGTGAGTGAATGAGAAAATGTGTGGACAGAAATCAAGATACAAATCTAGAATTTCTTCTGAGAAATTATTTCTGGTTTGAAGTTGTGCTCCCTTATGTCATGCCCAGCTGTAAGAAGGGGTGTGTGTGTGTGTTTGTGTGTGTGTGTGTGTGTGTGTGTGCATGTCTGTGAGTATGTGTGTCTGCTGGGAGAGAAATACTGAGGAGCTTCCTGAAAATCTTTACCTATAGGGTGGATGGAGCATGACCAGATCAAATGAAAAACATCAAGCCCTGGATGCAGGTGTCAGAGTCATTCACACTTGACTTCATGGGGCCAAAGTCTATGCATCTTACCTGGAGGATATCTCCAAACTCAGCCAAGAGCAGCTGCTTCAACTCTTTCTTGCAAAGCAAGGTACATTTCCCATTCTCTTTGGCATATTTCTGGAACACCTTGATCACAGTGAGTATGCTGTTCAGGAGCTGAGCCATTTTAACAAAAATTGATAAACCTAAAAGAAGAAAGAAGATTTTTCCTGTGCTTAGGATGAAGACCAGGAGATAGCATTTCCAGACAGCATTTTGGTCACTAGCCTTTGGTCAGGGAAAGAAGTTTAAGAAATGATAGAGCCCCTTCTTAGCCATACCCCTCACTCCCTTTGACCCACATTCAGGCTCCAAATATTTACTACAGTGGGAGATGGGAGATGGACACAAACTATGTGTCTCTGACTGGAAAAGTGACAACTTCCTGAGAAACAAAGAACATATGGCAGGTGGTTTACATGCCCCATCCCCTACGCCAGGTGGAACTTGCTTAATTGAAACTCTTTTATTAGAACAAAAAGGAAGGAAGGTCAGGAGGCCCACAGAAGTCAGTATAGTTTTCACCAACTGAATAGGCCTTAGTCCTCAAACAGCCCTTGCTCAAGTGGGGAAGAAGGCTAGAGGCTTGCCATGGTCCAAGCAAACTTTCTGGGATGTCAAATTCCAGCATGTACTTCTGGCATGGATGGTCATTTGGGGCATGCTTATAAAGTAGAACCAATTAATATAAAAACTATTACTGATAAAAATAGCAAGCCAAATTAACTGCACAGATGAGAGGAAGTGTATATAATCAGCTAGATTCACACTGGCCATGTTGGAAAACTAAGGTCTTTTGGGATCTGGATCTCAATGATTTTTCTTCCTGTGCTGTAAAAATTCTGATTACTGGGTTTATAAGCCTCCAAGAAACCCTAACTGCAAAACACACTGGACTTCCAAAAGCATACAGTGATGCCTATAAGGATGCATGGCGCAATGAATTGTATGGGACATGATAAGTTCCTTAGGGCATTTCACTATAATGAGACATTAGTGTTACTGTGACCCTGTGGGCCTGGGTCCCAATGAGCTTTAAACTTTTCGGTCTTGCCTTACTTGCATGAAAGGTCAATACTACACTATGGGAGACTAAGCTATTTACCAACAGTCCTAGCTCTCAGTTTTGGGATTTCCAGGACATGCTGAAACAAAGGCATGTATATTTTAAAGTCTTGGAAGTGGGCCACCCCAGCTATCATCATATTCTCAGATAGAGCCAAAAAGAAAGCAGGATTCTACCGAGGCATGTCATGCACAGGGAGCAGTCTCAGACCTCCCCAGCCCAGCACATTATAGCTGATACCAAGAGCCTTGTATATACTGCCATAACCCACCCCCCTCTCCACTCCCCCTTCCCATGCATGCCTTACCTGCTTAGGGAGGAAGGGTAGAAGATTCAGAAGCCAGAGAGGATACTGGAGACTTGAAAACCCATCCTATTTATAGGGGTTTTAATTGTCCTGCTAGGCCATCCCAGGAGACACCCATTCTGTGGTGGAGTCTGAATCACTCTGGGCCCAGCCCAGCTCAGCCCAGCTTGACCTCTCCCTCTGCAGACCGTTTGGTTTATTTATTTCCCCCACTTACTCATGAACCTGTTTGTCATTAGATAGATGCTCAAGTCCCAGCCCCATTTAATTAGGGGAGTGTGTGTGTATCTGTGCATGCTGCGGGGGTCCCAAAAGACAGGTGTAGGTTTCATTCATCCTTAATATGTGCCACTTACCAAGACTAATGGAGGACAACTGTTAAATCATACCAAAGAAGGATATTGATATGCTCACTTTATAAATACCTGTCAGAGTAGGGACTAGTGATTCTAGGTAAATAGCCAGGATATAGTTCCTGGAAGAGATTTATTTTAGGCTATCTTGTTTATGTAGGTAGATATGTATATTTTAATCTATTGACCTGTTTTAATTTTAACTTTTTTTTTTTTTCATTTAACAGGTTTACCTACTAGAGGGAGAATTAGATACATGACCAATTTGGGGAGGAAGGGCTTGATGATGGTGGAGCTGCCACCTTTTTTTTTTTAATTGCAGTTTCCCCTCGACCATTCTTTTTTTTTTTTTTTTAAGATTTATTTATTTATTTATTTGACAGAGAGATCACAGTAGGAGAGAGGAAGGGAAGAGATCACAGAGAGAGAGGAAGGGAAGCAGGCCCCCTGCTGAGCAGAGAGCCCGATGTGGGACTCGATCCCAGGACCCTGAGATCATGACCTGAGCCGAAGGCATCGGCTTAACCCACTGAGCCACCCAGGCGCCCCGAGCTGCCACCTTTTAAGGTCTTCCTAAAAATGTTACAAGTTGATGGACAGTGTGGATGCTATGACATCTGTGAGTAGAGCTGCTGTTGGAGTCACTGCTTATTCCTCACCTCTGCACCTGTGACAGGTCAGCAATCTCTTAAACAATCTCAGTAACTTTTTGTGGAATAAGTCAATTACTGATTTTTGGAAGCATTTTGGAATCTTGTGTAAAGTGCAAAAAATTCTAGATTTACCTCTACTTTCTACTTTTGCCTCACACCTAGATGTGAGTTAGTGATGATGCTTGCTATTATTGACTATGTGTTCAGCATTCTGAAGGCAATCACAGAAGTGCAGAGATTTTAGTTCAGTTGGAATAAAGAAGCTTCATGTAGAAAAAGATTTTGAACAGAAAGAGCAGGGCATGAGAAATGTTGGGAGTCAGACAACCTCGGTACATGTGGAGTCTTTGTGGGGTAGGTCCAGGCTCCCCTCAACAGGAAGGATTTGTGTCCTTCCTCATGGAATTCAGGTCGGCAGAAAAGTAAGGAAAGAAATCCTGGTGGAGAGAAGGGAAAGACCAAAGCTGGTGAGTCTGGTTGGAATGGAGGGTATGTAGAAGAATTGAATTAAGAGAATTTTAGAGCTGCAAAGGAAATCTAGTTTTAGCCTCTTAATTTTACAGATGAGGAAACTGAGGTCCAGATAAATGGAGTGACTTGCCAAGGGTCTCACACTATTATGACAAAAGCCAGGTTCAGAATCTTTGTTTTCTTACCTCAACCCAAAGTGTTCTTTTTTTTTTTTTTTTTTTACTTGACATAGAGAGAGAGAGAGAGAGATCATAAGTAGGCAGAGAGACAGGCAGAGAGAGGGAAGCAGGCTCCCTGCTGAGCAGAGAGCCCAATGCGGGGCTTGATCCCAGGACCTTGAGATCATGACCTAAGCCTAAGGCAGAGACTTAACCCACTGAGCCACCCAGGCATCCCCCCAAAGTGTTTCTATACATTCTCTGAGACAGATTTTGGGACTGCTTTGAGCTAGTTTTTTTTTTTTTTTTGATTTTATTTATTTATTTGAGAGAGAAAGAGAATGAGCAGTGGGGAGGGTGGAGGGAGAAGGAGAAGCAGATGCCTTGCTGAGCAGGGACCCTGCTGATATGAGGCTCAATCCCAGGGCCCTGGGATCATGACCCGAGTTCAAGGCAGACATTCAAACAGCAGAGCCACCCAGGCATCCCTTTAAGGTTAGTTTAAAGAGAAATGGGGAACAGGGTACATTTTGGTCAGGAAAATGACATGATCAAAGCGTTGTCTGGGGGAAGATTTTAATCTGGCCGCAGTAAGGTGGCCAGCTATCTCAATTTGTCTGGGGCCAATGGGTTTCCCAGGACACAAGACTTTCAGTGCTAAAATGGGGAGAGTTCTGGCTAGCCTAGGACGAGTCAGTCACCACAGACTGCAGTACACAGGATGAATTGGACGTCTGGCCCTGGGCTTTTGTTTGTTTGGAGATTTTTTTTTTTTTTAAAGATTTTATTTATTTATTTGACAGACAGAGATCACAAGTAGGCAGAGAGGCAGGCAGAGAGAGAGAGAGAGAGAGAGAGAGAGAGAGAGGAGCAGGCTTCCTGCGGAGCAGGGAGCCCGATGCGGGGCTCGATCCCAGGACCCTGAGATCATGACCCGAGCCGAAGGCAGCAGCCCAAACCACTGAGCCACCCAGGCGCCCCTGTTTGGAGATTTTTAATGACTGTTTCAATCTCCTTACTGGTATGGGTCTGTTCAGGCTTTCTATTTGAATTGGAAAGAGGAATGTCTGAGTAGGGAGACCTTTGGATCTCATGGCACACATGAGAAATGGTGAGAGCTTTGACTTGGGGCTAGATTAGATGAAAGGCAGGGAAGATGGAGAAGTCAAGGGAGACTCAAGACTTTAGGCCTGGATAGCTCAGAGAACTGTGGTGTGCTGAAGGAGCCCCTAAGGGGTTTCAGATTTGGCACTCCTTCCAGCATCCCGCAGGCTTTCTGCCTCTGGGATCCTGCCATCTTTCCTCCTGCTTGCATTCTCTGCTCTTCGGGGTCTTCTGGCACTGTCAGGACTTGCTTCAGTCTGCTTGTAAATCCTGAAATCTCTTTCTGCTTTTGAATCTTGACTTGTGAGTGCTGTTCAGTTATGACTCTTCTTACCCATTAAAAGCAAAAACCAAGAGAAGGTTTGGTGACCCAAATAAAGAGAATGGCAGTCAGAAGGGTAGAGGGTAAAGACAACAGCCGATGCCATAGAGTGGCAAAGCTGTGGCCCCCAAGATGTTGGCATCTTCCAGGGCTCCCTAGAAATGCTTTCTTTTGTTTAGATGGGCAGTTCTTTGCAGTGGAGAGACCCCTCCACAGTAGGGTCTGCTATGTATGCATACATTCAATGCTTAGTAAGTTCCTACAGGAAGGAGAGAGAACTGTGTGCCACCCAGTCAGTCCATCAGTGGGGATGTGTGAGCACATGGAAGGCTCTTTTGTAGGCACTGAGACACAAGCACAGCCTTTGTTTTCAAGGAACTTTCAGTCTTACTGGAGCATGGGGTACACAGGCTCTTTCTCTGCAGTTGAAATTGTGACTGTCATTGACAAGGCATTGGAGACTTTGGTTAGAGGAAAAAAGGGGAGGTTAGAGAGGCTAGAAATAACACATATTTGAAGAAATCATGGAACATACTGGGCAATTTTGGGCAAATCACTTAACCTCTTGGTCTTACATTTCTTCATCTGTAAAAGGAAAGATTTGGACTGATCTCCAAGTGTTTTTTCCCCCGCCCTGGCGTTAACATTTTTAAGATTCTGTGACTCTGATCTAAGGGTTAGCTTTAGAGATTATGTTTTAACTTTGCTCTATTCATGAATGTGTTAAAGTCCTCAGAGCCTTGTGCTTCATAGTCTTCCTCCATGGAAAATGTGGAGGGAAATTGTGAATGTTTGGTCACTTATTTAACATTTGTAATTTGCATGAGGATTTCCACTGTTTTTGTTCATTGTTTTTCAGTGTGTTTTTGCATTCATGTTGGAATGTGGCCTTGTGTTTTCAAAGGCAAGATTTTTTAAGCTACAATTTATTGAGGTCTTATTGTATGCTAGGCTCTATGTTAAGATTTTATATGTGTTATCTTGCTTAATTTCTACAACTCCGTGAGGCAGGGAATATTATCATGAGTTTTCAAACAGAGAACCTGAGGGTCAAAGAAAGATGAATAACTGGCTCATTGATTCCACAACTTCCTGGCTCCAAAGCCCTTGTTCACAACCCCTATGTTTATATCACCTTTTGTAACAGGACTGGTGATAGCCTGCTCCACAATGAGAGAAATGGTTTTCTGCAAAAGCTAAAGTAAAAGAACCAAACTTCCTAACAGCCTACTTTAATGGAATCCAACTTTGAACTGAGAACCTTCTGATGCTTAGCCAGTCAAATATTTATTATTTTCTAGTGCTTCTTGTGTACCTAAAGGTTCCAACACTGAAGGAGCTTGTAATCTATTTGAAGAGATTAACAGAAGCTTATTCTTAAAATTTTTTTAAACATGCATACGAAAAGTAGCCTCTGTTTTTACAGTTGACAGAATGAGATGGAAGAAGTTCCATGTATTGCCCATTCCTTTCAGGTCTTGACCCTATTAAACCCCTTACTGTTCATTTCCCATGAGATACAGATGGGGCCTGGTGGGTGTGACAGGTACTATTTTGAGCTAATAGAATTTTCAGGAAGTCTCCTTGCATATTTTGACCAAATCATTAGGATAATTATCACGGAACTCTTAGACTTCCTTTTTCCTTCTGTTGAGAAGTTGGGTGCCTATTTAGAGATGAAATCCTCACAACCCAGAGCATGGCTATTTGTATGACAAAGGGAGGCCCTTGTGTAATCCTGAGGCAGGCTCTCCATTCCTGCTTAGCTTTTGGAATTAAGCACATAGATAAACTGGAGATGGGGGGAAAATGATCACCTTCTCCTGGAGAGGAGTAGGACTAATTAATAGGCATAAAAGTCTTTGAGATTTCTTGATATTGAAGGGTCGTTTATTATCATCTGCACAAATAAGTTCTCATTTTAAAAATCTTTCCTTGCAGATGAATTACCCTCCTGTTAATTATAGGCCATCTCCCTATTAATGACATCTGTGAGAGTCAGTGGTTTTTGAAGGTAACACTGGCCTCAGCGCTATTTTAACTTTGTTGGAAAATGTGTTTTGAGCCAAAGGAAAGGGATGTTGGGTTCTCGAGAGTCTGGTGCACAGGTTTGCATCTGGAGCTGGGCTTCCTACAGCCAGTGTGTAGTCCAGTTTTTTCTTCTTTCATAGCTTTTGTTTTTGGATAAAAGATTGCATCATCCCCCACCTCCCCAGTGTTTCAGACCATGTTCCCCCTACCGCCCCATGACACAAGCAAGAAAGCTTCAGAAGTTATTGCTGAGCACAGTCCATGGGGTTTTAGATAATTCCCCAGAATATAGTTAATAATGCTACAGACCGAAACATATGTCCTCAAAGTCTGCCACGTGTGACTGAAATTGGATCATTCAACTTAGGCTTCTGAGTTTTTTCCTACTTTTTATTAAAGAGCATCTTTATAAAAGATTTTATAAGTGATATAATTCATATGCCATACAACACACCCATTTAAATTGTACCATTCAGTGTTTTTTAGTATTGTGCAATCATCATTAAAATCTCATTTTTAGAACATTTTCTTCCCTCCCTCCCCACCCCCAAGAAACCCTACGCCCATTCACAGTCATTTCTTATTTTGCCCTCTCCCATCCCATGGCAACTGCTGATCAGCTTTGTCTCTTTAGACTTGCTTATTCTGGAAATTTCTTGTAAATGGAATCATATAATATGTGGCTTTTTGGACTGGCTTTGCGCACCTGGCATCATATTTCCACCCTCCCCAGGGTGGGGGGAGGGCTTGTACAACACTTGCAACCCAGTAGCAACAAAAGAACCCACAATAGTAGGCACCTAATAAAGGTTTGTTGACCAAAAGAATGAGTAAGTTCTGAGGTAAAGTGGGAGTGGAGGAAATGGGGCAAGGGAGACAGATAAATATACTTTGTAATCTGTGAAGTTTCCATTGTATTTTGGGTATTATTAGCAAATCACTTGGGGTTCCATCAGTGTTTTCCATTCTCTGGCCTCTACCCTTCTACCCCCCATGTCAGCTCCTTCAGGACGGGAAGAGGTGAATTTGGGGAGTCTGGGTATGTGGAAATCAGTGCTCAGGCATCTGCCTGTTCCCTTGTACAAGTGGTTGGATCTCCTCCTGCCTTTCCCTGCAGCTTCTCCTGGCCCCTCCCCTTGGTGCCCCAAAGAGCCCTCAGGGTGAGAACTGGAGGCCCTGGCTTCTCATCAGGTCCCAGCTTTCACTGCGAGCTTGGAAAGGATATTGCTACTTTGTGACTATCTTTAAATGAGGGATGGCTTTGAAGACATGACTGGTTGAGCTGGGTACCTTCCTACTTCTGCCTGTCTGTGCTCCCTGAGGTCTCCTGGCTCTGAGATTCTGTCCTAACTCATTTCTTGTCGCTCGCCTTTGCTCCAGCTACGGCTCAGGGAGGGATTTTTTTCTGTTTGCCATGACTGTTATGCAGCTAGCAACATAACTCCTAGCCTCCAGTCTTCCTTTCTAGTTTATTCTTCACACTATCCCGAGAGTAATTGTCTTTTCTCAAGGAGGGTTATAGTTTCCTATAAGAATAAAGGGTTTTCACTTTTTCATAAGAATCGAGTTCAAAATTCTTTTTTAAAAGATTATTTATTTATTCATTTGAGAGAGAGAGAGGGTGAGAGAGAGAGCATGAGTAGGGGGAAAGGAGCAGAACGAGGGGGGAGAACCAGACTCCTTGCTGAGCAGGAAGACCCCCTGGACCCACTCCTCTCCATTTCTAAAAAAATTCTACCCATTTTATTATTTTAAAATTTTTTATTAAAAATTTTTTGAAAAGATTTTATTTATTTATTTGACAGAGACCACAAGCAGGCAGAGAGGCAGGCAGAGAGAGGAGGAAGCAGGCTCCCTGAGAAGCAGAGAGCCTGATGCAGGGCTCAATCCCAGGACCCTGAGATCATGACCTGAGCCGAAGGCAGAGGCTCAACCCACTGAACCACCCAAATGCACCTAAATTTTTTTTTTTTTAATTTTAAAGCTCTATGCCAAATGTAGGGCTTGAATTTATGAGTTGCATACTCTACTGACTGAACTAGCCAGGTGCCCCCAAATTCTTCCCATTTTAAACACATTTAAATAGTTACCTTTTCTATAACAGCATCTCCAGCTCTTCTTCACCAGAACTATCTCCTCTCTGCTCTGCCCCATACTCTGTAGCCCTTACTCTCAGTGTTTGCGATGCTCTCTTCTGTGTTCTATAGATGGCTGTGTCTGTGTTTGCCTAGCTCACAAGACTTTGAGCTGTATAAGGGAAGAGACAGTCTCTTAATTCATCCGCCTGTCTCCTACCAGCTCTGCTTTGCCATTCCCAGTTTTTTTTTTAAGGCTTCTGCTTTTTTTTCAAAATAATGTATTTTTTAAGATTTTATTTATTCATGAGAGACAGAGAGAGAGAGAGAGTGGGGGAAGAAAGAAAGAGAGAGAGAGGCAAAAGGAGAGGGAGAACCCAGTTTTTTTAAGCTCTCATAGAACTTTTTTTTTTTTTTTAATATTTTGTTTATTTATTTGACAGAGATCACAAGTAGGCAGAGAGGCAGGCAGAGAGCGAGCGAGCAGGGAAGCAGGCTCCCTGCTGAGCAGAGAGCCTGACGCGGGGCTCAATCCCAGGATCCCGAGATCATGACAAGAGCCGAAAGTAGAGGCTTTAACCCACTGAGCCACCCAGGTGCCCCGAGAGCCCAGTTTTTAAAAAATTGACACTGAGTGGCTTTCTTTTGCTCCTGTGTCCCTTGTAGAGTGGGAGTTAGAAATACACAGCTAAGCTCTCATTTCATGTGGACTCTTTGTTGTGTGCTGTAGTTCTATGTATACTTCTTATATCTGAATGAGATGATGAGTTCCCTGTGGGCATGTATCTAGACTTCTCTTGTTTTGCTCCCCTCATGTCCCCTGCCACAGTGCTAGGGCCCCAGTGGGTGGCTGAACCAGACAACTGCCCACCTCTGCAAGTCTGTGCTCCATGGGGAGTTCTGTGTGGGATTTAGGGCTCGTTTGTGGTTTGACTCTTGGGAATAAAAAGAATACTCTATCAAAATGATAGCTCGATACAGGGTGTGAGGCAGGAAGATGGGTTTATAAGCTGGACCGGTGGTGGGCTATGATGATTTCAGGAGGCCTGGGGAATGGCTGCTAGTATCTTGAAGGATTTGCATGGATAAAGAATGGAGAGACAGTTTTAGTTTCCCCAGAATTAGCTGGGCGCTGCGGACTCCAGGCCCAGCTGATAGGGTGGGATCTGGGCATAGCCTGGGAGCTGCAGCTCTTGCCAGTAGCTGAGTGTATCTGTAACACTGGTCAGCTTGCACACATCGAGTTCTGGAGTGGGCACACTGAGAGCAGTGTTGAGTGAGCCTTGGACTCATTGGGCCTCTGGAGGTCATCTTGCCCTGCCTGGCCCCAGATGGTCAGTGCCCAGGCCATCCTCAGCAAGTGTCCAACCTGAGGCTCCCCCAGAGGAGCAGACTACCCACTGTTCCTGAGAAGCTCATGCCTGTTTTTCATTCCCTTAGCTGTCAGGTGCAGTAGGATACTGGATCCAGGGTCCTGAGAGAGCAGGGAGAGAAAAGCAGGTAATCATGGGGATTTGCTCCAAAGGCTTCAGTAAGGGGAATAATCCTTCAGGGACCTTTGCCAGCAGAGCATAGAAGGAGTATTAGAGGTCACTAGCTCATGGCCTAGGGGCTCTGGTGGAGATTATCTGGGAGTGGGAAGCGGTACTGTCCCCAATCCTCTGTGATTTGTTGTCTGGCTCCCCAAATGAGGGCAGTTGGTGCCTGAATGGTAACACCTACTTGTCATGTCCACCTAGCATAGCAAATTCTTGGCATAGTCAGGAAACAAGAAAGACTGAAGGCCAAGCCAGAGTTTTCTTCCTTGATTGGCTCATTCCTTCATTTATTTATTTATCTTCTTGACAAAATGTTAAGTGATGAAGACAGAATCAGTAACAATGCAAAGCATTCTGGGAGAGGTTACAGAAGAGCTGGGGGCCAGGATTGGGGAAAAGCAAAATTTTACCGTCATTTGTTCTCTCCGCACAGTGGGACCAGCCCAGACAGCACTCCTTGTCCCTCTGCTCCCACCCACAGTGCCTCACACCCTTTGTGGGCCTCAGCCAGACTCAGTGGCATTACCACATCCCTTTGCCATGGGTGTTCTGCCTACTCATCCTCTTTAATCCCTAACCTCTTTATTGTGGTCACAGATGCTCCACATGGCCCAGCACCCTGCAGGGAAGAAATCATTAGTTTCTTGTGGCATTCAGAAGGAGCACGCCTTACTATTTGTCAAAAGGAGTAGAAGAGAAGGATTAGGGGAGGAAAAGTGGCAGCAGAGGGAGAGGCCCAGGTGGGATTTTGTTTAGACACATTGCCTAGGCTGATCAGAGTCGGGAGGAGTCTGGCTGCTGATCTGAGTATCTCGCCTCCATTCATCTGTGCAGAATGCCAGCATGCTCCTGCTGGTATGCAAGAGAAGAGGCTGGGAGTCCCCTCCGCAGTATTTCCTGGACTCTGACTCTGCCATGTAGAGGTGGGCTGGTGAAGTTGGATGCAGGACATTCCTGGCCATCTGGAAGGACCAAAGCCCCGGTACTGGTAACCTCTCAGGTTCCACAGAACAGGGAGTATCAAGTATCCAGGGCCTTCCTGCCTTTGAAAAGGGAAAAATTAAGGTTCCTGGAGAGAGGTTGTGAATTTTACAAGGTCACACAGCATCACACAAGAAGTTAATCATAAAGCTAATTAGAACCCAAATGGTCTAGCACAAGGGTATAACCACAGGATCTTTCTTGTCCTGAGACTGTGTTCCACTCTTCTCTCTGGTCCTGTTTACTAACCCTACATAAGGCAGAGAAAAGCAGGGTCTGACGGTCATGCAGATCTGCGTGGGCATCCTAGGTTTGCTCAGACTTGTTCTCTGACCCCGAACCTAGCACAGAGAGGATGTGGTCAAGTGCACGTTCTGTTCCCCTTCCTAGGGGCCTGCCCATCTTCTCCTTTTTGGAAACTCACTGGGCTGCAGAGGTCCTGACCTCCTTGGTTGGGCACAGTGTTGATGATATTTAGGCCTCCATTTATAGAATGTTTCAGGAGCTCAAGTACTTTATGGGTAGAGATTAATTACTGTCATGATTTATCCTACTAGCCACCTGATTTGAGAAACAGTGGAGGAACTTTCTGAGACTAATTTGATCTGTGCCATTAATTTGAGTACTGAGGATGTGGGTTATGGAAGGTAGACCATTTCAGATAATCTGCTTCATGCTGTGCTGTCCCCTTTGCTGCCTTTGCCCCATGACCCAGTCCTTTGTAGTACCTTCCTAGCGTCCCTTCCAGGCTCTCTTCAGCTGGGTCCTAGAGAGCCACACATCTCGCAGAAGAGGAGATGGGTGGTTTTTACACTGAATCATCCTGAACGTTGGATGGGGAGGACCGAGGGAAGCAAGGGCAGATGATTTCTAGCTTCGCTCACTGACTACTAAGATTCTGAGAGGACCATCTCTTTAGTCTAGAAGGCAGGTAGAAAAGGGACATGGATTTCCCTTGCTGGCAAACACATTTAGTGAAAAGTGTGAAGTGCATAAATTGCACTGCAGGGGAGGAAGGTGCATCTGGCCTCAGGAACTGGCTTTCGTTGCTGGGACTGTAAGCTCCTGGCTGTTTGGCACCAGTAACCTGGAAGGATCCCTTCTGAGGAGGGACTGGTGCATGTGCTGCAGCCACTGGGCACTGAGTGGGTGTGCTGTGATGATGTGGGCTGTGTGTACTGGCTCAGATGCAACCCTGCCATGCACTTGTTACCCTCCTATGCTGTCCCATGTCCTGAAGTCCAGATCCAGACTTGCTAAAGGGAGCTCTGTGCCATTGGCAGCCTCTGTATCCTGGGGAGGCTCTTCCTTGGAAAGCGAGCTTTTGTTTGATTTTGTTATCAAGTCCTGACCCATGTCAATGTTCCTCCCCCTCAGTCTTCCTGGAATGCATGGAGGCTTATCCATAATAGTATCCAAGATTTTTGTTTGAAGCTTATCTCCAGTAACCACCTTTTCTTTTCCTATCACTTAGTGGATGTCTCCCTTTAGATCGTGAATATACAGATGCTAGGCTCTGGAGAGTCACTGGTTTCTGTCGCAGCATGGAATTGTAGTGAAGACAAAGTGCTCAGAAATCTGCTGGCACACAGTGGGCCCATGGGAAATGTTAGCTGCTTTCAATATGATTTTTTCATCTGTAAAAAGCTAGGCAAGACATTTGGCACATGATCGATGTAAACTTAACCTAAATTATCCATCGGGAGCAATGGGCTCCGCACTGACCACATGGTGCCGGAAGAGGGTCCCAGGGTTATGGCCCTGTTTCTTGCGAATATACCTCTGTGTGTGTGCTGGGCAGCCCCGGCCTCCTGCAGTTTGTCCCACCTCCTCTGCCAAGCAGACCTCTGTGCTGCACTCTTGTGGCAAGGCTCAGAGCCTTGCCAAATGGCAGGCTCCCTGCAGGTTCTGCCTATGTCTTCTGGGTCTCTGTGTCCCTTACTTGTGGCAGGGCACTTTCCCCGGGGTGAATAAACCTAAGAGGAGACCCAAAGGATGGACACCCTTGCAGTGTGTACTACAAAGGAACCAGGAACACTAGCTCTTAGCCTCCCTGGCTCCAGAGCCAGAGGGCCCAGGTTTATGTGCCGGCTCTGGTGTTAACGAGCTGGGGGAACCTGGCAGTGAGGGGCACGTGGTGGGTACTCAGTAAATGTAAGCTGTGATTATTTTTATCATCATTATTAGTAGGAGTCTTTAGTGGACCAGTCCCTGGAATAGTCAATGCAATTTTGGTCTCCACACTTAAAGTAACAAACAATAAAAATTTCAGAGGTAACTAGGAAATGATGATAAAGAACCTCCTATCTGAAGGCCTCTGTCTTTGCTCTTCACACTGCCTGGAATGCTCTTCCCTCAGAGAGCCATGTGGTTTAAGTCCTCATTTTATTTAGGACTTTGCTTGAATGTCAACTTATCAGAGAAGGCTTCCTAGCCACCCTATAGAAAATAATAAGTCGTCACTGAGCTTTCTATTTCCTTACTCTGCTTTAATTTTCTTCTTAGCAGTTATTGTTGCCAGCTGGTTTGGTGCACATTGGCTCATTTATTCTCCCTCTCTTCCCCTAGAAAGTGAGCACTTTATAGCCCCAGTGCCCACAACAGTGCCAGGCACACAACACATGCCCCTTAATGTGTTTGAATGGCAAAATTAAGTTTCTTCCTTTACAGAGGATGACAGCAGGGAGGGCATTAAATGGAAGATTGTAAGCTCAAGAAGGGCATATATTATACGAATATAGCTGTGTCCACTAACACCTAATGTAGACTAAGGGAGTCCCACTCCCTTTAAGGCTTGCAAAAGATCAGTTTAAGACAAAGAGAAGGACTTCCTATTTCATACAACAGGCCACTGTGGGGAGGAAATCCTTGCTTCAAGAAATGAGACTAACTAAAAAATATGAATCCAGTCACAGATTTCCAGCAGATCTGGGTACTATTTCTAGCTGTCTGGCACTGGGATTTCCACAGCTTTCATGCCTAAGACTCTGGTGCCTTTGTTAGGGGGAGGCTTTTGAACGAATACATACTGGGCTGCTTCCTAACTGCCATTCAGTTGATGCTGTGTACAAGGGTGACAAGAGAGAGAAGTGACAGGGCAAGGGTAAGTGAGGGGACAGTGCAGAACAAGAGATCGAATTTCCAGTGCATCCTCATAAGTGGGAGACACAGGGAAAGAACTCTGGAAGAAGGGTTCAGATTTGAAAATTTGGGAGACTACCCTAAACCTTGGGCTCATTCTCTCCATGGTTCGTTTATTGAACAGGTGTTTATTGATAACCTTGTTACACATCAGGCACTGCTCTAGACATAGGGGTCCCAGCAGCAAAACCCTGGCCTCATGTAGCTTCATGTTCTAAGATGGGGAGACTCATAATAACGTGAGTAACATTGGTAAGGGGTCAGTCGGTGCCAAGCACTCAGGAGAAAAAGAGGCAGGGCTGGGGACTGGTTGTGTTGGGACAGCGGAACAAGGCAGGGACAGGGTGGGACTGTAATCGGCTAGCTGCGGTAGGCTGCTCTGAGAAGGCGATATTTGATAATGGCCTGAAGGAGGTGAAGTTTTCTGTCTGGTCCCAGCCAGAGGCCCACACAGTTCTCAGTGGCCTATTTACATTTGACTGCATGCTTTGGAGTCTCATTTGGTCCCTCTGTGCCTTCTACCATGTTTCCTCTCTGGCCTGGCCATTTAGTTTACTCAGTAAACAGTGGACATGAGGACACTACAAACAAGATAGACAGGATCCAAGCCTCTGTGGACCTTTCAGGCTGAAAAAGGAAACAAGTAAATAGTTACCCAACAGTGGAAGGGGTGCTGCTTTGGACATTTTCAGGGTGTGGGGCAGTGCAGAGCAGAGTGCCATCCTAGGCCTCCCAGCCAAGACTGAGCCTGAACCCAAGACGGGGTCTTCTTCATTTCCTACCCTTTCTCCCTGCCTCCTTCCATACTTTCCTGTCTCGAATGTCTCCTGAATTTTGAGTTCTTTCCCATACTCCCATTTCTTGTTGTCTTAGGCATCATGACTGATTCTCCCCTGGCCTTTACTTGCCAGTTAAGTGAACATAATAGCTGTTGCCACCCATATGCTCATAAGAATGCAGGAGTGTAACAGGGGATTAGTGTGGCATTTTAGGATTAAGGACAGGATGGTAGTTTAAACGTTTTTAGCTCCCCCTAAATTAGGGGAGCTGCCAGACACAATGCATTGTTAAACCTCACAATATTTCCCTGTGGCAATACTTCTGTTTCTCTCTAGGTTCCACACTGGCTACTGTTTGGAGAGTCTGGGCACGACTGCTTTGGGTGTCAAGCACAAGTCTCTTGGACCTCACCCCTGCTCCCTTTTAGGGCCTTGTGACCATAGAGCTCAGGTATGTGACACTTGATGAACTTGCAAGGGATGTGGCTGGTGTCAGGGAGGTTTGCTGAAGGTCACCCACAGCCGCAGTGGGACACGGTATAGATACTCCTGTGGTTCTTGTCCTCTGCAATGCAGACATCACAGACTGGGGACCAGGATGGGGGCCCCTTTCTGTGTTAGGATCTCCACAATCTGACCTGACTCCCGTTTCCAACTCCATCCCCCCTCGAGAATCCGCCTGCTCTAGCTGACATGGTATCTTTGCTGAGGCCCTGGCCCACGTCCACAACTTCACTCAGGCAGTGAGTCCTCTGTGAAATGTTTCTTTTACCTCTCACTTTCTGTAGATCTGCCTCCTCTGCTCCACCATGAAACACCCCTTGAGCCCTTCTTTGATGTCTCCTTGAGCTGAGCTTCCCAGCACACCTTATCTAGCACAGCGCTTTGGTTCAACAATATCTACTACTATAGAAGATCCTCAAGCTAGAGCTGGCCAACACTCTATGACTCTAGCCCAGTGGTTTCCAAACTGTGTTCCTTGGAACCTGTCAGGGGCTGACGTGAGGCGCCTGGTGGGAAGGACTTTGCTGCTTACCCTCATTCACCTAATTGCTTTTAGTTTTCAAACATCCTAAGCTTTGCTTGAGGAAGGGGTTCTGTAGTCAAACAGTTTGAAAACTATAGCAGCAGATTTGATTTGTTTATAATGTGGACATATAATATCCAATGACACATACTGAGGCAGTGCTGGATCAGAATGTCAGGCCCTTTTTACCAGAAGATATTACTGGAGTCGTGACCTGCCCCGTTGTACCATCTAAAGTGAATTATAATCTTTTTACAATCATAAAATGTCTTATACCTCCTTGTTCACTGCACAACGCCCTGCTCATAGATGTTCGACAAACACTGTCACATCCCTCCCCTCCAGTGGTGGTGATAGCAGTACATAGAGGACACACCCAGCGAGCTCCCGAGGGGAGCTGGGCTAGCTTCCCTGGCTCTGCCCCTCAGGTGCTGTTCCTGTGGCAGCGGTTAAGCCGTAAATGCTGGCAAGGCATCTCAGGGGGATCTCAGTTGCTCCCTGGACTGTGCTTTTGGTTGTCAATAAGGTTAACATGAACCAACTCCACCTTCTTCATCATTTAGCATTGGCCTTAAATCTGTCTTGCCTGTGCCACCAAGAAATATGAAGGTTCCCAATCCCCCTAGGCAAATCCAGCTTCCAGGCTGAGTCCTTGCTCTCCTGCCCACACTCAACCTTCCTCCTCTGCTCTGCACGTGGTCTTTAAGATCCCCTTCTCCATGGAGACTGCTTTGGTTCCAAGGCTCCCATCAATCTTCCTTTCTCTGATAACAGTGCTTTTACCTTTATTATTTTGTTTTCTCAGTTTTGTTCAAGTATAATTCACAAATAAAATTCTAGTGTATGGTGTACATTGTGAAGATTTGATATACATGTACATTGTGAGAGGATTCCTCCCATCTAATTCATTAAGATGTCCATCCCCGATGGAGAGGAGAAGGGAGTTGAGGGAAATTGGAAGGGGAAGGTGAACCATAAGAGACTGTGGACTCTGAAAAACAATCTGAGGGTTTTGAAGAGGTGGGGGGGGGTGGGAGGTTGGGGGATCCAGGTGGTGGGTATTAGAGAGGGCACAGATTGCATGGAGCACTGGGTGTGGTGAAAAAATAGTGAATACTGTTATGCTGAAAAAATAAAAAATTTAAAAAAAAAAAAGATGTCCATTCCCTCGTATAGTTACCTTTTTTTTCTAAAGAAATTTTATTGTTTTGGGGGATCGACTTAAAATTTTTTCTTTGTGTGTATATAAACATATATATAATAAATATTTTAAAGTTTTTATTTTAATTTCAGTTAGTTAATAGAGTGTAATTTAGTTTCAGGAATACAATATAGTGATCCAACACTTCCATACATCTCCCAGTGTTCATCGCAACAAGTTGCCCTCCTGCAGCCCTATCACCTCTTTTATCCCTCCTCCACCAACCTTCCCTCTGATAACCATGTTTGTTCTCTATAGTTAAGAGTTTGTTTTTTGGTTTGTCTTTCTTTCTTTTTTCCCCCTTTGCTCATTTATTTTATTTCTTAAATTATACATATGAGTGAGATTATGTGGTATTTGTCTTTCTCTGACTTGTTCACTTAGCATAATATTCTCTAGCTATATCCGTTTGGTTGCAAATGGCAAGAACTTATCCTTTTTTTAGGCCCAATACATAATCCATATATATGTGTGTGTGTGTATATATATATATATACATATATGTATATATATATATATATATATATATATATATATAGTACTCATTTATTGAGCTCTCTGGGCTCTGTGTCAAGTGCTTTACATCCATTACCTCATTTGGTGCTCATAACAAACTTGTGAGACAGATAATATTATTACTCTCAGTTTATAAATAGGAAAGAAGGGCTTAAAGATGTCAAATAATTTGTCTGAGGTCCTGGAAGTAGTAAATGGCAGTGGCAAGACCTGAACCCAGACAGTCAGACACCAGAACCTACGGGCTTAACGTTGCAACCATGTTGGGCTCCTATAAGGTTTAGAGACAATTATATTATGTATCATTTACTCACTGACTCCTTCACCAAATAGTTATTAGGCACCAACTATATTCTAGAGACCTTAACACTATTAGAAGTATGTGTTAAAACTGCCTCATCCCCTTGGTGTCCATATGAGTCAGGCTAGTTTTCCCACCTGGACTGAAGGTGCCCCTCGAGAGCAGCTTCTTATTTGCTACCTCTCTTTTTCCCCCCTGCCTTTCTTTCTTGCTCACCCACTCAAATGGCTATTACAATGCTCACTAAACTGGTTAACTTGATTGCATGATAGCATCTGTAGCCTGTGACACATGCCACAGATTCCAAAATTGGTGGGGAGGTTAGAAGTGATCTGGTCCATCTCCCTGACTTCCAGTAGCCCTAACTACAACTATACTATTCAAGGAAATATGACCATCTAATTTAGGGGTTGGCGAACTATGGCTGTGGGCCAAATCATGCCTCCTGACTGCTGACAAGCCAAGGATGTTTTTTATATTTTTAACTGAATGAAAAAAAAAATGGAAAGAAGAACACTATTTTGTGATGTATAAATATCATATGAAATTCAAATTTTAGTGGCCACAAATGGTTTTATTGGAACATAACGATGCTCATTTGATGTTCATTTGTTACATAGTGTCTCTGGCAGCTTCCCACAGGCTGCTGCGTATGCAGGTGCAGTTGTAACTTGACAGCATGTTTTTTAATTAAATTAATATATTTATTTTCAGAAAAACAGTATTCATTATTTTTTCACCACACCCAGTGCTCCATGCAATCTGTGCCCTCTATAATACCCACCACCTGGTACCCCACCCTCCCACCCCCCGCCACTTCAAACCCTCAGATTGTTTTTCAGAGTCCATAGTCTCTCATGATTCACCTCCCCTTCCAATTTACCCCAACTCCCTTCTCCTCTCTAACACCCCTTGTCCTCCATGATATTTGCTATGCTCCACAGATAAGTGAAACCATATGATAGTTGACTCTCTCTGCTTGACTTATTTCACTCAGCATAATCTCTTCCAGTTCGGTCCATGTTGCTACAAAAGTTGGGTATTCATCCTTTCTGATGGAAGCATAATATTCCATAGTGTATATGGACCACATTTGAAGGGTCAAGTATGTTGTTCTGAAACATTTCATTTTCTAACACCAGTGCACACCCATCACGTCGAAAAAAAAAAATAGAGAGAGAGAGAGAAGATAAAGGTAAACTTCAAATGTCCTACTTTTAAGGCACAAAGGAGCATAGTTTGCTCTCTTTCTCATCATGGAATTAAAAGGTAAAGTATTACGTTTATTACACAGTGATGCTGCCACTGTGCTCAATTAATACAGTCTGAATGTGTGTTGATGTCATCAGACTAAGCACTCATCACAATGTTTCTAACTCACAGGAAGCAATGGTCAGAAATATTAGGAAACTGAAATTTTTATCACCACAGAATTTCTTTTCAAAAAAATATAAACCAAATCACAATAAAGTAAGTCACAAAAAAGTAAGCTTTTTTGTTAGTGAGGCAAGGAAAGCTTTTACCGTTGGTGAGTTAATTAAATCATATTTGGTTCCAGCAGCTGAAGGAATGTGGCCAGAGAAAAGAGCCTCAGTTAAGACTTCTAGCCTTTTGGCAAAGAATGAGGACATCAACCATCAGTTAAAAACAAGGCAAATAAATGGCTTTGAGTGGTTTTCTTTTCTTTCTTTCTTTCTTCCAGTGAATTGACAGATGTTTCTGATACCGCTCCGTTATTTATTTGGGTCGTTAATGCTGAGTTTGAAGTGACTCATGAGTTAGCCTCTGGGAATACTCTGTGGAACAACTGCCTGCAAGGATCAAGGGTGTGTTCAAAGTGGTGGATACTAATTCTCTGAAGGGGAATTTGCTACCATATGTACAATTGATGGTAGAAATACAATTGGAAAAGAAAAGAACTTAGTTTGAAAATTTTCAAAGCTTATGAAAGTGAAGTGATTAAAGCTTATGATTAATCATTGTGTTATTCATCAGCAGATACTTTGGACAAAATGTTTGAGTCTTTCATGTTATTGAAACATGAAAGTTCACCATGTCAATGGTGAACTTCACCTCCTCTTGCACATTTAATCATGCTCAGTTCTGTGATTTTTTTTTGAGTCAGAAACAGAGGCTGAGGAGTCTCACTTGCTTTATTGCACAATAGTTTGATGGCTTAGCAGTGGCCAAATTTTACTGTGATGTTTTGAGTTCAAGGCTGAACTTGAAATTTTTATTGAATGAGAAGAATAATCTTCATCCACTATTTTTGAACACAGATAATTTTGGTAGTTAGCTTTTGTGGCAGACTTGATAATGTTTCTTAATGAATTTAATCTAAATCTACAAGGCAAAGCAGCTCTCAAATTGGAACTTACACTGTGCTGACGTTTTTTCAGAGACAACTAACACTGTGTGAATCACAATAGTGTCAAAGTGTTTTATAGACTTCCTATGTGTCAAAAGTTAAAATAAAAAGTGGAGTCTTACTACTATGCAAATTTGTAACAGATATACTTTTGGAACTCAATCTATTGTACTGACAACAGTTTTTTTGTCCTCAAGGTAAGTACAAAGGACATTTCTATTTTTCAAAACAGATTTAATTATGCAACAGAAGATTTTCACCCTTAACCTTCAGTTGGAAGGAGTTACTCTTTAATGTAATGCCATGTTATAAGGCAAATATCAAAAGAGGAAGCTAGTAGAATTCTATGGATACCTTCCAAGTGACGAATATGCTGAATTAGAATCTTGTCTGTGGATTGACATTGGTAATATCTATATCTAAAAGACATTTTAAAATATGGAATATGTAAGATCTCTTTATACATCAGCATTAACAGAGGAACATTTGCAGTTGATTTTGATGACTGGGAACAACTTTGAACCTTAGATGAACTGTTACTCCTTAAAAAGAGAATTATATTTTTTCTCATTGTAGACCTGTATTATAAAAAATTATATTCAATTATGATCATATTTTAAATTTGGTCAGTGAAAATCATGGAAATTTGTTTTCTCTTTTGTTATATATAAGGACCAATGTAATATCCTTAGGATACAAATGCCTAAAATATTTATTATCTGGCCCATTAGAGAGAAAGTTTGCCTACCCCTGATTTAATATATGCTAGAAATGACCAAGGGATAACCCAAATAAGAAGACCTATAGGTAGTCACCAGAGGATCCCATTTCCTTTATGGTTTGTTTCTTGTCAGAAAATATATTCTCAAATCTCATTCTCAGCCCAGCCCTGCAGTTTAGGTGATTTATTTTGGTATCTGCCATACCATCAGTGAAGAGCAAGGTCAGCAGGTCATTGTGAAAATCAGTTTTAATTTGCTCTGAGTCAGTTCTATGCAGCAGAATAATGAAGCCCTTTACTTGCAATAAAGAAACTTGAGGGTTTATTCGCCTGCGTTTGCTAAACTGGTTTTAATTTACGGGAACTGTCTCTCCCTCTGAAGCTGGTAAATGCTTATTGGAACGGGAAGGGCAAGGTTGAGGACATCCCCTGGAGATCCTGAAGTGGTTCTGGAGGGGAACAAGAATAAGGGCCTTTGGGCATGCTGGGCCTGCTGGAGAGAGGACAGAGGAGCCTCCTGTAACAGTAGGGAAGACAGGGCTCTCGGTAGAGATGAGGTGTGGCTAGACATCTACTCAGTCCTCTCCCTGGGCCAGAGCTGCCTGTTTCTTCTGTGTCTTGTTTCCATTTCCTTTCTCCATCCTTTTGTGTGTTTCTACTCAAGAAGTGGGGCAGGAACACCTGGGGGGCTCAGTCAGTTGGGCTTCCGACTCTTGGTTTCAGCTCAGGTCATGATCTCGGGGTGGTGAGATTGAGCCCCAAGTAGAGCTCTGCGCTCAGCCCCAAGTCTGCTTAAGATTCTTTCCCCACTCCTTTCTCTCCCCCTCTGACCCTCCTCCCCACCCCACAAGGCTCTCTCTCAAATAAAGAAAACTGTAAAAAATAGAATTGGGGGTACTAAACCCATTTTACAGATGAGGAAATTGAAACCCAAGGAAGCTAAGTCATTGACCAAGACAACATAGTCAGTGTAAGGTGGAGTTGGGGTTTAAATACTGGATTTCTGCCTTTCAATCCTGTGTCCATCCCACTGTGTAGCACTGTGGTGGCTGTAGGGTGGGTTCTGAGCCCTTGTTGTTTGACTAACTGGAGGGCATCCAAGAAGACTCTCCTATTCAAACGTTACTGTGCTGCTTGCTCATGTCTTCTCGAGGTACTCTTTATTTTTTTAAAATTTAAATTCCAGTTGGTGAACATACAGTGATATTAGTTTTAGGAATACAATATAGCACTTCCATACAATACCCAGTGCTCATTATGGCAAGGCTAGGCACCCTCTTTCAAAATGTGGATCAATGTGGTAAGGCATTAACACTCTTAAGTGAGTTCCTTTATCCATCCATCCTTCCTTCCTGTCTTCTTTCTTTCTTTCTCTTTCTTCCTCTCTCTCTTTCCCTCCCTCCCCCCTCCAATCCTCCTTTTCTTCCTTCCTTCCTTCCTTCCTTCCTTCCTTCCTTCCTTCCTTCCATCCTCTCTTTCTTTTCTTCAGTTACTCACACCCAAGCCAGGAGAGTTAGTGTTAGGAGTTTGGTGAGTAGAGTCAGTAAAGGTTGTAAAAATTTGAGTGAGGGATGTTGAAGTCAGATTTTTTTCTTTCTCATCACTGCTCAGGGCCCCTCAGGACTCATCACA
Organism: Mustela lutreola; assembly: GCF_030435805.1. Taxonomy (NCBI): domain Eukaryota; kingdom Metazoa; phylum Chordata; class Mammalia; order Carnivora; family Mustelidae; genus Mustela; species Mustela lutreola. The sequence goes on along the minus strand of NC_081299.1, from coordinate 108,071,334 downwards.
TAGGTACTTGCCCTTCTGTTCTGGGGCACGAGAGACATGAGTTTGAAATCTTCCAGGTAATCTTTCAAAACATGTGTACTCATCCCTGTGCCGTTCCCCAGGGCAGTGACCAGCCTATGCCTGGCCATGCCCTCTGATGGAGGAGGCCTTCCTGAGCGGCAGTCTGTCTCTTCCTTTCTCAAGGTAGCTCTAGCCTTGGGGACGTCCATCACTGGGACATGCAATCTACCTGGGACCTCTACTCCTTGGCTCCCATTCTCCCTTCTGGAACAATGTAATTCAAGGCTTATTGCATCCTTCTTCCATATGACATCCACAAAATATTTGGCTAGGCTTCCTCCTATACCTCTTCTCTATCTCTTTAGCTTCTCTTCTTAAAATCTTTTCTCATGTGATGAGTTCTCCAGAACATTCCCAATCCTGGCCACCACCTCCAGATGTGCTATTGTTTGTCAGCTGCTCTCATAAAACATGACACCCAGAACTGACTGGTGCCTATTCATTCCTGTCTGTTTATTTAACAAATATTTATGTGAGCTTGTTCTATGCCAAACCCTGGGCAAGTGTCTGAGGGTTCCTGACTTTGTGGTACTTGATTAATACTCAAATAACCAAGTCCAAAAACAACAACAAGCAGCAATACATGCTGTGAAGCATATCTGGGAAGATTCCTGGCTGCTGAAATCAGCATTTAGGATGATCCTGGTGCCTCTGGCTTGACGGCAATTCCTGGGCTTTCACAGAGGATGTGAGACACACTTTGACTACCTGCTTCCACAGAGGGAGGAGCCATTTAGGTCCCTTCTGATCTGATACTTAGTAACCAGGCTCATTCTCTCACCTCCAGTCTCTCTGCCTCACCACTTTTTCTTCTCTTTTGGGGAAGACACAGGCAGAGATGCACTAAAGTTGCATAAAAAGTCTTTGTAAAGGCTCTGGTGGAGTTTTGGGACATGGTTCTCAGGGCATAGCCAGTTATGGGAAATGTTTTGTTTGGATGACTTTCATTTTTTAATAAACTGCAGGGGTTTCCCTTCAGCATGATGTGACATTTGGTCAAGAAAGAATTCTTGAGGGACACTTGGGTGGCTCAGTCTGTTAGGCATCTGCCTTTGGCTCAGGTCCTTAAGCTCAGAGTGGGGATCCTGTTTCTCTTTCTCTCTCTGCTCTTCCCCCCACCCCCTTGCTGGCTCTGTCTCTCTCTCAAATAAATAAATAAAATCTTGGAAAAAAGAGAAAGAATTACTGAGACTATTTATTTATTTATTTATTTATTTATTTTTGGTGCCAAAATGTGTTTTATTAAAGCACTGGGAGAGGACCTGTGTGCAGGAAGAGCACCATTGGAATTGGAATTGTGAGGATAACTGATTATATACTTTACGTTGGGGAATGAGGGCAGAGACAAAGGAAGTTTCCACTGGGATTTTTAGGTGTTAAAGGAGACTTCCAGGATCCTGGAGGTCTGGCTATTGTCCAGCTGAGGTAACTTTTTCCCTCTAGCAAAACATTACCATTAAGGCAGTTGTGAGTTCCTGGAGGAATGAATGGTCCTGCTCTGCCTGTCTCAGGTATGTATCCATGCGCTGCAGGTTGTAAGGAAATTTAATTTTATCTACACTTCTTTTGACTTGGCTCTCCTCATCAAGAAGAGGCAGAGCTATGGTTTCCTCTCTTGTCTTTCCTGGCCTCAGAACACCAGTTTGGGCCAGTGTTGGCTCAGTTGTCCCAGACTGGCCCACTGGCTGAGTCTCTGTGCACTGTGGCTGGAAGAAAGGCTGAGGTCAACATGGCTCCTCCTACCACAGTACACAGTAGTGAAGAGAGGTTCTGCTCTGCAGAAACTGGGTCTCCTCCCCTTGGCCCACAAATGATAAGAGACCATCCAATAACTACTATTATTGTCACCCTATTTTCCATGTTACCATAGTTGCTATTATTACGTACTGCACTGACCACAGTGAAATCTAAAGAAGAGTTTCATCTCACCCAGGCACTCTGGTTAGAAATAGACAGAAGGCATTACTGAAAGGGCCTGCCATGAAGAGTAAGCCTTCCCTCAAATGACAGCATGGGAACTGGCACAGGTGGGAAGGTTCTGACTGTGCAGAGGTGAGGAAGAGAAGGTTGAATAGTTGAATGCATAGACTTGAAAGGGTTTAATCTCAGCCCATGAGGTGGGCCAGGGGTTGAGGGGCCACTCTCAATGTTCTGTCTTGCCCTAGGCACTGAAGACCTGGATTTAGGTTTTTTTTTTTTTCAATGCAGAAGGAAAGAGGGATAGAAGGTGCAAAGAACTAAAGACAAAATAGATGTAAAAAATCTGGAAGAGAACATGAAGTCCATCTCAGTCCTCTTTGAGGCTAACCTGAAGTCAGGTGTAATGGGGGAGGTGGGCTGCTTACTCCACTGAAAGCCTTCTGGGAAGTAATTTATCCAGCTATAGTTGGGGACAGTAGGGTGAGTTTACAGTGCCTTCATAAGGAAGCACCTGGAAAAAACCATTCTGAAGGGAAATCAAGGACAACTATTCCATGGGCTTGGAAATTGTTTTATAAGAAGTTATTAACATGGTGTGGAGGGGTGTTGGAGTAACAAAGGAAAACAAAGAGGTTACTATGATGTTTAAAAAAAAAACAGAGTGGAAGAAGTTCAAATTATTAGATTTCCACTAGCAATATTCTGGGAAAGAGCATTCTTGTTTTTAATTTAAAATCTCTCTCAAGGTGAAATATTTTCTGTCCTAACTCTGTGTCTCCTATAAACTTGTGATATGTGGTAGCAGACTCCTTAGTGGTCTTGTACATGTGAGAGACACATCCTAGCGTCTGGCCTGAGGATGACTGGTGTCTCTTATACATGAATATTGGTGTTCAGCTCATCAGTCAGGAAATCTGAGTGTGGTTCCTGTGAATCAGACTCCTGGTACCTCAAGACCCCAGGGGAAACCCATGGGCTGGCTCCTTAGCCATCAGCCTCCCGCTGGAATACACTTTTCAGATTATCCCCCAGGGGTGGCTGCTAAATTGCATGTTGGCTTTTTAGCTTTCTGTTTGACCTGACCTCAGCTGAAAGCTGCCACAAGTTCGCCCTTATATCTGGCACTTGTAGTTTCTTGTTATGGAAATAGACTTTCTAATAAGGGTCAGAACAACCCGGCTCACTTTCAGGTTCTTACATTGATCAGCCATGGGGTGTTTCTTAGTTTTCTCATGTGCACAACAGCTGAGAGTGGGAAGGTATCAGGAGAGCATTGGTCCTGTTTAACTCTGTCAGTGCTGGGTCTAAAATGTCTGGGAGAGGCACCCATTCTTCCACATTACTCAGCAGCACAAGCTCATGGACTTGCTCTGGAATCTGGCATTTCCAACGTGTCTCCCTCTGGACCTCTCCCCGGTGGTCTTCCTTTCCTGCCAATTTTCATCTCTTACAATTATGGCCAGGAATAAAATGAAATCAGTCACCAGGTTCTGAAGAGATCCTTAGCAAGGGTGCATGAGATGAGAGCAGTTCTCAGATCTAGGCCTGAGAAGGTGGAGGGGAAGAGCCCCAAGGTAGTGGTGGGGCGGCACTACAGCTGTTACTGTTGGCACCAGGTTAACTGCATCTGGACAGGATATGTGTCAGTTCTGCTCTAGTATAGAGTGTTGCTCAGCGCTTTGCTCAGGGCTTAGTGGAAACATGCTTAGTTGGGATCAGGGCAGCCGAACTGCAAGACTGTGTACTCCTGGGCACGAGCCGGCCTCTGGCCCAGATGCTTGCTTCTCTCTGCCTGGTGCTAAAGCTGCCCACCGATCTCTGGGTATGCAATAGGCACATACTGGCTGGCTCCTACAGTGGGTCTGATGGTGCTCTGAGTGCCCTCTATGGGAGCTGGGGGACCCCAGCAACTGGACTGGCCCACACATGGCAAGGTGGGGTCCCACAGACAGGGTGGTAAGAGGGCTTGGTAAGAGGACAGTGGAAGCAAACACGGGGAGCGGGGGGGCAAGTGACTGACCGAACAACATATACAGGTTAATGCCAGAAGGGGGTGCAAGAGCTAGTAAAGGGTTTCCCACTGGAGTCTTCCCTGGTGCAGAGTCCTTTAGGACAGGAGACTCCAAATGCCACTGTGTTTGAGCTGTTGTTGAGCTGGTCTTTGGAGCTCCTCTAGTCATGGCCCTGAGTCTTAGGAATGGAGTTCCGGTGTTTATGCAATGCAGGGAGATGGAAAAGAAGAGGGGGCAGGGGAAAAGATGGTGAGAGGATGGACAGGGAATGTAAGAGGAGGGTGTATAAGGGGCAAAAGAGGGAAGAATGGAGGAAGGAGACTCTGGAAGGAGGGGGAGAGAAGAGGTGGGAAAGGCAGCTAGTGATCCCCAAGGGTAGCTATAGACATCAGAGGTGCCCAGGCCATGGAAGTCTGTGTGCTTGTGACCCTTGGCTTCCTCAAACTGGCTCAGCTAAGCCTCACCCGTGTTATGCATCATATCACCCATATGAGTCTTCAAACAGAGCCAGTGTTGCCACTGAAGAGATGTCTGCCATTTTCCAGGGGAGCCATTCTTTAGGGTAGAGGGGCAACCATCCCACATGGACATAAAAATCTCATATCTAGAATTCACACAGATCTCTCAAGTTTGTCACCTTGGAACTAATTGAACAAGCATTCACTGAGCATCACTACATGTAAGTTTCTTTGTGTGGTGCTGGGAATAATAGAAAGTCAAGGAACTTACAATCCCACCATGGTAGTGTGCCCTTGTGCAAACAGGACAGACACATGAATAGAGGCAATGTGAGCCGGAATATGCTGAATGCTACCGCTGGCCCCTGAGCTGCAGGTACCAGGTATGTGTGGAGAACAAAGAAGTGAGTATCTACCTCAGATTTGTCAACAGCTAGAACTTAGGACAAGGGAAAGAGCAGTAGAAGTTGGCAGGTGGGGACCCCTGCTGTGCCCTGAACAATGCTAATGTGCTCCTGTGCTCACGGGAGACAGACATTAAAGGCATAAAGAGGAAAACATACTTGGACCTGCTGGAGCAAACTGGACATGTTGGTGCTGAATGAGGGCATCTGAAGGCACAGCCAAGAACTTCCCAGCTGTGTAAAGTGTCAGAACCTGGGGTGGAGGCTCAGGGAAACAGAGGGGGTGATTTAAATCTGTTTTCTGGGGTCACCTGGGTGGTTCAATCAGTTAAGTGTCTGCCTCTAGCTCAGGTCATGATTGCAGGGTCCTGGAATTGAGTCTCTGTTTTTGCTTCTCTCTCTCCTTTTGCCCACCCCCCACTCATGCTCTTTCTCTCTTGTTCTCGTTCTCTTTCAAATAAATAAATAAATAAATAAATAAATAAATAAAACCTTTCAAATAAATAAAAATCTCTTTTCTGGTGGACTAGAGGATTCTTCTTTGGTTAGGATGATGTAAGTGTTATTCTGTGAAGAGATAGAGGGATGGGTGATTTGATGGAATCCTGATTCTGTGAAATGTGTTTCTTCTACATATAGACCTAGAGCACTCGCTCATGGAGTTCATCTCCAAGAGTTCGAACTGGGTCTGAGCACTAACCAGCCACCCAAACCTGGGCTCTAGTGCAAAGTCCCCTACTGATAACCCTGTGTCCTTGGGCTAGTTACTTCCCTTTCTGCTCAACTTCCACAATTGTTGATCCTGGAGTCAAACATGGCACATGTGAGTGTATATAGACACCTGGTGGCTGTTTAGAGAAATTAAAGTCAGTATTATTGGAACAAAGCCCTGTGGGTTGCTTAGGTTATGTTCAGGTGCCTAAAAGCACTTCCTAGGTTTGGAGGCCAAGTTAGTCAATCTGAGGCGTTCATCCTGGGGAAGATGGGCCTGTTTTCAAAGTCAGGATTATCTAGAAGTTTATCTTCGTCACTCACCAAATGTTCATATTTGGTTTATTTTTTTGCTATTTCTACAATACACAACTAATTTCCTTTCTTAGTTCCATAAATTTTATTCTAGAGGTAAAACGCTTGTGGATCTAGGTAGGACTAATAGAGCATCCAGAAAGTAGCTGAAGTTTTATGGTGCTTACCAAGTGTCTTTTAGGTTGCTACTATTATCCCCATTTTATAGATCAAGAAACCGAGGCAGAGAGGTGATATAACCTCCCCAAGGTCATAGAGCTTCTCAGGGAAAGAGATGGGATTTGAACCCAGACTGTCCATCATCTCTACTTTTAACTTTTTTCTTTTAAAGATTTTATTTATTTATTTATTTGCCAGTAAGAGAGACAGTGAGAGAAGGAACACAAGCAGGGGGAGTGGGAGAGGAAGAAGCAGGCTTCCTGCGGAGGAGGGTGCCCGACAACATATAATTATATGTTAAACAATATCAAATATTATATATCTCATATATTTATTATACAACATGTATAATTATATTACATATTATATATAATATATAATCTCTAACTGTATATATCATATATCATTATAAATTAACCATGATACCTATGCATTCTCTCTGTTGTCCTTGTTGGGTTGGTCATTTCCCCTGATGTTAGTTATTTGGGTATCCCTTTCATGAATTTTTGTAATATCTGTGTATTATTTATTTAATATTTTCTTTAAACCAATGCTAACTGCTCACTTTACAACATGGATGGAGCTTGAGAGTATAACGCTAAGTGAAATAGGTCAGTCAAAGAAAGAGAAATACCATATGATTTCCCTCATTTGTAGAATTTAAGAAGTAAAACAAACAAGCAAAGGGGAAAAAATAGGAGAGAAAGGGAGAGACAACACAAGAAACAGAATCAACTACAGAGAACAAACTGATGGCTACCAGAGGGGAGGGGATGGGGAGATGGGTTAAACCGGTGATAGGAATTCAGGAGGGCACCTGCTATGACAGCACTGGGTGATGTATCACTATACTGTATACCCGAAATTAATATAACACTATGTTAAGTAACTGGAATTAAAATAAAAACTTAAAAAATAACACTACTAAGCAGGACTGTTCAATTGCCAGAGGCTGCCTGTACCCATTTACTTGCTTAGCCCCAGATTATCTCCTCTCTAATATCATAAAAATAAAACCAGATTTTATACACACACACACACACACACACACACACAGAGCCAGGTTTTATATATGCACACACATACAGCTTACTCTTATACTTAAACACTATTTGAGATCAATGGGATTTGTTGCACTAGTTGTAATTTTTTTTCTAACACTCGCAAGAATAAGTAACTCAAACACTTTTAAAAGTGCAGGTAGCACCTACAGCCATCTCACACATGCCATTTGGGAAACTACCAAATTTTTACCAAATGTGGGGAGGGCGCCAAGCTCCAGTCGGCCACCAGGGGGCGCCATCGACCGCCATCCCGGAAGCCCTTCGTGTTCCAGGCCCCTAGCCCAGGCGCGCTGCAGCGGCGGGGGGAGACCCCGGAGCGTTACCCGCCAGGGGGCAGCCGAGCGCTCCTGTTTCGCAGAGCCGAGTACCCCTCACCCCTCCGGGGAGGTAAGGCGCGGCTGCGCGCGAGTCGTTCCTGCGGCGCGTGTGGGGAGGCTGGGCGCCGGCTCCGCATCCTGCGCTGGCCGAGGTGAAGTACCCCCTTCACCTCGCGCTTCAGGGAAGATCCGGTCCCGGCTTCCGCCCGCTGGACCGTGAGGGTTCCCCAGCCGGCTTTGGGGCACCATCGGGTTGCTGTGCACCCTGACGTTTTGTGGGTCCTCCGTGGCGGTGTCACGCCTGTCTGATCACATGCATGAGCACTCCTCCAGTTTCGTGCGCACGCCGTTTCCTGATGTCTCTTACTAATTTTAGTGTGAATTGTTTCGCCGCTTTACTTGAATGGAAACATTTGTTTACAGGTAGCCCTTCAGAGGAGGTTTTCACTCTCTTCTGGGAGCTTTTGGAAACTTCTGATTTTCAGGCTAGCTTCCTTCCCGTTTTTACGTGTAGGCTGGTCGTCCTCACTTCTCGAGGGAGATGTTCCTTGCAATTCCATTTTCTCCATTGGAAATTTCTCTCAGTTTAATGGCTTAGGTGGCAGCTAAATAGAATTGCCAGCAGGTGGCCCCAGAGCACCGTGGATGTGTTTGCCCTTTTGGGTCTTAAAATTTCACAGGGGCTTATTGAATATCTACCCCACTCTATACACTCTATACCCCACTCATACAGGGTATGGGGTGCGGTATAGGGATACCTGAAGGTGTGGGCCGGAGGCCTTGGCCTCAGGGAGAATAAAAATGATTTATTATTCTGGTCTTTTTCTTTCACAAGATTTTGGTCTTTATTGGATTCATTCATGTAATCATTCAATAAATATTTATTGGATGCCTACTGTGTTCCAGATGCTATTCAGAGACTTGATGGACATCAGTGAACTAGAACAAAGATCCTTGACCTCATGGAACTTATATTCTAGCAGGCAGCAATGATGATAATAAGTAGAAAAGTTATATAGTTTGTTAGAAGTGTTATGAAAAAGAAAAGTGTAAAACTGAGTGTGTGAGGGTGGGATTGTTGGGACGGGCAGTTTGCAGTATTGAAGAGGGTGACCAATAGGCCTCATGAGGAAAGCAAAATTTGAGCAAAGATTCAAAAGAAGTGAAGTTAGCCAGGCAGAAATCTGGGGGAAGGTAGAGACCATGACAAATTTGCTGCAGTTACATTACATTTTCTGTTTTAGATGAGCTGAGGCTCAGAGAAGTGAGAGGACTTGTTTAAGGTCTTATGGGGGGTTACTGGCAAGTTGGTGTAGCTTGACTGCTTCATTCCTAGCCCTGTGTTCATGTACCAGATCTCATTACTACTCCATGTTTGCCAAGGGATGGCGCCTTCTTGTAAAGCTGCACAATACACAGCCTGCTTAAGTGATGACTCAGGTCAGCTTGGCATATTTCCACCTGTTGGGTAATACCAAAACTGCCTGTGATCTTTCTTTTTTACATAATCAGTAAATATTTATTTGAGGGCTGTGGAGGCTAGAAATGAGTCATGTCCCTTGCACCTAAGGGACTAATATTATATCCATAAACAGTTTTGGTTTTCATTTCCTGTCTTTCATCTGCTTTCCCTGCCTCCCCCCAAGTAAGTCCATTGATGATCTCTACTTACACCTTGGAATTGAGTTAGTTCTCAAAATTGGTTACCCATTCCTGGATTCTCCCTTGATTCCTTTTGCTGGCAGCTGATACATGGTGCCCTTCCCTGGTTATCTCTATGTCACTATTTTGCATTCCCTCTATACTGTGTTGGACCAATCTGTTGGGCCAGGCTTATGCTTTGCTCTCCACTCCTAGGCTTCGATTAGATGCCCCACCTTAACCCTTTCTTAGTTCTCCTCTAGAACTCTTTGTCACCTGTTTTCACAGTTGTTGAGATCTGTCCACTTGATTGGAGACCCTGTGTCTTCCTCCTTGGAAATTGTGCACCCTGGGCATTCTGCTTGGTCCCCTTGAGCTGCCTCTCTGAGCCTGAGTCACTTCTCTCAGCCTCTGGCCCTGAGAACTCAGGACATGTGCTGGGTCTCTGACTTGCCCACATTTGCTGGGAGGATATTGTGTTATCTGATGTTAAAGTTCTGGGTCATGGTGCTTGTGAACAGCAGTGAAGGACAGAAAGCTGTATTTAGGTAATTAATTGAGAACTAGTAGCTGGGAGGAGAACAGAGCTTGGTAAGCCTGTAGTGGATAAGAATGAGGAAGCCTAGTGTTGAAGAATGGGTAGAATTAAGACGTGTAGGGAACAGGATGGGGGTGAACTTGGGGTGTTGTGTGACAATGAGAGATTAACCCAAATAGAACAGAGAGGGTGTGTTTGGGAGTGCTGTGGGAAGATGGTAGATAGGCAGGGTGGGGCTGGAACAGGGCTTGGAGCACCAGGTCAAGAAGTTTGTATTACAGCATCATAAACTATTCTTAAATACGGAAGTTCCCAGGAATCTGGTCTAAAGGCCTAAAGGCCTTAAGGACAACATGTCATTAGGACCTGTATATCCACCTGCTTATCTTTGAGCATCTTAAATTTACTATGTTCCTGAATGCCCCATATAAAAGGGGTCCCATTGGTTATTTTGTCAAGGTGTCCTGTTTCTTATTCTTTGCTTGTTTATTCTGTCTCTAGTGTGTCCTCTAATGAATGCTGCCATGGCAGGGACTCCCATCTGGTTGCAGCACAGTATCAGCTACTTAAGGCTCTAAAAATAATTGCTGACTGAATGAATACTCTAGACTAAATGTCTGTTTCTCAGACCTTATTCTACCCTCTGGATGCTTGAAGTCTCTTAGTGCTAACACCAACTGTCTGGTCTGCACAGTTGGGAACTTGGAGTCGACCTTGCTGCAGATGTGAACACAGAACCTGACTGCTCCTGAATGTAACATGGGCTGTAGTCTGCCTGAGACTTTGTTTTATACTCCGTTATGACAAGGTAACAACATACCATGTTGCATTTTAGATACAAAGGCTGAAGGTATCAAACACAAACATTGAGGGAAAAGAAGTTAAAATTCATTGGGAAGCAAGGCCAATGGCAAATTGTATATTACATCTTTCTAACCATGATATTGACTATTCTGATCTCTTCAAGGGGCAGAGTTACATAGTGGTTTAATAATAATAATGGCATGTGTTATATTGCCTGGGCTCAGATCTTGCTTCTGCCACTTACTTGCTGTGTGACTTTGGAAAAGCTGTTTTAAGCTCTTTGTGGCTTTTTTCCCCCTCATCTAAAAAATACAAGTAAGAATAATACCTCACAGAATTATTGTGATTAAGTTCTTAGAGCAGTGCTAACACATAGTAAACGCTCAACAAGGGATAGGTTTTGCTGGCTATTAATATTCACTGGGTATTTAAGCTAATGATCTATTGCCATTTGGAACTGCTGATCTGAAACAGGCAGCCACATTTCATCAGAGAATGATTTTTACAAGATGTGACCAAGGGTGTGGTAGTGAAGGGAGGTTGGAATTTTTTGAGTCTGGGCCGAGTTTCTGCAGGAGAGGTAGTGGCCAGGGAGAGTACCAGGTCTGGATGGGATTATTTTGGGTAGAATGTGCACATAAATTCCCTGATACAATGAAGGAAACATTACCACTTAGCCCTCTATATGCCAGGCTGCACAGAAATCTAAAAGAACTCTGCTTCTACCCTGTTTTTGCTTTGTAGGAGTAGAAGGCAGTGGTGTTTGAAGCCAGGCCAATTATGATCGTGGTGGTTGGTGCCTTGTCAAAGCTGTCCTTTATGTTCCCATCCTCTCTTTTCTCACTATGGCTCTCTGCCTGCTCAGTGAACATAATTGGATGTTTCATTCCAAGAGTCGTGGTGAACAGGAGGGTTTGGAGATTTTACCAAACTGGTTACCCATAAAAAGTTCCTTTTCCCTTCTGGGTCCCTGTGCTCCACCATTTCAGGTACTCCATATTCTCACCACCTCCTACAACAAAAAGAGCAATGGTGGATTTGATAACCATTAATTAACACTTTAGAGTGATTTTCTTTTGCTGAATTTTGAGATACTTGGAGGTGAAACATTTTAAAGCTACAGAAACAACTGTGGCAGATCTGCAGTGTTGATGAGGTCTCTCCCAGGCTCTCTGGGCTTCCCCACAGGTGTCCTCTAGGGGCCCCCCAGTCCAAACTGAGGGAACTGAGGATGCAAACATCAGCATTCTTCTCTTCTAAATGTCAAAGGCAATTAGCAGGTGTGAGACACAAAAGTTTGTGAGAAGATGCTATGGGAGAGAACCTGTAATTTTTTTTCTACTCCACTTCCATCCAGAATAGAAAAAAAGATTGCCTGAACACAGATGGAGGGGAGTTTGGAGAAAAAATAGAGTAGGGTATAGCATGCCCCAGACTAAGTATGAGGGATGGTGATTTTTTTTTTTTTTCCAGAAAGGTGTTGATGGAGGGCATGTGTTGTGATAAGCACTGGGTGTTACATGCAACTAATAAGTCGTTGAACACTACATCAAAAACTAATGATGCACTATATGTTGGCTAACTAAATATAATAATAACAAAAAAGAAAGGGATTGATGTATTTACTGAATAAGACCTTAATCAGGGTGGCAAGCTGTCTTTATAGCACATTCTGTACAGCCCATGCATAAAGGAGTCTCTATAAATGAATATGTCTGGTATCAGTGAACAGTCCACTCAGTAAATGTGGGCATGCCAGAATGAAGAGGACACGTGCTTCCCTGTCTTAGTATCCCCACAATGCCTGTAAGCCCTGTAGAGAGGTGCTCTGGTACTGTGGAGTAGAAGGCATTGACATGAATGTTGCAGAAACTCAGCCTCTGAGTTTGCCTTAGCCTGAAAATGGCCTGAGAGGGCATTTGTGGGTGTCCAGTGAGCCCTGTCCCCTTCCTGGGCTCTTGCCTGTCTTCCTCTTCAATACTCTGCTCTAGTCACTTTTCTAATTCTATCTCTAAGAGGATTTAACTCTCATATATTGGTTTTTCCCTGTCATATGGGTCTATTCTGGACTGTACCCCTCTAGTTTCTTCTTGGGTGGGCCCATCTCTCCATTCATTCCTCAGTACATCTGCAGAGCTGTTTCCAGAGTCACAGTCATTTCCTGAATCTTCACCTACAATGTTCCAGAAACTCTCTGCTTGTTCCCTCAGGTCCTTTCACTTATTCAGTGCTGGCCTGATTTCTTGACAGTTTCACTGATTGTCTGGCCTTTGTCTTTATCGTGATTTCCTTCAGCATTCCCTCCTCCTTGGTGTACTTGGTGGCTTTATTTCCAATACACAGCATCCCCAATTCTTTGCTTATTTGTTTGCCAGTAAAACCTGCCCTTACTCGTTCATTGAACCCATAGTTTTGGATCATGGAATTATACCATTAGAATTTCAGAGGGATTTTTAAAAATTATTTTATTTTTTCATTTTATTTCTTTTCAGTGTCCCAAAATTCATTGTTTAGGCACCACACCCAGTGCTCCATGCAATACATGCCCTCCTTAATACCCAAGGTAACTATCTCTTCACCTAACTGAAACCAAGCTGTTCCTGAATGACACTGCTTTCCAGCAGTTCCCTGTGCAAGACACTCCTTCTCCCTGCACTGTATGTGGCCTGGAGATGGGTTAAGCATGCTCTCCATTCACCATGTGTCTTCTTTTGACAACCACTCCTCCACTGATGCACATAAGCTCCACCCTCTTACCATCCTCATTTTTGAATCACGTAATCTCCTTGACCTATAACCATATTCAATGAGAGCTTTGGCACCTGTCTCTTTCCACCCCGGCTTTTGTCACCATTCTGGAAAACTTCAACAACCATGTTGATGACATATCTGGATTCTTCATTTCTCATACCCCATTGATTCCCACCTGCACTCCATGTCAGCAACCCATTCAAATGGCCTCACCTCAGACCTTGCTGCCACCCACGATCATTCCACCTCTGAAGCCATGAACCCTGAAATTCCAATTATTATTTTCTGAATAATACACCTAGTGTGGAGTCCAATGTAGGGCTTGAACTCACAACCCTGAGATCAAGACCTGAGCTAAGACCAAGAGTTGGATGCTTGATTGACCAAGCCACTCAGGTGCCCCATGAAATTCCAATTTTTGATTTCACAGCACAGCTTTCTAACTCTGTGACTCCTAGGTTCCCAGTAAGTCTGTTCTTAAAAAATAATCTGCATTTTTATTTTGAGTAATTGCATTCCTGCCTCCCAGAATTAATACTAATAAGCATTTTGTCATATTTGTTTTAGTCTTATTCAAGTGAATAAAACATTAAAGGTACATTTAAGTCTCTCTCGTGTGCTCTTCCCCTACATTCTAATCTCCCCTCCTCATCAGAAGCAACCATCATTATGAATTTGGTGTATGTGTATGTGTGTGTATATAAAGTATAATATTGGGGTGCCTGGATGGGTCAGTCAGTTGGGCATCTGCCTTTGGCTCAGGTCATGATCCCAGAGTCCTGGAATCTAACCCTGCATTGGGCTCCCTGCTCAGTGGGGAGCCTGCTTCTCCTTCTCCCTTTGTCATTCCCCCTTCTTGTGCTCACTCATCTCTCTGTTAAATAAATAAAGAATATCTTAAAAAAAGTGATATTATTTTTTTGTTCCTGTACATAATTTGCAACTTGATTTTCATTCAGTGTTATGTTTGGAAATCTACGTGTACTGGGATGCCTGGCAGTTCAGTTGGTTGGGCATCTGCCTTTGGCTTAGGTCATGATCCCAGCATCCTGGGACCGAATCCCACTCAGGCTCCTTGTTCAGTGGGGAGCCTGCTTCTCCCTCTGCCTGCCACTCCTGCTGCTTGTGTTCTTTCTCTCTCTCTGACAAATAAATAAGTAAAACCTTAAAAAAAAAAAAAAACCTATCAGTACATAACAAATAGTCTGCTCCTTCTAAGTGCTCCATAGCATCCAATGTAAGAATGCAGTGCAGTTTTTTTAATACACTTTTAATCTTAAAATCTTTTAAAATCTTTTATTTATTTATTTGACAGACAGAGATCTCAAGTAGGCAGAGAGGCAGGCAGAGAGAGAGAGAGAGAGAGAGAGAGAGAGAGAAGGAAGCAGGCTCCCTGCTGAGCAGAGAGCCCGATGTGGGCCTCAATCCCAGGACCCCGGGACAGTGATCTGAGCTGAAGGCAGAGGCTTTAACCCACTGAGCCACCCAGGTGCCCAAGAATATAGTGCAATGTATCTGTTTTTCAAATTCATCACTACAAAGAGTGCTGCATTAAACACTCTTGTAAATATCTTCCCACATAGAATAGTCAGTACAGCTCTGTGGGTAAGGTGGGACTATAGCTAGACTGTGTGGTGCCTTTGTGTGCATTAGAAAGGCTTCCTCTTTGCATGGACCTACATAGCTTGGCAAATGGAGGGGCCTTGGAAAAGAGGAAAATTCTCAGGTGGATGTCGCTTTGTGCTCAGGATGCGTGAGTTGTTAAGTGGGTGTGGACTGGGCTTCTTGGACTTAATCCCTGTAGTCACCTCTGGACAGGGGACAGATCTCACAGCCTATTTAGTACCTTGGGTTAATATAAAACAAAACTTTAGAGTCACACTGTGTGGGTTTAAACGCTAGCTTTTGTAACCATAGCAAACTGCTTAAAATCTGTGCCTCACTATGCATGTCAGTAAAATGGGAATATGGATTTCTCTCCTGTAGTTGTATAGTAGGAGTAATCAAGGTTATATACAGTAGCATTTAGCACATATTAAGTTTTACATAAATGTTAGATATTATTATCATTTTTTTTTGCATGTTCAAATTCCTTTATGATATAACAGCAGGACTATAGCTGCTGTTTGGGAGGGTATGCACTTTTTAAATAAACCTGTTCTTTATCTTGTCTCTATTTTTTCAGTCTATCGTTCTCTCTCTTGCTTCTTTCATAACCAAACTGGATCCCATGATCACATTTTTGAAACTGTGAATCTCAGTCATGTTATCAGGCATGGGGATTATTCTGAGCAATGGGAAAGCATCACAAAGAGGAGCAAACCAAGTCACCCAGGCTGCTCCCCCAAAGTGGGCAGAAGGAAAGGCTTGGATTAAGGGTGCAGTAAGAGTGACCTCCTTCTGCCAGCCCTGAGGACTCTTCTTATCTAGATAGGGCCTCACCTCCTTTGGGAGATGTCTCACATAAAAATGGTAAGTGGCCTGAGCTCATTTTTTCCCCCTCTTTTCCTTCTTTCCACCCCCACTTCCCCATGCACACACTCCTTCAGTCAGCAGTCTGATACATTTATTATTAAGAGCTGCTTATTGCCTGTTATTTGCTTTCCTCTCCCTATTAATTCTCCCACATAATGCTTCTCTCATTTTCTTCAGTTCTGTTACCAAAAAATGTCCCAATATCCTTAATTCTTTTTCTTAAACATATTTTATTTATTTATTTGAGAGAGAGACAGTGAGAGAGGGAACACAAGCAGGGGGAGTGGGAGAGGGAGAAGCAGGTTTCCCACCAAGCAGGGAGCCCAAGGCAGCGCTCAATTCCAGGACCCTGGGATCATGACCTAAGCGGAAGGCAGATGTTTAACAACTGAGCCACAAGGTGCCCCTTCTTCTTTCTTAGAATACTCCCTGTACCCCTTGTTCTACCAGAAATCTGTTTTCCCTTTATCCTATGAAGTGGAGCCTAGCTGTTCCTGGTGAAGTCAGTGGGCAAGTGGATGGATTGAGAACAAGTTTTGCAGTCAGTCACACTTGAATTCGAATCTGAACTACATCATGGATAGACCTCATGATAACTTATAAAGATCTCAGCTTGCACACCATGGTTTAAGGATCTTCTGCTCCTAAGACTTGTGAGGTAAAAAAGTAACCTCATATTGATACATAGCTTCTAGTATATTCCATATTGTTACTTACCTTTACACCCAAAGCTGCTGCTACTAGCAGGCCCATCCTTACTGTAGTAAGAAGAAGAAGAAAAATTTCCTGTACATTATCCCTCTCTTCACACACACGCAGTCTGGGATCAAGAGAGTCCTGCACATGTCTTTTCCTTCCTCTCATACCTGTATCCCTCAGTAAGGGTCATTAAGTGTCCTTGAGCCCTTCACTTTTCCTTGTATGTGCCCTGCCAATTCCAAACCTGTGGGTAACCTAACTTCATTTTCTTTGCTGCTTCTGCCAGCCTGTTGGATGTTGATGAATATCATATGTATTAGCTCCTCTCTGCACATTTGTGATGTGCAGCTTTATCTAGGTTCTGAAGACTGCCTGGCAGTCTCTTTTCTAATTTCTAGTTGGTGCCCTTTCTCAGACGCTCAACAAGTATGTATCACACCTTTTCTGCTTTTTTCAAGCCCCCTTCCCTTCCCATCATCCTTTTAGGAGATCACTTCACCTTCTTCTTTACTAAGGTGGTTGAATAATTGAAAATACATTAAGAGCCCAGTCTCAAGAAGAATGTTTCCTTGAATAAATGACACTGTAGACGTTTAAAGGGAAAAAAGCCACAAGGTTACCAAGGTTTCAATTAGTGTGTTCATGTGGGTAAAAGAGAATATCCCCCACATGATTATGTTACTTATAGAAATTAGTATTGCAGATGTCAGGAAGAAAACTTTTTATGTTAGGGAGTCAGTAATTTATAGGAAGGGGCTCAAGGTTTCATTGGTTTGGGGAGGCCAATTTTAGGTAGAAGCTTCTTCCTTATTTTTAGCTTTTCTCTGGGCATAAAGAGGATTTTTTCCTTTCCAACTGTGGGAACTGGTGGGCTTAGTTATAATTGTGGCTGGGCTAGGGGTCATTTTTGTTTTCTCCATAGGGCCAATGGTTGTGAAGTCTCCTAAATTCTATTCTTCTGTAAGGAAGCCACTGGATCACAGAGCATTCAAATGCAGGTTGCTCGGCCCCATCTCCTAGAAGTTTGGATTCAGTGGGTATGGGATGGAGTCCATGAATTTGCTTTTTAAATAATTACCTCAGCTGATTCTAATGCAGCTCATCCTAAGGAACCCTTGTTCTCTCCCATTTTTATCTCCTTTTTGCCTCAAGACTGAGAGGTACACTAATTCCTTTTCAGGGGTGAGGTCTCTCTATGTGCTCTTGATTGCATTTTGTCATTTCTTCTCAGTCCTTTAGCAGTCTTTAACAGTGACTCTCCCTTTCTCTGGTACCAACTGTCTCAAAATCTCCTTCCCTTCAGCTTATCAATATTAATTAACTCATTTAGGAAATTTTTAAAATTTAATGTCTCATATGTTTCCAACATATAGTTCAATTTCCTTCTTTGTAAAGCCTACTTCTTTCCATCTGTCTACTTGTGATCTGCATTGTGTATTCTTCTACCGATATCCTATGGTTTTGTTTATTAAAACTTTATTAACTACATTCTATGTTCATGTCCACTATGTAAGTAATGGAAACCTCATTTTGGCTTCTGGAACACCCCTTTTTTGTGCTTGTCTTCCTACTTTAATTTGTCTTTATTGATGTCCTTCCCTGGCTTTTATACTTATGTCAATTTCCTTTAGAGCCCTTTAGAGATTGTTTCCAACTTGATTTTCCAGCCACAGTTTCCAATACTTTTTCTTGGTCCTCCATGTTTCTGCTAGAGACACCTTCTCTTTGGTTGCTGAGCCATTATTTCCTCCATATCTTTGCACATGGAGTCCCCTTCTTTGCTGAGAAATCTGGCAGTATTGCACAGCAGATTGTCCCAGCTATGTGTCTCAGAGTGCCTACTGATTTAAAATCTTCAACACCTGGAATGCTCAGGCTTTGTAGATACAGACCATGCAGCAGGTGGGAGGGTTGCTCAGGGATCTTTCAACTATGGAGTAGAGCACACAGGATGGGGGAATTGGAGAGCTCAAGAAGAGGTAGTGGGGTAGGGTGGAGACAGGGAAATCTGGCTGTTAGTGTAGATATAGGATCTTCATCTTTTAAAGAGTGCGAGACTGTAGGTGGTTGTTTTAAATTAGTCCACAGTGAAGTTCAAATGAGGCATGCACTAAGAAGGACTAGGTCGTGGAGCACTGTGTGTGGGCATAAACAATGAATCTTGGAACACTGAAAAAATAAAATTAAATTTAAAAAACCATCTTAAAAAAAAAAGGACTAGGTCGGAAATGCCACCCTATGGAATTGAAGCTAACGAGAACCATTAAATGTGATGAGGTAGATAAAATGTGAGGACATGAGTTCTCTGCAGCAGGGATCCTCCCTTGAAAATTGTTCTTAAGTGTGTTGCTAATGAATGAGGGTATTTTTCAAGCGTCCCTTAAGGACATTAAGTATCCTTGCATTGAGGGCAGGAAAGGAAAGTCAGAGAAATATTAGTTGATGTGTCTCTAGCAGTGCCATGAAGAGGGTGCTGCTCTGGTTTTATGTGTTTGATTGTACAGTTGGCCCTTGAACAACATGGGTTTGAACTGCACAGCTCCACTTACGTGTGGACTTTTTTTTGGATAAGTACTAGTACTATAAATGTGTATTTTTTTTCTTTATGATTTTCTTTTTTTTAATTTTTAATTTTTTATAAACATATATTTTTATCCCCAGGGGTACAGGTCTGTGAATCACCAGGTTGACACACTTCACAGCATCTCTAGCTTACTTGATTGTAAGAGTGTGGTATATTATACATATAACTTACAAAGTAGGTGTTATTTGAATGTTTATGCTATTGGTAAGGCTTATGGTCAACAGTACTTGTTACTAACAGTGTTTATGGAGGAGTCAGAAGTTACATGTGGGTTTTCACCTCTGCATGGAGAGGAGCGGTCAGCATGCCTAACCTGCCTCTTGTTAAGGGTTAACTGTAATTGTTTAAAGAGAAATATTACTTTTGATGGCTGCATAGTATTCCATTGTGTATATATACCACATCTTCTTGATCCATTCATCTGTTGATGGACATCTAGGCTCTTTCCATAGTTTGGCTATTGTGGACATTGCTGCTATAAACATTAGGGTGCACGTGCCCCTTTGGATCACTACGTTTGTATCTTTAGGGTAAATACCCAATAGTGCAATTGCTGGGTCATAGGGCAGTTCTATTTTCAACATTTTGAGGAACCTCCATGCTGTTTTCCAGAGTGGCTGCACCAGCTTGCATTCCCACCAACAGTGTAGGAGGGTTCCCCTTTCTCCGCATCCTCGCCAGCATCTGTCATTTCCTGACTTGTTTGATTTTAGCCATTCTGACTGGTGTGAGGTGATATTTCATTGTGGTTTTGATTTGTATTTCCCTGATGCCGAGTGATATGGAGCACTTTTTCATGTGTCTGTTGGTCATCTGGATGTCTTCTTTGCAGAAATGTCTGTTCATGTCCTCTACCCATTTCTTGATTGGATTATTTGTTCTTTGGGTGTTGAGTTTGCTAAGTTCTTTATAGATTCTGGACACTAGTCCTTTATCTGATATGTCGTTTGCAAATATCTTCTCCCATTCTGTCAGTTGTCTTTTGATTTTGTTCACTGTTTCCTTTGCTGTGCAAAAGCTTTTGATCTTGATGAAATCCCAATAGTTCATTTTTGCCCTTGCTTCCCTTGCCTTTGGCATTGTTCCTAGCCATCAAAAGAAATGAAATCTTGCCATTTGCGACAACATGGGTGGAACTAGAGCATATCATGCTTAGTGAAAAAGTCAAGCAGAGAAAGACAACTATCATATGATCTCCCTCATATGAGGAAGTGGTGATGCAACATGGGGGCTTAAGTGGGTAGGAGAAGAATAAATGAAACAAGATGGGAATGGAAGGGAGACAAACCATAAGTGACTCTTAATCTCACAAAACAAACTGAGGGTTGCTGGGGGGAGGGGGTTTGGGAGAAGGGGGTGGGATTATGGACATTGGGGAGGGTATGTGCTTTGGTGAGTGCTGTGAAGTGTGTAAACCTGGTGATTCACAGACCTGTACCCCTGGGGATAAAAATATGTGTTTATAAAAAAAAATTTAAAAAAAAAGAGAAATATTACTAGAGGGGAAGACCTTTCTGGTAGCAATGCATGTGTTTCAGTGTTAGATAGATCTGGGTCTCAACTTGGTTCTACTAATGTAAGGAAGTCACTTTTCCTTTCTGAGTCTTCTCTTCCTCTTCAATAAAATGAATATAAAACACCTGTAGTCACAGGGTTATTATGAGAATGAAATTAAGCAATGAATAATATATTAAACAATATATATAAAACACATAATTTAATATTCCCTGCTCACATGGCATTCAATAAAGATGTTAATTTCATACTCTCTTTTCCTTTTAGGACAAATTGTTAAAATTGTCAGGTTATCATAGCATGATAGAGCAACATTTTGAGAATAAAACTCTTTTGCTCTAAAGGTCATTTAACAACCTCTGATATCTCTTAAACGAATCTATCCAGTGGCAGGGAATACCCTATGGTAGATAACTGGTTCCTGTTCCCAATGCATGTATATTTTGTAGTTAATAAATTAGATCCTCAAGACTTTGCTTACTATGAATCTTTCTTTCAGAACTTGGTCATATCTGAATGTTAAAAAAAGTCAGTTTCTTCGTCTTCAGAATTGAGGTTCAGATTCTAGTCAAGGTATTGAGACCCTATAAGATCCTGTCTAAAACAATGACCTTACTGCTCCTACCTTTGGATTCTGTCATAACAAAGAGAAGAGAAACACATGAAAAAAATGGGCTAAGGTATACAACTAGGCATTTATATGAAATTTCTTTGCTTTCTTTTACTAGAATGAAAAAAAAATTATATATATATACGTATATATATATATATGTGTGTGTGTGTGTGTATATATATATAAATCCTGAAATCTCAGCATTTGGAAGAGGCAAATAATAAGGTTGGGCCAATGCCTGGAAAAAGGGTCAGAATTTGGTCATCATCCTTGTATACTCAGATGTAGACTCAAATCAGATGCACTACTGTTGTAGGGTTGATGAGACTCAGGGAAGCTGTTTCTTTGTAACTAAACTCACCAGGGACTGAAGCAAGAAAGCCAGATTGCCAAGAGAGAGAGTCAGAAAGTCAGAAATGAACTGCCAGAAACACTAGGTTTCTATGTTAATGAATGGCTAGTGAATGCCTTTTGTTTTTGAGAAAATTACAGGAAGCCAAAAATTTCAAGCCTCCCTGGTGAGTTTTCAAGTCTATCCAGGCAGTTGGTTGTGTGATTCAGATGATGAATATCATCAGACTCTGATGTACTGATACATATATTTCAACAATTGGGACATGCTGGACCAGAGAGACTATGGCCTAGCTTGGCAGAGTAGTTTCTTCCTTGAGCAGTCCTTGAGGGGGATTCTAACATGGATCTTTGTGTCTTTCTTTTTCTTGTGAAATAATTTGAATTTTACAAGTAAGTGTAGGGAATAATATAACGTCTTTTTGCTTAATGGGACACCTGGGTGGCTTAGTCAGTTAAGTGGCTAACTCTTGGTTTTGGCTTAGGTCATGATCTCAGGGTCCTGGGATCAAGCCTTATATAGGGTTCTGCCTACAGCAGGGAGTCTGCTTGTGGATTCTCTCTCTCTGTCTGCCTCTGCCCCAACCCTGGCTAATACACATGCACATGCTAGCTCTCAAATAAATAAATAAATAAATAAGTCTTAAGAAAAAGAACACTTTTGGCCTTGTTTATTCTTTCTTTTTTTTTAAGTTTCTTTTCCTTCCTTCTTTTATTTTTTTTTCTTTCTTTTTGGTTTCAAAATTTTATCTGAATTCTAGTTAGTTGACATATGGTGTAATATTAGTTTTAGGAGTAGAATTTAGTGATTCATATAATACCTAGTGCTCATCTTAATAAGTGCTTTCCTCAATACCCATCACCATTCTTTCCAGAGGTAACCACTATCCTGAATTTGGTGTTTAACATTTCAATAAGGATTTATAAATTATAAATAAATTAATACATTATCATTTACCAGTTATGTAGTTAATAACTACAAACAATATATGGAATTATTATGTATGTTGTAAAGACAAGTAAATGGTATCACACTATATATACATGTTTTACAACTATGTCATTAAATATTCTACTTTGGGAACTTGTTCATATTGATGTGGATATATATGTAATCAAGTAGAAGCAGAAAACTTTTCTCTTCATCCCTTCTAGATTCTTGGGCTGCCCTTATAATTAAATTGACATAAGACAGGGTAACAGGAGAAAAATTTAGTTTTGTATGTATGGGAGCCCCGTAAAAATATGAATCTCAAAAGCAGTAGGCAGTTCAGGTTTGTATACTGTCCTGAACTAAGGAGAGGCAGGTGGGGAAGAAAGTAATTCACAGGGAGACAAGAAGAGCAAATGGTTTCCATGCCACACAGACAAGTCTTTCTGATTCAAAAAGTGATCTCTGATAATAGCTCTCTCCCATCTAAATTCTTTTAGACAGTTAAGGGAGAGGGACAAAAAGCTTCCTGAGTCTGCTAGGCCTTGATGGCCCTCAGCTCAAAATCATCCACATGTCAAAGTGACATATTTTGGGGTGTTATATTCTGCCCTCTCCATATACATGCCATAAATTTTAACTGCTGCATATCATTCTAGTATACTGATATTTCTCTATTCTTCTGTTGAACTTTTAAGTTGTTTATGACATTTTGGTGTGCTTGCAAATTGCTTCCTAAGTGGTTACCAGTTTAGACCTTATTGCTCCATGTCATCCCCAACACTGGATATGGTTAGAATTTAGTGTTTTCTAATCTGATGGTTATGAAATGAAATTTCATTGTGTTTTAATTTTCTGTTCCCCTGAGAATCATTTTAAAAATGCCACTTGGCCATTCAGATTTCTATTTAGGAAAATTTTCTTTTTATAAGTTTGGCTGTTTTTTCCTAATTTGATATTTGTAAGTTCTTTATACAATCTGGCTATTAGTCAGTTATCTATAGGCATTGCAAAAAAAAAAAAAAGTTTTATCCTAGTCTGTGTTCCTCTCTTTTTTTGTGGTTTGAGAGTGTCTTTTGATTCACAGACACTTAGAATTTGATTATAGTAAGATTCACTAATTTTTAATTTGAGGTTCTTATATTTCTTTTTTTAAGACTTCCATCTACTTCGAAGTCATAAAAACATTGTCCTATATTTTCTTTAACATTTAAAAATGTTTGGCTTACCACACTTTAGGTCTCTAATTCCCTTGGAACTGATGTTGCATATGACATATGAAATGGAGGTATAATTTTTTTTCACATGGAAAAGCAATAATGGTGGAACTATTTTTTTAAATTTATTTTTTATTTATTTTTAGCATAACAGTATTCATTATTTTCACACCACACCCAGTGCTCCATGCAATCTGTGCCCTCTATAATACCCACCACCTTGTTCCTCCAACCTCCCACCCTCCCTGCCACTTCAAACCCCTCAGATTGTTTTTCAGAGTCCATAGTCTCTCATGGTTCATCTCCCCTTCCAATTTCCCTCAACTCCCTTTTCCTAACTCCCCATGTCCTCCATGCCATTTGTTATGCTCCACAAATAAGGGAAACCATATGATAATTGACTCTCTCTGCTTGACTTATTTCACTCAGCATAATCTCTTCCAGTCCTGCCCATGTTGCTACAAAAGTTGGGTATTCATCCTTTCTGATGGAGGCATAATACTCCATAGTGTATATGGACCACATCTTCCTTATCCATTCATCTGTTGAAGGTCATCTTAGTTCTTTCCATAGTTTGGCGACCGTGGCCATTGCTTCTACAAACTTTGGGGTACAGATGGCCCTTCTTTTCACGACATCTGTATCTTTGGGGTAAATAACCAGGAGTGCAATTGCTGGGTCATAGGGAAGTTTTATTTTTAATTTCTTGAGGAATCTCCACACTGTTCTCCAAAGAGGCTGCACCAACTTGCATTCCTACCAACAGTGGAAGAGGGCTCCCCTTTCTCCACATCTCCTCCAACACATGTTGTTTCCTGTCTTGCTAATTTTGGCCATTCTAATTGGCGTAAGGTGATATCTCAATGTGGTTTTAATTTGAATCTCCCTGAGGGCTAGTGATGATAAACATTTTTTCATGTGTCTGATAGCCATTTGTATGTCTTTATTGGAGAAGTGTCTGTTCATATCTTCTGCCTATTTTTTGATATGATTGTCTGTTTTGTGTGTGTTGAATTTGAGGAGTTCTTTATAGATCCTGGATATCAACCTTTTATCTGTACTGTCATTTGCAAATATCTTCTCCCATTCCATGGGTTGCCTCTTTGTTTTCTTGACTGTTTCCTTTGCTGTGCAGAGCTTTGGATTTTGATGAAGTCCCAAAAGTTCATTTTCCCTTTTGGTGGAACTATTTATTGAGACGTTTTCTTTCCCCACCAAGATGCAGAGTCATTACTGTTATATGTCAGGTGTGTATGGGTCTGTTTCTGGATATCCCATTGCTCTATGTGTCTGTTCTTACAACAATTCCATACTGTCCTAAAATAACTTTGTAATACCTTTTGATATCTAATGACATTCCTCTTCCTTTTTTAAAAATTTATTTCTTTTCAGCATAGCAGAATTCATTGTTTATGCACCACACCCAGTGCTCCATGCAATAGCGTCCTTCATAATACCCACCACCTGGCTCCCCCAACCTCCCACCCCCCATTCCTTCAAAACCCTCAGATTGCTTTTCAGAGTCCACAGTCTCTCATGGTTCATCTCCTTATTTAAAAATTATCCTAGTCATTAAAAAAAAAGATTTTATGTATTTATTTATTTGACATAGAGCACAAGCAGGGGGAGTGGCAGACAGAGGAAGTGGGAGAAGCAGGCTCCCTGCTGAGCTAGGATCCTTCTTTGGGACCCAATCCCAGGACTCCTGGGATCATGACCTGAGCTGAAGGCAGACGCTTAATCTGAACCACCCAGTTGCCCTGTCCTGGTCATTTTTAATTCTTCATTCTTCTATATAAAAATTTTGAAATTAGTGTGTCAAGTTTCACAAAAAGCCTTGTGAAGACTTTAAACAAAATCAACTTTATTGAGATACAGCTTTCATATGATAAGGTGCATTTATAGAACAATTCCATCACTCTTGTTCTCCCTTGTGTTCCTATTTATAGCTGATTCATAAGTCATAAGTTCTACTCCCACTCCTAGTTAACTACCCATCTACTTTCTTTTTTTTTTTTTTTTTTAAATTTTTTATTTTTTATAAACATATATTTTTTATATACATATATTTTTATCCCCAGGTCTGTGAATCACCAGGTTTACACACTTCACAGCACTCACCAAATCACATACCCTCCCCAATGTCTACTTTCTTTTTTAATCTTCAGTAAGTTTCATGTAAGTGGAATCACATTGTATGTACGTTTTCGTGTCTGGCTTCTTTTTATCAGTATAATGTTATTGAAGTTCATCCATCATGTATATCAATAGTTCATTATTTTTTCCTTTTTTTTTGTTTTGTTTATTTATTTGACAGAGAGATCACAAGTAGGCAGAGAGGCTGGCAGAGAGAGAAGGAAGCAGACTCCCCATGGAGCAGAGAGCCTGATGCGGGGCTCAATCCCAGGACTCTGGGATCATGACCTGAGCTGAAGGCAGAGGCTTTAACCCACGGAGCCACTCAGGTGCCCCTCTTTTTCCCTTCTTAAATAGTGTTTCATTGTATGGCTGTACCACCATTTGTTTATCTATTCATTGGTTGCATTTGGGTTGTTTCTAGTTTCAGGCTATTATTATTAAAACAGCTATGAACATTCATGTAAAAATTTCATCTGGACATATGTTTAATTCCACCTAGGAGCAGAATTGCTGGGTAATATAGTCAGGTATAGTAACCTTATAAGAAATTGCCACACTATTTTCCAAAGTGACTATGTCATTATTTTTTTCCCACTTGTTATATCACACTTGGCATTGCCAGTGTTTTTGTTTTTGGCCATTCTAATGGTGTGTAGTAGTATCTTACTATGTCTTAACTTGCATTTCCTTAATGACTAGTGACATCATGTATCTTTTCATGTGCCTGTTGGCCATTTGTACATCTTTTTTTCATTCAGATTTTGCTCATTCTTAAACTGAGTTGTTTGTCTTATCCCTAAAGTTTAAAATTCTTTATATAGTCTGGGTTGTTTGTGAAGGATAGGACCTTGGAAAATAACTTTTTGAGTTAGTTTCTAGTCTGACCACCTATGCGTGAGAAGTGAAATGAAGCAGAGATGACACAGACCTCAGTATTTGGTCATGATTATTTATTATCAATTTTATGCAATACAGTTATTGGATCCAAAGACTTGAAACAAATATTTTATAGTCAAGCCAAAAACTATAAAGCAGTGGCAGATAGTCTTCTTTTCTATATGGGCACAAATGGTATTTTCCTATGTGGAAAGACCAATGAACTATAAAAGTAGGTTGGAGACCATGCTATTGCTCTTCCTTTTTTAACCTGGGGCAAATTCTTAGAAGTAGGGGGCAAGAACTTTCTTGCTGAAACCAAGTTAGAATCCACATTTGGATTCCTTTATCCAGCAGGGTCCATCCCTGCTGTTTAAGAAAGAATGCTCTCACTCACTGGCAAGGGAGAAGCTCTTGGTCCCATTTTTTAAATGACACTTGTTAAACTTACTTATTAAAGACTTACCCAAGAAGAGGGTCTTGGTGGTTTTGATAAGTAAGGAAACAACCAACATTACATTTTTGCTTTTAGAATATTCTCCATTCTGTCACCATCCAATGTGGGGGATACCACAACTATGGTCCCTCCATGTTGCTATAAGAGAGGCTTTGACCCCAGAACTGGTAATGCATTTCTAATACTTTGATCTTTAGACTTACACTGAAAGCTTTAGTAATGAACTCTCGAAAAGATACCTCAACTAAACCCCATGCTTCTCATATGCTTTGTATTATTCTTCTAAATTTATTCTCACACATAATTTGTTCAACTCAATATTTCCTAACAAAGTGCCCACATACCCTACATTCTTCTGAGGAAAACTTAATAACAAGGAATAGAGTACATGTTTAGAGGAAGAAATAGATATACTTGCTTTTAAAAGGAGTTTTATAATGAATTGCTTATCTGTAACATTTTTGTATTTCTTGAATGGCTACTTGAATTAATTTCACTTATATTTATTATTCATCCCTAGAATTGGCACCTCTGCTCTTGGATATATTTATAGAGTGGCGTGCTACTAGGGAAACTTTGGGAACTTGGGCTGGTACTCCCCCCTGCACAATTATCTCCTCCTCTCTTATAACAATAGTCACCTTGTATATTACCCTCCTTGCAAATTAACAGTGTATTGGTAGTGTTGGATCTAGAATGTCCATAGGGTGTAAATTGTCTAGAACCACAACTTGATGAGCTTACTTCTTGTCTATAACTGCTTCTTATTTGTTCTTCATTACAATTTGAATGGATATAGTCAGATGGACCTTGGCTCCATCCTTGACTTTGTTGCCTACATGTTCTTGATTGTCCATGAATACTCTCATATCCATCAGGCCCACTGTCTGATAGGCCATAACTCCTACCTCTTTCATTTTGGCCACACTCTGACCATTCCTGGCTATTGCTTCTTGATCGATTAGGGATCAAGCACATTTTGGGTCTACTGTATTCATTACGAGTTTCACTTGAACTTGATCTACATCTCCCTTGTATTTCATGTTGCTCATAGCTAGAACACTGACCAGATTCAGAACCACATTTCCCAGAGCTAGATGGGTGATATGAACAAGATCTGTACTCTTCAGAGTGAGAATACTGACCAGATCCAGAACCACATTGTCCAGAGGTAGATGAGTGACATGACCCATACCCATATTGCTCAGAGCTAGAACACTGGCCAAATCTAGAACCACACTGCTCAGAGCTAGATGAATAGCATGGTCCAGACCCATATTGTTCAGAACTGGAACACTGACCTGAGCCAGACCCATGTCGGCTGTGACTAGAAGATCTACTTGAGCCAGACCTGTGTCGGCCATAGCTAGAAGACTGACCTGACCCATGTTGCCAAGAGCCTGAAGACTGACCTGAACCAGACCAATGCTGGCCATAGCCAGAAGACTGACCTGATCCAGACCCATGCTGGCCATAGCTAGGATACTGACTGGATCCAGACTCATGTTGTCCAAAGCCAGAAGACTGACCTGATCCAGACTCATGTTGGCCATAACTAGAAGACTGGCTGGATCCAGACCCATGTTGCCCAAATCCAGAAGACTGGCCTGATCCAGACCCATGTTTGCTGTAGGTAGAAGACTGACTGGATCCAGACCCGTGTTGGCCACATCCAGAAGACTGACCTGATCCAGATGCATTTTGGCCATAACTAGAAGACTGGCTGGATCCAGACCCATGTTGCCCAAATCCAGAAGACTGGCCTGATCCAGACCCATGTTTGCTGTAGGTAGAAGACTGACTGGATCCAGACCCATGTTGGCCATAGCCAGAAGACTGACCTGATCCAGATGCATGTTGGCCATAACTAGAAGACTGGCTGGATCCAGACCCATGTTGCCCAAATCCAGAAGACTGGCCTGATCCAGACCCATGTTTGCTGTAGGTAGAAGACTGACTGGATCCAGACCCATGTTGGCCATAGCCAGAAGACTGACCTGATCCAGATGCATTTTGGCCATAACTAGAAGACTGGCTGGATCTAGACCCATGTTGCCCAAATCCAGAAGACTGGCCTGATCCAGACCCATGTTGGCTGTAGGTAGAAGACTGACTGGATCCAGACCCATGTTGCCCAAATCCAGAAGACTGGCCTGATCCAGATGCATTTTGGCCATAACTAGAAGACTGGCTGGATCCAGACCCATGTTGCCCAAATCCAGAAGACTGGCCTGATCCAGATGCATGTTGACCACAGCTTGATATCTGTCCTGCAGCAGAACCAGATTGTCCATAGCTAGAGGATTGACCTGAGCCAGAACCACACTTACCATGGCCAGCAGACTGTCCTGATTGAGACCTCTGGTGACCATACCTAGAAGACTGACCTGAGCCAGATCCATGCTTCCCAAGACCAGAAGACTGAGCTGATCTAGACCCATTTTGGCCATAACTAGAAGACTGGCTGGATCCAGAACCATGTTGCCCAAAGCCAGAAGACTGGCCTGATCCAGACCTATGTTGGCCATAACTAGAAGACTGACTGGATCCAGACCCATGTTGCCCAAAGCCAGGAGACTGGCCTAATTCAGACCCATGATGGCTATAACTAGAAGACTGACTTGATCCAGACCCATGTTGGCCATAGCCAGAAGACTGGCCTGATCCAGATGCATGTTGACCACAGCTTGATGTCTGTCCTGGAGCAGAACCATATTGTCCATAGCTAGAGGACTGACTTGAGCCAGAACCATACTGACCATGGCCAGAACACTGTCCTGATTGAGACCTATGGTGACCATGGCTAAAAGACTGACCTGAGCCAGATCCATGTTGCCCAAAGCCAGAAGACTGACCTGACCCAGACCCATGTTGGCCATAACTAGAAGACTGAGTGTATCCAGACCCATGTTCTCCATAGCCAGAAGACTGGCCTGATCCAGAGCTATGCTGACCAAAGCCAGAAGACTGACCAGATTCAGACCCATGTTGCCCACAGCCAGAAAACTGACCTGATCCAGACCAGTGTCCATAGCTAGAAGATTGACTTGAGCCAGAACCATACTGACCATGGCCAAAGCCTGAAGACTGGCCTGATCCAGATGCATGTTGACCACTGCTTGATGACTGTCCAAAAGTAGAACCATGTTGTCCATAGTTAGAGGACTGATTATATCCAGATTTGTGCTGTCCAGAGCTTGATGACTGACCTAAGCCAGATCCCTGTTCATTGCTAGAGGACTCTCCTGAACTGGATTCATGTTGCCCAAAGCCAGAAAACTGACCTGATCCAGATCCATGATGACCATACAAAGAGGACTGACCAGAGCCTGACCTTTGTTGTCCATAGCCAGAAGACTGGCCTGATCCAGATTCATGTTGACCACAGCTTGATGTCTGTCCTGAAGCAGAACCATATTGTCCATAGCTAGAGGATTGACTTGAGCCAGAACCATACTGACCATGGCCAGAACACTGTCCTGATTGAGACCTATGGTAACCATAGCTAGAAGACTGACCTGAGCCAGACCCATGTTGCCCAAATCCAGAAGACTGAGCTGATCCAGACCCATGTCGGGCATAACTAGAAGACTGACTGGATCCAGACCCATGTTGGCCATAGCCAGCAGACTGACCTGAACCAGACTCATGATAACCATTTCTAGAGAACTCACCTGAACCCCATCTCTGTTGCCCATATCCAGAAGACTGGCCTGATCCAGATTCATGTTGATCACAGTTTGATGTCTGTCCTGAAGCAGAACCATATTGTCCATAGGTAGAGGATTGACCTGAGCCAGAACCATACTGACTATGGCCAGAAGACTGTCCTGAGCCAGACCCATGCTGACCATAGCCAGAAGACTGGCCTGATTCAGACCCAGGCTGGCCATAGCTAGAATGATGGCTGGATCCAGACCAATGTTGCCCAAAGCCAGAAGACTGACCTGATCCAGACTCATGATAACCATATCTAGAGGACTGACCTGAGGTAGCTCTGTGTTGGCCATAGCCAGAAGACTGGCCTGATCCAGATTCATGTTGACCACCGCTTGATGACTGTTGTCCAGAAGCAGAACCATGTTGTCCATAGCTAGAAGACTGACTGTATCCAGATTCAGGCTGTCCAGAGTTTGATGAGTGACTTAAGCTAGATCCATGTTCAGTGCCAGAGGACTCTCCTGAGCTAGACTCATGTTGCCCAAAGCCATAAGACTGACCTGAGCTAGACCCATGTTGTCCCAAACCAGAAGATTGACTTGATCCAGATCTATGATGACCATATTCAGAAGACTGACCAGAGCCAGATCTGTGTTGATCATAGTCAGAAGACTGGCCTGAGCCAGACCTATGTTGGCCATAGCTAGAGGACTGTCCTGATCCAGATCCATGTTGACCACGTGATGACTGCCCCAAAGTAGAACCATGTTGTCCATAGCTAGATGATTGACCATATCCAGATTTATGCTGTCCAGAGCTGGATGATTGACCTAAGCCAGATCTATGCTCAGTGCCAGAAGACTCTCCTGAGCTAGACTCATGTTGCCCAAAGCCAGAAGACTGACCTGATCCAGACCCTTGATGACCATATGCAGATGACTGACCTAAGCCAGATCTATGTCGTCCATAGCCAGAAGACTGGCCTGATTCAGACCTGTGTTGGCTATGGCTAGAAGACTGATCTGATCCTGACCCATGTTGCCCAAAGCCAGAGGACTGGCCTGTTCCCAATCCATGTCGGCTGGGGCTAAAAGATGGACTTGAGCCAGACCTATGTTGTCCATTGCTAGAAGATTCTCTTGAGCCAGACCCATGTTGGCTGTGGCCAGAATATTGACTTGAGCCAGAACTATGTCGTCCATAGTGAGAAGACTCTCCTGAGCTGGACCAGTGTTGGCTATGGCTAGAAGATTGACTTGAGCCAGATCCATAGTTTCCACAGCTTGATGAACATCCTGAAGTAGAACTATTTTGTCTATAACTAGAAGATTGACCTAAACCAGATCCATGTTGCCCAAAGCCAGAAGATTGACCTGAGCCAGATCTATGTTGTTCATAGCCAGAGGACTGACCTGATCCAAATCCTTGTTGTCGACAGCTTGATGATTCACCTAAATTGGATCCTGAGCTAGATTCATGGTATTTCTGATTAGAAGACTGATTAAAACCAGGTCCATATTTTCCATAATTAGAGGACTGGCCTGACACAGAGCCATGATTTTGTCTTCCATAACCTCCTGACTGATGAGTAGAGCTGCTACTATGTTTTCTCTGAGTAGAGGACTCATAGGAGTTTGACTGATTTTTGCCATTGCTTATGGACTGGCCTGATTCAGACCCATATCCCTCATTGCTTGTAGACTGTTTTCGTTGTCTACTAAGTCCAGATTGACCACTTTTATTGGTTCTATGTTGCCTCTGACCAGAAGAATGACTCTCAGACCTCTCTTGTTCATAAGAGCCATGCCTGTTTTTCTTACTCTCTTTGAAGTGGCCTGAACTTGACTCTCTTCTTCTTTCCCCAGAGCTTTGCCTGTGCTCTGAACTTGACAAGCCTCCTTGATGGTCCATTCTTCTGGAGCTGGACCCAGGCCTGTGTTTATTGCTTCTTCTGGAGCCCCTGGAATCATTCTCTCCTGTACTTGACCTTGAATGACCTTGCCTTTTGTCCTCCTCTTTTGTTTCACTTTCTTCCTCTTGGTGCTGGTGATTGTGGTCTCTCTGCTTTGACCCTGAAGCTTGGCAGTAATCTTTACTGATGATTTTATTACAAGCCTGAGCCAGTTTAAATATCATCAGAAGATACTCAATAAAGTCCACTTTCTTGTCACGGTCTTGATCCAGATTTTGCATGATGATACCTACAGTGTCTGGATCATCTGGATTCTGTATAGGAACAAGATACAAGGGGTAGCTATTTCACTATGGACTACATATCCAGCTAACCATTTGAAAGAAGACTGTAGCCAGATATTCTGGCTTAGGTGGAGCTCAGCCACCCAATCCTTTAGGCAGAACTGCTCTATCCTGAGCAGAAAGAAAGAAAGAAATAGGTAATGAACAATGCAGTGAGAAATTGCTAGAAGATGAGAATGGAAGATGTTAGGGAAGAGGAATGAATTATATTTTGTAAGAAATGGTCAAATATGATTAGCTAATTTATAAATAGGAATTTAAAAAATGAAAAATAGATCAAATATGAATGATTAGCATAATTATATATGAATTTTCTTTATTTTTTGCAGCTATTACTTCATTAATTAATTCATTTAATGAAGATTTATTGTGCACCTACTCTTTGCTTAGCATTGGGATAAGTGCAGGGATAAAGCAGTGAACAGGTTTGTTTTCTGACAAAATGGAAGATAAAGAAGTGAACAAGTTTGTTTTCTGACAAAATGCATAGACACACAAACTTAAAATTACAGTGTATTGTGATAATGTGATAATGATAATAGGAGAACCATTGGGGGTTCAAGGAAGGTTAATGAGAGGAAGTGATGTCTTTTGAAGTATGGGTTGGACTTAGCCAAATGAAGGGTTAGGAAAGGAGGGAGAGAGGGCAAAAGATTGTTCCAGGCAGAAAGAACAATATGAACAAAGCTGGAGGTTAGAGGATACATGCCTCATATGAGGCACTGAGAGATATTCAGGATTGTTAAATTTTGAGTTTCAATAGTCAGGGGATATTGCTGGAGAAACACATAGGGATCAGATCATGCATTTTAAGTTGTGTAAAGGAACTTTGGACTTTACTTATTTTAGAAACTGTGAACTTTTGGGGCACTTGGGTGGCTCAGTCGGTTAAGCATCTGACTCTTGGTTTCAGCTCAGGTCATGATCCCAGGTTGTGAGATAGAGCCTAGCCCCTCCCTCTTTCCCCCCCTCACTCCTGGAATGAGTGCTCTCTCTCTTCCTTTCTCAAAAACCCCCCAAAAAGATCTGGCAGCTTTTGAAGGATTTTGAATTGAGCTGTGAAATGATTAGATTTGCACTTATGATGACTAAGATTAGAAATAGAAGGTGACATGATCCAGAGGACTAGCAATAGTGATGGAGAGAAATGGGCTGTTTTGAGAGACTATTGATGAATTAGATGAAAGGTTGAGGATGAAGGTGCTTACTGAGAGAAGAAGCCATGAACCGAACCAGATTTCTGCCTTGGGTAAATAAGATATTTACTATATCCTATATATATCCTATATATAGGGTTTGGAGGGCAATGGTTTCATATTTGACACACTGAATTACACCCTTAGGAATCCAAATAAGAAATATTTCGTAGGCAGCTGGATATAATGAAGAGCTAGATCTAAGCTCCCAAATATATTTATTTTTTTCAGAGGTGACATTTTAAGATGGTGGTCACCAAGTTTCATGATTTAGGAGTAAGATGCTAACTTCCTGAACTCAGAGGCCTTGTAGTGTCGCAGTCTCAGAAATAGGCAGTGGTCAGAATGGGCTGAAGAATGACAAATAAAGGGAAGAAGATGAATTTTATCTACTTTTTTTTTCTGAGAACCATCTTAATTTTTTTATTCCGTGAGAATTACTCACACAGATGGGATATTATATAATCTGTGGATTTTGTCTATTCAGTAGGATCACATCCCTTGGTCGTGTTTTAGAAACCACTAGGGTCAACTTTTGATCATATTTCAAGCCTTGACCAAACCCTGTTCTCTATTACCAAGTAGAGAGAGTCCTGTAGGAGTTTGACACAGGTGACAAAAAGGTAGGAGGGGATGAAGAAGAGCATTGCAGCTATCTTCAGTCCTGACCTGGAGTTCTTACCTTCAGAATTTGATGAAATTCATTTTCCAAAAGTTCTTTCAGTTCTGCCTTGTTCAACATGTCACACTCCCCATCCCGGGTGGCATATTGGTAGAAAAGATCAATGACAGTGACGATACTTTTTAGGAGTTCAGGCATTTTTTTTTTTTTTTTTTTGTAAATTTAACCTAATGGAAAGAAAGGAGAGAGACCTACCTTATATTATTCCTTATTCTTGCTTATATACATAAATAGTTTCAATCATTTGTAATAGTTGTTCAGAATTAATTGGGCATCATTAAATTCATCCTTTTTAAAAAAATTTATTTTTTATTTATATTCAGCATAACAGTATTCATTGTTTTTGTACCACACCCAGTACTCCATGCAATCCGTGCCCTCTCTAATACCCACCACCTGGTTCCCCCAACCTCCTACCCCCCCACCACTTAAAACCCCTCAGATTGTTTTTCAGAGTCCTTTTGATATCAAGAACCAATCCAGAGTTGATAGACTTGTTCAAGCCATGTAGCAAGAGAGTGATGAAAGTAGGAACAGAATCTATATCTTATTTTCATTCCTGAATGTATGTAGGAACAATGATTTTCTGTTTTGAGCTCCCCACCTTTACGAGGGATAATTTCATGAGCATTGTTCTAGAGCTAGAGAAATCCTGGGTGTGCCAGTCTATCCACTTCCTCGATTTCTCTTTAGGTGCCAACCATCACTGAAGAGGGACTGGCCTATCATCCACATGGTATGCCTGACTCCAGTGGCTAAGCTAGACTCTCAAAACTTGTAGGCCAGAGAAAGTACACAAAGTGGGCAACTACAGGCCCAAGTGATATGGAGCTGGATGAAGCTGCTGTCAGTCCCATTTCTGTTTTAATTATCCAAACAGGGACTGAGTTTCAGGGTTTACTGATTTTACAACAGAGAAAAAAAGCTCAGGGACAACTTGCCTAGTGACAGTTGAAAGCCCATCATCTTTAAGAAAATGACCCTGAAGAAAGAAGGTACCATCATTCCCAGTCATCTCTTTATTTTCATTCTCAATAAAGTTAAAATTATATCAAAGTCCCCAAAGTACATTAAAAAGAAGCCTGGTATCCCGTGCTTCTTTGCCTTAGAACACATCCTGGATTCTTGTAATTTATAGCCCAAAGTACTCCTGTTCACTTACCTAGTTCACCAGAGGAACAAGTAGGATGGAGACTGGAGTAGCTTACAGGGTGCTGCTAGTTGAGGATGGTGGCCTTTTTATAGAGCGAATAATGGTCCATCTCAGGGAGGAGCTGCTCTTTGAGATGTTCTGATTCACTCCCGAATAAGCACATCTCCACCTACACCTCCATCTCCACCTCCCAGGTGTTTGTCTTCCTTACTTGTTCACCTGAGATTGCATTAGCAGTTCCCAAATCTGGGCTATTAGCAGCCCCACCTGCCAGAGTCTCTGAACACCGCAGAAAGACTTTTTGGCATATTCACCAAAGTGTCTATCGTAATGCATTGATAACCAATTATATGGACTTTAATTGGAGTTGAATGGAATGTGTGCAGGAACATCAGGGACCAAATGTCCAAGAATCATGGACTCTTGTGTTTAAAAGGAACCTTAAGGATTATTCAGTCAAACTCTCTCATTTTAAGTTTTATTTTCTTATATGGATTTCCAGCTAAAGTATCATCAATGATATTATTACCCATGGTATTATTACCATTTCTCTTGAATTATAATGACTGTAAAGGGCTTCTAGTCTCTTTACCTAAACTTATTTACTATACCTTAGTGGCCATTCATCAATGTAGCTTTCATTTTAACCCTATATAACCTTAGAAAGAAATCCATGCTCTTTAGCATGGTATCCAAGGTTATTCATGATCTGGGCTATGATGCATAGTGCACTGCTATTCATTTTTTAAAACCTACTTTAGACATCGTGTAAGAAGTATTTCTTGAATTACTCAGGAGAGTAACTGTGTACCTTATGCATAGTTTTGTTATAGTATCAATCATACTATATGTAAAATGTTTAAAATTATTTTACTATGTAATTAATGTTTAATATAAAAAATTAAAAAAACACAGATAAGCAAAGCAAAGCAAAGCAAATGAAAATACCTGTAACCTTCCTACCCAGAAATAGCTATTGTTCATTTTTTGGTGTATATCCTTTCTTAACATGCATGTATCTGTATACCGTATGTATCTGTCTATGTGTTTTTTTTATCACTTCTATCCTGTGAGTTTCTTGAGAATAGGGAATGGCATTATTACCTGTGTCACTGGGGGACTCAGCACATTACTTGGCACATAAAAGTTCCCAGTAAATGTTTGTCATATTGAGTTGAAAGAAGAGTGAGGGTCATGTCTGTAGTATTCAGCATTGGCCAACTTCTACTTTTTCACAAGATTAGGGTTTACCCTCTCTCCTGTCATCTTCACCTCAGAGGACATAATTTCACCTGAATAGAAACTGAATATTAAGCTTGGGAATCAATAAGTGGCTTTCTGATGATCCCTGCAACCTTACTCTGCATTTCATCCATTGTGAATTGTATGTATAGCACGAATGTCACTGAAGCTGAGTGAAGTCAAATAGACTTGAAACTTATGCAATATAGTCATTAGGATTTGGGAAGGAGTGGTTGCAACTATTGGTAAATGATAAATTACATGATTCCAAATTCAACTATTATGACTCTCTGTTTTCTTCCGAGAACTACCCAGAGGGCTGCAGAGTCAGTATCCATTTTGGGGCTGTGTTTCCTCTAGATGTCTGATTTGGGTCAGATCGTCATGCTTCCATCAGAGGAGGGAGCTTTTTGAAGGTGTGACTGAGACTGTGGAAATGCAGGGGAGGTAGTGTTTGCTGAGTGAAGACTAATTTCCTGCCAGAGACAGTTGTTGCCACAGAGGGAAGAGAGGGTTGTTGGTGAAGACTATTCTAGGTGAAACAAGCTCTTGGAGCCAGTGTTCTCCTAATTGATGGGTTGGCAAACTTCTGTAAAGGGCTAGATAGTACATATTTTAGGCTTTGTGGGACAGTCTTTTTTGCAGCTACTCGGCTGTGGCCTGGTAGCATGAAAGCATTCATAGATGACGTGCAAAAAAATGAGCATGCCTGTGTTTCAGTAAAACTTATGTATTGACGCTGACTTACTGACAATTTAAATACCTTAATTTCACATATCACAATGGATGGATGTGAATCCTGACTCTCCTCTACACTTTCTTGTCAGGAAGATTCCCCAGGAAAGGAGAGTCCCAGATAGAAGAGAAGGGCTGGGAAGTGTGGGGCAGCAGAACCATGAACTCCTGTGGAAGAGACAATGTGCAGGTCTGTTTGTGAGTGTCAGTGTGCATGAGGTGGTAGGAAAAGGGAACAGAACAAGGGACCTTTGGGCACTTGAAAAAGAGAGGTAAATTTTGACTTTATGTAAAGAAGTTTTAACCTCTGAATTGACTAAATATGCATTGAGCTCTTTGCAAAGTAATTAAATTTATTGTGAGGGGCATTAAAAAATTTCCATGTATCACATAAAGTTTTAACCCTTTCAAAGCTACATTTTCTGAATATCTTCCAATGTCAGCAACCAGAGATTTGTTGAGTACTATTTCCTGGTTCATGTCCTGAAAACAAGAGGCATATTCAATGTGTGTTTTGGCTCCTTCATTCCCTTTTGAATATTACTAATGTAAGAGTTGGACTACATTATCACAAAAATGCTTTCCCAAACAGAGAATCATGATTTTTTTTTAATAATTTTTTATTTTTTATAAACATATATTTTTATCCCCAGGGGTACAGGTCTGTGAATCACCAGGTTTACACACTTCACAGCACTCACCAAAGCACATACCCTCCCCAATCATGATTTTAACAGAGTATGTGCTCCATAGTAAAAGGGTGGGCATGAAGACTCCCCCTTCATAAATCAGTTCATGGTTTTCCCTTGGAGATGACAGTGTTTGGGAAAAGAGATTTCTTATGCTATGTGTCACATTCTAGGTTTTTTTTTTTAGTACCTCCACATTTAGGCAGAAAAAAGAAAATTATGTTCCTCTTTATGTCAAGCATAGTGCTTTGCACACTTATGTTCATCATTTTATTAATCCTCACAACTATATGATGTACGATTCTTACCTCCATTTTGCAGATGATAAAACTGAGGCTCAGAGAAAATATGTAACTTATTTTAAGTCACTTAGTTATTAAATGTAGAAGATGAGATTCACACTCAAATATGCTTTTTCCTAGCAATAGCCAGGGATATGGGACTATTCATGTCTTAGAAAAGGCAGAATTTGGAGGGGAGTTCTTGAGGAATGAAGTGTTTGACCCAAAACAACAACAACCACAACCACAACCACCACAACCACCACCAAGAAACAAAACTGGTGAAGATAAACAGTGAAGTTCTCTTTCTGCCCCAGGGCACTCATTTTCACGCTTGTCCAGAAGGTAATGTTCTCATAGCACCATCTGCTGGGTCTTAGGAAAAAGCTATGGAAAGTGTTTTCCTCCCTGCCATTTCTTTCCTCTCCCCTCATATCCCCCATGCAGTTCCTGGCAATTCTTCATAGCTTAGTCTTATGAATGAGGAAACCACATAAAAACTAGGGACGGGGCACCTGGGTGGCTCAGTGGGTTAAAGCCTCTGCCTTCAGGGGCGCCTGGGTGGCTCAGTGGGTTAAGCCTCTACCTTCGGCTCAGGTCATGATCCCAGGGGCCTGGGGTCGAGTCCCGCATGGGGCTCTCTGCTCAGCAGGGAGCCTGCTTCTCCTCATCTCTCTGTCTCTCTGCCTATTTGTGATCTCTCTCTCTGTCAAATAAATAAATAAAATCTTAAAAAAAAAAAAAAAGCCTCTGCCTTCAGCTCAGGTCATGATCCCAGGGTCCTGGGATTGAGCCCCGCATGGGCTCTCCGTGCGACAGGGAGCCTGCTTCCTCCTCTCTCTCTGCCTGCCTCTCTGCCTACTTGTGATTTCTGTCTGTCAAATAAACAAATAAATAAATAAACAAATAATCTTAAAAAAACAAACAAACAGGGACATAACAAACAGAGAATGTTGATGCTCATGATTTTGGGTTAAGGGAAGTCAAAAGAAGTTAGCCAAAACCTGTCAGTTGGCGTTTCCCTCCATATTCTCCTTTCTAGGTACAAGGGTCATTTTTCTCTTATATCAAAAAATAAAAAATAAATGTGATATAATTTTATAGCTCAGTATCTATTCTCTAGGGAGTGGGGTAGGCATGGTGATGTATCTTTTAGCTCCAGCCCCAGGCCCTGAAACATACTCTGCTAGAGTATTGGTCTTCCTCTACAACTATTTCTTTCTCCTGTTAGTATTTTCCCTTTGCCCCTCCAAGTTCTAAAAAGTGCTCCAGATGCTGGGAACCCAGAGCTCATTATTACTTGTATCCTCTAATTTAGTCTGTCACTATTGTTCTCTAGTGTGTGTTCATCTTCTTAATTTGCCTTTTGATGCTCTTACTGGGATGACCATTCATAGTCTATATCTCTTGTTGCTGCCTACCTGAGGCTTTCCGCATGTAGGCCTGGTCCATCATAGCAAATGGTGGGAGGAGAAAGATGGAAGTACTCCTCAGGGACCCTCCAACTATCGCCAATTAGCATGGGTGATATTAGGGTGACAGCTGAGCTTCAGGTATAGGAAGGGAAGAGCTAAGACATAGAGCTCTTGGTTGTTGGAGGTCAGTCTAGAGCCTTTGTGTGTGTGTGTGTGTGTGTGTGTATGAGAGAGAGAGAGAGAGAGAGAG
This sequence comes from Mustela lutreola, assembly GCF_030435805.1. Taxonomy (NCBI): domain Eukaryota; kingdom Metazoa; phylum Chordata; class Mammalia; order Carnivora; family Mustelidae; genus Mustela; species Mustela lutreola. Next base: position 108,030,764 of record NC_081299.1, on the reverse strand, counting down.
AGAAAGAGAGAGAGAGAGGCAGAGAGAAGGAGGGATATTTTAAAAAAGTTTTTATTTAAATTCTAATTAATAAACAATGAATGACTCTTGGAACACTGAAAAAATAAAATAAATTCTGGTTAGTTAACATTTAGTGTAATATTAGTTTGAGGGGTACAATATAGTGATTCAACACTTCCATATATCACCCAGTGCTCATCATGACAAGTGCACTCCTTAATCCCCATCACCTATTTCACCCAACCCCCACCCTCTCTCCTCTGGTAACCACCAATGTGTTCTCTATAGTTAAGAGTCTCTTTCTGTTTCTTGGTTTCTCTCTCTCTCTTTCAAAGAGGGTTGGATACTTTAGTGTGATTGTGATAAGTATGAAACTGATTAGGCCCCATTTCCTCTTTGACTTTCTCTCTTCCATAGGAGGAGACTCTGCTGAAGCCATACTGCTTCCTTGTAATTCCCCCAAACCTCCAGGCATACTCTTTCCTTAGGACTGTTTTCAGGAATGCTTTCTTCCCAAATATTCACTTGGTATAATCATTTATGTCCTTTAGGTTCTTGTCAAGTATCACCTTCTCAATGAGGCCTACCCTGACCACTCCTTTTGGCACATATTTCTAACACACTGCATAGTCACCTTATTATTTAGCAGGGTTTTGAACAGAGGAGAGACAAGATATGACTCACTGCTATGATAATGCTTGACCATAAGGAGATGAGGTGAACAAGGAAGCTCAGTCAGGTGAGGGGCAAGGGAATGGATGTAACAAGGCTCCAGCTTGGATGACTGTATGGTGGTGTACACATTAGGAAAAGCAATAAAAGAAAGAGAAGGATTGAGGTGAGGGGAGAGATGATAAATTGTCATCTAATTTATTCCCATCATCTAACTCTTTCTACTCCTTCATAACCTAACTCCTTAAAAGAACACTGAGCACCTATCACCTTCCATTTACTTTTCAACACTTTACAATCTGATTTTTACAGACTCTTACAGGCTTTTTTGAGGGCTCCTCTTCCTGGGGAAGCACTTAAATGTTTTTGTTCTCCACAGCTCTGTCATTAGTTCTCTGCATTTTTGGATCAGTTTCCAGTGTTACCATTTATAAAGTTGGATAATGGAACAGGAAAGAGGCAAGACATATTGTTCATAAATTTTTATTGGCAATTTTTATGCATAGTCTGATACCAGAGACTTGAATGCTTGGTCTATAAACTCAAAGGAATTGCTGTCACAGTAATGTGATGATGCTGTAACACCTAATACATCACCTTAAAGAGTCATGTGTAATATCAAAATTTGCAGAAATGTTAGAACTTGAACTCTCATCTTTAACACTCTAATGAACCTCACATAACAATTTTTTATATTATTAAAAATTTTTTAATTAATTTATTTGTTTTCAGCATAACAGTATTTATTATTTTTTCACCACGCCCAGTGCTCCATGCAATCCATGCCCTATATAATACCCATCACCTGGTACCCCGACCTCCCACCCCCCCGCCACTTCAAACCCCTCAGATTGTTTTTCAGAGTCCATAGTCTCTCATGATTCACCTCCCCTTCCAATTTCCCCCAACTCTCTTCTCCTCTCTAACTCTCCATGTCCTCCATGCTATTTGTTATGCTCCACAAATAAGTGAAACCATATGATAATTGACTCTCTCTGCTTGACTTATTTCATTCAGCATAATCTCTTCCAGTCCCATCCATGTTGCTACAAAAGTTGGGTATTCGTCCTTTCTGATGGAGGCATAATACTCCACAGTGTATATGGACCACATCTTCCTTATCCATTCATCCGTTGAAGGGCATCTTGGTTCTTTCCACAGTTTGGCGACCATGGCCATTGCTGCTATAAACATTGGGGTACAGATGGCCCTTCTTCTCACGACATCTGTATCTTTGGGGTAAATACCCAGGAGTGCAATGGCAGGGTCATAGGGAAGTTCTTTTTTTAAAATTTCTTGAGGAATCTCCACACTGTTCTCCAAAGAGGCTGCACCAACTTGCATTCCCAACAGTGGAAGAGGGCTCCCCTTTCTCCACATCCCCTCCAACACATGTTGTTTCCTGTCTTGTTAATTTTGGCCATTCTAACTGGTGTAAGGTGATATCTCAATGTGGTTTTAATTTGAATCTCCCTGACGGCTAGTGATGATGAACATTTTTTCATGTGTCTGATAGCCATTTGTATGTCTTCATTGGAGAAGTGTCTGTTCATATCTTCTGCCCATTTTTTTGATGTGCTTATCTGTTTTGTGTGTGTTGAGTTTGAGAAGTTCATTATAGACCCTGGATATCAACCTTTTGTCTGTACTGTTATTTGCACATATCTTCTCCTATTCCGTGGGTCGCCTCTTTGTTTTCTTGGCTGTTTCCTTTGCTGTGCAGAAGCTTTTGATTTTGATGAAGTCCCAAAAGTTCATTTTCGTTTTTGTTTCCTTTGCCTTTGGAGACATATCTTAAAAGAAGTTGCTGTGGCTGATATTGAAGAGATTACTACTTATGTTCTCCTCTAGGATTCTGATGGATTTGTGTCTCACATTGAGGTCTTTTATCTATTTTGAGTTTATCAAATCTATCTATGAAATACCCAGAGCAAATATCATCCTCAATGGGAAAAAGCTTGCAGCCTTCCCGTTGAGATCAGGAACAAGACAAGGATGCCCACTTTCACCACTCTTGTTCAACATAGTATTAGAAGTCCTAGCAACAGCAATCAGACAACAAAGGGAGATAAAAGGTATCGAAACTGGCAATGAGGAGGTCAAACTCTCTCTATTCGCAGATGACATGATTCTTTATATGGAAAACCCAAAAGACTCCACCCCCAAACTACTAGAACTCATACAGCAATTCAGTAATGTGGCAGGATACAAAGTCAATGTACAGAAATCAGTGGCTTTCTTATACACTAACCATGAAAATACAGAAAGGGAAATTAGAGAATCGATTCCATTTACTATAGCACCAAGAACCATAAGATACCTGGGAATAAACGTAACCAAAGAGGCAAAGGATCTTTACTTGAGGAATTACAGAACACTCATGAAAGAAATTGAAGAAGACACAAAAAGATGGAAGACCATTCCATGCTCTTGGATCAGAAGAATAAACATTGTTAAAATGTCTATACTGCCTAGAGCAATCTATACTTTTAATGCCATTCCAATCAAAATTCCACCAGTATTCTTCAAAGAGCTGGAGCAAATAATCCAAAAATTTGTATGGAATCAGAAGAGACCCTGAATCGCTAAGGAAATGTTGAAAAGTAAAATAAAATGGGGGGCATCACGTTGCCTGATTTCAAGCTTTGATATGATCACTACAAAGCTGTGATCACCAAGACAGCATGGTACCGGCATAAAAACAGACACATAGACCAGTGGAACGGAGTAGAGAGCCCAGATATGGAGCCTCAACTCTATGGTCAAATAATCTTCGACAAAACAGGAAAAAATATACAGTAGAAAAAAGACAGTCTCTTCAATAAATGGTGCTGGGAAAACTGGGCAGCTATATGTAGAAGAATGAAACTCGACCATTCTCTTACACCATACACAAAGATAATATTATTAAAATTTAAACTTACACTGCTAACATATGCTAACTGAAGAGGACAAATGTACACTATCTTTTAAAATAAGATTAACTCTAATTTGAAGGATTAAAGTAGATTTACATGTTTAAAGAAAAGAGACATAATTGTCCTCAAAAAAAGTTTTTACAATAAATTCCTGTGCTTTATGTTTTTCTTCTTATCTTCATTTAGTTCCTCTTCTGTTGGTGTCTTAAGATAATGATCCCTTTGTTCATGGATGTATTAATAAAGTGGAATGTTGGTACAAAAAATAGTCAAATTTTGCTTTTTGCTTACTTCCATTGTTACCTGTTGTCTCAGAGCTTCCATCCTGATAAATATCTTTATTCTGTCTGGACCTTCCATTGTCCCTCAGCTGACTATGGCCAGATTCCTGTCTACACCTTCCACTGAGTCCTTTGGTTTTGGTACTAAGTGACTAGTGATGCTGTATTCTCCTATTCTTTTTGGGCCTTTGCTCTCACCACATTGGTAGGAACTGGAGATGTGATCACCACTTTTGTGAAAAAAAATTTCTTTTAAAGATTTTATTTATTTTTTTGTCAGATAGAGAGAGAGCACACAAGTAGTCGGAGTGGTAGGCAGAGGGAAAAGCAGGCTCCCCGCTCAGCAAGAAACCTGATTTGGGACTCAGTCCCAGGACTCTGCAATCATGACCTGAGCCAAAGGCAGATACTTAACTGACTGAGCCACCTAGGCGTCCCACTTTTATGAACTTGATTGCCTTTATTCATACCAAGATCACCTGGAGATTGGACATATCATCCTATCTTCCTATTTGTACTGAACTTGAGCTGATTGTGTGTGTGTGTGTGTATATGTATACATATGTGTGTGTATATGTGTGTGTGTCTGTGTGTGTGTATGTCATATATATGTCCCTTGAGTGGATATTACTTTATATCTGTCTTCCAAAGTCATTGAGTTGAATCCTGGTCCTTCATGATCAGAAGTCATCTGTCTACTAGTAGATGTGCATTTTCTATTTGAATATCCTGACTGAACTTCAGAGTCACTGGAAGGGACATTGCTGGATGCCTGTTTTCTAGTTGAAATGGTTGATGGATAATGAGAGGAAGACATAGACAAAAAATGAAAGGATTTTAATTATCTGTCATTCAGGGGACTGGCTGTAAGTAGTTGGTGGCCTTCTACCTATGTTAAATCTAGATTGACCATAGTGTCAAATTAAATTTATTGCTTATCCTTGAGTATCCAAAGTTACCCTAGACCCTGAATGATCAGAGGTAGCCCTTGACTGTTCAAGACTAGCTTATTTGTACTTCTATTTCCAGATTTCAGTGTACTGGAATAAAGGCTGAGTTTCTATTGTTTTTATGCCATCTATAGTCATATATAGCACTTTCATAATTGATGTGTTTGTAGCTATAACCCTATCTGTGCTTTTGTTTATGCTACCATCTGGATAGTATTAGGCCCAAATTCCTCTTGGGTTTGAATTGTCTGGCTTCTGAGTGTAGCATCTCCTTCCTGGTTATAATTATGATAATTTGTTCCTGAGGAGAATTTACTGTTTAAATTATTCTCTTGGTATTGGATTCCTACTGCTCATGAGTTGACATCATCCATTTATGACTAGACCCTGAATTTCATTCTTTGTCTTCAGGATATTCATGGATGGATACTTTTTGGCTTATCTTACTAAGTTCCAGTTGTCTGTGGCTCTCCTCAGACTGTCCATGAGTTGATGTTAACTCTCTATTTGAATCTCCTTCATTACCTCTAAACTGACAATAACTGTATCCACACTATCTATTTTTTACTAGTGTCAGAACGTGTAGATAAAGTTTGTCTATAAGCTGACCCTGAGTATCTGGAGCTCTTTTCTGATTGTTGGTAGCTTGACACATCTTCCTGTTGTGCCAGACCTAAATTCCTCATTGGTGGATCCAAACTCCTTTAGTGGATTTCTAGTCATGATGAGATCCTCAATATCTAGCGTACTTTCCTGTCTGACCCTAGTGAGAGGCTGTTGGCTTATTGGGTTGAATCCTGAATGTCCACGAGTGGCTTTTTGGCCCCAGTGAAATTCTGACCACATTTCACAGAAGGAATAAGATTCTTCACAAACAGCTGCTTGACTTTCATGAGACCCTTGTCTTCCTCTATGCTAGACCTATATTTCACATGTTTACATCCATTCTTCTACATATAGTTGTCCAGTTTTCCCAGCACCATTTATTGAAGAGACTGTCTTTTTTCCACTGTATATTTTTTTCTGTTTTGTCGAAGATTATTTGACCATAGAGTTGAGGCTCCATATCTGGGCTCTCTACTCTGTTCCACTGTCCATGAGTTGGTGCTTATGCTCTCTCTGAATCTTCTGATTGTTCTTCACTCTCCCTGGCCTGATTGGATGAAAAAAACTGTATCTTTGATGTCTGCTTGCTCTGCACCCAGATGATCATTATCCCTGTCCAGGCTGAGTCTCTAGATCTGTGTCCTGTGTGTTCATGGAAGGATCTTCATCTTTCTCTTATACTTGATCTTGATGGTCCACAGAAGGAATAAGATTCTTTTTTTTTAATTAAATTTATTTATTTTCAGCATAACAGTATTCATTATTTTTGCACCACACCCAGTGCTCCATGCAATCCATGCCCTCTATAATACCCACCACCTGGTACCCCAACCTCCCACCACCCCCGCCACTTCAAACCCTTCAGATTATTTTTCAGAGTCCATAGTCTCTCATGATTCACCTCCCCTTCCAATTTCCCCCAACTCTCTTCTCTTCTCTAACTCCCCATGTCCTCCATGCTATTTGTTATGCTCCACAAATAAGTGAAACCATATGATAATTGACTCTCTCTGCTTGACTTATTTCATTCAGCATAATCTCTTCCAGTCCCATCCATGTTGCTACAAAAGTTGGGTTATTCATCCTTTCTGATGGAGTCACAATACTCCATAGTGTATATGGACCACATTTCACAGAAGGAATAAGATTCTTCACAAACAGTTGCTTGACTTTCATGAGACCCAAATTATCAAGACTATTGCAATTAGTCTCCTCTTTTTTTTTTAATATAATTTTTTATTTTTTATAAACATATATTTTTATCCCCAGGGGTACAGGTCTGTGAATCACCAGGTTTACACACATACCCTCCCCAATGTCCATAATACCACCCCCTTCTCCCAAACCCCCTCCCCCCAGCAACCCTCAGTTTGTTTTGTGTGATCAAGAGTCCCTTATGGTTTGTCTCCCTCCCAATCCCATCTTGTTTCATTTATTCTTCTCCTACCCACTTAAGCCCCCATGTTGCATCACCACTTCCTCATATGAGGGAGATCATATGATAGTTGTCTTTCTCCGCTTGACTTATTTGGCTAAGCATGATACGCTCTAGTTCCATCCATGTTGTCGCAAATGGCAAGATTTCATTTCTTTCGATGGCTGCATAGTATTCCATTGTGTATATATACCACATCTTCTTGATCCATTCATCTGTTGATGGACATCTAGGTTCTTTCCATAGTTTGGCTATTGTGGACATTGCTGCTATAAATATTCGAGTACACGTGCCCCTTTGGATCACTACGTTTGTATCTTTAGGGTAAATACCCAATAGTGCAATTGCTGGGTCATAGGGCAGTTCTATTTTCAGCATTTTGAGGAACCTCCATGCTGTTTTCCAGAGAGGTTGCACCAGCTTGCATTCCCACCAACAGTGTAGGAGGGTTCCCCTTTCTCCGCATCCTCGCCAGCATCTGTCATTTCCTGACTTGTTGATTTTAGCCATTCTGACTGGTGTGAGGTGATATCGCATTGTGGTTTTGATTTGTATTTCCCTGATGCCGAGTGATATGGAGCACTTTTTCATGTGCCTGTTGGCCATCTGGATGTCTTCTTTGCAGAAATGTCTGCTCATGTCCTCTGCCCATTTCTTGATTGGATTATTTGTTCTTTGGGTGTTGAGTTTGCTAAGTTCTTTATAGATTCTGGACACTAGTCCTTTATCTGATATGTCGTTTACAAATATCTTCTTCCATTCTGTCAGTTGTCTTTTGATTTTGTTCACTGTTTCCTTTGCTGTGCAAAAGCTTTTGATCTTGATGAAATCCCAATAGTTCATTTTTGCCCTTGCTTCCCTTGCCTTTGGCGTTGTTCCTAGGAAGATGTTGCTGCGGCTGAGGTCAAAGAGGTTGCTGCCTGTGTTCTCCTCAAGGATTTTGATGGATTCCTTTCGCACATTGAGGTCCTTCATCCATTTTGAGTCTATTTTTGTGTGTGGTGTAAGGAAATGGTCCAATTTCACTTTTCTGCATGTGGCTGTCCAATTTTTCCAGCACCATTTATTGAAGAGGCTGTCTTTTTTCCATTGGACATTCTTTCCTGCTTTGTCGAAGATTAGTTGACCATAGAGTTGAGGGTCTATTTCTGGGCTCTCTATTCTGTTCCATTGATCTATGGGTCTGTTTTTGTGCCAGTACCATGCTGTCTTGATGATGACAGCTGTGTAATAGAGCTTGAAGTCCGGGATTGTGATGCCACCAACGTTGGCTTTCTTTTTCAATGTCCCTTTAGCTATTCGAGGTCTTTTCTGATTCCATATAAATTTTAGAATTATTTGTTCCATTTCTTTGAAAAAGATGGATGGTACTTTGATAGGAATTGCATTAAATGTGTAGATTGCTCTAGGTAGCATAGACATTTTCACAATATTTATTCTTCCAATCCAGGAGCATGGAACATTTTTCCATTTCTTTGTGTCTTCCTCAATTTCTTTCATGATTACTTTATAGTCTTCTGAGTATAGATTCTGTGCCTCTTTGGTTAGGTTTATTCCTAGGTATCTTATGGTTTCGGGTGCAATTGTAAATGGGATTGACTCTTTAATTTCTCTTTCTTCTGTCTTGTTGTTGGTGTAGGGAGATGCAACTGATTTCTGTGCATTGATTTTATATCCTGACACTTTACTGAATTCCTGTATAAGTTCTAGCAGTTTTGGAGTGGAGTCTTTTGGGTTTTCCACATATAGTATCATATCATCTGCGAAGAGTGATAATTTGACTTCTTCTTTGCCTATTTGGATGCCTTTAATTTCCTTTTGTTGTCTGATTGCTGAGGCTAGGACATCTAGTACTATGTTGAATAGCAGTGGTGATAATGGACATCCCTGCCGTGTTCCTGACCTTAGCAGAAAAGCTTTCAGCTTTTCTCCATTGAGAATGATATTTGCGGTGGGTTTTTCATAGATGGCTTTGATGATATTGAGGTATGTGCCCTCCATCCCTACACTTTGAAGAGTTTTGATCAGGAAGGGATGCTGTACTTTGTCAAATGCTTTTTCAGCATCTATTGAGAGTATCATATGGTTCTTGTTCTTACTTTTATTGATGTGTTGTATCACATTGACTGATTTGCGGATGTTGAACCAAACTTGCAGCCCTGGAATAAATCCCACTTGGTCGTGGTGAATAATCTTTTTAATGTACTGTTGAATCCTATTGGCTAGTATTTTGTTGAGTATTTTCGAATCTGTGTTCATCAAGGATATTAGTCTATAGCTCTCTTTTTTGGTGGGATCCTTGTCTGGTTTTGGGATCAAGGTGATGCTGGCCTCATAAAATGAGTTTGGAAGTTTTCCTTCCATTTCTATTTTTTGGAACAGTTTTAGGAGAATAGGAATTAGTTCTTCTTTAAATGTTTGGTAGAATTCCCCTGGGAAGCCGTCTGGCCCTGGGCTTTTGTTTGTTTGGAGATTTTTAATGACTGTTTCAATCTCCTTACTGGTTATGGTCTGTTCAGGCTTTCTATTTCTTCCTGGTTCAGTTGTGGTAGTTTATATGTTTCTAGGAATGCATCCATTTCTTCCAGATTGTCAAATTTATTGCCGTAGAGTTGCTCATAGTATGTTCTTATAATAGTTTGTATTTCTTTGGTGTTAGTTGTGATCTCTCCTCTTTCATTCATGATTTTATTTATTGGTGTCCTTTCTCTTTTCTTTTTGATAAGTCTGGCCAGGGGTTTATCAATTTTATTAATTCTTTCAAAGAACCAGCTCCTACTTTCGTTGATTTGTTCTATTGTTTTTTTGGTTTCTATTTCATTGATTTCTGCTCTGATCTTTATGATTTCTCTTCTCCTGCTAGGCTTAGGGTTTCTTTCTTGTTCTTTCTCCAGCTCCTTTACGTGTAGGGTTAGATTGTGTACCTGAGACCTTTCTTGTTTCTTGAGAAAGGCTTGTACCGCTATATATTTTCCTCTCAGGACTGCCTTTGTTGTGTCCCACAGATTTTGAACCGTTGTATTTTCATTATCATTTGTTTCCATGATTTTTTTCAATTCTCCTTTAATTTCCCGGTTGACCCATTCATTCTTTAGAAGGATACTGTTTAGTCTCCATGTATTTTGGTTCTTTTCAAACTTCCTTTTGTGGTTGAGTTCTAGCTTTAGAGCATTGTGGTCTGAAAATATGCAGGGAATGATCCCAATCTTTTGATACCGGTTGAGTCCTGATTTAGGACCGAGGATGTGATCTATTCTGGAGAATGTTCCATGTGCACTAGAGAAGAATGTGTATTCTGTTGCTTTGGGATGAAATGTTCTGAATATATCTGTGATGTCCATCTGGTCCAGTGTGTCGTTTAAGGCCTTTATTTCCTTGCTGATCTTTTGCTTGGATGACCTGTCTATTTCAGTGAGGGGAGTGTTAAAGTCCCCTACTATTATTGTATTATTGTTGATGTGTTTCTTTGATTTTGTTATTAATTGGTTTATATAGTTGGCTGCTCCCACATTGGGGGCATAGATATTTAAAATTGTTAAATCTTCTTGTTGGACAGACCCTTTGAGCATACTCATATAGTGTCCTTCCTCATCTCTTATTATAGTCTTTGGCTTAAAATCTAATTGATCTGATATAAGGATTGCCACTCCTGCTTTCTTCTGATGTCCATTAGCATGGTAAATTCTTTTCCACCCCCTCACTTTAAATCTGGAGGTGTCTTCGGGCTTAAAATGAGTTTCTTGGAGGCAACATATAGATGGGTTTTGTTTTTTTACCCATTCTGATACCCTGTGTCTTTTGACCGGGGCATTTAGCCCATTCACATTCAGGGTAACTATTGAGAGATATGAATTTAGTGCCATTGTTTTGCCTGTAAGGTGACTGTTACTGTATATGGTCTCTGTTCCTTTCTGATCTACCACTTGTAGGCTCTCTCTTTGCTTAGAGGACCCTTTCAAGATTTCCTGTAGAGCTGGTTTGGTGTTTGCAAATTCTTTCAGTTGTTGTTTGTCCTGGAAGCTTTTAATCTCTCCTTCTATTTTCAATGATAGCCTAGCTGGATATAGTATTCTGGGCTGCATGTTTTTCTCGTTTAGTGCTCTGAAAATATCATGCCAGCTCTTTCTGGCCTGCCAGGTCTCTGTGGATAAGTCAGCTGCCAATCTAATATTTTTACCATTGTATGTTACAGACTTCTTTTCCCGGGCTGCTTTCAGGATTTTCTCTTTGTAACTGAGACTTGTAAATTTTACTATTAGGTGACGGGGTGTGGGCCTATTCTTATTGATTTTGAGGGGCGTTCTCTGAACCTCCTGAATTTTGATGCTCGTTCCCTTTGCCATATTGGGGAAATTCTCCCCAATAATTCTCTCTAGTATACCTTCTGCTCCCCCCTCTCTTTCTTCTTCTTCTGGAATCCCAATTTTCTAATGTTGTCTCGTCTTATGGTGTCACTTATCTCTCGAATTCTCCCCTCGTGGTCCAGTAGCTGTTTGTCCCTCTTTTGCTCAGCTTCTTTATTCTCTGTCATTTGGTCTTCTATATCACTAATTCTTTCTTCTGCCTCATTTATCCTAGCAGTGAGAGCCTCCATTTTTGATTGCACCTCATTAATAGCTTTTTTGATTTCAACTTGGTTAGATTTTAGTTCTTTTATTTCTCCAGAAAGGGCTTTTATATCTCTCGAGAGGGTTTCTCTAATATCTTCCATGCCTTTTTCGAGCCTGGCTAGAACCTTGAGAATTGTCATTCTGAACTCTAGATCTGACATATTACCAATGTCTGTATTGATTAGGTCCCTAGCTTTCGGTACTGCCTCTTATTCTTTTTTTTTGTGTTGAATTTTTCCGTCTTGTCATTTTGTCCAGAGAAGAGTATATGAAGGGGCAAGTAAAATACTAAAAGGGTGGCAACAACCCCAGGAAAATATGCTTTAACCAAATTAGAAGAGATCCCAAATCGTGAGGGGGGAGAAAGGGGATAAAAAGAGGTTCAAAAAGGAAGAATGAAAAAAAAGAAAAAAAAAAAAGGAAAAAAAAAGAAAAAAAAAAAGAAAAGAATTAAAAAAAAAGAAAACACCTAAGAAAAATATAAAAAAGAAAAAATATATGTATTAGATAAACTAGTAAAAAATCGTTAAAAAAGAAAAAGGTAGCAGTTAAAAAAAAAAAAATTTTTACCCGAAGGCGAGAAAAAAAAACAAAAAATGAAAAAGAAAAAAATTAAATTAACCGGAAGACTAAAAAAAATCACAGGGCAAAAGCCATGAGTTCTGTGCTTTGCTTTCTCCTCCTCTAGAATTCTGCTGCTCTCCTTGGTATTGAAACCGCACTTTTGGTAGGTGTACTTGGTCTCGGCTGGATTTCTTGTTGATCTTCTGGGGGAGGGGCCTGTTGTAGTGATTCTCAAGTGTCTTTGCCCCAGGCGGAATTGCACCGCCCTTACCCGAGGCTGGGGTGAGTAATCCGCTTGGGTTTGCTTTCAGGAGCTTTTGTTCCCTAAGCGCTTTCCGTAGATTTCCGGAGGACGGGAATACAAATGGCGGCCTCCTGGTCTCCGGCCTGGAGGAGCCGAGAGCCCAGGGCCGTACTCCTCAGTGCGCGCTCAGAGAACCACGCCCAGTTACTCCCGTCTGCCTGACCTCCGGCCACGCTCCGAGCTCACGGAGCCTGCGACCGGTTCAAGGTCACCCCGAGCTGCGAGCTTACTGTTGGCTCTGTCTCTGTAGCTGGCTTTCCCGTTCCAATACCTGCAAGCTCTGCGACACTCAGACACCCCCGATCCTTCTGTGACCCTGCGGGACCTGAGGCCACGCTGACCCCGTGTGGGCTTTGCCCCGGGTAGCCTCTGGAGCGATGTCCCTCAGCGGAACAGACTTTTAAAAGTCCTGATTTTGTGCGCGTTTGCTCCGCCGCTTGCCGGGAGTCGGCCCCTCCCCCCGGGGTCTATCTTCCCGTCGCTTTGGATTCACTTCTCCGCCGGTCCTACCTTTCAGAAAGTGGTTGTTTTCTGTTTCCAGAATTGCTGTTCTTCTTCTCTTCGATCTGCCGATGGATTTTCAGGTGTTTGCAATCTTTAGATAAGCTATCTAGCTGATCTCCGGCTAGCTGAAGTTGTCTCGGCCTGCTACTTCTCCGCCATCTTGACTCCTCCCTCTCAATTAGTCTCCTCTTTATTCTTGCTTTGTTTCACAATCTGCTGTACACACGGCAATCAGACTGAAGTTTTAAACATGCAAGTCAAGAGTGTTACTTTGCTGCTCAAAACTTTCCAGCAGCTTTTCATCATACTTAGAATAGAAGAAAAACTCCTTGCTATTATTCTCTTTGTGATTTGACCTCCATCAACCTCTTTGATCTTATTTTATACCTTTACTCCTCTTATTGATCATGCTGTAGACACACTGACTTTTCAGTTCAAAAGAATGTCCTGTTTGTTCAGCCCGTACCTTCTGGAGGACCTTGATCTTTGACTTGTTTGTTGGTTTTTTGTTTTCTTCTCTGCTGACTTCTGTTTGTAATTCTGGTCTCTGCTCAAAGGGTACCTCATACAAGTAACTAGACATGCTGACTCCTTTATTTTATTTATAGCATTTATTACCATTTGAAATTTGTTTAGTGTCTGTCTCCCTCTACAGAATGTATAAGCTCTCCGAGAGAGTGATTTTGTCTGTCTTGTCCTCTACTGTAAACTCCAAAATTAGAATAAAGCCTAGTTTATAGCAGGTAGGAACTTCTTAATATCTGTTGCATCAATGAACAAATGAATATTTTTACCTCTGTAGAGTGTCCCTCATTTTTCCTTGGAACATTGTTCCACATTGTTTCCTTTACATGCTTAGTTCATTGTTCTACATATAGCTTGGAATATACTAGATTATAGTTGGCATTTATGGGATTATCTCATTGATGAATAGTCTTTGTGAGGGAAGTTTATTAATTTCTGTATCTCCACAGCTTATTCATCTTTATATCTCTAGCTTGTATCAAAGCACTTACTCAATGCTGGAATTCAATAAATATTACCTGAATAAAAGGAATCATTAAATTAGAATTGGATGAACAACTGGATTAGAATTTAGCCATCACCAATCTAGATAATAGAGAATCATAGAATTGGTCATCTTAGATCAGCTTCTATCACCCTGAAAACTTGGTTAAATTAATGTATATCCAAAAGGAGTAGGAGAACACAAGAATTTGCTTCATCTTTATATTCAGTGAGGAGGCAGTATGACTCATCTGTTCCATAGTAAGAGCTATATGATATTTAGATAAAGCTCTCTGAACATAGTAGATACTGTCAATAATGCTGACCCTCTTTTGGCCTACAATGTCTTAGGGCTGTACAATGCATCAATGCAAGAGAATGCAAGCAATCTCAGAAAAGGCACATTTCTGTACCCAATTTCCTCTTTATATAGCATCTTGTGATAATAGAGGATCTAAAATAAAGAAAAATTATCCACCTATCTGGTAGTGTTATGCCTTAGAGCACATATCTAGATTCATACTTGTTTTACACTGAGTAGAAATAGTTGGATGGTGCCCTCTTACCTCATTTACCAAAGATGCAAGTAGGATATGGACCAGAGGAGCTGGCAGGATGCTGAAGGTCAAGAAGGTAACTACAGGGACACCTGGGTGGCTCAGTTGGTTAAGCGGCTGCCTTTGACTCAGGTTATGATCCCAGCGTACTGGGATCGAGTCCCACATTGGGATCCTTGTTCGGCAGGGAGCCTGCTTCTCCCTCAGCCTCTGCTTACCACTCTGTCTGCTTGTGCTCACTCTCGCTCCTCTCTCTCTCTGACAAATAAACAAATAAAATATTTTTTTAAATTTATTTTTTATTTTCACCATAACAGTATTCATTATTTTTGAACCACACCTAGTGCTCCATGCAATCAGTGCCCTCGATAATACCCACCACCTGTACCCCAACCTCCCATCCCCCGCCCCTTCAAAACCCTCAGATTGTTTTTCAGAGTCCACAGTTTCTCACGGTTCACCTCCCCTTCCAATTTCCCCCAACTCCTTTCTCCTCTCAAATTCCCCATGTCCTCCATGCTATTTGTTATGCTCCACAAATAACTGAAACCATATGATAATTGACTCTCTCTGCTTGACTTACTTCACTCAGCATAATCTCTTCCAGTCCCGTCCATGTTGCTACAAAAGTTGGGTATTCATCCTTTCAGATGGAGGCATAATAGTCCATAGTGTATATGGACCACATCTTCCTTATCCATTCATCCGTTGAAGGGCATCTTGGTTCTTTCCACAGTTTGGCGACCGTGGCCATTGCTGCTATAAACATTGGGGTACAGATGGCCCTTCTTTTCATGACATCTGTATCTTTGGGGTAAATACCCAGGAGTGCAATGGCAGGGTCATAGGGAAGTTCTATTTTTAATTTCTTGAGGAATCTCCACACTGTTCTCCAAAGAGGCTGCACCAACCTGTATTCCCACCAACAGTGTAAGTGTTCCCCTTTTTCCACATCCCCTCCAACACATGTTGTTTCCTGTCTTGCTAATTTTGGCCATTCTAACTGGTGTAAGGTGATATCTCAATGTGGTTTTAATTTGAATCTCTCTGACGGCTAGTGATGATGAACATTTTTTTCATGTTTCTGATAGCCATTTGTATGTCTTCATTGGAGAAGTGTCTGTCCATATCTTCTGCCCATTTTTTGATATTTTTGTCTGTTTTCTGTGTGTTGAGTTTGAGGAGTTCATTATAGATCCTGGATATCAACCTTTTATCTGTACTGTCATTTGCAAATATCTTCTCCCATTCCGTGGGTTGCCTCTTTTTTTTTTTTTTTTTGACTGTTTTCTTGGCTGTGCAGAAGCTTTTGATTTTGATGAAGTTCCAAAAGTTCACCTTTGCTTTTGTTTTCTTTGCCTTTGGAGACATATCTTGAAAGAAGTTGCTGTGGCTGATATCGAAGAGATTACTGCCTATATTCTCCTCTAGGATTCTGATGGATTCATGTCTCATATTGAGGTCTTTTATCCATTTTGACTTTATCTATGTGTACAGTGTAAGAGAATGGTCGAGTTTCATTCTTCTACATATAGCTGTCCAGTTTTCCCAGCACCATTTATTGAAGAGACTGTCTTTTTTCCACTGTATATTTTTTCTTGTTTTGTCGAAGATTATTTGACCGTAGAGTTGAGGCTCCATATCTGGGCTCTCTACTCTATTCCACTGGGTATGCGTCTGTTTTTATGCCAGTACCATGCTGTCTTGGTGATCACAGCTTTGTAGTAAAGCTTGAAATCAGGTAACGTGATGCCCCCATTTTATTTTGTTTTTCAACATTTCCTTAGCGATTCAGGGTCTCTTCTGATTCCATACAAATTTTTGGATTATTTGCTTCAGCTCTTTGAAGGATACTGGTGGAATTTTGATCGGAATGGCATTAAAAGTATAGATTCCTCTAGGCAGTATAGACATTTTAACAATGTTTATTCTTCCAATCCAAGAGCATGGAATGGTCTTCCATCTTTTTGTGTCTTCTTCAATTTCTTTCATGAGTGTTCTGTAGTTCCTCAAGTACAGATCCTTTACCTCTTTGGTTAGGTTGATTCCCAGGTATCTTATGGTTCTTGGTGCTATAGTAAATGGAATTGATTCTCTAATTTCCCTTTCTATATTTTCATGGTTAGTGTATAAGATAGCCACTGATTTCTGTACATTGACTTTGTATCCTGCCACGTTGCTGAATTGCTGTATGAGTTCTAGTATTTTGGGGGTGGAGTCTTTTGGGTTTTCCATATAAAGAATCATGTCATCTGCGAAGAGAGAGAGTTTGACTTCTTCAAACCAATTTGGGTACCTTTTATTTCTCTTGTCTGATTGCTGTTGCTAGGACTTCTAATACTATGTTGAACAAGAGTGGTGAAAGTGGGCATCCTTGTCTTGTTCCTGATCTCAACGGGAAGGCTGAAAGATTATCCCATTGAGGATGATATTTGCTGTGGGTCTTTCATAGATAGATTTAATGAAGTTCAGGAATGTTCCCTCTATCCCTATACTTTGAAGCGTTTTAATCAGGAACAGATGCTGGATTTTTTCAAATGCTTTTTCTGCATCAATTGTGAGGACCATGTGATTCTTCTCTCTTCTCTTATTAATTTGTTCTATCACATTGATTGATTTGCGAATGTTGAACCATTCTTGTGCCCAGGGATGAATCCCACCTGGTCATGGTGGATAATCTTTTGAATGTGCTGTTGGATCCTGTTGGCTAGGATCTTGTTGAGAATCTTACCATCCATATTCATCAGTGATATTGGTCTGAAATTGTACTTTTTTGTAGGGTCTTTACCTGGTTTGGGGATCAAGGTAATGCTGGCTTCATAGAAAGAGTCAGGAAGTTTTCCTTCTGCTTCAATTTTTTGAAACAGCTTCAGGATAATAGGTGTTATTTCTTCTTTGAATGTTTGGTAGAATTCCCTAGGAAATCCGTCAGGTCCTGGGCTCTTGTTTTTTGGGAGGTTTTTGATCACCGCTTTAATATCATTACTAAAATTTGTTCTATTCAGGTTGTCAGTTTCTTCCTGATTCAATTTTGGGGGTTTATAGTTTTTCAGGAATGCATCCATTTCATCTAGGTTGCTTAATGTATTGGCATATAACTGTTGATAATAACTTCTGATATTGTTTCTACTTCCTTGGTGTTCTTTGTGATCTCTTCCTTTTCATTCATAATTTTATGTATTTGAGCTTTCTCTCTTTTCTTTTGGATTAATGTCGCCAATGGTTTATCGATCTTATTGATTCTTTCAAAAAACCAGCTTCTAGTTTCATTGATACGTTCTACTGTATCTCTGGTTTCTACCTCATCGATCTCAGCTCTAATCTTCATTTTTTCCCTTCTTACGTGTGGAGTTGGTTTGATTTGTTGTTGATTGTCCAGTTCATTAGGGTGTAGAGACAGCTGCTCTGTTCTGGGTTTTTTCAATTTTTTTTTTTTTTTTGAGAGGCTTGAATGGCTATGTATTTCCCCCTTAGGACCGCCTTTGCTGTATCCTATAGGTTTTGGATCGAAGTGTCTTCATTGTCATTGGTTTCCATGAATTGTTTCAGTTATTCCTTGATCTCCTGGTTGATCCAAGCATTCTTAAGCAAGGTCGTCTTTAGCTTCCAGGCGTTTGAGTTCCTTCGGAACTTTTCATTGTGATTGAGCTCCAGTTTCAAAACATTGTGATCTGAGAATGTGCAGGGAATAATCTCAGTCTTTTGGTATGGGCTGAGTCCTGATTTTTGACCCAGTATGTGGTCTATTCTGGAGAACGTTCCATGTGCATTTGAGAAGAATGAGTATTCTGTTGTTTTAGGGTGGAAATATATATATTTCTGTATATATCTATGAGGTCCATCTGGTCCAATGTGTCATTCAATGCTCTTGTTTCTTTATTGATTTTCTGCTTCAATGATCTATTTCTGAGAGAGGCATGCTAAGATCTCCAACGATTAGTGTATTCATATCAATATGACTCTTTATCTTGATTAACAGTTTTCTTATGTAATTGGCTGCTCCCATATTGGGGGCATAGATATTTACAATTGTTAGATCATCTTGGTGGATAGTCCCTTTAAGAATGATGTAGTGTCCTTCTGGATCTCTGACTACAGTCTTTAGTTTAAAATCTAATTTGTCTGATATGAGAATCGCTACCCCAGCCTTCTTTTGAGGCCCATTGTCATGAAAGATGCTTCTCCATCCCTTCACTTTCAGTATGGGTGTATGTTTAGGTTCAAAATGGGTCTCTTGTAGACAACATATGGATGGGCCCTGTCGTTTTATCCAGTCTGCAACCCTGTGCTGTTTTATGGGTGCATTTAGGCCATTCACATTGAGGATGATTATTGATAGATACGTTTTTATTGACATCGTGTTACCTTTGAAGTCTTTTTTTCTGTAGATTGTCTCTATATTTCTGTTCAATGCTATTCTTGGGCTTTTTCCTCCTTTAAAGAAACCCCCTTAATATTTCCTGCAGTGTCAGCTTGGTGGTTGCATAGTCTTTTATTTTTTATTTATTTTATTTTATTTATTTATTTGACAGAGAGAAATCACAAGTAGATGGAGAAGGAGGCAGAGAGAGAGATAGAGAGAGAGAGGGAAGCAGGCTCCCTGCTGAGCAGAAAGCCCGATGCGGGACTCGATCCCAGGACCCTGAGACCATGACCTGAACTGAAGGCAGCGGCTTAACCCACTGAGCCACCCAGGCGCCCGGTTGCATAGTCTTTTAAGCCTTGCCGGTCCTGGAAACTCTTTTTTTTTTTTTTCTTTTAAGATTTTATTTGTTTATTTGACAGACAGAGATCACAAGTAGGCAGAGAGGAAGGCAGAGAGAGAGAGAGAGAGGGAAGTAGGCTCCCCGCTGAGCAAAGAGCCCAACGTGGGACTCAATCCCAGGACCCCGAGACCATGACCTGAGCCGAAGACAGCGGCTCAACCCACTGAGCCACCTAGGCGCCCGGTCCTGGAAACTCTATCTCTCCCTCCATTTTGAATTTCAGTTTGCTGGATAAAGTATTCTTGGTTGCATGTTCTTCTCATTCAGTGCCCTGAATATATCTTGCCAGCCCTTTCTGGCTTGCCACGTCTTTGTGGACAGCTCTGACGTTATTCTGATTGCTTTCCTCTGTACGTAAGGATCTTCTTTGTCCTAGCTGCTTTCAAGAGGTTCTGCCTATAATTATAATTCTTCATTCTTACTATTAGGTGTCTCGAGGACTTTCGAGTATCTGTATCTTGGGGGGAAACCTTTCGGCCTCTAGTACATGAACACTGGTTCCATTCACGAGATTTGGAAAATTTTCATGAAGAACTTGTTCCACTATATCTTCTAGACTTTTTTCTTTCTCCTCCCTTTCAGGGATTCCAATAATTCTGACGTTGGAACATTTCATGGCATCATTTATTTCCCTGATTCTGTTTTTGTGGCTTCTAAGCTGTTTGTTCCAGGCTTCCCCTGATCCTTTCTCTCTATCTGTTTTTCCTCCAGATCACTAATTCTATCTTCTGTCTCAGTTACTCTAGGGTTGAGAGAATTTAGATTAGATTGGAACTCATTGAGAGCATTGTGAAGCTTATCCCTGGTAGTTTTCAGCTCTTCCCTAATATTGAAAACACGATCTCTGGTCGTTTTCAGTTCAGCCCTAATCAATTCAGTTTGGTCACCCATGGCTTTCTCCAACCTAGCTATTGCTTGGATAATTGTTAGCCTGAATTCTCTTTCCGACATATTGTCTATGTTGATAGCCATTAGCTCTGTTGCAGAAGGTCCATCTTCTGTATATTTCTTCAATTAACTATATTATAGCAATCAGCTAAAAGACCTACTCAAGAGAAACCACCTTTTATGAGCTGGTCTGATTTATTTATAATTATATTCTGATCTACCAATCTCCACCTTTCTTTATTGTTTATTTTCCAACTTTTCCAAGCATTTATTTCTGCTTGTGTTAGCAACTTCCAGTTCTATTTTTATTTTATTTTCTTCATGATGAGTATATTCTTTTTATTTATTTATTAAAAAATTAAAAAATATTTTATGTATTTGAGAAAGAGAGCAAACAAAAGAGAGAGAGAGAGAGAGCGAGAGAGAGAGAGCAAGCACACCAGCAGGGGAGGGGCAGAGGCAGAGGGAGAACCTCCCTTAGCAGAGACCCTGATATGGGGCTCAATCCCAGGATCCTGGCATATGACCTGAGCTGAGTGCAGACACTTAATAAGTCACCCAAGCCCCACTCATCGTACATATTTTTAAAAATAACATCTTATTTTACTGCTTTTCTGAATTAACTAGAATTCTCAAGCAATGGGGAATAACAACAGCACAGGCATCTCCGTTTTTTATTTTAATAGTGATGAATTTAGTGCTTCATTAATCAGAAAGGTGACTATTTGTTTTTGAAGTTTGAGAGTATTAGCTTCTTTTTCTGTTATTTAAATTTTTATTGTCAATGGCTGCTAAATTTTCTCAAATCTCTTTTTAATATCTATGTAATATGTTTATGCTTTCTCTTTAATTTGTTGACTTAATATAATAAATGGAGAGATTTTTCTGATACTCTGCTGTTCAAGTATTCCTGAAACCTACCCTAATTTTTGTTAGTGTATTATTTTTGATGTCCTAACTTCATATAATGAAAAGGGGTAGTTTTCAATTTTTTCACTCTATTAAGGAGTTAACATTAAAATTATTCTGAAGAACACAGTGCTTATATAGTTTTGATATTATTTTAATGTTTTTTACGTGCGGTTGCTCTGCCGCTTGCCGGGAGCCGGCCCCTCCCCCCAGGGTCTATCTTCCCATCGCTTTGGATTCACTTCTCCCCCGGTCCTACCTTTCAGAAAGTGGTTGTTTTTCTGTTTCCAGAATTGCTGTTCTTCTTCTCTTCGATCTGCCAATGGATTTTCAGGTGTTTGCAATCTTTAGATAAGCTATCTAGCTGATCTCCGGCTAGCTGAAGTAGTCTCAGCCTGCTAATTCTCCGCCATCTTGACTCCTCCTCTATTTTAATGTTTTTTAAAGAACAATTTTGTTTTGATCTCTCCTTAGGCCCCTAGTCTCTTTATGTGTTTTATACATTCGGGGAATCAATTTCAGTAATTTTCATTTCCCTAAGAAAACATGCATTTTCTATACATTTTCAAAAGAAATTTTGTAAAATAATCATTTTTTAAAAGATTTTATTTATTTATTTGACAGAGAGAGATCACAAGTAGGCAGAGAGGCAGGCAGAGAGTGAGAGAGGGAAGCAGGCTCCCCGCTGAGCAGAGAGCCCAATGTGGGACTCGATCCCAGGTCCCTGAGATCATGACCTGAGCCGAAGGCCGTGGCTTAACCCACTGAGCCTCCCAGGTGCCCCAGAGCCTCCATTTTTGATTGCACCTCATTAATTGATTTCAACTTGGTTAGATTTTAGTTCTTTTATTTCTCCAGAAAGGGCTTTTATATCTCCTGAGAGGGTTTCTCTAATATCTTCCATGCCTTTTTTCATCCCAGCTAGAACCTTGAGAATCATCATTCTGAACTCTAGATCTGACATATTACCAATGTCTATATTGATTAGGTCCCTAGCCTTCGGTACTGCCTCTTGTTCTTTTTTTTTTTTTTTTTTTTTGGTGTGGTGAACTTTTCTGTCTTGTCATTTTGTCCAGATAAGAGTATATGAAGGAGCAAGTAAAATACTAAAAGGGTGGCAAAGACTCCAGGAAAATATGTTTTAACCACATCATAAGAGATCCCAAATCATGAGGGGGGAGAAAGGGGGTAAAAAGAGGTTCAGAAAGAAAAAAAAAAAAAAAGAAAAGAAACAATTAAAAAAAGAAAATGAATAAAGAAAAAATATAAAAAAGAAAAAAATATATATATTAAAGTAGTCAAAAAATGTTAAAAAAGAAAAGGGTAAAAGTTTAAAAAATTTACCAGAAGAGGGAAAAAAAATTGAAAATGAAAAACAATATTAAATTAACTGCAAGACTAAAGAATCATGGGGAGAAAGCCATGAGTTTCGTGCTTTGCTTTCTCCTCCTCTGGAATTCCACTGCTCTCCTTGGTATTGAAACTGCACTCCTTGGTAGGTGAACTTGGTCATGGCTGGATTTCTTGTCAGTTTTCTGGGGGAGGGGCCTGTTGTAGTGATTATCAAGTGTCTTTGCCCCAGGCGGAACTGAACCGCCCTTATCAGGGGCTGGGCTGAATATTCTGCTCGGGTCCACTTTCGGGAGCTTTTGTTCCCTGAATGCTTTCCGTAGAGTTCCAGAGGACAGGAATGAAAATGGTGGCCTCCCAGTCTCTGGCCCAGAGGAGCCGAGAGCTGAGGGCCCCACTCCTCAGTGCGCCCTCAGAGAACAGCGCCCAATTACTCCAGTCTCCCTGGCCTCTGGCTGTGCTCCGAGCTCACCGAGCCTGCGACCGGTTCAAGGTAACCTCAAGCTGAGAGCTCACTCTTTGGCTCTGTCTCTGTAGCTGGCTTCCCCGTTCTAATACCTGCAAGCTCTGCGACACTCAGACACCCCCAATCCTCCTGTGACCCTGTGGGGCCTGAGGCCACGTTGACCCCACATGGTCTTCACCCCGGTTTAGCCTCTAGAGCAATGTCCCTCAGCGGAACAGACTTTTAGAAGTCCTGATTTTGTGTTCTGTTGCTCCGCTGCTTGCCTGGAGCTGCCCCCTCTCCCCACAGTCTATCTTCCCGTCGCTTTGGATTCACTTCTCCACCAGTCCTACCTTTCAGAAAGTGGTTGATTTTCTGTTTCTAGAATTTCTGTTCTTCTCTTGGACCTCCCGTTGGATTTGTAGGTGTTTGCAATCTTTAGATAAGGTATCTAGCTGATCTCCTGCTACCTTAAGTAGTCTCAGCCTGCTACTTCTCCACCATCTTGACTCCTCCCCCTCAAGATGAGTATATTTTTTGAATCCCCATCAGCTATTTAACCCATCTCCCCCACCCATCTTCCCTTTGGTAAACATCAGTTTGTTCTTTGTAGTTAAGAGTCTGTTTCTTGTTTTCTTTTTTCTCTCTCTTGTTTTCCCTTTCCTCATTTGTTTTGTTTCTTAAATTCCACATTAAATTGACATTAGTCCTGTGTAAAATAAATTTCAGAGAGGGGTCTTTTTGAATCACAGTTTCCTTGTGTACATCTATCATCCCTTAAACTGTCTTGTATCTTCCATATTGACTTAACTGATCCTTGCTCTATATTTGCCCAGTGATCCTTGAATTGAGAGTGGTAGACTATATCCATGTTAGAGGAATCTGAAATACAAGACAGATGAAGAGGTTTCTTTGTTTCTTTTTTATTTGTTTATAAAGTAAAATTTCAGCTTATTCATTTGTTTATGACACAGTACACAAGAGGCAAAGTGTTTTACATCATAGCTTTCACTTCCAACTCCTTGGAATGTTCATTTCTTTGGCTAAAAGGAGAGACTAGACATGAGAGGCAGGCAATGTTTAGGCAACTGACATAAGGATAAGGAGGGGGCAGTGCTAATGCCATCTTCATGAGGATGGGCACAAGGGGACTGTTAGTCATAGGCTATTTTCTACAACTTTTAGCTGGAAAGAAAGGAGAACCACTCCTGGATGCTCATGCTGTTCTGGGTTTCAGTCATCCTCATCACACAGGTACATCAGCACTTTCTGGTAGTTGTGCTTGGGGTCTTGCTGGATGCAGTAGTGTAGTCACTTGCCATACTTTCTATTGAAATCAGACACAATTTGCAACATGTCCACTTCCTGGGAGAGAACATGATTAAGTCAAGACTTGATTGCGAGTCCCCTTGCCTTTCATGGAGTCATACATTCAGTCAGCAAAATAGAGGGACTTGTTCTGAATGCACTGGACCAGGTTCACGGAAGCATTTTCCAGGTCTCCTTTGACCTTATTGATACTCTTCAGCATGTCATAAGGGCTATAGCTCTTTACCTTTCAAATACTTTCTGGAAATTTTACAAACTTTGCTTGGTCATGATGCTAATCCACTTGGGTACATCAGTTCCTTTTCTCTTCACTCTATCATAGAGATCCTATGTGTTGGTCAATCAGTTCATAATCAATGACAGAGCCATCCTCTGCTCTTCTACCCTTTGCCAGGGTAACCCTCAGTTTGCAGAAGCCACCAGATGGTTGAGAAATGATGTCTTTCTCCAGATTAGTCTTGTACATTTCCTTGTAGACTCTGTTAATTTCCTAAGGCTCCTGTTTGGTCTTTGAGCAGATGTTCTCAATGAGGAAGTCCTCATCTGTCCCCAGCCTCTTCATGGAGGCCTTCAGCTCAGAGGCATCACACTGAGAATCTGTTTTCAGTAGGCTCCAAATCATGGTCCTCAGGTGCCCAGAAAAGGCTGACTTCATTGCTGATGCAAGTTCATTTTTGGTCCTTCTCTCATAGTTGAAGGCAATATACTGTCTTTGTTCATTGCTGTGGTTCGTCAAAATGTTGACAGTAGTAACCTCAACCACACTTTTGGTTTTGATGGCCTTTTCAATGTTCAGAACAGCATACTCAGCACCAAAATTGGTGTGTGCTTTGACTGACCCATCTGCACTTTGGGGGATAAGTTGATCACCCTCCAAGCTGAGCTTGCAGAGAATCTTGTGAATAATAAACATTTTGAAAGAAGCTGGGCCAATCTTCGAGTGTCCCCAGTTATGGGGCTAAGAGATGAAGAGTTTGAGGCTGCTCAGCTAGGACTTAATGTCACCTGGTTAGTTATTGTGAATTTCATCTCTGAGTATTGAAGAAACCTGCCTATGAGATAACTGAATCACTGTTGGTAGCCTTTGAGATACTGTGGTGAATGTGAATGGAGAGGATGTTGGAGATGAAAAATTTTATTTATATCATCTCATATTGGGGAGGGGCCTACTTTTTAAAAAGTAATGTTTATTACCCTGGAATATCACATATATACTATATACAGTATGTTCACTCTTATAAAACCACACTGTCTCTTTTCAGGAAATTCTCAACCTTGGACTTTATACTTCTAGACCTTTATATGTCACTGCCTATATCATCTCTCCACTTGGATACTTAAATGTCCCTGTCATCTTAAACCCAATATGTTCAAACTGAATGCATTATAAAGTGTCCTCCTGCAGTATTTTTTTCTTTGGTCACATATCAGTGACATCACCCTTCTTGAGTTCTTGGGCTAGGAACTCTGTAGTCATTCTTTATTTCTTCTCACTTTTCACCCTCACACTCAGTTGACCACCACTTCCTATTTTGTCAGTCCTACCCAGACTTGTCTCCTAGTCCTAAGTTCCCCTGTCCTCAGCTGGATTTATCCTGGCTCTGGACACCTTGCATGTTGACTGCTTCCAGCAGCTTTCTAATTAGTCTTTCCTTACCATCAGTCCTTCTACATTGCTGTTGGCTTCAATATCTCCCTATCAACAAACCTGTCATGCCATTTCCCTGGCTTAAAGCTCCTAGTGTCTCTTCTTGGTTTATAGAATAAATTTAAAATTATTTGATATTTAGGCTACAACCTCCTTAAGCTGTTTTCTCTACTACTTATCTCTTATGGGATTTCATCCCTCGACTGTTATCACTAACCTTGATCATCCCACCCTCACTCCTGATTTTGCACATACTATTCCTGTTGCTATTTTTCTTCTCCACTAGGCACACTCTCCTATACATACTGTAAGATCTGGTTGAAGTGTCATCTCCTTTGATAACTTTCTCTGACTTCCCCTGAGGTTTAAGTCATTTATTTTAGTGCAATCACTTGCATCTACACAGGGCTTACCTATAGCTCTTATATTCAAATTCTTTGATAATGGACCTATTGTCCCATCACCCCATTGTCCTACCCCATCTGCATGCCAATGTTAACTTTTTTGCTCATATTCGTATCATTAGAGCTATTGGATGCTTATAGATATTCTAGGATAAGAAACTTTAAGTGGTTCAGAACCTTTAGGGAAGACTTTCCCTCTCTTGGGGCCATAGAGAGCATTAGACTATTTAAAAATTTTTTAATTAACTTCAATTTGGTTATCATATAGTGTATTGTTAGTTTTAGGGATAGAATTTAGTGATTTATCAGTTGCATATAATACCCAGTGCTTATTACATCAAGTACCCTCCTTAATGTCTATCACCTAAATACCAAATCCCCCCTCCAGCAACCCTCAGTTTTTTTCCTATAGTTAAGAGTCTCTTATGGTTTTCCCCCTCTCTGTTTTTATTTTATTTTCCTTATCTTCCCCTATGTTCATCTGTTTTGTTTTTAAAATTCCAAATATTAGTGAAATCATATGGTATTTTTCTTTCTCTGACTGACTTATTTTGCTTAGCATAATATCCTCTAGTTCCACCCTTGTCATTGCAAATGGCAAGATTTCATTATTTCTGATGAGTAATATTTGATGGCTGAGAAAGTAACATATTCTTTAGTCATTCATCTGTCGATGGACATCTGGACTCTTTTTGTAGTTGGCTACTGTGAACATTGCTGCTATTGTGGATATTGCTGCTCTAACTCTAAACGATAGAGTCCACGGGCTCCTTCGAATCACTGTTTGTATGCTTTGGGTAGATACCTAGTAGTGCAATTTCTGGGTCATAGGGTAGTTCTATTTTTAACTTTTTGAGGAATCTCCACACTGTTTTCCAGAGTGATTGATTATTAAGGGCTCTGACTCGAGCTCTGTGGTACCTGAGACCCTGTGTCAGACTAGGGTTTCCCCAATGTTTTTTTCTGCATGTAACTTTTCTTTTGAAGAGAATCTACTGCTAGGCAAGGAACACACAGATAGAAATGGTATTCAGTACAAATACTCTCTGAATCATCAGAAAAGACAAAAGTACATGTTTTTGCTTCCTTATCAACATTAGTTTCTCTTACATTTGTCCTCTTGTTTTTTTTTCCCATTTTAAAAATTTATTTTCAGCATAATAGTATTCATTATTTCCCCCCCACACACCCAGTGCTCCATGCAATCCCTGCCCTCTCCAATACCCACCACCTGGTGCCCTGACCTCCCACCCACCCGCCAATTCAAACCCCTCAGATTGTTTTTTAGAGTCCATAGTCTCTCATGGTTCACCTCCCCTTCCAATTTACTCCAATTCCCTTCTCCTCTCTAACTCCCCATGTCCTCCATGCTATTTATTATGCTTCACAAATAAGTGAAACCATATGATAATTGACTCTCTCTGCGGGACTTATTTCACTCAGCATAATCTCTTCCAGTCCCATCCATGTTGCTACAAAAGTTGGGTATTCGTCCTTTCTGATGGAGGCATAATACTCCATAGTGTATATGGACCACATCTTCCTTATCCATTCATCCGTTGAAGGGCATCTTGGTTCTTTCCACAGTTTGGCGACCGTGGCCATTGCTGCTATAAACATTGGGGTACAGATGGCCCTTCTTTTCACCCATTTACTTATTGTTGAAGTTCTGTAGTAGGTCTTTGATCCATATTGAGTTAAATTTGTGAAAGGTCTGTAATTAGATTTATTTTTTTTATATGAATGTCCAATTCTACATTTGTGGAAAATATTTTCTCTGTTAAATTGCCTTTGCTCTTTGTCAAAGATCAACTGTATGTGTGTTGTCCTACCTGTGGAATTTCTATTCCGTTTCATTGATCTTTATGTATATTCTATTATCAATACCCTGCTGTCTTCATTAATTTATCTTTATAATGAGCATATAGTATTTGACCTTTAATTATTTCTTCTTCCATGTTCATACTTTCTTTGTGTATGTAGAGTAAGTTTTCTCATAGGTACACAAAGATAAACTCAAAATGGATAAAAGACCTCAACGTGAAACAGGAATCCATCAGAATCCTAGAGGAGAACATAGGCAATAATCTCTTCGATATCAGCCACAGCAGCTTCTTTCAAGATATGTTTCCAAAGGCAAAGGAAACAAAAGTGAAAATGAACTTTTGGAACTTCATCAAAACCAAAAGCTTCTGCACAGCAAAGGAAACAGTCAAGAAAACAAAGAGGCGACCCATGGAATGGGAGAAGATACTTGCAAATGACAGTACAGACAAAAGGTTGATATCCAGGATCTATAATGAACTCCTCAAACTCAACTCATACAAAACAGATAATAATATCAAAAAATGGGCAGAAGATATGAACAGACACTTCTCCAATGAAGACATACAAATGGCTATCAGATACATGAAAAAATGTTCATCATCATTAGCCCTAAGGGAGATTCAAATTAAAACCACATTGAGATATCACCTTACACCAGTTAGAATGGCCAAAGTTAACAAAACAGGAAACAACATGTGTTGGAGAGGATGTGGAGAAAGGGGAACCCTCTTACACTGTTGGTGGGAATGCAAATTGGTGCAGCCTCTTTGGAGAACAGTGTGGAGATTCCTCAAGAAATTAAAAATAGAGCTTCCCTATGACCCTGCAATTGCATTCCTGGGTATTTACCCCAAGGATACAGATGTAGTGAAAAGAAGGGCCATCTGTACCCCAATGTTTATAGCAGCATTGGCCACAGTCGCCAAACTGTGGAAAGAACCAAGATGCCCTTCAACGGATGAATGGATAAGGAAGATGTGGTGTATATACACTATGGAGTATGATGCCTCCATCCGAAAGGATGAATACTCAACTTTTGTAGCAACATGGACGGGACTGGAAGAGATTATGCTGAGTGAAATAAGTCAAGCAGAGAGAGTCAATTATCATATGGTTTCACTTATTTATGGAGCATAACAAATATCATGGAGGACAAGGGGTGTTATAGAGGAGAAGGGAGTTGGGGTAAATTGGAAGGGGAGGTGAATCATGAGAGACTATGGACTCTAAAAAACAATCTGAGGGGTTTGAAGAGGCGGGGGGGTGGGAGGTCGGGGTACCAGGTGGTGGGTATTATAGAGGGCACGGATTACATAGAGCACTGGGTGTGGTGAAAAAATAATGAGTACTGTTTTCCTGAAAATAAATAAATTGATAGCTGTAATAAGAAATATTATAAAAAAGACATACGAAAAAATGTTCATCATCACTAGCCTTCAGGGAGATTCAAATTAAAACCATATTGAGATATTATCACCTTACACCACTTAGAATGGCCAAAATTAGCAAGACAGGAAACATGTGTTAGAGGGGATGTGGAGAAAGGGGAACCCTCTTACACTGTTGATGGGAATGCAAGTTGGTGCAGCCTCTTTGGAGAAGAGTGTGGAGATTCCTCAAGAAATTAAAAATAGAACTTCCCTATGACCCTGCCATTGCATTCCTGGGTATTTACCCCAAAGATAGAGATGTCATGAAAAGAAGGGCCATCTGTACCCCAATGTTTATAGCAGCATTGGCCATGGTCGCCAAATGGTGGAAAGAACCAAGATGCCCTTCAATGGATGAATGGATAAGGAAGATGTGGTCCATATACACTATGGAGAATTATGCCTTCATCAGAAAGGACCCAACTTTTGTAGCAACATGGACGGGACTGGAAGAGATTATGCTGAGTGAAATAAGTCCAGCAGAGAGAGTCAATTATTATATGGTTTCACTTATTTGTGAAGCATAACAAATAGCATGGAGGACATGGGGAGTTAGAGAGGAGAAGGGAGTTGGGGGAAATTGGAAGGGGAGGTGAATCATGAGAGACTATGGACTCTAAAAAACAATCTGAGGGGTTTGAATTCACGGGTGGGTGGGAGGTTGGGGTACCAGGTGGTGGGTATTGGAGAGGGCAGGGATTGCATGGAGCACTGGGTGTGGTGCAAAAATAATGAATACTGTTATGCTTACAATAAATAAAAAATAAATTAAAAAGATTTTATTTATTACGTATTTGAGGGAGTGGAGAGAGTGAGAGAGAGACAGCACAAAGTGGGGGAGGGACAGAGGGGTAGGGAGAAGAAGACACCCTGCAGAGCAGGGAGCCTGATGCGGAGCTTGATCTTAGAATCTGGGATCATGTTCTCGGATCATGATGTGATGCCAGGTGCCACAGCAGATGCCTGAACAAGGACATGAACTCTGGACCCTCAGATTCAAATTTTGAGCACATTTATAAAAGTATAGTTTGTAGACAAAGGAGGTAGTATTCTTTTTCCATTCCACACTAGTAAAACATTACCCACAGTGGTGTGTTTAGTGGTAGTTGCTGCTTTAAAAAAATTATTTATGCGGTGCCTGGGTGGCTCAGTGGGTTAAGCCTCTGGCTTTGGATCAGGTCATGGTCTTGGGTCCTGGGATCAAGCCCTGCATCAGGTTTTCTGCTAGCAGGTAGTCTGCTTCCCCTCCCTTCTGCCTGCCTCTCTGCATACTTGTGATCTCTTTGGCATATAAATAAATAAAATCTTTAAAAATTATTTTATTTAAATTCAATTAATTAACATATAGTGTATCATTAATTTCAGAGGTAGAGTTCAGTTATTCATCAGTTGTGTGTAACACACAGTGCTCATTACATCACATGAGCTCCTTAATATCCATTGCCCAGTTACCCATCCCCTCACCTACATCCCTTTCAGCAACCCTCAGTTTTTTTCCTATAGATAAGAGTCTGTCATGGGGAGTTGATGCTTTTAAAGGGGGCTGTATACACTGGAGCATGCTCAGTCTGGATGTCAAACAAAGGCGAGAACAAATACCACATAAGAGAGCAGGTACAGAGAAGACATTTACAGAAGTAGGGGTGCAAGGTACATGTGATCCTACAGACTTCTGTCACTTGTGAAGAGGCATGCTTCAGGTGCAGCTGGAGGCACCATGTATTCTATTTCAGGAGGGGAGCTCAAACCCCAGCTGCCTTGCATATTTATGGAGGGGATGGGAGTAGACAAGGAACAAGGAACTTGAATTTAGAGTTATAGCTCTGGTGGTGTCAGAAATATCATGTTTACTGATGAAAATCACCTGGGATGTCCAAAGATCAGTGTGGCTCCAGTAAGAGGGCTTGAAGCTCTTTCTGCTGAACCATGTCATTGTCCAGCTAGTTGATTAAGAGCTACAGGGTCATTCACCAAACAAACTGGTTGCTTGGTCTTTAATAGAACCTCAAGGATGAAGGGCAGAATATATATATATATATATATATATATTCTGTATATATATTCTGTATACACACACACACACACACACACACACACATATATATATATATATATATATATATATATATATATATATGAAGTGGTTTAAGAAACTGGCTGTGTTTGCTTATAGAAAAGGAAAACAATGGATGACATAATATCGGTCTTCAAATATTTGAAAGACTGTTATGCAGAAGAGAGATTGAGCTCATGTAATATCATCTCAAAGAAGATAAAGGGGAACTTGGTTCAGATTTGCAAACTAAAATACATCCTGGTGAATTATAAAGAAATCTTTTTTCCTAGCTTAAATAGTATTTTTTTTTTAAGAAGATGATTTTTTTTAAAGATTTTATTTATTTATTTGTAAGAGAGAGAGAGAGTGAGAGCGAGCACAGGCAGACAGAGTGGAAGGCAGAGTCAGAGGGAGAAGCAGGCTCCCTGCGGAGCAAGTAGCCCGATGTGGGACTCGATCCCAGGACGCTGGGATCATGACCTGAGCCGAAGGCAGCTGCTTAACCAACTGAGCCACCCAGGCGTCCCACTTAAATAGTATTTTTATCTGTTCAGTTCAAGACCTATGGTTGTAGCATGACCAGAAATTCATATGCTGATTTTTTCCCCTATTTCATGTGATAAACAGGAGGGTGGCACCTGCTTCTCCATGCATCAGTTCCCTCTAACACAGTAAAACCCACAACTACCCTGGTCTACCCTCAGAATTTCTTTTTTTTTCTCACACAACTCCTAATGGAAAGGGCTAAAATACTTATAATATATGGAAAATGATATTTTAAAATAAAATTTAAATATAAAGAATTTAAAAAAATTAAATTCAAGTTAATTAACATATAGTTTATTATTCTGGAGTAGAATTCAGTGATTCATCAGCTGCATATAATACCCAGTGCTCATTACATCAAGTGCTCTCCTTAATGTTTGTCACCCAATTATACC
Organism: Mustela lutreola; assembly: GCF_030435805.1. Lineage (NCBI taxonomy): Eukaryota > Metazoa > Chordata > Mammalia > Carnivora > Mustelidae > Mustela > Mustela lutreola. The sequence continues at coordinate 107,998,362 of NC_081299.1, read as the reverse complement.
TTCTCCCCACTCACCTCCCCTCCAGCAACCCTAGTTTGCTCCCTAGAGTTCAGCAGCTCTTATCGTTTGCCTCTCTCTCAATTTTCATCTTAATTTATTTTTCCTTCCCTTATTCTCTGTTCATCTGTTTCTAAAATTCTACATATGAGTGAAATCATATACTCAGGATTTCTAAGACTGTCATTTTACTTAGATCTTTACATAACTGAATCTTGGAATAATAAACTCTGCCCACTGTGACCAGACAGTGGCACAAGTGTATCTTATTCATGTTGCCTTGCACATTGAGGCTGAGATTTAGTAAGGTGTGAAGGTGAGCAAATTTTCCAAAGGCAGAGATCATTGACAAATAATAACTTTTTAAATAAAGATTTATTTATTTGTCAGAAAGAGAGAGAGAATGAGAGTGAGTGAGCACACAAACAGGGGAAGTGGCAGGCAGATGGAGAAGTAGGCTTTCTGCTGAGTAAGGAGCCTGATGTGGGACTTGGTTCCAGGGTCCTGGGATCATAACCTGAGCTAAAGGCAGATGCTTAACTGACTGAACCACCCACATGTCCCAACATATAATAATTTATATAATTTCAGATTGCCATCCCATTAGCCATCCTGTTCTCTTCCTGCTCAATGACCTGGAAAAGCAGTATCTATTATGTTCCTATCCTCTGTGATGCTGACATGGACCAGTCATGGTTGGTCAGGGAAATGCCCTTTGAGATATGTGATCATAACTGCAGGATTGAAGAAGAGTTGCAGTTTTGGTTGAGTGGCTTCCTGAAGGAGCTATTTGTTATGACTGAAGGGAAAGTGATTTTTAAAGAAGATTTTATTTATTTATTTGACAGGCAGAGGTCACAAGTAAGCAGAGAGAGAGAGAGAGAGGAGGAAGCAGGTTCCCTGCTGAGCAGAGAGCCCAATGCAGGGCTCTATCCCAGGATCCTGGGATCATGACCTGAGCCGAAGGCAGAGGTTTTAACCCACCGAGCCACCCAGGTGCCCTGGGGAAGTGATTTTGAAGTTGGTATTATTCCAGGTGGAATATTTTCCTGTATTTCACAGCTGAAGCCAATAAACCCACTCCTCCATCTATCCATGGGACACTGTTTTTTACAATATAACCCAGGTCAGGTTGCGTCTTAGTCTGGGCAGAGTCATGATCAGGCCGACCCCATACAAATTTTGAGGTTGTCTCTGGTGTTCTTGCCCTTCCTCTAGCATTGATTGCTAGGTGGTTCTCTGCTCTATAGAGATGAAAGTGAGCCCGTTACAGACAGGAGAGTTTGTATATTGGTAAAATTCTCAACACATTCAATCTTTTTCTTCACTGCTGTATTTATTACTTGAGGCATGGAAGACAACATTTTACCAGAAATGGTTGGAAAGACTGGTAAGTGAGCACTTTGGGAGCATGTCTCTATGCCTAACTATAAAATACCTCCTTTTGACTGTTGCTTCAGGTTAAAAGAGTCAAAAAGAAGAGGTGGAACTCATGAAGGACTCTCCTGCCTCCCTGCCAAGCCCAAGGTGGAGCCACATTCTGGAGGCATCAGTTTAGTTCAGTGTAATTGAGAGAAATTCAATCTAGGAAAAGAATATCAGTATTTAGGGTCATTAGTTCATTCAGAAGCATATTTTGAGACCCTACCTCATATAGGACACCAAGCTAGTCATTGGGTTGCAAGTATGAAGAAGACATAGTCTCTGCCCTCAAGGAGTTCATAATCTTATGCAGGGTGTAGACATGCAACAACCACCTAGAATATGAGGTAATGATTCCAATCCAGGTGTTCCCAAATTGCTGTGGAATGACAGATGGGGGAGTAACCCATTCTTCTCAGGAAGGTCATGGACCATCTCTCAAGATATGCTGCTGAAGCAGGGCCTTGTTTGTTAGATTCTTCCATTCCTCACTGTATTCTTAGTGCTTTGCACAATGTTGGACATGTAGAAGTATTCAACAAATTATCTGTTGATCATATATTCTAATGGTGTTGGTAACTATTGGTAGCCTAGACTTTCAATGGAATGGGAAAGAATGTGGAACATGTGTAGGGAAGGCCACATGAGAAAGGCCTCAAATGCCATGCTAAAGAATTTGGAGATCATCTGGCACCTCACCAAGAGGAACAGAAGGGCTTGAAAAACTTTTTAAAAAAGATTTTTATTTTTTTATTTGAGAGAGAGAGAGAGAGCAAGAGCACAAGTAGGGGACAAGTGGGAGAGAGAGGCTGCACTGAGCGTGGAGCCTGATGAGAGATTCACAACCAGATGAGAGATTCATAACCAGATCATGACCTGAGTTGAAATCAAGAGACAGATGCTTAAGTGACTGAGCCACCCAGGTGCCCCTTGAAAATTAAAAAAAAATATATTTATTGTACATAAACAATGAATCTTGGAACACTGCATCAAAAGCTAATGATGTATTTTATGGGGATTAACATAACACAATAAAAAAGATTTATTTATCTTTATTTGTTTTGTAAATATTTATTTATTTTTAGGGGGAAGAGATAGGAAGAGGGGGGAAGAGGGATATATATAGAGAGAATCCCAAGCAGACTCCCTGATGAGCCTGGAGTCTGATGCAGGACCTGATCTTATGACGCTGAAGTCATGACCTGAGCTGAAACCAGGAGTCAGATGTTCAACTGACTGAGCCACCCAGGTGCCTTAGGACTTGAAATGTTTTAAAAATTAAATTAAGCCAGAGTCTGTTGAATAGATAATATATTCCCATGATTCAAAATTTAAAAGACATAAAAGGATATACAGAGATGTATTGCACTCCTACCCTTGTCTGTCATTGCTGAGTTTTATTTACCCTAGGCAATCAGTGATACTCTTATATCTGTAGCCTTCCAGAGGTAATCTATTGACATCCAGGCAAATATTTACATGTAAATGTTTTACAATTTCCCTCTACAAATTATGGAATATATACTTTTCTGGAACTTACTTTTCTCACTTAATACTATCTTTTGGAGATTGTACTAACATGTAAAGAATGTCTTCATTCCTTTATGCTGATTAGTATTCCATCATGTGGGTGTACCGTAATTTATTTAACCAGTCCTCTATTAATGGACTCAAAAAATTTTTTTTAAATTTTTTATTTTTTATAAACATATATTTTTATCCCCAGGGGTACAGGTCTGTGAATCACCAGGTTTACACACTTCACAGCACTCACCAAAGCACATACCCTCCGCAATGTCCATAATCCCACCCCCTTCTCCCAACCCCCCTCCCCCCAGCAACCCTCAGTTTGTTTTGTGAGATTAAGAGTCACTTATGGTTTGTCTCCCTCCCAATTTTTTTTAAAGCAAGTAGTGCAGGATCAGATTTCTGTTCAGGAAAATAACTGTAAAATCAATATGAATATTGGGCTGAAATGGGAGAGGTTATACATAATGAGGTCCTGGTGGTCCTTCTGGAGGGCATGGAAAATATGAGAGATTTTGGAAGGTCCTATTGATGCATCAGGGTGGGTGTGGGGGTGGGTCCAGTTGGAGTTGAGGGGCAGGGGCACCACAGAAGAAGCAGACATTCGTCATGTGGGAGTCTGAGGTAAGATGGCTGGCAGCAGCTAGCAGCCCTGTAGGCATTGGATTGGGGAGACTGGCAAGAACAGTAAGACCTAATTCATGAGGGCTGAAAGCACCTAAAATTAGGCAGAACACCAGTTACTATAGCCAGGGTTCAAGGATCAGAGCATGATTAGTGGCAGTGGAAATGTGATGTTGTGGATGTAGAGACACTTATGCCTAAATAATTTTTGCCTAAGCTCAGAAACTGTCCCAGTTGACTGGGGTCAGGGAGTGTCCTTTCATTTTGTTCTGCTTTCCTTGGCAGAAGCACACCTCTGCCCCCACCCAAACACCCCTTATAGGAATCTTCACACTAGATGGTTGTTTTCTGGTCCCCTATTGCTTGCCTCTTGGTAGTTTACCATTTTTTTTTCTTTCTTTCTTTTTTTAAATTTCTTTTCAATGTAACGGATTTTATTTTTTATGCACCACAGTGCTTCATGCAATATGTGCCCTCCATAATACCTACCACCAGGCTCCCCCAACCTCCCACCCCCAGCCCCTTCAAAGCCCTCAGATTGTTTTTCAGAGTCCACAGTCTCTCATGGTTCATCTCCCCCTCCAATTTCCCTCAACTCCCTTCTCCTCTCCATCTCCCCATCCTCCGTGTTATCCCTTATGCTCCACAAATAAGTGAAATCATATGATAATTGGTTCTCTCTGCTTGACTTATTTCATTCACCATAATATCTTCCAGTCCCATCCATGTTGATACTAAAGTTGGGTATTCATCCTTTTTAAAAATTTTTTTTTATTTTTTATAAACATATATTTTTATCCCCAGGGGTACAGGTCTGTGAATCGCCAGGTTTACACACTTCACAGCACTCACCATAACACATACCCTCCCCAATGTCCATAACCCCACCCCCTTTCTCCCAATCCTCCTCCCTCCAGCAGCCCTCAGTTTGTTTTGTGAGATTAAGAGTCATTTTTTGTTTGTCTCCCTCCCAATCCCATCTTGTTTCATTTATTCTTCTCCTACCCCCTTAACCCCCCATGTTGCATCTCCACTTCCTCATATCAGGGAGATCATATGATAGTTGTCTTTCTCTGCTTGACTTATTTCACTAAGCAGGGTATTCATCCTTTTTGATGGAGGCATAACACTCCATAGTGTATATGGAGTATACATCTTCCTTATCCATTCATCCATTGAAGGTCATCTTGGTTCTTTCCACAGTTTGGTGACTGTGGCCATTGCTGCTATGAACATTGGGGTACAGATGGCCCTTCTTTTCACTACATCTGTATCTTTGGGGTAAATACTCAATAGTGCAATTGCAGTGTCAGGGAAGCTCTATTTTTAATTTCTTTTTTTTTTTTTTAAAGATTTTATTTATTTATTTGACAGAGAGAGATCACAAGTAGGCAGACAGGGGTAGAGAGGGGGAAGCAGGCTCTCTGAGGAGCAGAGAGCCTGATGCGGGGCTCCATCCCATGACCCTTATATCATGACCTGAGCTGAAGGCAGAGACTTAACCCACTGAGCCACCCAGGTGCCCCTATTTTTAATTTCATATGGAATCTCCATACTGTTTTCCAAAGTGGCTGCACCAACTTGTATTCCCACCAACGGTGTAAGAGAATTCCCCTTTCTCCACCTCCTTTCCAATACATGTTATTTCCTGTCTTGTTAATTTTGGCCATTCTAACTGACGTAAAGTGGTATCTCAATGTAGTTTTGATTTGAATCTCCCTGATGGCTAATGATGATGAACATTTTTTCACATGTCTTTTTTTAAACTTTTTTTTTTTTTTTTATTTGACAGAGAGAGTGAGATCACAAGTAGGCAGAGAGGCAGGCAGAGAGAGAGAGAGGAGGAAGCAGGCTCCCCGCTGAGCAGAGAGCCCGATGCGGGACTCGATCCGAGGACCCTGAGACCATGACCTGAGCCGAAGGCAGCGGCCCAACCCACTGAGCCACCCAGGTGCCCCTCACATGTCTTTTTTAAAAAAATTAGATTAATTTATTTATTTTCAGAAAAGCAATATTCATTATTTTTTCACCACATCCAGTGCTCCGTGCAATCCGTGCCCTCTATAATACCCACCACCTGGTACCCCAACCTCGCACCCCCCCGCCACTTCAAACCCCTCAGATTGTTTTTCAGAGTCCATAGTCTCTCATGATTTACCTCCCATTCCAATTTACCTCAACTCCCTTCTCATATATCTCCCCTTCCAATTTACCCCAACTCTCTTTTCACATGTCTTTTAGCCATTTGTATGTCTTCACTGGAGAAGTGTTTGTTCATGTTCATGTCTTTTGCCCATTTTTTTGACATGATTATCTGTTTTGTGTGTGTTGAGTTTGAGAAGTTCATTATAAATCCTGGATATCAGCCTTACGTCTGTACTGTCATTTGCAAATATCTTCTCCCATTCTGTGGGTTGCCTCTTTGTTTTGTTGACTGTTTCCTTTGCTGTGCAGAAGCTTTTGATTTTGATGAAGTCCCAAAAGTTCATTTTCGCTTTTGTTTCCTTTGCCTTTGGGGACATATCTTGAAAGAAGTTGCTGTGGCTGATATCGAAGAGGTTACTGCCTATGTTCTCCTCTAGGATTCTGATGGATTCCTGTCTCACATTGAGGTCTTTTATCAATTTTGAGTTTATCTTTGTGTACAGTGTAAGAGAATGGTTGAGTTTCATTCTTCTACATATAGCTGTCCAATTTTCTCAGCACCATTTATTGAAGAGAGTGTCTTTTTTCCACTGTATATATATATATTTTTATTTTTTTAAAAGGTTTTTTTAAAAAAAATTTTAAATTAATTTTTTATTTTTTATAAACATATATTTTTATCCCCAGGGGTACAGGTTTTAAAAGATTTTATTTATTTATTTGATAGGCAGAGATCACAAGGAGGCAGAGAGGCAGGCAGAGAGAGAAGAGGAAGCAGGCTCCCCACTGAGCAGAGAGCCCGATATGGGGCTTGATCCCAGGACCCTGGGACCATGACCTGAGCCGAAACCAGAGGCTTTAACCCACTGAGCCACCCAGGCACCCCTCCACTGTATATTTTTTCCGGCTTTGTCGAAGATTAGTTGACCGTAGAGTTGAGGGTCCACATCTGGGCTCTCTACTCTGCTCCATTGGTCTATGTGTCTGTTTTAATGCCAATACCATGCTGTCTTGGTGATCACAGCTTTGTAGTAAAGCTTGAAATCAGGCAATGTGATGCCACCAGTTTTGCTTTTCTTTTTCAAAATTTTCTTAGCAATTCGGGGTCTCTTCTGATTCCATACAAATTTTAGGATTATTTGCTTCAGCTCCTTGAAAAATACCGGTGGAATTTTGATCAGAATGGGATTGAAAATAAATATTGCTCTAGGCAGTATAGACATTTTAACAATGTTCATTCCTCTGATCCAAGAGCATGGAATGGTCTTCTATCTTTTTGTGTCTTCTTCAATTTCTTTCACGAGTGTTCTGTAGTTCCTTAAGTGCAGATCCTTTATCTCTTTGGTTAGGTTTATTCCCAGGTATCTTATGGTTCTTGGTGCTATAGTAAATGGAATCGATTCTCTAATTTCCCTTTCTGTGTTTTCATTGTTAGCGTATAAGAAAGCAACTGACTTCTGTACATTGACTTTGTATCCTGCCATATTACTGAGTTGCTGTATGAATTCTAGTAGTTCGGGGGTGGAGTCTTTCGGGTTTTCCATATAAAGTATCATGTCATCTGTGAAGAGAGAGAGTTTGACTTCTTTATTGCCAATTTGGATACCTTTGATTTCTCTCTGTTGTCTGATTGCTGTTGCTAGGACTTCTAATACTATGTTGAACAAGAGTGGTGAGAGTGGGCATCCCTGTCGTGTTCCTGATCTCAACAGGAAGGCTGTGAGCTTTTTCCCATTGAGGATGATATTTGCTGTTGGTTTTTCATAGATAGATTTTATGAAGTTGAGGAATGTTCCCTCCATCCCTATACTTTGAAGTGTTTTAATCAGGAACAGATGCTGGATTTTGTCAAATGCATTTTCTGCATCAACTGAGAGGACCACGTGGTTCTTCTTTCTTCTCATATTAATTTGTTCGATCATATTGATTGATTTGTGAATATTGAACCATGCTTGCAACCCAGGGATGAATCCCACCTGGTCATGGTGGATAATCTTTTTAATGTGCTGTTGGATCCTATTTGCTAGGATCTGTTAAGAATCCTAGCATCCATATTCATCAGGGGTATTGGTCTGAAATTCTCCTTGTTGGTGTGGTCTTTGCCTGGTTTGGGAATCAAGGTAATTCTGGCTTCATAAAAAGAGTCTGGAAGTTTTCCTCCTGCTTCAGTTTTTTGAAACAGCTTCAGGAGAATAGGTGTTATTTCTTCTTTGAAAGTTTAGTAGAATTCCCCAGGGAATCCGTCAGGTCCTGGGCTCTTATTTTTTGGGAGGTTTTTGATCACTGCTTCAATCTCATTAATAGATATAGGTCTATTCATGTTGTCAATTTCTTCCTGGTTCAATTTTGGAAGTTTATAGTTTTCCAGGAATGCATCCATTTCATCTAGGTTGCTTAACTTATTGGCATATAACTGTTGATAATAACTTCTGATGATTGTTTGTATTTCCTTGGTGTTAGTTGTGATCTCTCCCTTTTCATTCATAATTTTATTAATTTGGGTCTACTGTATTTTCTTTTGGATTAGTTTGCCCAATGGTTTATCAGTCTTATTGATTCTTTCAAAAAACCAGCTTCTAGTTTCATTGATGCATTCTACTCTATCTCATTAATCTCTGCTCTCATCTTGATTATTTCCCGTCTTGTGTGTGGAGTTGGCTTGATTGGTTGTTGATTCTCCAGTTCTTTAAGGTGTAAAGACAGCTGGTGTATTCTGGATTTTTCAGTTTTTTTGAGGGAGGCTTGGATGGCTATGTATTTCCCCCTTAGAACCTCCACTGCAGTATCCCATAGGTATTGGACCGATGTGTCTCCATTCTCATTGGTTTCCATGAATTGTTTAAGTTCTTCTTTGATTTCCTGGTTAATCCAAGCATTCTTAAGCAAGGTGGTCTTTAGCTTCCAGGTGTTTGTGTTCCTTCCAAAATTTTTCTTGTGGTTGAACTCCAGTTTCAAAGCATTGTGATCTGAGAATATGGAGGGAATAATCTCAATATTTGGGTATCAGTTGAGCTCTGATTTGTGACCCAGTATGTCATCTATTCTGCAGAATGTTCCGTGTGCCTTCGAGAAGAATGAGTTTTCTGTTGTTTTAGGTGGAATGTTCTGTATACATCTATGAGGTCCATCTGTTCCAATGTGTCTTTCAGTGCTCTTGTTTCTTTATTGATTTTCTGCTTGGATGATCTGTCTATTACTGAGAGTGGCATGTTATGATCCCCTACTATTAATGTATTCATATCAATATGACTCTTTATCTTGATTAACAGTTGTCTTATGTAGTTGGCTGCTCCCATATTGGGCATAAATATTTACAAATTTTAGATCTTCTTGGTGCATAGTCCCTCTAAGAATTATATAATGTCCTTCTGTATCTCTGATGACAGTCTTTAGTGTAAAATCTAATTTATAGGATAGGAGAATCACTACCCCAGCCTTCTTTTGAGGCCTATTGGCATGAAAGATGCTTCTCCATCCCTTCACTTTTGGTCTGGGTGTATGCATAGGTTCAAAATGGGTCTCTTGTAGACAACATATGGATGGGTCCTGTCATTTTATCCAATCTGCAACCATGTGCCATTTTTTGGGAGCATTAGGCCATTCCCGTTGAGAATCATTTTTGAGAGATATGTTTTTATTGACATTGTGTTACCTGTGAAATCTGTTTCTATAGATTGTCTCCATATATTTTTGTTCAATGATATTCTTAGTTTTTTTGCTCTTTTACAGAACCCCCCCTTAATATTTCATGCAGTGTTGGCTTGGTGGTCACATATTCTTTTTTTAAAAAAAATTTTATTTATTTTCAGCATAACAGTATTCATTATTTTTTCACCACACCCAGTGCTCCATGCAATCTGTTCCTTCTATAATACCCACCACCTGGTACCCCAACCTCCCACCTCCCTGCCACTTCAAACCCCTCAGATTGTTTTTCAGAGTCCATAGTCTCTTATGATTCACCTCTTGGAAGCTCTTTATCTTGACATCCATTTTGAATGTCAGTCTTGCTGGATAAAGTATTCTTGGCTATATGTTCTTCTCATTTAGTGCTCTGAATATGTCTTGCCAGCCCTTTCTGGCTTGCCAGGTTTCTGTGGACAGGTCTGACGTTATTCTGATGGGCTTTCTTCTGTGCATAATGAATCTTTTCCCCTTAGCTACTTTCAGCGCTTTCTGTCGGAAATTATGATTCATCATTTTTATAATCACGTGTCTCAAGGTTTTTCTAGAGTCTATGTACTTAGGGATAGACCTTTCTACCTCTAGGACATGAATTCTAGTTCCATTCTCCATAATGGAAATATTTTCATGGAGAATTAGTCAACTATATCCTGTAATCTTCTTTATTTCTCCTCCCCCTTAGGGATTCTAATAATTCTGACATTGGAATGTACCATGGCATCATTTATTTCCCTAATTCTGTTTACATGGCTTCTAAGCTGTTTTTTCTAGGCCTCCTCCTGATTCTTTTTCTCTGTTTGTCCTCTAGTTTACTAATTCTATCTTCTGACTCAGTTACCCTAGCTGTTAGAAATATTAGATTGGAACTCATTGATAACCTTGTTAACATCTTCCCTGGTGGCTTTCACTTCTGCCCTAATTGATTCCATGTTATCATTAATGGTTTTCTCCAGCCTAGCCATTGCATGGATAATTGTTTGCCTGAATTCCCTTTCTGACATACTGTTTATGTGCATATCAATAGCTCTGATGGAGAAGGCACAGTCTCTGCATTTTTCCTCTGTTGGGCAATCTTCCTCCTAGTCATTTTGGTGAGAGATGGCTGAACGGATGTGTAGTTGTATGTATTGACCATGGTATAGGCAAGGTGCACCCTGGAGCGCTTCTAAGAAATCGAGAGTCCCCACAAAAAAGAAAGAAAAAAGAAAAAAAGAGAGATAGAGAGAGGAAAAAAAAATAGAGAGAAGACCCAGCCCAAATTTGTCCAAAGGTAAGATTTACAGAAGTATACAAACAAAAACAGATAAAAAAAAGACTGACAAAAATAAATGACAAGAAAAAAAAAAAAAGAACCCAGTCAAAATGAACCCCAAGTATAAGTTTTATATCCTACCAGAACAAAAACAAAGGCACAGAAACACTGACAGAAGAAAAAGATGCGCGGGTGGTTATAAATCCTCAGTGTGGGTGAGGAATGTTGTTTTCATTCTTCCTGGGTGTATCTTGATATCTTTGTTAAAGGACTCAATTTTCCTGAGGTAAAGGGGAATAAATTTGGTTTATATATAGGGGTACTATTGATTGGGGAAAGAGGATTACCTTGAAGCTTATCTCTATAGGAATATTAAAAAAATAGAAAAGAAAAAAACCCGCAAAACACAGGTATCAAAAAAGTTCAAGTTAAAAGCTTAGTATTATGGAATTTGTTGTATGGAACCTCTCATTGTGATGGTAAATAGGTTAAAAAATTTGAAAAAAATTAAAAAGAATGAGAAGAGTTGGAATAATGTAAAAATAAATATTGTTTCTATGAAGTATACAAGTTTTAGGGCAATACTGGGAGCTTAATATCTTATTTTTCCCCTGCTATTGGGGATTTACAGTTTTATGGGGATCCTGGGATGGTTGTCCTCTTGTTTTTTCTTTTTTTTTTCTTTTTTTTTTTTTTGGCTGGCTTTCTTGGAGAGAGACTTGCCACGTGGTTTTTCAGGCAGTCTTTCTAGAGGTGAGTCCTGCCCCCTATGAAGAGGCTGGGCTCTGAGGAAATGTTTTTCAGGCTTCTGTTCTCTGGATTTTTTTTTCCCTTCCATTGGTGGCTTTTGGTGGTTCTTTAGAGATTTAGAGAAGAGCAAACTGCACCCATGCCTCCTCTGTCTCAGAGAGAAGCCTCAGTCTATTCCCCTCTGGATGCTCCAGAGCACATAAACTCCCCCTCTGCCACCCTCCACCAGCAGAGCACATCCTCAGCCCTAATCTCAGGGGTTGTAGGAGCTCCTGCTTGTGCCCTAGTGCTACTAAAATTGCAAGTTGTATTAGTCCAGAGAGCTGCCTTCCAAAGGCTGTCTTTGCTGCCATTGTCTGGGCAGGTCCAGACTGCCAGAGAGATCCCAACCAGAGATAGAGCACTGAGATTTTCCTGTCCCTAGGGGCTGGGAGTATTCAGACCCTTCACCAGTCCTAGAGAGCACCAGCTAGCACCTGCACGGACCTCTCTCATGGGAGGGTGTGGAGCGCGAGTTAGACCCTGGTTTCACAACGCACGTGTAGAGTGCAAAACGCTGTGGTTCTAGAGAGTGCTGGCTGGCATCCACACCAGAATCTCTCATGCGTACCACCATGAAGATGCTCTTGTGTGCTGGTGGCTCAGGGACCACTGCCTGGGTGCTTTGCTGTGCTCTCTCTGGCAGGGCGGTGGCGGTGGCCATCCTGGGTCTGTGGCCTTAAGCCCATGGCCATAACTGCCTGATTCCATCAATTTCCCCTTAACATCTTTTGCTCTTTTTGAGTGCCTTTTTTTTAAATTTTTTATTTTTTATAAACATATATTTTTATACCCAGGGGTACAGGTCTGTGAATCGCCAGGTTTACACACTTCACAGCACTCACCAAAGCACATACCCTCCCCAATGTCCATAGCCCCACCCCCTTCTCCCCCCCCCCCCAGCAACCCTCAGTTTGTTTTGTGAGATTAAGAGTCACTTATGGTTTGTCTCCCTCCCCATCCCTCTTCTCCTACCCACTTAAGCCCCCATGTTGCATCACCACTTCCTCATATCAGGGAGATCATATGAGTGCTTTTAACCAGACTCCAAGTTAATGCTGGTCCTGGATCACAGGGCACTCTTGTATTGAGGTATTACTTTCCAATGGGTTGCTTCTGGTGGCTCCCTTCCCCTTTTGTTTATCTTCTGATATCAGTCCAATGTTCCCACTCTGCTTTACCTGTCCACTGGCATCTTCTGCCCCCATAGACATCCAGAAGTGTATAATCCTACATCTCAGGCTGATTTCATGTGTGTTCAGGGTGATCTGGTAGATAATCAGCTCATTTCAGGGGACCAGTTGAAACAGTATCTCCTACTTCTCCACCATCTTGTCCCCCCTTCTCAGGGGAATTCTACCAAACATTTAGAGAAGAATTAATATCTATTCTGAAACTTTCAAAAAAGAGAGACGCAATTAAAACTTCCAAACACATTTTATGAGGCCAGCATTACCTTGATCCCCAAACCAGAAAAAAAACCCATCAAAAAGGAGAATTACAGACCAATAACCCTGATGAACGTGGATACAAAAATTCTCACCAAAGTAGTAGCCAGTAAGATACAACAGTGCATTGAAAGTACTATTCACCATAACCAAGTGGGATTTATTCCTGGGCTACAAGGATGGCTCAGCATCTACAGATCAGTCAGTGTGAAACAATACATTAATAAAAGAAAGAAGAAGAACCATATGATGCTCTCAATAGATGCTGAAAAAGCATTCAACAAAGTTCAATATCCTCTCCTTATCAAAATGCTTCACAGTGTAGGGATAGAGAATACATACCTCAATATCATAAAAGCCATCTATAAAAAAACCCCACAGTGAATATCATTCTCAATGGGGAAAAACTGAGAGCTTTTCCCCTAAGGTCAGGAACATGGCAGGGATGTCCCCTATCCCCACTGCTATTTAACATAGTACCAGAAGTCCTAGCCTCAGCAACAAGACAACAAAAAGAAACAAAAGGCATCTGAACCAGCAAAGAAGTCGAACTCTCAGTTTTGCCCATGATATGGTACTTTATGTGGAAACCCCAAAAAACTCCCCTCCAGAACTTCTAGAACTCATACAGGAATCCAGTTAAGTCTCAGGATATAAAATCAATGCACAGAAATGCACAGAATGCCTGTACCCCTGGGGATAAAAATATATGTTTATAAAAAATAAAAAAATAAAAAAAAAAAAGAAATGCACAGAATGCACAGCAATGCACAGAAAAGCACAGTTGCATTTCTATACACCAACAACAGGACAGAAGAAAGAAAAATTAAGTACTTGATTCCATTTACAATTGTACCCAAAACCTTAAGATTTCTAGGAATAAATCTAATGAAAGGGGCAAAAAAATCTGCACTCGGAAAACTATAGAATACTCATGAAAGAAATTGAGGAAAACACAAAGAAATGGAAAACGTTCCATGCTCATGGATTGGAAGAACACATATTGTGAAAATGTCTATGCTACCTAGAACAATCTACACATTTAATGGAATCTCTATCAAAATAGCATCAACTTTTTTCAAAGGAATAAGTCAAGCAGAGAAAGTCAATTATCATATGGTTTCACCTACTTGTGGAACATAAGGAATAACATGGAGGACATTAGGAGAAGGAAAGGAAAAGTGAAGTGGTAACTGGGAGAAATTGGAGGGGAGCTGAACTATGAGAGACTGTGGACTCCGAGAAACAAATTGAGGATTTTAGAGGGGAGGGGGTGGGGGGATGGGTGAGCCTGGTGGTAGGTATTAAGGAGGGCATGTATTGTATGCAGCACTGGGTGTTATACATAAACAATGAATCTTGGACCACTACATCAAAAACTAATGACATATTGTATGGTGACTAACAGAACACAATAAAAAAAAAAAAAGAAATGGAACAAATAATCCTAAAATTTATATGGAACAAGAAAAGACCCCAAATAGCCAGAGGAATGTTGAAAAAGAAAGCCAAAGCTGGTGGCATCACAATTCCAAACTTCAAGCTTTTTTCCAAAGCTGTAATCATCAAGACAGTATAGTACTGGCACAAACACAGACACATAGATAAAATGGAATAGAATAGAGAGTCCAGAAATGGACCATTAACTCTATGGTCAAATGATCTTTGACAAAGCAGGAAAGAATGTCCAATGGAAAAAAGACAGTCTCTTCAATAAGTGGTGTTGGGAAAATTGGACAGCCACATGAAGAGGAATGAAACTTGACCATTTCCTTACACCACACACACAAGAGTAGACTCAAAATAGATGAAAGACCTCAGTATGAGATAGGAATCCATCAAATTCCTTGAGGAGAACACAGGGAGCAACCTCTTATACCTCAGTCATAGCAACTTCTTCCTAGAAACATTGCCAAAGGCAAGGGAAGCAATGGCAAAGATGAACTATTGGGACTTCATCAAGATAAAAAGCTTTCGCCCAGCAAAGGAAACAGTCAAAAAACCCAAAAGACAACCAACAGAATGGGAGAAGATATTTGCAAATGACATAGCAGATAAACGGCTAGTACCCCAAATCTATAAAGAACTCATCAAACTCAACACCTAAAGAACAAATAATCCAATCAAGAAATGGATAGAAAACATGAACAGACATTTCTGCAAAGAAGACATCTAAATGGCTGACAGACACATGAAAAAGTGCTCAACATAATTCAGCACCAGGGAAATACAAATCAAAACCACAGTGAGACAGCAGCTCACACCCATCAGAATGGCTAAAATAAGTCAGGAAATGATGGATGCAAGGTTGCGGAGAAAGGGGAAGAACTCTACTACACTGTTGGTGGTGATGTAAGCTGGTGCATTCACTCTGGAAAACAGTATGGAGGTTCCTCAAAAAGTTGAAAATAGAGCTATCCTATGACTCAGCAATTGCACTAAAGATACAAATATAGTGATGCGAAGGGGCACGTGCACCCCAATGTTTATAGCAGCAATGTCCACAATAGCCAAATTGTGGAAAGAGCCCAGACGTCCATCTGCAGATGCATGGATAAAGAAGATGAGATATATATACACAATTGAATATTATGCAGCCATAAAAAAACCCCCAAATCTTTAAAAAAAGAAAACACCTTTCAGAAAGTGGTTGTTTTTCTGTTTCCAGAATTGCTGTTCTTCTTCTCTTCGATCTGCCGATGGATTTTCAGGTGTTTGCAATCTTTAGATAAGCTATCTAGCTGATCTCTGGCTAGCTGAAGCAGTCTCAGCCTGCTACTTCTCCGCCATCTTGACTCCTCCCCAAGGTAGCATAGACAACTTAATAGTATTTGTTCTTCCAATCTGTTAGCATGGAATGTTCTTTCACTTCTTTGTGTATTCCCCAATTTCTCCCCTAAGTGTTCTATAGTTTTTGGAGTACAGACCATTTACCTCTTTGGTTAGGTTTGTTCCTAGGTATCTTATGGTTTTTGGTGCAGTTGTAAAGGGGATTGATTCCTTTATTTCTCTTTCTTCTCCCTTATTGTTACTGTATAGAAATGCAACTGATTTCTGTGCTTTGATTTTATATCCCACTTTGTTGAATTCCTGTATGAGTTCTAGCAATTTTTAGGTGGAATCTTTCAGGTTTTTACATAGAGTATCATGTTGTCTGTGAATAGGGGAAGTTTGACATTTTCTTTGCTGATTTCAATCAATGCATTTTATTTTTGTGTTATCTGATTGCTGAGGCTAGGACTTCCAGTACTATGTTGAAAAACAGTGGTGGAAATGGACATCCCTGTCATGTTCCTGAACTTAGGGTAAAAGCTCTCATCTTTTTCCTATTGAGGATGATATTCACTGTGGGTTTTTGGATATGGCTTTTATAACATGGAGATATATTTCCTCTATCCATACACAGTGGAGAGTTTTTGTCAAGAAAGGATGCTGTATTTTGTTAAAGCTTTTTCTGCATCAATTGAGAGAATTATATGGTTCTTGTCCTTTCTTTAATTAATGTGGTATGTCATGTTGATTGATTTGTGGATGTTGAACCACCCTTGTATTCCAGTAATAAATCCCATCTGGTCATGGTGAATACTACTTTTAATGTACTGTTGAATCCTATTAGCTAGTGTCTTGGGAAGAATTTTGCATCCATGTTCATCAAGGCTATTGGTCTGTAATTCTCTTTTTTGTTGCTGTCTTTCTCTGGTTTCAGGATCAAGGTAATGCTGGTCTCATAGAAAGAGTTTGGAAGTTTTCCTTCCATTTCTATTTATTGATAAGTTTCAGAAAAATAAATACTAATTCTTCTTTAAATGTTTGATAGAATTCTCTTGGGAAGCTATACAGCTATGGACTCTTATTTGTTGGGAGATTTATTATTACTGATTCTATTTTTTGCTGGTTATGGGTCTGTTTAGGTTTTCTATTTCTTCCTGTCTCAGTTTTGATAGTTTATATATTTCTTGGAATGCATCCATTTCTTCCAAACTGCATATTTCAATGGCATAAAGTTGCTCATAATATTGTATTGTAATTGTATTTCTTTGGTGTTGGTTGTCATTCTCCTCCTTCATTCATGATTTTATTTATTTGGATCCTTTCTCTTTTCTTTTGCATAAGTATGGCTAGGGGTTTATCAATCTTATTAATTCTATCAATGAACTGTTTCCTAGTTCCATTGACTTCTTCTACTATTCTTTGATTTCTTTGTCATTGATTTTTGCTCTAATCTTAATTATTTTTATTCTCCTGTTGGATTTAGTCTTGATTTCCTATTATTTTTCCAGCTCATTTAGGTATAAGATTAGGTTGTGTACTCAAGTCTTTTCTAGTTTCTTTTTTTAAAAAATTAAATTAATTTATTTATTTTCATAAAAACAGTATTCATTTTTTTTCCACCACACCCAGTGCTCCATGCAATCCGTGCCCTCTATAATACCCACCACCTGGTACCCCAACCCCCACCCCCCGCCACTTCAAACCCCTCAGATTGATTTTTAGAGCCCATAGTATCTCATGATTCACCTCCCCTTCCAATTTACCCCAACTCCCTTCTCCTCTCTAACACCCCTTGTCCTCCATGATATTTGTTATGCTTCACAAATAAGTGAAACCATATGATAATTGACTCTCCCTGCTTGACTTGTTTCACTCAGAATAATCTCTTCCAGTCCTGTCCATGTTGCTACAAAAGTTGGGTATTCATCTTTTCTGATGGAGGCATAATACTCCATAGAGTATATGGACCACATCTTCCTTATCCATTCATCCGTTGAAGGGCATCTTGGTTCTTTCCATAGTTTGGCGACCGTGGCCATTGCTGCTATAAACATTGGGGTACAGATGGCCCTTCTTCTCACGACATCTGTATCTTTGGGGTAAATACCCAGGAGTGAAATTACAGGGTCATAGGGAAGTTCTATTTTTAATTTCCTGAGGAATCTCCACACTGTTCTCCAAAGAGGCTGCACCAACTTGCATTCCCACCAACAGTGTAAGAGGGTTCTCCTTTCTCCACATCCTCTCCAACACATGTTGTTTCCTGTTTTGTTAATTTTGGCCATTCTAACTGGTGTAATGTGATATCTCAATGTGGTTTTAATTTGAATCTCCCTGAGGGCTAATGATGATGAACATTTTTTCATGTGTCTCATAGCCATTTATATGTCTTGATTGGAGAAGTGTCTGTTCATATCTTCTGCCCATTTTTTGATATGTTTGCCTGTTTCATGTGTGTTGAGTTTGAGGAGTTCATTATAGATCCTGGATATCAACCTTTTGTCTGTACTGTCCATTTGCAAATATCTTCTCCCATTCCGTGGGTCGCCTCTTTGTTTTTTTGACTGTTTTCCTTTGCTGTGCAGAAGCTTTTGATTTTGATAAAGTCCCAAAAGTTCTAGTTTCTTGAGGAAGGCCTGTATTGCTATATCCTTCCCTTTTAGAACCATCTGTTCTGTATTCCAAAGGTTCTGAATTGTCATTTTTTCATTTTCATTTTTTCCCAGTATTTTAAAAAATTCTTTTATTTCCTGGTTGGCCATTCACTCTTTAGTAGGATGCTCTTTAACCTTCTTGTATTTGTGTTACTTCCATATTTTCTCTTGTTATTGTGATCAAGTTTGGAGACATTGTGGTCTGAAAATATACATGGTGTAATCTCAGTCTTTTTGTACCAATTGAGGCCTGATTTGATACTCAGTGTGTGATCTACTCTGAAGAATGTTCCATGTGCAGCCTAGAAAGAATGTGTATTCTGTTACATTAGAATGAAATGTTTTGAGTATGTCTCTGAAGTCCATGTGGCCCAGCGTCTCATTCAAAACCCTTGTTTCTTGTTGCTCTTCTGCTTGGATGACCTGTTCATTGTAGTGAAAGGGGTGTTAAAGTTCCCTACTTATATATTATTATCAATGAGTTTCTTTATGTTATTAATTGGGTTTATATATTTGGGTTTGCCATGTTGGGGGTAAAAATATTTTCAATTGTTAAATTTTGTTGGATAGACCCCTTTATTAGGATTAGTGTCCTTCCTCATCTTTCATTCAAGTTTGCTCTAAGGATGGCTACTCCAGATTTCTTCTGATGTCTATTGGCATGGTAAATGATTTTCTACTCCCTCAGTTTCAATATGGAGAAGACTTTGGGTCTAAAATGAGTCTCTTATAAAGAGCATATGGATGGGTCTTTTTTTTTTTTTTTAATCCATTCTAATACCCTGTCTTTTGACTGGAGAATTTAATCCATTTACAATCAGAGTAATTATTGAAAGATAGGAATTTTGTGCCATTGTATTACCTTAAAGTCATTTTTCCTGTAGATCATCTCTCTCCCTTTCTGGTTTTTGTCATTTTTCACTCTCTCTCCACTCAAAGGCTCCCCTTTAATATTTCTTGCAGGGCTGGTTTAGTGTTCACAAATTCCTTTAGTTTTTGTTTGTCTTGGCAACTCTTTTTCTCTCGTTCTATTCTGAATGAGAGTCTTCTTGGACTAAATGTTCTTGGCTGAACATTTTCCCCCTCGTTTTGCACATTGAATATATCATACCAGTCCTTTCTGGCTTGCCACGTCTCTGTGGACAGGTTCACTATTGTGTCTACCCTTGTAGTTTAAGGACCTTTTGTCCTAAACTGCTTTCAGGATTTTTTTCTTTATCTTTGAAATTTGCAAACTGCACTCTATATGTCGACCTGTTTTTATTGATTTTTGAGGGGGGTTCATGTGCTTCCTGGACTTGAATGCCTGTTTCCTTCTCCAGATTAGGGAAGTTCTCAGCTATAATTTGTTCAAATAAATCTTGTTCTCCTCTTTCCCATTCCTCATTTTCTGGGACCTCTATTATCTAGGTGTTATTTTGCTTCATGGAATTGGAAAGTTCTCTAAATCTCCATTGATGATCCAAAATTTTTCTTTCTTCTTCTCAGCTTCCTTGTTTTCCATCTTTTTGTCATCTATATCATGGACTCACTCTTCTGCCTTGTTTATCCTTGTTTTTATAGCTTCCATTTGGGACTACATCTTAGTAAGAGTATTTTTAATTTTAACCTGACTAGATCTTGGTACTTTTATTTCTATGGTGAGGGATTCTCTAGTGTTTTCCATGCTTTTTCAAAGCAAGCTAGAATCTTTACAATAGTTGTTTTGAATTCTAGTTCAGACATCTTTCTTATGTCTGTATTGATTTAATCTGTGATAGTTATTACCACCTCCTGTTCTTTCCTTTGGGGTGAATTTCTCCATCTCACCAGTTTGTCCAGAATAGAATAGAAGAAAGAAAGAGAAAAAAACAATAACAACAATGACAAAAGAAAAAAAATCAGAAATAAAAATAGAACAAAACAAGAAAAAAATAGACAAGTAACAAAATAGAACAAAACAAAAACCTAGATTCTGTGTGTTTTGGACTGTTTGTTGAAAGAAACTGGATCCAAAAATAAGAAAGAATGGATCAGTGGGTTCTCACCAGACTTCTTTTGTTCTATCCCTGCCAGGAATATGGTTGCATGACTATGTAGTGGTTCACAGTGGTTCTGGCAAAACAGAACAGAAAGCCAACATCTAGACTCTCTGTTTTCAGCCTGCTTCTCCACTCTTGTGTCTGGGAACTCTGCTGCACTCAGGCACCTCCATTCTTCCTGTGACCCTGGGGATCCTGAGACTATCCTGTCCTACCTGGGATTCTGCTACACTTTGCTACCTGAGCACCTTTCAGCCAGGGATGTGCCCCACTGTAGCAAAATATCATAAAAGTTCTGATTCTGTGCTCTGCTTCTTATATGCTGCTCTGTGGTAGCCTCCTTAAACAGACTCCATCTCCTCCACCATATCCTCAGATATATCACCCCAGATTCAAGTCTCCTACCTTCCAAAAAATGGTTGCTTTTCTATTTGTAGAATGCA
Organism: Mustela lutreola; assembly: GCF_030435805.1. Lineage (NCBI taxonomy): Eukaryota > Metazoa > Chordata > Mammalia > Carnivora > Mustelidae > Mustela > Mustela lutreola. The sequence continues at coordinate 107,977,584 of NC_081299.1, read as the reverse complement.
GCCTTTCTTTTCTCATATCTCCAATTGATTTCACAGGTGTTCAAAATGATTTGATAACTATCTAGCTGCATTCGAGGGGCTAGACAAACTTAGGGTGCCCTACTCCTCTGCCATCATACATAAATCAATTAATTTCAGTTTAGTCTGATTTGTTCAAATAAAATAAAAGAGAGACATCTTTTTAAAGTGCTTTTTATAAAAATCAGAGTTAGAAGACTTTGATTCTAATTGCTATTTGGTTTGGATCATTTTGGTGACAGACTCATCTGCAGAATTTGAACACTGACCTAGATATTCTCTAGTGTGCATTCTGGTCTGATATTATGGAGAAGGAAAACTTGGATATGAATCTCCTACAGTGATATTCTTTCTAAAGGTAAAATCCTGTAGATGTTTCTACTACTCTTCATTCATTTCTTCATTCACCTGCCAACATCATGAACTGTATGCATTTTCTTTCCAGGGTGGGGATTTTCTTTATTGTTTTTCTTTGTCAAGATATTTCAGCATAAATACTTGCTTTCTGACTTTCATTGGAAAACAACTCCTAGTGTCTTTGGAAGAGGGACCTGTGGCTAGTAATTTCTGTTTACTAATCTTGGTTTGATTAGCCTAATAGCCCCTTGGGTTTGGGTAATACTTATGTTGCTATTAATGATTGAGCTAAGCCTTCCTTTATCCTGAATGTGACTGGATGGGACAACGATTATGTTGTTTAAATTCTTACTTTATTGGACTCATTATTCCTTTTGCATGGTGTAAACTGCCTTTTGGTCATATAGTTTTCCAATGATATAAGAAAAACATGTAATTTTGGCCATGGGGAAGTAAGTCTTCTGGGGTCTTTGAGAAACAAGCATAAAAAAGACAAACTATGACATGCTCAACTGTTTATTTTGAATATTTATGTATTTCAGTTTTTTGATTTTAATAAATCCAGATTAACTTAGAACTCCATTAGAAGGAAGTAGAGGAAGATGCACTGAGCTCTGATATTAACATATTTGGTTTGGCTTCCAGAACCGTGATTTTTGGCAAAGAAAAATGTGAAAATCTACAAAGATCCTAAATTTAACATCTCAAAAGACAGTCCTTATTTGAACTACAACTACCCAAAATATTGAGTATTCTAAATTTAGTTCTAAGTGACATTGATTTTTCCCACTCACAATTTCCTAACCAAAGGTTTAAACCTACTCAAAGAAGAAATGAAACTATCACCAGAGGAAAGAAATACTGTAACCCATTTAAAGTAAAATGGTAAGAAAACTCTTTGCAGGTATAATGTGAAGTTTCTTGATCCAAAATTATGTCTTAGCTCAGGTTCCTACCCTTTTAATTATTTTTCTATTGGTTTCTCACTCAAAATAATAATAATTTTGTGACTGAATAAATCCCAACTTCTTTGAATTACCCATTGAATGAACTGATATTTCTGGGTTAATATTACTAACTGTTATATTGGATGACATAATTCATCTCCAAACTCAACTATGTCTCTGGATTCCATACGGCTGGAATCAAGAATTCCACTACCACGCTGAGACTCTCCAAATCCTGATGCAGGTTGCCCATGATTTTCACTCTGCCCCTGAAGAGACACTGATTGTCTGGAGTTATTGACAGAGTGTCCATGACCAGATCCTTGTCTCCTTCTACTACCAGTGTCTGAGTGTCCATGGCCAGACTCAGACTGCCCATGATTGTTTCTCTGCCCTTGATGAGACTCAGAGCGTCTAGAGCTGTCTTGTACATGGCCATGTCGGGTTTCTGAGCCATATCCAAACTCACTCTGCGAATCTTCAGTGTGCTCTTCGCTGTCACTGTCTTGACTGACGCTGGACTCTCGGTGTCTCAGTGACCTGAATTCAGATGACGATTGTCCATGCCCAGACTGTGATTGCCTAGAGCCATGTGTCCAAGTGGATGGTTGCTGGTGGCGGGATCCTGACTGAGAGTGCCCACCATCAGCTGCCTGACCCTCATGGGATCCTGCATGTCTAGAGCTGTCACGTGCCTGCTCATGGCGGGATCCTTGTCTCCCCCTGGTACTGGGTTGAAGCTGTCTGTCGGCAGAGTCAAACTGTTCTTGGGAGGGTATTGGGTAGAAGTAAGACCCTGAGTGGTCAGGACTGCCATGAACACTGCCGTATTTTCCCCCTTGACTGGACCTGGACCATTCCTGGACTGACCCTGACTGAATATCTGAGTCTTCTGATTGTCCTTCACTGTCACTGGCCTGACTGATACTGGATCCCTGGTGTCTGGTATTACCAGATCCGGAAGAGATTTGTCCATGTCCAGTTTCCCAGTGTCTGGAGCTATCCCATGACTTCTCATGGGGGTGCCCTTGTCCTTCCCTGGTGATGGATCCTGAATCTCTGTGGGCAGAGTCAGGCTGCGCTTGGATGGCTGTCTGCCCTCGATGGGACCCTGAGTGTCTGGATGTGTCTCCTGACTGCTCATGGTGGTGCCCTTGTCTTTCCCTCATGATGGATCCTGAGTCTCTGTGGGCAGAGTTAGACTGCCTATGGATGGCTGTCTGTCCTTGATGGGTCCCTGAGTGTCTGGCTATGTCCCCTGACTGCTCACGGGGGCGACCTTGTCTTTCCCTTGTGATGGATCCTGAGTCTCTGTGGGCAGAGTCAGACTGCCTGTGGATGGCTGTCTGTCCTTGATGAGTCCCTGAATGTCTGGCTATGTCCCCTGACTGATCATGGTGGTGTCCTTGTCTTTCCCTTGTGATGGATCCTGAGTCTCTGTGGGCAGAGTCAGACTGAATATGGATGGCTGTCTGTCCTCGATGGGTCCCTGAGTTTCTGGCTATGTCCCCTGATTGCTCATGGTGGTGTCCTTGTCTTTCCCTTGTGATGGATCCTGAGTCTCTGTGGGCAGAGTCAGACTGCCTGTGGATGGCTGTCTGCCCTTGATGGGTCCCTGAGTGTCTGGCTATGTCCCCTGACTGTTCATGGTGGTGTCCTTGTCTGTCCCTGGTGATGGATCCTGAGTCTCTGTGGGCAGATTCAGTCTGCCTGTGGATGGTTGTCTGTCCTTGATGGGTCCCTGAATGTCTGGCTATGTTCCCTGACTGCTCATGGTGGTGTCCTTGCCTTTCCCTTGTGATGGATCCTGAGTCTCTGTGGGCAGCGTCATACTGCCTGTGGGTGGCTGTCTGTCCTGAATGGGACCCTGGGTGTCTGGCTATGTCACCTGACTGCTCATGGTGGTGCCCTTGTCTTTTGCTGATGATGGATCCTGAGTCTCTGTGGGCAGAGTCAGACTGCCTAGGGATGGCTCTCTGTCCTGAATGGGACCCTGCGTGTCTGGCTATGTCCCCTGAGTGCTCACGGGGGCGCCCTTGTCTTTCCCTGGTGATGGATCCTGTGTCTCTGTGGGCAGAGTCAGACTGCCTGTGGATGGCTGTATGTCCTTGATGGGTTCCTGAGTTTCTGGCTATGTCACCTGACTGCTCATGGTGGTGTCCTTGTCTTTCCCTTGTGATGGATCCTGAGTCTCTGTGGGCAGAGTCAGACTGCCTATGGATGGCTGTCTGTCCTGAATGGGACCCTGCGTGTCTGGCTATGTCCCCTGAGTGCTCACGGGGGCGCCCTTGTCTTTCCCTCGTGATGGATCCTGAGTCTTTGTGGGCAGAGTCAGGCTGCCCTTGGATGGCTGTCTGCCCTTGATGGGTCCCTGAGTGTCTGGCTATGTCCCCTGACTGTTCATGGTGGTGTCCTTGTCTGTCCCTGGTGATGGATCCTGAGTCTCTGTGGGCAGATTCAGTCTGCCTGTGGATGGTTGTCTGTCCTTGATGGGTCCCTGAATGTCTGGCTATGTTCCCTGACTGCTCATGGTGGTGTCCTTGCCTTTCCCTTGTGATGGATCCTGAGTCTCTGTGGGCAGCGTCAGACTGCCTGTGGGTGGCTGTCTGTCCTGAATGGGACCCTGGGTGTCTGGCTATGTCACCTGACTGCTCATGGTGGTGCCCTTGTCTTTTGCTGATGATGGATCCTGAGTCTCTGTGGGCAGAGTCAGACTGCCTAGGGATGGCTCTCTGTCCTGAATGGGACCCTGCGTGTCTGGCTATGTCCCCTGAGTGCTCACGGGGGCGCCCTTGTCTTTCCCTGGTGATGGATCCTGTGTCTCTGTGGGCAGAGTCAGACTGCCTGTGGATGGCTGTTTGTCCCTGATGGGACCCTGGGTGTCTGGATGTGTCCTCTGAGTGCTCACGGGGGCGCCCCTGTCTTTCCCTGGTGGTGGACTCTGAGTCTTGATGAGCAAAGTCTGACTGCCCATGGATGGCTGTCTTCTCTTGATGGCTCCCTGAGTGTCTTGGAATGTGTTCTGATTGGTCTTGGGGGTGCCCTTGCCTTTCCCTGGTGGTGGATCCTGAGTCTCGGTGGGTTGAGTCAGACTGCCTATGGGTGCCTGTCTGCCCTTGATACGAATCTGACTGTCTGGATCTGTTAGCTGACTTCGCATGGGTAGACCCACGTTGGTTTCTGGAGCTGGACTCAGAATTTTCATGGGTCATTGCGAATTCTGTACCTGAATCTTCTGAATGTCCTTCGCTGCTGCTGGCCAGACTCATGCTTGGTCCCTGATGTCTGCTGCCGCTGGATCCAGAGTATAGTTGTCCATGTTCAGTGCCTGAATGTCTGGACCTGTCTACAGACTGCTCACGCTGTGATTCTGGTCTTCCTCTTTTGCGTGATGTTGACTGTCCATGGTAGGAGTCACTGTGTCCCCGAGAGGATGGCTCTCCACCATGAGACCCTGACTGTCTAGAGGTATCTATAGAGTGTCCATAACTAGATCCTTGTCTCCTACTACCAGTGTCTGAGTGTCCATGGCCAGACTCAGACTGCCCATGATTGTATCTCTGCCCTTGATGAGACTCAGAGCGTCTAGAGCTGTCTTGTACATGGCCATGTCGGGTTTCTGAGCCATATCCAAACTCACTCTGTGAATCTTCAGTGTGCCCTTCGCTGTCACTGTCCTGACTGATGCTGGACTCTCGGTGTTTCTGTGACCTGAATTCAGATGACGATTGTCCATGCCCAGACTGTGATTGCCTAGAGCCATGTGTCCAAGTGGATGGTTGCTGGTGGCGGGATCCTGACTGAGAGTGCCCACCATCAGCTGCCTGACCCTCATGGGATCCTGCATGTCTAGAGCTGTCACGTGCCTGCTCATGGCGGGATCCTTGTCTCCCCCTGGTACTGGGTTGAGGCTGTCTGTGGGCAGAGCAAAACAGTTCTTGGGAGGGTATTGGGTAGAAGTAAGACCCTGAGTGGTCAGGACTGCCATGAACACTGCCGTATTTTCCCCCTTGACTGGACCTGGACCATTCCTGGACTGACCCTGACTGAATATCTGAGTCTTCTGATTGTCCTTCACTGTCACTGGCCTGACTGATACTGGATCCCTGGTGTCTGGTATTACCAGATCCAGAAGAGATTTGTCCATGTCCAGTTTCCCAGTGTCTGGAGCTATACCATGACTTCACATGGGGGTGCACTTGTCCTTCCCTGGTGATGGATCCTGAGTCTCTGTGGGCAGAGTCAGGCTGCGCTTGGATGGCTGTCTGCCCTCGATGCGACCCTGAGTGTCTGGATATGTCTCCTGACTGACCATGGTGGCGCTCTTGTCTTTCACTCGTGATGGATCCTGAGTCTCTGTGGGAAGAGTCAGGCTGCCCTTGGATGGCTGTCTGCCCTTGATGGGTCCCTGAGTTTCTGGCTATGTCTCCTGATTGCTCATGGTGGTGTCCTTGTCTTTCCCTTGTGATGGATCCTGAGTCTCTGTGGGCAGAGTCAGACTGCCTGTGGATGGCTGTCTGTCCTGAATGGGACCCTGGGTGTCTGGCTATGTCTCCTGACTGCTCACGGGGGCGCCCTTGTCTTTCCCTTGTGATGGATCCTGAGTCTCTGTGGGCAGAGTCAGACTGCCTGTGGATGGCTGTCTGTCCTTGATGAGTCCCTGAATGTCTGGCTATGTCCCCTGACTGATCATGGTGGTGTCCTTGTCTTTCCCTTGTGATGGATCCTGAGTCTCTGTGGGCAGAGTCAGACTGAATCTGGATGGCTGTCTGTCCTCGATGGGTCCCTGAGTTTCTGGCTATGTCCCCTGATTGCTCATGGTGGTGTCCTTGTCTTTCCCTTGTGATGGATCCTGAGTCTCTGTGGGCAGAGTCAGACTGCCTGTGGAAGGCTGTCTGTCCTGAAGGGGACCCTGGGTGCCTGGCTATGTCTCCTGACTGCTCACGGGGGCGCCCTTGTCTTTCCCTTGTGATGGATCCTGAGTCTCTGTGGGCAGAGTCAGGCTGCCCTTGGATGGCTGTATGTCCTTGATGGGTTCCTGAGTTTCTGGCTATGTCACCTGACTGCTCATGGTGGTGTCCTTGTCTTTCCCTTGTGATGGATCCTGAGTCTCTGTGGGCAGAGTCAGACTGCCTGTGGATGGTTGTCTGTCCTTGATGGGTCCCTGAGTTTCTGGCTATGTCCCCTGATTGCTCATGGTGGTGTCCTTGTCTTTCCCTTGTGATGGATCCTGAGTCTCTGTGGGCAGAGTCAGACTGCCTGTGGATGGCTGTATGTCCTTGATGGGTTCCTGAGTTTCTGGCTATGTCACCTGACTGCTCATGGTGGTGTCCTTGTCTTTCCCTTGTGATGGATCCTGAGTCTCTGTGGGCAGAGTCAGACTGCCTATGGATGGCTGTCTGTCCTGAATGGGACCCTGCGTGTCTGGCTATGTCCCCTGCGTGCTCACGGGGGCGCCCTTGTCTTTCCCTCGTGATGGATCCTGAGTCTCTGTGGGCAGAGTCAGGCTGCCCTTGGATGGCTGTCTGCCCTTGATGGGTCCCTGAGTGTCTGGCTATGTCCCCTGACTGTTCATGGTGGTGTCCTTGTCTGTCCCTGGTGATGGATCCTGAGTCTCTGTGGGCAGATTCAGTCTGCCTGTGGATGGTTGTCTGTCCTTGATGGGTCCCTGAATGTCTGGCTATGTTCCCTGACTGCTCATGGTGGTGTCCTTGCCTTTCCCTTGTGATGGATCCTGAGTCTCTGTGGGCAGCGTCATACTGCCTGTGGGTGGCTGTCTGTCCTGAATGGGACCCTGGGTGTCTGGCTATGTCACCTGACTGCTCATGGTGGTGCCCTTGTCTTTTGCTGATGATGGATCCTGAGTCTCTGTGGGCAGAGTCAGACTGCCTAGGGATGGCTCTCTGTCCTGAATGGGACCCTGCGTGTCTGGCTATGTCCCCTGAGTGCTCACGGGGGCGCCCTTGTCTTTCCCTGGTGATGGATCCTGTGTCTCTGTGGGCAGAGTCAGACTGCCTGTGGATGGCTGTTTGTCCCTGATGGGACCCTGGGTGTCTGGATGTGTCCTCTGAGTGCTCACGGGGGCGCCCCTGTCTTTCCCTGGTGGTGGACTCTGAGTCTTGATGAGCAAAGTCTGACTGCCCATGGATGGCTGTCTTCTCTTGATGGCTCCCTGAGTGTCTTGGAATGTGTTCTGATTGGTCTTGGGGGTGCCCTTGCCTTTCCCTGGTGGTGGATCCTGAGTCTCGGTGGGTTGAGTCAGACTGCCTATGGGTGCCTGTCTGCCCTTGATACGAATCTGACTGTCTGGATCTGTTAGCTGACTTCGCATGGGTAGACCCACGTTGGTTTCTGGAGCTGGACTCAGAATTTTCATGGGTCATTGCGAATTCTGTACCTGAATCTTCTGAATGTCCTTCGCTGCTGCTGGCCAGACTCATGCTTGGTCCCTGATGTCTGCTGCCGCTGGATCCAGAGTATAGTTGTCCATGTTCAGTGCCTGAATGTCTGGACCTGTCTACAGACTGCTCACGCTGTGATTCTGGTCTTCCTCTTTTGCGTGATGTTGACTGTCCATGGTAGGAGTCACTGTGTCCCCGAGAGGATGGCTCTCCACCATGAGACCCTGACTGTCTAGAGGTATCTATAGAGTGTCCATAACTAGATCCTTGTCTCCTACTACCAGTGTCTGAGTGTCCATGGCCAGACTCAGACTGCCCATGATTGTATCTCTGCCCTTGATGAGACTCAGAGCGTCTAGAGCTGTCTTGTACATGGCCATGTCGGGTTTCTGAGCCATATCCAAACTGACTCTGTGAATCTTCAGTGTGCCCTTCGCTGTCACTGTCCTGACTGATGCTGGACTCTCGGTGTTTCTGTGACCTGAATTCAGATGACGATTGTCCATGCCCAGACTGTGATTGCCTAGAGCCATGTGTCCAAGTGGATGGTTGCTGGTGGCGGGATCCTGACTGAGAGTGCCCACCATCAGCTGCCTGACCCTCATGGGATCCTGCATGTCTAGAGCTGTCACGTGCCTGCTCATGGCGGGATCCTTGTCTCCCCCTGGTACTGGGTTGAAGCTGTCTGTGGGCAGAGCAAAACAGTTCTTGGGAGGGTATTGGGTAGAAGTAAGACCCTGAGTGGTCAGGACTGCCATGAACACTGCCGTATTTTCCCCCTTGACTGGACCTGGACCATTCCTGGACTGACCCTGACTGAATATCTGAGTCTTCTGATTGTCCTTCACTGTCACTGGCCTGACTGATACTGGATCCCTGGTGTCTGGTGTTATCAGATCCGGAAGAGATTTGTCCATGTCCAGTTTCCCAGTGTCTGGAGCTATCCTGTGACTGCTCTGGATGGCACCCTTGTCTTTCTCTGGTGGTCGGTCCTGAATCTTGGTGGATAGAATTAGGCTCCATGTGCTTATTCCTCTGCCCTTGATGGGAGCCTGTTTTCCTGGACCTGTCAGGTGACCTGCTATGGTTAGACCAATGTTTATTCTTTAATGTGGACTCAGTTCTTTTGTGGGTCATGGAGGATTCTCTACCCAAATCTTCTGAATGTCCTTCAGTGTCACTGTCCTGACTTAAACTGGATTCCTGATACCTGCTTGCTTTAGATCTTGAGGAATATTGTCCATATTCATGACCTGAGTTTTTGGATATGTCTGCTGACTGCTCATGCTGGGATTCTTGTCTTCCTGTTGTTCTTGGTTTTGACTTCCTATGGAAGGAGTTACAGTGTCCTTGAGAGGATGTGTCTTCATCAGGAGACCTTGATTTTTTTGAGGTGTGTGTAGAGTGTCCATGAGTAGATCCTTGTATTCTTCTGGTATGAGAGCCTGACCGTCTATGGGTAGACTTAGGCTGTCTGTGGTTGCCTCTCTGCCACTGATGAGACTCGGAGTTTCTAGAGCTATCTCCTCCATGGCCATGGGCAGATCCTTGTTGGTTTCCTGAGCCAGATCCAAACTGTCTTTCCAAAACTTCTGAGTGTCCTTCATTATCACTGTCCTGACTAATCCTGGACCCTGGGTTTTTCACTGGCCTGATTTCAGATGATGATTTTCCATGCTCAGAGTGTGATTGTCTAGACCTGTGTGCCTGATTGGATGATTGGTGATGGGGAGACCCCGACTCAGAGTGTCCATTGTCAGCTGTCTCACCTTTATGGGATCGTGCATGTCTTGAGCTGTCTAGTGTCTGTTCATGTCCCTTTCCTTGTCTTCCTTTTGGGTTATTGGCTATTGTTTTCTTCCCCTTTCTATGACTTTTTCCTGATTGACTGGATTTTCGAATTCCTTCTTCTTTCTCTTTTTCTACTTCATCTTCCCTTATGTCATTTTCTTCATCTTGTGTGTGGTATGCATATTTTTTTTGGTTTTGCTCTGATGCTTGGAAGTTCTGTCCTCTGGTCATATCATAGTACGCTTGAGCCAGTTTGAATACCATCAGAAAAAACTCTGAGAAGTCTATTTTCTTGTCATGATCTAAATCAAGAATATGCATGAAGATGTCAGCAGTGTCTGGGTCATCTGGATTCTGTACAGACAGAAGACAGAGGGAGATTACATGAGAATGACTTAAATGATCAGTTAAACAACTCAAAAACAGTTTGGTGAATGTGATTTTTGGTAAGTAAATGTCAGACAGTATGTGGGTTTTTTCATTAATAATGTTCAGCTTATGATGAGTTAGGAGGAAACTAGCTATTGTATTAAAATAATATATCTTTAATGCTGGTTTGTTGACACTAAAATGATAGGTCATGTGCCTATTTTTTTCTTTATATGTCAATACGTTATGAAATCTATCAGTGAGTTGTCTCTTAAATGTATCTTAATATATTTAAATATATCTTCATAACATTCTAGAGGTTAGGAAACATAATATGATGAACTAATTATTTGGTGTTAATTTTTTTGTCATTAAATATTTACATTTTTTTCACAGAATATGTATATGGTGGGTTTGTGTAATGTGTACATCCAAGTGTGTGCATAGGGTATTAAAGGTATAAGAAGAGAAAACAATCTGAGGGTTTTGAAGGGGCAGGGGGTGGGAGGTTGGGGGAACCAGGTGATGGGTATTAGAGAGGGCACAGATTGCATGGAGCACTGGGTGTGGTGCAAAAACAATGATTACTGTTACGCTGAAAAGAAAAAAAAAAGAACCAAGATGCCCTTCAACGGATGAATGGATAAGGAAGATGTGGTCCATATACACTATGAAGTATTATGCCTCCATCAGAAAGGATGAATACCCAACTTTTGTAGCAATATGGATGGGATTGGAAGAGATTATGCTGAGTGAAATAAGTCAAGCAGAGAGAGTCAAGTATCATATGGTTTCACTTATTTGTGGAGCATAACAAGTAACATGGAGGACAAGGGGAGATGGAGAGGAGAAGGGAGTTGAGGGAAATTGGAAGGGGAGGTGAACCATGAGAGACTATGGACTCTGAAAAACAATCTGAGGGTTTTGAAGGGGCGGAGTTGGGAGGTTGGGGGAGCCAGGTGGTGGGTATTAGAGAGGGCACGGATTGCATGGGTGTGCACTGGGTGTGGTGCAAAACAATGAATACTGTTATGCTGAAAAGAAATAAAAAAAATTAACGTTAAAAAAAAAGAAACATTAAAAAAAGAAGAGAAAAACAGGTATTTGTTTGAAATAAGATTGAGTCTGTTTCTATTCCAAAAGCAATAATTTGCAAAATTTCACGGTTATTATTTGTTATATTGTTGCTGCAGAATAAGCATGATGCACCCTTAGGTTCCAGGAAACATGCCTTACCTTCAGGATTGGCCGAAACTCCATTTCCAGGAGCTCCTTCAGTTCTTTTCTGCTCAGTGTGTCAGTTTCCTTGTCTGTTGTTGAATAGTCATGGAATAGATTGATAATGGCAATGATATTTTCCAGTAGAGTAGACATCTTTTGGAAGTAAAAGTAAACCTGAAAAGAAGCAATAAAATTGTACTTCTTGCATATCTTTTCTTTTTCTAGGTCGTATTGATTATTATAATGAATTTTCACATTAAAAATAAAAGGTTTATTTATTTATTTTAGAGATAGAGAGAGTATGAGTTCATGGTAGGGAGGGGCAGAAGAAGAGGGAGAATCTTACACAGACTCCATGTTGAGCATGGAACCAGATGCTGGGCTCAATCTCATGACCTGAGGTCACTACCTGAGCTGAAACCAGGAGTTGAATACTTAACCTTCTGTGCCACCCAAGTGCCCAATTTCCACATTTAACACAAGAACCTGTATGTTCCTCTATGTAATCCACATTTAAAATAGAAGATTGCCTTGAAAAGTTTCTCTCTAACATCTAAATAGTGAAAATCAACACAGAGTTCATTTGAATTATTAAAATAGAATTTCTTGGCCTTAAACCCATTCACAGCAGTATTTAGGTGCTGGTCTGACCATTGTCCATGACAGGATTTTATGTTTTTATTTTTATTTAAAAAACAATTTAAATTTGAGTATGGTTAACACACAATACTAGTTTTAGGTATATAACACAGTGACTCAACCTCTTGATATGTTACACATAGCATAATTCTGAAAAGGCCCACTGGTCAAAACCAGGAAAATTTATTCATATAAATTTGCTGCAAATGAATTCATCAGAAGTTTATTTGCTAAATGATCAGTGTGTTGGGAGACAATTTTCTGAAAGCTAATTTGCTGAATGGCTTAGACATTCAATGAATGTTCATACAATTTTGTTTTTCAACATTTTATGAAGTATGCAGCATTTTTTAAAATTTTGTTATGTTAGCATACATTATGTCATTAGTTTTTGATGTAGTGTTATTTTGATGTAGTGTTCCTAGATTTCTTAGTATAAGAAGTATAAGAAGGAGGAGGGAATATAAGGAGGGAATACATGCCCTCCTTAATACCCATCACCGGGCCCACCCCCCACCCCAAAACCCTTAGTTTTTTTTCTCAGAGTCCACAGTTTCTTATGGTTCTGATTTCCCCTCTTCAGTTTTCCCTTCTCCTAATGCAGTATTTTTAATTGGATGGGATGGGTTTTCAATATTAGCTTCTCAATGTTTAAAAAATGTTTCAAAATTGTAGATAGTATGAATAATTTTCTGACTGGAATTCTTTTTGCCAGTAAAACCATATAAGGAATGTTCAATTTATCTAATTGGTGAAAAAAGAAATTATTAAGTGTGCTAATAAATCTAAATAAGGATTTAGTCTATAAACCTATTATAATCACTGCTTAATGAGTTATAAAACCAGGCAAGAGTAAAATGATATAGGAAACAATAATGTGAAAGACATGACTGTCACAGAGCTATAGCACATATGGGCCTTGGATTCTTTTTTAAGAGGAAAATAGGGTTTGATTAATTATTGAGATTATTAAATCTATATTGTGAAAAGTTTGGGGTAACCACTAAGAGAATAGACTTTATAACTAATAAACCATTAGAGAAGAAAAGAGGAATTAAAAAATTCAATTAACACAACAGGATGCAGGAAAGAAGAAAATAAGAAGCAGAGAAAAGGCAGAGTAAACAGAAAGTATAAAATATAACAGTAGGATTAGATATAATTTTATAATGAATTACGCTATATGTATGAATTGAACAGATGGGCTGGCTAAAAGACAGATGATAAAGTTTGAATAAAAAAAATACAGTTGTATGCTTTTGTAAAAAAGACATCTAAGATTTAAGATTTTTTTTTAAGGCACGGTAGAGGCACTGTCATTTACATTGATATTCCAGACCTTGGACTTAATCTTAATCTGTAAATGCACTGTCTGCAAAATTTTAGTCTCAAGGATTCCACTTTCTGACCTTCTCTTATATCCTGATTTCAATTATTCTTTGGACTCACTTGTCTATTTACTTCACGTGTTCTCATTTCCCTTTTTATTTTGGTTAGACATTTGGTTAATCTCCATTGTTGCTCTTGGCAAGCATCCTCTCTACGTTGGCCCACTTGCTTTCTTTTTTTCTTTTCTTTTATTTATTTTCTTTCCTTTTCTTTTCTTTGTCTCTTTTTTTTTCTTCTGAAGATATAATTGGCTTTATTTTTATCGCCCATAAAATTTACTTTTTTAAAAATTTAAAATACACTAGCCAAGATTTAGTACATCATAGGTTTTTAAAAATTTTTTATTTATTTTCAGCATAACGGTATTCATTATTTTTTCACCACACCCAATGCTCCATGCAATCTGTGCCCTCTATAATACCCACCACCTGGTACCCCGATCTCCCACCCCTGCCACTTCAAACCCCTCAGATTGTTTTTCAGAATCCATAGTCTCTCATGGTTCACCTCCCCTTCCAATTTCCCCCAACTCCCTTCTCCTCTCTAACTCCCCATGTCCTCCATGCTATTTGTTATGCTCCACAAATAACTGAAACCATATGATAATTGACTCTCTCTGCTTGACTTATTTTACTCAGCATAATCTCTTCCAGTCCCATCCATGTTGCTACAAAAGTTGGGTATTCATCTTTTCTGATGGGAGGCATAATACTCCATAGTGTATATGGACCACATTTTCCCTATCGATTCGTCCATTGAAGGGCATCTTGGTTCTTTCCACAGTTTGGCGACCGTGGCCATTGCTGCTATAAACATTGGGGTACAGATGGCCCTTCTTTTCAGTACATCTGTATCTTTGGGGTAAATAACCAGGAGTGCAATTGCTGGGTCATAGGGAAGTTTTATTTTTAATTTCTTGAGGAATCTCCACACTGTTCTCCAAAGAGGCTGCACCAGCTTGCATTCCCACCAACAGTGTAAGAGGGTTCCCCTTTCTCCACATCCCCTCCAACACATCTTGTTTCCTGTCTTGCTAATTTTGGCCATTCTAAGTGGTGTAAGGTGATAATATCTCAATGTGGTTTTAATTTGAATCTCTCTGAAGGCTAGTGATGATGAACATTTTTTCATGTGTCTGATAGCCATTTTTATGTCTTCATTGGAGAAGTGTCTGTTCATATCTGCTGCCCATTTTTTTTTTTAAATTTTTTATTTTTTATAAACATATATTTTTATCCCCAGGGGTACAGGTCTGTGAATCACCAGGTTTACACACTTCACAGCACTCACCAAATCACATACCCTCCCCAATGTCCATAATCCCACCCCCTTCTCCCAACCCCCCTCCCCCCGGCAACCCTCAGTTTGTTTTGTGAGATTAAGAGTCACTTATGGTTTGTCTCCCTCCCAATCCCATCTTGTTTCATTTATTCTTCTTCTACCCACTTAAGCCTCCATGTTGCATCACCACTTCCTCATATCAGGGAGATCATATGATAGTTGTCTTTCTCTGCTTGACTTATTTCTCTAAGCATGATACGCTCTAGTTCCATCCATGTTGTCGCAAATGGCAAGATTTCATTTCTTTTGATGGCTGCATAGTATTCCATTGTGTATATATACCACATCTTCTTGATCCATTCATCTGTTGATGGACATCTAGGTTCTTTCCATAGTTTGGCTATTGTGCACATTGCTGCTATAAACATTAGGGTGCATGTGTCCCTTTGGATCACTATATTTGTATCTTTAGGGTAAATACCCAATAGTGCAATTGCTGGGTCATAGGGCAGTTCTATTTTCAACATTTTGAGGAACCTCCATGCTGTTTTCCAGAGTGGCTGCACCAGCTTGCATTCCCACCAACAGTGTAGGAGGGTTCCCCTTTCTCCGCATCCTCGCCAGCATCTGTCATTTCCTGACTTGTTGATTTTAGCCATTCTGACTGGTGTGAGGTGATATCTCATTGTGGTTTTGATTTGTATTTCCCTGATGCCGAGTGATATGGAGCACTTTTTCATGTGTCTGTTCGCCATCTGGATGTCTTCTTTGCAGAAATGTCTGTTCATGTCTTCTGCCCATTTCTTGATTGGATTATTTGTTTTTTGGGTGTTGAGTTTGCTAAGTTCTTTATAGATTCTGGACACTAGTCCTTTATCTGATATGTCGTTTGCAAATATCTTCTCCCATTCTGTCAGTTGTCTTTTGATTTTGTTAACTGTTTCCTTTGCTGTGCAAAAGCTTTTGATCTTGATGAAATCCCAGTAGTTCATTTTTTCCCTTGCTTCCCTTGCCTTTTGCGTTGTTCCTAGGAAGATGTTGCTGCGGCAGAGGTCGAAGAGGTTGCTGCCCGTGTTCTCCTCAAGGATTTTGATGGATTCCTTTCGTACATTGAGGTCCTTCATCCATTTTGAGTCTATTTTTGTGTGTGGTGTAAGGAAATGGTCCAATTTCATTTTTCTGCATGTGGCTGTCCAATTTTCCCAGCACCATTTATTGAAAAGGCTGTCTTTTTTCCATTGGACATTCTTTCCTGCTTTGTTGAAGATTAGTTGACCATAGATTTGAGGGTCTATTTCTGGGCTCTCTATTCTGTTCCATTGATCTATGTGTCTGTTTTTGTGCCAGTACCATGCTGTCTTGATGATGACAGCTTTGTAATAGAGCTTGAAGTCCGGAATTGTGATGCCACCAACGTTGGCTTTCTTTTCCAATATCCCTTTGGCTATTCGAGGTCTTTTCTGGTTCCATATAAATTTTAGAATTATTTGTTCCATTTCTTTGAAAAAGATGGATGGTACTTTGACAGGAATTGCATTAAATGTGTAGATTGCTTTAGGTAGCATAGACATTTTCACAATATTTATTCTTCCAATCCAGGAGCATGGAACATTTTTCCATTTCTTTGTGTCTTCCTCAATTTCTTTCATGAGTACTTTATAGTTTTCTGAATATAGATTCTGTGTCTCTTTGGTTAGGTTTATTCCTAGGTATCTTATGGTTTTGGATGCAATTGTAAATGGGATTGACTCCTTAATATCTCTTTCTTCTGTCTTATTGTTGGTGTAGAGAAATGCAACTGATTTCTGTGCATTGATTTTATATCCTGACACTTTACTGAATTCCTGTATAAGTTCTAGCAGTTTTGGAGTGGAGTCTTTTGGGTTTTCCACATATAGTATCATATCATCTGCGAAGAGTGATAATTTGACTTCTTCTTTGCCTATTTGGATGCCTTTAATTTCCTTTTGTTGTCTGATTGCTGAGGCTAGGACCTCTAGTACGATGTTGAATAGCAGTGGTGATAATGGACATCCCTGCCGTGTTCCTGACCTTAGGGGAAAAGCTTTCAGTTTTTCTCCATTGAGAATGATATTTGCGGTGGGTTTTTCATAGATGGCTTTGATGATATTGAGATATGTGCCCTCTATCCCTACACTTTGAAGAGTTTTGATCAGGAAGGGATGTTGTACTTTGTCAAATGCTTTTTCAGCATCTATTGAGAGTATCATATGGTTCTTGTTCTTTCTTTTATTGATGTGTTGTATCACATTGACTGATTTGCGGATGTTTAACCAACCTTGCCTGCTGCCCATTTTTTGATATGATTGTCTTTTTGTGTGTGTTGAGTCTGAGGAGTTCTTTATATCCTGGATATCAATCTTTTGTCTGTACTGTCATTTGCAAATATCTTCTCCCATTCTTTGTTTTCTTGACTGTTTCCTTTGCTGTGCAGAAGCTTTTGATTTTGATGAAGTCCCGAAAGTTTATTTTCACTTTTGTTTACTTTGTCTTTGGAGACATATCTTTTTTTTTATAATTTTTTATTTTTTATAAACATATATTTTTATCCCCAGGGGTACAGGTCTGTGAATCACCAGGTTTACACACTTCACAGCACTCACCAAAGCACATGCCCTCCCCAATGTCCATAATCCCACCCCCTTCTCCCAAACCCCCTCCCCCCAGCAACCCTCAGTTTGTTTTGTGAGATTAAGAGTCACTTATGGTTTGTCTCCCTCCCAATCCCATCTTGTTTCATTGATTCTTCTCCTACCCACTTAAGCCCCCATGTTGCATCACCACTTCCTCATATCAGGGAGATCATAGGATAGTTGTCTTTCTCTGCTTGACTTATTTCGCTAAGCATGATACGCTCTAGTTCCATCCATGTTGTCGCAAATGGCAAGATTTCATTTCTTTTGATGGCTGCATAGTATTCCATTGTGTATATATACCACATCTTGAAAGAAGTTGCTGTGGCTGATATCGAAGAGATTACTGCCTATGTTCTCCTCTAGGATTCTGATGGATTCGTGTCTCACATTGAGGTCTTTTATCCATTTGGAGTTTATCTTTGTGTATGGTGTAAGAGAATGGTCGAGTTTCATTCTTCTACATAGAGCTATCCAGTTTTCCCAGCACCATTTATTGAAGAGACTGTCTTTTTTCCACTGTATATTTTTTCCCATTTTGTTGAAGATTAATTGACCATTAATTAACCATTAATAGAGGGTCCATATCTGGGCTCTCTACTCTGTTCCACTGGTCTATGTTTCTGTTTTATGCCAGTACCATGCTGTCTTGGTGATCACAGCTTTATAGTGAAGCTTGAAATCAGGTAACGTGATGCTCCCAGTTTTATTTTTGTTTTTCAACATTTCCTTAGCGATTCGGGGTCTCTTCTGATTCCATACAAATTTTAGGATTATTTGCTCCAGCTCTTTGAAGAATGCCGGTGGAATTTTGATTGGAATGGCATTAAAAATATAGATTGCTCTAGGCAGTATAGACATTTTAACAATGTTTATTCTTCCAATCCAAGAGCATGGAATGGTCTTCCATCTTTTTGTGTCTTCTTCAATTTCTTTCATGAGTGTTCTGTAGTTCCTCGAGTACAGATCCTTTACCTCTTTCGTTAGGTTATTCCTAGGTATCTTATGGTTCTTGGTGCTATAGTAAATGGAATCGATTCTCTAATTTCCCTTTCTGTATTTTCATTGTTAGTGTATAAGAAAGCCACTGATTTCTGTACATTGTCTTTGTATCCTGCCACGTTGCTGAATTGCTGTATGAGTTCTAGTAGTTTGGGGATGGAGTCTTTTGGGTTTTCCATATAATTATAAAGAATCATGTCATCTGCAAAGAGAGAGAGTTTGACTTCTTCATGGCCAATTTGGGTACCTTTTATTTCTCTTTGTTGTCTGATGCCTGTTGCTAGGAATTTTAATACTATGTTGAACAAGAGTGGTGAGAGTGGGCATCCTTGTCTTGTTCCTGAATTCAGTGGGAAGGCTGCAAGCTTTTTCCCATTGAGGATGATATTTGCTGTGGGTCTTTCATAGATAGATTTGATGAAGTTCAGGAATGTTCCCTCTATCCCTATACTTTGAAGCGTTTTAATCAGGAACGGATGCTGGATTTTGTCAAATGCTTTTTCTGCATCAATTGAGAGGACCATGTGGTTCTTCTCTCTTCTCTTATTAATTTGTTCTATCACATTGATTGATTTGCGAATGTTGAATCATCCTTTTAGCCCCGGGATGAATCCCACCTGGTCATGGTGGATAATCTTTTGAATTTGCTGTTGAATCCTGTTGGCTAGGATCTTGTTGAGAATCTTAGCATCTATATTCATCAGTGATGTTGGTCTGAAATTCTCCTTTTTGGTAGGGTCTTTGCCTGGTTTGGGGATCAGGGTAATGCTGGCTTCATAAAAAGAGTCTGGAAGTTTTCCTTCTGCTTCAATTTTTTGAAACTGCTTCAGGAGAATAGGTGTTATTTCTTCTTTGAAAGTTGGGTAAATTCCCCAGGGAATCCGTCAGGTCCTGGGCTCTTGTTTTTTTGGAGGATTTTGATCACTGCTTCAATCTCGTTTCTAGATATTGGTCTATTCAGATTTTCGATTTCTTCCTGGTTCAATTTTGGGTGTTACTGGTTTCCTGGAATGCATCCATTTCATCTCGGTTTCTAATTCTATTGGCATATAACTCTTGATAATATATAATGTTCAATGATTCATTAGTTTAGTGTAACACCCAACTCTTTCTTATAGTTACTGGCAGGACCACTAACAGCTATGTCTTTTCTCTTATCTCAGAAGATCTTGGTTTTTATTTTGCTGAGAACTTGGAAACCAATGAAAAGGAGTTCTTCATTTTTCTCAATTATCTGCTCTCCCAGACTAGTGCATTTGTGTGTGTGTGTGTGTGTGTGTGTGTGTGTGTATAATCACTGCTGTCATGTGGATATACAGTCTGTGCTCCTACCTTCTGTTTCAGCACTGGAAACACTCTTTCTTGCTTATTCAAACACTGCTTTTACAGTTGTCCTTCTCTACTGGTTATATCCATATATTCACACTGATGTGTCTCTTTTTAAGTTTCTTCCCTCTCTCCCCATCCCACATCTCCCTTTAGGTACAATATGATGTATTTTTTCTCTTTTATAGAAATACCCCTTCAAAAGCTATGATTATAGTTTTTTTCTTCACTTCCTATTTTCTTTTACTCAGATTGTCTTTCTCTCTTAAAAAAATCCATGAAAACTCTCATGAAGATAAAAAATGTCCTTTAGCTTGGCAAATTCAAATATCTGTTTTCATGTAACACATTGCTTATCATATCAGCAGCATTTGATGCAGTTGGCTACATAGTCCTTCAGAGGACTTATACTGTCTTGTTTCTTTCCCAAGCTTGCTTCCTGCTTTCTCCTAGTTTCCTTTTCCAGTCCCCAGTGTTGATTCACTCCTTAGCTTCCCCTCTGTTTATACTCCTTTGGGGAAATCTCATCTAGCTCTATAACTTTAAATCATAAATATAGGTTGACAGTGAACAATACACAAGTTTATATGTTAAACCAAAGACTCTTCCCTAGGCCTTAGATATGTATGTCTAAAGGCCTATACAATATTTCTTCTTGGCTAATAGAGATCTCAAACCTATTATGTTCAAAACAGAAGTCTTAATTTCCAACTACTTTAAAATGTGGAGGGCCAAGACTAGCCAAGACAATATTGAACAAGACAAAGTTTGAGTGTATACTAGATGTAAAAGTGTATTATAAAGGCAGACAGGATGGCATTGGCACATGGCTAAATAGATGGATCAGGGAAAGGTCCAAAATCACACCTATCACATTATGCATATTTGATTTATGATGAGGATATTATGCAAGGCAGTAGGAAAAGAATAGTCTGTGAAGAAATGGTGTTAGGTTAATTGAGGTGTCATTTAGTAAAACAAATCAGTTCCTAGGTAGATATTACACATAAAAGATAAAATAAAATAACATAAGAGAATATCTTCAAGACCTTGAGAATAGAGAAATACTTTTTTTATTGTGTTATGTTATTCACCATAAAATATTCACATCATTAGTTTCTGATGCAGTGTTCCAAAATTCATTGTTTATGTACAACACCCAGTGCTCCATGCAATATGTGCCCTCCTTAATATTCACCACCAGGGTCATCCATTCCCCCACCACCTCCCCTCGAAAACCCTCAGATTGTTTCTCAGAGTCCATCTCCCCCCTCAATTGGAAAGAGAGTGGGGCAGGTAAGCAAGATGGTAGAGAGAAATACTTTTAAAATATAATTCAAAAAGTGTTAATCATAAAGAAGAAGATTGATAAATTTGACTTCATTGAAAGTAAGGATGGCTATCTATTCAAAGACCCTATTAAAAGAGAGAAAGGAATACCACTAAGTGGGAGGATATGTGCAAAACATTTGACTAATAAAGGGTTCTACCTGTTTATAAAATTAACTCTTGTAAATTAATACAAAATATACAGACAATCCAATAGATAAATGGGTAGAAACCACAGGAAGTTTATAGAAAAGGGTATCCAAGTGGCTAATAAACATATCAAAAGTTCTCAAGTTTATTAATCATCAAGGAAATGTAAATTAAAATTACAGTGTGAGACCACATTACACCCACCAAAATGACTAAAAAGACAAAAGGAAAAAAGAAACTTTATAATATCAAATATTGGTGAGGATGTGGAGAAACTGGATCTTTCATATACCACTAGAAGGAGCATAAACTGGCAGAAGTACTTTCAAAATTTGTTTGGCAGTGTCTAAGACCAAGAAATTTACTTCTTGGGAATATTTTCAATAGAAATACATGTAATCAAGTATATGCACCCCAAAATCATATACAAAAATGTTCATAGTCCCATTATTTATAATACCTCCCTAAATGGAAACAACTCAAGTATATACTGATAGAAAAACAAATAATTTCCTATAATAGTGAGTGGTAGAATGAAGGATAGCCTGGACTAGGGTGGTAGTGGTGGACAGGGAGACAGATGGATCAGGCATCTTGCCCAGAGTTGAGTGGGCAAGATGATGGATCAGTGTGGCTTAGGGAAAACAGGGATCATGGATAACCTCTAGATTTTGGCTTGAGCAAAGAGTTACTTCTCACTACTCTTACTGCCATCATTTCTCACCTAAACTTCAGTCTATCTCCCTACTTCCAGTCTTGCCTTCCTATTATCTTATTTTTCCACAAAGCAGCCAGGAATGATTTTTTTTTTTTTTTTTACAGTGAGGACTCAAAAAGATTTATTAGTTGAGGGGCACCTGGTGGCTCAGTTGATTAACCCACTGCCTTCAGCTCAGGCCATGATCCCAGGTCCTGGGATCAAGCCCTGAAATTGGGCTCCCAGCTCCATGGGGAGTCTGCTTCTTCCTCTGACCTTCTCCCCTCTCATGCTCTCTCTCACTGTCAACCTCTCAAATAAATAAATAAATAAATAAATAAATAAATAAATAAAATCTTTAAAAAGATTTATTAGTTGAATGAAAAAAAAAATAACACATTGGTCTACTTTCGTTGACATAATAGCTCTTTGACTATAGGGACTCACATTCCCCATACTTTAAGGTGGAAACCTCTAGATTCTTCACAAGCTTGTCACTTAACATAGGCATCTGGTGCCAGATGATCTTTTAAAAACATACATTATACTCTCTCTCTCTGCCTGCCTCTCCATCTACTTGTGATTTCTCTCTGTCAAATAAATAAATAAAATCTTTAAAAAAAACATACATTATATTGTTTCATTCTTCCTGCTGAATACTCTCCAGTGATTCCTCATGTACTTAAAATAATGTACAAACTCTGCTATGCCTTTTACATGGCCTACCCCATCTAGCTCTCTGATGTCACCATATACCACTGTTCCTCTTGTTAAATATGCTCTAGGAACACTAGCTTCTTCTTCTTTTTTTAAAATTCTTTTTATTTTTATTATTTTTTAAAATTTTTTATAAACATATAATATATTTTTATTCCCAGGGGTACAGGTATGTGAATTGCCAGGTTTACACACTTCACAGCACTCACCATAGTACATACCTTCTTTTTATTCTTTCAAACAAGTTAACTCATATTTAGAATCTTGCCATTTGCCTAGACTTGTTCCTTTTGTCATTAAGATCTCAGCTCAAAAGAAAATTCTCTGGAGAGATCTTCCCTGGCCATCCAATCTAAAGCTCTCTCCTCCCATTACTTTACTACATTGTTCTCTTTTTTCTTCATTGTTTTTAGCGCTATTTGAAAATTTTGTTCATTTATTATTTACTGGATGTCTCCCCCTACTAAATGCAAGCTCCTATGAGTAGGGAGTTTATGTTTTCACTGTTATATAATCAGTCAAATACAGTGCTTGCAAATAGAAGGCAGTTAGTTTATATTTGTTCAATGAATGAATACATGGAAAATCCAGCAATATAAAGAGTATTGAGTAGCTTTATAGAAAACACATTTATGATCTCATTTTCTTTGTATATCAAAATAAGTTTTAGTAACAGTTCCACTAAAAATGAAGAACCCAAACATCTAGAACATTTTGCCTTAGAGCATACATACATACATTCCAGATTTTCACCTTGCTTAACAACAAGTAGGTAAAGTTAGACATAGTCCTTTTTACTTACTTCCTTTACCAGAAGAGCAAGTAGAATTAGTCTGAAGGAGCTTGTTGGGTGCTAGTGTCTGGGATAATAGCCTTTTTATAGCAAGTCTATCCAGGGAGGAGCCATCCTCTGTAGGATGGTCTGATTCATTCCTAATCAAACCCAGATCCACCCGTATCTCCACCTCTATTTCTCTAGCAATGTGTTTACTTCCCAACTTCCTCACGTACTCATCTGTACTTATTTTACCAAGTTCCAAATTTAGGTTTACACAAACCTCATATACTGGAGATTTTATGGAAGGTTTTCTTTGATTATTATAGGTGTGCAAGGGTCAACACCTTCTACCTTTTTTTTTTTTTTTAATAATCTCCACTTTGACTTGTTAGGTGCTTGATAAATATCCATTGATAAGTATACATTCTTATCTCTGTCTTAGAGAGGTGGAATATTGATTTATGGGAATCCCAAATTATAGTTTGTGTTTGGAAAACATCGTAAGGGCCTACCTGCATGTCCCTTTTTATCTATGAATTCTATCTCTGGATACTGGGAGAACTTGCCATGAAATGAATGCTGGTCTTCCAGAAATTATGATGAACTGAAAGAAGATAGGTAAATTTAATTTTGAATTTTCAAAAGAAAACAAGAAAATGAGCTTTTGAGTTAGAAGTGGTGATCACCAGAAGCTAGCATGACTTTATCAGGCAAGAATCATTAAATCAATTTTACATTGCTTTCAAGGCTACTACCTTGGGGTATCAAGGATATGTTCTACCTACTCTTCCTGTAGATTAAACTGTGGGTTTTCTAAATTATTCTCATAATATTCAGGAGACCTCCTGAATATTTGGTTTCCAGACTTTTATGTGGAACAGACTACATCTCCATTTGGATGTCCCCTAGTTACCTCTGCCCATACTGTTCAAAACTGAGGTGGGTTGGGAGATGGGGTAACTGGGTGATGGGCGTTAAGGAGGCCCTTGATGTAATGAGCATTCAGTGTTATATGCAACTGAGGAATCACTAAACTCTACCTCTGAAACTAAACAAACAACCCCTTCCCCTGCAAAAATCCCTGAGCTCATTATGGCCTACAAGGAAGTGTACTATCCTCCAGAAGTCCACATATTTGTTAATGACATCCCCATCCACTATGTCTCAAGCTATACCATGTCACTTTTTACTTCTCACTCTCCTTTATCCCTCATGTGCGTGCCACATCCTTCCAGTTCTCTCTAGACTTCATTCTGCACTGTAGGTATGTTCTCTGTTTCTAGAGCTGCAATTTTAGTTCTGGACTTCATCATCTTTCAGTTAGGTATTTGTAAAAAGTGTTGTACCTAGCCTCTCTGCTATAAGCTGCCTGATTCATCATCTAATCTTATCATGTCATTCCTTCCTGCTTGCATGTAGAATTCCAAATCTTTTCTACTTAATCTAGAGGTCCCTTCACAATAGGCATGAATCTGTATCTTTCCAGCTTATTGTTTGTCTTACTGTCTTACTGTTTGTATTCTATGGGAAAGTCACTCTGGACTGATCAGCATTTCTTGGATGACCCTTTAATGGTCTTCCATGATAAAATAAAAAATGCAAGGGGGTAGCTAATCTTGTTTAGAGACGATGAGACAGAAATGTGTCTGAGTTTTTAAAAATTTATTTAATGTTTTTATTTCTAACCTTATTAGTCCATCAGTTCTTTCTTTTGTGGAGCATTGGTTATTGTCTACAGAACACAGATCTTCATTTTATCCCCCTTTTTTCTTGGGTTTAATTGTCTTTTGTGTCAGTAGTTACTGTGTCGTCTCTCTCACCATGCTGTAATAATAAAGGTAATATATTGCATGCCCATTTTGCTGAAGACGTGCTGAGATTTTGCACGTATCACTTCTAATCTTCAGAACAACCCCATGAGGTCATTATTATTATCCATATTTTTGAGATGAGGAAACTGATAGTGGTAGCATGCCTGAGTAAGTTACAAAACCAGGATTCAATCCCAGGTCATTCTGACTCCACCTCCCACATTATTTCCACTGCCTCATGGAGCTCTGGGTGTGAACTTTTCTCCTTTTTATTAGGTTTATTTATCTTTTCAGTGTTTTTTTTTTTATTCTATTTTTTTAAATATTTTGTTTTGTTTTACTTAATTCTTTTTTTCAAATTTAATTTCTTTTCAGTGTAACAGAATTCATTATTTATGCACACACCCAGTGCTCCATGCAATATGTGCCCTCCATAAACCCACCACCAGGCTCCCCCAACCTCCCACCCCCTGCCCCTTCAAAACCCTCAGATTGTTTTTCAGAATCCATAGTCTCTCATGGTTCATCTCCCCCTCCAATTACCCTCAACTCCAACAGCAGTCTCTCTGAAAGTGCCAAAGTTCTGGGGAAACTTACTTATGGGGCAGTAGAAAGGCTTTGCTGTGGCATGTGTGTGAGCTCAGAAAGGTGAAGTTCAGAGAGTGGCAAGGATGGGGCAAGCTGGAATCTGAGGTTTTAACGGCAGAGATGCAAATCTTGCAGATTCATATCAATATGGAGGGCAGTTTTTTGGTCTGCTCCAGGACTGTTTTCTTTCTTTCTTTCTTTTCTTTTTTCTTTTTTTTTTAAGATTTTATTTATTTATTTGTGTGTGTGTGTGTGTGTGTGAGAGAGAGAGAGAGAGAGAGAGAGAGAATGAATGTGGGGCAGGGGAGGAGTAGAGGGAGAAGCAGACTCCCTGCTGACCCGGGAGCCTGATGTGGGATTTTATTCCAGGACCCTGAGATCGTGACCTGAGCTATATTTTCGTCAATTGGTTGGCTGAAAATTTGGGCAGCTGGCAAACAATTTTAGGGTAGACTGTGGCTCCAAGAAAATTTTAGCATGTCACACCACAGCTCAGATCTAATAGAAGTGAATCCAACTGAAATAAAAATAAAATTCTGACTTTGGGTCTAAATTAAACTTTGCAAGGATAGGGTAGAAGATATAAGTAAAAATAGGAGGGTAGTGTGACACAGACAGTGTGATGTTGTAACCAGCTATTTTAGGCTGCATTAAAAGAAGCACATTAGCTGGAACAGAATAAGTGGTGGTGGTCTTCACTTGGGATTTGCCAGATTGTTTCTGTAGCTTTTTGTTCAGTTCTGATGACCGCATTTCAGTAGGGATGTGGACAACTTGTTATATGTTCTGAGTAGAGTAAATAGGATGACTGGCCAGGTGGGTGGTAAAGGGAACTGAGTGAGAAGCAGATGGTAAGGAGATGATGCCTGTCTTCAATTATATGAGTAGTTCCTAAATAGAATTAGGATTGTATGTGGGTTATATAAAAAATTCAGATGAATGGATAGAAACAGTAGAGAAGCATATTTTGACTCTGTAAAGGGAAGAACTGTTTAATAGAATTCTACAAACATGGGGAGAATTTTCTTTGGAGATAGTGAGTTCCCTATCACTCCCTGGGGAATTTTGAATTGCCTGAGAAGAAGTCAAATCATTTATCCTCCTTATACTGTAGTTGATGACCAGAAAGTCCAATGTTGCATGGCTGATAAATCAGAAAGTCAGGACCCAGGCCTCCAACTCAGGACTTTTCACTGTAAATCCTCTTCGCATTGGATCAGGTTACTTCATTTACAGGAGTTGAGTATGAGACCAGGGATATTTTGGAGGAGGGTTAAATAGAGGAACATTGGGTGAATATCTGATAAATTCCTCTTTCAAACTGAGAGCTATGATTCTATTATTCAAGTAAGTTTCTTTGCCTGACTTGATTCAGATGACTATTTGGTCAGCACAGTTTAATAACTACAGGGATCATAAGATTATCAATTCCACTTTATAGTGTAAACAGGAAGATAGTATTTGGCTTTCCACACCCTGCTTTCTTCCAACATAACTGATTGTTCTTGCATATTAACTTTTTACCTTTGGAATCCCAAAGAATTTAAAATCCCTAAGCATTTAAAATTATTAACCATGGAACAGTGAACTCTATGATATGGGGGCATCTTTATCTTCTCAGAGAATTTATTATTTGTTTCATTGTTACCAGATGATGAAATGGTTTCAGAGGCATTTTATGTGTCCACAGTTACATCTTTTGGCTGTCAGAATGTGTTAAGGGGTGCAGAAAACTTCCCCAAAGTAAGGGGTTATTGACAAATCACAAATTACAGGATTTCAATGATAGTCATTCAATTTGTTGTCCCTCCCTTTTCCCTTCCAGTGGGCTAGAAAGGCATTATGTTGTCATATGGCCTCTAGGCTGCTGATGTGGGTCAGATTGTCACGATTGAAGGGAACAGCCCTTTGAGATGGGTGACAGGCTGTGGGAGTGAAGGGGAGTTGGAATTTGTGGTTAAATGATTTCCTATAGGAGCTATAGTCATCTCCTGGGAGGTGCTATTTTGGAGTTGGAAATTTTCCATGTTGAATATCCCCTTGGACTCCTTGGCATGGTTGGTTGCTGTGTTCCTGCTTAGCCATAGTGTGGAGCAGAATCTGGCAAGAACACCTCTACTTTCAGCTTATATTTGCTAGGACAATGGTGAAGGAAAGAAAGGTTGATTCCAAGGAAAAATTTCAAGTTATCTTCAGTGACCTCAGAGTCTGCTTTCTTTAGCCTCTTCTGTGGTGTGTGTGTGTGTGTGTGTGTGTGTGTGTGTGTGTGTGTGTGTATGTGTGTGTGTGTGACAGTGTGAGAGAGAGAGAGAGAGAGAGAGAAACAGAGAGAGAGAGAGAGAGAAACAGAGACAGAAAAACAGAGTCAGAGACAGAGAGATGGAGAGACAGGTGGAGTGATGGAGAGGAGGAAGGAAGGGATACTGGAGTTGGGAAAATGAAAATGAGAAAAATCTTTTTCCAGATATAAGCAAACCATTTTTATAACTTTAATCCCAGTATAGTTAATATATAGTGTTACTTTTATTTGAGGTATACAATATAGTGATTAAGCAGTTCTATACATTACTCAGTACTTATCAAGATAAGTGTTCTCTAAATATAAACAAGCCATTTTATGCCAGTGTGAATTGCCTTGTGGTTTTTTACATGCCTGACATAGTTATTCCCAGGCACTCACTGACAGCTTCTCTGAGGTATGGAGAAGACCTATTTTGTGTGTGTGTGTGTGTGTGTGTGTGTGTGTGTGTGTGTGTGTGATTTCTGCATCTGTGGTAGCTGGAATACCATGTGTTACACCCACGTACACACACACGAGTATATGTGAGAAATAGTCACGGGCAAAGAATGATCTAGGACAGGTCTTTTTTTATCATATGGTTTCATTTATTTGTGGGACATAAGGAATAGCCTGGAGGATATTTGAAGGAAAGGAAAAGTGAACTGGGGGAAATTGGAGAGGAAGACAAACCATAAGAGACTGTGGACTCCGAGAAACAAACAGGTTTTTAGAGGGGAGGGATGTGAGGGGATGGGTGAGTCTGGTAGTGGGTATTAAGGAGGGCATGTATTGCATGGAGCACTGGGTGTGATACATAAACAAGAATCTTGGAACACTGAAAAAGTAAAAAGGATTACAACGTGAAGCAGTCTCAGAATCCAAGGTTAATAATGTCAAGAGGCAGATTGGGTTTTCAGGTGAATGCTCAACTAGCATTGCTTCATTTTCCCAGGTGCTGTCATAGATTTGGTTCTTTGGGAAGCAAACATCAAGCTATGAAAGAAGATACTGAAGATGGGAGGATTAGGTAGGAGGACCCTCAGATACAGTGCTGTTCTGAGGTCTTGGGAACCCAAGAACAAAGATTGTCCATCAGAGAAATCCTGTATGAGGCAGGAATAGTTTAATTGTAGTCTCTTTGCCATTCTCAATAATTGGCTGGGAGAATCCCTGGGGAGCATGTGATTCAATTTTAACATGGCAGAAGATAGGATATGTCTTTTAAGTAGTGGGGGAAATACTGTTTTCCCATAGTGGCTGTACCAATTTACATTTCATACCAACAGTATGTAAAGGTTCCCTTTTTTCCCCACATCCTCACTAACATTTGTTATCTCTTGTATTTTTGATAATAGCTATTTTAAAAAGTTTGTGATGTGTTAGCTTTTGGTTTTGATTTGCACTTCTCTGATAGTTAGAGATATTGAATTTGTATGGACACTTTATATTGTTTTGATATTAACCCCTTATTAGATAGGGGTTGCCATTCTATAGATTGCCTATTTCAGTCTATTGCTTGTTTCTTTTGCAGTGCAGAAGCTCTTTAGTGTGATGTAGTCCCATATGTTTATTTTAGCTCATTCCTTTTTATTTATTATTTTATTTATTTTATTATGTTCAGTTAGGCACTGTACATCATTAGTTTTTTTCTAAAATTTATTTATTTTTTTAATTTATTTTCAGCATAACAGTATTCATTATTTTTGCACCACACCCACTGCTCCATGCAATCTGTGCCCCCTATAATACCCACTTGGTACCCCGACCTCTCACCCCCGGCCCCTTCAAAACCCTCAGACTGTTTTTCAGAGTCCATAGTCTCTCATGGTTCACCTCCCCTTCCAATTTCCCCCAACTCCCTTCTCATTAGTTTTTGTTGTAGTGTTCAATGATTCATTAGTTGTATATAACACCCAGTGCTCATCACAACACATGCCCTCGTTAATACTCATCACCCTGTTATCCCATCTCCCCACCTCCCTCCCTGACAGGTGGACAGAACTGAATGATGAAGAAGCCAGGAATAGAAGATTTAGTTGGGCAGGTGGTGGGGAGTTAGTACCATCAACAGGACCCTAGGGTTTAACTTTCAGGCCAGGATTTTAATTTTGGAAGTAGAGAAGACAGAAAAATAGAGTCTCTAACATGAGACACTCAAGGACAAAGAACCAGGCTGAGACCTTGTTATCATAACTGAGAGGCATCAAAGACAAATTATCAGCACAGGTGATCTAATGCTGATTCCTGAGCTCTGGAAAACTCCCATCCTTAAATGCCTTCTGCTGAAGGTCAGTACTTGAGTGGGCAGTGGGGAATCTGAACTTCTAGTACCTGAAGAACTCTCCTTCTGCTCTGCACCCACTTTTTATCAACTTGGACTTTAGTCACCCCTCCCCCCCCCACAGGACTCCTGGTTATTTATCCATCAGAATTTCCTACCTACACTCTGTAGATAAGGCAGATGCTTGATTGATAATTCCTACAAATATTGGTATAACTAGCTCCAGACTTCGAGTATATCACAGCTCTCACCAAGGCATATCCAGGGGAGGCCCCAGAGTAGTGCATGTGGCTTAGTTGAAAGGCCAACAGGGCTGCATAATCTAATCACTAGGAACTGATAGGTTTAGAAGTGAATATCAGAACAACTCTGGAATTATACTGACATATTACTTACTATTTCTGCTTATAGAAAAAGTTAAAAAGAACTAGGGTGCCTGGGTGGCTCAGTTGGTTAAGCCACTGCCTTCAGCTCAGGTCATGATCCCGGAGTCCTGGGATCGAGTCCTGCATTGGGCTCCCTGCTCTACAGGGAGTCTGCTTCTCCCTCTGACCTTCTCCCTTCTCATGCTCTCTCTCTCTCTCCCAAATTAGTAAATAAATGGATAAATACATAAAATCTTTAAAAAAATAATTTAAAAAGGTCTCTAAAATAACTTATGCCCCTAAGAGTCACTGAGACCCAAGCCTCCAGAGTCTTTAAAGTATGACCATGAGACTAATGATACTCTTGTTAACTTCCTAGATTTTCACATCAATGCTGATCTTGTTGAAGTAGAGGTGGACTCTTGCCCCATCAACATTTCTCCTTTTTTATCAGCATTGCCTGAGTATGACCAGATTTTTTGTTTCTTAGAGCATTCATTTCAGGGGATTTGTCTTTTTTTTTTTTTTTTTTTAAGGATATACAGATAACTTGGGACAAAGTCCCCTGGGCTAGATCAGACAACTTTTTGCGGCATCCTTTATTATCTATTATTAAGTCAGTGTGTCAGTCTGGAGCCCATATATTTTGTCTGCAGTCCCCCCCCCCCTCCCCAGGATGACTTCTCTGCTCTGCTGTGGAAGTTCTTGAGAAATTGAGGGTTTTTGTACTCAATTTTTGTTTAATAATTTTAATCCATATTTCCTGGATTCTACCTCTTATTTATTTATTTAATTTTTATTTAAATTCTAGTTGGTTTACATATCATGTCATATTGGTTTAAAGGGTAGAAGTTAGTGATTTATCAGTTACACATGACACCTAGTGCTCATCCCAACTGCCATCCTTAATATCCATCATCCATCTAGCCCATTCTCTACCCATTTCCCTCCATGAGCTCTCAGTCTTTCTCTATCATTAAAAGTCTCTTGGTGGGTAGGAGAAGAATCAATGAAACAAAATGGGATTGGGAGGGAGACAAACCATAAGTGACTCTTAATCTTACAAAACAAACTGAGGGTTGCTGGGGGGAGGGGGGTTGGGAGAAGGAGGGGGTGGGGACATTGGGGAGGGTATGTGCTTTGGTGAGTGCTGATTCACAGACCTGTACCCCTGGGGATAAAAATACATGTTTATAAAAAATAAAAAATTAAAAAAATTAAAAAAAAAGTCTCTTGTGGTTTGTTTCCCACTGATTCTACCTCTGTAACTAATTCTATCATTTTTCTTTTCTTTTTAAAAAATATTTTATTTATTTATTTGAGAGATAGAGAGAGAAAGGAAGAGTGAAAGAGAGAGAGAGGAGAGGAAGAGGGACAGCAGACTCTGTGTTGATTGTCAAATTTGACATGGGGCTCAATCTCAGATCCTGATATCATGACCTGAGCTGAAATCAAGAGTCAGATGTTCAACCAACTGAGCTACCCAGGTGCCTCCTTTCTATCATTTTTCTAATCACAACATCAGTTACTCTCACAAATGTACTCTGGCAGCAATTAATATATATTTATGTGGTCACAGTAATGTCAAGATTACAAAATCCATGGTATAGTGTTGAAAGCAGTGTTGGCAACTGCACAGTCTTACCTCTGATTGTTGGCTCCTCCAGTTACTGGGTCTGAGATTGAACAAATTTCCTAACTTCCCTGAGCATGTTTCCTCATCTTTAAAATAAGGATGATAATGTATAGTTTGTATGGTTGTCAAGGTTATTAAATGATTTATATACAATGGTTTGGGACTCTGCCTGACATTATAGGAGGTGTTCAATAAATGGTAATTATTAATATTATGTAATTATGAAATATTATGGAATTAGAACTCAATATAAGTCATTCTTTTTTTAAGGCATTCTTATTTTGATTTAATTTTTACATGTATATGGTTTCCATCAAGAGAGAAGAGCAGAAAATATATATCTTGTTTGTTTTCTTTTTCAAGGACTTTCTGTTCAAGAGTTGATCCCCTCTCCCTGAAATTATGGAAGTTATTGAAGGTCCTTTAGAGAGCAGTGTGATATGTTGGATTCCTTTGTTAACTCTAGGAGATCAAAGGGAAGGTTTTCTTCTATTTTAGGGAGAGAGTAGCTTTAGATGAATAGTGAATGATAAATCTAAATACTAAAAACTTGCTGAAAATTCCTCCAAATACTTTTATTTTTTCCCTCCATCACTCTACCCTCTACAACCATCCCTGATTTTCATGTGGGTGTTTACCCACTGTCCACTCTTACTCTATGTGGTTGTGGTGGGGTAGAAGGTCTGCTTTTGACTTGGAGGGTGAAGAATGCTATTTGGTTATTACAAGGCAGTGGTGAGTGGGCATGTAACCTGGGTTAACTAAGGCAAAGAAGATCTCAGGACACCTGTGGGAATCAGGGAGACATCATTCCATGCTCCCCCACCCCCTACACCATGAGATTTGAGCCTAGAAGTGCGTAGGCTGAGCTGCTGCAGTCATCAGTCTGCCTGAAAATGGTGTCAGCAAAGAAAAAAGCAAAGCTGAGAGATGGAGAGATTCACTCAACCCTGATGATACCCTTTGAGCCTCCAATTGCGTACTGCCTACAAATTCTATCAGGACTTTTGAATTATGTGAACCAATATATTCTCCTTTTAATTGATCAAAATTTGAGTTGAGTTTTTGTGTTACTTTAAATGGAAGTGGAACTAACTGACATAATTGCTAATTGCTTTTTATTATGTTCTGCATTTATAGTAGATATTAAAAAAAAAAAAAACAACCCACCAAGATAACCAGGGTATGTTAAGGAAAGAGTGGATATAGAGAGATGGGAGAAGAAGGAATGAACAAATCCTCCCCTCTCTTCTTTCATAGCTCCCCTTTTCATCCAAAGCAAAGATTGAGCTAATATCCACCACATTCTGCCTTATTTTTTGATACATTCCATTGAGAGCAAGAGCAAGGGCCTGACAGGGGATGTTGGAGGCCTGCTTCTAGGAATGTCTGCAGAAATAGGACTGTGAATCTGTGTTAAACTATGGGAACTACCCGGCTGTCTAAGCATGGTACTTGCTTTAGAAAATGATTTAACTGCCTTCTTGTCTAACTTTCCTTTTATTTTCTCAAGTCAGAGATTCAGAACCCATTTGATCTTAGGTCTTCTATTCTCTCCCAGCATCCAGGACACCAACAAACAAATTTATATATATTTTTAAAACATTTCAGTATAGTAAATCTTTCATCCATTTTGAGTTTATTTTTGTGTATGGTGTAAGAAAGTGGTCCAATTTCATGTTTCTGCATGTTGTTGTCCACTTTTCTCAATACCTTTTTTTTATGCTTAATTTTTTTCTTTTTTTATTAATTTCTTTTCAGTGTAACAGAATTCATTATTTATGCACCACACCCAGTGCTCCATGCCATATGTGCCCTCCATAATACCCACCACCTGAAGAGACTGTCTTTTCTCCATTGATAATATTTTCTGCTTTATTGAAGATTAGGTGACATCAGTTGTAGATCCATTTCTGGGTTCTCTGTTCTGTTCCATTGATCTATGTGTCTATTTTTATGCCAGTACCACACTGTCTTACTGACTACAGCTTTGTAATATAGATTGAAATCTGGAATTGTGATGCCTCCAGTTTTGTTTTTCTTTTCCAGAATTACTTTGGCTAGTCAGGGTCTTTTTGTCTCCATACATATTTTAGGATTGTTTGTTCTAGGTTTGTAAAAAATGCTGCTATCATTTTGGTATGGATTGCATTAAATGTATAGATTCTTTTGGGGTAGTATAGGCATTTTTTTAAAATTTATTTTCAGCATAACAGTATTCATTATTTTTGCACCACACCCAGTGCTCCATGCAATCCGTGCCCTCTATAATACCCACCACCTGGTACCCCGATCTCTCACCCCCTGCCCCTTCAAAACCCTCAGATTGTTTTTCAGAGTCCATAGTCTCTCATGGTTCACCTCCCCTTCCAATTTCCCTCAACTCCCTTCTCCTCTCTAACTCCCCATGTCCTTCATGCTATTTGTTATGCTCCACAAATAAGTGAAACCATATGATAATTGACTCTCTCTGCTTGACTTTTTTCACTCAGCATAATCTCTTCCAGTCCCATCCATGTTGCTACAAAAGTTGGGTATTCATCCTTTCTGATGGAGGCATAATACTCCACATCTTCCTTATCCATTCGTCCGTTGAAGGGCATTTTGGTTCTTTCCACAGTTTGGCGACCGTGGCCACTGCTGCTATAAACATTGGGGTACAGATGGTCATTCTTTTCACTACATCTGTATCTTTGCGGTAAATACCCAGGAATGCAATGGCAGGGTCATAGGGAAGTTCTATTTTTAATTTCTTGAGGAATCTCCACACTGTTCTCCAAAGAGGCTGCACCAACTTCCATTTCCAGCAACAGTGTAAGAGGGTTCCTCTTTCTCCACATCCTCTCCAACACATCTTGTTTCCTGTCTTGCTAATTTTGGCCATTCTAACTGGTGTAAGGTGATATCTCAGTGTAGTTTTAATTTGAATCTCCCTGAGGGCTAGTGATGATGAACATTTTCTCATGTGTCTGATAGCCGTTTGTATGTCTTGATTGGAGAAGTGTCTGTCCATATCTTCTGCCCATTTTTGATATGATTGCTGTTTTGTGTGTGTTGAGTTTAAGGAGTTCATTATAGATGCTAGATATCAACCTTTTGTCTGTACTGTCATTTGCAACTATCTTCTCCCATTCCGTGGGTTGCCTTTTTGTTTTCTTGACTGTTTCCTTTGCTGTGCAGAAGCTTTTGATTTTGATAAAGTCCCAAAAGTTCATCTTCGCTTTTGTTTCCTTTGCCTTTGGAGACATAACTTGAAAGAAGTTGCTGTGGCTGATATTGAAGAGATTACTGCCTATATTCTCCTCTAGGATTCTGATGGATTCCTGTCTCACGTTGAGGTCTTTTATCCATTTTGAGTTTATCTTTGTGTTCGGTGTAAGAGAATGGTCCAGTTTCAATCTTCTACATATAGCTGCCCAGTTTTCCCAGCACCATTTATTCAAGAGACTGTCTTTTTTCCACTGTATATTTTTTCTTGTTTTGTCGAAGATTATTTGAGCATAGAGTTGAGGGTCCATATCTGGGCTCTCTGTTCCACTGGTCTATGTGTCTGTTTTTTTGCCAGTACCATGCTGTCTTGGTGATCACAGCTTTGTAGTAAAGCTTGAAACCAGGTAACGTGATGCCCCCAGTTTTATTTTTGTTTTTCAACATTTCCTTAGCGATTCAGGGTCTCTTCTGATTCCATACAAATTTTAGAATTATTTGCTCCAGCTCTTTGAAGAATACCGTGGAATTTTGATCAGAATAGCATTAAAAGTATAAATTGCTCGAGGTAGTATAGACGTTTTAACAATGTTTATTTTTCCAGTCCAAGAGCATTGAATGGTCTTCCATCTTTTTGTGTCTTCTTCAATGAGTGTTCTGTAGTTCATCGAGTACAGATCCTTTACCTCTTTGGTTATGTTTATTCCCAGGTATCTTATGGTTCTTGGTACTATAGTAAATGGAATCGATTCTCTAATTTCCCTTTCTGTATTTTCATGGTTAGTGTATAAGAAAGCCACTGATTTCTGTACATTGACTTTGTATCCTGCCACATTGCTGAATTGCTGTATGAGTTCTAGTAGTTTGGGGGTGGAGGCTTATGGGTTTTCCATATGTAGAATCATGTCATCTATGAAGAGAGAGAGTTTGACTTCTTCATTACCAATTTGGATACCTTTTATTTCTCTTTGTTGTCTGATTGCTGTTGCTAGGACTTCTAATACTATGTTGAACAAGAGTGGTGAGAGTGGGCATCCTTGTCTTGTTCCTGAATTCAACAAAAAGGCTGCAAGCTTTTTCCCATTGAGGATGATATTTGCTGTGGGTCTTTCATAGATAGATTTTATGGAGTTCAGGAATGTTCCCTCTATCCCTATACTTTGAAGCGTTTTAATCAGGAATGGATGCTGGATTTTGTCAAATGCTTTTTCTGCATCAATTGAGAGAACCATGTGGTTCTTCTCTCTTCTCTTATTAATTTGTTCTATCACATTTTTTTTTTTTTTTTTTTTTTTAAACACTTTCTTTTTTTTTTTTTTTTTTTTTTTTTTTTAAAGATTTTATTTTATTTATTTGACAGAGAGAAATCAAATCACAAGTAGACGGAGAGGCAGACAGAGAGAGAGAGAGAGGGAAGCAGGCTCCCTGCCGAGCAGAGAGCCCGATGCGGGACTCGATCCCAGGACCCTGAGATCATGACCTGAGCCGAAGGCAGCGGCTTAACCACTGAGCCACCCAGGCACCCTGTTCTATCACATTTTTGATTTACAAATGTTAAACCATCCTTGTAGCCCTGGGATGAATCCCACCTGGTCATGGTGGATAATCTTTTGAATGTGCTGTTGGATCCTGTTGGCGAGGATATTGTTGAGAATCTTAGCATCCATATTCATCAGTGATATTGGTCTGAAATTCTCCTTTTTGGTAGGGTCTTTGCCTGGTTTGGGGATCAGGGTAATGCTGGCTTCATAGAAAGAGTCAGGAAGTTTTCCTTCTGCTTCAATTTTTTGAAACATCTTCAGGAGGATAGGTGTTATTTCTTCTTTGAAAGTTGGGTAGAATTCCCAGGAAATCTGTCAGGTCCTTGGCTCTTGTTTTTTGGGAGGTTTTTGGTCACTGCTTCGATCTCGTTTCTAGATATCGGTCTATTCAGGTTGACAATTTCTTCCTGGTTCAATTTTGGGAGTTTATAGTTTTCCAGGAATGCATCCATTTCATCTAGTTTGCTTAGCTTATTGGCATATAACTATTGATTTTAACTTCTGATGATTGTTTCTACTTCCTTGATATTCGTTGTGATCTCTTCCTTTTCATTCATAATTTTATGTATTTGAGCTTTTTCTCTTTTTTTGGATTAGTGTCACCTATGGTTTATTGATCTTATTGATTCTTTCAAAAAACCAGCTTCTAGTTTCATTGATACGTTCTACTGTATCTCTGGTTTCTACCTCATCGATCTCAGCTCTAATCTTCATTTTTTCCCTTCTTAAGTGTGGAGTTGGTTTGATTTGTTGTTGATTCCCAGTTCTTTAAGGTGTAGAGACAGCTGCTGTGTTCTGGATTTTTCCATTTTTATGAGTGAGGCTTGGATGACTATGTATTTCCCCCTTTGGACCACCTTTGCTGTATCCCATAGGTTTTGGATCAAAGTGTCTTCATTCTCATTGGCTTCCATGAATTGTTTCTGTTCTTTCTTGATCTCCTGGTTGATCCAAGCATTCTTAAGCAAGGTGGTCTTTAGTTTCCAGGTTTTTGAGTTCCTTTGGGACTTTTCCTTGTGATTGAGCTCCAGTTTCGAAGCATTGTGATCTGAGAATGTGCAGGGAAAAATCTCAGTCTTCTGGTATCAGTTGAGTCCTGATTTGTGACCCAGTATGTGGTCTATTCTGGAGAAAGTTCCATGTGCACTTGAGAAGTATGAGTATTCTGTTGTTTTAGGGTGAAATGTTCTGTATATATCTATGAAGTCCATCTGGTCCAGTGTGTCATTCAATGCTCTTGTTTCTTTATTGATCCTGTCTATTTCTGAGAGAGGCATGTTAAGATCTCCTACTATTAATGTATTCATATCAACATGATTCTTTATCTTGATTAACAGTTTTCTTGTGTAATTGGCTGCTCCCATACTGGGGGCATAGATATTTACAATTGTTAGATCATCTTGGTGGGTAATCCCTTTAAGAATGATGTAGTGTCCTTCTGGATCTCTGTCTACAGTCTTTGCTTTAAAATCTAATTTGTCTGATATGAGAATCGCTACCCCAGCCTTCTTTTGAGGTCCATTGTCATGAAATATGCTTCTCCATCCTTTCACTTTCAGTCTGGGTGTATCTTTAGGTTCAAAATGGGTCTCTTGTAGACAACATATGGATGGATCCTGTCGTTTTATCCAATCTGCAACCCTGTGCCGTTTTATGGCGCATTTAGGCCATTCACATTGAGAGTGATTATTGATAGATAAATTTTTATTGACATCATGTTACCTTTGAAGTCTTTCTTTCTGTGGTTTGTCTCTATGTTTCTGTTCAGTGCTATTGTTGGGCTTTTTCCTCCTTTAAAGAAGCCCTTTTAATATTTCCTGCAGTGTCAGCTTGGTGGTTGCATAGTCTTTTAAGCCTTGTCAGTCCTGGAAACTCTTTATCTC
This sequence comes from Mustela lutreola, assembly GCF_030435805.1. Taxonomy (NCBI): domain Eukaryota; kingdom Metazoa; phylum Chordata; class Mammalia; order Carnivora; family Mustelidae; genus Mustela; species Mustela lutreola. The sequence goes on along the minus strand of NC_081299.1, from coordinate 107,938,925 downwards.
TCCCTCCATTTTGAATGTCAGTTTGCTGGATAAAGTATTTTTGGCTGCATGTTCTTCTCATTCAGTGCCCTGAATATATCTTGCCAGCCCTTTCTGGCTTGCCAGGTCTCTGTGGACAGCTCAGACGTCATTCTGATGAGCTTTCCTCTGTACGTAAGGATCTTCTTTGTCCTAGCTGCTTTCAAGAGGTTCTGCCTACAATTATAATTCTTCATTCTTACTATTAGGTCTCTTGAGGACTTTCGAGTATCTGTAATCTTGGGGGGAAACCTTTTGGCCTCTAGTACATGAACGCTGGTTCCATTCACAAGATTTGGAAAATTTTCATGAAGAACTTGTTCCACTATATCTTCTAGACTTTTTCCTACTCCTCCCCTTCAGGGATTCCAACAATTCTGACGGTGGAACGTTTCATGGCATCATTTATTTCCCTGATTCTGTTTTTGTGGCTTCTAAGCTGTTTGTTCCAGGCTTCCTCCTGATCCTTTCTCTCTATCTGTTTTTCCTCCAGATCACTAATTCTATCTTCTGTCTCAGTTACTCTAGCGTTGAGCGAATTTAGATTAGATTGGAACTCATTGAGATCATTGTGAAGCTCATCCCTGGTAGCTTTCAGCTCTTCCCTAACATTGAAAACATGATCTCTGGTCGTTTTAAGTTTGGCCCTAATCAATTCTGTTTGTTCACCCATGTCTTTCTCCAACCTAGCTATTGCTTAGATAATTGTTAGCTTGAATTCTCTTTCCGACATATTGTCTATTTTGATAGCCGTTAGCTCTGTTGCAGGAGGTCCATCCTCTGTATTTTTCTTCTGTTGGGCATTCCTCCTCCTAGTCATTTTGGTGAGAGACGGCTGAACGTGTGTAGCTGGGTGTATGGACTGTGGTGCAGTCCAGGTGCACCCTGGAATGCTTCTGAGCAATCACGGTTCCCCACCAAATGAGAGGAAAAAGAAAAGGAAAAGAAAAAAAGAGAGAGGGAGAGAGACAGGAAAGAATGGTGAGATAAAAGAGAAGGTTCAGTCCAAATGGGACCCAAGGTAAGATTTATGAAGCATACAAACAGACACAGACAAACAAAAAGACTGATAAAAGTATATGACAAGCGGGGAAAAAAAACATTTGCATATATATATATATGCAAATAAAGGAAGAACCTCATCAAAAAGAACCCAACTGTAAGATTTATATACTATCAGGACAAAAACAAAAACAGAGAAATACTGGTGAAAGAAAAAGATGGGTTGTAAATTCTCAGTGTGGGTGAGGAAGGTTGTTTTGATTATTCCTGGATGTACCTTGATATCTTTGTTAAAGGACTCAACTTTCCTAAGATAAGGGGGGACTAGGAATTGGTTTACCTATAGGGGTGGCATTGTTTGGGGAAAGGGGATTACCTTGAAGTTTAACTCTATATGAATATTAGAAAATAAAAATTACAAAAAGGACTAAACTAGACTAAACTAAACTAAAATTAAAAAAAAAAAGAAATTTAAAAAATAGAAATGCAAAAGGAAATCATAGATGTATGTATCAAAAAGTTCAGGTTAGAAGGTTATTATGGAATTTGATGTACTGGACATCTCACTGTGACAGTAAATAGGTTAAAAAATTATCTATAGAATAATGAACAATTAACTATATAAAAAAATGAGCCAGAATAGTACGATCGAATTAATAATAAAAATTGTCCTATGAAGTAGTGGTGGTTATTCTCTTGTCGTCTTTTTTTTTTTTTTCTCCTTTCCTGGTTGGTTTTCTGGGGAAGGGGCCTGCCACGTGGGATTTCAGTCAATTTTGTTCTCTCAGTTAAGTCCCCCTGCCCCCTTCTAGGGGGTGGGCTCTGAGGAAACTGGTTTTTTCAGGCTTTTGTTCTCTGGAGGTTTTTTGTTCTCTGGAGGTTATTTTTTCTCTCTCGCCTTGACCGCTTTTGATGGTTTTTGTAGGTTTAGAGGAAAGCAAACTGCACCCTGACCTCCCTCTCAGAGAGAAGCCTCAGTCTTGCTGCAGAGCCCAAATAAATCCCCTCTTGGCCGCTGGCAGAGCAGGTTCCCAGTCGCGGTCTTTGGGGACTCAGGATTTTTTGCTTGTACCCGAACCACAGCAGTGGCGGCTGTCTGGGCAGCTCCAGACTGCCAGAGAAGTTCCAAGCAGAGATTGCACACTGAGATTTTCCCACTGGCCTGGGCTGGGAGTGCCTGGTCTTTCCTGTCCGAGAGCACCCGGCTGGCGCCTGTGTGCACCTCTCTCAGGGGAGGGCGCAAGGCACGACTCAGACTCTGATGGCATGGCAGGGCACTCGTGTGGGGACTGCAAAAAGGCTGTGCTTCTGTTGGCCGGGCGCCACTCACTCTCAGGCGTGCTGGTTCAGGGACTGAGACCTGGTTTCTCTGCCGCACTCTCCATGGCTCTGCACCAGGAGTGGCTGTCCTGGGTTGGGGACTTAAGCCCGGACCCTAACACCCTGATTCCTGCAATCCCCCCCCCCCCCGGGGTTCCTTTGCTCCTTTTGAGTGCTTTCTACCAGACTCCTGAGTTAAAGCTGGTTCCCAGGAGCAGGGCACTCTGGTATTGGGACATTACTTTCCAAGGTCGCCTCTGGTGGCTTCCTCCCCTTTTGTTTATCTTCCGATATCAGTCTGACTTTCTCACTCCACTTTTCCTGCCCACTGGTGTCTTCTGCTCCAGTAGAGATCCAGACGTGTATAATTCTGATCTCAGGCTGATTTCGTGGGTGGTTGTGGAGTTCTTTGGAAGGTAATCAGCTCACTTAGGGTACAGGTTGAAAGGGTGCCTCCTTCTACTTCCCTGCTATCTTGTCTCTCTCTAGTATAGGCATTTTAACAATGTTTGTTCTTCCAACACATGAGCATGGAATCCTTTTCCATTTCTCTTGTCCTCTTCAATTTTTTTCATAAGTTTTCTATTGTTTTCAGAGTATAGATCCTTTAACTCTTTAGTAAGTTTTATACCCAAGTATCTTAATAATGCATATTCTTTTTTAAAAGATTTTATTTATTTATTTAACAGACAGAGATCACAAGTAGGCATAGAGGCAGGCAGAGAAAGATAGAGAGGAGATTGTTTTTCAGAGTCCATAGTCTCTCATGGTTCACCTTCCCTTCCAATTTCCCTCAACTCCATTCTCCTCTCTAACTCCCCTTGTCCTCCATGCCACTTGTTATGCTCCACAAATAACTGAAACCATATGATAATTGACTCTCTCTGCTTGACTTATTTCACTCAGCATAATCTCTTCTAGTCCCATCCATGTTGCTACAAAAATTGGGTATTCATCCTTTCTGATGGAGGCATAATACTCCATAGTGTATATGGACCACATCTTCCTTATCCATTCGTCCATTGAAGGGCATCTTGGTTCTTTCCACAGTTTGGCAACTGTGGCCATTGCTACTATGAACATTGGGTACAGATGGCCCTTCTTTCCACTGCATCTGCATCTTTGGGGGGAAATACCCAGTAGTGCAATTTCAGGGTCATAGGGAAGTTCTATTTTTAATTTCTTGAGGAATGGAGACATATCTTGAAAGAAGTTGCTGTGGCCAATGTGAAGAGGTTACTGCCTATGTTCTCCTCTAGAATTCTGATGGATTCCTGCCTCACATTGAGGCCCTATATCCATTTTGAGTTTATCTTTGTGTATGGTGTAACAGAATGGTTGAGTTTCATTCTTCTACTCATGGTAGTCCAATTTCCCCAGCACCAGTTATTGAAGAGACTGTCTTTTTTCTACTGTATATTTTTTCCTGCTTTGTGAAAGATTATTGACCATAAAGTTGAGGGTCCATGTCTGGGCTCTTTACTCTGTTCCACTGGTCTATGAGTCTGTTTTTATGCCAGTACCATGCTGTCTTGGTGATCACAGCTTTGTAGTAAAGCTTGAAATCAGGCCACGTGATGCCCCCAGGTGTTTTTTTTTTTTTTCCAACATTTCCTTAGCAATTCGGGTCTCTTCTTGTTCCATACAAATTTTAGGATTGCTTATTTCAGCTCTTTGAAAAATGCCAGTGGAATTTCTATCAGAATGGCATTGAAAGTATAGGTTGCTCTAGGCAGTATAGACATTTTAACAATGTTTATTCTTCTGATCCATGAGCATGGAATGCTCTTCCATCTTTCTATGTCTTCTTCAATTGCTTTCTTTAGTGTTCTATAGTTCCTCAAGTACAGATCCTTTACCACTTTGGTTAGGTTTATTCCGAGGTATCTTATGGTTCTTGGTGCTATAGTAAATAGAATCTATTCTCTAATTTTCCTTTCTGTAATTCATCGTTAGTGTATAAGAAAGCAATTGATTTCTGTACATTGATTTTGTATCCTGCCACATTAATGAATTGCTGTATGAGTTCTAGTAGTTTGGGGTGGAGTATTTTGAGTTTTCCATATAAAGTATTATGTCTTCTGTGAAGAGAGAGAGTTTGACTTTTTCATTGCCAATTTGAAAACCTTTTATTTCTCTTTGTTGTCTGATTCCTGTTGCTAGGAATTCTAACACAATGTGAACAAGAGTGGTGAGAGTGGGCATCCTTGTTGTGTTTCCAATCTCAACGGTAAGGCTGTGAGCTTTTTCCCATTGAGGAAGATATTTACCGTGGGTTTTTTATAGATAAATTTTATGAAGTTGAGGAACGTTCCCTCTATCCCTATACTTTGAAGCGTTTTAATCAGGAACGGATGCTGGATTTTGTCAAATGCTTTTTCTGCATCAATTGAGAGGACCATGTGGTTCTTCTCTCTTCTCTTATTGAATTGTTCTGTCGCACTGGTTGATTTGCAAATGTTGAAGCACCCTTGCATCCCATGGATGAATCCCACCTGGTCATGGTGGATAATCTTTTGAATGTGCTGTTGGATCCTGTTTGCTAGGATCTTGTTGAGAATCTTAGCATCCATATTCATCAGGGATATTGGTCTGAAATTCTCCTTGTTGGTGGGATCTTTGCTTGGTTTGGGGGTCAGGGTAATGCTGACTTCATAGAAATAGTCTTGAAATTTTCCTTCTGCTTCAATTTTTTGAAACAGCTTCAGGAGAATAGGTATTATTTCTTCTTTGAAAGTTTGGTAGAATTCTCCAGGGAATCTATCAGGTCCTGGGCTCTTGTTTTTTGGGAGGTTTTTGATCACTGCTTCAATCTCGTTACTAGATATCAGTCTATTAAGGTTGCCAACTTCTTCCTGATTTAGTTTTGGAAGTTTATAGATTCCCAGGAATGCATCCATTTCATCTAGGTTGCTTAACTTATTGGCATATAACTGTTGATAATAATTTCTGATGATTGTATTTCCTTGGTGTCAGTCGTGATCTTTCCTTTATCATTCTTAATTTTATTAATTTGGGTCTTCTGTCTTTTCTTTTGGATTAGTTTAGCCAATGGTTTATTGATCTTATTGATTCTAAGAGCCAGCTTCTAGTTTGTTGATGTGTTCTACTGTATCTCTAGTTTCTATCTCCTTGATCTCTGCTCTCATCTTATTTCCCTTCTTGTGTGTGGGGTTGGCTTAATTTGTTGTTGATTATCCAGTTCCTTAAGGTGTAAAGATAGCTGGTTTATTCAGGATTTTTCAATTTTTTTGAGGGAGTCTTGGATGGCTATGTATTTCCCCCTTAGGACTGCCTTTGCTGTATCCCATAGGTTTTGGACCGAGGTGTCATCATTCTCATTGATTTCCATGTATGTTTAAGTTCTTCTTTGATTTCCTGGTTGATCCAAGCATTCTTAAGTAAGGTAGTCTTTAGCTTCCAGGTGTTTGAATTCTTTCCAAACTTTTTCTTTTGGTTGAATTCCAGTTTCAAAGCATTGTGATCTGAGAATATGCAGGGAGTAATCTCAATCTTTTGGTATCAGTTGACTTCTGATTTGTGACCCAGTATGTGGTCTATTCTGGAGAATGTTCCAGGCACTTGAGAAGAATGAGTATTCTGTTTTTTTAGGGTGGAATGTTCTGTACAGGACCATGAGGTCCATCTGTTCCAATGTGTCATTCAACGCTCTTGTTTCTTCATTGATTTTCTGCTTGGATGATCTATTACTGAGAGTGGCATATTAAGATCCCTACTATTGGATGTGAGGGCGATCTGGCTGCGACATCTGTCACCCCATTGATCGCCAGGGTTGATTCGGCTGATCTGGCTGGCTAGGCGGGTGTCCCCTTCCTCCCTCACCGCTCCATGTGCGTCCCTCCCGAAGCTGCGCGCTCGGTCGAAGAGGACGACCTTCCCCGATAGAGGAGAGGACCGTTCTTCGGTCAAGGGTATACGAGTAGCTGCGCTCCCCTGCTAGAACCTCCAAACAAGCTCTCAAGATCCCTACTATTAATGCGTTCATTACAATATGACTCTTTATTTTGATTAACAGTTGTCCTAAGTAGTTGACTGCACACGTATTGGGGGAAAAAATATTTATCATTGCTAGATCTTCTTTGGTGGATAGATCCTTTAAGAATGATGTAGTGTTCTTTGTCTCTCACTACAGTCCTTAGTTTAAAATCTAAGTTAATCTGTATGTAAGGCATTTCTTCTCCCTAACTGCTTTCCAGAGCTCCTGTCTAAAATTATGATTCATCATTTTCACAATCAGGTGTCTCAAGGTCTTTCTAGATTCTATGATCTTGGGGAGAGACTTTTCTGCCTCTTGGACATGACTGCTTGTTCCATTCCTCAGACTGGGAAAATTTTCATGAAGATTTTGTTCAACTATATTCTCTAGTCTTCTTTCTCCTCCCCCTCAGGGATTTCAATAATTTTGATGTTGAAACGTTTCATGGTGTTATTATTTTCCCTAATTCTGTTTTCGTGGTTTCTAAGTTGTTTTTCCCAGGCCTCCTCCTTATCTTTTTTCTCTATCAGTTTGTCTTCTAGATCACTAATTCTATCTTCTTCCTTAGTTACCCTAGCTGCTAGAGAAATTAGATTAGATTGGAACTCATTGATAGCATTGTTAACTTCTTCCCTGGTGGCTTTCACTTCTGCCCTAATCGATTACATGTTGTCATTAATGGTTTCTCCAACCTAGCCATTGCCTGGATAATTGTTAGCCATTGCCTGGATAATTGAAATTCCCTTTCCAACATACTGTTTATGTCCATATGCAACAGCTGTGATAGATAGGGCACAGTCTCTGAATTTTTCTTCTGTTGGGCAATCCTCCTCCTAGTCATTTTGGTGATAAATGACTGAAGGGATGTGTAACTGAATGTCTCAACTGTTATCCAGGCAAGGTGCACCCTGGAGTGCTTCTGAGAAATCAGGTGTCTCTACCAAAAAGAAAGAAGAAAGAAAAAGAGAGACAAAGAGAGAGATAGGGGAAAAAGAAGAAGAAGAAGAAGAAGAAGAAGAAGAAGAAGAAGAAGAAGAAGAAGAAGAAGAAGAAGAAAAGAAGACCAACCAGCAACCAGAATGGGCCCAAAGGTAAGATTTATAAGGTATACAAACAAAAATGGAAAAACAAAAAGACCAAAAAAAAAAAAAAAAAAAACTGTGAGAAGTAAAAAAAAAAAAAAAAAAAAAAAAAAAAGTAAATGACAAGAAAATAAAAAAGAACCCAGCCAAAATGAAGCCCAAGCATAAGATTATGTAATGCCACAACAAAAACAAATACACAGAAACACTGAGAGAAGAAAAAGATGGGATGTTGGTTATAAATTCTCAGTGTGGGGAAGGAAGGTTGGGTGTATCTTGCTATCTTTGCTAAAGGACTCAACTTTGCTGAATAAAGGGGAATTAAAACTGGTTTATATTTTACTGTGAAGCTTATCTCTATATGAATTTTAAAAGAAAATAGGAAAGCAAAAGATAAACACATATGTGATGAGGTTTTAGAATATTAGTGAGGTTCAGTGGGGTGAGGTCCAGAGCTGATGACCAAGGAAGAGTTCTTGAGACATCTTTGGTGCAAAATGGTGGTTTTATTAAAGTATGGGGACAGGACCCATGGGGAGAAAAAGTTGCTGCTATGGGGTTATGAGGGGTGGCAGGTTATGTAAGATGGGGTTGGGGAGGGGGAGGTAAGGGGTTGGGGAGGGCCAGGTCCCACTGGCAAAGGGGAGGTTTCAATAATACTTTTATATGCTAAAGAGGACCTACAAGATACTGGAGTCCTTGAGGCCTTGCCAATGTTAATGTCCTTTTTCCCTCTAGCAAGGTATTAACATTAAGCTAGGTGGGAGATTCCTAAAGAATGTCACAAATGTCCCACCCAGGAGTGGGGGTGGGGGTGGGGGAAGTTTTCAGGGTGGCAGCTTTTGCTTTGTTCTCAGCCATCCTTCTGTTCCCTCATAATATGTATCAAAAAAGTTCAAGTTTAAAGGTTATTATGGAATTTGTTGTATTGGACCTCTTGTTGTGATGATAAATAAATTAAAAAATTTAAAAAAGTTAAAAAGAATGAGAATAGTGGGAAAGAATTAAGGATAAAAGTTGTATTTATGAAGAATACAGGTTTTAGGGCAATACTGTCCTAGCTTAATATCTTCTTTCCCCCCTATATTGGGGTTTTACAGTTTTTTGCAGACCCTGTGGTGGTTTTACTCTCCCTCTTTTTTTTGGCTGGCTTTCTGGGGGAGGTGCCTGCTGCCTTGTTTTTCAGGCAGTCTTGCTTGGGTTGAGTCCTCTTGCCTCCTATCAAGGGGCTGGGCTCTGAGGAAACAGGTTTTTCAGGCTTTTGTGGAAATGCCCCCCACTGCCAGCCTTGGTGGCTTTTGGTGGTTTGAAGCAAACTGCACCCAGACCTCTGTCACAGAGAGAATCCTCAGTCTGTTCCCCTTTGGGTGGTCCAGAGCACATATATTCCCCCTTTGCTGTCTCCCACTGGCAAAGCATGTCCCCAGCCACCATTTCAGGGGTTGCAGGAGCTCCCACTTGTCTCTGCATCCCAATACCACTAAAATTGTGAGCAATATTGGCCAAGGGAGCCTGCTTCAAGTGACTGCCTTTCCTGGGCTGCTGTCTGAGCAGGTCCAGACAGCTGGAGAGATCCCAACCAGAGACAGTGCACTGAGATTTTCAAGTTGGCCCTGGCTACGAGTGTGCAGGTTTGGCTGGTCCTAGAGACCACTGGCTAGCACCTGCACGGACCTCTTTCAGGGGAAGGCGTGGAGCGCAACTCAGGCCTCAAATGTGCAGCACATGTGCAGAATGCAAAAAGCTGTGGTTCTAGAGAGCACCGGTTGGCATCCACCAAGTCTCTCTCATGCATTGGCGGTTCAGGGATCACAACCTGGAGGCTTTGCCACTCTCTCTGGCATGGTGCCTATGGTGGCTGTTCTGGTTCTGTGGGCTTAACACTGTGCCTGTGACCGCCCGATTCCACCAGTTGCCCCATAAGATCTTTTGCTCTTTTAGAGTGCTTTTAACTAGACTCCAAGTTAATGTTGGTCCCCAATCACAGGACACTCTCATACTGGGGTATTACTTTCCAGTGGGTCGCTTCTGGTGACTCCCTCCCCCTTCTGTTTATCCTGGGATATCAGTCTGATCTCATTCAATCTCTACTGCTTTAAGTCACTTCTGGCATCATCTGCCCCCTTAGATATCCAGAAGTGTATAATCCTACATCCCAGGCTGCTTTCCTGGGTGTTCAGAGTGTTCTGGTAGATAATCAGCTCACTTTAGGGGACCGGTTGAAACAGCATCTCCTTCTTCTCTGCCATCTTGCCCCCAATGCCAATACCTATTCCTTTTTTATTTTTAATTTTTAAAGATTTTTATTTATTTATTTGACAGAGATCACAAGTAGGCAGAGAGACAGGCAGAGAGAGAAGGGGAAGTAGGCTCCCCACTGAGCAGGGAGCCCAATGCAGGGCTTGATCCCAGGACCCTGGGATCATGACCTGAGCTGAAGGCAGAGGCTTTAACCCACTGAGCCACCCAGGCACTCCACCAATACTTTAAAAAAAATTATGTTCAATTAGCCAACATACACTTATTTTTCTGACGCTGTCTCAAAATATAGAAATGGAAGGAAAACTTCCAAACTCATTCTATGAGGCCAGCATTACTTTAATCCCAAAACCAGACAAAGACCCCACCAAAATGGAGAATTATAGGCTAATATCCCTGATGAACATGGATGCAAATTTTCACCAAGATATTAGCTAATAGGCTCCAGCAGTACATTAAAAGCACTATTCACCACAACCAAGTGGGATTTATTCCTGGGCTGCAAGGGTGGTTCAACACCTGCAAATTGATCAACATCATACACTGCATTAATAAGAAAAAGAGAAAGAATCATATGATCTTTTCAATAGATGTAGAAAAAGAATTTGACAAAATCCTTTCTTGTTAAAAGTTCTCCATATGTAGCGATGGAGAAAACATACCTCAATATCATAAAAACCGTATATGAAAAACCCACAGTGAGTGTCATCCTCTCAACAGGTAAAACCTGAGATCTTTCCCCATGAGGTCAGGAACATGACAGGGATGTCCATTCTTACCACTGTGGTTCAACATTATACTGGTCTTAGTCTCAGCAATTACACAAGAAAAAGAAATAAACGTATCAAAATCAGCAAAGAAGAAGTCAAAATTTCATTCTTCACAGACAACATGAAATTGTATGTAAAGAACCCAAAACACTCCACCCAAGAATTGCTAGAATTGAAACAGTAATTCAGGAAAGTGGCAGGATATAAAATCATCAGAAGTCTGTTTCGTTTCTATACACTAACAATGAGACATAAGAAAGAGAAATCAAGGAATTAATCCAGTTTACCATTGCATTGAAAACCATAAGATACCTAGGAATGAACCTAACCAAAGTAGTAAACTATCTGTACTCTGAAAACTATAGAAAACATAAGAAAGAAACTGAGGAAGACACAAAGATCTAGAAAAATATTCCATGCTCATGGATTGGAAGAAAAAAATATTGTTAAAATGCTTATACTACTCAAACGAATCTACACATTCAGTGCAATACCTATCAAAATACCACTGGCATTTTTTCACAGAGCTAAGCCAAACTATCTAAAATTATATGGAACCAGAAAAGACCCTGAATAGCCAGAAGCATGTTCAAAAAGAAAGCCAAAGTGGAGGCATCACAATTCTGGACTTTAAGCTGTATTACAAAGCCACAAACTCAAGACAGTATGGGACTGGCACAAAAACAGACACGTTGATCAATGGAACAGAATGGAGAACCCAGAAGTGGACCATCAACCTATGGTCAGCTAATCTTTGATAAAGCAGGAAAGAATATTCAATGGAAAAATGACAGTTTCTTCAACAAATGATGTGGGAAATTGGACAGCTGCATGTGGAATAATGAAACAGGACCACTTTCTTACAACATACATAAAAATAAGCTCAAAATGGTTGAAAGACTTCAATGTGAGACAGGAATCCATCAAAATCCTAAAGGAGAACACAGGTGGCAAGTTCTTTGACATCAGCCCCAGAAACCTCTTACTAAACAGGTCTCCAAAGACACAAGAAAGCAAAATGAACTATTGGGTCTTCCTCAAGGTAAAAATTTTGCATAGCAAAGGAAACAGTCAACAAAATTAAAAGACAACCTATGGACTCTGACAAACAATCTGAGGGTTTTGAAGGGGTAGGGGGTAGGAGGTTGGGGTGCCAGGTGGTGGGTATTATAGAGGGCATGAATTGCATGGAGCACTGGGTGTGGTGCAAAAATAATGAATACTGTTATGCTGAAAATAAATACAAAAAATTAAAAAAATTAAAAGAAAAAGACAACCTATGGAATGGGAGAAAATACTTGCAAATGTCTTAACAGATAAAGGGCTAGTATCCAAAATGTATAAGAAACTTATCAAACTCAGAACCCAAAAAACAAATCCAGTCAAGAAATGGGTGAAGACATGAACAGACATTCCTCCAAAGAAGACATACAAATGACCTACAGATACATAAAGAAATGTTCCACATCACTCAGTATCAGCGAAATACAAATCAAAACCACAATGAGACGCTACCTCACACATGTGAGAATCGTTAGGATTAATAACTCAGGAAACAACAGGTGTTGGTAAGGATGTAGAGAAAGGGAAACTATCTTACACTGCTGGTGGGAATGCAAGCTGGTGCAGCCACTCTGAGAACAGTCTGGAGGATCCTCAAAAAGTTAAAACTAGAGATATCCCATGACCCAGCAGTTGCACTCCTAGGTATTTATCCAAAATACGTATGCAATGATCTGAAGGGACACCTGCACCCTAATGTTTATAGCTGGATAGGCTATTTAAATGGATTTTAAATAGAAAATTAAAAAATAGAATTTGATGAGCACTGGGTGATATATGCAACTAATGAATCATTGAACACTACGTCAGAAACCAATATATGTTGGCTAACTGAACATAATAGTAATAAAAAAAGAAAGATAACTCTCAGGTTATATTGGAGTCTTGAGTCCAGAACAAACTTGAGATCCACCCCCCCAACAAAAAAAAAGGAAAAGAAAAATCTAATCATATAGTATATGTTGGCTAATTGAATGTAATAAAAAAAGAAATAGAACGAGGAAGATGATAGTGATAAAAGCGGAAATTGATGGAGAAAACTTCTGTTTCTTTCACAAATCCATGAACATTCTTTTAAAAGGATAATAATATTAATAAAAGAAGAAAAAACAAAAATGACTTTAAAGAATAGTAAAAAAATCTTGCACAAATAAGTATCAGTAAAGTAATGACTTCAAAATAGAGTACTATGAGCAAATAAATACTACTAAAGTTGAATGGATACTTTTTAAAATAAAGTTTGGTTATCTGTATTATATTTGAATTTGATAATTTCAAAAGACATGACAATGTTCAGAGTTGAATGGATACTTTTCTCAGAAAATATAAACCACCAAAATTTGCCCAGGAAATCTATTTGTGATTCTTTTTGACTATTTCAAGCATGAAAGATTGACTATTTCAAACTCTCCAAAGCAGGAAGCCCCGTATGTTTCCCCATAAACTTTTTTTTTTTCATTTTTCATTTTAGTTTTTATTAAAATTCTGGTTTCTTGGCTTGAGTATGCCCAATACTTGAATGAGATCTGCTAAATCTTCAAGAAATCCACATTTTATATGAACCATTTCACTGCACAGGGAAGAATGGAAATTTCCCAACCAACTGTATCAGGCTAGTATAACCTTGATATGAAAATTAGATAATGAAAGCTCAAGAAAAGAAAATGATACTAATCCAAAGGGCAAATGCACCCTGATGTTTATAGCAGCATTATCTACAATAGCCAAATTATGGAAACAGCCCATATCAATTGATTAATAGATAAAGATGTGTATACCTAACCCTCCACTTCCCTCCCATGATTTGTCTCGCACTCCGATTTTCCCCAATTTACTTTTCCTCTCCTTCTCCTAATGTTCTCTGTGTTATTCTTTATGCTCCACAAATAAGTGAAACCATATGATAATTGACTCTCTCTGCTTGACTTATCTCACTCAGCATAATCTCCACTGGGTGTGGTGCATAAACAATGAATCTTGGAACACTGAAAAAATAAAATAAAATTTGGAGATGGTTCTTCAAAAAAAAAATGTGGTATATATATATATATATATATATATATATATATATTGGTAGGAAATCATGGGGCACCTGGGTGTTTCAGTTGTTAAGTGGTTGCCTTCAGCTCAGGTCATGATCATTGGGGTCCTGGGATGGAGCCCCGCATTAAGCCCCACATTGTGCTCCTATTCAGTGGGAAGCCTGCTTCTCCCTCTCCCACTCCCTCTGCTTGTGTTCTCACTGTGTCTCTCTCTATCAAATAAATAAATAAAGTCGTCAAAGTGCAGAAAGAACCAAGATGAAGACAACCATTTGTTTTCAACAGACAAATGGATAAGGAAGATGTGGTCCATATACACTATGGAGTATTATGCCTCCATCAGAAAGGAAGAACACCCAACTTTTGTAGCAACATGGATGGGACTGGAAGAGATTATGCTGAGTGAAATAAGTCAAGCAGAGAAAACCAATTATCATGTGGTTTCACTTATTTGTGGAGCATAAGAAATAGTATGGAGGACATGGGGAGATGAAGAGGAGAAGGGAGCTGGGGGAAATTAGAGGGGGAGACAAACCATGAGAGACTATGGACTCTGAAAAACAACCTGAAAGTTTTGAAGGGGCAGGGGTGGGAGGTTGGGGAGGCTGGTGGTGGGTATTATGGAGGAGGGCACGTATTGCATGGAACACTGGGTGTGGTACATAAACAATGAATTCTGGTACACTGAAAAGAAATTTAAAAAAATTTAAAAAAGAAGGAAATCTTGACATTTGCAACATGGATAGAACTACAGAGTATATTGCTAAGCAAAGTACGTCAGTCAGAAGAAGACAAATACCACATGATTTCACTCACATGCGGTATTTAAGAAAGCAAATGAGCAAAGGGGAAAAAAGAGATGCAATTAAAAAAATCAGACTTAACTATAGAGAACAAACTAATGATTACCAGAATGGAAGTGGGTGTGGGTGTGAGGATGGGTTAAATAGGTGATGGGGATTAAGGAAGGCACTTAGTGAACCCTAAGTGTTGTATGAAAATGTTGAGTCACTATGTTTTACACCTGAAACTAATATTATACTCTATGTTTACTAAATAGAATTTAAATAAAAACTTTTAAAATAATTAAAAGATTAAAAAAGGAAAGCTATAGATCAATTTCACTATGAATACAGGAATGAAAATATCCTTTATTTTAATTTTTTATTTAAGAAAGCTTTTTTCAGAGGTGCAAATATCCTAATAAAGTACTAACATATTGAATCTAGAGAGTATCAAAAGTATTTCATAAAGACTAGATAAAGTTTACCAGATTATGGCCAGATCAGTTCAACCTTTGAAAATCAATTAATATAGTTCATAAAATAAATTGGAAAAAATAAAAAAGGAGGCCATCCCTAAAATTATCTCAATAAATTATGACAGATGCTGGCGAGGATGCAGAGAAAAGGGAACCCTCCTACACTGTTGGTGGGAATGCAAGCTGGTGCAGCCACTCTGGAAAACAGCATGGAGGTTCCTCAAAATGTTGAAAATAGAACTGCCCTATGACCCAGCAATTGCACTACTGGGTATTTACCCTAAAGATACAAACGTAGTGATCCAAAGGGGCACGTGCACCCGAATGTTTATAGCAGCAATGTCCACAATAGCCAAACTATGGATAGAACCTAGATGTCCATCAACAGATGAATGGATCAAGAAGATGTGGTATATATACACAATCGAATACTATGCAGCCATCAAAAGAAATGAAATCTTGCCATTTGCGACAACATGGATGGAACTAGAGCGTATCATGCTTAGCGAAATAAGTCAAGCAGAGAAAGACAACTATCCTATGATCTCCCTGATATGAGGAAGTGGTGATGCAACATGGGGGCTTAAGTGGGTAGGAGAAGAATCAATGAAACAAGATGGGATTGGGAGGGAGACAAACCATAAGTGACTCTTAATCTCACAAAACAAGCTGAGGGTTGCTGGGGGGAGGGCGTTTGGGAGAAGGGAGTGGGATTATGGACATTGGGGAGGGTATGTGCTTTGGTGAGTGCTGTGAAGTGTGTAAACCTGGTGATTCACAGACCTGTACCCCTGGGGATAAAAATATATGTTTATAAAAAATAAAAAATTAACAAAAAAAGAAAAAAGCATTTGGTAAAATTCAAAACACATTTTTAAAAAGGTTTTATTTATTTATTTGGGGTGGGGGAGAGAGAGAACACAAGCAGGGAGGAGAGGGAGAAGCACACTCCCTACTGAACTGGCAACTTGACATGGTACCCAAACCCCAGGACCCTGGGACCATGATCTGAGCTGAAGGCAGACACTTAATCATCAGACGCTTAACCCAGGTCCCTCAAAATTCACTTGTGATAAAAATTGTCAGTAAACCAGGAATAAAATAAAAACTTCTTTAACCTGATAGTTTATTTAACAGAAAGTTATAGCAAATATTGTACTAAATTTTAGAAATACAGCATTGATAATACAAGTATGCCTGTTATCACTATTAATATTTCATAGTCCTAACCAGTGAGGAATGAAGTAGCAATTCCATTTTTGGATAGAAACCCCCCAAAATTGAAAGCAGGGTCTTGAAGAGATAATTGCACAACTATAGTCATAGTGACATTTTTCACAATAGCCAAAAATATGGAAACAATGCAAATGCCCAAAGACAGATGAACTAATAAACAAGAATAGTATATAATACAATGGAACTTTATTCAACCATAGAAAGGAATGAAATACTCACATATACTATGACATGGATGAACCTTGAAAACATACTGAGTGAAATAAGCCAGACACAAAATGACAAATATTGTATGATTCCACTTATTTGAGATACCTAGAGCAGTTAAATTTATAGTGACAGAAAATTGAATTAGTTACTAGGGACTGGAAGTAAGGAGAATGGGTAGTTATTGTTTCATGTGTATAGAGTTTCAGTTTAGGAGAATGAAAAACTTCTGGGGTTGGACGGGAGTGATGGCTACACACAATGTGAATGTACTGATGCCAATGAATAATATGTCTAAAAACAGTTAAAATGGTAAATTTAATATCATGTGTATTTCACTACAAAAAAAAGATGAGATATAAATATGGAAAAGAAAGATAATTTACCTATCAGTTTTAGAAAGAATGTACTCAAGAAAATTGATATTCAAAGAAAGTAAGGTGCAGCAAGATCTGATGCACAATTAACATAAATTATTAGCTTCCTATGTAGTAGAAATTTTCAGTTCAAAAATTCACCATGTACATTAGTAGCAAAAATATAAAGTATCTTCATGAAAAAGTGCAAAATTTCCCTGGGGGAAAAATTTGCAGAAGAACATAAAAGAAGAATAAATTGAGAAATATAGGATAAGGATGACAGTTTTTCTTCATATTAAGTTAAACATTTTAATGCAATTCCTTCTAAAATCCTTGAAGAATTTTCTATAGAATCTGACAAAATGATTCTATAGTTCATATGGAAGCATAAATATATAAGAAAAGTCAACATATCTTTGGAATACAAGAACAAAGTGGGGAGAAATTGGCTCCCAGTGATCTATATATTTACAAAATTTTAATTAATACATGGTATGGTGTGCCTGGGTGGCTGTTAGTTAAGCGTCTGCTTTTGGCTTGGGTCACGATCCCAGAGTCCTGAGATTGAGCCCTGCATGGGAGGGGGGAGATCTCCGCTCAGCAGGGAGTCTACTTATCCCCCTCCTTCCCACTTTTGCTCTCTTTTGCTATCTCTGTCTCTCTCAAATAAATAAATAAAATATTAAGAAAACCAAACCAAACCATGGTATGGAAAACAATGAACTAGAGGAGAAAGCTAGAAATAGATTTAACTATATATGGGATTTTGGAATATGCTGGAGGTAGTATTTCAAATACATAGGGAAAGAATATTATTGAAAATGGCATGGGACAATTTTCTGATATGATAAAACCAAATAGATAACTGTAAAGAAAATCAGATTCCGTCTCACACAAAAATAAATTCCAGTGGATTAAAAGACCTAACCCACAACCACAACCTAAACAAAACAAAAAAATGCTCTCAAATTATTTGAAGATAAAGGAGGATGAAAAAAAATATTTTTTATTTCTAGTAGATAAAACTTTCTTGAATATGTCCCTAAAAGCTGAATTCATATAAAAAGATAGATATACTTGATTACATAAAATTTTTTTTGACAAAAACACTATAAGGTATAAGTGAATTAAAAGAAAATATTAGCAATATATTTAAAGAGCAAAAAATTGGTATTCAACAATGCCAAAGGCAAGGGAAGCAAGGGCAAAAATGAACTATTGGGATTTCATCAAGATCAAAAGCTTTTGCACAGCAAAGGAAACAGTGAACAAAATCAAAAGACAACTGACAGAATGGGAGAAGATATTTGCAAACGACATATCAGATAAAGGACTAGTGTCCAGAATCTATAAAGAACTTAGCAAACTCAACACCCAAAGAACAAATAATCCAATCAAGAAATGGGCAGAGGACATGAACAGACATTTCTGCAAAGAAGACATCCAGATGGCCAACAGACACATGAAAAAGTGCTCCATATCACTCGGCATCAGGGAAATACAAATCAAAACCACAATGAGATATCACCTCACACCAGTCAGAATGGCTAAAATCAACAAGTCAGGAAATGACAGATGCTGGCGAGGATGCGGAGAAAGGGGAACCCTCCTACACTGTTGGTGGGAATGCAAGCTGGTGCAGCCACTCTGGAAAACAGCATGGAGGTTCCTCAAAATGTTGAAAATAGAACTGCCCTATGTCCCAGCAATTGCACTACTGGGTATTTACCCTAAAGATACAAACGTAGTGATCCAAAGGGGCACGTGCACCCGAATGTTTATAGCAGCAATGTCCACAATAGCGAAACTATGGAAAGAACCTAGATGTCCATCAACAGATGAATGGATCAAGAAGATGTGGTATATATACACAATGGAATACTATGCAGCCATCAAAAGAAATGAAATCTTGTACCCCTGGGGACTAAAAATATATGTTTATAAAAAATAAAAAATTTATAAAAAAAAAAAGAAATGAAATCTTGCCATTTGCGACAACATGGATGGAACTAGAGCGTATCATGCTTAGCGAAATAAGTCAAGCAGAGAAAGACAACTATCATATGATCTCCCTGATATGAAGAAGTGGTGATGCAACATGGGGGCTTAAGTGGGTAGGAGAAGAATAAATGAAACAAGATGGGATTGGGAGGGAGACAAACCATAAGTGACTCTTAATCTCACAAAACAAATTGAGGGTTGCTGGGGGGAGGGCGTTTGGGAGAAGGGAGTGGGATTATGGACATTGGGGAGGGTATGTGCTTTGGTGAGTGCTGTGAAGTGTGTAAACCTGGTGATTCACAGACCTGTACCCCTGGGGATAAAAATATATGTTTATAAAAAAATAAATAAAATAAAAAAAAATGTCTATACTGCCTAGAGCAATCTATACTTTTAATGCCATTCCAATCAAAATTCCACCAGTATTCTTCAAAGAGCTGGAGCAAAGAATCCAAAAATTTGTATGGAATCAGAAGAGACCTTAAATTGCTAGGGTAGCTCTATTCTTAATATCTTTTTTTCTTAATATCTTGAGTAACATCCATACTGTTTTCCAGAGCGGCTGTACCAGCTTGCATTCTCACCAAGGGTGTAAGAGAGTTCCCCTTTCTCCACATCCTTGTCAACATTTGCTGTTTCCTGTTTTGTTAATTTTTGCCATTCTAACTGGTGTAAGATCTCATTGTGCTTTGATTTGTATCTCCCTGGTGGTTAGTGATGTTAAGCATTTTTTACGTGTCTGTTAGCATTTTGTATGTCTTCTTTAGAGAAGTGTTTGTTCATGTCTTCTGCCCATTTATTTGACTGGGTTATTAGTTTTTTGAGTGTTCAGTTTGAGAAGTTCTTTATAGATCTTGGATATTAGCCTTTTATTTGTAATATTATTTGCAAATATCTTCTCCTATTCTGTGCGGGCTCTCTCTTAGTTTTGTTGACTGTTTCTTTTGCTGTGCAGAAGCATTTTATCTTGATGAAGTACCAAAAGTTCATTTTTCACTTTTGTTTTCTCTTGCCTTTGGAAATGTGTTTTGAAGGAAGTTGCTGTGGCTGATGTTGAAGAGGTTACTGCCTATGTTCTCCTCTAGAATTTTGATGGATTTGTGTCTCATATTGAGGCAAAAGACTCACTTTAGATGTAAGGACACATGCAGACTGAAAATGAAAGAATGGAAAAAGATATTCCATGTAAATGGAAACTAAAGGAAAGCTGGAGTATCTATGCTTGCATCAGACAAAATAGATTGTAGTAAGAGATGAAAAAACATTACTTTGTAATGACAAAGGGGTCAATCCAGCAGGAGAATACAATATTTGTAAGTGTTTACATACCCAACATAAAAGTACTCAAATGTGTAAAGCAAATATTAATAAGCCTAAAGGGAGAAATAGACAGCAAAGCAATAATGGTAGGAGATTTTAATATTTCATTTACACAAATGGATAGATCATCTAGTCATAAAATCAAGAAGGAAACATCAGTGTTATATGACACATTAGACCAGATGGACCTAATATATTTATAGAATAGTCCATCCAAAAGCAACAGAATATACATTCTTCATAAGTGCACATGGAACATTTTCCAGGATGGATCATATATTAGGCCACAAAACAAACCTTAATAAATTTGAGAGGATTGAAATCATATCAAACATCTTTTCCAACCACAATGGTATGAAATTGGAAATTAATTATATGAAGAAAACTAGAAAATTCACAAATATTTGTAGATTAAATAACATGCTACTGAACAATAAGTAGGTGAAAGAAGAAATCAAAAGAGAAATTAAAAAATAACTTGAGACATGGTCGGGACTGGAAGAGATTATGCTGAGTGAAATAAGTCAAGCAGAGAGAGTCAATTATCGTATGGTTTCACTTATTTGTGGAGCATAACAAATAGCATGGAGGACATGGGGAGTTAGAGAGGAGAACGGAGTTGGGGTAAATTGGAAGGGGAGGTGAACCATGAGAGACTATGGACTCTGAAAAACAATCTGAGGGTTTTGAAGGGGCTGCGGGTGGGAGGTCGGGGTACCAGGTGGTGGGTATTATAGAGGGCACAGATTGCATGGAGCACTGGGTGTGGTGCAAAAATAATGAATATTGTTATGTTGAAAATAAAAAATAAATTAAAAAAAGAAAAAATATACCTTGAGACAAATGACAATGGAAATATACCAAAATATCTGGTTTGCAGCAAAAGCAGTTCTAAGAGGGACGTTCATAGGGATAAATGCCTACCTCAAGAAATAAGAAAAATCTCCCCCAAACAATCTAAGTTTACACCTCAAAGAACTAGAAAAAGAATAACAAAGAAACCTAAAGCTGTTAAAGGAAGAACATAACAAAGTTTAGGACAGAAACAAATAAAATAGAAACGAAAAAGAAAAGATCAATGAAACTAGAACTAGTTCTTTGAACAGAATAAACAAAATTGACAACATTTAACAAATCTCACTAAGAAAAAGGTGTGGTGCATTAGCAATGAGTCTTGGAACACTGGAAAAATAAGATTAAGAAAAAAAGAAAAAGAGAGGACTCAAATAAAATCAGAAATGAAAGAGATGTTACACCTGATACCACAGAAAAGATCATATGAATAATACGTGCCAACAAATTGGACAACCTAGAAGAAATGGATAAATTCTTAAAAAATACACCCTACTAAGACTGAATCATGATGAAATAGACAATCTGTGGAACACTGAAAAAACAAAAGAAAAAAAAAGAAATAAAAATCTGAACAGATTACCATTAAGAGGATCGAAACAAACAAACAAACAAACAAACAATAAATAAATAAAAAATAAAGTGTCATGTCATCTGCAAAAAAAAAAAAACCCAAAAAGGATTGAATTAATAATAAAAAAAAAAAATCTCCCAACGAACAAAAGGGTAGAAGAAGCCAGCTTTACTACTAAACATTCAAAGAAGAGTTAATACTAGTCCTCCTCAAACTCTTCCAAAAAATAGAGTCCCAATACTCTTCCAATAGAAGACTCTTCCAAACTCATTTTATGAGGCCAGTGTTACCCTGATATCCAAACCAGACAAAGACAAAAATAGAAAGGAAATTTACAGGCTAATATTCCTGCAAAAATCCTCAACAAAATATTAGCAAACTGAATTCAACAATGCATTAAAAAGGATCATTCACCATGATAACGTGGACTTATGGCAAAAGAACCAAGAAAATATAGTGGGAAAGGACAAATTTTTTTTCTGTGTAGGAATCATATTTCTTTCTGTTTTGTTTTCTTTTTCTTAAAATTGTTTATTTAAATTCTATTTTGTTAACATAGAGTGTATTTTTAGTTTCATATGTAGAATTTAGGGATTCATCAGTTGTATACAATACCCAGTGCTCATTCCATCAAGTGCACTCCTTAATGTCCATCATTCAATTACCCATCCCCCCACTCACATCCCCTCATGCAACTCTCAGTCTGTTTTCTAGAGTTAAGAGTCTCTTATGGTTTGCCTCACTCTCCATTTTTATCTTATGTTTGTTTTTTTCCCCCTTCCCTACCTCCATGTTCTTCTGTTTCATTTCTTAAATTACACATATGACTAAAATCATGGTATTTTTCTTTCTCTGACTTAATTCACTTACATAATTCCTTCTAGTTCCAACCACATTGTTGCAAATGGAAAGATTTCATTTTAAAAAAAAATAATTTTTTTATTAAACATATAATGTATTATTAGCCTCAGGGGTACAGGTCTGTGAACCACCAGGTTTACACACTTCACAGCACTCACAATAGCACATACCCTCCCCAATGTCCATTACGCCACCACCCACTCCCTACCCCCTACCCCCGGCCCCACTCAGTTTGTTTTGTGACATTAAGAGTCTCTTATGGTTTGTATCCCTCCTGATCCCATCTTGTTTCATTTAATATTTTTCCTACCCCCCAAACCCCCCACATTGCATTTCCACTTCCTCACGTCAGGGGATCATATGATAGTTGTCTTTCTCCAATAAGATTTCATTCTTTTTGATGGCTGAGTAATATTCCATTATACCTATTATATATATGTGGAATATATATTCCATTATATATATATATATATATATATATATATATATATATATAGAGAGAGAGAGAGAGAGAGAGAGAATGTGAGTAATATCCCACATCATCTTTATCCATTCATCTGTCAATAGGGCAATAGGCATCTGGGAACTTTCCATAGTTAGGCTATTGTGGACATTGGGCTATAAACATTGGGATGCATATGCCTCTTCAGATCACTACATTTGTGTTCTTTGGGTAAATAAATACCTAGGAGTGCAATTGCTGCGTTGTAGGGTGGTTTTATTTTTAACGTTTTGGGGAACGTTCAGACTGTCTTTAGAGTGGTTGCAACAGGTTGCATTCCCACCAGTAATGTAAGAGAGATCCCCTTTTTAGCATCCTCACAAACATCTGTTGTTTCCTGAGTTGTTAATATTAGCCATTCTGACAAGTGTGAGGTGGTGTCTCATTGTGGTTTTGATTTGCATTTCCCTGGTGCTGAGTGATGTGGAACATTTCTTTATGTATCTGTTAGGCATTTGCATGTCTTCTTTGGAGTAATGTATGTTCATGTCTTCTGCCCATTTCTTGACTGGATTTGTTGTTTTTTGGGTACTGAGTTTGATAAGTTCCTTATACATTTTGGATACTAGCCCTTTATCTGTTAGGACATTTGCAAGTATTTTCTCCCATTCAGTAGGTTATCTTTTAGTCTTGTTGACTGTTTCCTTTTCTGTGCAAAACTTTTTACCTTGAGAAAGATCCAATAATTCATTTTGTTTTTTTTTTTCATTTGCTTTTGGAGACCTGTTTAATAAGAAGTTTCTGGGGCTGATGTCAAAGAGTTTGCCACCTGTGTTCTCTAGGATTTTGATGGATTCCTGTCTCCCATTGAAGTCTTTAATCTATTTTGAGTTTATTATTATGTATGATGTAAGAAAGTGGTCCAGTTTTATTTTCCACATGGAGTTGTCCAATTTCTCCATACCATTTATTGAAGAAACTGTCTTTTTTTCCATTGAATATTATTTCCTGCTTTATAAAAGATTAGCTGACCATAGCGTTGAGGGTCCATTTCTGGGTTCTCCATTCTGTTCCATTGATCAACGTGTCTGTTTTTATGCCAATACTGTCCTGATATTGTCCAATATTGTCCTGATGATTGTGGCTTTGTAATACAGCTTAAAAGTCTGGAATTGTGATGCCTCTGGCTTTGGTTTTCTTTTTCAACATTACTTTGGCTATTTGGCATCTTTTCTGTTTCTAATACAGATATTAGGATTATTTGGTCTAGCTCTACGAAAAAAACTGGTGGTATTTTGATATTTGAATGTGTAGATTGGTTTGAGTAGCATAAGCATTTTAACAATATTAGTTTTTCCAATCCATGAGCATAGAATGTTTTTCCATTTCTTTGTGTCTTCCTCAGTTTTTTCCATAAGTGTTTTAAAGTATTCAGAGTACAGATCATTTACCTCTTTGGTTAGGTTTATTCTTAGGTATCTTTTGGGTTTTGGTGCATTTGTAAATGGGATCAAGTCCTTGATTTCTATTGGTGTATAGAAATGCAAGACTTCCGGGGAGCCTGGGTGGCTCAGTGGGTTAAAGCCTCTGCCTTTGGCTCAGGTCGTGATCCCAGGGTCCTGGGATCAAGCCCCACATGGGGCTCTCTGCTCAGCAGGGAGCCTGTTTCCCCCTCTCTCTGCCTGCCTCTCTGCCTACTTATGATTTCTCTGTCAAATAAATAAATAAAATCTTAAAAAAAAAAAAGAACTAGCCCTCAGGGAGATTCAAATTAAAACCACATTGAGATATCACCTTACACCAGTTAGAATGGCCAACATTAACAAAACAGGAAACAACATGTGTTGGAGAGGATGTGGAGAAAGGGAAACCCTCTTCCACTGTTGGTGGGAATGCAAGTTGGTGCAGCCTCTTTGGAGAACAGTGTGGAGATTCCTCAAGAAATTAAAAAAAACTTCCCTATGACCCTGCCATTGCACTACTAGGTATTTACCCCAAGGATTCAGATGTTGTGAAAAGAAGGGCCATCTGTACCCCAATGTT
The DNA here is from genome assembly GCF_030435805.1 of Mustela lutreola. Taxonomy (NCBI): domain Eukaryota; kingdom Metazoa; phylum Chordata; class Mammalia; order Carnivora; family Mustelidae; genus Mustela; species Mustela lutreola. The sequence continues at coordinate 107,914,217 of NC_081299.1, read as the reverse complement.
TATAGCAGCATTGGCCACGGTCGCCAAACTATGGGAAGAACCAAGATGCCCTTCAATGGATGAATGGATAAGGAAGATGTGGTCCATATACTCTATGGTGTATTATGCCTCCATCAGAAAGGACGAATACCCAACTTTTGTAGCAACATGGACCGGACTGGAAGAGATTATGCTGAGTGAAATAAGTCAAGCAGAGAGCGTCAACTATCATATGGTTTCACTTATTTGTGGAGCATAACAAATATCATGGAGGACAAGGGGTGTTAGAGAGGAGAAGGGAGTTGGGGTAAATTGGAAGGGGAGGTGAATCATTAGAGACTATGGACTCTGAAAAACAATCTGAGGGGTTTGAAGTGGCAGGGGGTGGGAGGTTGGGGTACCAGGTGGTGGGTATTATAGAGGGCACAGACTGCATGGAGCACTGGGTGTGGTGAAAAAATAATGAATACTGTTTTTCTGAAAACAAATTAATTAATTAAAAAAAAGAAATGTAAGACTTTTGTGCATTGATTTTACATCCTGCAACTTTGCTGAATTCCTGTATCAGTTCTAGCAAGTTTTGGATGGAAACTTGGATTTTCTTTATAAAGTTTCATGTTGTCTGATAAGAGGTAAAATTTGACTTCTTCTTTGCTAATTTGGATGACTTTTATTTTTTCATGTTGCCTGATTGCTGAGGCCAGGACTTCTAGTACTATGTTGAACAGCAGTGGTGAGAGTGGATGTTCTTGTCTTATTCCCTGACCTTAAGGGTAAGTCTCTTAATTTTTCCTCATTGAGGATTATATTCACTGTGGCTCTTTCATATATGGCTTTCATGATGTTGAGGCATTACTATTCCTACTTTGTGGAGGGTTTTATAAAGAAGGGACTCTGCATTTTGTTAAATGCTTTTACTGCATCTATTGAGAAGATCATATGTTTCTTGTCTTTTCTTTTTTTTTTAATTTTTTATTTTTTATAAACATATATTTTTATTCCCAGGGGTACAGGTCTGTGAATCACCAGGTTTACACACTTCACAGCACTCACCAAAGCACATACCCTCCCCACTGTCCACAATCCCACCCCCTTCTCCGAAACCCCCTCCACCCAGCAACCCTCAGTTTGCTTTGTGAGATTAAGAGTCACTTATGGTTTGTCTCCCTCCCAATCCCATCTTGTTTCATTGATTCTTCTCCTACCCACTTAAGCCCCCATGTTGCATCACCACTTCTTCATATCAGGGAGATCATATGATAGTTGTCTTTCTCTGCTTGACTTATTTCGCTAAGCATGATACGCTCTAGTTCCATCCATGTTGTCGCAAATGGCAAGATTTCATTTCTTTTGATGGCTGCATAGTATTCCATTGTGTATATATACCACATCTTCTTGATCCATTCATCTGTTGATGGACATCTAGGTTCTTTCCATAGTTTGGCTATTGTGGACATTGCTGCTATAAACATTCGGGTGCACGTGCCCCTTTGGATCACTACGTTTGTATCTTTAGGGTAAATACCCAGTAGTGCAATTGCTGGGACACAGGGCAGTTCTATTTTCAACATTTTGAGGAACCTCCATGCTGTTTTCCAGAGTGGCTGCACCAGCTTGCATTCCACTTCTATGTATTTAAAAATTCTTCTTTAATTGCCTGGTTGACCCATTCATTCTCTTGTTGGATATTCTTTAACATCCATGTATTTTTGGTCCTTCAAAATTTCTCCTTTGAATGACTTTGAGTTTCATAGCATTGTGGTCTGAAAATATGCATGGTATGATTTTAATCTTTTTGTACTGGTTGAGGCCTAATTTTTGACCCAGTATGTGATCTGGAGAATGTTCCATGTTCACCTGAAAAGAATGTGTATTCTGCTTCTTTAGGATGAAATGCTCTGAATATATTTGTGATATATCTATGAATATATATGTGAATACATCTATGTCCAGTGTATCATTCAAAACCATTGTTTCCTTGTTGATCTTCTGCTTAAATGCTCTGTGGGAAAGGACAGTCTATTAAATAAATGGCACTGGAAAAACTGTACACCCATATGCAAAACAATGAAACTGGATCAGTTACACCATACACAAAAATTAAATCCAAATGGATGAAAGACTTGAACATAAGACCTGAAACCGTAAAACTTGTAGAAGGAAACGTAGACAGTAAGCTCATTGATGTAGGTCTTGGTAATGATGTTTTGAATCTTACAGTGAAGACAAAAACAACAAAAATGAAAGGCAAGTGGGACTATGTCAAACTAAAACCTGCACAGCAAAGGAAACCATCAACAGAATGAAAAGGCAACCAAAGAAATGGAAGAGAATATTTGCAAGCATATATTTGATAAGGGATTAATAGCCAAAATATACAAATAACTCATACAACTTAATAGCAAAATAACAATGAATTAAAAAATGGGCAGAAGATCTGAGTAGCCATTTCCCCCAAGAAGACATACAGATAGACAACAGACACAGGAAAACATGATCTATATTAGTAATCATCAGACAATGAGATATTCCCTCACACCTGTTATAATGGATATTATAATAAAAACAAGACAAGAAATAACAAGTATTGGCAAGGATGTGGAGAAAAGGGAATCCTTGTGCACTGCTCATGGGAATGTAAGTTGGTTCAACCACTATGGAAAATAGTATAGTGGTTTCTCAAAAAATTAGGAGTAGAACTGCTTATGATCTACCAATTTCACTTCTGGGTATTTACTCAAGCTTAAAAAGATTTGCAGCCCATGTTTATTGCAGTGTTTTTCATAATAGTAAGGATAAGGAAATGACAAAGTGTTCCCTGAACTAATGAATAAAGAAAATGTGGTATATATATACAGTAGGATATCCTTCAGCCATAAAAAAGAATGAGGGGAGCTAAGATAGCAGTGTAGTAGGATGACACTAGGCTTGCCTTGACCCTTAAACACAGCTATAACTATCAAATCATTCTGAATACCTATGAAATTGACCTGAGGACTGATAGAACAAACTGCACAACCAGAGGGAGAAAGGAGGCCACACTGAGGAAGATAGGAAATGTCGAGATGTGGTTTGGGGGAGAAATAGATCATGAGTGCTGCTGAGGGGAAGAAGCCCTAGTTACAGAGAAAAGCAAGAGAGTGATCTGGGGAGAGAGAGAGACAAAGAGAGGAGAGAGAGAGAGAGAGAGAAACACAGGGGAATGCACAACATGTCTCTAAAGTCATTGGGTGGGAAAATGATAGGGACTGATTTTCATGAGTTTGTGCAACCATCTGCTAAGGTCAGGAACACAGCAGGGATGTCCATTATCACCACTGCTATTCAACATACTACTAGAAGTCCTGGTCTCAGCAATCAGACAACAAAAAGAAACTAACGGCATCCAAATCAGCAAAGAAGAAGTCGAACTCTCACTCTTTGCAGATGACATGATACTACATGTGGAAAACCCAAAAGACTCCACTCCAAATCTGCTAGAACTTGTACAGGAATTCAGTAAAGTGTCAGGATATAAAATCAATGCACAGAAATCAGTTGCATTTCTTTACACCAACAACAAAACAGAAGAAAGAGAAATTAAGGTGTCAATCCCATTTAAAATTGCACCAAAAACCGGGGGTAAACCTAACCAAAGAGGCAAAGAATCTATACTCAGAAAACTATAAAGTAGTCATAAAAGAAATTGAGAAAGACACAAAGAAATGGAAAAATGTACCATGCTCATGGATTGGAAGAACAAATGATGTGAAAATGTCTATGCTACCTAAAGCAATCTACACATTTAATGCAATCCCTATCAAAATCCCATCCATTTTTTTCAAAGAAATGGAACCAGAAAATACCTCAAATAGCCAAAGGAGTATTGAAAAAGAAAGCCAAAGTTGAATCTCCCTGATGGCTAGTGATGATGAACATTTTCTCATGTGTCTGATAGCCGTTTGTATGTCTTGATTGGAGAAGTGTCTCCATATCTTCTGCCGACTTTCTAATATGATTGTCTGTTTTGTGTGTGTTGAGTTTGAGAAGTTCATTATAAATCCTGGATATCAACCTTTTGTCTGTACTGTCATTTGCAAATATCTTCTCCCATTCCGTGGGTTGCCTCTTTGTTTTCTTGACTGTTTCCTTTGCTGTGCAGAAGCTTTTGATTTTGATGAAGTCCCAAAAGTTTATTTTCGCTTTTGTTTCCTTTGCCTTTGGAGACATATCTTAAAAGAAGTTGCTGTGGCTGATATTGAAGAGATTACTGCCTATGTTATCTTCTAGGATTTTGATGGATTCCTGTCTCACGTTGAGGTCTTTTATCCATTTTGAGTTTATCTTTGTGCATGGTGTAAGAGAATGGTCGAGTTTCATTCTTCTACATGGAGCTGCCCAGTTTTCCCAGCACCATTGATTGAAGAGACTGTCTTTTTTCCTCTGTATATTTTTTTCCTGTTTTGTCAAAGATTAATTGCCCATAGAGTTGAGGGTCCATATCTGGGCTCCCTACTCTGTTCCACTGGACTATGTGTCTGTTTTTATGCCAGTACCATGCTGTCTTGGTGATCACAGCTTTGTAGTAAAGCTTGAAATCAGGTAACGTGATGCCCCCCGTTTTATTTTTGTTTTTCAACCTTTCCTTAGCGATTCATGGTCTCTTCTGATTCCATACAAATTTTAGGATTATTTGCTCCAGCTCTTTGAAGAATGCCAGTGGAATTTTTGATTGGAATGGCATTAAAAGTATAGATTGCTCTAGGCAGTAAAGACATTTTAACAATGTTTATTCTCACAATCCAAGAGCATGGAATGGTTTTCCATCTTTTTTTGTCTTCTTCAATTTCTTTCATGAGTGTTCTGTAGTTCCTTGAGTACAGATCCTTTACCTCTTTGGTTAGGTTTATTCCCAGGTATCTTATGGTTCTGGGTGCTATAGTAAATGGAATCGATTCTCTAATTTCCCTTTCTGTATTTTCATGGTTAGTGTATAGGATAGCCACTGATTTCTGTACATTGACTTTGTATCCTGCCACATTGCTGAATTGCTGTATGAGTTCTAGTAGTTTGGGGGTGGAGTCTTTTGGGTTTTCCATATAAAGAATCATGTCATTTGCAAAGAGAGAGAGTTTGACTTTTTCATTACCAATTTGGATACCTTTTATTTCCCTTTGTTTTCTGATTGCTGTTGCTAGGACTTCTAATACTATGTTGAACAAGAGTGTGAGAGTAAGCATCCTTGTTGTGTTCCTGATCTCAAATTAAAACCACATTGAGATATCACTTTACACCAATTAGAATGGCCAAAATTAGCAAGACAGGAAACAACATGTGTTGGAGAGGATGTGGAGAAAGAGGAACCCTCTTACACTGTTGGTGGGAATGCAAGTTGGTGCAGCCTCTTTGGAGAACAGTGTAGAGATTCCTCGAGAAATTAAAAATAGAACTTACCTATGACCTTGCAATTGCACTACTAGGTATTTACCCCAAAGATACATATGTAGTGAAAAGAAGAGCCATCTGTACCCCAATGTTATAGCAGCAATGGCTACGGTCTTCAAACTATGGAAAGAACCAACATGTCCATCAACCGATGAATGGATAAAGAATACGTGGGATATACACACATTGGAATACTATGCAGCCATTAAAAGAAATAAAATCTTGCCATTTGCGACAACATGGATGGAACTAGAGTGTATCTTGTCATATACTTTTATCAGTCTTTTTGTTTGTCTGTTTTTGTTTGTTTACTTCATCAATCTTACCTAGGGGCTCATTTGGGCTGAACCTTCTCTTTCATATTCCCTTTCTTTCCTGTCTATCTCTTTTTTTCACCTTTTTCTTTTTCTTTTCTTTTGTCTCTCGTATGGGTGGGGAATCCTGATTGCTCAGAAGTGTTCCAGGGTGCCCCTTGACTGCACCACAGTTAATACATCAGGCTACATCTGTTCAGTCATCTCCCACAAAAATGACTAGGAGGAGGAATGCCCAACAGAAAAAAAATACAGAGGATGGACCTTCTGCAACAGAGCTAATGGCTATCAACATAGACAATATGTCAGAAAGAGAATTCAGGCTAACAATTATCCAGGCAATAGCTAGGTTGGAGATAGCCATGGATGACCAAACAGAATTGATTAGGGCCGAGCTGAAAGCGACCAGACAGGATGTTCACAATGTTATGGCTGAGCTTAAAGCTACCAGAGAGGAGGTTCACAATGCTCTCAATAAGTTCCAATCTAATCTAAACTCTCTGAAAGCTAGGGTAACTAAGACAGAAGATAGGATTAGTGATCTGGAAGACAAACAGAGAGAAAGGATCAGGAGGAAGCCTGGCACAAACAGCTTAGAAACCACGAAACGAGAATCAGGGAAATAAATGATGCCATGAAACGTTCCAACGTCAGAATTATTGGAATCCCTGAAGGGGAGGAGAAAGAAAGAAGTCTAGAAGATATAGTGGAACAAGTCCTTCATGAAAATTATCCCAATCTCGCGAATGGAACCAGCATTCATGTATTAGAGGCTGAACTGTCTCCACCCAACATTATACATTCCAAAAAAACATCACGACACATGATAGTCAAAATGAGGAATTATAATTGTAGGTATAATCTCTTGAAAGCCGCTAGGGCAAAGAGGCTCCTTACTTACAGAGGAAAGCTCATCAGAATAACATCACACCTGTCCAAAAAGACCTGGCAAACCAGAAATGAATGGCAAGATATATTCAGGGCACTAAATGAGAAGAACATGCAGCTAAGAATTCTTTATCCAGCAAGACTGACATTCAAAATGGATGGAGTGATAAAGAGTTTCCAAGACCAACAAAGCTTAAAAGACTATGCAACCACCAAGCCGACACTGCAGGAAATATTAAGAGGAGGTTCTATAAAAGAGGAAAATCCTAAGAATAGCATTGAACAGAAATATAGAGACAATCTACAGAAAGAAAGACTTCAAACATAACTCGATGTCAATAAAAACGTATCTATCAATAATCACTCTCATGGTTTGTCTCCCTCCCAATCCCATCTTGTTTCATTTATTCTTCTCGTACCCACTTAAGCCCCCATGTTGCATCTCCACTTCCTCATATCAGGGAGATCATATGATAGTTGTCTTTCTCTGCTTGACTTATTTCGCTAAGCATGATATGCTCTAGTTCCATCCATGTTGTCGCAAATGGCAAGATTTCATTTCTTTTGATGGCTGCATGTGAAGTGTGTAAACCTGGTGATTCACAGACCTGTACCCCTGGGGATAAAAATATATGTTTATAAAACATAAAAAAATTAAACATGCGAAAAAATAAATAAATAAAAATAAAAAATTAAAAAAAAAATAATCACTCTCAATGTGAATGGCCTAAATGCGCCCATAAAAACGGCACAGGGTTGCAGACTGGATAAAACGACAGGACCCATCCATATGTTGTCTACAAGAGACCCATTTTGAACCTAAAGATACACCCAGACTGAAAGTGAAGGAATAGAGAAGCATCTTTCATGCCAATGGGCCTCAAAAGAAGGCTGGGGTAGTGATTCTCATATCAAACAAATTAGATTTTAAACTAAAGACTGTAGTCAGAGATACAGAAGGACACTACATCATTCTTAAAGGGACTATCCACCAAGATGATCTAACAATTGTAAATATCTATGCCCCCAATATGGGAGCAGTCAATTACTTAAGAAAAGTGTTAATCAAGGTAAAGAGTCATATTGATATGAATACACTAATAGTAGGAGAAATAGACAGATCATCAAAGCAGAGTATCAATAAAGAAACAAGAGCATTGAATGACACATTGGACCAGATGGACCTCATAGATATATACAGAACATTCCACCCTAAAAGAACAGAATACTCATTCTTCTCAAGTGCACACGGAACCTTCTCCAGAATAGACTACATACTGGGTCACAAATCAGGACTCAACTGATACCAAAAGACTGAGATTATTTCCTGCATATTCTCAGATCACAATGCATTGAAACTGGAGCTCAATCACAAGGAAAATTTCCGAAGGAACTCAAACACCTGGAAGCTAAATACCACCTTGCTTAAGAATGCTTGGATCAACCAGGAGATCAAAGAAGCACTGAAACAATTCATGGAAATCAATGAGAATGAAGACACTTCGGTCCAAAACCTATATGATACAGCAACGGTGGTCCTAAGGGGGAAATACATAGCCATCCAAGCCTCCCTCAAAAAAACTGGACAGTTATATGTAGAAGAATGAAACTCCACCATTCTCTTACACCATGCACAAAGATAAATTCAAAATGGATAAAAGACCTCAACGTGAGACAGGAATCCATCAGAATCCTAGAGGAGAACATAGGCAGTAATCTCTTCAATATCAGCCACAGCAACTTCTTTCAAGATATGTCTCCAAAGGCAAAGGAAACAAAAGCAAAAATAAACTTTTGGGGCTTTATCAAAATCAAAAGCTTCTGCACAGCCAAGGAAATAGTCAAAAAAACCAGGAGGTAACCCACAGAATGGGAGAAGATATTTGCAAATGACAGTACAGACAAAAGGTTGATATCCAGGACCTATAACGAACTCCTCAAACTCAACACACAAGAAACAGGCAAACATATCAAAAAATGGGCAAAAGATATGAACAGAGACTTCTCCAATGAAGACATAGAAATGGCTATCAGACACATGAAAAAATGTTCATCATCACTAGCCCTCAGGGAGATTCAAATTAAAACCACATTGATATATCACCTTACACCAGTTAGAATGGCCAAAATGAACAAGACAGGAAACAACATGTGTTGGAGTGGATGTGGAGAAAGGGGAACCCTCCTACACTGTTGGTGGGAATACAGGTTGGTGTAGCCTCTTTGGAGAACAGTGTGGAGATTCCCACAAATTAAAAATAGAACTTCCCTATGACCCTGCAATTTCACTCCCGGATATTTACCCCAAAGATACAGATGTAGTGAAAAGAAGGGCCATCTGTACCCCAATGTTTATAGCAGCAATGACCACGGTCGCCAAACTATGGGAAGAACCAAGATGCCCTCAATGGATGAATGGATAAGGAAAATATGCTGCTTATACACTATGGAGTATTATGCCTCTATCAGAAAGGATGTATACCCATGTTTTGTAGCAACATGGATGGGACTGGAAGAGATTATGCTGAGTGAAATAAGTCAAGCAGAGAGAGTCAATTATCATATGGTCTCACTTATTTGTGGAGCATAACAAATAGCATGGAGGACAAGGAGTGTTAGAGAGGAGAATGTAGTTGGGAGAAATTGGAAGGGGAGGTGAACCCTGAGAGGCTATGGACTCCGAAAAACAATCTGAGGGGTTTGAAGTGGCGGGGGGGTGGGAGGTGGGGTACCGGGTGGTGGGTATTATGGAGGGCACAGATTGCATGGAGCACTGGGTGTGGTGAAATAATAATGAATACTGTTTTTCTGAAAATAAATAAATTAATTTATAAAAAAATACCTCAACATCATAAAGGTCATATATAAAGGACCACAGCTAATATCCTCCTAAATGAGGAAAAATTGAGAGTTTTTCCTAGAAAACCCGAAATACTCCACCAAAAAAATTCTTAGAATTGATACAAAAGTTCAATTAAGTTCTGATAAGGGAGACATGGTATAGAGATATTTATGTATTATGCTAAGTGAAATAAGTCAGTCAGAGAAAGACAAATACCATATGATTTCACTCATATGTGGAATTTAATAAGAAAAACAGATGATTGTAGGGAAAAGAAGAAAATGAAAAAGAGAGGCAAGCAAACCATAAGAAACTATTAACTATAGAGAGGAAACTGAGGATTAATGCAAGGGAGGTGGGCAGGTGATGGACTAAATGTGTGTTGGGTATCAAGGATGGCATAGGATTAGAACAAACAATTCCAAAACTTGTATGGAACAAGAAAAGACCCCTATAGTTAAAACAGTCTTGAAAAAGAAAGCAAAGGTGGAGGCATCACAATTCTAGACTTCAAGCTATATCACAAAGTGGTAATGATCAAGACAATATGGCACTAGGGTATATATATATATATATATATATATATATATATATATATATATATGTAGATGGGCAGAAAACATGAATAGACATTTCAAAAGAGAAACAAATGGCTAACAGATGTGAAAATCTGGTCAACATCACTCATTATCAGGGAAATACAAATGAAAACTACAAGGAGGTATCATCGCACACCAGTCAGAATGGCTAAAATTAACAACAGAGGCAACAATCAGTTTTGGAAAGGGTTAAGAGAAAGGGGAACCCTCTTATACTATTAGTGGGAATGCAAACTGGGTGCAACCACTCTGGAGAACAGTATAGAAATTCCTCAAAAAGCTAAAAATAGAACTACCCTATAACCCACATTTACACTACTAGGTATTTATCCAAAAAATACAGCAATTCAGTAAGGTGGCAGGATACAAAATGAAAGCACAGAGATCAGTTGCTTGCTTCTGTACACTGATAATGTAATTGTAGAAAGAGAAATTAGGGAATTGATTCCATTTACAATAGCACCAAAACCCATAAGATACCTTGGAGTAAACCTAACCAAAGAGGTAAAGGATCTATACTCTAGAAACTACATAACACTTACAAAAGAAATTGAAGAAGATTCAAAAAGATGGAAAAACACTCCATGTTCATGGATTGGAAGGATAAACATTGTTAAAATGTCTATGCTGCTAAGAGCAATCTATTCTAGCAATACCATCCCAATGAAAATACCAATGGCATTTTTTAAAGTGCTGGAACAGACAATCCTAAACTTCAGAAAAGACCCTGAATCACCAAGGAAATGTTGAAAAAGAAAAACAAAGCTGGAGGCATCATGTTGCCTGATTTCAAGCTATATTACAAATCTGTGATCACTGAGACGGCATGGTACTGGCAAAATAAATAAATAAATAAATAAATAAAAATAAACAGACACATAGATCAATGGAACAGAACAGAGAGCCTGTATCTGGACCTCAACTCTATGGTCAACCAATCTTCAACAAAGGAGGAAAAATATCCAATGGAAAAAAGACAGTCTCTTCAATAAATGGCGCTGGGAAAACTGGAAAGCTACATATAGGAGAATGAAGTTTGATAATTCTCTTGCACCATACACAAAGATAAAGTTAAATTAGATAAAAGACCTCAATGTGAGACAGGAATCCATCAAAATCCTATAGAAGAACATAGGCAGTAACCTCTTCAACATTGGCCACAGCAAATTCTTTCAAAACATGTCTCCAAAGGCAAGGAAAAATGAAAGCAAAAATGAACTTTTGGGACTTCATCAAGATAAAAAGCTTTTGCACAGCAAAGGAAACAATCAACAAAACAAAAAGACAACCCACGGAATAGAAGATATTCACAAATGATGCTACAGACAAAGGGCTGATGTCCAAGATCTATAAAGAACTCAAACTCAACACTCAAAAAACAGATAATCATGTCAAAAAATGGGCAGGAGACATGAACAGGCACTTCTCCAATGAAGACATACAAATGGCTAACAGACACATGAAAAAATATTCATCACCTTAGCCATCAGGGAAATTCAAATCAAAATCACATTGAGATACCACCTTACACCAATTAGAATGGCAAATTGGGGGAGTCTGTATGTTCTGTGTTAACAAGACAAGAAGCAACGAATGTTGGTGGGAGTGCAAATTGGTACAGCCACTTTGGAATACAGTGTGGAAGTTCCTCAAAAGTTAAAAATAGAACTACTTTATGACCCATGTATTGCGCTAGTGGGTATTTATCCCAATGATACAGATATAGTGAAAAGAAAGGCCATATGCACCCCAATGTTCATAGCAGCAATGTCCACAATAGAGTGTGGAAAGAGCCAAGATGCCCTTCAATAGATGAATGGATAAAGAAGATATGTCCATATATACAAAGGAATATTACTCATCCATCAGAAAGGATGAAAGCCCATTTGCATCAGCATGGTTGGAACTTAAGGTGATTAGTCTAAGTGAAATAAGTCAAGCAGGGAAAAACAATTATCATATAGTCTCACTTATATGTGGAACATAAGGAATAGCATGGAGTACATAAGGAGAAGGAAGGGAAAAATGAAGGGAGGAAAATAGTATTTGTGGGGGGGGGGGAACCATGAGAACCTATGGACTCCAGGAAACAAACTGAGGGTTTCATGGGCTGGGGTGTGGGGAGATGTGTTAGCTCAGTGATGGATATTAAGGAGGGCATGTATTGCATGGAGCACTGGGTGTTATATGCAAACAATGAGTCATGGAACACTATATTAAAAACAAATGATGAGACTGTATGGTGATTAACATAACCTAATAAAAAATTAATAAACAGGGGAAGAGGAGCAAGATGGCAGAGAAGTAGGAGACCCTGTTTCAACTGATCTCCTGAAGTGAGCTAAATATCAACCAGAACACTCTGAACAAATCAGCCTGAGATGTAAGATTATACACTTCTGGATCTCTACAGGGACAGAAGACATCAGTGGAGAGGTAAAGCAGAATGGGAATGCTTGGACTGATATCAGAGGATAAACAGAAGGGAGAAGGAGCCACCAGAAGTGACCGACTTGAAATTAATCCACCAGTACAAAAGTGCCCCATGGTTGGGAATCAACATTAACTTGAAGTCTGGTTAAAAGCACTCAAGAAGAGCAAAAGATCTTAAGGGGCAACTGCTGGAATTGGGCGGTCATGGGCATGGGCCTAAGCTCATGGACCCAGAACGGCCACCATCGGTAAGCCCCTGTGACAGAGAGAGATTGGTGGAGCCTCTACCACGTGGTCCCTCAGCCCCTGGCTTTCTGCTTCTTGCAACAGCCCTCAGCTGGGGGCAATATGGCCTGCACAGGAGAGAGTCTGATGTGGGCACCAGCTGGCACTCTCTAGGTCCACAGCCTTCCATGCTCTGTACACACTGCATGGACCATGGGGTCTGAGCACACTCTTGCCAGTGCCTGAGAGAGCTAGTTGTGGGCGCCAACTGGCAGTTTGTCAGACTGCAGCCTTCTAACACCAGCAGAGGGTCTGAATGCTGCCAACCCATGCCTGAAACCTCTGATCAGGATCCCTTGGCAGCACCCTTCCATGATCTGCATGACCGTGGGGTCTGAGTGCACCTTGTGTGGGCCTGGTTTCCAGACAGCAGTCCCAGCAAAGGCAGCCACTGAAAACAGGCTCCCTGGACCAATATACTTGGGTTTTTTGTGGTATGGGGGTGCAGAGACAAGCGGGCGCCTTGGGCGACCATTGAGACAGGGGCTGGGGGTGCATATCACCAATGGGAGGAGTTTTCAGAGGGGGAGTCTGTGTTCTGGACCACGCAGAGGGAAGCAGACTGAGGCCTGTCTCTGAGGTAGAGGTCTGGGCACAGTTTGCTTTCCACTAAATCTCTAGAAAGCTGCAAAAAGTCACCAAAGAACAAAATCCTCCAGAGAACAAAAGCCTGCAAAAACTGGTTTCCACAGATCCAATCTCCTTGACAGGGGTCAGGGCGAATCAGCCCAAGCAAGACTAACTGAAAAACAATGCAGTAGGCCCCTTCCCCAGAAGGCAAGCCAAAAGAATGAGAGGACAACCACCACAGGGTCCCCATAAATCTGTGAAGCCCCAACATCAGAGCAAAATAATATATTAAGCTCCTGGTATTGCCCTAAAATATGTGTATTTCATAGATACTACTTTTTTTTTTTTTAATTCGTTCTCGGGATTCTTGTTCTTTTATTTAACCTACTTACCATTACAACTAGAGGTTTAATACAACACATTCCATAATAACCTTTTAACTTAAACTTTTTCCATACATATACCTGTGTTTTTCTTTTTCTTTTCTTTTCTTTTTTTTTAAATATACATATAGATATAAGCTTCAAGGTAATCCTTTTTCCCTATTCAATACTACCTCTATATATAAACCAGTTTTTTTTTTTTTTTAGATTTTAAAAATTTATTTATTGGACAGAGAGAGAGATCACAAGTAGGCAGAGGCAGGCAGAGAGAGAGGAGGAAGCAGGCTCCCTGCCGAGTAGAGAGCCTGATGTGGGGCTCGATCCCAGCACCCTGGGATCATGACCTGAGCCGAAGGCAGAGGATTAACCCACTGAGCCACCCAGGCGCCCCATATAAACGAGTTTTAATCTCCCTTTATCTCTGGAAAGTTGATTCCTTTAACAAAGATAAAGATACACCCAGGAAGAACCAAAATAACCTTCCTGGCCAACATCGGGGATTTATAATCACCCTCTCATCTTTTATCTTTTGTCAATGTTTCTGTGTATTTGTTTTTGTTCTGGTATTATATAAATCTTATTCTTGAGGATCATTTTGGCTGGGTTCTTTTTTTTTTTTTCTTGTCATTTATTTTTGTTGGTCTTTTTGTTTGTCCATTTTTGTTTATATACCTTATAAATCTTACTTTTGGTACTCATTTTGTCTGGGCTTTCTCTTTTCTCTCTCTCTTTTTCTTTTTTAGTTCTTTTTGGTAGTGACTTATGATTGCTCCAAAACATTCCAGGGTGCACCTTGCCTGGATCATGGTTGATATATTCAGCTATACATCCCCTCAACCACCTCTTACCAAAATGACTAGGAGAAGGAACACCCAACAGAGGAAAAATTCAGAAACTGTGCCACAGAAATATTGGATATGGGCATAAACAGTATGTTGGAAATGGAATTCAGGGTAACAATTATCCAGGCAATGCATAGGCTGGAGAAAACCACTAGTGACAGCACAGAATCTCCAAAGGCAGAAGTGAGAGCCAACCTGGCAGAGGTTAAAAATGCTATCAATGAGATGCATTCTAATCTAAATACTCTAACGGCTAGAGTAAATGAGGCAGAAGATAGAATTAGTGATTTAGGACAAATGATAGAGAAAAAGGATCAGGAGGAGGCATGGAACAAAAAGCTTAGAAGCCATGAAAACAGAATTAGGGAAATAAATGACTCCATGAAATTTTCCAACGTCAGGATAATTGGGATCCATGAGGGGGGTGGAGAAAGAGAGAAGACTAGAAGGTATAGTTGAACAAATTCTGGATGAAAATTTCCCCAATCTAGGTAATGGAACAAGTGTTCCAGTCCTAAAGGCAGAAAGGACACCACCCCCCACCAAGATCAACAAATCTAGAAAGATCTCAAGACATTTGCTTGTGAAACTCACAAATCACAATTTTAGACAAGAGCTTCTGCGGGCAGATGGGGGAGGAGATTCCTTATGTACAGAGGAAGGTCCATCAGAATAACGTCAGACCTGTCCACAGAAATCTGGCAAGCCATAAAGGGCTTGCAAGACATATTCATGGCACTAAATGATTAGAATATGCAGCCAAGAATACTTTATCTAGCAAGGTTAACATTCAAAATGGATGGAGAGATAAAGAGCTTCCAAGACTGGCAAGGTTTAAAAAAGTATGTGACCATGAAGCTGGAACTACAAGAAATATTAAGGGGGGGGTTCCATAAAAGAAGAAAGAACCCAAGAGTGACATAGAACAGAAATTTACAGAGACAGTCTATAGAAACAAAGACTTTACAGGCAACATGATGTCAATAAAACCTTATCTTTCAATAATAACTTTCAATGTGAAGGACCCAAATGCTTCCATGAAAGAGCACAGGGTTGCAGACTGGATAAAACATCAGGACCCATCCATATGCTGTCTACAATAGCCACATTTGGAAGCCAAATATATATCCAGACTGAAAGTAAAGCAATGGAGAAGTATCTTTCATGCAAATAGGCCTCAAAAGAAAGATGGTGTAGCGATTCTCATATCAGATAAATTAGATTTCAAACTAAAGACTGTAGTC
This sequence comes from Mustela lutreola, assembly GCF_030435805.1. NCBI lineage: Eukaryota > Metazoa > Chordata > Mammalia > Carnivora > Mustelidae > Mustela > Mustela lutreola. Next base: position 107,898,414 of record NC_081299.1, on the reverse strand, counting down.
AGAGATACAGAAAGCACTACATCATTCTTTTTAATTTTTTTTAAATTTTCTATTTCTTTTCAGCATAACAGTATTCATTGTTTTTGCACCACACCCAGTTCTCCATGCAATCCGTGCCCTCTTTTTTTTTTATATATTTTAAAACTTTATTTGTAGCAGTTTTAAACCATTGTAAGAGATTACACCAGAATTAGAAAATATAATAACCTTACCGAACAGAGCGTGCCCTCTTTTATACCCACCACCTGGTTCCCCCAACCTCCCACCCCCGCCCCTTCAAAACCCTCAGACTGTTATTCAGAGTCCATAGTCTCTCATGGTTCACCTCCTCTTCCAATTTCCCTCAACTCTCTTCTCCTCTCCATCTCCTCTTGTCCTCCATGTTATTTGTTATGCTCCACAAATAAGTGAAACCATATGATAATTGACTCTCTCTGCTTGACTTATTTCACTCAGCATAATCTCTTCCAGTCCCGTCCATGTTGCTACAAAAGTTGGGTATTCGTCCTTTCTGATGGAGGCATAATACTCCATAGTATCTATGGACCTCATCTTCCTTATTCATTCATCTATTGAAGGGCATCTTGGTTCTTTCCACAGTTTGGTGACCGTGGACATTGCTGCTATGAATGTTGGGGTACAAATGGCTCTTCTTTTCATTACATCTGTATCATTGGGGTAAATTCCCAGTAGTGCAATTGCAGGGTCATAGGGAAGCTCTATTTTTAATTTCTTGAGGAATCACCACACTGTTTTCCAAAGTGGCTGCACCAACTTTCATTCCCACCAAAAGTGTAAGAGGGTTCTCCTTTCTCCACATCTTCTCCAAAACATGTTGTTTCCTTTCATTCTAATTTTGGACATACTAATTGGTGTAAGATGGTATCTCAATGTGTTTTTAATTTGAATCTCCCTGATGGCACTACATCATTCTTAAAGGATCTATCCACAATTGTAAATATTTATGTTGTCAATATTGGAGCAGCAAACTACATAAACCAAGTGTTAATCAAAATAAAGAGTCATTTTGATATGAACACATTAATAGTAGGGATCTTAACATGCCACTCTCAGTAATAGACAGATCTTTCAAGCAGAAAATCAATAAAGAAACAGGAGCATTGAATGACACATTGGACTGGACGGACCTCATAGATATATACAGAACATTCCACCCTAAAACAACAGAATACTCATTCTTCTTAGCACACATGGAACTTTTTTCAGAATAGAATGTGACATACTGGGTCATAAATCAGGGCCCAACTGAAACCAAAAGATTGAGATTATTCCCTGCATATTCTCAGGTGACAATGCTTTGAAACTGGAACTCAACCACAAGAAAAAGTTTGGAAGAGGGGCGCCTGGGTGGCTCAGTTGGTTAAAGCCTCTGCCTTCAGCTCAGATCATGATCCCAGGTCCTGGGATTGAGCCCGGCATTGGGCTCTCTGCTCAGCAGGGAGCCTGCTTCCTCCTCTCTCTCTGCCTGCTTCTCTGCCTATTTGTGACCTCTGTTTGTCAAATAAATAAATAAAAAAAATCTTAAAAAAAAGTTTGGAAGGAATTCAAGCACTTGGAAGCTAAAGACCAAGCTGCTTTAGAATGTTTGGATCAACCAGGAAATCAAAGAAGAGCTTAAACATTTCATGGAAACCAATGGGAATTAAGACACCTCAGTCCCAAACCTATGGGATATGGCAAAGGTGGTCCTAAAGCGGAAATGCATAGCCATCCAAGCCTCCCGCAAAAAAAATTGAAAAATCCAGAATACACCAGCTCTCTTTACACCTTAAAGATCTGGAAAATCAACAACAAATTAAGCCAACCCCACCCACAAGCAGGGAAATAATCAAGAAGAGAGCAGAGATCAAGGAGATAGAAACTGGAGATACAGTAGAACACATCAACAAAACTAGAAGCTGGTTCTTAGAAAGAATCAATAATATCGATAAACCACTGGCCAAACTAATCCAAAAGAAAAGAGAGAAGACCCAAATTAATAAAATTATGAATGAAAAGGGAGATATCACGACTAAAACCAAGGAAATAGAAACAATCATCAGAAATTATTATCAACAGTCACATGCCAATAAAGTTAAGCAACCTAGATAAAATGGATGCATTCCTGGAAACCTATAACCTTCCAAGACTGAAACAGGAAGAAATTGCCAACCTGAATAGATCAATATCTAGTAACGAGATTAAAGCAGTGATCAAAGACCTTGCAAAAAACAAGAGCCCAGGACCTGACAGATTCCCTGGGGAATTCTACCAAACATTCAAAGAAGAAATAATATCTATTCTCCTGAAGCTGTTTCAAAAGATAGAAACAGAAGGGAAACTTCCCGACTCTTTTCATGGAGCCAGCATTACCCTGATCCCCAAACCAGGTAAAGACCCAACCAAAAAGGAAATTTCAGACAAATATCCCTGATGAATATGGATGCCATAATCCAAGCTATTAGGATCCCACAGTACATTAAAAATATTAACCACCATGACCAGGTGGGATTTACCCATGGGATGCAAGGTTGGTTCAACATTTGCAAATCAATCAATGTGATAGAGCAAATCAATAAGAGAAGAGAGAAAAACCACATGGTCCTCTCAACTGATGCAGAAAAAGCAGTTGACAAGATACAGCATCTATTCCTGATTAAAACGATTCCAAGCATAGGGATAGAGGGAACACTCCTCAACTTCATAAAATCTATCAATGAAAAACCCGCAGTGAATATCATTCTAAATGGGGAAAAGCTGAAAGTCTTCCCTTTAAGATCAGGAACATAACAAGGATGTACACCCTTGCCACTGTTGTTCAAATAGTACTGGAAATCCTGGCAACAACCATCAGACAACAAAAAGCAAAAAAGTATTCACACTGGCCAAGAAGAAGTCAAGTCTCTCTCTTTGCAGATGACATGAAACTTTATATGGAAATCCCAAACGACTTTACCCCCAAACTACTCGAACTCATACAGCAATTCAGTCATGTGGCAGGATACAAAATCAATGTACAGAAATCAGGTGCTTTCTTATAAACTAACAGTAAAAAATTGAAAGGAAAATTACAGAATTGATTTCATTTACTATAGCACCAAGAACCAAAAAATACCTGGGAATAAACCTAACCAAAGAGATAAAGGATCTGTACTTGAAGAACTAGAGAGCACTCATGAAAGAAATTGAAGAAGACAGAAAAAGATGGAACACCATTCCATGCTCATGGATCAGAAGAATAAACATTGTTAAAATATCTATACTGCCTAGAGCCATCTATAATCTCAATGCCATTCCAATCAAAATTGCACCAGCATTTTTCAAAGAGCTGGAACAAACAATCCTAAAATTTGTATGGAAACAGAGGAGATGCCGAATTGCTAAGGAAATGTTGAAAAAGAAAGAAACAAAACTGGGCCCATCACGTGGCTGATTTCAAGCTTAATACAAAGCTGTGATCACCAAGAGAGCATGATACTGACACAAAAACAGATAGAGGCCAGTGGAACAGAGTAGAGAGCCCATATATGGACCCTCAACTCTATGGTCAAATCTTCGACAAAACAGGAAAAAATATCCAGTGGAAAAAAGACACTCTCTTCAATAAATGGTACTGGGAAAATTGGATAGCCATGTGTATAAGAATGATACTCGACCATTCTCTTACACCAGACACGAAGATAAACTCAAAATGGATAAAAGACATCATTGTGATAAAGAAATCCATCAGAATCCTGGAGGTGAACATAGGCGATAACCTCTTCAATATTGGCCACAGCAACTTCTTTCAAGATATGTCTCTAAAGGCAAGGGAAACAAAAGTAAAAGTGAACTTTTGGGACTTCATCAAGATCAAAAGCTTCTGCACATTAAAGGAAACAGTCAACAGAACAAAGATGCAATGCAAGGAATGGGAGAATATATTCACATGTGATGCTACAGACAAAGGGCTGATATCCAAGATCTATAAAAAACTCCTCAAAGACAACACTCACAAAACAGATAATCACATAAAAAATGGGTAGAAGACATGAACAGACACTTCTCCCATGAAGATATACAAATGGCTAACAGACACATGAAAAAGTCTTCATCATCATTAGCCATTTGGGAGATTCAAATCAAAACCACATTGAGGGGGAGACAAGATGGCGGGGAAGTAGAAGGAGGCGCCCATTCAACCTGCACCCTAAAGTGAGCTGATTACCTTCCAAAGATCTCCAATGACCCATGAAATCAGCCTGAGATCAGAATTATACACGTCTGAATCTCTACTGGAGCAGAAGACGCCAGTGGGCAGAGTGACTGAGACAGAAGATAAAATTAGTGATTTGGAGGACAAACAGATAGAGAGAAAGGATCAGGAGGAAGCCTGGAACAAACAGCTTAGAAGCCACGAAAACAGAATCAGGGAAATAAATGATGTCATGAAACGTTCCAACGTCAGAATTATTGGAATCCCTGAAGGGGAGGAGAAATAAAGAAGTCTAGAAGATATAGTGGAACAAGTTCTTCATGAAAATTTTCCAAATCTCGTGAATGGAACCAGCATTTATATACTAGAAGCCAAAAGGTTTCCCCCAAGATTAGAGATTCTCGAAAGTCCTCGAGACACCTAATAGTAAGAATGAAGAATTATAATTGTAGGCAGAACATCTTGAAAGCAGCTAGGACAAAGAAGATCCTTACGTACAGAGGAAAGCCCATCAGAATAACGTCAGAGCTGTCCACAGAGACCTGGCAAGCCAGAAAGGGCTGGCAAGATATATTCAGGGCACTGAATAAGAAGAACATGCAACCAAGAATACTTTATCCAGCAAGACTGACATTCAAAATGGAGGGAGAGATAAAGAGTTTCCAGGACTGACAAGGCTTAAAAGACTATGCAACCACCAAGCTGACACTGCAGGAAATATTAAAAGGGCTTCTTTAAAGGAGGAAAAAGCCCAACAATAACATTGAACAAAAATATAGAGACAATCTACAGAAAAAAAGACTTCAAAGGTAACACAATGTCAATAAAAACGTATCTATCAATAATCACCTTCAATGTGAATGGTCTAAATGCACCCATAAAACGGCACAGGGTTGCAGACTGGATAAAACAACAGGACCCATCCATATGTTGTCTACAAGAGATATTTTGAACCTAAAGATACATCCAGAGTGAAAGTGAAGGGGTGGAGAAGCATCTTTCATGCCAGTGGGCCTCAAAAGAAGGCTGGGATAGCGATTCTCATATCAGACAAATTAGATTTTAAACTAAAGACTGCAGTCAGAGATCCAGAAGGACACTACATCATTCTTAAAGGGACTATCCACCAAGATGATCTAACAATTGTAAATATCTATGCCCCCAATATGGGAGCAGCCAATTACATAAGAAAACTGTTAATCACGATAAAAAGTCATATTGATATGAATACACTAATCTTTGAAGATCTTAACATGCCTCTCTCAGAAATAGATCATCAAAGCAGAAAATCAATAAAGAAAGAAGAGCATTGAATGACACATTGGACCAGAGGGACCTCATAGATATATACAGAACATTCCACCCTAAAAAAACAGAATACTCATTCTTCTCAAGTGCACATAGAACTTTCTCCAGAATAGACCACATACTGGGTCAAAAATCAGGACTCAACCGATACCAAAAGACTGAGATTATTCCCTGCACATTCTCAGATCACAATACTTTGAAACTGGAGCTCAATCACAAGGAAAAGTTCCGAAGGAACTCAAACACCTGGAAGCTAAAGACCACCTTGCTTAAGAATGCTTGGATCAACCAGGAGATCAAGGAAGAACTGAAACAATTCATGGAAACCAATGACAATGAAGACACTTCGATCCAAAACCTATGGGATACAGCAAAGGCGGTCCTAAGGGGGAAATACATAGCCATCCAAGCCTCCCTCAAAAAAATTGAAAAATCCAGAACACAGCAACTGTCTCTGCACCTTAAAGAACTGGAGAATCAACAACAAATCAAACCAACTCCACACATAAGGGAAATCATCAAGATTAGAGCTGATATTGATGAGGTAGAAACCAGAGATACAGTAGAACGTATCAATGAAATTAGAAGTTGTTTTTTTGAAAGAATCAATAAGATCGATAAGCCACTGGCCACACTAATCCAAAAGAAAAGAGAGAAAGCCCACATTCGTAAAATTATGAATGAAAAGGAAGAGATCACAACGAACACCAAGGAAGTAGAAACAATCATCAGAAGTTATTATCAACAGCTATATGCCAATAAGCTAAGCAACCAAGATGAAATGGATGCATTCCTGGAAAACTATAAACTCCCAAAATTGAATCAGGAAGAAATTGACAACCTGAATAGACTGATATCTTGTAACAAGATTGAAGCGGTGATCAAAAACCTCCCAAAAAACAAGAGGCCAGGACCTGATGGATTCGCCAGAGAGTTCTACCAAACTTTCAAAGAAGAAATAACACCTATCCTCCTGAAGCTGTATCAAAAAATTGAAGCAGAAGGAAAACTTCCTGACTCTTTCTATGAAGCCAGCATTACCCTGATCCCCAAACCAGGCAAAGACCCTACCAGAAAGGAGAATTTCAGACCAATATCCCTGATGAATATGGATGCTAAGATTCTCAACAAGATCCTAGCAAACAGGATCCAACAGCACATTCAAAATATTATCCACCATGACCAGGTGTGATTCATTCCTGGGCTACAAGGATGGTTCAACATTCGCAAATCAATCAATGTGATAGACAATTTAATAAGAGAAGAGAGAAGAACCACATGGTCCTCTCAATTGATGCAGAAAAAGCATTTGACAAAATCCAGCATCCGTTCCTGATTAAAACGCTTCAAAGTATAGGTATAGAGGGATCATTCCTGAATTTCATCAAATCTATCTATGAAAGACCCACAGCAAATATCATCCTCAATGGGAAAAAGTTATAGCCTTCCCATTGAGATCAGGAACACTACAAGGATGCCCACTTTCACCACTCTTGTTCAACATAGTATTAGAAGTACTAGCAACAGCCATCAGACAACAAAGAGAAATAAAAGGTATCCAAAATGGCAGTGAAGAAGTCAAACTCTCTCTCTTTGCAGATGACCTGATTCTTTATATGGAAAACCCAAAAGACTCCGCCCCCAAACTACTAGAACTCATACAGCAATTCAGCAACATAGCAGGATACAAAGTCAATGTGCAGAAATCAGTGGCTTTCTTATACACTAAACATGAAAATAAAAAAAGGGAAATTAGAGAATCGATTCCATTTACTATAGCACCAAGAACCATAAGATACCTGGGAATAAACCTAACCAAAGACTTAAAGGATCTGAACTTGAGGAACTACAGAACACTCATGAAAGAAATTGAAGAAGACACAAAAAGATGGAAGACCATTCCAATGTCTTGGATTGGAAGAATAAACATTGTTAAAATATCTATACTCCCTAGAGTAATCTATATTTTTAATGCCATTCCGATCAAAATTCCACCAGTATTCTTCAAAGAGCTGGAGCAAATAATCCTAAAATTTGTATGGAATCAGAAGAGACTCCGAATCGCTAAGGAAATGTTAAAAAAGAAAAATAAAACTAGGGGCATCACGGTACCTGATTTCAAGCTTTACTACAAAGCTGTGATCACCAAGACAGCATGGTACTGGCATAAAACAGAAACATAGACCAGTGGAAGAGAGTAGAGAGCCCAGATATGGACCCTCAACTCTATGGTCAACAATTCTTCGACAAAACAGGAAAAAATGTACAGTGGAGAAAAGACAGTCTCTTCAATAAATGGTGCTGGGAAAACTGGGCAGCTATATGTAGAAGAATGAAACTCAGCCATTCTCTTACACCATACACAAAGATAAACTCAAAATGGATAAAATACCTCAATGTGAGACAGGAATCTATTAGAATCCTAGAGGAGAACATAGGCAGTAATCTCTTCGATATCAGCCACAGCAACTTCTTTCAAGATATGTCTCCAAAGGGAAAGGAAACAAAAGCGAAGATGAACTTTTGGGACTTCATCAAAATCAAAAGCTTCTGCACAGCAAAGGAAACAGTCAAGAAAGCAAAGAGGCAACCCACGGAATGAGAGAAGATATTTGCAAATGACAGTACAGACAAAAGGCTGATATCCAGGATCTATAAAGAACTCCTCAAACTCAACACACACAAAACAGACAATCATATTAGAAAGTCAGCAGAAGATATGGAGACACTTCTCCAATGAAGACATACAAATGGCTATCAGACACATGAAAAAATGTTCATCATCACTAGTCATCTGGGATATTCAAATTAAAACTACATTGAGACATCACCTTACACCAGTTAGAATGGTCAAAATTAGCAAGACAGGAAACAAGATGTGTTGGGGAGGATGTGGAGAAAGGGGAGCCCTCTTCCACTGTTGGTGGGAATGCAAGTTGGTGCAGCCTCTTTGGAGAACAGTGTGGAGATTCCTCAAGAAATTAAAAATAGAACTTCCCTATGACTCTGTCAGTGCACTCTTGGCAGATACAGATGTTGTGAAAAGAAGGGCCATCTGTACCCCAATGTTTATAGCAGCAATGGCCACGGTCGCCAAACTGTGGAAAGAACCAAGATGTCTTTCAACGGATGAATGGATAATGAAGATGTGGTGTATATATACTATGGAGTATTATGCCTCCATCAGAAAGGACAAATACCCAACTTTTGTAGCAACATGGACGGGACTGGAAGAGATTATTCTGAGTGAAATAAGTCAAGCAGAGAGAGTCAATTATCATATGGTTCACTTATTTGTGGAGTCTAAGGAATAACACGGAAGACACTGGGAGATGGTAAAGAGAAGTGAGTTTGGGGAAATCGGAGGCGGAGACAAATCATGCGAGATATGGACTCTGAGAAACAAATGGAGTGTTTTGGAGGGGGTTGGTTGAGCCTGGTGGTGTGCACATATAATGTAGTGCACATATTGCATGGAGCACCACGTGTGTTACATATAGAATGAATTTTGGAATACTGAAAAAATAAAATAAAATTTTAAAAAATTATACCTGAAAAAAATTAATAGACAAAAGACAAAGGATATAAAACTGATTTGAAGTGATAGATGCATACTGATGTTTGTAGCAGCGTTATGGACAATAGCCAAATTATGTGAAGTGCCCAATATTCATTAACTGAGGTACAAGTAAAGAAGAAATGTTATATACGTCTACCATGAAACATTACTTGGCCAAAAAAAAAAAAAAAAAAAAAAGAATGAAATCTTGTAGTTTACAACAACATGGATTGAACTAGAGAGTATTATGCTTAATAAAATAAGCCAGAATAAGAAAACACCATGATTTCACTCATATGTGGAACTTAAGTAACAAAACTGATGAACATGGACCAAAAAAGTGGGCAAGCCATGAAAGAGACTCTTAAGTGTAAGAAGAAACTGAGATTTGATGGAGGAAGGTACGTGGGGGATGGGCTAAATGGGTGATGGTTATTAAGGAGGCCACTTGTTATAATGAGCAGGGAGTGTTGTATGTAAGTGACTAATCAACTACCTGAAACTTTTATTACATTGTATGTTGACTAAGTGGAATTTAAATCAAAATTTGAGAAAGAAAATAAAAAAGAATGAAATCTTGCCATTTTGACAACATGGAAGAAACGAGAGGACATTATGCCAAGTGAAATACAGCATATAGAATGAGACAAATACTGTGTTATCTCTGCTATACTGGAATATTAAAAAAAAAAAAAAGCCAAAATCATAGACACAGAGAACAGATTCAAGGTTGTCAGAAGTGGGAACTGGGAGTGGGTAGTGGAAAAAATAGGTGAAGGGAGCTAAAAAAAAATGTTCATTAATGGTCAGGTTTTATGAATAGTAACTGTTTAGTACTTCCTATGTTTGGGATGACTTACTGCCCTTATTTATACCTAAGAATTTATGGTAATGGCAATGAAAAAAAGAAAAAAGGAAAGAGAACCTAACAGGGCTATAAAAGTTCAAAAAGAAACTCACTTGTTCTTAGTTAAATGCCATTTACAATAGCAACAATGGATTTTATTATTTACTTAGAAGATCGATAAAACTGCCAAAGCTGATAAATATGAACTTTTGACCTAGTATTGGGAAAAGGGAACTTTTGTATACCTCTAATAGGAGTGTAAATTGATAGTTACTTTAAAGGTTAATTTGGCAATACCTATTAAATTTAAAATGTAACTGAACACACCCTATGTGCCAGTAATTCAATTTCTAGAACTCCGCCCTAAGGAAATACATGCATGGACAAGGAGACAAAGGAAAGGTATTTATTGCAACATTGTTTGTAACACTGAAAAACTCAAAACAACTTATATGCCTACCAACAGATGAATGGTTAAATAAAATTTGATATATTCATATAAAGGAATTCTATATTGCAATTGAAAAGAATGAACTAGGGACACCTGGGTGGCTAAGTGGGTTAAAGCTTCTGCCTTTGGCTCAGGTTATGATCCCAGAGTCCTGGGATCAAACCCCGCATTGGGCTCTCTGCTCAGCAGGGATCCTGCTTCCTTCTCTCTCTCTGCCTGCCCCTCTGCCTACTTATGATATCTGTCAAATAAATAAATAAAATCTTTAAAAAACAAAACAAAACAAAACAAAATAATGAACTAGATTTATATAAATCAACACTTCCAAACATTACTCAGTGAAAAATATATAATGCAAACCAATAAGTACAGTATGACATATTTTATATAAAAATACACACTAAATGTTAGTATCTTATCTGTGTCCCTGTTTATGTGTGTAAAAATACTTTTAAGGTATCTGGGAGGAATCAAGCTCAACTGCCTAGTGATTATCCCTTGTGAGGGGAGGAAAGGGTTTGATTTGACAGAAGGTCAGGAGAGACTAGCTTTGTGTATAAATATTATAATTTTAAAAAGGAAAAATGTGTTTATATATTATTTAATAATTAAAATTAATTTTAAAAACAGTTTCTATTACTCTGCTATATTTGTTGAAAGAATGCATCAATATGTACTGATGATTTGCCCAGTAATTTTTATGCTTTTGTCTAATAGAGGGTAGGATGATTTTAATGTGACTTTTTACTTATAGTAGTAAATTCACTCATTGTACTTGCAGGCTAGCATGTTGATGTAATATGCTGATATATGAAAAATAAAGAAAAACCATTAAGACTACTTAAAAAGCTGGGCTCTCATGTTGAATTTTCTTTTTCTTATTTATTTATTTATTGTTTTCATTTCATTTTATTTTATTTTATTTTTTATTTTATTTTATTTCTCTTCAGTGTTCCAGAATTCATTGTTTATGCACCACACCCAGTGCTCCATGCAATACATGCCCTCCATAATACCCATCACCAGGCTCACCCAATCCTCAACCCCCTCCCCTCCAAAACCCTCAGTTTGTTTCTCAGAGTCCACAGCCTCTCATGGTTTGTCTCCCCCTCCAATTAACTTCAGTCTATACCTACAGAAATCCATTTCACTTTGGCTCTGTTTTCACAAGTACAGAATATGGTAGAAAAAGCACTGGGCTGCAGCTTTGTTTTGATTAAATAGTTGATACTCACTAGTTGTATAAGATTGGGATTTACTTTCCCCAAATGAAAATTAGAGGGATTATCATGGGATCCCTCATCTGGCAATATTTATGAGTAGACCTTAACAGGGTCCATGAAGTCCCTGAAATTATAAGAAAAAATTGTGCATAGGTAAGTATATGCATTTTTTTGATGTGGACGCTATTTGGGAGAGAGTGGCTTAAATGGTTATGGAGGGACAAAAACAACAGAAAGTTTAGAGCCATTGATCCTGATATTCTTCATGGTCCTTTCCAGCTGTGAAATTCTGCCAAAGGTGATCATTGAGACTCTAATACTGTCTTTTCTCTTTCCATTCATCAAACTCTTAAAACAAGCAGAGACAAAAGAAGTTAACAAGTTTCATCAATTGTAAGAGAAAGACTAATAATACCTAAGTCTCAAAGTTAATAATTATTAAATGGAATGAGCCATGTAAAGCCCTTTACCACCATCTGTGCATCATATGTCAACAACAGATTTTTTTTTTAAAAGAACTCTAATGGAATTTGTTAATGTTAAAACAACAACCTTGATATCCTAGATCAATAAATAAGCTAGGAATGTGGATTTTTACCTCCTTGGAAAAGTGTAATTAACTGTTCAATAGTTAATGTTCTGGGCTGGAAAAGCTCTGAAAGGTGAGCTCAGAGATTAAAAAACCATTTGAAACCCAATCAAATGAGAATTTTAGCTTTTTCTAGAACCTAGAAAAATAATGTGCATTCAATCAATGTCACTTTAGCCCAAAACTTGGCTTCATATATCAAAATTTCCTCATTTTTCTTACTTAGAGGATCCAAGGCCTAGAAAGCTTATTCAAAACCTAACAACCAAGAATAGAGTTATGCTTTTTCAAATGCTTGCTAAACTTTTCTATGGCATCAGTTCACAAAATGTGGTCTTGGGGTACGTGTGAAGTAAAAAATGTATTATTTTCTTTCTAATACCAAGACATTTGTCTTTTTTTCTTTTTATAAAAGTTCTTTATTTAAATTCAATTTAGTTAGCATACACTGTATTATTAGTTTCAGGGATAGAGTTTATCTTTTCTTCATCGCCATTTCTTCACAAGTATATAGTAGAGTTTCCCAGAAGCAGAGTATAACAAAGAAAAAGGGCTAAAAACCTATTTCTTTTTGTTGTCTGATTGCTGTTTCTGGGACTTACAGTACTATAATGAACAATGGTGGCAAGAGTGGACATCCTTTTCGCGTTCCTGATCTCAAAGGGAAGGCTGTCAGCTTTTCCCCATTGAGCATGATATTTGCTGTGGATTTTTGACAGATAGATTTTATGAAGTTGAGGAATATTCCCTCTATCCCTTTATTTTGAATTGTTTTAATCAGGAATGGATGCTGTATCTTGTCAAATACTTTTTCTGTATCAATTGAGAGGACCATGTAGTTCTTCTCTCTTCTCTTATTGATTTATTCTATTACATTGGTTGATTTGCAAATGCTGAACCATCCTTGCATCCCATGAATAAATCCCACCCAGTCATGGTGCATAATCTTTTTAATGTACTATTGGATCCTATTACTTAGGATCTTGTTGAGAATTTTGGCATCCATATTCATCAGGGATATTGGTCTGAAATTCTCCTTTTTGGTGGGTTCTTTACCTGGTTTGGGGATCAGGGTAATGCTGGATTCCTGGAAAGAGTCTGGAAGTTTTCCTTCTGCTTCTATCTTTTGAAACAGCTTCAGAAGAAAAGAAGTAAAAGATATTCAAATTGGCAAAGAAAAACTCAAAGTCTTTCTCTTTGCAGAAGAGATGATGCTTTATACGGAAAACCCAAAACACTCCACCCCCAGACTACTAAAACTCATACAGCAAATCAGTAATGTGGCCGGGATACAAAATCAATACACATAAATCAGTTGTTTTCCTACACACTAACAGTGAGAAAATAGAAAGGGAAATTAGAGAATTGATTCCATTTATTATAGCACCAAGAGCCACAAAATACCTGGGAATAAACCCTAAAGAGGTTACCTTACTTACCTAAAGAGGTAAATGATATAAACTCAAAGAACTACAGAACACTCATGGAAGAAATTGAAGAAGACACAAAAAGATGGAAGACCATTCCATGCTCATGGATTGGAAGAATAAACATTGTTAAAATGTCTATACTGCCTAGAGCAATCTATAATTTCAATGCCATCCCAATCAAAATCCCACCAGCACTTTTCAAAGATTTTATTTATTCATTTGACAGAGATCACAGGTAGGCAGAGAGGCAGGCAGAGAGAGAGGGGGAAGCAGGCTCCCTGCAGAGCAGAGAGCCCAATTTGGGGATTGATCCCAGGAACCTGAGATCATGACCTGAGCCAAATGCAGAGGCTTAACCCACTGAGCCAACCAGATGCCCCTTCACCAGCATTTTTCAAAGAGCTGGAACAAACAATCTTAAAATTTGTATGGAACCAGAAGAGACCCTGAATTGCTAAGGATATGTTGAAAAGGAAAAACAATTGGGGGCATCATGTCGCCTGATTTCAAGTTTTATTATAAAGTTGTGATCACCAAGAGAGCGTGCTACTGGTGCAAAAACAGACACATAGACCAGTGGAACAGAGTAGAGAGCCCAGATATGGACCCACAACTCCGTGGCCAACTAATTTTCAACATAGCAGGAAAAAATATCCAGTGGAAAAAAAGACTCTCTTCAATAAATGGTGCTGGGAAAATTGGACAGCTATATATAGAAGAATGAAGTTTGATTATTCTCTTACACCATACACAAAGATAAACTCAAAATGGATAAAAGGCCTCTATGTGAGGCAGGAATATATCAAAATCCTAGAGGAGAACACAGGCAGTAACCTCTTCAACAACGGCCAGAGGAACTTCTTTCAAGATATGTCTCCAAAGGCAAAGGAAACAAAAGTAAAAGTGAACTTTTGGGACTTCTGCACAGCAAAGGAAACAGTCAACAAAGCAAAGATGCAACCCATGGGATGGGAGAAGATATTCACAAATGACGCTACAGACAAAGGGCTGATATCCAAGATCTATAAAGAACTCCTCAAACTCAACACCTACAAAACAGATTGTCACATCAAAAAATGGGCAGAAGACATGAATAGACACTTCTCCAATGAAGACTTACAAATGGCTATTAGACACATGAAAAAATGTTCATCATCACTAGTCATCAGGGAGATTCAAGATTGGGAGGGAGACAAACCATAAGTGACTCTTAATCTCACAAAACAAACTGAGGGTTGCTGGGGGGAGGGGGTTTGGGAGAAGGGGGTGGGATTATGGACATTGGGGAGGGTATGTGCTTTGGTGAGTGCTGTGAAGTGTGTAAACCTGGTGATTCACAGACCTGTACCCCTGGGGATAAAAATATATGTTTATAAAAAATTAAAAATTAAAAAAAAGATTAAAAAAAATTAACGATGGACTATACGGTGAATAACATAACATAATTAAAAAATAAAAAATATGTCTTAAAAATAAATAAAAAATTAACAATTTTACACAGTATCTTGTTTAATTCATATTTGTCTTGTAATTTTTCTGAAGTGAAAATAAAGGAAGATAAGTTTATTTGATATACTGTCTTTTAGATTCTTTAAGGGTAAGAGGAAAAGAGTATGAACAATATTGGGATGATAATAAATGTTTTTTTCAATTCAAATTTACAAAAATAAATTTTTTGGGGGGTAGGGACAGAGGGAGAGAAAGACAGAATCTTAAACACACTCCATGTGGGGCACTGATTTCACAACCCTGAGATCATAACATGAGCAGAAATTAGGAGTCAGTCTCTGAACCAAATAAGCCATGCAGGTGCCCTAGATTTTCCGAATTTAGGTAATATCAATTGTTTCCCTACTGTGAAAAATGAAAATATTGGTACACTTACACTTTCTCCCTCCTCTTATTCATTTTTCCTGGATATTGTTTGTTAGGCATTTTTTAATATTTATTTTTTATTTATTTTTAGCATAACAGTATTCATTATTTTTGCACGACACCCAGTGCTCCATGCAATCCGTGCCCTCTATAATACTCACCACCTGGTACCCCAACCTCCCACCCCCCGCCCCTTCAAAACCCTCAGATTGTTTTTCAGAGTCCATAGTCTCTCATGTTTCACCTCCCCTTCCAATTTGCCCCAACTCCCTTCTCCTCTCGAACTCCCCATGTGTTAGGCATTTTTAAAAAAGTATTTCTATTGTTTTCTGTATTCAAAATTCTCTGATTTTTGAAAATTTCTTTTTTTTTTTTGGATACAAATTCTTTTTTTAAAAATTAACTTAATTTATTTTCAGCATAACAGTATTCATTATTTTTTCACCACACCCAGTGCTCCATGCAATTCGTGCCATCTATAATACGCACCACCTGGATCCCTCAACCTCCCACGCCCCCCTCCACTTCAAGCCCATCAGATTGTTTTTCAGAGTCCATAGTCTCTCATGGTTCACCTCCCCTTCCAATTTCCCCCAACTCCCTTCTCCTCTCTAACTCCCCATGTCCTCCATGCTATTTGTTATGCTCCACAAATAAGTGACACCATATGATAATTGACTCTCTCTGCTTGACTTATTTCACTCAGAATAATCTCTTCCAGTCCCGTCCATGTTACTACAAAAGTTGGGTATTCGTCCTTTCTGATGGAGGCATATACTTGATAATGTATATACACCACATCTTCCTTATCCATTCGTCCATTGAAGGGCATCTTGGTTCTTTTCACAGTTTGGCGACCGTGGCCATTGCTGCTGTAAACATTGGGGTATAGATGGCCCTTCTTTTCACAACATCTATATAATTGGGGTAAATACCCAGGAGTGCAATTGCAGGGTCATAGGGAAGTTCTTTTTTTTTTTAATTTCTTGAGGAATCTCCACACTGTTCTCCAAAGAGGCTGCACCAACCTGCATTCCCTTCAACAGTGTAGGAGGGTTCCCCTTTCTCCACATCCCCTCCAGCACATCTTGTTTCCTGTCTTGCTAATTTTGGCCATTCTAACTGGTGTAAGGTGATATCTCAATGTGGTTTTAATTTGAATCTCCCTGAGGGCTAGTGATGATGAACATTTTTTCATGTGTCTGATAGCCATTTGTATGTCTTCATTGGAGAAGTCTCTGTTCATATTTTCTGCTCATTTTTTTATATGATTATCTGTTTTGTGTGTGTTGAGTTTGAGGAGTTCTTTATAGATCCTGGATATCAGCCTTTTGTCTGTACTGTCATTTGCAAATATCTTCTCCCATTCCATGGGTTTCCTCTGTGTTTTTTTGACTGTTTCCTTTGCTGTGCAGAAGCTTTTAATTTTGATAAAGTCCCAAAAGTTTATTTTCGCTATTGTTTCCTTTGACTTTGGAGACATATCTTGAAAGAAGTTGCTGTGGCTGATATTGAAGAGATTACTGCCTATGTTCTCCTCTAGGATTCTGATGGATTCCTGTCTCACATTGAGGCTTTTACACCATACACAAAGATAAACTCAAAATGGATAAAAGACCTCAACGTGAGACAGGAATCCATCAGAATCCTAGAAGATTTTTGAAAATTTCTTCACCATTGAGTTATTATGATGTATATATGAGTTTCCTATATTTCATCTTTAAGAATGACTTTCATGGATGCTACTTCTGGGAAAACTTTGGTAGTCCTAAAATACAGTAGTTAAATTTAAAACTTCATTGGTAATCTTTACTGTTCTTGCTGTTCAAAGGTGCTTTTCTTCTGAGCAAATAACAAATTCCAAGAATGAGTAATAAGAATTATTAACAGAACCGCATATATTTTAATACTTGAAAAAATATCTTTTTAGCATGCAGAATGTCATACTAATGATTTTTCGCCCTGTCCTCTTAGGACTTCCTCCAGATCATTGTGAGGAAATTAAATACAATTTTTAAATCATATTTTCTATCTTATTCTAAATTATGTATAAATTCAAGGTATTTAAAGAGAGCCAAATACCTCCATTTTATTTAATTTTTTTAAAAGATTTTATTTATTCATTTGACAGACAGAGATCACAAGTAGGCAGAGACGCAGGCAGAGAGAGAGAGAGAAGGAAATAGGCTCCCTGTCAAGCAGAGAGCCTGATGTGGGGCTTGATCCCAGGACCCTGGGATCATGACCCAAGCCAAAGGCAGAGGCTTTAACCCACTGAGCTGCCCAGGCACCCCAATACCTCCATTTTAATGTCATGCTATATTCTTAATAGAAATGTGTACAAAACAGAGAAATGCCTTCATTAGTCATTAAAGGAGGGATCTGTTTGATGGATAAAGATGTGGTCATCAAAAAATGAAATCTTGCCATTTGCCATGACATGGATGGAACTAGAGGGTATTATGCTAAGTGAAATAAGTCAATCAGAAAAAGACAGTTCTCATATGATCTCTCTTATATGAGGAATTTGAAGGGCAGGTTGGGGAGGCATGAAGGGAAGGGAGTGGAAAAAATGAAACAAGATGGGAATGGGGAGAGAGACAAACCATAAGAGACTCTTAATCTCAGGAAATAAACTGAGCGTTGCTGGGGGGGTCGGGGCATAGGCATAGGGCAGCTGGGTTATGGACACTGGGGAGTGTATGTGCTATGGTGAGTGCTGTGAATTGTGTAAAACTGAGGATTCACAGACCTGTACCCCTGAAGCAAACAGTATATGTTAATTTAAAAAGAGGAGGCATCTGTATGACCAATATTTCAAATGATCTCTTTGTTTGGAGAGGGCCGTACAGCCTTGGGCAATGCACCATGTTAAGGTTTAGGTAATGGCTAATTTCTTTTGTTTAAGTGGAAGAAGGGCTTACTTTAAGTGCAGCATGTGTTCTTAGAAAATTTTTAAGAAATAATACATGTAGAAGTTGAGGATTTGGGAAAGTGATTTCCTTAAGAAGATCCATGTCTGTACTCATATAAGTGAATGAAACCCCCTTCAGGGTAGGGAGACAACAATGCTGGGAACTCTCATGAACTGGCCTCCACATGCCCAGTCCAAAATGAAATTGTAACTATTTAGATCTGGCTGACTGTTGAGAGGAAATGTTGGCCCAGGGTTGCTGGACATTTGGCTTGAGAAAAGACATTAATCAAAGAACTTTTTTTTTTTTTTTCTGGTTGTCATCTCCCAATTTCTAAACATTGCTAACTAATTCATAATTTTTTTTAAAGAATTTATTTATTTTGACAGAGAGTGAGAGAAGGAGAGAGAGCACAAGTGAGGGGAGCAGAGAGGGAGAGGGGGAAGCAAGCTCCCCGCTGAGCAGGGAGCCTGATGCGGGACTCCATCCCAGGATCCTGAGATCATGACCTGAGCTGAAGGCAGAGGCTTAACCCACTGAGCCACCCAGGTGCCCCAGCTAATTCATATTTTAAATAATGTGAACTAGTGGTTGATGTGCTGGCCAAATGCAGCACACAAGTAGACTTGCTAGTCAATTTTGAACTTCTGATTTCTGTATATGACCAGTGACCTGACCTAAATTTAATACCATCTAAAGAAAATACCAATGAAGTTTGACCTTTCATCAAAATCTCCCCCTCCCCTTTCTTACTTCCTACAGAGTTATTCTATTTGGTAACTTGAGCCAGAAATGTAGCATGTCACCGTAGACACCTTTGTCTCATTCAGTCACTGTATAACATCTAAACCCAAATCTTTTCAGAAATATTTTCTACATCAGCCCCTCTTTTGCACTCCAGGTAACCTCTGTCATCTTTTATCTGGATTATTATACTAGTATCCATTTTGGTCCTCACACTTCCAGTCTTGCTCCTCTGCCACAAAAAAAATTTCCAAAATGAATATATGATCTTGTGATTTTGATGATGCTTCATTGCTAATAGATGGAGACAGATGCTCTTAGCTAGGCCTATAATGGTCATTGTGATCAAGCCACTGCCTATCCTTCTGGCATGTACAACCTGTGTTTTAGCTATGTGGAATTATTTTCAGACCACCTGAGCTGAGCATGGTCTTTCTTACTTTAAGACCTTACACATAGTTCATATTTATATATGCCTAGAGTAGTCTTCCCAAGCAATCTCAGATGACTCCTGGCCATTTCTGGAGACACACTTCAAAATTCCCCTATTAAGATTCTTTGAACCCTTTTTCTTCCCTTTTAAAAAAAATATTTTATTTCTTCAGTGTTCCAAGATTCATGGTTTATGAACCACACCCAGTGCCCCGTGCAATACATGCCCTCCTTAATACCCACCACCAGGCTCACCTAAAGCCCCATCCTCATCCCCTCCAAAATTCCATTTGTTTCTCAGAGTCCACACTTTTAATCAGTCAGCTAATCACTTCACTGCAAACACAATTCTAATGGTCATGTGTATTCATATCTACTACTTTCTCATATGTTTAGTCTCCCTGATGAACATGTAAACTCCTAAAGGACAGGGACAGTGTCTTCTCATATTTGTAATTTTAGTACCAAGTATAGTGTCTGTCAATAAAGGAATTAATAAATTCCTTCCAATGGATGAATGAGTGAATGAAAGACCTTGATGTTGCACTGATAACACCCACACTATCTGGATCATCTGTACTCTGTCACCAAACTAATCAGAGAGGAATTGCTGATTGGCCCATCCCACATTCTCAGATTACTTGTTGAAGGAGGGCTATAGAAATGTGAGTATTTTGTCACACATAGGTGGAGCTCAACCATTTATTCCCACAGGCTTGGCTGACTGAGACTGACAAAACTCGTCAGGAAAGGTATTGGTGAAGTGAGGCAAGGATTTAGAAGAAAAGAGCAATAGGGACTAGACAGTAATGTTGCTGGAAAATAAAGCTTCTCAGGTATTCCCCTAAGACTCTAAATATTCAAATCTGGAGTTTATGTGGTGTGCTTTGAGAGGCAACATAACCCTCCTCCAGTCCCTGGAATTGCACCATTTGTAAACAATTACAGACTCTAATGCGTTTTTTAGTGCTACTTGGAATAAACTAATTTGAATGAGATGTGATTTGTTTATTGGTTGATTGGTTTTTAAGAAACCCAGCCAGAGAAGCAATTCAACATCAGAGAGGATAAAATTCATCTTGAAAATTTGAGGAAGAATGGTTGAATGGTCTTATTAAAGTCCTCTTGACAAAAGGGAAAGATACTAAGTGAAGTATTGAGAAGATGTTAATATTTTAAAAATCCAAAAATCTATTATCTATCCTCTATCTATCATCTATCTATCTCATCTATCAATCATCTATCATCTATCTTTGATCTACCATCTGTCTATAGTCTATCTATCATCTATCATCTAATATCATCTATCTGTATCTATCACCTATCATCTATCTACCTACCTACCTACTTATCTATCTACCTATCATCTATCATGTACTATCATGTATCTATATCTATCATCTACCTACCTACCTACCAATCTGTTTATTTAAAAGAAGAGACATGAATTGACTTATACAGGAAAGAAGGTAAAGGAAACTAGCACTGATGTGTGCTTTTTGGGTGTCTGAGTTCTTTTCCAAAGATATGCCTGAGGGGTTGTGTGTGTGTGTGTGTGGGAGGGTGTCTGACTTTGAATATTGCCTTGCTGCTTATCAGCTATGTGGATTTGGGTACTTTTTTTCATTTCTCTCTTTTTTCTTTAAAAATTTTCAATTTATTTATTTTCAGAAAAACAGTATTCATTATTCTTCACCACACCCAGTTCTCCATGCAATCCGTGCCCTCTATAATACCCACCACCTGGTACCCCAACCTCCAACCCCCCCGCCACTTCAAACCCCTCAGATTGTTTTTCAGAGTCCATAGTCTCTTGTGATTCACCTCCCCTTCCAATTTACCCCAACTCCCTTCTCCTCTCTAACACCCCTTGTCCTCCATGATATTTGTTATGCTCCACAAATAAATAAAACCACATTATTGACTCTCTCTGCTTGACTT
Organism: Mustela lutreola; assembly: GCF_030435805.1. Lineage (NCBI taxonomy): Eukaryota > Metazoa > Chordata > Mammalia > Carnivora > Mustelidae > Mustela > Mustela lutreola. The sequence continues at coordinate 107,876,905 of NC_081299.1, read as the reverse complement.
ATTTCACTCAGCATAATCTCTTCCAGTACCGTCCATGCTGCTACGAAAGTTGGGTATTCATCGTTTCTGATGGAGGCATAATACTCCATAGTGTATATGGACCACATCTTCCTTATCCATTCGTCCATTGAAGGGCATCTTGGTTCTTTCCATAGTTTGGCGACTGTGGCCATTGCTGCTATAAACATTGGGGTACAGATGGCCCTATTTTCACGACATCCGTATCTTCGGGGTAAATACCCAGGAGTGCACTGGCAGAGTCATAGGGAAGTTCTATTTTTAATTTCTTGAGTAATCTCCACACTGTTCTCCAAAGAGGCTGCACCAACTTGCATTCCCATCAACAGTGGAAGAGGGTTCCCCTTTCTCCACATTCTCTCCAACACATGTTGTTTCCTGTTTTGTAATTTTGGCCATTCTAACTGGTGTAAGGTGATATCTCAATGTGGTTTTAATTTGAATCTCCCTGAGGGCTAGTGATGATGAACATTTTTTCATGTGTCTGATAGCCATTTGTATGTCTTCATTGGAGAAGTGTCTATTCATATCTTCTGCCCATTTTTTGATATGATTGCTGTCTTGTGTGTGCTGAGTTTGAGGAGTTCTTTATAGATCCTGGATATCAACCTTTTATCTGTACTGTCATTTACAAATATCTTCTCCCATTCCGTGGGTTGCCTCTTTGTATTCTTGACTGTTTCCGTTGCTGTGCAAAAGCCTATGATTTTGATGAAGTCCCAAAAGTTTATTTTTTCTTTTGTTTCCTTTGACTTTGGAGACATATCTTGAAAGAAGTTGCTGTGGCTCATATCGAAGAGATTACTGCCTATGTTCTCCTCTAGGATTCTGATGGATTCCTGTCTCACGTTGAGGTCTTTTATCCATTTTGAGTTTATCTTTGTGTATGGTGTAAGAGAATGGTCGAGTTTCATTCTTCTATATATAGCTGTCCAGTTTTCCCAGCACCATTTATTGAAGAGACTGTCTTTTTTCCACTGTATATTTTTTCCCGTTTTGTCGAAGATTAACTGACCATAGAGTTGAGGGTCCATATCTGGGCTCTCTACTCTGTTCCACTGGTTTATGTTTCTGTTTTATGCCAGTACCATGCTGTCTTGGTGATCACAGCTTTGTAGTAAAGCTTGAAATCAGGTAGCGTGATGCCCCCAGTTTTATTTTTGTTTTTCAACATTTCCGTAGTGATTCCGGGTCTCTTCTGGTTCTATAAAAATTTTAGGATTATTTGCTCCAGCTCTTTGAAGAATACCGGTGGAATTTTGATTGGAATGGCATTAAAAGTATAGATTTCTCTAGGCAGTATCGACATTTTAACAATGTTTATTCTTCCGATCCAGGAGCATGGAATGGTCTTCCATCTTTTTTTGTCTTCTTCAATTTCTTTCATGAATGTTCTGTAGTTCCTCAAGTACAGATCCTTTACCCCTTTGGTTAGGTTTATTCCCAGGTATCTTATGGTTCTGGGTGCTATAGTAAATGGAATCGATTCTCTAATTTCCCTTTCTGTATTTTCATTGTTAGTGTATAAGAAAGCCACTGATTTCTGTACATTGACTTTGTATCCTGCCACATTGCTGAATTGCTGTATGAGTTCTAGTAGTTTGGGGGTGGAGTCTTTTGGGTTTTCCATATAAAGAATCAAGTCATCTGTGAAGAGAGAGAGTTTGACTTCTTCATTGCCAATTTGGATACCTTTTATTTCTCTTTGTTGTGTGATGGCTGTTGCTAGGACTTCTAATGCTATGTTGAACAAGAGTGGTGAGAGTTGGCATCCTTGGTGTGTTCCTGATCTCAACGGGAAGGCTCTAAGCTTTTCCCCATTGAGGATGATATTTGTTGTGGGTCTTTCATAGATAGATTTGATGAAATTCAGGAATGTTCCCTCTATCCCTATACTTTGAAGCGTTTCAATCAGGAACGGATGCTGGATTTTGTCAAATGCTTTTTCTGCATCAATTGAGAAGACCATGTGGTTCTTCTCTCTTCTCTTATTAATTTGTTCTATCACATTGATTGATTTGAGAATGTTCAACCATCCTTGTAGCGCAGGGATGAATCCCATCTGGTTATGGTGGATAATCTTTTTTAATGTGCTGTTGGATGCTCTTTGCTAGGATCTTGTTGAGAATCTTAGCATCCATATTCATCAGGAATATTGCTCTGAAATTCTTTCTTTTGGTAGGGTCTTTCCCTGGTTTGGGGTTCAGGGTAATGCTGGCTTCATAGAAAGAGCCTGGAAGTTTTCCTTCTGCTTCAATATTTTGAAACAGCTTCAGGAGAATAGGTGTTATTTCTTCTTTGAAAGTTTGGTAGAATTCCCCAGGGAATCCATCAGGTCTTGGGCTCTTGTTTTTTGGGAGGTTTTTGATCACTGCTTCAATCTCGTTACTAGATATCAGTCTATTCAGGTTGTCAATTTCTTCCTGATTCAAATTTGGAAGTTTATAGTTTTCCAGGAATGCATCCATTTCATCTAGGTTGCTTAGCTTATTGGCATATAACTGTTGATAAAAACTTCTTATGATCGTTTCTACTTCCTTGGTGTTACTTGTGATATCTCTCTTTTCATTCATAATTTTACGAATGTGGGCTTTCTCTCTTTTCTTTTGGATTAGTGTGGCCAGTGGCTTATCGATCTTATTGATTCTTTCAAAAAGCCAGCTTCGAGTTTCATTGATACATTCTACTGTATCTCTGGTTTCTACCTCATTGATCTCAGCTCTAATCTTGTTTATTTCCCTTCTGATGTGTGGAGTTGGTTTGATTTGTTGTTGATTCTTCAGTTCTTTAAGGTGTAGAGACAGCTTCTGTGTTCTGGATTTTTCAGTTTTTTTGAGGGAGGCTTGGATGCTATGTATTTCCCTTTAGTAACACCTTTGCTGTATCGCTTAGGTTTTGGACTGAAGTGTCTTCATTCTCATTGGTTTCCATGAATTGTTTCAGTTCTTCTTTGATCTCCTTGTTGATCCAAGCATTCTTAAGCAAGGTGGTATTTAGCTTCCAGGTGTTTGAGTTCCTTCGGAACTTTTCCTTGTGATTGAGCTCCATTTTCAAAGTACTGTGATCTGAGAATGTGCAGGGAATAATCTCAGTCTTTTGGTATCGGTTGAGTCCTGATTTGTGACCCAGTGTGTGGTCTATTCTTGAGAGGGTTCCATGTGCACTTGAGAAGAATGAGTATTCTGTTGTTTTATGGTGGAATGTTCTGTATATATCTATGAGGTCCTTCTGGTCCAATGTGTCATTCAATGCTCTTGTTTATTGATTTTCTGCTTCGAAGATCTATCTATTTCTGAGAGAAGTATGTTAAGATCTCCTACTATTAATGTATTCATATCAATATGACTCTTTATCTTGATTAACAGTTTTCTTATGTAATTGGCTGCTCCCATATTGGGGGCATAGATATTTACAATTGTCAGATCATCTTGGTGGATAGTCCTAGTCACTTTCAGTTCTGCCCTAATCAATTTTGTTTGGTCATCCATGGCTTTCTCCAACCTAGATATTGCCTGGGTAATTGTTAGCCTGAATTCTCTTTCTGACATATTGTCTATGTTGATAGCCGTTAGCTCTCTTGCAGAAGGCCCATCCTCTGTATTTTTCTTCTGTTGGGCATTCCTCCTCCTAATCATTTTGGTGAGAGATGGCTGAATGGATGTAGCTGGATGTATCGACCGTGGTGTAGTCAAAGTGCACCCTGGAACACTTCTGAGCAATCAGGATTCCCCACCCAAATGAGAGAAAAAAGAAAAGAAAAAGAAAAAAGAGAGAGAGAGAGAGACAGGAAAGAAAGGGAAGATAAGAGAAGGTTCAGCCCAAATGGGCCCCAAGGTAAGATTTATGAAGTACACAAACAGACACAGACAAACAAAAAGACTGATAAAAGTATATGACAAGATAAAAATATATATATATAAGCAAATAAAGGAAGAACCTCATCAAAAAGAACCCTAAGTGTAAGATTTATATACTATCAGGCAAACACAAAAATACAAAAACACTGGTGGAAGAAAAAGATGGGAGAGTAGTTATAAATTCTCAGTGTGGACGAGGAATGTTGTTTTGATTCTTCCAGGATGTATCTTGATATCTTTGTTAAAAGACTCAACTTTCCTAAGATAAAGGGGGATTAACAATTGGTTTACCTATGAGGTAGCATTGATTGGGGAAAGGAGATTACCTTGATGTTTAACTCTATATGAATATTAGAAAATAAAAGTAAAAAAGGAATAAACTAAACTAAAATAAAATTAAAAAAATTTAAAAAGTAGAAGTGCAAAAGAAAAATACAGGTGTATGTATCAAAATAAGTCAAGCAGAGAAAGACAACTATCATATGATCTCCCTGATATGAGGAAGTGGTGATGCAACATGGAGGCTTAAGTGGGTAGAAGAATAAATGAAACAAGATGGGATTGGGAGGGAGACAAACCATAAATGACTCTTAATCTCACAAAACAAACTGAGGGTTGCCGGGGGGAGGGGGTTGGGGAGAAGGGGGTGGGATTATGGACATTGGGGAGGGTATGTGATTTGGTGAGTGCTGTGAAGTGTGTAAACCTGGTGATTCACAGACCTGGGGATAAAAATATATGTATATAAAAAATATATGTTTATAAAAAATAAAAAATTTTTAAAAAAATAAATAAATAAATAAATAAAAACATTAAAAAAAAAAAAGTTCAGATTAGAAGGTTATTATGGAATTTGATATACTCGACATCTCACTGTGATGGTAAATAGGTTAAAAAATTATGTATATATAAAAAATGAGCCAGAATAGTGGGAACGAATTAAAAATAAAAGTTGTCTTATGAAGTAGTGGTGGTTGTTCTCTTGTTGTCTTTTCTTTTTCTGTCCTGATTGGTTTTCTGGGGGAAGGGCCTGCCACGTGGGTTTTCAGTCAATGATGTTCTCTGAGTTAAGTCCTCCTGCCCCCCATAAGGGGGTGGGATCTGAGGAAACTGTTTTTTTCAGGCTTTTGTTCTCTGGAGAGTTTATGTTTGTTCACATTTTTTTTTTCCCTCTCTCGCCTTGACCGCTTTTGATGGTTTTTGTAGGTTTAGAGGAAAGCAAACTGCATCCTGACCTCCCTCTCAGAAAGAAGCCTCAGTCTAGCTACAGAACCCAAATAAATTCCCCCTTGGTCGCTGGCAGAGCCGGTTCCGAGTAGCAGTCCCTGGGGATGCAAGATTTTTTGCTTGTACCCAAAACCATGGCGGCAGCAGCTGTCTGGGCAGCTCCAGACTGCCAGAGAGGTTCCAAGCAGCGATCACACACTGAGATTTTCCCGCTGGCCCCGTCTGACAGTGCCTGGTCTTTCCAGGTCCTAGAGCATCGGGCTGGCGCCTGTGCACACCTCTCTCAGGGAAGGGCGTGGGGCGCGTCTGGGACTCTGATAGCAGGGCACAGCACTCACGTGGGGACTGCAAAAAGGCTGTGCTTCAGCGGGCTGGCGAGGATCCCAGCCCCTCAAGGGAGCTGGACCCCACACGCTCTCAGGCATGCTGGTGGCTCAGGGACCAAGACCTGGTTTCTCCGCTGCACTCTCTCTGGCTCTGTGCCAGGGGTGGCTGTCCTGGGTCTGGAGACTTAAGCCCCTGTCCCTAGCCACCCCGATTCCCACAATTCCATCCCCCCGCACGATCTTTTGCTCTTTTTGAGTGTTTTCTACCAGACTCCAAGTTAATGCTGGTCCCCAGATGCAGGGCACTCTCGTATTGGGGGTATTACTTTCCAATGGGTCACCTGTGGTGGCTCCCTCCCTCTTTTGTTTATCTTCTGATATCAATCCAACATTCCCACTCTGCTTTACCTGCCCACTGGCATCATCTGCTCCTGTAGATATCCAGACGTGTTTAATTCTGATCTCAGGCTGATTTCGTGGGTGATTGGAGTTCTTTGGAAGGTAATCAGCTCACTTTAGGGTACAGGTTGAAAGGGAGCCTCCTCCTACTTCCCTGCCATCTTGTCAATCCCCAAAATCTAGCTTGTTTGATGCAGGTATGGCTACTTTAACTTCCTTTGATGTCAATTAGCAAGAGAAATGGTTCTCCATTCCCTACCACTTTTAATCTGCAACTGTCTTTACGTCTGAAATGAGTCTCTTCCATGTAGATGGGTCTTATTTTTTTTTAAATCCATTCTGACACCTTATGTCTTTTTTTGTTGTTGTTTTGTTTTCTGCATTTTTCTATGTTCAATTAGTCCACATGTAATACATCATTAGTTTTTGATATAGTGCTCAACAATTCACGAGTTGCATATTACATCTAGTGTTGATCACAGTGTTGCCCTCCCTAATACCCATCACCCTGTTATCCAGCCCCCACCCTCTCCCTTCTGTAACCCTGTTTGTTTCCCAGGGTCCAGAGTCTCTCATAGTTTGTCTCTCTCTCTCTCTAGTTTCTTCCCATTCAGTTTTCCTTCCCTTGCCCTGTGGTCTTCCACACTATTCCTTATGTTCCACATATGAGTGAAACCATATGATAATTGTTTTTCTCTGGTTGACTTATTTCAGTTCGCATAATCCCTTCCAGGTCCAACCATGTTGATGTAAATGGTGGGTATTCATCCTTTTCTGATGGCTGAGTAATACTCCATTGTATATGAACCACATCTTCTTTATCCATTCAACTGTTGTAGGGCATCTTGGCTCCTCCCACAGTTTGGCTATTTTGGATATTGCTGCTATGAACATTCAGGTGCATATGACCCTTCTTTTCAATACATCTGTATCTTTGGGGTAAATACTCTGTAGTGCAATTGCTGGGTCATCAGGTAACTCTATTTTTAACATCTTTTTTTTTTTTTTAAAGATTTTATTTATTTATTTGACAGAGAGAGATCACAAGTAGGCAGAGAGGCAGGCAGAGAGAGAGAGGAGGAAGCAGATTCCCTGCCGAGCAGAGAGCCCGATGTGGGACTCGATCCCAGGACCTGAGATCATGACCTGAGCCAAAGGCAGCGGCTTAACCCACTGAGCCACCCAGGCGCCCTATTTTTAACATCTTGAGGAATCTCCTTACTGTTTTCCAGAGTGGCTGTGCCAGCTTGCATTCCCACTTACAGTGTAAGAGGATTCCCCTTTCTCCACAACCTCTCCAACATTCATTCTCTGTCTTGTTAATTTTTGCCATTCTAACTGGTGTAATGTGGTATCTCATTGTGCTTTTGATTTGTATCAAAATCACAGGGATTTTGAAGATTTGAACATTTTTTCATGTGTCTCTTATCCATTTCTATGTCTTCATTGGAGAAGTATCTTTCATGTCTTTTGCCAATTTTTTGACATGGTTATCTGTTTTGTGGGTGTTGAGTTTGAGGAGTTCTTTATAGATCTTGGATAACAGCCCTTTGTCTGTAGCGTCATTTGTGAATATCTTCTCCCATCCCATGGGTTGCATCTTTGCTTTATTGATTGTTTCCTTTTCTATGCAGAAGCTTTTGATCTTTATGAACCCACAAAATTCATTTTTACTTTTGTTTCCTTTGCCTTTGGAGACATGTTTTGAAAGAAGTTCCTCTGGCCATTGTTGAAGAGGTTACTGCCTGTGTTCTCCTCTAGGATTTTGATGGATTCCTGTCTCATGTTGAGGTCTTTTACCCATTTTGAGTTTATCTTTGTGTATGGTGTAAGAGAATGGTCAAGTTTCTTTCCTCTACACCTAGCTATCCAATTTTCCCAACACCATGTATTGAGGAGACTATCTTTCCACTGTATATTTTCCTTTTTGACGGGGGTCTTTGTCTGGTAATGCTGGCCTCATAGAATGTGTCTGGAAGATTTCCTTCTGTTTCTATTTTTGGAACAGCTTCTGTAGACTAGGTATAGTTTTTAAAAAGATTTTATTGATTTATTTGATTGACAGAGATCACAAGTAGGCAGAGAGCCAGGCAGAGAGAGAGAGAGAGAGAGAGAGAGGAAGCAGGCTGCCCACAGAGCAGAGAGCCTGATATGGGGCTCAATCCCAGGACCCCGAGATCATGAACTGAGCTGAAGGAGAGGCTAACCCACTGAGCCACCCAGGTGACCCTAGGTATGATTTCTTTAAATGTTTGATAGAATTCCCCTGGGAAGCCATCTGGCCCTGGACTATTTAAAAAAAAATTTTTTTTTCAGTGTTCCAAGATTCATTGCTTATGCACCACACCCAGTACTCCATGCAATATGTGCCCTCCTAATACCCACCACTAGGCTCACCAATCCACATCTACCTCCCCTCCAAAACTCTGTTTGTTTTTCAGATTCCACAGTCTCTCATGGTTCATGTCTCCCTCAGATTTCCCCCAATTCACTGCTATTGTTTTTTGATTATTATTTTAATTCCCCTGATGGCAATTGGTCTCTTCAGATTGTCTATTTCATCCTTTTCAGTCTTGGTAGTTTATAAGTATCCAGGAATGAATTAATTTCTTCAGATTGCCTACGTTGTTGGCATATAGCTGTTGCTAATTAGTTCTAATAATTGTCTCTATTTCCTTGGTACTGGTCATGATTTCTCCCCTTTCTTTCATCATTTTATTAATTTGGGTCCTTTCTCTTTTCTTTTAGGAAGTCTTGACACAGGTTTATCAATCTTATTAATTCTTTCTAAGAACCACCTTCTCATTTCATTGATCTGTTTTACTCTTCTCCTAATTTCTATTTCTTGATTTCTGTTCTAACCTTATTATTGCTCTTCTCCTGCTTGGTTTGGGTTTTATTTGCTGTTCTTTCTCCAGATCTTAGTCTTTATGGTTAGCTAATGCTTTGGGGATTTTTCTAAAATTTTGAGAAAGTCTTGGATGGCTATGTACTTCCCTTTAAGGACCACCTTTGAAGTATCCCATAGATTCTGAACCAACGTGTTTTCATTTTCATTGGTTTGCATGAACTGTTTAAGTTCGTCTTTAATTTTCTGGTTGACACTTTTTTTTTTTTTTTTTTGAGGAAGAAATACTTTAAAAAAATTATTTATTTTTTACATTTCTTTTCAGTGTTCCGGAATTCATTGTTTATGCATCACACCCAGTGCTCCATGCAACACGTGCCCTCCATAATACCCACTAACAGACTCACTCAACCTCCCTACCCCGCCCCTCCAAAGCCCCCAAATTGTTTTTCAGAGTCCATAGTTTCTCATGGTTTGTCGCCCCCTCCAATTTCCCCCAACTCCCTTCTCCTCTCCATCTCCCTATGTACTCCATATTATTTCGTATGCTCCACAATTAAATGAAACCATATGATAATTGACTCTCTCTGCTTGACACATTCATTATTTATCAGGATGCTTTTGAACTTCCAAGTGTTTGTGTTCCTTCCAGATTTTTCCTTGTGGTTGAGTTCCAGTTTCAGTGCACTGTGATCTGAAAACATGCAGAGAATATTCTCATTCTTTTCATATCAGTTTAGATATGATTTGTTGTCCAGTATGTGATCTCTTTTGGAGAAAGTTCCATGTGCACTGTGCACGAGAAGAATGAGTATTCTGTTATTTTAGAATGGAATGTTCTGTATATACCTACGAAGTTCACCTACTGCAACGTGTCCTTCAAAACTCTTGTTCCGGGGGAGGAGTCAAGATGGCGGAGAAGTAGCAAGCTGAGACTGCTTCAGCTAGCCGGAGATCAGCTAGATAGCTTATCTAAAGATTGCAAACACCTGAAAATCCATCGGCAGATCGAAGAGAAGAAGAACAGCAATTCTGGAAACAGAAAAACAACCACTTTCTGAAAGGTAGGACCGGCGGAGAAGTGAATCCAAAGCGACGGGAAGATAGACCCCGGGGGGAGGGGCCGGCTCCCGGCAAGCGGCGGAGCAACCGCGCACAAAATCAGGTCTTTTAAAAGTCTGCTCCGCGGAGGGACATCGCTCCAGAGGCTAAACCGGAGCGAAGCCCACGCGGGGTCAGCGTGGCCTCAGGTCCCGCAGGGTCACAGAAGGATCGGGGGTGTCTGAGTGTCGCAGAGCTTGCGGGTATTGGAACGGGAAAGCCGGCTACAGAGACAGAGCCGACAGTAAGCTCGCAGCTCCGTGTTACCTTGAACCGGTCGCAGGCTCGGTGAGCTCGGAGCGCGGCCGGAGGTCAGGCAGACGGGAGTAACTGGGCGCTGTTCTCTGAGGGCGCACTGAGGAGTGGGGCCCTGGGCTCTCGGCTCCTCCGGGCCGGAGACCAGGAGGCCGCCATTTGTATTCCCGTCCTCTGGAACTCTACGGAAAGCGCTCAGGGAACAAAAGCTCCTGAAAGCAAACCCGAGCGGATTACTCACCCCGGCCCCGGGTAAGGGCGGTGTAATTCCGCCTGGGGCAAAGACACTTGAAAATCACTACAACAGGCCCCTCCCCCAGAAGATCAACAAGAAATCCAGCCGAGACCAAGCTCACCTACCAAGGAGTGCGGTTTCAATACCAAGGAGAGCAGCAGAATTCCAGAGGAGGAGAAAGCCAAGCACGGAACTCATGGCTTTTTTCCTGTGATTTTTTTTAGTCTTGCAGTTAATTTAATTTTTTCTTTTTCATTTTTTTTTTTTTTTTTTTTCTCGCCTTCGGGTAAAATTTTTTTTTTTTTAACTGTTACCTTTTTCTTTTTTAACGATTTTTTACTAGTTTATCTAATATATATATATATTTTTTTACATTTTTCTTAGGTGTTTTCTTTTTTAAAAAAAAAATTCTTTTCTTTCTTTTTTTTTTTTTTTTTTTTTTCTTTTTTCTTTCTTCCTTTTTGAACCTCTTTTTATCCCCTTTCTCCCCACTCACGATTTTGGATCTCTTCTAATTTGGCTAAAGCATATTTTCCTGGGGTTGTTGCCACCCTTTTAGTATTTTACTTGCCCCTTCATTTACTCTTATCTGGACAAAATGACAAGACGTAAAAATTCACCACAAAAAAAAGAACAAGAGGCAGTACCGAAGGCTAGGGACCTAATCAATACAGACATCGGTAATATGTCAGATCTAGAGTTCAGAATGACAATTCTCAAGGTTCTAGCCGGGCTCGAAAAAGGCATGGAAGATATTAGAGAAACCCTCTCGAGAGATATAAAAGCCCTTTCTGGAGAAATAAAAGAACTAAAATCTAACCAAGTTGAAATCAAAAAAGCTATTAATGAGGTGCAATCAAAAATGGAGGCTCTCACTGCTAGGATAAATGAGGCAGAAGAAAGAATTAGTGATATAGAAGACCAAATGACAGAGAATAAAGAAGCTGATCAAAAGAGGGACAAACAGCTACTGGACCACGAGGGGAGAATTCGAGAAATAAGTGACACCATAAGACGAAACAACATTAGAATAATTGGGATTCCAGAAGAAGAAGAAAGTGAGAGGGGAGCAGAAGGTATACTGGAGAGAATTATTGGGGAGAATTTCCCCAATATGGCAAAGGGAACAAGCATCAAAATTCAGGAGGTTCAGAGAATGCCCCTCAAAATAAATAAGAATAGGCCCACACCCCGTCACATAATAGTAAAATTTACAAGTCTCAATGACAAAGAGAAAATCCTGAAAGCAGCCCGGGAAAAGAAGTCTGTAACATACAATGGTAAAAATATTAGATTGGCAGCTGACTTATCCACAGAGACCTGGCAGGCCAGAAAGAGCTGGCATGATATTTTCAGAGCACTAAACGAGAAAAACATGCAGCCAAGAATACTATATCCAGCTAGGCTATCATTGAAAATAGAAGGAGAGATTAAAAGCTTCCAGGACAAACAACAACTGAAAGAATTTGCAAACACCAAACCAGCTCTACAGGAAATATTGAAAGGGGTCCTCTAAGCAAAGAGAGAGCCTACAAGTGGTAGATCAGAAAGGAACAGAGACCATATACAGTAACAGTCACCTTACAGGCAATACAATGGCACTAAATTCATATCTCTCAATAGTTACCCTGAATGTGAATGGGCTAAATGCCCCTGTCAAAAGACACAGGGTATCAGAATGGATAAAAAAACAAAACCCATCTATATGTTGCCTCCAAGAAACACATTTTAAGCCCGAAGACACCTCCAGATTTAAAGTGAGGGGGTGGAAAAGAATTTACCATGCTAATGGACATCAGAAGAAAGCAGGAGTGGCAATCCTTATATCAGATCAATTAGATTTTAAGCCAAAGACTGTAATAAGAGATGAGGAAGGACACTATATCATACTCAAAGGGTCTGTCCAACAAGAAGATTTAACAATTTTAAATATCTATGCCCCCAACGTGGGAGCAGCCAACTATATAAACCAATTAATAACAAAATCAAAGAAACACATAAACAACAATACAATAATAGTAGGGGACTTTAATATTCCCCTCACTGAAATGGACAGGTCATCCAAGCAAAAGATCAGCAAGGAAATAAAGGCCTTAAATGACACACTGGACCAGATGGACATCACAGATATATTCAGAATATTTCATCCCAAAGCAACAGAATACACATTCTTCTCTAGTGCACATGGTACATTCTCCAGAATAGATCACATCCTCGGTCCTAAATCAGGACTCAACCGGTATCAAAAGATTGGGATCATTCCCTGCATATTTTCAGACCACAATGCTCTAAAGCTAGAACTCAACCACAAAAGGAAGTTTGGAAAGAACCCAAATACATGGAGACTAAACAGTATCCTTCTAAAGAATGAATGGGTCAACCGGGAAATTAAAGAAGAATTGAAAAAAATCATGGAAACAAATGATAATGAAAATACAACGGTTCAAAATCTGTGGGACACAACAAAGGCAGTCCTGAGAGGAAAATATATAGCGGTACAAGCCTTTCTCAAGAAACAAGAAAGGTCTCAGGTACACAACCTAACCCTACACCTAAAGGAGCTGGAGAAGGAACAAGAAAGAAACCCTAAGCCCAGCAGGAGAAGAGAAATCATAAAGATCAGAGCAGAAATCAATGAAATAGAAACCAAAAAAACAATAGAACAAATCAACGAAACTAGGAGCTGGTTCTTTGAAAGAATTAATAAAATTGATAAACCCCTGGCCCGACTTATCAAAAAGAAAAGAGAAAGGACGCAAATAAATAAAATAATGAATGAAAGAGGAGAGATCACAACTAACACCAAGGAAATACAAACTATTATAAGAACATACTATGAGCAACTCTACGGCAATAAATTTGACAATCTGGAAGAAATGGATGCATTCCTAGAAACATATAAACTACCACAACTGAACCATGAAGAAATAGAAAGCCTGAACAGACCCATAACCAGTAAGGAGATTGAAACAGTCATTAAAAATCTCCAAACAAACAAAAGCCCAGGGCCAGACGGCTTCCCGGGGGAATTCTACCAAACATTTAAAGAAGAACTAATTCCTATTCTCCTGAAACTGTTCCAAAAAATAGAAATGGAAGGAAAACTTCCAAACTCATTTTATGAGGCCAGCATCACCTTGATCCCAAAACCAGACAAGGATCCCACCAAAAAAGAGAGCTATAGACCGATATCCTTGATGAACACAGATGCGAAAATACTCAACAAAATACTAGCCAATCGGATTCAACAGTACATTAAAAAGATTATTCACCATGACCAAGTGGGATTTATTCCAGGGCTGCAAGGTTGGTTCAACATCCGCAAATCAGTCAATGTGATACAACACATCAATAAAAGTAAGAACAAGAACCATATGATACTCTCAATAGATGCTGAAAAAGCATTTGACAAAGTACAACATCCCTTCCTGATCAAAACTCTTCAAAGTGTAGGGATAGAGGGCACATACCTCAATATCATCAAAGCCATCTATGAAAAACCCACCGCAAATATCATTCTCAATGGAGAAAAACTGAAAGCTTTTCCGCTAAGGTCAGGAACACGGCAGGGATGTCCATTATCACCACTGCTATTCAACATCGTACTAGAGGTCCTAGCCTCAGCAATCAGACAACAAAAGGAAATTAAAGGCATCCAAATCGGCAAAGAAGAAGTCAAATTATCACTCTTCGCAGATGATATGATACTATATGTGGAAAACCCAAAAGACTCCACTCCAAAACTGCTAGAACTTATACAGGAATTCAGTAAAGTGTCAGGATATAAAATCAATGCACAGAAATCAGTTGCATTTCTCTACACCAACAGCAAGACAGAAGAAAGAGATATTAAGGAGTCAATCCCATTTACAATTGCATCCAAAACCATAAGATACCTAGGAATAAACCTAACCAAAGAGACACAGAATCTATACTCAGAAAACTATAAAGTACTCATGAAAGAAATTGAGGAAGACACAAAGAAATGGAAAAATGTTCCATGCTCCTGGATTGGAAGAATAAATATTGTGAAAATGTCTATGCTACCTAAAGCAATCTACACATTTAATGCAATTCCTATCAAAGTACCATCCATCTTTTTCAAAGAAATGGAACAAATAATTCTAAAATTTATATGGAACCAGAAAAGACCTCGAATAGCCAAAGGGATATTGAAAAAGAAAGCCAACGTTGGTGGCATCACAATTCCGGACTTCAAGCTCTATTACAAAGCTGTCATCATCAAGACAGCATGGTACTGGCACAAAAACAGACACATAGATCAATGGAACAGAATAGAGAGCCCAGAAATAGACCCTCAACTCTATGGTCAACTAATCTTCGACAAAGCAGGAAAGAATGTCCAATGGAAAAAAGACAGCCTTTTCAATAAATGGTGCTGGGAAAATTGGACAGCCACATGCAGAAAAATGAAATTGGACCATTTCCTTACACCACACACAAAAATAGACTCAAAATGGATGAAGGACCTCAATGTACGAAAGGAATCCATCAAAATCCTTGAGGAGAACACGGGCAGCAACCTCTTCGACCTCTGCCGCAGCAACATCTTCCTAGGAACAACGCAAAAGGCAAGGGAAGCAAGGGAAAAAATGAACTACTGGGATTTCATCAAGATCAAAAGCTTTTGCACAGCAAAGGAAACAGTTAACAAAATCAAAAGACAACTGACAGAATGGGAGAAGATATTTGCGAACGACATATCAGATAAAGGACTAGTGTCCAGAATCTATAAAGAACTTAGCAAACTCAACACCCAAAGAACAAATAATCCAATCAAGAAATGGGCAGAAGACATGAACAGACATTTCTGCAAAGAAGACATCCAGATGGCCAACAGACACATGAAAAAGTGCTCCATATCACTTGGCATCAGGGAAATACAAATCAAAACCACAATGAGATATCACCTCACACCAGTCAGAATGGCTAAAATCAACAAGTCAGGAAATGACAGATGCTGGCGAGGATGCGGAGAAAGGGGAACCCTCCTACACTGTTGGTGGGAATGCAAGCTGGTGCAGCCACTCTGGAAAACAGCATGGAGGTTCCTCAAAATGTTGAAAATAGAACTGCCCTATGACCCAGCAATTGCACTATTGGGTATTTACCCTAAAGATACAAATGTAGTGATCCAAAGGGACACATGCACCCGAATGTTTATAGCAGCAATGTCCACAATAGCCAAACTATGGAAAGAACCTAGATGTCCATCAACAGATGAATGGATCAAGAAGATGTGGTATATATACACAATGGAATACTATGCAGCCATCAAAAGAAATGAAATCTTGCCATTTGCAACAACATGGATGGAACTAGAGCGTATCATGCTTAGCGAAATAAGTCAAGCAGAGAAAGACAACTATCATATGATCTCCCTGATATGAGGAAGTGGTGATGCAACATGGAGGCTTAAGTGGGTAGAAGAATAAATGAAACAAGATGGGATTGGGAGGGAGACAAACCATAAGTGACTCTTAATCTCACAAAACAAACTGAGGGTTGCCGGGGGGAGGGGGTTGGGGAGAAGGGGGTGGGATTATGGACATTGGGGAGGGTATGTGATTTGGTGAGTGCTGTGAAGTGTGTAACCTGGTGATTCACAGACCTGGGGATAAAAATATATGTATATAAAAAATATATGTTTATAAAAAAAAAAAAAAAAAAAATAAAAAAAAAAAAAAAAAAAAAAACTCTTGTTCCTTTCTTGATATTCCACTCAGATGATCTATTGCTGTGAATGGAGTGTTGAAGTCTCCTATTATTAATGTATTGTTATCATTGTGATTTTTAAAAATTTTGGTTAATAGTTGGTTTATGTATTTGGCTGCTTGCACGCTGGGAGCATAGATATTTACAATTGTTAGATTTTCTTGCTGGAAAGACCATTTAAGTATGATATACTGTCCCTCTACATCATTTTCTGCAGCCTTTGGTTTAAAATCCAATTTGTCTGATATGAGAATTGCTACTCCAGTTTTCTTTTGAAGTCAGTTGGCGTGATATATGGTTCTCCATCCCTTCAGTTTTCATCTGAACGTGACTTTAGGCTCAAAATGGGTCTCTTGTAGTCAGCATATGGATGGGTCCTGTTTGTTTTTTTATCCAATCTGAAATGCTGTGCCTTTTGATGGGAGCATTTGGTCTGTTCACATTGAAAGGAACTATTTAAAGGTATGAATTTAGTGTCATCATATTGCCAGAAAATTCCTTTTTTAAAATAGATTGTCTTCTTATATTTCTGGTCTATATTACCCTTGGAGTCTTTTTTTTTTTTTTTTTTTCTAGATCCCCCTTAATATTTCTTGCTGGGTTGGCTTGGTGGTCACACGTTCTTTCAGTTTCTTCCAGTCCTGGGAGCTCTTTATTTCTTCATCCATTCTGAATGATGGAGAATCCATTCTTGTTGGATAAAGTATTATTGGCTGCATGTTCTTCTTATTTAGTACCCTGAATATGACTTGCCAGCCCTTTATAGCTTCCCAGGTGTCTGTGGATAGGTCTGTTGTTATTTCTTTTAATGTTCAGTTAGTCAGTGTATAGTATATAATTTGTTTTTGTTTTTTTGGTTTTTTTTTAAATTTTTTATAAACATATAATATATTTTTATCCCCAGAGGTACAGGTCTGTGAATCACCCGGTTTACACACTTCACAGCACTCACCAAAGCACATACCCTCCCCAATGTCCATAATCTTACCCCCTTCTCCCAACCCCCCTCCCCCCAGCAACCCTCAGTTTGTTTTGTGAGATTAAGAGTCACTTATGGTTTGTCTCCCTCCTAGTCCCATCTTGTTTCATTTATTCTTCTCCATAATTTGTTTTTGATGTAGTTTTCAATGACTCATTAGTGAAGTATAACACCTAGTGCTCATCATGGCAAATGCCCTTCTAAATACCCATCACCCTGTTACCTCCTTCCCCCCTCCCCTCTGAAACCCCCAGATTGTTTCTTGGGGTCCATAGCCTCTCATGGTTCATCTCTTTCTCTGCTTTCTCTCCCTTTGGAATTCCCTCCCTTTCCCTATGGATCTTCTGTGCTATTGCATATGAGCGAAACCATATGATAATTGTCGTTCTCTGCTTGACTTACTTCACTTAACATAATTACCTCCAGTTTCATCCCTGTCAATGCAAATGGTGGCTATTCACCATTCTGGATGACTGAATAATATTCTATTGTGTATATGTACCACATCTTCTTTATCTATTAATCCATTGAAGGGTATCTTGGCAATGTCTACAATAGCCAAACTGTGGAATGTCTGTTGTTACTCTGATGTTCCTTCCCTCCGTACTTAAGAACTCTCTTCTCTCAGCTGCTCTTATGATAGCTTTCTTGCTTCTAAGATTCTAAAGTTTCACTATTATATGCCTGGGCATTGGTCTATTTTGATTGAACTTGGGAGGGATCTTCTGTACCTCTTAGACATGAATGCTTTTTCCTTCCCCAGATTAAGGAAGTTCACAGCTATGATTTGCTCAATTATACCTTCTGGTCTCCTCTCTCTCTCCACCTTCTCAGGTATCTCAATAAATCTGACACTGGAATGTTTCATGGCATCATTGGTCTCTCTAAGTCTGTTCTCATGGGCTTCTAGCTGTCTATCCCTATCTTCCTTGACTTCCTTCCCTTCTATCAGCTTATCTTCTAGATCACTAATTTGTTCTTCTGCCTCATTTATACTGGCTGTTAGAATACCTGGTTTAGACTGAATCTCATTCATATCATTTTTAAGTTTGGCTTTAGTAGAAATTCTATATTGTTGCTAGTGCTTTTCTGAAACCTAGCTATTGACTTCATAATTGCTTCTCTGAAGTCTATCTCTGACATCTTGTTTATATCCATACCCATTAGATCTGTGGCAGAGGACATTGTCTCTGGTTCTTTTCTTTGCTGGGAGTTCGTCCTCATAGTTCATTCTGTTGAGGGATGGTTCATGGAATGTAAATAAATACACCTATGAAAAAATCTGGAGTGGTTGAAAAGTACCACAGAGGGGCGCCTGGGTGGCTCAGTGGGTTAGAGCCTCTGCATTTGGCTTGGATTATAATCCCAGGGTCCTGGGATCGAGCCCTGCATCAGGCTTTCTGCTCAGCAGGGAGCCTGCTTCCTCCTCTCTCTCTGCCTGCCTCTCTGCCTGCCTCTCTGCCTACTTGTGATCTCTGTCTGTCAAATAAATAAATAAAATCTTAAAAAAAGTACCACAGATATGCCATCAAAGCCAAGGTGATACAAAACAGTAAGAGAAAGAAAAAAGAAAGGAGAAAAAAGGAGGGGAGAGAAGCTATAATCTCTCAGGGCAGACACAGCTGGGTTATCTGCTTGTTCCTGCTTGATTTTTGGTGTGTGTATTAGAAGCCACTATATCCCAAAATTGCAAAGAAATTAGCACTTACATATATAACAAGATAAAACTGAATAGAATGAAAAACGGGTTAGCATGGATCAAAAATCTATAAAATATATATTTGAAAAAGACAATAAAAGTTAAAAAGTGACCTAAAAACATGGGTTGGAAAATATGAATCTAATTGAAACAGGAGTGGCATTTAAAAAAAAGAATAAGAAAAGAATCTAAAAAGAAATGTAAAATTTTAGCCTGAAGTATAAGCTAGTTGTGAGGGAACTGGAGATTCCTATATTACTTTCCCCCCCTGGCGCTGAAGTTTCATAATCCTATGGGATTTATTTATGTTATCATTCACCTATTCTTCTCATCTGTCTTATGGGGTGAGGGGGCTGTTCCTGGGCTTCTCAGGCATCTTTGGGTGGAATTGCTCCACCCCTTGTAAGGGGGATAGCTCAATGTGAGCTGTTTGGTTGTGGTGGTTTTGTTTCCTGTCATCTTTCCATTTCTCTTTAGAAGGTCAGAACAAACATGCCATGTAGGACTCTCTGGCCCAGAACTGCAAGATCTTGCCACCCCCCTCCCAGCAAATCCTGCAGGTCAATCCATCTTCACCTCTGTGTGCACCAAACTCTATAGACTTGTGCCATTCATGCTGGGCACACCTGTCCTGGGGGAGTCACAGGGATCTACCAGCATTTTGTGACTTTGCAGTTGTTAGTGGCTGTGTGCTCACATGTGCATCCTCTTCCACAGCTTCTAGGTCACACTGTGTATCTCCCCAGCATCTCCTCATGTTCCACACCACCCTGAGAGCTGTCCCTCTCATGTGCGCAAGCTGTTCTATATCTTCCATAGGATGTTAGATAACCTATACCTTCTAGTTCTTTTTAGGGTGGTCAGGCAGAAGCCGTCTCCCTACTAGCTCAGCTTTCAGTTTATGGTGTCCAGAGCTGAAAGTCCCTTCTGGGCTTGCTGATCACAGCTGCTCTCCCCACTGTACTACTTGGGCATTCTATTGTTTCTGGATCCCCCTTTCTTTCTGAGTCTCCTGGAACCCTGAGACCTGTGGTTTCAGAGACTCCAATGATACTACAATGACTCCATAGAATTCTGCCCTACACACCCTCTGTGCCTTTTTCAGAAGGGGGCATCTTTCACTTGAGTAGATTTCCAAGGGTCTCATGTCTTTTTCTGTGGTGTTCTATCACTTTCTGGGGCTAGCTTATGGAAGCTTACTCCCTCTTCCCCTTATCTTTGGATGTTTCCTCTGAAGATTCAAGGTTCCACATTTCCTACCTCAAAAAAAGTAGTCATTTTTTATGCTTGTGAGATCTAGACAAATCTTTTAACATTTCAGATTGAACCTGTCTGTGTTCAGAATGGTTTGATAGGTATCCAGCTAGATTCGAGGGACCAGATTAAGCGAGGTCCCTTACTCAGCTGCATCTTGCCCCCTCCCATTCTATGTTTTTTGATTGGAGCATTTAGTACATTTACATTCAGAGTGATTTTTGATAGATATGAACTTAGTGGAATTTTGTTACTTGTTTTTTCATTGTTTCTGGAGATATTTCTCTGTTCCTTTCTAGGCCTTGTCACTTTGGTCTTTCCTTACCACTCATAAAGTCCCCTTTTATATTTCTTCCATCAGTGGTTTAGTGGTGATGAACTCCTTTAGTTTTTGTTTGTCTGGGAAACTTTTATTTCTCCCTCTATTCTGAATGACAGCCTTCCTGGTTAGAATATTCTTGGCTTCATGCTTTTTCCATTCAACACATTGAATATATCATTCCATTGCTTTCTCTCCTGTAAGTTTCTGTAGAGAGATGTTCTTTCTGCTAAACTTACTGGTCTTCCCTTATGGGTTTGGGAGTTCTTTTCCCTTGCTGCTTTTAGGATTTTTTGCAAATTTTACTATGCTATGTCTTATTGTTAGCTTGCTTTTGTAGATTTTGATGGGTTTCTTTGTCTCTTGGGTTTTGGATTTTTCCTTCCCCAGATTAGGGGAGTTTTCAGCTATAATTTGCTCAAATAAACCTCCATTATTTTCTCTCTCTTCTACTTCTGGAATTCCTAGGATATGAATGTTACTATGCTTCATTGAGTCACTGAGTTCCCTTAGTATACATTCATGATCCAATAGTTTCCTCTCCCTTTTCTTTTCTGCCTTGCTATTTTTCATAATTTTATCTTCTATACCACTTATTCATTCCTCTACTTCTTCCAACATTGTGGTCCTTAAATACAGTTGGCTTTGTATCTTGGTTATAACATTTGTAATTTGAACTGACTAGTTTTTAGGTCTTTTATTTCTGCAGTAAGCTACTTCTTGGTGTCTTCTAGCCTTTTTAAGCCCTGATAGTACCTTTATGTTTGTTGTTTTAAATTCTGCATGAGATGTATTACTTGTATTTGTTGTGATTAGATCCAAGATGTGACCTTTTTTGTTCTTTCTTTTGGGATGAATTCCTCCATCTTGGCATTTTGGCCAGGTCTCTGTCTTCTGCATTTTAGGAAAGCCTGTTATGTTTCTGGTTCCTGAGAGTAATGGCTTTATGAAGAAGAGGTCTTATACTGGCTAGCACTTGGTGCCTCAGGAAAGGTCTGTGGTGTATGCTGTGTGCACTCAGCTGGTGTGTTATGGCTGCTCTGTCCTTCAGGTCAGTCCTCTACAGTTACTCCTTGCCTGTAGTGGGGAATATTTGGATCTTGTCCAGAAATTTGCAAGTTTAACAAGGTGTTCTCTGGTGTGCTTGTTAGTAGAGGCCTGATGCTTTTTCCCCTAGACTTAAGTTTTGCAACACTTTATGGTTAGTAGACTTGGTACATAGGGGATTTGTGCTGGTCTTCTGTGGGAGTGACTCACTGTTCTGGTTCTCAGGCACACTTGCCCTAATAAAGGAACAATGGCAGAGCACATGGTGTTAGGGTTGGTGTAAGCAGTTCAGGCCTTCATTGTGGGCACTGGGATGCTCACTGAAGTCAGTAGTGCTGATGGGTTGGGGAGAACAATAGTTCCAGCTTCTCTCTCATCCCCAGAGAGGAGAGTTTGTACCTGCAGTCTGAGAAGCCTTCACATGAGAATGAACAATCTCTTGTATGTCCCAGATGTCCCTCAGATCAATGCCTTCACCCTATCTGTGTCTTGGGCATCTACCTGCCTGACAACATAGTGCGCTTGTGTTTTATCCCAGGCAAGCCAGCTGAATTTCAAAAATCCAAAGTTTGGGAACCTGGCATGGCATGGAAATACACGTGTTGTTCCCCGAGTTAAGTCCTCCCACCCCCCTAAAGGGGGTGGGCTCTGAGGAAACCGGTTTTTTCAGGCTTTTGTTCTCTGGAGGTTTTTATGTTTGTTCACTATTTTTTTTTTCCTCTCACCTTGACTGCTTTTGATGGTTTTTGTAGGATTAGAGGAAAGCAACAGCACCCTGACCCCCCTCTCAGAGAGAAGCCTCAGTCTGGTATCCTGTGGGTGTTGCAGAGCCCAGATAAATTCCCCCTTGGCTACTGGCAGAGCAGGTTCCAGAACCATGGCAGAGGTGGCTATCTGGGCAGCTCCAGACCACCAGAGAGGTTCCAAGCAGTGATTGCACACTGAGATTTTCCCATTGGCCTGGGATGGGAGTGTCTGATCTTTCTGGGTCTAAGAGTGCTGGGCTTGGGTGCACCTCTCTCAGGGGAGGGTGAGGGGCGCACGCATCTCAGGCTCTGTAGCATGGCTGGGCGTTCTGCCGGCTGGTGAGGCTCCCAGCCCCTCACAGGAGCCGGACCCCACACATTCTTGGGCATGCTGGTGGCTCAGGGACCAAGACCTGGTTTCTCTGCTACACTCTCTCTGGCTCAGTGCCAGGGGAGGCTGTCCTGGGTCCTGGGACTTAAGCCCCTGTCTCTAGCCCTCCCGTTTCCCACAATTTATGCCCTTCCATGATCCTTTGCTCTTTTTGAGTGCTTTAAACCAGCCTCCAAGTTAATGCTGGTCCCCAGATGCAGTGCACTCTCATATTAGGGGTATTACTTTCCAATCAGTCGCCACTGGTGGCTCCCTCCCTCTTTGTTTATCTTTCGATATCAGTCTGATGTTCCCACTCTGCTTTACCTGCCCACTGGCATCTTCTGCCCCTGTAGAGATCCAGACGTGTATAATTCTGATCTCAGGCTGATTGGAGTTCTTTGGACGGTAATCAGCTTACTTTAGGGTACAGGTTGAAAGGGCGCCTCCTCCTACTTCCCCACCATCTTGTCCACCCCAACACCATTTGTTGAAGAGGCTGTCTTTTTTCCGGTGAACATTCTTTCCTGCTCTGTCGAAGATTAATTGACCATAGACTTGAGGGTTTATTTCTGGGCTCTCTATTCTGTTCCATTGATCTATGTGTCTGTTTTTGTGCCAGTACAATACTGTCTGGATGATGACAGGTTGTAATAGAGCTTGAAGTCCAGAATTGTGATGCAACCAACTTTGGCTTTCTTTTTCATATTCCTTTGGCAATTCGAGGTCTTTTATGGTTCCATATAAATTTTAGGATTAAAAAAAAGATTAAAAAAATTTTTAGGATTATTTGTTCCATTTCCTTGAAAAAAATGGATGAGGTTTTGATAGGGATTGTATTAAATGTATAGATTGCTTTAGGTAGCATAGACATTTTCACAGCATTTGTTCTTCCAATCCATGAGCATGGTACATTTTTCCATTTCTTTGTGTCTTCCTCAATTTCTTTCATGACTACTTTATAGTTTTCTAAGTATAGATTCTTTGCCTCTTTCGTTAGGTTTATACCTAGGTATCTTATGGTTTGGGATGTAATTGCAAATGGGATTGACTCCTTAGTTTCTCTTTCTTCTGTCTTGTTGTTGGTGTATAGAAATGCAACTGATTTCTGTGCATTGATTTTATATCTTGACACTTTACTGAATTGCTGTACAAGTTCTAGCAGATTTGGAGTGCAGTCTATTGGGTTTTTCCACATATAGTATCATTTCACCTGCAAAGAGTGATAGTTTGACTTCTTCTTTGCTGATTTGGATGACTTTAATTTCTTTTTGTTTAGTTGCTGAGACTAGGACTTCTAGTACTATGTTGAATAGCAGTGGTGATAATGGACATCCCTGCCGTGTTCCTGACCTTAGCGGAAAAGCTCTCAGTTATTCTCCATTGAGAATGATATTTGCGGTGTGTTTTTCATAGATGGTTTTGATAATATTGAGGTATGTGCCCTCTATCCCTACACTTTGAAGAGTTTTGATCAGGAAGGGATGCTGTACTTTGTCAAATGCTTCTTCAGCATCTATTGAGAATATCATATAGTTCTTATTCTTTCTTTTATTAATGCATTGTATCACATTGATTGATTTGTGGATGTTGAACCAACCTTGCAGCCCTGGAATAAATCCCACTTGGTCGTGGTGAATAATCCTTTTAACGTACTGTTGGATCCTATTGGCTAGTATTTTGTTGAGAATTTTCGCATTTGTGTTCATCAAGGATATTGGTCTATAGCTCTCTTTTTTGATGGGATCCTTGTCTGGTTTTGGTATCAAGGTGATGCTGGCCTCATAAAGTGAGTTTGGAAGTTTTCTCTCCATTTCTATTTTTTGGAATGATTTCAGGAGAATAGGAATTAATTCTTCTTTAAATGTTTGGTAGAATCCCCCTGGGAAGCCATCTGGCCCTGGGCTTTTGTTTGTTTGGAGATTTTTGATGACTGTTTCAATCTCCTTACTGGTTATGGGTCTGTTCAGGTTTTCTATTTCTTCCTGGTTCAGTTGTGGTAGTTTATATGTCTCTAGGAATGCATCCATTTCTTCCAGATTGTCAAATTTGTTGGTATAGATTTGCTCATAGTATGTTCTTATACTTTTTTGTATTTCTTTGATGTTGGTTGTGATCTCTCCTCTTTCATTTGTGATTTTATTGATTTGGGTCCTTTCTCTTTTCTTTTTGTTAAGTCAGGCCATGGATTTATCAATCTTATTAATTCTTTCAAAGAACCAGCTCGAAGTTTTGTTGATTTGTACTATTGTTTTTTTGGTTTCTATTTCATTGAATTCTGCTCTGATCTTTATGATTTCTCTTCTCCTGCTAGGTTTAGTCTTTCTTTATTGTTCTTTCTCCAGCTCCTTTAGGTGTAGTGTTAAGTTGTGTATTTGAGAACTTTCTTGTTTCTTGAGAAAGGCTTGCATTGCTATATACCTTCCTTTCTATACCACTTTTGCTGTATCCTAAAGATTTTGAACAGTTGTGTTTTCATTTTCATTTGTTTCCATGATTTTTTTCAATTCTTCTTTAATTTTTTGGTTGACCCATTCATTCTTTAGTAAGACGCTCTTTAGCCTCCATGTAATGAGTTCTTTCCAATTTTCCTTTTGTGATTGAGTTCTAGTTTCAGAGCATTGTGGTCTGAAAATATGCAAGGAATGACCCCAATCTTTTGATACTAGTTAAATCCTGATTTGTGACTCAGGATGTGATCTATTCTGGAGTATGTTCCATATGCACTAGAGAAGACTGTGTATTCTGTTGCTTTGGAATGGAATGTTCTGAATATATCTGTGATGTCCATCTGGTCCAGTGTGTCATTTAAAGCCTTTATTTCCTTGTTAGTCTTTTGCTTAAGTGATCTGTCCAGTTGAGTGAGGGGGGTGTTAAAGTCCCTTACTATTATTGTATTATGGTTATTATGGTCAATTTGTTTCTTTGATTTTGTTATTAATTGGTTTATATATTTGGCTGCTCCCATGTTAGGAACAAAGATATTTAAAATTCTTAGATTTTCTTGCTGGACAGATGCTTAAAGTACTATATACTGTCCTTCCTTCCTCATCTCTTATTATAGTTTTGGCTTAATATCTAATTTATTTGGTATAAGGATTGCCACCTCAGCTTTATTTTGATGTCCATTAACATGGCAAATGGTTTTCCACCTCCTCACTTTAAATCTGCAGTTATCTTTGGATACAAAATGAGTTTCTCGTAGACAGCATATCGATGGGTCTTGTTTTTTTATTCATTCTGATACCCTGATTAGGGTATTTAGATCATTTACATTCTGGGTAACTATTGAGAGATATGGATTTAGTGCCATTGTATTGCCTGTAAAGTGACTATTACTGCATATTGTCTCTGTTCCTTTCTGGTTTACTACTTTTAGGCTCTCTCTTTGCTTAGAGGACCCCTTTCAATATTTCCTGTAGGCATGGTTTGGTGTTTGCAAATTCTTCTAATTTTTGGTTGTTCTGGAATCTTTTAAATCTCTCCTATTTTCATCAACAGCCCAGTTGGATCATGTATTCTTGACTGTATATTTTTCTCATTTAGTGCTCTGAATATACCATTCCAGTTCTTTCTGGCCTGCCAGGTTTCTGTGGATAAGTCCATTGCCAGTCTAATATTTTTTTTAAAGATTTTATTTATTTACTTGACAGAGAGAGATCACAAGTAGGCAGAGTGTCAGGCAGAGAAAGAGAGAGGAGGAAGCAGACTTCCTGCTGAGCAGAGAGCCCGATGCAGGACTCGATCCCAGGACACTGAGATCATGACCTGAGCCAAAGGCAGCGGCTTAACCCACCATTGTATGTTACAGACTTCTTGTCCTGGGCTGCTTTCAGGATTTTCTCTTTGTCACTAAGGCTTGTAAATTTTACTATTACATGACGTGGTGTAGACCTATTCTTATTGGTTTTGAGAGGGGCTTATCTGCATCTCCTGGATTTTGATGCTTGTTCCCTTTGTCATATTAGGGAAATTTCTCCAATAATTCTCTCCAATACACCTTCTGCTCCCCTCTCTCTTTCTTCTTCTTCTGGAATCCCAATTGTTCTAATGTTGTTTCATCTTATGGTATCACTTATCTCTCGAATTCTTCCCTCACTGTCCAGGAGTTGTTTGTCTCTCTTTTGCTCAGCTTCTTTATTTTCTGTCCTTTGGTCTTCTATGTCACTAATTCTTTCTTCTGCCTCATTTATCCTAGCAGTAAGAGCCTCCATTTTTTATTTCACCTCATTAATAGCTTTTTTTATTTCAACTTGTTTGGATTTTAGTTCTTTAATTTCTCCAAGAGGAGCTTTTATTTCTCCAGACAGGGTTTCTCTAATATTTTTGATGGCTTTTTTGAGCCCAGCTAGAACATTGAGAATCATCATTCTGAACTCTATATCTGACATACTACCAATGTCTATATTGATTAGGTCCCTAGCCGTTGGTACTGCCTCTTGTTCTTTTTTTGGTGGTGATTTTTTCAGCCTTGTCATTTTTTCCAGATAAGAATATATGAAGGAGCAAATAAAATACTAAAAGAGTAAAAAAAAAAAAATACTAAAAGAGTGGCAAAGACCCCAGGAAAATGTGCTTTAACCAAATCAGAAGAGACCCCAAATCATAGGGGGGGACAAAGGGGGTAAAAAGAAGTTCAGAAAAAAATAATAAAAAAAAAGAAAACAAGTAAAGAAAAAATATAGAAGTGTGTGTGTGTGTATATATATATATATGACTGGTGACTAGAACAGTGTCACCCACTTAATTTTAGGAGTATTTTGGTCTCTTAGAAAACTACCTCCCAACATTTTGTAGAATGAAAAACATATATAAAGGTAAACACAATGGAGGGATGGAATATGACTATAAAAATGAGAAAAAATTTTAAATTTCTAAAAAAGGAGTTGATAAGGTAAGTTGGTTGGGAGAATAAAGAACAAGAAAGTGGAAAGAATTTGCTCAGGTTGGAGACTAGAACAAGCCTGGTGCTAGATTTAGGGTGTATTTTGATCTCTTAGAAGAATTTGCACCCCAAATTTTTTAGAAGAAAAAGCCCTATGTGTATACAAAAAAATAAAGTTAGATACAATGAAGGATAAAATATGAGTATAATAATGAAGCTTCAAAAAAGATTATTTTTTTAATGAAAGTTATTGTTAAGATAAACTAGTTTAAAAATGTTAAAAGAGGACTTATTTCGCTAAGCATGATACGCTTAGCGAAATAAGTCAAGCAGAGAAAGACAACTATCATATGATCTCCCTGATATGAGGAAGTGGTGATGCAACATGGGGGCTTAAATGGGTAGAAGAAGAATCAATGAAACAAGATGGAATTGGGAGGGAGACAAACCATAAGTGACTCTTAATCTCACAAAACAAACTGAGGGTTGCTGGGGGGAGGGGGTTTGGGAGAAGGGGGTGGGATTATGGACATTGGGGAGGGTCTGTGCTTTGGTGAGTGCTGTGAAGTGTGTAAACCTGGTGATTC
Organism: Mustela lutreola; assembly: GCF_030435805.1. Taxonomy (NCBI): domain Eukaryota; kingdom Metazoa; phylum Chordata; class Mammalia; order Carnivora; family Mustelidae; genus Mustela; species Mustela lutreola. The sequence goes on along the minus strand of NC_081299.1, from coordinate 107,849,017 downwards.
ACAGACCTGTACCCCTGGGGATAAAAATATATGTTTATAAAAAATAAAAAATTTAAAAAAATGTTAAAAGAGGAAAGGGTAAAAATTAAAATGTTAAAAAAATTAGCAGAAGAACAAAAAATAAAATAAAATTAACTTTTCAAGACTAAAGAATCATAGTGAGAAAGCCATGAATTCCATGCTTTGCCTTCTCCTCCTCTGGAATTCCACTGTTCTTGGTCTTGGCTGGATTTCTTGTTGATCTTCTGGGGGAGAGGCCTGTTGTGGTGGCTCTCAAGTGTCTTTGCCCAAGGCAGAATTGTACCGCCCTTACCTTACCAGGGGCCAGTCTAAATATTCCCCTCGGGTTCGCTTTTGGGAGCTTTTGTTCCCTGATTGCTCTAAGTAGAGTTCTGGAGGGTGGGAATTTAAATGGCAGCCTCCCAATCTCTGGCCTGGAGGAGCCGAGAGCTCGGGGCCCCACTCCTTAGTGCACCCTGAGAAAAGTGCTCAATCACAGCTTCCAGCTGTGCTCCAAACTCACCCAGCCTGTGACCAAGATTCTCTGTCTCTGGCACATAGCTCCACCTGGAGTCTTTGAACCCCACAGATCCCTGAGCTCTTCCGGGGGGGTCTCCCCGGATCTTGTGGGGACCCCACTCACAGAGCAGTGGCCTGTGCCAAGGATTATGGTTCAAGGTAACCCCGAGTTGAGAGCTCAGTCCTCGGCTCTGTCTCTGTAGCTGGCTTCCCTGCTCTAATACCTGTGAGCTCTGTGACACTCAGACACCCCCGATCCTTCTGTGACCCCACAGGACCTGAGGCCACGCTGTCCCTGCATGGGCTTCACCCCAGTTTAGCCTCTGGAGTGATGTCCCTCAGTGGAGCAGACTTTTAAAAGTAACATAACAAAAGATTTTGTGCTCTGTTGCTCCACCACTTGCCAATAGCTGGCCCCTCCCCCCATGGTCTATCTTCCTGTTGCTTTGGATTCACTTCTCCACCGGTCCTACCTTTCAGAAAGTGGTCGATTTTCTGTTTCTAGAATTGCTGCTCTTCTTCTCTTTGATCTCCTGTTCAATTCATAGGTCTTTGGAATGGTTTGATAAGCTATGTAGCTGATCTCCTGCTACCTGGTGTTGCCTCAGCCTGCTACTGCTCCACCATCTTGACTTATTCTCCAATTAAGAGTCTCTTATGGTTTGTCTCCCTCTGTTTTTATCTGATTTTATTTTTGTTTCCCTTCCCCTATGTTCCTCTGTTTTGTTTTTTATTTTTTATTTTATTATTATTATTATTATTTTTTAAAGATTTTATTTATTTATTTGACAGAGATCACAAGTAGGCAGAAAAGCAGGCAGAGAGAGTGAGAGGGAAGCAGGCCCCCTGCCGAGCAGAGAGCCCAACTCGAGACTCAATCCCAGGACCCTGAGATCATGAACTGAGCCCAAGGCAGCGGTTTAAACCACTGAGCCACCCAGGTGCCCGTGTTTTGTTTTTTAAATTCAACATATGAGTGAAATCATATGGTATTTTTCTATCTCTGACTGATTTATTTTGCTTAGCTTAATTCTTTCTAGATTCATCCATGTCTTTGCAAGTGGGAAGATTTCATTCTTTTGGTGACTGAGTAATATTCCATTGTATATATACACCACACCTCTTCTTTATTGATTTATCTGTCAATGGACATCTGGGCTCTTTCCATATTTTGGTCATTGTAGACATTGGTGCTATTGCACTACTATGTATCTATCCAAAGGATACCCACATAGTGATTTAAAAGGACATATACACTCAATGTTTATAGTAGCAATGTCTAGTGATGCTTTGATAATTACTGTTTATTCAGAGAATGAATGGTGATAGATATATTTGTATGGATTGATTACTATTTAGGGTTAACAATAATGTACATTTATAACATAACTTTTGTTATCTTGAACACCCATTGATAAATTTCACTTTGTTTTAAATCGTAAAAGTGAAGTTGGGAGAAAATGGTATGTTTATGGCAGCAGTGTTGACAATAGTCAAAGTATGGAAAGAACCTAGGTGTCTATTGACAATGAATCAAAAAAGAAGATGTGATATATATATATATATATATATATATATATATATATATATATATATGATGGAATACTACTCAACCACACACAAAAAATGAAGTCTTAACATTTGCAATGATGTGAATGAAACTACAGGGACTTATACTAAGCAAGATAAGTCAGAGAAAGATAAATGCCATATTATTTCACTCATATGTTGAATTTAAGAAACAAAACAGAAGACATAGGGGAGGAGAAAGAAAAACAAAATCAGATAAAAACAGAGAGGGAGGCATACCATGAGACTCTTAAATGTGGGGGAAAAAAACAAACAACTGAGGGTTGTGGGAAGGGAGATGGATGAGGGAATGGGATAATTGGGCAATGGGCATTATGGAAGGTACTTGAAGTAATCAGCACTGTGTGTTATATGCAACTGATTAATCAATAAATTGCACCTCCAAAACTAATGATACATTATATGTTAATTAATTGAATTTAAATTTAAAAAAAAATAAAAGAAATGTGTATCTGATCCCATGGGTGGGAGCTTTGCTTGTTTGTGAAGATGAAAAAGAAGAGAAACTATACTTGTTGGAAAGTTTATTGACAATTTTTATGCAAGGAGTTCATGAAAATAATTTAAAAGTAATCGTATAAAGTTCCAGTTGTGGCAAAAAAGATGCAAATGTTCTGACTCATCAGCTACTATAACATTCTTTGCTCAGGACATGGAATGTGTTATAATGTTATTAGGAATATTTTGGCTCCAAAATCATGTTTCTTAGCTCCTTGGATAGTTTTGTCAATGTCATTTAAAATAAAATCTGGGAAGTCCAAAAGTCTTAGACATTTAAAAAATATGCTTACTTTATCCCAAAGCAGTCAAATCACTTTGTCATATAGTTCTGAATAGAGTTCCAAGGGCTATTTATTTTTTTGATTCACTATTTTCTATCCAAAGAGCTTAGTGATCATGGAGCCTTCCAAAAAACCCTGCACCAAACAAGAGGAATAGAGTATGTGCTACTGTTAAATAAAAGAACAGATACATGCTCCCACTAACAAAAGAAAGGATCATGGTAAATATCTTAATTCCATGTTATATTCTCATTTCTTTTTGGGTTATCTCTTATCTTGAGTTAGTTTGTTTTCTGTTAGCTTCAAATGATTATTCAAAGTAATAACACCTTTGTTCTTGGACATATTCATAGAGTGGAGTGTTGCTATCTAAGTAAAAGGAACCTGATTCTGTTCTCTCCCTTTCATGGCAACCTTTGGCATCCATGTTTCCTGCCTGCTTATCATCCATATCCTGACTATATATTCTGATTCTTCCTAACAAATTTGATTCGGTCCCTTGCTTTTGCTCGCCCCCTCTCCACATGATTGTACTGCTTGATGAATGTCTATACCCATATTCTTTAGTTCCTGTAGGGTCTTGCCTATCATGAGAGTGACTAGAAATGAATCCTTGACTTTTGCTTCTGCTGTCAACTGACTGCCTATAGCTGTCACCTGATTGTCCATGGTTATATACATTTCTTTCACTGGTGCTGAATCCAGATTGACCTTGGATGTCTCCTGGTTGTCTCTTAATTGATCCCTGTCTTCCTAAACTTGTGCTAGATCTTACCTGCTCATTAGAAGATATATGTCCCAAATTCTCCTGGCTGGATCCAAGTATACCTATATTGTTGAATTCTGACTGTCCATGCATAGACTCTGATGGTTCATGAATCTGTTCCCCCCAATCTTCTGAATGCTCTTTATTATCACTATGGGATCCATGCCCTAGAGTTGAACTAGATTCTGAATAGCTGTGAGCTGATATGGACTGTCCATGGCTGGGTACAGAATGGCTGCTTGGATGCCTATGCCTCCCAGATTGAAAATGGGTGTCAATTAATGGTTCATGACTTACTGCTGAATGCCCATGAATAAATCCCTGCCTTCTAGTTACATTGGATCTAGACTGATTATGGGAATAAGTTGGCTGTCCATGACTTGAACTTTGTCTTCCTATTATTTCAGTTGCTTTTGATTCTGTATGGTCAAATGTAGGAACTGATTGTCCATGGGTAGAAATGTGATTGTTTGTAGCTAGATCCAATGACCTCAAAGGGCTAGAATTGCGGCTGCTTGTTCTGCTACCTCCAGAAGGTCCATACCCAGACTGCCCATAGTCATATTCTGCACTCCCATAACTTCCATGTTTCCAACCTTGACCTGATCCATGTCGGTGTCTTCCACTACTCTGAGACTGGGAATGACTTACTCTAGATCGGTGATGACTGCTATGTGACTGTTTCCTTATGCTGTCCTTGGACTGCCTATGAGTTTCATGTGACTGTGTATGACTAGACCCATGTCTCTCTATTGTGTCAGTTCCTAATTGCTTATGGGAAGATGTGTTCGTCCCTTGAACAGAGCCTGAATATGTAGATTTGTCTCCTTTTAGTTCATGGGAGGATCCAAAAGTCTGTGAATGTCTAGTAACTGGTTGCTTCTGAACTGATGTCTGCCCTTGATCTATGACTGATTGTTTAGAACTATCTCCCGCCTGCACAGTGCTTGATTCATACCTTCCAGTTGTATCAGAAACTGTGTGTTTAGGGAAAGATCTGGAATGTACCTGGCTAGATACTGAGTTCCTTGATGACCCTCTTGAGTGCCTTTCATTATCACTAGATTCACTGACATTGGATCCACTTCTTGGAGACCTACTGGATTTTGACCTGATGGCTTGACCATGTTGAGTCCCAATATGTCCCCTGGTATATCCTGACTGGCCATGACTAGTTCCCAGTCCCCCTCCAGCTGTGGATCCTGACTCTCCATGTTGAGATCCAGAGTGGCTATGAGGGGCTCCTGCATGTGTCTGTGAGGCTCCAGCATGCCTTTCAGTGTCACTGGACTCACTGACACTAGATCCACTTCTTGCAGTCTTACTGGATTCTGTCCTGGTGGCTTGACCATTCCCAGAACCACTATGTCCCCTGGTATCTCCTGACTGGCCATGACTAGTTCCCTGTCTCCCTCCAGCTGTAGATCCTGACACCCCATGTTGAGATCCAGAGTGGCTATGAGGGGATCCTGCATGTGTCTGTGGGGCTCCAGAGTGCCTTTCAGTGTCACTGGACTCACTGACACTAGATCCCCTTCTGGTAGTCCTACTAGATTCTGTCCTGGTGGCTTGACCAAGCCCAGAACCACTATGTCCCCACGTATCTCCTGACTGGCCATGAGTAGTGCCCTGTCTCCAACTAGCTGTGGATCCTGACTCTCTATGCTGAGATCCTGAGTGGCTATGAGGGGATCCTGCATGTGTCTGTGAGGCTCCAGAGTGCCTTTCAGTGTCACTGGACTCACTGACACTAGATCCCCTTCTTGCAGTCTTACTGGATTCTGTCCTGGTGGCTTGACCATGCCCAGACCCACTATGTCTCCTGGTATCTCCTGACTGGTCATGACTAGTTCCCTGTCTCCCTCCAGCTGTGGATCCTGACTCTTCATGTTGAGATCCAGAGTGGCCATGAGGGGATCCTGCATGTGTCTGTGAGGTTCCAGAGTGCCTTTCAGTGTCACTGGACTCACTGACACTAGATCCCCTTCTTGCAGTCTTACTGGATTCTGTCCTGGTGGCTTGACCATGCCCAGAGCCACTATGTCTCCTGGTATCTCCCGACTGGCCATGACTAGTTCCCTGTCTCCCTCTAGCTGTGGATCCTGACTCTCTATGTTGATATCCTGAGTGGCTATGAGGGGATCTTGCGTGTGTCTGTCGGGCTCCAGATTGTCTTTCAGTGTCACTGGACTCACTGACACTAGATCCCCTTCTTGCAGTCTTACTGGATTCTGTCCTGGTGGCTTGACCATGCCCAGACCCACTATGTCCCCTCGTATCACCGGACTGGACATGACTAGTACCCTGTGTCACTCCAGTTTGGCTTCGAGGGGATCCTGCATGGGTCTGTGAGGCTCCAGAGTGCCTTTCAGTGTCACTGGACTCACTGACACTAGATCCCCTTCTTGCAGTCTTACTGGATTCTGTCCTGGTGGCTTGACCATGCCCAAACCCACTATGTCCCCTGGTATCTCTTGACTGGCCATGACTAGTTCCCTGTCTCCCTCTCGCTGTGGATCCTGACTCTCCATGTTGAGATCCAGAGTGGCTATGAGGGGATCCTGCATGTGTCTGTGAGGCTCCAGAGTGCCTTTCAGTGTCACTGGACTCACTGACACTAGATCCCCTTCTTGCAGTCTTACTGGATTCTGTCCTGGTGGCTTGACCATGCCCAGACCCACTATGTCCCCTGGTATCGCCTGACTGAGCATGACTAGTTCCCTGTCTCCCTCCAGCTGTGGATCCCGACTCTCTATGTTGAGATCCAGAGTGGCTATGAGGGGATCCTGCGTGTGTCTGTGGGGCTCCTGAGTGCCTTTCAGTGTCACTGGACTCACTGACACTAGATCCACTTCTTGCAGTCCTACTGGATCCTGTCCTGGTGGCTTGACCATGCCCAGACCCACTATGTCTCCTGATATCTCCTGACTGGCCATGACTAGTTCCCTTTCTCCCTCTTGCTGTGGATCCTGACCCTCCATGTTGAGATTCTGAGTGGCTATGAGGGGCTCCTGCATGTGTCTGTGAGGCTCCAGCGTGCCTTTCATTGTCACTGGACTCACTGACACTAGATCCCCTTCTTGCAGTCTTACTGGATTCTGTCCTGGTGGCTTGACCATGCCCAGACCCACTATGTCCCCTGGTATCGCCTGACTGAGCATGACTAGTTCCCTGTCTCCCTCCAGCTGTGGATCCCGACTCTCTATGTTGATATCCAGAGTGGCTATGAGGGGATCCTGCGTGTGTCTGTGGGGCTCCTGAGTGCCTTTCAGTGTCACTGGACTCACTGACACTAGATCCACTTCTTGCAGTCCTACTGGATCCTGTCCTGGTGGCTTGACCATGCCCAGACCTACCATGTCTCCTGGTATCTCCTGACTGGCCATGACTAGTTCCCTTTCTCCCTCTTGCTGTGGATCCTGACCCTCCATGTTGAGATCCTGAGTGGCTATGAGGGGCTCCTGCATGTGTCTGTGAGGCTCCAGCGTGCCTTTCATTGTCACTGGACTCACTGACACTAGATCCACCACTTTCAGTCTTACTGGATTCTGTCCTGGTGGCTTGACCATGCCCAGACCCACTATGTCTCCTGGTATCTCCTGACTGGCCATGACTAGTTGCCTGTCTCCCTCCAGCTGTGGATCTTGACTCTCCATGTTGAGATCCAGTTTGGCTTCGAGGGGATCCTGCATGTGTCTGTGAGGCTCCAGAGTGCCTTTCAGTGTCACTGGACTCACTGACACTAGATCCCCTTCTTGCAGTCTTACTGGATTCTGTCCTGGTGGCTTGACCATGCCCAAACCCACTATGTCCCCTGGTATCTCTTGACTGGCCATGACTAGTTCCCTGTCTCCCTCTCGCTGTGGATCCTGACTCTCCATGTTGAGATCCAGAGTGGCTATGAGGGGATCCTGCATGTGTCTGTGAGGCTCCAGAGTGCCTTTCAGTGTCACTGGACTCACTGACACTAGATCCCCTTCTTGCAGTCTTACTGGATTCTGTCCTGGTGGCTTGACCATGCCCAGACCCACTATGTCCCCTGGTATCGCCTGACTGAGCATGACTAGTTCCCTGTCTCCCTCCAGCTGTGGATCCCGACTCTCTATGTTGAGATCCAGAGTGGCTATGAGGGGATCCTGCGTGTGTCTGTGGGGCTCCTGAGTGCCTTTCAGTGTCACTGGACTCACTGACACTAGATCCACTTCTTGCAGTCCTACTGGATCCTGTCCTGGTGGCTTGACCATGCCCAGACCCACTATGTCTCCTGGTATCTCCTGACTGGCCATGACTAGTTCCCTTTCTCCCTCTTGCTGTGGATCCTGACCCTCCATGTTGAGATTCTGAGTGGCTATGAGGGGCTCCTGCATGTGTCTGTGAGGCTCCAGCGTGCCTTTCATTGTCACTGGACTCACTGACACTAGATCCACTTCTTGCAGTCTTACTGGATTCTGTCCTGGTGGCTTGACCATGCCCAGACCCACTATGTCTCCTGGTATCTCCTGACTGGCCATGACTAGTTGCCTGTCTCCCTCCAGCTGTGGATCTTGACTCTCCATGTTGAGATCCAGTTTGGCTTCGAGGAGATCCTGCATGTGTCTGTGAGGCTCCAGCGTGCCTTTCAGTGTCACTGGACTCACTGACACTAGATCCCCTTCTTGCAGTCTTACTGGATTCTGTCCTGGTGGCTTGACCATGCCCAAACCCACTATGTCCCCTGGTATCTCCTGACTGGCCATGACTAGTTCCCTGTCTCCCTTTAACTGTGGATCCTGACTCTCCATGTTGAGATCCAGAGTGGCTATGAGGGGATCCTGCATATGTCTGTGAGGCTCCAAAGTGCCTTTCAGTGTCACTGGACTCACTGACACTAGATCCCCTTCTTGCAGTCTTACTGGATTCTGTCCTGTTGGCTTGACCATGCCCAGAGCCACTATGTCTTCTGGTATCTCCTGACTGGGCATGACTAGTTCCCTGTCTCCCTCTAGCTGTGGATCCTGACTCTGCAAGTTGAGATCCAGAGTGGCTATGAGGGGATCCTGCATGTGTCTGTGAGGCTCTAGAGAGCCTTTCAGTGTCACTGGACTCACTGACACTAGATCCCCTTCTTGCAATCTTACTGGATTCTGTCCTCTTGGCTTGACCATGCCCAGACCCACTATGTCCCCTGGTATCGCCTGACTGAGCATGACTAGTTCCCTGTCTCCCTCTAGCTGTGGATCCTGACTCTCTATGTTGAGATCCAGAGTGGCTATGAGGGGATCCTGCGTGTGTCTGTGGGGCTCCTGAGTGCCTTTCAGTGTCACTGGACTCACTGACAATAGATCCCCTTCTTGCAGTCTTACTGGATTCTGTCCTGGTGGTTTGACCATGCCCAGACCCACTATGTCTCCTGGTATCTCCTGCTTGGCCCTGACTAGTTCCCTTTCTCCCTCTCGCTGTGGATTCTGACCCTCCATGTTGAGATCCTGAGTGGCTATGAGGGGATCCTGCGTGTGTCTGTGGGACTCCTGAGTTGCTTTCAGTGTCACTGGACTCACTGACACTAGGTACCCTTCTTGTAGTGCAACTGGTTTCTGTCCTGGTGGTTTGACCATGCCCAGACCCACTATGTCCCCTAGTATCACCTGAATGGTCGTGACTAGTTCCCTGTATCCCTCCAGCTGTGGATCCTGACTCTCCATGTTGAGATCTAGAGTGGCTATGAGGGGATCCTGCGTGTGTCTGTGAGGCTCCAGAATGCCTTTCAGTGTCACTGTACTCACTGACACTAGATCCCCTTCTTGCAGTCTTACTGGATTCTTTCCTGGTGGCTTGGCCATGCCCAGACCCACTATGTCCCCTGGTGTCTCCTGACAGGCCCTGTCTTCCTCTAGCTGTTGATCCTGACTCTGCATGTTGAGATCCAGAGTGGCTATGGGGGGTACCTGTGTGTGTCTGTGGGACTCCTGAGTGCCTTTCTGTGTCACTGGTCTTACTGACCCTAGAATCACTTCTTGCAGTATTACTGGATTCTGTCCTGGTGGCTTGTGCATGACCGGAGTGTCCTTGTGTACTCCTGTCTCCTGACTGTCCTTGAGTTTTTCCCTGTCTCCTTTCAGCTCTTTCCGTTGCTTGACTCTCAGCTGTATCTGATATTGTTTTTCCAGATTTCGGAGACACTTTTCCTGAAGTAGTCTCATAGCATTCTTTTCCCTGTAACCTAGAGTCATGCTTCTCATAGCCAGAGGAATGACCTGAGGTCAATTCATGTTGATCATAGCTAGATGACTGCCTTGAGTTGGATCCATGTTGACTATGTGTAGAGGACTTTCCTGTGGATGACCTAGAGTCAGAACTGTAGGATTTCCTTGAGCTGGAACCATGTTGGCCGTAGGTAGACTGACCTGATCTAGACTCATGTTGTTCAAATTCCAAAGAATGACCTGAGCCAGTCCCAGAGGCAGGAGACTGATGTTTACTAGATCCATATCCAAAGCTAGAAGATTGACCTGAGCCATATCTATGTTTTGTAGAGGTAGATTGATGTGAACCAGACCCATGTTGTCCAGAACCAAAAGACTGTCCTGAGCCAGTTCTGTGTTCTCCAAAGCCAGAGGTCTGTTTCACACCAGAGGACTGCTCTGAGCCAGACCCATGTTTCCCAACACCAGAGGACTGTCCTGAGCTAGACCCATGCTGACCCAAACCAGAGGACTGTCCTGAACCAGATTCCTGTTTTCCAAAGCTAGAGGACTGACCTGAGCTGGATTCATATTGTTCATAGCCAGAGGACTTTCCTGAGCCAGACCTATGCTGGCTAAAGCCAGAGGCCTGTCCTGAGCTTGACCCATGTTGGCCAAAACAAGAGGACTGTCCTGAGCCAGACTCATGTTGTCCAAAACCAGAGGTTTGGCATGAACCAGAGCCATATCCAAAGTTAGAGGATTGACCTGAGCCTGATCTGTGTTGTCCAAAGCCAGAGGACTGCCCAGAGCCAGACCCATGTTGTCCACATTTAGAAAATTCACTTGAACCTGACTCTTTTTGATGAGAGTTTGAAAAGTGTCCACAAGAACCAGGTCCATGTTGACCATAGGTAGCAGGCTGACTTGTGCCAGACCCATACTGTTCACAGCAAGAGGACTGACTTGAACCTGTTCTCTGTTGTCTTCCACAGTTCTGTGTTTGACCACATGCTCTAGATCCATATTCTTCCTGACTAGAAGACTGGCTGCAGGAGCTAGACTCATATTGACCATATCCAGAGCACTGACCTGAAATATATCCATGACCTAGTCCACCACTACTTCCTGACTGACATCCTGACTGGGTACAGTTAGATTGACTTCCTTGCCCTCCAAATATACCTTCCTGACAAGAAGTAGAAACATTTTGTGGCCTTCCACACCCGCATGAGTTGCTGGAACCGCATACATAGTTTTGCCTTCCATTGTCTCCTAAGCTTCTAGAACTAGATCCAAGCTTTTGTCCTCCACTCTGTCTTGACTGAGTAGAGTTTGATTCATGTCCACTAGCATCCAATCCATGTGATAGACCACTATGACCTTTCCTTCTCCTGCTCTTTAATCTAGATCCAGATTCATATTCCTTCTCAGATTCCCTAGAGGGGCTAACATGTGACTTGTTTCTTCTTTCTCCCAGCTCCTCAGAGCTGGAACCATGTCTTTCTTTGCCACTACTGCATGAGTGACCAGAGCTAGACCAATGGTGTCTTTTCTCAAATTGCTCTTGGTTTCCTGAGCTAGATAAACCACCTTGCCTTCCCAGCCTCCTGGAGTCTGACCCATGTCTATGTTTCCTAGCTCCCCTTAAGACCTCAGAACCATAACCATGCTCCTCTCCCTCACTCCATCTTGAATGTCTGTAACCTGATTTCTGTCCTGGTGTATCTTCTTCTTCCTCTTCTGTTTCACTTTCTTCCTTTTGGTGTCGATGGCCATGCCTATGCTTCTTTGACCCTGAAGCTTTGCAGTATTCTTTGCTGAGAACCTTGTTGCAGGCCATAGCCAGCTTGAATACCATCAGAAGAAACTCAGTAAAGTCCAGTCTTCGGTCATGATCTCGATCTAGCATGTGCATAATAACATCCACTGTATCTGGATCATCTGGGTTCTGTATATAGGTGACATACCAAAGAAGACCTAGTCAGCCTAGCCCGCATAGGAAGGTAACATATTCAGGTAGAGTTGTGGAATTGTGGATGTTTAACATTAGGTAATTTAAATCCAGTCAAGTGTTACTTTAAACTAAATCAGCCTAATAGGACCCAGCAGGTGAGAAGAAGTAATGCAAAAGAATAAAATCTATTGGGAATCCCAGCAGAATACAGCTTAAGGACCTCAGCTAGGGGACTAGTACTCAGGTATAGCATCAAATTGGTACCTGGTATCTTTTAGTTTTACGTGCATTTTAAACATTATATGCTGATATATTCTATGTTAGAATCTATCATTTTAGGTTTAAAATAGCTGAGTTCTTCCCAAGTAGATGGAATAAATACTCTCTTGTTTGAAGTTTTTAGTCATCCTGGCTACTTGCTCAGCTCTCCCTGTAGATGTTTCCATCTCTATACTTTTTATTACAAATTTGAAAGGGCAATCTTTTATGTTTTAGCACACATTTATATTCTGTTTTTTTTTTTTTTTTTTTTTTTTTTTTTTTTCAGAAGGGGAAACCTGGAAGCATGAAAAAGTCTGAAGGCCTACATGGTGGGTATGCACAGGAAAATGAAAAAACCTTCACCTTTCTAAAAATAATGTCCCAGAAGACTTTCTGATGTCCCCAAAAAGTACACTCCTAGAGTTGTTCCAAAAACCATTGAGAGTGTGTACTTTTTAGCTAATCTTTGGTCGCATAGCAGAGAATTTACAAGACCCTAGAAGCCTTCAGTCCTGGTATATGAATTCTCACCTTCAGAATTGGACGGAACTCTTTCTCCAGAAGTTCCTTTAGTTCATCCTTGCTCAGTGTGCCACATTCCCCATCTTGTTTGGTGTATTTGTAGAAAACATCAATGACTGTGACAACACTTCTCAAGAGGTCAGTCATCTTTTTGCAAGTTTAAGTGAACCTGTAGAAAAAAGAAACAAAAGACGTTATTATTCATGTTATTTTTAAAAAATTTAGAAACAATTCTGATTTTAAGATTTTTCAAATCTCTCCTCTTTTTTAAACCTAAAATACTATTGTATTGCATGGAGAACTGGGTGTGATGCCAAAACAATGAATTCTGTTACGCTGAAAAGAAATAAAAAAAAAAACCCTAAAAAACTTCAACAAGTAAGGCTGTAACCCATCAATACAGTGAAAATTGTTAATTTTGAGTTACTTAGATAAGATCAAGTCATTGTTGCTGACTGAACTAGGATTAGAGCTCAGATCTTTATGTCCTGGATGGATATAGCCCTTACATAATGTCGCTACACTTTGTGTACTTTGGTGTTTTGGGTGTTGTCCTGGAGCTTCCACAGTTTCTAGAACCACCCAGATGTATTGTCCCAGTCTTTCTGGTTAGTTTCACTGGTTCTTTTGAGTCAAAAGTGACCTACCGGTATCATAACCATTTCTCCTTTGGACACTAGAAACTAAACAGGATTGTTAAGGCCTTCAGCAAATAAACAATGAGCAAGTTACCCATTACCTTGGTGATTCAGAACCATGAGATAGCCCTCAGAAGAGCTCAGGAACTATCTTAATATTAGTTTCAACCAAACACTTCAATCTTATCTTTTTCAATAACCAGGGAGAAAGGCTCAGCAATGCAGACAGTACGTTTCCTAGTGGATGACTGGATCATAGAGACTGAGGCACTGACATTGAACAGGGAAGGGACTTTACACTAGTGCTGGCCTCCTCTCTACTTCAGCTGGCCAATCCAGGAAAAAAAAATGGCATAAAAAAGACTAGGAAGATAGTGTGGAATAATCTAGAAGAAGGTGAATTTCTTGCATTATTCATCTTGGCAATAAGAAATTTATTCTAAAAAGACCCCAGGATAAATGAAACCAACCCAATAAATAAAAAAAAAGAAAAGAAAAAGAAACAAGAATGAAATGGGCAAATATATATTAACTCTGATTTAACTCTTACTTCTGAATTTCTAATGTGGACAACAATCAATCAAATATCCATCAATGTAACTGGATGAATTTTCTCTCACCTGGTTCACCAAAGGAACACGTAGGATAAATCCTGATGCAGCTTGCAGGGTGACCAGTGGATTGAGATAGTGACCTTTATATAGCTTAAAATATGTGGGTGCTCTCCTCTGTGGGATGGACTACTGATTCATTTCTAATCAAATCTAACCCCACCTCTGTCATGTTTATCTTCCTACTTCTTCACATTCTTATCTTTGAGGTGATTGCAAAAAGGATGGTGCTGGTTCAACTTCCAGTATGAGGACATGTTGTAGGACACTTTTTTTCAGGGTCATACACTTGTGAAAATCAGAGAATATATATATATATATATATATATATATATATATATATATTTTAAAAGATTTTATTTATTTATTTGACAGACAGAGAACACAAGTAGACAGAGGCAGGCAGATAGAGAGGAAGGTAAGCAGGCCCCCTGCTGAGCAGAGAGCCCGATGTGGGACTCGATCCCAGGACCCTGAGATCATGACCTGAGCCGAAGGCAGCGGCTTAACCCACTGAGCCACCCAGGCGCCCCTAGAGAATATATTTTTGAGGACTCGTGTAGTTCATTCTTTTTATTTAGTACCCACAATAAGTAATGAAGTGTAAGATACTTGATAGCTGTGCAATGAATGCATATTCAATTGAAAATGAACATAGACCATGAGCCTTACTTAACTGATATCTTTTTTGCAATAATAATATCTACCAGTTATTGAGAATTTACTATGTGCTTGATATTGTGCTCGATATTGTGAAATTTTAAAAAAAAATTTCATCTCATTTAATCTTTATCAGATTTCTATGAGATTTGATTGTTTATTCCACGAGAAATCATTAAGAAGCATGAGTCTTCTTCAGGGTCACACAGTCTGTAGTTGGAGGAATTGGGGTTTGAATCTGTAGCTGCCTTATTATAAGGTCTTTTCTCTCTTTTTTTAAATTTTATTTTTTTCAGTGTTCCAAGATCCATTTTTTATGCACCATACCCAGTGCTCCATGCAATACATGTCCTCCTTAACCATCATATTAGCTTACCTCTGTATATCTATCACATACATCTATTATGTAGAAAATTTATGCACTGTTTTAGGAGTGTCAGGCCCATCCAAACACAAAAAGTACAAAAGAGTGATATAAGGAGTACTGTCAGCCAGGAAGACAAGATAAAAGCTATGTACTGAATATGTACTGAATAACTCAACATAATAAAAAAAAAGAAATATTCTTTGGCCACATGAAGGCTTTTTTCTAAGCTACAAAAGTATGCATTAATAGGTTATACACAAAAGTGATGTTTTAAGAACTGTTCAGGGTGAATCTAGAGTGAACTTTCTTCTTGGGATTTTTTTTCTGTCATCTTACTATCCATTGGTTATCTGACAGCTTTGGACCTAGGCCCTTGGGCAAATGTTATTTATATATATAAAATCTATCAAATATAATATCTTACAGAAGTGAAAATGATCAGAAAGTTGTATTAGGCATGGAGATGCAGCTATTCTGTACTTTGCCACCAGGTGATGATTCTTCTGCTTCTGCTGAAGATAGTAGCTGTCATTACTTAAATGCTTACTATCTTCTCTATCTTCTAGGCATGCTGGCTTTACATATTTATTTATTTATTCTTTTTTTTAAAGTTTTTTTTTTTTTAAAGAATTTGTTTACTTACTTGACTGAAAGAGAGAGAGAGAGAAAGAGCAGACACAAGCAGGGGGAGTGGCAGGCAGAGGGAGAAGCAGCATCCGCGCTGAGCAAGGAGCTCAATGTGGGACTTGATTCTAGGACACTGGGATCATGATCTGAGCAGATACTTAACTAACTGAGCCACCCAGGTGCCATTATCTATTTATTCTTTACAGTAACTCTGTAAGGTCAATATTGATGTCATTCTCATTTTACAAATAAAGTAATGAAAGCATAGAGAAATTTAATAATTTGTCCAAAATCAAGGCTAGTAATTGGGAGCACTGAGACAGAAACCCATGCTATTTCTGAAAGTTGGGCACATCTATAACCACATCTATAGGACATACTTGGGGGTGAGGAAGGTTGATTCCTATCTGGGTGATCCTCCAGGGAAGCTATCTTAAATTATTCACCCCACTATCTAGACAGTGCCTAGAATTTAGTAAATACTTAGATTGGGTCTCTGTTCACAAAATAATGGTTACATCACTGAAATATACCCATTACTCTCATATCTAGGGAGCCCTACACCAAAATGGCCATGCAGAAAGTTGTATTGTCCCCTGAATACTGTGGTCATTTTCAATGGTAGGCATCTTTTGGAGCTGTGCTTGTTTTTGCTGAGATGACTGCAATGTCAGGAAGATTTTCAGAGCCCAGACTCCACACCAAGACAGGTTTTAAAGCCCCACTTGCATGGTAACTCCAGCTTAGAACTTTGAATCCAGTTCCATTGCTTGCCTCTTTGGAACTCCACTATGCACTCTTGTATGTTCTGCATGTGCAGGTTTCTCTTCTTCTTCTGACTTGCTAACAGGGAAAGAGTAGCAGTGAGAATGATTTTGAGCTCCAATCTGAGCTCTATCATTTTCTGGCTATGTTCCTTGGAAAGTTCTTTAATCCTCTGAGCCTCAGTTTTCCAACTTTATAAAAGTGGGAATAATAACACTGACCTCACTAGTGGAGGTTGCTTAAGATAACATCACATGTAGGAGGCACTCAATCATGTTAGGTAAAATTAAGTTAGAAGCCAACAGTAGCTGGCTGCTTTAAAGACAGAAATACTATTTCTCTGTGTAAAGCATGATAACTCATGATTATTTTTATTTAAAAAATAACAGTTTTATTGAGATACAATTTACACACCATAAAATTCAACCTTTTAAGTTGTACAATTAAGTTGTTTTTAGTATAGTTATAGAGTTGTGCAACTAAGTCAGGCTGGTCATGGTATCTGTGTCCTTAAATAATTTACCTCACTTGGTAGTGCTTCAGTTTTCCCTCTGTAATAAGCACAAAGGTGTTAGTGGTCCACAAGAGGATCCATGTCAGACCATTTCAGCTGGAACTCTCAGAAACAGTTAGGGTCCTCCAGAGCTCCACTTTTTGGAAAGGAACCAAAGTGATGATCTCTAAGGATTGATTGTATGACACCTGCAGAGATTTTTGCCTGCCTGGGTTCTGAAAGATAGTTTAGTCCAGTGAAGCAGAACCCTGGAGCCTGGAGCTAGGGTGCAGTCTCAGCTATACCATTTCTCTGGGTCTGGGCCTCCTTCTTGACCTATTCTACTTATCTCATCACTCTCTGCTCATTCCACATTTATACTGTTCTGAGTTCTCTTCAATTTTAGGTCCATTTGGTGAACCTGGTGCATTATTGGCCACTGGATTGTCTTGAGGCAGAAGCAATAACTTGGAATGTTAAAAATAGCTATCATTAATTTCTCTTTCTTCTGTCTTGCTGTTGGTGTAGAGAAATGCAATTGATTTCTGTGCATTGATTTTATATCCTGACACTTTACTGAATTCCTGTATAAGTTCTAGCAGTTTTGGAGTGGAGTCTTTTGGGTTTTCCACATATAGTATCATATCATCTGCGAAGAGTGATAATTTGACTTCTTCTTTGCCGATTTGGATGCCTTTAATTTCCTTTTGTTGTCTGATTGCTGAGGCTAGGACCTCTAGTACTATGTTGAATAGCAGTGGTGATAATGGACATCCCTGCCGTGTTCCTGACCTTAGCGGAAAAGCTCTCAGTTTTTCTCCAAGTGGGTACGAGAAGAATAAATGAAACAAGATGGGATTGGGAGGGAAACAAACCATAAGTGACTCTTAATCTCACAAAACAAACTGAGGGTTGCTGGGGGGAGGGGGGTTGGGAGAAGGGGGTGGGATTATGGACATTGGGGAGGGTATGTGCTATGGTGAGTGCTGTGAAGTGTGTAAACCTGGTGATTCACAGACCTGGGGATAAAAATATATGTATATAAAAAATATATGTTTATAAAAAATAAAAAATTTAAAATAAAAAAAAATTAAAAACAATAGCTATCATTATGCTTATGGAACTACCAGCTTTTGTTTTTTTCTTCACTGAATATCAGCTGAATTTTGTTTCCATGGCTCATCCTGTTCAAGCATGAGTTAAGTTAAAGTACTTCTGCTTTGGCTTCTTATCATGTTCAAATGGAATTCCGTGAGGAATTGCCTTAGGGCCCAAGTGGGGCTGTGCCTGTCATAACAAGCAAGCACTTTCTCTGTGGTGGGACTCTTAGGAGCCCTGATTTTGGGGTTTTTCAATGAACTCTCCTAAGAGCTGATACCTGGGTGCTGCTTTAGGAGACTAGAGCATATTAAATGCCTCTTTTTTCTAAAAGTGGTTTAGGGAGCTGTTCTTGACTCATGGTATGATGCAGTAGGAAGAACATTGACTTTGTAGTTAGACAGACTGTTTCTATACACAAGTTCCAACATACTCCCTGTAGTACCTTGGACAAGTTTTTAAATTGGTGTCTCTGTTTCTGCATCTGTGAGATAATGAGGATAATATCAGACATGTGGGAATTAGATGAGATAAAATTAGGATACTGCTGAGTACCTGATATGAATTTAACACATTCTCTTTTCTTTTCCTTCTTATTCTCAAGTTTAATCTGATTAGCAGTTTATCTGTAGTATTAGGATGTGTTGGTTCCTGGATATGATTCTTAACTCTTTTCACTCCTGGTAGCCACTCTTCTGAAGTGAAATCAGAGGCCAATTGGGATGAACTGTTGGAACCCAGCCTTCAAAGGAGTTTTGCATTTCTGTTATGAAAAGTCCATGAGGGAGGTGGAACCACTAGCTTCACCAGATCAGAATGCCCCCAGATTCCTTTTTTATTTTACCACATTTTGTTGGTATCTCAAGACCCATGTACTGGAGCAATCATCTCACAAAGAGATGCTGCTGACAGACACACCTAGGCTTTCAGTCTGAAATAGGAGGCTTCAGCAACTTCTGTCCAGATCTAACTGAGATGACCATCTGGAACCTTTAGATGTTCATTAAATTCTACTTGGGGCCATTTCTGAAGGCTGTGTCTCAGGTATTTAAATGGTTCTTGTCACAATATCAATTACCTTTGATGACAGTACTGATTTTGGAGACTTTCTGGCTACATAAACCTAACTCGAAAAGGAGAGGAACTTGTATTAGCATTGAAATTCTAGGATTCACTAGATGATCTAGAATTTGTGTTTTGACAAGTAAGGCAGCTGATTTTTTTTTTTTTCTTAAAATAATCCGGAACATGTACCAAAGTAAGTTCCTTGAAAGACTGTATGTATGTGCCCAAAATGTTGGGAGAGACTCCTCCTTCAAAGCATTTAGAGCAGTATGTCCTTTTAAATGTAATTTGGTAGATCTTGGAACACTGAAAAATATAAAATTAAAAAAGAAAAAACTAATTTGGTAGGTGAAAATATTGACATTTTAATCATGAATTTTATTTTGGAATCATTTAAAAGCATTTGGGATCATGTTTGGTAAATTAAAAGAATAATGCATGAAGTTAAAAAATATAGAGTCCCTTGTTCAGTAACGAGGACTGAGTGATACACTCAACTAATGGATCACTGAACATTGTATCAAGAACTGGAGAAAGGGAAACCTTCTTAAACTGTTAGTGGGAATGCAAATTGGTGCAGCCACTTTGGAAAACAGTGTGGCGATTCCTTAAGAAATTAAAAATAGAGCTTCCCTATGACCCTGCAATTACACTACTGGGTATTTACCCCAAAGATACAGATGTAGTGAAAAGAAGGGCCATCTGTACCCCAATGTTTATAGCAGCAATGGCCACGGTCACCAAACTGTGGAGAGAACCAAGATGCCCTTCAACGGATGAATGGATAAGGAAGATGTGTTCCATATACACTATGGAGTATCATGCCTCCATCAGAAAGGATGAATACCCAACTTTTGTAGCAACATGGACAGGACTGGAAGAGATTATGCTGAGTGAAATAAGTCAAGCAGAGAGAGTCAATTATCATATGGTTTCACTTATTTGTGGAGCATAACAAATAGCATGGAGGACATGGGGAGTTAGGAGAAGGGAGTTGAGGGAAATTGGAAGGGGAGGTGAACCATGAGAGACTATGGACTCTGAAAAACAATTTGAGGGTTTTGAAGGGGTCGGGGGTGGGAGGTTGGGGGAACCAGGTGGTGGGTATTATAGAGGGCACAGATTGCATGGAGCACTGGGTGTGGTGCAAAACAATGAAAACTGTTACGCTGGAAAGAAAAAAAAAGATCATAAATAGTTTAAGTATGGAAAAAAAAAACTAATGATGAACTATACCTTGGCTAATTGAATTTAAATAAAAAGGAAAGAATGAAAATAAATAAAATGGGTTTTAGTCATTGGGAAAACTGTTGAAGATTTAGGTATGTCTTCCAGGTAATTACATTTGTTTGGGACTATTTATGAGGCTGGAATTTTCCATCACTCCCTTTCATTGGTGCTATCCTGTTTGAAGAAGTATTGAGGATTTGCCATTTGGGATTTCCCAGGGTGCATTTGCATACATGTGCATCTGCCCACACAAATATATAGATGTGAATATGTACCTATTCATCCCTAAATCACCATGAAGTTCAGTGAGAGAAGACTTGCTCTAGAATAACCAATAAGGCTGTTTTTTTCATGTATCATGGATAGAAGAAATTGACAAAAATTATATCTTAGGTTGCCTGGGAATAGTCCTAGAGATATTTGAATAGCCCTAGAGAAAATAAACTAGACCTCTATGAGTTAATAGCTATCAGGCTTAGATTTTGTTAATTTTGGATTCATTTCATTGATTGTTACCATTAACTCTGATGATCTCACTTGTTTTCTTTTTTGCATTTATTTTTATTTTTTTCACTTAAACGTAGAATCTTCTTCTTCTTATTTTTTCATTTGTTTCCCTTTAAAGTTAATTATGTTTATTTTACTTATTATAAATATAGTTACTCCACCCATGTGCTAATTCCTTGCTTCTGACACCATGTTTCAGAGCTTGAGCCATCTGGGATTAGTCAGTTTAAATCACCTCTGAGCATCTGGACTCAAAAAGGAAGGATAATAAAGTGAGATTTATGAAAAACCATATCTGCAGTGTCTTATTTTTTATGTTAATAAATTTATTTTTAAAATTAAATTTAAATTTTTATTATGTTCAGTTAGCCAGTATATAGCGCATTGTTAGTTTTTTTTTTTTATTAAATTGATTTATTTATTTTCAGAAAAACAGTATTCATTATTTTTTCACCACACCCAATGCTCCATGCAATCCGTGCCCTCTATAATACCCACCACCTGGTACCCCAACCTCCCACCCCACCCCGCATCATTAGTTTTTGAAGTAGTGTTTAACAATGCATTGGTTGTGTATAACACCCAGTGCTTGCCACAACATATGTTGTGATGTGGAGTGTCTCATTTTGATGTGGAGTGTCTCATTTTTATTTTAGTAGGATGTTTCTTCCTTAGGGACTGGTATTTTCACCAGCTTATCAAAGTAATTGCAAAGGGCATAGAGAGCAATTATTCTATGTTAACTATTAAAGGATGACTATGGGATTGACCTCTAATCCAGTTGCTTCACCCACTGCCACCTGGTTTTGTGCAGGTCAAAGACCAGTGGAATAGAATTGTTTCCTGAAGGTCCAGGACCTCTTGTTTAGGGGAACAAATACTTAGCTTTTTAAAATGTTCAAAGATGATATTCTACTCATTTTTGAGATGGTTATGGCTTGAGAGGTAGATGGATTCGTGGAGGGTGGGGCTTGAGGTCTTTGACACAAGAGGAGAGGCTATTAGCCTAGACCTCTTCCAGGGCCTTTCTCACACACATTTCCTAAGTCTGGTTCATGCAGAATAATTCAGGGCAAACACAGGGTAGGACTCTTGAAGGAATGTTTCTTGGGTTCTCCCTAAAGACTAAAACAAAATCTATTAGCAAACTTGTTTATCCTAGTGATTAAGAGCATAACGCTTGGAATTTGACAAATCCAGGTTGGAATCCTGCCTCTGTCACTCATTAGTTATGTGACTTAATATTTCCATAAATATGGGGAATTTCCTTCAGAGGGTAGTTATAAAATTTAGAAGAATTAATTTGAATGCCTGAAACAAAGTAACCATTCAGTAAGAGGCAAAGAGGGCATGTGAAATGACAAGCACTGCATGTTATATTCAACTAATGAATCATTGAACATTAACATCAGAAACTAATGATGTACTATACCTTGGTTAATTGAATTTAAATTAAAAAAGAGGCAGAAATTGCTACTTTTTTAAACTTAAAAAAAATCCCATCTACTTTTTTTGGCATTTGCTTGAAATATTATTTTCTGTGTCCATTTTGTGGATTATATCATCAATGTGGATGTCCCTCTTATCAGTTTGTTTTGAGAGCCAAAATTATATGTAAGATACTGTGCTCTGGATTAATCAGCTTCTCATTCTGGCCCAGTTGGCTAGTGTGTCATGTTGATTAAAAGTAATTATAATGCCAATAATGTTGATGCTGTTTTTGGTGATGATGATGATGACACAAAATCTGTTCATAATGAGGATAGGATCCTCAGATGAAATCTATTTATTTTTTTGCAACAGGTCAAAGCACAGGATTGAGATTTGCCTGTAGGGTACATAGATCATCTTCTTCTTTCTCTTCCAATCACTCTATAACTGATCTACTCTGAGGGATGGGGAGTGGTATGGTACATTTATTCTGCTTTTCTAATATATAGCCTTTCTTTTTCTGATTATGTGCTAGCCCCTGGAAGTCCCTTCCTTGTTGGTTGCCTATGGTTCTTAGGTACCTCATCTTCACCAGAAATGCTTTATTTCCCCAAATCTAGAGACCATGGAGCTTTATAAGTAGAAAAATTTTTCTGTCTCTTCTTTCATAAAGAAGCCAGATTTCTGGCAATTTGTAATGGATTATGGATTTATGGATTCCTTACTGTTTTTTACCCTCCTACTCCCATAGTATTATTTTTGTTAAAGATTTTATGTATTGGGGATCCTTGGTGGCTCAATTGGTTGAGCATCTGCCTTCAGATCAGGTCATGATCTCAGGGTCCTGGGATTGAGCCTCGCATCGGGCTCTCCACTCAGTGGCAAGTCTCCTTCTCCCTCTGCCTCTGTGATCCCTCTCCCTCTGTGATTGTTTTTGCTCTCTTTAAAATAAATAAAATCTTTATTTATTTATGACAGAGATAGCAAGAGAGGGAATACAAGTGCAAGGGAGGTGAAGAGGAAGAAGCAGTCTCCCCGCTGAACAGGGAGCCCAATATGGGGTTTGATCTCAGGACCCTGGGATCATGACCTGAGCTTAAGGCACATGCTTAATGAATGAGCCACTCAGGCACCCCATAAATAAAATGTGTGTGTGTGTGTGTGTGTGTGTGTGTGTGTGCGTGTGCACGTGTGTGTGTGTAGAAGAATGAAACTAGACCATTATCTTACACCATACACAAAATAAACTGTAAATGGATAAAAGACCTCAACATGAGGCAGGAATCCATCAGAATCCTAGAGCAGAACATAGGCAGTAACATCTTCAACATCAGCCACAGAAACTTCTTTCAAGATATGTCTCCAAAGGCAAAGGAAACAAAAGCAAAAATGAACTTTTGGGACTTCATCAAGATCAAAAGCTTTGGAGAACAGTGTGGAGATTCCTCAAGAAATTAAAAATAGAGCTTTCCTATGACCCTGCAATTGCACTACTGGGTATTTACCCCAAAGATACAGATGTAGTGAAAATAAGGGCCATCTGTACCCCAATGTTTATAGCAGCAATGGCCACGGTCACCAAACTGTGGAAAGAACCAAGATGCCCTTCAACGGACGAATGGATAAGGAAGATGTGTTCCATATACACTATGGAGTATCATGCCTCCATCAGAAAGGATGAATACCCAACTTTTGTAGCAACATGGACAGGACTGGAAGAGATTATGCTGAGTGAAATAAGTCAAGCAGAGAGAGTCAATTATCATATGGTTTCACTTATTTGTGGAGCATAACAAATAGCATGGAGGACATGGGGAGTTAGGAGAAGGGAGTTGAGGGAAATTGGAAGGGGAGGTGAACCATGAGAGACTATGGACTCTGAAAAACAATCTGAGGGTTTTGAAGGGGCAGGGGTGGGAGGTCAGGGTACCAGGTGGTGGGTATTAGAGAGGGCACTGATTGCATGGAGCACTGGGTGTGGTACAAAATTAATGAATACTGTTATGCTGAAAATAAAAAATAAATTAAAAAAAATCTTAAAAAAAAAAAGATCAAAAGCTTCTGTACAGCACAGGAAACAGTCAACAAAACAAAGAGGCAACCCACGGAATGGGAGAAGATATTAGCAAATGACAGTACAGACAAAGGGCTGATATCCAAGATTTATAAAGAACTCCTCAAACTCAACACACATGAAACAGATAATCATGTCAAAAAATGGACAGAGGACATGAACAGATACTTCTCCAATGAAGACATACAAATGGCTAACAGACACATGAAAAAATGTTCATCATCATTAGGCATCAGGGAGATTCAAATCATAACCACACGTGTAAGGTGTAATACCAACTTACACCTGTTAGAATGGCCAAAAATAACAAGACAGTAAACAACATGTGTTGGAAATGATGTGGAGAAAGGCAAATCCTCTTGCACTGTTGGTGGGAATGCAAGTTGGCATAGCCACTTTGGAAAACAGTGTGGATATTCCTTAAAGAAATTAAAAATAGAGTTACCCTATGACCCTGCAATTGCACTACTGGGTATCGACCCCAAAGATACAGATGTAATGAAAAGAAGGGCCATCTGTATCCCATTGTTTATGGCAGCAATGGCCATAGTCACCAAACTGTGGAAAGATTCAAGATGCCCTTCAACAGATGAATGGATAAAGAAGATATGGTCCTTATAGCTATGGAGTATTATGTCTCCATCAGAAAGGATGAATACCCAGTTCTTGTAAGAACATGGACAGGATTGGAAGAAATTATGGTGAGTTAAATAAATCAAGCAGAGAGAGTCAATTATCATATGTTTTTGCTTATTTGTGGAGCATAAGGAATAGCATGGAGGATATGGGGAGATGAAGAGGAGAAGTGAGTTGGGAGAAATTGGAGTGGGAGATGAGCCATGAGAGATTGTGGACTCTGAGAAACAAACTGAGGGTTTTGGAGGGAAGGGTGTTGCGAGGTTGGGTGAGCCTGCTGGTGAGTATTATGGAGGACATATATTGCATGGAGCACTGGATGTGGTGCATAAACAATGAATTCTGGAATACTGAAAAGAAATTTAAAAAATAAATAAAAATTTAAAAAACTTTTAATTTTTATTTTTTAAATTTTGTATAACTTTATTTTTAATCTTATTTTATTATTATTTTTATTTTTTCAGTGTTCCAAGACTCATTGTTTATGCACCACACCCAGTGCTCCATGAACTAAGTGCCCTCCTTAATACCCACCACCAGGCTCATTATTCACCTACACCAGTCCTTTCCAAAACCTTGCTTCTTTCTCAGAGTTCATAGTCTCTCATGCTTTGTCTCCCCCTCCGATTTCCCCCAATTCACTTTTCCTTTCCTTCTACTGTCCTTCATGTTATTCCTTATGCTCCACATGTTATTCCTTATGCTCCATGTGGAGCACAAGGAATAAAAAACAAAAGCATAAGGATTAAAAAACATCTTTTTTATTAAAAAAAGATTTTGTTTAGGGACGTCTGGGTGGCTCAGTTGGTTAAGCGGCTGCCTTCCGCTCAGGTCATGATCCCAGTGGCCTGGGATCGGGCTCCTTGCTCAGCATGGAGCCTGCTTCTCCCTTTGCCTCCATCTGCCAGTGCTCTCTCTCTCTCTCTCTCTGACAAATAAATAAATTAAAAAAAAAAGATTTTGTATATTTGACAGGGAGAGAGTGAGAGTGTACAAACAGGGGGATCATCAGAGGGAGAGGGAGAACCAGACTCTCCACTGAGCAGGGAGCTCAATGTGGGACTCTATCCCAGGACTCTGGGATCACGACCTTGAGCTGAAGGCAGACATTTAACTGACTGAGCCACCCAGGTGCCAACATAGAAAGAATTCTTTTTTTTTAAACAGGTCCTTAGTTTTTATTGTATTTTCAATGATTCATTTGTTATGTATAACACCCACTGCTCATCCCATCATGTACCCTCCTTAATATCCAACCCCCAGTTAATCCATTCAAAAGAATTGTGATAGAGAAGTAGTTTTGTGTAAATTGTATTGGTATAAATATCAGGAAGACATTTACTGACTGAAGCATATTTTGCAGCTTTAGAAACTTCCTCTACCTACATATAAAGCTGAACCATCAAGTCCAGCCACTTCTTTGTTCAGCAAGTTGCTCAAACCTGCCAGTGTCTAGAGTTCAGCTGAAGTAGAACCCAACCCATTTAGGTGTTTAAGTAAAGCCAGAGGCAGGTTGAGTCAGGTACATACCAGCCAAGTTCAGATCCTGCCTGCCGCTGTAAGACTGGTTCTCTCATCTCTTAATTCCACAACCCTGCAATCTAGGGCCTAGGCTGGGCCATTTGTCAAATAGCATTGTGAATGATAAGGCAGACTGGATCTCTATTTTGGGAACAGTAGTGAAGGGAAGGTCCTTTGTATATCAATTTAAATATAGATTCTATACTCCTGCCCTAAGAAATACAGAGGTTGGTGGTTGTCCTAAACTATACCTATGTCAAGTTCATGGCAGAGGACCGTACTTCAACACTTAGCCAATTTGAAACAAGAGTCAATCCCATAGACTTTATTCTTATACCCAAGAAATATTCACAGGAGCAGATATTTGTTGGTTTATTGGGAAAGGAATAGAGGGGAAAGTACCAAATGTACAATAGTGCTCATCCTCTAGACACAGTCACAATAATAGGAGAACCACTCCCAAAACTTTCTGTGAAAATATACAAGATAAATATGAGAAAGTATAATGAAAATAACTCTAGATTATTCCTGACTTCTTTCTTTTACACCTCAAAGACACACTGTCAACAAATCCTACCGATTCTACCTTCAGATTATAACCAGAATCTGCACAATTCTCACCATCACCACTGTTACTACCCGCTTCGGTTACCACTATTTCTTATGGATACTCTTAGCCTCCTAACTGAGATTCTGCTCCTACTCTTAACAGTGGACAGTGTGAACATTTCAAAACAGAAGTTTGACCATGTCTGTCTTCTGCTTAATACCCTAGAGGGTCTCCTGTCTTGCTCAGTGTAAGCCAGAGGCCTGAGATGGACTACTAGGTTTCTGACCTCACCCTGCTACTTCCCTTATTCTCTTTGCTGCAACCACACTGGTCTCTCACCTGAGTTTCCTCTCTCTGGAGTGTTCTTTCACAGCTATTGCTCCTTTATATCCTTTAAGTCTATGATCAGTTATTGCCTTTGGGATTTTCACTTCTGGTCAAGATGGAGTAATATAGCTTGGAATTGCCTTACCAATTTTGCCACTTAAAATCTAGTAAAAAAATAGAACAAATATTTTCATGAATTGGATAGCATGTAACTTGTGGGAAATAAATGAAGTGACCCCCAGTTTGAAGCTTAGAGAGAGTTTACAGGCTGCAACATGAGAGGAAACCTAGGTAGGATCAATTCGTCAAAAGGATGATATCATTCTAAGTGTAATATGAACCAAAACTGAATAGAACTGCAAGAAGACATAGTCATAGTCAGAGAGTTGAAAAGTGTGTAAACCTGGTGATTCACAGACCTGGGGATAAAAATATATGTTTATAAAAAATATATGTTTATAAAAAATAAAAAATTAAAAAAAAAAAAAAACCTCCCTCAATAATGGGTAAAAGAAGTGGACACAAAATCAGTAAGTTTATGGAAGTCTTGAAGAACGCTATCAACCAACTTGACCTAAGTTACATTTATAGAACACTCAACAACAGCAGAATACATTTCACTTTAAAGTGTACTTAAAGAGGGGAGGAGCAAGATGGCTGAGGAGTAGAAGACCTAAATTTCATCTGGTGCCAGGCATTCAGCTATCATAGCAGCAATTCTATGAACAGAAAAGGGACCACTTTCTGGGAGGTAGGACGTGCAGAGAAGTGAATCTGAGGTGATATACGGGAAAATAGACTGTAGGGGGAGAGGCCAGCTCCTGGCAAGCAAGAGAGCAATGGAGAACAAAATCAGAAGTTTTAGAAGTCTGCTCCATGGAAGGACATTGTGATAAGGAAAATCTGTGTTCTGAAGTCTGACCAGCAGGGGAATTCCAGTCCTGGCCTCAAGGCCATTCCAGGTCTTCCCCTAGCCCCATCAGCCCCAGCTGCAGTCACAAGAGTGACACAGATATGAAGGTAAAAGTGTCTAAGCTATCCCCTTTGTTTTTTCTTGGGCTCAGACCTTGAGAGATTGCTCTCCTCTGAGCCCACCAGTGTAATTTAAACCTCCAATCCTCCAAGGTCTCTGAATGCCACTTAGTTTTTCATCCAGGATCCAGGCTGTGTTCCATAACATTTGGTTCCCTGACTGGGAACCCAACTGCTCTGGCCCATTTTTGCCACCGGTTTGGGGACAATGGCAGGGTGGTGATGGAATGAGGAGTTGTACTGGGGAAGGCACACCCTGCCTAATCTTTGGCAGTCTCCCACCCGGTTGCCTCGGACTGGCTCCACTTTGTGGTTCCCACCATGCTCAAAAGAGGCTTGGCAGGTGAGCATCTGGTTCCAACATCAGATTCCCGTAAAGCCTGGGGCCCCAGTACTAGTTAGACCCACCCATCAGGGTAGAAGTGGGAGCTTGCTCACCTCCCAGAGACCTCTTAGAGGTCTCATACGAAGGGCTTGCTAGGGAGGGAGGTCCCTCAGATCATAAAACCCCCTGAAATGGGGGACAGAAAGGAATTTCTGAAAGGGATTCCACAAGTAGGGCTTCCTGGAGGGGAGGTCCTTCAAGTCAAGAAACCCCCAAAAGGGGGAACAGAAAGGAATTTCCAAAAGGAATTCCACAGGTCAGGGCCTCCTGGCAGGGGGAGGAAGTGTAATAACTTCAGTGTGAATGCATGAGTGAATGTGCATTTGACCTGACCTTTCAGACGGACTGATTCTGTGGCTCCAAGGTCTTAAGACTATAGAGTCTGAGTGAGCCCAAACATCTTTCTGTGGTGACTTCATAGGGTCTATGGAAAGCCCTTTGGGGCATCAGTCCAGAGTTTATATGGACTTGCTATGGCCAGGAGTCACCCAAGTCTCCTCTGGGAGGGCGAACAGCCAGCCATCTGATTGATCATTCCTCTTGTGGGACACCCACAACACTTTATCTGTCTCTGCACCACTGCACAAGGGAACATCACTGTGGGATCAAGGCAGAGTAAACCTACAGTCCTAGAATGTATGATCAAAAATTCCAGAAAGGATTTTTCAGAAGACTATGCACTTAAGGTGTAACCTGGCAAATTGAAAACCCTATGTGAGTTAGAATGACCCATATTTAATGTTGGATGGCCTTCAAAAAGGACATTAGATGTCCCAACAGTTTATGGGATGTGGCTAGCTATAACAGGGGAGCCAGGACACCCCGACTAGTTTCCATGCATTGTCTCCTGGCTAGAAATTTTCCAGACCCTCCCCACTGGGTGCAATTTGCTTGCAATGGGCAGGGTCAGGCCAGGGTCTTAATCGCCTCGTCTAAGTGGCCCCAAAAGACTGACAGAAGCCCCAGCCTCCACAGATTTCAGCTGGAGATCCCAAAGCTAAGCTGATCCTGCCCCCTTCATACACATTCCCAAGGCCATCTACACCTGTCCCCCTCCAGTTCCAGACACTCCACCATCATCAGTCTCCTTGGTGCCCCAGACCCAGGGGATCCACTTTCTCCAGGACCAACAGCCAGGCTGTGCCCCAGGTCAGGCCAACCACCCTCCAAATGCTGGTATAAGAGAAACAAGAACACAAGAGGAATGATAAAGACAGGACAGTCCAACCCAGCCAATCCATGATGTATTATCAACCTTTCTCCACAACCAACCCCCTCAACTGTACACATGAGCCCACCTGCTCATTCTGGGAAAGGGTTTTCAAAGTGGCCCTGTTGGCAGGTCTATAAGGCAGAGAAGCCCAACCACCAAAAGTGGGGAAACCCAGAATCCCCTTGGCCAGGGATCAATGTACCTATTGCAGAGAAAAGGGACATTGGAAAAATTTATGTTTCCAACCAGAGAAAAGCTCAGGAGCCCAGCTGCCACAAGAAAAAAATCCCCAAGAAGGAGACCTTGTAG
Organism: Mustela lutreola; assembly: GCF_030435805.1. Lineage (NCBI taxonomy): Eukaryota > Metazoa > Chordata > Mammalia > Carnivora > Mustelidae > Mustela > Mustela lutreola. The sequence goes on along the minus strand of NC_081299.1, from coordinate 107,818,920 downwards.
GCCTTGCAGATATAGACTCAGACTGAGGGGTCTGGGTTCTCTTCTCCTTGGTCCCCATGAGCCTACAGGCATAATAAAAATAAGGAGCCAACCAGTGAATTTTATGGTTGATACCGGGGCCAAGTACTCTGTTGTCACCTCCCAAGTGGGCCCTTTCAGCAAGAGGAGTGCAACCATCCTTGGGGCTACCAGAACACAGAAAATACAACAGCCCTTATGCCTTATGCCAGGCTCTTCAGTGTAAATTCAGGGGCCACAAGGTCTGACATAAATTCCTTTATCTACTTGATTGCCCTATCTGCCTCCTGGCTGAGACATACACTCCAAGCCTCGGGCTCAAATAGTCTTTGAATGCACTGGGCACACCAACCTCTGAATCAGCCCAGGGCAAGAAGAGACAAGGTCTCTGGTACTAGCAATACCACACCAAGGGGGGAAAAAATGGTGGCTATTCTGTGTCCAGGCCCATCGCTTCTCAGCTTTTTGGCTAAGGTCAAGTGTAATATTTTGTGCCCAGGCCCAGTCAAACGGCCCACACATATTTAAGCCCATACTGAAGTTGAGCTCAACTTCAGTATGGGCTAAAGGCAACCCATCTGGACGAGCCAGAATCAACATCCTGTCATTGTTGAACTGATGTTGGGAGCCCAACCCCAGAGGTAAAGGCAATACCCCTTTCCACAAGAAGCTAATATTGGCATTCACAAACAACTGGCCAGACTCAAAGAAGTGGATATCCTAACTGAGTGCCAATTGGCCTCTTAATTAAGTGCCAAATGGCCTAGAATACCCCCATTCCTGCTAGTTAAGAAGACAGGAGGGGGTTACAGACAAGTCCAGGACCTGCGGGCCATCAGCAAGGTAGCCATCTCCCTGCACCCAGTGTTCTCAAATCCATACACCCTCTTCCAGTACGTGGATTACCTCCTCCTCAAGAGTGACACAAAAAAAGACTACACAAAAGACACAAAGGACCTCTTACAGCTCCTGTCAAACTTGGGATACTGAATCACATGGAAGAAGACACAAATCTGTCAAAAACAGGTCCAATACCTTGGTTTCCTCCTCACCCAAGAGAAAAGAGAACTAGGGACAGAGGAAAAAAGTTATCATCTTCTTTCCATAACCCCAGACAAAAAGGAGCCTATGAGAATTCCTGGGAGCTGCAGGATTCTGCCTCAACAATAACAAGACCCTTCTGTAATCTTAGGAGGACCAAGTCAAGAACCCCCTGCCTGGACTAAGAAAACAAATTCCACCTTCACAGAGATAAAGGCTGCCCTGAGGTGGCCTCCAGCCTTGTGTCTAACAAATATAAAAAACACCTTCAATCTCTTTGTACATAAAGAGTGCTCAGTATACTCACCCAGGCTGTCAGGCCCTGGCAATGGCCAGTTGCATATCTGTCTGGACTCCGTGGCAGCAGGATTGCCACTGTGTCTCAAGGCACTAGCAGCCATAGTCCTACTTATTAAGGAGGCAGACAAGCTCACCCTGAGGCAAGAAATTAATATCAAGGTCCCTCATGCATTTTCAACTCTCATGAACACATAGGGGCACCGCTTCCTTTCCAACTCTTGGCTAGCAAAATACCAAGGGCTCCTCTGTGAGAATCCATGGGCCACCATTAAAACAGTAAGGGAATTAAACCCAGCAACCCTTTCCACATAGAAGAGGGGGAACCAGACCATAACTGTTCCACAGTAACTGGTAAAGTCTACATGAACCATCCAGACTTATGGGATCAAGCCATGAAATATCCAGAGCTCATGCTGTTCAGCGATGGCAGCAGTTACCTACAAGAGGGTGCCCAGAAAGTGGATTATTACAATAACCACAACCACTAAAGTCCTAGAGGTTAAGACATTATAAACTGAATGATCAGCACAACAGACTAAACTATATTTCTTAGTCTGAGCCCTCACCCTCAGTGAAGGCAAGCAGGTCAAAATCCACACAAACTCTGTATGCCTTTGCTACTGTGCATGTACAGTGGGCCATCCACAAGGAGAGGGCCTCCTAACTGCTTCAGAAAAAGCTATCAAAAACAAAGAAGAACCTAGATGTCCATCAACAGATGAATGGATCAAGAAGATGTGGTATATATACATAATGGAATACTATGCAGCCATCAAAAGAAATGAAATCTTGCCATTTGCAACAACATGGATGGAACTAGAGTGTATCATGCTTAGTGAAATAAGTCAAGCAGAGAAAGACAACTATCATATGATCTCCCTGATATGAGGAAGTGGTGATGCAACATGGAGGCTTAAGTGGGTAGAAGAAGAATAAATGAAACAAGATGGGATTGGGAGGGAGACAAACCATAAGTGACTCTTAATCTCACAAAACAAACTGAGGGTTGCCGGGGGGAGGGGGTTTGGGAGAAGGGGGTGGGATTATGGACATTGGGGAGGGTATGTGATTTGGTGAGTGCTGTGAAGTGTGTAAACCTGGTGATTCACAGACCTGTACCCCTGGGGATAAAAATATATGTTTATAAAAAATAAAAAATTAAAAAAAAAAACAAAGAAGAGATTATAAAACACCTCGAAGCTATCTGCCTTCCAAAAGAAGTAGCAATCCTATACTGTAAGGGATACCAGAAAGAAGACGATTCCATAGTGTGCAAAAATCGTCTGGCAGATGAGGCTGCCAAGACTGCAGCCAGTAAGGGCATGGACAAAGCCCCTTCCCTCAACATGGCCCTGAGAACGCCCCCCCCCACCAAAGAAGTCCCTCTGCTCAGTTACACTTAAAAAAAAAAGAGGGGGGCATGGCTGAAGGGGTCATCCTAACTAAAAAGGGATGATTGGTGATGCCAGATGAGCATGTCTTCATCCCAACAGCAACAGCAGGGTATCTAGTCCAAAAATATCACCAACTCACCCACCTGGAAAAAAATACATTAGAGGCCTTTCTCAAAAAGGACTACTACATCAGCCAGCTGTAAGCACTATGTTGATCAAACAGTGAGCAAACCATAACATATGCTAAAATAATACTTGGCCTATACTATGGCCCCTGCCAGGTGTCCAGAGGATGGGAGTAACCCATTTCAAAGAGCTAAAAATAGACTTCACAGATGTGCAGCTGAACAGGGAGTTCAGAAACCTTCTAGTGATAATGTGCATATTCTCTGGGTGGGTGAAGGCCTTCCTGACCAGGAAGGAGTGAAGCGGGGAAGAAGCCAAAGTCTTATCTCTTAAGGAAAATCATGCCTTGGTTTGGCCTGCCTTTAGCAATCCATAGTAACAATGGACCCATATTTATAGCAGACATTGTACAGGTCTTTTTTTTTTTTTTTTTTAATTTTTTATTTTTTATAAACATATATTTTTTATATACATATATTTTTATCCCCAGGTCTGTGAATCACCAGGTTTACACACTTCACAGCACTCACCAAATCACATACCCTCCCCAATGTCCATAATCTTTCAACATCACCTAGAGGCTTCACACCGCCTACGAGGCCCAAAGCTCAGGGAAAGCAAAGCAAATGAATCTCACCCTCAAGGGAACTTCAGCAAAGTTTTGTCAAGAGACTAGCTTCCCAGGCCAGATCTGCTACTCCTGGCCCTCCTGTGTGCCTGCTGTACACCCAGGAGACTCAGTTACTCCCCTTTCAAATTAGTATATGAACAGGTGCCCCCACATCTGGGGAGACTTCTAGGAAACTTACAACAGATTGGGGATAAAGAGATAAAAATACAACTTCAGGCCCCTAAACATACTACATAGGTACACCACTGAGAGGGCCCTAATCTCCTTAGGGCCCCAGGTGCACTCTTTCCAGGCAGGAGACTCAGTCTAGATCAAACGTTGGAAAAGGGACTCCTCAAACCACAATGGACAGGGCCTCACACTGCTGTTCTAACGACCCCTACTGCCCTTAAGGTTTCTTGTGCCACCCCATGGGTCCACCACTCTAAAATAAAAGAAGCCCATCATTCAGATGAAGAGCCACACCAGTGAAAAGTCCAGCCAAACCCCATAGACCCACTCCGGCTTTGCCTCTAAGGAGATCCCACCAAGTGATGGACACTTGCTTGTCATGGACCCCAGTTCTCATTGGCGTAGTATTCCTCATTCTAGGGGTCGGACTCTCACTGTTGCCCCTTCTGGCAGGACTTTCCCTCAGAGACTTGCTATTGTTGTTCAATGAGTGACCCTAGGGTGTATTATTACACTTACTTGTCCACAGGATTTATCTGCTGTTGGGCTAGCCACAATGGCTCCCTCTATCTAAGTCCAGGAATCCCACTTTTATTGACCCTCTGCTGTCTACTTCCAAGTGCATTTCACTATGGGTTTCCTGACCCCAGTCGGTCCTGGTCTTTTGCTACCTGGTATGTTGTTCCTCCTCACAGTAGCATTTGGTCCTTGTATTTTTCATGCCTTTACCAGGTTTATCACTGCTCAAATTGTCAAGATCAGGCTCCAGTTGCTCATTATTCACTATTGTCCCATAAATAATAAAGATGATGACCTCTAAACCAGGTGTTTAAAGGGGCATAAAAAAAAGGAAAGTATGTGTTCTGAGGTGGCTGACCAGTCCAACAGAGGAATACCAGTCCCAGCCCCAGGGCCATTCCAGGTTTTCTCGTAGCCTTACCAGCCACAGCCACAAGAGCGGCACAAATATGGAAGTAAAAGTGCCTAAACTACCCCCTTTGTTTGTGCTTGGGGCTCAGACCTTGAGAGATTACTCTCTTCTGAGCCTGCTGGTGTAAAATAAACCTCTGATCCTCCAAGGTCTCCAAGTGCTGCTTTTTTTTTTTTTTTTTTGGCCAGGATCCAGTCTGTGTTCTCTGTAACAGTTGCTCCAGAGGCTAAGTGAGGGGTGCAATCCTCACTGGATCAGTGTGGTTTCAGGATCCTAAGGGTCACAGAAAGACTGGGAGTGCCTGAGCATGGCAGAGCTCCCAGCTCCCAGGTATCAGAGTGGGGAAGCTAGCTGCAAAGATGGAGTGGAGAAGAGGGGTCTCAGCTTGGCATTGCCACAAACTATGATCTGAGGCGGAGTTTGACTACTACTCTTCAAGAAGGGATGCCACAAGTGGCAGATATGGGGAGACACCTAGCTTTTTAAGATGTTCAAAGATGACATTCTATTCATATTTGAGATGGTTATGGCTTGAGAGGCAGATGGACTCATGGAGAGTGGGGGTTGAGGTCTTTGCCACAAGATGAGAGGCTAGACCTCTCCAAGGGACTTTCTCACACACATTTCCTAAGTCTGGTGCATGCAGAATAATTCAAGGTAAACACAGGGTAGGGCTCTTTTTTATTATTTTATTTTATTTTTTAAATTTATTTTCAGTTTTCCAGAATTCATTGTTTATGCACCACACCCAGTGCTCCTTGTAATATGTGCCCTCCATAATACCCACCAGCAGGCTCACCCAACTTCCCACTGCACTCCCCTCCAAAACCCTCAGTTTGTTTCTCAAAGTCCACAGTTTCTCATGGTTCATCTCCCCCTCCAATTTCCCCTAACTTACTTCTCTCCATTTCCCCATGTCCTCCATGTTATTCCTTATTCTCCACAAATAAGTGAAACCATATGATGATTGACTGTCTCTGCTTGAATTATTTCACTTAACATAATATCTTCCAGTCCCATCCATGTTGCTACAAAAGTGGGTATTCATCCTTTCTGATGGAGGCATAATACTCTGTAGTATGTATGCATCACATCTTCTTTATCCATTTGTCTGTTGATGGGCATCTTGGTTCTCTCCACTATTTGGTGACTGTGACCATTGCTGCTATGAACATTGGGGTGCAGATGGCTCTTCTTTTTACTATATCTGTATTAGGATAAATGCCTAGTAGTGCAATCTCAGGGTCATAGGGTGGCTTTATCTTTAATTTTTTGAGGAATTTTCACACTGGTTTCCAAAGTGGCTGCACCAACTAACATTCCTACCAACAGTGCAAGAGGATTCGCCTTTCTCCACATCCTTTCCAACACATGTTTTTACTGTCTTGTTATTTTTGGCCATTCTAACAGGTATAAGGTGGTATCTCAATGTGGTTTTGATTTAAATCTCCCAGATGGCTAATGATGAGGAACATTTTTTCATGTGTCTGTTAGCCATTTGTATGTCTTCACTGGAAAAGTGTCTGTTCATGTCTTCTGCCCATTTTTGACATGATTATCTGTTTTGTGTGTGTTGAGTTTGAGAAGTTCTTTATAGATCTTGGATATCAGCCTTTTGTCTGTACTGTCATTTGCAAATATTTTCTTCCATTCCATGGGCTGCATCTTTTTTCTTTTTGTTTTGTTTTGTTTTGTTTTTTGAAATTTTCCTTTGCTGTGCAGAAGCTTTTGATCTTGATGAAGTCCAAAAGGTTCATTTTCACTTTTGTTTCTTTTGCCTTTGGAGACATATCTTGGAAGAAGTTGCTGTGGTCAGTGTCAAAGAAGTTACTGACTATGTTCTCCTCTAGAATTCTGATGGGTTCCTGCCTCATGCTGAGGTCTTTCATGCATTTTGAGTCTATCTTTGTGTATGGTGTAAGAGAATGGTCGAGTTTCTTTCCTCTACACATAGCTGCCCAATTTTCCCAGCACCATTTATTGAAGAGACTGTCTTTTTTCCACTGTATATTTTCTCCTGCTTTGTCAAAGATTGTTTGACCATAGAGTTGAGGGTCCATATCTGGGCTCTCTACTTGGTTCCACTGGTCTATGTGTCTGTTTCTGTGCCAGTTACCATGCTGTCTTTGGTGATCACAACTTTGTTGTAAAGCTTGAAATCAGGCAACATGATGCCCCCAGGTTTGTTTTTATTTTTTGACATTTCCTTAGGAATTCGTGGTCTCTTCTGGTTCCATACAAATTTTAGGATTGTTTGTTCCAGCTCTTTGAAAAATGCTGGCGCAATTTTGATTGAAATGGCATTGAAAGTATAGATTGCTACAGGCAGTATAGACACTTTAACAATGTTTTTTCTTCCAATCTATGGCATGGAATGGTATTCCATCTTTTGCTGTCTCCTTCAATTTCCTTCATGAGTGTTCTGTAGTTCCTCGAGTACAGATCCTTTACCTCTTTGGTTAGGTTTATTACCTGGTATCTTATGGTTCTTGGTGCTATAGTAAATGGAATAAATTCTCTAAATTTCCCTTTCTGTATTTTCATTGTTAGTGTATAAGAAAGCCACTGATTTCTGTACATTGATTTTGTATCCTGCCACATGACTGAATTGCTGTATGAGTTCTAGTAGTTTGGGGGTGGAGTCTTTTGGGTTTTCCATATAAAGTATGATGTCATCTGCAAAAAGAGAGAGTTTGACTTCTTAATTGTCAATTTGGATAACTTTTATTTCTCTTTGTTGTCTGATTGCTGTTGCTAGGACTTCTATTACTATGTCAAACAACAGTGGTGAGAGTGTACAAGCTTGTTGTGTTCCTGATATCAAAGGGAAGGTTGTCAGCTTTTCCCCATTGAGGATGATATTCACTGTGGGTTTTTCATAGATAGAATTTATGAAGTTGAGGAATGTTCCCTCTATCCCTACAGTTTGAATCATTTTAATCAGGAACAGATGCTGTATCTTGTCAAATGCTTTTTCTGCATCAGTTGAGAGGACCATGTGGTTTTTCTCTCTTCTCTTATTGATTTGTTCTATGACATTGATTGATTTAAAAATGTTGGACCACCCCTACACACAGGGTAGGACTCTTGAAGAAATGTTTCTTGGGTTCTCCCTAAAGACTAAAACAAAATATATTAGCAAACTTGTTTAGCCTAGTTATTAAGAGCATAAGCCTTGGAATTTGACAAATTTAGGTTGGATTCCTGCCTCTGCCACTCAGTAGTTATGTGACTTATTATTTACATAAATATGGGGAGTTTCCTTCAGAGGGTAGTTATAAAATTTAAAAGAATTAATTCAAATGCTTGAAGGCAAAGAGCCATTTGGTAAGAGGCAAAGAGGGCATGTGATATGATGAGCACTACGTTATATTCAACTAATGAATCATTGAATATTATATCAAAAACTAATGGTGTACTATACCTCAGTTAATTGAATTTAAATAAAAAAGAGGTAGAAATTTCTACTTTTTTAAACTAAAAAAAAAAAAAAAAACCCATCTATCTTTTTTTTTTTTTGCATTTGCTTGAAATTTTGATATTTTCTATGTCCATTTTGTGGATTATATCATCAACATGAATGTTCCTTTTACCAGTTTGTTTTGAGAGCCTAAATTATATGTAAGATACTGTGCTCTGGATTGATCAGCTTCTCTGGACATCAAATACTGTACAAGTTAAAATGTGATTAGTCTACTTGAAGAATTCCTTGGTTCTGGCTCAGTTTGCTCATGGGTCACATTGATTAAAGGTAATTATAATGCCAATAAACCCCCAACATGCACCAAATCTACTTACCATAGAGTGCTGCAAATCTTTAGCTCCAGTACAAACAGGATCTGGCCTAACATAGCATGATTTAAAAAAAAAAAAAAGGCAGACTATAGCACACCTTGTAAAAACTCCCCACATCCTGGATAAGATCCAAACACTTCCCACTGCACATAAAGAGAAACTCTGCAGAGGACTGATCTAAGGGAAAGCCAAAACTCAGCAACAGAGTCCATGTAGCACACACATCAGAGACACTTCCTGAGGAACCAGGCTCTGGACAGGATATGACGTCTTTTAAAAAAAATTATCTTAAAATATTTAATTGATGTGCATGCATGAGAGAGAGAGAAGGAGAAGGAGAGAGAGAGAAAGCATGATCGGGGGGAAGGGCAGAGGGAGAAGCAAACTTTCCATTGATCAGGGATCACAAAGAAGGGCTCAATCCCAGGATCCTGGGAACATAACCTGAGCCAAAGGCAGATGATTAACTGAGCCACCCAGGCAACTAGTATATGACTTCTAAATAAAGCCATTACTTTCAGGACTAGGAAACAGTAGGTTTTCCTAACACAAAAAGGAAGGAAAAAATGAAGTGGGGGGATATCAGAGATTAAGAGGAAGATGAACCGTGAGAGAATAAAACAGGGTTTTAGAGGGGAGAAGCATGTGGGGAGATGGTTTGGCCTGGTGGTAGGTATTAAGGAGGGCACATATTGCATAAAGCACTGGGTGTGATGCATAAACAATGAATCATGGAACACTACATCAAAAACTAATAACATACTGTATGATGACTAACATAACATAATAAAAAATAATAAAAAGGACTTATTTTAACATTAAAAAAAGATGAAAGAGAGATAAAAAGCAAAGATGGAGAAATTCATCCCAAAAGGAAGAAAAAGGGAGGGTCATGGCCAGGGATCTTTTCAAAGGAGATATAAGAAATCAAAAGAGATATCTGATCTTATATAAGATATAAGATCTTATATAAGATCTGATCTTATATCTTATATAAGATCAGATATACTCCTGATCCAGAATTTAAAACGACAATCACAAGGATACTAGCTGGGCTTGAGAAAAGCGTAGAACATCAGGAAGTCCCTTACAGCAGAGATAATGGGCCTAAAATGAATCAGTCTAGACTAAAAATTCTATAACTGTGATACAAAACCAACTGTATTTAAGGACCACAAAGATGGAAGAAGCAGAGGAATGTATAAGTGATATAGAAGATAAAATTATGAAAAATAATGGAGCCAAAAGGAAAAGAGAGAGGAAAATGTGGGATCATGAATGTAGACTAAGGGAAGTAGAAGACAGGGTAAAGAATTAAGAAGGCATATTTGAGCAAAGTATAGGTGAAAATGTCCCTAATCTGGGGAAGGAAAAAGACATCCAAATTCAGGAGGCACAAAGAACTCCATCAAAATCAGCAAAAGCAGGTCAATACCCAGACATATCATAGTAATATATGTAAAGACAGAGATAAGGGAAAAAATCTTAAAAGCATCAAGGGAAAGGAAATCCCTAACTTACAAGGAAAGACAAATATGATCAGAAGCAAATCTCTTCAATGATCTATTTTATTATTTATTTATTTAATTTTAAAAATTTTTAAAATTTCTTTTCAGCATAACAGTATTCATTGTTTTTGCATCACACCCAGTGCTCCATGCAATCCGTGCCCTCTCTAATACTCACCACCTGGTTCCCCCAACCTCCCACCCCCTCCCCTTCAATGATATTTTGATAGGGATGGCATTTAAAGTGTAGATTGCTCTGGGCAGCACAGACATTTCAGCAATGTTTATTCTTCCAATCTATGAGCATGGAATGTTTTTCCACATTTTTGTGTCTTCAATTTCTTTCATAAGTGTTTTGTAGTTTCTAGAGTATAGATCTACATCTTTAGTTAGCTTTTTCCTAACCATAAGATACCTAGGTTTTTCCTAGGTATCTTATGGTTTTTGGTGCTATTATAGATGGAACTGATTCCCTAATTTCTCTATTTACAGTTACTTTATCAGTGTATAGAAAAGCAAGTAATCTCTGTGCATGGATTTTGTGTCCAGCCACATTGCTCAACTGCTGTATGAGTTCTAGTAATTTCAGGGTGGAACATTTTGGGTTTTCCACATAAAGTATCATGTCATCTGGGAAGAGAGAGAGTTTGACTTCTTCTTTGCCAATTTGAATACGTTTTATTTCTTTTTGTTGTTTGATTGCTGATGCTGGGACTTCTAGTACTATGTTGAACAATAGTGGCAACAGGAGGCATCCTTCTCATGTTCCTGATCTTAAGGGAAAAGCTCTAAGCTTTTCCCATTGATAATAATATTTGCTGTGGGCTTTTCATAGAAGGTTTTATGAAATTGAGAAATGGTTCCTCTATCCCTACACTCTGAAGAGTTTTAATTAGGAAAGATGCTGTATTTTGTCAATTTATTTTTTTGCATCAATTGAGAGAATCAGATGGTGATATGCAAATAATGAATCATGGAAAACTACATTAAAAACTAATGATGTATGGTGACTAACATAACATAATAATTTTTTTTAAAAGAAGCAAACATCTCCACATAAACCTGACAGGCCAGAAGAGAGTGGAATGATACATTCAATGTGCTGAATCAGAAAATCTCCAGCCAAGAGTACTTTTTTAGCAAGGCTGTCATTTAGAATAGAAAGAGAGATAAAGAGTTTCCCAGACAAACAAAAACTAAAGAAGTTTCTGACCAACAAACCAGCCCTGCAATAAATAGTAAAGGGAACTCTTTGAATGGGAAAGAGAGACCAAAAGACTTCAAAGAGTCTCCAGAAGCAATGACCGTATGTGATAAAATGGCACTAAATTCATATCTATCAATAATACTCTGAATATAAGTGGCCTAAATCCTACAATTAAAAGACTTAGAGTGTCAGAAAGGACAAAAAACCAAGATACTTCCATATTATGCCTACAAGAGCCTCATCATGGACTAAAGACATATGCTGTTTGAATGTGAGGAGAAGGAGAACCACTTACCATGCTAATGGGCATCAAAAGAAAGTTGGAGTCTGCCATTTATATCAGAGAAACTAGATTTTAAACCAAAGACTGTAGCAAAAGATGAAGAAGAGCACTATATCATAATAAAAGGTACTATCCAACAAGAAGATATAACAATTGTAAATATTTATGCCCCCAACTTAAGAGCACCCAAATATATAAAACAATAATGAACATAAAGAAACTCATTGATACTACTATAAAAATAGTAGGGAACTTTAACACCCCTGTTAGGGCAATGGACAGATCATCTAAGCAGAAAATCAACAAGGAAGAAATGGCTTTGAATGACACACTGGGCCAGATGGATTTAATATATTCAGGAAATGTCATCCTAAAGCAAGAGAATACACATTCTTTATTTTTTTTATTTAAACTTTATTTTATTTTTCCAGTGTTCCAAGATTCGTTATTTATGCATCACACCCAGTGCTCCATGCAATACATGCCCTTCATAATACCCACCACCAGGGTCACCCAATCCCCCACCCTTTTCCCCTCCAAAACCCTCAGTTTGTTTCTCAGAGTCCATAGTCCCTCATCCTTCATCCCCCCACCAATATCCCCAACTCACTTCTCCTCTCCTTCTCCCAATGTCCTCCATGTTATTCTTTATGCTCCACAAGTAAGTGAAACCATATTATAATTGACCCTCTCTGCTTATCTTGTTTCACTCAGCATAGTCTCCTCCTGTTCTGTCCATGTTGGGTATTCATCCTTTCTGATGGAGCCATAATACTCCATAGTATATATGGACCATATCTTCTTTATCCATTCATTCGTTGAAGAGCATCTTGGATCTTTCCACAGTTTGGCGACTGTGGCCATTGCTGCTATGAACATTGGGGTACAGGTGGCCCTTCTTTACACTGCATCTGTATCTTTGGGGGAAATACCCAATAGCACAATTTCAGGGTCATAGGGAAGTTCTATTTTTAATTTCTTAAGGAATCTCCACACTGTTTGACAAAGTGGCTGCACCAACGTACGTTCCCACCAACAGTGCAAGAGGGTTCCTCTCTCTCCACACCCACTCCAACACTTGTTGTTTCCTGTCTTGTTAATTTTGGCCATTCTACCTGGTGTAAGGTTGTATCTCAATGTGGTTTTGATTTAAATCTCCCTGATGGCTAATAATGATGAAAATTTTTTTCATATGTCTGTTAGCCATTTGTATCTCTTTTAGAGTGCACATGAGACATTCTCTATAACAGACCACATGCTGAGTCATAAATCAGGCATCAACAAGTACAGAAAGATTAAGATTATACCATGCATATTTTATAACCACAATGCTATGAAATTGGAAGTCAACCCAAGAAGAAATTAAGAAATATCACAGTGGTATTGGCACAAAAACAGACACATGGATCAATGGAACAGAATGGAAAACCCGGAAGTGGATCTTCAACTCTATGGTCAACTAATCTTTAACAAAGAAGGAAAGATTATCAAATGGAAAAAAAGATAGCTTCTTCAACAAATGGTGTTGGGAAAACTGGACCGCCACATGCAGAAGAATGAATGTGGATCAATTTCTTATACCATACAACAAAAATAAACTCAAAATAAATGAAAGATATCAATATGAGACAGGAAACCATCAAAATCCTAGATGGGAACACAAACAGAAACCTCTTTGACATCAACTGTAACAACTTCTTTCTAGACAGACTTCAAAGGCAAGAATTAACTATTGGGACTTCATCAAGATAAAAAGCTTCTGCACATTGAAGGAAATAATCAACAAAATTAAAAGGCAACCTATGGAATGGGAGAAGATATTTGCAACGACATAACTGATAAAGGGTTAGTATCCAAATCTACAAAGGACTTATCAATTTAAACACCTCCAAAAAGATAATCCAGTTAAGAAAAGGGAAGAAAACATAAATAGATATTTTTCCAAGGAGGACATACTAATGGATGATAGACACATGAAAAAATGCTCAGCATTAATTATCATCAGGGAAATACAAATCAAAACTACAATGAGATACCACCTCTCATCTGTCAGAAGTGCTGAAATTAACAACACAACAAACAACAGATGTTGGCAAGGATGTGGAGAAAGGGGAACCCTCTTATATTCTTGGTGGGAATGCAAATTGATGTAGCCACTCTGCAAAACAGTATGTAGTTTCCTCAAAAAGTTAAAAAAAATCACCCTATAACCAGTAACTACATGGTTAGGTATTTTGAAAGGATACAAAAATAGTGATTTGAAAGGGTGTTTGCACCCCAATGTTTATAGCAGAATTATTTATAATAGCCAAATTATGGAAAGAGCCCAAATGTCCATTGACTGAAGAATGGATAAAGGAGATGTGCCATATATACAATGGAATATTACTCAGGCATAAAAAGAAGGAAATCTTGCCATTTGCAGCAATGTTGATGGAGTTAGAGTATATTATACTAAGCAAAATTAGTCAAAGAAAGACAAATGCCATGTAATTTCACTCAAATGTGGAATTTTAGAAACAAAGTGGGTGAAATAGGGGCAAGGAAAAAATGAGAGGGAGGCAAACCAGAAAAGACTCTTAACTACAGAAGACAAAGTGAAGGGTACTGGAGGGGAGGTGGGTGAGGGGATTTGTTAAGTGGCTGATAGGTATTCAGAAAAGCAGTTGTGATGAGTACTGGGTATTATGTGTAAATGATAAATAACTAAATTCTACTGATGAAACTAATATTACACTAGATGTTAACTAAGTAGAATTAATTAATTAACTAATTAATTATTTTGAAAGGATAAAGAAATAAATGATTATTTGTAACCTATGAGCATTAAAGCAGTGTTTCACAGAATGTTATCCAAAGGACAAACTACATGATAATTACCTGTAGATGTCTATCAAAATGCATTTTAAAATATTTCTTCTATTCACTGAAAAGAAATAAAAAAAAATTTGCTTCTTGTAAAAAAAAAATTCTTCTATTGATGGCTGCATAGTATTCCATTGTGTATATATACCACATCTTCTTGATCCATTCATCTGTTGATGGACATCGAAGTTCTTTCCATAGTTTGGATATTGTGGACATTGCTGCTATAAACATTCGAGTACACGTGCCCCTTTGGATCACTACATTTGTATCTTTAGGGTAAATGCCCAATAGTGCAATTGCTGGGTCTTAATCTCACAAAACAAACTGAGGGTTGCTGGGGGGAGGGGGTTTGGGATAAGGGGGTGGTATTATGGACATTGGGGAGGGTATGTGTTTTGGTGAGTGCTGTGAAGTGTGTAAATCTGGTGATTCACAGACCTGTACCCCTGGGGATAAAAATATATGTTTATAAAAAATAAAAAATTATATTAAAAAAAAATTCTTCTAAAAAGCTGAAACATTAAAAAAAAAAGGTCAAGGGGGATAAACCTGATAAAAGTTTTTTTATAGCCAGGAGTCAAGATGGCGGAGAAGTAGCAGGCCGAGACTACTTCAGCTAGCCGGAGATCAGCTAAATAGCTTATCTAAAGATTGCAAACACCTGAAAATCCATCGGCAGATCGAAGAGAACAGCAATTCTGAACAGAACAGCAATTCTGGAAACAGAAAAACAACCACTTTCTGAAAGGTAGGACCGGCGGAGAAGTGAATCCAAAGCGACAGGAAGATAGACCCCGGGGGGAGGGGCCGGATCCCGGCAAGTGGCGGAGCAAACGCGCACAAAATCAGGACTTTTAAAAGTCTGTTCCACTGAGGGACATTGCTCCAGAGGCTACCCGGGGCAAAGCCCACACGGGGTCAGCGTGGCCTCAGGTCCCGCAGGGTCACAGAAGGATCGGGGGTGTCTGAGTGTCGCAGAGCTTGCGTGTATTGGAACGGGAAAGCCGGCTACAGAGACAGAGCCGACAGTAAGCTCGTAGCTCGGGGTGACCTTGAACCGGTCGCAGGCTTGGTGAGCTCAGAGTGCAGCCGGAGATCAGGCAGACGGGAGTAACTGGGCCCGGTTCTCTGAGCGCGCACTGAGGAGTGCAGCCCTGGGCTCTCGGCTCCTCCAGGCCGGAGACCAGGAGGCCGCCATTTGTATTCCCGTCCTCCGGAAATCTACAGAAAGCGCTTAGGGAACAAAAGCTCCTGAAAGCAAACCCAAGCGGATTACTCACCCCAGCCTCGGGTAAGGGCGGTGCAATTCCGCCTGGGGCAAAGACACTTGAGAATCACTACAACAGGCCCCTCCCCCAGAAGATCAACAAGAAATCCAGCCGAGACCAAGTTCACCTACCAAAAGTGCGGTTTCAATACCAAGGAGAGCAGCAGAATTCTAGAGGAGGAGAAAGCAAAGCACGGAACTCATGGCTTTTGCCCTGTGATTTTTTTTAGTCTTGCGGTTAATTTAATTTTTTTCTTTTTCATTTTTTGTTTTTTTTTCTCGCCTTCGGGTAAAAATTTTATTTTTTAAAACTGCTACCTTTTTCTTTTTTAACGATTTTTTACTAGTTTATCTAATACATATATTTTTTCTTTTTTATATTTTTCTTAGGTGTTTTCTTTTTTTTAAAATTCTTTTCTTTATTTTTTTCTTTCCTTTTTCTTTTTTTTTTTCTTTCTTCCTTTTTGAACCTCTTTTTATCCCATTTCTCCCCCCTCACGATTTGGGATCTCTTCTAATTTGGTTAAAGCATATTTTCCTGGGGTTGTTGCCACCCTTTTAGTATTTTACTTGCCCCTTCATATACTCTTCTCTGGACAAAATGACAAGACAGAAAAATTCAACACACAAAAAAGAACAAGAGGAAGTACCGAAGGCTAGGGACCTAATCAATACAGACATTGGTAATATGTCAGATCTAGAGTTCAGAATGACAATTCTCAAGGTTCTAGCTGGGCTCGAAAAAGGCATGGAAGATATTAGAGAAACTCTCTCGAGAGATATAAAAGCCCTTTCTGGAGAAATAAAAGAACTAAAATCTAACCAAGTTGAAATCGAAAAAGCTATTAATGAGGTGCAATCAAAAATGGAGGCTCTCACTACTAGGATAAATGAGGCAGAAGAAAGAATTAGTGATATAGAAGACCAAATGACAGAGAAAAAAGAAGCTGAGCAAAAGAGGGACAAACAGCTACTGGACCACGAGGGGAGAATTCGAGAGATAAGTGACACCATAAGACGAAACAACATTAGAATAATTGGGATTCCAGAAGAAGAAGAAAGAGAGAGGGGAGCAGAAGGTATACTAGAGAGAATTATTGGGGAGAATTTCCCCAATATGGCAAAGGGAACGAGCATCAAAATTCAGGAGGTTCAGAAAACGCCCCTCAAAATCAATAAAAATAGGCCCACACCCATCACCTAATAGTAAAATTTACAAGTGTCAGTGAGAAAGAGAAAATCCTGAAAGCAGCCCAGGAAAAAAAGTCTGTAACATACAATGGTAAAAATATTAGATTGGCAGCTGACTTATCCACAGAAACCTGGCAGGCCAGAAAGAGCTGGCATGATATTTTCAGAGCACTAAATGAGACAAACATGCAGCCCAGAATACTATATCCAGCTAGGCTATCATTGAAAATAGAAGGAGAGATTAAAAGCTTTCAGGACAAACAACAACTGAAAGAATTTGCAAACACCAAACCAGCTCTACAGGAAATATTGAAAGGGATCCTCTAAGCAAAGAGAGAGCCTACAAGTGGTAGATCAGAAAGGAACAGAGACCATATACAGTAACAGTCACCTTACAGGCAAAACAATGGCACTAAATTCATATCTCTCAATAGTTACCCTGAATGTTAATGGGCTAAATGCCCCTGTCAAAAGACACAGGGTATCAGAATGGATAAAAAAACAAAACCCATCTATATGTTGCCTCCAAGAAACACATTTTAAGCCCGAAGACACCTCCAGATTTAAAGTGAGGGGGTGGAAAAGAATTTACCATGCTAATGGACATCAGAAGAAAGCAGGAGTGGCAATCCTTATATCAGATCAATTAGATTTTAAGCCAAAGACTATAATAAGAGATGAGGAAGGACACTATATCATACTCAGAGGGTCTGTCCAACAAGAAGATTTAACAATTTTAAATATCTATGCCCCCAACGTGGGAGCAGCCAACTATATAAACCAATTAATAACAAAATCAAAAAAACACATCAACAATAATACAATAATAGTAGGGGACTTTAACACTCCCCTCATTGAAATGGACAGATCATCCAAGCAAAAGATCAGCAAGGAAATAAAGGCCTGAAACGACACACTGGACCAGAAGGACATCACAGATATATTCAGAACATTTAATCCCAAAGCAACAGAATACACATTCTTCTCTAGTGCACATGGAACATTCTCCAGAATAGATCACATCCTCGGTCCTAAATCAGGACTCAACCGGTATCAAAAGATTGGGATCATTCCCTGCATATTTTCAGACCACAATGCTCTAAAGCTAGAATTCAACCACAAAAGGAAGTTTGAAAAGAACAAAAATACATGGAGACTAAACAGCATCCTTCTAAAGAATGAATGGGTCAACCGGGAAATTAAAGAAGAATTGAAAAAAATCGTGGAAACAAATGATAATGAAAATACAACGGTTCAAAATCTGTGGGACACAACAAAGGCTGTCCTGAGAGGAAAATATATAGCGGTGAAAGCCTTTCTCAAGAAACAAGAAAGGTCTCAGGTACACAATCTAACCCTACACGTAAAGGAGCTGGAGAAAGAACAAGAAATAAACCCTAAGCCTAGCAGGAGAAGAGAAATCATAAAGATCAGAGCAGAAATCAATGAAATAGAAACAAACAAACAAACAAAAAAAAACAATAGAACAAATCAACGAAAGTAGGAGCTGGTTCTTTGAAAGAATTAATAAAATTGATAAACCCCTGGCCTACTTATCAAAAAGAAAAGAGAAAAGACCCAAATAAATAAAATCATGAATGAAAGAAAAGAGATCACAACTAAAACCAAAGAAATACAAACTATTATAAGAACATACTATGAGCAACTCTACGGCAATAAATTTGACAATCTGGAAGAAATGGATGCATTCCTAGAAACATATAAACTACCACAACTGAACCAGGAAGAAATAGAAAGCCTGAACAGACCCATAACCAGTAAGGAGATTGAAACAGTCATTAAAAATCTCCAAACAAACAAAAGCCCAGGGCCAGACGGCTTCCCGGGGGGATTCTACCAAACATTTAAAGAAGAACTAATTCCTATTCTCCTAAAACTGTTCCAAAAAATAGAAATGGAAGGAAAACTTCCAAACTCATTTTATGAGTCCAGCATCACCTTGATCCCAAAACCAGACAAGGATCCCATCAAAAAAGAGAGCTATAGACCAATATCCTTGATGAACACAGATACTAAAATACTCAACAAAATACTAGCCAATAGAATTCAACAGTACATTAAAAAGATTATTCACCATGACCAAGTGGGATTTATTCCAGGGCTGCAAGGTTGGTTCAACATCCGCAAATCAGTCAATGTGATACAACACATCAATAAAAGTAAGAACAAGAACCATATGATACTCTCAATAGATGCTGAAAAAGCATTTGAAAAAGTACAGCATCCCTTCCTGATCAAAACTCTTCAAAGTGTAGGGATAGAGGGCACATACCTCAATATCATCAAAGCCATCTATGAAAAACCCACCGCAAATATCATTCTCAATGGAGAAAAACTGAAAGCTTTTCCGCTAAGGTCAGGAACACGGCAGGGATGTCCATTATCACCACTGCTATTCAACATAGTACTAGAGGTCCTAGCCTCCACAATCAGACAACAAAAGGAAATTAAAGGCATCCAAATCGGCAAAGAAGAAGTCAAATTATCACTCTTCGCAGATGATATGATACTATATGTGGAAAACCCAAAAGACGCCACTCCAAAACTGCTAGAACTTATACAGGAATTCAGTAAAGTGTCAGGATATAAAATCAATGCACAGAAATCAGTTGCATTTCTCTACACCAACAACAAGACAGAAGAAAGGGAAATTAAGGAGTCAATCCCATTTACAATTGCACCCAAAACCATAAGATACCTAGGAATAAACCTAACCAAACAGGCACAGAATCTATACTCAGAAAACTATAAAGTACTCATGAAAGAAATTGAGGAAGACACAAAGAAATGGAAAAATGTTCCACGCTCCTGGATTGGAAGAATAAATATTGTGAAAATGTCTATGCTACCTAAAGCAATCTACACATTTAATGCAATTCCTATCAAAGTACCATCCATCTTTTTCAAAGAAATGGAACAAATAATTCTAAAATTTATATGGAATCAGAAAAGACATTGAATAGCTAAAGGGATATTGAAAAAGAAAGCCAACGTTGGTGGCATCACAATCCCGGACTTCAAACTCTATTACAAAGCTGTCATCATCAAGACAGCATGGTACTGGCACAAAAACAGACCCATAGATCAATGGAACAGAATAGAGAGCCCAGAAATAGACTCTCAACTCTATGGTCAACTAATCTTCGACAAAGCAGGAAAGAATGTCCAATGGAAAAAAGACAGCCTCTTCAATAAATGGTGCTGGGAAAATTGGACAGCCACATGCAGAAAAATGAAATTGGACCATTTCCTTACACCACACACGAAAATAGACTCAAAATGGATGAAGGACCTCAATGTGCGAAAGGAATCCATCAAAATCCTTGAGGAGAACACAGGCAGCAACCTCTTTGACCTCAGCCACAGCAACATCTTCCTAGGAACAACGCCAAAGGCAAGGGAAGCAAGGGCAAAAATGAACTATTGGGATTTCATCAAGATCAAAAGCTTTTGCACAGCAAAGGAAACAGTGAACAAAATCAAAAGACAACTGACAGAATGGGAGAAGATATTTGCAAACGACATATCAGATAAAGGACTAGTGTCCAGAATCTATAAAGAACTTAGCAAACTCAACACCCAAAGAACAAATAATCCAATCAAGAAATGGGCAGAGGACATGAGCAGACATTTCTGCAAAGAAGACATCCAGATGGCCAACAGGCACATGAAAAAGTGCTCCGTATCACTCGGCATCAGGGAAATACAAATCAAAACCACAATGCGATATCACCTCACACCAGTCAGAATGGCTAAAATCAACAAGTCAGGAAATGACAGATGCTGGCGAGGATGCGGAGAAAGGGGAACCCTCCTACACTGTTGGTGGGAATGCAAGCTGGTGCAACCTCTCTGGAAAACAGCATGGAGGTTCCTCAAAATGTTGAAAATAGAACTGCCCTATGACCCAGCAATTGCACTATTGGGTATTTACCCTAAAGATACAAATGTAGTGATCCAAAGGGGCACGTGTACTCGAATGTTTATAGCAGCAATGTCCACAATAGCCAAACTATGGAAAGAACCTAGATGTCCATCAACAGATGAATGGATCAAGAAGATGTGGTATATATACACAATGGAATACTATGCAGCCATCAAAAGAAATGAAATCTTGCCATTTGCGACAACATGGATGGAACTAGAGCGTATCATGCTTAGCGAAATAAGTCAAGCAGAGAAAGACAACTATCATATGATCTCCCTGATATGAGGAAGTGGTGATGCAACATGGGGGCTTAAGTGGGTAGGAGAAGAATAAATGAAAGAAGATGGGATTGGGAGGGAGACAAACCATACGTGACTCTTGATCTCACAGAACAAACTGAGGGTTGCTGGGGGGAGGGGGTTTGGGAGAAGGGGGTGGGATTATGGACATTGGGGAGGGTATGTGTTTTGGTGAGTGCTGTGAAGTGTGTAAACCTGGTGATTCACAGACCTGTACCCCTGGGGATAAAAATGTATGTTTATAAAAAATAAAAAATTATATTAGAAAAAAAAAGTTTTTTTATAGGGAAATTGTATATATGTGCAACTTCTTGTGAACTGTTTCAAAGTAAGAAGTATTTATTTATTATTTTATTTGATTATTATTTTTAAATTTTGTTCAGGTTGCCAGTGGCTGAAAAGTTTTTTTATTTTAATTCAAAAAACACCCTCACCAAACGTCGTATATAAAATGTGATCTCATGATCTTTGCCTGAGACTTTGTGGACTCTGGAAAGAGATTTGTTTTTTGTTTCTCCATCAGAGAGATAACTTCAGTATGTAATTAATCCAGCAGTGACATTAAGTCAGTAGAGATGGAACATATCGCTATGATTAGGATTTTTCAGGTACCAACATGGAGTCTTTCTGCAACCCAACCCAGTGTGTTACAGCTCTCAATTTGGACATTAGTGAAGTTGTGCAATATCTCAACTCTAGATATCTGTTGATCAATATTCCTTTTTCCTATCATTTTTTATATAAACACAGATAGTCTCTTTTATTTCTTTTAATATTTACCACTTTCTTTTTCTGTATTCCTCCTGCCTCTTGTTTAACTATTGACAAAGGATAAAATAGTAACCTCACTAGAAAATTTATTCATAAGACAATAAAGTATTGTTTTACCTTGTTTGGGAAGATTGATCTATCTTGACACTTTTTAAAGTTATAATTGATTTTAAAAAGTTGCAATTAGAGGACAAAGTCTGGACAACTGTGCTAGGCTATATCTTAATATGCTGTTAATACCTGGGATAAAGTATCTTCCTATCCAGTGGGCAAAGAGATTCCATTGTGAACAGGAGGGAGGAGGAATAGACAATAAATGAATAAATATATGATATGAAAGATGATGATAAGTACCATGAGGAAAATAAAGTAGGATAAGGAGGAGTGGAGTTGGGTGGTATTTTGTATAAGGTTTTCAGGGGAGGGCTAACTTAGAAAGTGACATATGGGAAAGGCTAGAAGGTAATGAAGGTTCAAGCCATGCTCCCAGGGGAAGAGATTTATGGATAGATGAACAAGGGAAATGGCTCTGTGGTAGGAGCTATTTGATATATTTAAGAGACACAAGGAACTGGTGTGGCTTGAATGTATTGAGCAGGGAGATGGACATAGAGGATGGGGTTAGAAAGTGGTAGGGGAAGATCTTATATCATAAAACAGTAGTCAGAAAAGTTTTGAGGTATAAGGCCAAACTTTAAGCTTGACCAGGCACAAATAAGAAATAAAGCTATAAAGTACTCATGAAAGAAATTGAGGAAGACACAAAGAAATGGAAAAATGTTCCATGCTCCTGGATTGGAAGAATAAATATTGTGAAAATGTCTATGCTACCTAAAGAAAGTTTTTTTTTTAAAGAAAATTATTTCAGATGTAAATTAGGTGAAGGGGATGATAGTATGCCTGCTAAACCTAGGCTAAAGCATCCTCATTTGGTCCATATTTGTGATAAAATTGATGTAATGGCAATAAAAGAATGATTAGGAAGAGAAATCAGATTTTAGTGAAGCCAATAAAGTCATAATTACCATGGGTTTATTATGTGTCAGGAATACATTGACGACTTGAAACATAGTATTTCTTTAATCCTCCCTACTATTATCCTTCCTTTACAGGTGAGTTACAGAGAGGTTAGGCAACTTTCCCCAAATCAAATCAGGATTTCATTTCAGGTAGTCTAGCTTCAGAGTCACAACCCTACTTGGAATAAGAGAATGAGAACTGAGATCCAAAGAAGATTCAGAAACCAAGGTTCTGTACAACTCAAATAAATTAGGCCCTCGCCATGTGCTCAAAACTAAGTAGGACTTACTCTTAGGCTACGTAAAGGTGGATCTTTAAACTCTGCCACATCCTAACAATTTGCTAAACTCTGTGTATACAGCCGGCTTTGGAGCCAGCAGTACCTGAGACATGAGATTCCCAACAGTGTAGTAAATAATCTTCTTGTTCTCTAAACAAGTGACTGAGTGTGATCATGATGAATCACTTTTTAGGAAGGTGTTAAAGAGGATCCAGGATCAGGCCATGAAGTATGACAATCCCATACACTCTGCCTTGTCTCATGTTAATGAGCACTGCCAAGAATGCAAGAGTTTTGTCTGAGATGACAATATCCAGTTATGCAGGAGCACTATGGGAATGACTGACACCCAAGAAATCAGCTCTCAAGATTGCAGGAAGCATTTTAGGGTGATGGGATCCAATAATCAAAGGCAATTGAGTCTGAGGTGTCCTCAGCTATTTTTCTAAATGACAATGCCAAGGAAAACAAAGTCAAACAGAGGTCAGAATAATTGGATGTTTCTTTTTTTTCCCTCTCAAAGAGGGTGGGAATAGCTGTGTCAACACAAGGCCTGGTGTACCCATCTTATTTTGACAAGGAAAAGAGCCAATGTGAGTATTACAGGAACAAGAGGTTTACTATAGGAATTAAGGATTTTGAGAATGTGGGAGGAGCTTAAAGAGTGAAAGCCTTCCAAGGACTGAGAAAAAGTGACTGTGGGGAAATTCTAGAAGCTATTTTATGTGGCCACTTTGACCTCCTAGGAATAATGGCTCCCTCTTTCTTCCCACTTTCCAAATTTCGCACAAATCTCTTTCATTGGCCAACTATAATTGAGATTTATTTATATAGGAAGAAGTTCTAGAAAATGTAGTTCTTAAACTTAAACTTGGTGGTGGTGATGGTGCCAGGTTTGTGGTAGACAGTGTGGCAGACATGGTGTAAAACCTCTAAGAATGCAATGATGAAGAAAGTAATTCACCAGCTGTTCTACCAGCACCCTCTGCATCTTCACCTGCATCATTATACCACACTTGCTACTCAGAATCCCTATTTGGGATCTGTCTTACCATCTACACCTTCTTATTGTCTATATACAGAGGAAATAATTCAATTCCACCTCCACTCCAACATTGTTTTTTGTCTGTTTGCTTGATTTATCTATGTATTTCCTTTTTCTCCTTGGCATAAAAAATGCTCATCTCTGCCATCTTATTATTAGTACTATTATTTTAAAATTTTTATTTTTCTAAATTTATTTTCAGTGTTCCAGAATTCATTATTTATGCACCACACCCAGTGCTCCATGCAGTATGTGCCCTCCATAATACCCACCACCAGGCTCACTCAACCTCCCACCTCCCTCCCCTCCAAAACCCTCAGTTTGTTTCTCAGAGTCCAAGTCTCTCATGGTTCATCTCCCCCTCTAAATTCCCCCTTCTCTCCATCTCCCCACGCCCTCCGTGTTATTCTTTATACTTCACAAATAAGGAAAAACATGATAATTGACTCTCTCTGCTTGAATTATTTCACTCAGCATAATCTCGTCAGTCTTGTCCATGTTGATACAAAAGCTGGATATTTATCCTTTCTGATGGAGCCATAATAATCCATAGTATATATGGACCACATATTCCTTATCCATTTATCCGTTGAAGGGCATCTTGGATCTTTCCACAGTTTGGCAACAGTGGCCATTGCTGCTATGAACATTGGGGTACAGGTGGTCCTTCCTTTCACTACACCTGTATCTTTGGGGTAAATACCCAGTAGTGCAATTGCAGGGTTGATGGGTAGCTCTATATTTAATTTCTTAAGCAATCTCCACACTGTTTTCCAAACTGGCTGCACCAACTTGCATTCCTTCCAACAGTGTAAGAGGGTTGTTCCCCTTTCTCCACAATCTCTCCAACACATGTTGTTTACTGTTTTATTAATTTTGGCCATTCTAAGTGGTGTGAGGTGGTATCTCAATGTGTTTTTTTTTTAAGTCTGTTATTTTATTTTATTTTTCAAGTTATTATTTAAGAACCAGTTAGTTAACATATAGTATAATAGTTTCAGAGTAGAATTTAGAGATTCATTACTTACATACAACACCCAGTGCTCATCACAAGTGCCCTCCTTAATACTCATCACCCATTTAACCCATTCCCATGCCCACTGCTTCACTAGTAATCTTCAGTTTGGTCTCCATAGTTAAGAGTCTGTTTCATGATTTGCCTTTCTGTCCCCCCCACTATGTTCATCTGTTTAATTTGTTAAATTCCACACACAAGGAAAATCATATGGTATCTTTCTTTCTCTAACTGACTTACTTGGCTTAGTATAATGCACCCTACCATCATCCATGTCATTGCAAATCGCAAGATTTAATTTTTTTTGATGGCTGAGTTATATGATATATGATCTATATCTCTGTCTATAGCTATCATCTATTTATCTAATCACCTCACCTTTATCCATTCATTAGTCAATGTGGTGCATAAACAATGAATTCTGTTATGCTGAAAAGGAATTAAAAAAAAGCTTCCTCACAGCAAAGGAAACAATCAACAAAACTAAAAGGCAACCTTTGCAATTGGAGAAGATATTTGCAAATGACAGATTTGATAAAGGGTTAGTATCCAAAATCTATAAAGAACTTATCAAACTCAGCACCCAAAAAGCAAATAATCAATTTAAGAAATGGGCAGAAGACATAAATAGACATTTATTTTCCAAAGAAGACTTTCAGATGGCTAACATGCATGAAAAGATGCTCAACATCACTCACCATTAAGAAAAACAAATCAAGGGGTGCCTGGGTGGCTCAGTGGGTTAAGCCTCTGCCTTCTGCTCAGGTCATGATCCCAGAGTCCTGGGGTTGAGCCCCGCACTGGGCTCTCTGCTTGGCAGGGAGCTTGCTTCCTCCTCTCTCTGCCTGCCTCCCTGCCTACTTGTGATCTCTCTCTGTCAAATAAATAAAATCTTAAAAAAAAAAAAAGAAATCAATACTACAATGAGATATCAACTCACACCTGTCAGAATGGCTAAAACTAACAACAGAGGAACAACAGATGTTGATGAGGATGCAGAGAAAGGAGAACCCTCCTACCCTATTGGTGGAAATGCAAACTGGTGTAGCCAGTCTGAAAAACAGTTATGGAGATTCCTCAAAAGTTCAAAACATAACAACCCTATGATCAAGCAATTGCACTACTAGGTATTTACCCAAAGGATACAAAAATACTGATTTGAAGGGACATGTGTTCCTCAATGTGTATTATAGCATTATCAATAATAGTAACATTGTGGAGAGAGTTCAGTGTGGTTTTGATTTGAATCTCCCTAATGGCTAGTGATGATGAATTATCTAGAGAAATCTATACTTTCAATGCCATTCCAATCAAAATTCCACCAGAATTTTTCAACTTGTTTTTTTCCATTTGTATGGAACCAGAAGAGACCCCGAATTGCTAAGGAAATGTAAAAAAAGAAAAATAAAACTGGAGGCATCACATTGCCTGATTGCAAATTTTACTACAAAGCTGTGATCACCAAGACAGCATGGTGCTGGTGAAAAAACAGACACATAGACCAGTGGAATGGAGCAAAAAGCCAAGATATGGATCCTCAACTCTATGGTCAAATAATTTTTGATAAAGCAAGAAAAAAATATACAGGTAGAAAAAAGACAGCCTCTTTGAGAAATGCTGCTGGGTAAATTGGACAGCTATGTGTAGAAGAATGAAACTCAACCATTTTCTTACACCATTCACAAAGATAAACTCAAAATGGATAAAAGATCTCAACGTGAGGCAGTGATCCATCAGAATTCTAGAGAAGAACATAGGCAGTAACCTCTTTGACACCAGCCACAGCAAATTCTTTCAAAACACATCTCCAAAAGCAAAGGAAACAAAAGCAAAAATGAACTTTTAGGACTTCATCAAGATCAAAAGCTTCTGCACAACAAAGTAAACAGTCAACAAAACAATGAGGCAACACACGGAATGGGAGAAGATATTCACAAATGACAGTAGAGACAAAGGGCTGATATCCAAAATCTACAAAGAACTCCTCAAACTCAACACACACAAAACAGATAATCATGTCAAAAAAAAGGGGGAGACAACATGAACAGACACTTCTACAATGAAGACATACAAATGGCTAACTGACATATGAAAAGTCTCTGCCATCTTAAAAAAAAAAATTCTTCTGACCTCATTCCATTTCTTTATTTTTCTGCAGAGGGAAGCTTATTCAAAGAGTAGTCTCCCCTTGACTCTTCCTCCTCCTTTCCTAATTTTACTACATTAATTTCAGAATGACTTGGATTCACACACAACTCCAATATTAAGATCAAGGTCACCATAATTGCTAAATTCAAAGGCCATTTTCAGTCTTGACATTTTCTTTGTCTCTCTGCAGCATTTGAACATTTGAAAACCCATTTTAAAAAATAATTTATTTTTTTATTGTGTTATGTTAGTTGATAGTATCTACTCTTGGCTTCTGTAATATAACACTATCCTCTATTTCACTTATTCTTTCATACTTCATTTTGATATTGGCTTCTTTCCACGATTCTCACTTTAAAGATTGTATTCTGCTGTGTCCCATTAGAAGTCCTTTTCTTTTTTTTTTTTTTTTTTATCTAATTTTATTTTTTCGGTGTTCCACGGTTCTTTGTTTATGCACTTTTCTTTCTTTTTATTAAAATGATTTATTTATTTTCAGAAAAACAGTATTATTTTTTTTCACCACACCCAGTGCTCCATGCAATCCGTGCCCTCTGTAATACCCACCACCTGGTAACCCAACCTCCCACACTACCGCCACTTCAAACCTCTCAGATTGTTTTTCAGAGTCCATAGTCTCTCATGATTCACGTCCCCTTACAATCTACCCCAACTCCCTTCTCCTCTCTAACACCCCTTGTCCTCTATGATATTTGTTATGATCCAAAAATATGAAACCATATGATAATTGACTCTCTCTGCTTGACTTATTTCACTGAGAATAATCTCTTCCAGTCCTGTCCAAGTTGCTACAAAAGTTGGGTATTCATCCTTTCTGATGGAGCCATAATAATCCATAGTATATATGGACCACATCTTCCTTAACCATTCGTCTGTTGAAGGGCATCTTGGCTCTTTCCACAGTTTGGAGACCGTGGCCATTGCTGCTATAAACATTGGGGTACAGATGGCCCTTCTTTTCATGATATCTGTATCTTTGGGGTAAATACCCAGGAGTGCAATTGCAGTGTCATAGGGAAGTTCTATTTTTAATTTCTTTTTTTTTAAAGATTTTATTTATTTATTTGATAGAGAGAAATCACAAGTAGACGGAGAGGCAGACAGAGAGAGAGAGGGGAAGCAGGCTCCCTGCTGAGCAGAGAGCCCGATGCGGGACTCGACCCCAGGACCCTGAGATCATGACCTGAGCCGAAGGCAGCGGCTTAACCCACTGAGCCACCCAGGTACCCCCTATTTTTAATTTCTTGAGGAATCTCCACACTGTTCTCCAAAGAGGCTACACCAACTTTCATTCCCACCAACAGTGGAAGAGGGTTCCCCTTTCTCCAACACATGTTGTTTCCTGTTTTGTTAATTTTGGCCATTCTAACTGGTGTAAGGTGATATCTAAATGTGGTTTTAATTTGAATCTCCCTGAGGGCTAGTGATGATGAACATTTTTTCATGTGTCTGATAGCCATTTGTATGTCTTGATTGGAGAAGTGTCTGTTCATATCTTCTGCCCATTTTTTGATATGTTTGCCTGTTTCTTGTGTGTTGAGTTTGAGGAGTTCATTATAGGTCCTGGATATCAACCTTTTGTCTGTACTGTCATTTGCAAATATCTTCTCCCATTCCGTGGGTTGCCTTTTTTTTTTTTTTTTTTTTTTTTTTTTTTTTTACTGTTTCCTTTGCTGTGCAGAAGCTTTTGATTTTGATGAAGTCCCAAAAGTTCATCTTCGCTTTTGTTTCCTTTGCCTTTGGAGACATATCTTGAAAGAAGTTGCTGTGGCTGATATCGAAGAGATTACTGCCTATATTGTCCTCTAGAATTCTGATGGATTCCTGTTCCACGTTGAGGTCTTTTATTCATTTTGAGTTTATCTTTGTGTATGGTGTAAGAGAATGGTGGAGTTTCATTCTTCTACATATAACTGTCCAGTTTTCCCAGCACCATTTATTGAAGAGACTGTCTTTTTTCCACTGTATATTTTTTCCTGTTTTGTCGAAGATTAATTGCCCATAGAGTTGAGGGTCCATATCTGAGCTCTCTACTCTGTTCCACTGGTCTATGTGTCTGTTTTTATGCCAGTACCATGCTGTCTTGGTGATCACAGTTTTGTAGTAAAGCTTGAAATCAGGTAACATGATGCCCCCCATTTTATTTTTGTTTTTCAACATTTCTTTACCAATTCGGGGTCTCTTCTGAAGCAGAAGGAAAACTTGCTGACTCTTTCTATGAAGCTAGCATTACCCTGATCCCCAAACCAGACAAAGACCCTACCAAAAAGAATTTCAGACCAACATCACTGATGAATACGGATGCTAAGATTCTCAACAAGATCCTAGCCTACAGGATCCAACAGCACATTCAAAAGATTATCCACCATGACCAGGTGGGATTCATCCCTGGTCTACAAGGATGGTTCAACATTCGCAAATCAATCAATGTGATAGAACAAATTAATATGAGAAGAGAGAAGAACCACATGGTCCTCTCAATTGATGCAGAAAAAGCATTTGACAAAATCCAGCATCCACTCCTCATTAAAACGCTCAAAGTATAGGGATAGAGGGAACATTCCTGAACCTCATCAAATCTATGAAAGACCCACAGCAAATATCATCCTTAATGGGAAAAAGCTTGCAGCCTTCCCGTTGAGATCAGGAACAAGACAAGGATGCCCACTTTCACCACTCTTTCACCACTCTTGTTCAACATAGTATTAGAAGTCCTAGCAAAAGCAATCAGACAACAAAGGGAAATAAAAGGTATCCAAATTGGTAATGAAGAAGTCAAACTCTCTCTCTTTGCAGATGACATGATTCTTTATATGGAAAACCCAAAAGACTCCACCCCCAAACTATTAGAACTCATACAGCAATTCAGCAACGTGGCAGGATACAAAGTCAATGTGCAGAAATCATTGGCTTTCTTATACACTAACAATGAAAATACAGAAAGGGAAATTAGAGAATATGATTCCATTTACTATAGCACCAAGAACCATAAGATACCTGGGAATAAACTTAACCAAAGAGGTAAAGGATCTGTACTCGAGGAACTACAGAACACTCATGAAAGAAATTGAAGAGGACATAAAAAGATGGAAGACCATTCCATGCTCTTGGATTAGAAGAATAAACATTGTTACAATGTCTCTACTGCCTAGAGCAATCTATACTTTTAATTCACTTTTCTTTATCTGTACACTGTTTATGACTTATCCATATCCATGGCTTTTATCTTAAGCCAATTTGATTGTCTTACTTTATGATTTGATGATGTTTTGGTAATTATATAGTTTTAGTTTTAAATTTAAAATCAATTAATTCACATATAGTGTATTATTCGTTTCAGTGATAGAGTTTAGTGATTCACCAGTTCCATATAACACCCAGTGCTCTTTATATCAACTTCCCTCCTTAATTCCCATTATCCAGTTCCCTATCCCCCCATATACCTCCCTTACAGCAGCCCTCAGTTTGTTTCCCATTATTAAGAGTCACTTATGCTTTGTCTGTCTCTCTTGATTTTGTCTTATTTGATTTTTCCTTCCCTTCCTCTATTTTACCTGTTTTCCTTCTTAAATTCCACATATGAGTGAAATCCTCTGACTGATTTATTTCATTTAGCAAAATACACTCTAGTTCCAACCATATAATTTCAAATAACAAGATTCAATTCTTTTTTATGGCTGAGTAATATTCAATTGTATATATTTGTATACCTCACCTTCTACATCCATTCATATGTCTGTGGACATCTTTTTATATTTTGGCTATTATGGACATTGTTGCATTGCGGTGCATGTAGTGATATGCTTTGACTCTTTTCTCTTTATTTTTTTGTATTTGTTCTAGGTTTTTTCTTTGTAGTTGCCATGAGGCTTGAATAACAATTCTTATTGTTATAATAGACTCTTTAAGTTGACAACAACCTAAATTCAATCACATACAAAAATTCTACACTTTTATCACTTCTCCCCCACTACATACATTGTTATTGATCTCAGAATTTTATTCTTTTATACTTTGTATCCATCAACCAATTTTTGTGTTAGTTTTTCCTGATATTTTGTCTTTTAACTTTTATACTAGAGTTAAACATAATTTATGTACCACTGTTCGAGTATTGTGTTATTTTGTATTTGCCTATCTATATACTTACCTTTACCAGTGAAATTTGTACTTAAATATACTTTCATGTTTGTGTTTAACATTCCTTTGTTTCAACTTGAAGAGCTCTCTTTTAGCACGTGTAGTAAGGCAGGTATAGTGATGATGAGGTCCTTCAATTTTTATTTTCTGGGAAAATATTTTTCTTTCCATTTTTAAAGGACAATTTTTTGGGCACAGTATTCTTGGTTGGTACTCTTTTTATTTTTTCTTTCGACACTTTGAATATATCATCTCACACTTTCCTGTAAATTTTCTGTTGAGAAACCTGCTCATAAGACTGCCTGGGTGGCTCAGATGGTTAAGCATCTGCCTTCAGTTCAGGTCATGATCCTGGGATCCTGAGATCGAGCTTCACATCAGGCCTCCTGCTCCGCAGGGAGTCTGCTTCTCTCTCTCCTCTTGCTCCTCCCCCCAGCTCCTGCTCTCTTCCTCTCCCTCTCTCTCAATCTACTCTCTCTTTGTCTCTCTCAAATAAACAAACTGAGGGTTTTTAAAGGGAGGGGTTTGGATGGTTGGGTGAGCCTGGTGGTGGGTATTATGGAGGGCACATACTGCATGGAGCACTAGGTGTGATGCATAAACAATGAATTTTGGAACACTGAAAATAAATAAAATGGAAAAAAAAACCCCAAACAAACAACCCACCCCCCCAAAAAACAAAAAACAAAACAACAAATAAAATATTAAAAAAAGAGAAATCTCAAAGGGTTTTGAAGGGGCGGGGGGGGGAGGTCGGGGTACCAGGTGGTGGGTATTATAGAGGACACGGATTGCATGGAGCACTGGGTGTGGTGCAAAAATAATGAATACTGTTATGCTGAAAATAAAAATAAATTAATTTAAAAAATAAATTAATTAAAAAAAAAGAGAAATCTCCTTATGATCTTATGAGGGTTCCTTTGTGTGTGACATCATTTTTCTCTTTCTGGGTTCAAAATTCTCTCTATATCTTCAGCTTTTGACAATTGAATTATAATTTGTCTTAGTGTAGACCTCTTTCTATTCAACCTATTTGGGATCTTTGGGGCTTTATGAATTTGGATGTCCAGTCGTCTCCCTAGATTTGTGAAGCTTTTCACAATTATTTCTTTAAATAATCCTCTCTTCCTTTCTCTTTCTCTTCTCCTTCTGGGAGTCCCAAAATACACATTTTGGGTTGTTTGATGGCATTCCATAAAGTCTTGTTCACTTAATTTACTCCTTTTCATTTTTTTTTTTTGTTGTTGTTGTTCCTTTGACTAGGTAATTTCCAATGATTTGTCTTCAAGCTCACTGATTTTTTATCTTCACCTTAGTCAAGTTTGCTGTTTCTGTTTTTATTTAATTATTCAGTTCGGTCATTACATTCCTTAGCTTTAGAATTTCGGCTTTTTAAAACATAGTTTCTTTCTCCTTATTGAATTTCTCATTTTGTTCATACATTATTTTCCGATTTTGTTTAGTTGTTTACCTGTATTCTCACTGAGAATCTCTCAGATGACTATTTTGAATTCTATTTTGTTCCTTTTTTTAAAATATTTTTTTATTTTTTATAAACATATATTTTTATCCCCAGGGGTACAGGTCTGTGAATCACCAGGTTTACACACTTCACAGCACTCACCAAAGCACATACCCTCCAAAATGTCCATAACCCCACCCCCTTCTCCCAAACCCCCTCCCACCAGCAACCCTCAGTTTGTTTTGTGTGATCAAGAGTCCCTTATGGTTTGTCTCCCTCCCAATCCCATCTTGTTTCATTTATTCTTCTCCTACCCACTTAAGCCCCCATTTGCATCACCACTTCCTCATATCAGGGAGATCATATGATAGTTGTCTTTCTCTGCTTGACTTATTTCGCTAAGCATGATACGCTCTAGTTCCATCCATGTTGTCGCAAATGGCAAGATTTCATTTCTTTTGATGGCTGCATAGTATTCCATTGTGTATATATACCACATCTTCTTGATCCATTCATCTGTTGATGGACATCTAGGTTCTTTCCATAGTTTGGCTATTGTGGACATTGCTGCTATAAACATTCGGGTGCACGTGCCCCTTTGGATCACTACGTTTGTATCTTTAGGGGTAAATACCCAATAGTGCAATTGCTGGGTCATAGGGCAGTTCTATTTTCAACATTTTGAGGAACCTCCATGCTGTTTTCCAGAGTGGCTGCACCAGCTTGCATTCCTACCAACAGTGTAGGAGGGTTCCCCTTTCTCCGCATCCTCGACAGCATCTGTCATTTCCTGACTTGTTTATTTTAGACATTCTGACTGGTGTGAGGTGATATCGCATTGTGGTTTTGATTTGTATTTCCCTGATGCCCAGTGATATGGAGCATTTTTTCATGTGTCTGTTGGCCATCTGGATGTCTTCTTTGCAGAAATGTCTGCTCATGTCCTCTGCCCATTTCTTGATTGGATTATTTGTTCTTTGGGTGTTGAGTTTGCTAAGTTCTTTATAGATTCTGGACACTAGTCCTTTATCTGATATGTCGTTTGCAAATATCTTCTCCCATTCTGTCAGTTGTCTTTTGATTTTGTTAACTGTTTCCTTTGCTGTGCAAAAGCTTTTGATCTTGATGAAATCCCAGTAGTTCATTTTTGCCCTTGCTTCCCTTGCCTTTGGCATTGTTCCTAGGAAGATGTTGCTGTGGCTGAGGTCGAAGAGGTTGCTGCCTGTGTTCTCCTCAAGGATTTTGATGGATTCCTTTCGCACATTGAGGTCCTTCATGCATTTTGAGTCTATTTTTGCGTGTGGTGTAAGGAAATGGTCCAATTTCATTTTTCTGCATGTGGCTGTCCAATTTTCCCAGCACCATTTATTGAAGAGGCTGTCTTTTTTCCATTGGACATTCTTTCCTGCTTTGTCGAAGATTAGTTGAATGTAGAGTTGAGGGTCTATTTCTGGGCTCTCTATTCTGTTCCATTGATCTATGTGTCTGTTTTTGTGCCAGTACCATGCTGTCTTGATGATGACAGCTTTGTAATAGAGCTTGAAGTCCGGAATTGTGATGCCACCAACGTTGGCTTTCTTTTATAATATCCCTTTGGCTATTCAAGGTCTTTTCTGGTTCCATATAAATTTTAGAATTATTTGTTCCATTTCTTTGAAAAAGATGGATGGTACTTTGATAGGTATTGCATTAAATGTGTAGATTGCTTTAGGTAGCATAGACATTTTCACAATATTTATTCTTCCAATCCAGGAGCATGGAACATTTTTCCATTTCTTTGTGTCTTCCTCAATTTCTTTCATGAGTACTTTATAGTTTTCTTAGTATAGATTCTGTGCCTGTTTGGTTAGGTTTATTCCTAGGTATCTTTTGGTTTTGGGTGCAATTGTAAATGGGATTGACTCCTTAATTTCTCTTTCTTCTGTCTTGTTGTTGGTGTAGAGAAATGCAACTGATTTCTGTGCATTAATTTTATATCCTGACACTTTACTGAATTCCTGTATAAGTTCTAGCAGTTTTGGAGTGGAGTCTTTTGGGTTTTCCACATATAGTATCATATCATCTGCGAAGAGTGATAATTTGACTTCTTCTTTGCCAATTTGGATGCCTTTAATTTCCTTTTGTTGTCTGATTGCTGAGGCTAGGACCTCTAGTACTATGTTGAATAGCAGTGGAGATAATGGACATCCCTGCCGTGTTCCTGACCTTAGCGGAAAAGCTTTCAGTTTTTCTCCATTGAGAATGATATTTACGGTGGGTTTTTCATAGATGGCTTTAATGATATTGAGGTATGTGATCTCTATCCCTACACTTTGAAGAGTTTTGATCAGGAAGGGATGCTGTACTTTTTCAAACGCTTTTTCAGCATCTATTGAGAGTATCATATGGTTCTTGTTCTTTCTTTTATTGATGTGTTGTATCACATTGACTGATTTGCAGATGTTGAACCAACCTTGTAGCCCTGGAATAAATCCCACTTGGTTGGTGAATAATCCTTTTAATGTACTGTTGAATCCTATTGGCTAGTATTTTGTTGAGTATTTTCACATCTGTGTTCATCAAGGATATTGGTCTATAGCTCTCTTTTTTGATGGGATCCTTGTCTGGTTTTGGGATCAAGGTGATGCTGGACTCATAAAATGAGTTTGGACGTTTTCCTTCCTTTTCTATTTTTTGGAGCAGTTTCAGGAGAATAGGAATTAGTTCTTCTTTAAATGATTGGTAGAATCCCCCCGGGAAGCCGTCTGGCCCTGGGCTTTTGTTTGTTTGGAGATTTTTAATGACTGTTTCAATCTCCTTACTGGTTATGGTCTGTTCAGGCTTTCTATTTCTTCCTGGTTCAGTTGTGGTAGTTTATATGTTTCTAGGAATGCATCGATTTCTTCCAGATTGTCAAATTTGTTGGCGTACAGTTGCTCATAATAAGTTCTTATAATAGTTTGTATTTCTTTGGTGTTAGTTGTGATCTCTCCTCTTTCATTCATGATTTTATTTATTTGGGTCCTTTCTCTTTTCTTTTTGATAAGTCGGGCCAGGGGTTTATCAATTTTATTAATTCTTTCAAAGAACCAGCTCCTACTTTCGTTGATTTGTTCTATTGTTTTTTTTTGGTTTCTATTTCATTGATTTATGCTCTGATCTTTATGATTTCTCTTCTCCTGCTGGGCTTAGGGTTTTTTTTCTTGTTCTTTATCCAGCTTCTTAGGTGTAGGGTTAGATTGTGTACCTGAGACCTTTCTTGTTTCTTGAGAAAGGCTTGTATCGCTATATATTTTCCTCTCAGGACTGCCTTTGTTGTGTCCCACAGATTTTGAACAGTTGTATTTTCATTATCATTTGTTTCCATGATTTGTTTCAATTCTTCTTTATTTTCCCGGTTGACCCATTCATTCTTTAGAAGGATGCTGTTTAGTCTCCATGTATTTTGGTTCTTTTCAAACTTCATTTTGTGCTTGAGTTCTAGCTTTAGAGCATTGTGGTCTGAAAATATGCAGGGAATGATCCCAATCTTTTGATACCGGTTGAGTCCTGATTTAGGACCAAGAATGTGAACTATTCTGGAGAATGTTCCATGTGCACTAGAGAAGAATGTGTATTCTGTTGCTTTGGGATGAAATGTTCTTAATATATCTTTGATGTCCATCTGGTCCAGTGTGTCGTTTAAGGCCTTTTTTTCCTTGCTGATCTTTTGCTTGGATGATCTGTCCATTTCAGTGAGGGGAGTGTTAAAGTCCGCTACTATTATTGTATTATTGTTGATGTGTTTTTTTGATTTTGTTATTAATTGGTTTATATAGTTGGCTGCTCCCACGTTGGGGGCATAGATATTTAAAATTGTTAAATCTTCTTGTTGGACAGACCCAACAAGAATGAGTATGATATAGTGTCCTTCCTCATCTCTTATTATAGTCTTTGGCTTAAAATCTAATTGATCTGATATAAGGATTGCCACTCCTGCTTTCTTCTGATGTCCATTAGCATGGTAAATTCTTTTCCACCCCCTCACTTTAAATCTGGAGGTGTCTTCGGGCTTAAAATGTGTTTCTTGGAGGCAACATATAGATGGGTTTTGTTTTTTTATCCATTCTGATACCCTGTGTCTTTTGACAGGGGTATTTAGCCCATTAACATTCAGCATAACTATTGAGAGATATGAATTTAGTGCCATTGTATTGCCTGTAAGGTGACTGTTACTGTATATGGTCTCTGTTCCTTTCTGATCTACCACTTGTAGGCTCTCTCTTTGCTTAGAGGACCCCTTTCAATATTTCCTGTAGAGCTGGTTTGGTGTCTGCAAATTCTTTCAGTTGTTGTTTGTCCTGGAAGCTTTTAATCTCTCCTTCTATTTTCAATGATAGCCTAGCTGGATATAGTATTGTGGGCTGCATGTTTTTCTCGTTTAGTGCTCTGAAAATATCATGCCAGCTCTTTCTGGCCTGCCAGGTTTCTGTGGGTAAGTCAGCTGCCAATCTAATATTTTTACCATTGTATGTTACAGACTTCTTTTCCCGGGCTGCTTTCAGGATTTTCTCTTTGTCACTGAAACTTGTAAATTTTACTATTAGGTGATGGGTGTGGGCCTATTCTTATTGATTTTGAGGGGTGTTCTCTGAACCTCCTGAATTTTGATGCTCGTTCCCTTTGCCATATTGGGGAAATTCTCCCCAATATTTCTCTCCAGTATACCTTCTGCTCCCCCCTCTCTTTCTTCTTCTTCTGGAATCCCAATTATTCTAATGTTGTTTCATCTTATGGTGTTACTTATCTCTTGAATTCTCCCCTCGTGGTCCAGTAGCTGTTTGTCCCTCTTTTGCTCTGCTTCTTTATTCTCAGTCATTTGATCTTCTATATCACTAATTCTTTCTTCTGCCTCATTTATCCTAGCAGTGAGAGCCTCCATTTTTGATTGCACCTCATTAATAGCTTTTTTGATTTCAACTTGGTTAGATTTTAGTTCTTTTATTCTCCAGAAAGGGCTTTTATATCTCTCGAGATGGTTTCTCTAATATCTTCCATGCCTTTTTCAAGCCCAGCTAGAACCTTGAGAATTGTCATTCTGAACTCTAGATCTGACATATTACCAATGTCTGTATTGATTAGGTCCCTAGCCTTCGGTACTTCCTCTTGTTCTTTTTTGTGTGTTGAATTTTTCCGTCTTGTCATTTTGTCCAGATAAGAGAATATGAAGGAGCAAGTAAAATACTAAAAGGGTGGCAACAACCCCAGGAAAATATGCTTTAACCAAATTAGAAGAGATCCCAAATCGTGAGGGGGAGAAAGGGGATAAAATAGGTTCAAAAAGGAAGAAAGAAAAAAAAAAACAAAAAAGAAAAAAAGAAGAAAAAAAAGAAAAGAATTAAAAAAAGGAAAATAAATAAAAATATAAAAAAGAAAAAAATATATATTAGATAAACTAGTTAAAAAATGTTAAAAAACAAAAAGGTAAAAGTTAAAAAAAAAATTTACCAGAAGGCGAGAAAAAAAACCAAAAATGAAAAAGAAAAATTTAAATTAACTGCAAGACTAAAAAAAATAACAGGGAAAAAGCCATGAGTTCCATGCTTTGCTTTCTCCTCCTGTGGAATTCTGCTGCTCTCCTTGGTATTGAATCCACACTCCTTGGTAGGTGAACTTGGTCTCGGCTGGATTTCTTGTTGATCTTCTGGGGGAGGGGCCTGTTGTAGTGATTCTCAAATGTCTTTTTCCCAGGCAGAATTGCACCGCCCTTATCAGGGGCTGGGTGAGTATTCCGCTCGAGTTTGCTTTCAGGAGCTTTTGTTCCCTGAGCGCTTTCCGTAGAGTTCCAGAGGACGGGAATACAAATGGCGGCCTCCTGGTCTCCGGCCTGGAGGAGCCGAGAGCCCAGGGCCCCATTCCTCAATGCGCCCTCAGAGATCAGCGCCCAGTTACTCCCTTCTGCCTGACCTTCGGCCGCGCTCCGAGCTCACCGAGCCTGTGACCGGTTCAAGGTAATACCGAGCTGTGAGCTTACTGTTGGCTCTGTCTCTGTAGCCAGCTTTCCCGTTCCAATACCCGCAAGCTCTGCGACACTCAGACACCCCTGATCCTTCTGTGACCCTGCGGGACCTGAGGCCACGCTGACCCCGCGTGGTCTTCGCTCCGGTTTAACCTCTGGAGCAATGTCCCTCAGTGGAACAGACTTTTAAAAGTCTGATTTTGTGCGCCGTTGCTCCGCTGCTTGCTGGTAGCCGGCCCCTCCCCCCGGGGTCTATCTTCCCGTCGCTTTGGATTCACTTCTCTGCCAGTCCTACCTTTCAGAAAGTGGTTGTTTTTTTGTTTCCAGAATTGCTGTTCTTCTTCTCTTCAATCTGCCGATGGATTTTCAGGTGTTTGCAATCTTTAGATAAGCTATCTAGCTGATCTCCAGTTAGCTGAAGTAGTCTCAGCCTGCTACTTCTCCGCCATCTTGACTCCTCCCCGGACTCTTGTTTTTTTATGAGGTTTTTTCATCACTACTTCATTCTCCAGCAGTTCAGTAATGTGGCAGGATACAAAATCAATACACATAAATCAGTTGCTTTCTTATACAATAACAATGAAAATACAGAAAGGGAAATTGGAGAAACGATTCCATTCACT
This sequence comes from Mustela lutreola, assembly GCF_030435805.1. Lineage (NCBI taxonomy): Eukaryota > Metazoa > Chordata > Mammalia > Carnivora > Mustelidae > Mustela > Mustela lutreola. Next base: position 107,779,439 of record NC_081299.1, on the reverse strand, counting down.
GTAGCAACAAGAACCATAAGATACCTGGGAATAAACCTAGCCAAAGTAGTAAGGATCTGTACTCAAGGAAATAGAGAACACTCATGATAGAAATTGAAGAAGACACAAAAAGATGGAAGACGATTCCATGCTCATGTATTGGAAGAATAAGCATTGTTAAATTGTCTATACTGCCTAGAGCAATCTATACTTTCAATGCCATTCCAATAAACATTCCACTGGTATTTTTCAAAAAGCTGGAACAAACAACCTTAAAACTGGTATAGAACCAGAAAAGACCCCGAATTGCTAAGGAAATGTTGAAAAAGAAAAAAATGTTGAAAAAGAAAAAGAAAAACAAAAAGCATCACGTTACCTAATTTCAAGCTTTACGACAAAGCTGTGATCACCAAGACAGCATGGCACTGGCAAAAAAAAAAAACCATACATATAGGCCATTGGAACAGAGTAGAGAGCCCAGATATGGACCCTCAACTCTATGGTCAAATAGTCTTTGACAAAGCAGGAAAAAATATCCAGTGGAAAAAAGGCAGTCTCTTCAATAAATTGGTGGTGGGAAAATGGGACTATGTTTGGAGAAAAGAAACTTGACCATTCTCTTACACCAAACACAAAGATAAACTCAAAATGGATAAAAGACATCATAATCCAAGAGGAGAGCATAGGCAGTAACCTCTTTGACATCACCCACAGCATCTTAAAAGCAAAGGAAACAGTAAAAATAAATAAATAAATAAATAAATAAATAAATAAATAAATAAATAAAAGATGCAACCCATAGAATGGGAGAAGATATTTGCAAATGACACTATAGACAAAGAGATGATGTCCAAGATCTATAAAGAACTTAAACAAAACACATGAAACAGATAATCATGTCAAAAAATGGGCAGAATCCATGAACAGACACTTCTGCAAAGAAGACATAGAAATAGCTAACAAACACATGAAAAAATGTTCATTATCACGAGCCATCAGGAAAATTCAAATCAAAATGTGCTGTGAAGTGTGTAAACCTGATGATTAACAGACCTGTACCCCTGGGGATCAAAATATATGTTTATAAAAAATAAAAAAAGTAAAAGTAAAAAAAAAAAAAAAAACCACATTGAGATACCACCTTACACCAATTAGAATGGCCAAAATTAACAAGACAGTAAATAACGCGTGTTGGAGAGGATGTGGAGAAAGGGAAACCCTTTTAAACTGTTGGTGGGAATGCAAGTTGGTGCAGCCACTTTGAAAAACAGTATGGAGATTTCTTGAGAAATTAAAAATAGTGCTTCCCTGTTTCAAAAAATTGAAGCAGAAGGAAAATTTCCAGGCTCTTTCTATGAAATGAGCATTACCTTGATCCCCAAACCAGGCAAAGACCCTACCAAAAAGGAGAATTCAGACCAATATCACTGATGAATATGGATGCTAAAATTCTCAACAAATCCTAGCCAACAGGATCCAACAGCACATTCAAAAGATTATCCACCATGACCAGGTGGGATTCATCCCTGGGCTACAAGGATGGTTCAACATTCTCAAGTCAATCAATGTGATAGAACAAATTAATAAGAGAAGAGAGAAGAACCACATGGTCCTCACAATTGATGCAGAAAAAGCATTTGACAAAATCCAGCATCCATTCCTGATTAAAACGCTTCAAAGCATAGGGATAGAGGGAACATTCCTGACTTTCATCAAATCTATCTATGAAAGACCCACAGCAAATATCATCCTCAATGAGAAAAAGCTTGCAGCCTTCCTGTTGAGATGAAGAACACACCAAGAATGCCCACTCTCACCACTCTTGTTCAACATAGTATTAGAAGTCCTAGCAACAGCAATCAGACAACAAAGGGAAATAAAAGGTATCCAAATTGGCAATGAAGAAGTCAAACTCTCCCTCTTCACTGATGACATGATTCTTTATATGGAAAACCCAAAATACTCCACCCCCAAACTACTAGAACTCATACAGCAATTCAGCAATGTGGCAGGATACGAAGTCAATGTACAGAAATCAGTGGCATTCTTATACACTAACAATGAAAATACAGAAAGCGAAATTAGAGAATATGATTCCATTTGCTATAGCACCAAGAACCATAAGATACCTGGGAATAAACTTAACTAAAGAGGTAAAGCATCTGTACTCGAGGAACTACAGAACACTCATGATAGAAATTGAAGAAGACACAAAAAGATGGAAGACCATTCCATGCTCCTGGATTGGAAGAAAAAACATTGTTAAAATGTCTCTACTGCCTAGAGAAATCTATACTTTTAATGCTATTCTGATCAAAATTCCACGGTATTCTTCAAAGAACTGGAGCAAATAATCCAAAAATTTGTATGGAATCAGAAGAGACCCTGAATCGCTAAGTAAATGGTGAAAAACAAAAATAAAACTGGGGGCATCACATTACCTGCTTTCAAGCTTTACTACGAAGCTGTGATCACCAAGACAGCATGGTACTGGCATAAAAACAGACACATAGACCAGTGGAACAGAGTAGAGAGCCCAGATATGGACCCTCAACTCTATGGGCAATTAATCTTTGACAAAACAGGAAAAAATATACAGTGGAAAAAAGACAGTCTCTTCAATAAATGGTGCTGGGAAAACTGGACAGCTATATGTAAAAGAATGAAACTCAACCATTCTCCTACATTGTACAGAAAGATAAACTCAAAATGGATAAAAGACCTCAATGTGAAACAGGAATCCATCAGAATTCTAGAGGACAATATAGGCAGTAATCTCTTTGATATCAGCCACAGCAACTTCTTTCAAGGTATGTCTCCAAAGGCAAAGGAAACAAAAGCGAAGATGAACTTTTGGGACTTCATCAAAATCAAAAGCTTCTGCACAGCAAAGGAAACAGTCAAGAAAACAAAGAGGCAACCCATGGAATGGGAGAAGATATTTGCAAATGACAGTACAGATAAAAGGTTGATATCTAGGATCTATAAAGAACTCCTCAAACTCAACACACACAAAACAGACAATCATATCAAAAAATGGGCAGAAAATATGAACAGACACTTCTCCAATGAAGACATACAAATGGCTATCAGACACACAAAAAAATGTTCATTATCACTAGCCATCAGAGAGATTCAGTTTAAAACCACATTGAGATACCACCTTACACGAATTAGAATGGCCAAAATTAGCAAGACAGGAAACAAGATGTGTTGGAGAGGATGTGGAGAAAGGGGAACCCTCTTACACTGTTGGTAGGAATGAAAGTTGGTGCAGCCTCTTTGGAGAACAGTGTGGAGATTCCTCAAGAAATTAAAAATAGAACTTCCCTATGACCTTGCCATTTCACTCCTGGGTATTTAGCCCAAAGATACAGATGTCGTGAAAAGAAGGGCCCTTTCTACCCCAATGTTTATAGCAGCAATGGCCACGGTCACCAAACTGTGGAAAGAACCAAGATGCCCTTCAACAGACGAATGGTTAAGGAAGATGTGGTCCATATACACTATGGATTATTATGCCTCCATCAGAAAGGATGAATACCCAACTTTTGTAGCAACATTGACGGGACTGGAAGAGATTATTCTGAGTGAAATAAGTCAATCAGAGAGAGTCAATTATCATATGGTTTCACGTATTTGTGGATCATAACAAATATCATAGAGGACAAGGGGTGTTAGAGAGGAGAAGGGAGTTGGGGTAGATTGTAAGGGGAGGTGAATCATGAGAGACTATGGACTCTGAAAGACAATCTGAAGGTTTTGGAGGGGTGGAATGTGGGAGGTTGGGGGAACCAGGTTGTGGGTATTAGGACACCAATTGCGTGGAGCACTGGGTATGGTGCAAAAACAATGCATACTGTTATGCTGAAAATAAATTAAAATAAATAAGAAAAAAATAGTGCTTCCCTATGACCCTGAAATTGCACTACTGGGTATTTACCCTAAAAAAAAATACGAAGTAGTGAAAAGAAGGACACCTAGTACCCCAATGTTCATAGCAGTAATGGCCCCAGAACCAAGATGCCCTTCAATGGATGAATGGATAAGGAAGATGTATACTCTGTATTCACTATGGAGTATTATGCTTCCATCAGAAATAATGAATACCCAACTTTTGTGTCAACATGGACAGGACTGGAAGAGATTATGCTGAGTGAAATAATTCAAGCAAAGAGAGTCAATTATCATATGTTTTTCCTTATTTGTGGAGCATAAGGAATGACATGGAGGACATGGGGAGATGGAGAGGAGAAATGAGTTGAGAGAAATTGGAGTGGGACATTAGCCATGAGAGACTGTGGACTCTGAGAAACAAACTGAGGGTTTTGGAGGGGAGGAAATTGGGACGTTGGGTGAGCCTGATGGTACATATTATGGAAGGCACGTACTGCATGGAGCACTCACTGGGTGTGGTGCATAAACAATGAATTCTGGAACACTGAAAAAAATTAAAAAAGAATAAATAATTTAAAAATTCTTGGAATGAATGAATCGTTTGCCCTTTGCCTACCACCTCTCTCACACTTACCTATGTGCAAACAAACATATGAAAGTTCTTTAAGTTCTTCGTACCTGCCATGTTATTCCATGCATTTGCTGGACCTGCTCCAGTGGCCTTAATTCCCGTCCTGTATTGTCATTCTTTTGCTACTCAATCAGTTTAAATATTAGTTCAAATGTTACTTGTCTCCTGACTCCTGTGTATAAACAGTATAACACTTTTCATAATATACTTTAACTTTGTCTTTATGTATGTCTTTCAACATATATTTATTATCTGTTATATGCTAAGCACTGTCCTGATGTCCTTACAGAGTATAAAGTACAGCAGTAAAATATAAAATAAATACAAAATAAAAACTGTGAGTTCTATAGAGAAAAGTAGAGAGCATTAGGAGACAGTATAATGGGATATCTAATTTAGATTGGGGGCCAGGGCCAGGAAAATCTTATCTAAGAAAATGACATTTAGGCAGAAACCTGGAGTATAATTTTGGTATTTGCTGTTTTCATTTTCTTACCTTGTCACTTTCTTACCTTCCATTTACTTCTTAACCAAATGTTTTAAACCCTGTCTTGGGAATTTATGTGTGTTTTGTTCCCCTTGTCTCAAATGACCAGCCCTGCTGGTGGTAGAATCCTCTTTATTAATTTTAATATTTTTTTTTCTTTTTAACCTAAAGAGTGTGTGTTTGTGTGTGTATGTGTGTGCGTCTGTGTGTGTGTGCCATTAGCCAACATACAGGCCAACATACAGTACATCATTAGTTTTTTATGTAGCATTCAACAATTCATTAGTTGTGTGTAACACCCAGTGCTCATCACAGCACATGCCCTCCTTAATACCCATCCCCTGGCTACCCCATCCCTGTACCCCCTCGCTTCTCTAACCCTTGTTTTTTTTTTTTTCTCAGAGTGTAGAGTCTTTCATGGTTTGTCTCCCTCTCTTATTTCTTCCCATTCAGTTTTCTCTCCATTCCCCTATGGTCCTCTGTGCTATTCCTTCTAGTACACATATGGCTGAAACCATATGATAATTGTCTTTCTCTGCTTGACTTATTTCAGTTAGCATAATCCCCTTTAGTTCCATCCATATTAATGCAAATGTATGTATTCATCCTTTCTGATGGCTGAGTAATATTCCTTAAGATTTATTTTTAGTTTCTGACTCTCCATGAAAACTTTCCTGACTCCTGAAGGTAAAATGAGTCATTTCTTCCCCATATTGAATCTGCTTCTATTATGACACTAATCACCTTAAATATGAGCTCCCTGATATGAAAACTTGTCTTTACCTTCTGCATCCTACTATTGCCCTGTTCCCTTAGAACCTTGGAATCTTCTGTGAAGCCTAAAAATATCTCCTTCCTCAAACATTCCTCTTATGACATGGTTTAAAATCCTACTAATTTCCTTTTTAAATGCATTTCAGCTTACCATTATCTTTCTTAAAATGTGCCATCCTTAACTAAATTCAATTCAAAATGTGTACTCTAGCTATATAAGAAAGGCCATTACTTCCCTTCTTATAAAGTTAGAGTTCTATTCATCCTAAGATTTATCTTTTTATTTTTTGTCAATTACATAACAATAAGAAATCATTCTGAGTTGACTTGTGGGAGAGGGACTACTGGTCAACCAGTTCAGCCTTATCCTATACTTGTGTTCTTGTTTTTTTTGGACTCAAGGAAAGAACTTCACATTTGCCCCTTTAACCTTCTTGTTTTATTCAGTCCACTGTAATATAGCCTGCTAAGATAATTATTTTTGAAACTGTTCTGACTTGAAGATGTTTATCATCTTTCTAAGCTTTATTACATCAGCAAATTTGATGAATCTGCTTTAGAAATTAACATCCAAATAACTAATAAAAATGTTAACTAGAATAGGATGTGGATAGAATGCTACCGTGGTACATAAGCTTCCTTAAGGCAGATGCTATTTCATCAGTAACAACCTTTAATCTTGGCAATTATATGATTGTTTATACTTCCAAGATTCCTCTAACTTGTCCACACAGATATTTCAAGAGATCTTGCCAAATGCCCTTTTGAAGTTCAATGACATAACTTTTCAGCACAATAGAATAATTGCGACATACATTTAAATTAGGAATGAAATAATTTTATTGAGTTTAAATGAAATAAATAAGGAACATGGCTTTTATTCAAAGTATGACTAAGAAAGTAGTATTAGAAACTCACAAATATAATTCTTGCAAGATATAACTTTTAGAAGAAGCTGAAAGAGAAATTGGGATAATAAGTGGAAATATAAATGGCTATAGATGTGACCATCAGAATAAATTTTTTAAATGGGAATTATATTCAACTAATGAAGCATTGAACATTATATCAAGCACTAGATGCGGTACATGAACAATGAATCTGAAAAAATAAAATTAAATTAAAAAATAAAAAATAAAATAAAATACTGGGGGGAGGAGTCAAGATGGCGGAGAAGTAGCAAGATGAGACTGCTTCAGCTAGCCGGAGATCAGCTAGATAGCTTATCTAAAGATTGCAAACACCTGAAAATCCATCGGCAGATCGAAGAGAAGAAGAACAGCAATTCTGGAAACAGAAAAACAACCACTTTCTGAAAGGTAGGACCGGCGGAGAAGTGAATCCAAAGCGACGGGAAGATAGACCCTGGGGGGAGGGGCCGGCTCCCGGCAAGCGGCGGAGCAACCGCGCACAAAATCAGGACTTTTAAAAGTCTGTTCCGCTGAGGGACATCACTCCAGAGGCTAAACCGGGGCGAAGCCCACGCGGGGTCAGCGTGGCCTCAGGTCCCGCAGGGTCACAGAAGGATCGGGGGTGTCTGAGTGTCGCAGAGCTTGCGGGTATTGGAACGGGAAAGCCGGCTACAGAGACAGAGCCGACAGTAAGCTCGCAGCTCCGTGTTACCTTGAACCGGTCGCAGGCTCGGTGAGCTCGGAGCGCGGCCGGAGGTCAGGCAGACGGGAGTAATTGGGCGCTGTTCTCTGAGGGCGCACTGAGGAGTGGGGCCCTGGGCTCTCGGCTCCTCCGGGCCGGAGACCAGGAGGCCGCCATTTGTATTCCCGTCCTCTGGAACTCTACGGAAAGCGCTCAGGGAACAAAAGCTCCTGAAAGCAAACCCGAGCGGATTACTCACCCCGGCCCCTGGTAAGGGCGGTGTAATTCCGCCTGGGGCAAAGACACTTGAGAATCACTACAACAGGCCCCTCCCCCATAAGATCAACAAGAAATCCAGCCGAGACCAAGTTCACCTACCAAGGAGTGCGGTTTCAATACCAAGGAGAGCAGCAGAATTCCAGAGGAGGATAAAGCCAAGCACGGAACTCATGGCTTTTTTCCTGTGATTTTTTTTAGTCTTGCAGTTAATTTAATTTTTTCTTTTTCATTTTTTTTTTTTTTCTCGCCTTCGGGTAAAATTTTTTTTTTAACTGTTACCTTTTTCTTTTTTAACGATTTTTTACTAGTTTATCTAATATATATATATATATATATATATATTTTACATTTTTCTTAGGTGTTTTCTTTTTTAAAAAATATTCTTTTCTTTTCTTTTCTTTTCTTTTCTTTTTTTTTTTTTCTTTTTTCTTTCTTCCTTTTTGAACCTCTTTTTATCCCCTTTCTCCCCACTCACGATTTTGGATCTCTTCTAATTTGGTTAAAGCATATTTTCCTGGGGTTGTTGCCACCCTTTTAGTATTTTACTTGCCCCTTCATTTACTCTTATCTGGACAAAATGACAAGACGTAAAAATTCAACACAAAAAAAAGAACAAGAGGCAGTACCAAAGGCTAGGGACCTAATCAATACAGACATCGGTAATATGTCAGATCTAGAGTTCAGAATGACAATTCTCAAGGTTCTAGCCGGGCTCGAAAAAGGCATGGAAGATATTAGAGAAACCCTCTCGAGAGATATAAAAGCCCTTTCTGGAGAAATAAAAGAACTAAAATCTAACCAAGGTGAAATCAAAAAAGCTATTAATGAGGTGCAATCAAAAATGGAGGCTCTTACTACTAGGATAAATGAGGCAGAAGAAAGAATTAGTGATATAGAAGATCAAATGACTGAGAATAAAGAAGCAGAGCAAAAGAGGGACAAACAGCTACTGGACCACGAGGGGAGAATTCGAGAGATAAGTGACACCATAAGACGAAACAACATTAGAATAATTGGGATTCCAGAAGAAGAAGAAAGTGAGAGGGGAGCAGAAGGTATACTGGAGAGAATTATTGGGGAGAATTTCCCCAATATGGCAAAGGGAACGAGCATCAAAATTAAGGAGGTTCAGAGAATGCCCCTCAAAATCAATAAGAATAGGCCCACACCCCGTCACCTAATAGTAAAATTTACAAGTCTCAATGACAAAGAGAAAATCCTGAAAGCAGCCCGGGAAAAGAAGTCTGTAACATACAATGGTAAAAATATTAGATTGGCAGCTGACTTATCCACAGAGACCTGGCAGGCCAGAAAGAGCTGGCATGATATTTTCAGAGCACTAAACGAGAAAAACATGCAGCCCACAATACTATATCCAGCTAGGCTATCATTGAAAATAGAAGGAGAGATTAAAAGCTTCCAGGACAAACAACAACTGAAAGAATTTGCAAACACCAAACCAGCTCTACAGGAAATCTTGAAAGGGGTCCTCTAAGCAAAGAGAGAGCCTACAAGTGGTAGATCAGAAAGGAACAGAGACCATATACAGTAACAGTCACCTTACAGGCAATACAATGGCACTAAATTCATATCTCTCAATAGTTACCCTGAATGTGAATGGGCTAAATGCCCCTGTCAAAAGACACAGGGTATCAGAATGGATAAAAAAACAAAACCCATCTATATGTTGCCTCCAAGAAACACATTTTAAGCCCGAAGACACCTCCAGATTTAAAGTGAGGGGGTGGAAAAGAATTTACCATGCTAATGGACATCAGAAGAAAGCAGGAGTGGCAATCCTTATATCAGATCAATTAGATTTTAAGCCAAAGACTATAATAAGAGATGAGGAAGGACACTATATCATACTCATTCTTGTTGGGTCTGTCCAACAAGAAGATTTAACAATTTTAAATATCTATGCCCCCAATGTGGGAGCAGCCAACTATATAAACCAATTAATAACAAAATCAAAGAAACACATCAACAACAATACAATAATAGTAGGGGACTTTAACACTCCCCTCACTGAAATGGACAGGTCATCCAAGCAAAAGATCAGCAAGGAAATAAAGGCCTTAAATGACACACTGGACCAGATGGACATCACAGATATATTCAGAATATTTCATCCCAAAGCAACAGAATACACATTCTTCTCTAGTGCACATGGAACATTCTCCAGAATAGATCACATCCTCGGTCCTAAATCAGGACTCAACCGGTATCAAAAGATTGGGATCATTCCCTGCATATTTTCAGACCACAATGCTCTAAAGCTAGAACTCAACCACAAAAGGAAGTTTGGAAAGAACCCAAATACATGGAGACTAAACAGTATCCTTCTAAAGAATGAATGGGTCAACCGGGAAATTAAAGAAGAATTGAAAAAAATCATGGAAACAAATGATAATGAAAATACAACGGTTCAAAATCTGTGGGACACAACAAAGGCAGTCCTGAGAGGAAAATATATAGCGGTACAAGCCTTTCTCAAGAAACAAGAAAGGTCTCAGGTACACAACCTAACCCTACACCTAAAGGAGCTGGAGAAAGAACAAGAAAGAAACCCTAAGCCCAGCAGGAGAAGAGAAATCATAAAGATCAGAGCAGAAATCAATGAAATAGAAACCAAAAAAACAATAGAACAAATCAACGAAACTAGGAGCTGGTTCTTTGAAAGAATTAATAAAATTGATAAACCCCTGGCCCGACTTATCAAAAAGAAAAGAGAAAGGACCCAAATAAATAAAATCATGAATGAAAGAGGAGAGATCACAACTAACACCAAAGAAATACAAACTATTATAAGAACATACTATGAGCAACTCTACGGCAATAAATTTGACAATCTGGAAGAAATGGATGCATTCCTAGAAACATATAAACTACCACAACTGAACCAGGAAGAAATAGAAAGCCTGAACAGACCCATAACCAGTAAGGAGATTGAAACAGTCATTAAAAATCTCCAAACAAACAAAAGCCCAGGGCCAGACGGCTTCCCGGGGGAATTCTACCAAACATTTAAAGAAGAACTAATTCCTATTCTCCTGAAACTGTTCCAAAAAATAGAAATGGAAGGAAAACTTCCAAACTCATTTTATGAGTCCAGCATCACCTTGATCCCAAAACCAGACAAGGATCCCACCAAAAAAGAGAGCTATAGACCGATATCCTTGATGAACACAGATGCGAAAATACTCAACAAAATACTAGCCAATAGGATTCAACAGTACATTAAAAAGATTATTCACCACGACCAAGTGGGATTTATTCCAGGGCTGCAAGGTTGGTTCAACATCCGCAAATCAGTCAATGTGATACAACACATCAATAAAAGAAAGAACAAGAACCATATGATACTCTCAATAGATGCTGAAAAAGCATTTGACAAAGTACAACATCCCTTCCTGATCAAAACTCTTCAAAGTGTAGGGATAGAGGGCACATACCTCAATATCATCAAAGCCATCTATGAAAAACCCACCGCAAATATCATTCTCAATGGAGAAAAACTGAAAGCTTTTCCGCTAAGGTCAGGAACACGGCAGGGATGTCCATTATCACCACTGCTATTCAACATCGTACTAGAGGTCCTAGCCTCCGCAATCAGACAACAAAAGGAAATTAAAGGCATCCAAATCGGCAAAGAAGAAGTCAAATTATCACTCTTCGCAGATGATATGATACTATATGTGGAAAACCCAAAAGACTCCACTCCAAAACTGCTAGAACTTATACAGGAATTCAGTAAAGTGTCAGGATATAAAATCAATGCACAGAAATCAGTTGCATTTCTCTACACCAACAGCAAGACAGAAGAAAGAGATATTAAGGAGTCAATCCCATTTACAATTGCATCCAAAACCATAAGATACCTAGGAATAAACCTAACCAAAGAGACACAGAATCTATACTCAGAAAACTATAAAGTACTCATGAAAGAAATTGAGGAAGACACAAAGAAATGGAAAAATGTTCCATGCTCCTGGATTGGAAGAATAAATATTGTGAAAATGTCTATGCTACCTAAAGCAATCTAACATTTAATGCAATTCCTATCAAAGTACCATCCATCTTTTTCAAAGAAATGGAACAAATAATTCTAAAATTTATATGGAACCAGAAAAGACCTCGAATAGCCAAAGGGATATTGAAAAAGAAAGCCAACGTTGGTGGCATCACAATTCCGGACTTCAAGCTCTATTACAAAGCTGTCATCATCAAGACAGCATGGTACTGGCACAAAAACAGACACATAGATCAATGGAACATAATAAAGAGCCCAGAAATAGACCCTCAAATCTATGGTCAACTAATCTTCGACAAAGCAGGAAAGAATGTCCAATGGAAAAAAGACAGCCTTTTCAATAAATGGTGCTGGGAAAATTGGACAGCCACATGCAGAAAAATGAAATTAGACCATTTCCTTACACCACACACAAAAATAGACTCAAAATGGATGAAGGATCTCAATGTATGAAAGGAATCCATCAAAATCCTTGATGAGAACACGGGCAGCAACCTCTTCGACCTCTGCCGCAGCAACATCTTCCTAGGAACAACGCTAAAGGCAAGGGAAGCAAGGGAAAAAATGAACTACTGGGATTTCATCAAGATCAAAAGCTTTTGCACAGCAAAGGAAACAGTTAACAAAATCAAAAGACAACTAACAGAATGGGAGAAGATATTTGCAAACGACATATCAGATAAAGGACTAGTGTCCAGAATCTATAAAGAACTTAGCAAACTCAACACCCAAAGAACAAATAATCCAATCAAGAAATGGGCAGAAGACATGAACAGACATTTCTGCAAAGAAGACATCCAGATGGCGAACAGACACATGAAAAAGTGCTCCATATCACTCGGCATCAGGGAAATACAAATCAAAACCACAATGAGATATCACCTCACACCAGTCAGAATGGCTAAAATCAACAAGTCAGGAAATGACAGATGCTGGCGAGGATGCGGAGAAAGGGGAACCCTCCTACACTGTTGGTGGGAATGCAAGCTGGTGCAGCCACTCTGGAAAACAGCATGGAGGTTCCTCAAAATGTTGAAAATAGAACTGCCCTATGACCCAGCAATTGCACTATTGGGTATTTACCCTAAAGATACAAATGTAGTGATCCAAAGGGACACATGCACCCGAATGTTTATAGCAGCAATGTCCACAATAGCCAAACTATGGAAAGAACCTAGATGTCCATCAACAGATGAATGGATCAAGAAGATGTGGTATATATACACAATGGAATACTATGCAGCCATCAAAAGAAATGAAATCTTGCCATTTGCAACAACATGGATGGAACTAGAGCGTATCATGCTTAGCGAAATAAGTCAAGCAGAGAAAGACAACTATCATATGATCTCCCTGATATGAGGAAGTGGTGATGCAACATGGAGGCTTAAGTGGGTAGAAGAAGAATAAATGAAACAAGCTGGGATTGGGAGGGAGACAAACCATAAGTGACTCTTAATCTCACAAAACAAACTGAGGGTTGCCGGGGGGAGGGGGTTTGGGAGAAGGGGGTGGGATTATGGACATTGGGGAGGGTATGTGATTTGGTGAGTGCTGTGAAGTGTGTAAACCTGGTGATTCACAGACCTGTACCCCTGGGGATAAAAATATATGTTTATAAAAAATAAAAAATTAAAAAAATAAAATAAAATAAAATAAAATACTACTCCCACAAAAAACAACAATAAAACTAATGATGTACTATACCTTGGTTAATTGAATTCAAATTAAAAAAATGGTAAGAAAGCCACTGATTTCTGTACATTGACTTTGTATCTTGCCACATTGCTGAATTGTTGTATGAGTTCTAGTAGTTTGGGGGTGGAGTCTTTTGGATTTTCCATATAAAGAATCATGTCATCTGCAAAGAGAGAGAGTTTGACTTCTTCATTACCAATTTGGATACCTTTTATTTCTCTTTGTTGTCTGATTGCTGTTGCTAGGACTTCTAATACTATGCTGAACAAGAGTGGTGAGAGTAGACATCCTTGTCGTGTTCCTGATCTCAACGGGAAGGCTGCAAGCTTTTTCCTATAGAGGATGATATTTGCTGTGGGTCTTTTATAGATAGATTTGATGAAGTTCAGGAATGTTCCCTCTATCCCTATACTTTGAAGCGTTTTAATCAGGAATGGATGCTGGATTTTGTCAAATGCTTTTTCTGCATCGATTTAGAGGATCATGTGATTCTTCTCTCTTCTCTTATTAATTTGTTCTATTACATTGATTGATTTGTGGATGTTGAACCATCCGTGTAGCCCAGGAATGAGTCCCACCTGGTCATGGTGGATCATCTTTTTAATGTGCTGCTGGATCCTGTTTGCTAGGAACTTGTTGAGAATCTTAGCATCCATATTCATCAGTGATATTGGCTTTCTTGTACACTAATAACGAAAACACAGAAAGGGAAATTAGAGAATTGATTCCATTGACTATAGCAAAAAGAACCATAAGATACCTCAGAATAAACTTAACCAAAGAGGTAAAGGATCGGTACTCAAGGAACTACAGAACACTCATTAAAGAAATTTAAGAAGACACAAAAAGATGGAAGACCATTCCATGCTCTTGGATCAGAAGAATAAACATTGTTAAAAATGTCTCTACTGCGTAGAGGAATCTATACTTTTAATCCCATTCCGATCAAAATTCCACCGGTATTTTTCAAAGAGCTGGAGCAAATAATCCAAAAATTTGTATGGAATCAGAAGAGACCCTGAATCGCTAAGGAAATGTGGAAAAACAAAAATAAAACGGGGGGCATCATGTTACCTGATTTCAAACTTTACTACAAAGCTGTGATCACCAAGACAGCATGGTACTGGCATAAAAACAGACACATAGACCAGTGGAACAGAGTAGAGAGCCCAGATATGGACCCTCAACTCTATGGGCAATTAATCTTTGACAAAACAGGAAAAAATATACAGTGGAAAAAAGACAGTCTCTTCAATAAATGGTGCTGGGAAAACTGGACAGCTATATGTAGAAGAATGAAACCCCACCATTCTCTTACACCATACACAAAGATAAACTCAAAATGGATAAAATACCTCAACGTGAGACAGGAATCCATCAGAATCCTAGAGGAGAACATAGGTAGTAATCTCTTCGATATGAGCCACAGCAACTTCTTTCAAGGTATGTCTCCAAAGGCAAAGGAAACAAAAGCGAAGATGAACTTTTGGGACTTCATCAAAATCAAAAGCTTCTGCACAGCAAAGGAAACAGTCAAGAAAACAAAGAGGCAACCCACGGAATGGGAGAAGATATTTGCAAATGACAGTACAGATAAAAGGTTGATATCCAGGATTTATAATGAACTCCTCAAACTCAACACAAACAAAACAGACAATCATATCAAAATGTAGGCAGAAGATATGGACAGACACTTCTCCAATCAAGACATACAAATGGCTATCAGACACATGAAAAAATGTTCATCATCACTAGCCCTCAGGGAGATTCAAATTAAAACCACATTGAGACATCACCTTATACCAGTTAGAATGGCCAAAATTAGCAAGACAGGCAACAACATGTGTTGGAGGGGGTGTGGAGAAAGGGAACCCTCTTCCACTGTTTGTGGGAATGCAAGTTGGTGCAGCCTCTTTGGAGAACAGTGTGGAGATTCCTCAAGAAATTAAAAATAGAACTTCCCTATGACCCTGAAATTGCACTCCTGGTTATTTACCCCCAAGATACAGATGTAGTGAAAAGAAGGGCCCTTTCTACCCCAATGTTTATAGCAGCAATGGCCACAGTCGCCAAACTGTGGAAAGAACCAAGATGCCCTTCAATGGACAAATGGATAAGGAAGATGTGGTCCATATACACTATGGAGTATTATGCCTCCATCAGAAAGGACGAATACCCAACTTTTGTAGCAACATGGATGGGACTGGAAGAGATAATTCTGAGTGAAATAAGTCAAGCAGAGAGAGAGTCAATTATCATATGGTTTCACTTATTTGTGGAGCATAACAAATAGCATGGAGGACATGGGGAGAAAGAAAGGATAAGGGAGTTGGGGGTAATTGGAAGGGGAGGTGAACCATGAGATACTATGGACTCTGAAAAACAATCTGAGGGTTTTGAAGTGGTGGGGGGTGGGAGGTCGGGGTACCAGGTGGTGGGTATTATAGAGGATACAGATTGCATGGAGCACTGGGTGTGGTGCAAAAATAATGAATACTGTTATGATGAAAATAAAAAATAAATTTAAAAAAATGGTAATACAGAAAATAAAAGGAACACATCAAGGGAAGGAACTTAACCAGAGTTTTGTTACATATATTCCTTATTTAGGCATTGAAACAGCCCTATGAAATAGATTTAAAGGCTTAAAGATGTAGGGGACTTGCTTGTGGTCTCATAGCCAGAAGTGGAACTGGAATTTGAACCCAGATCTCTCTGACACTAGGAGTGTTTACTATACTAGGTTGTAAGTTAAATTAGGATGCCCTTTAGGGAGAATCTTTAAGGATAAAACCCAATGTTGGTGTCTCTTGAGAGAACAATTCAGAATAGGTTCAGAGGATGGATCTTGGATTTAGGGAGGGATTTTTCTTCTTCAGTGAATAAGAATGCTAAGCCTTAAATGCTAGCCTAACCTTAAAGTACAAGTCAAGTTGGAAACAGCGGGAAGGGCTGAGATGCATTCCAGGTCCAGGACTGAAGGAATGACCCTTCAATCTAGGAGAAGGACATGATCAATAAATTCACCACTGGAGCTGAGGCATGGGTTTGAGAAAGATGGTTAATCACTGCAAGATGAAGTTGATGAGAAAGTTGGTTGTGTTGGAACCAGTGCTGGTAAAACATTCAACAGATGAAACGTGGGGACTAAGCTGGTCACAAAGGTGACTACTAAGTTTATAATCTTATTGCTACTCATATAAATGAGGAAATAAAGGGCCACAGCATTAGCTAACTTGCCCAGGGTTACATATTCAATGTGTGGTTGATACAGAATTTGAACCTAGGCCATCTGGCTCCAGAGCCCACTTTCACCACTGATCCTCTGTTGTCTCTTCAAATGTCACCTCCTGTGAAACTTCTCAGACTCCCCATCTGGCTTTCCATAGAGCTAAGTTATGCTTTCATTTGTATTCACCTTGCACCTTTAATTACCTCACATTATTGTTCATTTGCCCTTGTTTTTTTCTCATACAGACTGAGATTCTCAAGAGCTTAATTGAAGCCCTTTATTCCACTTGCCTATCTGCACCAGCACAGTGCCACCCAGTAGAGGCTTACTAGATAGATATATTATAAGATAAGATTATTGACCATAAGCAGCAGCCATCATCTCTGCCTTACTTAGGCAGAACATCATTTTATAGGAAGGAGATTTAGGTGTTTATAGAATCATTTACAAGACTAAAGACTATGTTAATTAAGAAAATAGGCAGGAAAATAAAGAAATTAGGCAACAGAAAAAGATACCTATTCAAAACCTGGTGTATACAAAAAAAAATCAGTTATTATAGGTAAGACACTTAGAATAGTGTTAGCCATGTTACATGGGAGTCATAATATTTAATGGGTCTTGAAGGGTATCAAGGTCATCAACTGGAGGGAGAAGGACCAGAATATACAAAAGGTCTGTATTGTTTTGGGAACTTCTAGAAGCTTGCTATAGCCAGGGGATAAGATATACCAAGGAGGGCAAAGCAGAGGTAAGGCATAGCAAAACAGAAATCATATTAGGGAGGGCCTTGTGAATCTTTATCAGAATAAAGTCCTTTCTTATAATTTGTTCTAAGGGCAAAAGGGAACTGGTGATGGTTTCTACATAGGGCAAGTGAGGTGCCCTGTACACACAGACTGTTTGTTTGTGAGTTGCCCGAGATCAATTTAGTGACAAATGATTAGGGTTCTCTTCTGGGAATGGCAGGCAAAGCCAGAGGATTTTATGGGACTACTAAGCACTCTTGAGGACCTATATGAAATATGCTGAAGTTTACAAACAAATCTTGACTACAGCTTTAGAAGAACATTTGAAGCCATGAGTGCTAGTGACCTTCAGAGTGTGAGTAGCTCCCTTGGCAAGTAGATCATGGGCTTCATTTGAAAGAGGGGTCACGGTCATCTGATCCATGAATGTAAGAACCTATAGCAAGAGGGTGTGTCTGTGAATGGTCACACTGAAGAGTTCTGATGGCTGGCTTCTTTGGTGGCACATTTCCCACTGCATTGTGCTCCTGACACACAAAGCCTCAACATGACTTTCCCGGCTATAAGTTGGGGGAGTGGTCCCAACATAACTTCTGAAGCCATCAGGAGGAATCTCTCATGAAAACAGACATAAATTCAAAGACACCATATAAATGCTTTCCAATAATGGCTGTGTGTGGGTGAGAAACTCTTTATGAGTTCTGCAAGCCTGAGACTTCCTTGTGAAGGTAGAGGGCATGGCCTGGAAAGGGGAAACTCTCACAATAGAACACACATATGTCAGCCTCTGGAGTCAGCCTTGGTCAAAGTCAAGAGCCTGGAAAGGGGAAACTCTCACAATAGGACACACATATGTCAGCCTCTGGAGTCTGCCTTGGTCAAAGTCAAGAGCCAGTTGAAGGTAGCTCAAATGTTTTTAAAGAAACACACTTCTTTCCACTGTTTGGCAATAGTGGTAATTCCTGCTATGAACATTGGGGTACAGATGGCCCTTCTTTTCACTACCTCTGTATCTTTGGGATAAATACCCAGTAGTGCAATTGAAGGGTCATAGGGAAGCTCTATTTTTAATTTCCTAAAGAATCTTCACACTGTTTTCCAAAGTGGCTGCACCAACTTGCATTTCTACCTTTCTCCACATCCTCTCTAACACTTGTTTTTTCCTATCTTGTTAATTTTGGCCATTCTAACTGGTGTGAGGTGGTGTCTCAATGTGGTTTTGATTTGAATCTCCCTGATGGCTAGTGATGATAAGGACTTTATTTTTTTCACGTGTCTGTTAGCCATTTGTATGTCTTCTTTGGAGAAGTGTTTGTTCATATCTTCTATCCATTGACATGATTATCTATTTTGGGTGTTGAGTTTGAGGAGTTCTTTATAGATCTTGGATATCATCCCTTTGTCTGTAGTGTCATTTGCAAATATCTTCTCCCATTCCATGGGTTGCATCTTTGCTTTGTTGACTGTTTCCTTTGCTGTGCAGAAGCTTTTGATCTTGATGAAGTTCCAAAAGTTCATTTTTGTTTTTGTTTCCTTTACCTTTGGAGACATGTCTTGAAAGAAGTTGCTGAGGCTGATGTTGAAGAGGTTACTATTCTCCTCTAGGATTTTGACGGACTCCTACCTCACACTGAGGTCTTTCATGTATTTCGAGTTTATCTTTGTGTATGGTGTAAGAAAATGGTCAAGTATCATTCTTTTCTACATAGCTGTTCAGTTTTCCCAGCACCATTTATTGAAGAGACTGCCATTTTTCCACTGGATATTTTTTCCTGCTTTGTCAAAGATTATTTGACTATAGAATTGAGGGTTCATATCTGGACTCCCTACTCTGTTCCATTGGTCTATGTGTCTGTTTTTGTGTAAGTACCATGCTGTCTTGATGATCACAGCTTTGTAGTATGGCTTGAAATCAGATAGCAATCTGAGGGGTTTGAAGTGGTGAGGGGGTGGGAGGTTGGGGGAACCAGGTGGTGGGTATTAGAGAGGGCACAGAATGCAGGGAGCACTAGGTGTGGTGCAAAAATAATGAATACTGTTAAGCTGAAAATAAATAAATAAAATAAATAAAAGTATCTATCCTCAAAAAAGAAAATAACATGATGCTTCCAGCTTTGTTTTTCTTCTTCATCATTTCCTTAGCAATTTGGGGCCTTTTCTGGTTCCATACACATTTTAGGATTGTTTTTTCCAGCACTTTGAAAAATGCCAGGGGAATTTTGATCAGGATGGCATTGAAAGAATAGATTGCTCTAGGCAGTATAGATATTTTAACAATGTTTATTCTTCTGATCCATGAACATGGAAAGCTCTTCCATATTTTTGTGCCTTCTTCAATTTCATGAGTTATACTGAGTGAAATAAGTCAAGCAGAGAAAGTCAGTTATCATCTGGTCTCACTTATTTGTGGAGCAAAAGGAATAACATGGAGGACATTAGGAGAAAAATAGGAAAAGTGAATTGGGGGGAATCAGAGGGGAGACAAACCATGAGAGACTGTGAACTCTGAAAAACAAACTGAGGGTTTTGGAAGGGAGGGGTGGGGGGGAATGGATGAGTCCGGTGGTGGGTATTAAGGAGGGCATATTGCATAGAGCACTGGGTTTGGTGCATAAACAATGAATCTTGGAATGTTGAAAAAAATAAAATTAAAATTAAAAAAGACTTAGTAAAAAATAAAATAGACTTCTTTTTGTTAATTATGGGATATATTTATATATATATCTATATATATTAAACCAGACTCTTAAATACAAGAGAGCAAACTTATAGTTGCAGTGGGGAAGGGAGAGTGGAGATGGGAAAAGTAGATAAATGGGATGGACAGGTACAGACTTCCAGTTACAAAATGAAGAAGTCATGGAGATGAAAATAGTCCAGAAAATACAGTCAATAATATTGTAGTAACATTGCATGGTGACAGATGGTCACCACTTACTGTGGTGAGCACTGGCTAATGTAGAGAATTGTTGAATCACTATGTTATACCCATAATATAAATAAATTATATATATAAATTATAAATAAATAAAATAAACCAATATAACATTGTATGGTAATTATACTTGAATTAAAAAAGAACTGGAAAAGCTTGGCATTGACAAATTTTATGATAAGTTCTTAGGGGAGAAGTGAGGGTTGTCATTCTGTGTGAGGGGGATGAGAGATGCCTCCATTTGGTGGATGGCCAAATTCCCCTATGAAGGTGTGTGGGTTTAGAACTTGTGGCATGCCACTGAACTGGATAAGCTGACTGATTTCAATAGATGCCAAAAATCACAGCAGAGCCACCTGCAGGCCCAACATCCACCTAGATGAGGTTCTTATGTAAGTTTGTAGAACAGAGTAATCAGCAGCTTATTTAGATGACAAAACTCTAGAGGAGAGGCAGAGGCCAGAACCAGCTAAGTGACAAAGACTAGGTCATAAGTGGAAAAAACACAAACCTGTAGTTTACTTCAGATTAGTGCACCACTGCTAAATTTCAGGAAAAACAATACCTTGTGCTGTGTTAAAGTATGATTTAATCTTTCACTGATTTGGGTAAGGAGGTATAATTAAATTTACAACACCCATTCATAACACAAACACTTCAACCATTGGTATGACTACCGATCTTATCACAAAATAGATGGTAATTAGAGCATTGAGTTCCTGGTTGGTGTATCATGGAAGAGAAGTGGACTTTAGTCCTCTGTTTTATTAGGGCAACTATGTGTTTGTTGTGAGTGCCAGGTGGTGGCAAAGATGCTTTTTGAAATGACAGAGGATGTTTTGGGAGGGGAGAGGTTGCAGTCAAAGGTGAGTAGAGTTTCTTTACAAATACATCTCTCTGCACAAGAGATTGAGGCTCAAACAGCTCTCCTCAGTATTGGTGATGGCTGTGGAAAAACCATCTGGAATCATACTAATACTAAGGTTCATTTAGGGAGCCCACAGGCAGAGGGCATGGATTTCTGCACTTTGAGATGATTCCTTGCTTATTTCAATACACTTTCCATTTTATCTATTATCTTCATGTTAGCTCCTTGATGAAGAAACTTGGTCTGGTTCATTTTACAATATGGCCAGGACAAAATTGGTGCTCAGTAAATTCATAGTAACATACAAATTTATAGTAGCATAGTATTCTATTTTTACTATTAGTGATAATTTAGATCTAGGATTAAGATTAAAAGATACAGCAGTGGATTTCAGCCTATTTATAAGAATTTTCCTCTGAGGTTGGTGACTTTCCCTTGGGAAAAAATAGTAACCCAATAAGGAATATATAATGCTTGGGATGAAATATATCATAAAAAAGTTTGATTTTTCTAGTCAATGTGAACCAAAATGTTTGTTAAATGTGCTTCTCTAAGTCAGATGCCATATTTGAGGCATTAAGGATTGACTATGCCTTCACCACCACATACACTCTCCATTCCTCGGCCTCAGTCTTAGGGAAAATAGTCAGTTAGAGATCCACTTCCTAACCTCTTCTTAGGTACAACCTAATAATCTTGAGAGACAGAAACTGATTTTGTCCTAATAGATCAGGGGCTTGAGAGACAGAGGAGAGTGTTGATGTTACATGGGTACATTGAGAGTAATACTAAGATGTTCAGCCCTAATCCTTACATTTTCTGGAGATGGAAATCGCCACAACTGAGCCAGAGCAGCTGCTAAAAGCCACAATTATTTTCAAAGAAAGAAAGCCAAGCCCCTGAGAATCTTCTATACTGGGCCATGGTTAGGCTGATTAGGACCATTTGTATCTTCTCTTCCTTCTTCAAATGGTCTTTGCTTTCTAAATGGCTGGTCTTAAAGAATGCTTCATTCTTTAGTTTTTAACATTTTTTGAGTTCTGACCCTGCCATGTGCCAGGTATACATATACACTTATATGTAAAGTTTTATCTATCCTCCCAACTACTAACTATGAGGAAATATCACTATTTTCTCTACTTTATGGGTAATATAACTATTATAGGTAAACCTGTATCAAGGGCACACTTCTTGTAAAGTGTGCAGCTGAGGTTTGACCCTACTGACAATGGATGCTCTAAATAACTGAAAATAGTCCATGGAATCTATTCTGCAACCATACATGTTTGCCTAATGTATATATTTATATACATATATATATATAATTTTATACAAGTATAATATATGCTTTTCATATAGAAGTATAATTTATAGATATACTTTGTGTATGTTTGCACATATCAGTATAGACATATATTTTCCTATAGATATTTATATAGTAATTTGCATACAGAAATTCCATAAGGGATTAAATAATGTTTATCTTTGGGCAAGAATATTATTGGTGTTTTTTGTACTTGTATCTTTGCTTGTTTTTGTTTTGTTTTGTTTTCCCCTGTCAATTAATTAATTTATTGTTTTAAGATTTTATTTATTTATTTGACAGAGAGGTCACAAGTAGACAGAGAGGCAGGCAGAGATAGATGGGGAAACAGGCTTCCTGCTGAGCAGAGTCTGACACGGGGCTCAATCCCAGGACTCTGAGTTCATGATCTGAGCCTAAGGCAGAGGCTTAACCCACTGAGCCATTTTTTTTTTTTTTTTATGATTTCTCCATGATAAACATATAATGGCTTGTAACTAAATTTTCTTAATTTAAAAAAAAAGGATTTTTTACTTTGTTTGTAGGACATTTCAAAACATTCTTGGACTGAACTCGTGACTGCTCTGTATAAGATTATATAAAACGCATTTGAACCCCTGGGTCCAGAGAAGTACCTGGCTGGCTGGTTACCATAACTGGTTTTTTTTTTTTTTTTTTTTTTTTTCTAGACAGGAGAGTGGAGAGTTCCCATGGTATGCATTATTGTATTGTTCCCAGGACAATTTGGCCCCCTTTTGTTATTTTTTGTGATGTTAGCCCTTCTCCAGAAAATCCCAGATAAATTAGAATGAGTGTTCCCTCCACATTTCACCCAGAGCCATGGCCTCAGCTGCCCTGCCAGCACCATGGAATGCGGAGTCTCTTCCCCTGGAGATCTGCTTAGTGTTGTAAGAAGAAGTTTCAGGGAACACTTCCAGCCATGGTAAAAGGTGGTGCTTCTTTGAGAGTTTCGCCTTATCTGTTTCAACGGGCCCACCCTAATCTTCAACCCCTCCATAAGAACTGGGCTTTGAGAATCTGCAAACATCTTGATAATCAGACAAATCCATCTGATTAGTTTATTAATTTTCTCCTTCTGTGACATGGAAATATGTCAGAATAGGAGGCTCCGCTTCCACCCCAAACTCTGCCACTTCTCATGGATGTGAAGGGAACCACCACTCATTACTTATCGCTCATGCATAAATGGGGAGCACTGAGGATGTTCCACACAACTCAATGGTCTACATCCATCCTGGAAGATGAATTCTGTGTTCCTATGAGTGGCCAGGACAAGGGCAGGCCTTGGTCTCAGGACCACCAGCAGAAGTGTACAGATTGGTGTTTCCTGCGTTGAGGGGAGAATATCTACCTTCCTGCCATTCCACAAGGACTGGTGCAGAAATGCACTTTCACAGGTGAGGTAATTAGGCATCCACAGGACTTTGCCCAGGCAATGGAGCCAAAGCCCTTCTGAGCAGCTCCTTTAGAGGCATTAGTCTTCACCACCACCAGGGGGAAGCAGTGCAGCATGCCTGCGCTCAGTGTGAAAGCAAAGTACTGGTGGAAGAAGCTGTCTGGGCATAGTATGAGAAGTCCTACCCAACTTTTGTAGCAACACGGACAGGACTGGAAGAGATTATGCAGAGTGAAATAAGTAAAGCAGAGAGAGTCAATAATCATACGGTTTCACTTATTTGTGCAGCATAACAAATAGCATGGAGGACAAGGGGAGTTAGAGAGGAGAAGGGAGTTGAGGGAAATTGGAAGGGGAGGTGAACCATGAGAGACTATGGATTCTGAAAAACAATCTGAGGGTTTTGAAGGGGCAGAGGGTGGGAGGTTGGGGGAACCAGAGTGAGTATTAGAGAGGGCACGGATTGCATGGAGCACTGGGTGTGGTGCAAAAACAATGAATACTGTTACGCTGAAAAGAAATAAGAAAAAAATCTCAATCTTTTGGTATCAGTGGAGTCCTGATTCGTGACTCAGTATGTGGTCTATTCTTGAGAGGTTCAATGTGCACTTGAGAAGAATGAGTATTCTGTCGTTTTAGGGTGGAATGTTCTGTATATATCTATGAGGTCCATCTGGTCCAATGTGTCATTCAATGCTCTTGTTTCTTTATTGATTTTCTGCTTCGATGATCTGTTTCTGAGAGAGGCATGTTACGATCTCCTACTATTAATGTATTCATATCAATATGACTCTTTATCTTGATTAACAGTTTTCTTATGTAATTGGCTGCTCCCATATTGGGGGCAGTGATATTTACAATTGTTAGGCCATCTTGGTGGGTAGTCCCTTTAAGAATGATGTAGTGTCCTTCTGGATCTCTGACTAAAGTCTTTAGTTTAAAATCTAATTTGTCTGATATGAGAATCACTACCCCAGCCTTCTTTTGAGGCCCATTGGCATGAAAGATGCTTCTCCATCCCTTCACTTTCAGTCTGGGTGTATCTTTAGGTTCAAAATGGGTCTCTTGTAGACAACATATGGATGGGTCCTGTTGTTTTATCCAATCTGCAACCCTGTGCCATTTTATGGGCACATTTAGGCCATTCACATTGAAGGTGATTATTGATAGATACGTTTTTATTGACATCATGTTACCTTTGAAGTCTTTCTTTCTGTAGATTGTCTCTTTATTTCTGTTCAATGCTATTCTTAGGATTTTTCCTCTTTTATAGAACCCCCCTTAATATTTCCTGCAATGTCGGCTTGGTGGTTGCGTAGTCTTTTAAGCCTTGCTGGTCTTGGAAACTCTTTATCTCTCTATCCATTTTGAATGTCAGTCTTGCTGGATAAAGTATTCTTGGCTGCATGTTCTTCTCATTTAATGCCCTGAATATATCTTGCCAGCCCTTTCTGGCTTGCCAGGTCTCTGTGGACAGGTCTGATGTTATTCTGATGGGCTTTCCTCTGTAAGTAAGGAGCCTCTTTGCCCTAGGGGCTTTCAAGAGATTATATCTACAATTATGATTCCTCAATTTGACTATCAGGTGCCTTGATGTTTTTTTGGAATGTATAATCTTGGGTATAGACCTTTCAGCCTCTAGTACATGAACGCTGGTTCCATTCGCGAGATTGGGAAAATTTTCATGAAGAATTTGTTCCACTATATCTTCTAGACTTCTTTCTTTCTCCTCCCCTTCAGGGATTCCAATAATTTTGATGTTGGAACGTTTCATGGCATCATTTATTTTCCTGATTCTGTTTTCGTGGCTTCTAAGCTGTTTGTTCCAGGCTTCCTCCTGATCCTTTCTCTCTATTTGTTTGTCCTCCAGATCACTAATTCTATCTTCTCTCTCAGTTACCCTAGCTTTGAGAGAATTTAGATTAGATTGGAACTCATTGAGAGCATTGTGTACCTCAGCCCTGGTAGCTTTTTTTTTTTTTTTTTATAAACATATATTTTTTATAAACATATATTTTTATCCCCAGGTCTGTGAATCACCAGGTTTACACACTTCACAGCACTCACCAAATCACATACCCTCCCCAATGTCCATAATCCCACCCCCTTCTCCCCAACCCCCTCCCCCCGGCAACCCGAGCCCTGGTAGCTTTTAACTCCGCCTCAACATTGTGAATATCATCTCTGGTCGCTTTCAGCTTGGCCCTAATCAATTCTGTTTGGTCATCCATGGCTTTCTCCAACCTAGCTATTGCCTGGATAATTGTTAGCCTGAATTCTCTTTCCGACATATTGTTTATGTTGATAGCCGTTAGCTCTGTTGCAGAAGGTCCATCCTCTGTATTTTTTTTCTGTTGGGCATTCCTCCTCCTAGTCATTTTGGTGAGAGATGACTGAACAGATGTAGCTGGATGTATCGACTGTGGTGCAGTCAAGGTGCACCCTGGAACACTTCTGAGTAATCAGGATTCCCCACCCATACGAGAAACAAAAGAAAAGAAAAAGAAAAAAAGAAAAGAGAGAGAGAGAGAGAGACAGGAAAGAAAGAGAAGATGAAAGAGAAGCTTCAGCCCAAATGGGTCCCAAGGTAAGATTTATGAAGTATACAAACAAAAACAGAAAAACACAAAGACTGATAAAAGTATATGACAAGAGAAAAAATGCAAATAAAGGAAGAACCTCATCAAAAAGAACCCCAAGTGCAAGATTTATATACTATCAGTACAAACACAAAAACACAGAAACAGTGGTGGAAGAAAAAGATGAGAGAGTGGTTATAAATTCTCAGTGTGGGTGTGGAAGGTTGCTTTGATTCTTCCTGGATGTATCTTGATATCTTTGTTAAATGACTCAACTTTCCTAAGATAAAGGGGGATTAAAAATTGGTTTACCTATAGGGGTAGTATTGATGGGGAAAGGGGATTACTTTGAAGTTTAACTCTATATGAATATTAAAAGCTTCTGCACAGCAAAGGAAACAGTCAACAAAACAAAGAGGCAACCCATGGAATGGGAGAAGATATTTGCAAATGACAGTACAGACAAAAGGTTGATATCCAGGATCTATAGAGAACTTCTCAAACTCAGCACACACAAAACAGATAATCATAGTAAAAAATGGGCAGAAGATATGAACAGACAATTCTCCAATGAAGACATACAAATGGCTATCAGACACATGAAAAAATGTTCATCACCACTAGCCATCAGGGAAATTCAAATTAAAACCACATTGAGATATCACCTTACACCAGTTAGAATGGCCAAAATTAGCAAGACAGGAAGCAACATGTGTTGGAGGGGATGTGGAGAAAGGGGAATCCTCTTCCACTGTTGGTGGGAATGCAAGTTGGTGCAGCCTCTTTGGAGAACAGTGTGGAGATTCCTCAAGAATCTGGAGGGAGGCTTCAGCGTTGAGTATCCCTGAAAATCCATCCATTTTACACACTATAGGCAATGTGACTGAGCTTATGAGCTTTGCAAGAGTCAACCAAATTCTTGAATCAAATACATGTCTTTCTATAGGTATATATGTATGTCAGTTCCAAAATAAAATTGTGCAAAATTATAATATATAAATTTTGAAAGGTCTAGAAAGAAAATTTCATGAACTTCATTCATTGTGAAATTTGGTTTTTAGAAAAAAAATCCCAACTGTTAAGCAATATCTATCTATCTATCTATCTATCTATCATCTATCTATCTATCTATCTATCTATCTATCTATCTATCTATCTATATCATCTATCTATCATTTAATTTATTTTCAGTGTTCCAGAATTCATTGTTTATGCATCATACCCAGTGCTCCATGCAGTACGTGCCCTCCGTAATACCCACCACCAGTCTCACCCAATCTCCCACCTCCCTCCCCTCCAAAACTCTCAGTTTGTTTCTCAGAGTCCACAGTCTCTCATGGTTTATCTCCCCCTCCAATTTCGCCGAACTCAATTCTCCTCTCCATCTCCCCATGTCCTCAATGTTATTCCCTATTCTCCACAAGTAAGCAAAACCATATGATAATTGACTCTCTCTGCTTGACTTACTTCACTCAGCATAATCTCTTCCAGTCCCATGCATGTTGCCACAAAAGTTGGGTATTCATCCTTTCTGATGAGGCATAATACTCCATAGTATATATGGACCATATCTTCTTTGTCCATTTGTCCATTGAAGGTCATCTTGGTTCTTTCCATAGTTCAGTGGCTGTGGCAATTGCTGCTATGAGCATTGGGGTACAGATGGCCCTTCTTTTCACTACATCTATATCTTTGGGGTAAATACCCAGTAGTGCAATAGCAGGGTCATAGTGCAGCTCTATTTTTAGTTTTTTGAGGAATCTTCGCACTGTTTTTCCAAAGTGGCTGTATCAACTTGCATTCCCACCAGCAGTGTAAGAGGTTTCCTCTTTCTCTCCATCCTCTCCAACACATGTTGTTTACTGTCTTGTTAATTTTGGCCATTCTAACTGGTTTAAGTTTGTATCTCAGTGTGGTTTGACTTGAATTTCCCTGATGGCTAGTGATAATGAACATTTTTTCATGTTCCTGTTAACCATTTGTATGTCTTCTTTGGAAAAGTGTCTTTTCATGTCTTCTGCCCATTTTTTGATATGATTATCTGTTTTGTGTGTGTTGAGTTTGAGGAGTTCTTTATAGATCCTGGATATCAGCCCTTTGTCTGTAGTGCCATTTGCGAATATCTTCTTCCATTCCGTGGGTTGTGTCTTTGTTTTGTCGACTGTTTCCTTTGAGGTGCAGAAGCTTTTTATCTTGATGAAGTCCTGATAGTTAATTTTTGCTTCTATTCCCCTTGCATTTGAAGACATGTCTAGTAAGAAGTTGCTGTAGCCGAGGTTCAGAGGTTGCTGCCTGTTTTCTCCTCTAGGAGTTTGATGGATTCCTGTCTCAAATTGAGGTCTTTCATCCATTTTGAGGTTATCTTTGTGTATGGTGTAATGAAGAGATGCAGTTTCATTTTTCTGATGTGACTGTCCAGTTTTCCCCACACTTTTTGTTGAATAGACTCCTTTTTCCATTGGACATTCTTTCCTGCTTTGTTGAAGATTAGTTGACTATAGAGTTGAAGGTCCATTTCTGGGTTTTCTATTCTGTTCCACTGATCTATGTGTTTGTTTTTGTGCCAGTACCATACTGTCATCTTGATGATTATAGATTTGTAGTATAGCTTGAAGTCCAGATTTGTATTGCCTCCAGTTTTGGTTTTCTTTTTTGACCTTCCTCTGGCTATTTGGGGTCTTTTCTGGTTCCATACAAATTTTAGGATTACTTGTTTCAGTTGTGTGAAAATGTCAATGGTATTTTGATAGGGATTGAATTGAAAGTGTAGTTGCTCTGGGTAGCATGGGCATTTTAATGATATTTATTCTTCCAATCTATGAGCATGGAATATTTTCCCATTTCTTTGTGTCTTCCTCAATTTCTTTCATAAATGTTCTATAGTTTTTAGTGCACAGATCCTTAACTTCTATAGTTAGGTTTATTCCTAGGTATCTTATGGTATTTGTTGTTTTGGAAATGGGATTAATTCCTTCAATTCTCTTTCTTTATCTCGTTAGAGTATGGAATGCAATTGATTTCTGTGCATTGATTTTGTATCCTACCATGTTCCTGAATTGCTGTAGAAGTTCTAATAATTTGGGGGTGGAGTTTTTTGGGTTTTCCTTATAAATTATCATGTCATCTGGGAAGAGTGAGAGTTTGACTTCTTTGCCAATTTGAATGCCTTTTCTTTTTTTTTTCTTATCTGATTGTTGAGGCTAGGACACCTAGTACTATGATGAACAGCAGTGGTGAGAATGGGCATCCCTGTCATCCCTGTCATCCCCCTGACTTAGGGGGAAAGCTCTCAGTTATTCCCCATTGAGAATGATATTTGCTGTGGGCTTTTCATAGATGACTTTTATGATATTGAGATATAGGGCCCATAGTCTTGGATGGTTCTACATGGTGGAGGATTTTTATCAAGAAAGGATGTTGTATTTTGTCAAATACTTTATTTGCATCAATTAAGAGGATCATATGGTTCTTGTCTTTTCTTTCATTAATGTGATCTTTCACATTGATTGATTTGCAAATGTTGAACCACCCTTACATCCCAAGGAAAAATCCCACTTGGTTGTAGTGAATAATCCTTTTAATGTGCTGTTGGATCCTATTAGCAGGATCTTACTGAATATTTTGGAATCCGTGTTCATCAGAGATATTGGTCTATAATTCTCCTTTTTTTTTCTCTTAATGTTCTTTTTTTTAATTTTTAATTTTTTATTTTTTATAAACATATATTTTTATCCCCAGGGATACAGGTCTGTGAATCACCAGGTTTACACACTTCACAGCACTCACCAAAGCACATACCCTCCCCAATGTCCATAATCCCACCCCCTTCTGCCCATTCTCACCACTGCTGTTCATCATAGTACTAGGTGTCCTAGCCTCAACAATCAGATAAGAAAAAGAAAGAAAAGGCATTCAAATTGGCAAAGAAGTCAAACTCTCACTCTTCCCAGATGACATGATAATTTATAAGGAAAACCCAAAAAACTCCACCCCCAAAAAACTCCAAACCCCCTCCCCCCAGCAACCCTCAGTTTGTTTTGTGAGATTAAGAGTCACTTATGGTTTGTCTCCCTCCCAATCCCATCTTGTTTCATTTATTCTTCTCCTACCCACTTAAGCCCCCATGTTGCATCACCACTTCCTCATATCAGGGAGATCATAGGATAGTTGTCTTTCTCTGCTTGACTTAATTCGCTAAGCATGATATGCTCTAGTTCCATCCATGTTGTCGCAAATGGCAAGATTTCATTTCTTTTGATGGCTGCATAGTATTCCATTGTGTTTATATACCACATCTTCTTGATCCATTCATCTGTTGATGGACATCTAGGTTCTTTCCATAGTTTGGCTATTGTGGACATTGCTGCTATAAACATTCGGGTGCACGTGCCCCTTTGGATCACTACGTTTGTATCTTTAGGGTAAATACCCAGTAGTGCAATTGCTGGGTCATAGGGCAGTTCTATTTTCAACACTTTGAGGAACCTCCATGCTGTTTTCCAGAGTGGCTGTACCAGCTTGCATTCCCACCAACAGTGTAGGAGGGTTCCCCTTTCTCCGCATCCTCGACAGCATCTGTCATTTCCTGACTTGTTAATTTTAGCCATTCTGACTGGTGTGAGGTGATATCTCATTGTGGTTTTGATTTGTATTTCCCTGATGCCCAGTGATATGGAGCACTTTTTCATGTGTCTGTTGGCCATCTGGATGTCTTCTTTGCAGAAATGTCTGTTCATGTCCTCTGCCCATTTCTCTTTTTTTTATTTTTAATTTTTTTATTTTTTATAAACATATATTTTTATCCCCAGGGGTACAGGTCTGTGAATCACCAGGTTTACACACTTCACAGCACTCACCAAATCACATACCCTCCCCAATGTCCATAATCCCACCCCCTTCTCCCAAACCCCCTCCCCCCGGCAACCCTCAGTTTGTTTTGTGAGATTAAGAGTCACTTATGATTGGATTATTTGTTCTTTGGGTGTTGAGTTTGCTAAGTTCTTTATAGATTCTGGACACTAGTCCTTTATCTGATATGTCGTTTGCAAATATCTTCTCCCATTCTGTCAGTTGTCTTTTGATTTTGTTAACTGTTTCCTTTGCTGTGCAAAAGCTTTTGATCTTGATAAAATCCCAATAGTTCATTTTTTCCCTTGCTTCCCTTGCCTTTGGCGTTGTTCCTAGGAAGATGTTGCTGCGGCTGAGGTCGAAGAGGTTGCTGCCTGTGTTCTCCTCAAGGATTTTGATGGATTCCTTTCGCACATTGAGGTCCTTCATGCATTTTGAGTCTATTTTTGCGTGTGGTGTAAGGAAATGGTCCAATTTCATTTTTCTGCATGTGGCTGTCCAATTTTCCCAGCACCATTTATTGAAGAGGCTGTCTTTTTACCATTGGACATTCTTTCCTGCTTTGTCGAAGATTAGTTGACCAAAGAAATGGAACAAATAATTCTAAAATTTATATGGAACCAGAAAAGACCTCGAATAGCCAAAGGGATATTGAAAAAGAAAGCCAATGTTGGTGGCATCACAATTCCGGACTTCAAGCTCTATTACAAAGCTGTCATCATCAAGACAGCATGGTACTGGCACAAAAACAGACACATAGATCAATGGAACAGAATAGAGAGCCCAGAAATAGACCCTCAACTCTATGGTCAACTAATCTTTGACAAAGTATAATTCTCCTTTTTGATAAGGACTTTGCCTGGTTTTGGGGCCGGGGTAATACTGGCCTTACAGAAGGAATTTGGAATTTTTCCTTCTGTTTCTATTTTTTGAAACAGCTTCAGTAGAATAGGAATTATCTCTTCAAATGTTTGGTAGAATTCCCCTAGGAAGACATCTGGCCCCGGACTTCTGTTTTTAGGAGATTTTTGATTACTCCTTCAATTTCATTTCTGGTTATTGGTCTGTTCAGATGGTCTATTTCTTCCTCTTTCATGTCTTGGTATTTTGTAAATTTCCAGGAAGGCATCCATTCATTCCAGTTTGTTTAACCTGTGGGCTTATAGTTGCTGGTATTAATTTCTAATAGTTGTTTCTATTTCCTTGGTATTAGTTGAGATCTCTCCCCTTTCATCTATGATTTTATTAATTTGGGTCCTTTATTTTTTCTTTTTAATAAATTTGATGAGTGGTTTATCGATCTTATTAATTCTTTCAAAGAACTAGCTCATTGTTTCATTGATCTGTTCTACTGTTTTTCTGCTTTCTATTTCCTTTTTCTCTGCTCTAATATTTTCCCCCAAAGATACAGATGTAGTGAAAAGAAGGGCCACCTGCACCCCATTGTTCATAGCATTGTTCACAATAGCCAAACTGTGGAAGGAGCTGAGATGCCCTTCAATGGATAAATAGATAAAGATGATATGGTCCATATTTACAATGGAATATTATTCAGCCATCAAAAAAGATGAATCCCCACCATTTGCACCAACATGGATAGAACTAGAGAGGATTATGCTAAGTGAAGTAAGTCAAGCAGAGAAAGAAAATTATCATATGGTTTCACTCATATGTGGAACATAAGGAATAGCATGGAGGCCACAGGGGAAGGGAGGGAAATTTGAAGATGGAGAAATCAGAGAGGGAGATGAACCATCAAAGACTATGGACCCTAGGAAATGAACTGAGGGTCTCAGATGGAAGGCAGGTGAAGGAAGGGGTAACAGGTAATGCATATTAAGGGGGGGGTACATGTTGTTATGTGCACTG
The DNA here is from genome assembly GCF_030435805.1 of Mustela lutreola. Lineage (NCBI taxonomy): Eukaryota > Metazoa > Chordata > Mammalia > Carnivora > Mustelidae > Mustela > Mustela lutreola. The sequence continues at coordinate 107,746,268 of NC_081299.1, read as the reverse complement.
GGTGTTATATGTAATTAATGAATCATTGAACACTACATCAAAAACTAATGATATACTATATAGTGTCTAACTGAACATAATAATAAAAAAATAAAAAAGAAATAAAAAATCTATTTTTTCTGATATAAGTACGGCTACTCTGACTTTTTTGATGTCCATTAGCATGATAAATAGTTCCCCATCTCATCACTTTCAATCTGTAGGTGTCTTTAGGTCTAAAATGAATCTTTTGTAGGCAACATATAGATGGATATTGTTTTTTTTTTTCGTTCTGATACCCTACATCTTTTGACTGGAACATGTAGTTCATTTACATTTAGAGTAATTATTGATAGATATGAATTTAGTGCCATTGTATTACTTGTAAAATTGATGTTCCTGGAGATTTTCTCTGTCCTCTGTCTTTTTCTAGTCTTTGTAGCTTTTGGTCTTTCTTTCACATTCAGTGTGTGTGTGTGTGTGTGTGTGTGTGTGTGTGTGTTTGCCTTACAGACTGGTTTAGTCATCACAAACTCCTTTAGTTTTTATTTTATTTTTAGTTTTATTTATTTGTTTATTTATTTATTTAGTTTATTATTTGTTTGCTTTATTTGTTTGTTTTTTGTCTTGAAAACTCTTTTCCTGTCCTATTCTGAATGACAGCCTTACTGGATAAGTATGCTTGGCTGCACGTTTTTCCCATTCTGCATGTTTAATATATCATGTCACTTTTTTTCTGGCTTGCCATGATTTATGTTTTTCCCATTCTGCATGTTTAATATATCATGTCACTTTTTTTCTGGCTTGCCATGTTTCTGTGGTTAGGTCTGGTGCAAACCTAATCTTCCCTTGTAGGTTAAGGACCTTTGCTCTATTGTGGCTTTTAGGGTTCTTTCCTTATCTCTGTCTTTTACTAATTTTACTACAATATATCTTGGTGTTGGCCTGCATTTGTTGATTTTGATGGGAGTTCTCTGTGTTTCCTGGATTTGGATGTCTGTTTCTTTCCTCAGAATAGGGGAGTATTCAACTATAATTTGCTTAAATAACTCCCTCCCCTTTTTCCTCTCTTCTTCTGAAACTCCTATGATATGAATGCTATTACAGTTTATGGAGTCTGAGTTTCCTAAGTCTGCATTTGTGATCCAATATTTTTTTTTTCCTCTTCTTCTCAGCTTCATTATTTACCATAATTTTATCTTCTATATCACTTACTCATTCCTCTGCTCTTCTTATCCTTGTGGTCATTACACCAGTTGGTTTTGCATCTCAGTTATAACCATTTTCTTAATTTTATATTTTACTTTATTTTTTAGCATGGCTAATGTTTAGGTCTTTTATAACTGTGGTAAGGGACTTTCTGGTGTCTTGTATGCTTTTCTGAAGCCCAGATAGTAATCTTATGATTGTTGTTTAAAATTCAGATCAAGCATATTACTTTTATCTGTTTAGATTAGATTCCTGGATGTTACCTCTTCTTGTTCTTTCTTTTGGAGTCAATTCTGCCATCTTGGCTTATCATTTAGGTCTCTGTCTTCAGTGTGTTAGGAAAGCCTGCTATGTTTGCTGCTCCTGAGAGTAATGGCTTTATGACGAAGAGGGATTATACTGTTCAGGTCCTGGCACTTCAAGAATTGTTTCTGATATATGCTTTCTGCACTGCTGTTGTGTTTTAGCTGCTCTTTCCCTCAGGTCAGTCTTCTGCAGAATTTCTCCTTGCCTGCAGTGGGAAGTGTTTGAACCTTGTCCACTGTGTGATGAGTTTTAACTAGTTGTGTTTTGATCTGCTTGTTAAAAAAGGCTAGATCCTATTTACCCTAGAGCTGAAGCTTTACAGAGCTCTATGGTCAGTAGAATTGTGTGTGTGTGTGTGTGTGTGTGTGTGTGTGTGTGTGTGTGTTAGTCTTCTGGGTTAGGGTTCTGCTGCCCTAATTCTCAGGCAGTTTTGCCCGAGTGTAACTGCACCTGCAGGGCACAGTGGCATTGTGCTTGGTTTTAGTGGCTCCAACCTCCACCAGAAGCACCATATTTTTTACTGAAATGGGTCAATGGCATCAGGCCACTCTCTTGTCCCAAGAGCGGGACATTTACATCTGCCACTATTCAGAAAGGCCCTCATAGAAAAGCAGACAATCTCCCCTCTTGTGTCCCTGGCTTCTGTCAGACCCCTGCCTTTGTCCTGTCTGTGTCCAGGTTGTCTGTCCACCTGGAAGCACAGTGCTCCTGTGTTTTATCTTAGGCATGCTGCCTAGGCTTCAAACTCTAAATTTTAGGGAACTGGCAGGGCACAGGCCCATGCTGGTCCTCTGGGGGAGGGTCTCACTGTGCTAGGACTGGTACTGGTTTGTTCCCAAAAGCAATTTCAGGAATGTGTAGGAGTTAAGAGTTTAGAGTAATGTCCAGAAAAAAGCCAGTGTCCAGGCTGGCTCTCCTCAGAAGATGTCTCTACTTCTATGCTAATGAACAGAAGTCACTGGTTCTTTTGTCCCCAGAGAGGCTATGCCATCTCTCCAAAATGCACTCCAAGAGGGGCATTTTTCTCTCCCAGTGCAACCCAGGGGATTCTCAGACCATGCTCCCTGCTCCTGGCCTCCACCCTCCTTCTTCACAGGAATGTTTCTACACCCACCAGGCTCCACCCTGGTGATGGGATGGACTTCTAAAACATGAGACTTTGAGTTCCATTTTTTATAAGAACTTGCAATAATAAGCCCCTCTCATTTTTCCCATTGATGATTATGGGGAAGTGTTTTTCTTGTGCAATGCACCCTGTTCTCGTTCTCTCTCTCTCTCTCTCCTTTCTACCTGATCAAGGCTCCCTCCCCCTGCAGTTTCCATGACTCTTTTTCTCCCCTCTAAATTACTTCTTTGCACCTCCCATCTTCCATGATGTGTCTCCTTATCTCCCCCTAGTTATGCAGTTTATTCTTTCAATCTTTAGATAGATTTCTTAGGTGTTCAGATTGATTTGATATTTATCTAGCTGCATCAGGACTGAGGCATAGGGTCCCCCTATTTCTCCACCACCATAACTCCTCCTCTGTGTAAGGGTGGTTATTCAACCTAACACATTCCGTTTTCTTCTTGGAGATTGCCCTAACTTCTTGTAAACAAAAATGAAAGGGAAAATGTGCTTTATACAGGATCGAATTATTTTGTTGTAGAAGACCCCTCAGAGTCTAATCTACCACACTGCCAGAGGCAGAAGTCCCCTTATAGTTTTTACACAGTTTTCCCAGGCTCCACTCAAAACCTGTAGACCCAGTGTCCCTGAAGTTAGGTGGAAGAATCTATATTTTATTTTATTTTTTTTTTTTTAAAGATTTTACTTATTTGACATATGGAGATCACAAGTAGGCAGAGCAGCAGGCAGAGAGAGAGGGGGAATCAGGCTCCCTGCTGAGCAGAGAGCCCAATGTGGGGCTCGATCCCAGGACCTTGGGATCATGACCTGAGCCAAAGGCAGAGGCTTAACCCAATGAGCCACCCAGGCGCCCCAAGAATCTACATTTTAAAACTGCTTCTGAGGTGATTATTATAATAAACCAGAGTTAAGAATTTCTACCTCATAACTTGTTCATATCCAGCAAGTGAGACATATGGGAGGTCAGAGCTGACACAGAGGAGGAGCCAAGGCTGTGGTTCCTGGCTCAGTTCCTGGTAGCACTGCCTTTCCCTTCTTGCCTACAAAGTTCCCAGTGGCCTTCTGCCATTTATTAGTAACCTTAAATTGGCCTTCCTATGTGAACTTACATGTCAACAGAGACTTAACACTTTAGAATAAGAGCTTATCTACCTACTTAAATCTAGCTTGTCTTTTAAGGGCATTGCAAAAAAGTCTTTTCTGGTTGAAAACTTTTATGATCCATCTCTGACAAGTATAGAAATATGATATCTGCTCTCTTCACATTTTTATAACTCTTGGAATCTTGTACACTATTTTCTCAACCAGATGCTCTTGTAGGGTAGGGGCTATGTCAAATTCATTATCACAACCCTGTATCCCTTAATCTATCATGTCAATAGTGATTGAAAGGGACACAGAACCCAGTTGCTCAGGAAGGTTTTATTGGTGCATTAGGATAGATGGGATAATAGACAGAAGGAAGAGATAAAAGTAGCTCTGAAACCCCCACAAACTGAGGAGAGTTTGGCATAAATGGGTGACTGGTTCTGTGTCTTCCTGTTCCTGAGGGCGTCTGCACAGCAGAGCAGCTCAGAGAGGAGTTTAGGATAGAAAATACCTTGCAGGAAAGTTTTCATTGAGAAAGATCTAAGAGAGAAACACCAGGATTAAGAACTAATGTCCAGAGACATGCCAATTGGACTGGTCAGGGCAGGACAAACCAACCCCTCTGCAGTTGTCTTCTTCCAGTACTGAACACTGGAGTCCAGGGCTGGGATATTCATGGCTTATTGCTCTTGAAGTAGGAATATAGCCCCCTGGCTGTGAGGCCTCGCTTCCCTTCTGGCTGGGCTGCTTCCTGGCCCTGGGCTGAAGGCATGCCAGTGTGCAGGCTACCATGCCCCTGCCTTGGGATCTCCATCTCCCTTGTGTGGTCATCCACCCACTCCTGGGTAACCACTGTGGGTTCTCTCTCTCTCTGTCCACCTGTCACACTGCATCTTGGGTGAGTGCTCCTCCAGTCCTGTCTGCCTGTCAGAGTGTTTGTCCCAGCCTGGGCCCGTCCTCCCAGCTTTTTCTCTCCTGCCTCATAGTGGCTCACTTGTGTCCATCTGTGACCACGGCCTGACTGCCTCTGGGTCTGTCCCTCATTTCTATCTCCTATGTCACTTGCATTGTGGCTCCTGTATTGCTCCATGGCCTGAGTGTGTGTCTGGTTTTCTGAGGCTGCCTGTGTCTGAATCTGTTCTCCTGTCACCACTTCACTTGTTTGGCACCTGTTTTGACCCTGGACCTTGGACCCTCTGGTCTGACCATGGGAGGACTCCTGTAGCTGTGTGTCAGGGCTTCCTATCTGATGGCTCCTGTCTAGTTCCATGGCCTGGGTGGCACCTCCCGGTGTCTGAACACATTCTCCTGTCAGTATCTGGCTTACCTGGCTCCTGTCTTCACCCTGGACCTCAGACCCTCTGCTCTGGTCGTGGGAGGACTCCTGTAGCTGTGTGTCAGGGCTTCCTATCTGATGGCTCCTGTCTGGCTCCATGGCCCGGGTGATACCTCCTGGTGTCTGAACATGTTCTGTTAGTATCTGGCTTGTTTGGCTCCTATCTTGACCCTGGACCTCAGTCCCTCTGGTCTGGCCATGGGTGGACTCCTGTGACCGTGTGTCAGGACTTTCTATATGATGGCTCCTATCCTGCTCCACAGTTTGGTTTTCATCTGTCTGGGTCTGAGTTCCAGTTCTAGTCACTAATTCACTTGTCTTCTGTGCTCTGTCTTGTTCCCTGGTCTGTGACTGTCTCTCTGACTCCCTCTGTCTGATCTGGTGACTCTTGTCTCCTCCTACTCTTTGGGTCTGCTGCACATGTCTCCGAGCTTGTGTCTGCTGACTTTCTTTCTCTTGTCTCTGAGATTCAGACTGCCTATCCTGGCCAAGACCCTGAGCATGGTTCTGAGCCCCAACACCTGCCTGTCCCCTGGAGGCCAGAGTGCGCTGTACACATTGGCTCCTTTCGCAAATCTGTCCTTCCCTAATCTGTCGCACCTCAGCTCTCTTGCTCTGTTCTTTCCTCAGCTCTTGTGAGGCCCCAGTGGGGAGGCTTCCAGACTCTTGAGATCCACAAGTATCCTCAGGACTCTTACTCATTGTCTTGAAACAGGCTTGGGTGATTTTAAACACCAGGACCAGGAATTCGTTGAACTCCACAGTCCCTGTATCATCTTCATCCAGCAGGTGCAGGACTTCATCCACAGTGGCAGGATCATGGGGTTTCTGTGGAGAAGAGACCAAGTCAGCATCCCTCACCTGAGGAAGGTGTGATTGGGCCAGTGCACTCAGCTTTCAGGCTTCCCAACCCTGAACTTGGGAGTCCATCTGTGCTGGCTCCATACCACTCACATAGCTACAGCAGCCCTAACATGAAACCATTTTTAGTGTGCCATCCTGCCCTTCTTTCAAGGGTAAAAAGTACATTTTTTTTTTTTTTGTATCATCTGTGCCTGCCATAATTCCTGGCCTCTAGGAGAACTGGATCAAGATTCAATGAAGAATGAATAAATGACTGAGCTCATAATGAGTCTTTGGGTTGTCCTCAGTCCCTGACCTCTGGCATTGAGCAGGATGCTCTCCAGCAAACCCAGCACCAGGAGAAACACAGCAGGAACATAGCCCAAAGAGAATTCTGTGAGATCCATGCTGAGGCTAAGGTGCTTTCTGAAGATGGGGTGGGTGGGGTCTGGTGGGACCACAAGTTGCCCTGAATATGCATCCTGTGTGTCTATACATTCCTGTCTCTAAGACCATCATCCTGGTTGCTTTAGATAAACCAAAGACAGGGAGGGACAGGGAAATGCCTCAAGGTCCTAGGTCTGCTTTGTCAGTGGTTGGAGAAGTGGGGAGGGGCTCTTAGAGTGTATCCCCAGCTGATAATAACCAACCTGTCCTTCAAAACTCATTTCTGATGTGAACACTCAACTAATATTTTTGAGCAACTGCAAGATACTGAACTATGCATTCTTATTAATGGGTGATCATGCTTCTAATGCATTCTTATTAATGGGTGATCAAATTTCTGATAGACATAGGAAGTAGTTACTATATCAGATTTAAGAAACACCAGAAAGCAGCAATTACTTTCATTTCTTGAATATTCAAAGGCTCTGTTTCTTTCTGAGCTGTCCCCTGTGAGTCATTTCACCTTGTTTCCAAATTATAATTAATTGAAATCAAGGTATTTTCTCTAAGGACCTGACCTGTGAACTGCTGTGACTGTCTCTTGCTTCTTTACCTTTCCTTTCTCAGCCTGCAGAGCTGCCAGGAGGCCCGGTGGGCCTGGATCCAGCGACTGCCGCCTAAGATTCCTGAGGCAAAGCATCTACAGGCAAATCTGTTTCATCTCTCCTCTCCTGCCCTCCCCACCTGGCCCGGGATATCATACCACAATGACATCAGCAAACTCATGTTCCAGGAGCCTTTTCAGCTCCCCCCGGGTAAGCACTGGGCAGCTGCCCTCAGTCCTGGCGTAGCGCCCAAAGGCTTCGATGATCTCATTAATGTTTCGCAATAATTGAGGCATCTTTGGACTCAGGCTGGAGAAAGAAACAAAGCCCCCTTGGGGGCTCCAAAGTCAATTTTAGTGTTTCCTCCTGCTTCTTCCCAGTCTTTTCTCGCATATTCAGTTCTGCTTCCTGTCTCTCTCTCTCTCTCTCTCTCTCCCTTTTTATTATGTTATTTTAGTCATCATATAGTACACCATTAATTTTTGATGTAGTGTTCCATGATTCATTGTTTACATATAACACCCAGTGCTCCATGCAATCTGTGTCCTCCTTAATACCCATCACCAGGCTCACCCATCTCCCCACCCCCGCCCCCCACCTGCTCCTTCCCCTCTAAAACCCTGAGTTTGTCTTTTGGAGTCCATAGTCTTTGGTGGTTCGGTCTTTCTGTCTGGGTCTTCCCATCTCCTTTCCTACTTAATGGGTTTTATGAATGGGAAGGAGAGACACACTATGATTAACAGCAGTCTCCAGAGTCAGGACTTCTATGCTACCTTCACCACCTACCTGGTGAGGTTGGGCAGGTTGCTTTTCCTTTCTATGCCTTGGTTTACTAATTGTGAAATGAAGATAATCCTATCAAATATGTACTTTATAGGATTATTGTGAGGATTAAAAGAGATAATTCATATAAAGCACCTGGCAGATGCTGGCTTATACTAAGTGGCAGCTATTAAATATCATTATGATGTTATACACATACCTAATGTTTGTACATTTACGTAAACTACTGCTCACAAAGCACTTCCATATGTGTCGTCCCTTGTACTCCTTATTATCTCCACTTTTTTTTTTTATAGGTGACAAACAGATTCAGAGAAGTTAGATGATTTGTTCAAGGCCCCACAGATTGGGGGAACCAAGAAACACAAAGACCCATATCTCCTTAACCCAAATGCAGTGAATCTTCTATACTGTACCTTGTGGACAGTCTATCCAGTCAACGGTTGCCTGTCATATGGTGTAGGGTGCTGCTGCGACCACTGACAGGCAGTAAATACATATGTAAGTCAACCCCTTGCCAAGCAGGAACACCAGGGAACTGACTCCACCTTTTCTTGCTGCTTTTGGCTAGGTGTTCAGAAAGAGGCTAGGCTACCAGCTATTGGCAATATTCCCAGTCCTAAGTTCCTCTAAATGTGACATCTGTCCTCAGCACTGAGACCTATAAGGGAAGTCAGTTTGGCCATAGGTAGGTAGCTCCTGCCAGCTCACAGTGTTGGTGGCCTTTGAGGAATGGCTCCCAAATGAAGGGAGAGATTTTCCTTCTCATTAGCCAGGGATCTAGGCATAGCCTGAAGTGAGTCTTGGGTGCAGCTGAATGGGCAAAATACAAAGGGATGTGGAGGTGCATTGAAGCAGAAGTCTCAGAGACCAGGACATGGCATCAGAGATGGCAAGTTTCAAATACAGGGGAATAAAGAAGGCTGCGAAGCTGGGACATTAGGAGAGGGCATCATGAGTTGGGAAGGAGAAGGCATGAGAGAAAGAAGGCCTGGATACAAAGTTGAGAGAAGGAAGGCCTGAGTACAGAGGCAGGAGAATGAAGGGAGGCGGGAAGGAGGGAGACCTGGCACTGGGGAAGGTGGAACAATTTGGCTGAAGGCCAAGGTGGGCTCTTCAGGAGGTGTTCTTTCTACCCCCACAGTAGCCAAAAATTTCAGGCCGACTTTGCTTTTGTACATCAAGGCAAAAAACTCAGAATATTGTACCCCAACAGAGAAACGCAAAGATCCAATTTTTTTGTTGTTTACTACATGGCTAACCTTAACACTGACCTATAAATAGTAAAAATAATGTGACTTTTTAGTTAACTTCAGATCCCTTTGGATAAATCTGTAAACTCATCTTGCCTAACTATGGCCCTCAGGTGGAGGAGGACAACCACATAAGCCACTTCCTCTGTGACAAGTTTCAAGCCCATTGTCAGGTTGGCAGGAGTAAACTGTTCTGACCTCCCAGACTCTGAGCAGTGCAAAGAGGCTTCCAGAACATTAAGAATAAGACACCTTTGATGTACAGAAAGGCACATGGGTGGTTCCATTGCTGCTGCTAAAATAGGTTTTGGTGGGAGAAGCTGTGGCCAGGCTAACCACAGGGGAGAAGGAAAGAACGCCATGGCTTCAGAAGAGCATCCTCTCCCACATGCACACACCCAGTCATCAGAGCAGATAATTTCTGCCCACAGTTGGAACCACAGGGCTGTGACCTGGATCTGACAGCCTGGTTTTATGAGCTCAGATCACCAAGACACAGAATGAGAAAGAGGTTTCTCAGGAAAGCACTTACCTAATGCACAGACAAGATGAGCAAGTGGCAGTTAGGTGATGTATGGAGTACCAGGTCAGCAGCACAGGAACCTTTTATAGGGGATTTAATGGAGGTTAGTGTTTTAGAAAGGCCATCCCCACCCCATGGGAAGGATTGATTCATACAGGCTTGGCCCAGCCCAGCCTCACTTCCCTTCTTGTCTGTTTTACCTGCTGACACGTGGCTGTTTTAGCTTAATGAGCAGGCCCTCTTATTACCCTCGGTGCCCTTCCTGATTCCCTCCTTGGGTCGGTCTCCTCATATAAGGGAAACTCTTTTCTGTTGTGATGGGCTCAGCAGTGCTTGGCACAGGTCGGGGCTGGTGAACACTCTTTGTCTCCATGTGACTGCAAAGTCATGGACTCCTTGTTTTTTTTTTTTTTTTCTTTTTTAATTTTTTAAAGGAAAAGTGAATTGGGGGAAATGGAGGGGGAGATGAACCATGAGAGACTGTGGACTCTGAGAAACAAACTGAGGATTTTGGAAGGGAGGGTGGTGGGGGGATGGGTGAGTCTGGTGGTGGGTATTAAGGAGGGCATGTATTACATAGAGCACTGGGTGTGATGCATAAACAATGAATCTTGGAACACTTAAAAAAATAAAAGTAAAAAATACTAAAAAGAGAGATTTCCATCTATTGAGGGCTATCCTTTTCACTTTGGGAAACTACACATGTTTATCTGGTGATATTGCCATTACTTAGAACATTCTTAGAATTCTTGTTTTGGAATTGCCTCTCATGCCAAGTTCATGAGTCATGCAAGAAATTCAATATCATTTCTTTTTGGTTGGGTCTCATTTTTTTATTAAAAAAAGATTATCAAGCAGAGAAAGTCAATTATCATATGGTTTCACTTACTTGTGGAACATAAGGAATAACATGGAGGACATTAGGAGAAGGAAAGGAATTGTGAAAGGGGAGAAATCAGAGGGGGAGATGAACCATGAGAGACTGTGGACTCCAAGAAACAAACAGGGTTTTATAGGGGGTGGGCATGGGGGGATGGTTGAGCCTGGTAGTGGGTATTAAGGAGGGCACATATTGCATGGATCACTGGGTGTTATATGTAAACGGTGAATCTTGGACCACTACATCAAGAACTACTGATATACTGTATGGTGATTAACATAACACACACACACACACACACACACACACACACACGAGTTTAATACCCCCATCCTATGGGTAGGCACCATTTTACAAATGGTGGGAGAAAAGGCTTAAGATAAATAAATGCAATCCTTTCATTGAAAAGACAGGGAACTCAACTGGTCAACCAATCCGCAAATATTTATGGAAAACCTATTTTATTTCAGACATAGCGCTAGGCCTGAGGGAAACTGTGGAGCAGGATGCCAGCAGTTTCTACACTTACAAATTTGTCACCTGGCAGTTCCAGGAGAAAGTCCTCAAGAGATTAACAGTACTGGTAATTACTGCTTGATCTATTTTGATTTGATTTAATTTTCATTACCATCTCATTTCATTGGATCCTCATAACTAACTTGGTGCCTTATGTAAATGAAGGCACCAAGAACCCTTAGAGAAGTAGTTACTGAAGAATAGATGGGTGCATCAGAGCCCTCAATTTCTGGCCACAGTTCCCCTCTATTACAATGTGGCACTTTATAAACATCAAGCTTTTCTGTGGGTGAAGAAATATCATCCTTGAAGTTGATGAGAAGTAAACATTCTGAGCTTGAAGCCAAGTCCCAAAGGAGCTCTGACACACATTTTTGCAGGAAGTACATGTAGTTTCTGGAAAGGCATCTTCGCAGTCCTCACTTGTCTGCATGCAGCCCACAGGAAAGGCAATGACAATCAGGATGGGAAGGTGCAGTAAGGAACTTGGCTGCAAAGACTGGCAGAGTGAAGGCAGCCCTGCAGCAATGGCAAGTCCCTGTAAGAGGAGCAGAGTGAGATGCAACCTGCAGGAGGGCCATCTGCATGAAGAGGGGCTGGCTCCAGTCCCTGGTGGGAATCCCATCCCAGATGCTGTTATGGTGACTGATCAGTTCAGAGGAGGTCAGTGTGAGAGGGAGGTTGGGGAACAAGAGGGGTCCTGCAGATTAATTAGATCCTCCTTTATCTGAAGGGGCTTTGAACCTCCAGAAATGTTTGGGAATTAAGGGAAAGTAAGTTTGGGAAGTAAGTCGAGTGCTTTATCTATGAGGTAACTCTGAGATAGGTATCATTACATCCAATTTACTGATGAAGAAACTGAGGTACAGAGATGTTAACTAAACTACACAAGGTCACATACCTAGAAAGAGTTAGAGTTAAATTTGAAGTTAGGTCTGCCTGCCTCCAAAGCGCATGTGTTTTCATGAGGCAGGACAGAGCTTTGGGATGTGGCTGGCAGGGTTGGGTGGGGCTGGGGGGGGGGGGGGGGATGAGAGTGTGTGATGGTAGGGACTAACAGGCTCTGAAAATGTAAAAGTGTTGTCTGTGAAGTTTGTGAGGAGTTATTACAAATAAGTGACTTTACTCTGTAGTCACATCCCTTGGGTTTGGGAGGCAGAGAGAGGTCAAGGACCCTGTCTGAAGTTGAATCAAACTATGTTCACTTTGCCTTGGGATAAACAGAAATATCTCAACAAAACAAATTCAATTTTACACTGTGATTCCTTCTTACACACTCACTCAGAAATCTTTACTGATGTTCACTTCATTTATATTTATTTATTCACCATATAATAAGCACATCATTTGTTTTTTTTTTTTTTTTTTTTTTTTTTTTTTTTTTTTATTTTTTATTTTTTATAAACATATATTTTTTATATACATATATTTTTATCCCCAGGTCTGTGAATCACCAGGTTTACACACTTCACAGCACTCACCAAATCACATACCCTCCCCAATGTCCATAATCCCACCCCCTTCTCCCCAACCCCCTCCCCCCGGCAACCCTCAGTTTGTTTTGTGAGATTAAGAGTCACTTATGGTTTGTCTCCCTCCCAATCAGACACATAGATCAATGGAACAGAATAGAGAGCCCAGAAATAGACCCTCAACTCTATGGTCAACTAATCTTCGACAAAGCAGGAAAGAATGTCCAATGGAAAAAAGACAGCCTTTTCAATAAATGGTGCTGGGAAAATTGGACAGCCACATGCAGAAAAATGAAATTGGACCATTTCCTTACACCACACACAAAAATAGACTCAAAATGGATGAAGGACCTCAATGTACGAAAGGAATCCATCAAAATCCTTGAGGAGAACACGGGCAGCAACCTCTTCGACCTCTGCCGCAGCAACATCTTCCTAGGAACAACGCAAAAGGCAAGGGAAGCAAGGGAAAAAATGAACTACTGGGATTTCATCAAGATCAAAAGCTTTTGCACAGCAAAGGAAACAGTTAACAAAATCAAAAGACAACTGACAGAATGGGAGAAGATATTTGCAAACGACATATCAGATAAAGGACTAGTGTCCAGAATCTATAAAGAACTTAGCAAACTCAACACCCAAAGAACAAATAATCCAATCAAGAAATGGGCAGAAGACATGAACAGACATTTCTGCAAAGAAGACATCCAGATGGCCAACAGACACATGAAAAAGTGCTCCATATCACTTGGCATCAGGGAAATACAAATCAAAACCACAATGAGATATCACATCATTTGTTTTTGATGTAGTGTTCCATGATTCAGTTTGCATATAACACCCAGTGCTCTGTGCAATATGTGCCCTCCTTAATACCCACCACTGGCTAACCCATCCCTCCACCCCCCTCCCCTCTAAAATCCTCAGTTTATTTCTTGGGGTCCATAGCCTGTCATGGTTCATCTCCTCCTTTGATTCCCCTGCCCCCACTTCATTTTCCCCTCCCTTCTCCTATTATCCTCCATGCTATTCCTTATGTTCCACAGATAAGTGAAACCATATGATAATTCATATTTCTGCAAGCACCTAACAACCTATCTTTGCTACATTTACATTTGTAAATGAATAATAAGTTTCTGCTTCCCAGGGAATAAGTCTAGCTGGGAGAACAGGCCATGAGCACCCCAAAGAACTATTTAATAATGGAAGACGAGGTGTTATAAAATGTAGATCTGTAAAACCAAATACCTTCACTTGCACCCTAGAACACAGAATGGTGACATGGGGCAGGGGACTGGCAATGGGGAATGCTGGGAGGGTGGCCATTTGAGTCTCCCCTTAAATGGTGGAAGATGGAAAAATTCCATAATTTTGGTTCTCACCCTCAGAAAAGAACAAAAACAGGTCTGAAAACCAGAAAGCATCACCTGCAATATCAGCTGTAGTGAGAGAAGTCATCTGTCACCCACTGCCTACATCCTAAATGAGGGACAGGGTGAGGGTACATCTGTCAGAGAGAAAAAGAACAAAGGACAGTTCTGGTTCTCCTTATCCTTTCTCTGCCCCAAGTGTGGTCTCTTCTCCCAGGCCCACCCACCTGGGCCCTGGTCAGAGCATCCTGGAAGACCAAATGCTCAAATTCAACCTTGGACATGGCAGGGAGGATTAGGCAGATAATACGAGTCATCCCTGTTGACACAGATGCAGTGTCTTAGTGAGTATCTATTACACATTCTGGGCCTAATCCCTGACCTGACACGTAGTGTTGATCCTGCTGTGTCTCTGAGTCCTATGCAGACAGTGAGCATGTGACTCATAATGTCATTACCATTAGCCAGAAAAGCTAGAAGCTGTCATTTGAAAGGGAATCTGAATTTCTCAGAGCTAGGTGTTCAACTCAAAGACAGAACTTCTAGAAAAAGCAAACCAGAAGGTTCTAACCTCTTTCCCAATTGATAAAAAAGGGAAATATTTTGGGAGATGGGGGAGTTTTTCTTTTTTCTTTCTTTCTTTTTTTTTTTTTTTTTTGCCTCATTGGTGCTCAGAAGTCTGCACAGTCCTGGTGGCACCAAAGGTTTGTTGATTTAAATGTAATGGGAAGAGATAAGATACTTCCCAGCATGTCTTTATTCCTGTTGTAGTCTCTGGTCAAATCTGGACCTGCCTAGAGGCCAGAAAACTCCTTTTCCTTGCCTTGCTGATATGCTTACAGGGCCCTGACATCTGAGTAGTAGGCCTGGCCACCAGACACATGGGACTGTAATTCAGAAGTAAGGGGTATGAGTGTGTAGGTGCACACAGACATGCCTGTGGTAAACTGAGGCCTTTGGATCTGAGGGTGATGCAGGACAGTGGGGTCTTTCCTGGAATAATCTTATAGCCTGATCTGGGCTTTTGTTCTTGTGTGGCAGCCTCTAAATTCAACTCTCTGGTCCTAAAGTTCTTCTACTTGCTTTCACATAGGACTTCCAGTCAAAGATTTCGTCCAGTGTTATTCCATCATGTTTAGGAAAATATTTTCTTTAACAGGCTGAACTTTTCTTTCACTCATTTAACCATGTTTAAAGATTGCAGGATATTATACCCTAAGTTTAATCAGGAAATATAAAATAAATGTAATGCCAAGCATATTCATGTAATATGGAGAAATTGTTATGTATAGCAACATGGATGACTATCACATAAATTTTAACAACAACAACAACAACAACAAAGCCAGTCACAAAGTCTATATGGTATGAGTCCATTTGTAGAAAATTACATTGACAGCAAAACCAAACCACGGTGTTACACATGAGAATACTAACTGTGTAGAAACATGAACCTAGCTTCTGGGATGTTGATAATGTGTTGTTTCTTTTGAAAACTCTTACATTAGTGATTTGTGCTCTTTTCTGTGTGTATTTTACACTTCAATTCAAAATAATTTCCCCAAGGGAGGGAAAAAGCATGGAACTGACAGTCTCACGAAACCCTAGCTCATGCCACCTTCTGCTGGAACTTCCTCCTTGAATGCATTCTTTTCTTTCTCCTCCACACAAATGGCTTCTATCCCTTCAAAATAAGATAAATACCACTAATTCTTCAATATATTTCCATATTATCCCAATCAGATGAGATCTCTCTTGATCGGGCCTCTCTTTGAGGACAAGGCTGGCTTGCAAGTACATGAGTACTGACTTGATATGGAAGCCAAGTCCATTCTTCGGGAAAACAGAGCTTCCCCCTTAATTGAGAGGACTAGCTGATATGTCACACACCATGTTTGGCCCCATTCTCCATCCCACTAGAGCTACTGGGCTTCATCCATGTGCTCATGGAGATAGTGTGGGATAGCTTAGCATTTAAGTCTGCAGGAGATCCCAGGACCAAACTGGGAAAAAGCTCCAAGACCATTTTGGTGAATGCCAAATGAGCTGGATTTGTGCTAATCTCTTTACAAACCCCACAAACCTGTCTGTGCTGGCCTCCACTGGAGTTGGTCATATTTCCTCCTTCATTGATCAAATCTCCCTTATCCCTCAGGAAGGTAGCCAGGATTAAAAGATGATGACAGGGTATTCTGAGCACAGTGGATGACGAAGGGACACTGAGGGCGTACAAAGAAGAAAACCATTAAAATTTAGTATGGGGGCCTGGAAATACAGTCCTAATTTAATGGGCCTGAGGTCATTCTAGGTGCTGCTAGCTATTGGCAAATGTCATGTTCACTGTCTTCAGGCTACTGTGATGTTAGGAAGACAAGAGGGCACACAGGACAGTTCTTATCTCTGAGAGCAGAAAAGACCAGCATGGTCCCACTGCTTCACTGGCTCCCTGGCTTTACTTACTTGCTGAGCCCCTGTTTCCTTATCTATAAACTAGTAATAACCTCTGTTTGTGCCCCTTGGTTATTATGAATTAACAATACTCATCCAGCCTAGAAGTGCCTTCTAAACTGAGCAAGTTTAAAACCTGCGTGGAGCACTATTATCATTTTCATATGAAGTAGTTGTAAGTAGTCCTTTGAATATGGACAAAAGGAATGTACACAAAATTACTGTTCATGTCGATCACTCATTCTGCCCTTTTAAGAAGAATTAATCTCTAAATAATAGATAATTCATACACCTTGGAAAATCCAAAAACAGAAATTAGAAAACACATAGTGAGTGATTATTCCCTAATGAAGGTATGTTTATTTTTCCACAAAAGGATTTACCAAAGACTTAACTTACCTTTGTATACCTTTGTATACACTACTAATTATTTCAGATAAAATGTAGATAAATCTAGCATGTATTTAACATTATTTTAACATTATTTGCAGGTCAATAGGAAGTGAATCTATGAAACAGATGGAAATTGTTTTCAATTTACATAACTTTTGTGGGGCAAAAGCAACATGGCTTTACAGTGAGCTTGTCTCCAGTCCTCAGCATTTAGAGATGCTGTGGGGTTCTCTGCAACCCAGTCCTCCACTTGAGTGCTAAGAACCTGTTTTCATACCCTGGTTCCAGAATCAAAGACTTTCAATGGTTGGTGGTCTTTGCAATTATTGTGAGGGTCCCATGAGTCCATGTGCCTGCCCATCATTGCTGCATAAGGAATTCCTACCTTGCACATGTGTGTGCTATTGTTTGTTCTGGCCAAATGACCAAGACAGAAGTCACTTTCTTCCAAGAATACCAGTGTGGAGCTCCTCACCCACCATCTGTGGGAACTAGTCATGGGTAAGGCCTAAGACCAATAAGGCAGGATAGTGGCAGCAGCTGACTCCAGAGAGCAGTCACCAGAGCCAAGATCCACAAGATCAACACTGAGCACTCACAGTGTGCTGGTCACTGTGCTATGGTGACTCTCAACAACCCAGAATCTTGACTTTTCACAAACACTCTGAAAGCTGCTTTGTATTCCCATATTCCATAGGATGTACCTGGGTTTCAGAGAAGGGACATGGCCAAAGTCACATAGTTTTGGGTGAAAATAGAACTGGACCTATGATTTTTTTTTTCCTGGCTCAATGGGCCTCTCACCACACAGCTGCCTCCATGGAGTGCTGGGAGAAGATGGGAACCTGAATGTCCCTGAGCAGTAGATTGTATGTTTTTGTTAGCATGAGACCTCTTCCACTGCCATCTGAGTTGTGTGGGCACAAAGACTTAGGAGAAGGGTCACATTGAGGAATATTGGCTTGTGTCAAGATTGCCCCCTAAGGAGGTAAATCCTCAGAAACAGCTTACTGGGGTGTGGGCATGGTGATATCATGCTGGATCACAGGTAACAGTTTTAGCCTCTTCTTTTGCTGTCACTAGCCAAGAATATGGACCTCCCTGCTTGCTTTTGCACTTCTCTCTTCTTAGCCTGTCATTGTACAGGCATGACATTTTCTTGTTGTTGTTAAAATGGAAAACAAGGCTTCACAGACCAACCAATCCTAGGATATATCCCAGCTCTACCACTCATGAGCTCAGTGACTTAGGATAAATCTCTTAACTTCTCTGAGCCTTGACTTTTTCTCTAAATATGGAGCTTCTATAATTCCTCTTCTCCTATGGATGGTTTATAGATTAAATAAAATAATGAGTCTTAAACATTTTTTTGTGGAGACTGGAAAAAAGTTGGCTGTGAGTAGATAATAGAAATCTGATGTCAGTCATGAAGATGGGTCAAGAACTTGATAATAATAGAAAACCAGCTATTCAGGATTGGGCTCAAGGCCTTTAAACAACAGGGACTGATATGATTAAACAGAAAAACCAGAGGCTCCTACGGTCATGAGGGAGGTCTTTAATAGCTACTAGAACATAACACAGTTGAATTGTGAGTGTGTGTGTGCATGTGTACACATCTTAGAAGATAAATATCCTTAAGTTTCAACATGAATTTCATTGTTCAGTAGCAAAATGGGACTGGCAATAGTTTGAACTATAAGCTGATGAAAATTCTGAACTTTGGGCAATTGTAAATAGAAAGCCAGAACAATCTCTTAATTTCTGTAGCAACTGTAGCACATAGATGTGACATTTTGGAGATACGTTGATGAAGAAGCTCAGCAGGTGACACAGAACCAGAATAGCACAAGAAGGAAACCCAGAGAGGACCACACTTGCACGGTTTACTCATTTCTCAGTGAAGAGGGAATCCACTTAATCCCAGGAGCACTTTGCAAATTGTTTTGTAATTTGTTGTGAATGCAATTTTGCTTATGTTAATATTTTTGTCAAAGTTCTAATCATTTATACAATAATGTGGGTTTTGTCATTTTTAATAAGCCATTTTTCTGTTTATTCCTAGGATCTGAGTTATAAGAAGCCCTGTGTGTTTTCTTTTTTCTTTTCTTTTCCTTTTTTTAAGTTTAATTTTATCTTTTCAGTGTTCCAAGATTTATTGTTTATGCACCACACCCAGTGTGTTTGCTTACTGGAGTCCTGAACACTGAGTGGGGCCCCTTGGCAGCTGCCTTGTAGATCTGGTGCCCAGACCTGCAATCTATATCTCACCCAGGGGTTTTTCCTGTCTGGATGTGCCACATGTTTCACAGATGCTCCTCCCAAAATGTAGCTTCCACTCGGTTTGTCTCTCTTTAATCCTACTGCCACCTGTGTAAAACTAAAATAAAAAAACTGCAAGGTGTGAGGTAAAGTCCTCAAGGTAAACTATCAGGGGAAGTGCCAACTCTGCTCCACCATGAAGAGGAGTGCCTTTCCTCTGTTTTTCAAACCAGAAAGGCTGTGTTCTTATACACTTCCAGGCAAAAATAATCCTTCTGACTCGTTGTTTTGAGCATAATAATAACTGTTCCTACAGGCAATAAAGAGGATATAGACACTGATAATTATAGACTAGCTCACTACTGCCTGTGGGGCTTTGTAGATGGCTGTGTGTTGGAATTATTGTCATTGGTTTCTTCACATGGTCTGTATATTAGTTGGGGTTCTCCAAAGAAATAGCCTAATGAGAGAGCTTATGTTAAGGAAATGGCTCACACAATTGCTAAGGTTGGCAAGTTTGAAATTCACAAGGCTGAGCAGCAGGCTGAAAACTCTGGCAAGGGTTGATGCTGTAGTCTTGAGTCCAAAGGCAGTCTGGGGGGAAATTCGCTCTCCCTTGGGGGAACCGTAGTCCTTTTCTTTAAAGGCCATTAACTCATTAGATGAGGCCCACCCACATTCTGGAGAGTAATTTGTTTTGCTCAAAATCTACTGATTTAAGTGTCAGTGACATCTAAAAAATACCTTCACAGTAACATCTATCTAGATTGATGTTTGACCAAACAACTGGGCATCATGGCCTAGCTAAGTTGACATATTAAAATAACTATTACAGCCTAGGTACTTTGTTTGGCTTTCCCAATCTTAGCTTTTCAAAGTTTAGGTTCCCCCTATCCCCAATTTCTTAGTAAATCATTTTTCCCTTGTACCTTGTTCTAGAATTTTATTCCTTGTCTTTCTTCCCAAGACATTTGCCTCAGATTTCTTTAATTTTAATTAAGCAATATACTTTTTCTTATAAAAAGTACTATAAGTACATGAAAGAAAATTTAGAAAATTAAGATATAAAAAGGAAGAAAAGAAATTACTGTGACACTACCTAGAAGAACCAATCATTAGATTATACATATTTCCAGCCATTTTTCTGTGTAGATACATAAACAATGACAATAATGGCTAACACATATCCTACTATGTTCCAGTTATTAACTCATTCAGTCTTCTCAGCTTCAGAGAGGTAGGTAACATTATTATTTTTATATTCAGATGAGGGATACAAAGCATAGAGGAGTTAAGTGATTTGCCAAGGCCACAGAGCTTGTGAAGGGCAGTTTCAGGCATCGAGTCTGTGGATGTTGAGGATGAGAGTGCAGGGTTCCAGGGGTCCTGGAACCTGCAATGCCAGCTCTTTCCCCAGGTTTGTACCTGTCATTCCACTGTTTCTCCTACGACCACAATCAAAATCTTCAGGAAAGGGGAAACTAGCCCTCTGGATCTGGAATCTGGTTTTTAATTATTTCATTATAGTGCCCCTATATACAGGTATTTTTCTGCAGTATGGCGATTATTGTAAATACAGTACTGTTTTTTAAGTTTTTTTTAATTTTTTTAATTTATTTTTTATTTATTTTCTGCATAACAGTATTCATTACTTTTTAAATTTTTTTAAAATTTATTTATTTTCAGCATAACAGTATCATTATTTTTTTCACCACACCCAGTGCTCCATGCAATCCGTGCCCTCTATAATACCCATACCTGGTACCCCCAACCTCCCACCCCCCCACCACTTCAAACCCTCAGATTGTTTTTCAGAGTCCATAGTCTCTCATGGTACACTATGGAGTATTATGCCTCCATCAGAAAGGATGAATACCCAACTTTTGTAGCAACATGGACGGGACTGGAAGAGATTATGCGGAGTACTATTATTTATTTATTTATTTATTTATTTATTTATTGGTATTTCAGAGTACTATTTATTTTTACATGATTTTTACAAGTACCTTTTTAAAAGGCATAAAATACTTTTCGAGTTTTCTGTGTCATATTTAGTGGTAGAAAGGAATTCCCCTGAATGAGACACCAGTACTTTTTAAATCCTGTCTCTCTTAGTAACTTACATTGCCCCTTATTTTTCTTGTGTTAAACATACAGCATGTGGGGCACCTGGGTGGCTCAGTGGGTTATACCCTCCCAGGGTCATGGGATCAAGCCCCGCATCGGGTTCTCTGCTCAGCGGGGAGCCTGCTTCCCCTCTCTCTCTCTGCCTGCCTCTCCACCTACTTGTGATCTCTGTCTCTAAAGAATAAAATAAAACATATAACATGGATATTTTTAAACATATATTTTTGTACCCATTTATAGATTTTTCCTTAATAAATATCTAGAAATGAAATTGTGGAGTCAAAGGACATCAGTAACTTTAAGTTAACTACAGACCAAACTGCTCTCTCAAAAGGTATTCTCAATATGCACTTCCATCAATATTTAGCTTCTAAAAGTTACCAATATTTTATGATTTAAAAAAGTCCCTACTCTAATTGATGGTATTTGGGTGCAGTGATATGAATTCTCTTTACTGATTGTAATGAAGATTTTTTTTTCTTCACATGTTTATTGGTGATTTGTATCTTATATATAAATTTTTGGGTCACTTCCTTCATCACCTTTTTAGAGATGGAAAATTGTAGTCTTTCAAACTAAACTCTTTCATTTTGCAAATTACTTTAAAAATTTTTATTTTGTGAGATTAAGAGTCACTTATGGTTTGTCTCCCTCCCAATCCCATCTTGTTTCATTGATTCTTCTCCTACCCACTTAAGCCCCCATGAGGGTTGCTGGGGGGAGGGGGTTTGGGAGAAGGGGGTGGGATTATGGACATTGGGGAGGGTATGTGCTTTGGTGAATGCTGTGAAGTGTGTAAACCTGGTGATTCACAGACCTGTACCCCTGGGGATAAAAATATATGTTTATAAAAAATAAAAAATTAAAAAAAAACACGAAGCAAAATAAACAAAGAAAAAGTTAGTTTAAACTTAAAAAAAATTATTTTATTTTTACAATGTCCCAAGATTCATTGTTTATGCACCACACCCAGTGCTCCATGCAATATGTGCTTTCCACAATACCCACCACCAGGCTCATCCAACCTCCCACCCCTCTCCTCTCCCAAACCCTCAGTTTGTTTCTCAGAGTCCACAGTCTCTCATGGTTCATCTCCCCCTCCAATTTCCCCCAACTCCCATCTCCCCATGTCCTCCATGTTATTCCTTATGCGCCACAAAGAAGTGAAACCATGTGATAATTGATTTTCTCTGCTAGACTTATTTCACTCAGCATAATCTCTTCCAGTCCTGTCCATATTGATAAAAAAGTTGGGTATTCACCCTTTCTGATGGAGGCATAATACTGCATTGTATATACGGATCATATCTTCTTTATCCATTCACCTGTTGAAGAGCATCTTGGCTCTTTCCACAGTTTGGCGACTGTGACCATTACTGCTATGAACATTGGGGTACAGATGTCTTTGGAATTAAAAAAAAAATCCAGGGATTATTTTTGTTGTTGTTGTTTTTTATTATCTATGGACCTTGGAGCCTTCATAATTTTTCTATAAGCTCTCTGACCTTCTTGATGGCGTGAGCCAGGCCCCACCAGCCATAGTGGGGCAAGACAAGTCATTCAGTCCCCAGAGAAGTGTGAGGAAGAGGAGGGCATGGGGCTTCTAATACCCTGTGGCCCAGTTTCCAGGCTGGCAGCTGCTCTGGCCTAGAGGAAGGGCTCTGACCAGGAGACATGGTGCCTGTCTTTGAGAAGACAGCTTCTTGCTTCTCTCACACATCCACTGCCTTTTTAGACAGATTAGGTCCTTATCTGAAAAACATGATGGGTACGGCTCTTTCACTGGGGTGTAGTGAGGATATAAGGGGGAAGTGTTTTGCAGATGGTTATGAATTACAACAAAACAGTGTTCTTACTATTTTGAGCTGTGATTGTGGTTCTGGTTCTTCAGGGAAAGAGTTGGGTGGTTTGGGATAAGCAGGTCCAAGTTTGTCATGTTTGGAGAATGTGTGACATTTTGGGGTATGACTATCAGCATAGCCATCTCCCCACCCCATTCTCTCTGGATCTCAGTTTCCTCCTCTGTAGAGTAAGGATAATAGTAGTACCAACCTCATTGTGCTGTCTGAGGATTAAATGAATTAGTCTACATTGAGAAATGAGATTAGCTGTTGACACCTAATAAGAATTTTACATAGATTAACTCATTAAATGATCACACAATCCAGTGAGGTAGGTACTATTTTTTCCTTACTTACAGGGGAGGAAACTAAGATTAGATGGGTGAAGTGGGCATCCCAAGGTCACACAGATATTAAGTGGCCAAGCTAGGATATATAACCAGGCAGTCTGTCTTGACTGTCCACATTTTAACCCCTGTACTATACTGCTGCTACCCTATATTGGGTTGAGGAGAAAAGGTGGGTAACGAAGAAGAAAAACCTGGCCTTTCCCATCCAGCAGTTAAGATGACAGTCATGCTTCTCAGGACCTCCTCACCTAGCCCCCTCCAGCCACACCTCCTTCAGGAAGTCTTCCCAGAGGAGCCCCACCCATGTGATCTCTCCTATTTTCTCCATCTACTTTGAACTTATGAACCTAGTTGTCTGCATGGTGCTTTGCAATGCTTTGAAAATTATTATTCAATTTGAGAGGCATTTATGAAATGTCTGGAACATAGGTCTAGAACCAAGAGTATGCAGACATGGATATAAAACATAGTTTCTCTCTGCCCAGGAACTTGTAATCTTGCCAGGGATATAGCCATGAGGAATACCATTGAAAGAGAAATTGAGATCAGTGTTATAAAAGAAATATGAACAATGTACTACAGAAGTGTGGGAGAAAACAATGGTCAGTTTAGACTGGGGTGGATGACAGTTTCAGACTCCAGGGAGGAGTCAGTGATGACTTCCAGTGGCATTTGAACTGAGTCTTAAAGAGTAGCTAAGAGTTTAAGAGGTATAGTGTGGTGGGAGAGCAATCAGAGGAGGTGCTACAGTAACCCCTTTGTGGTTGTTATTCACAGGAGTAGGATCTCTTGAAACTTTTTCAAATGTTTGCATCCCACTTAAATCTTCAATGGAGACTATGACCTCTGTGCTCTTGTTCTGGATTTCCCCAAGCTGACACATGACTCAGAGCTCCCTTCTTCTGAAAGGGATCAACTGTATTCTGATCACATGCTTGCCTGCACCTACACAGACCATTTCTCTGGTCTGGAAGGAGTACCCCTCTGGTTTGAGAGAGAAGAGCTGGACCCTTGAGTTATACTTTCTGGCAGTGCACCCAGGGAGACTCTTCTCACTCCCCGGTCCCAGGAGAAGCATCCAGCTATGTTGCTTTAGGTTCTGAAGCCCAAAATCTCATGTAATAGGTGCTAGAGGCTTGGGATTAAGGTGAAGAATCAAAACACGAGACCACCTCTGAATAATAAAGGAAAACTTCCCAGACAGTAACTCTATTTTTCCATCCATCCATCCATCCATCCATCCATCCATCCATCCAATAAAACCTTATTTAGTCTCCTCTCTGTTCTGGGGATCAAAAATCTAAAACCCCCCAGCTCTTGCCTTCAAGGTCAGAGTCTAGTGACATGTGATCACACAATTATAATAGTGGGTACTCTGATGAAGGAAGCACAGAGAAGGGGTACCCAAAGGAGAACTTGACTTACAGAGTTGGCAAATCTTAAACAGTCTCAGGGGACAAAAAGAAAGTAAAATTGGCGGTGCAGGCAGGAGGTATAGTAGAAGGCAAAGGTACAAAGTGCCCAAGAACACTTTTGCTGGGAGAGAGAGGGGGCAGAGGCCACACAGCTATGTGGCTGGAGGAGGCAGATCATGAAGAGAACCTTCATGGAGGCCATGCAATAGAATTTGGATGCTCCTTGAGGTCCTGAAGGGTTTTGAGCATAATAAATGGTTTGTTTAATAGAGAAAACACTGTGGTCAAGAGAATATAGTTTAGGGGAGGAGTGAAATCAGGGAGACCAGTTAGGCTTAAGGCTGAAGTTTTCAGGAAAGAGAAGATGAGGACCTGGCCTGGGACAGGGAAGGGGACAGGAGAGGGGGAGAGATTTGGGAGGTAGTAAGCAGTTTCAATGGGTAGGACATCACTGTCAAGAGAGTGTGGGGGAATGGGGAGGAGTCACTGATGACTTACAGTGGCCTGAATTTGGCCATCACTTGTTGCTGGTGATGCTCTTCCCTGGGACAGAAAGCAGGAAGAAGAACTGGCAGAGATGAGTTTAGTGTGGGATGAGTTGAATCAGTCAGAGATAGGGTGCTGGATCCGAAGGTTCATCAGGTCTGAAGGTAGAGATCTGGAAATCTTCCTGACCTAAGTCCTGGGTAAAAAGTGGAGAGTACTGGACTTGAGTGAAGTGTATGAAGTAGATTATAAAGAAAGAGAAAAACAGAAAGAGTTGCATCAAGGACAGGACACAACTGAAGCCTGTGTCAAAGACATGCAGCACAACAGAAAGAAAGCGTTCCTGGAATTGGCATCTGGCCCCAGAGATAGCAGATTTTGGAGAACAGAAGTCAGAATGAAGTCGGTTCAGGAGTCAGTGGGAGTCAAGCAGAACATGAAGGCATCTTTTTCAGTTTGTCTAAGAAGGTAATGAAGAGACAGAGGGGAAGGGAAGGGAGATACCAGTGAAGAAACATTGTTTTAGAATGGTAAAGGCTTCATATGCTCAGGACTGGTGGGAAGATGGGGCAGTCAGTAGAGAGAAAAGTTGAACAAAGGCTGTGTCTCCATCTCAGTGGGTACCAGAGGGGTCTCTGGGCCTCAAATGAACAAGATACCCCAGGTCTAGTGAGTAAGGCAGCCTTCCAGGGGAATGGCTTCTATCCCCTGACCTTCTGCTCCACCCAGGCCTCAGCTCCTTCACATTCTACCAGAGACCCTGTTGGGTGTTTGTTTTTACAGGTGGCCCCAGCTGGCAGAAGAACTTCTTTGGAATCCAGCCTAACCTCCTCTTTCCCCAAGGCTTCAGCCTGCACTGAGCAGCAGGAAGCTTTCTTTGGGTCTTTGCTGCCAGCAGTGGAGGAGGGTGGGACAGGCCTGGCACAGGGTAGGGCAGAAGCCCTAGGTTCTAAGCCAGGCAGGAGGACCAGCTAACCTGGCTAGGGCCTATGGTCAGGCTGCCACCTGGTGTTGAGAGCTGGGTATATAGATGGAGGGTCTCTACCAGGTACCAGGCCTGAGCCAGGGATAAAGAAAGAGAAAAAACTTTTGGGATGCAGAAGCTTTTTGTTTTGATGAAGTTCCAATAGCTCATTTTTGCTTGTTTCCCTTGCTTCCAGAAATGTGTCTAGTAAGTTGCTATGGCCAAGGTCAAACAGGTTGCTATCTGTGTTTTCTAGGATTTTGATGGTTTCCCATGTCACATTTAGGTATTCTATTCATTTTGAATTTATTTTTGTGTATGCTGTAAGAAAGTGGTCTAATTTCATTCTTCTGCATGTTGCTATCCATTTCACAACAGTCAATAAAACTAAAAGACAACCTGAAGAATGGGAGAAGGTATTTGCAAATGACATATCTGATAAAGAGTTAGTATCCAAAATCTAGAAAGAACTTCTCAAACTCAGCACCCAAAGAATAAATAATTCAGTCAAGAAATGGGCAGAAGACATGAACAGACATTTTTCCGAAGACATCCAAATGACTTACAGACACATGAAAAGATTCTCAACATCACTCATCATTAAGGAAATACAAACCAAAACCATGATGACATACCACCTCACACTTGTCAGATTGGTTAAAATTAACAACACAAGAAAAAAACAGATGTCAGCAAAGATGCAGAGAAAGGGGAACACTCTTACACTGTTGGTGAGATTGCAAACTGGTGCTGTCACTGTGGAAAATAGTATGGAGGTTCCTCAGAAAGTTAAAAATAGAACTACCCTAAGACCAACAATTGCACTACTGGATATTTACGCAAAGGATACAAAAATACATCAGGGTGATGCTTATAGCAGAACTATCAACAATAGCCAAAATATAGAAAGAGCACCAAATGTCCATCGACTGATGAATGGATAAAGAAGATGTGGTATATACATATATGTGTGTGTATGCATATATGTGTATATATATATATATATATATATGTATATATGTACATATGTAGTGGTATATTACTCAGCCATCAAAAAGAATGAAATCTTGTCATTTGCAACTATGTGGATGGAGCTAGAGTGTTTTATGCTAAGCAAAATAAGTCAGTCAAAAGCAAATACCATACAATTTCACTCAAATGTGGAATTTAAGAAATGAAACCGATGAACATAGGGGAGGAAAAAGAGAGAGAGAGAGAAACAAACCATAAGAGACTCTTCATGATACAGAATGAACCGGGGGTTGATGGTAGGGGGAGATCGGCTAAATGGGTGATGGGTATCAAGGAGGGCTCTTGTTGTGATGAGCAGTGGGTGTTATGTGTAAGTGATGAATCACTAAATTCTACACTTGAAACCAATTTTACCATGTTAAATTCTAACTAACTAGAATTTAAATAAGATCTTAAAATTTAAAAAAGAGGAAAAACAAATCTGAGGGTTTTGAAGGGGCAGGAGGGTGGGAGGTTGGGGTACCAGGTGGTGGGTATTATTGAGGGCACGGATTGCATGGAGCACTGGGTGTGGTGCAAAAATAATGAATACTGTTATGCTGAAAATAAATAAAAAATAAATTAAAAAATAAAAGAGGATAACACAGGAAACCTGCAGGGAAGCCAGGCTTCAGGGTGGGGCATGCCATTCTGAATCCGAGAGGGAGTGTATTTCACGTGGTGAAGATGAGCAGTGGAGTTACTAGTTAGTCTGAGGCCAGAGGTGAATAAAGCTAACAGTGCACAGTTACCTGTGCTATCTCCCATATGACTCTCTGAGTTAGTTCCTATCATTTTCCCTATTTTACAGATGGGGTTTATCCTTAGAAGGTTCAAAAGTTTTGTCCAAATTAGTGGCCTTTGAATGGCAGAGCTGGTATTTAAAAGGAGTTTTCATACATTGAGAGGGGGCTGGGTGGGGGTGGATGGTGGGGGTGGACACTGAATTTCATGGCAGGAACAATATGAATAGTCTGGGCAGATGTAAGCATGGAGTGTGGAGGGTCTGGGCAAAATATATGATAGGGACCTGTGCCCTGCTGACCTTAAGGCAGAGAGTGAGATAGGAGGTAAGAATCCCACCACTGCTCAGTATGAGTGTGAATGGCCACTGGGCTTGAGGAAAGGTTTGCCAGGGATACAAGCTCCGGTAATTCCTGCAGAGGACCCAGAACAGAAGTTGGCCCCATATGTCAAGGGTCCTTAGAGGGGGAACTAAATGGTGGCTGATAGGACAATTGATGACAGGCCCAATGAGCATGTGACAGCAGCTAGAACAGAAGATCCAAGATGGGAGAAATGTACCAGTGAGTGGATGGAGTCCTAAGAGCAGGTAACACCAGAGGAACTGGGGCCAGAGAAGAGAAAAATTCATTGAGCTCACCTGCTGGCAGGGACTAGCTAGGAAGGTAGACCAAGGAGCATCTGGGGGTTGCCGGTCAGGGCTGGATGGATAGGAATGCCTTCAATTCAGAGCCCCTAATGAGAAACACAGAAGTGTTTTCTTCCCACCTGCCTGTACCATGTTGGTAGAGGTGTGCGGGCAGCAACTAGGGGCGGGTAGCTGATCCCCACTAAGAATAAGAAGCCAGCATCTTTGTGGAACCTTCCAGCCACATCAATTCTGCATTTCTGAATGTTTTAAGATATGGGCTCTGTGCCTGGCACAACTTCCCACTTGTACCACTTCCTAATTACTTACTCTCTTCTATTTTTGTTTTCCTCTCACGTTTCTCAAATAAAGTTCCCTTTGAAAAAAAAAAATCCCCACTCCCATTTTCTCTTAACAAGGCAATGGAATCATTTGTTCCCATGTAAGACAGGTTAACTAAAGAGACAGAACATCTCTAGAGGCCCAGGCCATAGGGTTTGAATGAGAAGAGGGGTGAGCTGACATGGGCAGATGGGGACAACTTGGAGAGAAGACTGGCAATGTGGAATCTGTCCTGCTGACAATGTCACTGCCCTGGCAGCACCCCTTAAAGTCTCTGTAATCCTGCCCTTTTCACCTTCCCTATGTCCCACCAACCCCTCTTCCCACACATACTCAACACCTCCTTGCTTTCCCATCCAAAAGTGACTAAATATGAGTGAATAACAAACTAGATCCTATTGCTAATATATCAATAACTATCAATCAGTGACTATATGCCCCAAATTTGCTACTCCTTCTAAGATTGCCTTAAATTTTTCTCTTTAATAAAAATCTGATTATAAAGTAAGACAGGCCCAATTTAGAAAAGTCATGAAAGCATAATGAGGACAAGGGCAATCAGGCTTTTGCATTAATTAAAATTAACAACTTTATCTCACTTCTGATGACTAGTAAGTTCTTCCCACTTCTTTTCCCAGCCATCAAAGTCTGGTGCTCTGGTGGCTTGTCTACACTAAGTTCTCAGTCAATATTTGTAGGGTGGCTGGTGGTTGACTGGCATTCCCAGCGAACTCTATATATCCGTAAAGGTTTGAAACCATGGTCTGTGTTGGCGGTGGTAGCTGGTCTGAGACATACTGTCTGGGGAGCTGGATAGATTCCACATAGACATGTTTCTTCCAGGTTAACTGGTAGCTTTCTGCCATGACAACAAACTCAGCCCTGCAGGAAGTGGGTTTGGATGATGCTTCTTGATCACCTCAATAAGAGATGATCCTGGGAGGAGTCAGTTTCTCCACAGTCAGATGGTGGATGCCTACTGTGTGCCAGGCACTGTATGGGCTATAGGGGATATATGAAGGTCGTTAGAGACAAGGTCCACAAGCTAATTGGAACGTGACCAGATAAATATGGTCCTAGTGTTAGATACAAAACCCTGGGGGAACAAAGGGAAATGGCTCTGGGCATGAGTCACTCCAGGAGGGCCTCCCATGGAAAAAGCAGCTTGAGAGTTGGGTCTTGAAGTGTGGCTGGGGTATAGTCACCTGGTGGACTTTGGGGCCAGGTGGAGAGAAGGGAGGTTATTCTAGGCAAAATAAACAGTAAGAGCAGTGACTTATTCACTGTGACTGAGGTATGAAGGCTAAGGATCTTCTGTGGCTTCCATTTTCAAATCTGAGCTGGACCATTAACAAGGATGGCTGCTGCCTCAGCCTGTGCCTGTGCCTCAGCTATGTGAGCAGCAGTCTTCCCCTAGAACTGTGGAGGGCTCTCTACCTTGTTTCTCGGTGCTCTTCCTTGGGTTGACCTAGCAGGGAAGAGCCATGTCTGCTTGTGCTGTCAAGTGCAGCTTCAATGTCTCTATCCTTGCAGCCTCTGGGATTGTTGAGACAGATGTGACTACTCCCACTTCTGGAATCACCCCCCACCCTGTCCTTACTGCTGTCATGGCCCTTTTCACAGCAGTTGTGTGTTTTAGGGTTTTGTTTTCTCCACTAGACTATGTGTTCCTTAGGCAGGAAATGTTCTTGGTTAATACCTGCAGTCTTAGCATCTGACATCAGACCTCACAGAAAATACACACTCAATAAATGTTTAATTCTTTAGCTTATTCTGTGAACACATCCCAGTTACTCCTTAGACCCTGGCTCAGTTTCCCCAACTAACCTCCTTAGGGCCCTCAGAATTTTGCTGCAGGGTAAAAAGGTTCAGAGTAGATTGTTCTCATCAACCTCAATTAGTGTTTTATTGAGAAGGTCACAAATTAAGGCTTATGTAACAAGAGCCCATTATTTAATAGATTAAAACCGGTTTTCAGTTGGCAGCTTGACAAATACATACTTCACCACCTTTCCTATTCCACCTACAGGGCTGGTAAGTGACAGATTTGGGTGGCAATGCTTGGAATGCCTTGAGCCTGTGTAAGCCAGCCTGGGTGCTACTGGGATAGGGAGGATGCTGGTGACAAATCTGACCTGATTACTTAGGAACCTTTCTCCTAGGGTGGGACTTGGGAGCCTGACCAGTTGCTAAACTGGTTGTCAAACAGCCCACCAGGGACTGGGAGAAGAGGAAAAGCATGTCTCCTTGGTCCAGTCTTATTGCATCACTTACCCCATTTGGGAACCTGCACCTTGGCTTTTCTACTAATGGCCAACTGAAGAATCAGAACATTGATATAAAATCTCTATTTCCTGTAAAGGAGTTTTGTGATGAGGCATTACCAAGGAAGAAGGGATAGATAAATGGATAAGCAGAAGAGTGGGATATATGGATAGACAGATAGTAAATCATCAAATGGATAGACAGATAGATAACAAAACAGATGGGTGGATTATTGGATGGATGGGTGGGAAGTTAACCGTGTTTATGGTCCTCCTAAGGATATAAAGTCCTCTAGTTGGTGGTAGTGGTGATGGCAGATGCTGCCACAGGACCTTAGTTTCTGAAAGCTTCCTGTGAATAGTTGAAGAGCTAAATATAAAGGGATAACTCTTTCATTTACTTTTCAGGCAACAGCAATAAAATGGATGCAGCTGATGCATCTTCAAAAATTTGCTACCTTCCAAGACTTTCAAGCATAAAGGCATCTTCATCTTCGCCTCTCAGAATTGACAGGGAGGTCAAATAGAACCAAGTGAAATAACCTGCAAAGAGAACAACTTAAGAAAAGTATACCTATAAAAATGGGTAATAAACAATAAAACAACACTGCAAACAGTTTGGCAAATGGGGGACAAAGAATCACTTTCATAAACCCTTCATTGTAGAGCAAGCCTCTTTGTTTTGGGTGGCTGTGCTTCTACATGGGAACCATACATAGCTGCAATCATCATGCTCATGACTACCCTCTGTACCCTACTTTCTCCACCTCACATGATGTCATGAGCATTTTTCTGTGTTGCCACATAGCTTTTATAATTGCTTTAAATAACTGTAAAATATGCTACTCTATGCTACTGCTGAATATTTAGGTTTCTTGTATTTTTTTCCTTTGCTCATTTTCATGAATTAACAACTATTAGGTATGTCACCTGGTGCCTGGCAAAATGCATACACTTAATAGATGCTTTATTTCCTTTTCATCTCTTTCCTTTATATATCTTCACATTTGGACTTTTCCTTAGGAAAAATTTCTTAGGATAAATATTAGTTCAAGAGTTTGAACAACTGTATGGTTTTTCATGCTGACATGTTGCTTTATTAATAACCATGATGATAATATAAATAGCTCCACAATTACACATACTATCCCATAAATCCTCTCACACATCTCTAAGGGGTAGCCATTACCCTATTTTTTATGACAAAGCAGAAGCCCACAAATTTAAGTAAATTGTCCAACATCCATGTTTGTTCTGCTTTCTTCTTTCTTTTCAAGGACTGGTACAGTGTCTGGCACACAGAATTGTTCCAATAAATATTTGCTGAATAAGTCCACAGGTGGGAGTGCCATGATTAAACCCAGATCTGATTTACATCAAAGCTTGTACTTTCCCCCTTAAATCTTGGCAAATGGCTTTTGACATTTATTTGGGTGGGGTAAGGTATTTCTTTACTTTTTAATTAAGGATTCAGATTTAGTGAAGCACCCATTCAAGCTTATGACAAACGTGTGAGGCAAATAATGTGCTGGGGTAGGACCCTAACTGTAGTAAGCTTAGAACTGTATCTGACTGACTTTTTCTTGAGGTCACCCAGGCACAGCTATAATATAGTTTTAAGAATATGCCATAGGAGAGTGGTCCTAAGTGCTTGGTAGCTACATCGAATTCAGAGGGTTTGTTGTTATCCTGTGGCTGTGTGATCTGATTGCACATTTACAGAAACATTGTCCTCATTGGGATCACTCTCTAACATCCAACTGTACATGCTGAGGAGAAAGAAAGGCTTTGAGCCCCTATACTTCCTCGTTGCAGAAGATGCATCCTGAAGAGCACCAGCCCTAAGAATCATGAGTAGTCATTTCCTCAGGTTGTGTCTTCTTGGCATTCGGCAGGAACCTATGTCTTATTTCTGCTGCATAGAATGGGTGTTTTGGGCGTCAGAATGATTCTTCAGAGACCCTTTAAAGAATAAGGTACTCTGATGCTGCCTGGTTAGGCAGAGGGCTGGAGAGTTCAGTGATAGAGCTTGCCTCAGGGCTATGAATGAGACCCAACATGGTAAGGCTTCCTGTGTGATGTGATGTGTGTGTGTGTGTGTGTGTGTGTGTGTGTACACCTAGGGATCTAAAGTTCCATGGCAGTGGGTAAAAGGTTCTGGACATCTCTCCAGATAGGGGTCACTGCCCCCTCAGCATGGCCTGTGGTGGAGGAACTGAGTCCTCCTCTTGGTTCTGGAAGATCAGAGGTGATTCTATCCATGCCTTCTCTGAGAAGGGCCAGGGGTTTGGGAAGCCAGGTTCATCTTAGTCATTAGCTCATGGTCATCTTGCCTGGATAAATGAAGGCCACATTATTCAACATGTGTTATCTAACTCTTGCTGTGTGTCAAACCCTAGTCTGGACACTGGTGATACAACATGAAAAAACAAACAAAACCCTACTTTCATGGAGCTTATGTTACAGTTGGGTAGACTGGCAACAGTCAAAATAATAAATAAAATGTATCAGAGTTACAAGGGCTATGGAGGGAGCAACGATGATGCGTAGAGAGTGGCGGAGTGGGTGGAGGGGTGGAGGAGTGTGGAAAGGTGTTATGTGTGCTGGCTGTAGACTGTGTATGGGACCACTCCAAAAAGTGGCCTATCTTGGCCTCTGGCCACTTAGGTGGCACTGTCCTACCTCTGTGGCCAATATTTACACATCACCCTCTTTGTTCTCTTGCTAGTGCTTCTTGTGTTCTGCAATGACCTTGTTCATTTGTCTGTCTATTCCTTCTTCAAATTATTCAGATGAATTCTTGTGAGATTCCCAAGAGGTGTAAATTTGGGGAGGAGATGGAGATGGGAATGGGTTTTGAAAGCCAGGCCATGGCTCCACATGCCAAGTTCAAATTGGGAAGGTTCTGACAGACCTGGAAATTGAGTTTATAGGTGGATAGTCCTAATGCCTATTTTGGGATTCTTTGGTCTGGGGAGAGGGGAAGTATACTGATGGGAGAAGGGTTTGGAGAAGCAATCTGTATTAGAGACCATGAGAACTAGGGGAGTTACATGGACCTCTCTCCCTTCTTGTTCTGAGCAGGATGCAGGAGAGCAGGGTTTCAAAGCAGGGCTACCATTTATTTAGAACCTGGCTTGTTCCTGATCTAGTCATGAGATGTTAGAAGAACTCAAACAGGAAGGATCTCCATTCCTGCACTGACCTTAACCTCATTGTCCCACTTCTAGAAAGTTGCAACAGATTTTCCAATAGGAGCCTTGGCTAGGGAGGGTACCCTTAATCAGCAACTGAAACTGAGCAGGTGTTAATTAGGTCCAAGCAGCTAAGAGGTGATTATATCTTTTCTTCATTAAAGATGAGAAGAGTGTAAGGGGGCCCCCTGCTTCTCCCCGGATCTTTCCTGACTTCCAGAGAAGGCTGGGAGGTGGGGCTGGGCTAGGGCCTGCTCTGGGGGAGGTTGAATGGAAGACCTGGTCCACAGAGCACAGTGCTGCTCTGCTGTGCAGCTGGGCACAGAGGCAATGGCCTAGCTCACTTCATGAGAGGATGCAGGCAGAGGAGGGCCATCTGAAAGCCCTGGACATTGAGTGCTGGTCTCAGCAGCAGCAGAAGGATTCTTGCTCAAGGTACCACTTGCCAGTGCTCCATCCAGTTGGTCTCATTTTGAGCATTTTTGGGGTCATTTTCCTCTAATTATAAACATGATAAATACACACACACACACACACACACACACACACACACACACACATACTGCTTATCACAGGCTTTGATGGTAGAGTGACTTGGAAGAAAACAGGTGTAACAAAAAAGCAGGGGATTAGATTTGGGAGAGTAAGGTTACAGTTCTTATTAAATAATGCTGACTTATCTACATCTATAGAATGGGTATTTTAAAAGTTCATTCTTACTATTTACATGTGCCGTGAGGAACTGAGATAATACTTTGGTAGTTATGCGTAAACCCTGAAGTCTGTCCCGGTATGAGAAGGAGAACTATCATTAAGCCATATTCTTATTGGAGTGGACTGTTAAAGGAAATGAACTGGAAGGTATGAAAGCTTGTGAATATTTAAAAATCTTTTTGAATTAGCTGCTTCATAAGTAAAGTGAGAGGGTTGGACTTGATGGGCAAGAGCCCTCCCAGGTTAGAGTTTGATTTTGAGGAGCAAACAGCAGATAGAGGTGTTCTCCATGGGGGTGGGGTGGGGTCCTTGCAGAGCACATGGAAGCCTGCATGGGAGCCCCTGATACAGGGCAACATGCATCAAGACAAGTATGGCCTTTGGCTCAAATGCCAGCCCCACATGTTTGACGTTAGGTGAGTTTTCTAACATCGCTGGGTCTTAGTTTCTTCATCTGTGAAATCCGGATAATTATTTCCCTCTCTTGCTTTGGGGGTTGGAATGAAGAATTAAGTGAAAAAATTACACAATGTACTTGGCCAAGGAATTTTAGAGTGTGGGAAATGGAAAGGTTCTTAGACATTACCTAGTCTCACTCTTTGTTTTACAAATAAAGAGCTGAGACTCAGAGACATAGGTTCCCAAAATTTCACTTCGGAGCAAATTAGTGGGAAAGCCTAGATGAAGACCAGGTTCCCAGAAAGCCATCCATTCAGGTTTTATAATCTATGCTTGAAGGATTCCACCTCTGTTGCTTTTGGAGACTCTATCATACCTGGCCAAGGGAGTCTAATCCTGGAAGGCCAGGCTGGTGGCTAGCAGTGTCTTTCCTGAAGTCCATAGGCTCCCCCTGCTGTGTGGTTGCTTTGACTGGTCCATGGGCACTCCTCGGGAGCTGTAAGTTTTTAGGTTTTCAGTATTCCACTTTACTGTGCCACTTTAAAAGAGATTCAAGAGGTTACTTGTCATTACTTCTGTGTGCTGTATGTAAGTGATGAGTCACTGAATTCTCCAGAAATCTTATAAGAGGTTTCAATATTGCACTGTATGTTAACGAAATTTAAATTAAAAAGGGAGATTCAAATAATTTTTTAAAAAGTGTTTTCTTATGATCCTACACAATTACCATTTCATGTGCTCTTCATTCTGTTGTGTAGCTCCTTTTCCTTTTGCCAGAAAACTTCCTCTAACCTCTCTTGTAGTTCACATTTGCTGGCAATAAATTCTTTCAGCATTTGAATATCTTAAAATGTCCTTAATTTCTCTTCATTTTTGAAAGAGATCTATATTGGGTGTAAAGTTCTAGGTTGAAAGTTATTCTCTTAGTAATTTAAAGATGTTCCACCTTCTTCTGGCTTGGATCATTTCTAGCGAGAAGGCTGCGGTCACTCTTCTCTTTTTTCCTCTGTAAATAGTGTATTTTTTCCCGGCTATTTTTTTTCTTCATCAGTGATTTTAAGCATTTGATTATGAAGTCCCTTGGCATAGTGTTCTTTGTATTTCTTGTGCTTGAGTTTTGTTGAAAAAAAATATATATGTATATGTATACATATACATATATATATATATATATATATATATATATATATATATATATATTTGAGAGAGGGAGGGAGAGGGAGAGAGCAGGGGGAAGGGCAGAGAGAGAGAAATTCCCAACAAACTCCTGCTGAGTGTGGAGTTCTACTAGGGGCTCAATCCCAGAACCCAGATATCATGACCTCAGCCAAAATCAAGAGTTGGCTGGTCAACCAAATGAACCACCCAGATGCCCAGATGAGATTCAGAGAAATTATGTGATGTGTCCAAGATCATAACTCAGTGGTGGTGGTGCTTGAATTTAAATCCAGGTTGGACCATCTCCAAAAGACAAAGGCTGACTGTGGGCATCTCCAGAGCAAGGGGCAAACTTTATTGATTTCTAAGTACCTGGAGTATAGTAGCATATAATATAGCAATAGATGCTAATCCCCAAAGATACAGGCCCTGATTTACCCTCCATGGCCTGATGCTCCTTTCCAGTGTGTTTGTGCCCCTCTG
Organism: Mustela lutreola; assembly: GCF_030435805.1. Lineage (NCBI taxonomy): Eukaryota > Metazoa > Chordata > Mammalia > Carnivora > Mustelidae > Mustela > Mustela lutreola. The sequence goes on along the minus strand of NC_081299.1, from coordinate 107,709,365 downwards.
TGCAGAGGACAACCCTTGGGTCCAAAACAATGTATCTGATGCAGTCATTCACTCCTCCCATCTGAATACTTTTGACAGCCATTTGGAAAACAGCCTGTCATGGTGCAGGGCTTCCCCTTCTACTGGCTCCATCTTATAAGAGGTTTCATCTTAACACCAGCTCATCCTTGTTTGATGAATGAAAAGACTTGATTCTCAGAGATGGAAGTCATTCATGTATGCATTTATTCAACAAACCAGTAAATATTTATGGAACCTCTACTATGTCCCTGTCAATGTTATTGGCACTAGGGATATAGCAGTGAACAGAATAGATAAAAACAGTCATGCAAAACTGGAGATGGGAGAGAGTAGGCAGTAAACAATAAACTTAATATATAAGTAAATTATATGAAATGTTAGAATGTGAGAATGGCTATAAAAATAGACAGAATTTCAGAGGACTGGGAGTGTATGTAGTGGAGATAGAGGCTAAGTTGCCAGTTAAATGGACTGGTTAGATCTGCTTTATTAAGAAGCCTACCTTTGTACAAATACTTGAATGGGGTTAGGCAGTGAGCCAAGGTGATATCATGGATAAGAACATTCCAGCTGGTGAAAATGCCCCAGGAAGAGTGTGCCTCACCAATGTAAAATACAACAAGAACCCACCATTTGTAGGTGGATGCACCATTCTTTGAGAAAGAACCCAAAGCAACCCACTTGGAGAATGAATCCAGTGATTCCATTGTTTATTAAATGAGATTACACAGGGCAGGCTCTGTAAAATATCCAGCATAGCCCTTTTATTTAAAGCTGATATTCCTGAGTGTCAGATCCTTTTTGTACAGATGTGTAGGTTGTGCACTGTGCAAAGACACCATATATAAAGTGATGCAATCTCCAGTGCAGACATCATCTATTTGTGTTTATTATGACAGTTTTCCAGGAAGTGGTAGTAAGTTGTCTTGTTCAAATAAGCTAGTGAAATATGACAACTTTTGGGTGTGGAAGTAGTGTCATAGGAAAGAGACATCTTTCTCTAATTGTCACAAAGGTACCACATGGGCTAGTTGTCCTATTGAGAGTTTACATGAATCAGGCATTCTTCTGAGTGTTGTATTAACTTCTTCAAGCTTCACACTAACTTTTAGAGATTGATGACTTTTAATAACCATTTTTATAGTTGAAAAAATCAGGCTGTAGAAAGATGAAAAACTTATTTAATTCAGTAACAGGTAGAGTAGAGCCTATTTTTAAAAAAGGATACAACAAGGAGAACTATGTGGCTAGAGGGATGTATAAGAGGAGTCATGGGGATCATGAGTAGCTCTTACCTGCTGGGCGCAATTGGGCACTACCACATGTTAATCTTGTCAACCCCTATGGGAGGGTGTTATGACCCCTTTATAAGTTGAGAAATAGGGGCTCAGTGAATATCAGGCTCCCAGTGTTGATTTTTTTCACCCACCGAGGCTGCTTTCTGTAGTCCTAATTATAGGTCCACTTTCCTTAGTATTCTGAAATACATTACTGTTTTTAGTTCTTTGTGTTTTTTTAGCATTCAGTAGACTTTTTTTTTTTTTAATAAATTCTCTGAAAAAGTGCAGAAGTTACATTCTTCAGTAAAATGAAAGCAAATGTGGTGTTTTGTTCACCATGGCTGTTTCCTCTTGTTCCCTGGGTAGTGGGTACAGAATTGTTAGGGTATGTGCTGGGTGTGTGTGTGTGTGTGTGTGTGTGTGTGTGTGTGTGTGTAGGTCAATAGGTGGGTTTGGACCAGGCAGGCATCTGTATTTGACTCCTCCCTGGGTGGTAAACCTTGGAGAGATCCTACCAAACTGTGCTTGGATGAGGAGTGGGCGCCATCTGCTGGTTGTCTGTGCAAACCACATTTTCACTCTAGCTTCATGCAATCTTTTCTAGATGAGGGGAGAAAGGATGCAGCAAGACTTTCTAGTTGTGACTGAGCAAATTAATTCTTCCCTTTTCATCATTCACAAAGCACTTTAGGTATCTGGTACCTCTATGGTAGCATCATGCTAACGTCCTTTGACATTGCTTGTGCTAGTATTTGTTAGGAACAGTATTCTCTACACTTAAGGTTTCCATCTCCCATTCAACTATCATGACTTTGAAAATCACCTATTCCCAGAAACCATCTCGTACTCCCCCATCCCCAGCCCTCTGTGGCTCCTGAACTACTTCTCCTGACTTTGTGGTTAATTGTGTTTGTTTCCTCTGCATTGTGCAAACTACCTGAGGACAGGGAATTAACATCATTTATTTTTCATTCCAAGTGGCAGCACAGGACTTAGGATATGGTAAGGTGTTCAGTAATGAAAGAATGAAAAAAATAAATAGCAATAGACAACAATACATAGGAAATAGACTGCCCTATTATCTGTAGAGTTGTGTGGAGGTTATTTAAATGGAGGAAGAATGGCCCCTTCTTGATACTGGCAACTCAAGAACATCCTTTTTAAAAACATTTAGGGGTCAAAATTCAAAAACCATCCCCAGATGTTAAGGTTTTGACTCTAAAACAGAGATAGACTGCATGTATTTTAGATTTAGCGAATTTACACTCATCCTTTGATCTGGCCATGCAGATTCTTTACCAGGGATTCCTATCTAATTTTTGAAAAAAATGATTTTGTCACAGCAGTTATCACATATTATTGTGATCATGTAGCTACATGGATGCCTCCCAAAAATACTTAAATGGGGCATAATAACTATGTAGAGAAATGGCAGGTGGTGAGCTTGAAAATCAGACTGGGGCATGTGGCCAAAGGCCATCTGTGTTGAGCAAATCAGGACTTGCTCTTGTAGAGGGGTACTGTCTTGCGGAGAACCAGCAAATTAAAAACAAAAGAAGCTTAAAAACTATTTTTTACTCTATGAATAATCCCAAAAACAATAATTGAGTACTCTATCTTTTCCCCATTCTTTTAACTTTAAGAAAGCAGGTTACACAAATCTTCATTCATTTTTACATATGCATACACCATTATAAAAACTGCCTAGATCAAGGTAAAGAACATTTATGGGACCTCCAAAAGCTGCCTTGATATTCATCCAAGAAGATGGAGTCAAGATGGTGGAGAGGTAACAGGCTGAGGCTACATCAGGTAGCAGGAGATCAGCTAGATAGCTTATCTAAACATTGTAAACACTACAAATCCAACAGGAGGTCAAAGAGAAGAAGAACAGCAATTCTAGAAACAGAAAATCAACCAAAACCCAAAAGACTCCACTCCAAAACTGCTAGAACTTATACAGGAATTCAGTAAAGTGTCAGGATATAAAATCAATGCACAGAAATCAGTTGCATTTCTCTACACCAACAGCAAGACAGAAGAAAGAGAAATTAAAGAGTCAATCCCATTTACAATTGCACCCAAAACCATAAGATACCTAGGAATAAACCTAACCAAAGAGGCACAGAATATATACTCAGAAAACTATAAAGTACTCATGAAAGAAATTGAGGAAGACACAAAGAAGTGGAAAAATGTTCCATGCTCCTGGATTGGAAGAATAAATATTGTGAAAATCTCTATGCTACCTAAAGCAATCTACACATTTAATGCAATTCCTATCAAAGTACCATCCATCTTTTTCAAAGAAATGGAACAAATAATTCTAAAATTTATATGGAACCAGAAAAGACCTCAAATAGCCAAAGGGATATTGAAAAAGAAAGCCAACGTTGGTGGCATCACAATTCCGGACTTCAAGCTCTATTACAAAGCTGTCATCATCAAGACAGCATGGTACTGGCACAAAAACAGACACATAGATCAATGTAACAGAACAGAGAGCCCAGAAATAGACCCTCAACTCTACAGTCAACTAATCTTCAACAAAGCAGGAAAGAATGTCCAATGGAAAAAAGACAGCCTCTTCAATAAATGGTGCTGGGAAAATTAGACAGCCACATGCAGAAAAATGAAATTGGACCATTTCCTTACACCACACACCAAAATAGATTCAAAATGCATGAAGGACCTCAATGTGAGAAAGGAATCCATCAAAATCCTTGAGGAGAACACAGGCAGCAACCTCTTTGACCTCAGCCGCAGCAACATCTTCCTAGGAACAACGCCAAAGGCAAGGGAAGCAAGGGCAAAAATGAACTATTGGGATTTCATCAAGATCAAAAGCTTTTGCACAGCAAAGGAAACAGTGAACAAAATCAAAAGACAACTGACAGAATGGGAGAAGATATTTGCAAACGACATATCAGATAAAGGACTAGTGTCCAGAATCTATAAAGAACTTAGCAAACTCAACACCCAAAGAACAAATAATCCAATCAAGAAATGGGCAGAGGACATGAACAGACATTTCTGCAAAGAAGACATCCAGATGGCCAACAGACACATGAAAAAGTGCTCCATATCACTGGGCATCAGGGAAATACAAATCAAAACCACAATGAGATATCACCTCACACCAGTCAGAATGGCTAAAATTAACAAGTCAGGAGATGACAGATGCTGGCGAGGATGTGGAGAAAGGGGAACCCTCCTACACTGTTGGTGGGAATGCAAGCTGGTACAGCCACTCTGGAAAACAGCTTGGAGTTTCCTCAAAATGTTGAAAATAAAACTACTGTATGACCCAGCAATTGCACTACTGGGTATTTACCCTAAAGATACAAACGTAGTGATGCGAAGGGGCACATGCACCCGAATGTTTATAGCAGCAATGCCCACAATAGCCAAACTATGGAAAGAACCTAGATGTCCATCAACAGATGAATGGATAAAGAATATGAGATATATATATATGCAGTGGAATACTATGCAGCCATCAAAAGAAATGAAATCTTGCCATTTGCGACAACATGGATGGAACTAGAGCGTATCATGCTTAGCGAAATAAGTCAGTTGGAGAAAGACAACTATTATATGATCTCCATGATATGAGGAAGTGGAGATGCAACATGGGGGCTTAAGGAAGTAGGAGAAGAATAAATGAAACAAGATGGGATTGGGAGGGAGACAAACCATAAGTGACTCTTAATCTCACAAAACAAACTGAGGCTTGCCACGGGGAGGGGGTTTGGGAGAGGGGGTGGTGTTATGGACATTGGTGAGGGTATGTGCTATGGTGAGTGCTGTGAAGTGTGTAAACCTGGTGATTCACAGACCTGTACCCCTAGGGATAAAAATACATTATATGTTTATAAAAATTTTTTTCAAAGTTTAATAAAAAAAATAAATAAAAAGATATTCGTCCAAGAAGGCAGAGGAGTAGGAGACCTTAGTTTCATCTGATCCCAGGAATTCCTCCAAATGATCCTGAACAGCAGAAAACTCAACAGGAGAGCCAAAAAAAGAATAGCTGTAACTCTATTAATAGAAAAGTGACCACTTTTGGCAAGGTAGGAGGTGTGGAGAAGTGAATCTGTGGTGATATATGGGAAAATATATCATGGAGGAGGGAGTCTCAAGCAGCCAGCAACAGGGAATTATATAGCAGTGGAGGGAAAAATCAGAACATTTAGAAGTCTGCTCCAGTGAGTGACTTCCTGGCCTGAGAGGTGCTTGGGTTGTGAATGGAGCAGAATTCTAGGTGGCATAGTGTGGTCTCAGGATCCTTGGGGTCACAGGAAGACCAGGGGTGCCTGAGTGTGGCAGAACTCCCAGACATCAGAGCAGAGAAGCCAGCTAAAAAGAAAGAGCTCAAGAGTGGGTTCTCAGCCAGGGTTGCCATAAACCCTGAACCATTGCATGTTGGGTGTCTTCCCTGAGCATGGCCCAGAAAATTACAGAACAACCATGATACTGGGGAGGAGCAATGTAAGTGTGTGCTGCAGGAGTGTATAGGGTTTGGAGACTCAAAATGGGGTCATGTGCCTGAGATAGAAATCACAGCCTGGGAGAACAGGAAGTATTGAGAGACCAGACAGTCAGAAGTGATTGATTGATTTTCCCCGGCAGCCTACTGAGGAGTGGGGTCCCACACACTTGGCTCCAGGACTGGAGACTGGGAGGCTGCCATTTCATCTTCTAAAGCTGTGCTGAAAGCCTTCAGGGAACAAAAGCCACACAGAGCAATCTGGAGCAGATTACTTAGTCTGGCCTCCTGGCAAGTGTGCTACAATTCCATCTAGAGGAAAGACACCTGAGAAAAGGGACAACAGGCCCCTCCCTTAGAAGATCAGTAAAAACATTGGCTAAGACCAACTTTACCAATATAGAGAAGAGAAAAACTCCAGAGCTAGGGGAAAATAATATATAGAATTCATGATTTTTTTCCCCACAATTATTTAGTCTTTCAATTTTATTTTTTTCTCTTTCCTTTTCAGATAAATTTCTTATTTTTTCAACTTAAATCTTTTTCAATTTTCATCTTTACAGTAATATTTTATCCACTCATTGTATTTAATATATATATATATTCTTTACAATTTTGGGATACAGTTTCTTCTAACAAACAAACCAGTATAAGCTCAGAATCTAGTGTATGGCTCTGTTCTCTTCACCTGTCTGATCATGTTCTCTCTCTCTTTTTATTGAAGTTCTTTTAAATTTTCTTTTTTTTTAAGATTTTTTTAATTTGACAGAGAGAGACAGCAAGAGAGGGAACACAGGGAGGAGGACTGGAAGAGGGGGAAGCAGGCTTTCCACAGAGCAGGGAGCCTGACGTTGGACTTGATCTCAGGACTCTGGGACCATGAACTGAGCCTCAGGCAGACCCTTAACAACTGAGCCATGCAGGTGCCCCTAATTTTCATATTTACAGTTACATTATGTTCTTCCAAAATATTTAATTTAAAATTTTTAAAGTTTTATTTTTATATTTTGATTTAAAAAAATATATTTTTATCATATATCTCACTGATATGAGGAATTTGAGAGACAAGAGAGAGGATCATAGGGAAAGGGAGGGGAAAACTAAAGAAGATGAAACCAGTGAGGGAGACAAACTGTAATAGACTCTTAATCCCAGGAAACAAACTGAAGTTTGCTGGAAGGGAACAGGATGGGAGAGATGGACTGGTTGGGTGGACTTTTGAAAGGGTATGTGCTATGGTGAGAAAAAAATTAAAATTTTACTTAATTTTATTTTGTATGTATATAAGTTTTCTTTCTATACAATTTTGAAATGTAGTTTTGTACCCTGCAATTGCTCTACTGGGTATTTACCTCAAAGATACAGATGTAGTGAAAAGAAGGGCCATCTATACCCCAATGTTTATAGCAGCAATGGCTATGGTCATCAAACTGTGGAAAGAACCAAGATGTCCTTCAATGGACGAATGGATAAGAAAGATGTGGTCCATATACACTATGGAGTACTATGCCTCCATCAGAAAGGATGAATACCCAACTTTCATAACAACATGGATGGGACTGGAAGAGATTATGTTGAGTGAAATAAGGCAAGCAGAGAAAGTCAATTATCATATGGTTTCATTTATTTGTAGAGCATAACAAATAACATGGAGGACATAGGGAGATGGAGAGGAGAAGGGAGTTGAGGGAAATTGTAAGGGGAGATGAACCATGAGAGACTATGGACTCTGAAAGACAATCTGAGTGTTTTGAAGAGGTGGGGGGTGGGAGGTTGGGGGAGTCAGGTGGTGGGTATTATGGAGGGCATGTATTACATGGAGCACTGGGTGTGGTGCATAAACAATGAATTCTGTTATGCTGAAAAGAAATTAATAAATAAATAAAAAGAAATGTAGTTTTTTCTAACAAGGCAACCAAAATACACTCAGGATAAAGTGTATTTAGTGTATTGCTCTGTTCACCTGTTTATGTTCCTTTTTTTTTTTTTTTGTATTTTAGTTTTCATTTATACATTTACATTCTATTCTTTCATTGCACTTAATTTTATTTTTGTACACATATAAGTTTTTATTTCTTTATAATTTTGGGATTTAGCTTTCTAATGAACATTCCAATATACACATCAGATCCAGTGTATTGCACTGTTCTGTTCTGTCCACCTGATTACATTTTCTCTTTTTCTATTTTTTATTTAGGTCTCTTCTGATTTGTTTAGTATATATTTCTCTGGGGTTGTTATTGTCGTTTTAGTATTTTGTTCTCTCATTCACCTGGTCTTCTTTGGACAGAAGAACAAGAGAGAAAAACTCACCTCAGAAAGAAGTACTGATTGCCAGGGACCTAATCACTGTGGATACAAATAAGATGTTGGAACTAGAATTCAGAATACCAATTATGAAAGCAAAGAAGACACCAGAGAATCCTTTTCTGGAGAAAAAAAGAACTAAAAATATAATGAATTTGAAATAAAAAAAAAGACTGCTGATGAGATGCAATAAAAAATGGGGGCTCTAACTGTTAGGATAAATGAGACAGAAGAGAGAATTAGTGATATAGAAGACCAAAAGATGGAGAATAAGAAGCTGAGAAAAAGAGAGAGATACAACTACTGGATCATAATGGGGTAGACTTTGAGAGGTAAGACACCATGAAGCAAAACAATATTAAAATAATTGGGATCCCAGAAGAAGAGGAAGTGGGGGGGGTGCTGGAGGTATATTGGAGCAAACTGTAGCAGAGAGCTTCTCTAATCTAGAGAATGAAACAGGTATCCAAGTTCAGTAGACACAGAGAGCCCTTCTCAAAATCAATAAAAATAGATCAACACCTTGATATATAATAGTGGAAATTGAAAGTCTCAGAGACAAAAAGAAAATCCTGAAAGCAGCTCAGGACAAGAGGTCCATAACCTACAAGGGTAGAAACATTAGACTGGCAGCAAACTTATTACTAGAGACCTGGCAGACCACAAAGGACTGGCATGGTATATTCAGGATGCTAAATGAGAAGAATATGCAGCCAAAAATACCTTATCTAGCTAGATGTCATTCAAAATAGAAGGAGAGACAAAAAGCTTCTGGAACAAAAATAAACTTAAAGAATTTGTGATCACTAAACCAGCAGTGCAAAAAATATTAAAAGAAATCCTTTAAGTTAACAGAGAGCTCAAAAGTAACATAGACCAGAAAGGATCAGAGACAATATACAGAAACAGTGACTTTACATGTAATACAATGGCAATAAATTCATATCTCCCAATAATTACTCTGAATGTAACTGTGCTAAATGACCCAATCAAGACACAGCGTATTGGATTGAATAATAATAAAAAAAAAAGAAGGCAAGACCCATCTATATGCTGTCTGCAAGAGACTCATTTTAGACCTAATGGCACCTCTGGAATGAAAGTGAGGGGGTGGAAAATGATTTACCATGCTAATGGGCATCAAAAGAAAGCTGGGGTGGCAATCCTTAGATCAGACAAATTAGAATTTAAGCCAAACACTATAATAAAAGATGAGGAAGGACACTATATTGTAATTAAAGGGTTTATCCAACAAAAAGATCTAACAGTTGTAAATATTTATGCCCCTAACATGGAAGCAGCTAATTATATAAAACAATTAATAAAACTAAAGAAACACATCAATAGTAATACAATCATAGTAGGGGACTTTAACACCCCTTCACTGCAATGGACAGATCATCTAAGCAGAAGATCAGCAAGGAAACAAGGGCTTTAAATGACACACTGGACCAGATGGGCTTTACAGAGATATTCAGAGCATGCCATCCTAAAGCAACAGAATACACATTCTTTTGGAGGGCACTTGGAACATTCTCCAGAATAGATCATACACTGAGTCACAAATCAGTTCTCAACCTGCACCAAAAGACTGGGATCTTACCCTGCATCTTTTCAGACCACAATGCTTGGAAACTAGAACTCAATCACAAGAGGAAATTTGGAAAAAACTCAAATACATGGAGGCTAAAGAGCATCCTACTAAAGAATAAATGGGTGAACTAGGAAATTAAAAAAAAATTTTTAAATTCATGAAAACAAATGAAAATGAAAACATAAATGTTCAAACATTTGAGATGCAGCAAAGGCAGTCCTAAGAGGGAAGTTAATAGCAATACAAGCCTTTCTCAAGAGACACGAAGGTCTCAAATACTCAACCTAATCTTGTACCTAGAAGTTGGAGAAAGAACAGCAAATAAAGTCTAAACCAGGAGAAGAGAAATAACAAAGATTAGAGCAGAAATCAATGAAATAGAAACCAAAAGAAAATTAGAACAGATTGACAAAACTAGAAGCTATTTCTTTGAAAGAATTAATAAGATCAATAAGCCACTGTGTCGGGAGCCAGTACAGGAGGCCTACTATAAGAGCTGTAAGGGACTGAATATGATTGGCTGTTCATTTAGGTCCACTCTCGCGGGAGGTGCATGAGCACTGCATTTTGATTGGTTAACACTGCCTGTATAAAAACGCATGCGCCGAGGGTAAAGGGAAGAAAGAAAAAAGCGATTAAAGAAGAAGGTTCGCCGCTACGTGAGTCTCCGAGTCATTCTTGCGGGCCGAGAGCGACAAGTGGTGCTGAGACCCGGGAATCTCATCGTGAGAGACGCATGGAGTCGGCGACGATCAGGTAAAGAGTGCACCTATTTCTGTCTAGTGACAGGGAAAGTTCCTCAAGTCGAGGAAGAGCGTAGAAAGCTTTCCGGGATGGGAAATGAAATGGCTGCATATAAAATGTTGGGGCCGCTAACTGACATTCTTAAAGCAAATGGGACCCCTTTGAAAAATAAGAAGGCTCGCTTATTTCTAAAAGAAGTGGGTCAAACCGCTCCGTGGTTCTTAGAGGAGGGATTGCTTAATATTCCCCAATGGGAATATCTAGGGGAGGACCTCAGGCGCGACCCGCGCACTGCGCAGGGAACTCTCGCTGTTTGGTCCTTAGTGAAGGTCTGCTTACAATCATCCCGCGAATCCATACGCAAGGCGGTTCTACAGGGAGGAGAGATCTTAGAACAGGTAAAAGAGGAGTCTTGCAAAGGATCCTGGAGAGATTCCAGTTCTGAAAGTGAAAGCTCAGAAGAAACCTCAGACGAGGAAAACGCCCGTCCGGGTGATAAGAGAGAAGTGACGGGAGGGGGTCCCTCTGATGATCAGAGAGTGGAAGAAATGAAAAGAGAGCTTGCAAAAAAGGAGGAGGAACTAAAAAAGGCTATGGCGCAGCTCAAAATGCAGGGGAAAGTTATGGCGCAGCTGAAATTAAAAGCGGACGAAGGAGCTATGGCGCAGTTACAAAGACGGAAGTGGTAGATAACTTAGATCCTGTGCCCACGCGCCCAGCCCCAACAGCGCCACCTTACGAGGGGCCTCCTCCGTATAAACCTTGCTGCGCCAAGGCCTGCTATTGTGCGAGCTGCACCGCACAGAATTGGAGAGAAGTATTAGGGCCAGAAAAAGGGTTTTTCCCCGTCATGGAAGATCAACATCAGCAAAGATATCATCAGCCCCTAGATTTTAAACTCGTAAAGCAGCTGAAGGAAGCAGTTATGTCCTATGGGCCTCAGGCTGCTTTTACGGTTTCTTTGGTTGAAACGCTAGGTAGCCTTTACCTCACTCCTGAAGACTGGAGTAACTTGGCTAGAGCAGTTTTATCTGGTGGGCAATATTTAGAATGGAAGATTCAGAATCAGGACAATTGCCAGGACACGGCGCGAAGAAATGCAGCAGCAGGTAACCCACAGTGGAACCTAGACATGTTAACAGGTGCAGGACAATATTTTGGGTCACAGGCACAAAGTAATTATCCGCCAGGGGTATATCACCAGATAGCAACCGCAGCTTTGAGGGCATGGAAGACGTTAAGGGGTGCTGGAGATTTGCAAGGACAGTTATCCAAAGTGCTACAAGGGCCGAATGAGCCCTATGCAGATTTTGTGGACAGGTTGATACAAACAGCTGGTAGGATGTTTGGGGACGTAGACCAGGCTATGCCCCTAGTTAAACAATTGGCTTTTGAAAATGCCAATAAATGGTGCCGAGAAGCCATTAGACCCTGGAAAGCGAAAGACTTGTCAGCGTATATCAAGGTCTGCAGGGATATCACAGGACCTCTAGTTCAGGGCCAGGTCATGGCTGCTGCTTTTGCACAAGCGTTGCAAGGTGCAAATGGGGCTAGGACCAAAGGGTGTTTCTTATGTGGGCAAGAAGGTCATATGAAAAAGGACTGCCCACAGCGCAACAGCCAGGCACGAGGAGGAAGACAGAGTCAACCAGTCCAATTTGTGAAGGTGGAAGAGGCGCATCCAAATAAAGGTTATGGAGGACCGAAAACACAGCTATGCCCCAGATGTAGAAAGGGGAATCACTGGGCTAGCGATTGCCGCTCAGTCACTGATATGGACGGAAATCGGCTGCCACCAAATAATTGGGGGAGTTCAAAAAATGGGAAGCAGGGCCTTTCCCCCCGGGGCCCGAACCAAATGTACGGGTTGGTCATGGCGCTGCCGCAGAAGGCGAGACAGATGTTTCCCCCTACGGACCCAGAAGAGCCACCACAGGCTCAGCAGGACTTGACCTGCGTGCCACCACCCGAATGGTCTTAACCTCTGAAATGGGTGTGCAGGCGGTGCCCTCGGATTTCCATGGGGGCCCGCCAGAGGGTACTGTGGGATTACTTCTGGGTAGAAGTTCCACCACTCTTAGAGGTCTCGTTATCCACCCAGGGGTTATTGACCCAGATTTTTCAGGGGAAGTAAAAATTTTAGTTTCCTCTCCAAGAGGCATCACCATTATCAACCCTGGGGATAGGATTGCTCAACTCCTAATCCTGCCCAGCCACCATGACAGATATAAGTCTACAGGAAGGTTGCAAGATGGAGGGCTTGGATCAACAGGAAATGATTTGATGTGTCTGACTATGGATATGAGCAACAGGCCCATGACAGTATTAAAAATAAGAGGAAAACCCTTCTGGGGGCTGTTAGATACAGGGGCAGACAAAAGTATTATAAATTTAGCTGATTGGCCAAAACAATGGCCCCTTGTCAAGGCCAATCAAACATTAAGAGGACTAGGAATTGCTCACAGCCCAGATGTCAGCGCAGCATCTTTAGATTGGGAAGATGATGAGGGTCATAAAGGAGTCTTTCAGCCATATGTTTGTTCTCTCCCTGTAACCCTTTGGGGACGAGATGTGTTAGAGCAAATGAATATAGTATTAACTACTGAGAATCATTATAGTGAAAATGCAAGAAACATGATGAAAGCCATGGGATATGTTCCAGGCCGAGGTCTCGGGCCCAAGGGACAAGGGACCCCTAACCCAACACCCATGGGAGGTCAGGGTTTTCCCCAGCGGCCACTGAGGCAATAAAAATAGATTGGAAGGAAAGTACTCCACGGTGGGTGCCTCAGTGGCCGTTAACTACAGAAAAACTGAGGGCTGCTAGATAATTAGTTAGAGAGCAAGTTGAGGCAGGGCATTTACGTGAATCAAGATCCCCATGGAACACCCCTATATTTGTGGTAGAGAAAAAGTCAGGAAAATGGAGATTATTACATGATCTGAGACAGATAAATGATCAGATGCAAATAATGGGGCCTGTTCAGCTGGGCCTCCCCGTTGTTACTGCCCTGCCCAGAGATTGGCCTTCTATTGTTATAGATATTAAAGATTGCTTTTTCTCTATCCTGATCCATCCGGACGACATGAAGAGGTTTGCTTTTACCTTGCCAGCTGTTAATCATTCCGAGCCTGACCAACGGTATGAATGGACAGTGCTCCCTCAGGGTATGGCTAATAGTCCCACTATGTGTCAGCTCTATGTGGGCAAGGCTCTTTTGCCAGTACGGAATAAGTTCTCAGATGTTTGCTGCTACCATTATATGGATGATATCCTAATCTGTCATAGCAATACATCGGTTCTCACCTCAGCATTCACCTTTCTGCAGCAACAGTTAGCGATGTGGGGGCTAATTGTTGCTTCTGAGAAAATACAAACAGCAAATTTAAAGGACTATCTGGGCCTACAACTCACTGACTCCACAGTAAAGCCTCAAAAGGTTCAAATTCGCAGAGATCATTTAAAGACCTTAAATGATTTCCAAAAACTCCTGGGGGATATCAATTGGATTCGTCCCTATCTGAAACTGACAAATGCAGAATTAAAACCATTATTTGATATTTTTCCAGGAGACTCCAAATTGGACTCTCCACGGGCGCTCACGCCCGAGGCTATAAAGGCACTACAATTGGTTGAGGAAAGATTGGCTTCGACTACAGCAGATAGGTGCGATCTAGACAAACCAATTTATGCAGTTGTTGTACCATCCCCAGGTTCGCCCACAGGAGTACTATGGCAAGGTGGGCCTCTTCAGTGGGTGTATTTACATAATAGTCTTGCCCGAATCATCACCCCTTATCCCGTTGCTGTGGCAATAACGGCAGGCAAAGTTATCAAGACTGGCATACGAGTTCTCGGGAAGCTACCCGACTCATGCATAGTCCCCTATGACAAGAGCCAGCTATCCACCCTTGTGAACACTATAGATGAGTGGTCCATCCTGGTGACATCCTATCCCATACCATTTGACAATCATTATCCATCACATCCATTGATTGAGTTCTGTAAAGATACACATCTTATCTGGCCAAAAATTTGCAAATCAGAGCCCTTGGCCAATGCCATCACTATATTCACTGATGCCAGTAAGAAAGGAACAGGCGCTTATGTGGTTGAGTCATAACAGCGGTAGTACCAGGTGAATCGGCACAGCGAACAGAACTATTAATCATTATGCTGGTTCTACAAAGGTTTCACAATCAAAACATCAATATATATTCAGATAGTAAGTATGCAGTACTAGCCGTTAGGCAGATAGAGACAGCAATTTTTTCAGCAAGCCAATCACCTATCGCCTCCCTACTAAAAAACCTCCAAGAAACGGTGCTGGCAAGGCCAGCCCCCTTTTATATTGGGCATGTAAGGGCTCATTCAGAGCTACCTGGACCAGTAGCATCTGGAAATAGAATAGCTGATAATAATGCAAGGTTTGAATTCTGTGGAGCAATAGAAGAAGCAAAAGATTATCACAGGAAATGGCATGTGAATTCATTAACGCTAAAAACAAGATTCAATATATCAAGAGCAGAGGCCCGTGACATTGTAAAAAGCTGTGGCAACTGTTGTGTTCATCTTCCGACGCCTTCCTTGGGTGTAAACCCTAAAGGCCTTATGCCCAACCATCTTTGGCAAATGGATGTAACTCATGTGCCCTCGTTTGGTCAACAACAATACTTACACCTTACCATCGATACTTGCTCTGGAATCATCATGGCTACCCCTTTAAGGGGTGAAAATGTAAAAAATGTAAAGAGCCACTGCCTACGCAGCTTTGCGTGCTGGGGAATACCTAAAAGTCTGAAAACAGATAATGCCCCGGCCTATACCTCAAATACCTTTAAAAATTTTCTAGCATACTATAATATCCAACACAGCACTGGCATACCATATAATCCCCTAGGTCAAGGAATTGTAGAACGAGCACACCTAACATGGAAAACTGCCCTACAAAAAATAAAAAAAGGGGGAATAGGGGAGAGCTACTCAACACCTAATGACCTCACAAACCTTGTAAATTTTATTTTAAATTTTTTAACGCTAGATCAAGATGGTCTCTCTGCAGCAGAGCGACACTGGGGGCAACAAAAGCATACACAAGCAATGGTAAAATGGAAAGATATACTTACGGGCCTATGGAAAGGCCCAGACCCGGTGCTTCGATGGCACCGAGGATCTCTTTGTGTTTTCCCACAGGATGCGCCATCACCCATCTGGGTGCCAGAGAGGCTCACGAGATTGGTGGCCATGGAGCCCATGGATCCTGTGGATGACGTCATCTAGTCTCTCTTGTGAACCCCGACAACCTGCCGGTGCTGCTTCGACATAAACGAGACTTTGGAATAACAACAGCCATTATTGCAGCTATCACAGCATCCGCCACCGCTGCTACTGCTGCCGCGGTAGCGTTGACAACCTTGGTACAGACAGCAGCCGCCATGCTCAACAACGTCACAGGAATGGTCGCTGAAGCATTGGCTACGCAAGAACAAATTAACGGACATTTGCATGCTGGGATCCTTATTGTAAATCAAAGGGTTGATCTTGTACAGGAACAACTTGATATCCTAGAGTCAATTGTGTCGATAGGATGCATACATAATATGGCCGGACTTTGTACACCCCTAGCTCATAACAACTTATCCTTAGCAGCTAACCTCTCTAGACAGTTAGGAAATATGCTTAATGGTACCTGGAACCGTCAATTTCAAAATTTAACTAGGCAATTACGAGCTCAAATTATATTCATAAATTCTACCAAAGTAACTATTGCACCTGTTAGTGAGTGGAAAAAAATGTTACAGCAATCTGTTTCGTTCCTCAAACAGTGGGCCGGTCTTGGTGCCATGCCATGGCTGTTCTCTTAATCACAGTTAACATACTAATGTTATGTTGGGTGTGTGGCCGTGTCCATCACAATCAACGACAATAACACCTCATGGTTCAAGCCATGATGGCTCTTGAAGCTGGTACCTCCCCCCATATATGGCTAAGCATGCTAGATCGGTAGTCAAAGACAGGTAAGACTGATCCCACACCATAGCAACCTAAGACAGGGGCTCTTCGACCAGGGAGAGTACCCGATGACGGGTAAGCATGTGTGCTGAGGATTGGCAACCTGACAGGCACGATCTCAGCCATTATAAATAAATAAAAAAGGGGGAGATGTCGGGAGCCAGTACAGGAGGCCTACTATAAGAGCTGTAAGGGACTGAATATGATTGGCTGTTCATTTAGGTCCACTCTCGCGGGAGGTGCATGAGCACTGCATTTTGATTGGTTAACACTGCCTGTATAAAAACGCATGCGCCGAGGGTAAAGGGAAGAAAGAAAAAAGCGATTAAAGAAGAAGGTTCGCCACTACGTGAGTCTCCGAGTCGTTCTTGCGGGCCGAGAGCGACACCACTGCCCAGACTTATGAAAAAGAAAAGGGAAAGGAGGGCCCAAATAAATAAAATAATGAATGAGAGGAGAGATCACAAGCAATACTAACGAAATATAACCAATTATAAAAACATATTATGAGCAACTATATGCCACCAAAACAGGCAATCTGGAGGAAACAGATGCATTCATAGAGCTGTATAAATTATCAAAATTGAAACAGGAAGAAGTAGAAAACCTGAACAGACCCATAAACAGCAAATAAATTAAAGCAGTGATCAAGAATCTCCCAAAAAATAAGAGTCCAGAGCTGCATTGCTTCCCAGGAGTATTCTACCAATCACTTATTAAAAAAAAAAAAAAAAGACTTTATTTATTTATTTGAAAGAGAAAATGAGTGAAAGAGAGAGCATGAGAAGATGGAGGGTCAGAGGGAGAAACAGACTCCTTGCTGAGCAGGGAGTCTGATGTGGAACTTGATCTTGGGACTCCAGGATCATGACCTGAGCTGAAGGCAGTCACTTAACCAACTGAGCCACCCAGACACCCTCTACCAATCATTTAAAGGAGAATTAATACCTAGTCTTCTGAAGCTGTTTCAAAAAATAGAAATGGAAAACAAACTTCCAAACTCTATGAGGCCAGCATTACCTTGATCCCCAAACTAGACAAAGACCCCACCACCAAACAGAATTAAAGACCAATATCCCTGATGAACATGGATGCAAAAATTCTTGCCAAGATACTAGCCAATAGGATTAAGTATTACATTAAAAGGATTATTCACCTCAACCAAGTGGGATTTATTCCTAGGATGCAAGGGTGGTTCAACATTCACTGATCAAACAATGTGATAGAGCATATTAATCAAAGAAATGACAAGGACCACATAATCCTCTCAATTGACACAGAGAAAACATTTGACAAAATATACATCCTTCTTGATTAAAACTCTTCAAAGTATAGGGATAGAGGGAACATACCTCAGTATCATAAAAGCTAGCTGTAAAAAGCCCACACCAAATATTATTCTCAAGGGGGAGAAACTAAGAGCTTTCCTCTTAGGGTCAGGAACACGGCAGGGATGCCCACTCTCACCAATGTCCAACATTGTACTAGAAGTCCTAGCCTCAACAATCAGACAATAAAAACAAACAAAAGGCATTCAAATTGGCAAACAAGTGAAACTCTCTCTCTTCCCATATGGCATGATACTTTATGTGTAAAATGCAATAATCTCTACCCCCAAATCGCTGGAACTCATATAACAATTCAGCAACATGGCAGGATACAAAATCAATGCACAGAAATCAGTTGCATTTCTATACACCAACAATGTGCCTAAATAAAGAGAAATTAAGGAATTCATCCCATTCACAATTACACTGATAACCATAAGATCCTATGAATGAATAAGCCTAACTGAAGAGGGATCTGTACTCTAGAAACTATGGGACACTCATGAAAGAAATTGAGGAAGACACAAAAACATTCCATGCTCATGGATTGGAAGAATAAACATTGTTAAAACGTCTGTGCTACCTAGAGCAAACTACACATTCAATGCGATCAGTATCAAATTACCATTGACATAAACAGAGCCAGAACAAACAATCCTAAAATTGGTATGGAATGAGAAGTGACCTTGAATTGCTGAGGAAATGTCTAAAAAGAAAAACAAAACTGGGGACATCATGTTGCCAGATTTCAAGTTTTACTACAAAGCTGTAATCACCAAGACAGCATGGTACTAGCTCACAACCAGATACATAGACCAGTGGAACAGAGTAGATAGCCCAGGTACAGACCCGTAACTCTGTGATCAAATAATCTTCAACAAAGCAGGAAAAAATATTCAGTGGAAAGAAGACAGTCTCTTCAATAAATGGTGCTGGGAAAATCAGACAGCCACATGCAGAAGAATGAACCTAGACCATTCTCTTACACCATACACAAAGACAAACTCAAAATGGATAAAAGATTCCAATGTGAGGCAGGAATCTATCAAAATCCTAGAGGAGAACATAGGAAGTAACTTCTTTGACATTGGCCATAGCAACTTCTTTCAAGACATGTCTCCAAAGGCAAAGGAAGCAATTCCTTAATTTCTTAAGGAATCTCCACACTGTTTTCCAAAGTGGCTGCACCAACTTGCATTCCCACCAACAGTGTAAAAGTTTTCCCCTTTCTCCACATCCTTACCAATACTTGTTTCCCGTCTTGTTAATTTTGGCCATTCTAACTGGTGTAAGGTGGTATTTTGTTGTCGTTTTTTTTTTTTAAATTTTTTATTTTTTATAAACATATATTTTTATCCCCAGGGGTACAGGTCTGTGAATCACCAGGTTTACACACTTCACAGCACTCACCAAAGCACATACCCTCCCCAATGTCCATAATCCCACCCCCTTCTCCCAAAACCCCTCCCCCCAGCAACCCTCAGTTTGTTTTGTGAGATTAAGAGTCACTTATGGTTTGTCTCCCTCCCAATCCCATCTTGTTTCATTTATTCTTCTCCTACCCACTTAAGCCCCCATGTTGCATCACCACTTCCTCATATCAGGGAGATCATATGATAGTTGTCTTTCTCTGCTTGACTTATTTCGCTAAGCATGATATGCTCTAGTTCCATCCATGTTGTCGCAAATGGCAAGATTTCATTTCTTTTGATGGCTGCATAGTATTCCATTGTGTATATATACCACATCTTCTTGATCCATTCATCTGTTGATGGACATCTAGGTTCTTTCCATAGTTTGGCTATTGTGGACATTGCTGCTATAAACATTCGGATGCATGTGCCCCTTTGGATCACTACGTTTGTATCTTTAGGGTAAATACCCAATAATGCAATTGCTGGGTCATAGGTAGAACTGCCCTTGTTGTCGTTTTGATTTGTATTTCCCTGATGCTTGGTGATGGTGGAGCATTTTTTTCAATGTGTCTGTTAGCCATTTGTATGACTTCTTTGCAGAAGTGTCTGTTCATGTCTTCTCCCCATTTTTTTTTTTTTTGACATGGTTATCTTTTTTTGAGTGTTGAGTTTGAGGAGTTCTTCATAGAACTTGGATATCAGCCCTTTGTCTGTACTGTCATCTGCTAATATCTTTTCCCATTCCGTGGGTTGTGTCTGTGTTTTGTTAACTGTTTCCTTTGCTGTGCAGAAGCTTTTGATCTTGATGAAGTCCCAAAAGTTCATTTTTGGGTTTGTTTCCTTTGCCTTTGGAGACATGTCTTGAAAGAAGTTGCTGTGGCCAATGTCAAAGAAGTTACTTCCTATGTTCTCCTCTAGGATTTTGATAGATTCCTGCCTCACATTGGAGTCTTATATCCTTTTTGAGTTTGTCTTTGTGTATGGTGTAAGAGAATGGTCTAGGTTCATTCTTCTGCATGTGGCTGTCCGATTTTCCCAGCACCATTTATTGAAGAGAATGTCTTCTTTCCACTGAATATTTTTTCCTGCTTTGTTGAAGATTATTTGATCATAGAGTTGTGGGTCCATACCTGGGCTCTCTACTCTGTTCCACTGGTCTATGTGTCCGGTTGTGTGCCAGTACCATGCTGTCTTGGTGATCACAGCTTTGTAGTAAAACTTGAAATCTGGCAACATGATGTCCCCAGTTTTGTTTTTCTTTTTAGACTTTCCTTAGGGGTCTCTTCTGGTTCCATACAAATTTTAGGATTGTTTTGTCCAGCACATGAAAAATGCTGGTGGAATTTTGATAAGGATGGCACTGAAAGTATAGATTGCTGTAGGCAGTATAAACATTTTGACAATGTTTATTCTTCTGATCCATGAGCATGGAATGTTTTTTCATCTTTTTGTATCTTCTTCAATTTATTTCATGAGTGTTCTGTAGCTCCTTGAGTATAGATCTTTTATTTCTTTAGTTAGGTTTATTCCCAGGTATTTTATTTTATTTTTTATTATGTTCAGTTAGCCAGCATATAATACATAATTAATTTTTGATGTAGTGTTCAATGATTCATTAGTTTTGATGAATACTGTGTGTTATATGCAAAAATTTTTATTAAAAAAATTCAGTTTTTCCCAAAACCAAATTGTACTTTTTGTGCAACTCCTTCAAAATTATGTCAGGCATTTTAATGTTTAAAAAAAGTTTTGATTTAATATAGAATTCTGATTATGTGAATATCATTTAAATGTTTTAAAAAGAACAATAAAAGGATAACAGTGTTGCCACTAGACATTTTTAAAGGGATGAAGCTATAAGCCACTCGTGTTTGCTTGCACAGGTCTTCCCATAGCCTGATGCTTTGAGGCTCTGTTTCACATTCTTCATGGCCAGAGAGACACATCAAGACCCCTGTGCCTTGGTTATCTCTGGGTGAGTACTGCATTAGATGGGAGGGGAGAGGAAGAGGTAACCCTGAGTACCACTCATTCATGGATCAGCCAGGTTTGGTGTTTTTCACCAAGGAACAATGCCTCCCTCCACACAGCACCCCAGAACCCCCTGAGGTTCTGGTATCTCCCAGTCTTCCTGCCTCATCAGCGTTCGTAGTGGACCTGCCCCTATGCTCTCCGAAGAACACATGCAGTAGCAATGTGGGTATGATGTTCCTAAATGCTACATTAAAAGTTGTCTTTGTGACTCTCCCACATATAAAGTAGCATGGCCAGGAGAGCCTGTGTCACTAATTCCAGATACCTAGCAACTCAACCATCTTTCCTATAAAGCCCTAACAACCAGGAGTTCCTGATTTTACCCACTGAATATCCTCCTCTTCTTTCAAATTCTTCCCAACTATCCTCTCTAATTGAAAGAATCTCTACATGGTGTCCAGAAAAAAAATGAGTTCCAGGTATAAAAACCTACATTTCTCTACCTCTCTTAGACTTGTAGGCAAGTCAGTAAAGTTTAAGGACTCACTGGGCTTTAGAAAAGCTCAGAAAAGATTTACCACCTAGGGAACACTTACTGACAATTCTCCTTCTTTCCACCTGGATTCAGAACATATTGGCATCTGAGACCAGAATGCCTGCAGGAGCCACAGCACTAACAGTGGAACAATATATGGAAAGGGCTTCTTCTCTGGGGATCTCTTGGAGCCATGATCAGCTATGGGATGCCCACCTCTGACTTCATAGTACATGACAAAGACAGTCTGCTTTCTGTATGCAATCAGTGTGATTTTGGGTTTCTCCTACAGTGGTAGAACATAACTTCTAGCATACTGCACATATCCCAAACATAAGGAAAGATACCACTAAAAATGAATCATTGGTCTTGATACCTCCCCTGTATGGAAGTCTAGTTAGGGCAGGGAATCTGCTCCCAAAATGGAGTTTGAGCTGCCCAGATCAGAGATCCCGGCAATGGAAGGGCTCTACTCCTTCTTAAGTCAGAATTCCCTGAGAGATTACCCCACGCTGCCTCCCTGTGAGCCTCCCACACCCCAAAGTAACCTAGAGCCCCTGACTGGTGGGCCCATTTTATACTCTTTAATATGAGGGGGGTTGCTTTGTTTGCCAACATGTAAACATTAAGGACAATGGATGTCTTAACCAACTCAAGGAACATTGAAGCTGTAAAAGCATAAAAACTAAATTTGATTACATAAAAACTAAAAATGTTTTTGTAACAAAATACATTACAAGTTCTATAAAATAATATTTTAATAAAGATGTACAGATCAATGTTAATATCCATGATAAATCAAAGTCTTGAACACTGAAAAGAAAATAACATAACAGTATAATACATTTTGTAGAAATGGCCAATAAACATACTTTAACAACCTCAAAATTACTACTGGTCAGGGACTTGAGAATTCAATTAAGACTGCCAAACATAAGGAAAAGCATAAAAAAGCCAGAGTGACAGAAGACAGAGGGCAACCTGTAATGGGCAGTGAGAGCTCTGGCCAGTTACATGACTGTGATTCCTCTGTGGCAGCAGTGAGTATGGGGAAAGAACTGGGCATCTTAACTAGAGTTCCACCCTCACAGGAACCCCTCTGCTCCTCTGTCATCCTCATGTGCCTCTCAGCCTGAATCTTCAGGGCATCAGTTCTTAGTCCCACTGTGCCCTGCTGCCTCCCCTCCCTAGACACCTGCCACCTCTCCCCATGCAAAGCAAGCACTCCTGGCCCTGATGTCTGTGCCACTGAGCCCAGAAGACAAATACTGAGGAGGAGCCCCATCTTTCCCTGGGGTATTTCTATACCTTTTCTTGTTACTTTTTAAGTTATACATTTATATTAACACCATTCCTCATGTGGCATGCATGGGGTCCACGTGCTGGCCAGGTGACAGGACCAGGTCCTGGGGAAGGAGATCAGATACTGGGAAGGAAGATCAGGGATCCCAGGCAGGCAGTCAAAGGCTGGATCTGAACAAGACCCAGTCCTCAAAGGAGGTTCAATGACCATGTATTGGATATTGAGGGAGGGTGGGAATGTAAGCACTCTCCCAACTACTCACCCAACATAGGGCAGATGCCTGCAGGGAAGATTTTTCTCTCTTCCCAGGTACCCACAATTCTACACAGCCAAGCTGTCCAGCTCTTCTCCCCTTGGGCACACACAGAGCAGGGGAGAATTTGCATAGCCTGGTAGAATCTAGTAGACCCTCTGCAGGTCTACCATCCCTATAGTCAGAGGGCATCCACCCTGGAGTGAGCATCTTTTCCTTTTCACTTCCCCAGCTTCTATCCTGCATCCCGAGGAACAGACTTTGAACCCTTAAAATGTGGGGACACTGGAGACCATAAAATAAGAGGAACCATTAAGGGCTTTGTGAGTCATAAGTCAGAGCTTTATGGTAACATGGAAGGGAGATCAGTACTGGGCTGGGAGCATTTTGGTGGCCTGGTTACACATAGAGCTCTTCCCAGGAAACTGTGGGTTCCTGGTCTCTGTCAACCTCTGGCTGGGACAAGAGGCAGGTGGCAGAGGGAAGAATTGGGCTGCTTGGTCCTTGGTCATTCAGGTCCCCCCAGGTAGCTGCTCTATTGGGCAATGGCTATAGCCCCCAAGGGCTCATGTTCACAGCCCTGGGGCTCTGATGCAAGCACCAGTAGAAAGGTGCTGGCGTGGTTAGAAAGCCTGGGGTGGCAGGAAAGCCTGGGGTGGCTCAGGCATCAGGAGCCACTCCCAGAGCTGGGGCCCCAGCAGGAAGAGACTGGAGGGTACATGGGGCTGGGACCTGGGGTGGGCATCTGGGGGGACACAGGGGGACATTCTGGGGGCACCTGGAAGGGGGATGGCACTGCTGCTGCTTATACTGGCAGGCATATTTGGAGGAGCTCAGTCAATGTAAAAGATAAAAAGGAAACTAAATATTCCCAATCAAAGGTCATAATATAATGCTTTTCAAATCAATATACCTGTGGAAGAGGAACGATGTTGAGATCATACAACCATAGCTTAATCTGAAACAACAGTATCTTTCTTCCAGATAAAAGTATTTGGAACACTGAGAAAATAAAATAAAATTTTTTTTAAAAAGTATATAGATTTAATAATTAATGGAAAGAGCTTCTTGTTCTTTCAGAGGGAATCTGGGACTGCTCCATCTTAGAAGCCTGCATAAAGTACTCCCACACCCTGATGGCCCATTCTTTCAACACATGCATAGGCTCCCAACTAGGTGATGCAGGACACAGTAGGGTGCTCTGGAAAATTCTGAACAACCCAAAAGCCCAGTTTGAAGCATTTCCCAATTTCTAAGGGATGAATACTCCCAACTTGGCTACTTTCAAGCTACTGACAATAAAGACACTGAGCATAGTTGGGAAGACCTGTGCACTCAGCCCCCAACCTGAGCTCCAGTCACTGGGCTAGAGATTCAGGAATACCTGGTCCTCTTCCTGTGCAGTGTGGCACAAAGCAATACACAGCTCTCTTTCTTCAGCCTCCCCACATCTCTGTTCCGGCCTTTGTCTCCCAGCAAACCCAGGTCCCTTGTCTTCTTCCTCCCTTGTCCTGCTCCATTCCCCACACACCCTGCTCACAGACAGGAGCACAGATGCATCCATGGGGAATCAGGCAGATGAGATATTAGAGCTGGTTTGTCTTTTATAGGCCCCAGGGTTATCTCCAAGAGGAGAAGAAGGGGCTCCTGCACAACCAGGTGTATGCTGGGTCATTTCTGACATTCCCTGTCTCCCAAGAGGCCTTTGGA
Organism: Mustela lutreola; assembly: GCF_030435805.1. Lineage (NCBI taxonomy): Eukaryota > Metazoa > Chordata > Mammalia > Carnivora > Mustelidae > Mustela > Mustela lutreola. The sequence goes on along the minus strand of NC_081299.1, from coordinate 107,684,399 downwards.
GTTCCACAGACCCCTCTGGTGCTGGGGTATCAAGGGCTTTTCCAGCCATAACCTTCCTGAGGCTAGAGCCTGGATAGTCCATTGTGAAAACTCACTTGTGAGGCAGTTTCTCCTGGTTCTTGTGGTAATGTTCTGTGCTGGCCCCTCCCCCTGAGAAGTTTCTCTTCTGTGTTCTGTGTGGGTGCAATTTCCAGTGGGGGCGTCAGGCAATCTCCACAGACTTGAGTCCAGGCCACCTCCCTGTCAGCATCCCCTCTTGTGTCTTTTCAGCCTTCACTTGTGAATCTCTGTTCCCCTGAGGCTCTGCAGAGCCCAGTCAGTGGTTTAGTTTGAGCGTATTCTGCTGACCAGGGCAGGAGTGCAATGGGCTTGTCCTAGCACCAGGATGTAGAGGTGAATAGTACTACATGGCTGTGATTGCAAAGACTTCAGAATTTTGTGGCCTTTCTGAGGGTGCCTGTAGGAAACATGGGCACCAAAGAAGTTAATGTTCAGGCCCAGAATCTTCTGAGTTACTATTTCACAATGATAGTGGAGCAAGCACATTGTTTCATTCAACTATCTTCATAGCGATATCACCCTTGAATTCCTCATTTTCTTTGACAAAAATGTGTATAATGGGGCAAATAGGCAATGAGGGAAGCAAGGCTGTGTGTGGAGGTGTGTGTGTGTAAGTTGTATTACATGACCTTGTATGTGAACATGAGTATGTACATATATGAGTGTCTGTATTGAGAAGTAGTTGAATAAAAGAAGGGAGAACTGATGGGCACCCATGATCAGGGAAACCAGATTTGGGGGTAGATAGCTTTGTAACACATTTCCTTGGGTTCCTTTTTATCCCAGGAAATGTTGGAAAATAGCCTACAGTCTAATGAAGAAGAACCTGCCTGTAGGTATCATTGCTTCTTTCTCTCCAGCCCCCACACCATCAGTGTGTGAAACCTCTGAGGGCAAATATCCTTCAACTCATGCCTGTGGTCCCCCAGGTACTAGCCAAATGCTTAATTGCTTAGCCAGTGCTGGCTGGATGAGTGAGTTTTCTCATATATGAATGAATGAATAAGTGACATAATGATAGGAATGAATGAATGGATGAATGGCTTGGGTTTTATTTCAGAAATTTCACTTGAAATTCATCTTATTTGGAAAATCACAAATCTGTAGGTTGGTTTCTCCAGCCACCTCCTTGATTTATACATCTGAAGGTCTTCCTGAAAACTTGTACTCAATACATCCCAGAAAACTCTTCCACTAAACACTAGACTCTTATTTCAGCCACAGTCAGGAAAACCTTTCCCCTTCTTGATGCATCTCTTACATTGGCTCTGCTCCTCTCCTGGCTCAGTCATGCAGAGTTCCCTGCGCTGTCCTCACTGGCACTTCTGGTGTTGGCCCCAGGCTCCACTTCCAAGATAGTATGTGTGAATACAGAATTTATTCAACTATAATTTTAAAAAGTTGAAAACATGACTCAAAGAAATATCTATTGGGCATATATCCATTTGTTTCACTCATCAGTAAGGGAGCAAGCAGACTAATAAAGCTGGTTCCCAATGAATAAGAGACAGTAAATCACACTGAGGTAGACACAAAAAAGGCTGAAATGAGATTACAATTTAGGTGCAATACTAGTTGCTGTCTAAAAAGGCAATGAAACCACTGGGTTTTTCCTTCTACTAGGCATAAATAATTTGCAACTTAAAAATCTTTAAGTTAAATCTAACTTTACACAGTTAGGCCCTAATCAAACTATCCCTTAGAGTTACATGAACCTTGTTATGCAAGCTTGTTACTTAGCAGCATGTAGTATACATTTGAAAGACTGCTGAGAAATCTACTTTTGCTTTACTTCTAAATTTTGGGTCATTTTAATTCCCCATTTCCTAAGAAGAGATGGTTGATTACACAGAGAAGTGGGGCCTTAGAACCCATGTCCCAGCTGGCTCCTGGCTGCAGCTCTCTGGTGCAGGACCACCAGAGGAGTGGTCTGGCCTAGGCCATGACCTTTCAAGTGAGAAGGGAGAAGGAGGCAGCGCACTGTGAGTACACAGATTCTGCTCCTCTCAGAGCCAGACTCACTTCAGATCTGGGGTTAGTGTTCTTCCTGAGAGATTTCCTTCCTGTGTCCTCCCCTCACCACCACCATGGGCTTTGTTCCATCAGGGACCTGTGGCTTTTCCTTTGCTGTTTTTCAGGGTGACTTTCCCTGTGGGAGCTTTGGCTCTGAGCAGAACCCAGGGATATAAAATGCACCAAGGAAGTAGAATATGCAGGAAAAAAGAGGCACAGTGAAGAGGAAGAGAGATCCCATGGGCTCTGGGTCAAGCACAAGCCACCTGGGAGCCAAGGCCTTGCACTAGGGAAGGGGCAAGGTCTGGAAACCATTGACTAAGACTATGTTGCCTCATAGTTAGGATTAAAAAATGATGGACTCAAAAAAAAAAAAAAATGATGGACTCTTTCCTTACACGGTAATTCCCCAATTCAGAGACACACATGTTTTATATTTTTACCAGTCCTGAAGTAGCACACAGTAACTAAAATTCATTTTTCCATTTGAAATGAGATTGAATGGTGATAAGATGAAATTGACATTGATGTAGCACAAGTTCCAAAGGGCAAGAACATTACTGCATTGCAGAATAAGATTCTTTGTGGATATTAATGTCTGTTATTAACCACTTACCAGCACATAGCAAATAGGTTTAAAAGGCAAATTTATACTTGTCCTGGATTTACTTCACATGACTTAATTGACTCATTTTCAGACTGCAACATCATGCCCAACATCTGCTACCCCACCCCCAGCAATACTTAAACCTGAACGTTTCCCTTGCATCACCAACCCAGGATCTGGCCCACATTTTGTCCAGTTTCTTCCTGGGAGACCCCAGCCCCAGGACAGAACCACTGAAGCCACCACAGATTCCCAGAGCTCCCCCTGTGGGCACTGGTCTGCAGTCTGGGATGTGGCTCTTACCCACTCCTGGCTCAGGGGCCCTGTGCAAGACCCAGGGCCTCCCCAGCATCAGGACATCTCCTTCTCTACTGTCCTCCTGCCACTGCACCTTGTTGGGACTCAGGGGTTACAGAGAGAAAGTTCTGCTTCCGCAGGTGTTCTCGTAAGAAATCTACCTTTACCCCAGGGAAGAATGAAACTGTCATTTCATGTTTCCAGTGTGTTCCGGTCACTGTCAGTCTCTCTTCTTTCTCTTGAGTCCTATTTCTAATGACCATTCCATAGCATTTCTTTTTTTTTTTTTTTTTGAGACTTTATTTATTTGACAGACAAAGATCACAAATAGGCAGAAAGGCAGGCAGAAAGAGAGAGGAAGGGAAGCTGAGCAGAGAGCCCAATGTGGGGCTCGATCCCAGGACCCTGAGACCATTACCTGAGCCGAAGGCAGAGGCTTAGCCCACTGAGCCACCCAGGCACCCCCATTCCATAGCATTTCAGTCCTCACTGCAGTGCTCCCTCCTCCCTGTCTGCACCTGAGGCACAGGTTAGTGGAGGTGGACCTTGAGAACAAGTGCCTTCTAATTTTCTGAAACTTTAAAATTATATTTTGACACTAACCTCTCCATCTGGGCTCCAGAGAATGGGGTGTCAAGAGTATATTCATCAGAAGACTTCTGGACCCATTTTCTGGGGCAGCTCAACTGTACTTGACTCCCCATGGCCTCTCCTACCTGCCCCCTCAGGACCTCTCTCCCTGTCCTTTTGGCCTCACAAGGACATCCCCAGCTTAACCTCAGAGGACAGTTGTCATGTAAATAGTCACAATCAGCTGGAAACACTGATGAGGCTTCAAGGTGTTCATCTTTTCCTGGATTTTTGGTATTTTTTCTTCACATGGCTTTTCAATCCACTCCCAGAAAGGGCAAGACCTCACAACACCCCCCATGGTGGGCCCCAGAAAGACTTGAAAACAGAACAGATATAAGAGTAGATACAGTTATAGAGATACAGATGTAGATGTGAATGTATGTAGATATAGAGAGATACACACATACATGTAGATAAATAGCTACATACACATATATAATAATAGGTAGAAAAATAACCATATGATAACTAATGATTATTGACCACTTATTTTGTTTAGATATTGTTCCATTCTCCACATGTTATACCACTAATCCTCATAACAATCCCATGACATAGGGCCTCCTCATATTCCCACTATTCACGGAAAAAAACAGTCTCCTAGGGTTTAGCAAATTGCCCAAGTTCACACAGTTGGGAATAAACTTGAGGCAATTTGACCCCCAAATTAAACCACAACTCATTCTCAATCATTTCAATATAGCATCAACAAGTTTTTTAGTCCAAAATGATTATGAACTCACACACAACAGACACACTATCATATGTGTATTTCCTGTACACTAGTGGTATAAGGGAACAAAGTCCACTAAGCTGCTTCTGATATGACCATCACAGTGAGAATCACAGAATGTGACACCATCTGCATGGCACAATGTCAATTTTTGGTAAGTGGGATTTGCAGATATTTGACAAATATGCTTTCTTTTCATTTTTATTTTAGTTTTAATTTTAATTCTAATGAAATTAACATATAGTGTTACATTAGTTTCAGATGCGTAATATAGTGATTCAACACTTCCATGTATTACCCAGTGCTCATAAAGTTAAGCGTATTTTTAATCCCCATCACATATTTTACCCATCCCCCTACCCACTTCCCCTCTGGTAACCATTAGTTTGTTCTCTATAGTTAAGAGTCTGTTTTGTTGTTTTCTTTTCTCTTCCCCCATTATGTTGATTTTTTCCCCTAAATTCCACATATGAGTGAAGTCATATGGTATTTGTCTTTCTCTGACTGACTTACTTTGATTAACATTATACCCTTTAGATCTATCCATATTGTTGCAAATGGCAAGATTTCATTCTTTTTATGGCTGAATAATATTTCATTGTATACACACACACACACACACACACATACACCTTCTTTATCCATTCATCTATCACACTTAGGCTGTTTCCACATCTTGGCTATCATAAATAATGCTGCAATAAACATACAGGTGCATATATCTCTTTGAATTGATAAATATGCTTTCTTAGTCCTTTCATCCTCTCAAGTCCCTGACAGCCTTATTGTCTACTTAATACCCTCTTTATAACATCTATGAACTTGTTTCTCAATGAATAAAAATTGGAACTGATCACTTTTCATGACCCAGACAGCACTATTCATAGGCTATCATGGAATAATACTATCTTAATTAGATACCATCACTACACACACACACACACACACACTAGTGGCTTATGACCTTTTATATCTATTATTGGTATCTTTTCAGTCATGGAATTAGAAGATAATTTAGATGAGTAGGTGGCATTAAGGAAACATTTGCCAGCCATGACATGCCTGTACCTTGGAATGCCCTTTACTAAGCAACTATTCACAAAAGTTCTGTGCTGAGTAAATCAGATAAAGATCAAGCAGGCTTTACAAGAGCAAATGAGGGAAGGATAATTACTTAGATAAAGAGTAAATCACCTCCAAAGGGAAAAATTCAAGGATATTCTTAGACTGTATCCCCCTAGTAAGGTTCAGTCAGAGCTCATTAGCTCATTCCCACACATACCCAGCGAATATTTACTATGCGCCCAATGTTAGAGATACAACATGGTATAAAAGAAGTACCATCTCTGCGTATCTTGACTGTCTCCAAAGGGGAGACAGAGCTTGAGAAATAATAGGAAATATAAAATTAGTAATTATAAGCACTCAGGTGGGTGGAGGCATTACATTGAAGGTCCTCAAATGGTGCCATAAATTTCCATTGAGATCAAACCTTGTTCCTCAAGGCCTCTTTGAATGACATTCTGGGGTCCAGCAAGGGTGCATATAGATAGCTTCATAGCTCATCCCATTCCATCTATCAGGGGTATACAAGCTGGGGGAGCTGGTCAGTGAAATACCCTAAGGTTGTACAGAGGGAAGGACAATGAAGAGCCACACAGGCCCCCTCTCCTGACCATTGCACACCTGCTTCAATTTTATGTGGGATGTCAGGAGGCTTTCCCATACATAAGAGGATCTAAGAATCAGAGCATGTGGTTGTGTTTCCTTTGTCTGAACTCACAGAAGCCAGGGCATTCCTATGAAGAAATGCTTGTTTAAATAACTCACTCAGCAGCAAAGACTGAGCACAAATTTACTGATTAATATATTTTTTAAAAGATTTTATTTATTTATTTGACACAGAGAGAGAGATCACAAGTAGGCAGAGAGGCAGGCAGAGGGGGGGCGGGAAGCAGGTTTCGTGTTGAGCAGAGAGCCTGATGCGGGGCTTGATTCCAGGACCCTTAGATCATGACCTGAGCTGAAGGCAGAGGCCTAACCCACTGAGCCACCCAGGTGCCCCTTGATTAATATATTTTGTTGAGAGGGCATTTATAAAATAATGTCTATATTCATGTCTTTTTTACATAAAAGGATGCTTTCTGTCATTGTCACTTAAAAGACAGTTATGTATGTAAGGGCCTGGTTGGCCAGAGGGAGTCATTTTGTGTTTATGTAGTGAACTTAGATTGACTCTGCTCCTCCCAGAGGAACCTACTTGCAAAGCCTAGATATAAGGGCAGGTTAGGTGAAGACATCCAATCAGTGAGGTGCACATATATCTACTAGGGTAAATTGAAATCCAATTGGCCACCCATGTGTTACCTAGCAGTTTTTTCTGTGTGTGGCAGACTTAGCATGACTGTGCAGTTTTCTCTGTGTATTGCAATCCCATTGGCCACCTGTGTATAGCCTGGCTAAACTACCTCTATAAAAGTTAGTCTGTGAGGCTGGGAGGGGTCGCCTCTTTGCAAGAGACGGCCCTGACCAGTCAGTTTGATTCTCGATGCTTGGCGCGAAATAAAGCTTTGCTTGACCTTCGCTTTGTATTAGTCTTGCTCCTTTGATTACAGACCCTAACATTGGAGGGGGCAACCGGATTGAAACAACAAGAACTGAGCCAGCATTGGAATTCTTGGGAAAAACCTCTGGAGATAAGATCATGGGATCCTATCTGTCTGTCTGGTTGGAGCTCCAGGGTATGGCCCACCGGGGAGAAGCTGGACACAGCCACTCCATCCCAGAGCTGGAGTGGATGCGGGGATGCCCCATCCATTTGCTGGTAGATTGACGGGGGGGGGGTGTTCGAGTCCCCCTAGGCAGTCGCTGGGAGTTTTGAGCACCCCTGGATGGTTGAGAGGTTCAAGTCTCCCTAGATGGTCAGGGGTTCAAGTCCCCCTGGGCAGGTGGGGGGTTCAAGTCCCCCTAGATGGTTGAGGGGTTTGAGTCCCACTAGGTGGTTGGGGAATAAAGAAAGCCCCCACCAGTGGCAGGTTCTGGGTAAGAATCATTGGGCCTGCGGTTGTCTTTGCCTGTTTTTTTTTTTTTTTTTTTTTTTCATCTGTTGTGTTGTTTGTTGTATTTGGAGAAATGGGACAAATGGAGAATTCCTTGCATTCTCTGGCCCGACGTGGACTGCCTAGCCCCTCCCCCTTACTGGCGGGAGAGCATGGCATCTGAAGTGGAGATGGTTATTTGTCTGTCTCAAGGTTTTAATTGTTAAAGTGGCTTCTGAAGTCTTTGGTAACCTGAAACTGTGAAGGGTTGCTTGAATGACAAATGGAATTAAATCTGTTGGACATCTAGGTCTTAACCAAATGGGATAAAATGTTAGAGGGCTGGCTTCTGGAACTGGGTTTGTGCTTTTGAAATCTGCTGGTGAACACGTTCTGTGCTTAACTGATTCATAAATTTGCCTTCTAAGAATTCTCTTGTAAAATGACTTCCGCCTTAAAGGAAATTCATATGGAAAGACTTTCAGGACAAATACAGGTCTTTGATATGTTGAAATCCTAGAACTGAAATGGGTAAGAATTTACAGAAGTAAAAGCTGCATTCAGACTAAACCAGAATTATTAACATGGGACTAGGTGAACTGAAAGATTGTAATGTTGTATCTCTTGATGTTTTGTCTTATTTTAAACATTAATCGTTCTTTAATGTTTGCTCTTCCAGACTAGGGAAACTTTTTCTTAAGTTATCTATAACTTACAGAGATAAAAATGTAGTCATTTGTAAACAAATCAAGGTATTCAACTCTTTCTCTCTCTCTGAACCCTATGAAACCAAAAGGTCTCAGCAAGTATTCTTTCTTCCATGGCAATCAATCATTTGCATAAGTTCAATAAGAATCTGTTCTCCTTGTAACAGGACACCATTGGAAACACTGGTTATTTTACCATGGCTTTGACTGGAATGTCATATTTGAAAAGGCTCAGATATGACTAGAGAGCTTAAAGGAACTAAGGTTGACTTTATAAAACCTGGAACCGTAAAGCTCTTTGTAACTGTTGGCCTGATACCTTGCTTACAGATTTCCCAGCAGCCTCACCAGGTGAGTAAAGGATGTTACTTCCTAGCAGGTGCAGGAATCTCAGGATTCTTTGGGGGCCTCAAGAATAGGAATTCGTCCAAATCGACAGGTATTGCAGGCATGTCTGATGGCAAGTATGTAGCTTGGCTTCTGGCCTGGAGAGGCTATCATAAGTTCAACCTAGAGATTCCTTACAAGAAGTTCCAGCAAAGCAGATTCTAAAAGATTTATATGATCCCTCACTGTTCTTGCTGAGCTTCTGTAAATAATTAGGCCAAGCTTGTTAAAACTGGACTTGTTTTTCAAATAAATTAGTCCTGATTTGGCTATCTCTGAAAACGAGGGTTATTTTAGAGAGAAAAACTATGTTTTAATAACACACCTTTATGGATGTTAAATTCTAGATTTGGTTGTCTTTAAATGTTTGTTTACTTAAGCTAGACAACTTGAGGTAAACTTCAGGGAAGTTGCATGATAGCTCATTTAGATGATCTTGCTTTGACAATCAGTCAGCCCCAGATATAGGAAACTTCAGAAAATTGAAGGATTTGAAGGGAAGAATCTGACTGAGTTAGTGGGAATAGCAGAAAAAGTGTTTAACAACAGGGATGCACAAGAGGATGAAAAACAGACAAAAAAAACTGGTTAAGGTTTTGGCATTACATGAGGCAGGGAGGAGACAGGTAGGGCATAGTAAATGGAAGGAAAAACCTAAGCACAGAGAAGGAAGGCAAAAAGACTTAGATTCAGATCAGTGTGCTTACTATAAGGAAAAAGGACATTGGGCCAGGGAATGCCCCAAAAGGAAAACAGCAATGCTTGCCACCAGAGACTGAAGTGCCCATGGTCCAGAGCCCCTCCCGAAACCTCGGGTAAAAGTTGAAGTGGAGGGGAAATTAGGTGATTTTTTGGTGGACACGGGAGCCCAAATTTCATCATTACTTAAACCTATGGAAAAACTATTTGGTGGACATGGGAGCCCAATTTTCATCATTACTTAAATCTATGGAAAAACTATCTGGAGAGAAAGTTTGGGTACAAGGAGCAAATGGCACAGAAAGACATAAATGGACAATAAAAAGGACTTTAAAATTGGCCTCAGGAGTAGTTAAACATCGATTTTAGGTCATCCCTAATGCCCCATATAGCTTGATGGGAAGAGATCTCCTCCACAAGTTAAGAGCTGGCATTCAGTTCTGAGAAGGAGGCATGACTGTAACCTTGAGACAACCTACTGTACAAGTGCTTATGGCAGCAGTAGATGAATACTTCCTTTATGAGCCAGTCTCAAAATCAGAGGAGACAAAGGGGGGGAGCCTTCTCCAAATCTTACAGGATGAGTTTCCTGAGGTCTGGGCAGAAGGGACGCCCCTGGCTTGGCCAAGGAACAACCTCCAGTGGTGGTACAATTAAAGGCGACAGCTATGGCTGTTTACGTTTGGCAGTACCCCCTTCCCTGGGAAGCAAAGGAACAGATCAGAAAACACATTAACCACCTCCAAGGAGATGGGATCCTAGTTCCTTGCAAATCTCCATGGAACACACCTTTGCTGGCTATCAAAAAGACGGGAGTACTGACCCGTCCAGGACTTGCGGGAAGTTAATAAATGGGTTGAAGATATCTACCCGAAGGTGCCTAACCCCTATACCCTACTCTGCCTCCTGGGGCCCAGAAGAACTGTGTATACTGTCTTAGATCTCAAGGATGCATTTTTTCTGCATGTCTTTAGCAAAGGAATTCTCAGCACCTTTTTGCTTTTGAGTGGTCTGACCCACAGGAAGGATTCCAAGGCCAGCTCACCTGGACAAGACTTATCCAAGGGTTCAAGAATTCACTCACTATCTTCAATTAGGCCCTACATGAGGATTTGTGTGAGTACAGAACCTCCAACCCAGGAGTCACTCTGTTACAGTACGTTGATGACTTGCTAGTAGCCGCTGAGGACTATGAGTCATGTTTGCGGGGGATGAGAGCTCTCTTACAGACTCTGAAGGAAAAAGGGTATCATGTGTCAGTGAAGAAAGCACAGCTCTGTCAGAGCCATGTCACTTATCTAGGCTTTGATCTAGTGCGTTCACTGTCTGAGTCCAGGAAACAGGTGATCACCCGATACCCCTGCCCCCACTACGTCCTGACAAGTGAGGGAATTTCTTGGGATGGTGGGCTACTGTAGGCTGTGGATACTGCGGTTTGCAGAGATCGCCTGACATCTCTACAAACTGGCAAAAGGAGGGCTCACTATGATAGAGTGGACAGCTGAGGCAGAAGGAGCATTTCGGGAATTACAAACAGCCTTACTGAATGCCCCAGCATTGGCCATCCCAGATGGTACCAAGCCCTTCCACTTGTATGTGGGTGAAAAATCAGGGGTGGCCAAAGGAGTTTTAACTCAGACTTTAGGGCCTTGGCAAAGGCCAGTAGCCTGTCAAAGACCCAGTAGCAGCTGGATTCCCCCGTGGCTTTGCATAATTGCTGCCATGGCCCTCCTGGGCAAGGATGCAAATTTTGGCTTTGGATCAGAATCTCATCTTGACCACCACCCACGCTATTGAGGGCCTTCTCCAGACTCCACCCGACTGATAGATGATGAACACCTGAGTGACAGGATATCAGGCCCTCCTCCTCAATGAACCAAGAGTGATGTTCCAGCCCCCGGTGGTGCTAAATCCAGCCACACTGCTGCCAGAGGAGCTGGCTGACCATCCACACGACTGTGGGGATGTCTTAACCCAAGTCATAGGAATAAGGCCGAATCTCAGAGACATTCCCCTCCCGGATGCTGAGATGACTCTGTTCACAGATGGGAGTAGCTACATGGTCGATGGAAAGAGGTATGCGGGGGCTGCAGTGGTTTCTCCTGTAGGAACTCTGGACAGCAGTCCTGCCACATGGAACTTCGGCACAAAAAGCGGAACTGATTGCACTCACTAAGGCACTGCAGATGGCTAAAGGTAAAACCGCCAACATCTATACGGACAGCAGGTATGCCTTTGCTATTATCCATATACATGAGGCTATTTATAAAGGAAGGGGCCTATTAACAGCAAAAGGAAAAGGAATTAAAACGGAGGAGAAATACTGGCTCTTGTCCAGGCTATTTGTGACCCAAAAGAGGTGGCTGTTATGCATTGCTCAGGACACCAAAAGGGGACTGATCTGATTTCAAAAGGAAACCAATTAGCAGATTGAGCCGCAAAGCAAGCAGCCTGAGAAACAGTGCAAGAGCTTGTTACACTCCCAACTCTAGCACTACCAGAAAAACTGGACTATTCAGAGGAAGATTTAAAGTATTTACAAAAATGGGCTAAATTAGACTACAAAGGGGACTGGGCTAAGACTAAAAGAGGAAAATTAATTCTTCCTCGAAGACTAGGCAAGAAGTTAGTAGACCAGATACATCAGGGTACTCATTTGGGATCACGCAAACTTAAGGAACTTAAAGGCAAGCAGTTCCAGGTTTCTAAATTAGGGTGTATGGTTCAGGATATAGTTGTTAGATGTGCTCAATGTCAGGCAATTAATATGGGAGGAGCTAGAATGGGAAGAGGGAAAAGAGAAAGAGGTAATGAACCAGGAATTTATTGGGAAATAGATTTTACAGAAATGAAACCCGGAAAATATGGGCACAAGTATATGTTAGTTTTTGTAGATACCTTTTCAGACTGGGTAGAGGCTTTTCCCGCCAAACATGAGACAGCAGGAGTGCTAGCCAAAAAGCTACTAGAAGAAATTCCTAGGTTTGGGTTGCCTCTCGTGATCAGGTCAATGGCCCTGCATTTGTGAGTTCAGTCTCACAGGCCTTGGCCAAGGCCAGGGACACAAATTGGAAACTACTTTGTGCCTATCAGTCCCAGAGTCACGGGCAAATAGAGAGAATGAACTGGACTCTTAAAGAGACCTTGACAAAACTAATTCTGGAGACTGGCAGTGGACGGGTGGATCTCCTTCCTTTTTCCCTCCTCAGGGCACGATGTACACCCTATTTAAACAAGGCGACCCCATTTGAAATAATGTTTGGGAGACCCCCACCTCCCCGCTCTGTCCTTGGCTACAAGAGATTGCCCTAGCAGAAATGACTGATCAGTCTGTACTCCAGTCACTGCAGGCATTACAGTCTGTCTTTAAAAAAGCCCATGCAGGGATCCAGACTGCCCACACTGAGACAGAGACAGAGGTGGAACCACATCCTTACCAACCTGGGGTCTTGGTTTGGATACAGCGCCACCAAGTGGGGAACTTGGACCATTTACTGTCATCCTGACCACCTTCACCATGATAAAAGTAGAAGGCATCAGGGCCTGGATTCATGCGGGTCACATCAAATGAGCTGAGGATGAAGACACCCCCAGAGGTGGAAGCCTCAGCCAATGGACCCCACTGATCATGGACTAAAGCTAAGATTCAAAAGACTATAAGATTACTGTTGCTCTATTGTTACCTGTTTATGTAAAGTATAGGTAGGAAATTAGATGAAGGAAATTAGGAAAAAATGGAAAAGGTTCTATGAAGCGGTAAATGGCTAACTCATCAGCCGACTGTGCACTAGTGTCATTTGAACAAAAGAAAACTAGAGCGATAAAAATGTTAGACTTACATGCTCAATATAACCCCTTACAACCAGAGAACATAGAACTGGCTGAAAAGTCAAGGATTTGACTAATCTCCAAAGAAAAGGGGGGAATGTAAGGGCCTGGTTGGCCAGAGGGAGTCATTTTGTGTTTATGTAGTGAACTTATATTGACCCTCTCCCTCCCAGAGGAACTTACTTGCAAAGCCTAGCTACAAGGGCCGGTAGTGAGGTGCGGATATATCTTCTAGGGTAAATTGAAATTCAAGTGAGGTGCGCATATATCTTCTTTTTTTTTTTTATTTTTTTTTATTTTTTAAAGATTTTTATTTATTTATTTGACAGAGAGAAATCACAAGTAGTCGGAGAAGCGGGCAGAGAGAGAGAGGGAAGCAGGCTCCCTGCTCAGCAGAGAGCCCGATGCGGGACTCGATCCCAGGACCCTGGGATCATGACCTGAGCCGAAGGCAGCGGCTTAACCCACTGAGCCACCCAGGCGCCCCAAAGGTGCGCATATATCTTCTAGGGTAAATTGAAATTCAATTGACCACCCGCGTGTTACCTAGTAGTTTTTCTGTGTGTGGCAGACTTAGCATGACTGTGCAGTTTTCTCTGTGTATTGCAATCTCATTGGCCACCTGTGTATAGCCTGGCTAAACTACCTCTATAAAAGTTAGTCTGTGAGGCTGGAGGGGTCGCCTCTTTACAAGAGACGGCCCTGACCAGTCAGTTTGATTCTTTTTTTTTTTTTTAATTTTTTATTTTTTATAAACATATATTTTTATCCCCAGGGGTACAGGTCTGTGAATCACCAGGTTTACACACTTCACAGCACTCACCAAATCACATACCCTCCCCAATGTCCATAATCCCACCCCCTTCTCCCAAAACCCCTCCCCCCGGCAACCCTCAGTTTGTTTTGTGAGATTAAGAGTCACTTATGGTTTGTCTCCCTCCCAATCCCATCTTGTTTCATTTATTCTTCTTCTACCCACTTAAGCCTCCATGTTGTATCACCACTTCCTCATATCAGGGAGATCATATGATAGTTGTCTTTCTCTGCTTGACTTATTTCGCTAAGCATGATACGCTCTAGTTCCATCCATGTTGTTGCAAATGGCAAGATTTCATTTCTTTTGATGGCTGCATAGTATTCCATTGTGTATATATACCACATCTTCTTGATCCATTCATCTGTTGATGGACATCTAGGTTCTTTCCATAGTTTGGCTATTGTGGACATTGCTGCTATAAACATTCGGGTGCATGTGCCCCTTTGGATCACTACATTTGTATCTTTAGGGTAAATACCCAATAGTGCAATTGCTGGGTCATAGGGCAGTTCTATTTTCAACATTTTGAGGAACCTCCATGCTGTTTTCCAGAGTGGCTGCACCAGCTTGCATTCCCACCAACAGTGTAGGAGGGTTCCCCTTTCTCCGCATCCTCGCCAGCATCTGTCATTTCCTGACTTGTTGATTTTAGCCATTCTGACTGGTGTGAGGTGATATCTCATTGTGGTTTTGATTTGTATTTCCCTGATGCCGAGTGATATGGAGCACTTTTTCATGTGTCTGTTCGCCATCTGGATGTCTTCTTTGCAGAAATGTCTGTTCATGTCCTCTGCCCATTTCTTGATTGGATTATTTGTTCTTTGGGTGTTGAGTTTGCTAAGTTCTTTATAGATTCTGGACACTAGTCCTTTATCTGATATGTCATTTGCAAATATCTTCTCCCATTCTGTCAGTTGTCTTTTGATTTTGTAACTGTTTCCTTTGCTGTGCAAAAGCTTTTGATCTTGATGAAATCCCAGTAGTTCATTTTTTCCCTTGCTTCCCTTGCCTTTTGCGTTGTTCCTAGGAAGATGTTGCTGCGGCAGAGGTCGAAGAGGTTGCTGCCCGTGTTTTCCTCAAGGATTTTGATGGATTCCTTTCGTACATTGAGGTCCTTCATCCATTTTGAGTCTATTTTTGTGTGTGGTGTAAGGGAATGGTCCAATTTCATTTTTCTGCATGTGGCTGTCCAATTTTCCCAGCACCATTTATTGAAAAGGCTGTCTTTTTTCCATTGGACATACTTTCCTGCTTTGTCGAAGATTAGTTGACCATAGATTTGAGGGTCTATTTCTGGGCTCTCTATTCTGTTCCATTGATCTATGTGTCTGTTTTTGTGCCAGTACCATGCTGTCTTGATGATGACAGCTTTGTAATAGAGCCTGAAGTCCGGAATTGTGATGCCACCAACGTTGGCTTTCTTTTTCAATATCCCTTTGGCTATTCGAGGTCTTTTCTGGTTCCATATAAATTTTAGCATTATTTGTTCCATTTCTTTGAAAAAAGAACAAGAGGCAGTACCGAAGTCAGTTTGATTCTTGATGCATGGCGCGAAATAAAGCTTTGCTTGACCTTTGCTTTGTATCAGTCTCGCTCCTTTGATTACGGACCCTAACATTGTAAAGGGACACTTTGAATGTATTTTGTAATAAGATTCTCCCCAATACACCAGTATATTTCTAATTTATTTGCTTCAGTAATGTGTCCACATTTTAGATTTATTGAAACAAAGCATGTATACTTAAAAATTGATTTTTTGTTTGGTAGACTGATCTTTCTCTGTTCAGTCAAAGTTAGGAAGTCAACCTTCTATTCAGAGAGAAGGAATAGAATGTGGTAAGTACAGTAGAAACAAGAATAAAAATATTATGCTAAGAGAAATAAGTTAGTCATAGAAGGACAAATACCATACTATTTCACTCATATGTGGAATTTAAGAAACAAATCAGATGAACATAGGGGAAGGGAAGGAAAAATAAAATAAGATAAAAATTGAGAGGAAGGCAAACCATAAGAGCTGCTGAATTCTAGGAAACAAACAGGGTTGCTGGAAGGTTGGGGTGGTGGGAAGGGATGATTGGGTGATGGACATTATGGATCATAATTGATATTATGAGCACTGGGCATTATATGCAACTGATCAATCACTGAACTCAACCTCCTAAACTAATAAGAAAAATCTTGATGTTTTTAAGGCATTAAAAAAAAATGACAACAAAACAAAACAAATCATGGGTCCACAGGGATTTTAAAAATATTTATTGAGGCAAAGCAGCTCCTTCAGAGCAATCATGTTCAAACATCAGGGATGCAAATAAAGCCAGTCCCATGTCACTGTGCCAATGGCCATGTTCCATAGGTGAGACTCATCAAGAGGTGACAAGGGAGCGAGGGATCACAAACATGAGACTGGTACCAGTGCTCGGCCTTTTGGTTTCCCATGTGATGCTCAGATCCCAGGTGGGAAGCAAACCCAAAGTGGGGGCCCTAGCAGGAGCTCTGGTTACAGTCAACTGAAGCCACAACAGCCCTAGGGCTAGGGCCACAGCAGGAAAAGGCTGGAGCAGGGCATCTTGGGAGGGCCCTTTGGGGGACACTTTGGGGGAGATTTGGCCATGGACCCTTTAATAGGATGCTGGCATAGGTGCTGGTTTTGTTGGCAGGGCATGTAGGTATGAGTTCAGTCAACCTGAAACAAGTACAGTTGTTTAGAAACCAACTTGTGAAATCTTAGGCCATTTTTTTTTCTTTTTAGAACTGACCCCAAGGCTGCTGATATCTGGAAATCAATCATGAGTACACACACACACACACACACACACACACACCCACACCCTGACACCTACACACAAATACTCATACTTACACACTCAAGCCAAAACTTCCATCTTGTTCTTTTTCATATCCCTAAGATAAAGCACAGTCTTGTCACATAGAGAATGTCCAATAAGTGTGGATTCACCACTAAAATGGAAGCTCCACAAAAACAGAGATTCCTTAGCCTGTGTTGCACACTTCTATATTCCAGTGTCTAGAACAGCACCAAGGAATTTGTAGGAGCTCAGGAAATAATGGTTGAATATATGAGTCATATATGAATGAATAAATGAATGAGAAAAAAGAGGCAGACAAGAAAGAAGGTAGACTGGCAGGAAGGAAGAAAATTATATTTGAGGTTAAGCCTTCAGCTGGCATTTCATGGTGTTATTGGCTGTCACAATCTTCTCTGTATGCATCTGCAATCCTCTCTAAGCAGCTACAAATGTATGTGTGAGAATCAATGGCCTAGAATTTGTGCTTCCAGACAGCTGCCTCAGTTTCCAGAGGCCAGATGTTGGGAAGAATTTAGGGTGACTAATCCCTCACCATCAAGTCTTAGGGGCTGTAACTCCCAGGCTGGATACTACTATACCCACGCTGAATCTCACCTCTTCCTTCCTTCCTCCTCCATTCCTTTCATGTGATCCCCCAAAGTTCCTCATTTGAAAGACTACTCACCCTGGTCAGGTGAAGATGTGGACAGGGCAGTCACAGATGTTCAGGGTGAATGAAGAATATGTGTCTGAGAGTATTTTTATAGGCTGTGCCCTGGCTGAGCTGTGGTTGAACCTTGGGTCTGGGAGGAGCAGGAACAGGTTCCTCCCACACATGGGCACTTGCAAGGTGACATTCTCCTCCCTGTTTCTTCAATCCATCCCTTCCGGGGAGATCCCAGGTTACTCTTCTGAAACTGAAGACCCAAACCTCATCAAATTATATTCTTTCCTAGACTCAGACTCCTCAAGACTCTACGACCCTGTTCTTTCTTGGAAATGTGTAAATAAATAACTTTACATAATACTTCTCAATCTAGCTCATGATCCAGCCTTCCTTGGTCTTTAGGAAAATGTGTCTTTAAACTTCAGGGCAGTTTTTGAGCTGGATAGCTTTTCAGTTGATTCATTTGATTCCAATATTTCTCTCTCTCCCCTTCCCCACCTCTCCTCCTACCCACCCTTCTCCTGTGATGGAATAAACATAGAGATCAAGGTTAAAGTAATTTGGCAACTACTGCTTGGACTAACTTACTTGCTAGATATTTACTAAAGGATTATTTGAAAATAACACTGCCTCAATGCTGACAATCTATGTTTTCATGTACATCAGTTCACTTCTTTAATCCTTCCAATAACCAAACAAGAAGGGCAGAGTGGTTGTCACCACATGTGTTCCATCAATGGTGATAGGGAATCTCAGGCCACAAAAGGCTCCCATGCTGGGAAAAGGCTGGAGCAAGGCCACCAGTGGAATTCCCTGGCTCTTACTCCACTCAGACTCTGTGTTGCCCACAGCACAGCACTCCTGTCTCTCAGACACACCACAGGAACCAACACTCTATCTTAGTTATAGAATTGGATTCCTTGTCTTGCTGTGATGAGGTCTTTCTCCTTAGGGCCCATGGAGGTGGTCAGAGTGAGGCTCATCCTTGCTTTTTCTCTGTATCTGGTTTCACCCACCAGGGCTGACTTTAGCCTGTGTTTTACCTTTTAGTTGTATCATGGGTCTGCCAGGCCCAGGCTTGGGTGGAGATTAGAGGCAAGTTTCTGCTATCTTGGGTCCTATCAGCATGAAATCAGCCCTCCTTTCTTCTGTTGATGAGTTAGTGGGATTCCCTGGCTCTTACTCCACTCAGACTCTGTGTTGCCCACAGCACAGCACTCCTGTCTCTCAGACACACCACAGGATACCTTAAAATTGTACTGGACTCTGAGGACTGCTCACAGATCTTTCCTTTTCCTCATTGTCATATGTCCCTTATAAGGGTCTGCCAGCTTCTTTCTAGGACCCTCACCTTCATTCTACCTGAAGGTCACCATGTTTGCTCTTCTCTTGAGCACATTTCTCATGTAGTTTTCTCTCCAGGGCATCTGGTCATTATGAAGGTCCTTATGTCCAGGGAAGGGGTTAAAATCTGGGACCTGTTTCTAATATTGGGGTATCTGAGGACCCTGAAGGGCTGGTAGCATAGTGACCTTGTAGGTTTCAGAAAGGGAAAAGGGGAAGGGGAAGAGGAGGAGAATGGGATGTTAGGGAAGTCCCTTCTGCATAGGAAAGTATCACCAAATGACCTTCTGGTGTTTGGGCAGCCCCTGGGGTCCTGAGGAGAAGGGGCATGAAGATGACTAATTAAAGAGTTGGATGTGACCCTTAATTTTTCTCAATAACAGGTCTGGAGTCTGGAGATGGGATAAACAATGAGGTTGAATAAAAAAAGTAAAACAGCAATCCTGTAACTTGTTTCCTACTTGGTTCTCTGGAAAGAGCTAAGACAACGTGCTGAGACAGTACCCCCAGAGTCCCCAGTTCCCATCTGTCCCATGTAGAAGGAAGGATCTCACAGTGCTGGCAGATAATCTCCCTGGGTGTGTGCGGAGTGGGAGGTGGGAGTGTCACCTAATAGGATGAGCAGTGTGGGCCTCAGTAGTGGAAAACTATAGGTTAGACTGCAGGGCCAGTATATGTGGGAACCGTAACCAGGGTTCAGGGGATCTCTCACTGAGCTAAAGTGAGCCAGAGTGAGCCAGGAGGATCATGGCTACCCAACCAGCAGGAACAAAGCACAAGTTCACTGACCAGACTTCATCAGCTGCCCCACACACTGGGAAACACCTACCAGGTGTACCCCTTTCTATTTCTTTGCCTTTCCCAGGTTCCACATCACTTTAGGTCTCTTCAGAAGGCAGGCCTGGAAGGAAGTTTTGTATGTGTCTCAATTGGCCTCCCTCTGATGACCACCCCTCTTACCTGTCCCTTGACCCATTCACCCCTGCCTCACCCTTCCATCAAGGATTAGCTCAGACCCATAGCCCTCCCAGGAGACTTCCTGAATCCTAATGCTTACTATTCTACCTCAGTCCCCAAAAGTCTCCATCATTCTGTCCTCCTAACTGACCTACTGGAACACTGGGAATTTGTATTGTAATCTACCATTCCATTTGGGATTATTCTCTTGAAGTATAATTTATCTGGTTTAATGTAATACTTATTTTCAGGTATAGTTGTGCATACTGAACAAATTGGAGTGCTAATAAAATTCTGACTCAGCAACAGGAAGACTTTAGATCTGGGCCTACTCAGAGTTCCACCTAAGTGCCTGGCAGCTCCTTAAAAACTGAGGTACCTGTACTATAAAATTCCTATACTATGAAATTCAACTTTTTAAAGTATGTAATTCAGTGATGTTTACTATGTTCATAAGGTTGTGTAACTATCACAACAATCTGATTCCAAAACATTCTTGTCATTCTGAAGAATCTATTAATAATTTCTCACCTTTTTTTAAAAAATTATTTTTTTAAATTTCTTCTCAGTGTTCCAGAATTCATTGTTTATGCATTACACCCAGTGCTCCATGAAATATGTGCCCTCCATAATATCCACTACCAGGATCACCCAAACCCCTCGTTTGTTTCTCAGAGTCCACAGTCTCTCATGATTCGTCTTCCCCTCCAATTTCCCCAAAATCACTTCTCTTACCCATCTCCCCATGTCCTCCATGTCATTCCTTATGCTCCATAAATAAGTGAAACCATATGATAATTGACTCTCTCTGCTTGACTTATTTCATTCAGCATAATTTCTTCCAGCCCAATCCATGTTGATACGAAAGTTGAGTACTCATCCTTTCTGAAGGGGGCATAATACTCCATAGTATACATCGACCATATCTCCTCTATCAATTCATCTGTTAAAGGGTATCTTGGTTCTTTCCATGGTTTGGTGACTGTGGCCATTGCTGCTATGAACATTGGGGGTACAGATGACCCTTCTTTTCATTACATCTTTGTAAAGATGTAATCGTTGGGGTAAAGACCCAGTAGTGCAATTGCAGGGTCATAGGGTAGCTCTATCTATTTCTTAAGGAATCTCCACACTGTTTTCCAAAGTGGCTGCACCAACTTGCATTCCCATCAACAGTGTAAGAGGGTTCCCCTTTCTCCACATCCTCTCTGACACATCTTGTTTCCTGTCTTGTTAATTCTGGCCATTCTAATTGATGTAAGGTGGTATCACAATGTGGCTTTGATTTGAATGTCCCTGATTGTCAGTGATGATGAACATTTTTTCATGCATATGTTAGCCATTTGCATATCTTTGTAGAGGTGTCTGTTCATGTCTTTTGCCCATTTTTTTATGTGATTATCTGTTTTGTGTGTGTTGACTTTGAGGAGTTCATTTTTTAAAAAATTAAATTAATTTATTTATTTTCAGAAAAACAGTATTCATTATTATTTCACCACACCCAGTGCTCCATGCAATCCATGCCCTCTATAATACCCACCACCTTGTATCCCAACCTCCCACCCCCCCTCCACTTCAAACCCCTCAGTTGTTTTTCAGAGTCCATAGTCTCTCATGATTCACTTCCCCTTCCAATTTACCCCAACCCCCTTCTCCTCTCTAACACCCCTTGTCCTCCATGATATTTGTTATCCTCCACAAATAAGTGAAACCATATGATAGTTGACTCTCTCTGCTTGACTTATTTCACTCAGCATAATCTCTTCCAGTCTGGTCCATGTTGCTACAAAAGTTGGGTATTCATCCTTTCTGATGGAGGCATAATACTCCATACTGTATATGGACCACATCTTCCTTTTCCATTCATCCGTTGAAGGGCATCTTGGTTCTTTCCATAGTTTGGAGACCGTGGCCATTGCTGCTATAAACATTGGGGTACAGAAGGCCCTTCTTTTCACGACATCTGTATCTTTGGGGTAAATACCCAGGAGTGCAATGGCAGGGTCATAGGGAAGTTCTATTTTTAATTTCCTGAGGAATATCACACTGTTCTCCAAAGAGGCTGCACCAACTTGCATTCCCACCAACAGTGGAAGAGGGTTCCCCTTTCTCCACATCCTCTCCAACACATGTTGTTTCCTGTTTTGTTAATTTTGGCCATTCTAAATGGTGTAAGGTGATATCTCAATGTGGTTTTAATATGAATCTCCCTGAGGGCTAGTGATGATGAACATTTTTTTTCATGTGTCTGATAGCCATTTGTATGTCTTTATTGGAGAAGTGTCTGTTCATATCTTCTGCCCGTTTTTTGATATGTTTGCCTGATTCGTGTGTGTTGAGTTTGAGGAGTTAATTATAGATCCTGGATATCAACCTTTTGTCTGTACTGTCATTTGCAAATCTCTTCTCCCATTCCGTGGGTTGCCTCTTTATTTTTTTGTGACTGTTTCCTTTGCTGTGCAGAAGCTTTTGATTTTGATGAGGTCCCAAAAGTTTATTTTCACTTTTGTCCTTGGAGACATATCTTAAAAGAAGTTGCTGTGGCTGATATCACAGAGATTACTGCCTATATTCTCCTCTAGGAGTCTGATGGATTCCTGTTCCACGTTGAGGTCTTTTATTTATTTTGAGTTTATCTTTGTGTATGGTGTAAGAGAATGGTGGAGTTTCATTCTTCTACATATTACTGTCCAGTTTTCCCAGCACCATTTATTGAAGAGACTGTCTTTTATCCAGTGTATATTTTTTCCTGTTTTGTCAAAGATTAAATGACCATAGAATTGAGGGTCCAAATCTGGGCTCTCTACTCTGTTCCACTGGTCTATGTGTCTGTTTTATGCCAGTACCATGCTGTCTTGGTGATCACAGCTTTGTACTAAAGCTTGAAATCAGGTAACATGTTGCCCCCAGTTTTATTTTTGTTTTTCAACATTTCCTTAGCAATTCGGGGTCTCTTCTGATTCCATAAAAATTTTTGGATTATTTGCTCCAGCTCTTTGAAGAATACCGGTGGAGTTTTGATTGGAATGGCATTAAAAGTATATATTGCTCTATTGATGGACATCTAGGTATATATACACAATGGAATACTATGCAGCCATCAAAAGAAATGAAATCTTGCCATTTGCGACAACATGGATGGAACTAGAGCGTATCATGCTTAGCGAAATAAGTCAAGCAGAGAAAGACAACTATCATATGATCTCCCTGATATGAGGAAGTGGTGATACAACATGGAGGCTTAAGTTGGTAGAAGAAGAATAAATGAAACAAGATGGGATTGGGAGGGAGACAAACCATAAGTGACTCTTAATCTCACAAAACAAACTGAGGGTTGCCGGGGGGAGGGGGTTTGGGAGAAGGGGATGGGATTATGGACATTGGGGAGGGTATGTGATTTGGTGAGTGCTGTGAAGTGTGTAAACCTGGTGATTCACAGACCTGTACCCCTGGGGATAAAAATATATGTTTATAAAAAATAAAAAAAATTAAAGTCTAAAAAAAAAAAAAAAGAAAAAAAAATAAAAAAAATAAAAAAAGAAAAAAAAAAGTATATATTGCTCTAGGCAGTATAGACATTTTTTTTTTGTTTGTTTATTTTTATTTGCATTTATTCTGTGCAAATTTACTCCCGGGCCATAAGTTTTTGTTTCTTCAGTTTCTTCTGGGATATCTTTTTCTTCTGTGCAACCTCCTCTTCTGGTTTAGGAACAATCTGCTCTTTTTCAGTAAGGATCATCTCAATGTGGCAGGGAGAGCTCATGTATGGGTTAATGCGACCAGGAGCCCTGTAAGTCCTACGCCGCATCTTGGGGGCTTTGTTCACCTGAATGTGCTCAATGACCAGAGAATCGACATCTAAACCCTTAAGTTCAGCATTACTCTCTGCGTTTTTAAGCATGTGCAGTAAAAATTCAGCACTCTTCTTGGGCCACCGACCTTGTGTCCAGCCCCACTGTTTGGCCTGGGCACACCTACCAACTCCACCATTGTAGCGACGGAATGGCACACACTGCTTCTGCAAAGTGACGTCTTTCAGATACTTGGTGGCTTTTCGGATATGCATACCCTTGATGGCCTGGGCAGTTTCACGTGTGTTCTTAAAGTGAACACGGAGATTTGAACCTCTTGACTTGCATGATTTCGTAGGGTTTTCCGGGTCAAGCGAATAGCGAACCATTTTCAGAGGTCACCCCAGGCCGCTGAGAGGAAGAGGAAGCCCCAGTATAGACATTTTAACAATGTTTATTCTTCCGATCTAAGAGCATGGAATGGTCTTCTATTTATTTGTGTCTTCTTCAATTTCTTTCATGAGTGTTCTGTAGTTCCTCGAATACAAATCCTTAACCTCTTTTGTTAGGTTTATTCCCAGGTATCTTATGGTTCTTGGTGCTATAGTAAATGGAATCGATTCTCTAATTTCCCTTTCTGTATTTTCATTGTTAGTGTATAAGAAAGCCACTGATTTCTGCACATTGACTTTGTATCCTGCCACGTTGCTGAATTGTTGTATGAGTTCTAGTAGTTTGGGGGTGGAGTCTTTTGGGTTTTCCATATAAAGAATCATGTCATCTGCAAAGAGAGAGAGTTTGACTTCTTCATTAGCAATTTGGATACCTTTTATTTCTCTTTGTTGTCTGATTGCTGTTGTTAGGACTTCTAATACTATGTTGAACAAGAGTGGTGAAAGTGGGTATCCTTGTCTTGTTCCTGATCTCAACGGGAAGGCTGTAATCTTTTTCCCATTGAGGATGATATTTGCTGTGGGTCTTTCATAGATTGACTTGATGAGGTTCAGGAATGTTCCCTCTATCCCTATACTTTGAAGCGTTTTAATCAGGAACGGATGCTGGATTTTGTCAAATGCTTTTTCTGCATCAATTGATAGGACCATGTGTTTCTTCTCTCTTCTCTTATTAATTTGTTCTGTCACATTGTTTGATTTGTGAATGTTGAACCATCCTTGTAGCCCAGGGATGAATCCCACCTGGTCATGGTGGATAATCTTTTAATGTGCTATTGGATCCTACTAGCTAGGATCTTGTTGAGAATCTTAGCATCTATATTCATCAGTGATATTGGTCTGAAATTCTCCTTTTTGGTAGGGTCTTTGCCTGGTTTGGGGATCAAGGTAATGCTGGCTTCATTGAAAGAGTCTGGAAGTTTCCCTTCTGCTTCAATATTTTGAAACAGCTTCAGGAGAATAAGTGTTATTTCTTCTTTGAAAGTTTGGTAGAATTCCCCAGGGAATCCATCAGGTCCCGGGCTCTTGTTTTTTGATCACTACAATCTCGTTACTAGATATTGGTCTATTTAGGTTGTCAATTTCTTCCTGGTTCAATTTTGTGAGTTTATAGTTTTCCAGGAATGCATCAATTTCATCTATATTGCTTAGCTTATTGGCATCTAACTGTTGATAATAACTTCTGATGATTGTTTCTACTTCCTTGGTGTTAGTTGTGATCTCTCCCTTTTCATGCATAATTTATGAATTTGAGCTTTCTTTATTTTGGATTAATGTGGCCAATGGTTTATCAATCTATTGATTCTTTCAAAAAACCACCTTCTACTTGATGCCTTCTACTGTATCTCTGGTTTCTACCTCATCGATCTCAGCTCTAATCTTGATTATTTCTCTTCTTATGTGTGGAGTTGGTTTAATTTGTTGTTGGTTCTCCAGTTCCTTAAGGTGTAGAGAAAGCTGCTATGTTCTGGATTTTCAATTTTTTTTAGGGATGCTTGGATGGCTATGTATTTCCCTCTTAGGACCGCCTTTGCTGTATGCTTTAGGTTTTGGATCGAAGTGTCTTCATTCTCATTGGTTTCCATGAATTTTTTCAGTTCTTATTTGATCACCTGATTATCCAAGCATTCTTAAGCAAGGTGGTCTTTAGCTTCCAGGTGTTTGAGTTCCTTCAGAAATTTTCCTTGTGATTGAGCCCCAGTTTCAAAGCATTGTGATCTGAGAATGTGCAGGGGATAATCAATCTCAGTCTTTTGGTATGGGTTCAGTCCTGATTTGTGACCCAGTATGTGGTCTATTTTGGAGAAGGTTTCATGTGCACTTGAGAAGAATGAGTATTCTGTTGTTTTTTGGTGGAATGTTCTTTATATATCTATGAGTTTCATTTGTTCCAATGTGTCATTCAATGCTCTTGTTTATTTATTGATTTTCTGCTTTAATGATCTATTTCTGAGAGAGGCGTGTTAAGATCTCCAACGATTTGTGTATTTTTATCAATATTACTCTTTATCTTTTTTTATATATAATTTTTTATTTTTTATAAACATATATTTTTATCCCCAGGGGTACAGGTCTGTGAATCTTTATCTTGATTAACAGTTTTCATATGTAATTGGCTGCTCCCATATTGGGGGCATAGATATTTACAATTGTTAGATCATCTTGGTGGATAGTCCCTTTAAGAATGATGTAGTGTCCTTCTGGAACTCTGACTACAGTCTTTAGTTTAAAATCTAATTTATATGATATGAGAATCACCACCCCAGCCTTCTTTTGAGGCCCATTGGCATGAAAAATGCTTCTCCATCCCTTCACTTTCAGTCTGGGTGTATCTTTAGGTTCAAAATGGGTCTCTTGTAGACAACATATGGATGGGTCCTGTCGTTTTATCCAGTCTGCAACCCTGTGCCATTTTATGGGCACATTTAGGCCATTCACATTGAGGGTGATTATTGATAGATATGTTTTTATTGACATCATGTTACCTTTGAAGTCTTTCTTTATGTAGATTGTCTCTATATTTCTGTTCAATGCTATTCTTGGGCTTTTTCCTCCTTTAAAGAAGCCCCCTTAATATTTTCTGTAGTATCAGCTTGGTGGTTGCATAGTCTTTTAAGCCTTGCCCGTCCTAGATACTCTTTATCTCTCCATCCATTTTGAATGTCAGTCTTGCTGGATAAAGTATTCTTGGCTGCATGTTCTTCTCATTCAGTTCCCTGAATATATCTTGCCAGCCCTTTATGGCTTGCCAGGACTCTGTGGACAGGTCTGATGTTATTCTGATGGGCTTTCCTCTGTAAGTAAGGAGCCTCTTTGTCCTAGCTGCTTTCATTCTCTTCCTTCTCGAGGACTTTCAAGAATTTGTAATCTTTGGGGGAACCATTCAGCCTCTAGTAAATGAACACTGGTTCCATTCACGAGATTCAGAAAATTTTCATGAACAACTTGTTCCACTATATCTTCTTGACTTCTTTTTTTCTCCTCCCCTTCAGGGATTCCAAAAATTCTGATGTTGGAACGTTTCATGGCATCATTTATTTCCCTGATTCTGTTTTTGTGGCTTCTGAGCTGTTTGTTCCAGGCTTCCTCCTGATCCTTTCTCTCTATCTGTTTGTCCTCCAGATCACTAATTCTATCTTCTGTCTCAATTACATTAGCTTTGAGAGAATTTAGATTAGATTGGAACTCATTGAGAGCATTGTGAAGCTCATCCTTGGTAGCTTTCAGCTCTTCCCTAACATTGAAAACATCTGGTCGTTTTCAGTTCGGCCCTAATCAATTCCGTTTGGTCACCCATGGCTTTCTCCAACCTAGCTATTGCCTGGATAATTGTTAATCTGTATTCTCTTTCCGACATATTGTCCATGTTGATAGCTCTGTTGCAGAAGGCCCATCCCCTGTATTTTTTTCTGTTGGGCAGTCCTTTTCCTAGCCATTTTGGTGAGAAATGGCTGAACATGTGTAGCTGGGTGTATCGACCATGGTGCAGTCAAGGTGCACCCTGGAATGCTCTGAACAATCAGGGTTCCCCACCCAAATGAGAGGAAAGAGAAAAGGAAAAGAAAAAAATTGATATAGAGAGAAATACAGGAATGAAAGGTGGGATAAATGAGAATGTTCAGCCCAAATGGGCCCCAAGGTAAGATTTATGAAGTATACAAACAAAAACAGACAAACAAACAGACTGATTAAAGTATATGACAAGAGAAAAAAAAATTATATATGCAAATAAAGGAAGAACCTTGTCAAAAAGAACCCCGAGTGTAAGATTTATATACTATCAGGACAAACACAAGGAACACATAAACACTGGTGGAAGAAAAAGATGGGAGAGTGGTTGTAAATTATCAGTGTGGGTGGGGAAGGTTGTTTTGATTCTTCTTAGATGTATCTTGATATCTTTGTTAAAGGACTCAACTTTCCTAAGATAAAGGGGGATTAGGAATTGTTTTACCTATAGGCGTGGCATTGACTGGGGAAAAGGGATTACCTTGAAGTTTAACTGTATACGAATATTAGAAAATAAAATTTAAAAAAGGACTAAACTAGACTAAACTAAAAGTTAAAAAAAATGAAATTTACAAAATAGAAATGCAAAAGGAAAACACAGGTGTATGTATCAAAAAGTTCAGGTTAGAAGGTTATTATGGAATATGATGTACTGGACATCTCACTGTGACAGTAAATAGGTTAAAAATTATCTATATAATAATAAAAAATTATCTATATAAAAAATGAGCCAGAATCATGGGAATGAATTAATAATAAAAATTGTTCTATGAAGTAGTGGTGGTTGTTCCCTTGTAGTCTCTCTCTCTCTCTTTTTTTTTTTTTTTTCCTGGTTGGTTTTCTGGGGGAGGGGCCTGCCACGTGGGTTTTCAGCCAATGATGTTCTCTGAGTTAAGTCCTCCCGTCCCCCTCAAGGCTCTGAGGAAACTGGTTTTTTCAAGCTTTTGTTTTCTGGAGGTTTTTTTATTTGTTCACTTTTGTTTTTCTCTCTCGCCTTGACCACTTTTGATGGTTTTTGTAGGTTTAGAGGAAAGCAAACTGCACCCTGACCTCCCTTTCAGAGATAAGCTTCAGTCTGGCTGCTGGCAGAGCAGTTTCCCAGTCCTGGTCCCTGGGGACTCAGGATTTTTTGCTTGTACCCAAAACCACAGCAGCGGCGGCTGTCTGGGCAGCTCCAGACTGCCAGAGAACTTCCAAGCAGCGATTGCACACTGAGATTTTCCCACTGGCCCAGACTGGGAGTGTCTGGTCTTTTTGGGTCTGAGAGCACTGGGCTGGTGCCTGTGCACACCTCTCTCAGGGGAGGGCGTGGGGCATTACTCGGACTCTGATGGCACTTCAGGGCACTCTCGTGGGGACTGCAAAAAGTCTGTGCTTCTGTTGGCTGGCCAGGCTCCCAGTCCCTCACAGGAGCCAGGCGCCATGCACTCTCGGGGGTGCTGGTGGTTCAGGGATCAAGACCTGGTTTCTTTGACACACTCTCTCTGGCTCTGCACCAGGGGTGGCTGTCCTGGGTCTGGGGACCTAAGCCCCTGACCCTAACACCCCGATTTCCTGCAATTTCCCCCCGGTGATCCTTTGCTCTTTTTGAGTGCTTTCTACCAGACTCCCGAGTTAATGCTGGTCCCCAGATGCAGGGCACTCTCGTATTGGGATATTACTTTCCAATGGGTCGTCTCTGGTGGCTCCCTCCCCCTTTTGTTTATCTTCCGATATCATCTGACTTTCCCACTCCACTTTACCTGCCCACTGGCGTCTTCTGCTCCTGTAGAGATCCAGTTGTGTATAATTTTGATCTCAGGCTGGTTTCGTGGGTGATCGGAGTTCTTTGGAAGGTAATCAGCTCACTTTAGGGTACAGGTTGAAAGGGCGCCTCCTCCTACTTCCCCACCATCTCCCCCCCCCCTTTATTTTAATGTA
Organism: Mustela lutreola; assembly: GCF_030435805.1. Lineage (NCBI taxonomy): Eukaryota > Metazoa > Chordata > Mammalia > Carnivora > Mustelidae > Mustela > Mustela lutreola. The sequence continues at coordinate 107,655,126 of NC_081299.1, read as the reverse complement.
TTGTATCACACTGATTGATTTTCGGATGTTGAAACAACCTTGTAGTCCTGGAATAAATCTAGCTTGGTTGTGGTGAATAATCCTTTTAATGTACTGTTGGATCCTATTGACTAGTATTTTGGTGAGAATTTTTGCATCTGTGTTCATCAATGTATTGGTCTGAAATTCTCTTTTTTGATGGGATCTTTGTCTGACTTTGGGATCAAGGTGATGCTGGCCTCATAAAGTGAGATTGGAAGTTTTCCTTCTGTTTCTATTTTTTGAAACAGTTTCAGGAGAATAGGAATTAATTCTTCTCTTAATATTTTGTAGAATTCCCCTGGGAAGCCATCTGCCCCTGGGCTCTTGTTTCTTGGGAGATTTTTGATTACTGCTTCAGTCTCCTTACTGGTAATGGGTCTGTTCAGGTTTTCTATTTCTTCCTGGTTCAGTTGTGGTAGTCTATATGTCTTTAGGAATGCATCCATGTCTTCCAGATTGTCAAATTTGCTGGTGAATAGTTGCTCATAATTTGTTCTTATAATTGCTTGCATTTCTTTGGTGTTAGCTATGATCTCTCCTCTTTCATTCATGATTTTATTTATTTGGGTCCTTTCACTTTTCTTTTTGATAAGTCTGGCCAGGGTTGATCAATCTTATTAATTCTTTCACACAATCAGGTCCTAGTTTTGTTAATTTGTTCTACTGGATTTTTTTTTTTTGTTTCTATTTCATTGATTTCTGCTCTGATCTTTATGATTTCTCTTCTCCTGTTGGGTCTAGTCTTTTTTCGTTGTCCTTTCTCCAGCTCCTTTAGGTGTAGGGTCAGGTTGTGTATTTGAGACCTTTCTTGTTTCTTGAGAAAGGCTTGTATTGCTATATATTTTCCTCTCAGGACTGCCTTTGCTGTGTTCCACAGACTTTGAGGCATTGTATTTTCATTATTATATGTTTCCATGAATATTTTCAATTCTTCTTTAATTTCTTGGGTGACCTATTCATTCTTTAGAAGGATGCTGTTTAGTCTCCATGTATTTTGGTTCTTTCCAAATTTTCTCTTGTGATTGAGTTCTGCTTCAGAGCACTGTGGTCTGAAAATATGCAGGGAATGATTCCAATCTTTTGGTACTGGTTGAGCCCTGATTTGTCACCTAAGATATGATCTATTCTGGAGAATGTTCCATGTGCACTAGAGAAGAATGTGTATTCTGTTGCTTTGGGATGGAATATATATTATGAATATATCTGTGAAGTCCATTCGGTCCATATGTCATTTCAGGACTTTATTTCCTTGTTGATCTTTTTTTTGGATGATCTGTCCAATACAGTGTGGGGGCTGTTAAAGTCCCCTAGTACTATTGTATTATTGTTGATGTGGTTCCTTGGTTTTGTTATTAATTGGTTTCTGTATTTGGGTGCTCTCATAGATATTTAAAATTGTTAGGTCTTCTTGTTGGAAAGACCCTTTGAGTATGATATAGTGTCCTTCCTCATCTCTTATAGTCTTTGGCTTAAAACCTAATTTATCTGATATAAGGATTGCCCCCCAGCTTTCTTTTGATGTCCTTTAGCATGGTAAATTGTTTTCCACCCCTTCACTTTAAATCTGGAGGTGTCTTTGGGTCTAAAATAAGTTTCTTGCATACAGCATATTGATTACCCTCCCCCCATTCTGATACCCTATGTCTTTGTTTGGGGCATTTAGCTCATTTGCATTCAGGGTAACTATTAGAGATATGAATTTAGTGCCATTGTCTTGCCTGTAAGGTGACTGTTACTGTATATTGTCTCTGTTCATTTCTGGTCTACTATTTCTAGGCTCTCTCTTTACATAGAGGACCCCTTTCAATATCTCCTATAGACCTGTTTTGGTGTTAATAAATTCTTTTAGTTTTTGTTTTTCCTGGAAGTTTTTTTAATCTCTCGCTATTTTCAATGATAGCCTAGCTGGATATAGTATTCTTGGCTGCATGTTTTTCTCATTTAGTTCTATGAATATATTGTGCCAGTTCTTTCTGGTCTGCCAGGTCTCTGTGGACAAGTCTGCTGCCAATGTAAGAGTTCTACCATTATATGTTACAGACTAGTCTCTGGCTGCTTTCACGATCTTCTCTTTGTCACTGAGACTTGTAAGTTTTACTATTAGATGGCAAGGTATGGACTTTTTTTTTTTAATTGAGGGGGATTCTCTGTGCCTCCTGGATTTTTATGCTTGTTACATTTGCCATATTAGGGAAATTCTCTACAATAATTCACTCCAATATATCTTTTCCCCCCTCTCTCTTTCTTCTTCTTCTAGAATCCCAATTATTCTAATGTTGTTTCATCTTACAGTATCACTTATCTCTCAAATTCTCCCCTCGTGGCCCAGCAGTTGTTTGTCTCTCTTTTGCTCAGCTTCTTTATTCTCTGTCATTTGGTCTTCTATATTACTAATTCTCTCTTCTGCCTCATTTATCCTAGCAGTAAGAGGCTTCATTTTTTATTGCACCTCATTAATAGCTTTTTAGATTTTAGTTTGGTTAGATTTTAGTTCTTTTATTTCTCCAGAGAGAGTTTTTATTTCTCCAGACAGGGTTTCTCTAATATTTTCCATGCCTTTTTTGAGACCAGCTAGCACCTTGAGAATCATCATTCTGAACTCTTGATCTGACATATTAACAATGTCCATATTGATTAGGTCCCTAGCCTTTGGTACTGCCTCTTGCTCTTTTTTTTTTTTTTTTCTTTTGTGGTGAGTTTTTCTGCCTTGTTATTTTATCAAGATAAGAATATATGAAGGGGAGAATAAAATAGTAAAAGGTTCGCAAAGACCCCAGAAATCTGTGCTTTAACCAAATCAGAAGAGACCCAAAATCGTGGTGGGGGGAGGAAAGGGGTCAAAAGAAGTTCAAAAAATTTTAAGAAACAGGAAAGAAAAAAGAAAATATAGATATTAGACTGGTGAATAGAACAGAGACACCCACTTAATTTTGGGAGAACTTTGGTCTCTTAGAAACTAGTTCCCAACATTTTAAAGAAAGGAAAATATATACATCCACATACAAAAATAAGTGTAAACATGATGGAAGAGATGGAATATGACTGTAAAGATGAAAATTTTAAAAAAAATTCTAAAAAAGAAGTTGATAAGATAAGTTGGTTGGGAAAAGAAAGAAAAAAATGGAGAGAATTTGTTCAGGCTGGAGACTAGAACAAAGCCCTGTGCTAGATTTAGGGTATATTTTGATCTTTTAAAAGAAGTTTTATCCCAAAATGTTTTAGAATAAAAAACCCTATGTGTATACAAAAAGTCAAGTTAAATACAATTAAGGATATTGGTGATTCACAGACCTGTACCCCTGGGGATAAAAATATATGTTTATAAAAAATAAAAAAATTAAAAAAAAATACAATTAAGGATAAAATATGACTATAATAATGACAGTTCAAAAAGATTTTTTTTAAATGAAAGGTATTGTTAAGATAAACTAGTTAAAAAATTTAAAAGAGGAAAGAGTAAAATTTAAAAAATTAGAATAAGAAAAAAAATAAAATAAAAAAATTAACTTTGCAAGACTAAAAAATCATGGGGAGAAAGCCACGAATTCCATGCTTTGCTTTGTCCTCCTCTGGAATTCTCTTTTCCTTGATAAGTGAGCTTGGTCTTGGTGGGATTTCTTGCTGATCTTCTGGGGGAGGGGCTGTTGTACTGATTCTGAAGTGTCTTTGCCTGAGGCAGAATAGCACTGCCCTTGCCAGGGGCTGGGCTAAGTAATCTGCTCTGGTTCTCTCTCGGGAGCTTTTGTTCCCTGAAAACTTCCCGTAGAATTCTGGAGGACAGGAATGAAAATTGTGGCCTCCCAATCTCTGGCCTGTAGGAATGGAGAGCTCTGGGCCCCTCTCCTCAGTGCTCCCTCAGAGAAAAGCATTCAGTCACTCTCGTCTCCCTGGCCTCCAGCTGTGTGCCAAGCTCACCCATCCTGTGACCAAGCATCTCTGTCTCTGGCACACAGCCCCGCCTGGAGTCTCCAAACCCAGCAGATCTCTGCTGCTCTTCCAGGGAAGTCTCTCTGTATCTGCCACTTGTGGGGTCCCTGCTCAAAGAGCAGTGGCTGAACTGTGCCACAGATCACAGTTTAAGGTATCCTCAAGCTAAGAGCTCACTCCTTAGCTCTGTCTCTGTATCTGGCTTCTCTGCTTTAATACCTGTGAGCTCTGAGATACTCAGACACTCCCGATCCTTCAGTGACTCTACAGGACCTGAGACCACACTGTTCCCGTGAGGGGTCTAGCCCTGCTTAGCCTCTGGAGCAATATCCCTCAGTGGAGCAGACTTGTAAAAGTTCAGATTTTGTGCTCTATTGCTCTTCTGCTTGCTGGGAGCTGACACCTCACCCCTGTAGTCCATCTTCCTGTCGCTTTGGATTCAATTCTCCGCAGGTCCTACCTTTCAGAAAGTGTTCAATTTTTTGTTTCTAGAATTGCTGCTCTTCTCTTTGATCTCCTGTTGGATTTGTAAGTGTTTGGAATGGTTTGACAAACTATCTAGCTGATCTTCTGCTACCTGATGTCATCTCAGCATGCTACTCCTCTGCCATCTTGACTCCTTCTAATACTCTTGTTTCTTTATTGATTTTCTGCTTGGATGATCTATTACTGAGAGTGGCATGTTAATATCTCCTATTATTAATGTATTCATATCAATAAGACTCTTTATCTTGAGTAACAGTTGTCTTGTGTTTTTGGCTGCTCCCATATTGGGGGCATAAATATTTACAATTGTTAGATCTTCTTGGTGGATAGACCCTTTAAGAATGATGTAGTGTCCTTCTGTATCTCTGACTCAGTCTTTAATTTGAAATCTAATTTATCTGATTTGAGAATCACCAGCCTTCTTTTGAGGTCCATTGACATGAAAAATGGTTCTCCATCCCTTCACTTTCAGTCTGGATCTAACCTTAGGTTCAAAATGAGTCTCTAGTAGACAACATATGGACCAGTCCTGTCATTTTATCCAATCTGTAACTTTTTATGTGAGCATTTAGACCATTCATATTGAGAGAAATATTTTTATTGACAGTGTGTTGCCTGTGAAGTCCTTGTTTCTATATATTGCTTTCTTAAATTTCTATTCTATGACACTATTGAGTTCTTTCTTTTTATAGAACCCTCCTTAATATTTCCTGTAGTGCTGGCTTGGTGGTCACATGCTCTCTTAAACCTTGCTGGTATTGGAAGCTTTTTATCTCTTCATCCATTTTGGATATCAGGCCTGTTGCATAAAGTATTGTTGGTACATGTACTTTTAATTTAGTGCCCTGAATACATCTTGCCAGACATTTCTTGCTTTCCAGGTCTGTGGACATGTCTGACATTATTATGATGGGTCATCCTCTGTACATAAGGAATCTCTTCCCCCAGCTGCTTTCAAGAGCTCCTGTCTAAAATTATGATTCATCATTTGGTGTCCCAAGGTCTTTCTAGATTCTGTGATCTTGGGGGTAGACCTTTCTGCCACGAGAACACGAATGCGGGTTTCATTCCCCAGATTGGGAAAATTTTCATGGAGAATTTGTTCAGCTATATCCTCCAGTCGTCTTTCTTTCTCCTCCCGTTCAAGGATTCCAATAATTCTGACATTGGAATGTTTCATGGCATCATTTATTTCCCTAATTCTGTTCTCATGGGTTCTAAGCTGTTTGTTCCAGCTTGTCCTCTAGATCACTAATGCTGTCTTCTGCCATAGTTACCCTGGCTGTTAGAGAACTTAGATTAGATTGGAACTCATTGATAACATTTTTAACTTCTTTCCTGGTGGCTTTCACTTCTGTCCCAATCGATTCCATGTTGTCATTAATGGTTTTCTCCAGTTTAGCCATTACCTGGATACTTGTTAGCCTGAATTCCCTTTCCTACATACTGTTTATGTCCATATTCAAAAGGTGTAATGGAGAGGAAGGGCTCAGTCTCTGAATTTTTCCTCTGTTGGGCATAAATCCTTCTAGATATTTTGGTGAAAGATGGGTGAGGGGATGTGCAGCTGAATGTATCAGCCGTGATCCAGGCAAGGTGCACCCTGGAATGCTTCTGAGCAATCAGGAATCCCACCAAAAGGAGAGAAAAAAGAAAAAAAGAGAGAGAGAGAGAAGACCCAGTCCAAATGGGCCCAAAAGGTAAGATTTATAAAGTATACAAACAAAAACAAACAAAAAGACCAACAAAAGTAAATGACAAGAAAAAAAAAAAGAACCCAGCCAAAATAAACCTAAGTATAAGATTTATATACTACCAGAACAAAAACAAATACACAGAAGCACTGACAGAAGAAGAAGATGGGAGGGTGGATAAAAATTCTCAGTGTGGGCAAGGAAGGTTATTTTCATTCTTCCTGCGTGTATCTTGATATCTTTTTTAAAAGACTCAACTTTCCCGAGATAAAGGGGCACTAAAACTGGTTTACATATAGGGGTAGTATTGATTGGGGAAAGAGGACTGCCTTGAAGCTTATCTCTATATGAATATTTAAAAAATAAAAAAAAAAAACAGGGTGCCTGGGTGGCTCAGTGGGTTAGAGCCTCTGTCTTCAACTCAGGTCATGATCCCAGGGTCCTGGGATCAAGCCCCGCATCGGACTCTCTGCTCAGCGGGGAGCCTGCTTCCTCTTCTCTCTCTCTGTTTGCCTCTCTGCCTACTTGTGATCTCTGTCTGTCAAATAAAATCTTTAAAAAAAAACACAGTTGTATGTATCAAAAAAGTTCAAGTTAAAAGGTTAATATGGAATTTGTTGTACTGAACTTCTCATTATGATGGTAAATAGGTTAAAAAGTTATAAAAAACTTTAAAAGAACAAGAATAGTGGGAATGAATTAAAAATAAAAGTTGTATCTATGAAGTATACAGGTTTTAGGGCAATACTGAGAGCTTAATATCTTCTTTTCCCCTGATATTGGGGTTTTACAGTTTTATGGGGATCTTGTGATGGCTGTCCTATTGGTTTTTTGTGTGTATTGTGTGTGTGTGTGTGTGTGTGTGTGTGTGTGAGTGTGTGGTTTTGGGGCTGGCTTTCTGGGGGAGGGGCCTACTTCATGGTTTTTCAGGCAGTCTTGCTAGAGTTGAGTCCTCCTGCCCCCTATCAAGGGGCAGGGCTCTGAGGAAACCGGTTTTTCAGACTTTTGTTCTCTTGAAGGTTTTTTGTTTGTTTTTTCTTTCTCCCCTTGGCAGCTTTTGGCTGTTCTTCAGAAGTTTATAGGAAAGCAAACTGCACCCAGACCTCCAGCTCAGAGAGAAGCCTCAGTCTATTCCCCTCTGGGTGGTCCAGAGCACAGAGACTCTCCTCTGTCACTTCCAACCAGCAGAGCAATCCCCAGTCACAGTCTCAGGGGTCATAGGAGCTCCTACTTGTATACCGGTGCTACAAAAACCATGAGGAGTATTAGTCCAGAGCTGGCTTCCAGTGGCTGCTTTTTCTGCAGCTGCCTGGGCCTGTCCAGACCGCTGGAGAGATCCCAACCAGAGATAGCACACATATTTTCCTGTAGGCTGTGACTAGGAGTGTTCAGACTCTTGCCAGTCCTAGAGAGCATTGGCTAGCGCCCATGGGGACCTCTCTCAGAGGAGGGTGTGGAGTGCAAGTCAGACCCAGGTGGCTCAGTGCACGTGCAGAGTGCAAAAGGCTGTGGTTCTAGAGAGCACTGGCTGGCATCCACACCATACTCTTTCAAGAGCGCTGCCATCCAGATGTTCTTACCTGCAGTGGCAGATCAGGGACCATGGCCTGGATGCTTCCCCACACTCTCTCTGGCATAGAGCTGGAAGTTTCCATCCCGGGTCCATGGGCTTAAGCCCTTGCCCATAACCGCCTGATTCCACCATTTTCCCCTTAAGATATTTTGTGCTTTATGAGTGCTTTTAACCAGACTCCAAGTTAATGTCAGTCCCCAATCACAGGGCACTCTTGTATTGGGGTATTACTTTCCAATGGGTCACTTCTGGTGGCTCCCTTCCCCTTTTGTTTATCTTCCGATATCAGTTCAATATTTCCACTCTGCTTTACCTGTCTACTGGTGTCTTCTGCCTCCATAAAGATCCAGAAGGGTATAATCCTACATCTCAGCCTTATTGCATGGGTGTACAGAATGTTCTGGTAGATAATCAGTTCACTTTAGGGGACCAGTTGAAACAGTGTCTCCTACTTCTCTGCCATCTTGCCCCCTCCAAATTACTCACCTTTTAATTTTATCCTCATCCTTGCCTCCACCCCTGTGCCAGTCCCCCGGAAACCACAATATATATATTTTTGTCTATATGGATTTTCCTATTCAAGAGATTTGTATAAATTGAATTATACATTCTGTGGATTTTCCTGTCTGGATTCTTTCACTTAGCATGATGCTTTTAAGGTTCTTTCACATTGTAGTGTTTGTCAATACTTTATTCTTTTTTATGGCTGAAAAAGTATTTCATTGTATAGAAAAAGTATTTCATTGTAACATTTTGTTAACTCATAAATTATCACTTTTTAGATGTAAATAACAATGGTATAAACCTTCATTTACGAGTATGAAAATATGTTTTTGATTCTCTTGAGTATGTCCTCAGAAGTGAAAGGGCTGTATAAAAACACGTTTTACTTTTTGAAGAACTGTAAACTTTTAAAGATGGCAGTAGACTTATAAAGATGGCGGTGCTATCTTTACTTTACACATTAGTAATGGATGAGGCTTCCAATTTCTCCAATCCTTTCCAACATTTTTATTTTTGCTGTCCATATTTTTCATTATAGCCTTTCTTGGTGGTATGAAGTATGGAATCTACTGTGACTTGATTTGTATTTCCTCAGTGAGTAATGATTGCGAACATCTCTCATTTGTATACCCTGTTTGGAAAAATGCCTATTTGAACCCTTGGTCCTTTTTTAAGCAGGACTTTCTGTCTTTTTATTGTTGAGTTGTAAGTGTTCCTCATAGATTCTGGATATCAGATCTATGATTGGCAAATATTTTATACCATTCTGTAGATTGTCTTTTCACTTTCTTTATAGTGTTCTTTGAAGCACAAAAGTTTTAAATTTATTTTTAATTAATTAATTAATTAATTAATTTTATTATGTTAGTCACCATATAGTATATAATTTGTTTTTGATGTAGTGTTCCTTGACTCATTGTTTGTGTATGACATCTTGTGCTTCATGCAATATGTACCCTCCTTAATACCCATCACTGGGCTAAATCATACCCCCCAAAAAAAAACCTGTTTTTTTCCCAGAATCCATAGTTTCTTATGGTTCATCTCCCTCTCTAATACCCCTCCTTCATTTTTCCCTTCATTCCTTTAATGTCCTCCATGCTATTCCTTATGTTCCACAAATAAGTCAAACCTATGTAATTGACTTTCTCTGCTTGACTTATTTCACTTAGCATGATCTCCTCTTGTTCCATCCATGTTGATGCAAAAGTTCTGTATTCATCCTTTTTGATGGCTGAGTAATATTCCATTTATATGCAGACTACATATTCTTTATCCATTAGTCTATTGAGGGCATCTCGGCTCTTTCCACAGTTTGGCTAATGTGGACGTGGCATCTATGAACATTGGGGCAGATGACATGAACAGACACATCTCCAAAGAAGACGTACAAATGGCTAACAGACACATGAACAAATGTTCATCATTATTAACCATCAGGGGAATTCAAATCATAACCACATTGAGATACCACCTTACACCAGTTAGAATACCAAAAATTGAGAAGGCAAGAAACAACAAATGTTGGAGAGGTTGTGAAGTAAGGGAACCCTCTTATATTTATTTATTTTTGGGAGAGAGTGAGCATGCACTTGAGTAGGGGAGGAGAGCACAGGGAGAGGGAGAGAGAAAATCTTAAGCAGTCTCCATGCCCAGCACAGAATCCAATGTGGAGCTTGATCTCATGATCTGGAGGTCATGACATGAGCTGAAATCAAGAGTTGGTTGCTTAAGCTGACTGAGCCACCCAGGCACCCACAAAAGTTTTAAATTTTGATAAATTCCAATTTACCTTTTTTTTTTTTTTTGGTGCTTTTGGCATATCTAAAAACCATTGCCAAATCCAAGGTCATGGAGATTTACCCCTAATTTTTCTTCTAAGAGTTTAATAGTTTTAACTATAATATTTAGGTCTTTGATCCATTTTGAGTTGATTTTTGTATGTTTGAAGGACTTAATTTCAAAACTTACTTGAAAGCCACAGTAATCAAGACCGCCACCCTCCCAACTCCTATCCTCACTCCAGAAACTTACTTCAAATCTCCCAAACACCTCTAACTCCACATGTGCAAGAGGTAACTGTCATTCCTCTCTGTGAATATTGTTTGTCTCCCCATCCCTGCTTTATGTGAGAGCAGGATCCCTGTGAGTGATCCCTATGTCATTTGCTCACAGACAGGAACCTGGTTCTTCTGCACAATGGCAACTATTCTCATATGGATTTTTTTAAATTTATTTTTTATTTATTTTCAGCATAACAGTTTTATTATTTTTGTACCACACCCAGTGCTCCATGCAATCCGTGCCCTCTCTAGTACCCACCACCTGGTTCCCCCAACCTCCCACCCACCTCCCCTTTAAAACCCTCAGATTGTTTTTCAGAGTCCATAGTCTCTCATGGTTCACCTCCCCTTCCAATTTCCTCCAACTCCCTTCTCCTCTCTAACTCCCCTTGATATTTGTTATGCTCCACAAATAAGTGAAACCATATGATAATTGGCTCTCTCTGCTTGACTTATTTCACTCAGCATAATCTCTTCCAGTTTCATCCATGTTGCTACAAAAGTTGAGTATTCATCCTTTCTGATGGAAGCATACTACTCCATAGTGTATATGGACCACATCTTCCTAATCCATTCCTCTGCTGAAGGGCATCTTGGTTCTTTCCACAGTTTGGTCACCATGGCCATTGCTGCTATAAACATTGGGGTACAGAAGGCCCTTCTTTTCACGACATCTGTATCTTTGGGGTAAATACCCAGTAGTACAAAAGGTCAATATCCAGGAATTATAAAGAACTCCTCAAACTCAGCACACACAAAACAGACAATCATACCAAAAAATGGGCAGACGATATGAATAGACACTTCTCCAATGAAGACATACAAATGGCTATCAGACACATGAAACAATGTTCATCATCACTAGCCATCAGGGAGATTCCAATTAAAACCACATTGAGATATCACCTTACACCAGTTAGAATGGCCAAAATTAGCAAAACAGGAAGCAACATGTGTTGGAGGGGATGTAGAGAAAGGGGAACCCTCTTACACTGTTGGTGGGAATGCAAGTTGGTGCAGCCTCTTTGGAGAACAGTGTGGAGATTTCCCATGTGGATTTTTTAAACAACCTCTTAAGCCTCCCTGCATCTGTCTCATGCTCCTCAGTGATCTACCTCAAAAGGACTGCAAGGACAGTAACTCTAAAATAAACATCTCTGCCTAGTTTACAGTTGTTTAGTATCTCCTATCTAGGAGACAAAACCTCCACTCTTTGGAATGCACAATCTTTGATCTCTTTGTGTTGATTTGATACAGTTCTGAGATTTTTCTGATACCATTTTAGTGAATTCAGTTCTTACAAAAACATAAAGCCCATTAAAAAAAAAATGATTGTGCTATTTCCATAAAGGTAAATATAGATCAATGAAATATAATTGAGAATAAATTCACATATCTATAGTCAATTGTTTTTAGATGAGAATATAAAACTTCTCAATGAAGAAAGAATAACCCCTTCAATAAATATTACTAAAACAATTGGATATCCATGGGTTATTAATTTTTGTCATGCAATTATTAAAAATATTCTCTTATAATCCTTTTTAAATCTATGAGATTGGTAGTAATGTCTCCTTTTCCATTTCTAATTTTAGTCATTTGAATCCTTCCCTCTTTTTCTCTTGATCAATCTAATTAATGGTTTGTCAATTTTGTTTATTTTTTCAGAGTCAACTTTTTTTCTTGTTTTTCTATTCTCTATTTTATTAATTTCTGATATAATCTTTATTATTTAAATTAATATTTACTTTGAATTTAGTTTGCTCTTATCTTCCTGGCTTATGAAGGTAGAAATTTAGTTATTGATTTGAGGTTCTTTTTCATTTTTTAATATAGGTATTTACAATTATAAATTTTCCTCTAGATACTGTTTTACCTGCATTGCAGTTTGGTACATTGTGTTTGTTTTCATTAATCTCTAAATATTTTGCAGCTTCTGTATTAGTCCTTTTAGGCTGCTGTAACAAAAATACCATGGGTTGGTATATAAGCCACTCCAAGGGGTGGTATATACACACAATGGGGTGGTATATAAACAACAAACATTTATTTCTAAAAGAACTGGAGGCTGGGCAGTCCAAGATCATAGTGAAGACACATTAAGTGAGGGCTTCTTGGTTCCTAGAAGACTGTCTTTTCACTCTCCCATGGTGGAAGGCAATGACGGATCTCTCTGAAGATAAAGGTACTAATCTCATTTGTGAGGGCCCTTTCTAATTTGCCTTGGGAATTAAGAGTTCAACATATAAATTTTCAGAGGATACAAACATTCAGACAGTAACAATTTCCTTTGTGATTTCTTCTTTGATGCACTGGAATTTTAGGAGTGTGATATTTAATTTCCATATATTCAGAAAATTTTCCAAATCTCCTTTTATTCTTGATTTGTAATTTCATTCCATTATGATTGGAGAAAAAATTTGAATTATTTCAATTTCTTTAAATTAATTTTAAACTGTTTTATTGCCTAATGCAGTGTATCCTGGAGAATATTCCTTGTACACTTGAGAAGAATGCATATTCTTCTATAGTTGGATGAAGTGTTGTATAGATGTCTAATATTCATGGTTGTCAAGCATTCTATTTCTTTATCGATGTTTTATTTGGATGTTCTATCCATTATTGAAAGTGAGATATTGTTGAGCTGTGAATTTCCCATAGTTCTATCAGTTTTTCCTTTGTGTATTTTGGTTTCTGTTGTTAAGTGCATATATGAGTATAATTATTACATCTTCTTGATATTATTTATCCATTTATTAAAATAAAATGTTCTTTTATAAAAAATATTTATTTATTTATTTATTTAAAAGAGAGAGAGAGAGAGGCAAGTGGGAGAATAAGAGGGAGAGGGAGAAGAGAGACTCTCAAGCAGAATCCTTGCTGAGAGAGGAGCCTAATACAGGGCTTCATCTCACAACCCTGAAATCATGACCTGAGCCAAAATCAAGAGTCAGACACTTAACAGACAGCCATGCAGGTGCCCCCAAATAAAATATTCTTTATGTCCAATAATAATTCTTGTCTTAATGTCTATTTTGTCTGGTATTAGATAGCCCCTTCATCTCTCTTCTTTATGGCTTGCTTGATTTATCTTTTCCTGTCCTTTTTTTGGAACTATTTATGTCCATTTTAAAAATTCCTTCAGATTGTACTTTGTTTCATTTTGTTTTCTTTGGATTTTTTAAATTTTAATTTTAATTTTATTTAAATTTCAGTTAATTAACATATAGTGTAATATTGGCTTCAGGAGTAGAATTCAGTAATTCATCACTTAAATACAACACCTGGTGCTCATTGAAATAACTTTTTAATACCCATCTTTAATACCCATCAGCCATTTAGCCCATCCCTCAACCACCTCCTTCCATCAACCCTCAGTTTGTTCCCTATCCTTAGGAGTCTCTTATGGCTTGTTTCCCTCTCTCCTTTTTTCTCCTTTTCCATATTTTCATCTTTTTTTTTTCCCCCTTAAGTTCTACATATTTGCAGTTCTTTCAAATTTCTTCTTGTGATTGATGTCAAGTTTAATAGTGTTATGGCCTGAAAATAAGCATGGTATGATCTTGATCTTTTTGTATTTGCTGAGGGCTGATTTGTATGTGATCTATTCTGGAGAATGTTCTATGTGCATTCTAGAAGAATGTATACTTTGCTGTTTTAGGATGAAATGCTCTGAATATATCTGTTATCTGGTCCAGCCATTGTTTCTTTGTTGATCTTCTACTTATTTGATCTGTTCCTTGCTGTAAGTGGGCTGTTATGGGTCCCTACTATTATTGTATTATCATCAATGGGTTTCTTCATGTTTCCTATTAATTGATTTATATGTTTGTGTGCTCCCAATTTAAGGGCATACATGTTTACAATTGTTAGATCTTTTTGATGGATAGAGTCCTTAATTATCATATAATTGCCGCCTTCTTCATCTCTTGTTCCAGTCTTTGTTTTAAAATCTAGTTTGTCCGGGAGGAGTTAGGATGGCAGAGGAGTAGGGGAGCCCTAAGTTTGTCTGGTCCCTGAATACAACTATGTAATTACCAAATCATTCTGAACACCTGAGAAATCAATCAGAGATGTGATAAAACAAATGCTGTGAGTCTGCCAGTAGAAAGGCAATCACCTTTTGGAAGGTGGGAGATGCAAAGACTTGAATCTGATGTTTCATAGCTGAGGATCCTGCAGAGGGAAAGGAGCCTGCTTAAAGAGGTAACACAACAAATTTTAAACACAAAATTAGAAATTTTATAAGTCTGCCACAGTGGGTGATATATCTGGCTTAAAGGTGCTCAGGTAGTGAAACAGGGTGGAACCCCAGGTCTGACAGCACTGTAGGAGAATCCTCAGTGTTGTAAGAAGAACAGATATTTCCTGAGTATGGCAGAGCTTCCAGGCATAGGAGCAGGGAAGCTGGCTGAGAACAGTGAGTCTAGGTGCCAGCTGTTGCTCTGTGTTGTTATGAACTTTGAACTGTTGTCCAATCATGTGACTGCTTTTCAGGGAGGGGGTTTAGGAAAATAGAAGAGTGGTAAGACCCCCCTCTCCTCGGTAGGATCACTGTGGTCTACACTGCTGTAGTCTCTAAAATTTGGACTTTTGAAACTCAGTTATGTGCCTGAGATATGAACAGTCAGTCACAGGCTGGGTGAACACAGAATTCTGACAGAAACTGGGAAGAATAATATTCGATTGTATATATGGACCAACCATGAGGGACTGTGGACTTTGAGAAACTGAGTGTTTTAGAGGTGAGGGAGTGGGGGGATGGGTGAGCCTGGTGAGTTTTAAGAAGGGTACATATTGCATGGAGCACTTGGCATAGTACATAAACAATGAATCTTGGAACACTGCATCAAACACTAATAATATATTTTATGGTGACTAGCATAAAATAATTAAAAAAAGAAAGAAAAGAAAAAAAGAAACCAGGAATACAATAGTGATTGATTGCTTTTCTGTGAGGGCTTACAGAAGAGTGGGGGTTGGAACTATTAAGCTCCATGGCTAGAGAGGGAGGCTGACCATATTCATTTTGCCCATCAGTACTAAAATCCTTCAGGGAGCAAAACAATGCCCTTCTAAGTAGAATCTGTAGGCACTTACACCAAGCCCTGCCTCTGTGCACTGGAGGCACTTTTCCACTAGGACAAGTTCACTTGAGAATCAGTGCAACAGGCCCCTCCCCCAGAAGACCAGCACAAACAACTCTGTCTCACCAAGTTTACTGATTATATAGGGCTGTAAATCTTCAGTTCTGGAGGAAAGCTATATACAGCATTCTTCGTATTTTTATATTTTAGACTTTTAGTGTTTTTTTCAGTTATTTTCTTATTTTTCAACTTTTTTATACTTCTTAAATTTTTATTTTCATATATATTATTTTTATCCTTTAATTGTTATATATACATATATATTGGATATATATGTTTATCTTATATTTTCTTTCTTTCTCTTTCTTTCTTTCCATTTTGGGATCTAATTTTTTTTACTTTTATTTTTTCATTATGTACAGTTAGCCATTCTATGTACATCATTAGTTTTTGATGTAATGTTCAATGTTTCATTATGTATAACACCCAGTGCAAATCACAAAATGTGCTCTCCTTAGTGCACACCACCCTGTTATCCTCTCTTCCCACCCCCTTCCTTCTAAGACCCTCAGTTCATTTCCCAGGATCCAGAGTCTCCCATGTTTCATCTCCCTCTCTAATTTCTCCCCTTCAGGTTTTCCTCCCTTCCCCTATGGTCCTCTGTGCTATTTCTTATGTTCCACATTTGAGTGAAACCATTTAATTGTCTTTCTCTGCTTGACTTACCTCACTTAGCATAATCCAGTTCCATCCATGTTGATGCAAATGGTGGGTACTCATTCTTTCTGATGGCTGAATAACATTCCATTGTATATATGGACTGCATCTTCTTTATCCATTCATCTGTTGAAAGAGATCTTGGCTCCTTCCACAGTTTGGCTATTGCATATATAGCAATATACTATATACTCTGTCTGTTCATCTCTTCTGCTCATTTTTTACTGGGTTATTTGTCTTCTGGTTATTGAGTTTGAGAAGTTCTTTATAGATTTTTGGATATTAGCAATTTATTTGTAATGTCATTTGCAAACATCTCCTCCCATTTCATGGGTTGCCTCCTAGTTTATTGACTGTTTTCTTTGCTGTGCAGAAAATTTTTATCTTGATGAAGTACCAGAAATTCGTTTTTCCTTTTGTTACCCTTTCCTTTAGAGCTCTGTCTTGAAAGAAGTTACTGTGGCTGGTGTCAGAGAGATTTTGCCTGTGTTCTCCTCTAGGATTTTGATGGATTCCTGTCTCACATTGAGGTCGTTCATCCATTTAGAGTTTATCTTTGTGTATGGTATAAGGGAATGGCCCATTTTCATTCTTCTTTTTGTAGCTGCCCATTTTCCCAGCACTACTTATTGAAGAGACTGTCTTCTTTCCATTGGGTAGTCTTTTTTATCTGTCAAAGATTAGTTGGCCACAGGGTTGAGGGTCCAATTCTGGGTTCTATATTCTGTTTCTTTGGCCAACGTGTCTGTTTTTGTGTCAATATCATGCTGTCTTGATTATCACAACATTGTATATAGCTTCAAGTCAGGCAATGTGATGCCCCCTGCTTTATTTTTCTTTTTCATTATTCCCTTGGCAATTCAGGGTTTTTTCCAGTTCCATCCAAAGTATAGGATTGTTCTCCAGCTCTGTGAAAAATGCCAATGGTATTTTAATAAGTATGGCATTGAAACTTTAAATTTCTCTGGGAAGGATAGACATTTTAACAAGGTTTATTCTTCCAATCCATGAGCATGGGATTTTTTCCATCTTTTCGTGTCTTCCTCAATTTCTTTCATAAGTGTTATGTAGTTTCTAGAGTATAGAGCCTTTACCTCTTTGATTAGGTTTATTTCCAGGTATCTTACGGTTTTTGATGCTATTGTGAATGGAACTGATTCCTTAATTTCTCTTTCTTCTGCCTCATTGTTAGTGTATAGAAATGCAACATATTTCTGTGCATTGATTTTGTATCCTGCCACATTGCTGAACTGCTGTATGAGTTCGAGTAATTTGGGGGTGAAGTTTTTTGGGTTTTCCACATAAATTATCATTTCATCTGGGAAGAGAGAGAGTTTGACTACTTCTTTGCCAGTTTGGATGCCTTTTATTTCCTTTTGTCATCTGATTGCTGAGGCTGAGACTTCTAGTACAATGTTGAAAAATAGAGGTGACAATGGGCATCCCTGTCATGTTCCTGACCTTAAGGGAAAACTCTCAGCTTTTCCCCAATGATAATGACATTCACTGTGGTCTTTTCATAGAGGGTTTTTATGATACTGAGAAAGGTTTCCTCTATCCTTATATTCTGAATATAGTACTCTGAATATCCTTATATTACTCTATCCTTATATTATATTGTGCCAAATGCTTTTTCTGCATCAATTGAGAGCATCATATGGTTCTTGTCTTTTCTTTTGTTAATGTGCTTTATCATATTGATTGATTTGCAAATGTGGAATGACACTTGGTCGTGGTGAACAATCATTTTTTTTTAATTTATTTTTTATTTATTTTTGGCATAACAGTATTCATTATTTTTTCACCACACCCAGTGCTACATGCAATGCTTGCCCTCTATAGTACCCACCACCTGGTACCCCAACCTCCCAACCACCTGCCAATTCAAATGCCTCAGATTGTTTTTTAGAGTCCATAGCCTCTCATGGTTCACCTCCCCTTCCAATTTACCCCAACTCCCTTCTCCTCTCTAACTCCTCTTGTCCTCCATGCTATTTGTTATGCTGCACAAATAAGTGAAACCATATGATAATTGACTCTCTCTGCTTGACTGATTTCACTCACCATAATCTCTTCTAGTCGCGTCCATGTTGCTACAAAAGTTGGGTATTCATCCTTTCTGATGGAAGCATACTACTCTATAGTGTATATGGACCACATCTTCATTATACATTCGTCTGTTGAAAAGCATTTTGGTTCTTTCCATAGTTTGGCGACCGTGGCCATTGCTGCTATAAACACTGGGGTACAGATGGCCCTTCTTTTCACGACCTATGTATCTTTGGGGTAAATGCCCAGGAGTGCAATTGCTGGGTCATAGGGAAGTTCTATTTTTAATTTCTTGAGGAATCTCCACACTGTTCTCAAAAGAGGCTGCACCAACTTGCATTCCCACCAACAGTGGAAGAGGGCTCCCCTTTCTCCACATTTTCTCCAACCAATCTTGTTTCCTGTCTTGCTAATTTTGGCCATTCTAACTGGTGTAGTGTGATATCTCAATGTGGTTTTAATTTGAAACTCCCTGATGGCTAGTGATGATGAACATTTTTTCATGTGTCTGATAGCCATTTGTATGTCTTCATTGGAGAAGTCTCTGTTCATATCTTCTGCCGATTTTTTGATATGAATGTCTGTTTTGTGTGTGTTGAGTTTGAGGAGTTCATTATAGATCCTAGATATCAACCTTTTGTCTGTACCGTCATTTGCAAATATCTTCTCCTATTCCGTGGGTTGCCTCTTTGTTTTCTTGACTGTTTCCTTTGCTGTGCAGAAGCTTTTGATTTTGATGAGGTCCCCAAAGTTTATTTTCGCTTTTGTTTCCTTTGCCTTTGGAGACATATCTTGAAAGAAGTTGCTGTGGCTAATATCGAAGAGATTACTGCCTATGTTCTCCTCTAGGATTCAAATGGATTCCTGTCTCACGTTGAGGTCTTTTATCCATTTTGAGTTTATCTTTGTGTACAGTGTAAGAGAATTGTCGAGTTTCATTCTTCTACATATAACTGCCCATTTTTCCCAGCACCATTTATTGAAGAGACTCTCTTTTTTCCACTGTATACTTTTTCCTGCTTTGTCGAAGATTATTTGCCCATAGAGTTGAGGGTCCATATCTGGGCTCTCTACTCTGTTCCACTGGTCTATGTGTCTGTTTTATGCCAGTATCATGCTGTCTTGGTGATCACAGCTTTGTAGTAAAGCTTGAAATCAGGTAACGTGATGCCCCCCTTTTTATTTTTGTTTTCAACATTTCCTTAGTGATTTGGGGTCTCTTCTAGTTCCATACAAATTTTTGGATTATTTGCTCCAGCTCTTTGAAGAATACTGGTGGAATTTTGATCAGAATGGCATTAAAAGTATATATTGCTCTGGGCAGTATCGACATTTTAACAATGTTTATTCTTCCGATCCAAGAGCATGGAATGGTCTTCCATCTTTTTGTGTCTTCTTCAATTTCTTTCATGAGTGTTCTGTAGTTCCTCGAATACAGATCCTTTACCTCTTTGGTTAGGTTTATTCCCAGGTATCTTGTGGTCTTGGTGCTATAGTAAATGGAATCAATTCTCTAATTTCCCTTTCTGTATTTTCATTGTTAGTGTATAAGAAAGCCACTGATTTCTGCACATTGACTTTGTAACCTGCCGCATTGCTGAATTGCTGTATAAGTTCTAGTAGTTTGGGGGTGGAGTCTTTTGGGTTTTCCATATAAAGAATCATGTCATCTGCAAAGAGAGAGAGTTTGAATTCTTCATTGCCAATTTGGATACCTTTTATTTCTCTTTGTTGTCTGATTGCTGTTGCTAGGACTTCTAATACTATGTTGAACAAGAGTGGTGAGAATGGGCATCCTTGTCATGTTCCTGATCTCAATGGGAAGGACGCAAGCTTTTTCCTGTTGAGGATGATATTTGCTGTGGGTCTTTCATAGATAGATTTGATGAAGTTCAGGAATGCTCCCTCTATCCCTATACTTTGAAGCGTTTTAATCAGGAACAGATGCTGGATTTTGTCAAATGCTTTTTCTGCATCAATTGAGAGGACCATGTAGTTCTTCTCTCTCTCTTATTAATTTGTTCTATCACATTGATTGATTTGCGAATGTTGAACCATCCTTGTAGCCCAGGGATGAATCCCATATGGTCATGGTGGATAATCTTTTGAATGTGCTGTTGGATCCTTTTTGCTAGGATCTTGTTGAGAATTTTAGCATCCATATTCATCAGTGATATTGGTCTGAAATTCTCCTTTTTGGTAGGATCTTTGCCTGGTTTGGGGATCAGGGTAACGCTGGCTTCATAGAAAGAGTCAGGAAGTTTTCCTTCTGCTTCAATTTTTTGAAACAACTTCAGGAGAATAGGTCTTATTTCTTCTTTGAATGTTTGGAAGAAGTTCGCAGGGAATCTGTCAGGTCCTGGGCTCTTGTTTTTTGGGAGGGTTTTGATCACTGCTTCAATCTCGTTATTAGATATCAGTCTATTCAGGTTGTTGATTTCTTCCTGGTTCAATTTTGGGAGTTTATAGTTTTCCAGGAATGCATCAATTTCATCAAGGCTGCTAAGCTTATTGGCATATAACTGTTGATAAAAACTTCTGATGATTGTTTCTTCTTCCTTGGTGTTAGTTGTGATCTCTCCCTTTTCATTCATAATTTATGAATTTGGGCTCTCTTTTCTTTTGGATTAGTGTGGCCAGTAGCTTATTGATGTTATTGATTCTTTCAAAAAACCAACTTCTAGTTTCATTGATACGTTCTACTGTATCTGGTTTCTACCTCATTGATCTATGTTCTAATCTTGATGATTTCCCTTCTTATGTGTGGACTTGGTTTGATTTGTTGTCGATTCTCCAGTTCTTTAAGGTGTAGAGACGGCTGGTGTGTTCTGGATTTTCCAATTTTTTTTGAGGGAGGCATGGATGGCTATGTATTTCCCCCTTAGGACCGCCTTTACTGTATCCCATAGGTTTTGGACCAAAGTGTCTTCATTCTCATTGGTTTCCATGAATTGCTTGAGTTCTTCTTTGATCTCCTGGTTGATCCAAGCATTCTTAAGCAAGGTGACCTTTAGCTTCCAGGTGTTTGAGTTCCTTCTGAACTCTTCCTTGGATTAAGCTCCAGTGTTAAAGCATTGTGATCTGAGAATATGCAGGGAATAATCTCAGTCTTTTTGGTGTTGGTTGAGTCTTGATTTGTGACCCAGTATGTGGTCTATTCTGGAGAAGGTTCCATGTGCACTTGAGAAGAATGAGTATTCTGTTGTTTTAGTGTGGAATGTTCTGTATATACTATGAGGTCCATCTGGTCCCATGTGTCATTCAATGCTCTTGTTTCTTTATTGATTTTCTGCTTCAATGATCTGTCTATTTCTGAGAGAGGTGTGTTAAGATCTCCTACGATTAGTGTATTCATATCAATATGACTCTTTATCTTGATTAACAGTTTTCTTATGTAATTGGCTGCTCCCCTATTGGGGGCAGTGATATTTACAATTGTTAGATCATCTTGGTGGATAGTTCCTTTAAGGATTATTTAGTGTCCTTCTGTATCTCTGACTACAGTCTTATAGTTTAAAATCTAATTTATCTGATATGAGAATCGCCACCCCAGCCTTCTTTTGAGGCCCATTGGCATGAAAGATGCTTCTCCATCCCTTCACTTTCAGTCTGTGTGTATATTTAGGTTCAAAATGGGTCTCTTGTAGACCACATATGGATGGGTCCTGTAGTTTTATCCAATCTGCAACCCTGTGCCATTTTATAGGTGCATTTAGGCCATTCACGTTGAGAGTGATTATTGATAGATACGTTTTTATTGACATTGAGTTACCTTTGAAGTCTTTCTTTCTGTAGATTGTCTCTATATTTCTGTTCAATGTTATTCTTAGGATTTTTCCTCTTTTATAGTGCCCCCCTTCATATTTACTGCTGTGTCAGCTTGGTGGTTGCATAGTCTTTTAAGTCTTGCCGGTCTTGGAAACTCTTTATCTCTCTATCCATTTTGAATGTCAGTCTGGCTGAATAAAGTATTCTTGGCTGCATGTTCTTCTCATTTAATGCTGTGAATATGTCTTGAAGCCCTTTCTGCCTTGCCAGGTCTCTGTGTACATGTCTGACGTTTTTCTGATGAGCTTTCCTCTGTAAGTAAGGAGCCTCTCTGCCCTAGCATCTTTCAAGAGATTATACCTACAATTATAATTCCTCAATTTGACTCTCAGGTGTCGTAATGTTTTTTGGAATGTATAATTTTGGGTGGATACCATTCAGCCTCTAGTACATGAATGCTGTTTCCATTTGTGAGATTGGGAAAATTTTCATGAAGAATCTGTTCCACTATATCTTCTAGCCTTCTTTCTTTCTCCTCCCCTTCAGGGATACCAATAATTCTGACGTTCGAACGTTTCATGGCATCATTTATTTCCCTGATTCTCTTTTTGTGGTTTCTAAGCTGTTTGTTCCAGGCTTCCTCCTGATCCTTTCTCTCTATCTGTTTGTCCTCCAGATCACTAATTCTATCTTCTGTCTCAGTTACCCTAGCGTTGAGAGAATTTAGATTAGATTTGAACACATTGAGAGCATTGTGAACCTCCTCCCTGGTAGCTTTAAGCCCCGCCCTAACATTGTGAACATCATCTCTCATCGCTTTAAGCTCGGCATTAATCAATTCCGTTTGGTCATCCATGGCTTTCTCCAACCTAGTTATTGCCTGGATAATTGTTAGCCTGAATTCTCTTTCCAACATATTGTCTATGTTGATAGCTGTTAGCTCTGTTGCAGAAGGTCCATCTTCTGTATTTTTCTTCTGTTGGGCATTCCTCCTCCTAGTCATTTTGGTGGAAGATGACTGAACAGATGTAGCTGGATGTATCGACTGTGGTGCAGTCAAGGTCCACCCTGGAACACTTCTGAGCAATCAGGATTCCCCACCCAAATGAGAGACAAAAGAAAGAAAAAGAAAAAAAAAGAGAGAAAGAGAGAGAGACAGGAAAGAAAGGAAAGATGAAAGAGAAGGTCAGCTTAAATGGGCCCCAATGTACAATTTATGAAGTATGTAAACAAAAACAGACAAACAAAAAGACTGATAAAAGTGTATGACATGATGGGCGCCTGGGTGGCTCAGTGGGTTAAGCCGCTGCCTTCGGCTCAGGTCATGATCTCAGATTCCTGGGATTGAGTCCCACATCAGGCTCTCTGCTCAGCAGGGAGCCTGCTTCCCTCTCTCTCTCTCTGCCTGCCTCTCCATCTACTTGTGATTTCTTCTGTCAAATAAATAAATAAATAAAATCTTTAAAAAAAAGTATATGACATGAGAAAAGAAAAATATATACATATGCAAATAAAGGAAGAACCTCATCAAAAAGAACCCCAAGTATGAGATTTATATACTAGCAGGACAAAAACAAAAACACAGAAACAGTGGTGGAAGAAAAAGATGGGAGAGTGATTATAAATTCTCAGTGTGGGTGAGGAAGGTTGTTTTGATTCTTCCTGGATGTATCTTGATATCTTCGTTGAAGGACTCAATTTTCCTAAGATAAATCACGATTAAAAATGGGTTTACCAATATGGGTAGTATTGATTGGAGAAAGGGTATTACTTTGAAGCTTTATATGAATATTAGAAAATAAAAATAAAAAGGTAGAAGATGGCGGAGAAGTAGCAGGCTGAGACTACTTCAACTAGCCGGAGATCAGCTAGATAGTTTATCTAAAGATTGCAAACACCTGAAAATCCATCGGCAGATCGAAGAGAAGAAGAACAGCAATTCTGGAAAGAGAAAAACAACCACTTTCTGAAAGGCCGGATACCAGGAGGCCGCCATTTGTATTCCCGTCCTCCGGAACTCTACGGAAAGCGCTCAGGGAACAAAAGCTCCTGAGGGCAAACCCAAGCGGATTACTCACCCCGGCCCCTGTTAAGGGTGGTGTAATTCCACCTTGGGCAAAGACACCTGAGAATCATAACAACAGGCCCCTCCCCCAGAAGATCAACAAGAAATCCAGCCAAGACCAAGTTCACCTTGCAAGGAGTGTGGTTTTAATACCAAGGAGAGCAGCAGAATTCCAGAGGAGGAGAAAGCCAAGCACGGAACTCATGGCTTTTTCCCTGTGATTTTTTTTAGTCTTGTAGTTAATTTAATTTTTTTCCTTTTCATTTTTGGTTTTTTTTTTCTGGCCTTTGGGAAAAAAATTTTTTTAACTGTTACCTTTTTCTTTTTTAATGATTTTTTACTAGTTTATCTAATATATATATTTTTTCTTTTGTATATTTTTCTTAGGTGTTTTCTTTTTTTTAAATTCTTTTCTTTTTTTTTTCTTTTTTCTTTTTTTTTTTTTTCCTTTTTGAACCTATTTTATCCCCTTTCTCCCCCCTCATGATTTGGGATCTCTTTTAATTTGGTTAAAGCATATTTTCCTGGGGTTGTTGCCACCCTTTTAGTATTTTACTTGCTCCTTCATATACTCTTATCTGGACAAAATGACAAGACGGAAAAATTCAACACAAAAAAAAAGAACAAGAGGCAGTACCGAAGGCTAGGGACCTAATCAATACAGACATCGGTAATATGTCAGATCTAGAGTTCAGAATGACAATTCTCAAGGTTCTAGCCGGGCTCGAAAACGGCATGGAAGATATTAGAGAAACCCTCTCGAGAGATATAAAAGCCCTTTCTGGAGAAATAAAAGAACTAAAATCTAAACAAGTTGAAATCAAAAAAGCTATTAATGAGGTGCAATAAAAAATGGAGGCTTTCACTACTAGGATAAATGAGGCAGAAGAAAGAATTAGTGATATAGAAGACCAAATGACAGAGAATAAAGAAGCTGAGCAAAAGAGGGACAAACAGCTACTGGACCACGAGGGGAGAATTCGAGAGATAAGTGACACCATAAGATGAAACAACATTAGAATAATTGGGATTCCAGAAGAAGAAGAAAGAGAGAGGGGAGCAGAAGGTATACTAAAGAGAATTATTGGGGAGAATTTCCCCAATATGGCAAAGGGAACGAGCATCAAAATTCAGGAGGTTCAGAGAACGCCCCTCAAAATCAATAAGAATAGGCCCACACCCCGTCACCTAATAGTAAAATTTACAAGTCTCGGTGACAAAGAGAAAATCCTGAAAGCAGCCCGGGAAAAGAAGTCTGTAACATACAATGGTAAAAATATTAGATTGGCAGCTGACTTATCCACAGAGACATGGCAGGCCAGAAAGAGCTGGCATGATATTTTCAGAGCACTAAATGAGAAAAACATGCAGCCCAGAATACTATATCCAGCTAGGCTATCATTGAAAATAAAAGGAGAGATTAAAAGCTTCCAGGACAAACAACAACTGAAAGAATTTGCAAACACCAAACCAGCTCTACAGGAAATCTTGAAAGGGGTCCTCTAAGCAAAGAGAGAGCCTACAAGTGGTAGATCAGAAAGGAACAGAGACCATATACAGTAACAGTCACCTTACAGGCAATACAATGGCCCTAAATTCATATCTCTCAATAGTTACCCTGAATGTTAATGGGCTAAATGCCTCTGTCAAAAGACACAGAGTATCAGAATGGATAAAAAAACAAAACCCATCTATATGTTGCCTACAAGAAACTCATTTTAAGCCCGAAGACACCTCCAGATTTAAAGTGAGGGGGTGGAAAAGAATTTACCATGCTAATGGACATCAGAAGAAAGCAGGAGTGGCAATCCTTATATCAGATCAATTAGATTTTAAGCCAAAGACTATAATAAGAGATGAGGAAGGACACTATAACATACGCAAAGGGTCTGTCCAACAAGAAGATTTAACAATTTTAAATATCTATGCCCCCAACGTGGGAGCAGCCAACTATATAAACCAATTAATAACAAAATCAAAGAAACACATCAACGATAATACAATAATAGTAGGGGACTTTAACACTCCCCTCACTGAAATGGACAGATCATCCAAGCAAAAGATCAGCAAGGAAATAAAGGCCTTAAACGACACACTGGACCAGATGGACATCAAAGATATATTAAGAACATTTCATCCCAAAGCAACAGAATACACATTCTTCTCTAGTGCCCATGGAACATTCTCCAGAATAGATCACATCCTTGGTCCTAAATCAGGACTCAACCGGTATCAAAAGATTGGGATCATTCCCTGCATATTTTCAGACCACAATGCTCTAAAGCTAGAACTCAACCACAAAAGGAAGTTTGAAAAGAACCCAAATACATGGAGACTAAACAGCATCCTTCTAAAGAATGAATGGGTCAACCGGGAAATTAAAGAAGAATTGAAAAAAATCATGGAAACAAATGACAATGAAAACACAACGGTTCAAAATCTGTGGGACACATCAAAGGCAGTCCTGAGAGGAAAATATATAGCGGTACAAGACTTTCTTAAGAAACAAGAAAGGTCTCAGGTACACAACCTAACCCTACACCTAAAGGAGCTGGAGAAAGAACAAGAAAAAAACCCTAAGCCAAGCAGGAGAAGAGAAATCATAAAGATCAGAGCAGAAATCAATGAAATAGAAACCAAAAAGACAATAGAGCAAATCAACGAAACTAGGAGCTGGTTCTTTGAAAGAATTAATAAAATTGATAAACCCCTGGCCAGACTTATCAAAAAGAAAAGAGAAAGGACCCAAGTAAATAAAATCATGAATGAAAGAGGAGAGATCACAACTAACACCAAAGATATACAAACTATTATAAGAACATACTATGAGCAACTCTACGGCAATAAATTTGACAATCTGGAAGGAATGGATGCATTCCTAGAAACATATAAACTACCACAACTGAACCAGGAAGAAGGAGAAAGCCTGAACAGACCCATAACCAGTAAGGAGATTGAAACAGTCATTAAAAATCTCCAAACAAACAAAAGCCCAGGGCCAGACGGCTTCCCAGGGGAATTTTACCAAACATTTAAAGAAGAACTAATTCCTATTCTCCTGAAACTCTTCCAAAAAATAGAAATGGAAGGAAAACTTCCAAACTCATTTTATGAGTCCAGCATCACCTTGATCCCAAAACCAGACAAGGATCCCATCAAAAAAGAGAGCTATAGACCAATATCCTTGATGAACACAGATGCGAAAATACTCAACAAAATACTAGCCAATAGGATTCAACAGTACATTAAAAAGATTATTCACCACGACCAAGTGGGTTTTATTCCAGGGCTGCAAGGTTGGTTCAACATCCGCAAATCAGTCAATGTGATACAACACAGCAATAAAAGAAAGAACAAGAACCCTATGATACTATCAATAGATGCTGAAAAAGCATTTGACAAAGTACAGCATCCCTTCCTGATCAAAACTCTTCAAAGTGTAGGGATAGAGGGCACATATCTCAATATCATCAAAGTCATCTATGAAAAACCCACCGCAAATATCATTCTCAATGGAGAAAAACTGAAAGCTTTTCCGCTAAGGTCAGGAACACGGCAGGGATGTCCATTATCACCACTGCTATTCAACATAGTACTAGAGGTCCTAGCCTCAGCAATCAGACAACAAAAGGAAATTAAAGGCATCCAAATCGGCAAAGAAGAAGTCAAATTATCACTCTTCGCAGATGAGATGATACTATATGTGGAAAACCCAAAAGACTCCACTCCAAAACTGCTAGAACTTTTACAGGAATTCAGTAAAGTGTCAGGATATAAAATCAATGCACAGAAATCAGTTGCATTTCTCTACATCAATAGCAAGACAGAAGAAAGAGAAATTAAGGAGTCAATCCCATTTACAATTGCACCCAAAACCATAAGATACCTAGGAATAAACCTAACCAAAGAGACACAGAATCTATACTCAGACAACTATAAAGTACTCATGAAAGAAATTGAGGAAGACACAAAGAAATGGAAAAATGTTCCACGCTCCTGGATTGGAAGAATAAATATTGTGAAAATGTCTATGCTACCTAAAGCAATCTACACATTTAATGCAATTCCTATCAAAGTACCATCCATCTTTTTCAAAGAAATGGAACAAATAATTCTAAAATTTATATGGAACCAGAAAAGACCTCGAATAGCCAAAGGGATATTGAAAAAGAAAGCCAAAGTTGGTGACATCACAATTCCGTACTTCAAGCTCTATTACAAAGCTGTCATCATCAAGACAGCATGGTACTGGCACAAAAACAGACACATAGATTAATGGAACAGAATAGAGAGCCCAGAAATAGACCCTCAACTCTACGGTCAACTAATCTTCGACAAAGCAGGAAAGAATGTCCAATGGAAAAAAGACAGCCTCTTCAATAAATGGTGCTGGGAAAATTGGACAGCCACATGCAGAAAAATGAAATTGGACCATTTCCTTACACCACACACAAAAATAGACTCAAAATGGAAGAAGGACCTCAATGTGCGAAAGGAATCCATCAAAATCCTTGAGGAGAACACAGGCAGCAACCTTTTCGACCTCAGCTGCAGCAACATCTTCCTAGGAACAGCGCCAAAGGCAAGGGAAGCAAGGGCAAAAATGAACTATTGGGATTTCATCAAGATTAAAAGCTTTTGCACAGCAAAGGAAACAGTTAACAAAATCAAAAGACACTGACAGAATGGGAGAAGATATTTGCAAACGACATATCAGTTAAAGGACTAGTGTCCAGAATCTATAAAGAACTTAGCAAACTCAACACCCAAAGAACAAATAATCCAATCAAGAAATGGGCAGAGGACATGAACAGACATTTCTGCAAAGAAGACATCCAGATGGCCAACAGACACATGAGAAATTGCTCCATATCACTCGGCATCAGGGAAATACAAATCAAAACCACAATGAGATATCACCTCACACCAGTCAGAATGGCTAAAATTAACAAGTCAGGATATGACAGATGCTGGCAAGGATGCGGAGAAAGAGGAACCCTCCTACACTGTTGGTTCGAATGCAAGCTGGTGCAGCCACTCTGGAAAACAGCATGGAGGTTCCTCAAAATGTTGAAAATAGAATTCCCCTATGACCCAGCAATTGCACTATTGGGTATTTACCCTAAAGATACAAACGTAGTGATCCAAAGGGGCACATGCACCCGAATGTTTATAGCAGCAATGTCCACAATAGCCAAACTATGGAAAGAACCTAGATGTCCATCAACAGATGAATGGATCAAGAAGATGTGGTATATATACACAATGGAATACTATGCAGCCATCAAAAGAAATGAAATCTTGCCATTTGCGACAACATGGATTGAACTAGAGCGTATCATGCTTAGCCAAATAAGTCAAGCAGAGAAAGACAACTATCATATGATCTCCCTGATATGAGGAAGTGGTGATGCAACATGGGGGCTTAAGTGGGTAGGAGAAGAATAAATGAAACAAGATGGGAATGGGAGGGAGACAAACCATAAGTGACTCTTAATCTCACAAAACAAACTGAGGGTTGCTGAGGGGAGGGGGCTTGGGAGAAGGGGGTGGGATTATGGACATTGGGGAGGGTATGTGCTTTGGTGAGTGCTGTGAAGTGTGTAAACCTGGTGATTCACAGACCTGTTCCCCTGGGGATAAAAATACATGTTTATGAAAAATTAAAAATTAAAAAAAAATATCCAGGTGTGAAAAAGAACAAGTTAAAAAGCTACCATGAAATATGTCATATTAAACTTCTAGCTGAAATGAGGAAAAGGTAAACAGAAAAAAAAAAAAAAACAGATAAGAAACATGAGAAAGACTAAAAAGGAAAGAAAAAAAAAGAAAAAACAACTTGTATCTGAGAATGACACAAGCCGTGAGGCAACACCTGGAGGTCAATATACTATTTTCCCCTGGTGTTTGGGTTTTATGGTTTTATGAGGACCTTTAGATTTTTGTCCTCTTGTTCTTCCAGCTTGTCTTCTGGGGAAGGGCCTGTTTGGGCAGAGTTACCCTGTTGTCTATCAGGGGACTGGGTCCCATGGAAACTGTTTTTTTTTTTTGCTTTTGTTTGTTGGTGGTTTTTTAGGCCTTTTTGGAGGGTCAGAAGGAAGGAAAATGTCCGAACCCAGACCTCTGCCCCAGGAAAGGAAAATGTTCCCACCCAGACCTCTGTCTGCTCTTCTCTAAGCCCTCCAGAACACACTGTTTCCCTTTCTATAAGTGTTGTTGAAAACCACAGCCACCCATGGGTCATGCACGACCCCAGAAACCTTCTCAGCAGTTGACTCAGGCCCCTGCTTGTCTCTGCTCTTGGTCCGCGGCAACAGCAGCTGGCTCTGGGTCCTTGGTGGCAGGTGGCGGCCTGCCCTGGGTCCATGTGCACATCCCCTCAACACCTGTTTTCTGTTTGAGACCTGTTATGAATCCCTTCCCATCCCATTGCTACTGCTCTGCAAATTATCACAGTTCCTCCAGTGCAGGACGTTTTTGTGCTCTGGTGTTATATCACTTTCCAGGGACCAGATTATGGCAGCTCCCCCGCTTTCCATTTATCTCCCAGTAACTGCCCACAGAATTACAACTCTGTCCTTCATACCTCAAAACTGGATTTTTTGCTTGTGCAGATCCAGATATATAGCCTTAAAACATCTCAAGGTGATTTTGTGTGTGTTCAGAATGGTTTGGTAGATATTCAGCTAAATTCAGGGGACCCATTTGATTGGAGTCCCCTACTCCTTCACCATCTTGCCCCATTCCTTCCTCTAGTTTCTTTTAACAAGCAGAACAAAATACACCCAGGATCTAGGCTTCTTTTTCCCCCTTCTGCTTTTATTATTACTATTTTTGTTGTTGTTTCCTCCTTTTTTTTTTTTTTTTCTTTTCCAGACAAATTGATGAGATGGAGGAACACAGTCCAAAAGAAAGAACAGCAGGTAGTCCTCACTACTAGGGATTTAGTCAATATGGATATAAATAGGATGTTTGAACTAGAATTTAAAACTGCAATTGTAAAGATACAATCTTGGATTGTAAAAAACATAGAAGACACTAGAGAATCTCTTATTATAGAGATAAAAGGACTGTCAGACTAAAATTTAAAATGCTAAGTGGCAGCCAATAAAATGAATAGGAATGAAGCAGAAGCACAAATTGGTGACATAGAAGATAAAATGATGGAAAATATGGAAGCTGAAATGAAGAGGGAAAAAAGTATTAGGTCAAAAATGTAGACTGAGGGAGCCCAGCAATTCTATAAAGAGAAATAATATCCATATTAAAGAGTCCCAGAAAATGAGGAGCAGGAAAAAGGGGCAGAAGATTTTTGAACAAATTATAGTTGAGAACTTCCCTAATCTGGGGAAGGAAACAGCCATTAAAGTCCAATAGGCAGAGAGAACCCCTCCCAAAATCAACAGAAGTAGGTCAACAACTCGACATATTATAGTGAAACTTTCAAACTACAAAGATAAAGAGAAAATACTAAAAGGAGCTGGGGAAAAGAGGTCTTTGACATACAAGGGTAGAAAAACAAGACCTGTCCACAGAAATCTGCAGACCAGAAAGTATTGGCATGATATATTCAATGTATTAAGTGGGGAAAAATATGCAGCCAAGGATACTTTATCAAGCAAAGCCATCATTCAGAATAGAAGGAGAGATAAAGAGTTTTCCGGACAAAGAAAAACTAAAGGAAGTTTTGAACACTAAATGAGCCCTGCAAGAAACACAAGAGGGATCTTTTAAGCAGAGAAAAAGCCCCAAAATAACAAAGACAAGAATGGAACAGAGAATCTAAAAGAATAGCAACTTTACAGATTATACAATGGCACCAACTTCATATCTTTCAATAGTTACTCTGAATGTAAATGGACTAATTGCTCCAATCAAAAGACAGAGAGTGTCAGAATTAATACCTATTCTTATGAAACTCTTCCAAGAAATAGAAATGCAAGGAAAATTTCCAGACTCACTCTATGAAGCCAGCATTACCCTGATCCTCAAACCAGACAAACCCTACTAAACAGAAGAATTGCAGACCAATATCTCTGAGGAACATGGATGCAAAAATTATGGCCAGGATACTAGATAATAAGATCTAACAGTACATTAAAATGATTGTTAATCATGACCAAGTGAGATTTATTCCTGGGCTACAAAGGTGGTTCAACATCTGCAAATTAACCAATGTGACATATCACATTAGTAAAATAAAGAATAAGAGCCATATGATTCTTTAAATAGCTGCAGAAAAAGCATTTGACAAAGTGCAGCATCCATTCTTGATAAAAACCCTCCACAAAGAGTAGGGATAGATGGAACATATTTCAACATCAGAAAGACAATCTACAAAAGACCCAGAGGTAACATCATATCCTCAACAGGGGAAAACTGAGAGCTTTTCCTCTACAGTAAGGAACACAACAGGGATGTCCACTCTCACCACTGATGTTCAACATAGTACTGGAAGTCTTAGCTTCAGCAATCACACAAAACAAAGAAATAAAAGGTATATAAATTAGGAAAGAAGAAGTCAAACTCTCACTCTTTGCAGATGACTTGATACTCTATGTAGAAAACCCAAAAGACTCCAACCAAAACTTGCTGGAACTGATACAAAAATTCAGGAAAGTTGCAGCATATAAAAACAAATGCACAAAAGCCAGTCAAATTTCTATACGCTAAGAATGAAGCAGAAGAAAGAGAAATTAAGGAATTGATCCCATTTCTAATGGCACCAGAAACCATAAGATACCTAGGAATAAATCCAACCAAAGAGGTAAATGATCTGTACTCTGAAAATTATAGAACACTTATGAAAGAAATTGAGGAAGACACAAAGATGTGTAAGAACATTCCATGCTCATGGATTGGAAGAATGAATATTGTTAAAATGCCTATGCTACCCAAAGCATCTACACATTCAATATAATCCTAATCAAATTAACATCAACATTTTTCACAGAGCTAGAACAAAAAGTTTTACCATTTGTATGGAACCAAAAAAAACCCCAAATGGCCAAAGAAATGTTGAAAAAAAAAAACTCAAAAAAGACAAAAACACAAAGCTGAAAGCATCACAGTTCAGGACTTCAAGCTGTATTACCAAACTGTAATTATCAAGACAGTATGGTACTGGCATAAAAAACGACTCATAGATTAATTACTAGAAATGGACCCTCAAATGGTCAATGAATCTTTGGCAAAGCAGTAAAGTATATCCAATGGAAAAGAGACAGTCTCTTCAACAAATGATGTTGGGAGAACTGGATAGCCACTGCAGAAGAATGAAACTGGACTACTTTCTTAAGCCATATATGAAAAACAAAAAACAAAAATCACACACCTCAAAATGGATGAAAGACCAAACTGTGAGCCAGGAATCCATCAAAATCTTAGAGGAGGACATAGACAGCAACATCTTTGACCTCAGCCACAGTAACTTCTTGATAGACACGTCTCCAAAGGTAAGGAAAACTAAAGAAAAAATGAAATATTGGGAGTCCATCAGGATAATAAGCTTTTGCTAGCAATGGAAAGAACTAATAAAACTACAAGACAACCTATGAAATGTGAGAATATATTTGCAAATGACGTATTAGATAAAGTACTAGTATCCAAAACTTAGAGAGAGTTTATCAAAATGGAAATCCCAAAACCAAAAAATCCAGTCAAGAAATGGGCAGAAGACATGAACAGACAATTTCCCAAAGAGGATATACAAATCCCTAAGAGGCACATGAAAAAATGCTCAACATCTCTGGGCATCAGGGAAATACAAATCAAGATCACAATGAAATATCATCTCATACATGTCAGAATGGCTAAACTGAACAACTCAGGATATAAGATATTGGTGAGGATGTGGAGAAAGGGGAATCCTCTTTCACTTTTGATGTGAGTTCCAGGCACTCTGGAAAACATTATGAAGGTTCCTCAAAAAGTTAAAAACAGAAATACCCTATGATTCAGCAATTACTCTTCTAGGTATTTATCTAAATGATTCAAAAATAGTGATTTGAAGGTGCCCGTGCACCCTAATGTTTATAGGAGTAATGACTACAATAACCAAAATATGTACAGAGCCCAGATGTCCATCAACAAGTGAATGGATAAAGAAGAGTTGGTTTATATATACAATGGAATAGTACTCAGCCATCAAAAAGAATGAAATCTTGTCATTTGCACCAACATGGATGGAATTAGAGGGTATTATGATAAACTAAATAAGTCAGTTGGAGAAAGACACATACCATTTGATTTCACTCATATGTAGAATTTAGGAAACAAAGCAGATGAGCAGGGTAAGGGAAGAAAAAAATAAAATAAGATAAAAGCAGAGGAGACAAACCATAACCAACTCTTAAGTATAGGAAACAAACAGAGTTGCTGAATGGGAGGTGAGTGGTTGGATGGTGGTAAATGGGTCATGGGCAGTAAGGAGGGCACTTCCAGTGATAATCCCCTGAATATTATATGCAACTGATGAATCACTAAATACCCCTGAAACTAATAATATAATACATGTTAACTGAATTGAATCTAAGTAAAAATCTTAAAAAATAGGAAATCTTAATTTGTCTGATGTAAGTATAGCTCCTTTGGCTTTCTTTTGATGTCCATTAGCATGATATATTGTCCTCCATCCCCTCATGTTTAATCTGTAGTTTTCTTTAGGTCTAAATGAGTCTCTTTTAAGCAAGATCTAGATGGATCTTTTTAAAAAATCCATTTGATGTAATATGTCTTTTGATTTGCCCACTTAGTCCATTCACATTATTGAGAGATAGGAATTTACCTCTGTTACCTGTAGAGTTGGTGTTTCTGGTGATGTTCTGTGGTCCTTTCTAGTCTTTGCTGCTTTTGGTCTTTCTTTCTCCACTCAAAGATTTCCCCTTAAATTTTCTTGCAGAGCAGTTTAGTGGTCACGAATTTTTTTAGTTTTTGTTTGTCCCAAAAACTCTTTCTCTCTCCTTCTATTTTGAATGACAGCCTTGATGAATAAAGAATTATTGGCTGTCTGCACATTGATTATTTCCTTCTTTCTGGCCTACCAAGTTTCTATGGACAGATCTGCTGTATATTTGATTTGTCTTCCCTTGTATGTTAAGTGTCTTCTTTTTTCACTTGCTTTCAGGATTCTTTCCTTGTGTGTGTATTTGATGAATTTGTTTATGATATTCCTTGGTGATGGGTGGGTTTTTGTTGAATTTAATGGGAGTTCTCTGTGCTCTTGGATTTTGTTGTCTGTGTCCTTCTCCAGACCTGGGAAGTTTTCAGCCATAATTTGTTCAAATAAACCGTCTATCTCTTTATCTCTTCATCTTCTGAAACTCCTATGATAAAAATCTTATGTTTTACTAAATTGCTAAAGTCTCTAAGTCTACCTTCTAGCTCCATTATCTTCCTTTCCCTCTTCTTTTCAGCTACATTATTTTCTGTAATTCTTTCTTTACGTCACTGATTCTCTCCTCTGCTTTGTCTATTCTCATTTGTATGGTCCCCATTTGTGTTTGCATCTCAGTTATAGCATTTTTAATTTCAGCCTGACTAGATTTTAGTCCTTTATCTCTACAGTATGGGATTCTTTAGTGTCTTCTGTGCTTTTTCAATTTCAGCTAGTATCCTTATAATTGTTATTTTAAATTCTAGTTCAGACATTTACTTATATCTGTGTTGATTAAATCCCCAGACATGAGTTCTGCCCAGTGTTCTTCCTTTTGGATTGAATTCCTCTGTCTCATCATTCTGGCCAGGAAAGAAAAGAAGAAAGGGAAAGGAGAACAATGAAAACAAAACAAAACGAAAAGCAAGAAAACAAATAAAAACAAAACAAAACAAAAAAACAAAGAAAAAGGAAAAAAACCCCAAAAACACAAAATAGGAAAAAACAAACAAACAAACAAAAAAAACCAATTAGGGGCTCGGCGAGTTTTTGTCTGCTTGTCTGAAGAATCTGGATCTCAAAATAAAAATATATACATATTAAAAGAAAATAAAAGACAATGAAATTAGACAAAAAGGCAAAAAGCATACATGAAAAATACATATATAAACTTTAAAAATTAATAATAAATAAAAAGGAATGTGGAAATATTAGAAAATAATTGAAAGAATAATAAAAATTTAAAAAAATGAAGAATAAAAGTAAAAA
Organism: Mustela lutreola; assembly: GCF_030435805.1. Taxonomy (NCBI): domain Eukaryota; kingdom Metazoa; phylum Chordata; class Mammalia; order Carnivora; family Mustelidae; genus Mustela; species Mustela lutreola. The sequence goes on along the minus strand of NC_081299.1, from coordinate 107,619,030 downwards.
GGAAGCTCGATCCTATTTCCTTAGAGCTGATGTTTTGCAATAATGCATGATCTATAAACTTGGTGAGAGCAAGTTGTTTGTCTTCTTGGGGAGAGACCTGCTACACTTATTGCCTGGCTGACTTTCAGTGGAAATGCCACCAGGGCCCAAGGCGGGGTGGTGCTTGGTGTAGGAGGCTCTGGCCTCCACTAGGTGGCACTGTTTTACTCCCTGAAGGGTTTCAGCACGGATGGGTGAGATGAAAATGTCTGAGCCTTGGTCTCTAGACTGGGTGCTGAAAGTTTTTGTTGTGGTTGTTTTAAAGATTTTATTTATTTGAGAGAGAGAGAGAGAGATAATGAGAGGGTAAGGGTGAGGGTGAGAAGGAGAGTCCCTGCTGAGCAGGGAGCCTGATGCAGGACTCAATCTGGGACTCCAGGATTATCACCTGAGCTGAAGTAACTGAGCCACACAGGTGCCCTCTGGGAGCTGAAAGTTTGCATCCCCTATTCTTCAGTAAGCTCTCACAGAAAAGCAATCATTCACCCTATCCCCCCCCCCCCCCCCCAGTTTCCTCTGAACCCTGTGTTCACCCTGCCCATGTCCCAGCCTTTTTATCTCAGGTGTGTGACCAAGTTTCAAAAAACTCCAAATTTCAGGGATGCTCATGGCCCCAGCCCACACTCTTCCTCCAAGGGAGAGTCTTAAAATCTTTCCATGCTTGCCGGCTTATCCCTGGAAAGTGGTCCCATAACTGCATGGTGATTTGCAGTTTAAAGCAGAATGCCAGCCCTCAGACCTGTTGCTCTCTGCTGGCTTCCCAGCTTCTATGCCTGGGACTAGCACAGCATCTTGGTGCCACCCATTCTTCCTGTAATCTATCAGATCTTCAGATCACTCTGTCACTCTTGGGATTCTGCCCCTCTTTGCAACCTGAGCATCTTTAATGCAGGCATGTTCCCCATGGTAGTGAACACAAAAGTTAAAATTTTGTGTTCTGTCATGCTTCTAATACTTTGTGGTAGCCTCTGTAAACAGGCTTCCTCCTACCACTGCATCGACAGCTATGTCTTTCCCAAAGGAACTTTCACACCTCCAACCTTCCAAAAGATAGTCACTTTTCTACTTGTGGACTTGCAGTGTCGTTCTCTCAGACCTCTGATTGATTTCTTGAATGTTCAGCATTATTTGATAACTACCTAGTTGTGTTTGAGGGTTGAGACAGGTTCAAGGTCCTCCTATTACTCCACCATCTTAACTCCAACGTGCTTAATTATTGACCTTTCTTCATTTCACATACAAGGAATCTAAGAGCAGGAGCAAGGCCCTCAAATGCAAGGCCAGAACCCAAGCATCCTGACTCCTCAGCACTGGCTGGGTCAATTCTGAGGTATCTCAGTTCTAAAGAAGGGGGAATATGTATTAACAGAGATGTCGAAGGGTTTCTCTTAAGATTCCATCTTCAATATGTCTTGTCTGTACCCCATTGCTGACTTCCTTCAAACTCACTCCATGAAATACTCTGGTTACTATAGTACGAAAAGGGTTAAGGAGGGGAAAGGAAGCCCACACTGACTGAGCATCTTCAGGAATCGTGGAATGAGTTCAGATTTATTATCTTATTGATCTCAGACCAATACCCAAAAGATAAGCAATATTTCTTCCATAATGATAGACTTGGCTCAGAGAAGTTAAATAACTTCCCCAAGACCACAGAACTGACAGTCAAACAGGAGTCTGACTTTAAAGGTTGGATTTTCCCATCAACCACTAGGGGGCATTTCAAGAGCAGAATGACCTGTTCAGAGAACCCCAGGAGGGCCTCTGGGATATATTTGTCCTCAGGCTCTCAGGCAAGGAATGGCCTGGGGTGAAAAACTGGAGAGCCTTGGATGGAAACCAAAGTTCCTCCAACCCCCTGGGTCCCAGGAAATCAGGTTTCCAATCTTCATCTATAGTTTTTCACTTAGTCTGTGGGGGCAGGATTACTGTCCCTAGAAGAATCTCTCCAGCTGGGGAAGGGTCCCCCATGGCTGCATTGAGGTCTGCACTATCTCTGTTTTCATATTCTGATTTCCTAAAGAGGGTGGGGGGAGACAAAACACACAGGAGAGGATAGTATATATTTACACAACAACTTTAAAATTTAAAGAGAATTTTCATATAGACTGTTTAAATGGAGTACCCTTAATATCCCTGTCAGAATTATCATGGCTGTATTCTCTTTCTGCAACTCCATAGAATCCCATGTTTTTTTGTTTTTTGTTTTTTTTTGTGTGTGTGTGTGTGTGACTCTCAGCACTAATGTGATATCCTGGTTTGATGTCTGTCTTCTCCAGTGAACCGTCAACTTCATGAGATCAGGAGCCACATGTCTGCTCACTATTTTGTCCCCAAAGTCTAGCATGTGGTTGTTGTTCAAAAAAATATTTGATTGAGTGAACAGATAATGGGCCATCATCATTCCCATTTTACAGATGAGGAGACTGAGGCTTCAGGAAGCCAAGTGATTTTCTCAAGTTTACCTAGCTAACTGATGGCAGAACAGGCATTCTTTCCAGATCCTAGGCTGAAGGAGTAGACAAAGGTATTGGTGGGAGATCAAACACCTCCAATCAGGCATGGCAGAATAACACCCATAAGTCCAAAGAGTGAACACTGAGTGTTACCTCTCCCATCACTCCCCACTCATTCTCCAGTCCTGAGGTGTACTGGCAGGGTCAATCAGCACATATTATACTGTCCTATATTTATTTATACCTTTATGTGGCTGGACACTGTCATCCTACACTTACCCAGAATGGAGACTACTTAAGCACATGTCTGGCCCTTCTCTCATCTCTATCTTGAGGGTCTGGCATACTGCCTGGCACCTTATGAGTACTCAAGATGTTTTCAAGGACTGAATGATTGACAGGTGGATGAACTTCCCAATAGCAGCTCCAAACCTCTTCTGCATTTGACACTCTTGGTGCAAAGTTGGAATGATTCTCCTCTGAGCCAGATGTGCCTGAGGGGAGCCATTATTGAGATGGTGATGATAGTGCTGTGTATAGGCTGCAGTTCCAAGGACTGTGAGCCTCTTAAGACAGAGCTTGTGGGAGACCTGCAGGAAAGTTACATGGGATCCACTGTTGGAAGGGTAAGCTTACAGAGGTTGTCTCATTCAGCCTTTCCCTAACCTACTCCAGGATGCACTGCTCCAGAAGAAGAGTGGCTGCCTGAACCAACTGGGGAGATTAGAAGACTTATTCCACAACCATCAGAGGAGTCCCACAGGGACAAGGCTGGTCACAAACATTAGCCTTCAGTTCATTCTGGCTTTCTCATGCTCTTTTGTCAGGACAATGTTTGTTCTTAGGACTGTTACCCAGACAGACACCAACAATGTCCTGGAAATGTTGCCTGTCAGCTATCATCTGGGGTATTTCCTGTTGTATATCCTGCCTTCCTCCACCCAGGCTTGCTGACATCATGTAATGCTGCAGAGTTATGTGAGGGACAAAGCTGCTTTTAGGTCAGCCTTAACTATTATCATCATAATTATTTAATTATGTTTCTGTTATTATTACTAACTTTTATTTTTATAGCATTTTATGGCTCACCAAGTACTTTGCTATATGTGATCTCATTGGATTGGGTAGCATATTAGTAGCCTCCATTGTAGAGATGAGAAAATTGAGATTCAGAGAAGCAACTGATATGTTCAAGGTTACAGAGTTAATAAGGCTGAATTCTCTTATTACTGCTGAACTGATTCTTCTTCCACTTTAAAGTTATCAGTGGCTTCCTACAGGTCCTCAAGTCTTGTACTTCTAATAGAATTTGCTCCAGTTACTCCTGTGTCTTGGATTCCAGTGAGAAACATGGTACCTCAGTAATGGAGGCCTACAGTGCTTCTGAGCCTAGTGCTCTAAAACAGTGTCCTTTCGCAGTGCTGTGGGTGGCTTGTGGGAGAGAGACACCGAAAGCCCCAGGAAAGGACAGAGATGAAATGACATAGGAACAAAAAGTTTTAGGGCACCTGCTGCATGCCACAAAGGATGCTTTATTGATTATCAAGTCTTTTGACCCAAGAGGCTTTCTGCTCTGGCAAGTGAGCATTCATGTCCAAGAGTCTTGGGATTGGTGGGAGGTAGCCTCTGTTCTGGGAATTTGATTTTAGCATCTCATGTGGGGTACCCAGATGCTCATAGAGGTCTGCACTACTCTCCCAGCTAGTTGGTGGCAACTGGTACAAATAGTGGCATATGGCTCACCCTTTACCCTCCCTCTCTCCTACAAATATTTAATGAGCATCTACTATGTTCCAAACACCTTGTGGGTCCTGGAGATTTAGCAATGACTTGGAAACCTAAAGAGATCAACTATCTAGCCCATGAAAAGTTTGGTCCAGGGCCTCAGCCCTCTCAGAATCAGAGACCTCCTGAGCACTAAGAATATTGTGATATCTGCCAGACACTGGCAGAAGTTCAGAAAGCTGGCCTCACTCAAAAAGATTACACAGAGTAGCCTCCTTGGGAAGGTAGTAACTAAACCCATCATATCAGAGGCCCATTTCTGCTCCTCTCAGACAGCATTATGTGAAGGATGAACAGTGGAAAAAAGGTGTCATTTTTCCTCATGATTTCCCCAAAATCTGTTGGGGCTCCTGTCACTCAACCAGCAACTGGCAGTGGAGGGGACACTTGGTTAGGTACTGCATGACTCTGTTAACATGTTACACTTCCCCAGGTCCTCCCTTGATTGAGGCATGCCCTCACTGGGCTGTTTGGTGAGTTGAGCTGGAAAGGGCATGCAGCTCTGAGGTTGGAGCTCTGGCTCTGACTTCTGGACAGAGAGAGATGGGCCAGAACTCTGACAGACTTTAGTGACCCCTAGTGTCCAAGAATAATGAATAAAGAATAAAGAATAACTCAAGAATGAATGATATCCCTCAGTTTGTCAGTTGCTTCAGTATTTAGAGTCTTCCTTTGCCTGGCCTCAGTCAGGGAGACCATAGCAACATGCTGAACAGAAGTGACTTCAGGCACAGTTTCCAACTGAATCAGGCTGAGTCAAAGTCAGAAGGTGTCCTATAGTGGCTACACTGGCCCTGTGGGTCTCCTCCCTCCCTGACAATGACAACAAGATATTATTATTCCATTCCTTTATTCTTCACCCAACAAGTATTTGCAGAATGCTATGAGCTCTTTGCTTGGCCTTGGAGGCCACACAGTGATGGGTAGTGTGAAGTACCTGCCACTAAGGAGCTTTCAGTATAGAAGCCGGGATAAGAGTTTCAGGAAGTCTGAGTATTTATTATGTTCCAGCCTCTGTGATACTCTCCAGGGTCATAGAGAGAGCACCCAGACCCTGAAGTGGAGGTGCTCACAATCCAAGAGGGGAGCCCAATCATGAGCATGGTACATGACATGTGTCCTGTCAAAGAGGTGCTCCAGTTCAGAAAGGCAGTGATGAGGTCCTGTCAGTGATGGGACAGGCTTCTCAGAGGACAGCCCTTGGTAGCATGTAAGAGTTGGAGAGGAAGGGCGTTCTAAGCTGAGGGTGCATCCAGGTGCATTCAAGAATGGTGATAATTTGGTTTGGCTGTAATGTTAACGTGGTACAGGGGAAACAAGTCTGTGGAGATAGAAGCTGTTAAAATATGAAGAACTTAGCATTTGGAGGTACTTGGATATTTTCCCCTTGGGCATAATAGGGAGTCACTGCAAGTTTTAAATAAGCTCAAATTTACATTTTTTAAAATGATGGGGAGGGTCTGAGGAAAGGAGGCAGTAGAGCTGAGAGAAGGAAACATGGGGCATTATTGGATGTGGGGGAGAAAGAGAGAGAAAACAGGATAACCCTCAGCCTTGGGTCTTCAAGTATTTCCTCAGAGAATGGAAGGGGACTGAGGGGGAGATGGTGATGGTGGGTTTTGTGTGCGTCAATAGCCGTCACTGTGGGCCACAGTTTTTGTCATTGGAAGTGGGGAGGGGTGACTGGGAGGTGGGGATAGAGGACAGGGGTTGAGAGGAGGGAGAAGCCTTCATCTTGCAGCAAAGAGGTCCTCATAATGGAGGACATTTAACAGAATGAGAGGGCCCTTGGGTACTGAGGCAGATGTCATGGGAGCAGAGGCTGAGCAGGGGGGATGAGTAGGAAAGGGTTTTGGAGACTGAACTTCCTGGATGGAGCAAACTGTAGTCCTAGGATGAGACAGTCATATTTCCAGATTGCTCTTTGGATTTTGGTGGAAGAGTCTGGCACAAAAGAGACAAGGAATTCTTGGTCATTTGGTCACTAAGCTAGAGACTCAGGCTTCTGGTAACTTGTTCAGACTCCTATAATGTGACATAGTCATGATCCACCTGTCTGCCAGAGACAGGAACATGACTGGGAAAGCTTGGCACTTAAGGCCTGGAGAGTCCAGGGTTGTGCTTAGCATAGGTGGTGGAGAACATATTGGAGGGGGACAGGGGAGAAGGCCAGATCCAAACTATAATCTCAGATCTGGTTTCCCAGGATATATGGGCATCTTTCCTCCTTATCACTATGAGATTCACTTTCTACATTTATTATTATTACTATTATTATTATTAATTATTATAAACAGAATCACCGCTATTTAAAGTAGAATGACATGTGATGGGGGAGAGAAAACTATATTTGTCAATCCAGGTTTACAAAGTTAAATTAAAATGTTTTAGGCTGTGGGCATGAACATAATTGAGTTTTGAGATCTCAAGAGGGAAGATGGTGTCTTTGGGTGGAAAGAATCTTTTTTTCTCAATGTAGGTACAAAGCTTGCCTTCGGCAGTCTTTGTAATTCAATAAACATTAGGTGCCTACTGTGTGAATATAATGGGGCAAGGGACTCATGGGTTTTGAGTGGGCACAAAAAGAAGCAGGACCCACATCCTCCATGCCCAGTTGCGGTCAAGTGCTAGACTCCAGGAGCTCCTTTGTCTTCTGGCACTGAGACTCTTGTCTGGGCTATGATGTCCCCTTCTTTCCAGTTAGCTCCATCCAGTATACCACTTACAGTACTCATGTTTTTCAAGATTTGGGCATTCAACAGAAGGATAGCTGATAGTTCTGGCTTCCAATGAGTTCATGACATGAACATATGGATCAGAGCAATGTTGAGCAGGATGATTAAGTATCCAAGACAGTGATTCTGACAGAGAGGGCTGCTAGTCTAAGATAGGTAAAGAGGTGGCATCTGAACTGCAGATGGAGAAGTGAGGGCAGTATTCAAGCCCCAGGAATAATGGGGCTGTGTGTAGCTCTCTCTGTGTGTCTTCAGTACCAAGCATGGGGCCTAGCACTTACTAGAAATTCAAAATATCTGCAAAGTTGAATAAATGCATCAAATACCACTTTTGTAAGGCCTTCTCTGATCTTTTCTGTGAATTTAGTATTTCTGTGCTAAGTTAAAAATTTTATCATCCAAGTCATGTGCATTCATTGCAGGAAAATTAGAAAATGTAGGTAAGCAAAAGGAAAAAGGAAATGCTCATGACTCCCCACCTAGGAGTAAATACATTAACATTTTAATACAGATCCATCCAGACTTTTTTTTCCTGTTTAGTTACATGTATTATATATAAATATAGAGTTATACTCAGGGAGACTTAGATAAATGGAATCAATGTATTGCTTATGCTGTTGTAACTTTTTCTTATCTAATCATCTTTGCTCATGCTCCTATTCTAGCAGATTTGGATATCTCTCTCTCCCACAGGACTGACAACTCTGGGTGGGTAGTGATAATGGCTTGTCTTCTGTGTTTTTCTACTGTTTAGCACAGGGCCATCTCTCTATAGGTCCTCAGTGTAAGCTGGGGGTTAAAAAAATGTCCTGCTGAAGACATCCATTAATGACAGCCAACATGGGTGATTGCAGAGGGAGAGTCCAGTCCCCCAGCATATGGAAGCACCTCTGCCTCAGTGTGACAAGTGTGTGTGTTTGGCAGCCAACTCCTCCCTGCTGTCTGCTCAACTCACCTGAGTTCTCAGCTTCCAGCCTCTCCATAGGAAAACAAGGTGCCTCAGTGCTTGCACTTCCAGGAGCCTCCATGACTATTTTTACTCTTTTGAGTCCCCACCCTGGATAGTTACTTACTTCCAAAGGGTAGGAGTCCTCCTTTCTCTGGCTATTCACTTCTGGGGCTTCTATAGCATTCCCGCCCCCAGCTCCAGCTATGGAAATGTTCCCAGTTGAGATAACACTGCAGCTGGCCCAGAGCTCCAGCAGCTGTGACATCCCACCCATTAGAGATTCAAGGGCAGGCAGAATGGGGCTGGCACAGGGCTGTGGGGTGAAGCTTTTCCAGGAAATGCTACTGGCACCTGGGGGCACCATGCAGCTGCAGTTCTGTGAGTCAGTCCTGGTATCCCTGCCTTCTCCCATATCTCTGGTATTCACTTCTTGAAGGTGGTGGTGCCCAGGCAGGCAAGAATATTGCTTCATGACTTGAGACCAGAACTGCTGCAGGGCTCTTCCAGCCAGCACTCCAATCACTTGAGGCAAAAAGAAAATCTCAAACCTCATTTTAAGGCCATATGACACTATCTTTTCAGAAGAGGAGTATTTATGGTCTGTTTATGTGCATGTTTTAATTGAGACATAATTGACATAAAACACTGTGTATGTTTAAGGTGTACAATGTGTTGATGTGATATATACATGTATTGCTATATATCGCTGTAGTGTTAGCTAACAAATTTATCACCTTGAATAATTATCAGTTCTTCTTGTGGTGAAATAATTTAAGATCTAGCCTCTTAGCAACTTTGAAGTATATAATACAGTATTATTGATTATGTCACTATGCTGTGCATTAGATCTCCAGGATTATTCACCTTCCAGTTCAAGTTTGGACCCTTTAACAACATCTCAATTCCCCCACCTCCAGCCTCTGATAACTACCATTCTACTCTCTGTTGCTATGTGTTGGGCTTTTTTAGATTCCATGCGTAAGTGACCTCATACAATATTTATCTTTCTTTGTCTGACATCTCATTTAGCATAATGCCCTCAAGGTTCATACATGTTGTCACAATGGCAGGACTTCTTTCTTTGTTATGGCTGAATAATATTCTCTGTGTGTGTATCACATTCTCTTCATTCATTCGTCTCTTGGTGGACAAATAGATTGCTTCCTTATCTTGGCTATTGTGGATAATGTTGCAGTAAACATGGGGGTGCAGATAGTTTTCTGATATCTTGTTTTCATTTCCTACAGCTATATACCTAGATTTGGGATTGCTGGATCATATAGCAATTTTATTTTCAATTTTTTGAAGAACGTCTGTATTGTTTTCAAAAGTGGCATAACCAATTTAAAAGTGCACAAAGGTTCCCTTTTCTCCACATCCTCACCAACACTTGTTCCATCTTGTCTTCGAGATGACAGCCATTCTAATAGGTGTGAGATGATATTTCATTGTGGTTTTGATTTGCATTTCTCTGATGTTGAGCATCTTTTCGTGTACTTATTGGCTATTTGGATGTTTTCTTTGGAAAAAGTGTCTATTCAGTTCCTCTGACCATTTTTAAAATTGGGATTTTTTGTTATTGAGTTTTATGAATTTTTAAAATGTATTTTGGATATTAACCCCTTATCCAATATATGGTTTGTAAGCATTTTCTTTTATTTCATAGGTTGAATTTCCATTTTATTGTTTCTTTTGCTGTGCAGAAACTTTTTAGTTTGGTGTATTCCCAGTTGTTGATTTTTGCTTTTGTTGCTTGCGCTTTTGGTGTCGGATCAAAAAAAAAAAAAAAAAAATTCTTGCCAAGACGAATGTCAAAGAGGGTTTCTTCCATATATTATACTCTAGGAGTTTATGGTATCAGGCCTTATCGTTAAGTCTTTAATTCATCTTGAGATGATTTTTTGTGAGTGGAGTAAGAGAGGGACCACAAACTTTTCTGTTTGTGGTTATCAAGTTTATCCAACACCGGGGTGCCTGAGTGGCTCAGAGGGTTAAGCCTCAGCCTTCAGCTAGGGTCATGGTCTCAGGGTCCTGGGATTGAGCCCTGAATCAGGCTCTCTACTCAGCCGGGAGTCTGCTTCCCCCTCTCTCTCTGCTTGCCTCTCTGTCTACTTGTGATCTCTCTCTCTCTCTCTCTCTCTCTCTCTCTCTCTGTGTCAAATAAAAAAATAAAATCTTTTTAAAAAGTTTAACCAACATCATTTTAAAATTCCAGTCCCCTGAGGACTCTAGACCTTTCCACCACTTCTCTGACAGAACATGCAGAAACTGGGTTAAAGGCCACTCTGATTTGAGGAATAAGCATGAAATCTAGAGCCCAAAGAGGTTGAAGCCTGGCATCTTCTCTCACCTGTGACCTTAGACAAATTGCTTGTCCTCTCTGAGGATCAATTTTCTTTTTGAGTAACAGGGGTGATGTAGTAAAAAGAAGGGCCATCTGTACCCCAAATGTTCATAGCAGCAATGTCCACAATTGCCAAACTGTGGAAAGAGCCAAAATGCCCTTCAACAGATGAATGGATAAAGAAGATGTGGTCCATATATACAATGGAATATTTCACAACCATCAGAAAGGATGAGTACCCAACTTTTGTATCAACATGGACGGGACTGGAAGAGATTATGCTGAGTGAAATAAGTCAATCCGAGAGAGTCAATTATCATATGGTTTCACTTACATGTGGAACATAAAGAGTAACATGGAGGGCATCAGGAGAAGGAAAAGAAAAGTGAATTGGGGGAAATTGTGGGGGGAGAAAAAGCGTGAGAGACTGTGGACTCTGAGAAACAAACTGAGGATTTGGGAGGGGAGGGGAGGTGGGGGGATGGATGAGTCTGGTGGTGGATATTAAAGAGGGCATGTATTACGTGGAGCACTGGATGTGGTGCATCAACAATGAATCTTGGAACATTGAAAAAAATTAAATAAAATTTAAAAAATAAAATAAAATGTATTTATAAGTGCATACAAATTATTCTTGGAACAGAGAAAAATCAAAACTATGATTAAAAAATACTTAGAGGGGCACCTAGGTAGCTCAGTTGGGTTAAGCCTCTGCTTTTGGCTCAGGTCATGATCTCAGAGTTCTGGGATCGAGCCCCCCACTGGGCTCTCTGCTCAGCGGGGAGCCTGCTTCCTTCTCTCTGTCTACTTGTGATCTCTGTCAAATAAATACATAAAGTCTTTAAAAAAAATAATACTTAGATTGGCTATTGTGGACATTGCTGCTATAAACATTCGGGTGCACGTGCCCCTTTGGATCACTACGTTTGTATCTTTAGGGTAAATACCCAATAGTGCAATTGCTGGGTCATAGGGCAGTTCCATTTTCAACATTTTGAGGAACCTCCATGCTGTTTTCCAGAGTGGCTGCACCAGCTTGCATTCCCACCAACAGTGTAGGAGGGTTCCCCTTTCTCCGCATCCTCGCCAGCATCAGTCATTTCCTGACTTGTTGATTTTAGCCACTCTGACTGGTGTGAGGTGATATCTCATTGTGGTTTTGATTTGTATTTCCCTGATGCCGAGTGATATGGCCACAATAGCCAAACTATGGAAAGAACCTAGATGTCCATCAACAGATGAATGGATCAAGAAGATGTGGTATATATACACAATGGAATACTATGCAGCCATCAAAAGAAATGAAATCTTGCCATTTGCGACAACATGGATTGAACTAGAGTGTATCATGCTTAGCGAAATAAGTCAAGCAGAGAAAGACAACTATCATATGATCTCCCTGATATGAGGAAGTGGTGATGCAACATGGGGGCTTAAGTGGGTAGGAGAAGAATAAATGAAACAAGATGGGATTGGGAGGGAGACAAACCATAAGTGACTCTTAATCTCACAAAACAAACTCAGGGTTGCTGGGGGGAGGGGGCTTGGGAGAAGGGGGTGGGATTATGGACATTGGGGAGGGTATGTGCTTTGGTGAGTGCTGTGAAGTGTGTAAACCTGGTGATTCACAGACCTGTACCCCTGGGGATAAAAATATATGTTTATAAAAAATAAAAAATTAATAAAAATTAATACTTAGAAAATAGTAATAATGAGAATATCATATTTTACAATCTGACGTATGAAATTGATGTAATCAGAAGCATATTTGTAACATTAAATACATTTTTAAATAAAGAAAACAAAAGAAAAATGTGATTGATACTGTAAGTTGGATCTATGCTTTTCTGTTAGAGTAATATTATTCATGTGAGAGTTGGTTTAATTCTCATGTAAATAACTACCTAAAATTATTTACCTATATTCTTAGATTGATAAATCCACTTTATTCATATGAATTTTATAAATAAACCAGGAGTTATATAAATAGACAAGTATAGCTTCATTTTTTTAAACTAATGAGTAACAGGGGTGATAATCCTATGTTCTACCCAATAGGGTTGTCGGTGAAATTCAAATAAAAATATGAATGCCAAAACACCTTATAAACAGGAAAATGCTCTCCATAGTGAAAGTATAAGAAGCCCCACTTCTTTTCTGAAAAAAAGGTACAAAAACTATCGTGACAATTCACATATGCCCCAAATGGTAACAATCTTTCCATCCTACTCTATGGAATTTATCAAGCCCCAATCTAGGAAATAGGTAGCTGGGAGATGACAGGCTGAACAAAGGGCCTAGGAATGCCAATAATCCTGACATCTCTGATTTCCACTTATCACTGATTCCTGTTGATGGGGATAATAGCAATAATGATAAGAATAGAAGGACTAACAGTTACTGGACACTTCCTATATGCCAGGTGCAGGGCTAGGAACTTTATAAACATTATCTCAAGGACTCTTCATATAACCCTATGAGATGGACATTGTTATTATCCTCATTTTATGGATGAGTATATAGGTTCACAGAGGTTCACACAGGTAGTAAGTAACAGAGGTGTAAGCCCAGGCAACATCTTTGTTTATCTTTGAGAATTTTCTTTGTTGTGTCTTTACTGAGTTTTCCTCTTGGCCAAAGACATTTTTTCAAACTCAGAGATGTGTTCCAAATATCAGTGGAAATAATTTTAATAAATGTAATTCATTTTAAGTAAATCATGGTCTGAAACTTGAATCTATTTTTAAATCTAGATGTGTATTTGATTCTTGTTGCTGCTATAATGAATTACCATAAACTTAGTGGCTTAAAACAACTCAAATGTATTCTCTTCTGTAATTCAAAAACCCAATATGGGTCTTTACCAGCCTAACATTAAGGTGTTGGCAGAGCTATGTTCCTTCTAGAAGCTCTAGGGGAGAACATATTTCATCACTGTTTCCAGTGTCTAGAATTCATTAGCCCATGGGCATTTTCAAAGTACATCACTCCAACCTCTGCTTTCTCTCCTTTCTCTCACACTGATCCTCTTGCCTCCCTCTTAAAAGTACCCTAGGATTACACTGGGCCCACCTGGATAATCTAAGATAATGTCCCTGTCTCAATATCCTTAACCTAATCACATCTGCAGTCTTTTTTTGTGTGTAAAGTAACCTATTCATGGGCTCTGGTGATTTGGACATGGCCACCTTTGAGGGGAGACGCATTATTCTGTTTATTACAGTGTGTATCTGAGTAATAGTGAGTAATGAAAAGAAGACAAATAATGAAATTACTGTCCCAATCAAATATTCCAAAATCACATGGAATAAATGGGAGCACCACTCAGTAGAAGCTCCCTACAGACGTGGTTCCAAGGCCAGGGTCTGGCAGTGAAAGGGTTGATCTACAAAGAACCACAGAGAAAGGCAGACAGCAGATAATTTTAGGGCCATTCAGGTCTGTCTAGGCTGGAGATATTCAGATGACCTGATGGGCACATCTAGTTTTGTTCACCATCAAAACCTGAGAGCATTATGCAATCCTACCTCACCAGGCACCTCCAGATTATGACTCAATTTCTCTGAGGAGTTTTCCTACAGGAAGAGAATATACACAACAGGCCAATATTTAACACTCAAATTTTTTTTTTTTTTTTTTGGTAAATTGATGTCATCAGTCTTTTGGGAGTTGCAGTGACTCAGAATCACCAGGATTGGTAAACTGAGAAGAATGAAGTTGGATTTCTGGCCCAAGGAAAGGCCATAAAGGTAGTACTGCCCTAGGGAGGGCTCTTGAGTCCCCATAGCAGGCTGAACCTTCATAATGTTGGACACTGCCTTTTGGATGTAGGTACTCAATTCTTGGTTACTGAGGGCAGTAGCAGTAAAAATTATTTCGAAATTTACTAAACATGAGATTCAGACAAAGATTCACCATGTTTATTCTGATTTTTACCACAAATTCAATAACCATGTTTCACAAGCAAATTATGTAAAATGTAAATTATGTAAATCTTGCTAGAAAAAAAATCACAAGAAGAGATAAAATATATAAGAGACAGGGTGCTGTGATAGAGGGCTGATAATAGGATCTGAATTCCAGATCTGCCTCTAAGTCTTTGTATGATTTGGGACAAGATTCTTCTCATCTCTGAGCCTCAGTTTCCTTATTTGTAAAATAAGGAGTGTGGTCAAAATCAATGATTCTCATCTTATTGCATATTAGAACCACCCAGTGAAATTTTGGAGACTGTCAATGCCCATCCCTCACTGGAATTGAGAACCATTGTGTCTGAATGATGACCAAGGTCCTTTACACATCTGTTCTATCATTCCATGAAATTTCTGGGATTTGTCAATGAAAATCTGGATTTGAATTTTTTGAAGACACCCATCCTTCTCATTGAATAGCAAATTCAACTGAACAAGGAAATGAAAATTGAGTGTCCACTGGAATGAACTGAACTGAATTCAACTGAACAAGGAATTGGAAGTTGAAAATTGAGCATTAACCTAGATCCCTTAGGGGTTTCTGCAATCAAAGACCTTACTGTGTGCCAGTTAGGTGACCAAATACTTATGAGTAAGAAGGTGCGTACATTGTTCCCTTCAAAATTTATCATACCCATGTATTAAATGGATAATTTCTTTAACTTTTATTGGGCTTCTTTTTCCAGAAATTCAGAGCCTGTGTTATGCCTCCTTTCCTGTATTTCTCAGTGAGAGGGCAAGATTTGGATCCTCTCATGCACAGAGCTCTAGCAGCCAAAGCAAGCTTCCTGGCTCCCCACTTGGTAGGCTTTATCTAAACCCACCTGCCCACTTTTTGCTGCCATTTGGGTCAGACAGCATCACATTTCACTTTTAATATTCATTGAGTGATTACTATGTACCAGACACTATTCCAAGAGTTTTATGGATGTTAACTCATTTAATCTGCAAAAGATTCTATGAGATAAACACTATTACTTTTCCCATATCACAGATGAAGACAATGAAAGAACTAATGTTACTTGTCAAACATAATACAGCTTGTAAGTGGGGAGATGAGATTCAAACCACAGACTGGTTCTCATGCTCTTAATCACTTACAAATAAGTTCAATGCCTTCCAGAAAGTGTTCTATAGCTACTAAAAATAATGCTTACAAAGAATGAAGAGCAACAGGGGAAATGTTTTTGTTTAAATCTTAAGTGCAAAGTTAGTAAGGTAAACTCTTACAGACAATACTATGATAAAGTTTGTGTAAAGTCAAAACAATACACAAATCACTAAAAAGCTATATGCAGTAAAGAAAAAAAGACTAGAAAAAATAAAATGGAGGCTGTAAGGAAAACAACAAAATAATGATCAGGCTTTCTTAAAATCTCATCCCACAGTGACAAGTAAGTACCATAAACTTTTTTTTTTTTTCAGCATAACAGTATTTCTTGTTTTCGCACAACACCCAGTGCTCCATGCAATCCTTGCCCTTTATAATACCCACCACCTGGTTCCCCCAGCCTCCCACCCCCTGCCCCTTCAAACCCCTCAGACTGTTTTTCAGAGTCCATAGTCTCTCATGGTTCACCTCCCCTTCCAATTTCCCCCAACTCCCTTCTCCTCTCTAACTCCCCTTGTCCTCCATGCTATTTGTTATGCTCCATAAATAAGTGAAACCATATGATACTTGACTCTCTCTGCTTGACTTATTTCATTCAGCATAATCTCTTCCAGTCTTGTCCATGTTGATACAAAAGTTGGGTATTCGTCCTTTCTGATGGAAGCATAATACTCCATAGTGTATATGGACCACATCTTCCTTATCCATTCATTCGTTGAAGGGCATCCTGGTTCTTTCCACAGTTTGGTGACCGTGGCCATTGCTGCTATAAACATTGGGGTACAGATGGCCCTTCTTTTCTCTATATCTGTATCTTTGGGGTAAATATCCAGTAGTGCAATTGCAGGGTCATAGGGAAGCTCTTAAAGAAAACATTAGGGCTTAACTCTAATATTTTCTAAGGGATGACCAGAACTGATGCCTTGCTTTTGGCAACTTCCTTGATTCTAGTTCCTCTACTTCACCCTCAGCATATGCCTGGTCCTTTCTACCTCACCTTGGACTGACCAAGAATGCCTTCTTTAGAACCATATGTGTAAGGAGAAGACATTGCTAGAATTCCTCTGTCCTTTCAAGGGGCTCATTAGTGCTGAATCAGTGTTATTTGTGAGTTCTCTTGGTATGTCAAGTTCAGGCAAGGAGAAAAGCCAAACCACCCACACTGTATGTATTAGATCTACTAAAATAACATCATTGAGATATCAAGCATTCTTAGTCTTGGTTATGGCATCATCTAAGAATGAAAAACCACATTAGATCATTGGCTTGGGCCTGGCATTTTATTTTGGATCTCTAATCTCATTCTAAAAGGAGCCATTTGATTTCCATCTTGAGTATTTTTCTTTGGATTTCCAAACCAAAAAGAGGAAAGATCTTCTCTTCATCCCTGAGGTCTAGAACACCAGTGACCTGGCTGAGGAAACAGGAAGCATAGCAAAGCTGTCTGTGGTGCTAACAGGCAATGTGTGCAATCCACAAAGCACCATCACTATCCTGGTGGCCTGAAATTCTCTGGGGACTTCCCTGACAGGCTAATACTTGACATGCTTATGGAGGGAGGACTTGGGTCCCTAGGATGTGAGGAAAGGGTAGTCACAGGTGTCCCTTGTGAAAGATGCTGTTTGTATTCCACACATGGCCCACACCTCCTGATACCAGGTCAGAGCTGAACCTGTATAAAAGTCAGAAGCTCCTAGGAGCACCTCAGTCCACCTACATCCTGGGTGATCTGCTCTGGTGCCTGAACCAGGTAAAGTGCATCTTGAGGACCAGGAGGGACTCTTGATGTTGGTGTTTTAAGCAGAGATTAACACTACAGGGGTTGAGAAGATTTTTTTTTTTTTAAGGGACAGAGGTAGGAAGGGGCAGAGGGAGAATCTTAGGAAGAGGGAATCTTTTAAAAAACATTTTATTTATTTATGAAAGAGAGAGAGAGGAAGTGGGGGGAAGGGCAAGCTCCCCACTGAACTGGGAGCTGGACATGGGACTCCATCTCAGAACCCTGGGATCATGACCTGAGCTAAAGGCAGACATTTAACTGACTGAGCCACCTGGGTGCTCTGGGAGAGAAGAATCTTAAGCAGGCTCCACACCCAGTGCAGAGTCTGACAGGGTCTCGATCTCACAACCCTGAGATCATGACCTGATCTGAAATCAACCTCAGCTGAAATCAAGAGTCAGACATTTGGACACTTAACCGAGCCAGTGAGACACCCCAGGCTGAGGAAAATCCTAAGAAAGAGACAGAAAAAAAAACGATTTGAATGGGAGAGTTCTGCTGGAGGGTGAGCCTGTGAGGTAGGAGAAGGGAAAGAAGGGTGAGTGTCTTTTTAAAACCAAAAGGAATTCATTTGAAATTATGGAGTTCCTCGGTTGAAACCTTTTGTATATTTCTTGTAACTGATTTTGGGAGATTGGGTTTAAAAATCTGATCATCATAAGTATGGAATCTCATGAATTCATAGTTCAATTTTAAATGTAGAGAAGTTATCTTGGGCTGGCTGAACTTAAATACTGTTTCATTTTTCAGCTTCATTCAGTTTCTGCTGAGATGTCCTGCCAGCAAAGCCAGCAACAGTGCCAGCCCCCTTCCAAGTGCCCCTCCAAGGGTACTCCTAAGTGTCCTCCCAAGTGTCCCCCAAAATGCCCCCCTAAATGCCCAGCCCCCTGCCCACCTCCAGTCTCCTGCTGTGGCTCCAGCTCTGGGGGAAGGAGCTGTTGCAGCTCTGGGGGTGGTGGCTGCTGCCTGAGCCACCACAGGCCTCGCCGATCTCTTCGACGCCGACACCAGAGCTCTGGCTGCTGTGGCAGTGGTGGCGGCCATTCTGGAGGCTCCAGCTGCTGCAGTAGCTCTGGGAGCTCTGGCTGCTCTTCTGGGGCCTCTGGATGCTGCAGCAGCTCTGGGGGCTCCAGCTGCTCTTCTGGGGGTTCTGGATGCTGCAGCAGCTCTGTGGGCTCTGGCTGCTGCTCTGGGGGCTGCTGCTGATCTGGGCCATGAGGAGCACTGACAAACAGCACTAGAGGAGCCAATGTGCCAAAGACCCGCCCAGCCCGAGAATTCTCTTTTTTCCATTTGGAAGAACAGAAGAGGATGCAAGAGTCTCTGAAATGCTTTGAGTTTCCCTCTTCCTCCCACCCATGTCCATTCCATTGTGAGGTCTAGAGGTTTAACCTGTCACTAGCCTGATTCCCTCTCAGACATAGATCTTTGAAGGACTCTTTGTTGGAGTTCAGTTATGAAGCTGCTTTCTCTGTAACAATAAAGCTCTTATTCATGATGTCACAGTCTCCTGATTATGTTTGTTCTCCTCTCCCATTCACACCCCTCCATCAATCCCTCTGCCCTTCCATTTTCTAAAGTGCAAGTGATTACTTTACAATTCAGTTTGAGAAGATTTTGGCACTGAAGCTTCTTAGACTTCTGGGAAACAATATTCACTTTTATGCTCTGCTTTGGAAACTTTAGCCTCGAAGGAAAGAGTCATGTCTGAGACTATTGGCCTGACTCAAACTTTGCATGAGGGGAGTCAGGAATGGGTTTTCAGAGGGAAGGATGGTGATACCCAGAAAAGGTCACAGTGATGTGAGATACTCTGAAAAGGAGGTTTCCTTCAAACATGGGTGATAGTTTAAAGACTTTATCTCCTAGTTATGGGGATAAGTCTCCTCAAGTGCTCATTCTGGGCTCCAATAAATAAACATACTTTACTTTTCTGATGGTTATAATCCCAGGTGCTTCCATCAGTTACTAGAGAGTAGGGTTGGATTTGGGGGAGTGAGTTTAGGAGGCAGGTATGAAATGCCTGAGTCCATTTTCCCTGGATCCTGAAAGGCTGAGTAAGGGTTCTGTACAGAATCAAAAGGGCATCCTCCTCTGCCAAACACTGTCTCCGTGTGGTTAGTGTGTGTGTCTGTGTGTGTGTGTGTGTGCACGTGCGTGCGTGTACGCGTGTGTAAGGGGAAACAGGAGGGCTTTAGTAACAGTGGTGAGTTTTCCATTTTCTTTAGGAATATGCTGATTTCTTCAGGAGATACTTAGAAAGTTTATGTAGGAATGATAATTCCAAATCAGCCTTTTATAGACCAGAAGAACAATTAGCTTTTCCTTTGATATGAGTTAACAGTGCTAGGTGAAGTAAGTTAGTATATGAGACAGTAGCAAGTTCATAGACCATTCCTGCACTTCTCCCAGTAGAGATCCCTTCTCCAAGATGCCTTGTTACTTCATCACTTCCTTCTCTATTCTAATAAGACCTTACCTCTTAGAATGTCTCACCTGTACTCACCAACAGGTGCCCCCAGGTATAAACAATCTGTTAATCAGGCTCTTAAAGTATGTTAGATGAAACTGGTATCTTTCATGATTGACCATTCTTTGTTCCATCATTCCATGCCCAGCCCCTTACCTCCAACCTGTCACTTAATCATCAACTCTTGAATTCTTAGTCTTGGGTTTCTCTTTTATCTTATGGTTGTGGGTGCTTTCATTCAGTAAGAAGTTCTGAAGCCAGTTGACCTCCAAACTGCCCCAGTTCTTAAAATCAGTTTCTAAAAGCACCATTTCTCATGGACATTTTGGACCTTAGGAAAGACCTGGCTTAACATCCTTCTCTCCCTTCTTCCTTTCTTTTCCTTTTCCTTCCTTCTTCCCTTCCTTCCTCCCTCCCTTCCTTTCTCTTTCCTCTGGACAGTGGTTCCAAGGAGGGCCTATCTTCAAAAGGATTTGGGTGGGGGCGGGGAGTAAGGAGCAAAGATTCCCACAAGCTGGCTTAGCATTTTGCAATTGGGCCAGGCATCCTGTGCACATTTTTCTCTTAGGCCTCCAGGGCTGTATGGGGATGGCAACCTGACTACATTCACGGCCTTTCTGGTCTTAAAGTTTCCATAACTTTGTCTGGGTTTTTCTTCCTGTTTCCAGTGACAGAGAGAAATCACCACTGGGATTCCCATAAGCATATCCCCCACCATCATCTTAACTCAGTGTTATCTGGAAGCTTCTAGATGAAGCCCAGCAGGCTTTTCATATAGCCTGTGGCCTGAATTGAAGAGCCAAGGACCAAGGGTCAGAGAGATGCAAAGCAAGATAATAAATTAGGTAAACTACCACTACCAAGTAAATGACTACACAGGGATGGATGTGAGAATGGGAGAACTGTGTGTGTGTGTGTGTGTGTGTGTGTGTGTGTGTATTGTAGAAGAAGCCAAAGAGAACAGGTCCTAAAGAGAGGTCCCAGATCCCACTTGAGCCCCCATAACTTCTAGCACACACACAGCCCTCCCAGCTATGGACAGTGACTTATTTGGAAAGTAAACATGCCACAGCAATCCTGGCACCTCTGTGAAGTGACTTGAATACCCATGTGCACCACCTACAGTGCTACCTGAGTGATGAATGTCTCTGGGATGTGAGCATCAGCTGACCATGTCTATTGGGAAATGGGTCCCTCCCAAGAGGCAGTGCCTGGCTGCAATCTTATAAAAGGTTCTCTGGCTGGACACTGCTCAGTCCACTGCCTAGCAAGTGCCGCATTCCAGTTGGAGAACTAATTGAGTCTTCCAGTGGAGCCAGGGTCTGGTAAGTGTCCAAGCAGGACCTCGGGGGTAGTTCTAGATTTGAAGGTAGAGGGTAGGAGGAGACAGAGCCATGCCATAGGCTTCAAGTGAGCCAACCCCTCATGGTACCAATGAGGACATGGAGGCCCAACTGGGGATGGTGACTTCTGCAAGGTTAGCAGAATGTGGCTAGAACCCTAGTCTTTGGCTCCCTGGACTAGGATGTATTTCCATCTTCTACACCACTATGTAGACTGTTACACTCTTTTCCCTGTACTTGGGAATGGGCCATAGGCAGGAATGACAACCAGGACATGATTCTTGTATTTGTGGGTTCTTTAGACCCAGGTAGCTGGTCCTTATGTGTGATTTGGGTATTTTCTAATTTATGGAGTGTTTATACAATGCTAATAGCTATGTGAATAGCACTTGAAAGTCTGTGGCCACAGGAAAATGGAAGAAGAGAAGAGAGCCAAAGGAAGAGTTTGGACTAGATCATGCAGATAAATT
Source organism: Mustela lutreola (assembly GCF_030435805.1). Taxonomy (NCBI): domain Eukaryota; kingdom Metazoa; phylum Chordata; class Mammalia; order Carnivora; family Mustelidae; genus Mustela; species Mustela lutreola. The sequence continues at coordinate 107,597,577 of NC_081299.1, read as the reverse complement.
TCCATCATATCCTCTCTAGCTTCCACGGTGGAGAACTTGGGTGGTCCTTATTTTCCTCCAAGAAAATGGAAACCCATTGATTCTACCAGACTGTTCTCTGATTTATGCCTCTTTAACTCAATGGAAGCACCTGGTTGGGGTGTGTTTCTTTGCTTCCCCTCCTTTCTCGCCTGCACCAGGCCAGGCTAGCTTTCTCACAAAGCCAACCACACCTCTAAATCCCTGAGTTCAGTTGTTAGGGTGGAAAGGCCTGCTAGCGTGTAAAAGGCTTCTTGTCTTCCAGGTTCACTGTGACGAGCTGAGCTCCACCATGTCCTCCCAGCAGAGCGTGGCTTCCGCCAAAGGCTTTTCCAAGGGATCTTCCCAGGGCCCTGCGCCGTGTCCCGCTCCCGCACCCACAGCCTCGTCTTCCTGCTGTGGCTGCTGTGGTTCCAGCGGCGGTGGCTGCTGTGGCTCTGGAGGCTGCTGTGGCTCCAGCGGCTGTGGCTGCTTCCCCAGGAGGCGCCGCCGACAGCGTCGAAGCGGGTGCTGCAGCTGCTGCGGGGGTGGCAGCCAGAGCTCCAGCAACGTCCAGAGCCAAGGCTGCTGTGGTGGCTGCTGAGGCCCCCGCCACCCTGTGAGCTGCTTGAGGCTGCCGCTGAGCCCTGTTTCCCAACCCAAGTCCCTGCTGCATGTCACCATGCTCCTGCTCGGGGCTAGGTTGGGGTGTGCCTCCCTTCCCCGCCCCCCACAACCTACCTGCACTGGATGTTCCAAAACCCACCCTGTCCTCAGGCCCACCAAACACTTTGACCCCCGTTTAATTTTTTCCCCCCGGAATCTGAGCACCATGTGTGGAATATTGGACCCTACCGTTGGCAGGGCTTTGCACACAGTTGGTGCTTAATAAATGTTCATGTCATAATAAAACTTCTACCTCTCAAGAACTCTTTGTTTCCTATTGTTCTTCCATTCATGTGCTTATTATCGTGTTCTGTTACCCTGTCCACTACCTCTCACTTAGCCATGGCTTGGCATACCTGAAAGGGAGAAAAATCAAATTCATGTCTGAACAAGAGTGGCTTCCTGTAGTTAATTATGATAGCAGAAATCACAAATGGAGACTGACAGTGTTCTAAGGACTTGACGTGACATGCACTACCTCACAGCATTCTTACAATGACTCACTGGGGGTTTGTGCTTTTAACCCATTTTACAGAAGAGAAACCAAGGATAAGTGACTTGCTCAGAGTCACTCAGCCAGTGAATGATGGAGAAGACTGGATGTCCTACTCCAGGCTTATACTCCTAACTGCTCTGCTGTATTCCCTGAAACTTTCCAGAGCCTTCTGGCTGATGTGCTCACCCTCTGGCCCATCAGGCTCTGCACAAGCTGCTGTGTGGGAAATATCTGGATCTGTAGTTCTTGGACCCAAAGATCCAAGGCTTTGGAATCAAGCAGTCTGAGACTTTCTTTTGCTACAGAGGATCATCAGTCCACTGCTTTGATTGCTGGGTGAGGAATGTGCCAGGAGCCTGGGAAGCTCCCTCTTTAGGCCTCATCCACATATCTGGGGCCCGACCAGGAGTCATGGACTTCTGGGACTCTGTAGGGTGAGATGGGCCATGCTCAGAGCATGGCAATGTCATTTTCTTGAGGTGGCTGTGATGGTGGTGGCAGGATCATCCTGAGGTCTGAAGCCTAGGCCTGTGGGCCTAGATCTTACCTACTCACTTGAGGAAAGAGGAAACAGGGAGAATGACATCCCTGTGGTCTTGGCTGGTTCAGAATGCAGGAGATGGTAATACTGGTGGTGATAATAGGAACAATTGCTGCTACTTATTGGGCACTTCCTTTGTTCCAGGAACAGGGCTAGGCACTTTACATATATCTCTCAGCTAATCTCCAGGGTAATCTCAAAATCTAGACTTTACTCAGATTTTTTTTTTTTTTTAAATCTGAGAAAACTGAGGTTCAGATAGTTTTAGTGATTTGCCTAAAGTCATTTGCCTAGTGAATGTCCAAGGATAGTGAGTGAGGGAGATAAGATCTGAACCAGGATCTGTGTGACTCCAAAGTCCTTGTTTTCAGAATTAGCATCATATTCTACTGCCTTAGAAATCCCCTGAGTGTGACATTCAGGGGAGGGGACACTGGGGCCTTTGGACACACCCAGGCTCATAGAAAATTGAAGCTTGGCTCCTTGGTACTGTTCCATCAGTAACCCAATGACTAGCAAGCTCTGTCATGGCATCCACCCTGCAAAAGTATTTGCTCAGAGGCGAGGTAGGAGATGGTCCATTGATTCATCCAGCAGAGGCCAAATGACCCCTATTGGGGAGCCTCTGAAGGGCAGCCCTGCTCTGCGTGGGAGGGGGCCCTACTTCCATCTCTGAGATTCTGCGATTCCTAGTAGGAGGTGACTTGTGGAAACTGTTTACAAACAGATGATATCACCCATGAACCTGCCCCTCCCACACAGTGATGTGTGTTGGAGCAACAAGCCTTAGGCTCCAGTGGAGGGGTGAGGTGGGAAGGGAGCTCTGCTCCACTCAGAACAGACAGAGTGAAGCTAGCCGGAAGGCAGGAGGTGACCCTCACACGGGAAGCTGATGTCTGAGTTTTGGGGAGGAAAGGCAGTGACTTATTGAGAGACATGTGAATCCTAATGGGAGTACACACCTTTGTATGTGAGGCATATTTGTATCAAATGCCTGGCTGTGGATGGCAGTACCACCAAGCTCATGTATCCCTGACCCAAGCAGGGGTGGTTTGATGACAGGGATTTGGGCATTCAAAGAATAGTTTCATTACCAAAACTTGGGTTGCTGCTCTGGATGGCCTGGGGCTCTGTTCATGTCCCCTAGCCTTTTCTGATGTCCAGCATCAGTTAAAGATGGTGGTATAGGCATTCCCTCTGAAGTAGCAGCAGTACCCCCTGGAAATGCTGGTATTTGGCAATGTGAGGTCCTACCTGAAGGTTGTTACTCAGAACACTGTAACAGTCTGAATCATATCTTTGGATAATAAGATCTTTGGATAATGAGCAGTATTATTGAATACATTTTATTCACAATAGCTCAAGTTTCAGCTTACATTATGTTATTCTAGCAGTAATAGTAACAACTGATATTTATATGGAACTTAGCAGTTTATAAGGTATTATTAAGTATCTTTTTCATGATTCTGTAACAAAAGTGTTATTATTTCTGTTTAACAGACTGGAAAGTCTCTGGGGATTTGTGACCCATCTGAGGTTACTCAGCAAACAAGTTGACAGTCTCTGGTTGGACCAGCCTTCTAATGACTTCCAGGAGAGCCAAGAGCCATATCTTCTGAACCTGCACACTGAACAATTGAATAATGTCACTCAATTAATTATTTATGGATAGTACATGCTTGGCATTGAAAACTGTTGCAGGTATCTATAAGAGGTCAATAAATAAATGAATGTTTGTTAGTGCATCACACAGAGAGTGCTGTGCTGAATCATTCTAGGAGATATGCAAAAGTATGTCTTGACCTCAGTAGTTTATAGTTTGATTTGGGAAATATGATAAATAATCACACAAGGTATGAGTGATAACTTCACATATAAGAAATAACTTCATAATCAAATATTGGTAATACTTAACAACAAAAGAAATGTCACAAGCTGAATATGGCATAGACAATGACCATCCTTATGGCCATCCATTCAACCTAATATAGAAGGAATTTGTTACAGGACTTCAAAAGAGGACAAATTACTGTGGACTGGGTTATTCACAATACCTTGTGACTGGGGCTCTACCTCTGTGGATCCTGCCTGTGTGGACCCTGACTATAAGAACCTGCCATGGGGACCTCATATATATGTGGACTCTGCCTATGTTGGCCCACCTATATGGACTTACCTCTGTGCACTTGCCTATGTGGACCTACCATAGGGACCCTATTTGCGTAGATCCACCTGTGTAAACTGGCTGATGTGTAATTGTCCATGTGGATCCTGCATGTTCAGACCTGCCATGGGAATTTCACTTTCTAGTGTGAAGACAGATAAGAAAGAGAGAAGAAAGACATTATTTCACATGGTGAAAAGTGCTGTGGTGAAAATAAAGAAGATGAGGTATAGACATTAAGTGGAAGTGCATGGGGATTTGAGATAAGACCAGAAGAAGGCCTCTCTGAGGAAACACTCTCTGGGTAGAAAATGTGGGAGCCATTTCACAGATCAAGAAAGCACATGCTTATGAGCTTCCTGCCTTTTGGCAGCCTGAGGCTACAGCGTTCAAGGGGTGCTCAGTTACATTGGCCCCATTAGAGACTTTCACTACTAAGGAAGTCACTCAGAATTCCAGGTGGTGAGCACACAGATTTGGTAGTGAGATGGATCATATACTGTGAGCTAGGTATTATTCCACTTAATCCTCACAGTTCTTCCATAACTAGGTTTCTCCTTACATTTTGTTAATAGAAAAATTGAGACACAGGGTTCTAAGGTTGAAACAGCTTGTAATTGGCAGAACAGGGTTTTGAATGGGATGTCTGACTCTACAACCAATGTTCTGAACACTGAGCTATGGTATGAATTTCTGGGAAAGAGGGGAGTAATTTCAAGATTGAGCAGAAGGAGGAGAAAGGAAATCCAAGGGAGAGGTGGTGATATACGAAGACTATGAGGACATATCCTTGGAGAGGGCGTGATGAGGCCAGAACATGGGTGGTTTTGAGTGTCCAAGGAGCTGAGACTGTGTATATTGTAGAGTGTGATGGTAGAAAAATGGTTTTAAAAGAAGTACTTTGAAAGATAGCAGCTGGTCTATACCTATAATATTTTCTAACATGGCCCTGAAATTAATTAGGCAACCATGACTAGCATGCTCTAGAGGAATAAGTATATAGAGAGCATATAACACATCATTGTGTGAAGGTGCAATAGATTTGGCTTGAAAGGAGGATCCAAATTCAATACATGGCAGTGGGTAAGAAAAGGAAGTAACAGATGTAAAACCCATCTGCCAGATGGAAGAAGAATAGATAAAATCAGGTGATGTATTAGGACCAAGAAGAGGAAATAATTAGAATGTCCCTGAGGCTTTGTGCCTGGTGACAAGGAAAGGATGATACCATTAACAAAACAGAAAGTCTGGAGACAGGAGCAGTGTGGGAGGAAGAGGATGAGTTTAGTCCAGGACATGTTGAGTTTGAGGTGCTGGCAAGACATGACCATGAGACAGGAAATGAACCTGGAGCTCCAGGCATAGAATCCTTGAAAACTGAAATAAACACATAGTAATAAGTCAAAGAGAGGAGTCAAATCCTTGAGAACAGATGTAGTCCCACCTAAGCAGGGAAATTATTGCGAGAACAGACCTGTTCTGTCATGTTCATTGCAGTAAACTCAGTGTAAAGAACATGGACTGGAACATTGAAGACACTCAATGAATATGTGTTAAGTGAGTGAGCTGAATGAATCAGTGAATGAATGGGCAATACAGAAAGTCAAGAGTTGAGCCGAGGGGGGAATTGAGCAGTTCAGAAGAGATTGAGTTCCATGTGAAAAGGGAAAAGTCAGATAAACTACTCCAAAATTTGGACTGGATAATTGATAAGGCTATTTTAAGTTCTCAAATTCTAGTAATCCAGGTGGAGGAGAACCAAGACAGGGCAGAGTTGCAGAAGCTAAAGGATGTCATATAAACCAGGTTAGTCACACAGGACTTCCATCCCATTGCATGATTCATCTTGGTATCTTTAAGGGACTGAACAGTTATAGTAAGATTCCATCTGCCGGGATAGCAGTTTCATCTTGATCAGGTGGAACAAGTTGAGCAGGAAAACTGGTATTCATAGTGAGCAAGCACAACATCCCCTCTTCTGTGAATAACACTGCAGTAGACCAGAATGATTTGGCTCTGATAAATCTGAAATATGTCAGCTTGCTTTAGAATGTGTTCATTCTGGAAAAGCAAGTATCTCTTCTCTTGCAGAGACTGCATCAGGGCAAGAGCTATGGCTTCTAACGTATCTCACTTAATAATGTCTGTCATTCTTAAAAATATATTCGTTCTCGAGCACCTGGGTGGCTCAGTCAGTAAAGCAGTGACTTCAGCTCAGGTCCTCATCTCAGGGTTCTGGGGTTGAGCCCCATCTTGGACTCCATGCTCAATGGGGAGTCTGTTTGTCTTTTTGCCCCTCCGCCTGCTCGTGCTTGCTTTTTCTCTCAAATAAATAAATACAAATCTTCAAAAAAGGATATATCAGTTCTATTGCCAGTGTATCAGCTCTGCATGTTTGAATACTTAATTTGCAGCCTCAAAGACCATTTTTATGTGTATGAAATGTGATTATTTGCACTCAAAAATCAGAAATTAACCTCCTTCCTCTATTGCCTTCCTCACAGTAATTTTGTTCATTTATAACTGCAATTTTTCATTACTTAAAGATCTATTGATCAAAAAAATCATTGATCACTTACTATATGCTAAGTACTATATAATATGAGCAAGTAACTCTTCTCCAGTAGTTTAGTGGGAGAGAGAGTAAAAAATCACAACACAGTGTAATATGATAAATGCTTCAAGTCAGCACATGAAGTTTGCTCCACAGAGGAGGTACTGCTTATCCCACCAGGGAGCTGGCAAAAGATATTTCTTGAGTTTTCCAGGATGAGAGGATAAGAAAAAATATTTAAGTTACAGTAAACAGCCTTAAGTGCAAAGGCAGGAGGGGTGAACATGTGTTTTGTAGTAAACAATTTTGTGTGTTTTGCGCTCAAGGAAGACAGGGCAGGTGAGACTGTACAGGTGGTCATGGAATAGATAAGGCAGAGCCTTGTACAACTACCTACAGCTCCTGGACCTTTATTCTGGAGCCATGACAAACCATGACATTTGGGAATCATTAGGTCTTTCTCCTCTTTGCAAACATACTGAAGTTATCTTAGTTTTACCTTCATCTATAGCTACCAGGCTCACCTATCTCCTCCTACTGTCTTCCCTAATTTCAGAGTGTCATTCATTCCTCTGTCTTGTATTTATATGTTTTCCTTAATTCTATAAAATAACCCTGTTCCATCAACCATTATGCTAGATGGTCTCACTCCAGAGTCACCAGGTGGTTCCTCTCCAGTGCCCAGGACCCAGCCCTCTGTGTAGCATTGCCAGCTATTGATTAGCTTCCACCCTTCCCTTCATGATGCTGCACTTCCCTTAAGGCTTTCTGATCCTTTGGACCTTTATAGTTTCTTTTCTCTTCTTTCCCCTCGCTCTACTTTACATTTGTCCATAACAACTTCAGTTCATCCCATAGCTGTCTGACTTTCTCTTTCTACAGAGAAACCTCATTCATTCACTCATTCCTCATACTTATATTGAGGGCCTAATCTGTAAAAGGCTCTTGGTTAGGATTTAGGCAGAAAGATGGAGTCTGGATGATTCTTTACATGGTTGTCTCCAAAATCTTTATCTCTAGTCATGACATATCTTGTAAATTACAAATAAAAAAGTGTCAAATTCTCACCAAAATGGTCTCATTTGGATATCCCAGACATACCCATACTAAGCATAAATACCTTACAAACTGATTTTTTCCCTTCAGATTTTTTTTTTTTTTAAACTGCAGATGGTAGGGCCACTGTCACCATCACATTCCAAACAGCAGTTAAATCATTGATTTCTTCCTTTCCCTTGATTTTGTATCTAACCACCACCAAGATGTGTTACTTTTTCCTTCCCACTGGTTCTTCCTTTTGCCATTTTATTTTTTATCTCTGCCACTGTCATCTTTTAATCCTCAACACAAGAAGATGGGCAGGAATTTTAGAAGTAAGGGATCCAGATAAACATCTATCCTGCAGTCCTAGAGAGAGATGGAGTTGGAAATCTTAATCTATTCCTACATATGGTGGGAACAAGCCATCTACTCTGGGATCAGAGCTCAATTCCACATCTGCTAGACAGTTCTTTACAGTTACATGCTCTGGAGAAGCCTAACACCTTAGACCCTAAGTCTAACACTCTAATTGTCCTCTTTTTGCCTTACATTTCATTTCCATCTCTACTTCTTCTATTTTATACTGTCAATGCTTATTTCTTTCTCTCCACATTTTACCTCCCCATCTTCCCCTCACCATTGCCCACCTCAGGACATTCTTTCTTTCTGGATTCAATTTCTTTCTTCCTGAAGTAAATACTTTGATAGTTCTTTTAGCTACTATCTATTATCAGTAAAATCTCTCTTCATTTGAAAATATCTTAATTTGGTCCTCACACAGAGCTATTTTAGTTAGATATAAAATTCCAGGTTGACCGGGGTGCCTGGGTTGCTCAGTTGGTTAAGTGTCCGACTCTTGATTGCAGCTCGGGTCATAATCTCAGGGTCGTGGAATTGAGCCCCTTGTCTGGCTTTATGCTCAGCAGGGAGTCTGCTTGAGATTCTCTGCCTTAGAGTCTCTCTCTCCTTCTTCCTTTGTCCCTCCCCCCTCACACATGCATTTGTGCTCTCTCTCCCTCTGCCAAATAAATAAGTAAATCTATAAAAAAAATTCCAGGTTGGGCGCCTGGGTGGCTCAGTGGGTTAAGCCGCTGCCTTCGGCTCAGGTCATGATCTCAGGGTCCTGGGATTGAGTCCCACATCGGGCTCTCTGCTCAGCAGGGAGCCTGCTTCCTTCTCTCTCTCTCTCTCTGCCTGCCTCTCAGTGTACTTGTAATTTCTCTCTGTCAAATAAATAAATAAAATCTTTAAAAAAAAAATTCCAGGTTGACCAATATTGTTTTCAATTACTTTGAGGATCATTTTTTTACTATTTTCTTTAATTTTTTTAAAATTTAAATTTAATTAACATACACTGTATTATTAGTTTCAGAGATAGAATTCAGTGATTCATCAGTTGCATACAATACCTAATCCTCATTATTTCGAGTGCCTTCCTTAATGCCCATCACCCAGTTACTCTATCTCCCCACCAACCTCCCCTCCAGCACCACTCAGTTTGTTCTCTATAGTTAAGAGTGTCTTATGGTTTGCCTCCCTCTCTGTTTTTGTCTTGGGTTCTGTCAGTCTCATTTTCATTTTTTTTGGAGGTAATGGTTTAATTTTTCAGTGTATTTTTAGAATTTTCTCTTGAGATTTGTTTCTGAGGATTCATGACTATCATTAATTCTTGAATATTTAGAGCCAATTTCTCTTCCAATATTTTTCTCACTCAGTCTTTTTTTCCTGTCTCTGTCTCAAAGTCTTATTGAATGAATGTAGAACTTTTACATTCTATATTTCAGAAACCATGGCCTCCTAAATTGTTTCAACATATCTATCTTCTAGTTCATGATTCCTCTTTTTAGCTCTTTTTAAAATATATTGTTTGCCACCTGTTTACCCCAATATTTATTACTTCTTCTTTTCACATTAATAAAACTCCTAATATGGCCATAGCTGTCCAGAATTAATATTGTAGGCTCTCTTGCAGCTAAGTGTGGCAATATAATGCAGTTCTGGGCAATGTGATGCCAATGTAAATATCTTTGGGATGTTTTTTAAAGGATAGACCCATAATCTTTGCCCCTTTTGTTCATCATCCTTCTTTTGTCTCTCTGCCTTGAATGTATATTTGTGGCTAGAACTGTGTGTTGAACTAAGAGTAAGTGTCATCCCCTAGAAGCTGCAGAAAGGTAGAAGATAAATCAGTCCCAGATGGCTGTGGAGTTGTAATGCCTGTGCTAGGTGGCCACACATTGGAATTTTATGTCATAAAAAAAAACTAATTTTAGGTGAGAAACATAACTTACTAAGCCACCATCTGTTTTGTCTTTTATTTTTAGCCAAATCTAATTTTAACCTATGCCATTCATTGATGTTCAAATGTCAATGATTATATTTTAATTTCTTATTTTTTCTTTTGGTTATTTTTAAACATTGTCTACATGCTTTTTAATGATTTAAATGTATCTCTAGTCATTTGAAATATTCTTATTTTTATAATATTTATCAGATTTCTTGTTAATCTGAAATTCCTTGGTAGTCTAATCCTACTGTTTATAGAATATATTGACTCTCACTGAAGATAAATTCATAATTCAAAATTATAAACACCCAAGAAAACAATCTGCATATCAGTCATAATTTCTCATCTTCAGTGGGACTTTATTTGTGGATATCTTATGTTCTTCTAGATTAATTTTGGGTTTATTACTGTCAGGTACTTCAGGTCACCTGACTGGGACCAATTTCTATATTAATTTAATTTAATTTTAATTATGTAGCATAGGGACTTTAAATGAATGGAAAACTAATATGAAGCACAGGCCCATGGGTATAAATTTTAAAGTTTGATTCTCTCCCCTTTCCCTTCATAAGCCCATAGGAAGGCAAACAAACTTCCTTGTGTCTTGTGGTACCCTTTTCTTACTCTGCTTTTTCAACAGAGGATGTCATTTTAATTCACCCATTATTGTGTCTTTTTCTTCATGACCTTAGATCTCAAACCTCAAGAAAATGATTCTACTTGCCCTCAGGTAGCTGCCATATCCACTTAAAGACTTCCTATTCTGGTTTTCACTTTCAATTCTTTGAATTATGGAATTTCAGGTTTTTTTTTTTTAAACTTTCTGCAAGCATAGATATACATCAAAAGGATATTCATTCAATTTTATAATATAACATTCAGAATAGTTATAGAATAAAGGTTTTAAAGTTTTCTAATAATCAATATTGCCAGAACCAGTAGTTGGTTGTTTGAAAGTTCCAGGTTTGTCTCACCTGTGCTGTGGGAAATCAAGGGAAAAAACTTCTTCTCTCTTAGGGTCAAGTATGTTCTGGGGAGGGATCAGTGGTACTTGATGCAATAGAATCTCAAAGGGAAGCTAAAACCCAGTGAAGGATTTTTGATACTCGTTCCATTGCTAAGGAAGGCCAATTTCATATACTCTTAGATTCAAAGCTTCTTGAGGACAGTGGCTGTACCTATACATCTTTGTGTTTCCTTTTCTACTCAGCACTATGATTTGTATATAGAAGTTGCTTAAAAGAAACTGCTGATTGATTGTTGACAGCATAAACTCTATAATTTAATCCCTGCTTTGTAGTTTGTACTCATCAGAAAATTACATCAAGGTGTGGTGCATTCTCATACAAAGCAGCACATTAACCTGGTACTCCACCCAATCCAGAAACACAGGGAAGATGCCTGGGCTCATTTTTGACATCATATCCATTCTGTAACTAATTCACAATCAATAATAAAGGAGAACTGATGATTGTATTATATATTTAGTTAAAATTATGTTTTAAAAAACTTTCAGGCATAAACAGTACAAAATTCACAATATTTTAGCATTTGAAGGGATTATTAGAAATCATGCAGTAGGATCACTCATTCTTGTAGAAAAAGTCCCCTGTACAATAATCTGGCTGATGCCTAAACACATCTAGAGACAAGATGTGAGCTCCTGGCCTCATAAATTAGTTTCATTCATTCTTTCTAAAGATTTTATTTACTTATTTGACAGAGAGAAAGAGTGAAAGAATATAAGCAGAGAAGGAGAAGTAGACTCCCCGCTGAGCAGGGAACCTGAACCAGAGCTTGATCCCAGAACTCTGGAACCATGATCTGAGTCAAAGGCAGATACTTAACTGACTGAACCACCCAGCCACCCCTTGTATTAAAATTTTTTATTAATTTAATTTTTTTTAATATGTAATAGTCTATTCACTGTAGAAAAATGCAATTATAAGTTATAAAAAAACTCATAACCCATTATCCACAATAATCATTTTTATACATGATGGTATATTTCTTCAGAACTTTCTCTATACAAGCATTTTTTTTTTTCTTTTAGCAAAATTGTATTCAGGCTGTGAATGCTATTTTTTTCATTGGAACTTTTCACCTAATAATATAGCATCTTTTCATGACAGTATACATTCATCCAAGGTATGCTTTTCATGCCAGAACAGTTTCCATTGTATGGATAGTACACCAATTATTTAATCAATTCATTGTTGAACATTATCTTGCCTTTGATTTGTTACTATAATTAGAAATGCTGGATACATATCATTTATTCATTCAGCAAATATTTATTAGACATCTTACCTTTGCCTAGCACTATACTAGGTGCTGAAGATGCAGAATGAGGGATAAAGTTTTTAACCTTATATGTTTACCTCTGAAGGGAAAGAGGAATATCGGAAATAAATAAACAGAACACAAATAAGATAATCACATGAAGTGATAATCGTTATGAAGACCATAAAACAAGGTGATGAGAATGGCAGGGTTGAATCTGTACTTTAGGCAGGGAGGATACATTGTGTCATGTGGCCATGGGATAAACCTTAGATGAAAGTGTAGAATTGCATTTTGTACCAATCTATCTTCCCACCAAGGTGTAGAGGCCCTGCTTCTTGGTACCCTTACTAATGCAGGCTCTGTGATCTGAGCCTTACTCCTCTTCTCTGGCCCTATGCTGCCCTCTGAATCAGCTCAGACCAGCTATCGCCTCTTTATTTGCATCTTAGCAATATTGCCCCTCATGTGCATAGAACATGACCCTTTACAAAGAACATTCACATATTAACACTTAAGATTATTGATTATGTTTTACTTTTATGGTGTTTATTTATGGAAATTTTCAAATCTGCACAAAAAGAGATAGAACAGGATAATGATCCCCTAATTACCCAATCAACATTTTGCTAATGTTTCATCTACTGCCTTACCTTCTCCCTTGCACAAACTTTTTTCTGGACTGTTCTATTTTATTGCTTATTATTACTATTTTTAAAGATTTATTTTTAAGAGAAAGGGGGCGGGGAGAGGGAGACAGAGAATCCTGAAGCAGACTCTGCTGAGCAATGAGCCTCATGTGGGGCTCAATCCCAAGACCCAGACCTCAGTTGAAATCAAGAGTCACCACCCAACCAACTGAGCCACCCAGGAGCTCATTTCTTGGACTATCTTAAAGCAAAATAGAAACATCATATTTTTTCCCACCCATAAATACTGAAGCATGTCTCTTGAACACATGGGGACATTTCTCTTTCTTACATAACTTCAGTGCCATTACTATTCTTAACAGAATTAACATTATTTCTTTACTATCACACAACACCTAGTTCATGTTCATTTTTCCACAATTATTTTTCCAAATATGACTTTGAAGTTGGGTTTTTGAATCAGGATGTAAAAAATGTCCACGCATTTGGTTGATATTGTTGCCAAGCCCAAGTTCAGCTGCCTATCCCTTGGAAGGCCATTACAGAAGAGAACAGTTTTCTTTTTAAAGATTTTATTTATTTATTTGACAAAGAGAGACACAGCGAGAGAGGGAACACAAGCAGGGGGAACACAAGCAGGAAGCTAAGCAAGGAGCCTGATGCTGGACTCTTATCTCAGGATCCTGGGATCATGACCCGAGCTGAACACAGACACTTAAGGACTGAAGAGAATAGTTTTGATTGAAAAGGAATATGGGCTTTACTCAGAAGGCTGGCCACATGGAAGGAAAGGCAGACTCTTGTCCAAAGGCCAACTCTGAGGTTGGCCCAGGGGCTTTTTAAAAGGGGTTTAAGGAAGTTAATTAACAAAGGGATTGTAGTGGCCTGCAACAGTTCTAGATTTTATGGGTACTTGATGTTATCTAAAGTACGGGAGGGTCTGGTTTTCATTTTCTTTTCTTTCTTTTTTTTAATTTTTAATTTTTTAAATTTCTTTTCAGTGTACCAAATTTCATTGTAATGGTTTCTGTTTTCTGATGTGCAGGAGGACTCTGTTCTTTCTGCAAAGGAGGGCAAGGTCTACAGATATGCAAAGGGAAGTCAATAAAATCATTTGTGTGACCTAAGAAATTTAATTTTTAATTTTTTTTGGCTAAAAAAAAAATTGCTGGGCCACTCAGAAAGTTGAGGAGGCATCAGACAGACTTGCTGGCCTCTGCAGCCTGGAAAGTTCCTAGTCTTTCACTCCTTAGGGCCAGTGGCCTACATATCTCAAAGAAAGTAAATTAGTTCTTGTTACAGACCAAAGGCCATAAGCAAGCAAGTGAAGGAGTATATTATCTGGGAGCAAGTTAACCTCTAAGACCAACTGGAGTGCTGTTACATTATGTCTCTTAGATTTCCTCTAATCTACATATTCTTTCACATCATTTAATTTTTGAGAAATAGATTATTCATCTTGAAGAATTTCTCATATTTTGATTTCAGCTGATTGCTTCTTTTTGGTGCCATTTAACTTTCTTATAACATCTTTATGTTCACTAGGATTTCTTCTCAACTGGTGATTAGATTCAGAAGCTTGAATTCATGTTCTTTGTGTGTGTGTGTGTCAAACATATTCTGGTGCGATGTTATGTGTTTCTTACTGCACCATACATGAGACACACGCTATCCAAATGTTCTACTTTAGTGATGTTAAGATTGATCTGGGGGAGTGGATTGTAGTGGTACCACTCATCCTTTCATTTTAAAGTTCCCGATAAACATTTCTCCTCATGCTACGAGTACATATTGGTGATTGCTGCTGGAACCATTCTTTCTTTAGGAGTTAATACATGGTGATTTTTCTATCATTCATTATCCACTTATTAAGTAATATTGCTTTTATCAAAAAAACTTTCTTCATCAAATGCAGAGTAACCTAAAATACAGTTTAGATATGAAAGATTGAGCAAATGCTAAATTCTTTCTCTTGCCAGTTACCAGAATAATGAGTTGGTGGCCAGGCCATTTCCAAAGAAAACCATTAAAAAAAAGAGAGAGAGAGAGTCTCATGATAGACATATGGATTTCTCTATTTTTAGATATGACTCAGTTGCAATTAATCAATTACAAGAAGAAAGATTGACTCTCCAATTTTCCCATTTTGAAAGCATCCTGTGTCTTTTTGATACAATCCAGTAACTTCCTTGGTTTCTGATGTAATAAGATATCCAGGGGTCATCTTGTGCATCATGTGTCTCAGAAGAGTCTTGGGTATTTCTCTAAGAAGTTCACATTCTTTTAGTGGAAATGGTATTTAGAGACTCTAATATGGACACTGTGGATGAAAATACTGCTATGCTTTTATTGCTGCTAGGTCTTTTTAGTGGACAATACTAGGAAATACATTTTTTCAAGGAAAAAAAACATGAATGAATAATATTTCAGTCTAAATTAACATTTTAGGATATATGCCTGTTCTTATTATTCTTGTATCTTTTACCTCTAGTGCTGAAAGTTTGGTTCTTTTTTGTTTTATCCTACTATATATCCTATAGAATATCCTATAATATTCTCCAAGTGATGATGCCAGTATTATTACCAATGATAAAATCATTCAGTGCTATGCGAGGTTTCTTTGAGCTTGGGATATGGATACATTGTCAAAATAATGTGTTTCAAAGTTAGTTGAACTAATTCTTTTTTTTTTTAATTTTTTTATTTTTTATAAATATATATTTTTATCCCCAGGGGTACAGGTCTGTGGATCACCAGGTTTACACACTTCACAGCACTCACCATAGCACATACCCTCCCCAATGTCCATAACCCCACCCCCCTCTCTCAACCCCCCTCCTACCAGCAACCCTCAGTTGAACTAATTCTTAGCATAGTTATATCATCAACCTCATGTACAGTTAGACAGTTTTGGGGAGGGAGAAACTTCCTTTTTTCCCCCAGGGTTCTTTTTAAAAATTATTTCTTGGGGGCCCTGAGTGGCTCAGTGGGTTAAGCCTCTGCCTTCAGCTCAGGTCATGATCTCAGGGTCCTGGGATTGAGCCCCACATCAGGCTCTCTGCTCAGCAGGGAGCCTGCTTCCCTTCACCCCCACCCCCACCCCCCACTCTCTCTGCCTGCCTCTCTGCCTACTCATGATCTCTCTGTCAAATAAAAAAAAATAAGATCTTTTAAAAAAATAAAAATAAAAATTATTTCTTTTTTAATTGAAGTATAATTAACATACAGTGTTTTATTAGTGTCAGGTGTACAATAGAGGAATTCAACAATTCCATATGTTACTCAGTGCTCATCATGATAGGTGCATTTTTAATCACCCAAGTTTCTCTTAGGTAGTTTAGAAATAAAAACTGATATGAGACAGACTAACAGGAGAAAAATAAAACCAAGAAAAAGGTTTTATTATATGGACATGGAGGCCCAATAATGCAATTGAGGCCCAAAGACATGACCAAAGTGGACAATTTTTATACATTTTGTACAAAGAGACAATAAATCTGTGAGGAATTAACAAGATAAAGAAAACAGATACATGGGAACTTTAATTTGTGTCCCTGCATTGGCTGTTCCCAGTTCAAAATAATCAGCATGTTGATGTGGTACAGCCTGGCCTGGGCCCCAAAACATGTTTATTGTCATTTGTTTTCATTGTTTACAGATTTTTAAATGTAATACTTCTGTTTTTAATCAAGTATTAAGTATTTGTATTATTCTGAAGCCAAAACTACAAAGCAAGGTGCATTCGGCAAAGTCCAGTTTCCTTCCTTGTTCCATCTTTCTCTTCCACATACAATCATTTTTATTAGTTTTAGGTTCAGCCCACAGTTTCTTTAACTCTTATTTTTTACACTTTTATGTAAGCAGGAAATTGATTATTATCATCATCGTCTCCATTATAGAGGAAGTGTCCTTGCCCTAGAATGGAATCCTTCCCTGGCCCCATACCCCCTTCTGCAGGCACCCTAAAGGGTTTCATCAAGAAGATGCAGCCATCTGGTTACCCTTAGGGTAGACATCCAAATTAAACAAGCTTCTTGCCTCAGAGATTACCCCGCCTACTCTAGATTTATGTAAAATAAATATGCCATTTATTTTTAAACTCCAGGTGGTACTTGGTGTCTAGAGTTAGAAAAATACATGAGTATTATGTGTGAATAAGTGTCTGTATATTTGTATGTGTGTGTTAGGGAAACAAATTATCCCCCAAACCTGTCATTTTCTACTAATACCTACTATGGTGATGTGGAATATAGGTATGCAAAGGCATTATCCCTGGACTCACCCTTTGGGCAAATGTGGGGACCATTTTAGGAAAGGAAAGTAGATTTAAAATTAATGAATATGACAGTTCAGAAGAAAACACAGCAGAGCTAGTGAAGTCCCAGTTTAAGTTTGGGTACATTTAACAGTAAAACTCCCCAAATGTTCCCTGAGTTTAAAATAAATGTATGTTTATTATTTTTTTCTTTCTAATTCAATTTAATTTTAAATTCTACTGACAAGTAGGAAGAAAAGAGGAACTATAATTTCCTTACTGGGTGAGTGCACAAATATGACAGAGTGACAATCCTACTATGTTATTTATCACCAAAGTGTTTCTCCTGCCCTCCCTCTGCCCCTTCACTCACAAAAGACTTGGCGAAGTGGAGGGGCAGAGGTAGCCCAGGCTGAGCAGGAGATGCATGCCACCTTCCTCCAAGGTAAATGCTCAAAACCCAAGGAAGCCTCTCCCCTGCTTTTCTGCTACTAAGACATCAAGAGGCAGAAGGCTTTTGTAGAAAGGGGCTGACACAGGCTCAGTATAGAGCCCACAAATGAGGTGGCTTTCCCATCATCCTTTCTCTGCTCAGAAAAATCCAAGGAAACATACCCATAAAGTTTGAGTTAGTTGGTTGGTTTGAAAGAAGGTTTCAAGAGTGAAGCACTTTAGCTTCATAGGTAGTTCACATGTATACAATAGAATTAAGAGTTCTGCTTTTTAAACAACAACAAAACTGATACCATGTGAGTAGAGAGGTGAGCAGCTGGACTTATGAGCTGGACCAGAAAGGTAACTCTTGAGATTAGGGCTTGAGACAGCCCTCATTTGTTCTGGGCAGTGTAGGTTAATTCAGGAGGTGCTGTTGGCTTTCTGGGAGCTGCTGGGACAGTCCTTCTCTCAGGGTCACAGAAGGACCAAGGGGATACTGCATGTAGGTGACAGTGCCCCCTCTCTTTACTTCTGTTTAAGGGACTGTCTTTTCCCTTGCAGTGGTCAGGAGAGGCAGTCACTGCCTCAAGTGACCAGGGAAGAGCAGAGACGTCTATTTCTTCATTGATGAAAGGAGGATGGTGGCCCTTTATCCCTACTTCTTCTGGGCCAGGCTACACGAAGAACCCTCTCACCCCAAATCCTAGGACTCTCTCCTGCCTACTTAATATTCTTTTAAAAATAAATTTCATTTTTTTTATTAATTAGTGCATATTCCCACTAAATTTTGAAAACTATGGAAACATGAAAAGTATTGTTTTGTGAATACAAAATGGACACCACCCACATACAATATATGCCACTTTTTCACATTGCACCATGAGAATTTGTTCTTTACAAGTGGTTTCAATGAACAAGATGCCATCCATTTTATGTACAATATTTTGGTTAACTATTCCTTTTTTTTTTTTGGACACCAAAGCAAGTTTTACTTTACTGCTTCCCTAAAGAATGACACACATGTTTAAAATTTTTTCAGTTGATTTAACTGGGATCATTTTCCTAGAAATAGTTATTATTCTGTGAAATCCAATGACTTTTTAAGCTTTTTGGAATACACTGCCATGAATATGTCCATCATTCACAACCTTGAGTGCCCAGAATCTAGTAATTACAAAAAGATGGTGGAAAATATTTTTGTTATTTATTAAGGTAGAACACATTTTCACATTTATTGTTCATTTACAGTTCTTTTGTTATTGTATTTGTTTTTCTCCATTTTTCAAAATTGTGATATAATTTTTTATTCCTTATTAAAATGTTAGGATTTTTTTGCATTTGTGCTATATATGAGTTATGTAGTACTAATGATATATAAAAATATTAATGTTGTTGAATAAATACCATAAACATTTTTACTCTGTCATTTCCTTTTTAAAATTTTGTTAAGGTAATTTTTGCCCCTTGGAGCTGCAAATTGTGTGGTCAGGTGGAGTAGCTCCACACTGATGGGGGAACTGTCTCAGGAGAGATGAAGAACACTCAGCAAAGATGCCCAGTAGGTGGCTCTCATCACCCAGGACAAAACTTGGCTTTGACTCACCACTAGGGTGGTTACAAAAGTCAGGACCTCATCCATATACACTATGGAGTATTATGCCTCCATCAGGAAGGACGAATGCCCAACTTTTGTAGCAACATAGACAAGACTGGAAGAGATTATGCTGAGTGAAATAAATCAAGCAGAGAGAGTCAATTATCATATGGTTTCACTTATTTGTGGAGCATAACAAATAGCATGGAGGACATGGGGAGTTAAGAGAGGAGAAGGGAGTTGGGGGAAATTGGAAGGGGAGGTGAACCATGAGAGACTATGGACTCTGAAAAACAATCTGAGGGTTTTGAAGGGGCGGGGGGTGGGAGGAAGGGGTACCAGGTGGTGGGTATTATAGAGGGTACAGATTGCATGGAGCACTGGGTGTGGTGCAAAAATAATGAATACTGTTATGCTGAAAATAAAAAATAAAAATAAAAAAGTCAGGACCTCCAATGGGAAAGAGGGCCAACAGCCCAGAACAATTGTCGTTTAGAACTCAGAGAAGGAAAAGAATTCAGCCTTCATTATTCTCACTGAGACACTGCCCCACTTCAAGTCCAATCATCAAGTCTTGTCCATTCCACTGTCTAAATGCTTCCTGAGTTCACTTACATCCCTCCTTCTCTAGTCCCTCCCCACTGGCTCCCTTAGGTCTCAATCATTTTCTTTATGCAGTACTGTGGTGGCCTTTTTGGTGCCCTCCTGCTGTCATCCTGTTGCCAACCATTACCCATGGAAGCTGCTTATTAAAAAATAAAGAAAAGCATAGATTACATTAGACTGTTCCTTTGCTTTAAAATACTCCATGGCATTTGGAATGAAATCCAAATTCTTGGCCTTGGCCTCAAGGTCCAATGTGATTGGTGCCTTGTCTGCCTTCTTTTCCTGTCTTGCCCTCACCATGTTCTTGATACAGGCTCCCTTTCTGCTCCTGGAATATGCCAAACCTGTTTTCACTTTGTGGCATTTCATTAGTTTTTGAGGAGAGGTTTGACTTGAGTTGCTAGAAGTATTTTCTGCCATTAGGTCAACAGGAATGTACAAAGAGGAGGGAGAGAGACAGACTCTGGGATTATCTGGCAAGACCTGAGAAGGACCTAGCAAGGCTACTCACTCTGGAGGTGAAGAGGAGGGGGTAGGTGTGGGAGTCCTCCTGGAGGTTGACCTGTTGACTCTCCAAGGCCTGGGTTTGCCTGGATGTGAGGCATGGGGAACTCCAAAATGGATGTGGGATTTCAAGATCTGTAACTGAGATGTGGAGGAATTGAGAAGTCAGGAAGAAGAGCTGGTGGTGAGAAGATGAAAATTGAATTATATTTACTGACCAAAAAAAATCCTAGCTCAGCCAAAGGAGCTGGGCTGTATGTTTCAGAGAAGATCTTACATCAACTCTATTTATGGACCATCTTTGGTACATTTAAGAGATATTATTTATTTATTTGAGAGAGAGAGAGTGAGCATGAGCTGGGGGAGGGGCAGAAGGAGAAGGAGAAGCAGACTACCCATTGAGCAGGGAGCCTGATATGGGGATCATGACCTGGACCCAAGGCAGACCCTTAACCGACTGAGCCAGCCAGTCACCCCTCCTTGGTACCTTTTTATACCTAAAATCTAAGGAGCTAGTTTTCCATAAATGTTGAGAAGAAATTGATTTTTACTCCTTCATTTCCCAAAGGCATTTCCCACCTCAAGCTTAATTTTGTGAAAGCACATGGCACTGTGCCGATTCGGCTTTAGCCCAGGCTCTATTATGTCTTTTATTTCTTCTTTTATTGTGATAAAATATATATTAACATAAAATGTCCCACTTCAACCATTTTTAAGTGTATAATTCAGTGGTATTTTTTTTAAAAGATTTTATTTATTTTATTTGACAGAGAGAGAGATCACAAGTAGGCAGAGAGGCAGGCAGAGACAGAGGGGGAAGCAGGCTCCCTGCTGAGCAGAGGGCCTGATGTGGGGCTCGATCCCAGGAAACCGAGATCATGGCCTAAGCTGAAGGCAGCAGCTTAATCCACTGAGCCACCCAGGCACCCCTATAATTCAGTGGTATTAAGTACATTCACAGTGTTGTGCAACCATCTACACTATTCATTTCCAGAAATTTTTCATCACCACAAACAAAAACTCCATCTCCATTAGACAAATCCCCTTCCCCTCTCCCTGAAGCCCCAGTTACCTCTACTTTCCGTCTCTGGATTGGACTCTTTCAGGTGCTTCATGTGAGTGGGATTATACTATATTTGTCCTTTTGTATTTGTTTTATTTAACTTAACATAATTGTTTTTAAGCTTCATCCATGTTGAAACATGTATGAAAATTTCATTACTTTTTAAGATTAAATAATATTCCATTATATGTGCTACTACATTTTGTTTATCTATTGTTATCTACTATTATCTATTGTTTATCTATTATTATCTATCTGTTATCTATTTATTGTTGAGGGACATTTGGATTGATTTTATCTTTTGGCTAGTGTGAATAGAGCTGTTATGAGCAAGGGTATACAAGTATCTGAGTCTCTGCTTTCTGTTCTTCAAAGTGCATACTTAGTGGAATTCTATGATGTCTTACTGTTTTTTTGTTTGTTCTAAGTTTCATTTTAGGGAATATTTTGGCTTAGATATGGCTGATCATTTCTGGTTTTCTATTATTTCAACAATTTGTAGTCAATGGAAAATGTCATTGGGTTCACATTTGAAGTGATGGTTTCTATAGGGCTGAGTGTGGGTCAGTTGACAGTTGTATATTTTACTAACATCAGAGATGACATCTTCCTTGCCCAGATAGGATTCATCTTGTTCAAACAGGAGACAAGTGTCATGCCCTAAAAGCCAAGTGGTTACAGAAAGGCAAAAGAGCAGTTACATTGAATTCAACCCTGGGGGAAGGGTCTTTACATTGCAAGGGGAGGAGGGGTACTCTTACACAACAAAAGAGCAGTTAATTAGTTAACGACAGGGGGGGGGGTCTTTCAGTAGCAGCTATGACTTACAGGGTTTGGAAGCTTAGTGGTATAGAGTTTTAAAAAAAGCAATATTTAAAACACTGAGTTGGGTCCATAACAAGTAATTTAGAAAGAATTCTAGGACACAAGATGGCGGGGAAGTAGGAGGAGGCGCCTTTTCAACCTGTACCCTAAAGTGAGCTGATTACCTACCAAAGAAATTCAATCACCCATGAAATCATCCTGAGATCAGAATTTCACACCTCTGGATCACTACAGGGGCAGAAGACACCAGTGGGCAGGTAAAGTGGAGTGGGAACATTGGACTGATATCGGAAGATACACAAAAGGGGGAGGGAGCCAGCAGAGGTGACCGAATGGAAAGTAATACCCCTAATATGAGAGTGCCCTGCATCTGGGGACCAGCATTATCTTGGAGACTGGTTGAAAACACTCAGAAAGAGCAAAGGATTGCAGGGTGGGGGTGGGGGGGGCTTGTGGGAATTGGGATGGCTAGGGACAGGGGCTTAAGTCCCCGGACCCAGGACAGCCTCTCCTGGTGCTGAGCCAGAGAAATTGCGGCAGAGAAACCAGGTCTTGGTCCCTGAGCCGCCAGCACACCCAAGAACACATGGGGTCTGGCTCCTGTGAGGGGCTGGGAGCCTTGCCAGATGGCAGAACACCAAGCTGTGCTACAGAGCCTGAGATGCACGCGCCCCTAACCCTCCCCTGAGAGAGGTGCGTGAACCCCCAGCCTGGTGCTTTTAGACCCATGTCATTGTTTCAGAGCCTGAGACATGCGCACACCCCAAACTCTCCCCTGAGAGAGGTGTGCGAAGGCCCAGCCTGGTGTTCTTGGACCCGCATCATTCCACCAGAGCTTGAGACATGTGCGGGACCCACAGCCTCCCCTGAGAGAGGTGCACCCAAGCCCAGCACTCTTAGACCCAGAAAGACCAGGCACTCCCAGCCTGGGCCAGCAAAAAAATCTCAGTGTGTAATCGCTGCTTGGAACCTCTCTGGTGGTCTGGAGCTTCCCAGACAGCCACCACTGCCATGGTTTTGAGTACAAGCAGAAGATCCTGCACCCCCAGTGACCATGGAACCTGCTCTGCCAGCAGCCAAGGGGGAATTTATATGGAATCTGCAACACCCACAGGGGGCCAGGCTGAGACTTCTCTCTGAGAGGGATGTCAGGGTGCAGTTTGCTTTCATCTAAACCTACAAAAACCATCAAAAGCCGTCAAGGCAAGAGGAAAAAAACCAAAAGTGAACAAACATAAAAACCTCCAGAGAACAAAAGCCTGAAAAAAACTGGTTTCCTCAGAGCCCACCCCCTTGAGGGGTGTGGGAGGACTTAACTCAGGGAACATCATTGACTGAAAACCCACGTGGCAGGCCTCTCTCCCAGAAAACCAACCAAAAAGAAAAAGAAAAAGAGAAAAAAAAAAAAAAGACTACAAGAGGACAACCACCACTACTTCATAGGACAACTTTTATTTTTAACTCGTTCCCACTATTTTGGTTCAATTTTTTTTATATATAGATAATTTTTTAACCTATTTACCATAACACTGAGATGTCCACTACATCAAATTCTATAATAACCTTCTAACCTGAACTTTTTGATACATACACCTATGTTTTACTTTTGCATTTTTATTTTTTTTTAATTTTTCTAAATTTTAGTTTAGTTTAGTGTAGTTTATTCCTTTTTTATTTTTATTTTCTAATATTCATATAGAGTTAAACTTCAAGGTAATCCCGTTTCCCCAATCAATGCTACTCCTATAGGTAAACCAATTTTTAATCCCCATTTATCTTAGGAAAGTTGAGTCCTTTAACAAAGATATCAAGATACATCCAGGAAGAAAAAAACAAACTTCCTTGCCCACACTGAGAATTTATAACCACTCTCCCATCTTTTTCTTTGGCCAGTGTCTCTGTATTTTTGTGTTTGTCCTGATAGCATATAAAACTTACACTTGGGGTTCTTTTTGGCAAGCTTCTTCCTTTATTGCATATATATATATATATATATATATATATATATATTTTTTTTTTTTTTTTTTTGCTTTTTTTTTCTCTGTCATATACTTTCATCAGTTTTTTTTGTTTGTTTGTTTTGTTTTTTGTCTGTTTTTGTTTGTCTATTTTATGAATCTTACCTTGGGGCCCATTTGGGCAGAACCTTCTCTTTTATCTTCCCTTTTTTTCCTCTCTCTCTCTCTCTCTTTTTTTTCTTTTCTTTCTTTTTTTCTCGTTTGGGCAGGGTACCCTGATTTCTCAGAAGCGTTCCAGGGTGCACCTTGACTGCACAAGAGTAGATACACCCAGCTACATCTGTTCAGTCATCTCTCACCAAAATGACTAGTAGGAGGAATGCCCAACAGAAGAAAAATACAGAGGATGGGCCTCCTGCAACAGAGCTAATGGCTATCAACATAGACAATATGTCAGAAAGATAATTCAGTCTCACAATTACCCAGGCAATAACTAGGTTGGAGAAAGCCATGGATGACCAAATGGAATTGACTAGGGCTGAACTGAAAGTGACCAGAGTTGATGTTCACAATGGCAGGGCAGAGCTGAAAGCTACTAGGGATGAGGTTCACAATGCTCTCAATGAATTCCAATCTAATCTAAATTCTCTCAAAGCTAGGGTAACTGAGACAGAAGATAGAATTAGTGATCTGGAGGACAAACAGAGAGAAAGGATCAGGAGGAAACCTGGAACAAACAGCTCAGAAGCCACAAAAACAGAATCAGGGAAATAAATGATGCCATGAAACGTTCCAACGTCAGAATTATTGAAATCCCTAAAGAGGAGGAGAAAGAAAGAAGTCTAGACGATAGAGTGGAACAAGGTCTTCATGAAAATTTTCTGAATCTCGTGAATGGAACCACTGTTCATGTACTAAAGGCCGAACGGTCTCCACCCAAGATTATAGATTCCAGAAAAACATCAAGGCACCTGATAGTCAAATTGAGGAATCATAATTGTAGATATAATCTCTTGAAAGCCGCTAGGACAAAGAGGCTCCTTACTTACAGAGGAAAGGCCATCAGAATAACGTCAGACCTGTCCACAGAGACCTGGCAAGCCAGAAAGGGCTGGCAAGATATATTCAGGGCACTAAATGAGAAGAACATGCAGCCAAGAATACTTTATCCAGCAAGACTGACATTCAAAAATGGCTGGAGAGATAAAGAGTTTCCAAGACCGGCAAGGCTTAAAAGAGTGCAACCACCAAGCCAACACTGCAGGAAATGAAGGGGGGTTCTCTAAAAGAGGAAAAATCCTAAGAATAGCATTGAACAGAAATATAGAGACAATCTACAGAAAGAAAGACTTCAAAGGTAACACGATGTCAATAAAAACGTATCTATCAATAATCACTCTCAATGTGAATGGCCTAAATGCACTCATAAAATGGCACAGGGTTGCATATTGGATAAAATGACAGGACACATCCATATGTTGCCTACAAGAGACCCATTTTGAAACTAAAGATACATCCAGACTGAAAGTGAAGGGATGGAGAAGGATCTTTCATGCCAATGGGCCTCAAAAGACCGCCAGGGTAGCGATTCTCATATCAGATAAATTAGATTTTAAACTAAAGACTGTAGTCAGAGATACAGAAGGACACTACATCATTCTTAAAGGGACTATCCACCAAGATGATCTAACAATCATAAATATCTATGCTCCCAATATGGGAGCAGCCAATTACATAAGAAAACTGTTAATCAAGATAAAGAGTCATATTGATATGAAAACATTAATAGTAGGAGATCTTAACACGCCTCTCTCAGAAATAGACAGATTATTGAAGCAGAAAATCAATAAAGAAACAAGAGCATTGAATGACACATTGGACCAGATGGTTCTTATAGATATATATAGAACATTCCACCCTAAAACAATAGAGTACTCATTCTTTTCAAGTGCACATGGAACCTTCTCAAGAATAGACCACATACTAGGTCACAAATCAGGACTCAACCGATACCAGAAGACTGAGATTATTCCCTGCATATTCTCAGATCACAATGCTTTGAAACTGGAGCTTAATCACAAGGAAAAGTTCAGAAGGATCTCAAACACCTGGAAGCTAAAGTCCACCTTGCTTAAGAATGCTTGGATCAACCAGGAGATCAAGGAAGAACTGAAACAATTCATGGAAACCAATGAGAATGAAGACATTTTGGTCCAAAACCTATGGGATACAGCAAAGGCAGATGTAAGGGGGGAATACATAACCATCCAAGCCTCCCTCAAAAAAATTGAAAAATCCAGAACACACCGGCTGTCTCTACATCTTAAAGAACTGGAGAATCTATAACAAATCAAACCAACTTCACACATAAGAAGGGAAATCATCAAGATTGGAGCATAGATCAATGAAGTAGAAAGCAGAGATACAGTAGAACGTATCAATGAAACTAGAAGCTGGTTTTTTGAAAGAATCAATAGATCGATAAACCATTGGCCACACTAATCCAAAAGAAAAGAGAGAAAGCCCAAACTAATAAAATTATGAATGAAAAGGGAGAGATCACAACTAACACCAAGGAAGTAGAAACAATCATCAGAAGTTATTATCAACAGTTATATGCCAATAAGCTAAGCAACCTAGATGAAATGGATGCATTTCTGGAAAACTATAAACTCCCAAAATTGAACCAGGAAGAAATTGACAACCTGAATACACCGATATCTAGTAACTAGATTGAAGCAGTGATCAAAAACCTCCCAAAATGGCGCCTGGGTGGCTCAGTTGGTTGGAGGACTGCCTTAGGCTCAGGTCATGATCCTGGAGTCCCAGGATCGAGTCCCGCATCGGGCTCCCAGCTCCATGGGGAGTCTGCTTCTCCCTCTGACCTTCTCCTCACTCATGTTCTCTCTCACTGTCTCTCTCTCAAATAAATAAATAAAATCTTAAAAACAAAAAAAAAAAAAAAAAAAAAAAAACAAGAGCCCAGGACCTGATGGATTCCCTGGGGAATTCGACCAAACACTCAAAGAGGAAGTAACACCTATTCTCTGAAGCTCTTTCAGAAAATCGAAGCAGAAGTAAAACTTCCAGACTCTTTCTATGAAGCCAGCATTACCCTGATCCCCAAACCAGGCAAAGACCCTACCAAAATGGAGAATTTCAGAATAATGTCACTGATGAATATGGATGCTAAGATTCTCAACAAGATCCTAGCA
Organism: Mustela lutreola; assembly: GCF_030435805.1. NCBI lineage: Eukaryota > Metazoa > Chordata > Mammalia > Carnivora > Mustelidae > Mustela > Mustela lutreola. The sequence continues at coordinate 107,570,443 of NC_081299.1, read as the reverse complement.
TACAGGTTCCAACAGCATGTTAAAAAGATTATCCAACATGACCAGGTAGGATTCATCCCTGGGTTACAAGGATGGTTCAACATTCACAAATCAATTAATGTGATAGAACAAATCAATAAGAGAAGAGAAAAGAACCACATGGTCCTCTCAATTGATGCAGAAAAAGAATTTGACAAAATCCAGCATCCATTCCTGATTAAAATGCTTCAAAGTATAGGAATAGAAGGAACATTGTTGAAAGTCATAAAATCTTATCTCTGGAAGACCCACAGCAAATATCCTCTTCAATGGGAAAATCTTGCAGCCTTCCCGTTAAGATCAGGAACACAACAAGGATGACTACTCTCATTACTCTTGTTCAACATAGTATTAGAAGTCCTAGCAACAGCTATCAGACAACAAAGAGAAATAAAAGGTATCCAAATTGGCAATGAAGAAGTCAAACTCTCTTCGCAGATGACATGATTCCTTATATGGAAAACCCAAAAGACTCCACCCCCAAACTATGAGAACTCATACAGCAATTCAGCAACGTGGCAGGATACAAAGTCAATGTACAGAAATCAGTGCCTTTCTTATACACTAACAATGGAAATACAGAAAGGAAAATTAGAGAATCGATTCCATTTACGATAGCACCAAGAACCATAAGATACCTGGGAATAAACCTAACCAAAGAGGTAAAGGAACTGTACTCGAGGAACTACAGAACACTCATGAAAGAAATTGAAGAAGACACAAAAAGATGGAAGACCATTCCATGCTCTTGGATTGGAATAATAAACATTGTTAAAATGTCTATACTGCCTAGAACAATCTATACTTTTAATGCCATTCCAATCAAAATTCCACTGGTATTCTTCAAGGAGCTGAAGCAAATAATCCAAAAATTTGTATGGAATCAGAAGAGACCCTGAATCGCTAAGGAAATGTTGAAGAACAAAAGTAAAACTGGGAGCATCATGTTACCTGATTTCAAGCTTTACTACAAAGTTCTGATCACCAAAACAGCATGGTACTGGCATAAAGACAGACACATAGACCAGTGGAACAGAGTAGAGAGCCCAGATATGGACCCTCAACTCTATGGGCAAATAATCTTCGACAAAACAGGAAAAAATACACAGTGGAAAAAGGACAGTCTTCAATAAATGGGGCTGGGGAAACTGGAAAGCTATATGTAGGAGAATGAAACTCAACCATTCTCTTACACCGTACACAAAGATAAACTCAAAATGGATAAAAGACCTCAACGTGAGACAGGAACCCATCAGAATCCTAGAGGAAAACATAGGCAGTAATCTCTTCGATATCAGCCACAGCAACTTCTTTCAAGATATGTCTCTAGAGGCAAAGGAAACAAAAGCAAAGATAACCTTGGTACTTCATCAAAATCAAAAGCTTCTGCACAGCATAGGAAACAGTCAACAAAACCAAGAGGCAACCCACAGAATGGGAGAAGATATTTGCAAATGACAGTACAGACAAAAGGTTGATATCCAGGATCTATAGAGAACTCCTCAAACTCAACACACACACACAGACAATCATTTAAAAAATGGGAAGAAGGTATGAACAGATACTTCTCCAGTGAAGACATACAAATGGCTATCAGACACATGAAAAAATGTTCATCATCACTAGCCATCAGGGAGATCAAATTAAAACCACATTGAGATACCACCTTACACCAGTTAGAATGGCCAAAATTAGTAAGATAGGAAACAACATGTGTTGGAGAGGATGTGGAGAAAGGGGAACCCTCTTACACTGTTGGTGGGAATGCAAGTTGATGCAGCCACTTTGGAGAACAGTGTGAAGATTCCTCAAGAAATTAAAAATAAGCTTCCCTATGACCCTGACATTGCACTCCTGGGTATTTACTCCAAAGATACAGATGTAGTGAAAAGAAGGGCCATCTGTACTCCAATGTTTATAGCAGCAATGGCCATGGTCACCAAATTCTGGAAGATCCAAGATGCCCTTCAGCGGACAAATGGATAAGGAATTGTGGTCCATATACACTATGGAGTATTATGCCTCCATCAGAAAGGATGAATACCCAACTTTTGTAGCAACATGGACGGGACTGGAAGAGATTATGCTGAATGAAATAAGTCAAGCAGAGAGAGTTAATTTTCATGTTTCACTTATTTGTGGAGCATAATAAATAGCGTGGTTGACATGGGGAGTTAGAGAGGAGAAGGGAGTTGGGGGAAATTGGAAGGGCAGGTGAACCATGGGAGACTATGGACTCTAAAAACAATCTGAGAATTTTGAAGGGGCGGGGGGGTGGGAGGTTGGGGGAACTAGGTGGTGGGTATTGGAGAGGGTACGGATTGCATGGGTGTGGTGCAAAAACAATAAATGCTGTTATGCTGAAAAAAAAAGAAAATAAATAAGAATAAAAATAAAGAATTCAATTTGTTGCTTTGAAGTGAATCAAGATGGTTTGCTGATTGCATTGATGGCCCTGCAGCCAGACTTCTAGGTGACCTTTGCAAGTTAGGAAAACATTTGGCGATTATGTTTCCATATCATTGACAAGAGATAATAAGAGCACCTACATCCAGGGTGGTTGAGAAGATTAATTGAGAAGCTGTGTGCCAAACAGAACCATGCCTGGCTCATAGTAAGTGTGAAGTTAATATTTGATCTTATGATTATCTTCCTTGAAAAACCAGCAACATCTCTCACTTTCACTTTTCCCTTCTTCCAGTTTTCTCATATCAGACACTTATTTATAAAACCTGAACCCCATTTTCCCCTGCATCTACAGTCCCTTCAGATATAACTCTCATCATTGTGTCTCCAGGTCTTTATTGAAGAAATTGAGTTAATATTCATCCCTGAGGCTTTCCTTTCTTCCCCTGGTCACTCAACTACCTTTCTGCTACTTTTTGGCATCTTTGTCTGCCTGATCCCTGTCTCACAGCTGGGGAA